>NW_024429191.1:30196582-33021582 GCF_017639785.1 Mesocricetus auratus
TAACACACTGTCCCCCAAGTGAGTGATGTTGCAGTTATGAGTTGGGGGTGGGTGGTCTCAGCCTGGGGGGTTCTGCCAATTCACAGTTGTCTGCACTGCTGGTCCAGAATCCAACCCAGTCTCCATTTACAGCAGTGAACCCTCTCAGGGATAATGGATACACTGTCCTTGAGGAACAAAGGGGAGCAAGGCTAGCTGGCCTCGTTGAGAGTCTCAGGTGTGGATTGGGATGAAAGAAAATGATGACCTACGGGGGCACCGGGTTCTCTTACCTGGGAATTCTGAGCCTTGCTGAGGGGGCATCTTCAGTGACATGGCCGTCTCCACGGCTGTGTGCGGGTGAGAGGGGCTAACAGGTAGGTGGACAGCCGGTGGAGCAGTGGCCGGTGCTTGGTTCTAGGCTGCTCATACCTAGGGCTCCTGGACATCCCTGGTACTGGGTACTGACCCTAGAGTGCTAACTGGGGCTGTGGTGTAGTCCTCCCCTCTGCCTGCCAGGGCCCCAGCCCTCTGAGACGCCCTTCCTATTCTGCACTCAGGAGTGGGCACCTCCCTCTAGTCTGAACTGAATAGATTTGAGCAGAAGTCTGGATCTCAAGGCAGTGTGGATCTGTCCCAGACCATGCTTGTGAGAGGACGCACATGTGTTTGTTCTTTATCCCGGCTCCTGATTCAGAACTCTGTAATTTCCGGAGTGATAATTATTCTAGACCTGGTCTTAGGGCCATGGTTTTTCATGGGATAGCTTCTGAGAGTCTTGCAACCAGCAGAGAGATAAGACTGTATGCTAATGAGATGTCTGGTAACTGACCCCCTGGAATGGCTTCAGATGGGGAGCTGGTTGTGACAGCGTCCAGGACAGGTCTGGAGGGTTGTTGCTTTTAGCTCCACTACTCTGTACTATGACTCCCTCGTGGTCCTTGCTGACTTCTGGGCTGTGAACACATTGGTGACCCCACAGACCCCACTAGCATCCGAAGGCACCAGAACCCCACTGGAGCCCCTTGCGTGGGTCAGTTCAGTGCTGACCGGAAGTGCACAACACCCGGAGGGTTGGCAGACACATGAGGAGAGGGAGACAACCACATATTGGGTGTCAGAAGTGCTACGAGCAAAACCAGACCCTGGAGGAGCCACGCACAGCCTGGGGCTGTGATAGAGGGAGGTGGTCTCAGGCCAGCCCCAGATGAAGGAGGGAGGAGAGCTTCTTGTGCTCTCCTCCCTCCTCCCCCACTCTGTGGATGTGAGGGCAGGGGGCTGGGTAGTGCTGGGTCCTAGCTTTCATCCTTCCTCCCTCCCTTCATTGTTCTCTCCCTGGTCCTCCTCTCCCTTTCTCTTACTCCTTTTGCTCGTCCCTCTCTCCCCCTCCAACTCATTTCCTCTTTCCTCCCTTCCACCCCCATCCCTCCCTGCTTTCTCTGACTCCCCCTTCCTCCTTTCCTAGATTCCTTCATCATCTGCATTGGGGATGGGACACCCTTTGCAGGTGGGGGCCCTCTGTCACAGGCTGCTCGCTCCTATCTAGTCTATACCTAGTCTGTATATATCTATATCTATATCTATCTATCTATCTATCTATCTATCTATCTATCTATCTATCTATCTATCTATCTATCTATCTATACACACCTAGTCTGTATCTACACCTTCTTGTGAGCACACGAGCTTCCAGGAGCCCCCATCCTCCTGTGTTGCTCTCAGGACTCATGAGTACTGCAAAACATCATCTCCATGTGCTGAGAAGAAGTCGGGTTGGGAAAAGAGGAGCGACCCACCCAGAATCACAGAGCCTGGGCTCCCTCCTCTACAACTGGAACTTGAATCAGAACTTTGTCCTCCGTGGTGGTGCATATCACTCCTGCCACTCACAGGAGCAGGGTCAATTGTTGTCCAGGTGCAGTGGCTGGTGTTTGCAACTTGACACAAATCTAGACATATCTGGGAGGAGAAAATGCCTCCAAGTCTGTGGGGGCGTTTTCTTGGTTAATGGTTGATCTAGGAAGGCCTAGCTCACTGGGAGCAGTGGCATCCCTGGGTGTAGTCCTAGGGTGTATAAGAAAGCAAACTGGGTAAACTAGGCAAGTAAGCAGCCCTCCTCCATGGCTTCTGCTTTTACCTCAGATGAGGTGGTATGGCTTCAGGGCATTGTATCTCCTGTGGGAGCTGGGAACAGCAGGCTCTCAAGACTGGTGAGTCTTCATCTGGAAGAAACACTTGGCTTCTCAGCTCCATCGGGGTCCCCAGAGTTGTTGCATTTTTCTCTCTGAGGAGTGTCTATGAGAGACAGAGCTATGGTAGTCCCAGAGGGCTTCTGGCTCTACTTGGGGGTAGCTTGGGCCCTGATTTGTGGCCTCTGGTGGTTGGAATGGACACACCAGAACTGAGCATAGCCAAGGCTTGACAGAAGTGGGCAGATGCTTGCTGCTTCTTTGGACTTTATCGATGGGCCCCGGGCCTCACGGCCTTCCTTTCAATCTTAATCTGGGGACCTGCAGAGGTTGCTGAGGCTGGGCTAGCCTAGAACTGTTGGCCCTGAGTATTGCATTTGGCTGATAGTGTGGGCTAGGAAGGCCTTGTTATTGATGAATCTGATATTTTTGTGAGACCAGTAGTTGCTGTCCTGTATCTTCTTCCCTCTTTTGAAGCCGATGGATCCTCCTTGGCACTCCTGTGACTTGATTTGTGGATTTGTATTTATGGCACTTCCCTTGCAGCTTCCATTGTGTTTGGCCAGTTCCACAGGCTTTTCCTATTTATTCCCTCCATTGCCTTTGTGTGGGAGTCATCGGGTTTTCACAGACCTGCTCCCTCGTTGCCTTGGTGTGGACGGTGACCAGCCTTTATATATCTGCTTCCTCGTTGCCTTGGTGTGGCCGTGAGTGACCTGCCTCTCACACACCCCTTCCAGGCTTGCTCCTCATTTTTTCTTCTTGTAAAAACTGTCTTGTTTTCCGTTATGTGTCTGTGTATGTGAGTGTGGTGTCTGCAGAAGCCAAAGGAGTCCAATCTCCCAGGAGTTACGGGCAGTCATGAGCTACCTAACGTGGGTCCTTAGCAAGAATAGTATATGCTTCAAACCTTGGCGCCGCCTCTCCAGAGTTCACCCCCTTCCTCTTCTTCCTCCTTTTCTTCCTTGAGACAGTTCACATAGCCCAGGCTAGCCTAGAACTCCCTTTGTAGGTGAAGATGGCCTTGAACTCCTGATCTTGATGCCATCACCTTCCAAGAGCTGGGATTATAGGCATGCACCACTGGATCTAAACTTCCATTTAATTTCTTAAAATAGTTAACTCCTTTAATTCAAATGAAGTGTATTTCATGGACAATATTTGGGTTGGCCTTAGGTAGTTATTTGTTTTTCTTCTGACTTGCCAATTTTGCTATCTTAGTACCATTCACTGACCAATGACTTGGGATGGATACTCCACCATCCATGAGGTTTGAGGAGGTGATTGGCTTATTTCTGGTCTCCCTTTTCTTTTATACACTAGTTCTGGTCTTTTTAATTACCATTGCTTAAAGATGTGTTCAAATGCCGGAGAGGGCAAATGTCACCATCCGGGCTTAAAAGTTGTTTTGTCTGTTTTTGCCTGGTCTCTAAATGGATTTTGAGTTTATTTTCTCATGACCTTATACAATAAGCTGAGTAGACCTTGGTTTGGGGCACTAATGCACCGCTATGGTTGTACCCAACATGCAACGGGGCATTAGCAAACCTCTTCAAACAAGTCATTGTTTAATTGTCTAAGGGAAATAAGAACATCAACTCAAATATCTTTCACTGCCTCCCAGTGGGTTTATGGGAAAGAATTTTAGAATTTTATTGGCATTGAATAAGGATCTTTTCCATTGTGTTTTATGGCAGCTTATTATAGATATTTAAGAACACTTTGAATTATATTTCGCATGTGACCTTCTTCTCTGAACATGTGGGATCTGCTTGTTCCAGATTAATGACACTCTCCACTTAGACATCTTCACTGCCAATGAGCAGAGCTCAAAATATCTGTTAGTACAGATGATATGTGTATGTGTACTGTGGAACTGTTGCTAAACACTCTACAACCACAACTGAGGTGATGACTCCAAGCCCCCACAGTTGCTGTTCTCCTGATGAGGCTCCCCTGAGCCCAGTTTGCTTTTTATTATCTGTACCCATCGACTTTTCTCTTCCCTCTGTCTTTCCGCCAAATACTCCTCCCTTATTATAAAGGCACAGACATGAAACAGAGAGTCATAAAAAGGAAAAAAATCCCTTCAAAATAAATCCCTTCCTTGGCTGTTTCCCATGTTTGCATTCCTAGATCTACACGTAACTGCATTTTTTTTTCATTTCTGGATATTTTCAGGAACTTCTCCATGATGTTCTCATTTTGGAGTTGGGGGTGGGTTTTTGAGGGGGGTTAAGTATGCAGTCATTTGCAAATATTTTGGTGTCTTCTTTTCCAATATTTATTCATTTCATGTCTTATTACGTTGGCATATAGAAGGAACGACTGTCATTTTACGTGAGGATTTCAGCCATGGTCTCAGAGCACTCAGCTCAACACGTACGGGGATTACCACCTGGGTCCCATTTCCTTTCCTGTGAATGCTACTGCTGGCGGACCCCAGGGGGCAAATGCTGGTAGTATGGAGCACCTGTGTTCACTTAGCTTAACTTTTCATCCATTGATCAGTTGTATCAAGAAAACCTTCAGACACAGGACTTACCTATGCAGTCAGTGGTTTTGCGTGTGTGTGTGTGTGTGTGTGTGTGTGTGTGTGTGTGTGTGTGTGTGTGTGGTGGGGGGTGGGGGCAAACAGCAGTGGCTAATCTGACTTTTAGGTCAGGCGCCTCTGTTAGCCTCATGTGGCTGAGGAGCAGTGTGCCTGGGCATGCTGCCTTTGACAGACACTGTCCAAGGAGTTTCCTGTGGGAATCGGGTTTGGTGAGGCACTCTTGGGAAAAGCCTGATATGCAGATGCCGTGTTGTGTCCTGACAACTCAGGATGAGTGTGGACCTGGGAGCCCCGATGGAGTCCCTGCTTTGCTTCACTCGGATGACGCAATTTTCTGAGCACTCGTGACCCCACCATGCAGGGCAGAGCTTATGAATCGGAACTGATGGGCTCTGTGCTGTGTCTGTCCACAAATGGGTTTGGTTTGGTTACCTCAGTCTTTGACACTTTGCTCGTGAAGTTCTAGATTTCTATTTTCTTGAGAACCTGGGGGATCTGCTAGGCTTCTCTTCCTGGAGCTGGAGGTGAGGAGAGACGGAGGCCCCCAGAAGAGCCTAGCGGCACAGGGCACAATCTCCACTGCTCCTTATGCTCATGCCACCCACCTCTGCGCCCATTCCCTGCTCGCTCTCTGGGTTAGCACCTCAGGTCTTTCTTGTACCATGCACCTTTTGGAGCTGTGGTTTCTCACTATCCCATCCCTCCTTCCTGCCCAAGATTTCAGTTTATGGACTGTCAGCTCCTGTAAGCCTCCGTGCACTGACGTCAGCCTTGGGCCTGCTGCATCGCGTACGCTTGGTTCTGGCTCCTTCCCTCACTGGTGGACATGCCTATTTGTCATCTATGAAAGGTAAAAGCTGAGCACAAACCGCTGTGGTGGGCTATGATGAAAATTCAGTGAGGTGAGGCCCACAGCTAGTGCTCAGTAGCCAACAGCCTTTGTCACCGCACGGTAATGTTTTCCTCGCTGCACTTGGAGAGGGAACAAAGTGTGAAACTTGCTGGAAGCATACAGAATGCTTCAAGGATATTAATCACTTTGGAGGGCTCTATGGGCGGGGCTTGGGCTGAGTACCAGTTGAAGAGGCAGGCCTGGGGGAGGGGTGCCAGTCAGGAGAGGATGCTGTCCCTGCCCCAGACCATAATGGGCCTGGGACTCACTGCCAGATGAGGCCATGACTCTTTTGAAATGGAATTCCTGGGTCAGAGTAAGGAGAACAGATGTTTATGGGAAGACGCCAAGGGCGGTTGACATCACACAGGGCCCCCAGGACATGGAAAGAGGCCGGGGTCCTCCATCCCTCCCTGCCAAGGAGCATTCCTGGGGCAGACGCCAGGGCTGGGGGTGGACACACACGCAAAAGCAGGCGCCACATGCCACCTCCCCACCTGAACACAATTAGTCAAGATGTGGAAGCGATTTCCACTGTGGAAGGAGAGACAGGGGCTGGCCAACAGACTCCATGGTGTGGACTGGTCCTTTGCAGGATTGCAGGAATGGCCTTCGTGGCTGGGGAGCTGTCTGGAGTCTTCTTCCCATGGACGCCGGCCATCCCTTCATTTCTACTTTGGGGGTGGGGCTGGAGGAAGGCTTGCTTCTGCCCTTTATATAGAATCTCTGAAGCTTGTCCCAGCACTCGGGAGGCAGAGGCAGGCGGATCTCTGTGAGTTCGAGGCCAGCCTGGTCTACAGAGCTAGTTCCAGGACAGCCTCCAAAATAATACAGAGAAACCCTGTCTCGAAAAACCAAAAAAAAAAAAAAAAAAAAAAAGATACTTTTCTAGCCACGTGTCCTGTCGCTGAGCACACACTGCCGACGTGTAAGTCGTACCGAGTGGCAGTGTAAGTAGGTTGCATCTCAACAGGTGGCCAGAGGCAGTGGTGTTCAACTGGGGCTGTAGGCTGTGCTGGGCACACAAGCTGTTGACGCCGGGGATGGCTGTTTCCGGCCTCTTCTCCCAGTTTGGTTAAGAGTTCTCCAGGAAGCTTCCTGAGCCAGTGATAAAGTCTGGTCCCTCGAGACTGTGATGGGTGCTTTGGCCTACGGTAGGACCCAGGGTGCAGGGGCAGGGATGGGCCAGTGTGGTGATCACTGCCACCAGCTAGCCTTCTCTTCCCAAGTTCTTCCTTGGGGGAGGTGGGGAGCCTGGGACCCTCTCCCTGCTCTCTTTCTTTCTGCCAGGCTATTTCCCTTCACAGCTACTTAGGAGGGAAGGCAGCCAAAGGCCTATTAGCAGTGTGTGTTGGGGGAAGCTCATGGATTTTAGTTAGACACAGACCCAGCTCTCTGCCACCGCTGCCCTGTGTTTGCCTCTGGGGGGCACCAGGCTTCTGTCACTTCCTGAGTCGCCTCTGGCAGCCATGGTGGTGGTGGAGGCACCCCAGCTTTGCAGAAGCAGGAGGTTTGGACTCTGGGGTGTGTTCAGCCCAGAAGCCTCAGGTCTCAGGTCCCAGTCTCAGCCCCAGGTAGGCATGGGACTCTGAACATCAAGGCTAGGAGATTGCTTGCTGGACTCCTACTGGGGGCTTGGGTCTCAGCTTTTGCATGAGATGCTAGCTTCTCCTAGACTGCCCCACCCACCCATGCACCCACCCAAGGGCCACAGCCCAGGATGGCCTCACTGCCTTTGAGTTCTCCTTTGCCATCCTTGGGCTGCTTCTCACTTGGCGTGCCCCCGCCTGTTCCCCGCCTCCCAGCTGCCAATGCCTTTCTCTGGTGCTCTCCCCTCCTGTCCTGCTTCTTGGATTTCAGAAGCAGCCAGAGACTTCCCTGATGCCGTGGCTGGCAGTGGCCTTGCCTAGCAGTTCTGGAATTGGCTTCCAGCCTCCTCATGTCTCCTGGGTGTCTTATGTGGCAATGCCGCTCTATTTCAGGGTCTGCGGGAGCACCCGGCATTGCCTCAGGGTTTGCACTGAATGGAGGAGGTGGCTCAGAGCCTACTTCATGGTCCTGGGTAGTGGAGGGAAAATTGCATCAGGACTCCTGTGTGACCTTGGGCAGATTCCATCACCTCTCTGAGTCTCAGGTGTCTATTCAGGACTAATACAAAGAAGGTATGGGTGGGTGTTACACCATCAGGCTGCCCCATGCTGGGTTCCTGCATATCCTGGGCATCCCAGTAGATTTGTCCTGGAGTGGCTTTACAATGGCTTATTATGTTCTGGGTTTCTCTGTGTAGCCTTGGTTGTCTTGAAACTTGCTCTGTAGACCAGGCTGGCCTTGAACTCATAGAGATCCTCTTGCCTCTGCCTCCTGAGTGCTGGGATTAAAGGTGTGCACCATCACCACCTGGCTTTTTGCATCTTTCTTAAATCACTAAGTGTCTTAAATGCCTTTGTCGAAAATAAAAGGTATACATAGAACACAAGGAGCAAATTATAATTCTATCCCCTACATTTTAGCACGCAACTCCACATCTTGCATGTATGTGCAAATACTTTTACAGTAAAGGGCTTTGAGGTTGTTTTTGCTATCTATCTATCTATCTATCTATCTATCTATCTATCTATCTATCTACTTATCTACCTATATCTATCATCTGTCTGGCATGTGTCTGCAATATTCAATGTCCTCTTAGCAACACAATCAACATGAGATATGTGTAGAGGTCAGGGTTCTCAACTTCTTCATGGGCCCAAGGGTGAGGGGGAGCTGTAGGATGAAGACAGAGAAGGACAGAAGCTTGGAGAGGGTGTATGGCTGGGACAATCTCCCAGGAGGCTCTTCGAGGCCTTGAGAAGTGCAGGGGCTACAGCTGAGGGCACTCCAGGTGTGGTGTTAGAAGGGAAAGGGTGACAAGCAGTGTTTGAGTCTTCTAAGAAAAGAAGTGAGTGACTGAGACTGGGGGGGTGTTGTCAGTGAATCAGGATTGCATGATGCATGGGGTCCCTCAACAAAGGAGGGGCCTTGAGGACTTCAGGTTAGGAGCTGCTGGGAAGACAGTAGTTTCTAGACTGACAAGGGAAGGTCCCAGGCAGAGGCAAGTAAGTGGAGAAGAGGGGCCTACTGTGAGCACAAAGTCCACGGCAGAGGGAGATGTCAGTTTGGAGGGAATTTGTACTCTTTGGAAGCGCAGAGTGGACACATGTGTATGGGGTGTTGGTGTGTGCACTAGTATGCTTTTATGTATAAACTCAGCCATGTTGCAAAGGAGATTTTAGGTGGTTGGAGTTTAGATCAAGAACAAGACCCAGGGAGAAAAAGGGTTTAAAGCTATGAAAGAGAAAAGGTGTTTGCCAGAAGCTATTCCCCAACTGCCAGAAATCTAGGTAAAGTTGGCTCAAGCAAGAGACAAAACAAAACAAAGACAAACAAACAAAACAGAATTGATTGGCAAGAAGAGGAGGAGGAGGAGAGAATTAGAGAGAAGGATTAGAAGTTAGGAGCACACACTGCTTTTGCAGGAGACAAGAGTTCAGTTCCCAGCACATGATTCACAACCACCTAATGTCTGACCTCCCTTTTCTGGCCGCTGTGGGCATCTGCACACACACACACACACACACACACACACACACACACACACACACACACTTTTGATTTTTAAAATTAAAAATAAAATCTTTGAAAAAAGAATAAACAAAAGGAGATCTTGGAGTTTTCTGGTTTCAGGCATGGCTGGATCCAGAGGTTCAAATCAGTGTCAGTATCCTCCCTTTCACTTTCTCCGACTCTTGGCTCAGTGCTTTGTGTTGCATTTCTTCTCAGGCTCGCTCAGCAAATGAGGGAGTAATGGCTGAGCCAGTCTCCCCACATTCTCATAGTCTTGCCTTTAGAGGAGACAGCTTTTCCAACAGCACCAGCACTAGTTCCTGGATGTAATGCACTAATGTCTTAATCTGTTTCATATTATTGTAACAAAACACTGGAGACCAAGTAATTTGTCTTAAAAAATGAGGTTTAGTTGGTTTCTTAGTTCTGGAGACACAAGAAATCCAGATCTGGGAGTTTTTTTGCTGCTTCAGCCTCATATAGAGTGGAAGGACAAACCTGTGCTCCAGACCCTGTTTCCAGGCCCAATCTCCCAGCACCTCCCAGCACTGTGGGCACAAGATCTCAGCATTAGCTGCAGGCTGGGGCGTATATATTTAAGTTATAACAACTGATGGGATGCTAAGCCATTTTGCTTGGCTTGGCCAGGGTTGTGGAGCCGCCCCTCCTGTGACAGAGAGGTGGAAATGTGGTTCCTGAGCCCTTAGAAGGAGGGCTGGGTTCCAGGCAGGCTCATAGTTACTGAGGAAGAAACCAGGTTAGGGATTGGCACTTGGGTGCCCGAGAAAGAAGGTGGGGGAGCAGAGATAGGTCAGGTTAGGAGAGCCTTTCCTAGCCATCCCTCCCTCCTTCCAAGGCTGGGCTGGGGGTGGGGTTGGGTGGCAGGCCAGCTCTTATGGAAGTTGGCTGGCTCTAGAAGCAGAGTCAGGGGTCAGGAGGGTGGCTGATCACTGCTGCCCCAGAGCCCTTAGGCTAGGAAGCAAGATGCAAAAAAATGCTGGGGCCATCTAGGCCGCAGGAAGCAGAGACCAGGATGTCTCATCTAGCTCAGGCTAGAAGCTTGGCAGGTAAGAGATGAATGTGTAGCCACCACAGCCTTTGGTGAGAGCTCTGGGGAGCCAGGCTTGGTGACTGCTCTGCATGGGGGAGGTGAGTCTAGATGTTTGGCATTTGACTGAAAAGAGGGTCATAGGTTGGCCTTGGCACAAGGTGGGAATTCTATTCTGCTGGGCTAATATGGGAGGTGTGGGTGGGGTAAGATGAAGGAGAAGACCCTAACCAAGAGATCAAATGAAAACTCCTTTAGATGGTGGAAAGTACTGGAACAAAATGCCCATAGGTAATCACATGCTGCTGACAGTGGGTGCGTGAGTATGCACATGTGTGTGGATGACGTGTGTGTTACTGTGAGCAATATTTTGTGTCCAATGAATGTCAGCATGCATATATGAAGCAGGTGGTTGATATTTGCACACATATGTGTACACATGAGTGAGAAATACACACACCTTTAATCCTAGCACTTTGAAGGCAGAGGCAGGTGGATCTCTATGAATTTGAGGCCAACCTGGTCTACAGTGTGAGTTCCAGGACAGCCAAGGCCACACAGAGCAAACCTGTCTCAAAAAACCAACACCTCCACAAAACAGCAACAACAAACTAAATCACACCAAACAAACAATCCAAACAACAACATCAACAAAAAACACCACCAACAAAAAAGAAATACACACACACACACACACACACACACACACACATATATGTAATGGCATGGGATACACACACAGGGACATTATGTAATGCATGAAAGCATGTTTGTGCACTTGTCTTTATGTGCAACGAAAGATCACTTGTGCACACACATGTGGTACATGCATGTCTGTTCAAGCACACAAGTGATGCATATGTAAACATTGGTGTTTGAGTGCCTGCATGATGCAAAGGGAGTCCACTTGAGTGTACATGAATGTGGCTGGGCTCCTAAATTGGGACACAGCCATCAGATGCATGATCATAAATGAGACCCATCCTGGTCTTTGGTGCCTTTCCCCCAGCTAGGGGAAAGCAGAAGAGAGGCATATGAAGTCAAGGCAGCAGATGGACACCCCTTCCCAAGTGCAGAGAGCTTTGCTGCCCAGTGCCCATTGCCCTCATGCCCTGCCTACTGCTTTGAAGTTGGGGTTTGGCTTCCCTTCAGTGCTCTGTTTCCAAAAGGCCAGTGTTCCACATCTCAAAACCAGGGGTGAAAACCCATGGTCCCTCCAGAGGGGAAGGACTTGACATTTCTCTTCCCTTCTGGTCCTTAGCCGCAGACCTCTGCAAATGCAGGCTGCCTCACCTTGTCTTCTAATCCTCAAGATTCTAAAAGCGGTGGACCCAGCATCTGCCTGGTGCCCACTGGTGTGTCTGGTTCACCCCCACTTCCTGGTGAAAGGCTTCACGCGCTGGATCAGTCCTCAGTGGAGCTGACCTTCCTGTGGCCCTCCTCGTGGGTCTCCGTTTGCACCCTACTCTGGACCATCTTCCTCCTCTTGCTGGCTCCTCTCACAGCTCCTCCCTCTGCTCCTCCCTCTCTGCTTCAGCCTCCTGCGGTTTTAATGAGGGCTCAACCTCCTGTGCTCCACTGCTCAGTGGCAGTACATTTAATTAATAATCCTTCAGCGCAGCTTCTCAGTGGAAACGCTGCCATTTTTCCCTCACTAATTGGGAGAGCTGGTTAAACTCCAAGATGAATGACCCTTTCTGCTGGGGTGTCTTTGCCTGGAGTCTCCATCAGGGTGTCTGCACTGAGCCAGAAGCTGCTGGTTGGCTTGAGGGAAGATGTTGGCCTCAAAGAACAGGAGGCCAACTTGCTCCATCCTGCCAGGTACAGGGACAGCCCTTTCAGGGCAGAGGTCTGGCCTAGCCTGAAACTCATCCCTGACCTTTGGGGAGGATATGCTTGTTAGAAACCTGGTGAACATTGGAGCCTCACACTCGCTGTTGCCCAGTCCCAGTGTCTCAGCTCCTCCCAACTTCAGCAAGCACCAGTGTGGGTTTCTGGAACCTTCCCTTGGCCTAGCCTATATATGCCCCACTAACTAAAACTCAGGTTCACCTCGGCCTGCTCTGTCATATGACAGTTCCTTAGTAAGATGTGTGCTGCATTCCCAGTGAGCACAGTTCCTTGTCCCTTGGACAAGCAAGGGAACCTGAGTCACACAGTACCATCCCGCTGGTCACTCAGGGGTTGGGCGACAGAGGTGAGGGTGCTGGTCAGGGCTGCTGGGACAATATCCTAGTTACTCTTGATTGTCAATTTGATGGGATTAGAATAACCGTGGAAACACACTTCTGGGTGTGTCTATGAGGGTGTTTAACAAAGGGGGCAAGATTCATCCTGAATGTGAGGGGTGTCAATTCCGTGTGAATTCCATGACCTGGGGGATAAACTGGAAAAAAGGGAGAAAGAGAGAATCTCTCTCTCGCTCTCTGCCTCTGACTATGGATTCAATGCCACCTCACAATCCTACTGCCAAACCTTTTTCACTACTGTGGACTGTATGTTCTTAGACTGTGAGCCCAAATAAAACCTTCCTTCCTTAAGTAGCTGGGTCAGGTATTTTGTCACGGCAACCAGACGAGTAGCTAACACAGGAAGCCACTAGCACATCCCCTGTGGAGTGTTAACATGAGCACCCGCCTGCCCCACCAAAGGTCTCCATAGCTGTGACTCTTCATGTCTCTGCAGTACAAGACAGAGCACGTAACCAGCCATCGGTCCTGAGGAGAAAGATGAATGAACCAGGATGCCTGGAATTGGAGCTGTGGCTTCTGGGGCTTCCATGCTCCTTCCTGCCAGTGTTGGCAACAGTCATCTGTATCAAATATGTGGGCATCTGTGCAGGCACTGATGTGTGCCATGACGTCACGTCCTCTGCCAGCCGAGTTGGTCCTTGGGGTCAGAATAGCTGTGGTCTGAGTACTAGTGTGGACTGATGGAGTGGGGCTCACTGGGAACCACCTGGAGTCCCCCTCCCGGCCCCACCCACTTCTTCTGTTTAGTGGTGCTTCATTCGAGCTAGACAGGGTGTGGTGCTGGGAATGACAGCCAGGGCCTCATTCATGCTAGACAGGGCTCTATCAGTGAGCTCCACAGCCAGGGCCTCATTAATGCTAGGCAGGGCTCTCTCAGTGAGCTCCACAGCCAGGGCCTCATCAATGAGCTAGACAGGGCTCTATCAGTGAGTTCCACAGCCAGGGCTTCATTCGTTCTAGACAGGGCTCTATCAGTGAGCTCCACAGCCAGGGCCTCATTCATTCTAGACAGGGCTCTATCAGTGAGCTCCACAGCCAGGGCCTCATTTGTGCTAGGCAGGGCTCTGTCAGTGAGCTCCACCGCAAGCCTCTTTTCTCTGTTGCCACCCACCTTCCTCCTCCCTGCTTCTTTCTCCTCTTCTCCTCACAGACACATTCCTCCCCACCCCTCTGTCCCAGGCTTTGGGGGACTCCCTGCTGGCACACAGTAGGTAGGGCTGCCCCTGCTGTCTGGGAGCTTATGAATTCTAAAGAGACATATCGGGAGGGTCCAAAATGCTATCTCTTGGAGTGAGAAAGGCATCTTTTGGGGGCAGAGACCTCTAGAGGAGGCCAACAGAAGCCCTGCATACCAACATGGTGTGAGATCTTCCTTGATTACACGGCTGGGCCTTGCCGTCCATGAGGCTCCCTTACCTCAGGATGCCACTCCACCGGGTGGGTGTTGTTGATGTCCCTCCTGAGGGAACACAGCTGTCCTCCAATGCCAGACTCTGTCATTGACCTCAGAACTATGTCGGTTTCTTCCCCCTTAAGAAATCCTTTTATCTCTTTGCAGGTGTCACTTTTGTTCTGGTTCTTGTCAATTCTGTGCAGTGGGACTCCCTCCCCCAGGGGGTGTCCCTTCTCTGTATCCTAGACTTTGATGTCTATCTGATACTCCTCGTTATAGGAATCTGCCCTTTCTTTTTGGGAGCCTTTAGGACATTGTCTTTGATGTCCCTGGGGTTGATTGTATCGTCTAGAGTCCAGGTATGAACATTTTCTTAGCAACTGAGAGGATTCCTGAAAGCCCACTGGAGTCAAAATCTTTCAGCCAGTCTCAGGGTCTTCTTGGCCATTTTTTAGGTGCTTCCTCTCCATCACCCCATCTCTTCTGGGATTCATCCATCTTTCCTAACTTTCCCCTTGTACCTTCTCTGTCTTAATCACGTTCCCAATGCACCTAGCAAGTGTTCCCCTCAGCTCTCACAGCTCCTGGCTGCTGCTTTGGCTCTTGTGTGGCACTGTCTCATTCGACCATCAAGTCCCCTTTCTTCTGCCCTAACTGCACTTCTGACATTACTCACTACCTCTTTGGGGTTCCATATCTAGTGTAGGTGAAGTTTCTTGCATCTGTTCTGGGTGCTCTGGGTATGGTCTTTGATTCCAGGGACTGCCATGACTGTGACAGGTCCTGGTGGGTTGGAGGGCTCCTGCCCAGCTTCCAGCTCACGCCCCTCGCTTGGTAAGCAGCACATGGGAGGTAGCAGGAAAATCCCCAGAGCTGGCTGCCTTCCAACCCTGCATCTGATCTGAGCTTGGCTGTCCTGACCCAGCATCCCAGCTCCGTGGTTAACGACAGTGAGAGATGAACTCTCTTTGAGGACACCTATGTCCCCCACAGGGGTCCATTGGGCTGTAGCCTCCTGGTACTGCCTTCTGTCTTTTGTACATTATGAAGGTGACCCTCTCCTTTGCCTTTGGTTGCCATGCGGCATATGTTTTAGGATGTGGGTGGATAGGGGCTGTGCTAAGTAGGGAAAGTCACAGTTGGAAGATCTGAGAGGAGCAGGAGAGAGAAGGGAGTGAGGCCCGGGAGGGGTCTGAGCAGGCCAGGAAGCTGGAATTAACAGGAGCTGGGATCAGGGTTGAGGCTGAGTGAAGGGGAATCTGGGACAACCTCTGGTCTCTGACTGAGGAGCTGGAAAGGGAGAATAGGCTTTAGGGAGCAGGACAATGTCCAATGGCTAGGAAGGCTCCTATGTTCAGAGTCCCTGGGCCTGAGGCAGTACTGAAGAGCCAACTGAGCATCCCCTTGGCTCTTGTTTGGCCCTGCTATCAAAAGGTTCAGGGACCAGAGAGGGCCTGGGCTTGGGCTTCCTGCTGGCATGAAGGCTGGTGGACTCCATGGGCTGAGAATGACGCTTCTGGGTACATGGGAACTATAAGGTCTTGGCAGAAGAGCAGGTTCTTCCAGAGTCTGGGGCTTGTCATTTCACCCTGGGTCACCCCTGTGGAACTCTACCACAGGTGTCTGCTTCCGCAGGCTTTATTTTCCTCATGTGCAAAATGGGGCATAGTCTAGCAATGACATGGCTGTGTCCAGTTGGTGAGGGAGGGACACTGACTGGGGTGCCGCAGAGAGGTGTACAGGCAGGGGTGGTGAGCAGCAGGGCTTGGGAGGAGTCCTGGACTCTCAGTGGAGCCCAGTGGATTTACTACTCTTGTTTAAAAAGAAAGGGGAAATAGTGTGTGCTTGGCTGCTCTGTGGGATGGGGGAGGAGCCCTAGCCGTGACCCACTCTCTGCACACCCACCTCCTGCTCACTTAGCTCAGAGCTGGCAGCCACCCAGCTCCAAGTGAGACGTGGCAGCCAGGATGCTGAGGCCCAGCCAAGCCCCAGATGGCTGGCGCGAGGTGCTTCCCCCAAGCTGAGCAAGACAAGGGCAGGGCCTGACCTGGCGAGAGGGGCAGGGAAGGACGGAAGCCTGCGATATGCTATCTCTGGCCCTGGTTCTGGCCCAGACTTGTACCCCATCTGATATTTCCATGTAGATGCAGGGGCCTGAAGCTTGGAGTTTGGCCTACTGGGGTCCATGTGGCAAGGAAAGGTTCATAGGTCCTCTCTCAGATTCTGATTGGGAGTACCCCACACCCTGACTCCTGCCAGGCTGTCCCCTGGCTCAGTGTATGAGTGCACATGCTCGAGCGCACATGCACACGCGTGTGCAAGTGTGCATTTGCACACACACGTACAAGCGAGGCTGTGTATATGTATATATTGCCTCTATATTCCATTCTCGGGGGGGACAGCTCTCATGGCCTTAAGAGATAGAGTGCTTGTGGGGACCAGAGCTGGGACCTTAGCACTCACTTAACAGGCTGGGACTTCCATTCGTGGCCATAAGGAGGGTGGGTACAGGGTTTCTGGGGCTTTTTGGTTTCCAGCTTAGAGGAGAAACAAAAGTCCCAGGTTCAGAGAGAGACCCTGCCTCAAAGGAATAGTCAGGGAGTGACAGAGGAAGACACGGACACTCTCTCTGGCCTCCACACTCATGCACAGGTGCATGAAAAGTCATGCACACGCACATGAACAGACATGCACACGTGTGCATGTACACATATCCGGGACACATGCACACAAATAACACATCTTTTTTTTTTTTTGGTTTTATGAGACTGGGTTTCCCTGTATTATTTTGGAGGCTGTCGGTCCAGCCTAGCCTCGAACTCACAGAGATCCGCCTGCCTCTGCCTCCCGAGTGCTGGGATTAAAGGCGTGCGCCACCAACGCCCGGCTACAAATAACACATCTTAAAAAATGAAAGATACTCAACTCAGAAAACATCACATCTCAGTCCAGCTTGCCTTAAACATACCCAGAACGCTTATAGGAGCCTCCCAGAATAGGGCACAGTCATCCAACAAAGCCCATTTTAATGCATCTCTTTGTGATCATGTGACTGGTGTTCTCCTTGTGGTCACATGACTGTTAGCTATAGCTCATTGTGCTACCCAGCGCTACATGGGAGGAGTTTCCCCATACAGAGTCTACCTGGGAAAAGATCCAAACTCAAAGTCTGGCTCTTGCTGAATGTGCGTTAGTTTTGTGCGATTGTAAAGTCGAAATAATTGTAAAATAATAAAAAGAGCCTTTGAGATTCAAAGAAATATTATTATTTGTGTATATGTGTATAGGAGTGCGTGTGTGTGTGCCTGCACATGTGTGTGTGTGTGTGTGTGTGTGTGTGTGTGTGTATGTGTGTGTGATGTGGGGTGTGCACATGCCATGGCATGCGGGTCAGAGGACAGCCCTGTGAACTCAGTTCTCTTCCACCTTTGCTTGGGCCCCGGGAGTCACACTCAGACTATCAACCCTCACCAGCTGGTGGTGTCTCTTGACTGGTCAGGTTCCACACCACCTCTTGTCTTCCTGTTGTGGTGATGAGAGAAACCCAGTGTCTTCTAGAAGAATTCTGTTCCCATTCTTAGTCCTAGATGCATCATTTTCCTGTGGCCACTGTAATGAAATACCATAATCTAGCTGGTTTGAAACAATGGGGGCCTCTTACTCCCTCACAGGTCTCATTTCAACAAGAGAGAATTGAGACGTAGACCTGCGCTCTCCAGAGGCTCAGGGTGAGGAGCTGTTCCATGCCTCCTTTATCTTCTGGTGGCCACCAGCATTCCCCGGCTTGTGAGGCCATCTCTCCCTGCTGCTTCCTTGTGGCTCTCTCTGTATCTGTCTACCCGTCTTTGGCCTCTTTGATGGCCGAGTTTAGGCTGCTAAGGCACGATGCCGTTCAGTGGAAGCATCAGAACGGAGTGGGCTCTGGCTGAACTCACTGTGCTATACTTTTCTCTCATCACAGTGACAGATAGCTGGGAGAAACAGCATAGAGGTTGAAAGGTTTAGTTTGGCTCCTTGCTTCAGAGGTGTCAGTCTGTGCTTGACTGACTCCATTGCTATGCACTTTTGGCAAGGCAGAAGCACCATAGCAGAAGGGCATTGTGGGAGAAAACTACTTACCTCTCAGCAGCCAGAAAACAGGGAGAAACTACTCTTTAAAGCCTGCCCCCAGTGAACCACTTCCTCCCAGCCCCCACCCCCTAATAGCTCATCCAGAGTATGATCTCATCATTGATGAAGTTACCATCCTCATGGTCCAGTCACCTCTCAATAGCACCGCCATCTGGGAACAGAGCCTCCAGCACAGGAGCCATTTGTGGGTCAGGGGAGGGGGGCACCTCGAATTTAAACCATATTACTAACCTAACAGGATAGTTGCTGAAGACAGGCAAGGTAAGGAGACATTCCACCCTGGTGGACAGGATCCTGCTCAGATACAGAAGGTGGGATTCTTGCTAACCTTGCAGAGTTCTGTGCCCAAATGATTTTACCAGGCTATGAGCAGAAAGACTGGGGCCTGATTAAACTGGGACCCGCAGAGAATCTCTGACACCATCTCCCGCTCACATTCCCTTTTGTGACATGCCTTAGGTTGCTGTGATTCTTTGCATGAGCCTCTCAGCTGTTTGGCCCTGGCTGTTCTCCAAGTGGCTGAGCTACACTGAGCCTGCCCCATGCGGTATGAAAGGGTGGTATGGGGAAGGGGACTTGGTTTGTAGGCCAGCACAGGACAGACGTTGGACAAGGCCCCTCCAGAGAAGTGTCTGGCCAGAGGCAGCTCCTTTTGAGCTGGGAGAGCCAGGCCCTGGGTCAGCACAGCATTCCTGGTTGCAGGGCTGGGCAGAGAGGCTGTGGGGAGAACATCTGTTGAACATACACATCTCACATCTCTATCTCTTACAGAATCTGGGTTGGGGAGAAGTTTTGAGAAATTGCTTCCTGTTGTTCGGATGGTGGACATCAAAGTCCTGTTCTGTCACTGGGGGTGGCTCCTGGCTTAGAAAGGGGAGAAGGCCAGGGGAGTTAGTTGTCAGGTGGACTGCTGCAGGCCGGGGCAGGAGGGAGGCTCTGGCCCTGGTGCCTGCACAGCTGGGTTACAGCTGCTGGCTGAGTCAAGGCTTTCCTGGTCCCAGCAGGGTGGCCTTTCCCTGTCCCTAGGAAGTGGGTCAAGGTCAAGTTGCCTCTGTTTCCCCAGGGATTCCCAGTCACCGTCTCTCTTACCTTCTCTACATCTTCGTGAGGCCATGACCAGCCTTTCATTTTGCACGGTGAGTGTAAGGCATGGGGAATGGGAAGAGCTTCGCCCCACAGGCCACATACTCTTGTTGAAGATGGGGGACGGGTTGGGAGGTACTTGAGCAACCTAGGTTCCTCCTGCTGGTCCTCTAGGTTAAAGGTCAGGCCTAGGTCACTGATGCCAGGGGAACAGGTATCTGCAGATATTTGACTCAAGATTGCTTTGGGGGGACATCTTAAGACCTGGACCCCAAATATATAACCTTTCTCCAGTCTGATCTCCAGGCCTATGGCTCTGGGTGTTTGGCTGCTGGAGGCTGTGGACCATGGGACTGGTCTGCCTCCATGGATGGCTTGACAGGGCTCATCCTACATAACCCTTCATGCATCATAGCTCTTAATTGACCTAAAGTAGGGGAGTGTTGAGTGAATAGTCTCGATACTTCCCTGCTGGGCTTGGCCTGTCTCTCACATATTCTCACAAAGAAGAAACAGTCAGGGCAGAAGGGGCACAGAAAGCTTTGGGTGCTAAGGGCAGAAGCCTGCTTCTATCTGATCCTCCTTGAATTGTCCTCTGAGTGAGGAGCCTCACCTATCTCTACTCCCACAGAGAAATGGGTACCCAAGTTAAAGACCCAAAATGATATCTCCAAGGGCTTCTAATGGGTGCCATGTTCTGGGAGGGGTAAAGCCACCAGATGCCTTGGGGAGGCAGTAAGAGAAGTGAGGAGGCTTCAGGAGGAGAGGGCCCGTGGAAGCCAGAGCTCTACAGATCCACTCAGGAATTCAGCTGGTGAAGTGCTTGTTTGAGGGCCTGAATTTGATCCTCAGAATCAGTGTAAAAATGTTAGATGTGAAAAGCAAAACAAAAGAGCAAAAATTGTAGATGTCCTTGGACATACTTACAGTCCCAGGAGGTAAAGACTGGCAGGTCCCTGGGGTTTGCTGGCCCACCAGTCTAGATAGATGGGTAAGTTCCAGACAATTGATACAGCCTTTCTTAAAAAACAAGAGTGATCTCCTGAGAAATAATACCCCAAGTGGATCTCTGGCCTCCATATACATGGTGCACACAGCCACCTGCACACACACACACACACACACACACACACACACACACACACACACACACACACACACACGCACGCAGGCACGCACGCACCCATGTGAGACTTCATAAAAAGTCAGCTAGACACATCTGCCAAACTCATCACCATAAGGAAAAGGTACTTCCTTGAGTCCTCCATGTTTAACTCTCCTCTGCCGTACACATAGTTACTACTCGGGTAGATACTGCAAATACAGTCTAAGGGAATTCTACACATTTCAGCCTAGAATGGAGGGATGAGATGTGTCCTGTGGGAGGCCCGCCTTGCAGGGTGGTTATCGCGTGGTCTCCTCGCTTCCTTCATCCACTCTTGCCGGTCCTCCACCTGCTTGTGGAGCCACGCAGCTCTTTCCAGCTGGTGTGCCCGACCTTTCCAGCTGGCATTTCTAGTGCTCTCTCTTGGCGCCTCCGAGTGCTGCGGATCCTCGAGGCGGTCATTTGTCAGATGGTCCCGACATCCCTCCAGAGTCTCCTGCTGGGAAAACAATTGTGTCAGACAATCCCGGGGGCTTTCTTCCCCCTCCACGCAGGCAACCCAGATGCTCTAAAGCAGGGAGAAACCAGAGCCCCAGTCTTCTCAGGATGTATACTTTATTCTCCAGCTCTCTCCCGTTGGCCATGAACCGTGTGTACCAGAGACCTAAGAGGGAAACCATAGGTCCTTCTGAAGTAGAGGAAGCAGAGGCTTCAAAGCAAGTGACTTCTTACTTACTCTGTGTTTGAAGGCACCAGGCACTAGTTTGGTGTATATTAGGATTATGATAACCTTCTCTTGCCAGTAACTCAATGGCACAGGCTGGTGGAGGTGCATGGAAGGGAGGTTCATTTATACTCCTAATGTAGAAGTTCACGCTCAAGGGGACTCATCTAGTGATGGTCTTCTTCTTGTAGCCTGCATCATAAGGTCAAAGTCATATTCCCATGCATGTATGGGCATATGAATGGCTGTTCTTTTCTCTCTGTCTCTTAATTTATTTAGTATGCATTCAGTGTTCTGTCTGCATGCATGCCTGCAGGCCAGAAGAGAACACCAGGTCTCATTACATATGGTTATGAGCCACCATGTGGTTGCTGGGAATTGAACTCAGGACCCCATGGAAGAGCAGTCAGTGCTCTTAACCTCTGAGCCATCTCTCCAGCCCTCTTTCTCTCTTTTTATGAAGCTACCAGGATTTAGCCACCATGCCCCTCATCTTAGCCTCCTCTGAAAGGCCCTGCTTCTAAACACCTTGATTGGATTCAGGTTGTATCCTCTTACATGGTGTCCTTGTTTCATTTCCATGGTGATAAAGTACCCTGGCAAAATCAATTTAAGGGAGAAAGGGTTGATTATAACTAACATTTTCCAATTACAGTCCATTATGGCAGGGAAGCCATAGTGGCATAAGCTTGGGGGAGCTGATCACATGGCATCTATAGTCAAGAAGTAAGGAGTGGTGGATTAATATTCATCCTTAGGCATTCCAGGATTCCCTGCCTAGGGAATAGTGCCACCCAAAGTAGGAAGTTATTCAGTTAATGTAATTAATAATATATAATATAATCAAGATTCCCCCCTCCCCATTCAAAAATTCTACCAGGTACCCTCATCTAGACAACCTCTCATCAAGACTCCCTTATCAGATGAGTCTAGATTGTATTGTGTTAACTAGCTACAACTAGCCATCACACACAAATTCCAGCATGATGTTGGTTGCAGGGAATGAGCCACACATAGATCCATTATGGAAACCTCCCGAGATCATGTCAGTGTGCAGACAGTGACCCAGTAAAGAAACTAGACATCATTTGGGAAACAGTATCAAAAGAGACAGACAGATTGGCAGGGCAGTGCGTGGTGGGGAAGGAGTATTTTAAGCCATGGTCCTCCCGAGGCGGTGGCATCTGAGTGGAGACCTGGCCTTCTGGAAGATGCTAGTCCCAGGTGGACCTCACGGCAGGTGCAAAGGCCCAGAGGCAGGAGCTAAGCTGAAGTGTGCCAAGGACACAAGGAAGACCTCGGCCGCCAGAGCTTGGGGCGAGAAAGAAATAACTGGTGACGAGGGCAGTCACATGGTAGGGAGCCACTGAAGGGTTCTGGGCAGGTGGGTGACAGGTCTGATTCCCATTTTAGCAATTCTCTTACGTAGCCATGCAGAGAACAGAGAACGAGGTCACAGTGGTTCAGTTACCCTGGCTGCCAGCCTGGCATGCTCTCGGCATTGTGGGCAGATGGTCCAGCCTGGCTGGGAAGCCCCTACGATGGCATGCCTCCAAGTCCTGGCTGTCGAACACTCACAGGTAGAGCTTCTGTCCCTCCACACAGCAGTCCTTGGGGGATTAGTGCCTACCTTGGGGTTGGTTGGGTGCAAGACCCCTGAGAGGGCCCGAGGGACTTGTGAACCACAAGCATTGAGTCAACTTGGAGGATAGTGATGCCCTCACAGCCTCTCTGCTGGGGTGGTTGTCAGTGCACAATGGGGCCGAGATGCTGAGGGCAGGAATCTACATCCGTAGTGTGGGCAACTGTTCGCCCATGCCAGCAGAGCAGGGGTCTGTGTTGGACTCAGGTTGGCTGACCACAGGCTTTATATTCCCCCTCTCTTAACCAGTCTGGTCAGAGTCTTGCTTCTAGGTGCTGGGCTTAGACCAAGGACTAAGGCCTAAGGCTGATATAGATTAGAATTCCACCCATCAGCTGACCAACCTCTGCTCTTCGGTAGCATCTCACACAACGTTTCATTCTCCAGCCCTCAGAGTCTGGCTCCTGACCAATTTATTCTGGCACAAATGCTGGGTTCTCGGTGCCCACAGGAGTATGTGGTCACAGGAGATAGATGTTCTCATGGTCTTGCTTTCTTCTGGGGTTGCTGTTTGGAGGTCAGGAGCATCTGCCTGGCTCTCTGCTGGCACTGGATATTAGAGTTTTAGCAAGACTGATGGGCAGGGAACCCACCTTCCCTGGACATGTTTAGGGCCAGACACCCTCCCCAGCCATTCTTTGCCTGGACCATGGAAAGCTCTCAGAGCCTCTGTGTGTTCACATGCTGCTCTGGTCATGAGGATCTATGCAGAACTCTGAATATGCAAGTATGTGACTGTGTTCTCTGTACGTGTATGCATGTGTTTGAGTGGATAGGCAAATGTGTGCTTGTGTGTCTATGTAAGTGTGCATCCAAGTGGTGGGTATGAGTGTGTTCAGCTGTATGTGAGCTCACGTGATTACATTTTTGAGTGTTTTTAAGAGTTGAGTGTACTATGTGTGAGTGGTGTGTGAACATGCATTTGCATGGTGTGTGAAGTATATATTTGTGTGTATGTCTGTCTTAGTCTTCTGTTGCTATAACAAAAATACCTGAGACTGGGTAGTACATATGGGGTAGGCACTTGACTTGGGCTTCTGGAAGCTGGGAAGTTGAAGTGTGCGGCAGCAGCATCTGGCCAGCTTCTGGTGAGGGCCTCACTGCGGCATCGTCACATGGGGAGAGCAAGCATCCTCTCTTAACTCTAATGCTGTGGTGTGACTGTCCCCCATGACCTCCTACCATCCACCCAAAGCCATTAGCAGATGGCTGTGAGTGTTAACTTTCTAACATGGGAACTTTGGGGTGCACATTTAAGTCAGAGCAATGTGCCTGGGCTCCCTTGGCTTTATTTGATGGACAGTGACTACTTGTATATTATATAGGTGCATGGGTCTAAGTGTGTGTGAGTGAGTATATGTAGGTCTTGGCTTGAAAGTGTTTTTCTTAGATTTATTTACTTTTATTTTATGTGTATAGGTGTTTTACCCACACGTGTGACTGTGTACCATGTGTGTAGTAGCTGAGGAGACCAGAAGAAGAGGGGGTTGGATTCCCTGGGACTAGAGTTACAGACAGTTGTTAACCTGGGTCTGAGGTTTAGTAGAGGGGTCACTGAAGTTGGGCTTGAAAGACTAAATAAGAGTTTTCCAAGCAGTGAAGATGTTCAGGGGTTCTGAGGAGCCACGCATAGGCAGGTGGAGGCTTGCGGAACTTGAGGGGTCTTGTGAATATGATCCCAGCCATCAGTTAGCTCACTCCCAGGCAAATGCCACTGTGCCAGTGGGCTGGGTGGAGCTGTGTTGTCTTTGAGTCTCACTCTTATGCTCCAGTGACATTGTCCGCTCTGGTCCCAAACCCTATGCAGACTGGACTCTTGCACATGTGTACTGCTGGGTGGCTCCTCCCTGACACCTCTCTTCTAACCTCTCTGTGGGCTTCTGGCCACCAGGATCTGTTTTAAAGATTTCACAGAAGATTATTCACTTCTGAAGAAAAGAAGTCTAATTTCAGTGAGCCCATCACTTTTGTACTGGTTTGATAGACATTTGAATGTGTTCTTCCAAAACCAGCACATTATGGAAAGTCCTGGGGGCTCCACCCAGCTCCCCCACACCTCTATGGGGATGGTGACCTCTAAAAAAATACCCAGTTTAGACCTGGTTCTCTGTGCTAACATGGACTTCAATGCTCTTAGAGAAAGTATAAAGCAATTTTTATATATTCCTCCCCTCTCTTTAAAAATGTTACATACGTATCTTTGAAACACACACTGTAATTACCACCCTATAATTTTCATATTTCACTCAAAAATGCATCCTGGAATCCTAACTGGGTTGATGTGTAGTGGTTGGGCTTGTGTTGTAAGCCATGGCCCAGCATTGCTTCATATAGAAACCACACAGTCTGCTTAACAATCCCCTACAGCTGGGGATCTAGGTTGTTTTCAGTTGTTCTCAAAAGCAAAACTCGGTGAATCTGTTCTCCCTTTAGCTGGTGGCGGTGTTAGTAATGGTGGCGACAACAGTGATGGCGGTGGTGGCGGTGGCGGAGGTGGTGGCGGTGGCGGAGGTGGTGGTGGTAGCCTGGAGTGGGCCAGTAGCATAGGGTGCACGGGCCTTTTTTAATGGTGCCTGGCTTCCCTGTGCACAGGAATTTGGGGCACCGACAGAGCCATGCAAGGAGACCTGGCTGACTCCAGACCTCCTGACAGACATGTGACTTGCTCACTGATTTTTCTCATCCCTGCCCCTCCCTGCACTCCATCCTCCCCAGTCTTTTCCCTTTGGCATGAAAGTGGTTTTCTTAGATTTACTTACCTTTATTTTGTGTGTATAGGTGTTTTACCCACATGTGTGTCTGTGTACCCTGTGTGTGGTAGCTGAGGAGACCAGAAGAAGAAGGGGTTGGATCGCCTGGGACTAGAGTTACAGACAGTTGTTAGCCTAGGCCTGAGGTCTAGTAGAGGGGCCATTGAAGTTGGACTTGAAAGACTAAATAAGAGTTTTCCAGGCAGTGAAGATATTCAGGGGTTCTGAGGAGCCACACAGAGGCAGCTGGAGGCTTGCAGAGCTTGAGAGCGCCCCTGAGACAAAGGCTGGAGTTCAGAAGCAGAGGGCTACGCCAGTCCTTGCTCTCCATTGACTTCAGCCTGCTTGTCTCTGGTGGGCACATGGAGCTCACCGGAAAGTTCCGCCTGTGGATGTTTGTGAGCATGGCTTGTATTCTCCCTCATGCTACTCGGGTAGTGCCTAGCAAAGCCAGAGAGTGCGTGTGGCGGCATTCATTCCCGGGACATCCTTTGCGTCTCTCTCCCCTGACTTGTTCTGAATCATAGCCAGCCACACTCCCCTTGGGAGCCGTGGTCCCCAGCTGTGTTTAGGAACACATACCTGGGCTGTGACCGTGTTTGCTGTCTACAGAGCCACGTCAACACCACAGGTCTTGGTTTCTAGAGCCTTGTGTTAGGCATTGACCTCAGGTGGTGACTCACATCCCTTTTTCTTCTTCAGAATTATCATGGTTAGTCTAGTTCCTTTACTGTGCCATATACATTTTAGAATAACTGAAAACATCCCAAGCTACTACATATGGGAATGTTGAATAGTCTATGTGGTCTCAGTAGGAAGCAGCGCATAGCTTTTAATATTCACTTCTTGTCTCTAAAAGATCCCTCTGGTAATTTTATTATACTTGCTTTATACCCACAGACCAGTTTGTGAAGAACTGACATTTTTTAATGTTGAGTTTTTAAATCCACAAGCATGGTATGCTAGCCATTTAATTAGATTTGATACTTTTTGCTGTACAAGCCCAGTATATCAGTATATGTATTTTATATTTGTCCTCAAACCAATATATTTAAAAAATTTAAATTATATGTATATATTTTGAAAGAGATGGAGAGAAACAGAGGGGAGGGAGGGAGGGAGGGAGGGAGGGAGGGAGGGAGGGAGGGAGAGAGAGAGAGAGAGAGAGAGAGAGAGAGAGAGAGAGAGAGAGAGAGAGAATATGCCACAGGATGCTTGTGGCAATCAGTGGAAAGCTTGTGGGGGTCACCTTTCTCTTCCACCATCTGGGTTCCTGGGATCAAACTCAGGTCCTAGCCTTGGTGGCAAGTGTCCTTACCCGCTAAGCTGTCTCATCAGCCCTCAAGCGCATTGGTTTTGTTTCAGTTTTCTCAATAGTTTAGAAATTTATTCACTTGTAAATAGTTGAGAAATGTAGTTCAATTTCTAAGATTCCATTGAAAGGACTGGTTGAGCTTTTGTGTTTTAACCTTGCTGAACCCAGCTTACTGGTTCTAGGAACCGCACACATTGCACAATCATGCTGGTGATGAGTAGTGGCAGTCTTACATTTCTTATCTTCTGTAGTTATTTTTCTTATTGTACTATCTAAGACTGTCAGGATTTCCAACATCTGTTTATGGTAATCACATTCCTAATCTTGCAAAGCAAAACAAAACAACACACCCCAAGTTTTTTCTGTGGTTTCATGAAGCTTTAGTATTTTTTTATAGAATCTCTTTATTAAGTTGATGTCATTCCTTCCCATAGTAGTAAACTGAAATTTTATTCAATAACTCATGATTTTTATCATATTTCTTACATAATTTATATAATCATGTTTTTTCTTATCCTGTTAACATGATGGATTAATTTGTATTAATTAATTAGTTGGAGTGTTACTCCTGTTTGTATTTCCAAGGTGAGTTTACCTTTGTTGGGAGTGTATTATACTTTCACATAGTGCTAGATTAGTGCTTTACTGATGATTTTTAAGTCTATATTAGAGAGAAGACTTTTGTTTGCTTTTGCTTTTTGTTGTAAGTCAGGGTTTACTATGTACCCAGGGTCTACTTGTGAGACTTGAACTATCTTATATCCCCATGAGTAATACTGTGAGATAAAACATTAAACTTGGGTCTGGACAGATGGCTCAGTGGCTAAGAGCAGTTGTTGTTCTTCCAAAGGACCAGAGTTCAGTTCCCAGCACCTACATTAGGCATCTCACAACCATGTGTAACTCCAGCATCAAGGGGTCTGACTCCCTCTTCTGATCTCTGAAGGTAACTGCACACATGTGTGGGTAGACACTCACACACACACTTGTGTACACACCCATAATACAGTAAAATAAATCTTACATATTAAAAAACACTGTTCAGTTCAGCCTGACCCACTGAATCAGCTAAGCAGGGCCCATATGGACTCACAGAGACTGAAGCAGCAAGCCCTGGCCTGCATGGGCCTGCACCAGGTCTTCTGTTAGCTTGTGTTTTTGTGGGACGCCCAACAGTGGTAGTGGATGCATCTCTCTTTTGCCTGCTCTTGAGACTCCTTTCCTCCTGCTGGGTTGCCTTGTTTAGCATCCCTGTGAGGGATTTTGCCTTATCTTATTGCATCTTGTTTAATTGTGTTTGGCTGTTGTCCCTTGGAAGCTTGCTTTTTCCTGAGGGAAAACAAAGGAGAAGTGGATCTGGAGGAGAGGGGAGGTAAGGGGGGTCTGGGAGGACAGGAGGGAGGGGAAACTGTGGTTGGGAGGTATGGTATGAGAGAAGAATCTATTTTTCAATAAATTAAAAGCACACTATTGAATTCATTCCTGAGTTGGTTTTACTGAGGATTCTGGTCTTCTCCAGTTTGTGTGATTGACTTCAGATTCCTCTCCTAGCTGCCCTGCATGCTCAGTCCACATGCATGGCTGCACTCAGTGCCCTGCATGTTCAGTCCACATGCATAGCTGGACTTGGTGCCTTGCATGTTCAGTCCACACTGCATAGCTGTATTCAGTGTCCTGCATGTTAAATCCACACTGCATAGCTGGACTCGGTGTCCTTATACTCTGGGAACTCCCCCTTGCCTGTATGTGGCCTAGGAATATTCCCACTTTGGGACACACTGACTGGGTTACCTAGTCTTTAGGTGCCAGATCTTGAATGAGTGATGTAGTGGCTTGCCACATCAGCTTCACAGTCTGTAAAACCACGATAGTGTCAGCTTACTCCTTTTGTCCTCATTTTATCTTTCATTCCTCAATAACTCCACAAAACAGTGATATCCTGCCTAATTTATCTCCAAATATTATCATTTCAACTTTTAACAACACTATAGAATTTTGGGTGAAATATCTTCTTTTTAAATTTATTTACTTTTATTTTATATACGTTGGTGTATTGCCATGGGTGTTGGGTCCCCTGGAACTGGAGTTATAGACAGCTGTGAGCTGTCATGTGGGTCCTGGGAACTGAACCCAGGTCCTCTGGAAGAGCAGTCAGTGCTCTTAACCCCTGAGCCATCTTTCCAGTCAGTGTGAAATATCTTCTTTTTAAAAAATATTTTATGGTTGTGTTTTATGTGTATGGGTCTTTTGCCTGCGTGTATGTCTGTGCATCATGTATGTGTCTGGCACCCCTGGAGACCAGAAGAGGGCACTGGATACTCTGGAACTGGAGTTACAGAGGGTTGTGCGCCTACACATAGGTGCTGGGGATTGAACCTGGCCCTCTGTGAGAGCAGCCAGTGCTCTTAACCACTGAGCCATCTCTCCAGCCCCATCTTATTTCTTTTTTCCTCCTTTCCTTTTTCTTTGCTTTCGGTGTTGCCTTTGAAATCCTATTGTGTATTTTACACACAGAGCATCTTTCAATCCAGACCAGTCACATGTCAAGCTCTCAATAGCCTCCCCTGACTCATCACTACTACACTAGACAACACAGCTCCCAAGCATCTGACACTTGACATTTCAGCTTTGAAACTCTAGTAATAAACACAGGTTAGCCTTGTCAAGAACAGACAGCCAGAAAACAATAGAATTTATCTGTGGTGTTGCTTAATATGAGGTTTCCTTTACAACTAATTGGAAACAGCTTGTGGTGTAATCTATAAAGAAAGCATGTGCACGCTCACACATACATAGCTGCAAACCACGTAGTGACATTTTAATCATTGTCAGATGACATATAGGATGATGGTCCCATAAGATTCTGTCACCTAGCAATGTTGTGGCCGTCAGAGTTGCACAATGGCACACTTGCCCAAGGATGCATTTATCAGAATGTGTCTCATTGAGTGACACATGACTGCTCTGTGACACTTTATAGGTGAAAAAACAGGCTGGGAAAGGCCACGTAGCCCAGGAGTTACAGAGCAGAGATGATTTCAAAAGAATGGGAAGCTGGCACGTTGGCTAAGCTAATTAGTTTGGCTCTTTTCACAGCCTATGTATATTTTGAAGTATCACGCCATTTTCACAAACACGTGAACACACACATACACACACAATATAAGTATGTATATGCATTATGCGTGTCTAAGTTGGGTCTAATTCTTTTCTTCAGCCCATGAGATTTAAGGACAGTGGGTAGTTAATATTGACTGTCAATTTGTTGGGATTTAGAACCACTTGTAACTGAAGTGGGAAGGCTCACACTGGGCATGGTGGCACTGTCCCATGGGCTGGAGCCCCAGACTGACTAAAAGGGGGAAAGTGAGCTGCTTCCTGACTGCAGACACACTGTGACCAGCTGCCTTCTCCACCATGATGGACTGTAGTACCCTCTGACAGTGAGCCAAAGCCTTCCCCCTTAAGTTGCTCTTGGCAGCTATTTTGTTGAATTCATAAGAAGATAACCTGGGCTGGGGAGATGGCTCAGCAGGGGAAGGCACCTGCCACTGAGCTGACAGTCTGAGTTGGATCCCTGGGACCCACAGGGAGGAAGGAGAGAAATGATTCCTGCAGACTGTCCTATGATGCTACATATGCACTGTGGCACATAGGTGCATCTGCTCACACATGAGAATGAATACATATATGTACACTGTGGCACATATGGACATGTGTACACACTAGAGACTGAATACATGTAATAAACAAACAGCAATGGCAATATATCAGACAAAGCCATTGGACCTCTGAGCAATGCCCTTTGCTTTCTTTATTCTTTCTGGAAGGAAGGGGCAGGCCAGGCCCCCGGAGCCTCAGCCCACATCTCAGTGTGATGTTCTTGTAGCAGAGGCCAGTTTGTCCTGCTCGGCCAGGGTGATGGGCTTGAGTATAAGCCCAGCAGGGAGGTCTGGCCAGAGGCAGCTGCTGTCTGTCACAGCTGGCACTCAGCCTGTGGGGAACGCACTCCTGCCTCTGGCCTGTGGGGCCCATCCAACATCTCACATCCTTCTTCTGGCTCCGTACAGATGAAGGGTTTTCTCCAGGGCCAGAGCAATAACACTTTATCTGTCTGCTGGCTTGCATCTCCCAGACTGTTTCCGAATTAAGTTTTATGTATGAGGGTGCTTAAATAATATCATTGTGTTGGTTTGGATCTCAGCTCTAAAGTGCATATTTGAGCACGCACATCATTCTTCCAGAACCAGGCTCCTTTGTAAAGGGGTTGCTCCTAAGTTGGTGAAGTATTTTTCAACAGCTTATTATGCCAAAAGCTCTGTGCTCAGTGCTGGGGACACAGAAAGGCAAGGGGTCCGTCCAGTGCTCAGGTGGGTCATGGGCAGAAAGACGGTTGAAAAAGAGGGTAGCGAGAGCAAATCGACAGGTTCCGGAAAGGGATCCTCACACCCACAATTAAACGTCTTCTCCCAGCAAACAAAGTATTGTCTGTATGAGAAAATCACTAGAAAAGGAAAAGACACTGAATTCTACCCTTCCAGAATAGCCACTGTGGGAGACAGCAGTCTTTCCACAGGGATGCTCAGGTCCTGGACCCTGGAATCTTCGAATATGCTGTGTTAGACAGTGTTGAAGGATGGGGATGGCCAATGAGATGACAGTTGTTCATCATGTGACTTTAAGAGAGGGGATTGTCCTGGATTATCCAGGTGAGCTTAGCAAACATGGAAAGGTTCTTAAAGTGGGGGTCAGAGTCAGGGAGTGAATGAAAGATGTCAGCTTTGAAGACAGAGGAAGGGGCTACAAGCCAAGTAATGCAAGAAAGAGGTCACTGGAGGCTGCAAAAAAAGGGAATACCCCTTAGAGCTTCCAGAAGGGTCACAACCCACTCCCGCCCTTCCTCTCTCGAGCTTTATGGTAGCCTAAGGAGACTCTTTTGGACTTTTGAGCTCTCAAACAACTTGTGTTGTTCTAAGTCAATAAGTTTATGGCAGTTACAGCAGCAATGGAAACACAAAAGCTAACACTGGTATGTTGGTGGCCATTTTCCGTCTTGGGATGTATATAATTAAAATTTATTAGTATTATTATTATCATTATTATTGTTGTTGTGTGGGAGGTACACATGGAGATCAGAGGCCCAGCTTTGTGGAACCAGTTTTATACTTCCATCTTTACATGGGTACCAGGGATCAGATTCAGGTCACAAAGCTTGCATCACTGAGTGGCAAGTGCCTTTAGCCACTGAGCCATCTCTCTATAATTATTTTTATAAATGATGTCCTGTTACTCATGCCACTTTTATTATCTTATTTACCTGCGATATGTTTTTGATCTCTTTCTGTCTTCTGGACTTGAATGTTCCATTATTTTTGTTCTGTTCTGCAATCATGAAGCACTGAGGCTATGAATTTGCTTCTGGTGACAGCTTTAGCCTCACCTAGACATGCTGATATATTGGATTCTCGGCATCTGTGTGTTAAAAAGTACTTGTGATTTTGATTCTGTTAATCTGAGATCCATTTACTGGATAGTTTAAAATAATCCCATGTGTTGGAGTTTTCTTGTGTTAACCTGCCATGCTAATTTCTTGTGAGTCCTCAGTATCATTGCAAGTTGAGATCAGACCATGTTAGCTTTTACAATCAAATTTCATCATTGTAGTGACCAATGTTCTTTTCCTAGCTAGCAGATTTCCTGCAAGAATCTGTTTCCCCCCGCACTTTACTTTTTCCCTTCAAACATTTCTGGGTACACTGAGACCCCATCTTAGTTCTGTAGCTTTTCTCAACCCCTCTGGGTAATCGACATTTTCCAGTCAGCATCCAGGGCTCTGGGGCTGTCTTGGCCCATCTGGGCTGTTGTGGTATCACACCATACACGTTGAGACGTCTATACAGCTGGCTTCATCTCTCACAGATTTGGAGGCTGGAAGTCCCTGGTCAAGATATTTCTGGCTCAGTCACCCCCTGGTTCATAGTGACATCTTCTCACTTTGTTCTCATAGAGTAAGTGGGACAAGCAAACTCTCCTCATGAGAGCTGGACTCTCAGGATCTCATTGTCTCCCAAAGGCCCAAGTTTCTCATATCATCAACTTGGGCACCAGGGTTTCATGTGTGAACTTTTGAGGGGAGACATACATTCAGATCCATAGCAACAGGACCTTGGTGTCATCTTCCACAGCTCCAGGCTCTGGTAAGAAAGGAAGAGTTAGTCTCCATGGAGACTTGGCAGGGATGTCCTGGTCCAGACCAAACATCCTGAATTATGATCACCGAGGCCACCTGGGTGCTCTGAGACTTGGAGAATTCTGAAATTGCTTCATCGGCTGGTGTTTGCTCAGCTTCTGTAAATGTTAAGTGGGCTTTTGAAGGGAACATGTAGTCTGTGTTATAGGGTCAATGGCGTATGAGGAAACTGGTTGCTTCTGATACCATGGAAACTGAGGAGACTCCAGAGAGATGCCAGATGAGGGGGCTGCAAAGGCTCCCGGTAGCCTTTGGGGAGAGGGGCAGAGATGTGGATGTTGGATGTGAGGAGAGACAGCAGCAGAGAAGGGCACGCAGAGGGAAGGGCCTTTTCTGGATCACGGAAAGGGGACGCGGGCTCTTATTACTTAGGATTGGAAGATGAGGTATGTGGATGGATGGAGAGAAAGGACTCTGATAGGAGGCAGCCAAAGGCTCAGCAGGTGGAGGGTGTTCATCTTTCCTGTTTATGGAACTGAGTGAACACTGGCTGGCTGGCTGCATTTCTAGGCTTCCAGCTCTGTCTCTACTTTTTAAAAAAATGGCTTGAATAGAAAATTATTTCTCCCACTTACCCACCCCCGTGCCCTGCCCAGGGGCTCATATATTAACAGCTTGGTCCCCAGCTGGTGACACTATTTTAGAAGGTGCCTCCTAGCTGGAGAAAGTAGGCCACGGGGGTAGACCTTTGAAGGTTACTCTTCCTGACCCACCCTTCTTCCCCATTCTGTCTGTTTCCTGGTTGTCGTGAGGTGAGCAGCTGTGGTACCCCATCACCTTCTCTGAAGTGATGCTGCGTTTCACCTTAGGCCCAAAGGTAGGTCGGAAGCTGGCCATGAACTAAAACTTCTGAAGCCACGAGCCAACACGAATCTTTATCTCCTTTAAATCATATTTATCAAACTGGCCGTCATGGTGCACAACTGTAACACCAACACTCAGGAGGCGGAGGAGGGTCAGAAGTTCAAAGTTACTCTCAGCTATATAGTAGCTAGGCTACATGAGACCCTGTCTCTAAATAAGCAATCAACTTTAAAATGGTTCCTCTCCTGTGTTTGCCACAACAATAGAAGTCTGGCCAACACTAAGGCTCACATTCTATCAACGCAGTAAGATACCATCATCAGAGAAAAAGACCACCCTGAGAGGCCAATTCCTGAGCCCTTTCTAGGCTGGGATCTTTCAGGCCACTGGCATGTTCTCAACAATGATGATGGTGAGTTATGTCCCTGTGTGTCCTGGGCTATGATCTGATGCTATAGACCCAGTATTGTCCATGGTAACAGGCAGTCCTTGTCACAGGCTGTGACCTGGCAGCCACTGGCATGTTGTTACCCTTAATAGCAGCAAGTGGGGGTCCGAGCCTGTCCTGAGCTGTGCTTTCTCAGGGCATTGGTATGTCCTTGTCCATGGTAGTGGAAAACTGATGTCTCTGTGTGTCCTGAGCTGGGGTCTGTTAGCCATTGGCACCTTCTTGTTGTGGTAATGGAAAGCCAATGTCTCCCTGCGTCCTGGGCTATGATCTGGTGCCAGTGACATCTTCTTATCCATGGTAATAGAAGGTGGGGCTCCATGCTTGCCCTGGGCTGTGATTTATCATCTACAGTTAGTTTGTCATCCTTGGTGATAGGTAGGTGATGTTCCGTGTGTGTCCTGGGCTGATAGCCACCAGCCAATGGCACATTACAGTCCGTGGTGAGGGCAGACTGTGCTGTGCGTTTGTCTAAGTCTAAGGCCCCATGTCACTGAAGGTAGAGGGAGACACACTGCTCGTTGAGATGCCAGTCTTTGCTTCAAGCCTAATCCTGATGTGTAAACAAAGCCCTCTTGAAATCAGAATCCTAAAGTGCGAGTGGGAGCGTTCATCTGACTTCCCTAGAGGACCAAGTAGTGAGCCAGCCTTTCTGGTGAGTATTAGCACTTTGTAAGCAGGTGTGAACCTGTCAGGACAAAGCAACACAATAATGTGTCCCTTCTCTGGCGAGAGCAGTGCAAAGTGGGACCAGACTGTCTCCCCGAGAACAAGAGGGGAGGCTCTAGGCTAGCACTTACAGAGGGTGCTGGGAGTGAGAAGCTGTGGATGTCACCGAATGACATCATGGTCTGCAGGATGGACAGCTCTCATCACCTCAGGGAAGATGTCACAGGCCCAAGGGACACAGTGGGTATAAGCTGATTGACTGAGCTCACAATCTCTAGGAACACAGATATTTATTGGTTTTTAAATGTATGTATACGTTTAATATATAATATACTTAAATGTATATATGCATTAAATGTATGTATATGTGTGCACATGTATGTGGAGGCCAGAGGTCAACCTCTGTATTGTTGCTTAGGGACTATCCACATTTTTATTATTATTATTATTGTTGTTGTTATTATTATTTGAAACAGAATCATTAAATGAACTGAGAGTTCACAAATTCATCCAGGCAGTCAGCTAGTATGCCCCAGGAATTTGCCCTTTTCCACCTCCCCAGTTCTGGGATTGCAAATCACCACTGACACTTTTTGTGGGTGTGTGCATGCATGCATGCGCGCATGTGTGCTTGTGTGCATTGTGTGTGTGTATGTGCGTGTGTGTGTGTGTGTGTGTGTGTGTGTTTTAAACATGAGTGCTGGGGATCGATCCCAGGTCTTTGTACTTGCAAAACAGCATTTTACCCACTGAGCAATATCTCCAGCAGCCCAGGAGAGTTTTTCTTTTGATGGAACTGACACAGTTACATGGGCAGAAGGGAACTAAAGTCAAGCTACTGAGCTGGGGACAGGAGGTGGCTGGGAAATAGGATGCTGTGGAAGGACCCAACCGGAACCTCTGGAAGCTGCTTAAGCAGCAGCTGTCAGGACTCTGGGGTGGAACTTTGTGCTGTCTCTAGTCACGACTGTGGCTCTGTCTCAAAGGCGCATTCTAGGAAGTCACCCAGAGCATGGCTGTGAGTGTGTGAGTGTGTGTGTGTGTGTGTGTGTGTGTGAGTGTGTGTGTGTGTGTGTGTGTGTGTGTGGTGTGTACACTGCAGGGATTCTTCCTATATAGATGCTTTGATTACAAGATGCACAACACGATTCACAAGCTGTGTGGGCTATAGACAACATGGATCAATAGAGACTTGGAGGGCTAGAGGAGGGGAGGTGCAGACACTCCTGTTTATTGCCCAGTCATTGCCAATGAAGGCCCTTGTTAGTGTGCAGGTCCAGGAACTGTCTCATATTGTCCCATAGCGTTGAGTGTGCTGCTCCTGGCTAATTTTTACATTCATATCTCTCGGAGCGGGGGTGGCAGGTGGGGGACAGCAATGTTGTTAACCCTCCTCTGGGCATAACTCTTTGGAACCTGTTTACAGAGAGGTGCAGCAGATGGTTTTTGCCCCGGCAGTCCCTAACTTCATTGGTGTGATGCTGGTTGCTGCCTTCCTTCTACTTTGTCCATTCATTGAGCTCCTCCCTGGGAACACTGGCATCTGTGGCTCCCTCAAAGATTATTCCTGAGCTTTGGTAGTGATAACTACCAGTGAAGATCATACCCAGAGGACCCAGGAATGAGTGAGCCATCTTTTGTTATGTAGTTAAATTCATTATTTGGAGCTTTCTAGCATAAGGGAAGAGTGACACATCTTCCTGCTGCCTCTTTCTTGCAATTCTTAGGATGCCACCACTATCCTCCTAGAATGTACCTCCATCTAGTGCTGAGCATGGAATTGCCATCCACACACTACCAGCAGCAAAGCATAAAGGGAGACCCCACCCTGCTCCATTGTGTGAGGAAGTCTAGCCTTCACAGCCTGAGGATGTGGTGCCCAGCATCCTTTGGGACCAAGAGGACACAGGGAGAGGGTGGCGGCGTTACATTAGCTCTGAAAGCTCTCTCAGCAGATAAATGCAGACAGTTTAGGAGAGACTACCTTAACATTTCATGGAGCATGGCTCTGGAGCCAAGGGCAGGGGGCACACAAAAGAGATGTGTTAGCCATGCTCATGTCTACATGTCCTAGCCTGGGGATAGGAGTGAAGCTGGAGCGTGCATGGAGGAGAGCTGGTGCTCTCATGCCTGGTGCTCTTCAAGGCTTGGGCAACCGTAGCCAAACATCGTGAACTCGTCCTGTATCCGTTGCAAGGAGGACTCACCCAAAACCCATGTCAGCACTTCCTGGTGGCCCAGTCCGACCCATATCCCTAAAAGAAGTGCCCCTGGCCACCAGGAGCAGCTCGCTTACACTGCTGCTCGCTCAGGATTGCAGGGAAAGTTCATAGTCACAAACTCTCTGAGATCGGGGTGGAGAGTGGGGACGCCCAGTGGGGTCCAAGTCAGCATTGTGTTACCTTTCCTGTTCAAGCCAGAGAGGGCACTGATGGCATGCGAAAGTCCCAGGTCTTTCCTAGCTTGGTAAGTAGTTAGTTTACTGGGCTGAGTTATAGGAGCATGGGTGAGAGGTTCCTTCCAGGAATGTAGGTCACCCCGAACATCTGTATCACCACAAAGGTCCCATGCCATCATGAATTATGACCTCAGGGAAGCTGCATCATGGAGTTCAGCCTTTCAGTTTACTACTTCCTCTATTCTCTATCATCCTCCTCTCCCCAAGACCTCACACACTAGAGAGGCTGGAGGGAGTGGTGGGTGGGATTCCGGGTGAGTGTTTGGTGATACCCCTCTTCTTGCAGGAAATAGTACTAGTTGTACATACTTCTATTAATAAGGCTTGGTAATTGGCTGTTAATATTAATGATTTCTGTAGCTGTCATTATGTTGGTCTGCTTATTTCGTTGCCATGACTATGGGGCCACAGTTGTTTCTGCTTCTTGATGCTATGATATGGTCATAGGCATTTTATGTGGTAAGGGAAAAGCTCCACAATATCAGGGTAGAAGGTCAGAGGAGAGGAGTGATGACCTTCTGTCCAGGTGAGGACCCTCTGCCTGGGATCACTGCTTTGGCTATACTGTTGCTGGTGTGTGTGTGTGTGTGCGCGCGCGCGTGCGTGTGCACGCATGCATGCATGTCTATATGCACATGTGTACATGTGATTCACCTTATTTGATTAAGGCAGTTTCTCACTGGCCTGGAATTCACCAAGTAGGCTAGATTGGTTGGCCAGGCAGTCCCAGGAATCCCCCTGTCCCCACCTCCCCAGCACTGGGATTACATTTGTGTGCCTTCGTGCCTGGTGTTTTCTCATGTGCTCTGGGGATCACATTCAGGTATTTGTGGGTCAAACACTTTGTGATCGAAGTGTCTCCCTGGCTCTCTGGATACTTGAGCACTTTCAGCTCTTTGGTAGAAATATGCCTCAGCACGAGTGCCTTGCCATGCCATGGCTGTGTGAGCAGCGACGGTAGGGCTGTCGCAACAAAGGGCACTGGGCGTCCCTGGTACAATCTTTCGTATCCCGAGACTTGCTTCTGTCTCCCAGTGTGATATCTGGCTTCTGAGCCGCGTGGCCTGCTGTCCTTTCTCTAGGATGAATAAATGTCCCAGTGTCACCAGTGGGGATTCTCTAGCTCTTGGAGGTCCTGCTTTCTCACATTCTTCTCAGATCACCACATGCCAGACGAGGACACACGATGGACAGCCTCTAAAGGCCCACAGAGCAGCTTGGCTCCAGCCCAGACAGCCTGGCCCTGACAGTCCCATCTCTCCCCATAAATAAACCAGACGCATTTTTCCATCAGATGGCATGGCCTGGTTTTTGTTTTGGGAAATCTGGACAAGAAGAGGCAGCAGACAGCCTCAGGTCCTGGCAGGGCTGCCCATCCCGGGAGTGGCAGCTGGGCAGGCGGGCAGAGGACGGTCGGCGGTCAGCCTGCCCCGGATACCATGGAGGGCCCCCAAAACCAGAGCAGGAAGGGTGGATCAGAAGGGAACCAAAAGTTGAGCTCCTGTGTATGTGTGTGTGTGTGTGTGTGTGTGTGTGTGTTTGAGAGACAGAGACAGAGACCTAGAGAGGGATTTAAGACACAGAGACCCAGGCAAGTGACAGTCTCTAGTGACAAGTGGAAGTCAAGGGCCTTTGAGAAAATGTCCAGATTTGGGTACCACAGCTCACTGAGTGCAGAAAGTATGCCCAGTCTAAGTCTCAGCATTACCTTAGGGAGAGGAATGGCTGATCCCATACTCCACAGGGGAAGTCAGACTGTGTTTCCATATGCGCTTTCTCTGCAGGGTTTGTGTGTCTGCTCTCTCCTCTGTGGGACATATCTCCTAGACAGCATGTTTTCTCCTCACCGCTGTGACACAGGCTGGCAACCCCACCTCCTGCTGGACCTAGGCTACTCACCACCTTTCCCCACATTAAGGGAATTCCAGATTGGGGATGAGGCTGTAAGCTCCCTACCCATCAGGCAGCTGTGTCCTACAGATGAGAATGCTCCATTTTGGAGGGATCAAGTCCCACGTGACCATCTCTGGGAATGCTCAGATCTTACTAGAGTTGTAGCTTTTTTGTATGTTTGATTGTTGATGCTCAGGGAAGTGACTGTGACCTGTCTAGGACCCCTTCCTACTGCCTAAGCTTAGCTACCTCCATCAGCCAGTGTGGATTCTGTGTGGTGTGTGGATCTGTGTGGTGTGACTCCCCCACTTTAGAATGTGACCTTCCTTGAAAAGAGGGTCTTTAAAGGGGTAATTAAAACGCCTTGCCTCAGACGTTAGCTTTTGGAGCTCTGAGGTTGTTTGTTCTGCTGTTTGTGACTTCCTCCTGGGCATTTAATAGAATCACTGTGTGTCAGATGAGCTTGTAGCAAATGTCAACAGGGTAGTGCTGGGCTCATGAGGCCCTGCAGTCCTGGACCATGTCCTTGAAGGCTTTATCTGCTAATGCTGAGCCTATTGGAGGAGAGAGTGTCCCCAAATGGTATAGGTAGGTTTTTGGACCCTGTGGATGTTGGTGGCTGATGAATGCTTTGGCCACATTTCTCAGCCATCTGTATGTTGGTTTAGGGTACTTAGTTCCCAATAAAGCTTCCTTAGTCCTCCAAATAACATACATATAGGCAATATGTTGGCACACCTAGACAAGGGTCCATGCCAGCCCAGCACACTAACAGAACCACGAAGCTTGGGCTCAGACATATTTTGGCCTCCAGGACATAGTCAGAAATGAAGTTTGTGCAGGCCTCCAGGAGGCAGGTGATGGCTACACAGAGATTTTGGAACCAGCATGGGCTGCCCTAGTTGGGTGCCAGCCCAGAGAAGGGTCTGTGGAACCCGTCCTGTCACATTCCTGCACCCTGCATCTCAAGGCCATGACCTACCATGGCTCAGCTGGTAAGATGTGGTAGTTCAGAAAGAAATTTGTGCTTGTTGAGAGTGTGGCAAATGTTCCTGCAGCAAGACTCATTTTTCTTCTTTAGTGGCTGGCGCTTTGTTATTTATGTGAATGTTAATTTGCAACTGGGGACATTCCCCGACGTGGTCCTCATGCTGATGGGGACCTGGGAAATGTCAGTGGGAGCATCTGGCAGGGATAAGTGTAAGATCTTGTGATGGATGGGCAGGCCTGTCATGGTCCAGGGTCTGAGCCTGACCTGCTGACCCCTCTGTCCTGGCTGGGGTTGGCAGCCTGACTGTACTTCCTGGAGGTGTTTGTCCCTGGTTCTGAGACTGCAGGGATGAGGGAGCTGGCTGTGAGGACCTGGGTGTGGGACTTTATAGATTCTCATAGATAGATCTGGTCCCATGGGAGCTACTCTAGTGTTACTTAAGTTAATGAAGGGAGGGGAGGCTAGCCAGCCCCTGCCCTGGTCCTTGTCAGTCATCCTTGGTGGTATCTTATTTATCCCATTTTCTGTCCTTGCTTATTTCTACCTCCCTACTTCATTTAAAATTTTTTATCTTTTTGGCCAGTTGGTGGTGGCACACACCTTTAATTCCAGCACTCGGCGGGGGGCAGAGGCAGGCAGATCTCTGGGAGTTCAAGACCAGCCTGGTCTACTGAGCGAGTTCCAGGACAGGCACCAAAGCTACACACACACACACACACAAACCTATTTGAAAAACCCAAACCAAACAAGCAAACAAAAAGTTTTTTTAAATCTGTTTGATATTTATGCCCTTCATAAAAAATTCAAAAATGGAGCATAGGGCTTGGGGAGACAGCTCGGTGGGTGAAGCACTTGTCACTCAAGCATGAGGACCTGAGTTTGGGCCCCCAAAGCCCACATGAAGCTGGATGTGTTGGCTCACACATGTGATCTCAGAGCTTCTACAGTGAGGTCGGAGACAGCAGGCTCTCCAGAAGCGCATGAGCAAACACAGTGGCAAACAATTCGAGAATAAACACGGTGGGAGTGAAGGTCTGATGTCTGAGGGTGCACCACTGCATGTGTGTGCTCACACTCACACACACCAACATGCATGCATGCATGTGTAAGCATGCGCGCGCGCGCGCACACACACACACACACACACACACACACGCGCGCGCGCACACACAGATATAAAACCAAGAAACTCACCGCAAGCTGTAATGCTGCCTCTTCATTCTGTGTTTCTGAGCATGTCTCACAGGCCTGTTACTGTAATGTTAGAACTAGTTACTCTGTTAGGGTGTGTTCTTCTGAGTATCCCACACACGGCATCTCTTCTCACCCTCTCTTAACTGGGTAAATTGACCCTCTTTTTGCTCCAACTCCACGGAGGCTTAGAAAGACCTCACAGCTAGCCCGGGATGAATGAGACCAGTACTTGAGTTGAAGTAGATTTACCCAGAAGTTATGTGTGGAGGTGACTGAGGTTTTACCCTCCATGTATGGGAGCTGCCTCCTCAGACATGTTGGTTCCTAGTGTAACACACAGAAAGCCCTTTGAGTTAGCCCATATTTATAAATGTAGTAAAACTCTTCTGCAAGTCATAAGTTTCTTGTCTTTAAAACAATTTCACCATTTATATTTATCATGATAGAAGGTATTGTTTCTATCACATGACTTACGCATTCCGATTTATTTATTTATTTATATTCAGTCTGTCTTTCATATTTGCTATGCATCTGGTTTCAGTGATTTGGAAGATTTGTATTAGTTTGCTAGTGGTGATATTTGTGACTTTAAGTAGAATTTACTTACTTATTTTTGTTATTTTGAAATGTAGACTCATGTAGCCCAGATTGGCCTTGAGCTCTCTATGTAGTTGAGGATGACCTTGGACTTATGAGCTTTATGCCTCTGTCTCCCAAGTGCTGGGATTACAGGCATATGTCACCATACCCATCTTCTTTTTTCCATTTCTTTTAAATAAGCATGTATTTATTGACATTAGTCACTTTCTGGTGGCTGTTAACCCATGGAAGATGGAAGCAATCATGCTATTTCTCTTTGCTCTCCTCTATCCCTTCTTTTTTGTGGGATTTTCACTTTTTGGGGGGTAGGCACATCTTTTTCCCTTCCACTTATTAAATAGCCAAGTATGAACTATTTTAAATATTACATAGCTTTACTTCCCATACTTGTGGTCTGTAATTCTAGTTATCACAGTGAGACAAATGTAGGGATCAGTTGCTGTCTCTCAAGCCCGTGATTTTTCCCTTCAGTGACAATTGATATTGAGGGAATAGAGAAATGGCTTGGTCCTGCTTTTCTAGAGGACCAGGATTGGTTCCCAGCACCCACATCAGGGAGCTCACAGCCATGTTTCACTCCAGTTCCAGAAGATCCAGTACCCTCTTCTGGCCTTCCTGGATACCTGCAGTCATGTGCACATATACACACACAGGCATAGACACACACACAGGCACACGCGTGCACACGCGTGCACACACACAGAGGAAATCATGTCTGGGCTTCATAAGATGTAAGTGAGTAATGGCAAGGGTTGAAAGTGGATCCTTTCAGAAAACTTTACAGCAGCAAAGAGAAACAAGTCCCTCAGTGTGTCCCACAGCCCAAGGCTCTGACTTGGGCAAGGTTCCATGCTTAGTTGGGAGAAGTAAGACACCCACTTGAAACCCTAAGTTTCTAAACTGGAAACAGTCCAAATATTCATTATGTAGTGGACAGACACATAAAATGTAGCACATACATATGGTGGAATTATCGTTTGGCTGAAAAAAAGAGTGAATCACTGATTATTCTACAGTATGAGCCAACCTTGAAAACATCATACATAGTGAGTGAACCTAGCCATAGACTGGTATTGCATAGCTTTGTGTATAGGAAATATCCAAAGTACGAACATTCATACAGACAGAAAGTAGATTAATGGTTGCCAAGGTAACTAAAGACTAATCAGGGTAGGAGGAATTGGACTGAATGCGGTGAGATGATTGCCAACTCATGTGGACTTCCTTTGGGGTGAGGGCAATATGCTGACATTGGTAACAGGAATACTTTATTTGTGCACATTCAGTATATTGTTTAAATGCATGAGTTGTGTGGTTTGTGAGTTATAGTTTCATAAAGCTGTCATGTTTTAACAGTATCGAAACTTACAGCGAAGGTTATTCCCTTTACACTTAGGCTTTAAGCTTTCTCTTTAAGTCAAAGACAGTCTTGTTTAGTGTGGATGGAAAGTTAACAGCTCCCTGGTATTTACTGTGTGTACATGCTCATGTGTGCACAGAGGGCAGAGGAGGACGTTGGGTGTCCTGCTCTATCACTCTCTGCCTTACTCTTTTGAGACAGGGTCTCTCACCGAACCCAGGCTTGTCTAGTGGCCGCCAAACCCTATCCATCCATCTGTCTAGGGACACATAGCCACTCCTGGCTTCTCAACGAGTTCTAGAACTCAAATTGGTGTAGCAGCACGTTTACCCACCGGCCCCTCCCCAGTCACTACGACCATATATATTTCAAGTGGAGATCATGATTCAGACTTGAGGTCTTAGCAGATAAAGGTATTTGGCTGGAATTCAATAACATTGGGTAAGACACAAATCCTGATGGGATATGAGAGGCTGCATTTTGACCATCTATGTTGGACACATCTTCAGCTTGTCTGTTCCCCGCAGGGAAATTTGAATTGGTGGCTTCACTTCTTTGCACCTGAGAGGCCTCTATAAATGAGGCATTCTGCCTGCCTGTACGATTTTAGTGGTGTTTGAATTTCCATCACCATGTCTGGCCCACAGAGGTCCCTTCAGTGATACCAAGTGCCCAGGGAATGGAGAGCAGGGCCACTGGCATTGAGGTACAGCAGGAGGTTAAGTGTAGAGGGGGAAGGATGTGTGGGCATCTTCTCAGGGGCAGAGGGGTGGCTGCTGTAGTTCTGTTGGTAGGCCCCACACACCAGGAGATGAACTTAGCCTTCATCTTGCAGGCAGTGGGAAGAGATGGGTACGGTTCTGGTTTTCAGTTGGTTGGCTTCCTGCTCACCCTGCTCCCTGGAGCTGTGCTTGGTCCTGTTAGGCTTAGAGAGGTGACAAAGGTCGGAAGTCACTGCCCTGGCCCCTCTCTTTGCAGAAGAGGGGAGGGCAGACCCATGGCAGGTATTTGAAACCTGTCTCCTGGCTCTGTGTCCAGGTCTCCCTGCCCGTCACTCGCTCCACCTGGCCCTTCAAAGTGTACATCTAATTGATCACTAGATGCAGTGCTGTGGACATCTTCATCTGAACCCCAGAAACCAACTGGGCCAGTTTAGATCAACAGAGGAGTAAAAGTCCCAGAGGACGTGAAGTTAGGTCCAGACGGGGAACGAGGCCCGACAAGCCAAGTCTCCAGGGCTCTGTCCATCTCAGGCAGCTCTGTCCCAGCCACTCCATTGCAGTGAAGCCCGAGGAACTCGGGCCAGCCATATCTCTTCACTTTCTGGGAAGAATGAGGCACGAAGAGGAATTGCTCTATGGGAAGAAGCAGAGTGGCTGGCACCTGGCAAGGACCACACCGGTCTACCCCAAATGCTGCACAAGCCTGATGACCTGAGTTCAATCCCCTGGACTGACAATGTGCATTGTGGCACATGCATGTCCCCCAAACAAACAAACAAACAACAAATACTTTTTTAAAAATCCTGAGAGAGCTGGGCAAACATGGACTCCAGTACAAGGACGCTCTACAAATGGACCTTTCCAGAAGGGGCTGCTCCAGAAGGCACAAATCAGGAGCTAATAGAGGAGGGGGTGGGGGATGGGGGGACAAATGTCTTCTCACTCCATGGATTGTGCTGGCCCACCCCTACCATACTTCCACACAGTGCTCGCCCAGCCCTTGCCCACCCCTTCCACATGCAGCTCTTACCCTTTTAGAAAACAAAATGGGGGATCAATGTGCAGAACCACTGCCTAAGATGCAGAGCTAGCCAGAATGCTCTCTGGCTTCAAGGGAGTGGCTTAAGTCAGATGCAGCCTGCCGTGTGAACAGGAAACATTTCTCAGAAGCCCACACGTTAAATACTTGGTCTTCAGCCAGTGGTGTTATTTTGGAAGGTCCTGGAAACTTTAAGTGGGGATTCCCTGGGAGTGCTCCTTTGGAGGCTATACCTGGTTCTTGGCCTTTCCTTACCATTTACTTCCTGTCCCTAAGTGTTGAGGAAGCTCCTTTGTCTCACACTCCTGCCATCTTGTTGGGGACAACTGTGTGCACTAGACCTTCTACACCTGTGAGCCAAAAATAGGCCTTTTCCCCTTTAAGATGCTCTCTTGGTATTCTGGTCACAGCTAACACACACTTTGTGACTGGTCATTCTGCTCTTCCCTCAGCTTCTGAGAGGGCAAGCAGTGTCAGACTGAGCAGGCTTTGCTAGGAGGTGCCCCAGGAGTGGCGGGTCTGATCGGGTACTGCTCCCTCTTAGGCCAGCAGCAGACTCAGCTTGCCCCTGAAGGGAGGTTGCGTGGTGAATGGTGGATGGGCCAACTGGATCTTCTGGGAGCTAATAGTTTTATGGGCAGAAACCTTGCCAGATATATTCATGTTGGAAGATCCTGGTGGCAAGCACAAAGTGTGTGTGTGTGTGTGTGTGTGTGTGTGTGTGTGTGTGTGTGTGTGTGTTTTAGAACAAGCTGAGTTTGGGAATAACAGGGAGCTGAAGTTGATGCTGTCGGCCACAGCCTTCATCCAAGTCAGCTTCGCTCTAGTTTTGGGCCAGTCTTTCTTTACTATTCTTTCTGTTCTTTGTATGTCCCCTTCCCCCTGTATCTGTGGGGGGGTGTGAGAGAGGGGCAGGTGCAGTGTGCCAGTGTGCTAGCTGTGTGCATGCAGGTGTAGGCTGGAGCAGGACATCAAATATCTTCATTTGTCATTCTGCATCATTGCTTTGAGACAGGGTCAGCCAATGAGCTCTTTGGTTCCACTTGTTCCCTCCTCCTCGATCCTGGAATTACATACAGTTGATGCTGACTTTTTGTGCTGGGGATTTGAACTCAGGATTTCATGCTTGCAGAGTGAGCACTCTTGTCTACTAAGCCATGTCCCAGTCCCTGTTCTCTCTTGATTGTCAGTAGCACAAGTCGGATAAACACATGATAGTTCTTTAGCTGGAAGTTGCAGAAGTGATGAGTTTAAGACACAGGCCTGGTTGGAAGCATGCATGCACAGGAAGTCTGCAGCTTCTGGCTCCCATTGGAGGAGGCACTGAGGGCGAGCAGCCAGCTTTACCCACGGGAGTAAGATGCCCACTTGCTGGGGTTTCCTACCATACCCCAGCTTGGAGCATGTCATAGTTTCAAATGCTTAAAAATTCAAAGTAGCAGAGGATAACTTTGGATTGTAATACATTTTTAACTTTTAATTTCCATTTCCAGTGGCTGCATCACCATCAGTCAAATAGCAAAGAAGCTGCACGTAGAGGAAAAAGAGGTCAAGTCTCGCTGTGTCATTTGCTGAGATCTGAACACTGGCAACTTGACTTGGTGTCCAAAGTGTGGCTGGGCTCTAGGCACTTGCAGTAACTCTGAGGCACGAGACTAAGTCCTCTGTGGGAGCTTCCTTCCACGCCACAGTAGAAAACCTGTTTGGGTTTGACAAACAATCACAGTCTTGATTAACGAGAGTCGGGGCCAGGGTACGAGGCCTTCTGTAAGACACCAGGCTGGACAGGCATGGGGTAGGACATTGGCCACCAACAGACTCCCAACAGGGTGTGGCGCCAGCGCCACAAACAAGTCCGGGGTATCAGGAAAAGAGAGACAAGACGTCCATTTGTTTGTCCTAAGAGAATGCATGTGTAGCCTTTATTGCCAGGAGAGTGTGTGTGTGAGTGTACATTGCAAGTGCTAAGAGGTCTCCCTCTTGTAAGAGGGAGGAGCTTTATATACAGGTTTACAGCACAGTGGAAAAACCCCAGGTAAAAGAGATGGTTGTTTTCCTCCTGCTGAATGTTGATGTCAGAGGGTCAAGGCCAGGGCAGTAAGCCAGGACTAGAAAACAGAAAGCACTTGGACTGGAAAACAAGTTGCACTTGTAGGCTGACCAGCAACTCACAGAGACCCCATGGGGCTGTGGCCCAACATCTCCCCCCTTCTTTATATATAAATTAGCACCTATCTCAGGTGACTAGGACGTTAATGTTAATCTTAGTATACAAAAACAAACATTTATAAACAATATTTGGGGATGTGGGCGTCGTTCTTTCCAAACTACTTCCTGCTGTTAAGGGGCGCTGAAATACCATGGGAATCATGACAAAAAAATCAAAACCCAGAAACCTGTTGAAGTCCTTGTTTTTGTGGTCTGTAAGGCTGCACCATCTCAGCTGTTTTAGGTGTTGGATCACCTGGGGCACTGCTTCAGGTGGTCTTGCTTCATCAAACCATACTAGTCTGGAAGGAACCCACAGCTTTTTATGTTCTGTGGAAACAAAAGCAGAAATTCTTTTCCCAAGTAACCTGTCCTTATATTTAAATTTAGAAGTCAAAGCATTTTTAAAACATGCAAGTTGGATTAATTTAGCAACATTAATAATCAATTGTCTTTTAGCAGTTTTTGTTTCTTTCTCAGCAATTAAACAATTTAAAGACACCACAACTGTACACAGTATCCAGACTCTCTGTGTATTTTTCATTCTATATACTTTTCCTTTTCTTTTAGTTAATATCAGTACCTCCTTTATTAACTGTTACCAATTTTCAATTTACCCACTTTTAATCCATCCTCCAACTGAGGGTGATCTCTCAGGTTCCCCTTTCTTTCCTGACCTTGGTGTCAGGCAAAGGCCTGGAGATTTAATCCAATCCACCCTCCAACCTAGGGTGATCTCTCAGGTTCCCCTTTCTTTCCTGACCTTGGTGTCAGGCAAAGGCCTGGAGATTTAACCCAATCCACCTTCTCCTTAGAAGGTGATCTCTCAAGCAAAGCCTGGAGATTTGACCATTCAATTTTACAGTTGGAAGTTGAGGTATCTGTTTTTAATTCTTTTCTTTCTTGAGTCTCTCCTCTCCCGGGTCTTCTTTCTGGCCAATCTTTCCCAGTCTTTCCAAGTCTCTCTGGATCTCAGTGGAACCTCCAATTGCGGCGCCCGCGCCACAAGCAAGTCCAGGGTATCAGGAAAAGAGAGACAAGACGTCCATTTGTTTGTCCTAAGAGAATGCATGTGTAGCCTTTATTGCCAGGAGAGTGTGTGTGTGAGTGTACATTGCAAGTGCTAAGAGGTCTCCCTCTTGTAAGAGGGAGGAGCTTTATATACAGGTTTACAGCACAGTGGAAAAACCCCAGGTAGAAGAGATGGTTGTTTTCCTCCTGCTGAATGTTGATGTCAGAGGGTCAAGGCCAGGGCAGTAAGCCAGGACTAGAAAACAGAAAGCACTTGGACTGGAAAACAAGTTGCACTTGTAGGCTGACCAGCAACTCACAGAGACCCCATGGGGCTGGGGCCCAACAACAGGGTACTCCCCAGGCTGGATAGGCATTGGGTAGGACACAGGCCACTAGCAGACTCCCAGAAGGATGCTATCCAGGTTGGTGTGTTTGAGGGATCCTTTTAATGTTTATTGAGTTGGGAGAGGGAATTGATTTTTATTAATAATAATTACATGTAAAAACAGATACACTTGTCACTGGCAGCAGGAAATCAAAGTCCTGGAAAAAAACAGCAAAAATTAGCTCATAGAGTACTTTGTCCCCTTGTCAATTTTCCTCTGCCGGGTTTTAGACAGCTGGTTCTGGGATGCATACTAAACCATTGATCCTCTGGCATTCTGTTGATGAACACTGCTTTCTTTGGAATGAGCCCCTTGTGTGGCATTAGTTAGGTTAGTGGTCTTGGGGGAAGGTCCATTGATGACCTCAGGGTGATCAGTGACTAGACTCAGGCTGGTTACCCATTGGCTTGGAGATGATCAACCCTTGGTCTTTGAGGCAGGGAGCCTTTGAGTTTAGGCATAGTCATTGTATTAGTTACTTGCCTGGTTGTTGTGACAAAAGACCTGACAAAATCAGCTTATGGAAAGAAAGGCTTATTTTGGCTCACATTACAGTCCATAACTGCAGGCATGTCATGGTAGAAGGATCTTGAGGCTGCTGGTGACTTGATGCCCTCAGTCAGGAAGCAGAGAATGATGAGTGCACTTTCTCCTTTTGCCTCAGGCCAGGACTCCAGTGTGTGGCACAGGAGCACCCACATTTGAGGTGGGTCTTCCTGTCTCTCTTCATCTAATCTAGATGATCTCTGGCAGACCAGTATAAATATTCATTTCCATGGTGATTCTAAGCCCCATACAGTTGACAAGACCAGTTATCACCGTCACCCATTGGTCTTGGGTGATCATCTCTCCTTAGAGAGATTGTCATTGATCTTCAGTGGTCATCCGTTGGTATTGGGGATGGTTATAGTCTATTGTCAGGTGGGGTCATGCATTGGTGTGGGATTGGCCACGCATTGGTTTGTAGATGCTTTCCCATTGTATTCACACATTAGTCTTGGAGATAGTCACCCATTGACTTAGGAAATGGTCCTCTATTGGCTTTGGAAGTGGGTAGCCACTTTATGTTGGAAGTGACCAGTGACCATGGTGGCTAGGTGATGGTCTCTTCAGTGATCATCCACTGGTTTTGGCGGGTAGTTCTACACAGGCTCATTGATATGATATATGTGTGTATTTCATGGTATCCAACAGAGATGGTCTATAAGATCCTAGTTGTCAAGAAACATGTCAAGTACCTCTGTCTGAGAGTACTGTCAAGTTGAGGGCTCCAGTCTCATCAAAAAGCCTGAGTAAATTGGCTTCACGCTTTATACTTATCTCAGTTTTATCTCTGGGTCCCCAGTATCCTCTCTATCTGGCTGAGTGACCTTAGGCCAGATGCCAGTGTTCCCTGGGTCTCCAGTTTCTTGGTTGTTAAATGGATCAATTGTCCTTTCCCTTGCACAACTGCTGAAGGAGCATATGAACCCAGGGATATACCCAGGACCAGGTGACCCAGGGTTTTATTGCCTTTCGTGTGGATGATTCTAAGGGTTCCCACCCACGCAGCTTGGGCTCTGGCCTCCCAATCATGACATCGAGATGACACCATGCCTTGCTTCCAACCCGAGGCCTTCCGCTAGGAGGGTTGTTGAAGCAGAGGAGTCTGACCTATGATCTGAGGGGAGGTTTCAGTCAGTCCCTGCTGTCCATCAGCCACATCCTCCTCATCTGGTCAGGCATGGTCCTCAGGGCCCAGGGCTGTTCTGCACCTGTCTCCCAGCCTGAGATGCCAGGGTTTTTCCAGAAGTGGGGGTTGCTCAGTGCGGACATGATGTCCTAGTGTCCCTCTCTAGTTGCCTCAGTAGGACTGATCTGTCCTAGGATTCCGCCCATGAGAAGCCCTTTCAGGGAGACCTGAGCTCTGGTTCCTAGACTCTGTGCATCCCCGGAAAGCCTCTTCATCCCCAAGCCTTAGTCTCCTCATTGGAAAGCCAGCAGGATACATGAGCATCGTGACTTGAGGTCCACCAACAATGTGTGCTCTGGTTCTAAGGATGCCCAGCCTCATAGGCTTTCTGTAACAATGGTGGTAGGACACGGGGTGACAGACCACCCCACTTACAGCTGAGGAACTGGAGGCCCAGAGAGCTTTGGCATCCTGTCCGAAGTTACCCATCCAGAAGAGGGGTGTCAGGAACCCAGTAAACCAGACTCCCAGCTTAGAGTGTCCTCTGTTAACCCCACAGGGGTTAATTCCCATGCTAATTTAAAGGAGTCTATCAATAGAGATGAATTTGAGATGTCTGTCTCCTCTAAAACCACACACTTGGGAACCACCCACTGAAGTGACTCTTGCTGTTGTAAACATTCTCAGGGTGCACCAGTGGATGGGGACCGCCCTCTTGTCTTTAACATCATGTGTCTCTCAGAGGACATGTCCTGATGCTAGGGGGTCAGCTCAGTCTGTAAGCATTTGCTTGGTCCCCACCAGGGCTAGTAGTGTCCTGGGAACCAGGGATGAGTCATAAGTGTGAGGGCCTGAAGGGTTCCCAACAAATGCTCATCCCTCACAGTCATTGGCTTCCTTCTACTTCCATGGCCTCCTGGCCTTCCTCCCCGCACACAGTGGACCCTGGAGGGGCCCCTGCTTTTCCTCTTCTATGCCTCTCAGAATGGCTCCTCTTTGCCGGGCCAACCGTTGGGCCCCAGCACATTGTTTCCGGATGCTGCTGATGTAACGGATGACTTGTAAAGGTCAAAACCCATTCTCTGTCAGTTCTGGTGGCTGAGGGTTACAGCCAGCACAGCCTGCTTGAGCTCCAGGTGTCTGCAGGGCGGAGCTCTCCCTCTTCCAGTTCTGTGTGGCTGCTGATGTTCCCAATGACTGTAACATGTTGACCTCTGTCTCCAGGGTCACCTCCCCATCTCCTCTTCTATGTCCTGTCTTCTTCTGCCTCCACCTACATGGAGTAGACATGTGGTAGGGCCACACTGACGCTCATGGGAACCTCCCAAGCTTCAGCGCCTCAGCTGGGTCTGTTCTGCAGAGCCCCCTTCATATCGCATTTGCTCTCTGTGGCTGAGTGGGGTAGGAGGACTTTTCAATCACCTCTAGACCTGGAAGTGCTTCTGACGCCGACATCTCCCTCTTAGCAGAATAAGATCTTTCCCCATGTCTTTGACTTCCTTGTTTCCTGGGATCTGTATGCCACATCCGGGCCCTGCTACCGGCCTCCCAGGCACCCGCTCGGCTTGTTCTCAGCTCCCCATAGCCACTTGCATTCCTCCAGTCTACCCTGTTCACCGCAGCCGTGAGTCACGTGGAGCTCTTCCCTGCCCAGAGGCCTGCAGGCTGACTACCCTTCCCACGGAGACCTCTTCTGCATTCCATGCTATAAGCTTTTCCCCAGGCTCCCAGCCACCCAACAGTCAGCTTGTTCCATCGATGGTAGCCCTTCTCTCTAGGCCTTTTGCAATGTCCCTCACCTACACATGGTTCCCCTCTTTGACTTTTCTGACTGATAGGAAGGGTTGGGGCAGGTTTTGACTGGACATGATCCTTGTTTCATGAGTCTGGTCCTGATGTTGTCCTCTGTGTAGCTGGCTGCTCCACTAGCTTTTGTCTGTGACTGGATCTACTCTTCCCAGTGGGCATTCTCCCCTGGCATCTGGGTTCTCCCAAGGTAAAGGCAGCAGGTGTATGGCTGCACCTAGCATCCTACACTAGACTCATGGCAAATGCTTAGCAGGCCCCATCAGAGTGACAGCTGCACTGCTGTCCTCAGAGCTCCCAGCTGGCAATAGTACAGGACCCACAGGGCTCCCTGAGGTCAGGGGAAAGGACGATGGCCTATACTCTGGCTCTCATGGTCAGGGTGATGATATGACAGATGCCATTTGAGTTATTTAGGGGGTGCTAATAGTCTCTGAACATCTGGATGGGTGATACCAGGCACTGGGCAGGGAACCCTAGCCAATGCCAGCTAAGTTCAAGCAACAGAAACACCAGCCCTTATGGTTATTTGAAAGAACCTGAGGCTCTGCCACTGGTGTGGACTCCCCTGCATCTTAAATCTGAACAATCAGTAGAAGCTGTGCAAATTCCCCAATGGGTCGCAATTGTATGCTGTGGTGGACTTAGGACTTACGGATGACAGACGAAAGAAGCAAAGTGTGGGAACCAGAGTGGATGAGGGGCAGGTGACCCGGGTGGCACCAGGTGACTGCATCAGAGAAAGGATCTTTGGGAGGCTCTGAGCCAGATGTGAAAGAGAGAATAGGGGTTTATTACCAGGTAGCCCAGATGGGAGATGGCAGCAGGAACTCCCACACTCGTGTATGGCAAGTTTGGGGTCAGAGGCTCAGCTGTGTTCACGCATAACCTAGTGACCAAGGTGAGACTCAAGCAGGTGCAGGCTGACAGCCTTGAGTGGCACAGAACATAGCAACCTGAATGTAGCCAGAGGGTCCAGCAGGAAGCCCCATACAATTAATACGTGTTGTAGAGTCTGATCTCAGGGTGAGGGTGGACAGAGGGAGGGGAGGATGCATAGAACTGTGGCCAGCCACAGGGATGTATGTCTTTTGTATGTCCATGGCTGGGGAGGGTGTAGCTTAATTTGGTCAAAACTGTTTTCCAAGAAAAGACACATTTTCCTTTTAAGATTTCATTTTATTTTAAGATGTATTTTTAGTTAGTGTACGCATGTGTCTGTATGGGGGTATGTCCATGTAAATGTGGTTGTCCTTGGAGACTAGAAGACATTGGATCTCCTGGGGCTGGAGTTCCCGGATGTTGTGAGAAGTCTAACACACCCTGCAAGAGGAGCAGGCACTCTTAAATCATGGAGCCATGCCTGCAGTTCCTGGAATTTCGTTTTAAAAGCTGAAATCTCATCATTTTAGTGGTTGGATTCACAATATTAAAAAGTATTCTTTGGAGGCCAGGCGTTGGTGGCTCACGCTTTTAATCCCAGCACTCGGGAGGCAGAGGCAGGAGGATCTCTGTGAGTTCAAGGCCAGTCTGGTTGACAGAGCGAGTTCCAGGACAGCCTCCAAAACAATACAGAGAAACCCTGTCTCAAAAAAAAAGTATTCTTTGGGTCTTTAGAGATGGCTCCCTGAGTAAAAACACTTCCTGTGCAAAACATGAGAGCTCGAGTTCAAATCTCCAGGATCTGCGTGTAGCTGGGTGTGATAGTGTGGGTGTCTATAATCCTAGCAAGCTATGGGAAGGTTGGGGGGGGGCGTGGGCAGGGAGGAGGCAGGAGAATCCCCAAAAGTTCGAAGTCCAACTAGTTTGACATATTTGGTGTAAATACCACAAAGGGACTGTTTAAGCGAGATAGGAAGGCATTGGAGATTGTCCTCCGACCCCCCACATCTGCGCTGGCATGAACGCTCGGTGGGCAGACAGCTTGCCTAGCTCGGGTTTGAATCCCCAGAATAGGGCATGGTGGCAACATCTCTAATTTCAGCACTGCTTTTAATCCCAGCACTTGGGAGGCAGAGGCAGGCGGATCTCTGTGAGTTCGAGGCCAGCCTGGTCTACAGAGTGAGTTCCAGGTCAGCCTCCAAAGCCACAGAGAAACCCTGTCTCAAAAAACAAAAAAAAAAACAAAAAACAAAAACAACAACAAAAAAAAGAAGTGGAGGCAGGGCCTAGAAGTCCTGGCCGGGGCATGCTAAACTGCACGGTTGGTTTGAGGTCCCCCACCCCTCTCTCTTGAGAAGTATAGTTTGCACTGGACTGAAGGTGTCTGTGAGTAGATGCAGTTCTTGGTTGATGATTTTGACCTGTCTTGGAATGACCGTCCCTGGTGGTGGCCTGTATTTGATGCACTATTTGTGGTCTCCTAGGCCCACATACAGGACTGCAGCTATACTTGAACTCCCTCAGGCTACTCTTGACATTTTGGACTTTAGAAAGACTTTTCTGGAAGGAATATAGGGCTCAGCACCTTCCTACAGCTCAGGCTTCAGAGTTAAGTCTGAGCAGATGAGGGCTCCCTGCCTGCATCCTCCTCCAGATGTTGACATTCCAGAAGGAGGTACTACCCCAGGGGACCCTCCTCCTTGCTGCTCTCCCTCATCTGTCCCTGTGCTAGTCTGAACTTCTCCACTTTGCCTCTGCAGGCTGGTCTGATCCGTATGGAGGAGGAGGAGTTCTTTATTGAGCCTCTGGAGAGGGGGCAGACGGACCAGGAGGCTGAACAAGGCCGAGTGCACGTGGTGTATCGCCGACCGCCCACCCCCAAGCCCCCTCCTCTGGTGGGACCACAGGTCCTGGACACAGGTAAGGCTGCTGTAGAAGGGAAGGCTGGGAGGGGTGGGAGCACAGAATGTCTCCTGATTGACTGTTGCTGGTTCCCAGGGAAACTCAGGTCTCCTTCTGCAGGCCTGATTGGAGGCTGAAGCTGAGCTCAGCCTTACTGGCTCAGGAAGGAGTCAGTCCCCTGCCTGGCTGGATGCATGGCATATGGGGTGCTGGGGTGTTGAGGCAGAGAGCTCTGCTCTGAGCACACATGGGTAACCAATAGTGGAGGTCCCCACTGCTTACAGGTCTAGGATCCTCACAGAGGGAAGAGAAGACTGTCCAGTGGTCCATCTGGGGAACAGGAGGGAGCTGTGTCAGTCCAGACAGTGTCTTGTGCCCTCCAGACAGCCCCTGTTTCCTGTTCCCGTACTGCTGCGGTCTCTGGGATGGTACCTGCTTCTATCCCAGAGTTTCCATGCTCACTCAAAAGAGAAGGCCATGAGCATTCTTTCTCTACACCCCCCCCACCCCAGGACACACCTTGAAAAGACTCCAGAGTAGCCCCAACAACCTCAGTGTCTTCCACACCCACTCACAGGGTCTTACTATTTTTAACTTAGAATCACAGGGTGCTTTGGGGCCAGGAATATGGGAGGAGCTACTGAGTGGCCTGAGTGACTGACAGGCATCTGGCTGTAGCCTCACAAATCTTGCCAACACAGCCTGACCCACCCCAGAGGTCTCTGGATTTGGGGTACTGGATTGTGAGGGGGTCTGGGACAGGATCTAAAGTGCTCTTGCAGGTTCCAGGGTCCCGGTGTGTAGATGAGACCTCCTTGCATGTGCTTTTGCCAGGCAGCTGGGCATCTGGGCATTTGGGTGCTTAGCCCTCAGTCTTAGACCTGGACCCCAGGCTAAGAAAAGTCATGAAGTGGGGGAGGGGGACAGCCATGGCCAGGGAACCCAGAATGTTGGGTCAGGCACATTTGCAGGCATCTAGTGAGCAGATGCCCCTGACTGACCAGCCCCCTTCCTGTGCTATGATTCACTGAAATCGCCCCGATCCTCTAAGGGAACTCCAGCTCATTTATTTTAGTTCCCTCTGACAATCTGGTTTGACAGATCAATTGGGCACAGCATGGCAGGGGACCGTTTTAATTTTAAGACACTGTGTCAGGGACCTTAGTAAAGGAATTGTTTGTGGGCAAACTAGTGTTCCCTGGAGATAATCACTGTTTCTGGCTGCCTCTTCTTCCCTGGTAACGAATAGCCGTCTACCTTAGCTGTCAACAGCAGGGCTTCCGGGGGCCTTCCCCAAGCCTTATCCTTACTCCCACCCTTGGGCTTTCCTGCATGAGAGTAGCTGGAGGGAAAGTGGGCAGAGGAAGTGCCCCAGACCTGGAGGGAGGCCTTCTCCTGGCATCACTCCCTTGCCAGCCTTTGGACAAAGTTAGCTTTTGTTCCCTTATAACAGCTGATAATGATTAGCAAAGTCAGTCTCAGAGAGCTCAGGGCAAGCCATTTTAGCCTTGATGCTTCTTCCAATAGGGCTAGCCTGCCCTGGAAGAGGCTGGGTGGTTCTGGCCTCTTTCTCCCCACCCTTGGGCTCAGGCTGGGTGAGGTAGAGCCTGCACTGTGGAGCTGGCTGGGTGCCCTTGGCTGTGCCTCCAATCCCAGATTCCACATTGGGCTTATCTTCCTGCCCTGGGGCCCTTCCCCCAGTGCTCTAGCTGGCTTGGTGTTGTTTTCTGGACTGTGCTTAGTTTTGGCGTCTTCTGTTGAGTAGTCCCTTTGCCTCGTGATCCCATACACACATCCCTAATGAGAACTTGGGGCTGAGAACATAGGGAGAGGAATTTGAGAATCAACCCAGAAACCACTGACCCCAGATAAATGGCGCTGGGAGAGATCGACTGCCCAGGTCAGGATGAAGCTGAGCTGGAAGGAGGGTGGGTGGGGCCTGGCCATCAGTCTCATAGGAGGAGGTGAATCTGTCTAAGGCTGAACACAAGGCCACAGTCTCAGGCGCTCCAGCCAGGAGCTCAGGCTGTGTGTGAGTGTAGATGGGAGTCCTGGACTATAGCTCCAGACCACAGGCCTATGCCCTGGGCGTTGTCTCCCTTCTGAGCCTTCCTATCCAGCGTCAACATGATGAGACCCTGTAACTCCCTGAATGTGTCTGATGGTTCCCAAATGACCCCTGGCTAAGGTGGACTCACTGGCTGGAGGGGGTCCAGACAGTTTATGCCAGAGCTGGGCCAAGGGCCCAGGGTGACCTCAGCTTTCCATCAGCTTGGGCCTTGACAAGGAGCAGAGCGACAATTGGAACTTATAAAATCTGTGTCCCATGGCTGCAGATAGCAAGCCAGCATATCTTAAGAGGCCCAAGACCCTCAAGGCAAAGGCTTTGCGTGCGTGCGTGTGTGTGTGTGTGTGTGTGTGTGTGTGTGTGTGTGTGTGTGTGTGTGTGTGTGTGTATGTGTGTAGGAGAGTCTATAGACTGTCCTCAAAGCTTGGCCCCTAGGAAGCTAGGCTAAGGAGGCAGAACTGTTAGGAGGTGGGGCTAGATTGTGGAGTCTCTGCCCTCATCAGGGGACTGGGGGCTAGCTTGTGGTGTGTCTACCCTTATCAGAGAACTTGGGGCTAGCTTGTGGAATCTCTGCCCTCATCAGGGGACTTGGGGCTAGTTTGTGGAGTGTCTACCCTTATCAGAGGACTTGGGGCTAGCTTGTGGAGTGTCTACCCTTATCAGAAGTCTTGGGGCTAGCTTGTGGAGTCTCTGCCCTCATCAGGGGACTTGGGGCTAGCTTGTGGAGTGTCTACCCTTATCAGAGAACTTGGGGCTAGCTTGTGGAATCTCTGCCCTCATCAGGGGACTGGGGGCTAGTTTGTGGAGTCTCTGCCCTCATCAGGGGACTGGGGGCTATCTTGTGGATGCTCTGCTCTCATTGGGGGACTCATGGAGTTGGTTAGGGCTCAGGAGTGAATTCATTCCTATAAGTGCAGATTTTTATAAACTGAGCTCATGACACATACTTGATCTCTTACACACAGCCCCTCTGTCTCTCCCACTGTGTTGTGACTCAACCAACGGGGTATGCATGAAGATACTAGCACAATGCCAGTGAACATCACAAGCCAAATAAACCTCAATACCTACCTCATGTATTTTGTTATAGTAACACATAGTAGATGCAGGCACCAAGGCACTTTATTAGCCCATTTTATGCTTTGGTTACTATAATAAAATACATGAGTCAGGGTAACTTTATCAGGAAAGGAGGTTTATTTAGCTGATACTTTTGGAGGCTGAAAGTCCAAGATCAGGTGCTCCTATTGGTCAGGTCTCTGTTGAGTACTTTATGGCCAGCAGCAGTACTACATGTTGAAGCAAGAGAGGTCACATCTTGAGGCAGGAAACCAAAAAGTGGCACACCGAAACCAAAGCAGGGGATCTGGTAGGAACCTGACTGATGCAGGCTGGAAAAGGCCAACTGCCCAGGCTAGGGTGAAGCTGTGCTGGAGGGTAGGGTGGATGAGGACTGGTTATTGGAGGAGACCAAACTGTCCAAAGCTGTATCCTAGACCTCAGTCCTGGGCTGCAGGCCCAGACTCTCCCAGTGAGAGCTCGGACTGCTGTGGGTTTGCCCAAAGCAACCACAGGGTATGGGTTCAAGACATCCCAATAAGTGCTGAAAGGTAGGGGGAAGTCAAGACGGCAGGAAAGGGGAAACCCATGTGTCAACAAAGGTGTGAATTCTGGGTCCATCCTTAGACCTTGCCCTAGCTGCCATCTCTCATCTTTGTCTGGAGTTCTTGAAGAGGGAGCCAGGACTTGTGAGAGCAAAAGCTGAAGCCCCGGCTGGGCCAGAAGACCCGCTCTGCACTTGGAACTGGGTGATCTTGGCATGTAACTTGCTCTTAAGCATAAGACAGCTGTGGAACACTGGATAAACACACATTATGTCATACTTTGGGGGACCAACAGCCACAGATCACTGTCACTGAGCTGAAATGGAGACGTGGGCAGGGCCACATTGCCTCTGGAGATGCTAGGAGGGAATTTGTCCACTGTCTCTTCAGGCTCTGGGCTTCTGGCTTCCCTTGGCTTGAGGCCACATCACGCCAGAGGCTGCCTGCATGTCACTGCTCTTCCTCTGTCTGCGTCTGTGCCCTACCTCCCTTTGCTTCCATTGAAAGGTCGATTTTATTTAGGTTTCCTCTGGGTAACCCAGGAGCAGCTCCCATCTCAAGATCCTTGATCTAATCACACCTGATAAGCATTGTTCTGTCATGGAAGGGACCAGTGACAGGTCACAAAAGTCAGAACTCCGCATCTCCAGGGACTCCCTTTCAGCAAAGTAAGTGCAGGAGACGAATCTGAGTGGAGTATGTAGTGCATGGCACTCCGTGGAGCACCCACGCACAGGAGTCACTTGATCCAGCCTTAGCCAGATGTCACCCCACACCTGGGAAGGCCAGACAGATGAGGCCACATACACAGAGCAGCTGGCTTCACTCTCCGCATGAGCATCAAAGGCTGTTTCTCTACTGAACTTGGGATTTTATGAAGATCCCTGTGTCATAGTCTGGATATTTGATCTCCCTGTCATCCATACAGAGCTATCTGCACAGTGTCCCACCATTAAGACAAAAGCTGCGAATTCAGAGTCCTTCAATGAAAACAGCAGCGAACAACAACAAAACCCATTCCTGGGCTGGCTCTTACCCCCTCCCCCCTTCCCAGTACTGTGGATTAAACTCAAGCCCTCATGTACGTGCTTCTTACTTCTCTTGACCTTGCTTTTGTAGGTAGCTCATGGATCTAGGGCAACTGAATAGCTTAGCATCAAGAGAATTCAGGCAATAATTTTTATGAGAACTCTCCGGCGTTTTGGAATGTGGTTTCAAATTTCAGAAAAGCACCGTATGGACCAAATAAAACAGGCCCCTCCTATTGGCCAAGGCTTCTGAGATGCAGAGGTTGAAGCAGTTTCTTTCCTTCCTGTTGGGCTGCTTCCCTGGGGTCCCCCTGGCTATACCTTGGGATGTAAATGAGGCAGGTAGTTCCTGCCCCGGGAACCTGCTTCTGGGTTGCTGTGCCCTCAAGCCCAGCTGTACACACTGCCCCAGGACTGAGAGAAGTCAGACAGTCCTGTGCCAGTGACCTTGGCTGCCGCCTCCTCTTCAGAAGCAGCGGGTGCCAAGCCTCTGCCCGCTGCTGTCAGACTTGGGTGTCCTCCCTGATGGGCAGAGGAGGCTCCACGCTGCAGGAGCTACTTTGCCCTGCTGCTGCCAAGTCGAGCTTGCAGAGAGAGGATGAGGTGTCCCCACCGAGTGGTTCCTCCACGTGGCTGAGTGTGGCCGAAAAGTCTCCACCTGTTGGCCCATAGCCAGCCCTTCCCCTAGACTGGGAAGCCAACCCCTTCTGACCAGACTTCATCATGTTACCTCTCCTTAGGCTCAGATAGGAGATTTCCAGGCTGCAGGGAGCCATGCAGGGTAAAGTGGGGGGGTGGGATGAGGCAGCCCAGGGGCTTGGTGGGGCATGTAGCTACAGCTGTCCCAGGATCTGAACAGTGGCCTGCATGCCATAAGAGGTCTCTTGGGATCTGACCAAGCATCCTGCACTTTGGCAAGCCTGCTCAGGCTGCAGTGTGCTGGAGGTTGGAGGTAGGGATGCCATGGGGGTGGGGCAGAGAGGAAGAGGGTAAGAGAGCAGAGGCCGTCTAGATGAGCCTCTGGATGGGAAAGGAGGTGTGAGTTCTCCAGCAGGCAGATCACCAGGACTCAGTTCCGTGTGGATGTGAGGTGTAGGGAGCGGTCTGGGCAGTGGGGAGCATGGAAGATTTGAGAGAGCTGAGACAGGTGGGGGGGGAGGGGCGCAGACAACCAGATGAGGGGGCCATTCTGTCCTACAGCCTTTTGTGGCCTTTGCAATAGCACAACAAACTCAGGGGCTTCAAACAGCTCAATGCAGTCTCCCAGAGCTCTGGGGCTGTGAGAGCTTTCCCGGCCTCTCCCAACATCAGCCCTGTGGCTGCCTTCCTCCCTTGGCTGGTGGCCGTATCATGCTGATCTCTGTAATCCTATTGCTGCTTCTGCTACTGAAGCCAAGTCTTCCTCTTCTAAAATAATCTTGGACAGTCTCCCCATCTCAAGGTGCTCAGTCTAATCTCATTTGCAATTGCTTTGGACTTAGAAGGGAATGACGGTGGATTCTGGGGGATAAGTTGTGGACATCCTAGGAGCGATGATTCAGGCCACGTGCCTAAGTGATGACCCCTGGGGTCACAGAGGAAGGCAAAAGGAGGCTTTGGCTGGCTTTGGGACTGAGTCCCTGCCTTGGTTCATGTACCCACACCAGGCCCCCTTTGTGTGTCTCAACCTAGCCATTTCTTGAACTTCTTGCCAGAGCCCTGGGGCCCAGGTCTCTCGTGTGCGATTTGCTTCCAGGCTCTGTCATGCTGTCCATGGTCAGCTCATTGCACTGGACCGGGAACTCAGCACCCTCTCAACCCCCTGCCCCCCGTTCCTGAAATTTGGGGACCCAAGGAGAGCAGTAGTTGTGAAACCTGAAGCAGCTGGCCTGGGCGCAGGGAGGCATATTTCAGAGCTGAGCACACCCTTGGCAGACGCCACAGTGCGCCTATCCTGTAGGCTGGGCCCTTGGGAGAACTTTGGGAGATGCCAGGGGGGTGACGTGGCCTCACGCTGGGCAGAGTGGGCAGGAGCTGCCTCTGGGAGAGCCGGAGGCTGCACATTCCCCGAGGCCCTGAGTTGTCTGGGGCCAGAGCTGTCAGCAGAGTTGGCGGGACCCAGCCTGCTGTCCGGGCTGGTTTCCTGGGTTGGGGTCTGTGGTGTGGGAGTGCTGCCTTGTATTTACTTCCTAGGTCATAGAGGCAGAAGCAGCTCAGGCCCACCTCATCCCTCAATAGAGATAAGATAGGGGCAGGGAGCGGGCAACACTCAGTCCCCACAATAGTCTATGCCTGGCATTCTGCCTGACAGTCCTGTGTGCTTGGTTGCTCTCTTCTGTCTCCTGCTTGGATTTAACCATTCCTGTGCCTCAGGCCTTCTGTCCCTGACTTCCTTCCTCCTATGATTCTGTGGGCTCTGGGTTAGGGTAAGTACAACCAGGAGACAATAGCCTGGGGAAGTCTTGGATTGTTGGTTCCTGGATAGATGACCAATGTCACCTAGAGGATGACAATCTCAGCCCTGGCTTGGCTGTAGCCCCAACTCAGATGCAAGAGACAGCTCTTAAAAATGACTGGTGTCTCTTGGCGGAGTCGCCTCAGCTTTCACAGCTGCTCCCAGCAAGCATGGGGACAGTTTGGTGGAGGACACAGCACTGTGTGGGATCCAGCTTGGTGGAGGGTAGAGTGTTATTGTCTAGACCCTACCTGGCTGAGTGAGTGACTGTAGGGCCTGAGTAAGGCATCCCACTCCCTGGTGACTCGGTTTCCCCATCTCTAAATAGGTGCAATGCTGAATTGCTGTTGGCATGAAACAATATCCCCATGTCTTTGTCCAGAGCCCCTGTCTTGCTATAGTGTTAAGATTCCAGGGACATTTCTCTCAGAACCACCGGTCCCCTCAGCTCTCGATGTCCCTTCTCCGTTGCTGCCTCTTCTGCAGACACAATGAATCGATGCTTTGCCTTGCTTGCCCTGGATTTGGGTTGCAAATGTCCCCCAAAGAGCTTTCCTGGCGGTACACAATGACCATGCTGGTTTCCAGACAGCACACAGCTCAGAAATGAAGCAGTGTTTGGCTCACAGGTGTGCCTGGAGTTTAATTAATAAGGCCAGCTGTGTCTGGTGGTTATGCTGGCCTTTGACTGGCCAGGTCTGCTCGCTGCAGGTCTCCAACACAGCAGATGCCAATTCCTGGAAGAGATGCTCTAGGTCTCTGGGGACAACTCTGCATGTAGATAGCACTTACCCTGGGGACAGGACTTCCTGGGTCTACTCAGAGCACATTTCAGAGGGCTGGGCTATGGCAGGGTGGAAAAAGCACAGGCCCCCCACGTGTGAGAGATGGGGTTCGGATCCCACTACCCACATAAAACATCAGGTGGACCTGGCACCTGACCTGTAATCAGGTGTTCCCGAGGTGGAGATAGGGGATCCCTGGGGCAAACTGATGATCAACTAGCTGAATTGGCAAGCTTCCAGTTCAGCGGGAGAGACCTCCTCTCATAAGTGGAGACTGATGGAGGAAGAAACCCGATATCAAATTCAGGCCTGCACATACGCATGCATATTTATCACACACACACCTGCTCATGCACCACACACACACACACACACACACACACACACACACACACACACCTGAGGACTGGGTGAGGCTCCTTTCACATACCTGGTACCTCCCATGGACAACTGTAAATGACACATGGGCTTTGTGTGTTACAGAGGTGTAAGCAATAAGCATCTGTGGACTGCTCCTGAGAGTCCCAACACCAGCCCTGAAGTCAGCCCCCATGATGGCAGAGACAAAAGAGTGAGGGCAGCTCAGAAACAGGACCGGGGCTGGAGCTCTGCGCTCTGCCCACCCCGAGCCGCCGAGGACCTCTGACCACAGCCCCAATGCCTCCCCAAATTTTCGGCAGGGCAGCAGACACTTCAGCCAGCTCCAAGCCTGAAGTGTTTTCTATAAAAATTTCCAATTTTCCTTGACCCATTTCTCTTTGAAATGAATCCCATCCAGCACTATGCACTTGGCCCTGAAGGAACTCTGAGCTGGGGAAAGGTCACACAATTAGGTGGGAATGCTGGTGTCTGTCTGGCCCTCTCCTCCCCCTCTCCGGCTTTATTTTTCTATTTGTTAATCACACCCTCTCCCTTTGGAGCATCATGGAGCTGAGGAAGGCTGACAATGTGGAAACAGGGTCAGACCCCTGTTCTGGCTTCTGTATTTGGTCTAGGCCTCGGAGTGCAAAGATCACATGATCCCCAGGGCTGCAGTTCCTACTGCTCCTTCTGTTTGCAACACTTGTCCTGGCACTGGGCTCCTGTGCCAGTGTCCTAACCCAGAGTGCCTCACTCGTGCTACCGTCTTGCTCTGGTTAACTTTGACTCCCTTGCAAACGCAGTTCACCAAGGGAGGACTCACTCAGGTTTGCAGACTGCTGCACACTGTCACCCATTCAGGCTCTCACACACACAGAATGAAAACTAAGCAAAGCCAGGCTATACTCTAGTGTCAGGACACATCCCCCAGAGTTCTGGACCCAGCCTGGTCCTGTCCTGATAGACTCTGGTTTGGAGGAATGTTCGTGATTGTCAGCATGTGATACTGTGAACCCTGAAGAGGTGGAGCCTGGCTGGCTGTGTGTCCTTGGAAAGAACACTGGGACCCACCCAACCTCTTGGTCCTCCTTTCTTTTGCCTAGTCACCAGAGCCAAAGTCCCTGAAACCGTGAATTCAAATACACTCTCTTTCTCTGAAGTCCATTGCATCAAGTGCTTTGTCACAGCGACAAAAAGGTTAAATAGGCATCAGGAAATGTGTCCAGAGCTGGAGGGAAGAGTCCAGCCAGAGTGACTTCGTGACAGAGAGGCACATGTCTGGAAGGCAAGCGCTTGCAGGACAAGCCAAGTTGGCTGAAGCTGGGCTGTGTGGGGAGGAATTGGCCTGGGAGCCGGGCTTGTGTGAGGAAGTTCACGGAGAGGTTCAGCAACTCTGGGGGCTATGCAGGACTCGGTAACACCTAAGGAGAATATTGCTCCCCAAATCATGGGGTATAACATTAGTAACTAGTCAATAGAAGTAGTGACACTTCTCAAGAGACTGGACTCAGAGAGGGTCCCTCTTTTACTGTCGCACATACGTTGTCATTCATTTATTCCTTCATTCAGTACCTCGGTTTGTGTTCATCCCCCGTGCTAGGGACAGAGCTGCAGACAAATCTAAGCAAGGTCTTCCTCTCCTGGCACTCACAGCCTGGCAGGGGAGACACTGTGGGCAAAGATTACAGGGTGTAAGATCCCACTGGTCAAGTTTAAAATGGGTTTAAAAGAGTAGCAGGAGAGAGGTAGGTGAGGGGGTGTTGTGTTGCCGGTTTTGGGTGGGGACATTTGAACTGATACCTGGGTGATGGGGGGCCCAGCACTGGGAAGAGAGTTCCAAGCAGAGGGAACGGCGGGTGCTGCAGCCCGGAGGCTGTATCATATCTGAGCATTATAGCCTTGGACAATAAGTTTGGAACTCCTAATAGGCATGCCATCCTGAGTTATTGCTCTCTGCAACCCTGGCTCAGAGGAAGCTGTTATCCCTGGACTGTAGACAAGCTCTATTTGGCTCTGGATTTGTGGGGTGAGGCACAGGGACCCCAGATGCAGCAGGCTCTGGGGTGCTCTGGCAATCTCTCTGGCCTTGGCTAATAGATATACCACTGTCTTCCTAGCCCAGTCTGCTACTTTGGGGGTGGCAGTCACCTGGTGAAAGGAAGATGGACCTGTGGTGGGGTGGGTGGCTGCAGGCAGATCCTTGATGCCCACCCACACTCCCAGGCAGGGCTAGCAAGAGACTTCCCAAGGCTATCTAGGAGTTCCAAGGGACTCCTTACCCCTGGTGTGACCTCATCTGAAAACTGGAGTTGGGGGTCCCCTGGCAGCTGGCTTTGAATTGTATTCTCTGAATAGCAGCCCCTGACTGACCCTCACAGGGGCCAACTGAAGTGGCCTGATTGCCCCCGACTCTGAATGTCAAATAAGGAAGCACTTGCCGAGTGACTAGCTTGTGGATCCAAGCTGTGAGTACCAGCTCACGCACAGGAGAAGCCAGCCTGATCCCCGGGCCCAGTTTCTCAAGTCTCCTGCAGCACAGAGGCTTGACCCTTCGGTATTCTGCTCTCCCAGAGGTAAGACGGTGCCGGTCCTGGCTTTAGCTGGGGAGTCTTTGATTACTGGCGACGATGCCTTTGTAGATCTCCTCTTCCATTTAAGCTCCTTGCTGATTTCTCTCCTGGGCTCCATGTATCAGGGTCTGCCCTTTATCTCCTTCAGATACTGACTCTGTCAGGTTTGATATGAGCCTGTCCCCTGGGCTGTAGTTCCCTGTTTCTGGGTCTGGTAGTGAGTGCTGAACCAAAGCTTGTTTTTTCCTTCTTCGGGGGTCTGGGAGGGATGCTTCTGTCTCCTGTACCTGAGTTCTCCAGCTCAGGAATGGACACATACATCAGAGGCTTGCTTGAGGATGAATGTGTGGTATCAGGGTGTGATTTCATCTTCTGGCTCATCCTGGAAGTTGGGGGAGTGAACCGAGGCTCGGGACTACAGAAATAAGTGAAGAAGGACCATGGGCAGCATTTGGTGAGCACTTCCCCAAGTGTCCCCACCCGTCGGGATTCTTGGAGCGAACCCATGTGATTCGTTGGTGCTACAGATGTGTCTACTTTACAGATGACGAAACCGAGGTGCTGACACTTGCCCACGTCATATGTCATAGGTTATAGAATCTTGAAGCCAACATGTCCAACTTCTGTATGGCACAGGGAGGAGTGGGCCCAGATGGAACCCAGGGCTGCTGAAGCCCTGTGCAGAGCCCTCTTGGCCGGCTCTGAGCCTGGGCAGGCGAGACTCAGCCGGCTCAGACCCAGCTGAAGGCCGGCCATGCCTGAAATGCTTCTTAGCACCAGGCCTGATTCTCTGCTTCAGCGCTGCAGAGACTGAAGCCCAATAAGGCTGAGTGAGGACATGTCTCCAGGTCACGGAGCACATTAACTGTGGGGAGACTCTTGCTTGTAGGGAATTCCCAGCATTGCGTGCAGTAGCTGGCGCACAGTCGGTGCCTAAATACCCATGAAAAGAAAGGATGAATGGAGCTGCCTAGAAAGCCTGGCCATGCCATCCTGATTCCTGAAGCACAGTTGTCCCTAGGAGACATCTGCAGGCTGGCTTTTATCACAGTCATGCCAGGATTCAGCTTGCACTTTTGTGGTTCCTGGGTCCTAGCTACAGGTCCCTACTTTGCAGAGGTGGGATGTTGCTGGTGCCATGAGACATGGGATGTCCATGTCCCTTTTATTGGCCCTATCTCCTCATCTTTGACTAGGCTGGCTTTACAGGTGTACTACCAATCCCATAAGTCCCCAGCTGAAGAGGGTCGCACACATGTTGTAATACTCTCCTGCCATTGTCTTGGAATGCTCAATTGCTTTTTGCACAAGTTACTTTGCAATTTTAATTTTGCAAAAAGCATATTTGGTCCTATTCATCACTCTGTTTGTGTCAGCTTTATCCTTGTGGCCTCTTGAAGCTGTGTCCTGGACCCTGAGGTTAAAGCTACTACTACTGAGCACTACACAGTGGCCAAAATTTGGGGTCCCAGTAAATGATGACTCCCTTATTTTTGAACCCAAGAGCCCAGACTTTCTAAGGGTTAACGTTTAACTTTTGTTTTGGAATGAGCATTGTAGGCTTGTGTTGGACAAGAAAGGCAGCTCAGGTGATGTCCTTGTGACAGGCCTATCAGAGGTACGCTGGAGATGGCAGTGTTGTGAATCTCAGCATCCCCTGGGATCCTGTGGAACTGGGGAAACAAGGTAGGGCAACAGTGGATAGGGGTTGGGATAATTGCTTTACCATCCCTAGCTAAACTATCTCTGCTCCATTGTCTTTGAGCATAGATAGTTCTGTGGAAATTTTATTTCTTGTTTACTCATTCATTCAACTCATTGGACAAATATTCATGGAGCTCTCATAACAGGGCACAGTACTGTGAGGCTCTAGGATCTGGGAGCACCCTTCTGTGGGTATCCCCTCAGAATCAATCAGCTCACAGTGAGCAGCCCAGACCATTACCGTCTGCGGGGTAAAGTGTGGCGGGCAGTGCCATGCCAGTGTTGTGATCTTGTGTAGGTTGCAAGTTTCTAGGAGGGAAAGGGAGCTGTGAGCATAAGATGAGAGGGTTTCGAGTAGGAGTGAACTCTGCTTGTTTGGGAATCCAACAGGAGGGGCAGGGTGAGGGCCAGAGGGGCCTGCAGGGCAGATCTCAGTGGTCTGCTTGGACTCACTCTTGGGCTAGGGGTTCTGTGCCCTGACTGTGAGTGGCACAGTCTGATTTCCATGGAGAGTGATAGAAGAAGCAGTGAACCAGAAGGAGACTGTTCCGAGGATGAGTCTGTGGCCTGAATCATGGTAGCTGTAGGAGAAGGCGTGTTTGTTAGCTCCAGGTGTGTTAGCAACCCAGGGTAAGGTCATGAGAGCAAGGGGAGGCCTGGCAGGCCATTCCTGTGCTGCCCACCAGGCAGACTCCCATTCCCCTTCAGAATCACCCAGGGTTACGGAGGAGACAGAGATCTGGCTCAGCTCTCTCCCCAGCCTCAGGCCCTGCAGACCAGCCAAGCTGGTGCTGGTATGAACCCCCTCTTCTCTGCCGGGATGTAGACCTGGTCAGGCCTCTGTGTGGCTGGACATTTTCTCAAGGCTTCTGTTTGAGTCTCTCTGGACACATGTTGGAGTTCATCTGCAGATTCCCAGCTGGCAGAAATGCTGCCTGGTTCTGTGCCCTGGGGTGTGGAGCCTTTCTTTGGCTTGACTACAGGGACTCCGTGGGCTGTGCCATCAGGACCTGTATCCAATCTTTTGATATGTAGCTTTTTGACAGTTCACGTGGCAGGGCTGGGGCCAGGGATGGAGTGGCCATGCTGGGGAGGACAAGTGGACTTGGAAAGTAGTATGGTTAGGTCAAAGAGCTGGGATAGGTGAGGACTTTGAGTCCGCCGGAGACCCAGACCGAAAGCATGAGCCTCCAGCAGCATTTAAGGGATTCAGAGAGTTGAACTGACTAGAGATTAGTATATGTCAAGGGGCTCGTGGGGAAGCCAGATTAGGAACAAGAGTCGTGGTGGTTGTTTGAATCTACCCACTCAGCCTGGAGCCGGTGGCCATAAGAAGTTGTGGACAGGGGCATTGGGACCCAAGAGGCATCAGCTGAGCTCAGGGGTACAGCTTGGAAGTTGGAGCTCCCAAAGGCAGGGGCTTCTATCCCTGAATCCCTGTCCAGAGCCGGGAATCAAGATCCCACAGAGGTCAGAGGAGATATGTGTGGACATCTTGAGGGCCAGATGGGGAGTGTGGGGAGTGGGCTGGGAGCAGAGGCACAGGCGGCATTAATGGGTAGCATCAGGAAGGCCTCTGAAGTTTTAGGGAAGGCTGGACATCACAGCTTTACATAAGATTTCATTTTCAAATTTTGGTGCTAATTAAAAAAAAACCCATAACAATAATAAAAGCCATGACAGGCCAACTCGCACAAGGTTGTTGGTTATGTGGTGCCTGGGGACTGTCACCCTGCTGGGGACCTTCACCCCAAGCCCACTATGCTCAGGCAACAGTCAGGGACCCATTCTCTCGAATGTGACTGGTGCTGCCTCAGAGTTAAAATGTACCTCAGGAATTTTTATTTTGTTTCGGGATCATCATGAGAAATCTTTCCAGTGGTTCCGTTTCTGTGAAAAGAAATCTGTGGTTGTCTTGTTTTTCTTGGAGGCCGCCGAGAAGGCCCATCTGCAGAGCATTAGGGAGAAGTGGCGGGGGCAGGGCATGGGGACACTCCATCCAGGCTGGACAGAACCTTGGATGGAGACGGGAGGACTGGAGCGAGGGTGGCCGTTTGGTTTGGATGGGCCCTCAGCCCCCTGGAAATGAAAAACTGCTTTTCCCAGGACAGCATGAGGCCACTCCAGTGCTCCGGCCAGGCAATGCAGGGCTGGGCAGACAGAGCCTGTATTTGTTGCCTTTGGCACTCTTGCCCAGGGCACTGAGTTTCATCTTCCTTGGGCTGCCTGCTCATCGTAGACCCTCATGCCAGGACATTGTTCAGACCCCTAGCAGCATGAGGAGTAAACAATGCACCACAGTTGTAAGAGAATTCTGCCATATGTCCACCCCAAGGCCTGATGGGAAGGTCACACGACTGTGCCCCTTTGTTCTGAGCAGCAATCTTTAGCCTTGATCACCAAAGCTGCGCTCAGATTTGTCCCAGTGCCTTGGACTAGGAAAGGACTCACACATCCTGGAAGCAACAAGCCCTGAAGAAACCACTTTGAGTCTCTTGGAGAACTCACGTCTTAAACCAGCATTTCCCAACCTATGGGTCACAAACCCTTTGGGGGGTTGAATGACCTTTTCACAGGGGTTGCCTAAGACCATTAAAAAACACAGCTATTTATGTTACAATTCATAACAGTAGCAAAATTACAGTTATGAAATAGTAGTGAAAATAATTTTATGGTTGGGGTCACCACAACATGAGGGGTTGTATTAAAGGGTCGCAGCACTAGGAAGGTTGAGAACCCTCAGTGAAGGTCAGGGTCTGAGTCTAGTGTTCTTAGAATGTGTGGGTGCCCCATGAGCAGGTAGCATGGGCCAGGGGCGGGGAGCACCGCTTGGCTTTGACTTTTGGCTCTGGGCTGTCCTTAATTTACTCATTAGGAAAACTGGGGGAGGGGAGTGTTAGACAGAAGCCAGGCTTCACCCACAGCTTTTCCTTTTCCTCCCCTCCCCCCAAAATTTATTTGACTCATAAAATGTCTGCAAAACCTTTAAGCATCTACTTTAAAATCAGTTTGCAATAAAATCCCAGCATTCACTGTCCCCAGAAAGGTCAGGAATCATGGCAAGTGGACATGTGCCTGTAGGCTGCATTAAGATGGCCACTCTTTGCAGCTAATGCATGGACTGGACACAGCGTTTTCTCCCTGATGCTGGTATGCTATGGCCTTGTCTTTCCTGGTTGGGAATGGAGGCTAAGACCCCCAGACAAAGGTTATTTCTGATTTGGCAATCATACCCACATTCTCTCTCTGTCTCCATCTTTGCCTCCCTTCATCTTTTACATTCTGTGTGTGTGTGTGTGTGTGTGTGTGTGTGTGTGTTTCTGTGAACATACACATGAATGCATGCACACACTAGTGCATGGATCAAAAACAACTGTGTCTTTATCCATGTGGGAAATGATGTGTGTGTCCCTGAAAAGCTTCTCTGAGTTAAACTCCAGGACACTCGGGTCTGGCCTCTCTCTGGATAAACCTTGCTACCCTTTAACCTCCACCAAGGCCTCTGGCTCATAAAACATCCTTATAAGAACGTTCCAGAACCCATCCCCACTGGGTAATTATGGCTCAAGAGACAGGTCACAAGATTGGACACCCTGAGACTAGCAGCTGGCTGTGCCCTGGGCTGTGCTGGCCATTGAGCCCTCTGCATGGGTAATGTATGTCTGTGCTCCTGCCTGAATGAGCCCTGGGATTGGTATACTCTGGGAGCAGAAAGAGACTTTCTGGATCTTCCTGGGGGAAGACAGATGCTACAGAGGGCACACACTATGCACAAAAGCCTGAGCTGCAGAAGAGCATTGGGGTAGTGAGGGAGAAAGGGGAGTTATTTGCCAGAGCTGGTGTGAATGGTGAGGGGTGGAGGCAACCCCCTCCCTCGGCCCTGTCAGACTGCCTGGTAAGATACCAGCCAGTTCCTGAGCTTAGAAGTGACTATGCAAAGAGGCTCAGTGAGGTTGACCAGCCAGTGGTATTGGGCTGAAGTGGACTGTGTCAGACACAAGGCAGCCTGATGTCACTCCTGCTCCTGCAGAGCCACCTTCTCTCTGTGCCCCAGATGTCCCAAGAGAAGAGTGGGGACTGGCTACAGTTTAGCCATGCTTGGGATGCTGTGTGACTCAACATTGGCCAAGGGCTGGCTCCTAGGGAGTGGGGTTTAATGACCTGCTGTCTTTTGAAAGGAGAAAGGTGGGCTTTAGTTCCATGGTCTTGGGAGGTGGCACTTCCTTGAGGTTTGCTGGCCACTGAGCCAGGCTCTGGATGACTCTTAAGAGAAGGAACAGGAAGGAGAGAGAGCAGGAGATGGGTGTGGCAGAAGGAAGAGGGGGCAAGGCTGATCTAAGAGCAGTTCTAGTCCTCAACAGAGTCCAAATCCAAACCCCAGACCCTCTCCTGGCAGCTTGCTCCAGGTGCCTCACGAAAGTGGACCTTTGTCCCAAGGTCTTAGGAAATGGTAATCCCTTGAGGATTTGCTGAGCAAAGAGCCCTGCTATAGATTCCACTCTAGACTTCATTGCCTGATTCAGTTGACTACGGGTGTGAATAATTCACTTTCCAGGGGTTAGAGTCCATGTGTCTACTCAGTCCTCCCATGCATCCATCCAAACAACCAGACCCATCAGCATGCATGCATGCATGCCTCTGTCCATGCATCAGTCCATCTATTATCTACCCATGCATATGTCTGTTCATCCATCCAACCATCTGTTCACTCATCCACCTATCCTTCCACCCATCTAATCCTCTCTCCACTTGTTTAGTCACTCCACTATCCAGTCACCCATCCATCTGTCTCTGTCTGTCCATCCGGTAATCCATCCATCATCCATCCATCCAGTCATGCAGCTATCCTCCATCTAATTATTTGTTTAGGAGTACCTTGGCGAGCATCTGTGAATACCTTGTGTCACTCCTGTTCTGGGCACTGAGTGTGTATAGTCTGGGCCCTGCCTGTGATGAGCACAGGAAAGAAACGAGAGGGTAAATCATGGCACCTGCTGATAACAGGTTGGGCAAGCCTCAGGCGTGAGCAACGGATGTTTTCCTAGTTGCAGTAAATCCTAGAAACCTCTTTATAGCTGGTGATACACTAGCCAGGCTTCAAAATGGCTGTTCTCTGGCTCTAAAGATAAAAGGCAGTATGCTGGCTTCCAAGGCAAACTTGGACAATCCCACCACTTGGCTTAAATTTGGACTTTTCTAGCCACTTCTTCATGCCCATTTCTTAGTCTGCTTTCTGCTACTGTAACAAAATACCCAAGACAGTCATTTGTAATGAAGAATAGATAGAAGTTAATTTAATCTTGCTCTGGAGAATGGGAAACCTAGATGTTGCCAGCATCTGCTCAGCATCATGACGGGCCTTGTAGCACAGCAAAGCAAGCAGGCTGGCTACGAACTCTCCCCTTTGTATAACGCCACTAATGCCATCTTGGTGGCCCCATCTTCATCTAACTATAACTTTCCCCAGAGGCCACAGGTACAAATGCTATTAGTATATTCCGCTGAAGATTCTATGCTTTCTTTTTAGTTTTTTAAAAAAAGTTTTTGTTTTACATACCAATCCCAGTTCCCCCTCCCTCCCCTCCTTCCACTCCTCCATCCCCCTACTGCTCCTCAGAGAGGGTAAGGCCTCCCATAGGGAGTCAACGAAGTCTGTCCCATCACCACATTGAGGCAGGACCAAGGCCTCCCTGCTGTATCTAGGCTGAGCCAGATATCTCTCCATAGGCAATGGGCTCCAAAAAGCCAGTTCATGCACTAAGAATAGATCCTGGTCCCACTGCCAGTGGCCCCACAAACTGCTCAAGCCGCCCACTGTCACCTGCATTCAGGGGGACCTAGTTCGGCCCTATGCAGGTTCCCCAGCTGTGTGTCTTGAGTCAGTGAGCTCCTACTGGCTCGGGCCAGTTTTTTCTGTGGGTTTCCCCATCTTGGTCTTGATCCCTTTGCTCATCGAATTCACTCCTCCCTCTCTGCAGCAGGACTCTGGGAGCTCTGCCTAGTGCTTACTTGTGGAGAAGATTCTGTATTCTTTAAAGAGACACATTCAAACAATACTAATGTAGCCAGAAACACTTCTTAGTAAAATTTGTGCACCTAGAACCTTCTAGAGCTCAGAGGACAGTGAGAACTACTAGCTAAGGCTGGCAAAATACCTTATAATCTGTTTTCCTCATGTGGCTTAAAAAAGTCACTGTGGGGCCAGCCTGATGGCTCAGAGGGAAAATGCACTTGCCAAGAGACTTGACCAACTGAGTTCAGTCTCTGGACCCACCTAGAGACAGAAGAGAACACGTTGTTGTGCAAACTCCACATACATGTCACTGCAAGTGTGTACCTGACCCACCCACTCCCCTCCCTCAACCACTTCCTCTCCAGCCCCCTCCATTTCCCACCCTCATCCCAGTAGGGTGGGAAAGAGATTAAAAACAAACCGAAAGGGCAAAGAAAGCTAGTTTTTAAGAGAATTTTCCAGCATGCCATGAGAAATGAGGACCTTGGTAGCACCAGCCTCATTCTTGTCTCCTCTGTGGCCCCAGGAGCTCTTCCTTGAACAGACCTTGTGATGTCTACCGAGTCCTTGGCTTGGAGTCTGGAGTTCCCCAACCACTATTGTTGCCCTATTGTCTGTCTTTTAGCCAGTGAGTTACTTACTTCCTCGGGCCCTTTATTCACTGATTATATATAATTAATGTAGCCTGTGGTTAGACACAGTAGCCATTTAAACATGACCCAGTGCTGTCTTATTCAGGATGTCTATCCAGCATTGCTGTTTAGTTCCAGGATATTTTTACCATCCTAAGTGGAAGCCTCCTGCCCATCCAGTAGTCACTCCCTGTCTCCCCCCTCCCCAGACCCCTCCTACCAGGAAGCTATGGGCTGGCTTCTGTTCACCCATGTGGCTGTTGTGATTGGTCCTCCAAGCCTATGCCAGGTCCGTCTCATCTTATTCCTATGGGTTCCATCTTCCACACTTCTTTGTACCCCCAGCTCTGCCAAACAGTTGGCCGTGCTGTTTCTCAGAGTGACGTGTCTGTCCAGGTCTTGCTCATGCAACACATGCTGACTGCCATCCTAGTGGCAGAGCTGGGCAAAAGTGTACTGAGACCCTGTGTCTCTCCAGAATGGAGTTATACCTCACATGTCTCCTGAGAGCACCCAGAGTACCAGGCAGTCAGAAACAGTGGAGATTCTGCCCTCGAACGATCCAGCCCAGGCTTCTGCCTAAAGGATAGTCTTCTCTAAGTTTCTGGAGTGAGCTTAGTGCTGACCCTGACATAACTGTTACATTTCCACAGGGATGGCATGTTTGTACATGTTCTAATTTCCCATGAGCATCTCCAGGTGGAACATGCAGAATCAATATGGGACACAGTAACAAAAATTGCTCCTCACATCCTTATCCCAAAGAGAAAGCATCCCACATGGACTCCTGCATCGGCTGAGCTGGAGTGGACGTGCAGATTCTGGGCTCATATGAGCATTCATGTGTGTACATGTGTACATATGTGTGCTCATGTGTCACTGGTGCTGAAACCAGGGCTGGGGCAGCTAACACATCTCGGAGGGACTACATTAGGGGAAGTGGGGTGCCCTTTTTTCTTGTAAAACAAGTGAGAAAGGGGAGAGAAGAAGCTGGAAAAACTAAGACACACTGAAATGATAGAATAAGAGGGGGGAAACAAATGCAAATTTCTCAGGAGTCAGCACACCACTACCTGCAGCCCTGCAGCCCAAGACGGAGGTATTACATTAGACAAACAAGATGAAACCCCAAACCGAGCAGCAATATGCTAGCACCAGACACAGAACAAAGCATAAAGGCAAGAAAAGGTTGAAAGGTGCAGGAATGAGGCAAAAATATCCAGCAGCCAGGGCTGAGCTGTGTGGTCCTATCAATCCCAGACAACAGACTCGAGGCAGGAGAGGGAGAGACAGGTCAACGTTTAATGAGAAAAGGTTCGTTTCCCCAAGATGATGCAGCGGTTGCAAAGGTTTATTCATTTGCTAAATCAGTCTCCATGAGTCCAAGGTAAACTTTCCTTTCCTGAGGTGGAGAAAGGGCCAAGCCTATTATCCTTTGGAGGAGATGTCAGGCTCCCCCCCACCCCCATTAGTATTAGATTAAGCAAGCAAAAAACAGTTAACAAAGATAAGCAGTTTCTGAATAACAGATCTAATGGACAGAGATGAGTCTTGCATCTGATAAGAAGTCTCCAATTCCTCTCAAGCATATGTTCAGCATTATGAAAATCTATCACCTACATTCAGATCTCACAAAATTTCAACAAATAATTATGAGACAGATCTTGCTTGCTGATCACTGTGCCTTGAAAGTAGAAATTAATAAGATTTCCCCTCTGCCCCCCCACCCCCTGCCTAGGACAAATCCCCATGATTTGGAAATTTAAAGGAGTTCTCTTAAATTATAGGTGGGTTAACAAAGACCAGCAAGGGTCTTGAAAATACTTTGGAAATCCAATGATCATTAAAAAATACTGTATATCAAAATTGAGATGGGGATTCAGTGAGAAAAGAAGTCTGTGAGTACTAGAGCTCAGTCTCCAACTTCCAAGAACTCAGGAGTTGGGGGCCAATCCAAAGGACATAGAAGGCAAATGGAGAGATGGCTCAGGAGGGAGAAACACTGGCTGCTCTTCCGTGGAACCTGGGTTCAAAACCCAGCACCAATAGGGCGGCTCACCACCTTTGTAACTGCAGCCCTAGGGATCTGTCACCCTCCTCTGTCATTGCATGCATGTGGTGCCCAGATACACATGTGGACAAAATAACACACACATTAAATAATACTAATGAGGATATTTTTTACCCATAAACCCCCCTCTGGTCAGCATTGCTGGTAGGAGGATGCAGGTGAGCACTGACAGATTTTTTTCCTGGTTCTTTTCAAAAGAAAATGTGAAATGCATGATTCTGCAAGAAGTTTCAGAATTGTGAGTGTGCGAGAGTGAAGGCCAGAGGACAGATGTTCACCTTGCTGTTCAGACAGGATTTCTCTCTTGCTTGGGGTTCACTAACTTGGTTAGGCTGGCTGGCCAGCAAGCCCAGGATTTGTCTGTCCCTTCTCGGGTGCTGAGACTTGCTAAGTGTCCATGGGAAGCTTTTTGTGGGGGAATCTAACTCATGTCCTTGTACTTTCTAAGTAAGCACTTTACAACTGAGCTGTCTCTCCAGTCCCAAGGCATCTCAGAATTCAAAGTAATGTGTGCTGTGGCCGGTGCTGCTGTAGGGGGTGGGTATAGGGGTTGTGCTGTAGGGGGTGCTCTGGAGGCTGCCTTTGGCCTTTGTGCCTCTCTGTTCGCCTGGGATTTCACTGGGGATGACACATGTGACTCACTCAGAACACCAGAATCTGGGTGGAACTTGCCCAGCTCAGTTTTCAGAAGTGATATACTTGGGGTCAGGCCTCTGTTCCCAGCGCCTGCTCCCTGGGGCCCTGGAGCTGCCTCTGTGCATAGCATCTCTATCCTGGGCTGTCTGAATCTGTTCTCTGCTGTCACTAACACAGACTGGACACAGTCTGAGATAAGAAGCTTATTTTGGCTGACAGTTCCTGTCCAAGGTCAAGGGGCTGCATCTGATGATGCCCTTCTTGGCCACATGGCAGGAGGCAGGGAGCATGTGCATGTCCTTTCGGGCTTCTATCCCACTTATAAAGCCACCAGGATTCTAACCTGGGGATTCACCCTGATGATGTTATTTAATACTAACCGTCTCCCCAGGCTCCGATGTCTGCCCTCTTACTGCTTCACTATGGGGACTCAGCTGCAGCGTGAATTGTGGGAGGACACACAGACAGAGCATCCAGCTTCTCCTCAGAGGACAAGGACAAGCTTGCATGTTAGCATCTTGTTTTATTCTGGGGGCATATATCTAAGAGGAGAGTTCCTAGGGTCAATGGTAAGTTCCCGATTAGCCTCTGAAACATATTTCGTTTTAGATTTTTAAAAAATGACTTCAGATTAACACTGGCTTTAGATTTCTTTCTGTTGCTGTGATAAAGCTCCCAGGCCAAAAGCAGCTTAGGGAAGAAAGGGATTTTATTTCAGCACACAATTCCAAGTTACAGTCCAACACTGTGGGGAAGTCAAGGCAGAAACTTCAAACACCCAGTCACAGCACACGTACAGTGAACGGCAGAGAGAAACAAGTACATGCATATTCATGGGCTTGGCTGGTTCACTGCACGCTTGCTTGTGCTCAGCCTGATCTCCCTGCTCATGTAGCTCAGGACCTGCCTAGGAAACGGTGCCACCCACAGTAGGCTGGGTCAGTTAACTTAGGATGATGCCCCACAGACACACCCACATAGCAACCCTCCCGAAGACTCACCTCCTGGGTGATGACTCTAGGTTGTGTTAAACTGATAATTAGAATTAACAACTACAGCATTAATATGTATAAATTGGATATAATGATGGGTTCCTGTGCAGCAAAACTGATGGAACAAAGAAGATGTGATGTGAAGTAAATAAAACAAGCTAAATTAATACAGAATGTTTAACCTTTTGAGGAATGGCCAAACTGTTTTTCCTAATGCCTCAATGGTGGTGTCCCTGCTAGAGGGCCAAGCCTGGTGTCCATACACACCTTACCGATAATGGCCTGGGAAGACCCGACACTCATTACTTATTAGTAGAGAACCATCTGTCTCTGAGTATAGGGTTTCTCCTTTAGCCCGAGGAATGAGGCATCTTAAGACCTTACCAACTTGCTTTATTCAGAATATGGAGAGATGCTAGGAAAAGCCTGGGTACCGCTTCTTTGGGCTGGGGAGTCATTTCTCTATTGGCTGTGTTCAGAAGTGGATCTCCCACTGGCCAGAAATGCAGCAGGTTCAAACCCTGCCTGGCTGGAATGCCTTTGAACAGTTTCTCTTTGGGTACCATGTGGATGTGGTTTTCACAGTCATTATCTCCCAAGGGCTCAAGGGAGATAAGAAGAACCTGCATCTGTAGATATAGAAGGCTCACAGATGCCACAGCAAGAAAGTGGAGCTACTGGGATATGAACCTAGGTCCCTCTGATGCATAATCTGGGCCTCTGGCTTCCCGAGCGTGCTGAGCCTCTGAGGGATGGGTGGGTGAATGGATGAGACACTGCCTTTACAGAAACGGGATGGTCCACAGGGTCTTCCCTCCTCTCTCTGGTATGAGCAGGGACACTGGACATCTCAGGGTTTCTCCTGTCCAAAGTCATATAGGAAGAAGTCACAAGTGAAGGCAATATGGAAGGTGTGTGGACTATGGAAATATGATCAGTGGCTGTTGGCATGAGTGAGTCAATTGTGACGTCTGTCTCTCCGAAAGCAGGTGCAATTAGCAGTTACACAAAGCTTGTCACTTAGTGCTTGTTCTCTGTCTTGATGACAACACAACTAACTGTGGCCTTGCAGGGTCTTGCACCACGGAACACTACTGGGCAGCAGAAAACAGGACCTGGGGGGCAGTGAGGTGCTACTGCACAAGCCTAGGGACCTGAGTCCCCAAAACCCACATAAAAGTAGAGAGTCTCCTGAGTAAATTGGGAGTGTGATGTGAGGCAGGAGGGTAGTAGGAGAATGGGCAGGGGAGGAGGGGAGGGGGAGGAGCACATGAGGGAATGGGAAGGTAGAGTTGGGTGAAAGACAGAAAGGGAGAGCAAGGAAAGAGATACCTTGATAGAAGGAGCCATTATGGGTTAGTGAGAAACCTGGCACTAGGGAAATTCCCAGGAATCCATAAGGATGACCCCGACTAAGAATCTAAGCAATAGTGGAGAGGCTACCTTAACTGCCCTTCCCCTGTAATGAGATTGATGGCTACCTTAAATACCATCCTGGAGCCTTCATCCAGTAACTGATGGAAGCAAATGCAGAGATCCACAGCTAAGAACTGCGCTGAACTCCTGGAATCCTGTTGTAGAGAGGGAGGCGTGATAATATCAGCAAAGGGGTTCAAGACCATGTTGGGGAAACTCACAGAAACAGCTGACGGGAGCAAGTGTGAGTTCACTGACTCCAGACTGACAGCTGAGGAAGTTGCACAAGACTGAACTAAGCCCCCTAAATATGGATGACAGTTGGGGGGCTTGGAGAGTTTATGAGACTACTGGCAGTAGAACCAGTATTTATCCCTCGTGCATGAACTGGCTTTTTGGAGCCCATTCCCTGTGGAGGGTTACCTTGCTTAGATACAGGGGGAGGGCCTTGGCCCTGCCCTAAATGATGTGACAGGCTTTAATGAAGGCCTAACTCTCTCTGAGGAATGGATGGGGGCACTCCCCCCCCCCCCCCCGTGGAGAAGTGGGGGAGGGGGAGTGAAGTAGGAGGTTGGGAGGGGGAGGAAACTGGGATTGGTATGTAAAACAAGATTGTTTTTTAAAAAGAAAAGAAAAGGAGAGATGTGACTGTACAGAGTTGCCATTTAACATCCACATAGGCCCTGAAACACACATACCCACAAAAATATCTCATGTATATACATGCACTACACATGCACACAGCCCCCCTACACAGACACACACACACAGACACACATACACACACATGGAGTTAACTAATAATTTTTAAAACCAAAGAAGTATTCAACATATGAATAGCTTTCATAAAACCACCACCAACAACAACAAAAAGACCTGAGTGGTTTGTTATCCTGTGCTTAAAGTATGGGAGGCCACCCGGTGACCCACAAGATATTACCTGGGGCCAGAGGCTGGCTGGAAATGGTTCCAAGGAATAAGAGATCAAGGGGAGACCATTCTTTTCTTTTTTTTCTGTGATAGGTTTATTGAGCTGCAGTTCACCTAAGCTGCAATTCTGACATTTGAGGTGCACAATTTATATTTTTCAGACTATAATAATCTCTTTATAGCTGTAGGGCGCTGGTCTCAGGACTCCTGAGAATACCAAAGTATGAATCTCTCCTATAAAATACCAAGACATCGGCACATGACCCGGGTGCATCTCTTCACGTCAGATAATCTCTACAGACCCCAAGCACCTGGTGCAACGCATAGCTGTGCCCACAGTTGTTGTACTAGTGAGAAGCTGGAATGTGTTTCAAATCTTTTTTATTGGTATATAGATGAGGAACCTGCTTATACAACGGGTCAACTTTAAAACAATTTCATTGTCCCCCAGAGAAACGCTGCATCCATGAGTCTTCATCTCCCTCTGGTATTTTTATTTTTGTGTGCCCCATGGTGGGCAGGAACCTATGGCTCCCAGACCCCAAGCCAGACTTAGTATAACACCTCTTGTTGCCCCCCAGAGCAGTACAAGAATGTGACTTGTTTGTGCCCTAAGACTCTCTCTCTTGGACTTTCTAATAATAAGCGTATGGGCAGCCGGGTTTCAGCTTCTGCCCACACCACCAAGGAGCTCTCACCCTTCAAGCTATGCCACCATCAACTTCCTGGGACAGCCACTCACTCCTTCCTGTGCAGCACTTCTCAAGCCTTTGGAAGGCCCAACAACACTATGATGGGTCAGGAGGAACAACTAGTTTCCCTCCCTGTCCTGCACCCAGGCTCAACTCTGTAGAAGCTTCAGAGGTATCTTTCTCTTATTAATCTGATCTGTCGGAAGAAATATGGAGGCAAAAAGGCCCAAAGTAAGAAATCGTCAGACTCTAGCAAGCTCTTCCCAACATGTGACATTTTATAGCTAACTCTCAGTGACCACTGCACCTCACCCCAACTGGCCGGTCTCAATGAAGATAAGTGATGCTATAAAATATATGACTTAACAAAATACCCAAGAGTTAAGCGTTTTAATTTCTCTTCTGTTGTTGTGTAAAACACTCTGACCAAACAAGTTAGGGGAAGAAAGGATTATTTGACTTCTACTTCCAGGTCACAGTTCACCACTGAGGGAGGGCAGGGCAGGAACTCACTCACAGTCCAGGATACAGCAGAAAATAACAGAGGAAGGCTACTTGCTGGTTCACTCCAGGCCAGGACCACCTACTCAGGGAATGGTAGCACCCGCAGTGGGCTTGGCCTTCCTACATCAATTAACAATCAAGACAACCCCACACACACGTACCCTTAGGCCACTCTGATTTGGGAAAGTCCTCATCTGAGATTCCCTTTTCAGTTGACTCTGGACTGTGTCAAATTGACAGCTAAAGATAATCGGGACTGCCACCCTGTCCTCTTCGCTATGTTCCACTGACTCATGAGATGAGACTGTTTAACCCTCCCTCAACTGATATAAACAAAAACACCCTCTCGGGAGTGTGACCTTTTCGTCTAGAACTTGCTTGCTGTGGCTGCATTGCAGAGTATTTAACTAATTCTCTACTTTGGACTTAATAAATGTTTCTTTCCAGTTTGCATGCATGATTTCTATTTCTTTTTCTTTCCTAATTACTCTGGCTGTGACTTCCCGTGATATGCTTAGCAACTGTGTAAAAGGAGATTTCTTCATCTTTTTGAGGAAAAGTATTCAGTAGTCACTTTGAACGTGGTGCTTTGGACTTTTCTTGAATGCCCTTTGCTATGCTAAGGTGGTTCTATCCACACCTAGTCCCTTTCTAATCATGACTCGTGACTCATTTTGAATGTGCTCAGATTCTTTCCCTATGTCCACTGAGGTGACTATGTAGTACGTTTTCTTCTTTTCTGTGGATGCGGTGTAATATATGAACAGATTTTTGTGTGTTGAGCCATCCTTGCATTGCACAGATAAATCCCACTTGCTTATAGCATAGAATCCCTTCAGTATGTTGCTAGGTTAATTTTGAGAGCCTTAATTGAGAGTTTTTGTAATTCTGTGCTCCCAAAGGAGGTTGGTTGTAGCTGTCTTAAGATATCTTCCTCATCAGCCTCTTTTTCAGCTTTTTTATTTCTCAGGTCAATCTTAGTTTGTTCCTAGGAACATCTTGACTTCGTCTCAGGCACCTAGTTTGTATGTGATTAGACAGGGTGCTCTCTGGTCATCTCAGGTACCCAGTTTGTATGTGATTAGACAGGGTGCTCTCTGGTCATCCCAGGTACCTAGCTTGTATGTGATTAGACAGGGTGCTCTCTGGTCATCTCAGGTACCTAGTTTGTATGTGATTAGGCAGGATGCTCTCTGGTCATCTCAGGTACCTAGTTTGTATGTGATTAGACAGGGTGCTCTCTGGTCATCTCAGGTACCTAGTTTGTATGTGATTAGACAGGGTGCTCTCTGGTCATCTCAGGTATCTAGTTTGTATGTGATTAGGCAGGATGCTCTCTGATCATCCCAGGTACCTAGTTTGTATGTGATTAGACAGGATGCTCTCTGGTCATCTCAGGTACCCAGTTTGTATGTGATTAGACAGGGTGCTCTCTGGTCATCTCAGGTACCTAGTTTGTATGTGATTAGACAGGGTGCTCTCTGGTCATCTCAGGTATCTAGTTTGTATGTGATTAGGCAGGATGCTCTCTGATCATCCCAGGTACCTAGTTTGTATGTGATTAGACAGGATGCTCTCTGGTCATCTCAGGTACCCAGTTTGTATGTGATTAGACAGGGTGCTCTCTGGTCATCTCAGGTACCTAGTTTGTATGTGATTAGACAGGGTGCTCTCTGGTCATCCCAGGTACCTAGTTTGTATGTGATTAGACAGGATGCTCTCTGATGGTTCTTTCATCTCTACAAGGTTGCTAATACTACAGTTTTTTCCTCATTTTTGGAATTTAAGCTGTTGTCACAATAAGTTTCATTGACTTTCTCAAAGAACTAACTTTCAGTTTCTCCTTATTGCTCTGTTTTGTTCATTTTTTAAAATTTTTCCTTCCTTTTCTAGCTCTGAATTTGGTTTGCTCTTCTAAGCTTTTGCAGTATAAAGCTGTGTTTTGATGTAGCTCTTTCTTGCTTTTAAATGTGATGGTTTACAGCTGTAAACTTCCCTCTGGACTCTGCCTTTGTATCGTCCCTCGTGTGTTTTGGTTACACTGTGGGTTTGTTTTCACAATTATCTCAATAGACTGTCTAATTCATCTTACAATTCCTTCTTTGTCCTAATCATTTGAGTTTATTATTTATTAAACTTCCTCATATTTGTGAAGTTTCCAATTTTTCTCCTAATGTTAGGTTGGAAAAGATACTTTGTATGGTTCCAATCCTTTAAACTTGTTTTGTGACCGGACACAAGGTCTATATCAGAGAATGACTTGTGTTCACGAAGATAACATGTCTACTGCTGTGATGGCATGGGACATTCTATGTGCCTCTTAGGCCTATTTGATTCATGATGGTTTTTAAAATCATGTTCTTTATAAAGATTTGTTTGTTTTTTATTTTATAAGTATGTGTGCTTTGCCTGCATGTCTGTATGTGTGTAGTGTGAGTTCCTGGTGTCCATAGTGGCCAGAAGAGGGCACCAGATCTCCTGTTAGTGGTGTTCTAGAGGGTTATGAGCCACCACGTAGATGCTGGGAATTGAACCCGGGTCCTTGTTAAGTAACCAGTTCTCTTAACTAGTGAGCTATCTCTCCAGCCCTCATTGTGTCAGTTCCTATTTTCCTAGATTCCCTACTCACATAGGGAATTCTCCAAAGTTCCTGTTCTCCAAGTATGTCCTACTCCAGCTTCTTCTTCCCCAAACTTCTAGATGTGTTTATTATGTTTCTTGCCTTATCTTTTGCACTTTGCCCCAATTGGCTGAAGCATATTTTCCTTTAAATTCTTTTTGAGAAACATCATGGAACTCGTTTCAGCCCTGGAGAAGCTGCTAGGCAGGGAAACAAATTAGGCCTCTGGAGAAAACCCATGACTGCAATTCTTTGGGGATACAGTTTTTATTATTTTCTCTGTGGTGGTAACATGGGCTACCATATTTATGGAACTCGTGAGTTGGAGTTTAGGGTGTGGCAAGCAGGAATTAGCACACACAGCACTTTTTTATTGAAGGCCAGCAGCTTCCTTATTCATCATCGTTTCTTGATTTTTGTACGTTTCTGATTAAATTTTGGCATTCCCCAAAAGTTGATTCTGACAGATTTACCAGTTTGTTCTCTGCTTTTATGGGCAGAGTTCTGTCATTTCCCATTTTGTCATGGTGGCAAAATCCTCTGCAATGTCATATATAGCTTCACTTATCAGAATTGTATGTGTAGGAACAAACACCAGTCACGTAAAGGACTCCTTGGTATGCCACAAGTCATCCTGTCTTGCTGTTCTACAAAATTTGTCTGTCAGTGTTTTTCTTTGCTGTCTTGGGCTCTCCTAGCATGGCCGCCGTGCCTCTCTCTGAGATGGTTCTATGTCTTGTATTAGCTTTCTATTGTGGTTGTAACAAGTTGCCACAAAGCTAGTGGCTTGTATAATATAATTTACACAGCTTTTGAGGTCAGAAATCTTTAGTGGGTCTCGCTGACCTAGAATCAAGTTGGCAGGCCTTTGCTCCTTCTGGAGGGACTACGGAGGATCTGTGTCCTTGGCCTTTCCAGTTTCTGGAGGCCATCTGCATTCCTTGGCTCATGATGCTCTCCCTCCATCTTCAAAGCCAACAACATCAGGCCAACTATGTCTCCTATGGTGGCGTTTCCAGGTCTTTCTTCTGTATCCTTCTTTTAGCTCTAGGACCACTTGTGATTGTATTGGTCCTTCCTTCCTGGATAACTTCTGCACCACGAAGTCAACTTTCCTTCATGATGTAACAATATGTATTCAGAGTCTAGGGGTTAGGACATTGGTATCTTTGGAGGACCACAATGCTGCCTATTATATATTACATGCCTAAGAATGCATTTTATAATCATTACTTCACATAATTTGATATTTAAAGAACTGAGAAAGATCAAGCATCTATAGCTTGATATAATGGCTTTTAAAATTGACTTTTCAGCTCACTCTTTTATGCTTGTGGATCCAGTTACTATCTGGTGTCATTTCCCAATGTAGCATTGGTCTCACCCACATTTGTGTTGTTATGATTAAATATATTGTGTTTCTATATTCTATAGGCCCAATGATACAGTCACATATGTATCTTTTGTATAATTACTTTCGAAGTCTGTTGAGGAAAGAGGGGAATGCATTTGTGCCATTTTTATAATGACATCATTATTTTATTATGATTAATATTTCATGTACATATATATTATTTAATATATTATATGGGGTTGCTTGTTTATAAACTTTCTTTTAATATGTCTTGTAAGATAGGTCTATTGACAACAGATTCAGGGTCTTTTTAACATCTGGGACAATCTATTTCATCTTTGAGTGACAGTTTTATTGGACATTGGATTCCTGGTGGACAGCCATTCACTCTGGCTATCTGGCTAGGCTCTCTCATGGTCTCTGTCTTCTGTTACTTCCTATGAAAAGTCAGCTGTTAGCTGAATGGGACTCCTTGGTATGCCACAAGTCATCCTGTCTTGCTGTTCTACAAAATTTGTCTTTCAGTGTTTTTCTTTGCTGTCTTGGAATCTCTGCATTTATCGTATTTGAAGTTTATTGAGTTTCTTGGCTATGTAGAGCAGTGTTTTTCTCGAATTTAATAAGTTTTCAGCAAACATGTCTCCTTTTTTTCTCTCCAGTCCTTCGCACCGATCTTTCCGAGTCTTCAATTCCTCCCCCACTCATCTTCTCCGTAAGCTCCCTCATCCCCTCTCTCATTCCTCCCCCATCTCTCCCTTCCATTCTTCTTCCTACCCCTCTTCCATCTGTCCCCCATCCCTCCCTTTCATCTCTCTTCCTGTCCCTTCTCTCATCTTTCCCTCTCATCATTCTTCTCCCAACAGACGGAACCTTCTCGAAGGTGAACTAGTGAGAGTTAGAAACGATAAAGAGGAACAGACTCCAGCTCAAGCACCAAAGCCTTGCATTCTCCTCGAGAACTTTTCTTAGCAAAATTTAATTGATTTTCTTGAAGAAGTGGTGTTTCTTCATTTACTGTATTCCCTTAGTACAATCCTGCAGGGTTTAAATTGTTTCTTTTAATTTTGCTTTTCACCCATGGGGCTCCTCCCGCCACCATTCCAGGAATGGAGCTCTTGGGATCTTGGTGCTTGAAACCTCTTCATAGGACCAAGGTACTGTGCAAAGCAGAGGACACTGCATCTGTCAGCATCTAATGAGGCATAGCAGTTGGAGACACAGATCCAGTTACACCACAGGGAGAATTGTGCTGGCACAGAATGAGACAGCAGGCAAAGCTGGCCCATACTACACCAAGGCCAAGGCCTGGATCTCACCATCCTAGTTAGCTTTCAACTGTCAACACAGCCTAGAGTCGCCTGAGAATGGAGTCCTAACTGAGGAATTTCCCAGATCAGACTGGCCTGTGGGCATGTCGGTGGGGCATTGTCATGGTTGATCACTGCTTTGGGAGGACCCAGCCCACAGTGGCAGCACTGTTTGCTGAGCAGTGGTCCTGAGCTAAGCCAGAACCTTCAAGGATCCTCCATGGTTTCTGCTTCATGTTCCTGCTTTAGTTCCTGCCTCGACTTTCCTAAGTGATTGATGGTGACCTGGAAGAGTAAATCAATAAATTATTTTCTCCCCTAAATTGCTTTTGGTCACAATATTTGTTACAGTAACAGAATGGAGCTAAAACATTTCTTCTCTCTTAACTTGGCTCTCTTTGAATAGACTCCTTTCTCAGGTCGTAAGTCGCTCCACATACATGACTTCAGGAGTCCACTACAAGCTCCACATGCCATAAGGAAGATCATGTTTTGTTTCTTTGTCTTCCTCATTATCCGGACCTCATGGAAGACTATCGTCTCTGTGACTTTTGTTGTTGCTGTGATAAAATACCCTGACAAAAGCAACTTAGAGGAGAAAGGGTTCGTCTTGGCCCAAAATTCAAGAGTGCAGTCCATCACAGCAGAGTCACCATGAGGCAGGAGCCCGAGGCAGCCGGTCATGTTTCAGGAAGTGGAGGGGAAGGAACGAACGACTTCTGCTCGTTCCCTTCCTCCGCTTCTGTAGATCAGGATCCCAGCTAGGCAATGGTGTCACCCCCAGTGGGTCGGTGATTCCCACCTCAATTAATGAGATCAAGAAAATCCCTCAAAGGTGTGCACAGAGGCATACCCCCAGGTGATTCCAGTCACTTAATAGTAAGCATCACAGGCACTGGACAGACTGATGTGGCTAGGGGTGTGGTACCAGCTGTGGAGGAGGGGACCCTGAGGGCAGAGCAGATGTGATACACACATCCACCAAAGTCACATCAGATGAAGCTGACCCTTTGGTGACCCATTTTTTTTCCTTTAAAAAAATACATGTAGTGGGGTAGAAAGATGACTCAGCTAACCTCTGTGTTTGCAGAGGACCTGGGCTTAGTTCCCAGCACCCACATGGTGACTCGCAACCATTCACCACTCCAGTTCTTGGGAATTGGATACTCTCTCCTGATCCTAACAAGCACCTTTGCACAAATGTGGTTCACACACATACATAAGGCAGAACACTCTCACACACAAATAAAACAATCTTTAAATATGCATGTAGATAAGTACACATGCAATTTTGCATATCTAACCATTCCTGCTTTACAAATATTTTGATTTATGAGTTTTTATGATGACATAAAAATATACCTGCAGAATTGTGGAGTTAGAAAATGATTCATTGGGTAAAGGGCTCTGCATAAGCATAGGTCCGAGGACCTGAGTTCAGATCCTGGTCTATAAAGGTGGGGCAGGCATAGAAGCCTGCCTGGAACCCCAATGCTCTGGATCTTTGGAGTAAATTGGCTACTAGACTAGCCAAATAGGCCAGTAATGGTTTCAAGTGAGAGACCTACATTCAGTATGTACGATGGGGAGTGATCAAGGAAGTCAACCCCTGGCCTTCACAGACACACATGTATACACACACATACACACACACACACACACACACACACACACACACACACTCGCAGACATACCATACATAGGCAAAAAGAGAAAATAATAAATTTGCATTTGGCTCTTGTCCCAGAACAGGCAGCAGTGAACCAAGGTCCTGTTAGTCACATGATCACAAAGAAAGAGCCTGAACTCCATAGGACACTGCACTAATCTCAGCAGTTAGGTGTTCTGGATAGATTGTTCTGTGACCTAGAGTAGTTTCAGTTAGGAGGGGTTTGTCGAGCTTCATTGTGGGCAGAGGAGCATCTGCAGTTAGTCTGTGCAGACTCTAAATCTCTTTGACAGATTCAGAACCTAAAACTGAAACTTCCTAAGAGTCGTCACTTTTGACTGTGCTCCTCATGCAAAACTGAACGAGCACTTCCTGAAACACTGAAGTGAATTCAGATTGTGCAAGTCAAAGGGAGGGCGCATTTGAATTGTACCCAAGCAGTAAACCTCTCCAAGGAGACTGTAGCCACTGGACGGTCATAAATGGAAACTGCAGAGTGGCCTTCGACACGGCAATTTTCACATTGTGTTTTGAGCGCTAGATTGATTTTGACTCTCTGGATGACACTGAGGCTGAAAACTCTGACTCACAGAGGCGAAGAATAACAAACCCAACTCGCCAAGCCTTGCTGGATGATGGGGAAGGTTCTGGGTTGACCTGATGCTACCTCATTTTCCACAGGCCTGAGGTCTTCTCTGGCCGTGTGTGCCTGTAGAGGCTGGCTGTGACAGCAGGCGTCAGTCACTCATCTGTGTCACACACAAACCCTGTGGTGTTTCTATCTCACATGCTGCCCCTTTGGACACAATGACAAGGCCTATGGTGGCATGTGGCCTCTGGTTCTAGAACGTTCAAGTCCTAATTCTATAAGACAACAGACCGAGCAAGCCAGTAAACAGCATTCTTCCATGAGCTCTGCTTCAGTTCCTGTCCATTTAAGTTCCTGCTCTGACTTCCCTCAGTGATGGATTTGTTACCTGGAAGAGTACGATAAAATAAACCCTTTCTCCCCAAGTTGCTTTTGGCCATGGTGTTTCCTCACGGCAATAGAAACCCAACTAAGACAGGAACCAAGGCTTATGTCAAGCCTTGCATCACAGTCTATTATAGTTGGGTTTCCTTTTCTACCTTAAAGTAGAGACATCCTCCTGGGTTAATCTAAACTCAGTCTGTGAGCTGCTTTTCCCATTGGTGTGACCAAATACCTGAAAAGAAGCCATGGAAAGGAAGGGAAGGGAAGGGAAGGGGAGACTGACTTGAAGTTTAAGGATACAGTAGTCCATCAGCGTGGCGCAGGAGCGTGAGGCAGCCTGTCACATTGCTTATGCAGTCAGGAAGCAGAGAGCAGACAGGAAGTAGGAACAGGCTGTAAGCCTTAAGGTCTGCCCCAGGCTAACCCCTTCCTCCTGGAGGGCTCCACCATGTGAAACTTTCATGGCCTTCCCAAACAGCACAGGTGTTCAAATAAGAGCCCCTGGGGGACATTTCACACAGAAACCACAACAGCCAATAAGACTGTCCTCTGGTTAGGAGAGTTGAGCCCCATGTTCCCCTTTACCTACTGATGAAACTTCCAGACGTGGAGGAGAGCTCAGACTCCAAGTGGGACCAGTTTCCTGGTGTCCACAGCAGTGACCAAGAGCTCTGCACTAGCATTGCCAAAGGTATCAAGGCCTAGAGTGTGAGGCACTCTTCCCTTACCAAAGCAGTGGAATCCACCCCCTTGCCATATATCTTGGAACTCACTGGTGCATGGAATCACGTTCTGACAGATCTCCTGCTAGTGTGACCATGGCATCACCATTCGAGGTTTCTGAAAGACTCTCCAACTGACTTTTTCTTTGATGACGCTCTTTCACCAAACCGTTTGTCTTCTTTTCTGTTGCTATAACAAAAATACACAAGACTGGGTCACTTGTGAAACTTAGAAGTCTGTTTGGCTCACATTTCTGGAGGTTGGAGAGTCTTAGAGCACAGTGCTGGCATCCACCAGCGTCTGGTAAGGACTTGCAGCTGCGTCATAACATAATGGGGTTGTGGCATGGGGAGACAGGGCAAGTGTGTCAACTCAGGCTCTGCTTCGCTCCTTTTAAAGTCACTGTTACCAGTATGGGGATGCCACCCACATCCCCTCATCTAACCCTAGTGAAGGCCCCATCTCCCAGTGCCTTCGACATGGGATTTGGATGATTATGTTTTACACACATGAAGTTACAGGGACCACGTTCAAATGGCATCAACCTTTGACCAGTGGTCCCCACCCCTGCACAGTCTCTTTCAGTATCACACTCTCTGGCTTAGGACCTAGGTACCTGCACTTCCGAACCTCTTCATCCTACCTAGGACCTGCTCCATGTTTAAGCCTTTGCCTCCCGAACACTGCTGATGTCTCGCCATCCCTTGCCCAGCTACCTCATCTTAAAGCACACAGCACCATCAGCAAGCACCTCACCCCATCTCCTATCTTTCCTCTAACACCTCCCCATTCTCATCCATGCCTTGTAACCTCCTTTTCCTATTAGCACAGACAAAACTCCCCCAGGAGTGGTCACTGTCTCCATTCCTCGAATCTTGTGAGTCTCAACACAACTTCTGCAGACATCACGTTGGCCAAGCCATCTTCTTCGAGGCTGTTGAATCCAGTCTGGCCCCTTCTACTCATCGCACATGATGGGCCACCTCTCCTGCCTCCATGAGGTGCTTTATAGAACATTATTGTACTTTCTTGGTCTCTAACCACTGTGCTCTTCATTAGGCGTTAGTTTCCCTCTATGGTCATCTCCCCTCCCCATCTTTGGAGTATTGACACATGCTAGGGCACAGGCCCTGACACTCCCTTGTCATTCTAAGAATTGCTTCAGCTGGAAATGAAAGTATATAGTGATGGCTCTCTGAACACAAATACATTTGAGATTAATATGCAAGAAGTATAGCTCCACAATCCTAAGGACCTAAGTACGAGTCCAGAGTCCCTGTGAAGAATCCAGGACTGGTGATGTGTACTTGGGTTGGGTCCCAGTGTTGGGCAGGCAGCAACAGTTGAATCTCTGAGACTCAGTGGTCAGCCAGCCTAGCGTAAGTGGTGAATTTCAAACCAGTGAGAGACCCTGTCTCAGAAACCAAGGCAGACAGCACCTGAGGAATGATACTCAGGGTTGGTCTTTGACCTCTGGCCTCCACACTTAGAAATGTACACATATGCAAACGTATTGGTCTTTGAAAACTCATGAGAGCCTGATCCTTTCAAAGCAGCCCCGCCTCTCCCTCATTGGGTCCAGCCACCATCGTCTTTACTGGCAGGTGGCAATGTCCTCCCTGCTTCCCCTCCCTTCCCCTCTCTGCCTCTTGCCCCTCCCTGCCTATTCTAGTCAGTGGTCCATCTCTTTTTTCTCTAATAGTCCTGGTAAGATATAGGTCATACTCAGTCAATTCACGAAAGGTATACAATCAAAATATCAATGTCTTCTCAGAGTTTGTGACTGCCATTGTGGCTGACCCAATACTACTCCAAAAGTGACTCCCACATGTTAGCTGTCAAACTCCATTCCTCTCTCTCTACCCTCTGGGCAACCACCAGTCTCCTTCCTGTCTGTGTGGGTTTGTCTTTGCTGGGATTTACTGGGATCAGGATCCTAATCCATGGGCCCTAAATCCTCAATTCTTGGATACTGTCCTTCAGATCATATGTATCCAAGCACTCTGTCCCTCAGCGAACTCTGCTTCAATTTAGAAGACAACATTTTCATTATCCTCTGAACTGTGGTGGCTAATGTAGTTGGCTTGACAGGATCTAGAATGCTGAAGAGACACATCTGTGAGGGATTCCTTGATTAGATTATCTGAGGTGGGAAGACTCACCCTAAATGTGGGCGGGGCCATTCCACAGGCTGGGGTCCAGGACTGAATAAGGAGAAAGTAGCTGAGCATCAGCATCCATGATTACCCTTTGCCTCCCAAATGTGGGTGCCCTGTGACCGGACTCCTCAAGTTCCTGCCCCCACCCCCATGACTTCCGCCGGAAGGTCTGCCCTCAGGAGCTCTGAGCCACTATCAACTTTTAAGTTGTGTTAGGGTATTTCATCACAGCAATGGGAAAAGCAAAACTAATCCACAGACCCTGTGTGATCCTGCCCTCTGTGTCTCTGACATTGTCCCCTCCTGTCCCTCCTCACTCACCTTATTTCTGACATTCTAGACCATCCCCTTCCCCCATACCCCTGCACAGGTTCTTCTTTCTGCCTGGTGTCTCCTCAGATGTCCCCAGAACCCCATCTCTCTACCCTCACCTGCACGCCATGCAAATCTTCGTGCCATGCCCCCCCCTGCCCTGTGCGCTCCGGAAGCCTCCAGCCTGCCTCTGCCTAGCCCTTCCTGGCTCTTCTGTTCCCAGCTCCTCTGCTTTTCTCGTTCTTGCTTTACCAACATCTCACATGTGTTCTGTAAGTGAACTGCTGGGAAGACCTGGAGGTTCATAGTCCAGCCCAGCCTCCCAGATGTCAGCATGACCCCACTGTCACAGCTGTGAGCTGCTCCTGCCACCACACCTTTCCTGCGGTGATGGGTCACAGCCTCAGACGGGGAAATGAACTAAATCATTCCCCCTTAAGTTGCTTCTTTTCAGGTATCTGATTGCAGCAATGAGGGAGGCAGCTAATGTAGGCACCCAGATGAACATCCCTGGTTATCATCCCTGGGGAATATTTAGCTCTCAGTCAACATGTTGTAGGCAGTAATTACTGGGTGTGTGTCTGAGGAGGTCAAACCAGCTTTTCAAAAAGACATCTTCACTCTTTTCTTCACTGTATCTTTCACAACTGCAAAATACAGAGTCAAATCAGATGTTCATCAATGGGGAGGAAGGCCGAGAGGAAATCAGTACACAAATGCAACTGAATGTCATTTCATCCATCAAAATGAATGAAATCTCATCACTGTGGCAGCATGGATACAGGGCATCACAGAGAGTGAAATTAACCAGACAGGGAAAGGGAAAGATGACTCTCTGTCACTGTGTGTGTGTGGTAGGTAAGAAGGTTGTTTTCAGGTAGCGGGGCGTGGCTTCACGTGCCCCAGAAGCCAGGAGGCTAAGCCAAGAGGACCGTGAGCTCAAAGCCAGCGTAAATGAAGTAACAAGAAAGGGCCAAGTGAAGAAAGGAGAAAGGAAGGGAGGAGAGCAGATGGGAAAAGAAAAGGTTACTGGAGGGGAGAGAGGGAGGTTGGGCAACAGGTACCAAAACAAACAGGAGCATTCTTTTAAAAAATATTTATTTTTATGCGTATGAGTATTTTGGCATAAAATACATATGTATGTATATGTACCACGTGTGTAAAGTATCCACAGAGGCTGATGTATATGCTCCATGTGTGTGCAGTGCACTCAAAATTTGGAAGAGGGTTTTAGATCCCCTGGAACTAGACTCACAACTAAGTATTCTTCACTGCTGAGTTATCTCTCCAGCTCTGGTTGTTCTCGTACATTCTATAGCACAGGCAGGTGACTATAGTTTACAACTTCTATAATCTATTTATTTTCTATGCTGATAGAGCCCTGCTGAATAGCCAATGATGTTTTCAAATATATGATCCGCCAGCCTCAGCCCCCTCAAGGTATTATTGGCATGCACTATCATGTCCAACCATATTTTATGGCCCATAAGAACTACAAGTTTGCATGTTCCCAGCCCAGAGAAATGAGAAACGTTCAAGGAGCTGGTGATTTTAATTTCTCTGATTTGACCATGACTGGTGGTATGCAGGCGAACACAGAACAACCCCTTAACCAGAGATACAGTATGTCCCATTAGTACACCATGCCCATAACCAGGTGCAATACTTCCATGTCAATTATAAAAGAAACAGAATAAAACTCTGCAGTATTAACTTTGAAAGTAGATGGCAGACGAGTCATAGACTCCCAGCAGGGAAAGTTAGGACCGGGCTCCAAGAGGGATACCAGCTGCTTCACCTGCAGTGTGTTCCAGGGAGCCAGCATGGTTCTAGTTCCCTTGTGGCTTCCTCCAGGCTTTGGGGGGGGGGTATCTGCACCTTGAATAGAAGGCCAGCTGCAGCTCCTCCATGCTGGTGAGTCTGTGACACACAGGGCTTCACCAAGGTCTCTCCATGCACACAGACTGAGTGTGCTTGTTGAGGGCATTCAAGGCCTTTGGGGGGATGTGAGAAGGAGGTCAGTCAAAGTCTGGCTAAGTATTTGGCAACTGCAAGGTTGGAAGTGCAGAGCTATGCTGTCCTTCCCATTGGCTTCAGAGAGGCAGGTGCCTGGGCCTCTTAGGGTCGATTCTGTCAAACACCTGGCACCTGTGCTTTGGCAATTTCAGAGGTGAAGTCAAAACTCAGAGGACACAGATGTTCTGAACTGCTTCTCCCTTGGCATGTCCCCCACAAAGCCCCTGTGTGAGGACGGGGAGGGGGTGCCCAGAGTGCCCTCATCAGGGTTCACCTTTACTAATTCCATCAATATAAAAATCGAACACCATGATTTTTATGATTGTATGTTTTTCTAAGCTGTAAGCAGCAACTGTCCCACACTGCCCTGTTCTCATGAAGCCATACTTAACAGTTTGGCTCACAATTATGAAGACATCAAAGTGGCAGGAAGGATGGTATCTTAGTCAGCTCAAGCTCCTGCAACAAAAATCCCCTAAGTCTGGAGATTGGGATGTTTGATGCGGAGGCACTGTTTGATGTATGCTGAATACAGTTCCTAGATGGTACCTACCTGTGTTCTTATATAGCGGGAGGGACACAAGAGCCTATTGGGGTTCCCTTCATGTAAGCACTGGTCCCATTCATAAGGCTTCACCCCCCAGGATCTAATCACCTCCAAAGGCCCTACCAGAGGCAGTCAGAGCCCCATGCTGCTACTGAAGCAACCTGGGACTCTTGACCACACCACGGAAAAGAATCTCAAGACAAGTCAACAGGACGCACAGTGTGTGGAGTGTGTGTGTGTGTGTGTGTGGCAGGAATATGCACATATGAGAGCAGGTCTCAGAGGCCAGCTGTGTGTGCTGGGAACTGAACATGTGTCCTCAGCAAGGGCAGCAAGTGCTCTTTATTGCTAAGCATTCTCTCCAACTCTAAGAAGAGGTTGATAATATAGATTTAAGTGTGTGTGGGGGGAGATTAAGAAAGGAGTATCTGTGCAGAACCAAGGGTGGGTGCCTGCTACTCCAGAAGCATCTGGGCCTTTGGACAGCTGTTTCACTGCAATCTTTAATAGAAGGGAGATTATTCATGAGTCAAGGCAGGGAATTCCAGGAATGGGTTTGGATTTTTCCAGACTAGGGTTACTCCCCTCTTCTGTCCTCATGTGGGGTTGTTAGATGTGGCACCGTGTCAGATGCATGATGGGAGCAGGCGATTCTGCAAGGCTCGTGAGCTGTAGGACAGTCAACCCCGTGGGGTTGGCTGGGTAGTTCCCAGACTGTTTGTGGTGGTCCGGTGTCTACTGTTGGAATGGTCACATGGTGTTTCGTGCGCTGCACCTCTGCACATCAGCCTCCAGCTACCCAGCAGCTGGCCCATTGTTGACTATCCTGCCTCAGCCCACCCATTCCATCCCATTGGGGATCAGGCTTTTGCATATTAACTGGGGAATCCTGGGCAGATGCCAAGGGGTGAGACCCTTTGTCTGTGTCTTCACAGCCAGCTCTACTCCTTGCTAGGGTCTCAGGGCCTCTGAGGAGCTCTGAAGTTGGATTTTCTGGTAGAATTGGAATTAAATGTCCCTATGTGCCCTCATGGGAGTGGCTGGGGCAGATGTCCATCATCCACCACCCACTCCCCCAACTCCATCTTTGCCTTTGCATTCTTAGAGAGAAGGGAGTGAGCATGGTCCTGTTGGGGAGGAGCCTGGAGGGAGGAAAGACTCCCAAACCCAGGGCAGAGAGGCAGTTGCTGCTGGCTTGTGGCTCCTTGGGTGAGTGTGCTCAATATCCTGCAGGAGGCAGCACAGTTGGAAGCCAGGATTGACTGGTCTCAAGCCTACACAGAGTCTCAATCTGGAGGCTGGAACCACAGGTTGGAGGTGGGCTTGAACATATGCTTAACAGCAGCTGACATAGGAGGGCATCTGAGGCCAGGATTGTGGCCAGGGTGGGAACAGGAGGCAAGGATGTGGCTTAAGCACCCCAGAGAAGGGATGGAGCCAGAGAAGAGGTAATCTTTGTCTTGGGAATGAGAAGGATAGTTGGAGTCATACTGGTCCAACATGGATCCCTGAGATGGGGCTCAGGAGGTTCATCTGGGAAGGGGATCCAGCGACAGACAGGACCAAATCTGTGAATGTCTAAACTGGATTCTATCTTTGGGTCCAGAAAGAGGTGATCTAGTCTTTCCCAAGACTAGATCAGGTATGTGAGTCTTTCTCTGGCCCTTTGCTGGGGGCAGGATGGCAGCAAAGCCCCATCAGCGGAGGCTGTCATATTTGGTAGGATATGGGCACACACACAAAGACACTTGGTCCCTTTCATTTAGCACACTCCAAACTTCTAGCCTCTTCCTGGCCAGGTCTCAGGTCCAAAGGTTAGTCTGACCCATGTTCTGCTCTCTGATGCACATGCTCTTAGTGACAGAGTGTTGAAAATGTGTGATTTATAGTTCCCAGCATCCGAGCTCTAATGAAGGAAATGAAATCCAGGCACTGGGAGAATGCACAGGAAAACAACTGTGGCGGCAATGAGCCAGGGTTGCAGAGCACGACCAGGCGTCTGCCAGTGCCTTGGTTCACGCTCTGTTGCAATGATTGACTACTATAGATGGGATACTTTATTTAAAAAGAAAAGAAGAAGTTTATTCCCTGTGGTTCTACAGTCTGTGAAGCTCAGCAACACAGCACTGGCACCTGGTGAAGGCTTTCCTGCTACACCACAACGTGACAGAAGGGCTCACATGTGGGTCACAGCAAGCTCATCTTCGAAACACAGCCCCAACTGACCCTAATATCCTCCAAGGCCCCATCTCCAGACACCATTAACATATAGTTTTGGGTGTTACATTCCCTATACACAGACTTTGAAGGCCATATTCAAACCGTAGCATCCAGGAAGGTCAAGGGGGTGGGCACTCTGGACAGAGCAAACCACGTTTTCCAGCAGGCACAGGTGTTTGGGTGGTGCAGAGACCCACAGATCTTTGGATGGAGCTGAGCATGTCTTCCTTGGTAGGTGGGGCAGGGGGGAGGTGATGTGAAGGGAACAGCCCCTCAGGAGGTCACAGTGCAGGTAGCTCACGGTGCCCCTGCTCTGGCGACCACTGTGGGGGATTCAGCGATGAGGCAAGGTCTAGTGAGGGCTGCAGCCTCTGTGTGGAGAGGACGGAGCAGAAGAATACACACTGAGGTCTGTGTGGAGGCCTAACATGGCAGAAAAGGGAGGGCCTGCCCTTCAGAGAATCAAGGCAGCAGACGTTGGACGTTACCAGTTCCGTGCATGTTCAGATGAGACACCTGCCAGGTCTGGGGAGAGGGAAGACACCGGGTTTCATGGCACTTGGTGCTGCAGAAATGTCAAGTAACGTGCAGGGGTGATTGCAGACAGCTGGGAGGTAGAGCTCAGGAGGACGCAGGGTGCCTTGCTCTACCACTCTGCCTGATTCACTTGAAACGGGGTCTCTTACTAAGCCTGGACCTTGGTTAGTGGCCCCTTCCGTCCTCCTGTCTCTGTCCACTACAGTGCTGGGGCTACAAATCCATGTGCAAGCACGCCTGGCGTTGTGTGTGAGTTTTGGGGATTCAAACTCAGGTTCTCATGTGTAAGTAGCAAGCTCCACATTGATCCATGCCTCCTGCCCCAGCTATTGCTTTAAAGATCTGCTGGGATGTGTTCAGACGTGAGAGAGCAGGGTTGTCAGGGGTGGTATTGTGTGTTTCCATTCTCCAGGAAGTTAAGGATGCTGTATTCCGTGACTCCAACTAGACCAATAAACCAAAGGCTTAAAAGTATCAGGAAGAGTCTCGTGTAAGTTTAATGAAAGAAACATAAGCATGGGTTTAGCTTAACCGTGGGAATTGCCAGGTACTGGCTCTTTTCCACTTTTTAAAGTAACTGTGCTAGCACTAGCCTCAGGAATAAATAAGATAACCACTATCTGCAAAGTGTTTGTGGTCCTTACCAGTCTGCCAGTTCCACACAGACTCTCAGAAGGACTGTCTCCACAGCACTCAACAGTGCCTGGAGTTGCCTTATTTCCAAATCATGAATTGAGAACTAATTTGGGAACTATTACAGTAACTTGCCTCAAGCATCAGAATTCACTCAAGAGACCTTTGAAGCACAGACTGGGACAACGTTTGGGCTTGACACTCAGGAAAACGCCCAGTGTTTCGATTTGGGATCTGAGATATTAGAGGGTGTGGAACTGGGCTGTCACTCCTCACATTCTGCAGAACGCAGATAATCACAGCTAACTCACCATACTCCTGTGAGGATGAATTGGCTGGATACTGGCAACCTGCTTAAAAGAATGCCATAGTCAGTTGAAGAGTGATGTGACCCTTTATTAGGAAGCCTAAATGGTTGCCATGGTAGCAGCCAGGCCTGCAAAGTTGTGGTTATACCTGGGTCGGTCCAGTCTCTCACAATTACACTTGCTTCCCCAGATGACATGTTGTCTCTTCATTTAACTGCAGAGGGAATGTCATGGGGGCACAAAAGCCTGGGGGTAACTGTAAAGCTGTCTTCTGGAAGTGTCAATTCCATTTTAAAGAGATATATGGGTTATGAATTCTTCATCCAAAATGCTCAAAACCAGATGGATTGCAATTTTTTTCAGTGAAAATGTTTGCATTACATGATGAGATATCTCAGGGAAAAGACAAAGGTATATACATGGAATTTGTTTATGTTTTGTGTATGCCTGTATCCATAGCCTGGGGTATTTCATAAGGTATTTTTAATGCCCAGTGTTTAACATCATCAGAGGTCAGGGGTGTAATCTCTCTCTCTCTCTCTCTTTCTCTCTCTCTCTATCTCTATCTCCCTCCCTCCCTCCCTGCCTTCCTTTCTTTTCTCTCCCTTTTTAGTTTTTAAGATTTCCTATTTGTTTATCTAGGTTGTGTCCATGTGAGTGTATGTGCCTTGTGCATGTACTCAGAGGCCAGGAAGGACATAAAGTGTTCTTTGTCATGTTCTATCTATTCCTTTGAGGCAAGGCCTCTCCCTGATCTAGGACTCACACTTTCTCTGCTAGGCTGAAAGCCGGCAACCTTCAGCAATGCTCCCGTCTCTGCCCTCCTTGAAGCTTGGGTGGCATGCATGGGTGGGATACTGACTTGTTTCTTGGATGCTGGGATTTGAACTCTGGTCCTCCAGAGCACACATTGAGCATCCACAACCACTGATCCATCGCTCCACCCCCAGGAATGGAGTCACCGGGAATTCAAAACCTTTGCCTTTGGATCTTTTGTTTAGGAGCATTCAAATTGTTGACTATGAGATAAAATTCAGACCTTTTTTTGTCAAGACACGGTTTCTCTGTGTAACAGTCCTGACTGGCTGTCCTCAAGCTAGCTTTGTAGAATGCTGAGATTAAAGGAGTGTATCACTTCTGCCCGGCCTAAAATTCACACATTTTCAGAAACACAGACCAGAATAAAGTTCTACTTTTTTAATAAACTGAAGTTTTGTCTTAATTTCTTAAGAATTTGCTAAATTCACAAGAATTGAATGCACACTTGACATGGATCAGATAAGAGGACAAATGGACAAATGTGACTGAGACAGGAATCAGCTCCCTGTGTAGCAGTTTCCCCCTTAGGCTTGCGTGTTGAGCTCTGGTCTGTTCCAATGCTGGACTCTTGGGGCGCGGGACTGAAGTGCTTCCTGAACCCAAATAAAAATGCAGTCTGTGTCCCCGGAGTCTGTGACATTCTCCACTCATGAGGAGTGTGTGCTCCGACACGGTAACCTCGAGGCAGGCACCTGGTCTCGCACCCACGAGTTTCATTAGTTGATCATTCTGTTACAAAGTTAGGAGTGACACCGTGTACAGTGAGTTTGGACGTTGCAACCATCTGTAGTATGATCAACATTGTCAGAATAATGACAATTTTTGTGCCTTAACCCACTTTTTGTGCTTAAAGCATTTAACACACCTGTTCAGTTTCACAAACTTGGGTCCCCCTCCCTCCCTCTCCCCCTCCTCCTCTGCAGAGTGTTGAGACAGGTCTCACTCTGTACCCCAGGCTGCCCTCAAATCCACTATGCAGCCCTGACTGACCTTGATCTACAGTCATCCCATTGCAGCCTCCCATGTGCTAGGATTGCCTGTGAACCAACACACTAGACCAAAAAGTAGGTTTCCTGTTGTCCGACTGCTTGTTTTCTGGTGCTGGTGTTGAACCTTAGAAATGTTAGGTGTGTGCTTTACAGCACTGAGATGGCTCAGTAGTTAAGAGCGCTTGCTGCTCTAACAGAAGACCTCAGTCCATTTGCATTACCCATGTCAGGCTCAGAGCTGCCTGTATCTCCAGCTCCAGAAAATCCAATACCCTCTTCTGGCCTCCATAAGTATCTGCATACACATATACATGCACATAAATTTACACACACACACACACACACACACACACACCCTACCTTGAGTAGCCCTTGAAGAAGGACCTCCTGAATTTTAAGCTGTGTCCTTCTGGGACTTGTTCTAGAATATGGGGGAGCATGCACAGCCACCAGCACATGAGCGTAGACTCAGCAGTGCCAAACTGACTAGATGTGTAGCTTTTATGGGGGTGCCCCCGTTGTGCTATAAAATGAATTGATGTCAACCCAGGACACAAATGGTGTGATGGGCCTTAAAACAACTTTTTAAACATTCTATTTGTGTGTGTGTTTTGTCTGCACGTGCGTCTGTGCGCCACATGTGTGCCTGGTGTCCAGGGAGGCCAGAAAAGGGGGTCAGGTCCCCGGGGACTGAAGTTACAGACTGTTGTGAGCCTCCAGGTGGGTGCTGGAAACCAAACCCAAACTCTGGAAGAGCAGCTCTTACGTGCTCTTAACTGTGAGCCTTCTACGCACCCCCACAATGGGACTTTTAAAGTGGTGCATGGAATAAAGGAAGTGTGCACAGACCCCAACACCTGGCTGTGTGTGGCTTCAGCCAAGCCCACATCCCTTGGCAGGCGGGGGTTTCAGGAATGGTAGCTGAGGTTTGAGTTACTGAGCCCCTGTTCTCCTCCAAGGCTCACCCTGCGAACCTACACATCCACTCTCCCTGGGTCATAATATATCGTGGGTGCATATTGGAAGGTAGCATCCCCACTGCTCTCTGTGCAGGGCCTGGGGTGTGCAAGTCCCCTGGCCGGAAGACCAGCACGTGCTTTTCACTGTAGAACCCACAGAAATAGCTCAGCCTCAGAGGCCACCGGGTCCCGGACGGTGATGGTAGACTCTGGTGATCTGCACTGCACACCCACCCACCTCTCTGCCAGGCCTGCGTTGCTGGCCATGCTCCCTGCCTGCCATGTTCACCCATTCATTCTACAGCTCTGCCCACTTGCCCGGCTCAGTCTGCTAGTGTCACCTACCCACCCCTCCCACCTCAAGGTCCCACCCACTGCCACGCCCACCCAGCCACTCATTCTGCCTGCCCTTCTGCTCACCCCAAGCCTCCGCTCCACCTCTCGGGCTCAGCTCTCCCCCACCCCACAGGGACCTCCTCTCTCTCTAAACCACTTAGTCCTGTGATAGATTTCCTCTGGCAAGCCCAGCTCATCGATCCTGACTCTCAGGGATTTGATTACAGTGTTTTCGAACAAAGTCAAAAGTAGACCCCATGAGAGGGCTATGGTTAAGTAATTACGGTGTTTTGGTGCTGTGTGCCAAGGCCCAGGACAAAGCGGGTAAGGATGTCAAGTGTAAAAGGTCAGAAGAAAAAATTTAAAAAAAAATGAGAAGTGTTATCCAGGGATGCTTGGCGCAGATTGGCACGGACTCCCAGCCGACCAAGAACTCTGAGAAGGGAGTAGTAGAAACAAGCAATTTCACACTTAATCACAGTTTCCCACAAGGTACTTAAGGAACGAGGAGGGAACTGAACTTGAACAACTAGCATAATTAAACATTCATGGTGCCCGCTGCCCATTTCCTGCCTGGGGATATCTTTGGAGCAGAAGCATGGCTTTCTTCTTGGAGGTGACTTCAAGAGCAGCTAATGGAAGGTGGTTTGCTGTGGGGCTGAACCTTTGGGCCCTGAGTTAGGACAGGACTCTAGAGAGAGTTGTGCTGGTGGCAGCTTAGGCTGGCAGAAGATTGGGTGGCACTAGCTTGGTTGTCATGGCGATGGGTGAGGGATCTGGTGTTGCTGACCCGTTCCCATATTGACTCAGTTTTAAGCCTCGTGGATTTGAGTCTCTGGGTGTCACCACCTCTCCTTTGGTTCTCTTACAAGGAGACCACATGGAAGCCCTTTCCTTAACGCCACCTTAGCTTTTCATGGACCCTGAACACTGAGTCTGAGGGCCATTGCCAGGACTCAGGTTACTTTTCACATGGGGAAACTGAGACTTGTGGCTGGTGGGGCCGGTGGTTACCATGTCACACAGCTGGGAAGCAGTCTTGCTGGGATCAGAGCCCGGGTCATCTGCTAACATGTCACCACCTCACTTCCCAGGAGTGGATGGGAACACTGAAGACCTCAGGCTACCCCAATTAGCCTAGGCTGGCTGCTAACATTTCTGCTCAGACTTGAAGATCCTACATCTGAGAAGAGGCCCTTAGCTTCCTAATAAGATGTTGTAGATGTCAAGCAGGAAAATAGGAGTGAAGACACCGTCTGAGGCAGGGCACTGTCTATGGACAGTGGATGCTAAGGGACTGGGCTAGCCAAATGATGGTATCTTCTGGGCACGGTTGGCTGGAATAAGTCTAATATGTGCTCAGGCTTAGGGCATCTCCAGGTCCCAGACTTTGCTGTTCGGTACCAGAGAGACACAAAGCGAAGGCTGTTCCCCGTGAGCTGAATGCCATCAGTCATGCCGTGGAGAACCATTCCATTCCACACCCAGACTGACCACGACCCTGAGAGAAGGAGAAGAAACAGAGGTGTGGCCCTGTCCTGGTGCAGGTTGGGGCTGTGGTGAATGTGCCCTGATCTCATAGGCTGGTCTGGAGGAGGACCGGAGACCTGGCTGATGTCTAGACAGATGCTGAGTGAGTGGATCGATACCAGCTCTCTGGTCACCTGGCGGGAGTCTACTCGAAGCTGCTTCGATGTTTGTCTCCGAAGGCAGCACTTTCGAGGCCTCCCCACACCACACAGGCCCCTTCAGGGTTCTAGACTCCCAACCTGTCCCTGAGTACGCTGCGGGCATGTGCCAGTCCCGAGTGCTGGCAGGAGCCTCCTCTCCCTCCCACGTGGCTCTGGTGAGCTCCCCTGGCACAGAGTCGGGTTTCCCAGGGCAATCAGTCATCCCCGGTGTCCTCTCCCTCTGTATCCCACAGAGCTCTGTCTCTCAGCAGTGTGGGTGCATGAGCTGGCTCCCTCCCCATCCAGTCAGAGCCAGCGCTGTTCTGGAGAACACCACATCCCTCATATCTGCTGCCTGTTCGGATTCTGTCTCCAGCCTCTGTCTCTCCCATCAGCCTCCTTCCATATCCCCAGGGCCTGCTTCCTCTCTGGCCAGCCTCGGTCTCCTCACTCACCACACAGGTGCTCTGGGCACTTTCATTCTTTTGGGACCTATGTTATAGATCCCCTTTTACTCCGTCCACCTGGTCAGGGGAAGGCTGGAGAGTATCTCAGCCCTCAGCTGCCTCTGTGAGCCCTCCCCAGGTGGGTATCAGTTTCTCTACAGGACTCTGAGAAAATATTCTTGCGCCCATTTTGAGTGGTCATGGCCCAGGAACATGGAGCTACATTGCTGCCTGTTTCCATGCTCCAACACTGAGGCAGTTTCATGGAGTTTGTGTAGTAACGGAAGAAAAGGAAGTTACACATTTTGAAAATACACTGGTGGGACACTGAGTGGAGAGAGCAGAGGGCTGAGGACCCCGCTATAGCGCCCTTAGCACTTGTGATGTCAAACAGTGTTTTGTTAAGTTAATACATCCCAAAGGGCTTTATCTGTTCATCAGGATGTTAGGTCTCACACAAAGGTTGGCAAGGAATGGCTCGAGAGAGAGCAAAAGACAGCCAGGGAGAAGCTGTAATTAGGCTATCAGATCAGCAATGTTGCAGATTCTCCATGGCCACTGACATTCTATTAGTCAATCAATGTACACAGACAGCTTCTTTCCAGGAACCCTGCCTGACATGGCTCACTCACTCTGTGGTCCTCCAGTCAAAGCCACACTGACCTCCTGGTGTCCCTGTGCATCCGTCAGCAGCAGACCCCCCTGTCTCTCACATCCTGCTTCCTTGCCCACACTCGGAGGCAGGTCTAGCAGTGGGTACCAGACTGTCAGCATCCCAGGTGTCCAGAGTTGCCATTGGTGTCCTGGTGGCTCCACCGCCCCCCATCCCCACTCCAGCATCCAGGAGCCAGCCCTGACAGAGGAAATCGGTGGCCTGAAGCTCTCTCTTGGGTGAGGCTCAGGCTTGGCCACCACTGAAATTCCTGGCTGTCACTGCAGGCCTGTGGCTGGCTTTGGAGAGGCTCAAGCATTGCGGCTTTGTAAAAAGATCCACTGCAAACAAGCCCCTGCTGCTCTCTGCTCAGAGCTGTGTCCTCCTTCTACTTCTGCCCTCCTCACCTGCTGCCCTGCACTCCCTGCCCTGCACTCAATTCCCCTTTCAAGAAGCAACTACTGTTCTCTGTCTTTTCTGTGCTCTTTCAGGATGTTCTAGGTGTGTGCGGTGTAAATGTGCGCGTGTGCGCGCACGCGTGTGTGTGCATGTGTGTGTGCAGGTGTCTGTGAAGGGCAGAGGCATTAGATCCCCATGCAGCACTCTGGGAATCCCACTCAGCTCTTCTAAACTGCTGAGCCTGGTCGCTAGTTCACCCCCAGGCTATGCCCCCTGCTGGAATATTTAACTGGCTTGGTCTTGTGCAGATAACCATAGCCTCTGTGAGGTCCCCCAGCCCTATGGCTGGTAGGGATGTCACCTCTAAGACTGAGCGCTTGCTGTGGAGACTCCGGTTGTTTCTGTTTTTTAGTACACACTGTTTCAGGTAATTCCACATCGAGTATCTTTACACTACTCTTTGCCCCGCTATTTGAAGGTACAGGAAGGTGAATTCGCTAGCTGAGGGGGGTTGTGCATGTGGTGGTGGGGGCACCGGCCATTAGAGAACAGCGTCCAGGCCTATGCTCACTTCTAGCTTTGAGACAAAGTATCGCTGAGTGGCTGCTCTTGAATTTGCAGTTTTCCCCACTGTTTGAGAAGCTGGATTGGCAGGTTTACACCACTAGTGCAGTTTAAAGGTTGGTAGAAATGAGCACATTGACTTTCTAGACTTGCTAGATACGTTTTTCCCCCGGTACATAACCCTGCCACACACATTTGGATTCTGACCATCTTATATGCATATTTCTTCTATAAAGTGTGAAGTTGAATACCTTTTCATGTATTTAAAAACAGCTTTGACATTCTTTTCTGATAATAGTCAATTTCATTTGTCTACTTCCCTTTATGATTGCTGGACTGTTTCTTATTGATTTGATCTGGTTCTTTTTTCATATTTAAGTACATCTAACTTTGTATGAACCCCTGCCCAAGTTCAGGATCAAACCAAGGCCCCATAGAGGAAGAGAAATCTGGTGTTCAGTAGGTTTTGTTGCAGTGTACAGACACAAATTGTTTCCTGGTTACCTGAGAAAGGTTCTATATGAAATCACATCTACCTTGGGCTGTCTTCCAGGACAGGAGAGAAATGAAGGTAAATAAGTAGGGTGTAGGCTATGGCCCCAGAAGGATCTGCTAATGTGGGGTTGAGGGCCACTGGACTTGTTCTGTTATGTCAGAATATTGCTATCGTATAAGACACTCTAAGCAAGTAGAAAGATGCCACTCAAGAAATGAATACTCAGTGTATGACAGGGAAGCCACAGGCTGATCTGGGAGGCTAGCTTTGTCCCATTTCATAAGCAGTGTTCTGCTTCCGTTCCTTTTAAATTGCTTGCCAATATTTAACAATTAGAGACAGTGGGCCAGGGGGGCGGCTCAGCGGGTGAAGTGTCTGCTGTGCAGCCTGAGGACCTGGATCCATAGTCATGGAACAGCCAGGTTCAGTAGCTCCTGCCTGTAACCCCACACTGGGGTTGGGGTAAGTGACAGACAGGAAGATCCCTAGGGCTCACTGGCCACCAACCTAGCTAAATGGGAACTCGAGATTCAGTGAGAGAACATGCCTCAAAACATAAGATGGAAAGCAGTAAAGCAGTAAAGGAAGACAGCTGCCGTGGGCCAGTGCACCTGAAAACACACACACACACACACACACATACACACACACACACACACACACACACACACACACACCTCAGCAAAATAAATAAAAAAATCAGAGCCTGGCGGTGGTGGTGCACGCTTTAATCCCAGCACTCAGGAGGCAGAAGCAGGTGAATCTCTGAGTTCAAGACCAGCCTGGTCTACAGAAGGAGTTCCAGGACAGCCAGAGCTATACAGAGAAACTCTGTCTCAAAAGAAAATCAGAGATATTGGTGGATAATGGTGGCTCAAGTCTGTAGTTCCAACCTGACTATACAGGGGTTCAAGGCCAGCCTAGACTACATGGGACCCTGTCACAAAAATAAACAAATAAATAAATAGATCAGAGACACAAGCACAAACCCAGATTTTTCAACTTCCTTACACCAAAAGAAGGCCCAGCAACAGGGATGGCCCTTGCCGGTCACTACAGTCCCCTTGGCCAGAGGCAGCTTGCCCTGGACCGCATATGCATATCCCTGGCCCAGAGGCCATGCTGACACATGGCTTTTCCCATGGGAGCAAAATATTTTTCAGGAACAAAAAAACAAAAGATAAGCCAAGAGGACCGCCTGTTTTGAGGAAAGGAAGAGTGAGATTCTTACTGGAAACACAGAGGGTAGGCTCAGGATATAAACAGTGTGTCTGGCTCAGAGAGAGACTTCTAGAAGTGCACTCTCTTGGTGCCACAGAGTCCATGCAGTTGGCTGTGCAGGGACCCAAAGGGTCTGGGGGACCTGAGTGAGGGTTGCATTTGGCTTGGGGTCTGAGGTCAGAGACATGTGTCACTTGTTGGCTGTCAGTGTGTTGGGAGCCATGGAAACCACTCTCACAAGGAAGGGAGGACGGGTCAATGGCTGCAGGCATCCACCTTACAGCCACAGTGAGCCACACTCACACACACACACACACACACACACACACACACACCTCCTTTTGATGTGGGCAACTGGCTGTCCTTCAACAGAGACGGACACCAGAAGCTGCTTCTGTTCCCACAACCTCTTCCTGCCTCTCCATCCTCTGATTGCTCAGACATAGCACAAGGTAAACGATAGTTTTCCATTGAGCCGGAAGGTCTCATTGGCCCCAGCTCCTTGACCACCGCAGCTCTTACAAAGGAAACATTTAGTTGTGGGAGGCTTATAGTTTCAGAGGTTCAGACCGTTATCGCCATGGCGGGGAGCATGGCAGCGTGCAGGCAGATGTGGTGCTGGAGGAGTAGCAGAGAGTCCTGTATCCTGCAGGCAACAGGAAGTCTACAGGCTCACTGGGTGGTATGCCATTCCTAGCACAGGAAACCTCAAAGCCCACCCACACAGTGACACACTTCCTCCAACTAGGCCATACCCACTCCAACAAAGCCACACCTTCTAATGGTGGAAGTTACACAAATACTTGGGGAGGGAACAAAGGGAGATAAAATGAAATTATAGGTTTTGGCGGAGGTGAGGGGTGCTCTGGTGCTTGTGTCAGGGCCTGAAGCAGGTAGATAGGAACTGCCCCAAACATAAAGCCAGTCCTGGAAGGAAGAGGGTTCCCACACAGCAAGTGGTCAGCAGGTGTGGAAAGCAGGGAGTCCCTAAGGTCTTAGTGCCCTCTTGTGTTTTAGTGAAAGTTAGAGCAGGGGCCCCGCCTTGAGAAACTGACTGGGTTTCCCATGCACAGACCCATTTACTCACCCTCTCCGTCTCCCAGTGAGCTGGCATCCTGCTGCCTGGCAAGGCCACATCAGTTTTTAAACAGGAAAACAAAACTCAAGCCTTCTTAGGCTATGATTTTGGGAGACTTGCCTGACAGTGCCTGTCCTCTGCAGCCTTGGTCTATCAGGATGGCGAGAGCCTGCAAAACTGGGCCTGGCCATCTTCAGCCAGAGGGGTGACTGCTGTCTTCACCCCTTCCCCTGACATGCAGCCTGCGCCCCCTCTCTCCTCCTCCCACCCCTTCACCGTAGGAAAACCCTTCCAGGCTGCCCGGTGGATCAGATTCTCGGGACTCAGCACTGTCTCCAATTTCTGATTTCCTTCCTTCTCTAAACGGGTATCAAATTAAGCCTGGTCAACACTGTGGGCTGAGAGCAGACTCAGTGCACCCAGCACCATGGCAGCGCCCCCAGGGTTTGGGGGAGCAGGGGAGCCCCTGCTCTCCTCCTCCACTGCAGTCCAGGTCTTTCTCAGACAGGAAGAACCATGAGGGCTGCTGGGACCCACAAGGCTGTGGAAAGGCCCCCACCCTCAGGTGCTTAGGTACCAAATTCACACAGAAAGTCAAACAGGATGATGACCAGGAGGGCATACCTCTGCGGCCGCTACTGCTGGCTGCCCAGTCCGCACTCACCTGTGGGAGAGGCAGGTCCTGTGGAAGACAGGGAAGAGGCCAGAAGGAGGGAAAGGAAAACCTTGGCCTCACATGAGGCTTGCTGCAGTATCAAAAGAGACATGGTCTGGGAGAGGGTGGTGGAGCCTGACATTCTCTGGGAGAGGGGGCGGAATGCTACCCCCATATTGTCTTAGTGTCTTGGGCTGAGCAGGATGGAGAGGGACCAGGAGGAGAGCGAGCTGTCTTGTGGTTTCCACATGGGGCTCCTGCTGCCCACCCTGCCACCTGTCCCCCATCACTCCAGGAGAGAGTTCTTTGTGTTTCTCGGACTGTCAATCAAGAGGGTGTATCGAATTGGCAGAGATGCTCCTCCTATGTCCTCAGCACAGGGGACAAGATCAGGGTAATGCTTCCTTGAGCAGGTCAGGGGCAGAGAGGGATGGGAGGAACAGTGAACAGCTGACCCTCCTCCCCTCGGATAGCCTAACATACCTCAGATTTGCAATTTCTCTGTTTCATTTCCCAGTGTTCACACACACATACACACACACACACACACGCACGCACGCGCACACACACACACACACACACACACACGGAGGGGGAGACCTCCCAGTGAGTTTGTTTAGAGTCCTCCTTGTATTACTAACACTATCCACTACATGCTCCCTTGTGATATGGCTCAGTTGGTAGCGTGCTTGCCTAACATGCACTGGGTCCTGAGTTCGCTCCCAGCACAGCATAAAATTGGTGGAGGGGCAAATGCTACATCAGCACTCTGGTGGTGGGGGCAGAAAGCTCAGAATTTCTAGATCATCCTCAGCTACATAGAAAGTTTGAGCCCATCTAGGACTACATGATATAAACTGTCTATAAATAAGCAAACGAATGAATGAATGAACAAATGAATTCCAGTGATCCGGACACCAAGAAGGCAGCTGTGAGGCCTATCCAAGGGGTGACAAGCTAATCAAAGCTATTCCCAAAAGCAGGCCCCTGCTTCTCCAGCACATGCCTGAGTGCTAAGCTTGTTTTCACTATGGGTAGAAGTCAGGTGACTGACTGTTAGTGCCACTGGGTCACTGCAGATGGGCTCTGAGACAATGTCCAAAGCAAAGCCAGAGGTGCTGGGTCCAAAGGCAGGTGCTGCCTCGAGTGACCTGTCAGTCTCCCAGGGCAGTATCCTAAGCTGCTGCTGCAAGCAGACAGAGATACCCTGCTGGGCCCCCATGGTATCTGCTAGGCTTGTTTCTACATCTGTCCAACAGAAGGCCTGTTTGCACCCTACAGAGTTGCTATGAACAACAAACACATAAGCATTGGTTATAACAAGACACTTGTAAAGCCCCCTGTCTTGATGTTTTCTGTTACTAATAACAATCTGCTCCCAGGTTGAGGAGCACAGCTGGCGATTGTCTTCTTGTTGGCAAAGTGCCCAACTGGGGTAGTGCATCCCATGGCCAGAGACGGGATCTTTGAGAGACCAAGCCAGCGTGGCTTTTGAAGTGGCTTCACTTCGTAAATCCACACGTGACATGAGTGGATGAATCCATTCATGAGCTGGGGCCCTAATCACGTGGAGAAACCCTCCCCCTCAACCCTACCTCTTAGTGCCTCCAAATGGGGACTAAGTTGCAACCTGAGCTTTGGAGGGAGTAAATCACATCGGAGCAGATCTCTGTGTGTCCAACATGAGATGTGCTTTTAGTCTATGCTTCCAGTGTTCCCTCCATGGTCATCCTGCTGGGGGTCTTTTAATGTTGTGCTTTGGCTGAGATTCGTGGGGAATTAGCGCCCACTCTGTAGTACCACCCTGTAAACTGCCAGCAGCAACCAGGAAGAGCCTGTAAGTTCCTCTGTTTGCCTGGACTCTGGGCAGGACGGGGGGGGGGATGAGAGCGGCAGGGGAGTGAGAAACAGCTGATCCTAGGCTACAGAGAGAGTTCACAGTCTGACATTTGAGTCCTCCTGCGTATATTGACCTCAAGCTTCTTCCAAAAGACATACAATCCTGTGTGACATGGGGTCAGGCCGGCTGGTAAAGAGAACCTGGATTTGAAAACTCCGTAAACGGGTTCAGTGTCAACTCCTGCCAGAGGCCCAGCTCAGGGTCATGACAGGACTGGAATGGGGAAGGTTTCTGAGCCTCCAAGCTCAGGAAAAGGAGCCAGTTTTGTGAACTGAGGAGAGGCAGGCCCTGGAGTAGGGCCGGGTAGATAAGGGTGCTATGCCCTGAGCTGGGTGGTTGGATGAAGGTCCAGAGAGAGGTGGGTGAGGCAGTCAGTCAGGCTGTCCAGGACACGTGGATGTGAGGTGTCTCAGGGCCTTATGGGGCAGTATCCAGGAAGCTGCCTGATGTCCACATCAGGGGCTCCAGTATGTGCACTGGGTTGGGCGCGAGAATCATCTCCCTGAGACTTGCTTGACAGCAGGCTGCAGGCTGGGGTTCTGGCCATGCAGGGCTCTGTGACATTGGTCATCAGCACCCCACTTACCAGTTTCCTGCTTTCCCCACTTTCTAGATGAGATCCCAGGGAATCCCTATGGGGGCCTGTGGGTGTCTGTGTTTTGTTCTGAAGTTCATGGTAAATATTTTCATTCAGTCATCTGCCAGTCTCTCCATTGGTTCCTGCCATCTGGCTGCTTTGTGCTGGGGAGACATTGAAAAGGAAACTCAGGGCCAGTTCCCTCCCCTGTGTGTGCTGTCCCATAGAAAGAACGCCTGGTGTCCTCGGGGCCAAGGCTGGTCCCCAGGACCCTCCTTTAGAAGGAACAGTGCTTTACTGGCCTCCCAGCTCCTAGCCTCCCTACCCCTTGGAGGCCCCAGGAACCTGGTTGTTGCAAGGGGAGATACAGAGGCCTCCTGGAAGATGGTACCAGGGGAAAAAATGGGTGCAAGAGGGTACTGCCTAACCCAGCTGTGCTTGGTGGCGGAGTGGGACAGGGGTGTTCTGGCACCTCGGGTGAAGCCTGGGGACAACAGGCCACCCATCCCTGCGGTAAATAAAACTCGACAGACGATACAAGACCAGGGCATCCAGCACAGCGGCCTGCACACTTCTACAGGGACATTGTAGCACCGTGTTCCCAGGGGTATGTGTTCTGGGGCTTGGCCCACTTACTTGGGCTCCAGACCTTAAATACTTAGCAGGTTTTCTCCTCACCCACAGCGGGCTCCTTGAAAAAACAAGAGGTGAAAGCCTAAAACAGAGGAGATTGTCACACCTCACGTCTTCATAATCTTAGGGTGCTTTGACTAAATTATCTGGGGCATCAACCTGAGGTCGGCGCACACGATGGTGTCTGTGTGGGGGTCATGCTGGGACTCTTGTGGTCGCAAGAGACACAAAGTCAAACAAATCAATTCAGAGAACTGGAGAGTTGGGGAGCAAGAGTCGTGTTAGCTGTGCCGACAGCTGTTTGGGTCCATTTTCTGTGTCTGCCACAAATGCCCGAGGCTCGTTACTTTATAAAGAAAGATTATTTATTTGTCTCGAAGCTTTTTTCTCAGGTGGCCCTGTCTGTGTGGCCTCTCTCATCGTCAAGTGATCACAAAGGAGAGCACTGGCAGAGGGGATACCAGGGATTCAGGGCCATGGCTTCCTCTTTCATCGCAATGTATTCTTGTGGGAACTAAGTCTCAATGAGTGACATGGTCTCTGTAAGGGCCATGGCCCCAGTGACCAAACACCTCCCATGGTGGGGGAGGGGGACTGGTTAAAGTCCCATCACTTCTCAGATAAGCATGCAGGGACAAAGCTTTGGGGGCTGCCCAGCCTCAGAGCCTACTTGCCACTGTCTCAGTTCCATTTTCTGTCACCATGATAAAACACCCGACAAAAGCAACTTAAGAAAGGGCTTATTTGGCTTACAAGCCCAGGTCACAGTCCATCATTACAGAGAAGTCACAGCAGCAGGACCCTGCAGCAGCTGGTCACATCTCTATAAGAGCAAAGAACAATGAACTAAGGTGTACACGCTCACGTGCATACAATACAGGGCTTCCTGCCTGGGGAATGGTGCCACTCACAGTAGGCAGGTCTTCCCACTAATCGAAACAAGCCCCCACAGACATGCCCACCAGTCCCTCACTGAGGCTCCTTCCCAGATGAGTCTAGATTGTGCCAAGTTGACAGTTAAAACCAACCAACACAGTGTCTTAGCTCTGCTTCTCTGGAAGAAGGCACCCAGCAACCCTGGGATCATACATCATGGGGGCTTCTCATCTATACCAGCAGTGTTCTTGGATTTCACTGCCCTGGCTGACATGGGTGCTTCCAAAGCAGGAGCCTTTAGAATAAAGCTAAGGTGGATTTGGCTTTCCAGAACCATTTAGACTTGGAGAGGGAGACAGTTATTGATCAAAACAAAAATTAAGAACAAACACCCAGTACAATTGAGCTCACTTGTGCTACCCCAGCCCCTATAACTCTGAGAAGGCAAAATCACACAGGGAAGCCAGGATGTACCATGTCCCCCACCGGGGAGCATCCAGAGCCCCAGGAGAACATTATCTAAGGGGCTTCCCAGAGGTAGGGAGACAAAAATATTTCCTTCCCCTTCTCCAGAGCCACTTTTTTGTCCCTGAAGAAGGCTTGGAAGGTGGAGTGGGCCAGGGACCCCCAGCTTCCCATTCCATGGAAACACACAGTACTTTAGCCCCCACCTCTGAATTGTGCAAATAAAGTATCCTGGAGAACCGGTACCCCTCCTGGCTCCCCCACTCCACCTCGAATCGTAAAAATGACACGGAATGAGCTGCATCTGTTAGAGCTGCAGAAATTAATTCAGGCTTGGTAATAAAGTTATAAAGACTGGGCTGAAATAACCATAATGAGCTCCTTTTAATAAAACTCACCAGTGGGACTCTGTGCTGATGGCCCCCGTGGGGCTGAGCCTGCTCTTTGCTTCCAGAGCCTCCTAAGAGCCTGCCTGCTGCCAAGCAGGGCCTCTTGCCGTGCCCTGATTATGCACCTAGGTAAACATATTTTATCTTAATGACCATCTTTGGGGGAATCTGCAGTCACAGAGTGATTATGTCTTCAAAGTTAACAACCGGAGGACTGACCTTCCTGAAGATGGCCTCGCCTGGACTGGCGCCTCAGTGTACGTTCTGTGAGGCTGCCTCTGCCCAAGATTTAAGGCCTAACCCTAAGCTCCTGCAAAGCCCGGGCTATCAGCAAGAAGTGTGGGTCGGGCTAGGCAGATGTCTCAGTCGAGAAAGTGCTTACCTATAAGCATGAGAATCTGAGTTCTAGTCCTCAGACAGACATAAAGAGCCAGGCATAGTAGAGTGTACAACAGCAAGCCAAGTATTCCTACAGAGAGGTGGACAGCAAAAAACGGGAGCCTCCCGGGAGCTCATGGGCCACCCTGGGATAAGCAGTAGCAATGCCACCTGCAACAAGGACTGACACCTGAGGTGGTCATTTTACGTCTACGTTTGCACTGTGGTGAGCCTGGCCTCCCTTTTCTGAGTAGGGTAGTAGTTCCTGTTCTTCCTGAGTCCTAGGGAAGGAAGAAATCTGTTCTAATCCACAGGGCTGATGTCTAGGACCAGCAGCATGGTATGGTTCCTCTGTACTCAGTGCCTTTAGCAAGCTGTGTTTTCACTCACCTTGCTGAGCCAGCAGAGATCTGGGACGTCCACAATATCCCGAAAGCATGTGGCAGTGAGGTAGGGAAGCTGGCAAGAGCCTGCTGAACTCTAGAGAGGTAGTTAGCTGTATTCTCTTGTAGTATTTCCACAGCTTCATCCTGATTACCAGATTGTATTAGTTAGTTTTGCCTTACAACAAAATGTCGGAGGCAACTAACCTTATAAAATAAAGGGGTTTATGTAGCTCACAGTTTTTACACCTCAAGGGCATGGCACTGGTAGGGGCTTAGATCCCTTCCTCTACCTCTTACCTCTCCCTCCCTCCCTCCCTCTCTCCCTCCCTCCCTCCCTCTCTCTCTCCCTCCTTCTCTCTCTCTCTCTCTCTCTCTCACACACACACACACACACACACACAAGAATATGGTTCTATCTTTGGGGTCTCCTTGCTTAGTGCGGTCAGTTGTCTTCAGCGTCTGCGGCCTGATGGAAACCATGGCTTGCTTCTCATCATCTTCTCTTGTTTCTGTATTGAGCCTCCGGTTTCCTGTATTTTGTATCTTATGTTTTTCTTGGGCACATCTTTCGTTTGGATGGACCCTCTCTTCCAGAAGCTTTGTCAGAAGAAATAATTAGCAGATAAATGTTCTGGAAACTTGCATGTCTGGAAATGTCTCTATTGAAGTGACATACTCCATTGAGAATTTGGGCGTGAGACTGCAGTTAGGTTCATTTTCCATCAGGATTCCAAATGTTTTCTTTTTCTTTTTCTTTTCATTGCTTGCCTTCTTCTAATGCTGCTGTGGCATCTAAGCCATTCTGAACCCATCCCTTTGTCTATCCTTCTGTCTCCTGCTTATTACTGCTTGTTCTCAATGGGAGCTTGCAGGCTCTCCCGTCTGCTGAAGTGCTGCGATCATTTGGTGTGTCTTATTCTCTTCTGTTGGGCACTAGATGAATACTTTTCCATCTGGGAGCACCCCTCAGTTAGGGGAATTTTCTAGAACGACTGATACCCTCCTTTCTGGTTTTCCATGCTCTTTATGAAGCTTCTGTTATCTGGGTGGTATGTGAATGAGCAACATTTCTCAATCTATTATCATTTTTCAGGTTGACTTACTGTTTCACTTAGTAGGAAAGTCCTCAACTTCATTTTCCAGTCCTGTCACTGACTATCATTTACTTCATTTTTTTATTCCAGGAACTCACTTTAGTGTTCTCTGCCTGTTCTTGTTTAAAGTATGTGGCATTCAGAGGAGATACTAGCACACGCTTCCTGCTCCCAGTTCCCTGCAGAGTCCATTTCTTTCCTCTGTTGGAAAGTACTTCAGGTTTGTACAAAGAAGCTGGCATGAAATCACCCTTTAGATGGGCTTCACTTGGAGAGCTATGGGCTCAGGACCACAGAGAACCATGAGATGTTGCAGTGTGAGAGCATTCAGAGAGATAGATAGCAACAGGACCCTGGAGGGAGAAAATTTCGATAGTAACAGTAACTGCCATGTGGAGCATGGAGGTCTCAGAAGTCTTACTCTTCAATGCCAGAGGACAAAGTGAGTTTCTGGCTTTTACAGATTTTGGGGGTGGGTGGGCAAACTCCATACCACATTACCTATGCTGTCCAGAAATCACACAACAGGAAGGTACTAAAAAAAAAAAGGAAAGCTGTAATTAAATGTTGTCCTTGGTCTGGGACTGGGATACAGGGCTTGCTCATAGCTTCAGGGAGGTGGAGAGAACTGGCCTCTTTGAGGAGCTATAAGGTCAGAGTATGTCTATCAACTCTGTTCAGGGGAGCCGTGTGGTTGGACTGATGTCAGGGAAAAGAGGTAGGTGGAGAGTCTGTGATCTGCTACGGTGGGTTTTTTCCTTCTTGGTCTCCATGTGCAGTGTCAGAGGAGCCTACCATAGATATGGTGGCCCTTGGCTGACCACTCATTTGTAAAGGTAGACAGTAAACATGTTTACTACAATGACTGGAACCCTGGTGTTTGTAGGTGGGTTCCTTTTGCTCCTTGGTTCCTCAGAGTACTAGCCCAGGCTCTATCTGGAATGGAGGCTGTCTGGCACCAGCATCTTGGGAATGAATGGGTTAGTGGACCTTCACCAAATCCTTCATTTTCTGGAATGGTACCCTCACCCTTAACCACACCAAGTGCTTGCATCCCAGAGACCTTTTACACCTTTTCGAGGAGTACTCCAGACAAACACTAGTCCAGTCGAGGGGCATGGGGCATGGGCGGGGATTGGCACTATCCTTCAACTAATTCATCTGTCCCCCACCTCACTCCTGGATGGTATTTGATACTTCAGTTTCCATGCTTTGGGGGACTGTGGCACAGACCAGAAGAATCCTGGCTCTTCTCCATACCAGCTTGGGACTCAACTTGAATACATCAAGTTTATTACCATGAAAAGCTCTCCTGCTTCCCAGCCAATGACTGTTCTGACACTGCTTCTCTTCGGCTCGCCCTGGGATTATAGCTTTGGGACTTTAAAAATTAAAGTCCCTGACACTTTCCAGACAGATGGATTCCAGAAAGGAGTTAAATGGGCCCTTTGTGTTCAAGCCTTTATTTTCACCCAGAAGTCTGGGTGTGTCCTTGGACACTTTTTCAGTGCATTTCATGATAGCAACATACTTTGTTATAGTGAATATAATTTTGTAATATGTAGTCTTAATTTTAAGGAGTTCCTTTTTGTTCATTGATCTTTTTCACAAATGTCTTCTGAGTAAGTTCTGGAATTTGTTGGAGTTTAATGATTCTTTTGCAATTGTGTTGCACCTATAGATTAATTTGGATGAGAATAACTTCCAGTCCAACACTGTATTATTTTTCTCTCCTTTTACTGTAGGTAGAATTTTTGTCAGCACCACCAGCTCCAAAATAAATGCATAGAGGCTTAATTATAAATGTTCGGCCAATAGCTCAGGCTTGCTCCTAGACAATGCTTACAACTTAAACTAGCCCGTTCATACCAATGTACGTTTTGCCATACGGCATCACCTCTCTTTTTGTGCTGTGCCTCCTGCTTCCTCTCCATGTCTGGCTGGCAACTCCTCTGACTCTGCCCTTCTTCCCAGTGTCCTTAGTCTGGCTCTCCTGCCTAACCTTATCCTGTCCAGCTATTGGCAGGTAAACTTCTTCATTAAACCAATCACAGTGGCATGTGTTCACACAGTGTAAAGGAATAAAATATTCCACAATTGATTCTCATTATTATGATAGTTGTGAATTTTAGTTAACAGCTTTCCCTCTCCCAACCCAATTTTCTAGCTGGTTGTTGTCCTGGACAAGCAAGTTATCAATCGCTGTGTTCTCACTTCATGTAAGATTAGATGTGCCTATTCTTTGTAGGTTGGGAAGGACTTTCCTATAGAAGCATCTAGATTTTCTTTTGGATATTTTTTAATCTTCTAGTTATCTCTTTGTTCATTTCTGTACTCCAACTGTTGGAATTTATGCCTTCTATCTAGTCTATGCTTATTAGAACTAAAGTTTTTTTTAAAAATAGATTTATTTATTTATTTTATATATATGGATGCTCTGTCTGCATGTGTATGACCTTATGCTAGAGAGAGCATCAGATCCCATTAGAAATGGTTGTGAGACACCATACAGGTGATGGGAATTGAACCTAGGACCTCTGGAAGAGCAGCCACAGCTCTTAACTGCTGAGCCATCTCTCCAGCTCCAGAACTAAAAGTTTTAAGGCTTTCCTTTTTACAATAATTCCAGACATTTGTTCCAACATTAGTCACTATAGACACAGTTTTTTTTGTTTTCTTTGTGTCTCAATGTCTTCCACACATGCATGAAAAGGGTGTGCTTTACTTATTGATGGTTTGAACACTGGATTGTCTAATGAATTCAAATCCTTTATGTCCACTCCTAGTGTTTTTTGTAACTCATGCGCTGTTTTCTGGAGTGTGTGACTGTTCATGCCTAACTAGGCTTCACCTTCTCCTCACATCCATTTAGTGCGCTGGTGAGAGCACTGGATTTCCTGTCATATCTTCTTCAGACCCTATTTGCCTTAGCAACCCATCCCCCAGAATACCTCGGATTTTAGTTTAACTCACGAATGACATTAAGATACCTCATTTCTTTTTGTTGCCAATTATATGATATATGTTTAATCTCTTCACCCCATTCGTTTTCATCTGTACCGTCCCCCTCTTTCCTTGGTTTTCCCTCATGTAAGTAATTTATAGCTGGCTCTTGTTCCAGTTCCTACTCCTTTACCTGTCGCCACATTTCTCTCCTGTCCCCCCCCCCCATGTCATCTTCCCGACCCTACATGTACCAACCTCTCTTTCCAGACCAGAGGCCTTCTGCTGGGTCCTGAGTTCCCACTGCATCTCTCTTCCATGCCTCTAACCCTTCCTAGCCCCAGGATCCCTGTGGAATACTGGGGAAGCTGAGGCCTCCCAGCCCCACGGATACTGTCTTCCAGGGGTCTCCATCCAAGGGCAGAGAATCAGTGAACACCAAAGTAAATCCACAAAAGGTGTTAGAAATGCACAATTGTCACTCCTGTGGGAAGGAAAGGGGGTGTTGTCTGGGGGAGGAAATTCTTAGAACTTAGGATGAAATGAGTAAGGGGCCTTTGAGAAGGTGACATTTCAGCTGGAACCTGATGGATGGGAGAAGGAGGGAGGGAGGATCATTCCAGGGGAGCAGACAGTAGAGTCTTCTGCCATGGAACAGTGTGCTTCTCTAGGTCACAGGTCCCTGCCTTGACTTACCCGTATTGTCCCCTGTGTTTAGTGAGGGCTATGGAGGTGGCACATGAGGATTGTGTCAGTAGACTTTGCATTAAGTTTGACAAAGTACCAGAGAGAAGCAACTTAGAAGGAGGACAGGACTTGGGGTCACAGGTTCAGTGGTTTTGGGCCGTGGTCACTTGGCCTTGTTGCTTCAGGCTATATACTATGGCAGCTGACATCATGGTGTGGAGGAGGAGGCTTCCCATCTCATGGCCACCAAGAAGCAAAGAGCATTAGGAAGGGACTGGGATCCCAATAGCTCCATCAAGGGTCCACCCCAGGTAACATAACTTCCTTTTACTAGGCCCAGTCTCTTGAAGTTCCCACCATCTCCCAGCAGTGACACAGGCTGGAGCCTGAGCCGTGGCCATATGAGCCTAGGAACCAATTAAGAGCCAAACTTCATTGGGAGTGGAAATCAAATGAGGCCCCTCTTCCACAAGATCTAAGCCCAATGAGAAGTCAGACAGCAAGACCTTAGAACTATAGTCTGCCTTCCCTCTGGGTGATTTGGGAGATCCTCCAGTGCTTGGTCATGAGCTAATTTGGAGCAGGAGCAGCAAAATGGAGAGGCCAGCAAAGACAATGGCATAGACTTGCATAGGACCTGGCAAGTCCTTGGGCATCCTTGCATTTATGGGGCTGGCACCAGCCCTATCACACTCTGACTTTACAGAATAGAGTCCAGGTGTCTTTTCTACCAATCTTGGTTCCCCTAAACCAGCCCTTGTGCTGGTGAAGCACAGGGTACCTTGTAGACCATCTTTTTTTTTTTTTTTTTGGTTTTTACGAGACAGGGTTTCTCTGTATTGTTTTGGAGGCTATCGGTCCAGCCCAGCCTCGAACTCACAGAGATCCGCGCCTGCCTCTGCCTCACGAGTGCTGGGATTAAAGACGTGCGCCACCACCGCCCGGCTCTTGTAGACCATCTTGATAATGTTGGAAAGGTTGGGCATGGTGGTACATGCCTGCAATCCCATCACACAGGAGTCAGAGCTAGAAATACAAAAATGTCCTGGTCTACAGACTATCTTCTATGACAGTCTGGGATACAGGGTAAGATCTTGTCTGAAAATCGATCAAACAATAACAACAAAACCAATATTGAGTAATGTACCCACACCTTACTGTGGCATATATTATTATTACAAGGTCACACTACTCCTAAAATAAGAATAAGTATTCTTTTAGTTGTTGTTGCTATAGACAGTGTCCCATGTGTTCCGTGCTGGCTTTGAACTCCCTCTGTAGCTGTAACCAAAAATAACTTTGAGCTCCTTATCCTTCAAATGCTAGGAGTATAAGCATGTACCATGTGACCATTTATGCATTATTGGAGGATCAGACACAAATAGGGAAGCATTTTACCAACTAATCTACTAGCCCAGAGTCAGAATCAGCATTCTTTAAGGAACAAATAATAATATTGGGTCTAGGCTTGGTCTCGGGTCCCAGCTCCTCTTCTCTGGCCATGTGACTTGATGGACTCAATCTTTCTGCTCTTTTATTGCTCCTTGTTGATTGTCTTAATCGATTTTGGGCTACTGTCACAAAATACCTGACATTGGCCTGTTTATTAAGACAAGATGTTTATTTTGTTCACCATTCCAGGGAATGAATAGTTCAAACAACATGGTGTTGGGCTCCTGGCAAGAGCGCCCCCTGGCTGTGTCACAGCATGCCAAGTGCAATGATGTGGTAGAAGTATATTCCAGAGGAAAAGAGGAAGCCAAGATGAGGGTCGGGCTCCCTCTTTTATAACAAGTCCCCGAGGAGAATAACCCAGTCCCAAGAGCCCAGTCCCAACTCCATGTGATGGCATTGGTTTTGTTATTGTTGTTGTTTTGGTTTGGTTTTTCGAGACAGGGTTTCTCTGTATTGTTTTGGAGGCTGTCCTGGAACTCACTCTGTAGACCAGGCTGGCCTAGAACTTACAGAGATCCGCCTCCCAAGTGCTGGGATTAAAGGCATGCACCACCAACGCCCGGCTTGGCATTGGTTCTTTAAAGAGTCTGGAGTCCCTGTGACAATGATTACTTCCTCTAGGCCCCACCTCTTAAGAATATGGTGTCTCGATAACTCTAATGTGGGGACCATACTTGCTGCTCTGAGACCTTTAAGGGACAAGCCAGAGGGGTGTCAGAACAGGCCGGAGCCCCTCCTTTTTGTGATAACTGAACACAGCTTTGTCACTGTGACGTGCCGTGCACATGTCCTTTTCCAAGAAGCCACTCTGAGGGTGCTCAAAGGTGCAGCCCTCAGCCCCTGGGCTCAGCACCCTTTGCTGTACAAAGCTTATGTAGATGGGCTTGACTGCTGCCTCAGTCCTCCCTGGATAGGAACTCTGCTTCCCCTCATCCCTCCCCAGCCTGTTGATCAACTCTCAGCATCTTTCCTTTGCCTTCTAGAGAATCTCAGACCAGGGCTCTTAGACATGGTTTCTGCTGTGTCATCCTTACCAAAGCAAAGAGAGCTCCAGATGCCATCCGGAAGGGTCCCCGAGCAAGGGAATGCCAGGAACCAACTATCTTTTGTTTATTTGTTTTAAAAGCTAGGCTCCTATGATGGACACACAGGCAAGGGGGAGTCAGCCGACCAGGCCGTGGCTGCTTGGGCCCCTGTCTCTCTAGCATCTGTCAGCCCTCTTCTACTTGGGGAACCAGTGATTTCTCCGTGTGTGTGTGTGTGTGTGTGTGTGTGTGTGTGTGTGTGTGTGTGTGTGTGAGTGTGTGAGTGTTGCTGGGAGAGGGAGCTGCCACAGAAGAAAGAGAAACTGCAGGTAGCAGTATCTTTCTGCCTCAGCAGGAAATGGGCAGCATTGACAGTTCATCACCCAGCCTGCACTAGTAATGAAGGATGGGTCACGTGAACTATAGGCCAAGGACCAACTGGAACAAAGGCCTTTAGGTCATGCCAGCAATCCAGCATGGCTGGGTAGGCCCTGAAGGCCAGGGCTGCTGTCAGAGGGTTCACTGGGAGGCTGGCCCAGGACCTTTTGGGAGCTTGTTGCTTGCCAGAGCTCCCTGGGAGAGACAGGCATGTCAAGACCAGAGTTTAGCCTGTGTTAAGGTCATAACGAAACAGGGGTGTCTCTGTGATTGATGAGGTGGACTATCTGCCTGGCTTCCAATTCCCATAGGGACACAGAAGGGCAGGAGGGCAACAGGCCCCATTGCCTTGGTCTACCTGCTGTGTCCTGAGCTAGCTGGAGCAGACCTGAGGGAGGTTTCAAGGAGTCAGACTGCTTGGAGGGGCTGACCCATCTCTCCGCTCCTGGGTTTTGGGACCTCTCTACCTATGGCTGGGCTTTAGAGAAGGTGTTCTAAAAGGTAATGCCCAAGAAGTCACTCCTTAGGATACCTAACCTTGGTTGTCATGTTCATACCCTGGGGAGAGAGAATCACAATGGTGGATCACCTCCTTCAGGTTGGCCCGTGGGCGTGGTTGGCTCATGGGCATGTCTGCAGGGAATTTTCTTGACAGCTGATTGGTGGAGGAAATTCTAGCCCTCTCCTAGGCTGTGTGATGAAGCAAGCCAATAGCAGAGATTCTCACGGTGGCTGCTTCAGCTCCTTCCTCCAGGTTCCTGTCTTCTGATAATAGCCTAAAATAGCTAAGACGTCAATAAACCCTTCCCTGACCAAGTTGGTTTTGGTCAGTCTTTTATCACAGCAACAGGAGAGCAAACTGGGGACCCCTTCCCACAAAAATCATCACGGTAAGGATGTCAGCAACAGTAATGACCATGCTCAGGTGAAATTGCAACCTCCAAAGCATCTTTATACAGCCTCTTGCTTCGGATGGGCCTGGAGCACATGGTTTGGTTAAACAACTGTGCCTAGTTGGCAGCACAACTGCCTTGGGAATTAGTGTCAGAAGGGTACTCTCTGAGACCTTTAGGGGTCAAGAAGTCACCAGGCTAACAGGTGGCTTCCCTGGTGACCTGGACCCCTGTGTGCTCTCTCTCAGTACACCTAGGTGATCCAAGGACGGTCCCATCTCTTAGTTTCTCAAGAGAAACTGGGTGTTATTGATGGTTTCCAATGTGAAATCTTCCAAGTTTCCAATGCTGTGGGCAAAATTAGGGATTTTTAAAAAGTACTTTGTGGACCCAAGGAGGACCTCTTTAGTCTGCTATTCTCCTGGGGCTGCCCGTGTGTGACCCTGAGCAAGATAGGGCAGAAGGTGGTGTCTAGCTCCTTCCCCGGGGAGACCTTTTTCTGTGGAAATTACCATCTTCTTTGCTTCCCAAGGTGGCTCTGAAGGTGAGCTGTCCCTGCTCGCTGAAAATGCAAAGAAATAAATGCATGAAAATAGAGCAGCAATCCCTCAAGCCTTGTGTCAGGTTTAAGTCCCAGGCGGCTCCTCTGGAAGCATCAGGATGGCCCTGAATCATCTCCAGGCAGCTGAGCAGAGCAGCACTGAGTTCTGCCAGGGGCCCTTCCTGCAGGGCTAGCCCATTCCCCATGCCTAGGTTAGCCCTGAGTAGGACCTGCCATGTTTGTGCATGGGTGCATTGCGTGCAAATATGCACAAGGCTATCTATGCACTATAGATGTTCATTTGTGTGTTTGAGCATATATGTGTCTGTGCCTGCAGGTTTATGTACATATGTTATATGTAGTGTGTGTGTGTGTGTGTATGTATGTGTGTGTGTGTGTACGTTATATCATCAGTTTGTAGTGTTAAAGGTAAGCTTGAGGGCATGAAGCCTCTGTCTGGTTGTCTGCCACATAGTGGTTCCTTGCCTGTAAAATTGAGGCAGTAATTTGGACTGGAGATACCCACTGTGTGACTGAGTGAAGGGGTTTGCTGGGTGGCTGATGGGGGTGGGGTGGGAACAGAACCATATGCCAAGCTGTCTTGTATCATCCTGAGTGGCCACCCTCGGATATTTGGTCTCACCGGTGTGAACCAGATAGAAATCAAGGCAGACAGCATAGCTGTAGAAGCAGTGGGCAGCATCCTGGGCCCTGGCTCTGTTTGTGGCCGTGGGCATGGCATCCTGGGCCCTGGCCCTGCTTGTGGCAGTGGGCATGGCATCCTGGGCCCTGGCTCTGTTTGTGGCAGTGGGCATGGCATCCTGGGCCCTGGCTCTGTTTGTGGCAGTGGGCATGGCATCCTGGACCCTGGCTCTGTTTGTGGCAGGGGGCATGGCATCCTGGGCCCTGGCTCTGTTTGTGGCAGTGGGCATGGCATCCTGGGCCCTGGCTCTGTTTGTGGCAGTGGGCATGGCATCCTGGGCCCTGGCCCTGTTTGTGGCAGGGGGCATGGCATCCTTGGCTCTGGTCCTGTTGGTGGTGCAGATCCTTACCCTCACTGAGATCCCTCAGACCCCATGTCTCCACGATCAGTGCATAGCAGATACTGACCATTTTTGGCCAGTCAGTCAGTTCCCTCAAGGCAGACTGTAGGAGGTATGATGAGAGGGACTTATATGGGTCCCTGAGCAACCCCATCAGCACTAGGGTTGGGGGCAAAGTTCCCTTGGTGGAGAAGGGGTCAGACATGAAGGTCCTGACCCAGGATATGGGTATCAAACTGGTCCATTCCTTGAAAGATTGGGAGATAGTTCTGGAAGGAGCTAGGAGTGAAGAGACACCATGTGACACATACTGTCTGGGCTGAGCCCCAGTTTCCCCCGTTTGGTTTGTGTTTATCAGTATTGCCACTCTCTAGACTTCTATTTGTTCTGTAAATGGGCACAGTGCTCCAGGTTCAGGGTGCAGTGAGTTTTAAATGAGACAATGATCACTCTAATGCCACCCTGATGCCTGACTGGTGACTGAGTTGGTTCTGTCTTTCTGTGATGCCCCTGGGGAGGAGGTGCTGGGCTGCAACCAAAGAAGGTGTCCTCTCCTTCCAGGAGCCTCCCGGGGCAGACTGGAAAGCCTCAGCAGAGCCCTGGGCGTCCTGGAGGAGCGCATCAACAGCTCACAGCGGAGGGTGCGCAGGCATGCTACCGACGATGACTACAACATCGAGGTCCTGCTGGGCGTGGATGACTCAGTGGTCCAGTTCCATGGGAAGGAACACGTGCAGAAGTACCTGCTGACACTCATGAACATTGTGAGTCAAGGCTGGGGGTAAGGGAATAGGAGTGGAACCAGTCTCTTGCAGGCAGGACTTGAGTAGGCAGGGAAATTGAGCTTGGGTGGGGACTAGTGGTGGCTGGGTGGGTCCATCCAAGAGTAGGACATTGACAAACTGGCCTGAAAGATGGAGGTGATGGTTAGTGTCACTTGTCAACTTGACAGACTCCAGAGTCACCTGGGAGATGGCTCTCAGGATGCCTAGGGGGATTATCTGGACTGCATTCATTAAGGGGGGAAGACTCCATCATTATGGCTGGCACCATCCCCTGGCTGGGATCCTGGGCGGTGTACATGGAGAAAGGGAGCAGAGCAGCAGCACTCATCCCTCTCTGCTTCCTGATTGTGAGTGTCATGTGACCAGTGCTTCCTGATTGTGGGTGTCATGTGACCAGCTGAGCTCTGCCATGCATCATCCCTCTCTACTTCCTGATTGTGAGTGTCATGTGACCAGTGCTTCCTGATTGTGGGTGTCATGTGACCAGCTGAGCTCTGCCAGGCATTCATCCTTCTCTGCTTCCTGATTGTGGGTGTCATGTGACCAGCTGCCCCAAGCTTCTGCTGTCTTGAGTTCCCCACTATGACTGACTGTACCTTTGAACTGTGAGGCAGAATAAACGCTTTCTCACTTCAGTTACTTTTGTCAGAATATATTATCACAGCAATGGGAAAAAAACTAAGACAGTGGGGGCACTGGAGGACTGGGCTGGACTCTAGGGTTGGGCCTTAAGGGGCAGAGCTGAGCTGGCCGGCTGAGGTCTTTTCCAAAGCCCTGCTAGGAGGCCAGCAGTTGGAGGAAGGGCTAGGCTATGGCCATGTCTATGTCTCTCAAGTGGAGCATGAGAAGGGGCTGCTCTGTGGGAGGAGAGCGGGCTCACAGAGGACTTCAGTGAGCGAGGTCCTCCCAGGACCCCGCCGGAGGTGGGCAGACAGAGGTACAGAGATGGGCTGTGCCCCTGGGAGCTAAGGTGGCACACAGGTTGGCCTCTGGAGGTCCTGGTGAGAAGATCCATCACAGATAGAAAGGAGGCAGTGAGTGAGCTGAACTCCAGAAGGAGATTGCTACCTAAGTGGTCTCTCTCCTCTAAATGCCTTGGTCCTTGGCTCCCTGAACTCCCATCTTTCCCCCAACAAAGTTCTTTGTATTTGTACATGTTATTTTGGAGGATATAAATCTCATATTAATTTTTGAAAAGTATCTTTAATTTAATAACAATAAAACCATAATCATTGAAATTAACGAACCCCTAAGATATGGCTGCAATAATAATAGTAACAACAAAAATAAATAAGGCGGTAATGATTGCAATTAGTGATCTGAGGATGTGTGGCTGTGACAGGCCCATGCTAGCCACTTTCGGTGCAATATCTAAGGAAACATTCACACTGAGCCTGTAAGACCGGTAGATACTCAAATCTCATCAGTCTCTGGAATATGTGTTCTTCCCCTAATTCCACTTCAATTCAACTCATAGGGAAAGGGTAGGGTTTGTAATTTAAAAGACTAGGTATGTCCATGGGAGTGGGGTTCCAGTCCTCTGAGTCTTGGTGTTCCCATCATTAAAATAGGTCAGTTTCCTCTTGCACCCTGTAGGGTACTTTAAATGGCATAATGGAAGTGAATGAGTGGCAGTTTCAATCTCCAACTAAAATGTATTTTTGCTCACATAACAGTAACAGCACAGAGAGCATCATTCCTGGGGAGTCTACAGAGGACCCTGCCTAAAAGTAGGGTATTCACTGGGACTTCTTCATGGAACAGATGCATGAAAATCCTCTGTTTTCTTGGTGTGACATGGGGCTCCTGTGTCACAGAGCTCGTTGGAAGACATCTAAAACTTTCTCCAAGTTTTGACCGCAAGCATTCATTCATTCATTTATCCATGCATGCATGCATGCAAGCACATTTCCATTATCTAACTGTAGTTCTGTTTTAAGTAATGATAAAAGGATGGTTTAGAAAAGCACCAGAAACATAGGAATTTTTTAAATGAATCCCATCTCATCATCACAATAACAAAAAGAGGATTTTAGGCGATAAACCCGAGGTGTTGAGAAAGGATGTCTGGGTCACATCTGTTTTCCTTGTGACACAGATGTGCACTTGTGTATGCAGCACGTGTTTACTGACCAAGTTCGTCAGAAGGCAAGGGTGAGGCACAGAGTCCTGGGGCTCAGTGAGGCTCTAGGGTGGGGTGGGGGCCTCACCCCTCAGCCAACCTCCCTCTTCTGCTTCAAGAGTTCCTTGTGGACCAGGGAGACTAGGTTTCCCTGATGCTAGGAGCAGAATGTTGCACTAACAATTAGTACCCTGTGATCTTTCAAGCTGGGAAAGGGGCTTACAAAGCGGGCGGATCACTCTGGTGGCCTTGGAGAGGAGGAGCAGTGAAGGCCTATGTACAAGAGGACAAGCTTCTAGAACACTACTGTGTGACAGAGCTTTCTGTAGCTGGCCCTCTGGCCTTTGAACTATTACAGTCACTGGCCAGGCTGGATCTTGAGCTCTTGAAATCTGTCCAGGGAGAGTAAAGAACTGATCATCCCTTTTTATTCAATCGAGTTTTAAAGTTTAATTAAAAGCATTTCATTGTGATAAAAGATAAGCCAGGCCTGGGGCTGGGAAGATGACTCAGTTGGTATAGTGCTCGCCACATAAACACTAGGACCTGAGCTCAGGTTCCCAGCACTGATGCAAACAGCTGGGCTCAGTGGTGCACATCCACGATGCAAGTCTAGCTGGACTAGTGAGCTCCAGCTCAGGGAGACATTATCTCAAAAAGTAAGGTAGAAGGCAGAAGTGACAAAACAGGACATCTGACTTCCTCCTCTGGCCTTGCCACGCACACAAGGGCCCACACACATACGCACACATACATGTATGCACGTAACCCACACGCACTCACACACAAAAGTAAGCAGGCGATTGAGGAAGATGCGTGACAGCTGACCTCTCAACATGCACACAATGTGCATTTGCTCATGTGCAGTCCAAACCAAGAAGGAGGGGGTAGGCAGAGAGCGGCGCATCCAGTGGCACAGACCTATAATCCCAGCTACCTGGCAAGTTGAGGCAGGAGGATCAAGACCAGATTTGGCAGCTTAATGAGCTCTCATTTCAAACTAAAAGTAAAAAGAGAACTAGGAATACAGAGATGCGGTAGAGGGCTTGCCAAGCATGTGACAGTCCTAGGGTCAGGCTCAAGTACACAGGCCATTGTCAGCATTCTGAAGTACACAGTTTGTGACATTAAGGTCATTCCCCTGGAAGTACAAAGGTCACACCATCCATGCACAGACCTCTTCTTTAAAGCTGACCCTCCCGCCATGAAACACTAATGCCTCACCTCATCCCCTGCCTGGCTGTGACTGTTCTGATTTTGGTCTCTGAATTCGACCACTCTGGACCTCTATGTCCGTGAATGTGTATGATATTTGTCCTTTGGGAACCAGCTTATTTAATTCAGTGTGATAGTCTAAAGGCTGTTCATATTGTAACACGTTGGAATTCTGTGTATGTGTGTGTGTCTGTCTGACTGTGATATGTGTTGCTGTGCCTTGGTTTTTGATACACACCTTGCTATGAATCTCAGGCTGACCTTGAACTCACGATCCTCCTGCCTCCAACCTCCTGAGTTCTGGGATCACAAGTGTACACCTCCGTGCCCAACCTTCCCTCCCTTCCTGAGGCTCAGTAAGATCCATAGCATATCTAGACAGGTTTTGCTTATCCATTCATCCATTCATCCATTGATGAGCACCTGGGTAGCCTCCACCTCTCGGCTGTTAGGAATAAGGCTGCTGGGAGCCTGGGTTACAGATTTCTGTTCACCACTCTGTTTTGCATTCCTTTGGCTACAGACCCAGGAGTAGAAAGACTGAATCATATGATAATTCTATGTTTAACGTTTAAGAAACCACCGCGATGCTTTCCACAGCCGCCGCAGCATCTTATGCTCCCACCAATAATGCATGAGGGCTCCCAGTTCTCCACAGCCCACAGCACTTGTCATCTTGATGGTAGCCACGCTAATGGGGACATGCTTGTAAGTAATCCGCACTGAAGTTTAAGTTGCCTGTGTGGCCAGTGGCAACTGTCCTGAGCCTTGCGTGGTGGGAAAGCCTGCTGTGCGCTCCTCTGAACTTGAACTTGACCACCATTACTAAAGCAAGCCTGGGCAGCTCTGGGTGTGTGGACCTCAAGCCACAACCCCAAATAGCCCTCAAAAGCCTGGCCAGTAGCTTGTTATGATCCCCTTGTAATTCTACAGCTGGTCCTGGGATTCCTAAAGCTGGAACCAAAGTAGTATTACAGTGGGGCCAGCAGTATTGGGCTGGGATGTTGCTCGGTTGGTACTGCATATCTAGATGTGGCTCTGGGTGAGCTCCCACTGCACTCTGGATCAGGTGACCATTGACAGTGATAGCAGGTGGGGATGGCTCCATGGCTGAAAGACAGCCTGGACAGTAAGCTGCTCCCTGAGCTGGGCGTTGTGTGAGAGACTTTCCTTAGGGAGATGCAACGTGTGTGCATGTCTCTTCATCCCGAAAGGGAACACAGGACAGACCAAAATGGCAGCTGTACCAAAGTCTGACTCAGTGAGCCGATGGGTTTTTCTGGGGCTACTAGTTGGTGTGTGTGTGAGGGGTCACTTACAGGAGTGGAGATGACTCAGTAGCAGAGTCACCTGTCACGGGCTCTGACACGTCTTCAAGCGGTGAAGACAGCAGCTGGTACCAAGTTCAAGCTCATGAGCATAGGGGCGACATCACATTCAAATCACAACAGAAAGTGGGAATTTGTGAGTCTGCCATCACGCCCTGCTTCATCTCGGACCCACTGGAGGGTGGGGGTGGGAGTGTCTTCATGAGACTTGCTTACCCACAGATACCACCTACCAACTCATTCCCTGCCAGCCAGATCCATCTTCCCCAAGTCCCTCCCTAAATTCAGAAAAGTAATTTTTTCAGTTCATTAAAACATCCTATATTTAACACAGATAATACATTATTTATGCCATAAGATTAGAATGAGCTCATATAGATCTCTCCATATTTTCTCCCAGGAGCTCCTCTCCACGACTTCATTTTAATGAGTGTGGAATGTTGCCATGGGGAGAGTGTGCTTTTTATGTAGCTTATTATTTATGTGACACGTCCGTGGGATAAAACTCACTTCCCTTTTGGAGGTCGGTCAGGTGTGCCACCGACGATTTTACATCCATGTAGCTGAATCTGTCCCTCATCCATAGTTATTTCCTTAGACTGGGCTCCTGAAAGTTAAATCTTCCAACAGGTGGTGCACATGCTAGCGTCTTCCGTGCCAGAGATTCTGCTACGGCCTCATCATCTGTGTCTGCTCCACTGAGGAAAGACCATGGTCCTGCCTCGTTCTTAGTTGTGGTTACTGATAACCACAATGGTGATGGATTAATACTTTCTGTTGCAAGCTATAGCTATTCTGTTTTTTATTTTATTTTACTTATTTGTTTGTTTTTTTTCAAGACAGGGTTTTTCTGTACTGAAGAACCCTCAGCAGACAAATTCTCCCTTGCCTCCAACAATCCTCCGACCCCCACCCCTGCATCTGGAGCAGCCCTTTCCTGGAGGCCACTTGGTGACCTCACACTTAAGCTGAGTTTTACCTTTCTCCTGGTCATACCCCAGACTACCCAACACCACCTATGCCTCCAGCTAGTCTAACGGCCTCAGCAGTCATCTGAGGTCACTGTGAGGGTTCTGTTTAAAGGAGTGACTGAGCTGGCTTTGACCTCTATTTGAAAACAGCTTAGATTTCTGGGCAAGAACAGTCTCTGAGCTGTGTGAGCCGCTCTTCCACCGAGGGCAGATCCATTCCTTAGGCTCGTAGAGAACATGGGGTCCTCAGGGGCCCTCTGCGCTTTCTGAGCTGTGGCTGTACCCTTTGATTCTTCCCAGCAGGATGGAAGGCCTCAGCACAGTGTGTTCTGAAACAACTCGTGTTCAATGAACAATCTCTCTTGGTGCCAAGATTCGGATATGTTTCCTCTTTTCTTTTCTAATTTAATCCAGAAATTGGCCTTGACTTGCCGAAGCCTTGCCAGGGTTTGTAAACAATCAGCTGCTCACCAACTTTCAAGAATGCTGGGGCCGGCACAGAGGCAGTGCAGGAATGTTTTGTGCTGGGCTCAGGGGGAGGAAATCTTGTGGACTGCAAAGCAGCCTGCAGAAGACGTCACCCCCACCCCCACCCCCAGCCCCGTTCACATGTCTGACTCTGCTTCCTGCAACAAAGAGACACTGAAACTTGAGGCTGCCCAGACAAGAGGGACACTTAGTGTAGGAACTGGCTGGAGCAAAGGGAAAGAGGGATGGAGGCCCGCAACCCCCTTCTCCATCTGGCTGTGTTGCCTGGGCCCCAGGAGAAGGTTTAGGATACTGTTTCTGGCCCTTCTGTTCCTCATGCTTATCCTGCTAGCAAGGCCTGAGATCAAGGCACTGTGTGAGTCCCACTTGTCGGGATGACATGGGCCACTGCATACAGAACCCGTACAAGAATTGGATGACCAGGTGTGGCCGGGTGCCAGGCAGCAGTGGGCATAAGTGGTTGGGGCCTAGCAGAGACCAGGAGAAACCGCATCCCCTGGCAATGGCTTCCTCACTTCTGTTCACTTGTGGCTGTGCAGGAATGACCTACCTAGCCCTTGCCAGGCCTGATTTTCTTAAATGAAGGCTGGAATTTCTGGGGGAAGCCTAGTCGTTCTTCAGAGTGGGCTACAGATTGCAATTAGTGCTCCTACTGTTGGGTGAGTTGGAGTTGTGGTATCCACCAGGCTAGAGGGCAGCCTGGTTATTCCTTCAGCCTGCTCCTTATGCAATTGTCACTGTAGTCCCTCTATGCCCAGGGGGTAGTTCAGCTCCAAGGGCTGCTGTGGCATTCATTATTCTAGGTGTCTAACACCTGGACAGGTGTGGGGGGAGTAGAGGCCCTTGGGGCCTACACTTCCTGGACATCGTACCTCATTATGGTCACTAGGGTATAGATATCTGTCCCTGTATCTGGTTGCTCAGAGTAGGCATGAAATTTAGGGGCAGGATGAAGACTAGAACTGGACCAGGGGTATCTGGGGCTCTTGGATCAGGGAAGCTCCTCAAAGGCTTCCTCAGCTTCTAACACAGATTTGTCTGGGTGGTAGCAAAGTACATGCAGAGGCCCGGGGGCATCTCTCTCCTCTCCCACGGTTTGGACCCAGTCAAAGTGGCATAAGGAAGACTCTGGAGAGAGGCAGGGGGTGAAGTTGGTGTGGCATCTAGAAATATCTCCATTGGGAAATCCGAGCTCCCCACATCGTTGTTTAAGAGGAGGAAAGAGCTGACGAAGGTTTAGCACTGGGCAGCCCTGTGCAAGGAGATACTTTATAGCCTATCTACCTTCGCTGGGCGCCTCTGCAAGGTTTTGTTTCTCAGATACGGCCAAGGAGGCTCAGGGAGTTGGGCAGTGGGACCAAGGAACAACAGTAGAGTCTCATGCCTGTGGGAAGGTGGCATAGACGCCTCTCCTTGACTGCTCTGATCTGAATGGGGAGAATTCCTTAGGAGTCTCAGAAGTGCCAGACCTGTTCTAGCCTTGGCTCTGTGTCTCCCAACAGTGTTGGCCATGCCCTGTCATACCCTCTGCCTTTCCCTTCCACCACAAGCCATCTTGTCTGTGTGCATCTATGTCTCTCCTGGGGATGACATGGGCTGCTGCATACAGAACCCATGCCCCATACAAGAATTGGATGACCAGGTATGGCTGGGTCATCACCAACACACACACACACACACACACACACACACACACACACACACACACTCCCTCTTTCATGATCTGAGCACTCAGGATATGGATTCCTGATGAGGTTCTAGGTGGCGGGGGAGGGTCACTGTGAGCCAATGGAATCCTGCCCTCATGGAGCTCACATTCCAAAGAGATGGGCAGGTGCAGAGAGGCCAGTGGTGATTGTGCTGGGAATGCTGGGATGGAGGCACCACAGTTATCCTCCCTTCTGGTTCTGTCTCATCCCTGTCATTCTCCCTGCATCCAGACAGCCACTCCCCATCTGCCCCCCTCCTCTGATGCCTCCTGACAGCTGATGAGGGAGCCTAGTTGCTGCCTGTCCTTGGCTCCCTTGGGGAGCTGACAGTTGTCAAAGCAGGAGTCAGAGTCCCTGTAGATGGACACGGAGGGCCAAGCATCAGCACTCCCTGGTGACAGCTTCAAGCTGCTGTTGAGCTTGTCTTGTGCAGGCTCCAGCAAAGAGGTGACAGCTGAGCCAGACAAAAGAGGTGACAACTTCCTGCACTGAGCTCCAGACTGGGCAGATGTGGGTTGTCACTGTGCCCAAGTCTCTCCATGGTGTGTCCCCTGCCGGGATAATGTGTCGTAGAACTAGGGATTGTCACCTAAGGAGCCCCAAGTTTCATAGCAGGTTCTGAAAACGTTGTCTACCTGATTTTGTACATTCAGTCCCTGACAAAGGGTTGGTGCATAGTAGGTGTTCACTAAATGCCTTTTATAAGTCTTCCTTTTAAATTTTCAGGACAAGGTCTTATGTAGCCTAGTCTGGCTTTGAACTTGCTATGCAGCTGAGGAGGACCTTGAATTCCTGATCCTCCTGGTGCCAAGGGACACATGCTGTGCAGAGGGCAACCGCTTCCTGCTGTGTTGGAATCAGCTCTGGCTATGTTTGGAGCATTAGAACTGTGAGGGACTTGTCCAGAGCAGGATACTCTTGCCATGAGCTTGAGTGTGTAAAGCTTAGCTCTGCTATGTTCTCTGAATTTCTCAGGATCCCTCTGCTGGGATCTAAGGACACCATGAAAAGTGTTGATTAAAGTCCCTTAGTAGCAGATGCCTCTGTCTCTTAGGATCTGTGCTGTGAGCCAGTTTCATGTCGGGTCACCAGGCCTGAACGACTGTGGACAGGCCCATGTGAGTCTTCTTATTTTGTGCTGCTCTTCACCTGCACTCGGTGGGTGTACTGGGTGAGAGGGGGGACTCCACGTGCCTTCCATTCTGCAGGCTCTCCAGGGTCAATGTCAGGCTATCCCTGCCCCCCAGACACCCGAGGTAGAAGGTCCTGGGTGGCACATACATCTCTCTAGGGCTGGGACAATAACTAGGGTACCTTAGATCCCACTGCTTTACCCAAGACATGGGTCAGGCCCTGTGTCTAACCGTCTTTGTAGGCACTATCCAGAGACCAGACTCTTCTCTTATGATGTGGTCCCTCCCATCACTGTGGGAAGCAAAGCCCAGAGGCCTCGGGATCTGTCTGTCTCTGATGCTAAGGTTGGAGTGGGGGCAGAGCACTGCACCCCCAGCCCTGGCCTCACTTCCCACTTCTCCGCCAGCGTCTCCCCCATCTCCTTCATCTCCCCGAGTGTTTTCTACTCCTCGAGGCCATTGGCTCCTTGGGCACATGGTGTCATTTTCCTCATCTCTTTCCTTGGGTCACAATCTGATCAGGCAGCAGGAGAATCTTGTTTACTGGGGAATGAAAAATATGTTGTTTGCTGATTACACAGGAGTGCCCAAATGAAGCCCAATAGCAGAGCTCAAGTCATTGGGGACATGCAGGAGTGTGGGAAGGGGGCTGCTAGCAGTCTGGCCAGGGGTAGTATAAGGTCTTGGCATCCTGAACCGGGACGCCACATTAAACTCCAAGTCTGTGCTCAGGGAGGCTAGCCAGCCACCCCAACATAACACCCCAGGGGCTTGACATCTGCAGGTCACTGCCAGCAGGAATCAGAATCCCTGCCATGTCTGCCTTTCTCCTGATTGGGCTGAGAGGCCTCTGAAGGCCCCAGGTCCTCAGCTGTGTCCTTCTGTATCCTGTGGCCTCAGCAGCCATCACCCTCCCCTGTCGGGCAGCATTACTTCTGTTTTTTGTCAGGTCAGCCCATGGGAGATTGGGTTTAAAAGGATGAATGGTTGGCTGTGACCCTAGGAGATCAGGCCCCTGCTCCAGACCCTGCTCACACTCAGATGTCTCTTGGTTGTGGAGAAACATCATAGGCTAGTGGTGTTTGCAGAGACCCTCCTGGTGTTACCAGGGAAACCAGGGCTCCTTTGTGTTGTTAATCTCATTAATGGAAGATTCAGTGAGAGCTCGGGATAGTTTTGTTTGTTTGTCTGTTGTTTTGTTTTCTGAGATAGGGTTTCTCTGTGTGTCCCTGGCTGCCCTGAAAGTCTCTCTGTAAACCAGGTTGGCCTTGAGCTCACAGAGATCCTCCTGCCTCTGCCTTCCGAGTGCTGGGATTAGAGGCGTGCACCACCAGCACCCGGCTTTCAGGGATACTTTTATGAGCTCTGGAAAACAAGAGGCAAGCGGGTTGTGACTCTTGGCTGCCACTGGGAGGGGGGACATGACGAAGAAGGAGGAAAGCCACGCCCTTGGCATTAGGCTGGCATGTTCAGCAAGGGAGGTCAGCAGGCAGGTGCATGGCAACAGACAGCCATATGGTGGAGCAGGTGTGGGGCGTAGTGTTAGAGAGCAGGCAATCTCAAAGTGCCAGAGAGAACGTGCTTAGGCTTTGGACACAGAAAGAGAAAGGAAAGGAGTAAAGTAAAAGCTACACTTCTCTGAATTAGGACTGTGACGGGGGCAGGGCTAGCAAAGCTGGATGGATGGCCATGTCTCAGCAAGTGACTACTGAGGACGGGGTTTCTGAGAAGGACGAACACATTATCTGATTAAAGGGGAAATTATTCCTCCCGTTCTTTAGCTTGAATCAGCCTTCCCAAGAGATGGTCTCTTAGCCAGGTGACCCACAGGTCCTATTGCATTAACTCTTAGAGCAGGAGACAATAGTGTGAAATGCTCCGTTCTCTGGAGCAGATCAGAATGTCTTGTCTCCCTCAGAGGTGTTCATCCTTCTGACCAGGACTTAAGGAGTGACAAAGTGGGTGTTTACCTTCCTAGTGTTACCAGGAAAATGGGAGGCAGTGTCCCAAGGCTGAGGCCAAGGGGGCCAAAATCTGGGACACAAAGCAACAGTTCCCATTCCCTGAGCCTCCTGTGTTGGACAGCATTACTAACATAGTACCATGCACTGGGCCTTTCCTAGATGCTTTAAAGTTTTTTCTATTAGTCTTCTTAACAAACCTGTGCCACAAGGACAATTACCTATCCATGCCTGGGAAAACTGAAGCCCAAGCAGAATAAGTGAAGGTATCCTGAGTTACACAGCAGGATTGCAGTAGGTTCCTCCTGAGGCCAGATACAGTTGGGACTGAGGAGTTCAGACTCTCCTTCAGCTCACCCGGAAATCCAGGGGGAGGGATGGACAGCTTTCTTTGCTTATCACAAGCACATGGAAGAGTTTCTATGGCAATCATGTTTTTTTCAGTTCAACCTCCGCCCCTCCCAAGTGCTACCTTCAGCTGAGCAGTATTCATGGAATGTGCACTAGGCTCTATGCATTGACAGCCTACCTAAGGGTGAGATATCTTGGGCCTCACCCTAGGTGCCTTACCCGATGAGTTATCCCCTAGCCTTGGAGAGTATGGACTTCCACAGGAGAGGAGGTGTGAACAGACCATGAAGTCTGGGGGTCCATCTTGGTCACCGTGTTCAGGTACTTGTAGTTAAAGAAGGGGTTTACACACCTCTAGTCCCACCTGCCCTTTTGACAAGCCCCAGGAGACACAAATACCAATAAGGATCCTCCTGTGGGGTCAGCAGACTGCTCCCCCAGCTTCCAGTGGGTGCATCATATCCAGCTCCCTCAGCTTCTGAATGCTCAGTCTTGAGTTCTCCAGATTCTAGTGGGTGCACTGTCTTGTCTCTCCAAATTCCTGTGTGTTCACTATCCCAAGCCTCTACCCCGGCAGCCTAAACCTGCCTCTTCTCTGTTTACTTCAGGGGTTCACACAGAAGCCATTTGGGGCTGTGCTCTCCGCCACCCTCTGGGGATTCCCTGGGATGACTTTGTCCTCTAGGTTTTCCAGATGGCTTTGGACATTGCTCACGGCCCAGCGCTTAGCTCCACAGAGACATGGGGATCCCAGCAGCAGGTCTGCTCATAGCCTGCCTGCCATGCAGCAGGGCCAGCCGGCCCCCCTCATGAGGAACCCCCTTTCCTGGGCAGGTGCCCCCATCCTGTGCCCCAGTCCCCCTCCTCAAGGGAGTTCTTCACAGGCCCTCCTCCAGGGCTCACTGTCCTTCCAGGGAAGCTTTGTCAACCAGGCAAACTTTGACATTGTCATGTAGAACCAGGTCCTTCCAGTCTACTCCAGAGCAGAAACTTGGCTGCCTCTTTGCATAAACAAAAAGCACATCACAAAGCATTTCCCACCCCCATGCCAGCTCCTGGCCTCCAGCACACGGAGAAGGGCTGCAGCTTTGACTCTTTCCCCACAGGACTTCAAGGCTCCAAGATCAATTTCTTAAAGACAGGGCTCAAGGACACCATCCCCACCACCACCACTGAAGTCTGGGCAAAGGTGTGCTGCTTCTCCTAGCACACAGGCCCTGTGGAAGGAGAGAAAAGGAGGGCTGGCTGCCGTGGGGGAGGTCAGGCAGCCAACTGTTCCACATCATCCATCCATCCGTCCGTCTGTCCATCCGTCCGTCCGTCCATCCATCCGTCCATCCGTCCGTTCATCCATCCATCCATCCATCTATCCATCCATCCATCCTCAACTCTACCTAACACCTACTATGGGCTAGAATCACTGTAGAGTGCTTTGCACAGGGAAGGTGAGGTTAGCTAGCGTAAAGCCCTGAGGTAGGGCTCCCTGTGCAAGGAGGAGCTTAGAAGAGGCAGCAGAGCCTCTGTCTTCCTGACCTGACATCCCATAAAGAGCTTTGGAGTCCCTCCACTGTGGGGGAAATGTGGGAGGAATTTAAGCAAGGGAGTAAATGCCATTCTCCTTTGAAATATGGAATACTGTGTGTGTGTGTGTGTGTGTGTGTGTGTGTGTGTGTGTGTGTGTGTGTGTGTGTGTCCGTCCTATTCTTTAAATTCTCTTAAGGCATCTAAGGAATTCAGGGCTGGAGAGAGGCTGTTGGAATTCCAGGCATGCGCCTTTCCCCAGGCAGGGTGTGTGTGTGTGTGTGTGTGTGTGTGTGTGTGTGTGTGTTCCAGCTGGGAGGTAGCCTGGCCATCCACTCCAAACCACATGATTTCTCTCATCCATTCCTTCCCTCCACTCCTCCCTGACCCTGAGCTCCATATTCCCACATCTCCTCCCCTTCCATCCACTTGCTAAGGATTCAGAGCAATCTTGGTAAAAATACAGTGCCATTCTCCTCCTCTCCAGACCCCTGACTGCTCTTTGAATAGATTTGAAATCCTTGCCTGCTGGTACGGCCTCAGCGCCCCTCTCCAGACTGTCAGAGCCCCTTCCCTGCCCCTTCTGTGCGTGGACATGCCTCGCCCTTACCACTCTGACCCAGGGGTTTGCACATGGCTGTGGCTCTGCCAGGAGCACCACACTGCTTGCTGAACCGTTCTCAGCTCTCCCAGCCCAATGTGTCCCTCTGGGCAGATTCCACATAAGTGCATCCTCTAGGACTGGATACCCAGTGTCCCTCGCACTTGTGGCATTATTTGGGGAGGCTGTAGAAACTTGGTAGGGTAGAGGTCACTGAGGACAGGATTTTGAAAGTTCTACCTGGTTTCCAGTTTGTTCTCCCTGCTTCCGGTCTATGTGCTGCGAGCTGTTCCACCAAACCTTTCCCACCACGATAGACTGAGTGAACCTTCTAGAACTATGAGCCTAGTTGTCTCTGTCAGGTGTTTGGTCATTGTCAAGCAAAGTGATGGGCACTTCTGTGTTCCTTCCATTCATAACCGTAGAACAGGCTTGCCAACTTCTGAGCAAGCTTGGTGGCTGCCTTTTCCACAAGGTCCCTAATGACATCTCAAGGACCCTCCCTCTGACCTCACTTCTGAAGATTCTCCTCCAAAAGCTCTCATATTGGGGATCAAAATCTCATCCTGTGAATGGGGATGGGCATAACTGGTCTCTATGGTATACTCCTTGTTAGGGAACTGTGTATGGTACAGTACACATCTGCCCCATGACTTCTGACCTTGAGATGGAGGCCCTGTGCCTGGGGTTCACCCTTGCTGCAACAGCCATGCTACAGGTCTGCCCTTCCCTCCTGCAGGCCTGTATCCCTGGGCTCCCTCTGAAACATGGCAGTGCCCCAGCTAACAGACACTTAACTGGGCAGCGCCCAGATAAACTCATGGCAATCCTGCTCTTGTGCCATGGGCTCAGATGACTCCGGTGTCTACTGTTAGTGGCTGGGAGCTGGCCTCCCTGTCAGTCATGCTCACTGCCCAAGCATGTTGAGTCTCCATGTGGCCTCCCAGGGGCCTCTGAGGGTGGGAACCTGTCCCTCTCACAAGCACAGTCAGTGGGGTGTCCAAGTGCACTCTGCTTTTCCTTGTTGGCCATGGGAGCTGCTTTATACTCATCCCACCCCAACCCACCTTCAGAGAAGACCCTGAAGACTAAGGCTGCAAGATTGGTTTCCCTCCCTTGCCCCTTCCTGCTGCAGCAGGACCTCCAGGGCCTCCACGCTTCCTAACTGTGATTCTCAGCAGAAGTCTGTGAGCCTTAGTGACCTGGCCTTGCTCGTCATAGATAAAGCAATTAAAAATAGAGAAAACAAACCCCTTTCTTCCTTAAGTAAAAGATCTGGTTTTTTAAAACCGTTGTCTCAGCACAGACTGAGAAAGAAAATCTAGTTTGGGCCTCAAAGTTGAGGCAACAATGCCTGTGGTTTAGGATGGCCCACCCACTTCCCAGACCTCATGCAGAATGGTGGGGCAATGCTGTTTGCCAACTATGAAAAATACAGTTTGGGTTTTCATAAACTCCATTCCATCTTGTGTGTGGAAATCAGATCCTCGCAAGAGCTCCGCGAGACACACTTCTGCTCTGTTATGAAGGAGACGGTGGTGGGTGTGGGCAGTAGATGGTAGTTGAGGTAGACGGTGGTGGACTCTGCTCTCTGAGCTGCAGGTGCTAAGGTGAGTACTTGGGTATTTACTAGATGGTCCTCAGGGGCCAATGCCATGCTGCACAGAGAGTACATCCAGGGCACTCGAGATGAGCGCACAGCTCTCGTCCTGATGCTATGTCAGGTCTGATGCTATGTCAGCCATGCTCCCACACTTCTGATTGTATCACTTCTTCCCCAAAGGAGAGGAGAACAAGGAAACAGAAGCCAACTTATAATCACATTGTCTGTCTGTGCAGAAGTTCCCGGCAGAGCCTGTGTGTTGGGATCAAAGGTGGCATTGGTTGGGGACTATTGAGCTTGTTAGCTCTGTGCTCTGATTGGTGTCATCTTTATCCACAGCTGTGGTCACAGCAGCAGCCACTGGACTGTGTGCCTCACAAGCCCTGTGTCCCTCTCCATCCCATCCGTCACCATGATTATTTGATTTTCCTTGTTATGCTCAGATTCCCGAGGCATCTTCCTGCTGTTTATAGGGAGCAATTACAGTTGCCCCGGGAAGAAAACCTGAAAATTTGGGTGCGGTGGGCTCTGAATGGAGCAGCTTAGCCACGTCTGCTTTCCCATCGAGGGCCTCATGGACAGCCTCTGGGCCCAGCCTGCATAGAGACAGCCTCTGGGCCCAGCCTGCATAGAGACAGCCTCTGGGCCCAGCCTGCATAGAGACAGCATGTGTCTGGTCCACACTGCTTCCCTCGATGACTCCACTGATTTTCTTCTTTCAGCAAGTGTCCGATGCCCATGCTCTGCTCTGGGACTGGGGAGAGGGGCATCCAAGGAGGGGAAATACAGACTGAGGCGAAGGTCAGTGGCAGTGGTATAGCAGGCTTTCTCGGACCACCAGCCCCCAATCATGACGCTCTGAATGCTCAGTCTTATCTTACGCATGTCCCACTAGATCTTATAACTTAATTTAACCTGTTTCTCTTCATCTGTGTTTTGCCTCGGGGCTTCTTACCTTTCTTTCATTCTGTGTGCCCTGATTTCCCGTTTCCTCCATGTCTGGCTGGCTGACCCCTGTCTGGCTAGCTAGCCCCTGGCTGCTCCCTGCTCCTTGGGTTCATGAGAGCCAGCCTTACGCCCATGGGCCTGGCCCAGAGCTGCTTCCAACTAAGAACCTGCATTTAACCAAGAGCTGCATTTAATGGTCCCAGCTCTAGGTAGTTGGTGCTCATACTTTGGCAGGTGTTTTTACTTAGCTTGTTGTTTCTACTTAATGTGCTGGCTACTCATGCTTGCTGTACAGCAGAGCCTCTTAAAGGAACCGTATTCTTCTTTTATCTCTTTCTTCTTTCCTTTCTTTCTTCCTTCCTTTCTTTCTTCCTTTACCTAGCAACACATCTTTACCTAGTTAAACAAATGCAGCACATCTTTACATAGTTAAACAACTATTCTATTCCATAATGCACTGGGCCTTAAGAAGGATGGGGTATCAATTCTCCACAGGAGCAAATCTGACCTGGAGGGGCCCCCACAAGAAGGAACAGCGTTTGCTCAGCCAGTGAAGGATGGGGCAGTGAAGAACTATTTCAGAACATTCTAAGTTTGAGGAGGGAAGCTGGGGTGACCCATGGTAAGGAAGCCTCTAACAGCTCTGAGCCTTAGGTTAGCCTAGCGTGTGTTTCTAGATGGTGCTGGTTATGCTGTAGACCATGGGAGTTCATTCTCTTGCCCCTTTATGCTGTAGGCATCTGGGGACATCTTCAGATGCCTGCTGAGGATAATGGTTTCGTTTATTTTACGTGTCTCTGTGTGCACATATGTGAGGGGTACACATGCCTGGGTGTTACAGAAGCCAGAGGATAACACATGGTGTCCCAGTCTTACTCTTCAAGCTATCCTCTTGAGCTGCAGTCTCTCTCTGAACCTGGAGCGAGGTCAGCAGCTGTGAGCCATGGGGACCCTCCTGTCTACAAACACCCCCTTCCAGCACTGGGGTTACACGTACAGGCTGGGCCATTTTTCACGTGGGCATTTGGGATTTAAACTCAGGTTCTCATGCTTGCATTCTTACCCACTAAGCTGTCTCCACAGCCCCCAGAATAATGTTTTTAAGTATAAAAATAAAAGAGTGCTCAAAATGTGAAAGAAGACCATGATAGATATGACCCAGAACAAGGCAGTTAGAGTAAGAGACCTCGTGATAAATGCTCCCAATAACAGGATGAAGGTAGAACTAGTTGTGGGTCCAGGGTGGTCCACATTTCCAAGTGCAGCATCCTTCAGCATCAGAGGGGCTCAACTCAGTTCCAGAACACCCTTCAGGTGTTCAAGTCCCTGGAGTAATATGTTTGGCATTTGTGTTTAACCTACACACAGAGTCCCATATTCATCAAGTGATTTCTACATGGTTTACAATACTTCATAAGGCACAAATGTAACTGGTTGTTATATTATTTAGAAGGAAATGACAAGGAAAAAAAGCCTGTACACTTTCTGTAAACTTTCCCCCAAATAATTTTGATCTGGAGTTGATTGAATCCTTGGACACGGGGTCTGTGGGATATGGAGTGTGGGGTGAAGTGACGTGCACTGGTAACATTTCACAGAGCAGCAACAACCAGGAGTGACTTACTCTGACCGATGTCATCCCTTCAGTGAGAGGTGATGGTGAGTCAATTCTCTGCTCCAAGTTCAGCTCTGAGTGAGGGTATGGGTCAGGAAGTGGCATGTCCCAGGAGGCCACTGCAGAAATCCAGGCAGGTGGTAGCAGCAGCCGGGACCAGGGAGGGTCATAGAGGGATGGATCAAGAGGCAGTGTGGAGTCGATGGAATGTTGGAGGTAAATATGCAGAGAAAGACTAGCAGGGCCCCTGGGCTCTTACCTGGGAGCTTGGGGACAAGACGTCAGGTGCACAGCCAGAGCCATCTTTGACCCATGGTTCCTGCTGACATCTCCCTGACTGCCTTTCAGGTCAATGAAATCTACCATGACGAGTCACTGGGGGCCCACATCAATGTCGTGCTGGTGAGGATTATCCTGTTGAGCCACGAGAAGGTGAGTCCCCGTCTCTGGAATGTGTGGGGCCCTGCACATCGGCCCTTCTTTGAGATTGCTTGATCTCCCACAACACCCTGCCTTTCCCTGGACACCCTATGGCCCTATAACAAGCAAGAAGCTGTGAGCACTCCCCCCCCCACAGACTCCCTGCACCCTTCCCTGTGACCCATGACTCCTCGCTATAAAGTGCGAGGTTATCCGGTGTGGTCGTGCCAACAGACCAGTAGGTCCTACCGCCGCAGAGACAGCTGTGGTCCCAAGAGGCTGAGGCTGGGTGTGTCCAGGCCACAGGGACTGGAGGAATCCTTGCTGTAGTCTCTGCCTATGGGAAAGAGGGAAGCAGCCAGCAGGCTCATGGCAGCCTCACTGTAGAGTCTCAGCAGATTCACAAGCAAGCCTGCCCCAGAGAATAGAATCGGCCCTGAGGGACTCGGGCACGTGGATGGCAGCCCTGGTTTAGACAGGCACATAAGACTAACGTGAGAGTGAGCTGAGACTGAGTTCTGTCTTTGGGGGGTCCCGGGTCTGGATCTTATGAAAAACACATTCATATTATTTGCTGTATCTGTCTATGCTTCTGACATCAGGGTTCTCAGGAATTCTTGGCTCATGTGCCCTCCATCCATCTCTGGCCATGTCCAAATCTGCGCTCTCATCAGACCTCTAATACTCAGCTCTACCAGGTCTCCCCGACCCTGTCTGCTTCCTCCTGCTCTTGAATACTGGGCCCCTTCCCCCACGGTCCTGGAAGGCGGTAGTTACTCTTATTACTGTGACAAAACGCCTGACAAAAGCAATTTAAGGAAGGATTTATTTCGGCTCACATACTATGTTCTGAAGAAAGCCATTAGGCAAAAAGGAGGGATTGGCCAAAAGCTGGCTGAGGGGATGTTTAATACTGTGTTCAAGCTCTGTAAGGTTTGCGTGTTTAGAGTCATAGCGATGACGGTGGGAACAAAATGAGAGCCGTAGTTATGATGTCATTTGTCCTTGTCATACAGAAGGCTGTGTCTCTTCTCTGTAGAATTGGAGAATGCTTTAAAATGACACAAGAGTTTAAGTCATAACGAAAATACCAGTGAATTTTCTACAATTAAAAACTAAAGCCTTTCCCACAGTGTACTCCAGTGAGGTGCCCCAAGTCTGATCATAGGTGATGGGAAAATACTTCCAAACTTAAAAACAACTGAACCACTTTGAAAAGCTTTGTTTCGTGGTGGCGTTTTGTTTTTGAGACAGGTTCTCACGTAGCCCAGGCTAGCCTTAAATTCCCTGTGTAGCCAACAATGGCCTTGCACTCCTGATCCTCCTGCCTCCGTCTCCCAAGTGTCTGGGTTACGGGCATGTGCTAGCCCTGGTGCTGGGGACTGAACCCAGGCTTTCGAGCATGCTAAGCAAGCACTCTACCAATTGAGCTACAACCCCAACCCTTGAGAACCCTTTTTGAAACTGACTGGAAAGAATCTAGAACTGCAACTGCAGGTGGCTTGGTTTGATAAGGGACTTACACACCCATGGATCAGAGTGGGGGAGGGGGCGAAACCAAGCCCTGCGTGACAACTGTAATGAAACCTACTTCACACTTCTCCTGGGAGCAGGGAAAGCACTGAGGGCCACCAGCTCCACCAGGAAGCTATGGGGAGATTCTACCTTACTATGGGCACCCCTTCCCCCCAACAGTCTTGTAAGGATGAGTTTTTTGTCAACTTGACACAAGCCAGGGTCATCCAAAAGCAGGGAACCTCGGCTGAGAAAACACCTCCATCAGAATGGCCTGTAGGCAATTCTGTAGGACATATCTTTTGACTGGTGATCACTATGGGAGGGTTCAGCCTGCCACCCCTGGACAGGTGGTCCCGGATGGTATAAGAAATCAAGCTTAACAAGTCATGAGGAACGAGTCATTAAGTATTGTCCTCTGTGGCCTCTGCATAAGTTCCTGCCTCCAAGGTTCCTACCCTGCCCTGACTTCCCTCAGTGGTCAACTGTGATCAGTACATGTAAGCCAAATAAACACTTTACTCTTCACAATGCTCCTGGCCATGGTGTTTATGACAGCCCTGTGAAGCTTTCCTCCTGCCTCCAGGGAGCCAGCCCTATTTCCCCAGACTGGGTCACTCCCACTCTTCCATCCTGGCCTGGATCCTCAGTAACTTCCAGGCCTTTGGCAGGAAGGATGGAGAGAAGATTATCTCTATTTAATTGGGGAAATGGATTCACACTCTATCGTGGACATGCTGCCTTTGACTGTTGTGGGCCAGAGTCCCACTGAACACAGACACTGAAAGAGACTGATTAAAAAAAAATACGAACATGCATGGTTTTGTATTCTCCTTGCTTAATAGTTCCTTGAAATGAGTGAAACCACACCAGCAAATGTAGCCCATCCAAGCTGGAAATGGTGAAGCCCTTGACTTCCCCCTGCTTTTTCTTTACAAGCAAAATCATAAACTTTAATTTTTCTATGCATTTGAATTTTTGTCTTTTTTAAAATGTATTTTTGAGATTGTGATTGCATCATTTCTCTCCTCCCTTTCCTCCCTCCAAACACTTCTACATATCCCTTCTTGTTCTTTTTCAAATTCATGGCCTCTTTTTCATTAAATATAAACTGCTCAGTCTAAATAATTAGACTTGCATGTTTGCTTCAGGGCTGACCATTTAGTATTAGGTACCCAGTGGGTGTGCTCTTCCCTGGGGAAGACTATTCCCCCTGCTCTCGGCATCCCGTAGGTGTCTGTAGTTCTTCGTGTGGTTGGGGCTCAGCATCTCTACCGGACTGCAACATGGGTCAGCTCATGTTCAGACAGTCATGTTGGTGAGACTCCATGGGTGCTTCTGACATTACTAGGAGACAGTCTCACGACAAAACCCCTGGTCTTCTGGCTCTTACCATCTTTCTGCACCCTCTTCTGCAGTGTCTCCTGAGCCTTAGGTGTGGGGTCTTGTAGATGTATCCACGGGGACTGGGCTCTGCAACTCTGCACTTCTATTGGTTGTGCTTTTCTGTAATGTTCTCCAGTCTCCCTGTTTTTATGGTACATATGATCTGTTCAGAAAGGGAGGAAAATCTTCCAGAGGTTGGTCTGGGCATCAGGTGACAGCTTGCATTCCCTGCCTGGTCCCCATTGTACTGGTTAAAAGGAAAAGTTTTAAAACTGCAGTTTTCATTGTTGAACTGTACTAATGAAGCCATGGATCTTCTTAGGGCTGACGAGTGTCTGTCTGTCTCCTAGTCTGGATGATGTATGGAGGTAAGCCTTCCAGCTCTGTGCTGGAAGGAGAGAGAATGGCAGAGAGTGGAGAAAAGAGCACCAGGATGTAGCAGACGCTGACATGGTCAGGTCATAGGGGCTGGAGAAACGGTTTGGGCTAAGATCACTCTGGAACCATGAGGGCCAGAATTTGGATCCAAATTAGCACATAGTAAGTTGAGTGTCTGTATAAATGCTGAAACCCCTGTTCCAAGAGAGATGTATGGAGAAAGGAGGATTTCTAGGGGTTTCTGGCAATTTGGGGGGAAAGAGAGAGAAGAGAGAGGGAGAGAGAGAGAGAGAGAGAGAGAGAGAGAGAGAGAGAGAGAGAGAGAGAGAGAGAGAGAGAGAGAGAGAGAGAGCTCTTGAGCTCTTGCCTTAAAGAAATAGACAGAGGGCTGGTGAGATGGCTCAACAGTTAGGAGCACTGAACCCTCTTCTAGAGGACCAGGGTTCAATTCTCAGCAACCACATAGCAGCTCACAACTGCCTGTAGCTCCAGTTCTAAGGGACCTGACATCCTTACACAGACATACATGCAGGCAAAACACCAATGCACATAAAATAAGAATAAATAAATTATATAATAAAAAGGAATAGACAGAGTGAGATAGGAGAATGCTGGCGTTCCCTTCTGGCCTACATATGTACATAGGCATGCACACACATATGTACATACACACTCTCTTACACACACACAAATAAGTAAATAAGCAAGCAAAGTTAAAAAGTCAGATCTGCACCGAGGATGTAGCTTGGTTGACAAAGTACTTGTCTGACATGCCCAAAGCCCTGGGTTTAGCCTCCAGGACTGTATGAGCAGGGGTGGGGATGGGGGTTGGCATACACCTATAATCTCAGCACTGTTGAGTTGGACTGGAAACTGGCAGATCAAGAGTTCAAGGTCATCCTTGGCTACATAGTGAGTTCAAGACCAGCCCGGGATACATGAGCCCCTGTCTCAAAACTAAATAAATAATGCCAGATCATAGTACAGGGGTCCATATGTCTCTGCCCTGGAGTTTGGCCTTCTGAGAGTGACATGATCCAGACTGCATTTCTAACAGGGCCCATGCACTGAGGACACTGTTGTCATTAGTGGGAAGCTGTGTAGATTGGAACATGGTTACAATGGTGGAGAAAGGAAGGCAGATGAAAGTGTGTTGGGAGGCCACGGTGAGAGCGCCTGGCTGCTTGGTTAGTGCAGGTGGAGAGAACTCAGCCAGGCAGAGGGTGCTGCCCTGCTGTGGCTCACACGTTGTCACCCTAAGTCCCACTGCCAAAGTGTTGATCCTCAGGTCACCGCCTGAGCAGGGGGAACCTGTGGGATGTGGGTGGCCTTTCGGTCATTGGAGTGCACTCTCTAAAGGGTCCCGGACTCTGCCTGCTGTCTGCCTGTGTTCCCATTAATGATGTGGCCACTTGTTCCTGCCGCGGTGTGTCCCCCTCATCAGAGGACACATCAGCAAGGCTCTAGGACATTGAACCTCCAGAAACAATGAACTAAATGAACCTTTTCTCTTTACAAAATTCATTGTCTTGGGCATGTCATCGAAGTAACAGAAGACTGACCAACATACTCAAAACAGGCAATGCAAGGTGCGATGTTATTGTAGGGAGGAGCCCATGAGTTCACTGGAGGTGTGCTGGGTGCTTGGTGGCCCAGTCGAGGTGGCCGGGATAGGTGACCCTGGAATCCCCAGGAAACCTGGAGCATTGAGATGGAGATGAGGATTGTTTACACAGGGCAAGAGTGGACCTTGTGAGGTGGCAGCCAAGGAAGACCTTCCGTGAAATGAAGACAGATGGGCAGAACACAATGACCAGTGTGTAGAAGGTGGGAGGCTCTCTTGTTTTTAAAGTTTTGAAAAAGGTCCTGAGAGATAATAGGTAGACGCCAGTGTTTTATTTAAAGGGAGCAAATTTCCCTGGTGACGCACTGTGCAGCTGCATGGCAATATATGCTTACACGGGAAGAAGGGGGTAGATGGTGCTCCTAAAGCAATGGAAGACAGGTGCTCCCCATGGCAGCATGTCCCAGGGACTTTGGAGCATGCCTGGTGAAGCTCTATGGGACACATTAGTGCATGTCATTCTTCAAACCTTCTTCGCAGTGGGATCCCTTTCTCTGGACAGTGACATTCCACAGAACTTGCTTTGGAAAATGCAACCTAGGAGGCAGTGGCAATAAAACTAGCAAGAGGTAGGTCCTTCCATACAAACTCGAGGACCAAATTTGGATCCCTAGCATTTGCTTAAAAACAATCTGGGTATGGTGGGATGTGTCTATAACCCCAGCATTCGGGGAGCAGATACAGGAGGATCCCCGGAGATCATTAACCAGCCAATGAAGCTAGACCAAGGATATCCAGGTCCAGGATAGACCCTGACTCAAAAATAAGGTAGAGAGCAATTGAGGAAGACACCCAACATTGACCTCCTGCCTCCATATGTATAACACACACAGACACACACATACACACACACACACAAAACATACACACACACCACTCACACACAAGCTCAAACACACTCAAGTGTAAACAATCAAGACATGCACACAAAATCATACATACTCAAGTGTAAACAATGAAGGCCTTTGAGTTTATTGACACATAAGTGCTTCTCATACTGAGATTCTAAATTTTTTCTTAGATTTAAATGACAGGAAACTGGTGTCTGAGAAGAACAGACAAGATTATAATTGTTTTCTGTTAAAACCCAAGAGAATCCATTGTGAAACCCATGGGGTGAAAGCTTCAGTGATAAAGACAAACACAGTCTCATCATTTAATAGGATCCTGAGGAATGTGTCAGCAGGAAATTTGCCACTGTGCATTGTGGTGTACTCAGACTAAGGCCGTAGTGATGTCACTGGGTGACATCATTGAGGCTGTTGTGATGTCACTGGGTGACACAGGACCATCATCTTATATGCCATCTGACTTTGACTGAAATTTCAGATGCAAACATTGTGACCCAGCACCACCTACGCAGTGGGGTTGATTTTGAGAACCAAGTTCCAGCAACAGGGCTGGAGAGATGGCTCAGAGACTAAAGTGCTCACAGCTGCTGCGGAGGATTCGCTTCCCAGCACCTACAAGGTGACTCATAACTGAGGGAAACTCCAGTTCCAGGGAAACTGACTCCCTTTTCTGTGGGATCTTACATGTACATGGTGCACATGTATTGACACACATAGACACAATTCTTTAAGGTCCCCTGCGTCACAGTAACCAGATGTCTCTGAGGCAGTGTGAGACAGACATAGGACATACAGAAAGAAAGGGTACACTGTTCAGGACAGGGGAATAAGCAGCGCAGAACGCCATTTCTTCTAGAAAGACGGAGCCAGGAGAGGTGTTGGTTTTTCCAGGTTGAGAACTGGAGATTTGATGGCACATTTCAGAGCAGGTGTGTGCCCTGTGGCAAGATGGTGCAGGGACAGTTTACTGCCCTGGTCTCTGGGATGGAACGCTCCTGGACTGTGACAGGAAGCGGATTCAGCTTGGAAATCTTGGTATCCTGGATGTAGAAATGCAAACACAGGGATCATGTTAGGGCATGGTGCTGGACTGCCCCTCTGGAGAGCTGTGTGGAGCGGGGAGAGTGAGGGTAGATCACCCCTGGGTTGCATGGAGAAGGCTTGGAGTTGGAAATGAACATCCTCACACCAAAACATGGAAGAAATTGCAGAGGTGTGTTAGTTAGCTTTTAGTAGCTGTACCAAAATAACCGAGGCAGGCAGCTTAAAAGAAGGAAAGATGCAACTGAGTTTATGATTTCAAGGTTTCAGACTACAGCTGTTCAACCCGAGGTTTTGGGATCTTTAGTGACAGAATGTGGAGGGAATGTGGAGTAGATGGAGGGTATTCACCTCCAGAACAGAGATGCGAAGAGGCTGGCAAGCAAAGAGAAAAACTGATGTTGCAACAGCCTCTTCTAGGGCATGACCCCCAATGACCTAACTTCCTCCCACTAGGCTACTCCTCCAAAAGGTTCTGCTACCCAGTGGCACTTCAACTAGTGACCAAGCCTTTAACAGACCCCTTGGAGAACAGTGTAGAGCTAAATAGCAAGCGGCTTGGTGCTTGGCTGTGGACAACCAGCCCCAGGCTGCAAGGCCAGGAGCAGCATCTGCAAGGAGAGGCTGTGTACTCCTGGAGCCACAGGCCATACAGGACAGGGGTGCTCCTTCCAGAGCAGCTGGCAGGGCCCACAGAGCCTGGCCAAGCAAGAGCCCAGCCTCTAGCCCTACCACAATAACTTCTGCAGATGATTTATTAGAGAAGGCAAATGTGGCTGAGCCCAAGATATTAAAAAAAATCCCTGTTTTTTTAAATGATTAAACTCCATAAATTTCCTGAGGATCTCACTCCCTCCAGTTACTTATGAACGTTTCTCATTTCTACACTTATCTTGTGTAGTCTGCAGCCACGGGTCACAGAATGTCTTGTGCAGCGCTGGGTGCAAGGTTCTATGTTGGGATTTCCAAAGAGTGCCATGGTCCTAGGAGATGGTACCCTGAGCTCAGGGACTCTGGCCTCCTGCCCAGTCCATTCTGGGGTGCACAGGAACAAGAACAGACAGCTGCACCTTGTTTAGTGACAGACAAGATCCCAGCACCATGAAACCAACACAATGAGGTGAGGCTGATGTTGGACAGAGTGGCCAGACAGAGACCTGAGAGCCAAGAGGCTCAGTGCCTATCGCCCCTACCCTCACCCCAAGTAGACTCAATAATAATGGAAGCAAAGCTGGACTGCTAGATGGGACTCTGGGGGTGAGACATGGTTCATGGCAACAGATGAATCCTGGGAAGGCGTTCTGCATGGCACCTCTGGGTTCCTGCCGGGGACTGTGATGGTTAAACTTGATTGTCAACTGGACAGGATTTGGATGTGCCATGGAAACAAGTCTCTGGGAGTCTCTAGGTTTGGTGAAGTATGGTTGGAAGACCCACCCTAAATGTGGGTGGCTGTTACGTATGCTGGGGTCCCGGACTGAACACGAAGGAGAAAGCAAACGGAACTTCTGGATTGTGGATGTCGTGTGACCATCCGCTCCACGTTCCTGCCGTGGTGACTTCCCTTCCATTTCATGTCCCCTGGAGCTGGGAGCCAAAATAAATCCTCCTCCTTTAAGTTGCCTTTGTCAGGCATTTTTGTCACAAGAACGGGACCAGTAAATAATAAAGAGAATGAGGCTTCCTCTCTGGAAGAAGTTTCCCCTACAAAACCAAGGTGGCTGCCGCCAGGAGGTACTAAGCTGTGTCTCCCTCCATCAGAGCGCACTCCCAGGGTGTGAAACCATCACCTGCTCTTGGGCAGAAAGTGACACAGGCCAGCAGCTCCTATTATTCATCCCTAATTGTCACTGGAAATGCACCAGGCCCCTCCTCCTGTCCCTCCCTGCCTTGTCCCAGGTCCCCCTAGGCTCCAGTAGGGGTAAAATTGACAATGCTTACACGAGTGGCATGTTCTTTATCTCTAGCTTATGGGAGGCATCCGAGTTATCTCAAGTTTTTCCTAAAACAACATTTTTCTCCATTTCTTAAAAAAAAAAAAGAAGAAAAGAGATTATCTTATTTTACACAATATGCCACCAGCCAGGGAGCCGAGCATCAGCCGTATTCGTGGGTTGCATAGCAACTGCCTTTTCGATTGATTTTTTCACAAGGAACCAAAGCTACTCAAGTGTTCTCATTTTAAATATTTCCTTGGATGATGGAAATCAAAGGAAATGGAGATGAGAGACTTAGGGACATTCCGAGGACATAAGGTGTCTTGTGAAGGCCAGCTCAAGACAGGGTATGGGATGCTTGTTGGAGTTTGTCGGCATTTGGGGTGAAAGGTCAGACAGTCTTGGTCTGTCGGTAGAAGGCAGAGGCATTCTGTGAGGAAAGGACTACACAGTCCAAAGCCTTGGAGAAGAGGCACCACTGTGTTCCTGCCACGTGTCCCAGGATGTCACCTGTCTGGCCACAGTGGGGCCAGAGGCGAGGGTGGGACTAGGATGGGAAATGGAGGCTTCTTCTAGATAGCCTTGCATCAGGGGCCCTGGAGAGCCATGCTCAGTCTGTATTAACCTGAGAAAGACCCTCTGTGTGTTTCAGTCACTCCCTCCCAGTGGTCTTGTCCATCCTTGTAAGTCGCACTCTGTCATGGGGAGTGTGTCTGAGAGGAAACGCACACCTCGTGTCTTCAGAGCCTGGCACAGCCCACTATTTCAGGCATCCTGCTGGGGTCCCGGTAGATATCCGTCATGATAAGGGGGCACCCACAATCCCTGTCACCATTCCTATGACAATGAGGATGGGACTCCAGGGGGCCACACACAGCAGCCACTTTGTCCCCGTGTTCCATATCCCACTTTGTCATGCTGGAGGCCTGGAGGGCACAGTCCTTGGACGAACTGCCCCCCCCCCGCTCTCCTGTGGCACTCCCCTGTGGCCAGTGCTGCCAACCAAGGGTGACTCTGCCTCTCTGTCTCCCACTCATGGACTCAAGGTGATGCTTAGAGATATTTTGGCTGTCACAGCTTGGGAGTGCTCAGGATAACACATCCCTCCCCTACACACACACACACACACACACACACACACACACACACACACAGGTTAACTACCCTTACATGTCAGCAATACTGAGATTGAGAAGTAACCTCTACTCAACTGAACCTCATCCCTGTGCATGCTTCCCTATTCCCTGCCTGTTTGGGAGGGCTAGCCTGAGGCTTCCTGAGGCCAGGGCATTCTGGGATGCGTTTGCGATCAGCTAAAGCCAGATAGCCTTGGAGCCTGAAGCACTAGTGCTACTGAGTGGGCCACACAGTCACTGCCAGAATAGGCAAGGACAAGGAGGACTTGTGCGTGTGGACTGTGTCTGGGTTTCCTTCTGCTGCTGTGATAAAATACTCTGACCAAAGCAACTTAAGGTTTTATTTCAGCTTACATTTCCAGGTTACAGTCCATAATGGCCGGGAATGCCACAGTAGCAAGAGTTTGAAATCGCTGGTCATGTCACATCAGCAGTCAAAAGCGGGTGCAACCCATACTTGTCTCTGTTTGGGTCCCCTCTCCATATACACAGCCCAGGCTTCCAATCAGGAAATGGCGCCACCGTGGTGGGTGCGTCTTCCCACCTCAGTGAACAGAATCAAGACAATCTCGCGCACTCAAACTCACAGGTGCCTCTCTCAGGTGATCAGAGACTGTCAGACCGACGTTCACGTATGCCCTGCCCACACTGTCACAGGCGAAGGCCCCTGCGCTCTAGGCTGAGTGCTCAGGTTGTGTCAGAGGAGCCCAGAGAAAGAGTTAAATTGTCCAAGAACAGCAGAGCACCGACCCGTGCCCCACACCTCCAGCTCCAGGTTACCTGTCCACGGCCCTGGAATTGGGTGTGTGGCCAGGGAACTCACAGACATGTGGCAGCACCCAGCCTGCAGAGCCTCCCTGTTGCCAAGCAAGCATGGAGACTGGCCTCCAGGCAGCAGATCCCATTTTCCTGTCTCCTTGACTGAAGGAGGGAAGAATATAAATAATTCAGTTCATTCCACCGCAAACGGTCCGTGTGTCAGAGAGCAGGGGCTGGAATACAACTTCTTGCACAAGTCTTAATTGGTTTGTTTAGGGCGAGGCCCCAGAGGCTGTGTCTGGGGCCTAGAGGGTTGCAGATCCTACTCGCAGCCTAACCTGGAGGAGTGGGCAGAGCTCCCTTCCTGCCCGCCTCGGGCAGGGTCTTGACACTTCATTCTTGTAGCAGCAGTGCCACCTGGTGGTTGCATCTGGAACCTACCCTTCCTTTTCCGTCTGCCTAGAGGCTGACTTACCTGGGGGACAGAACTTCTTCCTGACCTTTCTGTGGCTTCCACCGCCACCTCCCCCTACTTGTGGGATCTGGAGTCGATGGCTTTCATGGTATGAGATGCAGTTTCTCATCTGAGAGTTAGGACAGTGGCAGTGCTGATGGCTTAGGCACGTCTGAAGTTTTAAATGAGATCCATTCGAGCCTTGGCCATGAGCACACAGGAAGAATTGGTTGTTGCCGCCAGCACTGAGACCCATTCTTGCTGGTGAGCCATTTCCAGGAGTTCCTGGGAATGTTCCTGCAGCCAGCCCGCTTCATCTAGACACGTCTGCTCTTCCCGCAGCCCTTTAGGCTCTGTAACCCCCTCCCTGCCCCTACACGACTCTCCATCCATTCATTCCCTGTGTGATAAACATGACCAGCCCTGTATGGCAAGTCGTGCATCTAGAGAGAGATCGTGCAGCAATTGGCTTCATGCTGAAATGGGGGTCTTGGGTAGCAAAGCCCACACTAGGATGGCCACTCACCTTTAGGTCCCTGGGGGGCATTCAGTGAGCCTCCTTGGCAGTGCCTCTGCCTCTGCGCTTGGAGGCTGGACTCATCAATGAGAAGGGAAGGGTCAGCTCCCCCACCAGGACTTCTATGCCCCGGCTTATGGGCCCAGTTTCCACAAACACACACTGCAGGCACAGTGGCCCTGGCCTATCTGGGGTCTCCACACTGGGCTCAGTTACAGAACTGTTGTCACTGTGGAGAGCCATGCCCCAGAACGCAAGCCCGCATTCCATCCTGAGACAGACCCTACAGCTACCACTCAGCCTTGGGGAACGGATGTGCCCTATCCACCTTCAAACAGTGCCACGCGCCACCCCTCTGCTCCAGCCCCCAAGCTCCTCCGCCCAGGCCTACGGAGCCAGCCAGCCCTCCCCCAAAGGATTATCTGCTGCTCACTCATCCCCACTCTGCACAGCTGTGAACAGGTACACAAAGACTTTCCTAGAAAACACGGATGCAAAGATGAGCAGGGGCCAGGTGTGGGATGCTTCCAGGGCTGAGAGAAAGACAGATGGCCAAGACCAGTGAAGCAAAAAACTCTCGAAGCCTTTGTGACTTCCACTAGAGAGCCAGACTGAAGAAACAGGAAGGTTTCCCTTATCTTCAGTGTTACTTTCCACTCAGAATACCTGCCATCTGTGATGTGAAAATATTAAATGGAAAATTCCAGAAACAAAAAGTTTACAATGTTTAAATTGCACACTGTTCTGGGAAACTTGGCGAAATCAGGCACCATCTCAATCCATCCTGCCGGAATTATCACCTCATCCAGGTGCAGAGGTACATACCCATGATGCAAATGGGCTACAGAGAAGCCATAAAGTGCTTGCAAGGGTCAAAGTTTATCATAAGTATGCATATGTAGGAAGAATACAGTGTATATAGGATCAACACTCTGATTTCCAGTACCCACTGGGGACCCAGGGTTTTCTAGCAGGGCTCCTGCAGCTGGCCCAATGGCAATTGGACTGCCTTGCCCTGCCCACAGCCAGCTTGTGTCTCCTTCCAAGGACCCAAGCCTGCCCAGTTGTCCCAGATATCTCTGCCTCAAGAAGACCTTTTTAAGTAGTTTTTTAAATTATGTGTATATGTGTGGAGGTAGTTGGGGGTTGGTATATGCATGAAAAAATCAGGGACCAAAGGGTCCCTTGGTGCTGGAGCTACAGGTAGTTGTGAGCTCAGGTCCTCTGCAAGAGCAGTGTGTGCTCTTGACCATTGACCCATCTCTCCAGACTCCCGAGAGGAGGAAGGCAGAAACATCTTTGTGCTTCGCAGTGTTATCAGCTGATTCTTCAGCCCCTTAAACCTCTGTTCTATTAGCTTAGCTTGGGTTCCAGGCTGGCCCTTGGCCTGAAGGAAGAGTGTCTGGTCTGCTCAGTACTGGGTTCTGTCCCGAGGGAAGCAGGGAGGAGGTGCTGGCGAGCAGACCATCTTCATGATGGGTTGTCCCCAGCACTGTGGTCACACAGACCCCACAACCCTCCCCCTTGTGTTCACCACCACCCTGCACCAAAGCCAGAGACCCCCTTCCTCCTAGCCTCATTGTCTCCATCCCTGCCCTGACATCGCCTACCTCCTGATCATACCCAGCTGTTGAGCCACCCCCACCCCGGTCAGTACAAGGGCCGCAATTGCTTCCCCTTCCTGACTCCACCCTTTCTGGAAAGAACTGGCTCTTTCTAAAATACACATGGATCCTGTCCTTACCACTGGATGCAATATTAATGTCTTGTCGCCGGCTAGCCTTTGGACAGGGTACTCTGAGACCCCCCTAAAATGCTCCAGACCCAGTAAGAACAAGAAAACTGTCCCTTGGGTCCTTGGTGCCCGCTTGAGATAGGCCAAACCTTGAAAAGGTTGGGAGAAAATACAGTTGATTCTCCACACCCCCGGCCTTGCTTCTGCCAATTCCACCAACTACAGATGGATGATAATCAAGAGGAAGCATGACATCTGTATTGAACATATGCAGGCTTTTATCTTGCTGTTATTCCCTAAACAATCAAGTATAACAACTCTGCACTCAGCACTTACACTGTGGTATATGGTCTAAGTCATTTGGAGTTGATGTAAAGGATACAGAAGGAGGTGTGAGGTTCCATGTAAATGCTGCATCCTTGTATAGAAGGGACTTGAGCATTTACCAGCGTGGTGTCCACTGGAGTACTAAAAGCGCTCCCCCAGTAGATCAAGGCCATCAAGGGATGGCCATGCGTGCACCTCCCACCCCTTGTCACTTGGGTGCCTGGGTGCTTTCCTTCTTGGGTTACCCCATCTTCACCTCAAGGCTCACAGTGCACAGCACACACTTGCAGTTTTCTGAAGTCCTGCTTTCCTGGGGTTCCCCTCTGCTGTGCAGCTCCTGTCTGGGACAATGCTCCCCAAATCTGCCTCTACTGTGCCCCCTAGAGATCTTTCTTAGAATTCCAAAGCTAGGAATCGGGTCTTGGACCTCTTGAGCTCTGTCCCTGTAGCATGAACCCCTTGGGGCTGGGGAGCGCTGGTGACAGTCTGCCTTCTTGGAACAGACAGAGAACAAAACAAGACAAGAACAAAAACACAAATCAATATTTCAATAAATTATCCTGCCGCGGCAGTGAATTCGTCTTGTCTGCCAAGAGAGGCTCAGGAATGGAGCCCAGCACCGGGGAAAGAATGCAATCAGCTGTGTCCAATCTGCAGCATGGTGGGGTGCTCTCTCCACTGCTGCGTCTTCAAGGTGGGGAGGGGTCCTTCCATGGGCGGAGCTGTCTTTATCCAGAAGTTCTTAAATGAGTGACTTGGGGAGAGGGGTGGAGTTTTGTTCCGTCCACTGAAGTCATTTTCACTCAAGCCAGCCCAACTCTTGGGTTGGGAAGTGCTTGGGAATTGAACCTGGGTTTTCATGTTCTGGGCTGGCACTGTACCCACTGAGCTTGAAAACCTTACATTGACGGTAGACCCATCTGAGACATCTGGTCTGGCAAGCCTCTTCTTGAATGCCAGCCATGGGCCAGTGTTCAGTGGACATGACCCCTGAAGATACTCGAGTTTCCAACCTCTTCGGAGTCAGAACCTCTTGGGGGTGACAGGAAGTTCTGTCTGCATAGTATTGACCCATTTGCTCTTAACCTGCATCAGCCTGGCTCCTGCCTCCAGTCCTGGCCCCCTCCTGCTCGGTGGTCCTAATACCTGAGTGTATGTATATTCCTGGCTGGATTCTCCAGTCTCTTCAAAGACTTGGCCGGAGCTCTTATCCTACCCTGGTGTAGGGCATGCCAGTCAGCTAGCTGCTGTCTTTTACTTGCCAGTCAGTGCCCTTGCCTGGAGTGCTCATGGCTCCCACAAAAGAGGCGGTGTTTTGCTCAGAATTCTTTTGGATGCAAGTGGCAGTAACACAGCTCAGAATTGCTTGACTCCTAAGTGAGGCCAGTGGAAAGGCAGCCCGGCCGTCCCTTGCATCATGGTGTAGCCTCCCTGCCCATAGATAAGGCTGAGAGTGGGTAATAGACCAAACCTTTGTGTTCAACGGGCATGCATTCTTTTGTTGTCTCTTCAGTCATTAGTACTAGAGAAAGCAAACTGCCAACTGCGAGCTGTCTGTAGAAGGGCTTGGTGGCATGGTGAGGAGCCGACCCCACCACCCACCACCACCATCTGACAGTCTAGGGCAGATGGGGTCCTGCTTCTAACCGAGGAGTGAGCTTGGTACAGGGATGGCCTGGCCCCAGAGGAGACTTGAGACATGCCTGCAGCCCTATGGAGGCTCATGCAGGTGAGGGCGACCAGGGACCTTTCCTTCCGTTCAGAAGAACAGGGCTGAATGGAGGGCAGGCAAGGCGTGGGAGTGACCCGGCAGGGAGCTGAGTGGCCCCTGGACTAGATTCCCAATGGCTGGGCTCTGCCAGCACAACCAGCTATTCAGCCGCTAGTAACCTGCTAGCCTCCACTATTCAGCTGCTAGTAACCTGCTGGCCTCCACTCCATTCTTTGTCTTTCTCCACCCACTGCAGTCCATGAACCTCATTGAGATTGGAAACCCCTCTCAGAGTCTGGAGAACGTCTGCCGCTGGGCCTACCTCCAGCAGAAGCCGGACACCGACCACGACGAGTACCACGATCATGCCATCTTCCTCACACGCCAGGACTTCGGGCCCTCGGGCATGCAAGGTTAGTCCTTTGCCTCAGATTCTGGGAAAGAAGCTGGAGCCAGCAAGGGGCTCCCAACAGGTGGAGCCTAGTCTAGAGCAGAGGAGCAGGGCATGGAGGGGCTATGGCTTCCTTAGCCACATGAGTGGTTGGTATTATTGACCATCTGGCTCTACAAAATCACCAGAGCCTGTATCATTTCGCTGGCCCCCATTTCACTCCCTCCAAAACAAACAAACAAACAACAGCAGAAAACCACAGCAATGGAGCAGTAATGGTGCATGCCTTTAATCCCTGCACTCGGGAGACAAAGACAGGCAGATCTCTGTGAGTTCAAGGCTAATCTGGACTACAGAGTGAGTTCCAGGACAGTCTCCAAAAACCCACTGTTGCCCTGAGGAACAGAGGTAAGTCAGGAATGAGTGTCTAGACCAGACCAGGTAGGGCTTGACAGCCTGAAGATGAGGCCATGTCCAGAGTCTGGACTTCAGGGTTAAGTTTCTTCCCTGGATGCTGATAGGTTACCAACTGATTCTTTACACAAGGGTTCAAACTACATAAAACCCAACAGACATAAAAGAAAAAACAATTGACCAAACTATATGGTTGAAAATGTTAATAGACACCTCTTAGTAACAGATAGAACCACAGACAAGAAAATGAATGCAGACATTAAAGTTCTGGGCTAATGAAGCGAGATGGCTCAGCTGGTAAAGGCTCTTACTGCGAAGCCAGAGGACACGAGTTCAATCCCTGGGATCGGTGTGGGCAGGAGGAGAGAAGAAACTTCTGCAAGCTGTACTCTGACCTCCACACAGGCATTGTGGCCCGGACACACACACACACACACACACACACACACACACACACACACACACACACACACCAAATGCAATCTTAAAGCCTGTGTATAAAGCTAACCTCATAATAAATTGATATTTATAGCTATTATTAAGAAGAAGGTTGAAAAATAAATCATAGATACACATGTCTCAAGTAATTTGGCAAAGAGCAACCAAAGAAACCCAGAAGCATAGAAGGCCGGAAATGGAATCATCAAAGCTCAGCAAGAAGCAGAGAGAGAGAGAGAGAGAGAGAGAGAGTTTGCAGGAAGAGCGAGCAGGCAGGAAGCTGCTGAGATGACAGAGAAGGCCCTGCAGACACCTGTGCCAGTTGCAGTGTGAGCTCTGGTGATGGACAGGAGGCCTGCTGTCAGGGCAGGTTATCTTCCGAGTCCCACCAGCAGGGGCAGTTGGTTCTGTGGGATTGCTTTAGGGATGGGTCCTATCTGGGACGTTGAGATCTGGGGCTGTCTGTGGGTAGGACTCCAGGCCTGGAGGCTGGAGTCACCTTCTGTCTCCTCCCAGGCTATGCTCCTGTCACTGGGATGTGCCACCCTGTCCGCAGCTGCACCCTGAACCATGAGGATGGCTTCTCCTCGGCATTTGTGGTGGCCCATGAGACTGGCCATGTGTAAGTGGCCTGACCATCCTTGTATGGAGAAACCGGATCCTCTACTCCTGGCTGACCACTTTTCCCTGTGCCTAAGAGGGACAGCCATGTAGAAAAGCCACTTGGATGTGTTTTCCTATAGCTCTGGCCTGAGGTCAGCTTTCTGCTGACAGAACAAATTAAATCAGAGACGAGAAGCACCTGGGAGCAGAGAGAGCTCTGGGCATAGGGGAGCCAAGAGCCTTGTGCCATTATCCTATTCAAGTCCTTGGGTCAGGACTTTTTGTAGATGGGTCACCAACACTCTGTGGGAGGGTAGCCCAGGGTCAAGAAGCCAGGACTCTTCCCAAGTGTGCGTATTACGAGCATCAGTAGAGACCCTGAGTCTTGGGGCCAGAGAAGCATGTATGGGTTTTGCAGAGCTGATGGGTAATATACAAGAAGGAGTGTCCTAGGTACTCTGGGCTATAGACATATCTACCCCCACTGTGCATTCAGGAAATAGTGGTTCTCCTTGGGAGCAGGGCGAGGGATGCCTGGTGGCTATCCTCTTCGCTGAGTAGCTCTGGCTTCAAGACTCTAGTCGAAGTGGATTGGGGTAGAGAAGCTCTGAGATGTCCCCTGTGGTTGTTAGGAATGTCTTCCCGGTTGGGGTGTGGGGAGGACCAGTCAGGGCACTCAGGCAAGGGTCCAGCCAGGCTGCCTTGGTCCCCATACAGGCTAGGCATGGAGCATGACGGGCAGGGCAACCGCTGCGGTGACGAGGTGCGGCTGGGCAGCATCATGGCACCCTTGGTACAGGCTGCCTTCCATCGCTTCCACTGGTCCCGCTGCAGCCAGCAGGAGCTTGGCCGCTACCTGCAGTGAGTACCTCCCTGGGCCCCAAGGGTGACCCCTCCTTGGCTTCGGTTCTAAGAGGGCACAGTGCCCAGTGTGCCTGGATCCAACCTGAACCCTCAGACCTTGAGGCCTCTGGCCTGACACGCAAGGGATGGGTGAGAAATCCTGATGCCCGGAGAGGACCCCACGGAGGGGGGGGGGGGTTCCAACACTGACGCTGAACAGGCCGGAAGCTGCCCTAGCCAGCTACTCAAACTGGTGGAGTAGGCAAACTGAGGCATCACAATAAAGACCAGGGCTAGGAGGTCTTGCCCACCGTCACGACTCCAGCATGGACCTCAGCCCCCCCACTGAAGGTCGTTTGTGGCACCCACGTGTCCCCTTACAGTTCCTATGACTGCCTGCGTGACGATCCCTTCGCCCATGACTGGCCGGCTTTGCCTCAGCTCCCAGGCCTGCACTATTCCATGAACGAGCAGTGTCGATTCGACTTTGGCCTGGGCTACATGATGTGCACTGCGGTGAGTGCAGGGACACAGCGCGTGTCCCCCAGGGCCCTGTGGTGATGACATTTAAGGCACCTGCCAGTCCTGCCCAGGGCCATAGGAATGCCCACTCAATTTTCATCTGCCTGTCAAAGTTCTACCAGGAGGGCAGCCTCCAAGGCTGGAGACTTGGAGGCCCAACAATACCCAGAGACACTGTCATATCTACACTGCATGCACATGGTCCTCACGGCCCCAGAATCACACGGAACTTGCAGCAGCCACCCACACAGGCGTGTTCACAGGCCAGTTCAGGTTATAGGGCTGGGGTGAGGGGGTATCGTTCTGGGTGGTCTGCTGAGGGTAGAAGCAGCCTGATAAACTGAGGGTATTCTCTTCCAGTTCCGGACCTTTGACCCCTGCAAACAACTGTGGTGCAGCCACCCTGACAACCCTTACTTTTGCAAGACAAAGAAGGGTCCCCCCCTGGACGGGACTATGTGTGCACCTGGCAAGGTGAGTCAGAATTCAGGGCTCTCCGTGGCTTCCCAGGCATCGTGCTTAAACCACACAGTAGCCAGAGACAGGCTCTGCAGTGTCTGTAAGGGAACCAGGGATCTTCTTAGGAGGCCCCAACTGCTCTGTCTTTCTTGCTTCCCCACCAGTTTTGATATGCCCTGTCATGTAGCCCAGGCTGGCCTTAAACCTTAGATGTAGCTAAGGATGACCCTGGACTTCTGATCCTCCTATCTCCACCTGCCTAGGGTTGGGATTGCCGGCATGTGCCACCATGCCAGGCTTGTGAGGTCCTAAGGATAGAACCCAGGACTTCCTACATACCAGACAAACACGCTAACTGATCTACGTCCCCAACTTTCATTCCTACTTTTAATCACTCTCCACACTGGATAGACTAGAGCTTCCCACACCAGAGCAGACCCGTCATCTCAAGATCCCTTCCTGCCCATTGTGGGTGCCCACGGGTCACTTTTCTATGAAGCCAGCATGAGGCCTGGTGGGTCCTAGGCACAGCATGAGGTTTAGCCTTGACAGTTCCAGGGCCTCTGGTTTATCCTTTGTCAAGATCATTCACTGCTTGGCCACACACCCTCTCCACGAGTCTGGAGAAAGTATTCTTTTCCTGTTTGTCCAGCCAAGATTCTAGGCCCTATTCTCATTGGTTCTGATGAAATAATATGCTCACTCCTTAGCCAATCATTTTCTAGGGCCTTGGCATATGCAGATGAGCTTAAACCAAAATTGTTTCCCCTCAGGACTCAGCCAAACTTGGAACTACACATCCCTCAGGTGTCACCATGTGGGTGAATTTCCCTTATCCCTTGTGATAAGGACTCTGATCCATTTCATGAGGGTCATAACTTAATTAACTCCTCACAGCTGCTCCTCCCCACACCATCACACTGGGGATTAAGTCCACAGCGTCCCTCCTGGCCTGTGAGTTCATCTCCTCCCCAGTGTTGAAGTGAGGGAAGCTTTGCCTGGAGAGCTGAAGTAACTGTGGCCCAGAGAGGACATGCCGGGATCACTTCGTCGTGATCACTTAGTCTGTTTGCCTAGACTGACAGCATTAGCTTGAGCCCTACACATACTCTTAGCTCTGAGAGGGAGACTCCAGAGAAGGACAGCCATCACAGACTTAGTGTCAGATCTCTCCTACCATATAGATGCCAGGGATCAAACTTAGGTTGTCAGGCTTGGTGGCAAATACCTTTATTTGCTGAACCATCTTGCTGACTTCATGATTCATAGTCTGGTGCTGCAAACAGACTCAAGTACACACATGCACCCTCACCCTCATACTTACATGGGAAGCATGTTTTTTCACATGAATTCAAGCGTATACGCAACACACACATGCACATATACATAAGCACTCATGCATGCACATACATACACATATAAGTAGAAAAAATGATAGTTTTCCAATTTGGGTCATTTGTGTTATTTGTGCTGTTATTTGTCTTTATTTTGAGTAAGGTTTTCTTATTCTAAATCAACAAGCCATTTGTTGGATTGTGATGGACTGAAATGCTAACTTACTGTTTTATGTTTTGGAATCTTCTTAACCTGGGCTTCTTACAGGGTTTTTTAAGCTTCCTCCCTGGGAAGAATAAGACAATGGGATTTATTGTTTTTCCCACTCCAGTGCTCTTCTTCCTATGCTCTTGGTCTTCCTCCTCCATACCCTGGGTCTGCTTAGACCTGATAATGTCTCCAAGACCTCTGGCTTGTTGTTCTTGCTGCATCTCTGTCCAGGCACATGGCATGGGGACATTTATCATGGGGACATGAGCTGCCATAAGAACAGCAGTTCAGAGTAGGCTGGACAAGGCCCTGAAGGGTGGGCCTGGACATTCCATTCCTCTTATTGTCACAGGCAAGGCGAGGCCTGTCTGACTTAAGCGCTTTGATCACTAGGGGCAGGAAGATCAGGCACTACATGCCTCCCCCCACCCCCAGATCAGACACTACAGTCCCTAGGCCCATGCCTTCAGAGCAGGCCCAGAACAGCCATGGCAGACACTACCCCGCTGAGGGGAGTGAGTGTCTCCAGCAACTCTGCTGTAGGCAATGGGTCAAGGGAATGCCTTCTTGTCTTTGTAATTACTTTTGTTGTTTTTAGTTTGGGGGTAAGGCATGTGCCACAGAAGTCAGAATACAGCACGGGGACATCATTTCTGAGATCACTAAGCAGCAAGGGCCAATGAGCTGTCTCAGCAGCCTGCCTTCCTGTCTTGTAGCATTGCTTTAAAGGCCACTGCATCTGGCTGACACCTGACATCCTCAAACGCGATGGCAACTGGGGTGCCTGGACTCCTTTCGGCTCCTGCTCACGCACCTGCGGCACAGGTGTAAAGTTCAGGACCCGCCAGTGTGACAACCCACAGTGAGTTGACCTGACATTGCTGAGGGTCCGAGGGTTCCAGAGCCCGATTCTGCGGGGGGGGGCTTGGGCATTGCTGCGTACCAGGTTCAGGGAGAATGCAAGGCAAACCTTTACTTCTCCCCAGGAGGAAGCTGGGGTGCTGAGGGAGGGCCCCTTCCCTGGTTCACAGACCACCACACCCTGGAAACATCAAGTTTTGATCACTACCCTGGGTCCCACAGTCCACTCTAGACATAGGCTTCCTCTGCCCTTCTTGGCTGAGGGAGTGGAGGGCAGAAGGGTGGGACAGAGATGGGGATCTGGGGTCCCAGAGGAGGGTGTCATGGGTCCCAGGATGCCAGCAGCTTAGCCAGTGACAACTGGAGCCAAGCAGCTGTTTTGTCATCAGATAAGAGATAGGGTAGGGGCTGCCACTCATGCCCCAGTCCCCAGAGCATTACCTTCAGTCCTTCCCTCCCTCCTTCCCCACAGTACCTGTGACTGCTCGCACACATGGTGGGGTCATTGTATACCTCGCGTTGGGCTATCTGGCAATTTAATTTTGCTTTACCTGAAAATATTGTCAATCTAAAATGTAACAATCATAAACTGATTGCCAGCCCCTAAGTGGGCAAGGTGCAGGCTGACTTGGACATATCCAGTCTGTCTGGTCTCACTGAGGCAACTAGTTAAGAGTTACTATTAATGTGACAAAACACCATGACCATAAGGCAAGTTGGGGAGGAAAGGGTTTATTGACCTTACACGTCCACATTGCTGAAAGAAGTCAGGACAGGAACTCAAGCAGGGCAGGTCCCAGAGACAGGAGCTGATGCAGAGGCCATGGAGGGAGGCTGCTTACCGGCTGGGTTCCCTGGCTTGTTCAGCTAGAACCCAGGACAACCAACCCAAGGATGGCACCACCCACAATGGACTAGGCCTTCCCCCATGATCACTAAGAAAATGCCTTACAGCTGGATCTCATGGAGGCATTTCCTCAACTGAGACTCCTTCCTCTCTGATGACTCCAGCTTGTGTCAGGTTGACACAAAGCCAGTCAGTACAAGCTCCTAGTCTCTGTTCCCTGAGGCAGCTGCACCGTTTCTGGCAGACCAAACAGTATCCCCAGGGAGCCAAAGAGAGGCAGTTCCTCTGTGGGGAGAAGGGCAAGTCCTTATCAAGGACAAGGACAGATGACACACTGGTCACCCCATCTGTACATGCAACACTTTTGGGACCCCAGGCTGCCCTCCTGAAATGACCCTGGTGGGAAGGTGGAGCACTGTGGCCCTTTAGCAGCCTTGAGGGATTTTTCTCTTGCTTTGAGAAGAGAGCTAGAGACCAGTGGAGAGCTAGAACCACAAAAGGCCCTGGTCAGGTAAAACTGTTCTCTGCATAGTAAGGAAGTTCCCGAAGCTGTCTTCTCTGAAGTGGAGAGACCCAGCCCCACCCCAGACATCTGTTAGGGACTTGTGCATGTGCAGTTCCACAATCTCGGGATTGTTCTGGGTGTTTTCTGCTGTGTGACAGCTCTAGCTCTGTGTGCCCAGGACCTGGTCATAAGGGAGACTCAACCAGCTCTGGTTATCCTGGGAGTTGTAATCCAGTGGGGCAGGCAGAATCCTAACATGCAGTCACAGATCTGTGCTCCTTAACAGTCCTGAGCATCAACGCCGGGGTGAAGGTGGCGTGCCCAGGGAAGATGCTACCTTCTCATGAGAGCACAGATGGGGGATGGTTACAGCCAGCTCCTTCTAGTCTTGATGTCCCAAGGCCTGCCTGGCTGGGGAGCTACCCAGGCCCTAGGGCTGTATCTCTTTACTCAGTAGAGGTGCCCCTTCCATGGGCACCCTGAGACGCAAGGATTTCCCTACAAATGCCCTCCATGGGCAGGTCTTTTTCTAGAGACCCCAAGAAAGGGAACCTTTAATTTCTCTTTCAGCCCAGCCAATGGGGGCCGCACCTGCTCTGGCCTGGCCTACGACTTCCAGCTCTGCAACCCCCAGGACTGCCCCAACTCCCTGGCTGACTTCCGGGAGGAGCAGTGCCGCCAGTGGGACCTGTACTTTGAGCATGGCGATGGCCAGCACCACTGGCTGCCCCATGAGCACCGGGATGGTGAGCTTCCTGGGGAGGGCAGAGGTGGGATTCAGCACAGAACCCTGGGTGGGACAGCAAGGGCATGCATTGTTTTATACCTTTGATCCTGCATGGGCCAAAGCTGTAGTGATACTTGGACCGGAAACTGGGCATAGTGCTGGCTAGTGTGGCTGCAGGTTCCCACACCTGAGTAAGGGCTCTGGCTGGGGGTAGGGCTTCTGTCCCAGAGGAACCAGAACATTGGCCATGTAGAGGCTTCTGGGATGGAAGCTTAAAGGGTAAAACTCTTACAGTGACCATCCCAGGAGCAGGGCTAGAGTTGTATGCTTGCCACAAGTGTGGGATGGGAGCAGACCTTGACCTGCAAAGCAATCAGGTGACTTCTGATAGGTAGTTTCCTTCCCGTTGCTGTGACAAAATACCTCAACAAGAACAACGTAGGAAGAAAGGGTTTGTTCAAGTAAACAGTTCCAGGTCTCAATCCATCATAACAGGGAAGTCAAGGCCACAGGCACCTGATACATTCAGTCAAGAGCAGAGAGAAAATGGATACATGAATGCATTCATGAGCTCAGCTCTTTCTCCCCAATCCAAGACCCAAACCCAGGGAACAACACTACTCACTTTTAGGCTGGGTCTTCCCACCTTAGGTAAAGCAATGAAAATAATCCCATAGACACATGGCCACAGGCCAGCCTAATCTAGACCATCCCTTAGTGGGCTCCTCCCCAGGAAATTCAAGAGTGTCAAGTCAATAATTGAAATCAACCGTCATGGCACCTCTCCTATATCACTTTCCATTGTGATCGGCAGAAACTGAACAAAAGAGATGAAGCATTAACTGGCATTTATTATGTGTCTTACAGAATTGGAAAACTAGTAGCTTTAGGCTGAGCAGTGCTTGATAATTGCCCCTCTGTTTTAGTACACCCTCACTATAGGATGCCCTGTTCCAGGAATGTTCGAGTTCCTGTATAAAGGAGTGGAATGTTTTTGTATACTACCTAATTATTGTGGGTTCAAGCAGGAGGCTTACAGCAGGCAGATAGGGGCTTGCTAATAAGTTCTAATCTGCGGGCCAAAAGGAAATAAACTGCTCACTCACACACACACACACACACACACACACACACACATTCCTCTCATGGCTCTTTATTCTTCAAGAAATGTTCTTCCCAAAAGTTGTCTCTCAAAAATTCTCTTTAAGATTTCTCCTCAAAAGTTCTTTCCCTAAAAACTCTCTTTAAGTTCTCTTCAAATCTGAAAATTCCTTCTAAAAAGTCTTTTGAGGTTTCTTCCAAAGGTTCTCCAAAAAGTTCCTTTTCATCCCACAAGGCTTCTAGTTTTTATACCTACCGGCACATTCAACAACTCTCTGACGATACAGTATGCATATCTCTCAGAGCCAGGAAGGCATAGGAATTTGAGAAAAGCAGGCGCCTCAAGTCCCTCCCCACCCCCGCTCCATGTGAAGTTCTGTTACCTCATTAAAAGGGATTTCTCGATGTTATATCAAAGGGAAAAACTAAGGCTATGTAGTGTGAGATCCAGAAGCTAAAGCTCTTATTGCTGACACCCTGGTGAGAAGGAATTCCTTTTCCTTTCTCTGGGGCCTATTTGAGAATATTAAAGCACCCAGTATACATTCTACATACAGCCCAATTCGTAGTAACAAATATTCTGGAGCTGATACACCTAGACTACTACTTACTACTTCTGTAATAAATGATAAAGGCTTGTAGCTCTTCAGAGATGCTATGAAAATGGTTATTTAGTTACTTTTCTATTGCTGTGACTTGGCTCATGGTTTCAGAGGGTTAGAGTCCACGATGACGGACTGAAAGAAGAGCCAAGTGCTCTCACGTCTTTATCTGTGACAATGACGCAGAGAGTGAGCAAGCACTCAGGATCCCGTGAGTCCTTTGAAACCTAAAGCCTCCCTCGCCACCCCTGTGACACATCCCTCCCAGCAAGGCACACCTCCTACTCCTTCCCACACTTCCTAGTCCTTCCCAAACAGTTCCACCGAGAAACAAGGATTCAACAGATGAGCCATTCCCATTCAAACCACCACCGTTGTTAATCTGTACTAGACAATAACACGGAAATGTGCACACAAGGTCGGTGCAGATGCAGTTCCTTTTCAGAGAGTTTCGGTCTGTTGTGGGTTGGACCCACAGATGGAGGGCATGATTGCAAAAGACTAGTTCTATTCCATTTGAGTCCTTCCCCCTTCCGTGTGTGTGTTTTAAACACACAGTTTCTGTCCCCTGCCCCAAGCACTGGGCAGGGATAGGGAATGAGCCTGGGGCACCGATTGGAGTCACCGGCTTTGTGCCTCGCGTGTGCTAATGCAGGGTTGAGGGATGACAGAGCTCATGGGGCTGGAGGACACCCAACCTGGTGGCCCAGTGTATCAATTGCTTCTGAGAAATTAATGTAGAACAAGGGAAGTGCTAGGGACTTGAGATTGACTCCAAGAGGGACTGGCTGTGTTTAGTTCATTGAAAACAACTCTTTCTCTCTTTAATCAGCATCCTTCATTAAACAAAATTGGTTTCACTGTGACACTTAGATACATGTTGCCCCTCCTTTATCCCCACACTTGGCATGTATGTGTTGGGTAGGAGGAGAATCTAAATATGAGAGAAAATGTGGTACTTGTTTTACTCTGGCAGGCTTAATTTGTTTAATATGATAAATCTCAAGTTACACCCGTCTTCCTAAAAACAATGTAATTGTCCCCCTCCCTATGTCTGAATACAACTCCATGAGTACATGTCACATTTTCTCTATCCATCCCTCTTCTGAGAGATTCCAAAGCTAATTCCATACCTTGGCTCTTGTGAACAGTTCGGATGTGCAGCGTCTCTATGGTGTTCTGACTTAGACTCCTTTGGATGTATTCCCGGGAGTGGTACAGCACAGCACGTGGGAATCTTAGGTTTAGTTTTCTAAGGAGCGCCCACACTGATCTCCACAGTGACTGCCCTCATTTACATTACTGCCCACAGTGAGGGAGGGATCCAAAGAAGGATCTGTAGATGGAGACTAGGCAAAGAGCCCTTTGCCTCTGCAGAGTCTAGGGTCTCCATCAGGCAGGGCTGTGAGGATGGAGGATGCCGGCCATATACACATCCTGGCTGGATCACCAGGGAAATGTCTTCATAAGACTTGATAGCATCAGAGTCAAAGTCTCAGAAGCCAAAAAGGTAGGAAGAAGGTTGCCATCGCCTGTCCCTCTGTGTGTGCGTCCTCCCAGAGCACAGATTTCATGGGACGGGGATGGGGCAGCTGAGCTCTAAGAACACTGGGAGTTTTCTCTCTGGTGTGGTACTCCTTGGAAAAGGCTCCATTCTGACACCCTGCCTCTTCCCTTCCAGCCAAGGAAAGATGCCACCTCTACTGCGAGTCCAAGGAGACAGGGGAGGTGGTGTCCATGAAGCGTATGGTGCACGATGGGACACGCTGCTCCTACAAGGACGCCTTCAGCCTCTGTGTGCGTGGCGACTGCAAGGTGAGTGTCAGGAGGCAGCGTGGACCAAGCCTCAGGGTTACCACCTCCTGGGATCCTCTCTTGATCTGTTCAGGACTCCTTGCCCAGGGGATGGAGCTGCCCATGGTGGGCTGGGCTTTCCTACATCAATGAACAATCTAGACAGTCATCACCACAGACTTTCTGGTTCTGGTGCACAGACAGGAGGGTGACAAGTCCTATGGAATGTGGGATTCATGCTTACCTCGTGTCTCCAGGCTGTTTCAGGGAATGAGCAGCATATAAAAACAATGTCAAGAGCACCTTTTACTGGGCTCTGACCCCTGAAGATTCCACCACCTCATTGTTGCTCCATCGGAACAAAGCAGCCTAAGCTTTGAGTGGAGCCCCTGGGGGCCGCCTTGGAGATGTACTAGGCGGATGCTCTTGGAGAAGGGCGGTGTGGAGGGGCTGAGGACAGAGATGCTGTCATAGGATAGGCTGGGTGCTCTGCCTGAGCTGAGGTAAGGAGAAGGCACATGGATCATCAGGGCCATGCAGGGTCTGCCTCTCTCCAAAGCCCTTATTCCCCTGTGTCAGGAGCTGCTAAGAAGGGATGTACAGATCCCACAGTGAGAGGGGTCAGGTACTGTGGGCATTGGGGCACGCAGGCATGAGCAAGGATGAGGTCTCGAAGGTTCCCTGCCCTCTCTTGCCCTGCAGAAGGTGGGCTGTGATGGGGTGATTGGCTCTCGCAAGCAAGAGGACAAGTGTGGCGTGTGTGGAGGCGACAACACCCACTGCAAAGTGGTGAAGGGCACCTTCACGAAGTCACCGAGGAAGCAAGGTGCGCGGCCCAGCTTCTGCCCTGGGTGGGATGTCTGAATGCCCCAGGGGTGGAATGCCTGGATGCCCCAGGGATGGAAGCCTGGATGCCCCAGGGGTGGAATGTCTAAATGCCCCAGGGGTGGAATGTCTAAATGCCCCAGGGGTGGAATGTCTGAATGTCCCTGGGGTGGAATGCCTGGATGCCCCAGGGGTGGAAGCCTGGAGACCCAGGGGTGGAATGTCTGGATGCCCCTACCCCTGGAACTCTGTATAGGCCTGTGACTATTTGGAGCTTGGGGCTGTGAGGGTCAGGGGGATGGGGGATCTTGAGTCTGAGTCACAATGGGTGTGGAGGATGGAGAGCAGGGCCTGAGTCATAGGTGAACCTTAGAAGTCTGAGGTCAGGGATCCACAGTCCCCTCAGCTCTCCAGGATCCCAGCTGCATGTCATTAGCTCCTTCCCCCTCTCCTGCCCACAGATAGCTACCATCAGGACTTCCCTGAATCTAGCACACGGGGGACACCCACGAGCCTCATCCAAAACACAGCATCCTGGTACTGATGCGGTGCTTTCCTCTGACCCTATGGGTCCCTGTGGTCTGTCAGTCTGACTCTGACATGGCGACAAGCCTCTTTAGTTTTCTTGTGAAAGGCCACAGAGCAAACATGTAGGCTCTGGTAAGGAGCTGTGAGTCAGGAATGGCTTTGCAGGTTAGGTGCTCAGCACTGGCCTTGCCACCCCCACACATGGGGTTCTAACATGGTTTGCGGATGGACAGATTGAGGTGTAGACAGGCCATGTGGCTTCCCTGGGGCCTCCCTGCTAGATCGGACATCTTAAAGACGCCCAGCATGGCTGGGAATTGGATTCCCACTTGAGTGGTCAGTGGAGGAGGTAGCACTGAGACACCTGGGATTTGAAGGTGAGGAGAAATGCAGGGTAGGGAGTGTCGGGGCTTTCCAGTGGACCCCTCTCCTACCAAGCAGAGTTGGGAGTGCCTGTGGTGGAGCTGCTTTGGAGGGCAGGCTTCTCCTGGAGCGTGTGCATTGGAATTGTTTCCTGGCTTCTCATCTGGCTTCCTTTCTCCCCCACAAAGAGTACATCAAGATGTTTGAGATCCCCGCTGGAGCCAGACACCTGCTCATCCAGGAGGCTGACACCACTGACCACTATCTGTGTGAGTCAGAGCCCATGCCTGTGAGACCTGGTTCTTTTGGGATGGGCAGAGTACCAGTGGTCAGAGCTGGGTACCATAACTCAACAGCTTGGCTTGCCTTCCCAGGTCCTGAGAGCACAGCCCCGATGGACATCCACCTCCTAGGCTTTCATACATGCATCTTCTGGGGGAGGTCAGAGCTTGAGGTCAGAGGCTCCTTTGACAGCAGCCACAGCCCTGTGTCCCAGACAGGCCATGTTCCTCCAGTCTGTAGAAACATGGAAGACTGCCCTGTCTGAGGGGTATGGGGCTAGGCAGTAGGTCCCACACTGAGGTTAGCCTGGTCTCGGTAGAGCAGCCAAAAGCAGAGTGTGGCTCCCAAAGCAAGTTGGGCTACTATTGGCAAGGACAGACACCCCCCAAGTGGCAGCTAGTGGGGCAGTTGAGAAAAATCCTGTGACTCCCCTACCTACCAGTAGCAGCATGCTGGAGTGACTGCGTGCTCCCTTTTACCATGCTCAGCTGTCAAGAACCTGGAGACAGGCAAGTTCATCTTAAATGAAGAGAACCACTTGGACCCCAATTCTAGAACCTTCATTGCCATGGGTGTGGAGTGGGAATACAGGAATGAAGACGAGAGGGAGACGCTGCAGACCATGGGCCCTCTCCATGGAACCATCACTGTGCTGGTGAGTAGTGTGCCAGCCCACGGGTGCACCTGGCCCCAGGAAAAGATGGGAGCCCTGGGATGCCCAAACTCCCTGTACATCCAGGCTTTGCTCTAAGCAGCCTTGTTCCCTGCCATGGCCTCCACTTCCAAGTCAGCCAAGTGTGGGCATGGGTCCACCCCCACTCTCAGGGTTCTGGTTTCTATAACCAGCTCTTACTGACTGTGGGCAAGCTCCTCTCTAGGGGGTTCCATTTTTTTCTATTTGAGTGACATTCATAGCTTATACCATCAGATACATTAACCTCTGCTGTTGTACTGAAATTCTCACACCTGAGAGATCACACTGGACTGGATTCCAGGTCACCTGGGTGTAGGATCACAGGCTGCCCCTGGTTGTGGAGAGTCCTGAGGAGGCTGGATTTTTCAAGTCATTTTAAATATTTTAGTTTTAATTCATTGCTTAAGTGATACAGTTTAGTTATCAAAGCAAACAAACAAACACACTGAGCCAGGTATGATGTCATGCACCTGCAGTCCCACACTCAGGAGGCAAAGCAAGAAGATTAAAGCAAGCTTCAGGGCAGCCTGGTCTACACAGAAAGTTCCAGGCCATCTGGGGCAACTTAACAAGACCCTGTCTCAAAAATGAGGGTGAGCTGTAGAGAGAGGGAGGGCTGGAGATATGGCTCAGAAAGTAAGGATATTCACTGCTCGACCAGAAGATTAGAATTTGTACCCAGTACCCACAGCAGACAGCTTACCAATGCCTATAACTCTAGCTCCTAGGGAGTCAACACCCCTTTCGGGCCTCTATGGGCACTGAGTGAATGCATGTACGAAAAAAATCAATAAAATTTAATTTTAAAATTTTCTTAATGTTGTGACCAGCAGCCTGTGAGGTCCTAAATAGTTAGATTCTCCTTATGGTTACATCCTCATAAACCCATAAACATGTCATACAAAAGTATGTTGGCTGCACCTAAACTACAGCCAGGACTCACTGCCACCGTCAGCATCACAAGAGGGTTGCACCACATCCCGCTAGCCAGTGATATAGTCCAAATTTCAAATTCCAAGTGCGGTTGAAAAGCCATTCAAGATGACCATCATAAGTCATAGGAGACTGTCTCGCCTGCTTGTCAGTTTACCCAGTGCCTCTAAGTTGGCTACTGAGGAAGGATGAAAAGCTGGGCGAACATACTCATGATCGTGTTGGGGTGGGCCCAGGTTATCCCTGAAGGAGACACTCGGATCTCACTGACATACAAATACATGATCCATGAGGACTCGCTCAACGTCGATGACAACAATGTCCTGGAAGATGACTCTGTGCGCCACGAGTGGGCCCTGAAAAAGTGGTCTCCCTGCTCCAAGCCCTGTGGTGGAGGTGAGGGGGCTTTGCACTGCTGGGGCTGCCGGGCTTGGTCGGAGGTGGGACACCCCAGGGTTGAAACTCAGTGTGAGCTAAGAGGAGTTGGGCTGGGTGAGTGAGCCAATCGTGCCCCCTGACTGCAGCTCTGAGGCCAGTGGCTTTGTCCTGTGACAAATAAGAGACGGGCCTGGGGGAACGGCCCAGCAGCGACCTCCACTGGAGTGATCAAAGGCTTAGCCTAGGCTGGGAAAGGTCCATGGTAGGCGCTTGAGACTCCGGGCAAAATGTAGCCATACTGGCCTGTAGGATGTGGGTCACACCAGCACGAACTCAGTCAGCATGTGGAGAGTGACATGGAGGGAGGCTGCTGACATGTGAGTTGACCAGGCCGCAGTACTAGCAAGACTCCAGAAGCACTGGGACACTTCAGGGAGCCCCTTTCCCTACGTCTATTCAGGAAATAAAAAACAGAAAACCCCCACAAATCTGATTAATCTAAGCGGGGGCTGGGAGAGAGAGGGAAAATGATGTCCACTGACCTCAAAGAATTCCACAAGGGGAGGGGGACTCATCCTGAGCAAGGGTACTCTTAGCTTTCTGCTCTGCCTCCACGGTGCCCATCTCCACATTCCACCTGGATCTCACCAGCAGGCCCTGCTGACTCCTGGCCCTTTGGTCCAACGCCATCCTCCCGCTGGCCTTTGTGAGTCCACTCCGGGTCCAGGGATGACTTTTTAACGAGTCAGGGCTGGAGAGACAGATAAGTGGTTAACATGTTTGCCTTGTGAGCCTGGGCACCAGAGCTCAGATCCCAGAACCCGTGTAAAAGTGGGATGGACACGGAAGCTCTCCTGTAACTCCACCCTTGGAAGGCAACAGACTAGCGGATCCCCAGAGCAAGTTGCCTATGGATACTACCCACACTGGCAAGCTCTAGATTTGACTGTGAGGCTCTGTGTCATAAATAAAATGGGAGAGAAATCAAGGATAATCGTTGACATCAACCCCAGAGTGCTCATACAAGAGTGCACACACACACACACACACATGGAAACTAAAATAAAGGCGTGAACCAGATCCTCTCAAGTAGCGCCCTCCTTTTGTGAGACAAAAGTCAAAAATTCTCCCTGTGGCCTCTGAGGCCCAGGCAAGCATCTGGGCACACTGCTATTCCTTGCCTTACCTCCCCGTCTTAGCCATACCAACCTTGGGTGTAGTGTTTGTTTTCCGTCATTGTCATGAACCCTTGAGATAATCAACTTATAAAAAAGAAAATTGTGTTCTCACTCACTATTTTGGAGGCTCTGTCCCATGGCTAGTGGGTCTCCTTGCTTTGGGCTGTGCCGAGGCAGCAGATCAAGGCAGGAGCAGATAGACAGCAGAAGCTGCCTGACCTGCCTACCTTCGCCGGTGCCTGGGAAGCCAGGGGAGGGAGAAATGGCTGATTCCCAGTCTTCCCTTTCAAGAGCCCATCACCCCAGTGACCCAAGGCCCTGCCCCACAGGAGCCAGTGAGAAAAAGGAGCCACTCGGGCCAGGTGCCCTGTGTTGGTCAAATCCTGGTTCGTCTCAGACCCCAAGATAGAGGGTAGCAGGGTATCCCTTGTGACCTCAGAAGTCATCAAGGGAGCCTTATTCTTGCCCTCCCTCTGATGGGGTGAAAGGTGAGCTCCTAGACAGATGTCTCCAAGGCTCCCTCCCCACCCTCCATGTCACTTTAAGGACAAGGAGAAATAGAGTATGGTGGCACAAGCCTGTAATCCTAGCCCTTGGCGGACTGAAGCAGACAGATTACAAGTTTGAGGGAAAGTGGGGGCAAAGGATGAGTTCAAAGCTAACCTGGACTGCATGGGAAGAAAAGAACAAAGAGGAGTCAGGAGAATGGGGCTAACACTGCTGGTGGAGGCCCCACCTCTCCAAGCCCCCTTGGGGGGTCCCACTGCCCCATTGAGCCCCTTCAAGCTCTCTGTCTTCAGGGTCCCAGTTTACCAAGTATGGCTGCCGCCGGAGGCTGGACAGCAAGATGGTGCACCGAGCCTTCTGCAGTGCCCTTGCCAAGCCCAAAGCCATTCGCCGAGCTTGCAACCCTCAGGAGTGCTCCCAGCCTGTGTGAGTGCTGGGAGGGCCACAGCCCAAGGGCACGTTGTGGAGGGAGGAATGAAACTGGGCCCTGTGTCTGGCACCCCACGGATGTAAGGTTTTCACCCACCACACCATAGGTTAAAGGTGCAGGCCCACCCCTGACCCACTGAATGTAAGTTCCATGTATGTCTCATAAAAGACAGAAAATGTTAATACTTAATTGAGGCTCAGAGGACCTGGGCTGGCTTCCAATGCTCTACCAGATGTTTCTAAGCAACAGTGCTGATTCTCAGACCCTCAGACCCTGACAGGATGCATTTCTGAGCCAGGTTAGGGCAGAGGGCTAAAGGACCAAGGCTCAGGGGACATCCACAGTGCTCTTGAGTGTTGCTGGGGAGGGTTCACAATGCCATCAGTAAATGACACTGTGACCAGGATAAGAACCCCCAAGAGAATAGACAGGGGGCAGGGCCCTTTAGGCCACTAGCCCCAGCAGAGCCAGTCAGTCTCTGACAGGCAGGGAAGTATCTGAGCCTTAGTTTCCTCTCCATGAAAGCCTGCACACATGGCGGGTGTTTTTGTAAAACGAGGATGAGCCCCAGTTGCAGGAGGGAACAGACTGGCATCACTGTTCTCACTGCCCACCTAGGCCACAATCAGACTGGTTCCCTGACCACCTGTCACTCTGCCCTGGCAGGTGGGTCGCCGGTGAGTGGGAGCCTTGCAGTCAGAGCTGTGGGCGAACCGGCATGCAGGTGCGCTCTGTACGCTGTATTCAACCCCTGCACAATAACACCACCCGTTCCGTGCACACCAAGCACTGCAATGACCACCGTCCGGAGAGCCGAAGGGCTTGCAACCGTGAGCTCTGCCCTGGGCGGTGGCGGGCTGGATCCTGGTCCCAGGTAAGCCACTCTCTTAGTCCTTGACTCCAAAATGAGCTTGGATAAGTCTGAGACAGACAAGACACCAGTGGGAGCTGCAGCCTGGAAGTTCAGGGTTTCCTCAGGGAGCCAGTTGCATAGTGATGGACCTCAGATCCCAGAAGGACAGAAAACATATTTACTATGCATAAATTGCACCACTGGTTTAAACTACCTAGCAAAGCTGGTACAACCTGCCCCAAGGCCTCAAGCATGCAGAAGCTTTTTTTTAATCACACAGAACCTTCTGTGAGTTAGGTCCCCAGAAATTGCACAAAAGCCATTCTTCAAATCAGGCTGTTGCTTAGGAATGGTGAAGAATTTGAGAAACCCAAGTCTGCTGAGTTGGCTCTTACCCACATTCACGGTAAGGGTGCAGGGCTAGGTTGAATGAGCACAGTGCCAGCAGTTGGGGTATGAATGCACTTCTGGTCCCCCCACCCAGGGTCGTGAAGTGGGTTTAGAAAGGAGGCTAGAGGAGGGACTGCCAAAGGTTCCAGGGCTGAATCAGAGATGTTGCAGGAGACCCAGCCCACTACAGGTTTTCCTGGGCCTTCAGCATCCTCCAGCCAGAGAAGTGTATTAAACCACTTTCCATTACCATAACGAGGTGCTTGATTGAGTGCCTTTTTTGGGGAGTGTTGTGGGCAGATATGCTTTATATTCTCTCCTTATGATGGCATTGCTTTTCTTCACTGTTTAAACTATCCTATCTCTACTTTGAGGTCGGAATACAAAGTAAAGGGTTTCATTATGGCGTCCTCACACACATTCATTCACTTCCCTTTCCCATTGCCTTCGCCCTCCCTTTTTCCTCTCCCCAGTAGTACCCCTGGAGAGTGTCATGACCTACACACACACACACACACACACACACACACACACACACACACACACACACACACACGCTTCCACATATGGGGAGAAATAGAATGTGTCTTTTTGAACCCGGTTTATTTTACTCAATAGGATCTCTAGCTCTATCCAGTTTCTAGCAAATGCCATGATTTCTTTTTTCCTTATGGATGAATAAAATTCCATTGTGTAGGATCTAGGAAAATGGCTCTGATGGTTAAAGTACTTGCTGTGCGAGCACGAAGACTGGAGTTTGGATTCCTCAGCACCCATATAAATGCCTGCTAGACATAGCAGCCTGCCTATAGTTCCAGAACTCAGAGTCCGAGATGCAATTCCAGGACATGCTCGCTAACTACATTAGCTGTGTCAGCAAACTCAGAGTTCAGAGAGAAACCCTGACTTGATGAATAAGGTGGAGGGTGGTCAAGAAGACTCTGAACATCAGCTTCAGACCTCCACATGCACATGCATACACATACATGTGCCCTGCACATCATGTATTTCCCACACATACAAACATGCATATGTGTACCACTTTTTTCTCTGTGTGCATCTGTTGATGGACAGACAGGCTGGATCCATTTCCTGGGTAGTGCAGATATAAACACAGATGTGCAGGTATCCCTGTGGTATGTTGACTTAGAGTCCTTTGGGTGTATAGGCAGGAGTAATGGGGACTCTCACTAGGAATTTATGGCAGGGTAGAGGGTTTCTGACTATTGTATAAAGAGGCTTCTTTAGTTGATGGTTTTGAAGGTTTAAGGTCATGATGCTGGCATCATCGACTTCACCCTTATGAGGGAGGACCTTATGACATATGGCACCATGATGGAACACATGGGAGAGTGATCCCTCAGGCAGCCAAGGTCCAAACAGATCAGAAGAAGCCTCCCACTAGGTCTTACCCCCCTTCCCATTACTACCACAATGGGGACAGAGCTTCCAACACACAGGTCTGGAATGACATGCTCAAATCCTATCCAAGCCATGGGAGGAAGGGAAGACCAGAGGTGCTGGCGTCACAGTAGCCCTGAGAGATGCGTACACGAATTCTAAGACAGCCCCTGCAGGACAAGACCCACCCTCTTCCCCGCACCATCTCCCAATCGTCATCAGTCAAATGCCTGAGGAGCATGCGGCCCAGTAGGGGAGGTGGTCCTGATTAACGGTTCTGTATCTACAGTGTTCGGTAACCTGTGGCAACGGCACTCAGGAACGGCCAGTACTCTGCCGCACTGCCGATGATAATTTTGGTGTCTGCCGGGAGGAGCGGCCTGAGACGGCAAGGATCTGCAGGCTTGCACCCTGTCCCCGTAAGCCCTGTGCCACCCCTGGCCCTCAGCATGCAACAGCGTAGGAGATGGGGAGGTGGGGCCTGATGCCATCAAATTCTGCCCTTCTTCCAAAATGGCTGAGCTCGTCATGGGTGAACTTGAACTCGAGCACTCTCAGTCAGGGCTGAGATTTACCCTAGAAAGAGCTAGGATGGGGTAGGGGTTGACACATGGGGGTCCTTAGTTCCTGATATGCATAGGGGAGGAGTCTCAGCCTATCCCTGCCTTCATGGCATGATGTTACAGCGCTAAACTCCAGTGGCCCATGGTGAGCCACAACACAGCAGAACTCTGCCAGCAGGAGTGTGTGGCCTGTGTGACAGAGATGCCAGTGTAGGAAAGGGATGTCCCTGTGAGAACACTGTGCATATGCCTGGTCCAGTATCACGTGTGTTTCAGCATCTTGATCCAGACAACAACTCAAGGCTAGACCCCATCCCCACTATTCTACAGAAGACAGAGTGCAAGAGGTTAGGTGACACTCTTGGTAGGGGTGGCAGGATTTGTCATCCTCACCGCGTTTCTCCAGTACAGAGCTTGAGTGACAAGGAGCCCTGGAAGTAAGGTGGGGTAAAGAGGATGAAGGAACAGGACATGGATTAGCAGATGGACGGACCTGAGGTGGGCAATTTGAGAGCATTGCTGGGTCCCAGGGTGCAGACAGGCAGGAGACTAGACCAGTTTTCCAGGAGCAGGAACCATGCCCTCCTATTGCACTCGGATGCCTGGAGGTGAGCTGCTTTGCTCTGGATGTTGTGTGGTGGTGGTGGTGGTCTTTAGTGGTGCCTTGGCAGCTGCAGTCTCCTCTTTCCTTCCAGGAAACATCTCGGATCCCTCCAAGAAGAGCTATGTGGTTCAGTGGCTGTCCCGGCCTGACCCCGACTCACCCATCCGGAAGATCTCGTCAAGTAACCGACCCGTTTATAACTCTGCCTCTGCCCTCCAGTGCATGCCCTGCGCCTTGTGGAGCTTGCCTTGGGCTCCCCTCCTCTCTCTCTATGGAAAGCTTCCCTGACTCCTGCTGAGTGCTCTCTGGGTGAATCTCTTTTCTCGGGGCCTGTGTGCTTGGCCTGCTTGTACCACTTGGTGGCAGTGAGTGAAGACCAGCCTCAAGGAGGCCTGGTCTGGAGACACTGGCCTCTTGTAAGGGGGCCAGGACCTGGTTTTGTGACGGCTTGTAAAGGGGCAAAGATCTGTTGTGGTGCCGGAGGGGCCTGAGGCCACTGTGCGAGTGTGACCACCTCGCCATGGCGACTGCCTCATTGGGCCACATCCCTCCAGGCTGAAGCTGCGGGTCAACTCCAAGGGGAAGCCAGCCCCATCCCCTTTCAGACGCCACCACCATTGAGGTGAGACCACAGGGGTCTCTACGGTGTGCGTTTTCTGCATCTCCTGTGCCGGGCTGACAGACCCCACGTTTCCTGCGGTGTCAGGGGCTTCCCGGCTGCTGCTGCTGTCACTGCTGCTGTCACCCTTTGCTCAGTGTGTCCTTTCTGATTTGTGAAACTATGGCCTGCTTTCGTCTGGCCTTTGCACCCAACCCACACAGCCCTTGACCCCCACCCCTGTCCTCTCAGATGGAGGAGGAGGCAGGGAGACACGTCCCTGAAACGGGACGTCATGGACACACCGCCACTTCCATTCTCTGTCCATTTGCTCCAATGGCCTTTTTCTTGTCGTGTGCATATGACCCGTTCAGAGGATTGAAAGTGAGATTGATTGATTGACCACTGACTGATTGACAGACACGGATGTGCCTCCCCTACCAGTGTGAACAACTACAGAATACCTCAATTTTTATTGCTTTTTTGCTTAGAAACACTATGTAGAAGATGCCTTAAAGTTGAAAGCTAACAGAATTGGCTGCTAACTCCAGCCTCAGATGGGGGAATGTGATCCAGGGAGGAGGCAGGCACTAAGGATCTCGGAGGACCCCACCCATTTTGCCCACCTTTTGCCAAGGGTAAGGTTTCTAAATCCAGATGGCCTTGCTCCGTCTCCGAACCTCTGTGTGTGAAGGGACTAAGCAGGCAGTCCGTCTATCTCTGACGAAAGGGGTCCTCCTCTGATGCTCACCTGGCCAGTTGGCGCTGACTGTTTTGTGGAGACTCCCACAGGGAGCTCCCACAGCGCGGCCTTACACCCAGAGGGTGACACACCTGGGTCCTTAGCCGTGACCAATGTAGCACTCCCAATTGACAGTCCTACCAGCCCCACGTGCCCCAGCCACCTTCATCTGTTAATAACTCTAATTCTTGCTGGACCATGCAGCCAAGCCTCCTCCTACTCATCTTGGCACTAATTACTGTTATGTAAATAATTGGTGTGTAACTGCAAATTAATCCTCTCACGACTGTTAACTTCCAACTTTGACGAGGCAATGTGAGTGACCTGTGTGGTTGCAAATGGTGCAACATGGTCCTAGGCATTTGCCTCCTGTCTGTACGCACTTTGATTTATCAGGGATATTTTATTAGTATTTTGTATGTACTTAATGACGTATTATGTAGATTTCGTTGTCGTCATTGCTTTTCTGTTTTTTTCTTTTCTTTTCTTTCTTTCTTTCCATGAGACATTAGTGTGTGCCAAAGTGACTGTGAAAATGACCTTTTATTCTTACTAATGATGGAAAGACCTCTTGTCATGCACCCCACAAATAAACTCAATAAAAATTCAGTTCAACTGGGAGCTTGGGTTTGGTCAGCTGGTGGCTTGTTGTCTTCACCTTCCTGACGGGCAGCACTGAGGTGTCATGTGGTACCATCCAGCAGCATGAGTCACCTGGTTTCTGGTTCCAGTGACTTCCCTGCCCCCCCACCCCAGCCCATCCCCCTGCCCAACATAGATCTTTAGGATCCGTCTTTCACTAGCACACATACTGAAGAACTTTTCAAAGTAGGACTGTTGCACTCCACTTTGGATGTTGAGCTGTCAGTGCTAAGTGAGGACCTTGCAGAGATGTCTAGGTTTTCTGCTCCTAGGTGCTGCCAGGGTTGGCTTCTTCTTTTCTTGGGATCAGAACAGAACTGTGGGTTACAGCTTATGTCTCCTAAAGCACTATCGGGTCATTGTCCCACCTTGAGATGACTGTTCATAAAGAGTAGGTTCCTATCAGCCAAGGGATGGGGGAGGGCTGTGCTCTTGGGACAATCTGTTTAGGAGAAGCAGGGCAGTGTCTGTGTGTGTGTGTGTGTGTGTGTGTGTGTGTGTGTGTGTGTGTGTGTGTGTGTACATACATGTGCACAGCCCTGCCTGCCTGTACCTCCTATGTTCTGTTCTCAGTAGCCGCAGGGCCTGTGTCCTCTCACCTACTAACAATGACCAGGCAGTGGGTCACGGTTCAGCAAGGACCTCCCCTGAGGTGGGACTCCTGCTTCATGTTCATCAGTGCCAGGGAAGAGTAAGATACCTCATGAGGTAATGAGAAAGAACAATAGGAGGTGACCCAGCATCTAAGAAATGGGATTGGCAGCCCAGGCCTAGTCCCTAAACTCCAGAGACGTCACAAGAGCTGTGTTTGGGCCTACTGTCCACAGCTCTGCTTGTTAAACAAAGGAATCATGGCTGAAGAGAAATGGAGGCCCTGAGGATAGTCATGTCAACAGCACTGTATCCCTCAGTCCATCTCTCGGGAGATGAGTCTGGATTAGCTGCCCTCTAAGGGAACCAAACGCACATTAGTGCTCCTGATGGCCCAGGGTGCCACCTGCATAGGGCACATCTAAGGCCCACGATGGACAGGAAGGTGCCACTCATTTTATAAATTAGTTTCATGAGCTTTTGAATGACGCAATGGGCTCATGAGCCCGCCACTCACTTGCCATGGTGTATTTGCTCCCCCCGAGTGATCCCTCCTGCTTCTGTCTACCCTTTATGACATCAGGGGGCAATTCTTGCTATGTGCCTTTCCCAGCATCTGTCACACTTTACTTTCTCTCTCACTCAGAGTTCTGTGCACGACTCTCAGTTTCCTCCTAAAACAAATAATAAGTTTTAAAAGGCATTCCAGAAAACTGCTAATGAGAACAATCAACAATCCAGGTGGAATTCATAGACCATCCAGACTGGGGGAGGGGCACCCAGGTGACTTAATGTCTCCCATCCAAGTGCTAGCCAGGACTGGGCATGCTTAGTTTTTAAGGGGACTTTATAAACAATGTGTATGTTCTTGATGGCTTATCATCAATAGTTTTGGCCACCCATGGTGGTGCGTGCTTTTAATCCCAGCACTTTGGAGGCAGAAGACGGCAGATTTCTGTGAGTTCAAGGCCAGCTTGGTCTACATAGTGAAACCCTATCTTTAAAAAAAAATCCAAGAGTTCTTGTTATTAATCGTCACTGGGAATGGAATGGAAGATCAAACATCATAAAAATAAAAATTATCTTGGCGACCTTTCAGAGCCTCAGGACACACAGTCCAGCCTGCTGGAGGTGTAATTGACAACCCCTTATCTAGGAGATCTGTCTGGTCAGCAGTGTTGTTTAAAAAGACAACCACCGGTGTACTTTCAATAGGGATTGTAACTACCCCTTGATCTTGCAGATGGCTACATCCTGGAATAAAATGGTCTAGGATTTGCATATAATGTGTGCATCCTCCCAAACACTTTGCGTCACCCCCAGATTCCATGTAATTCCCAATACAATGTAAGCACTACATAGATAGTTCTTTTACTATCTATAGTTGTTTTTTGGAATACTGACCACAAAGGAGCCTGTTTAATACAGTGTTTTCCCCAAATCCTGTCCATGCTTACCTGGATCTAAGGATGTAGAGCCTGTGGGCACAGAGGACTGACGGACATGTTTTTGTTTTTGCTTTTTGGTTGTTATTAGTACACCAAGCTCTTAACCATTGGCTTTTTTTAAATTCACTCATTGGCTTGTTTTAATTTTTCAAAACTGAAGTTGTGCAGTTCAGTCAAAGGAAACCAGACAGAGAAACCTACCTGGTAAGCCAAGTGGAAAGGAGGGCATCCTTAGAAGGGATCTAAACCCTTAGGGTTGTCTCCATCAACTGAACACTGCCTTTGGCTAACCACTAATCAAGGACCGACCTTGACCCAGACTCAACCAACATTTTCAGCAAATATTTTAGACACCGGAGCTCATCTGGCCTTTGTCACAGCTAGGCCACTGTTGTTATAGTGGGAAAGTGGTCAATGAGAATAAATGTGGTTGTGTTTCAATAAAACTTTATTTATAAAACCAGATTTTAAATTTTAAATTAAAAAAAACAGATAAAAGGATGGATTTGGATCATGGCCCTGTATCGCTTCCTGACTTCTACAGGTAATCCTTGAATTGGCCTGGCTGATGGATTAGTCAGCTTCCAGGACTGTGTGATAAGATACCTGATATGTCAGATAAGTTTAGTACATTTGGGTCATAGCTGGTTGGAGCAGTGGTAAGACAGGATATGTCTGATAAGTTTGGGTAAGTGTCCGAAGACCTGCATAAGTCTGAGTCTTTAGTATCTGACAGAAACACCTTGGGAGGTCAGGCCAAGACAGATGGCACACAGGGAGGCTCTAGCTGAGACTGGTGCTTTTAGGTTGAACATTACCATAGAGTCAAATCCTGCCACAAAATTACATTGGGGTTCCACTGAGATGTCAAGTGTGAAGATGCGATTAAGTCCCATCCTTAAGGTTGAATTGAAGTCTCTCTTAAGAACGGAATGTCTAATCTCTGTCTCAACCTTAGAGATACCCTGAGAAAGCAGGCTCAGCTGGGGATTGCTTGCAGGAGGGGAGCTCTCCAGGTGAGGGGTCTGTGAATGCCACCCTGCTCAGAGACCTGGACCCCACACTTAACCTGGCTCTCCGCACAAGCTCACTGCCTCTGTGCTGCCTCTGGACTCTGTCACGTGCTTCCTCCAGCAATCTGCACTCGGCGGTGGGTACGTGTCTCCCTCACCTTGTCCTTTGGTTATTCTCCCACTCTTCTCTTTCAGAGGCCCAGTGCCAAGGCGACAAGTCAATGTTCTGTCGGATGGAAGTTTTGTCTCGCTATTGCTCCATCCCCAGCTACAACAAACTCTGCTGCAAGTCCTGCAACCCGGCCCACAACCTCAGCAACACAGAGGACACAGGTGTGGAGCCTCCACCCGGCAAACACAATGACATCGATGTGTTCATGCCCACACTCCCGGGGCCCACTATAGCTACTCAGGTGCAACCTTCGCCAGGGCCTCCCTTGGAGGCCCCCCTCAATGTCTCCAGCATCAATGCCACTGAAGATCACCCAGAAACCAATGCTGTGGATGTCCCCTACCAGATCCATGGTGTGGATGAAGAGGCCCAGTCTCCCAACCTGATCCCTAGAAGACCAAGCCTGTATGTAAAGACGAGGAACCAAAGAATCCAGGAGCTCATTAATGCAGTGCAGAGAAAGGAGAAGGCCGGAAAGTTCTAATAAAATGGAAAGATTCGCATCAACAGCTTTTTCCCCTTGCTTATAGCTATATTCCATGGCTTGGCAAATCTGGTGTTGTGGGAGACAAAGTCAAAATTCTCGCTTCCGAAAAGGTTTGGAAACTAGTACAAAAGAGTATATTTTGGGTGTGGGGGTTGTGACAATCAGACTGACATGTATTTTCCAGGCTAGGAATGACCTAAAGCTTAGGTTACAGTGGAATATTCAAGTTCCCTAGTTTCTATCAATGTTGAGAGGTCAAGAAAGATTACTCCCAGAGAGAAAAAACTTGGCTCCCACTTACTAAGCAGTGGTTGAGAACTGCCATTTCCCTGGTGATGACAGTGCTGGATCAAGGCATGAGAGCACTGGGGACTGTTAAGTGACATGATGTTTTATTTAATAGATCAGCTGTCAGGTTGAGTACACTGAAGTGCAGGTCATGAGCCAAAATGGCCTCAGAGGCCTGGAAGATGGCTGGATGAATGTGGTAGCTATTAGAGGACTTGAAGCAGCCAGAGAGCGGCACCCGTCTAGGGCTGTTGGTGGGCTCCAGCCGTAGCTGCCAGTGTGACATGTGTTTCTTCCGTGCCAGCCTGGCCTTGTCGTATGTTTGCACATCCAGACACCTGGGTTTCCTGTACTCAAAACGTTTTAAGTTGTAGGGGTGGGAGTAGGAGATGACCCGGGAATTTTAGGTCTAGACCCACCAGACCGTAGCCTCTGGTCTGTTTTAATTATTAACTGATTATCTGGTGCAGTTTCAACATCTGGTGCTCATGGTGTGCAGTGTTTTGATCTCAGCCGAGCATGGGCTGTGCACCTATTTAGTTCTTTCCAGGAAAGTGATGAGACTCCTATAATGGGGGATATGAGGACAGTTCCAAACAGGAGTCATTAGGTCAAAGGCAGTAAGGACCATCTCCTCTCCATCACCTTGGCCTTGCTTGATGCTGCCCATGCTCTTGTGGAAAAACCCCAGTATTCTTCTCTGACAAGTCTGGGTCAAGGCCCCAGAGAGGAAAAATGAACTCTGCTGGGATGACCCAGCATGTGGCCCAAGACGCAGGAGTCTCCCTTTCCTGGGATCCCAGTACTGCCACCAGGGTGGGGAGGTGCCAGGCTCTGGGGCCTCAGATTCAGACTATGGGTTTTACCTATAGTCTGACCTTGCCCCTTTATACGTTCTAGATCCAACAGTATGGTCTGCAATACGGTGGGAGGTGGGAGTCCCACTTTATCTTTTTTGTTTAGAAGCTTAGACAGCTTTTGTTTGAAGTAGAATGGTATTTGGTGACCCGGATGTGAATGGGGGAAATAAAAGGAAGTAAGTGGTTGATAGGAGCATGGTGAGCTTTGTCTCTTACTCACTGGCATTTTGTGAGCCTGCCACTCCAATACCCGACATGGTAAGACCCAAGAGCATATTAGCTCCATTGCTGGACCTAGCCTGACTGTAATTCTAAGCCTTCTCGTGTGCAGAAAAGTTCGAGAAGCTGTGTTCTCACCAATCGTATATCTTATTTTCTCTTATTGGCATCCCCCAGCCCTGCCAATCAGAGTTAAGAACACTGAGACTTGAGTCAATGCCATTGTGACTGATCCTCCATTGAGTTTTGGGGTGCTCAGTGTGCTTGTGTAAATCTGCATGTGTGCGTGGGGGGGGGGTCTGTGTGGATGGTCTATGGAAAGATGTCAGGGCGTAGAGATCAGCTGAACTAATGTTTAAGATGCTGCTTCACTTCCCTCCCAGAAGGTGGCCAGACCCTCACCACCCATTCCTTGCCTCCACATCCCAGACACTCCTACACTGCCCCAGCTCCCAAAGAACCAAACTGGAAAAAAAGATCCTTTGAGTATCTCTCCTACTATGTGTTTGAGAACCGTTTTGCTTTCCTGCCTCCTTAAGAACAGGGAAGGAATCCCATGGCTGGTCCTCAGTTGTGTTTACTAGTGGGCTGAAGAACTGAGTATTTTTTGTCTTTGGTAGAATGTAGAGGAATGTTCTAGACTAATAGTACTGAGTTTACCCATTCCAGTGTCTGTGGGATAGCAACACTCCATTGTCCGATCCCAGGAAAGCAGGGCTTCATAGACGCCGCATATGGGACAGCCGCAGGAGACAGATGCCCTGAGGGAGATGAGGTCCCTCATGACATCCTTGATGTCTTGCACCATGGGCTCCAGGTCTCTCTGGAGCTAGCAGTACTCATACACCTCTGCCCAAGGAAGACAGTGATCACTAGGCTCAGAAAAGCCTCAGGTTCCTGAGCACCAGGCTATCTGGAGAATGGATTTAGAAACAACCATAATAAGCTTTCAAAGCAGCTCTTACTTTGGAGGCATTCTTGTAGCCCTAGAAGCGGGTGCATGTCCTCTAGAAGTTTCTAGTACCATATTGTCCCCCAAGACTGCCCTAAGTCACCCAGAAAAAAAACTCCTGAGGCACCTGGGAGTCATTTTTTATTCTTATGGAGAATCAGAGCACATTTGAAGAAAGTTTTTAGGAAACCCTGTGGAATCTCATATATAAGCCTCACATTTGTATTTTAAGAGTTGTCTTTTTGGGTCTGTTTTAAGTATATAACTGGTGCTCAATAGCAATGTCTTTGTCTGAGGTAACATTCTGACTCTGTTTACTCCTGTGTGACAGGTGGCCACTGAATGGAGCCAAACATGGTGCTCAACTTAAATCACAAAATTTTATCTGACAACAGCCATTAATACATTTTTGTTCTGTATAGCAAAACTTGACTCCTTACTTTCATAACTTATTAAAGCATCTGTGGTTTTGCAAATCATGACCGTGTTGGTTTGTTACCTTGACTACACTCATCCCCAGCCTAAACCCAGGCAGGAAGAGATGTGTCATACTGGCAAGCCAATCTTGGTGATGAGCCCCAGGCTCCTGGGGCAGGGGGACATCTAAGAGCACTGGCTGAGCACTCCTTGGGAGAGAAGGGGTATCCTCTTCCAACTTACCTTAGGATGTGAATTAGCCAAGAGCCCCTCCCTCAATCCAATCATTGTGACCATTTCTCCTATGATTTCCAGGAGAAAACACTAGCCATTGAGCTAACTTTGAAATCCAGAGAAACAGGAACACTTTGTAGTGTAAAATAAGAGACATACTAAAAATAATGGAAATTTTTCTGGAATTCAAATTTTACTGAAAGTCTTGCATGTGTGTTTTTTAAATTTAGGCAGCCAACCTGTAGGCAGCATTGCACTTAGAAAATATTCTCTCTCACCCACTTGTGTGCTAGCCAGTATTGGAGAGTGGGGTAGGGAATTGAAGAGCACACTCCTCCATCTACTGGTGTAAAATCCTTGGGGGTAGGCCATGAAAAGAATATGTAGTTGCCAGCTGTTGGGTGCCACATTCTAGGAATGACCCAAATTTCAAAAGCCTTGATTTGTTATTCTAATACTTTCTAGATTCATAAAGCTCCTTGTATTAATTTGATAATTCTTAATAACTCCTGATTGTAGATTTTAGTATTTCTGCCATAGTTTTGTCAATTTCAACCTCTTTTATAAGATCACAGGCCACTTCATTATTTTGAGGGTCACTTGGGATACATGCAAATGTCTAGTTGACACTGTCTTCTTGGTGACATCATCTAATGATGAAGTGACCAGTTTTGCTTCTAGAAATGACTTGAGACTTTTTCTTGAAGCTAGGGGGCTTTGTGACCTTTCTCTGGTAGGAGGTTACAAAATGATACATCTATTCCCTTGTTTTTAGGTTTCCCACATCTAGGCATTTGTATGTACTGTGTATACGGTTTTTAACACTGGCTTTTGTTTTAAAGATTTTTATTTATGTTGTGTGTGTATGCCACATGACATCAGAAGAGGGTGTCAGATACTCTGAACCCAGAATTACAGTGGTTGTGAGCTCTCTGGCATGGATGCTGGGAACCAAACTCAGGTCCTCCAGAAGAGCAGCAAGCACTCTTACCCATTGAGCCATCTCTCCAGCCCTTGTTTTAAGCCTATTCCAGAGCTCATAATCATATGTATTACAGGTTGATCTCAAATTTGACAGAAATCTACCTGCCTCTGTTTCCCAAGTGCTGGGATTACAGGAGTGTGCTCCCACGCCCAGATCAGCCTAACGTTTTCCCATAAAAATCTCTATTGACACCAAGGTCCTTCCTTCCTTCTTGTGTAATCTTCGTCTTGACTTCTCCATTCTTTTTTTCTCCTCTTACCTTCTTTTTGACCATGTGCTCCCTCTACCCTCACTGCCCATTTTTTTCAGACATACCTGTGAGAGATCATTTAGCCTCTATGGATGCATCTGAGGAATTATACTGACTAGTTTACTGAGGTTGGAAGACTCATCCTAACGATAACAGCACCATTACCTAGGCTGAGGTCCTGAACTGTATGAAACGGAGGGTGAGCAGCAGACCATTGGCATCCTTTGCTCTCTGCTTCCAGGATATGGACGTCATGTGACCAGCTGCTCCCAGCCCCTGACACCCTGACTTCCCTACTATGATGGACAGTACCCTTGAACTGTGAGTCAAAATAAACCCTTTCTCCACTATGTTGTTACAGGAAGAGAACTAAGGTTCAGAGAAAACAGAAGAAACATCTCCTTGTGCTACTGGCAGAGAGGAGAAAGGCTACCACCTTGAAATAAGCCCCAGCTTAGTCTCTGAAACAAAAGCTTGCCTCCAAGAGCAAGGTGTTACTGGGGACTTTTTAACCAGAATATCATTAGATAGCCCCAGCTCTTTCCAGTCTCCTCCATGAAAAGAAGACGATAGTATATGGCCATGCTATCGTGAACATGGTCAATCTCATCTAATCTTGGAAGACAAGCAGGACCAGGCCTGCTTAGTGCTAGGATAAGAGGGAAGGGAATGCTTATGTCAGAGCCCAGGTCTCAACAACTACAAGTCTGAGATTTTACAGGAAGATTATCAAGAGTCCAAAGATTACAGAGATGCAAAACCCAAAACAAGAGAAAGGGAAGGAGAGGGAGAGACAGAGAAACAAAGAGAGAACAAATCAATATATCTTCTTGAACCGACAATGAAATATTTACCATGACAGGCCATCTGAACCTCAAGACATAGCTCAGCAAATAACAGAAATAACACAAACTCTTGAATAAAAACAAAACAAAAAACAAAGCAAAAAAACCCAAAACGTAACTAAATTAGAAACCAGCTGGGAATCTCTCATGGGCCAAAGAAATCTCAAGAAAAATTAAGGTTATTTTTTCTTTTTCTTTTTCTGAGAGATGGAGAGGGGGAGGTCAGAGGACAACCTCGGGTGTCTGTCCCCACCTTCCATCTTGTTTGAGATGTCTCATTTGATGCTGCATAAGCAAGACTAGTTCAGCTAGCTTGAAAGCATCTGGAATTCTCCAATGAGGACCAAAGACCAGTGGCTCTCCAGGAACCCTACAGGCATTTGGTGCTAGATTAGGGAGGCGGAGGCACTCAGCTTCAGGGACTATTGGGTTCTCGGCCTCTCTGGTGTGAGACAACTACTGCTGGACTACTCCAGTTCTAGCATGTAAGCCAATCTAATGGATTCCCTTTGAATATGGACTCAATGCTATTGGATCTGTGACTGTGGAGAACCCTAATACAAATGGACTACACAGCTAGAGCGAGACCAATGTATGTATCCATCATGGTGACCACCAAGTTTGTATTGACAAATTTGTAGATCACTTTCTTGAGCTTCCTTTTTTCTGACACACTATCCCAAGAGTCTCTGGTCCCCCTGCAACCCTGACGATAAATCTCTGCCTCATGTCACATCCACATCTAAGCACCAATAGAAAGAAACAATGAAATAAAGTGATAAAGACCTTGCTGACCACTGTTGGTTCACGGTTCCCCTGGCCAGAGAGAGGGGTCAGAGTTCAAAGATGTGATTGGCCTCTTCAGCCACCACTATACTCCACAGAAATGCCCAGAATGCCAGATGTTTTATTTCATGTGTTTCCTTCCTTAATCTGCTGCCATTACTTTTCAAGGCATCTTAACAGCTGGCCTGGGTGTTAGCTGCATTCAGTGAGAGAGATGGCAGAGTGTACTTACTCCATTTAAAGGGAAGCCAAATCCACTACTTCTACTGATTACAAACATGTCCATGGAAGATGAACTGTCAAACCTAGGCTTCTTTGATAAGAGAGGAGGATTCTGAACAGAAACCTCACATTCATCACTTTATACCATCACTTTTTTGCCTCAATTTTTATTATATTTAAACATACATAGACAAGTTTAAAGGTGAGCAATGAGAAATTCTATATCCACCACAAAGATTCAACAATCACTGACCAATTCTACAGTTTCAATTTAAAATATGCTGCAGACATTATGACTTGTCAACTTAAAACTTTTGCATGCACGTGACAGGGAAATATAAACTCAATATCTATTCTAAGAAAAATAAGCATACCACATTATCCAATACCTAGTCTCATCTTTATATTTCCCTAAACATCCCCCAAATGTCTTTTACAGTTTCATTCCTGACTATATTTCTCAATAAAGAGTTACACTTTGCATGTGGCTGTCTCAGGTGTCTTGGAAAAAAAAAGTTCATGTTTTGTTCTAAAATGTTGACTATTTAAAAAGTACAATTCAATGATCATTTCTGATGTCTCAAACTATATTACTGTATAATCTAACTTGTTACCCTCAATTCTTTGTAAATAGGAAGGGAAGTCCAGATAAGAGATTTCTGTAGACTTTCACTAACTGGTTTTGGCAGTGTGTCATAAATAATAGTGTGTTTCTAAGGCCTTGGCAGAAACCTCAACGGCTGTTGCTCACATGCAGGGGACTCTACTTGCCAGAGCTCAATATGAAAGCAGGTGCTTCTTCTGCAACTAACAGCTGTGCTCTTTGGGGTTAAGCAATGTTTCTTAATTTTTTTTTATGTAGTAGGTTTACCATCAATCATTTTTTTACAAGATTTAATGACAATGACAGTTACTAAACAATTTTTTCTAAGCTTATTGTTTGTGTGCATATTTAAAGATGGCTTTCTTCAAATAATTTTATAAACTTTTTTTCCATAACCTTTGGAAGATATTACATCCAAGCCCGTCATGAGTATGATGTTTGAAGTATCCTAAGTTTGACCAAAGGATGCACCTTCACGTTAGTCCCCATGTCCATCTATATTATATTAGTAATTCTAAAATGATGTTTTATCATAAGAATACACTCTAGGTACATTTATATTCCCTCTGAACCAAACATGCAACCAGTCTTTTTTTCAAGGAGTCCTGAGTCCTTTTGATGGTGAATAGCATTTGCAAACCAGAAAGTGGGCACTGAGCATGCACATGGCCACCAGGGACATAAGAAAGTCTGAGGTTCATTTGAAGCCTTATTTTTTCTACAAATACACGTAAACACATAAAACTACTCTGATGAGCCAAAAGAAGTAAATCAAGAAACATATTATGCTGAATGCCTGCTTAATTCTAATTCTTTCCTCAAACAGAAGGGTCTAATTAATGTTTAGAGTAATTTCTAAAATGACAAACCAATTGGGTAAGGAAAAAGGACTAGGGGAGATTTAAAATATTAAGATGATGAATAGATTGTTTAATATAAAATATTCATCTATAACTTTATACTTAAATCCTAAGGGCTGGAGAAATAGCTCAGCAGTAGAGCACCTCCTAAGCATGAACAAGGCCCTGGATTCAGTCGTCAGCACTATGAAGAAAAAAAGAGTATTAGAAGTTGTATAATAAAAAGGCAGCCTTACATGGAAGCATACCAAAGCAATACCACTATCTGGACCTTCGTTGGCTTTGAGAATTTAAGTAGTTATTATAGAAGCAGGTATAATCAGAGACAGAAGAAAAGGAGGTATGTTCTCAACTCTACTACTAAGACCAAAGCTAGAGGAAACTCCAAAGATAAATGATTATATCACTAGCATTAACATTTGAACAGGTTACAAAACAAATAGTGTTCTTGAGCCTTGAGGATAGAAATGAACCTGTTACTACCATAGATTATCAGAGCTGAAGACCTCGATTCTTGAAAGGTTATAAATTAAAATCCCTCCTGGTCCTATTGTGCTACCAGATTCATAGCAAGAGATTCTGTCAACATCAGCCTTCTGCAACATATAATATACTGCTTGGATGACAATCTGCCTACCTGTGTCTGCTCAGGCCAACTTCTACAGTACTGTGACTATTCAGCTATACAAAACCAGATCCACTACAAACACAGGCAAGCAAATGAAAGTTTCCCTTTGGGGAAGTATTTAATTTGAAAAAGTAAATTCTAAGTTAGTAAACAGAGTATACACATTGGCACACACATCTACCCCTGTATATGAGAGTATGTGCATGCAGCCATTTGCCTATGATGATGTTTTGGTCAATGATAGACAACATATATCACAGTGGTCTCATTAGACTATAACTGGCCTGGAAAATTCCCACTTGTCTAATGACATCAGAGCTGTCATGACTTTATAACCATCATAACACCTTAGGCACAATTCAATACTCACTTGTGCAAATAAACCTGCTGTGCTGGCAGCCAGATGACATTGCAGCACACACAACTATGTACAGTACATGACATATGATGATGGTGACAAACTATATTACTAATTTATTCACTTGCTATACTATATTTTTATCTATATTTTAGAGTGTACACATCCTATTAATAAAATTTACACCAAGCATGATGGCTCATGACTGCAATCCCAGTATGTGGGAAGTTGATGCAATAAGACTACAAGTTCAAAGTCAGTCTGAGCTATATAATGAGATCAAGGCCATCCTAGGCTACATAGTGAGACCCTATCTAAAATAAACTAGCAAATCAATAAAAAATACTATAAAAGTATGGATATATGCATATGGAAAAAGAGAAAGGAAAAATGTAATTAAATTATAATCTCAATTTTTTTAAAAGTATGGTATGTTAATCACCTCAAGAGATCATGCTGATTAGCTGACCCAGACCATCTAGGGTTGTGCAAGTACAATGATGCTTCTATAAAGACGAAACTGCCTAATGGAGCATTTCCAAACTGTATCCTCACTATTAAATGACATGACCATAAATACATAAAATCATATATGTGTATATATGAATATATATGCATACATACAAACATGTATGCTGTATAAGGGGCACTTCATAAAGAGTTCTATTGTTGATAAACAACAAATTATTCTCTTCCTCTGCAGTGGCTCTTTATGAAAACGAGTTCTCCCTAGACCAGCTCACCGTTTTAGGGACTGAGGCCCCACAATTCTTCATATTATCAACTATTTCAGAGACCATCTTGAAAAGAAAAGTCATGAAACAATGTTTATATGAAACAGTTACTCATGTGTTTTGTTTTTAAATGAGGCCTTCATACTTTTTCTATGAATTTAAAAAATGATATTCAATTTTTTTTGTAATAAATCTTAAATGGTTGCCATCACCATTCTTGGTATTTTCACTGTTCAACTGCATATGATTTAGTAGTAAGTATTTGTTGTAAAGTAAAAAAGTTGAAATCTATTTGGATTTGTACTCTAGTTACTCTTCTGGCTGCTGTCTTGGATTAGAGGGATGAATTAAAATCCTCGGGCTTGTCTCCTCTCAGAAATTTCTGATACGGAGTAAGGGATGATCCATAGATAAAAGGTGCTCCATATTCTTTCCATTTATAGAGCCTTTCTTTAAGGTGAACCTTTTTGTGTCTACAAAGGTTTGACCTATAACTATAGGCCTTCCCACACTCCATACATTTGTAGAGCTTCTCTCCAGTATGGATTCGCTCGTGTTCAGTTAGGAACGAATACTGGCTGAAGGCCTTTCCACACTGATTACACTGATAGGGTTTCTCTCCAGTATGGATCCTCTGGTGTCGATAAAGGTTTGATTTACAGCCAAAGGCTTTCCCACATTCTTCACACGTGTAAAGTTTCTCCCCAGTATGAATCTTCCGATGTTCATTGAAGGATGAATACTGGTTGAAGGTCTTCCCACATTCATTGCATTGATATGGTTTCTGCCCAGTATGAATTCTCTGATGTTCAATAAGGGTAGAGACACGTGTAAAGGTTCTCCCACATTGCAAGCACTGGCAAAGCTGTTCTCCAGTATGGAGTCTCTGGTGTTCAGCTAGGGATGGAAACTGACTGTAGCCTTTCCCACACTCAGCACATTTGTAGGGTTTCTCCCCTGTGTGGATTCTCTGGTGTCTGTGGAGCTTTGCTCTGCAATTAAAGGCCTTGTCACACTCAGCACATTTATAGAGCTTTTCTCCAGTGTGAATCCTCTGATGCACAGTGAGAGTTGAACACTGGCTGAAGGCCTTCCCACATTCCCGGCAACAGTAAGGTTTCTCTCCAGTGTGCACCCTCAGGTGTTTGATGAGTGTGGAACTGCTGCCGAATGCTTTCTCACACTCACTACACTTGTATGGCTTCTCTCCGGTGTGGGTTCTCTGGTGAGCCAGGAGAGAAGATCTATGGCTGAAGCATTTCTCACACTCGTTACACTTGTAAGGTTTCTCCCCAGTGTGAATCCTGTGGTGCTCAAGAAGATGGAGACTTTGACTAAAAGCCTTCCCACATTCACTGCAGACATAAGGTTTTTTTCCTGCGTAAATCTGGAAGCTTCTCATTAAATCAAAATCCTGTGGTAAATCTTTCTCCACAGTGTCATACATACTAGGTACCCTTTCTTGGGGATCACTCTCTTGTGAGACAAGTGCTTCACTGATAAATAATGGTTTTCCCAGCTCAGGGTCTGTGGAATTTCCATCTTCACTGAGAGTCTCCTTGGGTGAAGCCGCCTCCTGCTCATGAACTTTCTTTTCTTGTTCCTGTGTTATTAGGCTCTGAGATTTCACAACTTCTCCAAAGTTAGTTTTCCAGTGAGTACCCTCAGTGGATTCATACTTTATTAACCCATGAGATGTTTCTTCAATAAAAACGTCTTGTTTGGAAGGCAGTGCTTCTACCCTTGGCCAAATCTGGAAATCTGAAAAGAATTGGAAGAATTTATTCTTCCTTTGCTGGAAGAGAGACATGGATGTATCAGAAGGTCAATGAGATTGGCAACAACACACATGAAAGAGGTTTGGTGCAGTCTGACACCAAACATGGACCTAGATCTGGAGGGGAGGCAGGATGATAAGAAGCAAATGGGTTAAGGAGTAGGGCAGGACACAGGTAAAGGTTCTCCCCCACTGTGCTCCAGTATGGAGTCTAACAAATCAATGCTAAAGATGAAGGACTGCAGTTCGAGAGAAAAAGAATTAAGCAGGAAGGACAGACCAAGACAGAGCAGAAGACTTAAGGATATGGAGCAACGTGACATGATAAGCTGAAGCTAAGCACCATGGAATTCCTCAGGTTCCCTCACTTCCTGCTCTGTGTACAGAAGGGGTGGGCAGGTAGTTCCCTTTACTTTCTTCTACTCACAAGTCACTTTCATTGTATTTCCCCCATGCTTCCTCTGAAATAATTTTAAAGTCAATAATTTTAAAATATTTGGGCTGTTTTTCTTAAAATTGTGACTTCCCATTCAACTGTAATTTCATCACAGCTTGAGGAGGGGGGAAAGCATCTCTGTTAAAAAGATGAGATTTGGATCTTAAAAATTATAACAGCCCCAAACACAGCTGTAGCCATGTTTGACCTAAGTCCAAGACACTGATCAAAAGGAAAAACTATAGAGCAAGTCAGCTATGTGTACCAATCTACACTTCAGACTGAAAGAGTAACGTTTTTCTTGCTGTTTCTCATCACTGTCTACCTTTCTGTTAGGCCAAATGAGAAGTACTATATTCACTTCTTCTATAATCTGGAACCAGAAGACTCTAATATCTTTGTAGGAATCTCATGAATATAACGAAAATCTGTAAGTTTTGTGAAGTTAGTTTGTCCTGAAGGTCTGAGTATGCCCAACCCCAAGTTCAGCTCTGACTCTAGGGAAAAAGATTTAGTTTAAGTTCATGTTAAGAACTCTGAACTAGCCAGGTGGTGGTGGCACATGCCTTTAATCCCAGCACTCGGGAGGCAGAGGCAGGCAGATCTCTGTGAGTTCGAGGCCGGGCTGGACTGATAGCCTCCAAAACAATACAGAGAAACCCTGTCTCGTAAAACCCAAAAAAAAAAAAAAAAGAACTCTGAACTAAAATTCAGTTTTCTTTACTCAATCTATACTGAGAATGGATTAATGTTACATCATTGCATTTAGATGGCTGCAAGTCAACAAGCTATCTGTTAAAAAAACAATGGGCCCTGAACATCACAATAGGGCTCATTACTTACAAGAATGTCACTGTTGCAATTGCCCTTTCATATTCATGCAAACTCCTGTGTCTCCATTTCCCAATGTCTTACTCACCTAAGCAGGTGTCTTCAAGGTCTTTTCTTTCCATGCAGGGATCTTGTCCTTTCTGCAATTTGTGAATCACCCGAGGTATTGAAACCTGGATCCCTGCTCATGAGAAAGGGAATAGAGTTGGGATGAATGGCCTAAAGAGCAATCTTATGCCACTCACCTGACTCAAAAGCAGAGAAAGTCAGTCTTAGAAGACGGGGCATGCAGTGTGATCACTTCCAGAGGAGAAGTGAAGTTAGAACATGGAGCAAGAAGCAAGGTCCAATTCAAAATTAATACATGGTTCTGGAAATGAACTTCTCTGACACAGGGTATTCCTGTACAGTTTTCAACAACATCTAAATATCTTATATGATTTAAGACTCTAAACTGTCCTGTGTCAGAAAACTGACTGGGAGCAGGGTGCAAGGAAGGGCAAAGAAAAGAGAAGGGAGCATAAAAGGAGTCGGAGAAAAAACATGCTTTCAACTCCTCAGAGATCTGACTTTCCCCGGCAGCATAACGGAGTAGAAAAAAGTGGACTCTGAACTCAAAGACCAGCATCTAATACACTGGTTAGAGGCAAAAACCCTTACCCAGTGAGGCCAGGTTGCTGTAGTTCTCCAGCATCACCTCACGGTACAGGCTTCTCTGTGCAGAGTCCAGATGCAACCACTCATCCTGGCTGAAGAACAGGGCCACATCCCTGAATGTCACAGGCTCCTGAAAAGAGTAAACCCATTCTTGAGTACCCTAGAACAACAGTTCTCAATCTGTGGGTCACAACCCCCTGGGGGAATAAATGGCTCTTTCACAGGGGTCACGTATCAGATATCCTACATATCAGATATTTACATTACAATTCATAACAGTAGCAAAATTACAATTATGAAGTAGCAACAAAAATAATTTTATGGTTAGGAGTCACCACAACATGTGGAACTGTATTAAAGGGTCACAGTTATTAGGAAGGTTGAGAACCACTGCCATAGACCATCACCTTCCAGGATGAAGGTGACACTTGATGCTTATCAAGGAATTCTAAAACTATCTCAGTGTACTAAGTATTCTGAATCACCTGTTATGTCATTTTTGGGCAATAGTTCTTAACTATTTCACTAAGCAAGTAGTTACTGAGAACCTACTAGAATCAAAGACACATGACACCAGCTGTGGAGATTAGGGATTGTGGGGGCAGAGTCCCTGACAGTAGGGAATTAAAGTCCCAACCTAGAATTTTATAGTGTTTCTAAACAAGCACAGCATTCCCTCACTCAAAACCTAAGTAAAAGAAAGAAGAACAACATAAGTCAGAGCACACGGAGAGCAGTGCAAGAAAGCTGAGGGAATGCCAACCAAACACAAAGAACTCCATGGACATAAAAAATAAAGAAGAAATAGTTTAATGAGCATGTTAGGAATTGTGGTAGGAACTCTGCATATACTATTGCCTTTAAATCTTATGAAAACCCTCTATGGAAGAGGCTATGTATAGTTGAAGTACTTTGCAAATGGAAAAGCAGGCCTAGGAAGGTTAAGTAACCTAGGTCAGGAGTTGACTCAGTAGGTAAAGGCACTTGTTGTCTAGTCTTGACAACCTGAGTTTGATGGCTGAGCACCAACGCAGAACCAACTCCTACAAGTGGTCCTCTGATCCCCACACTTGTGCTGTGGTGCATACACACACACTCAATAAATAAATAAACAAGTAACCTTCCCAAGAGAATACTAGCAAAAAAAATGGTAGAACCAGGGTTTGAGTTCAGGTAAACAGACCTCTAAGACACTACCAGATAGGTTTCTATTCACTATGAAAATCAAAAGAACCATAGGATTTGCAAAACTCTACAGGTACCAGAGAGTCCTTAAGAAAGTAATTTCAGCCTGGTGGTGGTGGTGCATACCTTTAATCCCAACACCCAGGAGGCAGAGGCAGATGATCTCTATGAGTTTGAAGCTAGCCTGGTCTATAGAGCGAGTTCCAGGACAGCCAGGACTACACAGAGAAACCCTGTCTCAAACAAACAAAGAAACAACAAACACAGAAAAAAGTAATTTCTTCCAAAAGAAACTTAATCCCAAAATAAGAGATAACACAAGCAAAAGAGATTCTTGTACAATACAGACGAAGGTATTAAAGCTTTGTAACAATGCTATGGGTGAGTATTTTACTGAAAATCCATCAAAATGGGAAGGCTTATCATGCTAACCTTGCATTTTCACTACTGGGACTGACTCCACCACAACATTCTTACCACTATGTAGGGACATTCCTCCAGAAGGGTCCCTGGCAGGCTGGTTACAGGACCTGTGAATGTGTCATGCATGAGAAAATGGACTCTGGAATTGTTTACCTTCAGGATTGTGAGATAGGCAGACTACTAGATTACTATGCAGGTAGAGCTGTAATGACAACTGTCCTCATAAGAAAGACTCAGATGTAAGAGAAGCCCACAGATAACAGAAGCTGTGGTTGAGGTGATAGAATGACTTCTAGGCAGTGAAAGGGCATTTCCCTCCCAGTATCCATCCAGAACCAGTCCAGTACACAGGCTGACAATAAACCAGTACGAGACTGTCAGAACTGTGAGACAATCAATCAATTTGTGCTGTTCTAAACACCGAATCTGTGGTACTGCTACACAGCAAAATAATAACAACAACATAGAGGTAAAATTTTAAGGGTAACCTACATGTTTATTAATACGGCAATGGATATGCAAATGATAATACATGTTACCTGAAATACATATAGCTATTAAACAGAATGAGGTAAACTTGTAGCCTGACACCAGATTTTATATACTATTGATTAATATGTAAAGGTAAGCTACAAAACTTTTGAAAAGTTTTATATACATATACATCCATGCAGGGTTCCAGGACACTTCCCTAATTATTTTTTGGAGTTTGTGGAGAGAGGCAGAAAAGCAATCTTTCATTAATTTCTTAACATTCTCACATTTTTTTCTACGTATTTGTTTGTTCTTTTTGTTTTCAGTGCTGGAGATGAAACTCAGGGCTTCACTCATTTTAAACACGCACTCTACTGAAGAACCAGCCTGCCTCCACTTTAGGTTTAAAAGCTATCTTTTAATAAAGATAGCTAGGTTCATTTCTGTTTATGATTAAACCTCTATCTCTCAAGGATTGGGCTATGCCCCACCTGTAACCTTAACTACAAATGGTTCTGTACTGCCTGTTCTAGGAATGGCAATCATGTCTTTGTTTCAAAGGGTTACATGCCACCTATTACTTCCTTGCTATGACTACCTGTTGTTTTGACTACTTTGTTATGCCCACTTTGCAACCTTTGTTTCAGGGGGGACTAACTTGTTATGCTTGTGTTCTGCTCCTTTAACCCCACCTATTTTGCCCACCAAATCATCTATTTGGAAACCTCCTACCACTGAGCTATAAAGCCCCGTCTTCTTCACATCCAATGCTGACCTCTCACACCCTGCCTTAGGGAGTCAACCTTTGCATATGAATAAAACACCTTGCTTTAATTATTTGCTTGTTTTAATTAATTTGGTCATGATGATTTGGGTCAGTTGTATTTTTCCTCACATCTTTGGAATTAACACTACCACTGAACTACATACTCAGCCCCTGAATTATTTCAGGTCACAATTTAGGGCCAGAAAGATAGCTCAGTGTCAGAGCATTTGCCTGGCATATATGGGGCCCTAGATTCAGTTTCCAGTAATTACAAAAACAGTCAGAATCAGACTAAATTTCTAAATTGGCTTTTCCATTATGTTTTGCTATGAGCTGGATGTGAGATACCCTTTACATGCTCATGTGTAGGCACATTCACTTTGTCCCCAGCCTAGGGCGCTGTTTTGAAAAACTAGAATTTTGGAGCTGTGGTCTAGCCAGCAGAAGTGGGTCACTAGAGTGGGCCCTGGAGAAATCTCATTCCAGTTAGAGCTTTCTGCTTCCAGATCTATACAAATATGAACAAACTGTATCTACTTTGCATTCCTTTCCTGCCATAATGGACTATAGTTCCTAAAACTGTGAGCCAATAAATTCTCCCTTCTTTAAGTTGCTTCTGTCAGATATCTTGTCCTAAGAAAAGTAGCTAACATATACTTCATTGCATTATCGGTGGTTTCTCTGAGAATTACAGTATATATTTCTTCTCTACAGCAAAGATGTTTCAAAGATTGCCAGAAACTTGCAAGTAAAGAGAATAGCACCATGTTTTCTTTATGTTATGGCGCAGGTTTTCCCAGTTTACAGGACTACACCAATCATACTCCTGTAACGCTTTCATTTAGAGGCAAAGGAGACAGCACAGCAAGACTGAATGAAGAGACCAAGATTCTATTGCAATCCTCCTAATAGTACATGTGGGGACACCAGACCTTGAGCAGAAACCCACTTCCCCTTCGGCCAAGCGGGGGGCCAGAATTTATCTGAGAGGACAGAGAAATCTGCCCCAGAATCTAAGACGCCCCTAAAGAACTTGCCTTCTATCTTTAATGTAAGCTGGGGTGGTTCTCCATAGTGGCTACCCAAAATGCTGCTGGGCCGGTACTTCCAAAACCTTGGTTGCCCCTTTTCTCTTTAATTTTTCTAGCCTCACAAGGAGCTGTAGGGAGAAGGAGTAACTGAGCAATCCGTTCTCCTGCAGGGATGGCAACAACCCCACTGCCCACTGATGTCATTATTTTAATCTCCCCCTCACTATCCTGGTCTATAACACCAGGGTGTACCTGGATGCCTCGAAGAATAGTACTGGACCGTCCCAAGAGTAGTCCGACCGTGCCTGGGGGCAATGGCCCATGCACCCCAGTAGGGAGGGCCTGGATCCCCATTTCCGGTGTTAGGATTGCCCAGGCAGAGGGAGCGAGGTCCAATCCTGCACTCCCGAGGTGGCTCTAAGGAGGTCTGAGATATGAAGGGGTTGCTCTGGGGGAGAAAATGAATCCTGCCACTGCCCGGAGCAGGGGTCATTGCCCCGTACACATTGGTTTTGGGGCCCTGGGGCGGGGCCCTCCTCCCGTTTCCCTGATTATTATTAGCAGGAAGGAAATTTCCCTCCCGGTCAGTTTTAGAGTAGCAGTCTTTGGCCCAATGATATCCCCTTTGGCAACGGGAGCATATACCAGGTCTCTTGAGACCCGTAGTACTATTTTGAGGGCACTCTCTACGGAAGTGTCCCTCCCTACCGCAGCTGAAACATGTTTTTCTCCTTCCCAGAGTGGGTCTTTCTTTCCCCACTTGGGGCTGAATAGCAGCAGCTAACACTTGGCCCTGGATGAAGTTTCCATCAATGTCCCTACAGATCCGGATGTAGTCATTTAGACTTTTATTACGATAGGGGCGAAGGGCCTCCTTACAGTACTTATTTGCATTTTCAAATGCCATCTGCTTGATGACTGGCATCGCAGGCCCAATACCCCCAAATATTCTTTCTGCTACCTGACTGAGACGGTCTACGAAGTCTTGAAAAGGTTCAGAGGGTCCTTGAAGGACTTTGGACAGATGATCCCCTCCTTCCTTGGAAGGCAATGCTTTCCAAGCCCCTTGGGCCACTGCTGCCACTTGGGCATAGACTGCGATGTCATATTGCATTTGTTGCTGAATGGTGGCGTATTGACCACTCCCGGTAAGCATCTCCACATTTCTCTGGGGCTGTCCGGCCTGTGCATTTCTTTGGGCTGTCTGGCTGCATCTTTCCTGAAACTCACCTCTCCAAATCAAATAATCTCCCCCTGATAGAGTCGCTCGGCAAAGCTGCTGCCAATCACTAGGTGTCAAGTTAAGAGACGCAAAAGATTCCATTAAGGAAAGTGTAAAGGGAGCCTGTGCTCCATAATTTAAAGTTGCCTCTTTAAGTTGTTTTATCTCCTTAAAATTTAAAGGGTTATGACGCCGAATGACCTGTCCAGAATTGTTCGGATCTGGAACTTCCATTACTGGGGCCACCACCGGGCAGCATTGGACCCCTCCTCTGGGTCTTCCCTCCAGGTCCGAGCAGGACTGGGCTATCTCAGAGTATGGGGAAGGGTTTCTCTCCCTGTCCTGTCTTTCCTTAAATTGAATCTTTTTTAGTTCTTTTTTTAAGGGCCGCGATCTCAGCAAGTAACCGTTCCTTTTCAGACTGTGACGAGTCTGAGTCTGAGCTACTTCCATTTTCTAGGTCTGATAGAGAAGGATATAACCGATTCTGACCGGAGTTCTTCTGTTTGGGTCGCGCCCGGAGATCTCTACCCGTTTTTTTGTTGTTACTAAGAGACTCCCCTTCATCCTCACTAACAATGGAGCCTCTAGTTTCAGTCAGGGTCCCTTCAGATGATTCATCATCACTCTCTGCCCCTGAACTCAAGGAGGCTTGAGTCTCAGTCTCTTGTAATTCTAAAAAAAGCCTCTTTTGTGTCCTGAACTACCTGGCGGTGACGAACCTTATCTGTCAAAAGCGCTCCCCTCACTAATCTCCATAAGGAGAATGTCGTAGGGGGTAAGGACTCAGATCCCTCCTTTCGTAAAAGTCTATGAAGATCACGGCGAACCTCCTCCCAATCTGGAATATTTAAATTTCCCCCAGTAATGAACCATGGACTGGCTCGTTCAATTGTCGCACCTGCTGTGCGGCCTGCATCCGAGAATGTAGCGAGGTGGTCGGGATAGATGACACAGAGACCGGTCGGTTGCTTTAAGAAAACTTTATGCTTCCCAAGTCAGCTTAGGAGGAGATTCCAAGTCCGCTTAGGAGAGAGAAGTCTCAGGAGAAGTCTCAGGAGAAGTCTCAGGAGAAGTCTCTCTAAGAAAAAGGAGCTTCCCTTTTTTAAGGACTTCTGCCATTCATCTACATACCATTCTTTCCTCCTGGCTGGTGGTCTAATCTCCGGCCCCAGAATCGGGGAGACACCACAGGGAAACAGGAAGAGGCATCTAGCCGTAGGAGGTGTGAAAGGCATGGTATTTCAGTGAGCAAGCCCTTATCTCAGCCCTATGAAGAGCTTTAAAGCACTGAATTGTTTTCAGTAAACATTACACAGATGCCTGCTCCCAGGCCGAAGGGGAAGTGGGTTTCTGCTCAAGGTCTGGTGCCCCCACAAGTACACACAGATCTTACTCTAATATCCCTGCATCTGTGCGAGTGACTTGGTTTGGGGAGCCCTCAAAGGTGGAACTCTTACTTACCCAGTTACCTTTCTAATGCTCTAACCTAAATTCTCAGCCAGTAAACTTCCTTTTAGCCACCAGAACTTCCTAGGGTTTTTCTTGTTCTGCTAGCAACAAATAAGCTGAATTTCCTTTTCCCTGAAAATGTCTTCATTCTGCCTTCATTCCTTTCTTTTTTTCAATTTTATTTTTTATTTTACATACCAACCCCAGTTCCCTCTCCTTCTCCTTCTCCTTCTCCCACCCCCCTTTTCCCCTTTCCCACATCCATCTACTCCTCAGAGGGAATAAGGCCTCCCTTGCAGAGTCAACAAAGTCTGGTATACCAAATTGAGGCAGGACCAATTCCCTCTCTGCTGTATCAAAGCTGAGCAAGGAATGGGCTCCAAAAAGCTAGTTCATGTACCTGGGATTTACATTCATTCTTGAAGACAGTTTTCACTGGGTACAGACTGAATGACAGTTTCTTTCTACATATGAAATATCTTTTGACTTTTTCTGGACTCTGTTGTTTCTGTTGAAAAGCCAATGGTCATCATTTCTCTCTATGTAAATATCTTTTGGTTTGCTTTCAAATTTGTCTATGACCGTTCAGTTCGATATGATGGGCAGCAGTCATGAGTGGCCATTATCACAAATTGTGGCTTCTCTAAGTGATATGTCCTATGCATCTAAATGTTTAACAGACTGGTTTTCTAAATATGTGCGTGTTTATGCACAGACACATATACACAAATGGAAACATAAATACACTCAGTATCTTGGTAATTTTATATTGGTTACATTTGAAATATTTGTATAAACTGCATTAAAACATTAGATTGTTTTCTCCTATATACTTCTTTACTATTGTAACTATAAGGCTTTTATACACATGAACTGCACACATGGTTCACATTCTACTCTTTTGACACACTACTACTAATGATAGGTATCTCCTTCTCACAAAACTCTGATTCACAATGGCAAAATACATTTCACTCCTTAGATTCTCAAAGTTATGTAGCCACATTCCTTGTGGATGGGTATTTGTGTCTTTACTTTTTGTGTGTATATGCATGTGCATGTATTTATATGTGTGCACATGTGTGTTGTTGTGGAATAATCGTTTGTACATTATGAAGAAGTGTCACTCTGACTGGTTTGATAAAAAGCTGAATGGCCAATAGCTAGGCAGGATTTCCAGGCATAGAGGACACTGGGAAGAAGGGCAGCACTGAGAGGCGACATGGAGGGCGCAGGCAAGCAGATGGACAGTATACAGGTGAGGTAAACAAGCTCAGAGCAGCACACAGACTGATACAAATGGGTTAATTTAAAAGAGCTAGCTAAAAACAAGCTTAAGCTATTGGCCAAGCTCTCATAATTAATGGTAAGTCTCTGTGTCATGATTTGCGAGCTGGCTGGTGGGACAGAAAAAGGCTCACTACAGATGGTGTCCAATGTGGTGGCACATATTTCCACATAACACCCAAGAAAGCTATTTAAAAAAGTGCCAAGCACACAAAACAGGGCCAAATGTGGCTTCCTAGTCCTGTAGTCTCTCATGCAGGCTGCAGTACAGACACCCATTTCCAGCCACTGCCTGTGGGCTTGAGCCACCAGCACACCGTGAACTAAGTTGTGTAGTGGCTTAAGATTTTGCTCATGCAGACAGAAAAGGTTGCAGATACACAGTGAAGAAAGTTCAGACAGAAAAAAAAAACCTGTAAACAGATGACAGTATGTTTAAAAATGCACATAGGCCTAAGAAAAACATAAAAGGTTATAAACAGTCATAAAATAATAATATTCTAAAAATAATAAAGTTTTTGAGGACAGAAGTAAGGTAATTTTTTTTAAAAGCCACTTAAGAGACGTGAACTATGCAGGGAGTCTAGATCCTGTGTGGTGTTGCATTGACTTTACATTTTTGATTGCTGATGAGCAAACAATAGCTGCTGAGAAACAGTGGGTTATAAAAACTACTAAATTAAACAAACCAATATATCTAAAAAATGTCTTAACTTCAAAATGGAAGTCAAAAAATATGTTATATTGGAGAATAGGTTATGCTCTTGTTCCCATAGAAAAAGAAAGGCTGTGGATTCATTCAAGGTTAAAGAGGATTAAGTTTGATTGGGGGAGAGCCCCTGAAAATCCCAATTATAGACATAAAGAAATAAACCTAAAAAAAAAAAGAAGACAAAAAAATACCTACAAGATAGGTGATATATCTTTTTACCTCCTCAAATATAAAACAAAAAACTCATCCTGTAAAATGCACAGTTCATAACTTATGTTAATTCAGATATATATGTTAGCTTTGAAAGTCTGTGTGTTTTCAGAACCAGTGGACCAGACACCAATGAAAACAAGTTGCCCAGGGGATCCTGTCTCTCTGAGTGCATGTTGTAGTTTCCTCAGAGTGACAGAGTGCTTGTTGTAGTTTCCTCAGAGTTTTGCATCCAGAACAGCTTCAAGGCTGCTGACTACCATGGTCCAGCCTCACAGACTTCTCCTTCCACGACTCCAGGTAAGCCTTGCACTTTCCCATTATACAGAGATTGGACAACAAATGATACAGCTAGCTCTCCCAGGACTTGATTAATATTCCAGTTTTCTCAGGGTCCCCTAAAGATGCCAATGCCCCCCAGAAAACAGGAAGCAGTCTAGAGAATACAATGCCACTTTCCCAAGAGTTGGGGTGGGTAGATTTTAATTGTTCAGTAGTTTATGGATGTTTATCATAGTTTAGGGATGTTGGTTACAAGTTGTTACTGGTCATGGTCAGGGAGCAAAGGAAACTCTATTCAGGGATCTCTTTTTGAAGGAAAAAGGGAGACCTAGCATAGAAATGATGGGATAAAAGGGTAGATTGTTGAGTCTGTTTTTGAACAACCACTAGTCTCAAACAATTTACATTGGTATGGACTTTTGTATATTGATACAAATTTAAAGTTATTTTGTTATGCTGTGTATAGGTTTCTACTTTTGTTTAATATGTTGTACCTATACAGCTTATTTAAAAATGAAAAGTTTTAGTCCTTGAAAGCTATTTAGGATAATAAATAAATGCAGGTTAATAGCTTGTCATCTATAACAATCAAACCTATAGTAATATTAGGAATGTTTTCAAAGTCATACAAAGATATATTTTAAATACATAGATGGTCTTCAAATACTTCAAAGTCCTACAGAATATGACATTTAAAATGTTTTGATAACATAGGGTTTTCATGACAGAGAGACACATCTGCTCCTGACAGCACCAATCTACTTCATAAAATGATGATGGGTATCAAAGAACCTCCATATGGAGTTTGCTTTCTTTGTGGCAAAAGCCCGCCATTTGGGCAAGAAACTGCCCTTACCTCTACTGCTGACAGTATGCTGTACAAACTGGACAAGTAGGACATGAAGGAACAAAGACTGCCGAACTTTGCCAAGACAAGGTGGGACATTCCTTCAAAAATTCCTGCTTCACAGCAAAGTCTATCAGATATTCTAAGGCTGTAGACCAAAGATTGATGCCCCAATGTTGCAGTGGAACCTTGGGTGACTTCCAGGCAGCTAGATATGTCTGTCATTTTTTAGTTTTGGAAGTTGCTTGCTTTGTACTTCCTGTGTGCTCAGGTAGTAGTATATCTTTCTCAAATCTCTGATGGAATTAAAGACTAGATAGTCACAGTTACAATTTCCTTTACTCATGATAAAAAGTAAACTAGGTACAAAACGCATCAAGAGAGGATAGATAATGGAGTATTTTTCTCTCAATTTGCCAAATACAAATGGACTGGGCATTGTAAATATAATTCTTACTTGATAACTGTTCTTACTGTATATAGTTTCATTTGTTAAAGTTAACACCTTTTCTTTCAGCTAGACAATACCACCTGATAATTGTTCTTATTGTATATAGTTTTACTATGTTAGAGTTAAAACCTTTTCTTTTTATTTATACAAAAGAGGAAAATGTTGTGGAATAATCTTTTTATATACTGTGAAGAAGTGTCACTCTGATTGGTTTAATAAAAAGCTGAATGGCCAATAGCTAGGCAGGATTTCCAGGCATAGAGGACACTGGGAAGAAGGGCAGAGAGGAGAGGAGCGGAGAGGAGACACAGAGGAAGCAAACAAGCAGGATGGACAGTACAAAGATGAGGTAAATGAGCCTCAGAGCAGCACACAGAGTAATAGAAATGGGTTAATTTAATTTATAAGAGCTAGCTAAAAACAAGCTAAAGCAATTGGCCAAGCTTTCATAATTAATGATAGTGTAGTGATTTGGGAGCTGGCTAGCAGGACAAAGAAAAAGACACTACAGTGTGTAGAGGCCAGAGACAGACACATGGTGGGTATCTTGTTCTACTGCTTTCTAACTTACTTTTTCAAACAGAACCTCTCATTGAACGTAGAGCTCACTGACTCGTAAGGTCTCCTGTTGAGTGAGAGTAAGGGTTTGCTTGTCTCTGCCTCCCAGCTTTTTATGAGTGTGCTAAGGTCTGAACTCAGGTCCTCACGCTGTGTGGCTAGCACTCTATCCATCCCCCTAGACTCTGCAGATGAGGATTTAGATGGCTGTTCTTGTCATAAACAGTATACAATGACCATTCCCCTAGCAATCTCTCTGGGTAGGGGCACACCTATAATTACAGGGTAAATGAATGATTCTCAACCTGTGGGTCGTGACCCCTTTGGGCATCACATATCAGATATCCTACATATCAGGTATGTACATTCAATTTATAACAGTAGAAAATTATAGTTATGACGTAGCAATAAAATAATTTTATGATTGGAGTCACCATTAACATGAAGAACTGTATTAAAATGTCACAGCATTAAGAAGGTTGAGAACCACTGAGACAGAATGAACTGTTGCCATGCATTTTTTGATTTGCAGATGCAGCAGGCTGTCCTTTTTCAAGATGGCAACATTATCTCTCACTTTATATACTCTTTGTATAATGAGACATTAGTACTTTCCCATCAAGATGAGTTCCCTCCCTCAACCCTATGAAGTGGTATCTTAAGTTATTTTTCTATTACTATAAGACACCATGATCAAAGCAACTTATAGAATAAAGAGTTTATTTGTGGCTTACAGTTCAGAGCATGGCAGCAGGCAGGCACACATATGGCACTGGAACAGTAGCTGAAAGCTCATATCTTGATTCACAAGCTTGGGGCAGAAAGGAAGTTAACCTCAAAGCCTGTCTCCAGTGACATACTTTCTCCAACAAAACCCATGCTTCCCAGTCCTTCTCAAACCGTTTTACCAGTTATGGACAAAGTACCAAATATGTGAGCCTATGGGGGCCATTCTCATTGAGAACACCACAAGAGGCTCAGGACTGCAGGAGCCAGGGGAATGTAATGGAAGATGTGGAGGTTTGAATGAGACTGGCCCCATGGCTCATATATTTGAATATTTGGTTCCTGAAGTGGAATAATCTTTTTGTACAATGTGAAGATGTGTCTTTGCCCAAGGCACCTTCTGATCAGTTTAATAAAGAGCTGACTGGTCAATAGCTAGGTAGGAGGAGGTTAGGCGGGACTTTGGGACAGAGAGAGAAGAGGCGATGACTCTAGACATGAAAAAGATGCCAGAGGACACAGAAGAAAACAGGATGTCCAAGATGGAGAGAGGCAAAAAACCATGAGGCAAAACATAGATTAATATATATGGGTTAGTTTAAGTCTAAGCTATAGGCTGTTTTCATAATTAATAATATGTCTCTGTGTCATTTTTTGTGAGTTGGTGACCCAAAGAAAAATCTGTCTGTAAGTTCCCAGTTGGTAGACTATTTAGGAAGAATTAGGAGGTGTGGTCTTGCTAGGAGGTGTGTCACTGAGAATGGGCTTTGAGGTTTCAAAAGCCCCATGACGTGCCTAGACTCTCTCTCTCTCTCTCTCTCTCTCTCTCTCTCTCTCTCTCTCTCTCTCTCTGCCTCCATCTTGTGAATCAGATGTAAGATCTCAGCTGCTCCAGTGCCATGCCTGCCTGCCTGCTGCCAGTCATGCTCCTCAGCATGATGGCCATGGACTAACATCTGTTCATCCCAGGTAGAGAGGGCACCAAAAGACAGAAATCAATTCTGTGTGCCCCCAGCTTGGCAAACCTATGCATTTACTGAGGTTTCTTACAGTACTATGCCCCACCACAGCATGAGCAACTCTGGAAAAGTCCCCAACACAGACAATCTTGAGGCCCTAATCTGAGATGCTGCTCTCCATAGTTCATTGCTGTGATCACAGGTCAAGGTCTTCTGAAGGTCAACAAACTTTAGTCTGTGCCTCATGATGGTGCCAGAAGGCGCTAGTTACACTACAAGTTCAAACGCTTCCGTAACTTCCCCTACCTAAAACAAAGACTGTTTATGCACCATGGGGTGAGAAAGCTCACATAGAGAAGCATCCCCCCACCTCTGGACAGAGGGTAGTGCAGGCCAGAGCCAAGACTGCTGGACACTGTACTCTGCTGGTATTTGTCAGCACTGACTTTATGGGGGAGAAACAGGCTGAGCATGGCAGTTACAGGGATTGATGGCTCTAGAGACCCCGAGGATGAACCATCCTGCTCAATTGGCTTTGTACCCCACCGGCCATTTCTCTGAAAACACTACAAAGATAGACATCAGTTCTACCACTCCTCAGGATTTAAATTAACCAATGAAAACGGGGAAGTACTCTGACTTTACTAAGACTCATTAAGAGACAGTTCTTTCCTAGGAATGAAAAGGTCAGAAGTTCTACCCCTAGCCCTGGATGAAGACCTGACACTCTAAGCTAGCCAGAAAGAACTACACATATTCTGTGTCCTTCCTTTAGAAGTTAATCCAGGGGCTGAAGCAATGGCTCAGTGGCTAAGGGTACTGGCTGCTCTTCCACAGAATCCAGGTTCAATTCCCAGTACCCACATGGTGTCTTACAACCTTCTATAACTCCAGTTCTGGGTCATCTGACAACCTCTTCTTGCCTCCATGGGCACCTGGCACACAGGGTGCAAGTACACACATGCAGGCAAAACATACATACACATAAAATAAAAATAATAATTTTTCAAAAATTTTAAAGAGTTAATCAAGCTGGACCTGTAAATTACCTGGCCAGGAGTTTGCCTCTACCTGTTTTCTCCCTGCCTGGTCCCCCACAAAAATCTGACTCACCTTAAGATATGTTAAGGAGAAGGAGGACTAATTATCCCTTAAAGAAATAATGTGTTCATCCTTCCCAGAAGCCTTTGCTTGGGCAGTGCCTCGTAGGTTTCCATCATGTAGCCTTTAGAGCTTGCCCGATTTTCAGTTGCCCAGGAAATTGAGTTTTCCTTTTTATTCTTTTCTTTTTTTTCAGACACTGGACAAAATCCTAAGCATGCTTTCCTTGGCACACTGCGATTTCTCATGAATTCCCTGGAGCTACTTCCCCAACCACACAACTTTCTCCCACGAGGAAGTATGCTGACCTCTGCTGCTGACACTAGGAAGTGTGCTGACCTCCGCTGCTGACGCTGCCCCTTTCTTGGATCCTATAACACACGGCTTCCTCCTTTTTTCCATCTCTCCCCTCCTGGCAGCTGCTGAGATCTACAGCCTGACTGTCCTGCTATTTTTCTCAAACTCTAATAACATTTTCTTCAAGCTTCCTTCTGAGTACATTTCTAAATTCTTCTACTAATGAAATTAAGAACCCAATAGAGGGGACCAAATTCCCTGGCAACAGAAGGTGTTTTAAATTATAATGAGCAACCATCATACCTCCCCTTTTGTTAACAAAATGAGATAGACATTCTATCCTAAGGATCCCCCCTTTTTTTTAAAGAAAGACATCTGGGAGGTTTTGTGAGATGGTGGGTACAGGACAGCCTCTGCTCTGGACCTGGCAGAATTCTTTGTCCCTAGGTCTACTCCTTTGATAAGCATAGAAAGGGTGGCTTTTGTGTCTTTTCCTTGAAGGTCAGCTTCAAACTGACCTTTGAATACCTCTGTTAAGTGCTAATTTTGCAAATGAGAAAAGTAGCAGGGGCTTAGAATGGAAATACATCCACACCTTTGAGTCAGAAAGCAATTTATGCAAAGACAAGCTTCACTTACTGTCCCTCGAGCAGCCAGCAAATCCACAGCCATTTCCTTTCTTAGTTTTTGGGCCAAAGGACAGCTGAGTGCCTGAAAAGGGAAAAAGGTGCAGTAAGGAATTCTGGTGCCAAGGGAAGGCGTAGAGCAAGGACAATAAAACCACCCGTACGGAGGTCTGGAGAGGTGGCTCGGTGCTTCAGAGCGCTTCCTTGCAGAGAACCTGAGTTTGATTAGCAGCACCCACAACTCGAGTTCCAGGGTATCCAACATCCTCTTCTGGCCTCCTCAGGTTCTGTGCTCATGGACACATACACACATACAGACACAAACATATACATATAAACATCACTTAATTTTAAAACCCACCCATAATGGTCATGAGATCCCAAGAAAGCTATTCCCTATAAACAAGGCAAACCAAATGATAAGGCTGCTGACCAAACAATCACTTCTAATGTCTTACACTTGTCCCTCCACACCCACCTACAGGCCTGTTAGCACCTAGTACAAAAATTACGACAATGTCAAAAGGTTGGAGATGCCTGACTTAAAGTACAGTGGATGGTATGTCCAAGTTCTCTGCAAATGCAATGCCAATCTACCTAAAGGACTTGAGTTTTGGCTGTTTGGGAATTCCTGGAACCAGTCCTCTGAGCAGCAGAGGTGGGGCTGTGCTGTCGACGTGGCTGAGGTGGAGAGCCAAGGGGTTCACAGACTGCCCAGAGTGTCAAGACACTGCAAGGCACACAGATGGGAAGGGAATTCTGCTTCCAGTGCAAGTTCCCAGACAAGACTAAGCGAATGTCCGGGCCACACTGTGCCTTGGTTTCTTCATCTGCACCGTGGCCACGATGGGGCCTGTAACAGTATCAGATGCGCTAATTCATCAAGCTAGCCTAGACTGCTAGGTTTCGGCTGTTGCTTTTATGACCTACATCGCTAAGATGCAACAGAAGATGCATAGGCCCCGGGACCGCAGTCTGGGCCCAGCCGCTCCCCGTGGCTAGCCGAGCCTGACGGCGGGTCCCCAATCCAGAGGCCGCGGGGCAGATGCCAGGCCGCGCCAGGCCCGCCTTGAAGCCCACCGCCCACTACGCCCCGCCTGCCCCCTCCGTCCCACTCACCGACGCCCGCACTCGCTTCAGCTGCCCTTAACACGAGCGGTCTTGAGGATGTCTGCCTCAGACGCACCCTCCTGGAACAATCAGGATCATCTTGGTCAGGAGCCCCCCCCAAAAGAGCCGCGAGCTACCCCGCCACCAGGAGAAGCCCCAGAGAACTACCATTCCCGTCATGCCTCGGGACCTTTCTGACTACATTTCCCAGTAGGCACCGGGACCAAGCGATTTCCAAAAAATTGAATGAACCTGTGGTGGTATCCGTCTTGTACAGGTTATTGTAGTCTGGGGCTGGGGCAATTCACTACAAACCTGCAAACCCAACCAGGCTCTCTCAGTCAGTCTCAAGACTTGTTCTCTAGGAGGACGAAGTGATGTGACAAGACAAAACCAGAATTTAGTGTCTAGGAGTAGGGACCCCACCCACCCACCCACCCATAAGTATCAGGCTAGCCTGACTAGCTACTCAGAGTTGCAGGACAGCCAGGCTGCATAGAAAGACTTATGTCTAGAAACAGGAAACTCTGTGTAGCCTACACCACTAATCATGATAACGTAAATCACTGTAACGTGTACAATACACAGAAAACAATGCATACAGGTACCGTTTCAGGTTCTTTTGCTTGTTTTGTTTTATGACAAAGGGCCCAGGGTAATTTCAGAAGCAAAAGTATTAATATATATGTAATTGACTGAATACACATACTTAGTATTTATTTATATCCAGCTAGCTGCTGAATCCTAAGATCAATGGCCATTTGGAGAGGCTAAAAGACCTGCTCCAGCCCCTACCCAGGGTCCCAAAGGTGAACTGCTTCTCAGGAGTGAAGGAGGGGTAAAAGATTTCTGTAGTGACCTCACACACAATCTGAGGGTCATGCTCTTTATTCCCTATGCTCTTTACTGTTCTGTTTCTACTCTAATAATCCTGTCCTACTTACAACTTCTCTATGATTCTTCTGAAAGGAGTAAAATGGGAAAATTAATAAAAGTCTAAAACTTAAGACTCCAAAGCTCAGATAGGAAAAGAAAATTTTCTTTTGGTTTTTCGAGGCAGAGTTTCTCTGTGGCTTTGGAGGCTGTCCTGGAAGTAGCTCTTGTAGACTGTTCTGGAAGTAGCTCTTATAGACCAGGCTAGTCTCAGAGATCCACCTGCCTCTGCCTCCTGGGTGCTGGGATTAAAGGCATGCACCAACACCACCTGGCAGGAAAAAGAAAATTTTCAAGCCTAAATTCCCAAAAGGGAAGCAGTCAGATAAGGCTAAACAAAGAACTGGGTACTGACCAGAGGACAGGACCAGATAACACACCCCAGCTGTTTCTTCATTTCCCTGCCCTAAGGAAGATCAGATAGCTATCAACTCCCAGTTGTAAAAACCCCTGGCCCAGGGAATAATTAACAGACTTACTTCCTCTACAATTTCCTGCTTAATTGGATCCTGCCAAAACATATACTTCCTATGTAACCATGGAAGCTTTGTAATCTCAAGACTTTCAATCTTCTGAGCTTTTTCTTTAAAAGCTCCCTCTCAGCTGTAAGTGGTGTTCCGTTTGCCTCTGAGCCAGCAGAACCCAGGCTGCAGCTTGAAATAAAAAGAAATCTTTGTTCTTGTATTTGGTAAGTCACCTGCTTGGTGGTGGATTTTTTTGGTGGGGGGGGGGATCTGTGATCTGGGCATAACACTTCTTGCTTCTTCTATTCTAAAAACTCTTCTTCAGGAGCCTTGAGGTGATAAAGAAGTTTCTCTCATTGGTCAAAAGCACATTCTTAGAGGAAGCAATAAGGAGCTGAGCCGCAAAGTCATAGGAGCAAAACCATGACCACGCAGGGGACAAAACCAATGACAACTCTGAGACACAGATCTATTGTTAGTAGACTAACAACTAAATAATTAGCATGCTTTCCTTAGTAGCCTTGGTAAACATCTATGACTCTGACCTTGTGCGAGCTGTAAAGTTTTTTGTTTTTACAAAAAAGACTTTGGTCTAGTTTGAACTTGCTCTGAGGTGAAAGTGAACTAATTGTTTGCAGTAGTCTGAATAAGAGAACAAGGCAGGCTATTAAGAGTTAACACCTGCTGTATCTCTCATGGCCCCTACATCTGCCCCTTTTTTGTTTAAAAAGCATGTAAATCTCTCTAAGGCAGAGAGTAATGTGGATAGTTGAAAGTCTGAAGATGATTGGAAGAATGATAATGATTTTGAAATTAATAATAATTTATATTTAATCAGTATTTATATCTATAATCCATATTTATAATCAATAATCAATAGCTATAAACAATAATGATGATATCTATAAATAATAATCAACTAGTAAACTGTATTTATGGCAAATTGAGAACTATTTGTAATTGTAAATGATTTTATAGTATCTGGGAAGAATCATCCTATATACCAAGGCATAGGGAAAAATGTGCCCAGTAAATGATTAATACAGTGCTGGAGTTTGGGGGATGAATCCCACCATAGAGAGGGAGTGCCATGGCTTCACAGGGGATTTCCAGTAAGGGCAGTGACTATTGATATAAAGCAAGTACTCCCACCACCCTGCATGTGGGCCTCCTCGATCTGAAAGTGATCCGTGTGGGTTCGCTCCATGATTTGTCAGTTGTGTTCTCACTGTGTAATTCTGCGGTCTGCGGCAGGTTGGAACAGGTAGTAATGGACCTTCAGAGAGCCTGCCCACACTCATTCTCTAGTTTAAAAAAAAATACATAATGTTAGCAGGGCGGTGGTGGCGCAGGCCTTTAATCCCAGCACTTGGGAGGCAGAGGCAGGCGGATCTCTGTGAGTTCGAGGCCAGGCTGGACCGACAACCTCCAAAACAATACAGAGAAACCCTGTCTTGTAAAACAAAACAAAAAAAAATACATAATGTTAACTCTCTCAAGTATCTTTCTGATTTGGAAAATCATCTGGAAGAACAACAAAACCAGCAGTGACAGGTGTTTAAAGTGAGGTACTCTGAGGTAGACTGTTGAGTGAAAAATCCCAATTCCAGGCATGTGTTGCCTCTCTCAGTATTACTGGTCATAGAGACCCTATGACCTCATAACCCACAAACTTTATTGTCCCCACAGCCTTTTGCATCCCAGAACTAAGTGGAAGTCCCCGTTGCTGAAGATATCACATACTTCATTTGGAGGGCATGGAGAAACCAGGCTTGGATCTGGCTGGAAGATCCCACCCCCCATGCTACCTCACTTCCATAGTGCTGAAAATCACTAAGTAGGCTGCTGGGAGAGGGTTGATGCCAATAGTTTTGTTCAGCTGGGAGAGGGTTGATGCCAATAGTTCAGCGATAGACGCAGTGTGCTGATGCCATGAGTGTGCCAGGAAAGGTAAGCTCATTGGTAAAACACAACTAATATGGATGCAGTCAGTATTTGCTGTTTGCATGTAAAGCCTACTCCATAGGAGAAAACTCATATTTTCCAGGACAAAACCTGTGGCTGGGGAGATCCTGGTCCCTAGTGGGGAGGCTACTGGTATCATGCTGTTTAATAGGTATTACATGCCTTCAAAACATTTTTTTTATTATGAACATGGATTACCACTGCTGTTAACACTGGTTGTGGGGGAACACTTCTTTTTTAAGTGTGTGTAAGTGTGTGTACACATGTGAGTAGAGATAACCACAGAAACCAGAAGCCTTGGATCCCCTGGAGCTGAAGTTACTGGAACTTACAAATCCTTTGTGCTGGGAATAGAACCAGGGTCTTCTGCAAGAGCAGCAGTCTCTTAGCCATGGGATTGTAATGTTAGGAGAACCTGGGAAACACCCCTCCCCAGTACAGGTAGTTACTGTGGTATCACAATCGGTCATGGTAGTGAGAATAAGAACTGTTGCTGTGGCATACGCTCAATGCTCAGCCATAAATGGAAGAAAGTAACCACACATCTATATTACTCCAAGACACAGGGTACATTGCAGAAGAGGCAGAATGGAGGGGGGTGGGTAGTGTTATGTGTGTTCAATTTACTTTGAATGGAAACAGGAGACAGGAGGCTCCTAAGACTCAGGAAGCTCTGAAAACCGCTCCCAGGCTTAAGAAGCTGACTCCAGGAGTCTAGATAATTAGTGCACAGCTGCTACAGGGAGCGCAAGGAAGTAGGCACAGCCCAGGACCATGAGTTGTGCTCTCTGCGGCTACCCTGTGACACAATTTCTCTCTTCTAGCTAACTGTGTGTAAACGTAAATTAAATTTCAAAAGCATTTGTCTGAAGAGCCTTTACTTCACAACTTAATACAGCAAAGGCAATTACGTTTCGAGAAAAACAAGTGGAGACACCATGCATTTTGTGACTTAAAGTGCCTTTAGGTCTGAACCGGAGGTGGTGAACGGTGGGAGACAATGCAAAGGACAAACACAAAGTGATGTTATTCTCAGGTCAGTGGCTTAGACTAAGGAAAAATGAACCAAAGGTTTTAGCAATAAACAAGAACTTGTTTTCAGAGTATTAAAAAAACAAACTTGAGTGACAATGAGGTAGCTACAAGTTACCTATGTAGATTTCGTTTCCCATCTTCTGAAATGAGAAAAGGATTATTAATACTGAAAGGCATTGTCCAAAATAGATCCTAGGCTCATCTGAAGTTCGGCGATTCATGGCTCAGCTTTCCCCTAAATCAGCAGGTCCCTTGTGACATTACAAAAGCTGGTGCTTATTAAGTCGGAATCACTACAAAGAAAATATCAATCCCTCCATCTTAGAGTCAACTCTGTAGACAATAAAGCTTATGAATATGTGAAAAACATTTTATATATGTTTTCCAAACACTTGCAAGTTTATACTGCATCACAAATGCCTGGTGCTTACTGAAGTCTAACTTGATGCTCATCCCCAACTATTACTCATCATGTTCTCTCCGGGATGAATTCTGTTACAGTCAGTATGGAATGAATGTCTTTCAGTAGATTTATTACATGCATTTTACTTTTATGATTTTTCTCAATTATGAGTCTTCTGATGGTTGGCAAGAGATGAACTCTGACTGAAGGCTTTCCCACATGCTTTGCATTTGTAAGGCTTTTCTCCTGTATGAATTCTCATATGTGTCATAAGTGATGAACTCTGCCTGAAGGCTTTCCCACACACCTTACAGTTAAATGGTTTCTCTCCAGTGTGGATTCTCTGGTGTTGAATAAGGGCTGAGCTTTGGTTGAAGGCTTTTTCACAGTCACTGCACTTATATGGTTTCTCACCAGTATGAATTTTTCGATGAGTATTGACTGCTGAGTGAGAACTGAAAGCTTTTCCACATTCCTTACAATGATAAGGCTTCTCACCCGTGTGGATTCTGTGATGGATATTAAGTCGTGAGATCCAGGAAAAGGCCTTCCCACATTCATCGCACTTGTATGGCTTTTCTCCAGTATGGATCCTTTGATGTTGGATAAGTGCTGAGCTCTGGCTGAAGGCTTTCCCACATTCCTTGCATGCGTATGGTTTCTCTCCAGTGTGAATTCTCTGATGTATAATCAAGGCTGAATGGTAACTGAACACTTTGTCACACATATTACAACGAAAGGGCTTCTCTCCAGTATGAATACGGTGATGTCTGCTTAGTCGTGATATTGATGTAAAGGCTTTCCCACACTGGCTACATTCATAAGGCTTCTCCCCGGTATGAATTCTATGATGCTGAATAAGAGATGAACATTGACTAAAGGCTCTCCCACACTCATTGCACCTGTAAGGTTTTTCTCCAGTGTGGATCCGCTTGTGATTATTGAGGGATGAGCTGCCTTTGAAGGTTTTGCCACATTCCTTACATTTATAGGGTCTCTCTCCAGTGTGCATCCTCTGATGCCCAATGAGAGAGGTAGTGAAGCTGAAAGCCTTCCCACATTCACTGCATATGTACGGTTTTTCTCCAGTATGAACTCTCAAGTGCTGTGTTAGGGACGAGCTTTGGCTGAAAGCCTTCCGACACTCCTTACATTTGTAGAGCTTCTCTCCGGTGTGGATCCTCTGGTGTTTGCTCAGGGAAGAACTGTGGAGAAAGACTTTCCCACAGATGTTACATCTATAACACTTGCGCATTGTGTGGACTCCCAGTGGTTTAAATAGAACTGAGTACTGCTGTGAGCGGGGCTTTCTTCCTCTGGAGACAACTCCAGGTTTTCTAGTAAAAGGAGACTTTATACCAGGATTTCTCACGCATTCAATTCCTGTAAGGCCCCTCTCTTGTATATAGTCTCTTCTAATGGAAAACAGCATTTCACTGAAAAGTTTGTTCTTTTTGCGTTGTTGCTCCTCTAACTGTTCCTCATTTACATATGTTTTTCCCAATATGAAGTCAAAAAATCCATCAGCTCTGTGATTTTTCAAGGCTTCCTTACTTTCTTCTTTGGAAACTATGGGTTCAAACAAGCTCTTCCACCCTAAATGAAACAAAATGCAAGTGATTCTTGCACTGGGAATAAAGGAAAATGATATCAGAATCTTAGGAAAGGTTAGGAACAAGGACAAAGGAAAAGAAACAGGAGGTAGACGTGCCTGAAAGGAAGGGTCTGAAGAAGTGGGGGATGGGGGGGCCTGAGGACATCAGATGGCAGCTCTCCCAGTAGGATGGGGTGCCAGTCTTGATTCAGTAACAAAGCCTGGGTCATCAGCTGCTTTTGAGCAGAGCTTGTGTTATTATTCAGTTTCATCACCCAGACCAGTGCCAGTATACTTAGGCAAATCCCCAAAGAAAACTATAGAGAAGAAGAGGAGGGAGAGAAGAAAGAAGGGAGGAGGAGGAGCCTCTGCCGCCAGAGCTCTGTGAAACAGTTTCGGTCTCAGCAGTACCATTCTGGCCCTTGTCAGAGTGCTAATGCTGTAATGAGTGTTCTCGCAATAGACAATGCAAAGGCCACGGTTGGGAATTACAGGCAGTAGCAAGGCAAGGGCCAACTCCCACAGGCTTCCATTCAATAGTCAAGTAACCAAATTGCCAAAGAAGAAACTAGGGCCTTATGAAAGCTGTGTAAGAACAAACAAAACCAAGGCAATGTGCAATGGGGGTAACTACACTGATACTTTAAGGTGGATGATAAGAAGATGAAGTTGAAGATAAAATCTAGAGCCCAAGATGGTGGGATGGGTAAAGGTGCATGCTTGCCAAGTCTAATGACTTGAGTTCAATCCCTGGGACTCAAATGGAAGAAGGAAAGCACTGATTCCTAAAGGCCGTTCTCTGAGCTTCACACTCAAGCTATGGCTTATCCCCCAACCCCCTCCTGTACAATATAGATAAATCAATGTAAAAAAAAATATAAGAGCCAAGATACTTAGGAAACACTATAATAAATGAAATAATACATACAAAAGACATGACTATATTTTACAAAGGAGCTTTCATGCTGTTGATTATTAAAGAGGTCACCTTTACAGAAAACAGGAGAAATAGAATTCAGGCTGGAGTTTGTTATCAACACTCATTGCTCAAAGATAATAGAGTGGAGTCACACGTGGACACTGCTGAATGGGAACAAGACATTTAATTCCAGAACTCTACCCCAAAGCCTATTTCCAAACGAGAGAAGAAAGAACTTAGACACACATGTGTATAGTACACGCAAACTCTGAGAAAATTATTCATGGAAAAATTATTATCAATACAAAGGAAAATCTGAAGACAGTTCATGAATGGCAATCCAAGACAAAACTGACTCAGAATGCCAGAGAGAAGTGAAATCTGGGTAAGTAGCAGGGAGGGCCCAAGAGAATCTTCCTCTGGCAACAGAAACAAAGACAAAATCCAAAGAAGAACAGAAAGTAGGCACTTGTGATGTGGTAATCAGAGTCAAACAAACTCAGCCAACATACAAGGGACCAGGATCTGCTGTATATGGCTTACGAATTGTCACAGTGACAAACAGTCTGATGAATATTTGCAAATCTGCTTAAACTCTATAACTGTCACCACACTGGCACACCTATTTCCCTCATGTATTTGCACACGTACATATTCTTCCATTGTTTTTCCTTAACAATGGATAATGAGTGACAGACAAAGTCAAAGCAAAAGCCCAAGACAGTATGGTGAAACTGTGGCTCACGCTCTCATATGACAAGAGGCACTTGACAAAATGCAATCCTTGCTTGGAGACTTCACCTCTCCCTCTGAAACTGAAGGATGAGTTGACCAGAAATAAAGAGGGGAGACATGTCCTTCCCAGCAATTTCCATGTGCTGGCACACCAAAGGAGGTCCCTGGCCAATGTCTTCTGAGGACAATCCCCTTGTTGTGCCCAAGCAGGTAAGAAATGCCAAGTTCAAGTCCTGATCCCTCTGCCACTTACCTAGATACACACCTTGAAGCATTCCACTTTCCACCATCTGGAAGTCTTCTGCTTGCTCTAACTGAGAGATGACCTTTGGCTTGGAAAACAGAATCCCTGTTCATGAACAAGAAGACATGAGTGGCCATACTGGCATAAAGGTCCAGGCCAAGTAGACCCTGAGGTCGGGGTACAGTGCACAGGAGGAGAAACTTGTCTAGAAAGCAGCCTGAAACTGGGCTCCTAAAGGATGTCCAGAGACAAAGGATGTGTGTGAGTCAGGGCTCTGGCTCAGCATTCCTTTTGGTAGGGACCCATAGCAACAGAGCTGGTTTTGGGGAGACAGAAAATCACAAGAGAAGGTGCTTCTTATCAACCCAGCCATGTTTGGACTTCTCAGAATAGCCAAGGGGAAAAGCAGCCATGACTGAGCCCTTCCACAGGCCAAACCTAGCCAAACCCTTCACACATCCTCCCAGGTAGAGGGTAGGGATCATGCATTTCCATGGCAGAGTATGCACCCCAATAAACTCCTTACCCAGTGAGGCCAGGTTGCTGTAGTTCTCCAGCATCACCTCCCGGTACAGGCTTCTCTGTGCAGAGTCCAGATGCAACCACTCATCCTGGCTGAAGGACACAGCCACATCCCTGAATGTCACAGGCTCCTAGAATAGCAAACCCATTCCTGCTCATCCTGGACCACCCCCACACATAGTGTGAGTGAGAGGCAGCTCTGTGAGAGTTTCGAGTGTTTCAAGCCAAGCAAGCATTTCTGAACAACAGTTTCACTAACCAGTATGTATTCATGATATTCCTACAGTAAGTGAGTCACGGTACCCTAAGAAAATGCAAACCCAGCACCCTACAAGAGAACACCTGACACCATGAAACCAAATCAGGAAGACAGAACAGAACCTGAGACTAAGAAATGTATTAGCCATAGAAAGGGAAATGGTAAGGTGGTTTCCATGTTTCTGATACTCTACAAATCACGGGCTGGGCATCGGTGTACAACGCCTGAGGCATTCCCACAGTGGAAATGCTAGGAGCTCACCTTTTCTTCACAACGTCAAAGGCCCATCTCTACAACCCCAAGCTGGTCACAAAGCCTAGCATCTTTCCTGCTCTGAAAGGGCAAAAGTAAGTTAAATATGCGTGGCTTGACTTTCCTCTCTGGACACGAAGGAAGAGACAGTACCCCACTTCCTGTTTCTTTGCGGCACTGAGATTCAAACCCAGAGCCTTGAGCACGCTAGGCAAGTGCTCTAACTGTAAGCAACATCCCCAGCCCCCACCCCTTTACTTTCAGAATCTCTGTGTTTTTCAGACGTATATGAATCTGGGGGTGGGTGTCTGTATATGCACCCAGGGATGTCAACCAGAAGTCAACCTCAGGAGTTGAATTCCTCAGTATGCTATCCAATTTGTTTTTTGAGACAGGGTCTCTTACTGGCCTAGACCCTGCTGACTCACTATGCCAGCTGGCCAGTGAGCCCTAGGTATCCACTGCCTCTCCAGGGCTGGGATGACAAATAACATATCATCATCCCTGGCTTTTTTTCTTGAGTTCTATGCATTGCATCAAACTTGGGTCCTCAGACGTATGTGGCAAGTAGATGACTAATTGAGCCAGCTTCCCAAAGAGTTTGTGAATCTTCTTAATAGCTAAGTCACTTGCCAGTCTCAACCCAGAAAAGCCTCCCCACAGAACCCATGCCTTTCTTTGAGCAGAATCATGGCAGATGCTACTATCAGAGCCTTTAGACTAAGAAGGCAAAAACTCCCTGGGTTCCTTACAAAACAAAACAAGCTTAGCCAGTCAAGCACCAAAGGAATTCTGCATGGGGACAAACAAACCTTGAACCTATCCGTTTCTGTGCTCTGCTTCTACATTTATGCCATATCACTTTTTCCTTCTGTTCCTTTGGATGCCCAGAATCACTTCTAGTCATTAGGCAGAAGTTAAATGTGCGTATGAAGGTAGGCTCTATTGTTTAATCTTAGTTTTATGGCAAAAGGATATCGGAGTTGATGAGCATTGATGAGACAAGTGAGGATGAGACCAGCCCTACAGTCAAGTCACAAGACCTCAAGTAGGTTAACATATACTGGGAGGCAGGTGATAAGCTCTCCGCTAGTCAAAAGTGTTAAGTGGAAAAAGACATTAAAAACTGTAGTGACGGCCTATGGGCTGATTCCAGCTCTTGGACAGCTAGTCTGCCTGTACAATTCAGTCCCTGCTCTAATAAAACCTTGCTCTCTGAGGCTCTGTGTGTCTTGTTGAAATCTTCTCCAAGAGAATACAAGAACCAGGGGACCATATAACAGCCTGATAGTCTGATGTCTGCTTGAAAAGTGTGGAGTGAGGGAAAGCAGTTAACTCCTGGCCAATGGCAATATAAGTGATTCATGGGACAGGAAGAACCTCCCTTCAGGAGTTAAGGCCTCACCTTTCACAGCTTCTGTTCCTCGTTGGGTACTGAAGCCTAGAGAAGCTCAAGAAAGAATGAAATAAATTCACCTCTTCTGCAGTCGGAAGGCAGTTCAAAAAGGAAGTTGTCTTTACTCACCTGAACCTGGGCTGGCAGCAACCTCTTGGCCATTTTTCTCCCCTGTTGCTCTTCCTGAGAAGACACCTGAGGCAGAGGAAGAGGCTGTGAGGTCCCCTCATTCGAGCTGCTTTCCAGTCCTCACTGGGACGGGTTAGAAACCACCTGCTGGGCATCAGGGTAACCTCCCCAAGCTAGACAGAACCTGGGTATGACCAGCGAAGCCAGAAGCAAGCAGCAATCGCACCTGGTGGTGGCCACCAAAGACAGAAGCCGCCAACAAGCATACCTTGTTATCGGACCTGTGGCCTTTTCACTAGAAAATATAATAAAGACACCTGAACCAAGCAGCCACAGCTATCGAGTTCATTAGCAAGATAAAAGGCACCATGGTGTGCAACCCAGGGAGCTAAGAGAAAGCATAAATGTTCCACACATCTGCACTTGGACATGGCCAATGAAAGAAGTGGCTGCAGAAGGCATACCCTTTTCAGAATCCAAAATTAGTCCTCTCGGACTCGTGGGCGTTTTCCTCTGATCAAAAGAATTACCAAAGTCTCTTAAATTAACAAGAAGACTCCTCCCCGCCCCCTCTCCCCCACGCTCGAAATACATCAATAGCTAAAATTGAATTTAAAGTTTGGAGAAAACGGGACTGTAGGTGCAGCTCATGTAAGAGCGCAAAATAGTAACGAGTCCTGGGTTCCGTGCCCAGCATCCTTTCACTGCTTTCCAATAGTAAAACCTTAGAGCAAAGGAACAGAACTTCAATGCAGGCTGTGGGGTTCACTGTAAGACACTGTCGAACACCGAAGACTGACAGGAACGAATAAACAAAGTTTCCGCTCCGGGATGGTAAGCCTGCAGGCACTGTGCTCAAGGCCACCCTGACTCGCAAACCTGAAGCCGGTGGCTTCCTTGACCGCTATTCCGGTCCGGAGAGACTTGGAGTCAGGGCCAAGGGCCTGCACCTGCCGCCGAGGCCTCTGCGCACTCTCGCTGAGCTCGCGGCCCTACCCGGCGGGCTCCCAGCTGCTCCCGCTCTGTCTGCAAACCCAATAAGCCCAGCAAGGAAACCATACTAGGCTCGACTGCGCGTGCGCACGAGCTGCCTGATTTCCAATACGGACTACATTTCCCTGAAGGCGCCGCGACGAGCTGTCCTATACCACAGTGGGAGACAGGCTTCTAAAGGCTGCCTTTCAGTTGCCACCTCCTCCCAGGCTTTTACGCATGCTTCATTCATAATTACAGTGGTAATACTTCTAAAAAGGGCAAAGTAAGTGTGCATTAAATGTAGAAGAATAAGGCGCTGGTTGCTTAGTTTTAGATGGAGAGAGGACTGCCCTTTTTCATTCTTTAACAGAAAATGGTTTTTGTAGCCTACAAAAGAAACAATATACACAAATTTTCACTGCTGGTTCATACTTCAAGCAAATATTAAACAAATAAACTGTCATATTAGCTATTACTGCCGCTGGCAGCCCAGATTTTCAGGGAAAGCTAAAAGGTAGAAATAAATTTATTCATTATTTGAGCTCTTTTTAGAAAAATTTGACCCTGTCTTTGTCCACTGTAAAGATTCTGAAGAATGACAATTCAGTTGCAATTAGATACGAATTATGTTCTCTAGACAGCAATTAACACCAAGAGCCCCTTAAGAAGTCCACAGCTGAGGGTCCATAAGACAAGCCCAGTGTCCAGAAGGAAGAAACCAAGAAAAAGTTTGTATTATAGTCTCCCAGGAATCAACATGAAGGACTTCTGCTGAACCAAGACCACAAAAGTTTGAAAGTCGCCAAACGCTGTAAGATTCTTACTTCTATTCCTGTCAAAGTATGCCAGAAGGAAAAGAGCTACCCAGTGCCAAACAAACACCAACCCACCACAGATAAAGTATTCGACATACACACTAAAACATACCACTTTAGCATAAGGATTATTTTGACTCCACACTGGGTGTGGGACTTTCTGTAGGCTTTTAGTAGATAGTTTTGTCAAGCTAAAGAAGATCCCCAGATGGCTAAAGTTTTAAATCATGAATGAACAGTAGACAGTACCAAATGCTTCTTCTGCATCCATTTAGATAATCATGCTTTTGCCTTTAATCTGTTAATGTAGTGAATTACAGAAATGCATTTCCTAAATCATCACATTTCCTAAATCGTTAATCCGCTGAAGTACATCTCTGGTTCAAACAAGACTGGCTGTGACAGGTTTGTCTGTATTAGTTTGTAAACGTTGGACTGGGTCTTTCTGTCTCTCTGCTTCGTGGCTTGGCCTGAAGAGTATTTCATTTCTTACTCTACCTATGTATTAATTTCATGATGTGTGTTGTCATCTTCTCCAAATGTGTGATGTTTTGTGAACAGAGAAAATGCCTTTGTAACACAATTGAGTATTATAGGTTAGCTTGGTGTTCCACAGAAGGCTTCACCTGAATATTTTCTGTTCTCAATGAGATCACCTCCATGCAGTGAGCTGACACTGCTAGACAGCTGTACAATCTGAGGAGAGCTGCGTTTGGTGTCCCTTTGTCTCTTCTCCCCCTAACTCACCATGTCTGCCTGTCCCGCAAAAATACTGTGGACCTTTTCATTCTCTTTTTCCTGCTGAGCTGAAGTGGAACCCAAGGCCTTGTGCACGTTAGGCAGACACCATACTACTGAGCTAGAGCCCAAACCTGCTAGGTTATTATTTTTTAAATCAGGATCTTGTCCTGCTTACAGATCTATTGATGGCTTAGTGGTTTGTGTTAGTTTGATCCTCTCATATTTGAAGTTGTTTTTCTTCTGGGGTGTCACATGTGGATTTTCAACAAAAATACCTGTTCTTACATCTTTATATTGTTGTTATTTTGATATTTGTTTTTACCTGGTTGTCGCACCTGCTGAGCAGCCTGCATCCGAGAATGTAGCGAGGTGGTCGGGATAGATGACACAGAGACCGGTCGGTTGCATTAAGAAAACTTTATGCTCCCCAAGTCATCTTAGGAGAACTCCCCAAGAAAAAAATGCTTCCCTTTTTAAAGACTTCTGCCATCCATATACACACAATTCTCCAACCAAGCTCTCACACACCTCTCACAGCTCTCACAGACTTCTCACCCTCCTGGCTGGTCGTTAAATCTCCAGCACCAGAATCAGGGAGAAACAGCAGGGAGCAGGAAGAAGCATCTAGCCGTAGGGGGGATCAAAGTCATGGTGTTTCAGTGAGTGAGCCCTTATCGGAGCCCTATCAAGAGCTTTATGGCACTGAATTGTTTTCAGTAAACATTATCTCGCAGCTGATGGAGGGGTGGGTTTCTGGCCAGGGTCTGTGATCCCCCACAATTCCTCCTTTTTTATTTTCTATGAGGCACTCCTGTCTTAGGTCAAATGGGGTGGCCCCCCATCCCGTCTTTGGGGTACCCTGCTACCCCTGCCTTAGGCGGGGGGGGGGGACGACTCTACCCCATAAGTTGCCCGTCATCAGAGAAACCTCATCTTAGAATCATCTGTAATAAGGCTTTATGGCTATCGGGATTGCCATGGGCTAAGGCACTTTGAACTCAGCATGAAGCCAGAATGCCTACTGCCACTGTTACCATTCCTAGGACCCCCACTGACATAGCACCTCTCTGTCATCTGCCCATCCCCTGATTTGGCCGTAGCATTCTACCACCAGCCTTTCTTTGCTACAAGGGTGATTTATAGTTACAATTTGACGGTCAAAACAATGATAAAGTTTACAATCATTTCAAGATCTACTTAGGAAAGCATTTAGAGAGTGCACTTGCACAGATACATTAGGTACAATCATTGATGTTACACATGTAGCATTATAAAAAATATGAACAAGAGGCTTGTTGCACTATTTACAGAGTACCAATTTGTTCCTGTGGTGATGTAGTTTGTTGATTTAATGTCAGTAGTATCAGCTGAATATGTAACTTGAGTCAAAGTCTTTTTGTCACATTAGGACAAATTACATTTCTCCAGAAAAATACACTGGCATAGGTGCGATTCCAGAAACAGGAACCACCAAGTCTGATATTTCAAGTGACCATGTCCTGTTCAAATACTGAAAAGAGGCTTTTGCCACTCATCACAGTCCATACCAACGTCCAAATGTTTTAAATGGGTCCTTTTTCCCCCAAGGGGAAAAACTGGCAAAATGAATTCTATTGTTTTAAGGTGTGTCAAAGGCAAACTGCTAATCTTCCAGTTTTGTTGGCTTTGGGATGAAAACTCACGGGTCCAGGAGGTTGATGTAGCAGGCCTGATGAGAAACTGGAAATCTCGAACTGACTGTTTTATTTCTTTCTCCGGCTGTAGATTTGATGACATCAAGGGTCAGGAACACCGATTTAGGAGATCTCGAACTGGCTTGGGCAGGCTCCCACGGTCTCAGGTCCAGTTTTCTCTGCTCCATGCATCTCACCAAATGTTGTGACAGCTACTGAAGCTTTATTCTTTTTCTGCAAGAAAACACAAACATGCCCTCGACCCCAAATTAGGGTCTTCTCCACTGTCTAGTGTATGGATGTCTCCATTTGACCTGAGTAATAGTTGCTCAAGTTCCATTATGCCAGAATCTGTCTGAAGCAGATTGCTCACTGGCATTTACATTTTTAAAAATTTTAAATGAGGAGTGGATTATTCAATGAATCATGTGGGAACTGGGGACATTACTCCCCCTTTTTTTATTTTTAAATTTTGTATGAACTGTTCAAGTTGGACCATAACAGTAGAAGGATTTGTCTACCCTCCTTAGTCAACTATCTAGGTGAATTGGGATCACTATTTAAATTATTAGTAGATGTCCTTTAAAAGGGACATAACCATTAAGTACCTTTGAGAATCATTTAAGGATTGTAAACTATACTATGTCCCAAATAGTCCCCCCTTTTTTTTTTAAACCGGTAGCTCTCACTAGCTGACAAGGCCTCGTTTGCATCTGAGCTGACAAGGCCTAATTTGCATCTACAAAGACACCTTTGGGGGTGGGGCCTGCCAAAGCGGCAGGGCAGTTCCCTGAAAAAAACCTCTCTCTCTCTCTCTCTCTCTCTCTCTCTCTCTCTCTCTCTCTCTCTCTCTCTCTCTCTCTCTCTCTCATTGACTGGCTCTGAGGGCTTAACTTGAATTTTTTGTTAAAATATTAACCGACTGACTGGATGTTTCTTTTGGCTATATCTAAATCGATTTAGATAGTTTTTAACTGTTTGAAGGGATTTAAGTATCCCTTTAATCATATCCAAGGCAATTAGAACAGTTGCTTTTGTTAACATCACGCATTTACATTTCACACTTCATACATACTGACTGACGTGGCCACGTCCATACACATAGGCCATGCATACATATCTCTCCTTTTGCCTAGGTTATGATTAGTTTGTTGAACTGAAACTTCTTTAACAGAACAACTCCAGTCAATCTTTGAATTAAAACAAAAGGTTGAAAAAGTCCTGTATGTCCCTCATCATTTCTTCATTAGAGAAGTTTTGAGCTACACTCAGGGGCTACAGCCATACCCACTCCTTGTAATTCTGTAGATGCAAAGTGGAAAGGCCAGGCTTTTGCCAAAAGTTTTTAGAGATGACTCACAAAATTGACCTTAAATTTATATCAATAACCTACCCCATATAAATGTAACCAAACATTTTTATTTTATATACCTTTGCCTTTTTCTTTACTGAATACTAATACCTCATTTATTAACTGTTACCAGTTTTTTTTTAATTTACCCATCTTAATCCATTCTCCCATTGAGAATGGTCCCTTTAGACAAGGGCCTGGAAATTTAATCCAATCCACCTTCCAACTGAGGGCAACGTCTTAGGTTCCCCTTTTCTTTCTTGACCTTGTATTAGGGGAAGGCCTAGACGTTTAATCCAATCCACCCTTCAACTGAGGGTTTAATCATGGAGATATTAAATATTTTTAATAAAGCAGAGATTCCCCTTTTAGGAGGGGGAAACTCAGATTGTTTTGTTTTTGACTTTCAATCTCTTGTTGGCAGCAGCCACTCCCAATGTATTTATTGGTGCTATAAAGGCGATGAATGGGGAGCTGCAGTGACGAACTGGCATCAAAACGGTGGGAGGGGTTTTCCTCACCGGTGCCCATACTTCCCTTACCTGAGTTTGGCAATGTTTGGATCATTTTTATCATGGCGAGCATTCCTAGTGTCGGGAGCAGAGTCGGGGTCAACATGCCTGATGCACCGTTCGGGGATCCAAATAGGCTTCTCACTTCCTGGAGGGAAAACACAAACAGCCCCTCGGACCCTAGCTAATAGGGGGGTGGGTGGCTGCCATTTTCCTGTAATTAAGTCCTTCCATCTGAACCATCCCAAAGACTGGGAGGGTTTGTTCCAATGTCTCTCCATAGCAGACAAATTATTACTGTCTATGGTAAAAATTTTTTAAATATAAAGTATGGGGGATAACTGAATATTGGGGGAGGTGACATATTCCCCCTTTTTTATTTTTTTAAAATACTGTTTGAGAGTGGCATGGGTGCGCTCCACAATGGCCTGTCTGGTGGGGTTGTGAGGAATACCAAAAGAGTGGACAATGTGATGTTCCCTGCAAAAGGCAGCACCTGGTCTCCAATTGCTGTTCTTTCTACCTGCCAGATGTGAACTGTACTCTTTATTCAGGTTTCTGCCACCATGGAAGTTTCCTGTGTATGCAACAACCCTCAACATGGGTCAAAGATGTAAATGTTAGAGCTAATACGCACTAAAAATAAAACATACGTGTTATCTTAGTTAGGGTTTTTATTTCTTGAGGAGAAAAGGGTTGGCTTCAGCTTTCAATTCTCAGGTCACATTCCATCAATGAGGGAAGTCAGAGCTGGAATTTGAGCAGGAACTGATGCAGAGGCCATGGAGGAACAGACTTACTGGCTTGATTCTTGTGAGTAGCTCAACCTGCTTTCTTCTAGACCCGAGGACTACCTGCCCAGGGGTGATATCTCCCATAGTAGACTGGGCCCTTCCACAGGCCAATCTGGTGGGAACCTTTTGTCAGCTGAGTTTCCCTCTTACCAGAGGACTGAGAATTTGTGTCAAATTGACAAAAAAAAAAAGAAAAAGAAAAAGAAAAAGAAAAAGAAAAAAAAAAGAAAAAAAGAAAAGAAAAGAAAAGAAAAACTTAATTAGGACAGCCATAAATTTTCATGACCTTGGAACTTCTTGTGAGATCTTAGATGTGATACCCAAATACAAACAATAAAAGAAAAATGTAGATAAAATCTCAACAAAATTAAAATTTTATGCATTTTGAAGAAAGTAAACAGAAAACCCACAGACCAGAACAAAAATCTTTGCAAGTCATATGTCTAATAAAGTCCAAGACTTACAACTCAACCAGAAGACAGATACCCACACTTAAAAAGGTTCAACTGATCTGAATAGTCATCTCTTTAAAGAAGATATACAAATAGGCAAGTACACGTTAAAGATGCTCAACACCATTGGGAAAAAGCAAGTGGAAACTGTGAACTTTAACTTCATGTACACAGGAAAGTGACCACGAGAAAACTGAAGATGACAAGTGCTGGAACCTGATGTCCACGACTGGAGTGGCCACAGACACCGTTTCTGTGAAGAATGGAGCTTGTGCAGGCAGGTCGACTTTCTCTCCGTTGGTTCTGCCCACATTCAAAGCAATGTCTTTGGACTTAGCTGCTGTCACATGTGGCAGTCCTTCTGGAAGCATTTTCAGGGGCACACCAGCTGTGCATGTCACTGATCTTCTAGGTATCTCTCTATTAGCTCAAGTTGACCATCAAGATTCAGTAACTCCAGCTCCCATCTGATAGTTGTTGGGCTATGCGAAGAGGGCGGGAGGGATGAATGCACACAACAATGGGCCACAAGAAGGCCATCATCTACAAGCCTGGGACAGCTCCCACAGGACCTGGCCCATGTGCCACCTTAGCTTCAGACTTCTAGCCTCCAGGACTGTGAGAAAGCAAATTCCTGTTGTTGGCTCACCAGTCTGCACCAGTTTGTAAGGCAGCCCAGTCATCTAAGGCACAAGTCACCCATCAAGAATATCAAGACATGTTTGGGCAAGCCTTCAACATTTCATCCAGGGTTTGTAAAACTCTTTTCTTCGGTGAATCCAAGCAGTTTGCTTCAACCTGTCAGGGGGCCTGTGGCTTGTGTTGGGTTGTCCCCACCAGGCATTATCCCTTGCTGGAGTCCAAGTGGGAAGTCACTGTTTTGCCAGGTATAACTAGAAGATGAAGCTGGGGGCTAGACCTGTTATTTCACTCACAGTCTCTTTTCAAATGTAGCCCCAGCCGGTGTTTTTCTCATCAACACATTAGATTTTTATTATATAGGACATTTACTCCCTTTGGGAAATGGATGGGGGCTGGGGGAAATGAAGTGATGGCAGTCAGGGCATACACAGACTTGGTAAAATAAGAGGAATAGTCATCACACACACCCTTGATAAATTGCCCAGATTAGTGAAAGTTGCTGTGTACCAAGTACCGGAAATTCAAAATTTGCTAAGACAGAGGATTTAAAATGTCTTGACCACCCAAAAAGTTAAATATTTGAGGTAACAAAATGCTAGTTATTGCGGCAGTCATTCCACACTGTTTCATTCTCTTGAACTTATTAACAAATATTAGTAAGTGGCACATGTGACATTTTTGTACACATATGCTTCACATATTAATCTACCTTGCCCATTCAACTCCAATTCTACTGGCTCTTTCCACTTCTAGGCTGTTTTCATATATGAGAGAATAGTGCAATGTGTGTCTCCACTTGGCTTATTTCACTTCATGTGATGTCCTCTGGTTCCAGACATTTTGCTGCAAATGACAGTTCATTCTGCTTTGTGGTTAACTAGTACTCTGTAGTTGACTAGTATTTGTGGTTGACTAGTGTTGTGTGTACACTATATTTAAAAATTCCAGTTATACGACGCTTCACTCTTGGTGAGCTACTTTCCCTGATTGTCACAAGGCTGTCCTGTGGTGGCTGCATTGAGTGGTGCTTATAGCTGGCAAGTCCACTCTTTGCACAGGACACTCATGTGGCACTTGTACTGAAGAACATTTTCAGTGGTGCAATGATGGAGTACAGAAGCTTGCAGAGGGGAGGTGACAATGAGTGTCAATGATGGATTGTTCTAAACAACACACCCTGCTGCCACAGAGGGGTCTACTATTGCCTTGGAATTGGCGGAGGAGCCTAGCAGAAGGGCAAGCTGACAAAGCAGCAGAAGGATGAGGGATGTGGTGGTGATTAGTCCTCCCTATCTTCTTAATAGACTTGAAATCACCTGGGAGACACATCTCTGATCCTAACTGTGAGGGGCTTTCCAGTTAAGCTGAGGAGGAAAGATGCACACTGAATGTGCATGGCACTATAACTGAATACAACTTCCTGACTGTGGAAGCAATGTGACGACCGGCCACCTCATAATCCTTCTGGCACACCTTCCTGCCATGACAGAACTGTGTTCCCTCAAAATGTGAGACAGAGTAACCCTTTTCCTGCATCACTGTGTTCCCTCAAATGTGAGACAGAGTAACCCTTTTCCTGCATCACTTGCTTTTGTCAGTTACTTTGTCATAGGATGAGAAACATAGCCAGTATGGGATTGTTTAGTTACACATGCTCCACACTGATCCATGCAGGACAGTGAGGCTTAGATGGGCATCCTCAGATGCAGATGTGTTTGTGGGGCTGCAGTCAGGAACAGCCAAACAGCCCCGGGTTTGTTCCTGAGTGGGGGACTGTGGATGAGGGAAAGGCTAGCTAAGAAAGTTCAGAGTTGTAGACACAGAACAGCTGTCAGGAGGGCAATTACAGTCCATATTGAATGCCCTCAGTTTATTCATCCACCATCTTAAGTAATCAACCAAAGGTGGGGACAATGGCAGAATACTTGTGTTATCATGTATAAAGGGCAGATAGCAACTACTTCCCCTAATCCTAAAGACACTCCACAGCTGCACATACTACTTGGCCTTCAGGCACTTTATAGCTGCACACCTAGCTTTCGGGTGAGAGTTAACCCACCTGGGCCCAAGTCTATTGTTATTTAGATAAGAGCCATTCACCACCAAGACCAGGGCATCCTGCAGCTGTTAAGCTAATATCTTAAGGACAATAGGAGCAAGCTGAGCTCTCTGAACTCATGGCAAGATGAAATGGATTTCTATATATGGGTCCTGACACAGATACCATGCTTTTCAACATCCTTGTGCTAGGTGCTAGAGGCAGTGATGGATGCCACAATTCTCCTGCCTACATGCTCCCTAAAAGAGAGAAGGTAGACAATTCACAGCACTCCTTGTCCAGAGATCAGAAGCTGTGATACCACCCATTCATTGAACCCTCAAATGCATAGTCTTTAAATAGTTGATACACACACACACACACACACACACACACACACACACACACACGCATGCACGATCTGCTCAGATAGTCTTTTGCAGTATCACCCACTCTGGTAGCCCCACTAAGCTAGCTTCCACCACAAAAGAGAGTGAACCACTTGATGTGTAAGAGAATGCAGAGAATGGTGGCATCTTTCTGCTGCTCTCTCCACCAGCCATGCCCAAACCTCTGCTGCCACTCTAATCTGCCCTAATGGAGCACAAGCTGGCTCAGGCCCCACTTTAATGAGTCCACTAATCCCTAGAGCTGGGGCTCAGCATCTGTCTCCAAGATGGTCCAGCTTCAGAGAACTCAATCCTGCCCTCTGTTGGAAAAGATGGGAAAGTATCTTTGAACCAAACTCCTTCACTGTGTTCCAACCATGAGATGAGACAGGCTCACAGTGAGTGTCAGCTCCAGAGAGTTGGGCTGCTTTTAGGAAAGACCTGGGGAACAGCTCAGGGCTCCTGGACCAGATGGGAGCCACAGGATCAACCATCTCTGCCCTTCCTCCCTCCAACACCAGTGGGTGGGCTGGTGGTTTCACACCACTCTGAATGCAAATCTAGTTGCTAACATAAGGCAGCTGCATGACCTTGGGCTGTCAATCACTCGCTGAGGTGTCTATTTGCCAGTCTGTAGGATGGGACAGTCTCTCTGCAGAGCTTCTCTGTAAGTTTGGTGATGTGGAAGTGCAGCACTGTTCCCTTCCACCCCCACCCCTTACCAAGCCTTATGTTGCACGTGTCCTTCAAATTCATTGGGCTGGCACACTCTGGCTCACTTAGCCTCTGCTCCTGTCATCTGTCACTTACAGTTTTGTCCCAAGGATTGCCAGGAGACAGCTGGGAACTACTGGGCGCTGGTGAGAAAGTGCTTGCTGCTAAGCCTCACAACCTGGGTACAATCCCCAGAACCCACATGGTGAAGACAGAAACAACTCCTTTACACATGTATATATGTGCACATGCGCATGAACACACACACACACAAATAAGTACATAAAAAGTATTAGTTTAAAAGGGAAAAGATTCTAGTGTTCAAAACCGAGAAGGAGGAAGAAAGACAAAAAGAGGAAGACACAAGGAGACTCCGAGGATGTAGGGGTGGTAGGGAGACAATAGAATAAGAGATGCTTGGAGAATAAGAGCTAGCTAGGTAGAGGAATCAAGAGCACAGAGCCGGAGAAAAGGACAGTGTCAGCGTGTCTGCAAGCTCTTGTCAGGAGAGGGAGTTCTAGAGACACCTGTGTGCTCTTCCTTCTGCTATCAGATCCTGAAGAATTAAAATTCCCCAGGAGTCTCATGCTGGGAAAGACTGAAGCCTGGTGCAGCTTGCCTCCCAGGAAGAGATGTCACAATGCAGTTTCACATTGCAGGAGAGACTGAACCCAGGTGACCAGAACCACTTAGCTGTGCGTGTCTTTTTCTTTTTAAACCCAAGCCTCTGAAGATCAATTCGGCAAGAGGGGATGTCACTGAACCTCTTTGTTCCTCTTTTCGTTGTGGCCAGACACATTATATAAATCTCTTTTCTCCGATTTTCACTATTATCTGTCTTTTTAATTGGCATATTGAGGATGAGTGGTGAAGTTTATTGGTGTTGCCTGGATCCAGGCTTGTACCTCGAAACTCAGATAACCAACCAGAGAGCCAGAGAGGGAGAGAGGAAAGTGAGACCTTCCTCCACTCCCAAGCTCTGGAGGGGATCTCTGCTCTCATCTCCTCACCCCTCCCCAGAATCCTTAAATCCTCTAGGTTGGAGCCCTGTTTTTACAGCAGTCGCAGACGCGTCCTACTGTCCAGAGGTTGGTTCAGGTGAGCTCCATTGGGAAGGAAGCCTGAAATGCCCTGGGGTGGGTCCAGAAGAAGAGGTGCCCGGAACTGTGGGGAGAGGGACAGGGCGAGAGCGGTCATGAAGACTGTCGGGAGGGACTCGGGAGGGCGACAATTTCAGGGAGGCTGAGAGCAGCCCTGTGGAGGCCTGGGAGAGCCACCGAGTCATCAACTTTTCCTGCGCATCGGGTGTCTGGCCAGATTCTCGAGGTAGCAGCTGAGTACAGGGTGGCAACAGAGCCAACTGGCACTCAGGACGTCCCGGTATCTTCCATTCCCGCATCCCTCGAGCAGATGGCGCGGCTCAGAGTGCTGCTGCTGCCGCTGGCCTGGTGGCTGTTGCAGGCAGGTGTGGCGCGCGGTGCGGGCTCCGTGCGTCTGGCGGGCGGCCTGACCCTGGGCGGTCTGTTCCCGGTGCACGCGCGGGGAGCGGCAGGGCGCGCGTGCGGGGCGCTGAAGAAGGAGCAGGGCGTGCACCGGCTGGAGGCGATGCTCTACGCATTGGACCGCGTCAACGCCGACCCAGAGCTGCTGCCCGGCGTGCGTCTGGGCGCGCGTCTGCTTGACACCTGCTCCCGGGACACTTATGCGTTGGAGCAGTCGCTGAGCTTCGTGCAAGCACTCATCCGAGGACGCGGGGACGGCGACGAGGCCAGCGTGCTCTGCCCTGGGGGCGTCCCCCCGCTGCGCGCCGCACCCCCAGAGCGAGTGGTGGCCGTGGTGGGCGCCTCGGCTAGCTCCGTGTCCATCATGGTCGCCAACGTCCTGCGCCTGTTTGCGGTGAGAGCCCTCATCTGCCACCCGTGCTTCCTCCCAGGTGGCTGATGCCTTAACTTCCTTCTGAAAGAGTCTGTTTAGAGCGCCCCAGCACACCCAGATTAAAAAGCTGAGATCCACTGGGGCAGATCAACTTTCCCAGCTTGGCTTGTCTGTCGGCTCTGCCACCTGGCTGCCCTAAGCTAGCATCTATCAGTGAAGGGTGTCCCTTCCCCCAGCAGTCTGTGACCGGAATCAGACTAAGGGCAAATTGGACCCCAGTCCCCACTTGCCCACTCATTCAGGCTCTGCTGACACCCTGCACAACCTTGTAAGATGCTCCCTCCCCCAGCACACCCCGAGATTTCACGGGAACTAGGCCCTTCCCTTCCTCAGAACCCTCGGAAGTGGCCCTGAGCTACTCTAGTAGGTAAAGAGACAGCTCTGAGAGGTGAAGTGCCAATGTGCGCGGGCTCTCTCTCTCTCTCTCTCTCTCTCTCTCTCTCTCTCTCTCTCTCTCTCTCTCTCTCTCTCTCTCTCTCTCTCTCTCTCTCTCTCTCTCTCTCTCTCTCTCTCTTTCTCTCTCTCTCCTCCCCCCTTCACGCCCTCCCTCCCTCCCTCCCTCCCTTCCTCCCTCTCTCCTTCATTTTTTGATCATCATTTAAATTCCATTTCAAAATGCCTGCCTTTAACCCCTTCTAGTGAAGGGGGTCTTACAGACTGAGTTCCCTCCCCTTTCTTCTGTGTATCAGCAAGTCTGTGCATCTTTTTCGTCGTTAGGGGGCACTGTGTTCCTAGCAGTCTGAAGTGCCCCGATTGGGGTGGGGCGCATAGGGCCCAGGAAGTGGGGGGACGGCTCTGGTTTTAGGCTTTGGGTGTTTTCTATAATAGCCATCTTGGGGATCGTGGATGGGGTTTGCTGCACCCGAAGAGGACTTCAATTCTACTGCAGCGAGTAGACCTTTCTTGGTTCTCTTTTCTCTGGTTTTTGCTTTATTGTTTATCTTCTGCTCCCCGACCCTCACCCCTCTTTCTTCTCTTCCTCCCACCTTTCCTCTTTCCTTCCCTCTTTCCCATTCCCCTTTCCTGTACTGCTACCACACTCCCCTTCAAGCAGCCCTAGGATAGCCCCAGCCCTCTTTCCCAAGTCTCCCTTCCAACCTCGGTCTGTCTGCTGTCCCTCTTTATCTCCCTCAGGGTCATATCTGCTCCCCTCCCAAGCCTCTCCTCCTCCTTTTCTTGTTTTCTCAGTTCTGTGCTCCACTTTCCTGTAACATGGTTCAGCCCATAATCCCTGCTACTAATCTCTCTTATGATATAGATGAAACCTAGTTGCAAACAAGCCTTTCCACTAGACTGTCCAGCCCAACACTCCCCTCCTCTCCAGCTCTGGTTAGCTGTGATCCTAGCAGGGGGCTGCCACTGAAAAAGACTGCCTCTCCCTCCGAGAAACAGGGCCAACAGAACACCCTCTCCCCAGACCAGAGCACACTTTCCCTAAGCTCCAGTATCCTTGTTTGGCTTATAGCTTGTGCAACTGGTGACCCTGCTCTAAGCCCTGCTAACCTTCCAGTCATCAGATCCATTCATAGACAGCCCACTAGCCCCATATTTCTAGCCCCTGTGTGTGGCCCCTCCAGTTGGCCTCCAACTGCCCCCCAAACCTTCCATGCCTCATCTGAGTCCCAGGTCCCCACTGTACCCCAGAGCTATCCCCAACTTGTCTGTGGCCTATGTCCTGAGTCCCCACTGCCACCCTGGTCTATGGAACCTTCAGCCACAGCCTAGTTTTCTGTGCTTCCTGCTTCAGATACCCCAGATCAGCTATGCCTCTACAGCCCCAGAGCTCAGTGACTCCACGCGCTATGACTTCTTCTCCAGAGTGGTGCCCCCTGACTCCTACCAGGCTCAGGCCATGGTGGACATTGTGCGGGCACTGGGATGGAACTATGTGTCTACACTGGCCTCTGAAGGCAACTATGGCGAGAGTGGGGTTGAGGCCTTTGTGCAGATCTCCCGGGAGACCGGTGAGTAGGGAGTTGGGATAGAGGTCCCAGTCAACATTCAGTTAATGAAGGGGACAACCAAGAACCACTGGATGGGACAGAAACTGGGGTGGGGTGGTCCTTGTGGCAAGCCAGAATGGTGCTCTGGGTGGGTGAGGTCCCTTAAGGTAATGGTCCTCAACCTTTCTAATGTTGCAAACCTTTAATACAGTTCCTCATGTTGTGGTGACCCCCAACCATAAAATTATTTTCATTTCTACCTCATAACTGTGATTTTTACTACTGTTATGAATTGTAATGTAAATATCTGTGTTTTCGATGGCCTTAGGTGAACCCTATGAAAGGGACGTTCAATCCTCACCCCCCCTCCCCGCAGGGTTTGAGACCCACATGTTGAGAACCACTGCTTTAAGGGACTCAGGTCATGCTTAGGTAGGATCCAGGAAAGATCTCCACCCTCCAAACTCCTTATTTAAGCCCTACAAAGTCACAGAAATGGCAGCCAGGTGGGTATGTGTGAGGGTGGGTGAGACAAGAGTTCACTTTGGTATCCCCGACATCCAGGAGGTGTCTGTATTGCCCAATCAATAAAGATTCCAAGGGAGCCAAAGCCAGGAGAATTCCACAAAGTGATCCGGAGACTCATGGAAACGCCTAATGCTCGGGGCATCATCATTTTTGCCAATGAGGATGACATCAGGTGGGACTGGTGGCACACTCAGTCACCACGCCCTTTGAGATCTTCTCTTTCCTGACTCCCAGCCACGATCAACTCCCTTCCTCTCCCCAAGCTCTTCCTGTTGCCATCTGGAGTCTTGAGTTCAGGGTATGAGTCGGTCCTGACTGGCTGGAGATGCCCTGTGGTAGAGGGAACTGGTGGGCAGACCCAAGAGCAGAAAATGTACCATGAGGGGCACACTCCCAGTAAACCCTGAAACCCACATTGTACAAAAGCCAGCTAAGGCACTTTTCCAGCCCAGGAAGTTGGGCATGACACTGGTAGAGGCATTTATGGATGGAATGACTTCTGCGTTTCCCCAAAGGAGCTCTCTGCACTAATCCATTGTTCTTACTAAAACAAAATATCCAAGTCTGGGTAATTTATTAGGGAAAGACATATTTTTAACATACAATTTTGGAGGCAGCACGACACAAGCTCTGCTGGGGGCCCAGATTGCTTTTCATTTTGACAAATGTCATCATGGGAGGAGAGGGTAGAAGGAGAGAGTGCATGTTGAGACAGAACATCAGAAAGAAGAGGGGCTGGGCTCATCTTTTATAGCTACTCATTTTCACAGAATGACCCCTCCAGAGGACAGGAACAATGTCTCAGTGACCCAATAACCTTGCACTAGCTCCCTTTTTTATTTTTTGAGACAGAGTCTCACTATGTATCCCTGAACTTGCTATGTACACCAGGCTGATCTACAAGTGCTGGGATTACAGGTAGTCAGTCAGTCAGTGTTCAATGTCAGGGCTGGCTTGCAGACCCCACTTCTTTTTTTGTTTGTTTGTTTTGTTTTTTGTTTTTCAAGACAGGGTTTCTCTGTGACTTTGGAGACTGTCCTGGAACTCACTCTGTAGACAAAGCTGGCCTTGAACTCACAGAGATCCACCTGCTTCTGCTTCCCAAGTGCTGGGATTAAAGGTGTGCGCCACCAACGCCCGGAAAGCCACACTTCTTAAGGGCCACATCACCTCCCAGCATTTACACTGAGGTCCAAGCTTCTACCAGATAGAATCACTCAAACCAAATCCAAACCATAACATCATCTATGGACCAGTGCAGAGTGAGTTAGAGTGGACAGAGGACCAGGAAGATGACTCAGTCAGCCAAGTGCTTTCTACACAGGGATGAAGACATGAGCTCAATCCCCAGTGGCATGCTGCTTGTAGTCCCAGGCTGTGGAGGTAGAAGTAGGAGGATCCTTGGGGCTCTTTAGCCAGCCAACCTACCCAAATCAGCAAGCTCTAGGCCACTAAAGATATCTTGTCTCAACTAACTAGATGAAAAGATAGATAGATAGATAGATAGATAGATAGATAGATAGATAGATATGGGACTTGAGAAATGACACCTAAAGTTGACCTATGTCCACCACACACATGTACACATGTATATATCATACAATTCAACACACACACACACACACACACACACACACACACACACACACACACACACACACTGGGAGAGCCCTGATAAACAGGGATGTGATGATCGAGATGGAGTAGGATGGAGAAATACAGGATGGGAGGTGGCCAAGACCAAATTGGAGGAAGATCCTAGGTTGTGACTCACCTCTAGCTCTGTTCCTACCAGGAGGGTCTTGGAGGCAACACGCCAGGCCAACCTGACTGGCCACTTCCTTTGGGTTGGATCAGACAGCTGGGGATCCAAGATCTCCCCCATCTTGAATCTAGAGGATGTGGCTGTGGGGGCCATCACTATCTTGCCCAAAAGGGCTTCCATTGATGGTAAGTCCCCCATCCCTCATCCTCCCATAGGTTTCCTCTTTGGGATGCTCATCTCCATGTTTGTATAACTACTCTCTTCTAGGGGTCCCAGATGCTGTGGTTATATCACAGCAAGCAGTGTTTGAAAGAGGCATACGAGGGAATGGAAACTCAGCACAGTGTGAATGGCAAAGCACCCCTAGGGTTTTGCTGTTGTTTTAAAATTCCATGCATGTAGTTTGGGTTTTACCAAAGGTAATTTAAATGGGAAGGTTGGAGGGAGAGAAACCAAGGATGTGGAATATACTATCCTGCTGATCAAAGAAAGCAATGAAGCAAGGCCTCGCTTGTCTGTCTCCCCAACAGCTCCCTTCATGCCTTTGAGGTTCACTCTGTGAGGGGCTTGCCCATTTCTCTGAATACTGAACTGAAAACACAGCCTTGATGACATGCTTCAGGGACCCAGTAGAGGAGCTCCGTCTCCCACAGGCTTCACCTTTTGTGGGGTGTTCACTATTGCACCCTTTCCTTTAGCTAGAAGGCTAAAGAAATGGCAAGTGGAGAAAGTGGTCCGAGCAGAGTTTTAGCATCAAGGCATTTCATCAGACGAGTTCTGGAAGTGGGTGGTGTCAGGTGTGCAGCAGTGAGCCAGTGCTGTTCTCAAAGCCTGGAATCTGCTTGCCTTTCTTTTCTAAAGCTTTGCTTCTTTGGTGCCTCTGGCCTCATGGTCACAAGATAGATAGTGAAGTTCTGTTCATCATGTAGCCATAGCAACACCCTACTACAGAAAGGGCAGTGATAAATTCTTTAGGAATGCAAATTCGACCCTGGAGCGCCCATGTATCTTCAACCCCCCCCCATTTTTTATGTGTGTGGATGGGTACCTGATGCACATGTATGTGTGTGGATGGGTACCTGATGCACATGTATGTGTGTGGTGGGTACCTGATGCACATGTATGTATGTGGTGGGTACCTGATGTATATATATGTGCATGGGTGGGTACCTGATGCACATGTATGTGTGTGGATGGGTACCTGATGCATATATATATGTGCATGGGTGGGTACCTGATGCACATGTATGTGTGTGCATGTGAAGGCCTGAGGTTGATGTCAGGAAGCACCCTCAATTATTTTCCCACCTTCTTCATGGAGGCAGGGTCTCTCAGTCCAACCCAGAGATCACCAATATAGCTAGTCCTACTGGTCAGCTTGCTCTGGGGATCCGCCCCCACCCCCCACGCTCCGTCTCTACCTTCAGAATCCAGAACCTGGTCACAGGGCCACTCCTGGAAAGAAAGTGGGCCATTGACAAAGGGACGTGAGAGACGCACATCTGGCTCAGACAATCACCTTCCTCCTACCTCTTAGGATTTGACCAATACTTCATGACTCGTTCCCTGGAGAACAACCGCAGAAATATCTGGTTTGCCGAGTTCTGGGAGGAGAATTTTAACTGCAAACTAACCAGCTCAGGTGGCCAGTCAGATGATTCCATTCGAAAATGCACAGGTGAGCACTACCCTGGATGGGGAGGATGACGGGAGAGGATGGGAGTCCTAGGGGCCAGGCACACTTCCTCTGGACCTCCTAGGACAGGCGAGGAACGCATCGGCCAAGACTCCACCTATGAGCAGGAGGGGAAGGTGCAGTTTGTGATAGATGCTGTGTATGCCATCGCCCACGCGCTTCACAGGATGCACCAAGCACTCTGCCCAGGCCACACAGGTCTATGCCCGGCCATGGAGCCTACTGATGGCCGTACACTGCTGAACTACATTCGAGCGGTTCGCTTCAATGGTGAGTGGGTGCCTGGTCCCACAGTGGGGAAGCCAGTTTCCATGGGTTGATCTACAGCAGCTGGGACAACTCAGAGTGGAAAAAGAGGCAGAATGGAAGAGAAGATACCAGGATTAAGTGTAGGCCTCTGCTTTTTTAACCCTCTGGGTTAAAAAAATTCATGAAATTTGATGTTGGGAAACTGCTGTTTGACCCATCTACCAAGCCCCACAGGTCACATAGAACTCCCTGTCCATGGCACACAGCCAAGAAGACCCAGGCTCTGTGGGTGGGTCTGGGCCCAGTATGAACCCTGTAACGGATGCACAGCTCACTCTGAGTCACAGGCTTCCAAATGTAGCCCCGGCCAGGCTCTGAGCTGCTGGGGCATAAGGCATGGGTCTGACGTGTTCCCTGCACCATCAGAACCTGCATAGAGTCCAGGCTCTAAGGAATGTATCTGAACAGACAAAGGGATTCCCCATGTGCATGTGGCATGCAGGAGTTGTGTTTATATTCAAATATTATTCTGCATAAAATTGTACACTCTCCACCAGGTGTTTGGGGGCCCTGCTGCTTTGGTTTTGTGAGAGTTGTGTATATTGTGTGTATACACTTGGGTGCTTGTCTGGGAGGAACATCAGGTATCCTGCTCTAGGACTCTCCCACTTTATTCTTTTGAGGCAGGGTCTATCACTGAAACTGGAGGTAGGTGGGGACTAGCAAGACCCAGCAATCCTCCTGCCTCTGTCTCTGAGCACCGGAAGTGGGTGCTAAGATCTGAACTCAGGTGCTCATGCTTGAGCAGACAAGGGCTCTTAACCCACTGAGCCATCTCCAACTCTGCGGGCATGTTTTGCCCCATGTCCTCCTCATGGCTATGAGGCAGCATCTCCTGGTCTGAAGCTACATTCACTGCTAATGAGTGATGCTGAGCATCCTGCCAGGAGCCTGTCAAGCTCTTTCTGTATCCTGGCTGGTCCTTGAGGCTTTGGGGGCTGGAAAAGCAACTGGAGATGACTGGCCTCTCCCTGCAGGCAGCGCAGGAACCCCAGTGATGTTCAATGAGAACGGAGATGCCCCTGGGCGCTATGACATCTTCCAGTACCAGGCAACCAATGGCAGTGCCAGCAGTGGCGGGTACCAGGCTGTAGGCCAGTGGGCAGAGACCCTTAGACTGGATGTAAGTGACGGGGACTAAGCTGCAGATGGTGGTGAAGGGCTCTTAATTCCTGGCAAAGGCCAGCAGCCTGTGTGCTCTCTGTTCCAGATGGAAGCCCTGCTGTGGTCAGGCGATCCCCATGAGATGCCCCCTTCTCAATGCAGCCTCCCCTGTGGGCCTGGTGAACGGAAAAAGATGGTGAAGGGTGTCCCCTGCTGTTGGCACTGTGAAGCCTGTGATGGGTACCGCTTCCAGGTGGATGAGTTCACATGTGAGGCTTGTCCAGGGGACATGAGGCCCACACCCAACCACACTGGCTGCCGCCCCACACCTGTGGTGCGTCTGACCTGGTCCTCTCCATGGGCTGCTCTGCCCCTTCTTCTGGCTGTACTGGGCATCATGGCCACCACCACCATTATAGCCACTTTCATGCGTCACAATGACACTCCCATAGTCCGTGCCTCTGGCCGGGAGCTTAGCTATGTGCTGCTCACTGGCATCTTCCTGATCTACACCATCACCTTCCTCATGGTAGCTGAGCCTTGTGCAGCTATCTGCGCTGCTCGAAGACTCTTGCTTGGCTTGGGTACTACCCTCAGCTATTCAGCCCTGCTCACCAAGACCAACCGCATCTACCGCATCTTTGAGCAAGGGAAACGCTCTGTCACACCCCCACCCTTCATCAGCCCTACATCACAGCTGGTCATCACCTTCTGCCTCACCTCCCTACAGGTGGGTCCCCAGATTCCTCAGTAACATGGTGAGTGCGTGTGGGGGTGGGTAAGTTCCTCCTTAGAACCTAGAGAATAAGAGACGCGTGCAGATCAATTGGTAGAGGGCTTTCTTAGTATGCTAAAGCCCTGGGTTTGATTCCCCAGCAAAGCGTAAACCCAGCATGGTCACACACACCTGTTATCCTAGTACTCAGGAGGTGGAAGTAGAAGGATCAGAAGTTCAAACCATCCTCATGTACATAGCACTTTTCAGGCCAGGTGTAGTAGCACATATCTTTAAATGACGTACTTGGGAGACAGAGCTCTCTATGCAATACAGTGCAGCTTGGTCTGCATTGTGAGACCCTGCCTTAAAAAAACATGCTTTCAGAGAAGTGGGCTTTATAGAATCAACTTTTTCCATTTGGGTTCCTGAGCTTAAAAATCAGAAGGACAGGCCAAGTGTGGTGGCACATGCCTTTAATCCCAGCACTTGGGAGGCAGAAGCAGGAGGATCTCTGCGAGCTCAAGGCCAGCCTGGATGACATAGTGAGACTGTTCAAACAACCAGCAGAACACAAGAACTCAGCACCCTGTTTTTCTTCAGGATTGAGCACAACAACAATGTCCACTGATAAATCTGTAGAGAAAACTGAGCATCTAACTGTTTAGCCATGTTATCTGCTGAAGTTGGCTTAGGGGTCTGTCTATTGTCACTAGGAAGCAGATAAAACTCCATCTTCTTCCTGTTAGGACTTGGGCATTAGGCTCTGGCCTATGATGAGGCCACATATTGCTTCACTGTACATTTACCCATAATCTTATGGCATTTTGTTCTTAGTTCTCTAGCTTTGGAGAGGGAAGAGGGTGGGGATCCCTGGAAACCAGCTTTGCCACGTTGTTAGTTGTGTGCAAGCTGGTACTGTCACACCTATAGAGTAGCATGGGTGTGAGGACAGAGCATGGTTTTGGGCACTGGTTATCATTGGTCGCACCTGCATTAGCTGTTCTTCTGAGATGGCATCATGTCCTCATAACACATTATGGGTTTCAGTCTGCATGTGGAGAAACTGAGGAGGAGGTTCTAGAACACTGAAGGTGCTCAGGTGCATGGCATCGCTGTTAAAGTCCAGTGTGGGGTGGTCCTGGGTAGCCGCTCACCCACCCAGCCTGATGAGGTCCACATGTGCCACAAGCACAGCTCTCCTTTCCATCCACCTCATCACAAGTAAGAACACACCCCTGGGTGGTCCCTCTTCACAGTGAGTCTTTCAAGACTGAGCATCCAACTCAATAGACCAAGAACATCACAGAGAATCTGACCCTGCCAGAGACCTAGGTGAGGGGCTGGAATGGACTCATCACTAGCAGACAAGATGTCCTGACACTGTGTTGGTTCCTACAGGTAGTGGGCGTGATAGCGTGGCTGGGAGCCCAGCCTCCACACAGTGTGATTGACTATGAGGAGCAGAGGACGGTGGACCCGGAGCAGGCCAGGGGTGTGCTCAAGTGTGACATGTCTGATCTGTCCCTCATTGGTTGCCTGGGCTACAGTCTCCTGCTCATGGTCACCTGTACAGTGTATGCCATCAAGGCCCGGGGTGTGCCTGAGACCTTCAATGAGGCCAAGCCCATCGGCTTCACCATGTACACCACCTGTATTATCTGGCTGGCTTTTGTTCCCATCTTCTTCGGCACTGCCCAGTCAGCTGAGAAGGTAACCGGGCCCCCCAGCAGACTTTTCCTGCCACCCACTCCTTACCCCTAACGCAGGGCTGATTGTCCAGGAGCTGGACCACCTATTCTGATGCCTCCTTTGGATGGCTGTGGGTTGGCTGCACTCATCTGTCTCTCTTATAGGCTCTTCATTCATTCTTCTCTCCCTCCACTCACTCACCCATCCTTCTGACCCTCTGCCTAACGTCTTACCTTCCACTCTTGCTTTTTTTCTTCTCGTTTAATTTCTCCCTATAGTTTATGCCGCCTACCTGGCTAATCCGCTGGCCAATTGCTTGGCTCTTTCTCTAGTCACATACTCATGACTAGAGAACATTGTTCCTCCCCTGTACCAGTGTTTTGTGTCACCCACTCCTTTGTGAAAGCCTTGTCTGTCCCCTCCTTTCTATATTTGGAAACATGTTCATTCATTTACTCATTAATACATTCTGGCTCTTCAGGAGTGGGAACCTTTCCCCCCAAACCCTCTCTTTTTTTGTTTTTGTAATTTGAAAAATTATTATTTGCATATGCCTGCTTGTTTGTATGTATATCATATGCATGCAGGTGCCCTTGGAGGCTGGAAAAGGGGATAGAGTCCCCTATGGTTATGAGTGGTTTTAAGTTGCTTAGTGTTGGACTGAACCCGTGTACTCCACAGGAGCGGCAAGTGCTCTAAATCACAAAGTCATGTCTCCAGGGCCTCTTCCTTTTTTTTTTTTTCCCTCCGAGACAGGGTTTCCCCATCCCGAGTGCTGGGATTAAAGGTGTGTGCCACCACCACACGGCCCCCTCTTACTTTTTTTAAAAAGGAATTCTTAAACATTATTTATTTCTCTCTCTCTCTCTCCCTCCCTCCCCTCTCTGTTTGTGTATGTGTGTGTGTGTGTGTGTGTGTGTGTGTGTGTGTGTGTGTGTGTGTGTGAGTGCACTTGCATGTACCATAGTACAAACTGTGTAGATTGCAGGCCAGCTTTTGGGAGTCAGCGGGTTTGCAGGCTTGATGGCAAGTGCCTTTACTACTGAGCCTCCTCTCAAGTCGACGCTCTTCCTTCTTAATAGCCCACTCAGTCTGTGTCACTCCACCCATCCATCACCTTCCGGCCTACACCAGATCCACATTGGGCCTGGCTTTTCTCCTGCTAACCTCCAGTCTATAGGTGGTGGGGTTGAGAGAAACCATGGCTAACTCCAGTCTTGTTCCTTCCTCCATGCCTAGATCTATATCCAAACGACTACACTGACTGTGTCCCTGAGCCTGAGTGCGTCAGTGTCCCTCGGCATGCTCTATGTGCCCAAAACCTACGTCATCCTGTTCCATCCGGAGCAGAATGTGCAGAAGCGGAAGCGCAGCCTCAAGACGACCTCCACGGTGGCGGCCCCGCCCAAGAGCGAGAACACAGAGGATGCCAAGTAACAGGACGGAGTGTGGGTGCCACAGGCTGCTCCCTGCATGTTCTTTGCTTCTCTTGGCTTCACGGTAGAGGCTGCGAAGGATCCACAGTGACCACCAGCGGCCGTGAATGTGTGGAGACCACTTCCAGCACGGCTGGGCTTGCCTTCAGAAAGAGCTAGACCCTGAGCCATGCTGGACTTCTGCTTTCCTGCATCCTGGCCTCATCATTCTGTCCTTCCTACCCACAACAGGAAATACTCACTTCCAGGTTTCTTTCTTTCTTTCTTTTTTGGTCTTAAGACAAAGACTAAACTGATGCCTTCGGAACAGGCCCTCAACGACCATGGTGAAGCCAGGGCTTGCCAGGTCAGGGTGAAATTTATCTTGATCCAACAACATAACCTTAGGGCTGGCCAGGGTGTCAGATTGAAAACCACAACATGAAATCCAGGCTTAGAGCTGAGGGGGTGAAACTGCCACAAAATGAAACCTAGGGGTCTGTATTCAGGGAGTTATCATCTTCCTGGCACAGAGGAGCAGAGACGTGTGAGAGTCCTGAGAGCCAGGGTGGGCCTGCAGCATAGAGAGGGGAGAACAGGGGACTGGGGCCGGCTTCTGTGAGGTCGTTTCCACAAAGTTTGGCAGTGTTCCTTTGCTGTGTATGTTCCCGTAAATTGCTCCAACCCGAAGAAATGTCAAGACATTGGTGTGTGTGAGAGAATAAAGAACAGCTGGGCTTTGTTCAGGGGTCCAGGAACAGTCTTGTTTCTGTGGTGAGGACTATTATTTTTTTCTCACTATGTAGCTCTGGCTGTCCTGATCTCATTATATAGAATGGTCTGGCCTCCAAACCACAGAGATCCGCCTGCCTCTGCCTCCGGAGGGCTAGGATCAAAGGTATGTGTAGCTATGCCAGGCTTGATTTTAAATTATAAGGATGGCTATAAAAGCTCTCCCACATATGTTCTTGGAGTGCCCCTTTGAAAGGTGGGCATGAGACATATGGAGGAGGCGACTGAAATGCCATGCATGGACTTTCACTTTTACTAATCTTTCTTTGACAGAGCTGGTGTTTAGTTAGGGAAATTTGTTTCCCCTGTTTGCTTTTCTTTCATTTTTTAAATGTATTGAGTTAGCTGTTTTAACTTATGATGACTTCTCCAGTATTCAAGGTGCAGAACTAATTTTTGAAAGTGAGCTGACTTTCAATGAGATGCTCCACAGTGAGTTTTGACCTTGAGGTACAATACTTTAGCATCCTGAAAACACCACCGGCTTCTCTTTAGAGTATCTCTGCTGTCTAGACTCTCCTGCCTCACTTCACGTGTTCCTAGTCTTCTCACAGTTCAAAGTGTGGCATCACATTTGTCACTGCACTGAATGCTTTCTCAGGCTCCTACAAAGGTTCCTGTCCTGCTTGAGTTCCCAGAAATGTGTAATGTATCCTCTTGAGAAAGCCTTGTCCATGTGACTGAATAAAAGTTTTCTTGCAGCTACTGTTTTGTGTTTCTCTGTGTGCAATGAGTTTTGACTTCGGGTTGGAAACTTTCCACCTTTTTTCTTTTTGCATCTGTGTGGTTTCCCCCAGGCTTTGACTTAGAATGGTATCTAGTGTTTTCTATTGACCGTACTTCATGGATCCCTCACCACCTGAGGTTACTGACTGGAATCCAGCCAAAGTCCCCATTTCCTGTCCAGTCACTCTTGTCCACCTTCCTCCTGTGGCTTTCTCCTGTGCATTTATTGCTGGTTTTCTCCACATTATGATTTTGTATAAAGTGGTAGAGCCTCTGTTATTGTGAACTTGCCATGTTTAATACATATTTATATTTAATACATATTTACTAAATACACAAGGTTTCTTTCCTGTCTGAATTTGTCAGTGTAACCAAGTTGTGACTTAGACAAGAGTTTCTCATCTGAAATTCCTCCTCTTGGTTCTTCCTTTTTTTTATGCTCACTGGGGGACTGACACCTCCCCAATAGTCTCCTTCATAATTTTGGATTACCAGATATCTGATCAATCAAACTGAACCCTCGAATAGAGTTTGGTGGGGTTTTTTTCTTCACATTTGTGAATCTTATAAGGGATTCTGCTAGTATGGGTTTTCCCCCTGTGGACTAAGAGCCAGATTATATCTGAAGGCTTTATCATATCACCTGCCCTTGAGCTATTCCTCCTGGTATATATTATAGGGTCTAGTAAAAGTGGAGTTCTGGGTCGGAGGCTTAGTCCATATCTGATTAGTTTTTCTATCCAGCATGAGCTGCTCAAATCAGAGGAAGGTTGCCCCTTGAGACAAGCTTCACTCTCCTGTTCAAAACCTTTCTTCCTATGGAAGCTGTTGAGACTTGTGTGTAAGAGAATTTTTTATATTAATAATATGCTTATACTTTCTCAATAGTGTGAAATTTTGTCACACATATTCTAGTTTTGTCACATGTATGACATGTTTGCTTCTTGGAAACTTACCCCCAATAATTCATTACACATATTTACTTTTTCACTTTATTCAGTGAATTCTAGTTAACAAATATAACGTTCCCCTGAAGTTTGACTTTAGTTTTCTGTTGCTTCTTTAGTTATCAGAAAGTATAATAAGATGTTCATTTGGGGTTTTTTTGGTGTTTTTTGTTTTTTTTTTGTTTGTTTTTTTTTAAGATAGAGTTTCTCTGTGGCTTTGGAGCCTGTCCTAGAACTAGCTCTTGTAGGGCAGGCTGGTCACAAACTTACAGAGATCTGCTTGCCTCTGCCTCCCAAATTCTGGGATTAAAGGCGTGTGCCACCACCGCCAAATTTCCCTAGTTTTCGTGCCTTGGGATGTAGAGAGGGGGGCTGCTTAGAGTGCTAGTTGGACAAAGTGAAATGCTGATAGTTCTCATTAGTACCTTTGGGAGTGAAGTAACTTCCTCCAGGGGATCCAACTCCTTCTCCTGGCTCCCACAGGCACTAGGTAAGTGCAAGATACACACATAAACATGCAAGCAAAACACCCATAGACATAAACAGCAAACAGACAACTTGAGATTAGGTCCATCCTACCACTTATTAGATGGGTGACCTTGGCCGAGATAATTCATTTCTCACAGTTAAAAACACCACAGTCTCCTTGGGGGCATCAGGTCACCTGGAGCTGGAATTACAGGCAGTTGTGAGCCATGTGATATTGGTGCTGGGAACCTAACTCCAGTCCTTTGGAAGAGCAGCAAGTCCTTGTAACTTCTAAGCTAACATCCAGCCACCAGACGTATAGAGAGAGAGGCATTATAATTTTGAACAGAGAGGATCTAGAAGGGAGGAGAAAAAACAGGACCAAAATATAGTATATGAAAAATTTAATGAACCAAATTAAGCATACAAAAAATAAAAAAAGACTTAAAAATCTCTAATGTAGACCATATAAGAGGTGTGTGTAGCTATCTTGTCCAGTGATAAGATCTTTATGACGACACCCGTGTTGTCAATGACACTGGCACTTCTGATATGTCTTCCCTCTGGTCAGCTCAGCAGGATGAAGGGAAGCTCTGGAACAGAGGTGGCCCTTTCGGTCACTGTAGTCCAGAGGAGGAACTGAGGAGACTGACATTGCAAGCCAATTCAGCACTTCCTCTGCCACAGACCGGTTACCAGGAGACAGTATCATGAGTGTTGGGAGCCAACTCTGCACTGTGTGGAGCCCAGAGGGTGAATGGGATGTGTGAAGAGAGCTGCTAAGCCAGGCGTTGATGGCGCACGTCTTTAATCCCAGCACTCGGGAGGCAGAGGCAGGCGGATCTCTGTGAGTTTGAGGCCAGGCTGGACCGACAGCCTCCAAAACAGAGAAAAAAAAAAGAGAGCTGCTGAAGATATGTCATGGACGGCTTGCAAACTGTAACTGAAAGGTCCCAAGCACTGGTCCCTGTGTGGTTAGTGTACATAAGTGGTCAGTCATTAAGACCATGACATCTAGAATTGCTCTTCCTGGCAACCGCCTTGAGATTAACCTGACTAGCAGGAGGTGGGGAAAGCCCTTCTCAATACCCCAAAGTCTTGTCCAAAACCAGGGAGATCAGAAGAGAGCTAGTGGGAGAAGATACTTTTTTTTTTTGAGATAGGGCCTCTCTGTCTAGCCCTGACTGCCCTGAGAGTTGGAGATCTGCCTGCCTCTACCTCCTACCTCTTGAGCACTAGGATTAAAGGCCTGCACCACCGTTCCTGGCTACAGAACACACTTCTCTCAAGGTTCCTGAAAATGCACACTAGGAGTCAAAGATGACGTTGGGGTAGTCCCATCAGCCACACAGACAGTTCATGCTACTTCAGATTAGGAAGGAATGGAAGAGTAACTGGGCAATGGTTCTCCTTGTTAAGGCGGGACAACACACGCCAGAACATCATAACGCCACTGTCCAGGCAAGCACCTCTACAAGACATTCGAGTTGGCCCAGGTATATTTAACAGGCTATTTACTGCCTTTCTGCTCCCCAGAAAGGGATGAATGAACGAGCATAATTCAAGAAGGTGCACCTGAGGAAGATAAGCTCAGAGAAAAGGAGATTGCAGCCACTGTTTTAGGCTGTCGCTATCAAAAAGGAGGTTACCTTTGCCATTAACAAAAAGATGAATAGCAAGCTTAGAAATGTGACTCTCAAGCTGAACATTGAGCCTGAGGCAGGAAGATCACCACATATTTTGAAGTTAGCTTGAACTTAGAGAGTTTTGGATAGGCTTGGTTTACAGAGACCTTTTTCTCAAAAAAGCCAATACAAAACAAAAAGGAACTGGCAAACTCTCAGAGACTTAAGGTAAAGGAGAGAGAGGTTTGTGGGAGTAAGGGCCCAGCAGGTCACATGGACGGTGCTGGAAGCAGACATCAGTAACAGGGAACATGGTGCTGCAGGTTAATCCACAATCTGCAGGTGTATGTGTGGGACACACCCCTGGGAGTGCCATGTAACCTCTTGCAATGCCTCTTTACATGCATAATGGAGGACACACACATTCAGTCACTTCATACTAGAGGCCTGCCCCCATAGGTGGGTTTTATTTGCTGGAGACTGAACTTAGGCTTGGAGGTGCCCAAAGATTCCAGGTCTATCATACAACCTAGAGTCTGACACAAAACAGAATTCCCCCTTCTTTAACGGAGGACAGAGTTGTACCACTTTAGGGGACAAGACTGCCCGGCTTCATAAATGGCACTTCCACAAACCAGGAAGCAGTAACCTACCTCCTGGAACGAGGGTACTGACTCCTCTATCTTTATTGGGGAGTACATACCACCTTGCAGTAGTACAGATCCTTTGTACCTGTGGTGTGGAAGAGTGTTCCCAGGACCTGCAAACAGGAGACCCATGGTTGTGACTGTGATGTCTACAACAAACATATTGAAAGACCTGCCTGTAGGATTAGTCTGTCACAGCCTTTTGGGCCTGGGTCTTGCACAGGTCAGAGAATGTCAATGGTGCTACTGTTCATCTCAGGACCCATGGAATTGCTCGACATGTTGCTCACCACTGTCAGAACAATAGGGTCTTTAAGTGGTCGGGTGCCCCAATAGAGGGAAAGAAATGAACTTTCAAACATATCAGCAGAAACTATAGGTATATTGCTTTTATAGAACACAGACTTAGAGCTTTAGAAACCCAGGCAAAGGCTGGACAAGGACCCGGGTGCACAGTTCAATAGCATGGGAGTGGCAGATACCCTCTACTACAGCAGCCAGAGGGATGGCCAGGAGCAGGTAATGGTCAGAGCCTCTGAAAACTGGCTGTAAGCCCTCATCTCGTGTCAACTGTATATGGGGACACGGCAAGTCACTGAAGTGGAAGTGGCTAGGAATGCCAGCCACAACTGGATGGCAGGGACTGGCCCACCTGAAATTGAGCAAGCCCCTGACTCCTGTGGACAGCACAATTTACTATGGTTTGGAACGGCTAGAGGGCAATGGCTATCAGGGAAAAGCCCTGATTTAGGCATTACCAGTATCGTAGTTAGCTGGGTAGTTAGCTGAGGTCTTGTACAATACTTTTGATGACTCTTTGCCTCTAGAAAGGAGACTGAGTTCTGAAAGCTGGGTTTAGGTGTGAAGTCTAGTATCATGGACTCTGCCAATTTTGCAATTCAGATTTGCATTATGAATGAGGTCGGTGGTGGTGATAACTAGGAACAAAGTAATAGCAGTTGGAGCTAAGTGAGAAGAGGGTCACATGATTCAAATGGACCTTCCCAAAAGAACACAGTAAGAAGCAAGTGGGCAGGTAGACCCAGGAGGTCTGACAAACAAAGGTGGTTGAAACGGAAGCAGAATCATGAGAAGCATGATTTAAATGATTCTTGACACATGCACAGGTGACTGACTGCAACTTCTTTGGACTAGGCCTCAGGGTTGTGGGTGAGGGGAGACAAAGGGGTCCATTAAAGGTGGCAACTTCCTTATAGAAGAAAATCTAGAATAAAATGCATATAGACCATTTCTTACTTTTTTGTTCATTTGCTCCTCAGTATTAATTTTTATAATTTTATAATTATCTTAACAAATTATAAATTCGATAAACTGACATTATACCTTTAATGAAGTTTTATTTTGGTTCTAATATTTGGTAATTCAGGCCAATAAGAAAAAATACTACTATCCAAATGAGGCAGTACTAAAGAGAAATACCATCCTTAAAGCTCTCAGAACCCATGTCATCGTGACACTTGGCTTCTAGTAAATACAACCACAGTAACAAAAGATTTCATTGTGATTCTTCACGTGGTCTCCTGTATTCAGTAGTTAATGTCATCCCCACCCCCCACAGCACCCTGCATTCCTCTCATTTTTCTCCAGTATGATGCCTCTGATGCTGAATGAGGTTTGCAGTCTGGTTAAAGGCTTTCCCACATTTGCTACATTTATAAGGTTTCTCTCCCGTGTGAATCCTCTGATGCTGAGTGAGGTGCGTGCTTCGTATAAAAGCTTTCCCACAGGTTTTACATTTGTACGGTTTTTCTCTTGTGTGAATCCTCTTATGTTGGGTAAGGGCTGAGTGGTCACTGAAGGCTTTCTCACAGATGTTACACGTGTAAGGCTTTTCCCCAGTGTGAATTCTCTGATGCTGAGCCAGGGCCGACTGGTCCCTGAAAGCTTTCTCACACAAGCCACATCTGTAAGGTTTCTCTCCAGTGTGAATTTTCCGATGTCGCGCAAAGGACGAATTGTCCCTGAAGGCTCTGCCACATTCGCCACACTTATATGGCTTCTCCCCAGTGTGGATCCTCTGGTGTTCAGTAAGGGAGGAGTTCACCCTGAAGGCCTTCCCACACTCATTGCATTCAAAGGGTTTCTCTCCGGTGTGTATTCGCTGGTGCTGAAGAAAACTTGTACTCTGATTGAAGGCTTTCCCACACTCATTACATTTATAGGGTTTCTCACCACTGTGAATGTTCTGGTGTTTGGTAAGGTGTGCTCTGCAAACAAAAGCTTTGCCACAGACGCTACACTGGAAAGGCTTCTCTCCGGTGTGTGTTCTCTGATGGTGGGAGAGATGTATGCTCCGGATGAAGGCTTTGCCACAAACGCTGCATTCAAAAGGCTTTTCTCCAGTATGGATTTTCTGGTGGTAGGCAAGTGAAGAGCTCACCGAGAAGGTCTTGCCACAGTCCTTACATCCATATGGTTTCTCACCAGTGTGAATCCTTTGGTGATGGATAAGGTGTGTACTCTGGTGAAAGGCTTTCCCGCATTCTCTACACTCATAGCGCTTTTCTTTAATAGGCGTTTCCTGACTTGGGTTGAGTTTTTCAGTATGAATTTTCTGATGTTTCTTAAAGGTGACACTCTTAGAGAAGGCTTTTCCACACTCACTGCATTCAAATGCCGTTTTGCTTGCTTGAGATCTCTGACTTTGAATTGGTAATGCGCTCACTGTGCAGCCCTTCTCAGACACCTCCGCTTCCTGCTCACTAAGCTTTGATGGTGTGTCCTGTTGGGTGAGGTCCACTTGCTGTAACCTGACCTCCTGACCTTCCTGGTGCTGCCAGTCTAACAGGTTAGCACATTCCCAGTAAGTCCTTCTGGTGACTCTCTCCTCCATTATCCATTGATCTGATTCTTTTTTAGAGATATCTGCCCTGACACATTTCTTACTCATGGTCATTGTAATCCCTCCTGAAAGATAATGAAAACACAAATGTCACTTTTACCCTGGTGAAACAGCTTGATGGAATGAAATGAACAGACTGTTAACAATGCTAACCAATAAGCTGCAGCTGAAGATTAAAGAGGTAACATGAAGGGAAATAGCCAGAGAGGAGAACACAGGAGTGTGGTAGATGCTTTTCTAATGCTATACCCAAGGCAGAAGTGTTTGGGAGCCTGGTTTCAAAGATCTTGCACCTGGGTTGGATTCTGAGAACAGTATTCATTTTGTTTGTCATTAAGTAGATTTTATCTGACTTTTAAATCTCAAAAATATCTATTATAGGCCAAGCTCGATTCATGCTTGTAATCCCAACATTTGAGTGGTTGAGGCAGATGGACCACAATGAGTTTGAGGCTAACATGGGTTAAAGAATAAGATTTGGGGGATGGCTGTGATTGGATTGATGACTATCCCAGTTGTCAGTGAAGAGCCTTCATTCAGTGTCTGATGGAGACAGATTCAGAGACCCATGGCCAAACATTGGACTTAGCTCAAGGAGTCTTGCTAAGGAGAGGAAGGAGGGATTGTAGGAGCCAAGGGTCAGGGACATCACAGGAAAAACCATAAAAATGGCTATCTTGGCTCATGGGAACTCACAGAGTCTGAACCAAGAACCAGAGGGCCTACGTAGGACTGACTGAATATATGTGACAGTTGTGAAGGGAAGGAAGGCTGCAGTCAGGATGTAAAATAAAAAAACAAATAAAAAAAAGATTTGGGGGATGGAGATATGGCTTAGTGGTTAAGAATATTGGCTGCTCTTCCAGAAGATCCAGGTTCAACTCCCAGTACCTACATGGTAGCTATTATATTACTCCAGTTCCAGAGCATCCAATGCCCTCTTCTGGTCTTTGCATGTGCCAGGCACACACACACACACACACACACACACAAATAATAAAATATTTAGAGAGAGAGAGAGGATTCTGTCTCAAAAATTCTCTATAGAGAGTTATATCATAAATTTGGATGGGAAGAATCTAGGAGGGAGTAGAAAAAACATGATCAAAATATAGTATATGAAAAATTTAATGAATCAAAGAAAGCACACAAAAATACAAAAAAAGACTAAAAAAAATCTCTAATGTAGACCATACTATGCTAACATATAAGAGATGTACGTAGTTATCTTGTCCGGTGATAAGATCTTTACAACACCGATGTTGCCAAAATAACACTCTGAACCATTATCTAACCAAATAGACCTAGAAGTCAACACTCAGTAGGAAGAAAGCCTCAAGACCAAAACCAATGTTTTTATATTTTTCTAGACTTATTTGAGTAATATTCAATCAGATAATCAGAAGTTCACTTGTCCTTTGACTGTGTGAAGTGCCCATGTGTACTAATGAAATAAGGATGTTCAACAGCATATACAGAAGGGATGGCCCCAACATGACATTGTGACATCTACAGGAGGAAAACACCCCATGTGACACAAAAGTAAGAACAGAAACCTAGGAACAAAGTCCACTTGCTAGACAGCATCTAGTATTTCTAGGAAGGGGACTCTGAGACTGTGGGGGAGGGAGCATAATGATCACTTACAAATGGGATTTTTAGCAGAAAAAGTAGATATAGCCCCATGGATTATCTGACCAAATAGACTGTTGCTGCACATGACAATTCCACACCTTCTCACTTTGACCCATGGGCACCATGATATTATGAAGGCGGGTTTGAGATTTCATGCCATTTTCTGCTTTCTGATAAGTTTAGTTAAAGCTTTGAAATACGTAATAGTAAGGGTTGGATACTAAAGACGGATAATGTAGGTTCAAAGAAATCCTATCAAGAACAAGTTCTTCTTAGCACTTCCCATTCCCACTCATCCCAGATCATCTTCCATTGAGAACCACAAAACAACCGTAACTTTAAAAAATATCTAGAAGAGAAAAGTACATAGGTACATTTCAAGGCGTAAATCATGAGCTCAGAAGACACGCCCTTACTTGAAACAAGCGTGGTCAAAGCTACAGTCCATCTGGTGCCTCACAGAAGAACGACTGAAAGCATTTGGAAAGTGGCTACAGAGGTTAAGTTGCAGTACCCATGAGGGGACAAAAACAAGTCTTGTCAGTGCAAATCACAGGACCCAGAAGACAGTGAAATGACACCACAGGTGTTCAAAGGACCTAATTGCCAAACTCAGAAGAGTAAGTGACCAAAAAGAGAAAATATATCTAAAGAGTAAACATGAAATAGATACACTATCCTACAAGTAAACAAGAGGCAGTGTCAACAGCAGGCCTAAGTTCAAAGGAAACCACAAGTGTCCCTGACAAGAAATGTAGGGGAAAGTAGTAGAAAAAGTAAATTGTGGACAATAATTTTTTTTTGGAGACAGGTATCCTAGGCCAGCCTTGAACTCACTATGTAGCCGATAATGACCTTGAACTTACAGTTCTCTACCTTTACCTCCCAAGTGCTGGGATAATAGGCATGCCACAGACACAAGGCCTGGTTTATGCCGTGCTGGGACTGAACCAGGGCTTGGTGTATGTTAGGCAAGTACACTACCCACTGAGCTACATTCCCAATTCTGTGTGAGAATTAGTAAAAACATCATTTTGGATAATAAGAAGCTAGTTTTAAGTATTACACATACCACTAAAAGGCAAAAGACTATAAATCAACAAACTAATTTACAGGGCAAAAGTAAAACAACAACAACAAAACAATTCAAGAGAAGGGAAGAAAGATAAAAAAGAATTCAAAGCAGGTGAATAAACAGTATAAATAGGGGAGTAGACAACAAACTCCACACACAAAGTAACTAATCTAAATAAATAGAGCCCAGCTACAGGGCATTAGAACAGAAATAGGAAAATGCAGACACTGAAACAGTAAAGATAAAAGAGTGGAAAGGACTTAAAATGTAAAAGAAAGATGGGCGCTTATATTAGTATCAGACAAATCCCACATTAGAGAAAACAAAGAGGCGATACTCCAGGAATGTAATGGGGCCACCCCCTCCCACCCTCTGTGTGTACATATAGGACAGAACTTCAGAATGTTAAAAACCAAATCAGAGTGAACAGAAGGAAATTGATACATGTCTACATAACTGGCACATCAAAGGAGAAATCATGACAACAGTTAGAAGTCTTTTGAACTGAATGATGCTGTCAGTACAGATACAAATGGGAGCTCCCAGGACAGCTAACGCTTCCAAACATAGGAAATGTATGGATATATTGACTACTAATATCAAGAGATTAGAAAAAGAGACAATTAAATCCAACAAAGAAGGAAACAAACAAGCTATCAAGACATTTAATCTATGGGGCCTTGGGTAGTATTTATCCCTGGTGTACAAACAGACTTTGAGTGCCCATCCCACAATAAGGGATGCTCTCTCAGCCTGGACTCTTGTGGGAGGACCTAGGCCCTGCCCTGGATGAAATGACAGACTCTGGAGATCCACCATGGAGGGCCTCACCCTCCCTGGGGATCGGAGTGGAGACTGGGGGACTGGTGGGGAGGGTGGGGGAGGAGAGCTGAGATTGACATGTGAAACAAGCTTGTTTTTAACTTAAATTTTAAAAAAGGAAGAGAAAAGAAAAGGAAACATCAAAAAATAAAAATAAAAAGCAAGAATTTAAAAACCTGATGTCAGTCTTTAACAAGACAAGTGAAGACATGAAAAGAAGCACATGTTATTAATGTCAGTTTTTGTCGGTGTTCATGTGAGGCACCTAAGTGGATTTTCTTTGTGTTTATCTCATGTAGAATCTATAGTACTTCATATGTTGAGACAGCATCAGGACAGATTTCACAAAGATTTGTAAGATGAAAACATAACAGAGACAGTATGGCAATAATGATGGCTAACAGAGACAGTATGGCAATAATGATGGCTTGACTCTTAGGACAGGATAACAACATAAATGCATAAAACAAAGTCTAAATGGGCCTGAATCTATGAAATATATAGAATCGTCAACTTAAACTGTCTCGCAGGGAAAATTTCTGGGGGTGATGGCATGATGAGTGGATTCTTCTAGATGTTTAAAGAAGAAATAACACCACTCACAGTACAGGGTCTTCCAAAGAAATGAGAAAGATCTCCAACTGGGTTTATAAACTAGTAGAAGCCACAAGGATCTGATGAGGACACAAAAAGATAAAATCACAGGGCATTCTTTTCTGTGAACACAAATAAAATTTCCTCAACATAACATCAAAAATAAACAACAACAAAACCATCAAAAGCACCCCAGATGACGCAGAATGGATAATCTATCACAGATCAGTTAAAGATCCATCAAAAACACCCCAGATGACGCAGAATGGATAATCTATCACAGATCAGTTAAAGGTCCAGGTCCACTCTCAGTCATCCACAGTAACAGAATAAAGGAGGAAAATCCATCAGTCTTTTGACAGGTGCTGGGAAGGCATCTGACTCAGTTCAAAACAAGTCATGGAAAACTCCAGCAAAGCAGGAGAGAAGTCTTGTTATTAAAAAAAAGAGGACCTACAGGAACCATATTAACCATCATTAATCATAAAATATTAACAAAAAATACCTCTGTGAGACTGGAATGAAATAACCAAGCTGCTATTACCATTTTTATCAATATTATGCTGTAAGTCATAGTACAAGGTAAAGAAAAAGTAAATAGAAGACTAGGCACACGGCTCAGTGGGTGACAGTTCTTACTGCACAGCATGAGGACCAGAGTTTGAACCCCAGCACTCGGTGTGGGAAGGAAACACAGGAAGACGGCTGGCTGGGCTTTGCTGGCAGCCAGACTAGCCACAGGTTCCGTGACAGACTCTGTCAAAGGACTAAAGTTGAGAGTGACAGAGTGGGACATGACGCCTTTCTCTGACTTCCATCTATGCATGCACATATACTTACACACACATACCATACCCCCACACATACACCTTGCACACACATACCATACCCCCACACATATATCTTACACACATACCGTGCCCCCACACATATACTTACACACACACATACCATGCCCCCACACATATACTTATACACATACCATGCCCCCACACATATACCTTACACACACATACCATGCCCCCACACATATACTTACACACACACATACCATGCCCCCACACATATACTTATACACATACCATGCCCCCACACATATACCTTACACACACATACCATGCCCCCACACATATACTTATACACATACCATGCCCCCACACATATACTTACACACACATATACCATGCCCCCACACATATACCTTACACACACACATACCATGCCCCCACACATATACCTTACACACACACATACCATGCCCCCACACATATACTTACACACACATATACCATGCCCCCACACATATACCTTACACACACACATACCATGCCCCCACACATATACCTTACACACACACATACCATGCCCCCACACATATACTTACACACACATATACCATGCCCCCACACATATATACCTTACACACACACATACCATGCCCCCACACATATACCTTACACACACACATACCATGCCCCCACACATATACTTACACACATACCATGCCCCCACACATATACTTACACACACATATACCATGCCCCCACACATATACCTTACACACACACATACCATGCCCCCACACATATACCTTACACACACACATACCATGCCCCCACACATATACTTACACACATACCATGCCCCCACACATATACTTACACACATACCATGCCCCCACACATATACTTACACACACACACCATGCCCCCACACATATACCTTACACACATACCATGCCCCAAACCAACAACGATGATCACAGAGTACATAACAGCTTGACTTAGAGAAGCCTATAGTCTCAGCAGTCTGGAGGCAGAGACAGGTGAGTTTGTGAGACTCTGTTTGAGGCCAGCCTGGTCTACAGAACTAGTTTCAGCACAGCCAGGGCTACATAGTGAGACTCTACCACCCCAAAATAAAAATTGGTTAAATTTGGAAAAGAAGAAATACAAATCATAATTTGACATGACTATGTTCATGTAAAATGCAAAACAGTAATTAGCAAAAAACTATAGTATATCACATTCCAGCAATAAATAATTAGAAAGTTATACTCCCTAAAGATGAATACTTACATCAAAAGTAACAACACTGTGAAGTAAATATGGCATAACAAAAGATGGACAGGACTGTATCCCTCAGACAATAACATTTCCAAGAAGTTAACGAAAACCTAAAAACAGTAGGAATACAACCATAGTCAAAGAAATGGGATACTCTAAATTACCCACTTAAACTACACACTCTGGGAAATTATGTCCAAAATCTTAACAGGGAATTTTGCAGAAACTAAATGGGCAAGCCGAAAATTCTGAATGCAATAAATAGCCAAGCTGGATAACTTGTGTTGACAAGTATAAGACTCATTACCACTCTAGAGTGATTGGAAGTGTTAGAACAGCATGAGATTGGACAAAGAGTGAAACATGATGGCCCAGAAACAGGCTCATAGACCAGATTATAGGACCCGGAACTGACCTACACATTAGCGGTCAGCGTGTGCCTGACAAGGGGAGGGCATGGTACACTGGGAAGAAATGGTCTTTTTAGTAAGTGATCCTGGTCAGCTGAATACCCAGAGAGAAAATCAAATTTTGGGCCTAAAGATGGAAGATAAAATAACAAAGCTGCTAGAATAAACTGATTTTCATTAGCTTAAGATGCCTTGGAAAGGGTCACAAGGGGTGGGGAGATGGCAAGCTGGGTAAAAGTGCTTCAAGCCTGCTTCCCAGATCTCAGGTACAAAGGCGGATGTAGTGGTTTACATCTGTTGTCCCAGCACTCCCTTGGGGGGACGGACATGGCAACAGGAGTACTGCCCGGGACCTTGCAGGCCAGCTAGCCTAGAGTACAAACACAGCAGCAGACACTTGAGAGACACTGTCTCAAACACAAGGAGAGAATCCAAGCCCGAAAAGCTGTCCTCTGACCTCTTCCCTCACTCCTCCACAATACATTTTTAAAAAGACTCATGCATTAGCCAAAGGAAGGAAAAGAACTGTAATACATTACCTTAACTACCTTAAAAATTGAAAACTTGTGCCTATCAGACAGCATCATTGTTCAGAGTGGGAACTGAAACCCTCACTAGACAATCAACAAGAGGAGGTCAGGTAGCTGACACATCCTCCAGAACGCTGACACACTCCAAGGCTGTAAAAGGACGTGAACTCCCCTATTCTGCTAGTTGGAATATAAGTCAGCACATACACTGGGGAAACGAGTAGGTCTACCAAGACTCAAAAGATGCATAAACACAGAACTTTCCAGGGACACACGGGGCAAAAATGTGCACGTACGTTTTCTGTAAGTGGAAGGAAAGGTCACAGCAGTCATTCCCTAAGGGCTTTGAGGAAGAAGGAAACCAGATGCCAAGCAGATCCCCACCAGTTTATGTGGTAAATCACAACAGGGCCAGGAGGGTGAGCCAACTGCTGCTGCATGTCACGTGACTTGACAAAAGGATGGCAGGCACAGAAGAGGGAGGTCCTCACAACCCCACTTACATAATTCAGGAAGGACAAAATAAATGTGTTACCACTGGGTCAAAAGAAAGAGAAAGGACTAGGGGTTACAGGAGTAACAGTAATTTTTCTTTTTTTTATATGAATGCTGATTATACAAATGTTACAAATTCATTGGACTATAAATATGTATACTTTTCTGTATTACATTTTACTTTAAAATTAATTTCCTTCAAAAAAATCTAGGATAGGACCAGGGAGATGGCTCGGTGGGTAAAGGTGAAAGAAATTATGTCTCAATATCAGGTTCTATTCAAAGAAAATTTAGATTGACCTTTACCCCCCAAAAAACAAACAAACAAAAAACAACAACAAAAAAGCACCAAGGTAGAGAATGATAGCAGTTCTTGGGGGATACAACTCAAAGACCACTGGGAATGAAAAGCTCAATGTCATCTCACATGCAAAATTTAGGGATCCAACCAGGATTGTTAGTCAGAACACTTGTAGAGGTCAGAGGTTAACGCTGGGTGGCTTCCTCAATTACTTCCTACCTTATTTTGAGACGAGTGTCCTGAACCTGGAGTTTGCTGTTTCACTAGACTGGCTGGGCAGTGGGCCCTATGGGTCTCTAGTCTCTGCCCTCCAATGCTGTATGTCACGTACAGCTTTTACTCAAGAGATGGGATCTGAAGTCAGGGCCTCGTGTTTACAGTGAGCGTTTACATACCAAGCCATCTCCCAGTCTTAACCTCATCAATTTTTAGTTCCTAGTAGAATGAGCTACTGGAGGCAGGATTTGGCTGGAGGAAGCATTTACTCCTGAGCATGTCTTGCTCCTTACCCCTTCCTGTCTTGTCCTTTAGCTTCTATGCCACCATGAAGTGGAAGCTTCCCTCCCCCTTCCTATATGGTGTTTCTGTCTTGCCATGGGACCAAAAGCGATGGAGCCAGCTCACCACGGACTACAAACTCTGAAACTGAGCGGGAATAAACCTTCCTTCTAAGCAGTTTCTCTCAGGTCTTTTGCCACAGCAACAAAATGACTCAGAGAAGAAGTTCAGGAAATACTGGCACAAAACAAAGCTAGTGGGGCTGGAGAGAAGACTCAGCATCCTGGGAACGTGAGTCCCTTTCCAGTACAGGTGGTGATGGTAGGGCCCGACTCACAACTGCCTTTAATTCCAGCTACAGGGGAATCCGATGTCCTCTTCTGGTCTCTGAGAGCACTGCACTCACATGCAAACCACACACCCCCATTTAATGAATAATAAAACAAAGCCAGACATGGTGGTCCACATCACTCTGAGTTTGAGGCCAGTCTGCTCTACAGAGCAAGTTCCAGGACAGCCAGAGCTGCACAGAGAAACCATCTTGATAAAAACCACCACCACTACCACCACCACCACTACCACCACCACCACCTATTACTACTACTACTACATTTAAAACCAAGCTAGAGGCATTCTGCTGTACTAGGAGGAAGATGTGGTGAGGAACCACACTGGACTTTAAGGTGGGGTTAGATCTCATTTCTTAAACTGGGTGGTAGGATATGAGTACTGCATCTTTATCATTGTTTAAAACCCTTAGGGCCGGGTACACAACTTAGTGGTAGACTGTGCATGAGGCTCTGGGTTCAATTCCCAGTATTGAAAAATAAAAGCAGGACTTTTGCTGAGCAAAGGAGCACATAATTTCAGCACATAAAACTGTTCAAAAATGCTGGGTGTCAGTGGCACACACCTTTAATACCAGCACTTGGGAGGCAGAGGCTGGAGGATTTCTGTGAGCTCGAGGCTAGCCTGGTCTACAGAGCAAGTTCCAGGGCAGGCTCCAAAGCAATACAAAGAAACCCTGTCTAGAAAAACCAAAAAACCACAAAAGAAAACCCTTCAAAAATTAAGTGATTCTTATAGTCAGTGTACAATGTTCAAAATAAATGTACTTCAAAGCCAAAAAAGAAATGGCAATGCTAACTGCAGAAATAAAATTGCAACATGGAAGGCCAATATATCAGCTCTAAAAAATAGTCAATAAATTTAAGAGAAAAAAGATGCAATGAAGATGGAGAACAAAAGGACATAATACAAAATTAAAATGATAAATGGGGGTGGGGACGGTGGCTCAATAGGTAAGAGCACTCGTAGGTGCATGAGAACCTGAGTTTGGGTCCCTAGCACCACATAAAGACTGAGTGTGGTCACAAGCAGCTGCAACCACAGCCCCGGGGAGGAGGGTGACAGAGTCAGGGAAATCATTGGGGCTTGCTGGCCACCAGTCTAGCTGAATAAACAGCAAGCTCCAGGTTCAGTGAGAGAGCCTGCCTCAAGGGAATGAGACAGAGAGTGATGCTCAGCATCCTCTGGCTTCTGCATATGTGGGCACACACACACACACACACACACACACACACACAAACACGCGCGCACACACACACGCACACGCGCACACGCGCACACACGCATACATAAGTAAAGTAAAAAATAAAATTATAAATGAAACTCTGCATGGTTATATCCAAACATATTGATCGATCCAAAAAGGGTATGAGACACTGAGACATAACAGATTAATAAATGAGGAAGGAAGTATGAAAATGACCAGCAGCTTCTTGAGATTAAGTGGTTTTCCTTGGGATTCTGCATGACTAAAAGGAATGTGGAGAAGGAAATGCAGTAGTTTTGGAGTCAGGTGGGTTTGTGTTCATCAACCTTCCACCCAAGAGCAGCATCAAACCAGTCTAAATCCATTATCTCTACTGGGTGGGGTAAGCAGCAGAGTGTATCCATCATTCTTGCTTTGCAGGACATAAAGGCTAAATGTCTCACTAGCACAAATGCCCACCCCAAACTGCCCTGGGTAGCACTCAACTCTCAGCTCTCTCTATAGCTTGTGGTCGAGAGGACAGAAAACATAAGATGCAAAACCATTTTTCATGATGTTTTTCTTTCTGTGATTAAAAATAACTGTCTAAGAATGAGTGTTGGCAAAGACGTAGGCACAGAGAAAAAGCCTTGTTTCCTGCTGGTGGGAGTGTAAAGTACAGCCATATGGAAATCAGTATGGAGATTTCTCAAAAAATTTAAAAGTAGAATTGCCATATGATCCAGTTATCTCATACTTGAACAGATACCCAAAGCACTCCACATCCTACCTACCACATCTCATCCATGTTTATGGGTGCTTGATTCACAGTATCAAGAAAATGGAACCAGCCTAGATGTCCACCAATGGGTAAATGATAATGAAAATGTGATATATATACATACATACATACATACATATACACACACACACATATATATGTATATATATATATATACACTGAATTTTATGAAACCATAAAAAATGCAAGTTTCAGCTGGGCAGTGGTGGTGCACACCTTTAATCCTAGCACTCGGGAGGTAGAGGGAGGTGGATCTCTGTGAGTTCAAGACCAGCCTGGTCTACAAGAGCTAGTTCCAGGACAGGCTCCAAAGCCACAGAGAAACCCTGTTTCAAAAAAACAAAAACAAAATGAAAAATATGCAAGTTTCAGCAAAATGGAAGGAAAGGGAAAGTGTATTATGTGAGGTACCTCAGACTCAGAAGGAAAAATTACCTGTTCTCACTCATTCCATCCCAGCTTGTATGTTTCTATGTGTTGTATGTGAGTGCGGAGACAGGTTATGGAAGAAGAAAGGAAATCATGAGAGGGGGAAAGAGACACTGAGAAGGGTGGGCGATAGGACATGTGCGACATAAAAGTGGAAAGGAGGTGGGGGGGTAGGAGAGTATGGGGAGGGGTCAGAGGGATGGGGTAAAGAGGATGAGAATCAACAAAATACTGTAATGCAACCTAATGCTATGGATGCTAACTGAAAAATAACCGTCTATGCTAAGCCAAGAGTAATGGGCACAACAATGGAAAAATTTAATCTAACACAGCTGAGCAGCCCTTGTCTGAGCTACCTGGGAAGAGAGTGTTTCACTTTTTCGGAGGACAGATGTCTGCACAAGCATAAAGAAAAACCTTGGGGATGGGGCCCAAAATTAAACACGAAACCCCCTTATGTTTATGTATACTTTATACACACAACCTAAAGTAATTTTATAGAATGGTTTCAGCGTCTGAGTTCTGACTGTGACCTGTCATCTGAGGTCAGATGTGATGGTTTGTCAGTACTTAAAATGTTGGAGATTTTGGGCTGGCAAGATGGCTCAGTGAGTTAAGGCATTTGTTTGTCAAAGAACATCAAATCCATAGAACATTCTATAGTGGTGAGTTAAAGATTTTATTTCCCTGTACTGGGGATCAAACTTAGGACAGTTAGTTTTCAATCTTCCTAATGCTGTGACCCTTTAATACAGTTCCTTATGTTTGTGGTGACCCCTAACCACAAGAATGTTTTTGTTGCTACTTCATAATTGTAAATTTGTTACTGTTATGAATTGTAACGTAAATATTTGTGTTTTCCAATGGTCTTAGGTGACCACTGTGAAAAGGTCATTCAACCCCAAAGGGGCCTTGACCCATAGGTTGAGAAACCTATGGACCTCATGCATGCTCTATCATTGAGCTGTATATCAGTGCTAAATTAAATATTTTTAATAAATGCAGTTTTGAGTTATGATAGCTAGATTTCATCAAACATTGAGTCCTAGACATTTGAGATGGGTAGATATCAACTATAAAATATAACCCTCTGACTATTTCACTGGATTACAGTGAAAAATAGTAATAAGAGATCTTAAAAGATACTTTATAGGTCAAGTGTGGTGGCACACATCTTTAATCCCAGCACTCGCGAGGCAGAGGCAAGTGGATCTCTGTGAGTTCAAGGTTGACCTGGTCTACATAAGTTCCAGGGCAGCCAGGACTACATATAAAGGGATTCTGCCCCCTCTCTCACACACAAAGGGTATTATTTTACAACCAGTAACACACTACAGGAAAGTATGTTATAGCATCTTAGGCAAGACAGGGAGCTTTCTAGAATACTTCAAAGTAAAAGAAAGCAATCTCCCTGTCTTTGAATCACAAGCCCCAGGCGACTCCTCAGGACAAGCAACAGCCATTGAGCTGTCATGTTCTCTGCACACCAGGCAGCAAGTCACGTACCGCACTAAGTATGAACAATAGCAGAGTACATGACAGCCTTGGTCTTTCTGGTACCAAGCACGGAGCCTGGCACAGGGGGGCTGGTAAATGCGGGTCGAATATACTTCATGTGGTGAGAGAAACAAGAGGGAGGTGAGGACACGTATGGGGCTTCGCTAGAAAAAGAGGAGCTTCAGCAAGCACTGCCTGTCTCCAGAGCCCGGGGACTCCTCACTAGAGAAGCGCAGGTGGCCCCTGCACGTCGGATTTAAGATAGGCCACTCCTGTTGGAGTGGGGGAAGAGGATGGCTAACTTTTAAAATTTCTTTTCAATTGTGTGTGTGAATGCGTGTGCAGTGTCCCTGTGGATGAGGATGTGGGGTCCCTTGGAGGCAGAGTTACAGGCAACTGCGAGCTGCCCGACGTGGGTGCTGGGAACTGAGGTTGGGTCCTGTGGAAGAGAGGCAAGCACCCTTAACTGCTGAGCCACCTCTCCAGCCCCAGACCACTAATTTATGTGAGACAGAGAGAAGGAACGATGGAAGGAAGGGCTCAGACTTCCACAAAGCATGCCAATGTGGATATGTATGCTGGGACAGTGTGGCCCAGGCCTGTCCCTCTGACTGACTCCTCCCAGTGTCCCACATGCGAGGCTCTTACCAAGAACAACGCCCTCTGAAGCATGCTCTGGCGTGCACTTGTCTGCTTTCTCTGGGTGAAAAAAACACGTCTGGTTTGGATCCCGAGAGTCCTGTTTTTGAAGGAGGAAGAAAAATTGACCTTATCTGATTATAATGAAGACAGAAGTCATTGTAAGGATGAGACCTGGTTCTCAGAACTTTCTGGAACTGTTGATTAAACATGAAGGGGAGCATGTTTGTGTGTGTGTGTGTGTGTGTGTGTGTGCGCGCGCGCGCGCGCGCGTGTGTGTGTTGCCTTGGACCTGACACAGTCCGTTCCCACACCCCTCTCAATTGTGACACATCTCCAGGTGAGACTTCAGCAGAGCTCTGGGGACACCAAGGGGACAGACACATAGTAGGAATGAAGGCAGTATCATCAGCAGGCCCAATTTTAACCCAATCTGTTGTATGGCAGTCCAGGGTGATGGGGGCTGTCCTTCTGTATATGTTTCTTTTATTGATTGAAGAATAAAACACTGATTGGCCAATAGCCAGGCAAGAAGCATAGGTGAGGCTACCAGACCAGGAGAAGGCTGGGGAGAGGAAGGCAGAGAGAGGCCTCAGAGAGACGCCATATAGAGACTGGGAAGATAGGATGCACCAGGGGATCTCTGGTAAGATAAGGCCATGTAGTAATATATAGATTAGTAGTCATGGGTTAATAATTAAAGAGAACAAGCCAGTAAGAAGCCCTATCCATCAGCCAACAGTTTAATAATTAATAAGCCTTTGTGTTTATCTGGGGCTAATCAGCTGAGGAACCAGGCTGGAAAGGAACTCCGGCTACTCCAGGGGTCCTAAGGAACGGACAAAGGTGATGCTGCGGTGCCCCGCTTACCCAGGGAGGCCAGGTTGCTGTAGTTCTCTAGCATCACATCCCTATACAAGGCCCTCTGGGCAGAGCTCAGGCGTCCCCACTCCTCCTGGGTGAAGAGCACAGCCACATCCTTGAAGGTCACCAAGTCCTGTAACAGAGAGCCCTTTCTTACTGACCAGGAGATGCCACAGGAAAGCCCATACTGGCTGTCCCAGCAGCTCATGGGGACCATTAGCCTGCAGGAAGCTGGCGTCTGAGGAAACTAGGCGTTTCTTCAGCATCTCCTAGTGGTTGAGCTTTGTGCTGAAAACATACTTTGTCCCCCACTTTGACACCAATTGTGGAGAAATAGTGAGACTGTGAGCTTGTTTACTTTGCCCACAACATCGACTGTCTCTCTCCTCAGCCCTAGTGTAGATGGTGTCATGTCAGTATAACACGTACTTCCAAGTTTGTGGTGATGATGGTTTAGATAAACATATTGCACTAGAAGTAATATAAAAGCATAACGCAGACAGTATTGTACAGCGGCTAACACTTGACAATGAGCAAACAACACTGACACACCTATTGTACTGCTTTAAAACATTATTTTAGAGTATACTCCGATACATTCAAGAAACCTTTACTGTAGGACGGTATGGCGTGTTTCACCAGCAGCAGCCCCATGTCTCATGCTTTCCACAACTCTGGATGACACGAGGAGGCCAGACTGAATGGCTGACCCCCACCATCTAGGTTGGGAGAAAGACCCTCTGTGCTCACACAAGATGAAAGAGCTCCACAATGCACTTCTCAGCATGCACCCATGTCACCCAGCAGCACAAGACCATTGTCTTCAGTGAGTCTTCCTTTTCTTCCACTACCCACCCCAACACCTGTGTGAGTGTACAAACACACCATGGAAATGATCACTCTGTGTATGACACCATGTCTTCTCTGGTTATAGCTCGTTTCTTCCTTGGAATTTCTGAACAAGGACAGAAAGTCTCTCTCTCGGGAGCCTGAAATCTAGCATGGAAAGCAGCACCTCTCACGGTGTGGTCTTCACAGGGGCTAGTGTGCACTGAGGAAGACGGGTCAAGTGCAAACAAAGAAACAAACAAAAAATGCCTGCTTTAGCTTAAGAGAGCTTAATACATGTCAAGGAGCCAAGAAACACTGGCTGAAGTGAACCAGGAACTGATTTATCAAGAACTGTTTATTCATCTCAGGTTTCTAACATAGCTCATAGGCCTGGCACATTTTATATCCCAATGGCAGCCAGTAAACAACACAAACAGTGTTTAACTGTTATGCTTCATTCCCTCCACGCCTGTGTGCCTGGTGTCCAGCGCAAATGTGTTGGGAAGTGGAGAATCCGTAAGAGGTGGCTTATATGGGAAGTGAGTGAGTTCCTTGAGTTCCGTTCTCTGAAGGGAGGGATAGGGCGTGTCTCTCTGGGTTGCAGTGGCTATAAGGAGCACGTCGTTATAAAGGGAATTTATAACACCTCTGGTACTCTTCCCTGTTTCCTCTCGCCACACACTTCCCACACATCTTTTTTCCTGTCTTGTAGTGCCATTTACTGCATTTAGTGCAGCACAGAGCCCTTGCTACCCATGGCTGTCCAGACTTGAACTTTCAGCCTCTAAGTAAAGCTCGTTTGCTTACAAAAAACAAGAGGAGAATGAGCAGCCAGCAAGCTGGAACCGGCTGGTTGTTCACCCAACTTCTCACCTCCCGCACACTCCTGCCCTACAAAGTTAAAGGCCTAAAAGTGAGGGAATTGAACAGGTTTTACCAAGTGACCCTGGTTTGCAAAGAGGCAGTAAACAACCTTAGACTCTTCAAGTCAATAACCCAAAGGCCGGCAGGGAGGAGGGGGGTGACTCACAACACTCCTTCCCTACTCACCTGGACCAGGGCTGGGAGGTAGCTGACAGCCATTCCCTTCTCCAGTGAGCTCTCTGAGGACCACGAAGCACTGAGGAGGCAGGCATGAAGCTTCGCAACTGTGGGATTCTTCAGGCCAGAGGCATCTGCTCGCCTGTGATGAGAGGGTCAAAAGCGTGAGCCTGAACATTCATATCCCGGCATCCTCAGTGCCCCCAAAGCAATGGGTTAATTGGCCCTCACCTAATCTGTAAGGTGACTTACTCACCATGCCATTTCCCCTTCGCATCTTTCCTTTGGTCAGACCCTCCATATTTCCCATTCTGCGTCTTAAACGCTTTGACTTGCCCCAGCCACGCTTCTCAAACTCTACCCATCCTCTGTCCTTTCCCCTAGAGGCATGCTGGGGAGTCTTAAGACATTCCTTCCTCCTGGGACAGCTTGATCCGGGGGAGAGGGAAGGGGGTGGGGGTGGGGGAAGAGCCGACTTCTTTCTCCTTGAAAAGGGAGGGGAGCTAAGCAAGCCAGATCTTCACCTCCGAAGCAGGGCAAACTGTCGTGTGAGCTCAGGATTCTCCTTTTGGTGACCCGGAGTCAAAGGCAGTGTATTTGCGTGGTGTGGGTGGGGGGTGTGGGGTTGGAGGGGTGCGGAGAATCATTCACACAAGCCACCCTCCACTGCAATTGTCCCGTTCTCAAGTTCCTCAGACAGGACTTGAAGCACCACCTGGGAACACACTCATCAATTGGATGCACCCTCCTTCCTGAGTCTGTCCCCAGACACGATAGAGGTCGGGACCCACCCTTCTCCATATGCAATCATGTTCGGATCTCAGCTCCACCACAAGACCATTCTGCCGGTCCTTTCTCTGTGTGGAGTCAAATCTCAGTTCAGATGCTGCGAAGTTAAGGGCAAGGGACCCTTGTCCTCTAAATTGGACCACAACCCAGCCTTGCTCGGCGTCCTTTCCCCCGACAGACCTGACCGTCGCCTTCCCGCTTGGCTCTGGACACTGCTGGTCACCATGGGGCTGCCCTTCGAGGCGCCTCCATCGCAGCCACATAACAGTCAGGACACAATGAGCTGGAGCCTGCAGCCTGAAGCCGAATCGCGCCTGCGCATTCCTTTGGGAGCGGTCCGTAATTCCCACAAATCACGGAGCTGCAACTCTAGGGCTTCGGGACTCCTTTTCCCAGGGGGAGAGTGGAAGGCAAAAGTGATGATGTACGCCTGCGCGGAGTGGTTTTGTGGGTTGAACTACAATTCCCAGTAGCCTCCGCGGGGACACTGACTTGCGGGTCCACCCAGAGGGAAGCAGAGATTCAAGTAAGGTCCAGGATGTTGTTATCTCTGGGGAACTCGATCCGGAGACCTGCGACTCAAGCTTCCAGGAACTGCGTTGGTGGGCCGAGCAGCAGGGAACATGCTGGAAAGACTGTCAGGATTGCGCTCTCGACGGGCGCGTCCGTTTGTGCAGCGGCCAGGCAGGGGGCTCACGGTCGCCACTCAGTGCTGCACAGGTGGCGGTAGTGGGGCTGCCTGGCTGTCATCCAGATACTTGGGGATGAGAGGTGGAAGGGACAGGAGCGAAGACCCTGCAGATCTTCTCTGGGACCGCCGGGTGGAGCCGGCAGGATGGGGTGATATACCAGAGTCATCTAGTTGCTTTTGAATTCGTAGATTCATGGAGCAGCTTTCTAGTTAGCAAACTAGTAAAACAATTAAATTTAAAATCTGACTTGGGAATTGGCACTTAAGAGACTGCTGGCCAACCTTTAGGATGCAATGTCAGTGACTATCCGGTACTTAAAAAGTGTCGTTCTCTCACTTAGGGAGCACACAGGTGCCAGGCACTGTTCAGAAGCTGGAGAAACAGTGAGCCATTGGAGGGTTGGTTTGACTAGAGATGGAGGTCCATCAAACAGAAAATGCTCATCAGGGAGTGACAAGACAGTAAAGCTGTGTAAATGAGTTACAGACAGAACAGGGGTGGGGATATTTGGGAGATTTTACTTTCCTGGGAAGAGCTGCCTACAAAGCAGCTGGCTTGGTGTATTTAATGCTTAGCAAGATGAGCATCGTTGCCAGTGGAAAGGAAACAGCTCAAGATGAGTGTGTGCGACTCTCAGGTCTTCATAGTCTAGCCGTGGTAGGAACATAGGATTCATTTTGTGTGTGATAGGAAAGAGCTGTAAGTCTGAAGTGGACAGACGAGCATCTGCATAGTCTGGTCAGTTCTGAGGACAGGTTCAGGGTGACGGCTAGGGATGGTGGTAGCACAGGGACATAGCATCTGCTAGCTTGATTTCTTGCATTGAAAAGATACTCAAAACTCACCCAGAATAACAGCAAAATAACCAAATGAAAAGCCCAGCCCATGGTGTGGTTGAGGGGGAGAAAGAACACTAGATCTGGAGGCTTCTGCAATATGCAGTGTGTGGCATCTTCTCCCTCCATTACATACCTTCTGAAGGGACTCTGGCCAGCTTGAGCATGGTGAGCATGGCTCTGGCAGGCCTTGCCCTTCTCCCCAATTCCCACTGCCTCGTTAAAAACTGTTAGATTGCATTCCTAAAGCTAGCCACCAAGGTCTATTCCCTTATTTGGCCTCAGCAATCAGAAGTCCCCTTTGGCTCACTTAATTAATAAACCCAATTAAGATTAAACACCTTGTTCTAACACAGGGGTTCCCATTTTACCTTTATAAACTACTATTTGCCTATGGACCACGTGTGTCTCCTCTTTATCTAGATGAACTCACTCCTTTGTCCCTCCAGGACAAACACTCCTGTCCCTTTTCCCTTGTCTCCTTCCCCTTCCTCCTCATCCTCTATCTCCTGCCTTTGTCTCTTATTCCCTGCCCTGTCCCAAGTGCTGAGAACTTGGTCTTGGGGGTCCTGAGCCAATACTTTCCCTTTCACCTTCCTCTAAGACATTTGTGTGAGAGCCTAGTGGTTCTCCTAGATGACTGTGGGTTCTGGATGACCCTTAGCACTAATTGTGTTAGGCACTTTCCTAAGCACTTTATTATCTCACAACTCAACGCACTTAGGTTTGCACCACTAACAAATGAGGAAGCAGGCACTAATGTATGAAATGCCTTGAGCAAGGCCCCAGCAAGTGAAGTAGGTGGAACCAGGAATGTCCCTCCTGCTGACGAAGAAAGGTGCAAAGACTGCCTGCTGAGGCTGGCTTGGAAGAGACACAACTTCCAACAAAAGTGGTGAAACTTCCATTTATCTGATTTATTTCTGCCGGGGCTAGTGAAAGGCATTAGGGAGTGGATACCTTACCAGTGTCTCTGGTTTTGTCTCATTATGGTTTTGATTCTTTATTCTCTCATCATCCTGCCACATTCTTAGCCTCTGGAGAATTAACGGAAATGTTAACATTAATTTTGGTTTTCTGATTCTATCTTCTACGGGGCAAAAGGTCCTTGTGCATACAGATAAGCACTGAAGCCAGGAAAAGTTAAACACACAACTCATCTCTCCAAAGGGAGAAGATATTTGACCATTCTCCTGGAATGCAGGGGAGGGAGGGATGTAGTAATCTGTTGAGCCAGGCTCTACACATATTCCAGAATATGATGTTTGTTTATCCCAGACTTCCCCTGCCCCTAAAACTTGAGCATTGTTTCTAGGCCATAAAACACATGAATGGCATCATTTGTACTTTACAACAATCTAAGTGGCGTCTGTGTTATCTTAGGGCCAGGTCAAGTCATGACTCCCACAGGCTCTGTTTACCTTAGTCATTCTCCACAGACCCTTATCTTGAGCATTGTTTCTAAGTCAACAGGACCCATCTTTAAGGAAGAAATATGTACTTTGTTAAGAACTTCCTATGTAAACATGTCTTGAACTTTGTTGTACTCACAGGACTGAGTTGTTATCAGAAAACCCTTTTTTCCAAAAATCATGCTGTGCTTCGATATGGCTAAAATAAATGAACTGGTGTCAGACTCTGGAGGTTTTGGCTCAGCATTGGTTTCAAAGTAGGTATGAATGGAGTTTCATTCTTGTCTCTTCCTGGACTGACTGTTTCTCTGCCACCCAGAAGTCTGCAGTCAACATGTTTAATAAATCTACTACTATCATGATCTATACGCCATTCCTGTGGTGTTTCTGAGTATGTTTTGAGTTGCAAAGGTTTTGTTAATTAGCTGAATTCCTATGTCTAATAGTTTCTTAGTTAGGATTTCTACTGCCATGATGAAACCCTGACCAAACAAGAGGAAAGCGTTTATTTGGCGTACACCTCCAGATCACTGTTCATTATTGAAGAGGTCAGCACAGGAACTCAAACAAGGCAGGAATCTGGAGGCAGAAGGTGATGCAGAGACCATGGAGGAGTGTTGTTGCTGGCTTGCCCAGTCTGCTTTCTTATAGAACCCAGGACCATCAGCCCAGGAATGGCACCACCCACAATGGCTAACAATAGCAATACCCCAACAGGCATTAATTACCTATAAGCTTGCCTACAGCCTAGTTTTATGGAGGCATGAATTGAGGTTCCCTCCTCTTAGATGACTTAAGCTTCTGTTAAGTTGACATAAAACAATTCAGCACAATTAGTATTCAACCCACATGTCTTTAAATTTCCATGGCAGTCAAGTAAGACACAAAGGTTAAGTATTTAAAGACTGTATTTAAGTCACATTGTCACTTATAATCAGCTTATTTAACAACAGTTTAATGACTATTAGTTGAGAATTCAAAACAACATGCTATGGCATTAAAATATGCACAATTTATCGCCACCCAGTAGCAACTAGCCTATATTTTAGGAGATAAAGTAACTCAGGGAAAAGGGAGGACCTGAAAGACAATAAGAATTAAGAGGTAGAGGATTTTAACCTAAAACATTCAAGAAAACCACAATATGAAATAAAAGCATTTTCACAGCACAGATAACAACAGCAAAAGACCAAAAAATTCCCTGCGTCTTGTTTTGAACATTTTATCTAAAACAGATTCCACAGGTCTTCTAAATCCCAAATCTCTCATTTACCACATGACAGTGTGACCCGAGGAAAGTGGGTGACTTGTTCAAGTTAACACTGGGGGTGGGGGTGGGGATGTTAGAACTACATACCAGATTTTGGGGCACTATCACTTTTTTTCATGCATTGTGAAAACTCTGTGATACCCAAATCAGAATTCACAGCATGACACAATAGAGCTTATCTTCCCCATAAGTCATCATTTATGTATTAGCTACTTAAACCTGATATAAAATTTTACCATCTGAACCAAAGTGTTCTCCACTTTCATATAGTTACTCTGCTATGGTTTTACTATCTGGTATGATGCTGTACTTCAACTACAAGGTCCCCACATTAGTTATGGCTATTAAATATCTACATTAGTATGACATCTGATTATTATTAAAGAATTAATCAAGATGAAGGTGCCAGTGAAAAGTTCTCTCATGTATGAGTCCTCTGATGTCTTGTAAGGTTTGTACTCCTACTGAAGGCTTTCCCACATTCGTTACACTGATAGGGTTTCTCTCCTGTATGTATCCGCTGGTGCACTAGAAGGGATGAATTCTTAATGAAGGCTTTTCCACACTGGTCACATTCATAGGGCTTTTCACCAGTATGAATTCTTTGATGTTCAATAAGGTAGGCGCTTTGGCTGAAGGCCTTTCCACATTCAGTGCATTCATAAGGTTTCTCTCCAGTGTGTATAACCTGATGTACAGTTAGAGATGATCTCCCAGTGAAATGCTTTCCGCATACCATACACTCATAAGGTTTTTCACCAGTGTGGATTCTCCGATGCTGGGTAAGAGAAGAATTCTTACTAAAAGCTTTTCCACACTGGTTACATTCAAAAGGCTTCACTCCAGAGTGAAGTCTCTGGTGTTCTATAAGATATGTGCTTTGACTAAATGATTTACCACATTTGTTACATTTGTAGGGTTTCTCTCCAGTGTGGTTTCGCTGATGGAGAGTGAGAGTTGAGCTTTTACTGAAGGCTTTCCCACATTCACTGCACTCGTAGGGTTTCTCTCCGGTGTGACTTCTCTGATGAACAATAAGATGCATGCTTTGACTGAAGGCTTTCCCACATTCCTTACACTCATAGGGTTTTTCTCCGGTGTGAGTTCTCTGGTGCACTGTGAGATTCATGCTTTGTGTAAAAGCTTTCCCACAGTCGTTACATTTGTAGGGCTTCTCTCCAGTGTGAATCCTTTCATGTTGAATCAGGGATGAATTCTTACGAAAGGCTTTTCCACACTCTTTGCACTGATAAGGTTTCTCTCCAGTATGAGTTCTTTGATGAACAGTAAGGTTCATACTCTGACTGAAGGCTTTCCCACACTCATTACATTTGTAGGGTTTTTCTCCCGTGTGAGTCCTTTGATGTACGGTGAGAGAGGAGCGTTCGATGAAGTGCTTGTCACACACATTGCATTTATAAGGTTTCTCCCCAGTGTGAATTCTCTGGTGTTTGAGCAGGGATGAACTCTGGCTGAAGGTTTTCCTGCACTCATCACATTCATATATTTTCTTTCCTACAAACATTCTTGAAGTTTTCATTAACTCGGAATTTTGTTTTGAATCTTTTCCACATGAATTCCAATTATAGGGTCTTTTTGTCAAAGGAATGCTTTGCGTATCAAGCAGTGAACCTTCAGCGGAACATTTCTCAGTTTTATTACCTCCACATACCCTCTTTTCATTAAAGGTTTCCTTTTGAGCCACTGCCACTTGGCCCAGATATTTTTCCTCTTGCCGCTCTAACCAACAAGAGTGATCCCAGACAGCCCCTAAAGCTGAATGCCAGAGATCTTCCCTTTCCATTATGACCCCATGGGGCAAATTTTCAATAATGGACTCTGGAGTTAACTCTTTGATTTCAAGTCTTGTCTCCCACCCTGAAAAACAGTAAATAATTCAAATGCATACTGATTTCTGTGCTGAGTGACTAGAAACTACATAAAGGAGGATAAGAAAATAAAGGTAGAATAACTGTTAAGAGCAGTTAAGACATTTTGAAAGTATTTCCACAATTCTTTAGAGAAATCAAAACGTGAAGAACAGTGTGCCAGTCCACAGAAAACAGAAGAACTAAGATGATGGCAGGTCCACTGGATAAATAAGAGAGAAGGGGTTAACTCATCCAAGAGAGATGGATGGATCAAAAATGAATGTAGAACTAAGAGAAAATACACGGAAAAGACTGGCTAGGGAAAACAGATCAGATGATACGCTATGATGATTTGTGTTCATTTTCAGCCTGACAGAAACCAGAGTCACCTGGGAAGAGAATCTCAATGAAGGATTATCTAGATTGAGTTGAACTGTGGAGGATTACTTTAATTGCATTAATTGATGTGAGAAGGCTCTTCTGGGCCTTCTCTTGGGCAGAGGATCCTGGGATTATAGGAGTAGCAAAAAGCACCCAAAGAGGTTCCTTCACATGAATACTCAAAGTCATTTAAAAGAACAAAATCTGGTTTGAAGTGGCTCTTGTTCCTCAAAAACAACTTCCTAGCAAATGTTTCTCCAGGACTAGTACAGCAGCTGGTACAGATCATGCTCCTTTGAGCTGGGGCAGAGCTTGGCAGCATATTCCATACACGGGTGTTGAAGTCACGAAAGATACAAGATGGGGGTGAGGGGCTACAGATTTTAGCGGAGGCCAGGAAGTCTGCAGGGACTTCAATAGACTATTGTGTGAAACTGTGAAAATGAACTCTCAGTCACGGTGGATGTACACAGAATACTGGAGATGCCAGGTCTATGGAATATCTGCCAAGGTGAGGTGGAAGATGAAGTAAAGTTGGCCTTGTGGTGGGGGGAGAGAGGGAGGGAGGAAGAGTGTGTGTGTGTGTGTGTGTGAGTGTGTGTGTATGTGTGTGCGCGCGCGCCACAGGCAGCAAAGCAGGAGGGGTAGATACCTAAGCCACACAGAGCCCAGAACATTACATTAAGAGCTTCAGAATCAGACATGGCTTTCTTTGGTATGATTATTTTATGCCCTGTTTACTCTGTGCCCTTATATGTTGGAAGTATATACCTTTTTTTTTAATTAGTACTCACAATGAAAGAGACTGGACTTTTAAGGTATTGGAATTGTTAAATACAATGGGAACTTTTAAAGTTGGATTAAATACATTTTATAATATAGTAATGAGCCTGTGGGGTCAAGGGGTAGATGGTTATGGCTTAAAATTGATTCAAATTGTTATCAAATCGACAAGAGGGGGAATTGCTAGGGTTGATATTGTTACCTTGACAGACTCTAGATTCATCTGGGAAGGAAGCCTCAATGAAGGATCGTTAGGTTGGGCTGGCTAAAGACACACCCATGGGGGATTATCTTGATTTCATTAATTGATGTGGGAAGACCCACACTGATTGGATGGGATCACTGCCTGGATGGGAATTCTTTATAAGAAGGAAATAGCAAGCTGAGTACCAGCATTCATTACTCTCTGCTTCGTCACCATGCATGCAATGTGACTAGCTGTCTTAGTTTTCTGCCACTGTCTCTTCTCTGTCATGGTGGACTGTAACTGAGAACTGTGAGCTGAAACAACGTCTCCCCCCCCCCACCCCATGTTGCTTTGTTAGAGCAGCCAGAAAAGAAACCAAGATGCCCGCCCATCTGGCATTCCTTCCAATAGTTTCTTTCCTCTCATAAGCTTGCTTAGAACTCCACACCAAATTAATTTAATGAAGTATGAGAAGATTGTTGTCCCTTGAGTTACACATATGAGTTCAAATTGTGGATTTTAACAATACCTTAATGACTGGCTTGTTTCTTTGGATTTGAGTTTTCAGGTAAAAAAGAGGATAAAGTAATCTGACAAGGAGTAAGATGCTAACTAAATGTAAATTACCCTGTAGAATACCACCTGTCTACAACATAAATAAAAGGACACATCTGAAGCTCACCACTCTGAGGAGGACGATGCAGTCTTAAGGGCTTTTCTCCTCAAACTTTAAACAGTGTTCTACTCACAGATGTAACAGGCTAAACCTCCCTACTCTCTCCTAAGTTTTCTTTCTGTGAAGTTGAGAACTTGGTAAGAGAATCTGTTGAGCTGCTAGAGGTAACTGCACAGAGGGAAGAATGAGGAGCCTCTGAGGTTCATAAGACCCCACTATTTATCCCAAACAAATTGGCCTGGAGGCAGTGAGGAGAGAGGACAGGGACCTGTAGGCTCAGACTCAGCTCTTAGGACTGCTGATCAGTCGATAGAGCAGAGACCAACACAGCACACAGTAAATCAAAGGCTTTGAAGCAAGAAATAAAGTAACAGAGCTTCTCCCTTCCAAGCTGACCTGCTTTAATGAAAAGAAAAATGGGAAGTCAAGCAGGAATTAGCACGAAAATACATGTCCCTGAGTAATTCTGGAGAGAATGTCTATCTAGTGGTCTCAGCAAACAATATATGAGCTGGCAGCCCTCTCTTGCCCAGATCACTCTGGCCACATCCAGTTATCCAGTTAACCTTCTTTGAGAATAGATGAATTGTTACTCAGAATCCGACAAAAGCTTCATGGGAGAATCCATTAGCACAGATAGATGGCAACGCTGTAAAGATGAGCCGGGAAAGGGAATGGTGATAGCTAATCTTGGTTGTCAACTTCACACTGGCTCACTTTCCTCATGAAAAGGCATGTCCACTTTGTCCTTACTTGTAGAGTCATTGTATCTATGGCAAGCATTAGAATGTAATAGTTGTTCATCTCTAGAGTAACAGTAGAATGTGTTAGCATTTGTTGAAGGTACCTAGACCTTGAAGAAATCAGAGTAGAGAACAGTGATTGTTTTCTATGCTTTTTTCTGTTTTATATTTATTTTTATTATGTACCAATCCCAGTTTCCTCTCCCTCCCTTCTGTTTTCTATGACTTACAGAGTTATTTTTCTGAGGAAGGTTTTCATCTGTTGTAAGACTTTGGTCACAAGACTATCTAGGCACACTTGGAGTGTCTTGAATTCTTGGGTACTGTAAACACTAAACAAAAAGGACTAAAGGTTGCAGGCTGTGATGATTTCCTTCAGAGAACAGATAGAATAGATAAAAGGGGTTTTGTTATGAGGAACTTGTTGTACCTCAAATACAACCTTTGCATACAATCAATAAATATGCTTCTCATTGGAGGTTCGAGGTTCAGTTCACAGAAACTGTTCTTCCCCACTGCCAGAGAGCCTAAAATTACATTCTGGAGTGACTCTCCTTCTTTGACTGTCCCATGTAACACAGAACACCCGACACTTACTGGAGTAGATAACTTATTCTGATTATGCATTTGCCTTTCCTGCATGGAATGCCTGTGCCAAGTTATCATCTGTAGACTCACAGAATGCTTTCTTCACCATCATGCATCCATATAGCATTGCTTATAACCAAGAAACTCACTTCACAGCCAGAGAAGCGCAACAGTGGGCCTACCCTCATGGACTCCACTGGTCTTAATCATGTTTTCCATCATCCTGAAGCAGCTGGCCTGATAGACTGGCGGGACAGCCTTTTGAAGGTACAGTTATAGTGCCAATTAGGTGGCAGCAGCCTGGATGGCTAGGACAGGGTTTTCCAGAAGATTATATGCTTTGAATCCATCGTCCAACATATGGTATAGTTTCTCCCACAGCCAGGATCCACGGGTCCAGGAATGAAGGGGATGGAAATGGGAATAGTTCCCTCTCTATCCACCCCAGTGACCCATTCGAAAAATTTTTACTTCCTGTTCCCATGCCCTTAAATTCTGCTGGCCTAGAATTTTTGGATCCAGATGGAGTAGCACTCCTGCTAGGAGATACAATAAACATTCCATTGAACTGGAAGCTCAGATTTCTCCCTGGCCACTTTGAGTTTCTGGTCCCCTCAATCCCAGATTATCAGGGAGAAACTGGATTGTTTCTCCACAATGGAGATAAGGAAGAGTGTGTCTGGAGTATAGGAGATCCTTTAGGGTGTCTCTTGGTGCTACCATGGTCTGTGGTTAAAGTCAATGTGAAACTAAAACAGCATATTTCAGGCAGGATGACAAAGGGTCTAGACCTCAGGAAAGTAGGGATCACTCCTCCAGGAAAATAACCAAGACCTTCTGAGGTACTTGCTGGGGACAGAAGAAATACAGAATGGGTAGTAGAGGAAGGTAGTTATAAATAAATACCATCTAAAGCCAATGCAAAAGAAAAATAAATTGCAACTGATATGAATGTTTCTGTCCTATTATGTTAAGAATGAGTTTGTGTAGGGATGTAAAAACACAAAAACAAAGGAATGAGTTTGTGCATATATATATTTACATTAAGTGATGTTTGTGTTCCTGTTTCTTTATCATATAATATCAACTGAGATAATTAACAGTTACTGCATTTAAGTTATAAGACACTAAAAGACTAACCATTCCTCAAGGGTTATTGCCACCTATATACATTTACAATTGTACATAGGGTAGTTATATCATATTAGGTGGAATTATGACCTTCTTATTGTTTTCATTTGGAGATGTGATTATGCGTCAAGTTGACAAAGGATGGCATACTTGTGATGGTAAATCTTGGTTGTCAACTTGACTACATCTGTAATAACTAAGACCCAAACAGCTCGGTATGTCTATGGGGATTCACTTGATTGGATCCTTCACCCTAAATCTGGGTCAGTTGAAATAGGAAGACTCACCATAAATACAGGTCACACTTAGTGGCAGTCCACATAAAAGGGCGCGAGAGAAGGAAGCTTTTGCTTTTGCCTGCTTGCCCTCACTCTCACTAATAGTTCATTATCCCTGTCCTGAGGCATTCTTCACTGGTATTAGAGGCCACTTCTTTAGCATTCCAATATAGACTGAAGAGCAGCTGAGACATCTAGACTCATGGATTGAATACTTACTGGATTCTTGGATTTCCTTTAAGAGACAACCACTGCTGGACTAATTGGACCACAGCCTGTAAACCAGTCTAATAAATCCCCATCTGTTTAGAGAACTGTGACTAAAACAGAAGTCATCACACATCAGAACAGTGGTCAGTCCTGGGTAGAGGTAGGAGGGTGAGTGGGATGCTGGTTCTTGACCTAGGTTCTGGACCCAGGTCTCCGTTCTCTTTATTCTTCACTAATTTTCATCACCACTAACTACACAGAAAATCAGGATGGCACAGTGGTTAGGCTAACTGTGGAGCCAGATTATCTATCTAGCTCAAATTTGATTTCAAACACTCTTAGCTGTGTGACTTTGTGCAAGTTTCTTAATCTTTCTGTGTTCCAGTCTCCTCATCTGTTAGATGGTATTTGTATTATTTATATAAGAAAAAATGGTTAACTATTAATTTATTAAAGGTTTAACAGAATATGCACTGTGTCAAATAGTATATATAATTTATAAATCCTTCTGTTTATATATATTCCAAAAAATCTAGAAAAAGAATAAAGCATTTGCTATTCTGCAAAATGTTAACAGTTTTAAACTCAAATTATCTTAGCACTATACAGAACTTAACAAGGTTCAATATATTATTTATTAATTTAGATGCTTAACTTAATGCAAATTCTTAGGACTTAATTCTTAAGAAAAAGACAAACAAAAAGATTACCTACAAACCTTAACAACTGGCCTAGGAGATCCTTGCAGGAACACAGGATGCCAGAAGAGAATGCACCAGTCCTGCAAAGGTGAGGAAAGACTCGTGAGACTTGAGAACTGAACTCGGCCATCATTATACATCTTCCAAAACCAAAACACGCCTCTGTGCAGTCGGACATTTACCTAGTAACATGACACCACTTACCTGCTAACCTGACAGTGATATGCAAGGAGATCTGGAATGAGCATGCTCCGCACTGCACAGCATTGTGTTCCCAGGGCTTTCCAACGCTCTCCACTTTCCTAGGAAAGCCCAGTTTCTCCTCTAGAGGATAAGAGATCCACTCCAGTGGAGAACACAGCAGGGGTCTCTTCTCCTCTTCCTTCCCTTCCATCTAACCTTGACGAAACGCCAGGCTGTACTTCCTTCTTCCACACATACACAGCACACCCACTCAGCACTGAGCAGACTCTTCCCTGCGTTGCACGGCTCTGCACCCGAGGCACTCTCTCCTTCAGAAAGGCAATCTACACATCAGCGCCTAGGCACAGGCTGTCCCTATGCTCAGAATACTATCCTGGACCTATGGCTTTATTTGAGCTTCTGTTCAAAGTCACGGCCCCTACAGAGCAGAACCAAGCTGGCTCCTTAGGCTGCTGTCTCTTTCACCCAGTCACTGACTGTGCTACTCCCCACTCCTCTTTCCCTTCTCCCCCGACCTCTCCCTTCTCTATCAATGTATAAGCTCCCTAACCAGAAAGAACATAAGCGCCTCAAGCAAATTCTGCCCACGTTGCTTTCTTGCTATATTCCAGGGCCAGAAAGACAGCCTAGTACTTAATGAGTATTTGTGGAATGAATAAACTACTTACAACACAATAAACACAAACAGCAATAGTAATCAACACCACAGAAATCTACAATGAAAGCAATTAAGCTCCTTTCAGGTACTGTGTTATACCAGACAAATGAACATTACAAATCACAAGCATAAAGCAGGACTGGGAGCTGTACAAGAAGTAGCATATATCCTTCAACCCAGCAAGCCCTCTTTAGAATCCTATTCTCTAGCAAGCTCGCTGAAAGCCAGCTGTGGTGGTTGGACCATTTTATTCATGTTGTAAAATTAAACATTCACAAGGAAAGTTTTGTGAATTTCTTCATGCAAATACCAGATGGGCTGCTTCTGCATGGAGATACAAACAGAGGCAGGCTTACTGGAGGTCTGGAGGAGAATCTTCAGAAGACAAGCCACTAGTCCTGACTTTTGTGTGTGGCCTCATGCCTCACTACTGCTAGTTAAACTTCGGGGATGTATTTCAGAATTGGCCTCACCTTGACCAACACCCTCACGAACACAGAGCAACAGCACCACAGCCCAGTAGCCAGCGCTTTCCTGCTTTGCCTTAGCTCGCTTATGAGCAGCTCCTACCAAGGCACTCACTGAATGTGCCTGCTGATAACCTCCTTTTATCTATGTCTATGAAAATTATAAACACTCTTTTTCCTTCAGAAAATGCATGCCTAGACTCAGAGTAACTGTTTTCCTACTTCCCTGACAAACTGCACAGACAGCAGGGGGTCCCCAGAGAGAGGATGGGACATATGTGGAAGTCAGACAACAGCCAGTCTCTCCTCAGCTTCCTTAGTGCTTTTTTTAGTTTTGAAAGTCTGAATCCACAGAAATGAGAGAATAATGAACACATCTGACCCTTACTCAGATTCTCTGGCTGCGGATACTCGGGCCCCACTTATCCTGTTTCTCTATGTTGTACATACATGCTGGCTTTGCTAGACCACTTTCTAGCTCCCTGGTGTGACATGCTAGCCCTGAGCACCCCAGCATCTACTCCTAGGACATGTTCCAATAAATTACATGATACTAACACTGTCAAGACATTATTATTAGTGCAATACATTCTTTTGTTTTTGAGACAGGGCTGATGTCAAGTTCTCCATTACTCTCCACCTTCTTTCCTTTATTTATTTATTTATCTGTCTATCTATCTATCTATCTATCTATCTATCTATCTGCCTATCTGTTGCGTTCCAATCCCAGTCCCCCCTCCCTCCTTCCCTCCCACCCCTTCCACTCCCCACTCCTCCCATCTGCTCCTCAGAGAGGATAAGGCCTTACCTAGGAAGTCTACTAAGTCTGTCCCATCATCTAGTTGAGGCAGGACCTTTATTCTGTTTCTCTGTGTTGTACATACATGCTGGCTTTGCTAGGCCACTTTTTAGTTCCCTGGTGTGACATGCTAGCCCTGAACAACGTCATTATTTCTTACTGCTGAGTAGTACTCCATTGTATAAATGTACCACATTTTCTTTAGCCATTTTTCAATTGAGGGGCATCTAGGCTGTTTCCAAGATCTGGCTATTACAAATAATGCTGTTATGAACATAGTTGAGCAAATGTCCTTGTGGTGTGAATGTGCCTCCTTCAGGTATATGCCCAACAATGGCATTGCAGGGTCTTGAGGTAGGCAGATTCCTAATTTTCTGAGAAATTGCCATACTGATTTTCACTCCCATCAGCAATGGAAGAGTGTTCCCCTTTCTCAACATCCTCTTCAGCATAAGCTGTCATTGGTGTTTTTGATTTTAGCCATTCTGATGTTCAGTCTCTCATGGAATGATGAAGTTCACCAATTTGGCTACACTGTGGCCATCCAGCCCCAGGGATCTTCCCGTCTCTGCTGCCTAGTGCTGGATTGTAGTGTGTGCACCCTGCAATCGATAGCCTGGCTTCTACGTGGGCCCTGGGGGTTGAACTCAGGTTCTCAGACTTACACAGAGCACATTACCAACTGAGCCATTTCTAAGTCCCTTGCTTATTCTTTAGCTTAAAAAATACATTTTGAAGCAATGGGGCAAGAAATATGGGAAAAGCAAGATGTAAAGGTGTTTTCTGCGCAGAAAAGTCAGTGATATCATCTCAAAGAGAACTTCCAGCTGTGACAGGGACTGACCAAGGCACTAAGCATTAAGAGCTGCATGGCAGGGATGAATGAAAGGTGGACACAGACAGGGCATTCTGGAGTGATCAATGGAATATATAAAATGTAGAGCTGCTAGAAATGCAAGAAAAACTACCACCATTTCTCACTTTTTAAAATATGCAGACTACTCAAAATGCCTATCAAGGCAGGAAGAAAAGAAAGCTCCCAAATGTTTACATGAACAAGGGGAAGGAAGCTAGGAATACAGGTTAGGCCTGTGAACAAAGGCAGCTGAAGGTGGCGGAGAGGAAACTGTCATTGTGGACATTCCCAAATGCTCAGTGGCTGCCGCACAATGCACAAATGCTACAGTGTAGTGACTCAAGCCTCACGATGCATCATCCCCTCCCCCAAGACCAGGACATAAGGCTAACAAGGAAGGACAAGTCTCATCAGCACAGGGGCACTGTCCTCATAAAGGACACATCTGTGGGAGCTGGTATCTCCAGAGACCCAAGATTGCCTTTCACACTTCCTCTTACTAAGACACCCATGTTACATTACAAGTCCTTGCATCAAACACTTACCCAGAGAGATGCAACCTGGGAGTTCTTTTTTTCTCAGGCTCAGTCCTTGTTCCAGTTCAGAGATCACATTTGACTTGGAAGGTTGATGTCCTGCTTAGGAGGAAAGAGACCGAGTTTGGGTCCTGAAATTAGTCAACACCCAATCCCAGCACAGGTCAGATTTCCATTACCATCTTTTCCATTCTCTATAGACTTCACCTAGAAATATGGGACAGTAAGGGAAGATCCTAAACAATGCCCCATGAGAGCTGGGATTTCAAGTCAAACCCATGAAGTCCATATGGCAGATGGCTGAAGGGGGAAGGTGTTAAGAATCAGGTCTTGAGTTGCAAGTTGGGGGGAGGAGGGGTTCTCACCCAGGGAGACCAGGTTCCTGTAGTTATCCAGCGTCACCCTGCCACACGGGTTCCTCTGCACAGAATCGAGCTGCATCCACTCCTCCCAAGTGAAGTTCACAGACACATCCTTGAATGCCACTGACTCCTGAAACCACAAATTCCTCCTTAACAGGGAATTTTGCCTTGAAAAAAGACCATGCAGTGCCAGGAGCAACATGGTATAGGTTTGTGTGAGGAAAACATACTACATTCTGACAAAAACAAAACATGTGCAGCAAACCACAGACATTATGAGCCAGAGAAAAAAAGAACAGGGAATTGTTGTAGTTTCCTGTTTCATAAAATATTCTGACAAAAGCAACTTAAAGGAGAGCTTACTTTGGCTTACAGTTCAAGGGTGCAGAACTTTATGCTGCAAAAATCAAGATGGCAGGAGTAAGAAGCAGCTGGTCACATGACATCCACATTGGGAAGCAGAGAGGGGTGAGTGCATGGCAGAGCTCAACCGGTCACATGACACCCACAGTCAGGAAGCAGAGAGAGATGAATATATGGCAGAGCTCAGCTGGTCACATGACACCTATAATCAGGAAGTAGAGGGGCATAAGTGCATGGCAGAGCTCAGCTGGTCACATGACACCTACAATCAGGAAGTAGAGAGGATGAGTGCTGCTGCTCTGCTCCCTTTCTCCATGCACACCACCCAGGGTCCCAGCCAGGGGATGGTGCCGCCCACCATGGGAAGGTCTTCTCACTTTAACCCAATCAAGATGGCATGCCCCAAAGCCCATCTCCCAGGTGATTCTAGATTCTGTCAAGGTGACAATTAACACTGACCAACTCAGGAAATAAGGACAGGAAAAGAAGGTACATAAATGTGCTATGGTTTGGCTCTAAGTTAGTTTAAATGAGCCCAAAGGCTCAAGTGTTAGAAGCCTGGTCCCCCAGTGGCAATGTTTAAGAGGTTGTGGGAGAGCTGGGTGGATGGAGCAGCTAAGAGTAAGTGATGCGAACAAGCAGACCCGAGTTCAGACCCGAGGACTCACACTGAATGCAGTCTGCCCGTAACCCTAACACTGACAGCTACAGATGGTAGAGGATGGTAGTTTTCTGGCCAACTAGCTTCTGTTTCAGTGAGAGACCTTGTTTGAATATAAAAATATCATGAAGTAACCGAGGAAGACACCTGTGTCCTCTTCTGGCCTTTGCAAACATAAGCACTGGCATGTACATCTACACACACACACATACACACACACACACACACAGGTGGTGAGGCCTTTAATGACCTCGGCCTAGTGGGAAGCTGCTGCTGGCCCTTCCTACATGTTCTCACCTTCTCGCCTGCATTCCTGACACTGCGACACCATCCAGTATGCAGTCTTCACCATAGCTACACAGAAGCTAGTGCCATGAGACTTAACCATGCCACGTGCATGGCAGACACTTAAGTAAAGGCAGTGGCTTCCATCAGCGCCATGGGGGAGTGATGTGACTGAAACTTGCACCTCCATACAGTGAATCCTCTAAGGCATCCTTCCTTCCCCAGACCTTGAGATGGGCAGATACTCCCTCCTCACCACACCCCTGCCTTTCCCTTTCCTAGCTTTTCTGACTCCTGGTAGTCCATACGCCCTATAAACACCAACTCATCTCTCCTGTGACTTTGGCTTCCTCTCCAGCCTTTGAGTACCATCAAGAACTCCCGTGTCAGCTGAAAGCAGAGGTGAAGGACACTGAAGGGACCCAATGCCCTACTACTCCAATACATCTGTCCTTTGTAATGCAGTCCACTCACACTATGGGAGTAAAAGACATCTGACAATGAGGTCTCACCTGAGCTCCCAATGGCAGAGGCCCAACAGCCATTGCCTTCCTCCTTCCTGTGGGGCCTTCCTACAGAATGTGCAGTCTCTAGAGGTGGGACTGAGGGAGGGAAAGGAAGCCGTGAGAGAGACTCCTGCCGCAATGAAAAATAAAATACCTACAAATAAATAAGAAGTATGAGGCATTTACATAAATACAATTGAAGATTTTACCTATAAACTTTGCTTTGTTAAGCTTACACAGGTACATAAAAAGAAATGAATGGAGAGGTATGCTGTACTCATGGGCAGGATGGCTCAAGATTCTAAGCTACTACTTTCTTGATCTGAATCAATACACTTAAGACATTCCTAAACAGCGTACATACCTCAATGACAATATTTTAAAGTTAATCATAGAAAATTATTAATCATGTTGCATAACATCTTTTTTTAAGATTTATTTATTTTCTGTGTATGAGTGTTCTGTGTACCACGCTCATGTCTGCTGTGGGAGGTTGTGAGAAGATTCCCTGGAACTGGAGTTACAGATGGTTTTAAGCCTCCATGTGAGTTCTGGGAACCAAACCTGGGTTCTCTACAACAGCAGCAAGGGATCTTCACTGCTAAGCCTCCTCCCCAGTCTTGGAAAAAAAACCGTTTAAAAGAAGTCTAGTGAGGGCAAACGCCAGGTATTCTCACATATATGTGGAAGCTGAGAAGGTCGATTTTAATGAAGCAGGGTACTTCGGTGGCTACCAGACGCTGTGAAGCAGAGTTGGGCGTGGAGGGAGGTTAGCTAGCAGACACAAGAATAAAGTTAAGCAAGAGAATTCTCTTTTAACCTTCTACAGCACAAAAGGTTAGCTATAATCAACTCATACTAGTTTACTTGTAAATCAGCAAGGAGTTTTCGTTGTTTTGCTTGCACATGTATGTGTGGTGTATCCGCATGTGTGAGTGTGTATTATGTGGGTGGCAGAGGATTCTTGGATTCCTGCTTTACTACTCTCTGCCTTGTTCCTTTGAATCTGGTCGGTGGATGGACAGCAAACCCCAGCAATCCTCTTGCCTCTGTGCCCCACCTCCCCAGCCCTGGGTTTACACACTCCTCTAAAGCCACACCCAGGTTCTTACATGGTGCTGTCATCTGAATTCAGGTCCCCAGGCTTCCACAGAGGTACTTTTACCTCCCCAGCCCTGGGTTTTCACACTCCTCTAAAGCCACACCCAGGTTCTTACATGGTGCTGTCATCTGAATTCAGGTCCCCAGGCTTCCACAGAGGTACTTTTACCTCCCCAGCCCTGGGTTTTCACACTCCTCTAAAGCCACACCCAGGTTCTTACATGGTACTGTCATCTGAATTCAGGTCCCCAGGCTTACACAGAGAGGTACTTTTACCTCCCCAGCCATCTCTCAGCCCTTCCTCCCCTTTCATTGTTGGGACAGGGTCTCACACAGTTCACGCTGTCCATGAACTTGCTGTGTAACAGAAGATGACCTTCAACTCCTGCCTTTGCTCCTCAGGCGCTGATTACATTCAGCTGAAGAAAGCATTTTCAATACTCCCAACACAAAGAAATGACTAAGGCTTATGCTAATTATTCTCATTTGAGCATACAGTGTATAATCTGAAAGGCCAAACCAAGGCCATCCTAGGGAAAAAGGGCCAAAAGCAGCACGGTGTGAGAACCTGACCCCATGACCTGTGCAGATGGTTTACCATCCCCCCAGAAAAGGCAGGAAGGGGAGACAAATGGCCCTGACCCCAGGACAACCAACCTGAAAAGTTGAGAAACAACTTGTATGGGTACAAGAGATAAACTCCTGGAAAGCCCCCAATCCCCCTGGACTCTGCAGCCCATCAACTTCAAACCCATACCCCTAACCCTATTCTGTGACCTTTGCCTTTATAAACCCCTCACTTATGAGACTCGAGGCCTTCTCCTGCGGCTGCTGCATCAATTGGTGGGATGAGGTCTCTGCCTAGGTTTGAATTTAATAAAGAAACTGTGTGCTTGCATTCAGTGACTCAGCTCCTTGGTGGTCTCTCTGGGGGTCTTGTGGACTGGGCATCAAATTATAATACTATCACACACAAATATGCACATTATTTCAATTTAAAGTTATTGTCATGAAAGAGAACTTGCCCACCAGAGTTTTAAATGACATTAAAACTAGAACACAATTGTCTTAGTTATTGCAGTAATGACACACTGCTTGAGGAGGAATGGGTTTCTTTGGCTTATATTTCCATGACACTGCTCACTATTGAAGAAAGTGAAGGCAGAAACTCAAACAGGCAGGAGGTGATGCAGAGGCCATGGAAGAATACTGCTTATTGGTTTACTAATTAATTATGGCTTGCTTGGCCTGCCTTTTTTTTTTTAAGAGCCCAGCACAACCAGCCCAGGGATGGTACCACCCACATATCAACCACTAATTAAGAAATGCCCTAGAGCCAGATCTTATGGAGACATTTTCTCAACTGAGGCTCACTCTTTTTGTATGGATAACTCCAACCTGTGTCAAGTTGAAACAAAACCAGTCAGCTCAATAGTATTACCAAAGAATGTCTGACATATTAAATGTCTTGTCAACACACCTACTGTGAGAATAGCAGCATGCCAAGTAATAGTGAGTTCAGCTGCAAATACAACAGGCAAAGTCTTCACCTTCATGGATATTACAGACTAACAAGAAACAACAATGCAATAAATCTAAATCCTAGTAGTATAAGTAGTTCAGAAAATACACACACACACACACAGAGAGAGAGAGAGAGAGAGAGAGAGAGAGAGAGAGAGAGAGAGAGAGAGAGAGAGAGAGAGAGAGAGAGAGAGAATTCAGGGGCTGAGTTATAGCTCAATGAAAGCCCCTGAATTTGATCCCTACCACAGTGAAGGCAGGGGGTAGGTGGGGTGGACTAAGACTGAGAAAGATGGCATCTCTTATCAACGATGAAAGGATTAACTATCCAATAACATAACAAGGAAAAGAGTAAGGATGCAAAAATGGAATGAGAATTCAGTAAGAAACTATAAATGAACATCTTTGTGATGTTATGAAACAGAAATCTCTCTAATTATTGTAAACACAATGGAGGTGGAGGGAGGCAGCCCTGGGATAGCTCAGTGGATAGTGCATTTGCTGTGTAAGCATGAGAAAAAGGATGCAGGCAGACTGCCTGTGGGTTTGATGTCAGGCCTCATATACTTGGACACATGTGCATATACACACATGTGAAAATGGAAAAAGAAAACAAAGGGAAGGTTTATATGACTATAGGAATATGTGACTTTCTTTATATTCATGAAACCTGTTTGTAGAACAGATGTAAAAGTTATTAATAAAATGAGCTGGAGTTTAGCTCTGGGATATATTTTTTTTTGAAACAGGGTCTTACTATGTAGCCTTGGCTGGCCCAGAACTCTCTATGTAGAGCACAGGGATCTCAAACTCATCCCCCTTACTCTGTGGGATTAAAGGAACACACCATCACAAATGGCCTACACCAAGGCTTAAAAGAGTATTAACACTTCAAGTTGGTGTGGGATCAGTCACTCTTACACTTCAACCATTTTTATAAACTGCTGCTTTCTGTCTGTAAAGAATAAGACAGGGGGTGTCCAAAGGTCTTACTGTAACATTGACCTGGATAATTTCACTTGAAGATCTGTGGAAAGAGGCAGTCCAAGGAATGACATAAATAGATGGCCTGTACCATTTACAGTGTTAAAATAGAAAATAACAAAGTTCCAAAGAGACAATTAGATTTGGCAACATTCATACTTTTCCCTCCCATTCATTAAAATGACAGTATTAGCTGCCCTTAAAAATTAATGTTTTAAGTGCATTCTCTATCTTCATTGGGTGGTGGCACCACAGTTTAAAAGCACTTCAAGCTTCTTACAAAATGCATTTCATAACTCCATTTGTAAAGGTGACTAACATTCCTACTGTTAGAAGTAAAATGTTTCTTTTTATACATATACACGTATTTACACACGCACGGATTTTTGACAGATTTCGAATGACTTTGATCGTTTATTTTCTCGTTGACCAATAATGTACTGAAAGAGAAGAAATCTGGAGGGCACGTTCTCTTAGCCAGGACCCCCACTCTGCATGCTTCCTTTGCTCCTGCAAGCAGAGGGCGCATCCCGAAAAGCGGTGTGCACAAAGGCAGGAGACCCCGACTGCGGGCGGCCCCGAGTCCTCCCGGGTTTCCGAGAGCGGGTCCCCCACTCGTTCGCGCCGCATACCGGGCCAGGGCTGCCCGGCTAGGTAGAGTTCGCAAGCAAGCCGGTGCGACTCATTCCGGGGTACAGCAGTGGCGGAGCTCGGGTCTCGGTCAGGGGGCCTGCGGCCTGGTGCCCGCATGTGCGGTGCACCTGAGACTCCGCAGGGTTCGCGGAGGACTGCGCAGCTCACTGCCCGGCCGGCCCCGCCTCGGGCGGCAGCCCGGGCTCCCAGTGGGAACGCCGTCACCTTCCCGCTCACAGACCACCCGCCCGAGGAGCCTCACTCACCCCAGTCACGGAAGAAAAACCAGAGGCTGGTGGCACACGCAGCCGCGCCGGCCGCGCTGAACTACATTTCCCACAAGGCCATGGGGCCTCGCCAAGGTAACCCATTGCGCAGACGCAGCTGGAAGGCTCTGGCTAGGGGTGTGTCCCCTGGTACCCGCGCTGGATGGCTGGCCACCCCTAAACCTGTTGTCTTAAAGAAATCGATTCTAGAATCTTCTTTCCCTAAAGTAAGAGGACCCTCGACACCCCCTTCCATGAGGGAGCATGAGAGGTAAGCCAGTAATGTAATGTCCTAGAGACTTCGTGGCGCTCCGTGAGCGGGGAGCTAGACTTCCCTACCAGATGCTCCCTGGGGCTGCTGGATTGCTTCTGAGGAAAACCAACTGTCTCGTGGATGGAACTCGGGGATGTTTAGGTAATTTCAGCTGCATCTGCCGCTGTGGAACTTGGAGAAGCGTGTGGCATCTTAGGATAAAAAGATAGGTTAGCGACTGTAATGTTTGCTTGTCTAAAACTAAATAAAGGTGGTCGCCTGTGTCTTTAATGTTTTTCGGGGGAAAAAAAACCGACATAATCATACTTGCATACAGTGCGCTGTGGTCACATTCATCCCTTGCTACCCTCTTTCATCCACGTGCTGCTTCGCTGACCTCCTTCCCCAATAGTCCCTTCTACACCCCACTCCCCACCGTGTTCTTTTCCCCTCAGGATGCAAATCTTCCGTTTCCTTTAACAAAGGCTGGGTCCTGAACCAAACATTGGGAGAGGCCTCTGGAGGCCACTTTTTGATGTGGCTCAAAAAACCTGCTGAGACTCCTACCCTCTACATATGAGCACATTCCTTAAGCCCCACCCATTATGTTTTAAATCTGTGACATACTTTTAGCAGAAAGCTCCTCCTTGATGTCCACCGTGCTGCTTGTTGGCTATAAATCTCTAGCTGGCATTTTTGTATTCAGAGTTGAGCTCTTGTTTAATGCTCTGGAACTGGAGTTAGGTTCCCCTTCCTGTCCAGGTGTTGTTACTGTTCCATTTATTGAACAGATATGGGTGATAAAAATTTTCTGCGGCTGGAGTATTGACTCCGCAATTAAGAGCACTGGCTGCTTTTGCAGAGAATCTTAATTTGGTTCCCTGTAGTTGGACTTTCTTTGGAACGCCAGCTCCCAAATAATGACACAGATACTTACCAATTATGAAAGCTTGTTCCCAGCTAGCCCTCATAACCTAACCTGTTCATATTAGTCTACGTTCTGCCATGCTGCTAGCTACCTCTCCTCCCTACTGTTGTTTCCTCCCCACCCCTGCCCCCAGTGTCTTGCTGGTGAATTTTCCGTACCTCAGATTCCTCCCAGAATTCCTCTCTTCAGAAGTCCCGCCTATCCTCTCTTGCCTAGCTATTGGCTATTCAGCTCTTTATTAAGCCAATCAGAAGATTTCTTGGCAGAGACACATCTTTACAGCGTACAAAAAGTTTATGCCACAACAGTTCCCAGCACCCACATGGCAGCTCACAATTGTGACTCAAGTTCTAGGTTTCAGACGTCCTCTTCTGACCTCCTCAGAAACTGCATACTTGACATCCATGCATGCAGGCAAAATATTCACACATAGAACAAAAACAAGTAAACTTTCAGCTCTAAGTTCTTACAAACTAATTGTGTTCACTCTGTTGGGCTTCTACTTAATAAGAAACCTGACCCACATACAAACATACACATTATGATACAGCATGGCCAATAAGGATTCATTTCATTTATACACCATCAAAATTAGGACAATTGCTGGGTGCAATTGTTTATGCCTGTAATCTAACATTTAGGAGGATGAAAAAATGAAGATAGCTGCGTAATTGATGTCTAGGCTAGTCTGGGCTTGTAACAGGACCCCATTAGTGGTGAGAATCAGAAACAGTGTTACCTTTTTTTTTACTTATGCATACAGTGTTCTGCCTGCATGTATGCCTGTAGGCCAGAAGAGGGCACTAGATCTCATTATGGATAGTTGTGAACCACCATGTGGTTGCTGAGAATTGAACTCAGACCTTTGAAAGAGAAGTCAGTGTTCTTAACCTCCGAGCCATCTCTCCAGGCCCACAGTGTTAGTCTTAAAACAATAAGGAGAAAAACTATCATGTTTAGTGAATGCAGAAAGTGGATGTTAACAGAATGCTATTCCTTTTTTGATTAAAACTCAAAGCACAAGAACTGTTCAGTCAGTTTCAGGACACACATCCACAAGCTGAAACTAGTATGTTAAATGGGAAAGTATTATTTTCATTGTTTGGTGCTATGTTGTACAGTCCTATAAATAAGAAAAATAAATTGATCGGATGAGAAAAACTAAAATGATATATAGGCAGTGTCACATTGTAAGAAAAATAAGACACTGATTAGGAGAGGAAAAAAATGGTATTTGTAGATAACATGATTGTGAATGCAAAGAATCTACAAATAAACTATTAGAAAGAAATTCAAGCTGGGCGTTGGTGGTACATGCCTTTAATCCCAGCACTCGGGAGGCAGAGGCAGGTGGATCTCTGTAAGTTCGAGGCCAGCCTGGTCTATAGAGTGAGTGCCAGGATAGGCTTCAAAGCTACACAGAGAAACCCTGTCTCGAAAAACCAAAAAAAAGAAAAAAATTAATATGCATACACAAATTAACTATGTCACTTCTGTAAGGCAAATATGTAAAAATCAAGTGTGTCTATATATTAGTGCTGAAAAATGTAATTTTGTCCTATGTGTGTCTGTATGTGGTCAGCATGTTTGGGTGTTCATGTGTATGGTGTGTGTGTGTGAGCCAGTTGATGTCATATGCCTTCATTAATAGCTCTCTCATACCTCATTTTGGCATGTTTAGCTAGCCTGCTTGTTCCAAAGTAACTATGCCAAGTATTTAATATTGCCATTCAGGACATGGCTTAATAATTAATGATTCAAGGCAACAAAGGAAAATAATTCACAGCACAAAATTAGAATATGTATATTAAGTGTGGGAGGTTTGTAGGGATGTTAAAAAATTAGAAGCACAAAATTTTAAGAGAACAATTTTTTCTTTCTAATAAAAATCATGCAGTTTGACAATAGTATAGGAAAAAGAAAATTTCAGACAGTAGGAAAAGGAACACTTCAGACATTGTGAGGTAGTTTTTTAAAAACTTGATCCCTTGATTTAAAAATGCATTTATTTTAGTTATTTACTATTAAAATATTAGTTGTAGTAAATACGCTAATAGCTGATATTCCTTTTGCTAATAACAACAGCACAGCACTCCTGAATATTATATATTATGCAGATAAGTGTTCCTTTTACCTTATAAATGGTCAATATTAATGTCTGATCTTAAAAAGTGACTGAAAGATAGGAAAATTTTCCTTATTATATAACCAAGATTTCTTTGTAATTTTAATCTCATAGGACTAAGTTGAAAGTTTCCTCATATTCACTATATTATGTCAAGTATATATTCTTTTAGGAACTTTGGTTAATTGCTTTTACTCATGCAAATCTATATTCAGGGAGTCTTCTTCAATATGAATTTTGTAGTGATTGGTAAGGGAGGATCTCTGGCTGAAGAGCTTCCCACATGCAGTGCATTCATAGGGCTTCTCTCCAGTATGAATTCGCTGATGTGCTGTAAGGGAGGAGCTTTGCCTAAAACTCTTCCCACATGTGTTACATTTAAAGGGTTTCTCTCCCGTGTGAATCCTCTGATGTTGAATAAGAGCTGCACTTTGGCCAAATGACATGCCACATTCTATGCATTGGTAAGGTTTCTCTCCAGTATGAATTCGCTGGTGGTTGCTGAGGGATGAGTTACACCTGAATGTTTTCCCACACTCATTACATTTATAAGGTCTTTCTCCAGTATGCATTCTCTGATGTTGAATCAGAGCTGAACTTTGTCTGAAGGCTTTCCCACAAACTTTACATTTACATGGTTTCTCTCCAGTGTGAATTCTCTCATGAATAATAAGAGTTGAATGGGAACTTAAGGCTTTGCCACATTCATTACAATTATACAATTTCTCCCCCGTGTGAATTATTCGGTGTCTGTTGAGTCTTGAAATAGAAGTGAAGCCTTTCTCGCATTCATTACATCTGTAGGGCCTTTCTCCAGTGTGAATTCTTTCATGTTGAATAAGTGATGCACTCTGACTGAAGGCTCTGCCACATTCACTACATTTGAAAGGTTTCTCTCCAGTGTGGATTCTCTGATGATAACGAAGGGATGAGCTAGACTTAAAGGTGTTGCCACATTCGTTACACAAGTAGGTCTTCTTTCTGGAATGGATTCTCTGACATCCTGAAAGGGAAGTGGATGCCTTCCTACCTGGGTTATATCTATGAGGATTTTCCCGGGCATGGATTTTTTGATGCAGAAAAAGGCCAGACCTTCTGTTAAAGGATTTTCCACATTCTTTGCATGTATAAGATTTCTCCAAAGTATGAGTTCTTAGGTGCTTACAAAGGGATGCACTATGGCTGAAGGCTTTCCCACATTCTTTACATATATAGGGTTTCTCTCCAGTGTGAGTTCTTTGATGTTGAATAAGAGCAGAACTTTGGCTGAAAGCTTTCAAACATTCTTTGCATTGAAATAATCTTTCTCCAGTATGGTTCTTCAGATGTTTTCGAAGGGATGAGTTGTGCATGAAAGCTTTTTCACAAATATTACATTTATAGCGTTTCTCCGCTGTCTTGATTTTTGGTTGATTAAGCAAATTTGAATTTTCCTTGAAGCTATTTCTTTGTGTTTTTTCTCTAGAAATCTTTTGCTTACCAACTGACTTCAGGCTGATATTTAGACCAAATTCAAAATTATTGTGGATCTTATCTACAGTAAGGATTTTTGTATGGGTGACTGAAATTGTTTGTAAGCTTTCATTTTTGTCCTGCTTTTTAAAATGGTTGTCAGATCTGCAGAATTTTCCTGATGTGAAGTCCCAGGATTTGTCTCTTTTGAGTTGTTTCCTCATTAATCCCTGAAACGATGAATCTTTAGTTTGAGTTGATTTTGTGGTTTGAAGACTGCTGTTGCATCCTGGAAGGAAAAAAGAATTGCTGGTTATGGGTATGGTTGGCTGAGACTAAATTTATAGGAAGAATATTAATGATACCTAAATAAATACTATATGCGTAAAGATACTAGCAAGAAGGAAAAAATGGAAAATAACACTTTATAAAATAGTGTATGAGAGCTAAACAACTGGAGTAAACAAAAAGCTCATTTAAGGAGGTGAGAATTAAGAGTAACCACTAGAGGGATTAGAGGAGTATGAATTGGGAGATGTAGTCTGATATCCAAAGACTATGATGGACTCATAAATTATGGTATTTTTGACACTTTTTTTTGAGCATTTTATTTCTCCTTTCCTACATGTCAGAATCCTTAGTGACCTTCCAATTCCATGCAAATAACCTCTCTGTTGCATCTTTTCCTGACTGAGTCCAACAGTCCACATCCTTCCTCTCAATATAGCACTTATTACAAGATACAGCAATGCATTTAACCTTTCTTCCCATAAGTATATTTTAATATAATGTAATAAAATACAAAGCACAGTAGTCATGAACCAGAAATGTAATCACTTACTGTTATTATCAAATATTATGTACTGTATATAATTCTAGTGCTATACTTTTATATTATTAGCAGTATTGGCATGTTTATATCAGCATTGTTACAAACACATGAATAATACATTCTGTTAAATTTTGTTTACTCATTATTGAGGCAGGGCCTTACTGTATAACCCTGGTTGGCCTGGAACTCAGTGTGGAGAGCAGGCTAGCCTTGACTCATAGGGATCCACATGCTTCTGCCTCTTAAGTACTGGGATTAAAGCAGTATTATCACTTTTACGAGCTTGCATTCTATTTTTCAAAAAGTTCTAAATTAGATTTACTGTTTTATTTTATGTGTGTATTGCCTGTATTTATGTATACATATCACATGCATGCTAATTGCCAGCAACAGTCAGCAGAGGGCATTGGAACCCCGGAACTAGAGTTATGGTGATTGTGAACCAGCATGTAAGTGCCAGGAAACAAATCCAGGTCCTCTGCAAGAGCAACAAGTACTCTTAACCGCATATTCATCTCCCCATGCTCCTCTATTAACTTTTAATGGCTACAATGTCACAAGGTAACAGTTCGTTTTCAGCTCCACTGTACTCTTCTGGGGCCATTATTGTATATGCAGCTCACCATTTACTAAAATACCACTATACAGCACACAAGTACATTATATGTATTTAAGGGGAAAATATATATATCTAAAGATGCCAAAACAGCCTTCAAAAATGTGTCACACAGATAATAAGCACAAACAGGATGTGAAGCATGTATCCATGACATGATAAAATTCAAATACTTTAGTCCTAAGGCTAATACCTTATTTAATGAAGAGACTCTAGGTGTATTTAAAGAAGAAACTCGAGGCAAGTATATCCACTTTCCCTACTATACCTTTAAGGAAATATTAATTATTACAATCAAACAAGTAAATTAGAGAGGAGTTTAAAAAAACTACCTGTATTTGCTAATGGCATACTATCTTTTAAAACTCATTCAGTGATAAAACATACATAGAATTGACACACAAAAGTAATAGCCAAAATTTTATAAAGAATAAGAGAAATACAATAAATATAAAAAAACCTATACAAGATTTTTTGTAAGCATCTTGAATGAAAATGGAGTATACCTCTGCCACTCTTGGGTGGTAACCACCCAGCATTATATAAATACATAAGTAAATAAAGTCAGGATATAGGTCAGAATTTCTTAGTAGCAGCTGACATCCTGGAACAGATAATTCTCGGTTGTATGGGACTGCCCTCCACATTGCAGGATATTAAGTAGCATACCTGCTCTCCAATGGCTGGGAGACAGTAATAGCACATAACACCTCACATATCACCCACACATAGAGTATAATGAGAAGAATATATCTTACTCCTCTTTCTGTGTTTGTTGCATCAGGAGGAACTAATCTTCTTCCTATATAGCTCAAATCTAAGAAAACTTCTATTTTAAAACTTGTTTCTCAAAGTGAATTTTTAAAAAGTACACAGAGGACAAAATCTTTAAAAATGTATTTAAAATATATACTTAATCAAAATGTCTTCCCCAGCAGTAAGGAGTCACTTCTGGCAAGACCTCATCTTTAACGTCATGTGTAGGCAGAGAAGGCCCAAACTGTAAAACGGATGTGGGGTAGATGGGAGAAGTGGATATCAGGGAATATGGTATGAATGCCAAGGTTCTGACTCCCTAACTAGACAGCAAATGCACCTGCAAAATCTGTCCATTGGAACTATTGCGAAACCCTGGAGTCTACGCAGCTTCTACAGGAAGGCATGGACAGTAAACTGAAGTGCATTTCATTCAGCAACTAGCTCCAAGGAGCTACCTAGTAGCATTCTTCCAGCAGCCCTAAGAACTGAGGGGCAGGAAAGACCATCTCCCAAGGCAGGACACCGCCCCATCTCCAATGCAGAAGTGGATACCCGATGTTTTAAAGGCTAGTGCCCTTCCCCACCTCTACTCGCTCCTTCCCGTCTCTCAGAGCCAGACACTCATGGATAAGAACACTCAAGAGACAACTGCCCTATGCATGGGAGTTGAGGGAGATTCAGAAAGACACCGTATGTGTTAAGGGAGAGACACAGGCTAAGAAGAGAGAAGGTCTGCAGTTTATGCCTCAGTTGAATTACTGTCACAGAAGTACCTTATAACTGAAGCATTAATCTAATCAATAAAAATAATCAGGAGTCAGGTATGGGGTAAAACCCAAAAGGTCAGAAAAACCGGGAGCAGCCTCTTCTGTTCCTCTGTCCAAGAGGCCTGAGATCCTCTCTGCCCCACCTTATCACTTCCTGTTTCTCTTATAGTTCTGCAAACTTCTGTGGTCAGCTAGTGGCTGGCCCCACCCTCTGACTCCAAGCAAGCTTTATTTGTCAGAACACAATTAAAATATCACACAACAGCTGGGTGGTGGTGGCGCACGCCTTTAATCCCAGCACTCAGGAGGCAGAGGCAGGTGGATCTCTGAGTTTGAGACCAAGCCTGGTCTACCAAGCGAATTCCAGGACAGGGTCCAAAACAATACAGAGAAGCCCTGTCTCGAAAAACAACAACAACAACAAAAAATCACACAACATATAACAACTAGAGAGAAAAATTACCCATAACCCCAGCAGACCCTGACAAGAGAAGATTCAGATGCCTAAATTTTAATTAAACAAAATGACAAAGCAGGGGACTGGAGAGATGACTTAGTAACCACTGAGCGCTGGCTGCTCTTTCAGAGGTTCTGAGTTCAATACCAAGCCCCCACATGGCAGCTCACACCTGTCTGACTCCAGTTGCAGGGGACCTGACACTCTATTTGGCTTCTGTGAGCACTGTATGCACGTGGTGCACAGACGTCTCTGCAGGCAGAGCATCCATACACACAAGAAAACGGGAAAGCAGGTCCCTTTGGAGGGAGATGCAGCTTCACGTGTGGCTCAGTGGTAGAGCACCTGCCTGGCAAGCACTACAATAAATTAAACAAAAACGAAAACAAAAGAACAAAATAAACAGAAAATATCTTGCCCAAAGATCATATGGTGGCATGGTGCGCAGTGACTGTTACAAAACTTGACAGAGCTAAAGGAAAATATGGGCAAGGACATGAAAATGGTGAATACAGAATATTTTTTAAAAAGACCAAGAGACCAGGAATTATACACCCTCCAACTATTACCACCACCTCTCACAGCAGCCTTCAACTCCCAGCTCCTTTATCCTCCATGACCTGATGCTTTATCTCCAAACCTCTGGGACAAGTCCCTCCTGCATCCATGGAGCTAACTAGAAGCCAGCTGCAGGCCTTAGGAAAACAGGAATGAATTACAGTCAACTGCTACATGAAGCTTGCAATACAGAGGAAGGGACGGATCTTAAATAAAAACATACTATCATGCAGTGACAATATATAGACAGAAAATGAAGGGTGGTGAGGTGTCTGGGCCATATATTGGAAATCTATTCCAGCCTGCCATGAGTTCAGATAGCTCAAACCACTCCTATTTCTTTAAGATGTCAGCTAATGGATGAAGGATGGCCTGGCCTGGGTGGTGAATGGCTCAAGTTTACACTCATCCTGAAGGCTAGATAGTACATGCAGCTACAGAGTGTCTTTAGGATTAAAGAAAGTAATTGCTATCTGCCCTTTATACATGATAATAGAAGTCTTCTGCCATTGTCCCCACCTTTGGTTGGTTACTTAAGATTGATGCAGAAATAAACGTGTAGCATTCAGTATTAACTGATACTGCCCTCTTGATACAATCTGATGTCTTGTCTTCTCTTTAACACCAATATCTAGCCTTCCCTCATCCACACTCCCCCACTCAGGAATGGACCTGGGGCTTTTTGGCTGGTTCTAGTTGCAGCCCGGCAAACATCAGTCCACAACATATGGCCCCACAACCTGGGCTAATACACATGGCACTCGACAGTGAGGGGATAAAGAATATGGACAATGTTAACCAGGCATGGTGACACATGTCCATAATCCCAGCTCTTGAGAATTAGTGGCAGGAGGCAAAGGAGTTCAAAGTCAGTCCGGTTACACAAGACTGTTTCAAAACAAAACCCAAAAAACAAAAAGAAACACAACAACAAGCCTCCCAAACCAGAAAGGAAGTCCAGAAGGAAGGTTGGATTGACTGAGTCTACTTATGAAGAAACTCGTCCAACACAGGTATGCAAGCCATGCAGGTCCACAGCCATTTGAAGATGGGAAGGAAGGAGCAAGTGAAGAAAACCTAGGGAGGGGTGTGCTGGAACCCTTAAAATGAAAACAGGAGCCGGAGGTGGATGGGAAGCTGGCAGCTCCTGGGGGAGGGTCAGGAGGTGTGGACTTGTTGAGGAGGCAGCTTTGAGGCTTGAGAGGTCTCCCTCCACTCCCAGTGCTCTCTGCCTCCTGCTGGCTGCTTACGATGTGAGCTCTCGGCCGCTGCTCCTGCTGCCTGCCTCCTGCTACCTCCAGCCCACCGTCATGGACTCTAGTCCTCTGAAACTGTAAGTCCATGGAATCACTGTATTTCTCCAAACAAGGGTTTCAAAGGTAGACAACCATGGTCTCCACATCAGAAACTGTCACTTCAGACTAAAGGAGAAAGGCTTTCTTATTCAGGGTCTGTCAGAACAGGGTATAGCCAGGCTTTCAGCTCTTCCCTGATTCTCATTGTTAGACCTGTTCCCCAGTATCCCCATCCCAGGGTCCTAGCCCTCAAGCTCTCCTACTGGGGACAAGAAATTGTTCTCTGAAGGGGGCAGGGAGAGCTGGGTCCAGCTCCAGGGTGCTTATGACTCCTCAGGCCTGTGCAAGACTCAAATCCTCAGATCAAACCCTTCGATGGGCCTCAGCAGGGTCTAGCCCTACTGCTGTCTCCTGCCCTCTCTCTGGGGCCAACACTGGCTCCCTTCTCCTGACCTGATATCACTCAACATTTCCTAGACTAGACTCCACATGCTCAGGGAGTCCTGGCTGCAGTGCTCCTGGCCTGAACTCTCACAGCACTCTGTGTCTTTGTTCCCTGGTCCTCACTAGACTTCTGTGTCCCGTGTGTGCTTGGCGAGTTCATTCTCACTGTCCCCACTGGATTGCACAAGAGCAGGACCAGGCCCCATCCTGTCTGATGCTGCCTTGTTTATATCCAGCTTACTTAGATAAAGACACAGCCAGATGGTGGGGCCAAGCTGGGAGTCCTGCTCTCAAGTGAAGGCATCTCCTTTATTCAACTCTCAACTGCCAAAACACCGTCTCTTCCATTTCTCTCTCCTCATCTCTGATTCCTCTTCCTTAAGCATCGTGCAGTGGCCTTCCTGGGATTCTGCCCTCTGTAGTCATGTAGGTTCCAACCTGTCTGACCTTATACAACTATCTGTGGGTGAACAACTACCAGAGTACTTCAACCACACAAACTGTTACTCTCTCCCCTAATAGCCTCTTCCTCACTTCCATGACTCCCGGAGCAGGCTTCTCCACCCAGGCCCTCCTGGAGGCTTCCCACCTCTAACTTGGCCTATTTTGAATCTGTCTTCCTAATGCTCCCAAAATAGCCAGTCTTACTGAGTTTCAATCACATGAGCACTTCATGTATGTTAACAGTCTCTGCAAAAACAATACATATGAGTACAGTCCCCTTTTACAGATGCATTCCAAAAGGAACTACTGTTTCCAGTTTTGTCCTTATGTCTCCCTGTTTATACAGACTCGCTCATGTAAACAATACACTTTCTTTAACGTAGATGGTACCACATCTTCACAGAGCTCTGTAACCTTCTTACTCAGCGTGTCTTGGAGCTCTGTCCATATCAGAGTGAGGACACATCAGAACTTCTTTAGTTATGTGTTTATTCAGGGCATTTATTTCTGCACCAGACCTTGTTTTCCCATAAAAATACCAGGGATCATAAATTTCTCCTTAAACTTCCTAGATATTCCTATTATCCACAGGACAGTCCAAATCTCTTAAAGCCGTACCAAAGCACAGTGGCCTTCGAAGCTCATTCCCTTGTCTCTTTTCCCTATACTCTGTATATTACTTCCAATACACCCTTAAATATAGTGACTTCTTGTACATGAATGTAGCCTTCTAAGAAAGAATAGAGATCCTGAGATACACATTTGAAAAGTGAACAGAGACAGGAGGGGAAGCTAGGGTCTAGGAGCCTGGGATTTCCCTTTCCCATCAGTCCTGAAGAAGTCTACTGTTGAGGGACAGGCCAATCCAAGGCTTTCTCTGAGGCCCTGGTGTAAGGAGAGGAAACACACTTGGCAGGGCCAGTATAACTGCATTGGGACAGAGCTTTGGGGGAGGTTCAGCTTCAGATCCTGAGAATGCAACTCTCTAACCCCAAAAAAGCTATGGTTATCAGCCCCAAGGTTGCTGAGGGCTCAACCTTAAGATATCCTCTGTTCCCTTTGTACAACATTTCTTGATTAGCTTCCTACTGACTTTGTCCCATTATATGATAACTTTCCAATGACTCTCCTGTTCCCTGCCACAAACAGAATATAAGCTGTTGTACTTCTTAAAAAACTTGCTTGGCACAGACATTCCTGACCCAGCTTTCCTGTCCTCTTTATCTCTTATCCTGGGTCCTCCCCATAACCCTGTCACTGAAGAACAAACTGTTGGTCTAGGGCAGTCACCAGTCACTGAGACTGCCTTTTTTATTCTTACTTTGCAGAGATTTTCTGGGGTATTTCTGACCCACCCACTCACCGAGAGAGAAGCCAAGACTTCTTTTCTCTACTTTCCAGGGTTCTTCTCCTTGCTGCAACACGGAGATCATCTCTGGTTTGGCGAATGGAAATCCTGATTACAACAGAATTAACAATAAGAAGACTTAGTTTTGGTGTAACATGAACAAGCACTGTGTATTTGTGTGGGAAGCTGAGAGCATGGCACAGAACACTTCTACAGGGTACTTAAGCTGCTCCCTGTCACCCGATGGGATGTGTGGAGCAGAGGCTCAGTGGCTTACAGGACATGACTGGGAGAAACATTATACATTATGGAAACATGATAAGCAGGCAGTTCTAGAAAACGAACGTTGGGGTGTTCAGGCATAAAATCTTACAAGCAGGTATCTGTGAGAAAGGTAAGGCGTTAAGTAGCTTGTTCGAAGAGAAAAGACTACTTGAAACTTTCAAGAACAGAGTATACAGTATTTACCTGACTGCAAAAGAAAAGCCAGAAAGGCAAGAAACAGGAGAGGAGGGTTGAGGAAGTCTTTGTTTACATGCAACACAGAATAAATATAATAGGAAAATGCAGCTTCAGCTTCAATGCTGAAGGAATTCCTACTGTCAAACTAGAGACAGTGGGTGATAGTATGAGCATCAATCCCCTGTGTTCTCCTATTTGGGGCACTTAAACACCTCTAGGTGGAAAACAGTTTCAATATTTATAGAGATCTGATTTGTACAGTCCTACAGCAAAACCCAGTTAGGGTGTTTTAATGACCACAGCTCTCATTCAGGGCAGGAGGTGCTGAAGTCTCATTTCTGCATCTACGCCCACAGGGAACTCCCTTACCCAGTGAGGCCAGGTTGCTGTAGTTCTCCAGCATCACCTCACGGTACAGGCTTCTCTGTGAGTGATCCAGCTTCTTCCACTCATCCCGAGTAAAGAGCACAGCCACATCCTCAAACGTCACCGACACCTGTGAGGAAAAGCCATTTCCACCTCATCAAGGACCAGCCTCATACAGCATAGGGAGGTGACAGTGTAGAAGGTGGACAGGCCATCATGAAATGTTGCTGATGTCACTGAGGTTCTAAAGGGGCCAGGCCATCCATGTAATGATCAATCCAGCCAGTGACAAATACACCAAGAGAGCAGTGAGTAGGAGCCTGGCTTTGTGTGCAGGCATTGTGGCCATTAAGTGCACACCATGGTAAGTAGAAATCTTCAGATGCTTTTTAGTTTTTTATTTTGTGTTTGTTTCTGAGATAGGGCCTTTATAGCTCTGGATGAAACTAGAACTTGGTATGGTAGACCAGACTTGCCTCAAACTCACGGAGATCCACCTGCCTCTGCCTCCCTAGTACTGGGATTAAAGGCATGCACCTCTATGCCCGACAAGATTGTTTATTCTTAATTTTCACATGCACGCAATGCCTATGTAGGAAAAATAATTTACTATGGAGAGAATGCAAAAGATGGTCATTGCTTTTAAAGAATTTCTGACCTAGCCAGCACACAGGAACATAAAATAATTTCAGTAATGCAAAACAGCTGCATAGCTAGACTGGTAAGCCCACACACCATCTTCTACTACAACCCTCACTTCAGAAACAAAAATGAGAGCTTCCGACACCTAGTGTCACAAACTTCAGCACTGGTAGCAGCACCTCAACTGAAGATTTCCAACGTGAACACAGAACCTACTCCTCTTTCCTCTTTCTTTTAAACTTCTGGACACTGAGGATTTTTGGTTTTGTTTTAACAGTAGTATTGACATATGGGAGAAGATAAGGGAGATGTAGGAGAGGATTCACACACGGGAATGAAGGCTGAGGACATGAACAAATCTTGACTCTTCTAGATGGAATGTAAAGGCTTAAGGAAATGGAGCTGCCCAGATCCCAGTCCCTTATGGGTCCAAAGACAACCTGTATGGTTAATGTAGATATTATCTGGTACCATGGTAACTCAGGCTGAGCCATCACTATGCACCTGGCCTGATCTAAACACTTTCCACAAACTATGTCATCTTCTGATCTATCCTAGAAGAGGACAGGGTTGTTATTTTTATTTTATTAAGAGGAAACTGAGGCACATAGAGGTAGACTTACTTTCACAAGGCCTACAAATGGTAACAGATGGGATGGGTTAAAATTCATTTGTCTTCAGCATCCCATTTCCTGACCACTGTGCTCACTGATTTTTCTGCCAAAGACCCATGAAACCCTCTACGTGGCTTCTTCAGAAGTTGCCTCCCTGTTCCAGAGTCGGGCTCCTGAAACTGTGTCCCCCGCAGTATGGCTTTCCTTTGTCCATTCGGGGTCTCTAAATTCCTGAACCTTAAAGTGGCAGGTCAAGACTAGTTTTCCCAAGAACAGTACATTCGACACTTCGGACCCAAAGAGTGAAGGGGAAAACTATGGGTTGGAGAAGGCTGGCGGAGCATCATAAGCATTTCAAGGGCAAAAAGAAATAGATGAGCAATGTGGGTGAGGGCCGAGAGAAACAGACGAAGAAAGGAGGCAGACCCGAAGGGACTTTTCCCAGGCGTGATCCCAGTGATAGGAGGGCACTAGCGTGTCACTGTCAGTAAGAACGCAGCAGACTGGGCTCAGCCAACACCGAGGTCAGGTAACTGTGAGCATGGAGTGCGCTCCCTACACAAACATCCCGTGAGGAAGGACCAGTTCCTCCATGGGCACCAAGTCCTCCCTGATGAAGGGCTTCAGTCAGGATGGAAAACCAAAGCCACACAAAACCATCTAAGAACTGAGATGGCAACGCGCTCACCTGAGACTTCCCTTCCCTTTGCTCTGGAGCCATGTTCTCTTTCTGGGCTTTTCTCAAAGATGGGTACAGTCTCCAAAAATGTGATCTGAGGGAAGAAAAAAAGTAGGACTGCTTCGCACCCCTCAGAAGCATCATCTCCGAATGCATCCCATCAGCATCAGGCGAGCCTGGCTCTCCTGCCTCCAGAGAGAGAAGCAGGAGCTGGGGATGGGTATCAGAGAAGGCTCAGGCGACACTGGACTCCATCATAGAGGGGACTCGCTGCGCCCCCACGTGCCAAGCATCACTCAGCACTGCTCACCACAGCTCGGTTGGCACTGTCCGTCCCCTTCAGATCAGGAAACTGAGGCCAAAGTGGGGACGCACCCGTTTCCACCTGCTCAGATCTGACACCGGTCCAAGACGGTGTTCCTTCACTCCACGTGCTGCCCACCCAACTGCGCAGTTGCTGTCAAGGGGTCAATTTCCAGACTCCTAGAGAAAACTCCAGAAAGGGGACCAGTGGCTCAGGACGGCCCAGGCTGAGGCCGCCATAAGCCTCCACGTCCTCCAGCCTTGCCACTCCGCTCACCTCCCTCTGGCTCCCGCCACGCCTCATGAAGGCGCCGAGTCACCGCGCGCGCGTGGAGACTCAGCAGGGAGTACTGGGTCCAGCGCTGCAAACCGAGCGACAGACACCCTGGGGCCGCTGAAGCTGCCGGGGTAGGCGGGGCGAGAGAGGGCGGGGTCCGAGGACGGCGGACGCGCAGGACTCTGGGAAGTGTAGTCTACTCTGGGATCCAGAGATTCTGGGATTTGAAGTCGACTTGCTCTGCCGTTCTGGTGTGCGGCTGCAGTGGAGACACCTCAAACCGCCCCGCGTTTACCAGCACTGTGGAGTCTTGGTTGTGGAGTGCATTGTAAATGCATTTGTATGAATGGTGGTGAGGCCAGACCCACTTCTCCCGCAGTTACTTGAAATCGTATTGCGTTGTAAGACTTTTGAAACAGAGCAGAGAACAAAAGGGAACGTCATTTGGTTTGCAGTTTTTTTTGTTTTTTTTTTTTTTAGTGAGATAGAGTAGACAATGAGCTGTGAGAAGAATTATATACTGCTTTAGACTCCGGGAGTGTACATGATTAAAAGGAAAAGAAGGGCAGGCTAGCTGAAACCTGGAGCTCTGGGACTTAACAATGAGTAAATAAATAAATAAATAAATAAATAAATAAGTGAATAATGATAGAGGAAGATGCCTGACTTTGACCTCTAGTCTTAACAGAATGCAACACACACACACACACACACACACACACACACTGATATTAAAAAAAAAGGACTTGTGTTAGCCTCACCTAGCTATCAAGGAAACTTGGATTTCTTGCTACCAATAAAACTGCTATATGCTGCAAGTTCACTGTTATTCAATAAATTCTGACACAAATATATTTATTTCTGTTTTTGATATAGTTCACTCAGGACAAAGATAAGGACCAAATACAATCATGCTTTGCTTAACGACAGGTGTATGTACATTTCTGAGAAATGTGTTATTTCTGTATCTAAATAACAGGACACACTGTAATTGTAAGTACTATACTTCTGTATGACTAAAAACTCAAGGTGTGCTTGCCACAAAAATATGAATTATGTGCTACAGCTTATAAAAGCTCCATAACTATGGGGTAGGAAATGTTCAGTTCCAATCTAATCTCATGAGACCACCATCAAATATAGCAACAGAAAACAGGCTAGGACAACGCATTTCATGTATGCGTGTGTAGCGTTATATGCAAACACGCACGTGTGCGTGCACACACACACACACACACACACCGGTATGAGTGAATATTCTTAGCCCTTACTCTTCATCCCTACTGCTAACATGCTATTGTAAGCAGTAACTGCAGAGACAGGCGTTTACTAATTCTACTGCAGTTGAACTGTCTTCCCGATGGGTTCCTTTCCATGCTCGGGAAATGCTTTCTTCTCATTACTGACTCTGCTCTTATTTTAATTGCCCTCAATTCTCCAGTATCCCCTAACTTTTCTTCTGAGTTCTGATAATCCTCTGAACTCTGCCATCATCCAGTTGAGAGAGGGTTTCACGTGGCTAGCCTCAGATTTGTTATACAAGACTGGCCTTAGACTCAGTGCTTCTGACTCTATCTCCCAATTGTTGGGATTACAAGTGTGAGCCATTTGGTTTGTACAGAGGCATTGTAAAGATTGTTGTTTTTATAGGGTGTTCTACATAGGCAATCAAGCAGTGTTTCAATGTCATAGTGCCCTGGAGCAAGTACATTTGGGGTTTATTGTGGTTAATAACAACCTGACCTTGAGGCAGTGATGGTCTTGCCTATCATGGTCCAGTCTGTATTAGCCACATGCTACAGGAGCATCTATCCCAGATTGATGTCTTTGGGGCATTATTTCTAAAATATTATGTGGGCCCCACATGCCCTGAGTCAAAAACAACCCATCATGCCCACTCATCTTAAATTGTTTAAATTGACATCTGTATTTCCCTATTAAGAGATTAATGATGGCCAATCTTTGACATGGAATGTATGCCATTCCTTTTGTAGCAATTTAAAGCTGGGTAGGGATAATGTACAGGGCATACCCATTATTCTTGATCTGACAGAGGGACTGAGGTAGAAACCCATGGGGAGGGAAGTGAGATCTCCTGTCAGCGCATCTTCGGTAGGTAGGGCTGTTGGATTTTGGCACGATATCCTTACCTGTGGGGACACCAGACCTTGAGCAGAAACCCACTTCCCCTTCGGCCTGGGAGCAGGCATCTATGTAATGTTTACTGAAAACAATTCAGTGCTTTAAAGCTTGATAGGGCTCAGATAAGGGCTGGCTCACTGAAATACCATGCCTTCCACACCTCCTATGGCTAGATGCCTCTTCCTGCCCCCTGTGGTGTCTCCCCGATTCTGGGGCCGGAGATTAAACCACCAGCCAGGAGGGTGAGAAGTGGAAAGAATGGTATGTAAATGGATGGCAAAAGTCCTTAAAAAGGGAAGCTCCTTTTTCTTAGAGAGACTTCTCCTGAGATTTCTTCGGAGAGCTCTCTCCTAAGCTGACTTGGGAAGATAAAGTTTTCTTAAAGCAACCGACCGGTCTCTGTGTCATCTATCCCGACCACCTCGCTACATTCTCGGATGCAGGCCGCACAGCAGGTGTGACACTTACCTATGTAGTAGGGTGACCAAGGCTGGTAAGGTTGAGGACAGGCACCGTCTTCTAAAAGAAACAACTGATTTTTGTGAATGAAAGGTTCCACTTAAATTTTATTCCACATGATCACATTAGATGATATCTTGGAATTTAATCCAGGAGACATGGGCCATTTTTTTTGTTACACAACCACTTGAAATTGCATCTGATTCAGCTGTTGAATTTTGAAATAAACAAACTGCTTACACATTAGAGGAGAAACACAAATAGCAAAGCAAAATAAGCACTATGAGAAAAGCAACTTAACAGAATAAAGGGTTTGTTTGGGGCTTACCGTTCCAGAGGGAAAATCCCATCGCCATTAAGGCAGGAAAGTGGCAACAAGCGAGCAGAGTGGCTGGGGCAGAAGCCTAGGGGTAACTCTTTTTATTTCCTTTCATTATTTTTATTACATTTCTTTAGAAAAGAACTGGCTTCACATGTCAATCCCAGTTCCCTCCCCCCTCCTCCTCCTGCACCCCCCACGTCCCCCCCAGCCTCCCAGCCTATCCCCACTTCCTTCCACATAGGTGATCTCCAGAGTCTGTTATTTTGCCCAGGGCATGGTCCAGGCACTCCCCTAAGAGTCCAGGCTGAGAGAGCATCCCTCTTTGTGTTATGGACACACAATGTCCGCTTGTATGCCGGAGATAAACACTGATCTACTGCCCAGGGCCCCATAGGTTGCCCAGGCCTCCTCACTGACTCTCACACTCAGGGGGTCTGAATCAGTCCCATGCTGGCCTCCCAGGTGTCTGTCTGGGGTCCAAGAGCTCCCCCCTTGTTCAGGTCAGCTGTCTCTGCTGGTTTCGCCAGCCAATTATTCTTAGCCCATTTGCTCATTGCTCCTCTCTCTCTGTTACTGGGTTCCAGGGGTTAAGTTCAGTGTTTAGCTGTGGGTGTTTGCCTTTGCTTCCATCAGTCACTGGATGAAGGTTCTAGGATGACACATAAGGTAGTCCTCAATCTCATTATCAGGAATGGGCATTTAAGGTAGTCTCTCCACTATTGCTTAGATTGCCAGTTGGTGTCATCCTTGTAGATAACTAGAGGTCTCCCTGGTGCCAGATCTCTCTTCAAAACTATGACTCCCTCCATTATGTATTTCTCATCCTGTTCTCCCCCTATTCTATCCCAACTCAACTTTCCTGTTCCACCATGACCTACTCTTTCTTCCTCTTCTCCCCCACTCTCTTCTTCCCAGCTCCCACCCCCCCCCCCCATATTCCTAATCTGTTCAGGAGATCTTGCCTCATTCCTCTTCTCTGGGGTACCATGCATATCTCTCTTAGGTTCTTTCCTGTTTCCCTGCCTCTGGCAGTGGGATTGTTGACTGGCACTCCCCTGATCCATGTCTAAAATCCAATTATGAGTGAGTACATACCATGTTTGTCTTTTTGTGACTGGGTTACCTCACTCAGGATGGTTTCTTCTAGCGCCATCCATTTGCCTGAAAATTTCAAGATTCCATTGTTTTTTTCCCCATCGAGTAGTACTCCATTGTGTAAATGTATCACATTTTCTCTATCCACTCTTCAGTTGAGGGGCATCTAGGTTGCTTCCAGGTTCTGGCTATTACAAATAATGCTACTATGAACATAGTTGAACAGACATCCTTGTTGTATGAATTTGCATCTTTTGGATATATGCCTAAGAGTGGAATTGCTGGGTCTTGTGGTAGACTGATTCCCATTTTCTTGGGGAATCTCCATACTGGTTCCCAAAGTGGCTGTAGAGTTGGCACTCCCACCAGTAGTGGAGGAGGTTCCCCTCTCTCCACATCCTCTCCAGCATAAATTGTCATTGGTGTTTTTGATTTAAGCCATTCTGACAGGAGTAAGATGGTATCTCAGAGTTGTTTTGATTTGCATTCCCCTGATGGCTAAGGATATTGAGCACTTTTCAAGTGTCTCTCAGCCATTTTAGACTCTACTATTCTCTATTTAGTTCTGTACCCCACTTTTTAGTTGGATCCTTTGGTGTTTTGGGGACTTGCTTCTTGAGTTCTTTGTAAATTTTGGAGATCAGCCCTCTGTCAGATATAGGGTTAGTGAGTATCTTTTCCCATTCTGTGGACTGCCTTTTTGTCTTGTTGACTGTGTCTTTTGCCTTACAGAAGCTTAGTTTCAGGAGGTCCCATTTGTTAATTGTCAATCTCAGTGTCTGTGCTACTAGTGTTATGTTCAGGAAGCGGTCTCCTGTACCAATTCGTTGAAGAGTATCTCCCACTTTCTCTTCCAAGAGTTTCAGTGTGGCTGGATTTATGTTGTGGTCTTTGATACATTTGGACTTAAGTTTTATGCAAGGCGATAAACATGGATGTATCTGCAGTTTTCTGCATACCAATACCCAGTTATGCTAGCACAATTTGTTGAAGATGCTTTCTTTTTTCCATTGTATAGTTTTAGATTCTTTGTCAAAAATCAAATGTTCATAGGTGTGTGGGTTAAAATCAGGGTTTTCAATTCAGTTCCATTGGTCTACATGTCTATTTTTGTGCCAATACCAAGCTGTTTTCAGGACTACAGCTCTATATTAGAGCTTGAAGTCAGGGATGGTGATACCTCGGGAAGTTCCTTTATTGGACAGGGTTGTTTTGGCTATTCTGGGTCTTTTCTTTTTCCATATAAAGTTGATTAGTGTTATTTCAAGGTCTGTGAATGTGAAGAATTGTACCAGTATTTTGATAGGGATTGCATTGAATCTGTAGATTGCTTTTGCCAAGATTGTCATTTTTATTATGTTGATCCTACCAATCCAAGAGCATGGGAGATCTTTCCATTTTCTAGTATCTTCTTTGATTTCCTTCTTTAGAGACTCAAAGTTCTTGATATACAGGTCTTTCGCTTCTTTGGTTAATGTTATCCCCAGATATTTGATGCTGTTTATGGCCATTGTAAAGGGTGATGTTTCTCTGATTTCTTTCTCAGCCAATTTATCATCTGTATATAATAGGACCACTGATTTTTTTTGAGTTAACCTTGTATCCTGCCACTTTGCTGAAGTTGTTTATCAGCTCTAGGAGTTCCCTTGCGGAGTTTTTTTGGGTCACTTATGTAAACTATCATATCATCTGCAAATATTGAAAGCTTGACTTCTTCTTTTGCTATTTGTATCCCCTTGATCTCCTTTTGTTGTCTTATTGCTCTAGCTAGAACTTCAAGTACAATATTGAAGAGATATGGAGAGAGTGGACAGCCTTGTCTTGTTCCTGACTTTAGAGGAATTGCTTTGAGTTTCTCTCCATTTAGTTTGATGTTAGCTGTTGGTTTACTGTATATTGCTCTTATTATATTCAGGTATGTTCCTGTTATCCCTGATCTCTCTAGGACCTTTATCATGAAGGGGTGTTGGATTTTTGTTAAAGGCTTTTTCAGCATCTAGTGAGATGGTCATGTAGTTTTTCCTTTGCTTTGTTTATATGGTGAATTACATTGATAGATTTTCATATGTTGAACAATCCCTGCATTCCTGGAATGAAGCCTACTTGATCATGGTGGATGATTTTTCTGATGTGCTCTTGGATCCGATTTGCTAGTATTTTATTGAGTATTTTTGCATCGATGCTCATGAGGGAAATTGGTCTATAGTTCTCTTTCTTAGTTGTGTCTTTATATGACTTGGGTAATGGTAGCCTCATAAAAAGAGTTTGGCAGTGAGCCTCCCGCTTCTATTGTATGGAATTGTATGGAACACTTTGAGGAGTATTGGAATTAGCTCTTCTTTGAATTTCTGGTAGAATTCTGCATTGAAGCCATCTGGGCCTGGGCTTTTTTGGTTGGGAGACTATTGATGACTACTTCTATTTCATTAAGGGTTATAGGTCTGTTTAGATTATTTATCTGTTCTTGATTTAGTTTTGGCAGGTGATATCTATCCAGGAAATTGTCCATTTCCTTTAAAATTTTGAATTTTGTGGAGTACAGGTTTTCAAAGTATACCCTGATGATTCTCTGGATTTCCTCAGTGTCCATTGTTATGCCCCCCTTTTCATTTCTGATTTTGTTAATTAGCATGCTCCCTTTCTGCCTTTTGGTTAGTTTGGACAGAGGTTTGTCTATTTTGTTTATTTTCTCAAAGAACCAACTCTTTGTTTCATTGATTCTTCTCAATGTTTTCCTGGTTTCTACTTGATTGATTTCAGACCTCCATTTTATTATTTCCTGGCATCTGCTCCTCCTCGGTGAGTTTGCTTCTTTTTTTCTAGAACATTCAGCTGTTATTAATTCTCTAGTGTGACTTTTCTCCAGTTTTTTCATGTGGGCACTTAGTGCTATGAACTTTCCTCTCAGCACTGCTTTCAGAGTGTCTCAGAAGTTTGGGTATGTTGTGTCTTCTTTTTTTATTTGTTCCTTTACCCAGGGATGGTGCAATTGTGTATTGTTCAATTTCCATGAGTTTGTAGGGTTTCTGCAATTTGTGTTATTGTTGAATTCTAATTTTAATGCATGGTGGTCTGATAAGATACAGGGGGTTATTCCAATGCTATGTTTCTGATTATGTGGTTGATTTTAGAGAAGGTTCCATGTGGCACTGAGAAGAAGGTGTATCCCTTTGTGTTTGGGTGCAATGTTCTATAGATGTCTGTTAAACTCAGTTGGGTCATAACTTCTATTAGTTCTTTTGTTTCTTTGTGAAGTTTCTGTCTGGAGATCCTGTCTAGCGGTGAGAGCAGAGTGTTGAAGTCTCCTACTACTAGTGTGTGAGATTTTATGTACGATTTGAGCTTTAGTAATGTTTCTTTCACGAATGTGGGTGCCTTTGTATTTGGGACATAGATGTTCAAAGTTGAGACTTCATCTTGATAGACTTTTCCTTTGATGAATATGAAATGTCCTTCTTCATCTCTTTTTATTTATTTTAATTTGAAGTCTAATTTGTTAGATATTAGGGTTACTACACCAGCTTGCTTCTTGAGTGCGTTTGATTGGAAAATCTTTTCCCAACCCTTTACTCTGAGGTTACCTCTGTCTTTGATGTTGAGATGTGTTTCTTGTATGCAGCAGAAGGATGGGTTCTGTCTTCGTATCCATTCTGCTAGTCTGTGTCTTTTTATAGGCAAGTTCTGAACGTTGACATTGAGGGATATTAATGACCATTGATTGATGATTCTTGTTTGTTTTTTTATTTATTGGTAGTGGAGTTATTGTGTGTAGGTTCTCCTCTCTTTTTCTTTTGGTGTTTGGTAAAGTGGGATTATCTATTACCTATGTCTTTGTGAGTGTAGTTATCTTTGTTGGGTGTAGGCTTTCCTTCCAGCACTTTCTGTAGGGCTGGATTCATGGATATGCATTGTTTAAATCTGGCGTTGTCATGAAATATTTTGTTTTCTCCATCTATGGTAATTGAACGCTCTGTTGGATATAGTAGTCTGGGCTGGCATCCTTGGTTTGTAGGACATTTGTCCAGTATCCTCTGGCTTTCATAGTTTCCATTGAGAAGTCGGGTGTAATTCAGATAGGTCTGCCTTTATATGTTACTTGGCCTTTTTCTTTAGCTGCTCTTAATATTTTCTCTTTATTCTGTAGATGTGATGTTTTGATTATTATGTGGCAAGGGGACTTCTTTTTCTGGTCCAGCCTATTTGGTGTTCTGGAAGATTCTTATATTTTCATAGGCATATCCTTCTTTAGGTTAGGGAAGTTTTCTCTATGATTTTGTTGAATATGTTTTCTGTACCTTTGAGCTGTATTTATTTTCCTTCTTCTATACCTATTACTCTCAGGTTTGGCTTCTTCACAGTGTCCCATATTTCCTGGATATATTGTGTTAGGGATTTGTTGGATTTGAGATTTTCTTTGGTTGATGACCGTATATCCTCTAATGAGTCTTCAACACCTGAGATTCTCTCTTCCATTTCTTGTATTGTATTGGTGATACTTGCATCTGTAGTTCCTGATCGTTTACCCAGCTTTTCTATTTCCATCCTCCCCTCATTCTGTGTTTTCTTTATTATTTCTATTTCAGCTTTCAATCCTGCAACTGTTTGAGTTGTTTCCTTCATTTGTTTGTTTGTTTGTTTTTTCTTGGTACTCATTAGATTCTTTAAGAGATTTGTTTATTTCTTGAATTTTTTGGTTTGTCTTTTCTTCCATTTCATGTTTTTTTGTTTGTTTTTCTTCTATTTCTTTAGGGGATTTCCTCATTTCCTCTTTGAGGATCTCTATCCTCTTCATAAAATATTTTTTAAGGTCTGTCTCTTCTGCTTCATCTATGTTATGCTTTTCAGGTCTAGTTGACATGGGGGGGGTCTCTAGATTCTGGTGGAGTCATGTTGGTCTTTCTATTGCTGAGTGAGTTCTTATTCTGTCTTCTTCCCATCTCTTCTTCAAGTGAGTGCAGGTGGGGGTCTTTCTGTCTCTACTGGTCTCCTTCTTTCCTGAAGCTGAAGCTGGGCACGCTGGAGGGTGGGGTCTGGAAGGGCTTATGCCTTTCCTGTGTGGGTGGGTCTTCTTGATGCCTGGAGTGGGCCCCCAGAAGATTGAGGGAGTCGGTGGTAGGCAGGGGAGGGGTCCCAGGAGGACCCAAGGTCACCTGGGGCTGGGCACACAAGTGTGGGGAGAGCTGCGGGTTGGGTCTGTAAGGACTGACACCTTTCCTGTGTGGGCAGGTCCTCTCAATGCCCAGAGCAGCCTCTGGAAGATTGTGGGAGTGGGTGATGGGCGGGGGAGGGGTCCCAGAAGGACCCAAGCTCACCTGAAGCTGGGCATGCTGGAGGGTGGGGTCTGAAAAGGCTGATACCTTTCCTGTGTGGGCAGGTCCTCTTGATGCCAGGAGTGGGCCTCCAGAAGATTGAGGGAGTGGGTGGTGGGCAGGGGAGGGGGTCCCAGGAGGACCCAAGGTCACCTGGGGTTGGGTGGAAAGGTGTGTGGAGAGCTGCCTAGCGATATATCTTAAACCACAAATAGGAAGCAGAGAGAGCAAACTCAAAATGGCACTAGTCTTTTGAAACCTCAAAGCCTCTCACAGTGACATACTTCTTCCAGAAAAGCCACACTTTACCCCCTGAGCCCCATCTCCTTGTCCCTATAATCTTTCTAGTCTAAATATTATTTTAAAGCCCAAAGTCCTTTTTGAGACTCAAGATAATTTCTTCACTATAACCACCTGAAAAAAATTAAAAAGCAAATTGTGTACTTCCAACATTCAATGGCACAGAATATACATTACTATACAAAGGGGAAATGAGACCATAGTAAGGAAACATTGTATCAAAGCAAAAACCAAAACCCAGAAGAGCAAACTCCGAATCCTGTATCTCCGTGTCTGATGTCAAAGCGCTTAGATGGCTCCACCCCTTCAACTTTATCATTATTATTATTATTTATCCCCTGAGCCATATAAAAATAATTGGTATTTTCTTATAATGGACAGTGATGGGGCCTTCAGGGATTCTACCCAACTTCTGCAAGAAAATTTCTTTATGCTAACCCTTGATTGTCTTACACATTTGAAAAAGAATCTGAAAGAATAGCAAAGATGACAGACAGTTCAGGAATTTAAAGGAAGGTACTCTCAGGAGCCATACTGTTGTTGGATTCAGTTACTTCCCTACAATTTTTTTTTGAGGCACAATCTCACTATGGAGCTCTGGCTATACTAGAACTCGCTATGTAGACCAGACCAGCATCAAACTCAGACACCTGCTTCTGCCTCCAGAGTGCTGGGATTAAACACATGTGCCATCATTTGCAGAATACTTCCCTATAATCTGTTGGCCATAAACTATAAAGGCTATTACCACTTGTCTTAGGGATTTTATTGCCGTGAAGAGACACCATGACCGTGGCAACTTTTTAAAGGAAAACATTTAGCTGGGGTGGCTTGTTTATAGTTCAGAGGCTCAGTCCATTATCATCATGACAGGGAGCATGGCCACATGCAGGCAGACGTGGTGCTGGAGCTTGTTTCATACCTGCAGTAGGTGTGGGTGTTCATGCTGGTACCTCATGGATGATTTTAGCCTTTCTCAGCCTCTCTGACTGAGACACACTCACTGAGCAAAGGGTTCTTCTATTTCAAAGAATTCACACCTGTAGCAAGTCAATTATGATACCAAAGTCTTTGATCTAAGCCCTCCAGAGGGGCAATGTCAAATACAATTCTCAGTTAAGAATACCATAGTGTTCTGGGTTTTCCTTCAACTAAGTTTGCAGAGGCTTTGATCCCCTAGGAAAACTCTCAGATAAGACTTCAAACAGAAGGTACAGGAGACAGGAGGTAACAATCACAAAAAGAACATTAAAAGCCAGGTGCTAACACTCCAGAGTCAAGCTGGCTGCAGAAATGGGGGGAGGGGCTCATACTACAGAACACGAGAGTGCTACATCTTGCAGGCAACAGGAAGACGACTCAGACACTGGGTGGTATCCTGAGTGTAGGAAGCCTCAACGCTGGTTCCTACAGTGACACACTTCCTCCAACAAGGCCGTATCCACTCCAAACAAAGTCACACTTTCTAATAGTGCCACTCACCATGAGATTATGGGGGTCACTTACATCCAAACTACCACACCACGGTTGTTGGTTACATGCCAAAACTAGATGGTAAGTCCCCATTGCTGAGTACACTGTACACTTTGGTTGCAGGACATGGAGAAAATCAGACTGAGACTAAGTGGAAAGTTCCCTCCTTGCTGGATGGCTTTCATAAAGATGTTATGCAAGGTTCTCAGAAGCAATTGTCATGGATAGTCCTGCTTGGCTAGGGATCATGCTTACTGCACTACCAACACACCAGGCAAAAGTTGCCTACTCATGAAATAGTGGCATTGTTGTCATTGGTGTGCCCAACTACTTTCTGTTTGGATTAAGGCCCGCCCCCTAGAAGGTCATTCAGTTCTAGTACTATAAACCAAGACAAAAGTCCATGGCTAAGGAGGTCATAGGTTCCATTGGGGAAGCAACAGTTATTGTTTTCTTAACTGAATGGGATGTGCCTGTTAATTAACCTGTGTTTATGCCCATAAATTATTACTGTTGTCAGTTTCAGTCCTGGAGTGAAGTGTTTTGCAATGGGTGGTATACTGCTGAGATTCATAACCTATTCAAGTTCCAAGTGATGGATGTGACGTTGTGGCCCAATGCTCAGTCATAGATGGAGGAAAATAATCAGACCTCTGGCTCCTGTCACCTCCTTCAAAACTTGGGGAGCTTTGTAGAAGAGGAGACAGAAAGACTTCAAGAGCATACGTGAAGGCTGGAATGCTGTGTCCCTCCTTCAGAGGGAGGAGGCAGTTCCATAAGAGCCAGAACGTTTCACAAGATTCAGGAGGTTAAGGAATCATACAAGGCCAAGGAAGCTAATGAAATGTAAGGAGCCTAGAGTTGAGGGGTTCACAAGCGCGGCCCCCAAGGTTAGGTAAGCAGTGGACAGCTACTGGGGAGAGGTGAGGATGTGCAGGAGCTCCAGGGTGCTGCCTTCATGAGGCGTCATCACCCGCCCTAGGCCGGACTTTTGGTGATGCATTTGCTTTTGAGTCATCCACACTCAGAGTAACCCTAACTTACGCTGCTGTAAGAACCCTCCGGAGACTTGGATGGAACTATTTCTCCCGTCTGTCACCAGTGCCCTGTACTGAGTGAGTAGACATTGGCTACACTTCTCCAGGAAAAGCCACACAATGGAGAATTTGAGATGATAGGAACTGGGCTGTCCTATCCCAAGCCTACAGATACCACTGCAAGGTCTGTTAGGGAAACCAGGCCTATCTGATTCCTTCCTCAAGAATCTTTGTACATGTTGTCTGTTCCCAAGGCTGACTCATCTGTCGCTATCATATTTTCATGGCTCCATCCCTCATCTCCCAGCCCACAGTGACTTCCCGAGTTGCTCCTTCTACAGTCATTGTTTCCTTCATAGCAATGATAATTTCGTCATGATGTTTTACGTATTAATCACATCTTGTTAAATGTAGACTTTTAAAAACTGTAGGTTTATATTCTCCACTTGGCCTGCGAAGCCCTTTAGTGTTCCCCAGTGCAGTGCTGCATAATGACCACCAGAGGACAGTGCTGTCCTACTCTTTTTTGTACGCGAGGGTCTCCTATTCCTAAATTCTTCCCTAGCTGCTTGCTCCTGGATCAGAAAAGAGAACCCTTGAGTGTTAGCTTCAAACACTCTGGCTAGTCAGGTTAGGAAACTGAATGCCTTCTTCACCCCGGCGATCCCTGTGCCAGCCTCAGGCTCGTGAGATTGTTGTCTCCACATTCCTGTCACTCGCTGACTTGCTCTGACTCCCTCACGGGCTCAGGCTCATCTAGCTTTCATACACAGCCCAGGTCTATCTGCCTACGGATGTTGTGGTTAACGAGAGACTGGGCCATCCCACATCGATCACCAGCCAAGACCATCTCTCACAGATGTGGCCACAGACGAGTCTGATCTGGGCAACTCAACTGAGACTCACTTGGATGGCTCTAGGCTGTGTCAAGTTGACAGCTGAAGCTAATAACTAGGATCCTGTCATCTAGTTCTGCTGACAGCCTCTTAAATCCTGCTGAGCCCCTTCCCCACCTCTGCTAGAGCTCTCTGATGGCCTGCTAGATCCCCAAGGGACTGGTGTGAAGCCTGTCATTGGACAATATAAGACCATCTGCCCTATTTTGGTTTCTTGTCGCTGTAATGAAAACACGGACCAGAACAAACATTTGGTTCAGACGCTCATGAAGTTCTGGCTTGAGTTGGGTACTGACATGGGACAGAGGGATTTGGTACAGTTCAAGACTGTCATAGGTGATTCTGGAGATGAAGTATAGAAAACAGCTCTTCCTCTCGTCCTCTGGGACCCGAGGCAGCACCTTCACATCCCTGTCTTGATTAGCCCTGGTCCAAAGTGAGGGTGACTGAGAGTCGTCAGTCTGGGCTCACTTATCCAGCGGGTAAGTGGCATTGTCTCTGACTTGCCTCTGTAACATGGAGGAGCCGTGTGAGGAACCAAAAAAGCAAGGAAGGAAACGGGAAGCAGGAGCAGTGCTGCAGGTAGAAGCCACAGGAGAGGGGCTCAGAGCAGCCACACCTCCTCCTGGGAGAGGGGCTCAGAGCAGCCACACCTCCTCCTGGGAGAGGGGCTCAGAGCAGCCACACCTCCTCCTGGGAGACTGAGAGAAGGGGAATTGAGGAGACACGTTTCCAATCTGCCCTCCTCACTGTTAGACAAGAGCAAGAGTTCTGCCGACCCGGTTCTGTCATTTTCCATGAAGTCAAGCATTCCTCTACAATAAGATAGTCCTGTATTCTCTTCTGTCTTCCACACTTAGGCTCTGTGAATCCTTTCTGTATTTTGTGGAGGACACAGGATAAAGTGATGGGCGCACAGGTTGGTTAGTGTCATGGAGGACATTTTCTTGTTGGAGGGACCCTCAGCACTGTTAGACACCGGGACTCTCAGGTGTCTCCTTCCAGACCTGTGCGATCACTTTTATCAGCAGCATCAGCACCCTTTTCCCAAAGCCCACGAGCGCACATCCTGGAGGTCTCCATATCCCTGTCCAGCAAGAGAACTCTGCTTTCTTCTGGAAATTAGCCTTGTGGTGTCTGCAGTCCTTGAGAAAAGTTGAAAGTGTGGACAAGCCGTGGTCCTCCTCTGTCTTCAGACAGCGCCTCTCATCCAGGCCGCCCAACTGTAAGGACTCAGGCATTATGCTGGCCTGCCCCTGTCACCTGGCAGAATGCACTCAGGCAGGACCCTGGTCAGCCCAGGGTTCCCTGGAGGTGCAAAGGACCCCTTTAAGAGAAAGACCCCGCCCACTTTCACAGTCCTTTCTGCCCTCTCATCTCTTTCTGCTCTCTTCTCTTTCCACTCTCTCTTTCCTGCTCTCCTCTCCTTCCTGCTGTTCTCCTAGGGCAGACCGGACTTTTCCTGTCTCCCTCTTCTCTCCTGTCCTCTCTCTGTCTCTGTGTCTCTTTACCTCTTTTCTCTTCCCTTCCCCCTTCCATCTCTGTTCCTGGTTGGTCAATACCTACCCCTCCCTTTGTTCCCTTTCCCAATAAACTCACTGGGGGTTTGTTGAGTTTGGTGTTTCATTGCTCATACAACAGCTGCATCAAAGCAACAACACCAACCCTTACAGCTCTCTTCTGGGAAAAATCCCCTTGCATTATCTTGTCTGGGTACAGCCTCAGCTGTTATTTTTACTCATTTCATTTATGATTCTCAAAATAAACTATTCCTGGGGGGGGTCACAAACTTGGGAAATTCCAAGCAAGTGATGGTCTAGCAGACCTAGCGTGGCATTAGAACCATTGGCGAGTCTCAGAAGGAGGGCCACACCCTCCTCAGGACCCAGGGCTGCAAAGTGAAGCCTCAGGAACCATCAGTGTCTGAAGCTACTGCTATGCTCAGGGCTCTCTCCCCCGAGAGAGCTGTTAACTGATTCCTCTGAAAGCCTGAAGAACAGCTGCATAGCCCAATTCGGGTTTTTGGCTTTCAAGTTTTTTTTTTTCCCGGGGATGTCCCAAGTAAGCCAGATTGTAGCATCCCTGGTCCATTTTCTTCATCTGCCGTGCGCTAAGTGTAGTTCTAAAATAGGCTATTAGAATGATTCAGGGAAGGGTGCTCAAGTCCCCACAGTCAGCACAAAGGGTGTGATAAGGTCAGAAGCTGTCAGGGACCGAGGGCTGCTGGACACTGAGGTATTACCAGGCCATCGATCCCGAGGGAGAAGGAAAATGGGCACATCTCACTTTGTGGGTGATGTTAAGCGACTCAGAGTTTAGGAACAACTTTACTGATAGCAAGATGTGAGCTAAGTCTTTACTGAAGAGAAAGAAGTTTATAAAAGCTTTCCCATCACGGTCTCACTAAGGCCGTGCCCACCTTCCCACACTAAAACTGGTCTGCCCACGCAGAGGATGCAGCCTTACTCCGCGGCTGGCAAATTGCAGGCGTTCACCAGTGCCGTGTCGTCTGCACACTCACCACACACTGGTGTCTATGTCGTCTTTCTTGTTGTGCCCTTCCTGATATAAACGTGTTTAATGCTTTCTGGATGTAGTGGGTAGCATGCAGATAAGAATTTAACTGGCTATTCTTGAATTTCTTTTACAATAAACCAATTTTTATAATCTTAAAAAAATGGAATGTGTGGCTAAACCGTAATCTGTACTAGCATTTGCAAGACTTTTGTCAAAGAAAACTAGAGTTGGATGGTAAAAAGGGAGAGAAATAGATTTAATTTCAGGTAATTTTTTCATTAGAAGTAAAGAGATACTGACCGAACTGAGCTCACTGCATAGAAGGGATGGAATTTATAACAGAAGAGCAAAGTGAAGATCAGGGGACAGAAAATGACTAAGGGGGAAACAGGAGGGGGAAGAGGGGATTCTGGCTAAAGGGATGGAACATTGCTCTTGCTGGGAGCATCAACCTCACTCGGAGGAGTCGAGGATTAGTAGGAGAATCAGCTATGAAGAATGAGGATTGTGGCTCAATCACCTTAGCAGGATTTTTGCCCAAACTGGACAGTTACAGATATCTTTAAATCATTGTTGGATGACTCCAATCTCAGACTCACTCTCAACTCATTTTGTGGGTCACTTTATTGTATGCAAGGAAATCCTCTGATCTCCTTGTCTTCCCCTGCTCTGTTCTAGGGGTGACCAAGGTCTTGCAAAACTTCATAAAATAAAGTCTTAAAAATAATCTAAAGAATTTTTAAATTTTTGAGCAAAGCTAGGTACATTAAACTAATATAACATGTGTCCCTTTGTTCACTTATTGAGATTAACGTGAACTTTCTCTTCATTTTTCCTGATGGATGCTGGGGCACTAGGCATTGATTGAAGCACACCCTCTCTGACCACTGGGCTTGCCTGCCGACTTCAAGATGCCCTTGTGTTTCTAGGCACCCTTTAGGTTCCACACTGGATCATATCTACTGTTCATTCATTCAACACATCCTACAATTAGTTCCTGTAATCAAAGCAGGGAGTTTATTTGGAAAAATAGTTCTTTAGAGGTTCATATTTATTTATGTATGTGTGTGCATGCTACTGGAGGAGTCCAGAAGAGGTTCCCTACAGCTAGAATTGTAGGCTGTTGTAATTTGCAGAACTGGGGAGCTGGGAACCCAGACCCTCTGCAAGAGTAGCAAGTGTTCTTAACCCAGAACATCTGCCAATCTCTAGGCTGTTTTCATAATTCTTTTTAACTGCTATTTTAAATATTTTAGTGACATAAAATGTTTTATTTTGACATTTTCATACATAGATATGATTGCACTTGGTGCTTATTGGCCCCTCCCCAGTCACTCCTCCTTCCTGTCTCATCCCAGTTCCTTTCTTCTCTCCCAGTGGAAACCCCACTGAGATGCAGCCATCTCACCCCACATTTCTCTTCCCTGAGATTCTGACTCTGAGTCCTGGCCTCTTTATTGAGAGGCTATGGCAGCGTCCATCTCAGTGCTCATTACAAGTCTGTTTAAATTGCTTAGACTCTCCTGATTTGATTTTGGAAGGTCATGTATGCCTAGGGATTTACCCATCTCTTTTACATTTTCCGGATTTATGGAATGGGTTTTCAAATATTCCCTGGTAATTCAATGGATTTTACTAGTATGCATTGTAATATCTCTAATCTCATTAATTTGGATCTTGTTTCCTTTTCTTTTGGTTAGTTTGTCCAAGGGCTTTGTGGTTTGCTTTTTTGTTTGTTTGTTTTTGTGTTTGTGTTTTGAGCCCTGGCTGTCCTGGAACTCACTCTGAAGACCAGGCTGGCCTCAAACTCACAGACAACCACTTATTTCTGTCTCCCAGTGCTGGAATTAAAGGCGTGGGCCACCACTGTTCATCTAGGTTTATGGTCTTTTAAATTATTTTTCAAATGACCAATTGTTACAATGATTTTTGTAGTGTTCTTTTACTAGTCACATAATTGATTTCTACCCTGATCTCCATTATTTCCTTCATCTACTATTTTTGGTTTGACTTACTCCTTTTTTTTTTTCAAATAACCTTGAGATACATCATGCTACTTATTTGAACATATAGGAAAATTGGTGCCAGTTTTATTCTAGGACTTTGGTTTTGTTGTTGAAACTGAAGCTACCATAAACTACACTTTTAGTAAATGAGTCAAGGAGCATGTATTACAATTTTATATTACATCATCTCCCTTCCTCTGCTGCCTTACAATTTTAGTTGCACATAGCCCTCGGCACAGTGATCCTACCATGGAACAGTCATCGCATGGACATAAAAGTCCCTGCACAACAGGAAATGCAGGGAAAATTGTCTGATGCACAAACATGACTCAAGACTTGTCTGGGTGATTTGACTTTGATTGCATGGAATTTCTGAAGCCTTTAGCTTTTGGGTTACTTTACAACTCTGTGAGTGTAGTGATGCAAAAAATAACTCATATCAACATGGAAACAGCAACTCTGGAATTTCAATGGACTACTCTCCCCAGTTTACAAAGGCCATTGCTGCTTCAAGTTATATAGCCGTGTCACCCTCCTAATCCATAAGTGTGTCTTTCCTTTGACTGACCCAGAATTTACTTCAACGCCTTAATCATGGCCACCATAATCTTTGAGTTCAAGAAAATCTCTGTTTATTTTCTATCTGAGAGAGTCATCATTTTACTTATCAAAAATTATTCCTGAGCGATAAACCACAGTGGCACTTGTGCTGCTCAAATAATAAAACAAAACACCAAACTAATTCCACTTCTGTGTGCTTCAGATGGCTAGTGGTCACATGCTAACACAATCAACCCTGTTGTTGTCTGTGAACTATTAATCTTGAGAAGGTAGTAAGGAATTGGTATCTATGGTATCTCATTTATAGAAAGGAAAAGACTTCTGTGTGCATACTCATAGTTTTGGTGGTCATAAATAAACTGTGGATACAGTTACTTATGATGATTGTCATTGTTAATGGGCAAGATCATCAAGCTAGGCAACTATTATAAATTATTTCCATATTCAAAACATTTTAGGACTATTTCACAGACAGATACCCCACACAGAACAGAGCACCTCTGTGTGCACACCTGGATCTCCTTCTTGGTATTGGGGGTCTTAATATTTCCCTTTATGTGTATGTACTATAACATATGATGTCATGATCATTTTAAACTTTAAAATAAAAGTTGCATATTTAAAGCTACATAATGATATGAGATATTGAAGATTTTTTGAAAAGAAAAAACTTCTTAGGAGATGTTATAATTTAGATGCACACACATATATAAAATATCTAAAAATCTCCAATTGAGTTATGAAGAGCATATATATATGTAATTTATAAAATATCTTTAATCTGTGTCTTTCTTAAAAAGTAAAAGAACTTTCTTGGCTAGATGTGGAGGTGCACATTTGTAACCCCAGCCCTCAGGAGACTGAGACTTGAGGACTGAGAATTCCAGGCCTGCCTGGGATGCATATCAAGTTCAAGGTCAGCCTGTGACACATAATGAGACTGTAGCTCATTCAAGTAAGTCTAAACCAAACAAGAACTTGGCTGAGAGACACAGAAGTCTGAAAGAAATGACACCACGCACCTTGTGTTTGGTTCAGAGACCTTTAAAATTCACCCAATATTCTCACATTTCAGTTGTTGAACACTCCAGTTCTGTCGCTCGAACAGAGAGAAAGGATTTGGGGGCTACAGCTGCCCCTATACACACTAGAACTTGGTGCATGAAAACATATGGCCTTACACAGCCATAGGGCAAAGTTACACCATCAAAGAAATGATACAGGAATAACCTGCTATTGGATGGAGGGGGAGAATACACAGGACTATTATTTTACTGCACATAGTAAATTGAATTTCCGAGGATTCAAAGCTCATGTTTTTGTCTGAAAGATGGAGAAAACGCTGGAGAAGTCAGAGAAAGCAACAAGTTCATTAGTTGGGTTCTTCTGTAAAGCCCAGAACACAGAAAATGAGCCAAAGGACTGGTTCTACAAAATGGGCACAGTGCTAGATATTTAAAACGAAAGCTAAGTCATTTCCCACAATAGGTGCCTAGGGAACTGGAGTTTAACCTTCTAAAGAAACCCTCATTGAAAAGGCAGAAAACAAGTAACAAACAGTCAAAAGCAGTTTCCATACATACAAGCAGCATCGATAGCATTCTCAAGAACCAGAGAAAGATGGCTACATCACCCCACAGATGCATCAATAACTCACACTACAGAGAAAGAAAAAAATTAAACTTTCAATAATCAGAAAAATGTTATCTCTCACTAGAAATAAAGGAAAATTTAATGATGAGTAAAAGTGGTATAGCTCTCAATTGTCAAAACTTGTAAAGAAACAAAACCAGAAAACCACCACGGATGCACTGAAGCTAGTATTTTTGATGGGCTCAGGACTGGTGGGGTCACCCTCAGCATCTGTGTGGGATTGGTTCTAGGCACTTCCTCAGAGACCTAGCTACAATAATGCTCAAGTATTTGCATAGTCTATGCACATCCCCTCAATTCTGTCACATCCTTCAGGCCAAGGGTCTCAAGAGTCCCTTTATGACAATGAATGTCTCCCAATACATTTGTAGATACATCATCTCACCAATACCAAAAGTTTGGACACCCCTGTATCACTTCTGTATTCTTTTTAAAACCCAATACCATGTAATACTACATAAATTGTTGCTAGACCGAATAACGACAATAAAAGTCTATACATACTCAGAACACATGTAACTATCTGGGAATATTTTTGGATTTGTTTTTGAGATAAGGTCTCACTATGTGTCTCAGCCTGGCATGGAACTTACTGTATAGTTTTCAGACGACCCTTCAAATGGAGACCCTCCCAAATACTGAAATTATAAGCATGACCCATCATATCTGGCTGACAATAGTTTTGGTTTGTAACTGGTTGAACTGTCAGCTGCAGAACTTGTACATCTAAAATCTAACTTAAAAATCTTTCCTGAAGTTTGTCTGGCATAATGAGATAATTATCTAGATGTATCCTACAGACATTTCTGTTATATAAGAAAATATGCCAGCATCAGGATTAACTGGGGAGGCCTGTTTTCTAAAGGTTCTTCCATGATCCCACCAATAAGTGAGTTACAAATAAAACAAGCTTAAGCCACACAAAGCAGAAGTGGTACCGCCAGCTAGGCTACATCGTGTTTCTCTGGGGAGGGGCTTCCACCAAGGCACTTCTGAAAAAGCCTATCTTGGGAAATGACCTCTGATGAGTCTTGGCTGGTTTGTCTGTGGACAAGCTGACCTCAGGCCAAACAGTTTCTTTGTCACAAGCAAAGTATGTTTAAACCTGCAGCTGATTTTAAAGTTAGGTTAAGACAGATGCTGCAGACGCCTGCAGACCAAGCTAGTAGCATCCGATGTGCTCTGCATCTGGCACTCCTTGATGCTCAGATTAGCATAGATGTTTTGGAGATGAGAAAGAATAAGGGAGGAAAACTAAAGGGAGGATGATAAGTCACACATACAAAAATGGGGTCACAAGCCACGTGTGTGTCTGCTGAGATGGAAAAGAAGCCGGAGGTGACTCCAGAGTGACAGAAGTAAATTCAGCCTTGGTTCAGGTTCTCCCAACAGCATCCACTGGCCCAGTCACACCACCCTCCTATCACCTCTGTTGGAGCCTTTTTGCTTATATCTCCTACCAGTTAACCTCCTCATACTCTCTCAACTCCTCACCCTGCTGACAGTTCATCAAGACCCACCCTTTCCTATTTCCAACCTTGAAGTGCCCCTCACCACGTTTCTAACTTCACCCTTAAGATGAAAAGAGAGCCTCCATTTGTGTGTGTGTGTGTGTGTGTTTCATGAGAGTTACGGATAGAGGGTGACCTTGTCACCACTTAATTCCAGGACTTCGGTGTCTCAAGACTGAGGGGAAACATGGGTGGAGGTGGGGGACAGGGAAGATGACCAGCGGGGTTTGGGTGCAGGGTGGGGTACCAATCCTCAGGCTGGGGAGGAAGAGTGAACGAGGCACCCGTGGAGGGCTGGGAGGGCAGAGCGTGGTTGTAGGGGTGAGGGAAGCAGGGTACAGGTGGAGGTGGTGTTGTATAGGAGTAGGGGTAAGCAGGGGACTCTGGCAAGAAGCTAGAGAAGGTGGCAGGAGATAGGTGGGCTAGCGGCTGGAGCAGTGACCGTTCTTGCTTCCTTTGCTTAGCTCGGCGGTTCTGGAACCAGACCTGAGGAGAGGGAAGAGAAGCCACATTAGTGGCCCTGTCCTGAATGGGTGGCACTGTCTCATACCTCCAAGGACAGGAAGTCAGCACCTGCCCTGTCACTTGGGAAACACAGCTCTTCCAGAGCCTTGTCTGAGTCAGGGCTGCTGCCGAAGCAGAACCCTCATGCTTGCTCCCAACCTGCGTCTAACTCTCCCAGCTTTGACGACTTTGAGTGGAAAATGGCAGCTTCCAAAACGAGGAAGATAAGTCTGACAGCATGGCAGTTTTCTTCCCAGATAGTAGGAAAGCATCCTTAGACTGAGGCTGGGAGATGCAGCCTGGGGACGTATTTTTATTGTACATGGGGTTGGGTTTAAGAAAGGGTTTGTAGTTCGGGCTGTCTAATCCTATGCTGGAGACACCAGGAAGGAATATGTGGCTAGTGGAAATGTAAGAGTGGTCAGAGGCAACATTGCACACGTGTGAATAGTTAGGGCTGCCTCTTTGTTGGAGTTCTTGTGGATATGAAAGACTGGGGAGCGGGTCTTGACTTTTTGTTTGTGTGGTGTTGAGGATCAGACTGCAGGCTTTGTGTATGCTGGACAAGCGCTCTACTCCTGCACTATACGTCTCCAGCCCCGACTCCAACATCCATCAGCATCCACCTACATGAGCTTAGAGCTGGGGTCAGGTGGAGTTGATTGGCGGATGAAGTCTATAGTCTGTTGAATATTTTAGTTAGGGTTAGAAGCCCCGTGATTATGTCCAGACACTTCCCAAGCACCCAGGAAATGTTTGTTTCTTCCCCAGGAGCTTAGGGCACCATCACCTGGATTCTGGCTTCACTGAGACCAGTGTCTTGGGCAAGCCCCTCTCGAGCCCAGATGTCAGGATACTGGTTCCTCCCAAAGGCTGACTCCAGCTGTTCCAGCTGTGCTGGGTTGAAGGTTGTGCGGTGGCGGCGCCGGGAGTGGGGACGACCCCTCTGTGGGCAAAGCTTAGGTCTCCCCAGACTGGTGCCAGAGAGTCTCCTAAAAGTCTCAGGGCTCGCGTCTGTGGAGGGAGGGAAAGGGAGGGAGACCCACTTACTAATGGAACCACCAGCCATTCTTGGACCAATGATGCCAGTCCTTATGTTCTGCTTAGTTCCTGGGATGTTGCTTTCTTTGTAGGAGGCCCCGTTTCCACAAGAACTCCTTGACTTTTCAAAAGCATTGTTTCTGCCTCCAGCCTCTACCACTGTTCTGGTTACATGCCCCCGGTACGAGCTTCACCTCCGGTCCCACATATGACCCACAGGACACACCTTGAGGGTCTTCTCTTTGCTGTCTACTAAGGACTTCTTAGCTTGCCACTCAGTTTGCATCTCCCACGCACCTCCTTCATACAGCCCTCCTCCTTCTCCTCACCCACCCTGCTCAGGAGGCTGAAGTGTCCCCTGCCCCCCTTGCCCCCCTTATATGCAAACAACACGTTCTCCCCTCCGGGTTGTACTTGTTGATGAGTCTCTTACCCTGCCCTGGCCCTGCCACCAGCCTGCAGGAACCTGAGCTCGTGGGAAAGGCTTGCCTCTCATCCCCAAAGGCTCCCTAAGCCCTCGTATTAATTAGTCTAAGAGCCACCGGGCAAGAGAGAAGAGGGAGGGAAGAGGAGACACCTGGGAAGATAGCTGCTGAGGGAAGGCGCGGTCTGAAGTAGAAAGACCCCTCCCAGGGGGAAACCAAGGGTGTGGCTCCCACTCTGCATCCAGCGCCCTCAAACAGTGCCCTCCCTGGAGGAAAACTCCAATCCCTTTCTTCAGCTCCCTCTGTCCAAGAAGAAAGCACCTTGGGCAAGAAAAAGGCTCCAACTTTGCCTTTGCCCTAGGTGCCGGTTCGGTAGCTCCCTCAGGCAGGGCCTCATGTCCCAACCTGTAAAGCAAAGGACTTCTACTGTCTCACTTCCTAAGGTCCCCAAAGCCTTGACAAGCTCCAATTCTGCAAGCCATTGCCCCAAAGTCGGCCAGGTTTTGGGACCCACGACTGCTGCTCCTTCAGGGACCCAAGCCAACCCTGGGGGTTCACTCACCTACTGTGGAGATCAGGGTCCCAGAGGTCCCGTGTGGTTCAGGCAGGGATCGCCCGCAGGTGTGGCCCTTCCTCTGCTTTTCCTGCTGGTTCCTTCTTTGAACATCCATGACTAGTCGCCCAAACCAAAGATGGGCTAGCCTGCTGTCCTCAGTCTCTGACTCCCTATAGTCTTTCTCTGTATCTGTCTGTCTTGTCTTCTGACCTCTCTTCTCCCTGTTTCTTTCTACCTTCTAGCCTTTTCTGAGTCGCTCCCTTACCGTGTGTGTGTGTGTGTGTGTGTGTGTGTGTGTGTGTGTGTGTGTGTAGATACCTGTCCACTCACTGTTTTCCCCTTTTTCTAATCCCCCATCCTTCCTCTGGATTGACCTCTCCTCCTCTCTCTTGACTTTGCCCGGTTTCCTGCCTGTCTCTACTTCCCTCTCCCTGACCCTGTTCTGTTTTCTCTTACCCCTCCACTTTCTCACGCTACCTGTCTTTCTTCCTTCGTTTTGGAGAAGCAACCTCCTCCTGGCCCCACGGGCCTGTCCAATCATTTCTTGGTCACCAGAGCCCCTTGGCTTGGGGGAGGATCACAAGCCGGATGAGGGAAGGTGCTCTGTCAGAGGGTCCAGGGGCTGAGGCCAAGAGCTCATATTCCCAGGGGACCAAGTTCTTTTGTCCTGTTAAATCCCCCTTCTAGGAGCAGGCAGGGGACAGAGGAGAAGACATTCCCACGAAGACACCCCTCCTCAGAACCCCCTGTGTGTGGGGGGGATGGAGAGAAGGACAGCAGGGCCTGACTTCTCAGCATGTGAGCGATACTAAAAAGACCTGTTTCCAGGAAACTAAGGGTGAAAATCATAAGCGTGTGTTGGTCCTTTGGATGCCTTGATATCCTAGGACGTTAGGACACTCCAGGACACGCTGAGGCCTGAGGACCTTCAAGCACTACAAGGAGACCCCCATCCTCACTCTCCATGAGTCCTGGCATTGGACCCCACACCTGCTGGCCCCTCCCTGACCCAAGCTCACCCCTGGATTCCCTCAGCCATGAATGAGTGGCTTCACTCACTGCTAAGTCTCCACACATCAGAGTTCTCAATTACTCTCTGGTTTCCCCATTCAACTTTCACCTCCTCACTCACTCAGAGCCCTCAGGGTATGGTTACCCATCAAGGTGACCTAGACCTTGAGGGAACCGTGATCCTCCATAGTATCTCAGTTTTATGTGCGTCCTGCCCAACCCAGACCTCAGGTCTTACCTTGAAATAAATGCAGGTTCCCAGACACTGCTGTTATGATTCTTCAAGGAAACCCTGACACTGTGACTCTGAGAGGTCAGGACTATACCCCACGTACTGTCTCTTGAGGTGATCTTGACTGTGAAAGTCCATTTTGGTACCCTTAACATATCCTCATCTTTTAAGGGCAAGCTGACATCTTAGGGACAGACCTTAGGGTCCTCTAGGACACACTGAAACTGGGGAACTTCTTGCTATCCAGGACTTTCCATCAGTACTATATGGTTCCCTCCCCCTTCATAAATTTCTGGCTTCCCAGGGCACCTAACTGATGACACATGAGTTCCTACAAAACTCACTGCCATTATAGGACACTCTGATTCCCAAGGTCAGACTAACTCCTCAAACAACCCTTAAAACTGTCATGACTACTCAAGACAGGATGATCATCAAGGTCCTTTTTGAAGACTAACTAACTTGTTATTATTTATGTGAACACACATGCGCAGAGCCATGCTATATGCATGGAAGTCAGAGGACAATTTGTGGGGGTTCTCTTCTTCCAACATATGCATCTGAGGAATCGAATGCAGATCTTCAGGCTCAGCAACAGGTGCCCTAACCCACTGAGCCACCTCACAGGCCCAGTCCTCAGGGTCTCCACACTCACAATACCATCTAAAGAGCAGCAGCCGCACACAGGAGCTTGTTAGGGCCAACATCTTGGGCCTCATCTTTCTATTGCATCAGAACCTGTGACCTAACAAGACCCACAGCAGAGCTGAGTGGACTCTCTGCTCCTTTGTAGAGCACTTCGTCCCATTGATCTCCATTTCCTGGTTGAATCCTCCTATAGGTGCTTCCTCATCCAGCTCAATCAGTGGAAGGAACTTTGTGAATTTGGGTGATGGCTGGTCTCAGGGTTGAGAATACAAATCTCTCCTTGTTTCTCGAATACTTTGTAGAGAGGGAGGCTAAATTTCCATTGCCATTAAAAATGTTTTAATTACTTTAAAAATGATAAGGCCTTAGGAAGACTAATTAGAAAGGAATCTAACATATATCATAAATCTAAATGACTTTAAAAAATCACAGCTGGGTGGGGTGGCCCATGCCTTTAATCCCAGCACTCGGGAGGCAGAGGCAAGTGGATCCCTGTGAGTTTGAGACCAGCCTGGTCTATAAGAGCTAGTTCTAGGACAACCTCCAAAGCCACAGAGAAAAACCCTGTCTCGAAAAACCAAAAAAAAAAAATCACAGATGCCATCTCCAAGTAAAAGATATGCTTTACAGGTGCTGGAGAGATGGCTCAGCAGTTAAGAACACTGGCTGCTCTTGCAAAGGACCCAGGTTTGATTCCCCCAGACCCACATGGCCATGCACAATCACCTCTAATTCCAGTTCCAGGGGATCTGATGCCTTCTTCTAACCCCTATGGGTACTAGAGATACATGTGGTGCACAGACATAAGTGCAGGCAAAACACTCTTAATATAAAAATTAAAATAAAACAAATCTCAAAAATATGTTTTGCAATTTTTAAAAGGTGTTTACACGGGAATTCCTAATTTAGCCTTTCGTGTTTCCTTGGAAAACCCACAGTGAAATGCAAAAGTCTCGTTCATTTTTTCTCTAGAAGCTTCTGGTTTTCTATGTCAGGGATAGATTAACTGTTACAGAGGTTAAAACACAGAGCTGACTTTATATTTTTAGTCCTTACTCTCTTAGTATAAATTAGTAAAAGAACCTTAATCCTGAAGGCTTAGGGACCATTCGGAAGAAAGTCAAAGTACGGAGCAAAGCTGCTGTGACGTTCTGTGACATTCAATTCCATCAGCTTTCTAACGGGCACGGCAGGCAGGGGATACGGGACTGAGAGGAGAATGAAGGTAAGAAAGACCCAATGTGGAAAAACCTCTTGAGGCAGCTTCGGTTACATAACAGGACATCTAAAAAAGGGAGGGTGGGGAGAAGAAAAGAAAGAAAGAAAGAAGGCAGCCAGGCAGGCAGGAAGGAATGACAGACATAGCTGTCTTAACACACCTCTCTGAACGCAGCATCTGGGGTGTTTAGAGCAGATTTTCCTGTGTTTGACCTTACCCACAATTTGCAGACAATAGGACACCCCCTGCCCTCCTGCTTCTTTCCCCTTTGGCCACCATTTCCATGTTAGGAAACAGCCCGTTGTAAAGAACACACTGTGCACACAGGCCACAGTGACAAAGACTGCACAAGGCACTGAGTGAGCATCTCTTGATGCAGTCCCTGTCCCACTCCTACGTTCTGCAGTTGTCTCGAGAGTGCCTTTGTCTATACTGCAGTGCTGTCTCCACGCCCTTTAATATGGTACAAATTGGTGAGGCATTGTCTAAGAGCACAGCGACTTTGCGCTGGTGTTAGAATTTAATTCTCAAAATTCCAGGGCATACCCCTTTCCCCATATTAGTATATCTTGTAACCTATCTCCTGGAAGTATTGCTTGCAACATTCTCTGCCTTAGCCAATCAGCCCTTAAAACCTCTCCTCCCCTTCCCTGTCCCTTTTGCTCTTATCAGAAAACCTATCCCTTCCCTATGCTACCATCCAAATATTATGACTAACCCCATGATTGCATCTACAGCCCTTCATTCAAATCTGTCTGCCAATAAAGGTTTGTTAATTATCCAGTATGCCTCATCATCTTGCTTTCTACCAGTTTTCCTCTTCCTTCTAAATGTAGACCTGAGTATCACATTTAACTAACTGATTTTTCTCACTTTGCTTAATATGAAGGAGAAGTCTCTGAACAGGATTCTTTACATGGTGACATCAGCAGTACCAACGGCTCTGGAGCCCACAAGGACATTTTGATGCTGTGTTACAAGGTTGGGGCTACATAAACCATTAGGCTGGTCCTTCAAAGCCTAGAAGTGCCAAATGCTGGGAAGAGTTAAGAGGGACCTAAACCAATCTGAGTTGCATAATGAATAGCATTGCCTTCAGGTAAAAGAACTGATGATATCCATATGAGAAACTGCTGAGTGTTCTTGATTTAGGACTGAGTGTTCTTGCTTTGGGTCTTTCCTTCTGTTAATTGAAGCTATTTCTAACCTGTTGTCTTTAATACAGATGACCTGAGAAGATGCATATAAACAGGGCTGTGACTGGCACGTGGCTTGCCTATAAATGATAGATAATGAAGATTTGGAGGAAAGCCATGGAATAATTAAAAAGCAGTCTTAGGCGTTCTAAGTTGGTTAAGTTCCCCATGATTGGGGAATATTGTCCAACCCCATTAAACCTCTCTCTCCACCTCTAGGGCCACTGCTTGAATTCTTTATCTACTAATAATATAATTACTAATAATATAATTTATCAGTGGATTAATAAATAGTAAATGGGATAAATGTATGCATTATATTAAAGATGATATGTGGATTAAGCTCCATAAAACCAAATATAAATAAATATAGAGAATGATCAGCTATGTATCTCAGCAAAATGAATTCCATAGGCTCTGATTGGTGGTGATTTGTCACCAGAGGAACTGTATAAGGTGGGGGCAAGCATCAAAAATAAAGCATAGCATAATGAGAGGACTGATAAAGGGTAGGAGTCAAGAAAATAAGGGTTATGGAACCAGGATAAAGACTCCTGGGGCTGATACCAGGCCAGGAGATCTTTGTGTAGGGCTTTAAGGGTTTTTACATTTTGTTCTACTAAATTGAACTCATTGACAAAAAACATTATTCTCCCAAGACTCTGGCAAGAGAGTTCATCTATCTTTGATGTGACTAGGCTCTCAGTTGTAGATGTCATGGCTTGATCAAGCTTGTCTCAAAAGTCCCCTGCCAGGTGATGCTGCAGCTCCTCTGCACCCAGAGAAAGGGTGAGCCCAAGTCCCATTGGCAAGGGATGAAAATCTCTCTCTGTGGGTGGGTGCAGAGGAGGAGAGCGGCTTCCTCTTCCTCAAACAGGTATATTTGGGGTGTAATCATCACTGGTATGCAAAAAATGGACAAAGAAGAGTTAACACATGGTTGGGCCTTCCCTTGCACCAAAGAAGAAGGGGAGGGGCAATGCAGGTTGGCCTGGAAAGAGAGATATTAGTGAGACATTGATAATGAGTAGGTTTGTCTCAACTGGAAATACAAACTGGATAGTTGAATAGCCTGTCAAATAGGGAAATTCTGACAGGCAAGAAATTTTTTGTGGTCCCAGGGTGAAGGAGAGTAGTATTGACTGTTTCAGCTGTCAGTAGAGGTCTATTGCAGGATGCACAAAAGAAGCAGTTAGAGGTATTAGGATGGGTGGTGAAAGGGAGAAAGTCAGCAAATATTGAACATATTGGTTCCACGTGATTGTGATTTTGATCTGTTGATGAACCTGTTTTTCATAAGAGAATATTGTGATGTGTTAGAATGGGTCAGGGTACAAGGACAAGCTGTCCGGAAACATGAAGATCAGCCACAGGTGTTTGAGTTAGGGGTGAAGTATAGTTTTCTCTGAACTCTTACACACCAGTGCTCATTCCAGGGATCAGGTGTTGTGAAGGGGCAGGCTTTCCTTGAGGAAAACATGGCTTATATTACAGGACTCTTCCGTAGTACAATGCTGTCTTCTGCATCCCCCATAGGTTTCCACCTCAGCCAGGTGTTCTTGTTTGAATCTGTATTGTCTGTAAGGGAAGCACAGAAGGGGGGCATTTGAACATTTAATGGAATTGGGGTAGAGGAAGAAGGAGACAGTGTTCTTGCATCCTTCAATTGGGCAGTCCCTAGAGCCTATAACGATGTTTGACCTTGGTAAGTTTCCCTAACAAAGACCTGCCAATGAAGAATATTAGGAGGGCTGAGTGTAGCATGAGCATTAGCACATAAAACGGCAAAAACCAGCCATAAGAATAATGGAAAGGGCAGCTGCACCCGGGCTGTATTAATAAAGGCGTGTGTGTCTACTCAGGGATCTGGCTGTGTGTCCTTGGGACACCTGCTTTGCTCCCTCTTTGTCTTCTCCATGCCATCTTTTTGATTGGAGGGGTCATGTTGGACATTTTGTGCTGGTACCCAGATAGTGCAAGGTTGGTCCTGTGGGAAGACACAAGTAAATCCCCTTCCAGTTGTTAGAGGGGGGCCTGGCCACTTCAGACCCATCTAGTGGATTCTTCCATCAGACCAAAGGGGGTGGTATGTGTGGTAGATGGGTCCAGTGATGGACAATGGGGGGTTTGTCCTGGGAAGCATAAACATTCAGCACACTGAGTGTGAATAGTGCTATGTTTGGTGGTAGGGAGCTCTGTGTGTGTTTGACTGTTGAGTGTTTGGTGTGTTCTTTCAATGATGGATTGGTCCTGAGGATTGTGGGGGATGCCAGTATGGTAGGCTATCTTCCAAGTCTTAATTTTTTTTAAATTGGTGCCTCTTAAAGGCCACTCCATTATCTGTTTTGATCTGGAGGGGACCCCCCCATGACAGTAAAAGTGGAGAGCATGTGATTAATTAGTATTTTGAGTCTTCACCAGTCTGCTTTGACTCAGGTGAAATGAGAATAAGTGCAAATAGTTAAATATTCACATTTTTATTTAGCGAATGATTGAATAAGGGTGACATCAATCTGCCAGAGGGCATTGGCTCTAAGGCCTCTGGGATTGGTGTCCAATTGTTATATAGTAGGAGTGTGGATTAGGAAGCCACAAGAGGAGCAAGTTTGAGAATACATTTAAATTTCATGGGAATTTGAGTTGTAGTCCTCTTAAGTTGATATGAATCAGTCCCTGTTGTGGCAATTTTATCCACTAAAGTATTGCCACCAGAAAGTGGCCCAGAAAGAGATGACTGATATGGGTGATAAAAATGGAACATACATTTGTTTGGCATATATTTGAAATTTTTATTAATACTGGGGAGAGAAGGTTACTGTCAAGTTTGACATAAGAGCAGGCTAGCCAAGGGAGCAGATTAATTGCATAGATGCTGTCTTGAGGTATATACCTTTACACTGTATCAATATATGTCACTATGATTGGTTTAATAAAGAAGCTGACTGGCCTTTAGCTAGGCAAGATAAAGTTAGGAGGGAAACAGACTAAGAATTCTGGGAAGAAGGGTGGAGTCAGAGAGTCATGAGCAGATGCAGACAGAAGCAAGCTGGGCATGCCACACTGAGAAAAGGTACCACACCACATGGAAAAGCATTGATAAGAAATATGGGCTAATTTAAAATGTAAGAGTTAGCTAGTAGCAAACCTGAGCTATTGGCTGAGCATTTATAATTAATATAAGCTTCAGTGTGTTTATTTGGGAGCTGCTGATGGGACAGAAACTTCTGCCAGCACTGTCTGAATACAGATTAAATGGTTCTTTGATGTATGTTCGAACCAGGAAGATAGCAGACAGTTCCTTGAGTTGGAGGCATTTATGTGGGAGGAAGAAAAGATAGAACTCAGTGTCGTTGACTCCTCTGATATATTGCTATGTAGTGCATTGCTGGTCCTGTCTGTGAGAGCCATGGGCATGTAGGATAGAGGGCCAAGACAGTAAGTGGGGAAGGAGCCATCTAAAGAATGGTACGGTTGCCAGAAATTTATCCCTGGGGTAGTGGTTATTTATTTGTCCTGGAAAGCTGATAAGAGTGTTAGCAAAAAAGGTGTGGTTTCCTAGGAGGCACTGGATGTCTGGGAGGGGGAATAATCATATCAGGTTCCTTACTATGATTTGTAAAGTGCCTTCCCTTTCTGTTCTTGTGTTGGATAAAGCATGGACCTCAGTTAATAGTAGAGGAGCTCCCCCTACTTGTATATGGAGTCATTCTGCGATCCCTTGAGGGTGGTATAGGGCTCCAAGTACAGTGGTGAGGAATTAAATACAAGGACTTGGATTGGCTGTTGTGGGTCATAACAAGACAGGGAAGCATTTTTGATATAATCCTTAATAGAACAAAGGGCTTCTTTAGTTGCTGGTGTCAGGGAGCCAGGGAAAGAGGGATTTTGTCACCTTTAGGTAGATAAAATAGAGGCTGCAATCGATTGGTTGGTATGGGGAGCTTAGGCCTCAGTCAGTTAATATTGTCTAGGAAGCTCTGAAGACTATTTAAAGTTAGTGGGCTGGAGAAGTCAATAACAGGTTTAGCTGACCAGAGTGAGGTCGGGGTGATTTCTGTTCCTGGGAATGCAATGGGGGGAGGGGACAGGACATGGTAGATCTTATCCTCTGCTGTCTTAAATCCTCTTTCTTCCAGGGCTTTTGTGGCTTGTTACTTAAAGTTCTCTAAGGTTGGTTTCTGATCCTATCTTTTGTCCTGCCACATTAATAGGTCATCCATGTAGTGATATATATGAAGACCTGATTTAAAAGGGGTTTTAATGTGTGGGCTACAGCTTCCTAACAAAGTGTTGGGGACTTGGCCATTCCTTGGGGAAGTACAGTCCACTAATATCTATCAGCTGGTCCTGTGCTGTTGATTTTAGGTATTGAAAAGGGGAAACACTTGAAATCTTGTTGGTGGAGTGGTTTTGAAAAGAAGCAATCTTTATTGTCTAAAACTAGTATTGGGGTATTTACTGGCATGGCAGAGGAAAAAAGGGAGGCTGCATTGAGGCAAACCCCCAAATTTTCATGGTCTTATTAACTGCTCTCAGACCCTGGAGGCACCTGCTCTTCTTTTTAATTACAAAAACCAGGATGCTCCAGGGGCTTCTAGAGGGACAAATGTGTCCCATGTCCAATTGATGTTCAACTAGTTGTTGCAAAATAGTTCATTTCTTCCTGTTTAAAGGCCACTGTTCCATTCAGACAATATCTTCTGTGATCCACTCTAGGCAGGGAGTGAGGTATTCAACAGTGGCCCTTAGTATTGGGGGTTCTTTTGATCTCAATATTTCTGGTAATCCTTTATTTGGAGGCATTCTCTTTCTTTCCCAGTAACAAGGACCACATTAAAATCTTCTAGGACACCTACCTCTTCCTAGTAAGTTGGTGACCATGTCAGCAACTAGGGGTCTGATGGTCTTATGAAGTCCTTCTGAGTCCTCCCATCTGTAAAACTCTTGGGTAATGAATTCTTGAGAGAGACTTCCAACTCCCATTTGTTGGGGTTCAGGTAGGCAGACCCAATGTGGAGGACCTTGGCTTCTCTCAGGATAGTTTTGTCTGCCCCTTTGTCTATCAAACATTTAAAATTGTTATTGTCATTTTCAATTGAAAGTTTGGGGTGAGATATTAGTGGCCCAGTGGACTCCTGGGCCTTTCTCTCTTAATGGCAGGGCTGAGGGCTGCCTTCTCCACTTAAAGGCAGTAGGGGAGTGCCTTCTTTGTCAGGTAGGGCTTTGCAGCCCCCCTCCAATGAAAGCCTTTTCTTCAACAGGGGAAGGCAGAGAGTTTTAGGGGGTTCAGAGGCAGTTGAGTTGTTCCTTGGGCATTCTTTTCCAATGCCCTATCTTTCCACAGTTAAACCATCTTGAATTAGGCCATGTTGCTGCTGCAAAGGCTTGAGCAAGAGAGTGGGCCTGATATGAGGCTGTCCCAATGTCATGAGTAGCCAAGACCCATTTATGGTAATGTTCATATTTTAGATCGTGCCAAGCCTGTCTGTGTTCTGGGGTCTTTCCTTCTCAGACAAGATGGTTTAGGAGTGTTGCTTTGGCTGTGGGGTCTGTTATTTTTCTGTCTAGACTGGCTTGTACTCTCACTGTGCAATCTGGGAGAATTTCGATTGTTTTTTTGTTTTTAAAAGGTCATTGAAGAGGCCTCCCCAGGTCCTGTGGATGGGGGAGTCAGTCAAGCAATCCCAGGCTCAGAGAACACATAGGTGATCATTCAAAGCAGCCAGTGGGGAGTGGGGCCTGTTGTATTCCTGTGGAAAAGTTTCCCTGGCTAAACAATTGGTTATAATTCCTGTTTATTAACTGAGTACAGGGCAAGGGGGGCGTGTCCTTGTTGTCCTATTTGTTGATTTGGAATTCATTTTTTCTAGCCTGTATTTGACTTTCATCTCTAAACAGGGCTTCCCATTGTACAAACAGAGGGCTAGGAAGAGTGTATTGACATATGTTTTTCCAGTCTTGGGAAGTTAAAAGGGTACTGTTGAAATTCTGTATTGACTTGGTTCAATCAGTGTAAATTCCATCCTTGAAGACAGTTTAGCATAGCACTTTTTTTTTCTTTTTGTGAGACAGGGATTTCTTTTCCCAGTCAGGGTTTCTTTGTTAAGATAGGGTTTCTTTTTGTAACAGTCCTGGATGTCCTGGAACTCACTTTGTAGACCAGCCTAGCATCCATTGAACTCACCGAGATCTGCCTGCCTCTGCCTCCCAAATGCTGGGATTAAAGGCATGTGGGGGCCCACATTACCAGGAAACTGTCTTGGTACACTTAGATTAACAGGGAAGGTCCCTAGGGTGGAGACTCTGGATCCTGGGCCATTGTGGCTGAGGCAACTGGGGACAATTGTTCCCATTATCTCGGATATTGCAGAGCTGCTTGAAGGCCATGGGGGAAGGTGCCATAGATGGTGGTGTTGGCACGGGGTGGGAGAGGGGGAGCTTACCTGGATGTAGTATGGGGCCTTTTGATATGGTGCCTTGATATTCCAGCCTTTGCTCTCTGTAATCAACAAGGGTTCCAGTTTTTTGTCCCCTGGAGCCAATGTGGACTCGTAAGGGGGAAGGAGGGCGTAGAGAGCGGTGGGATGTCTTGGGTTGAGAAGTAACTTTCACCTAATTTTATCTGTAGCTTTCTTCAGGGCAGCTAAGTCAGCCACAGGACAAACCTCAGGTTCCTGCTCCCCATTTGGGTTTGTTGGGTCTGTTGGTTTTTCTCCCTGTAGCCCTTTTTCTAGTGGGTTATCTTGAGGGTTTTCCTCACTTGAGTCTGTACCTTGGTCTCCCTGTGATTTTTTTTCTCTAATGGGTCATCCTTAGTTTTGGGGTTCCTAAGCATTGCCTAACGGTAGCAATTATAGGACAAGGGATAGTCTTCTGGGGTTTCTTTTTATAAGCCAAATATGCTACTTGGGTTCAAACATCAGGGTCAGAGATATCTGCCAACAGGACCCAGGGTGCAAATTGAATCACTTCATTCTAGAACTCTAGGCCTTCTTTGTGGGAGATCTTAAGTCCTTTTGATTTAAGTAAGGCTCTAAGGGAACGGTTTTGAGGTCTCTCTGGGATGATGTTGAATTTCCCATCATAGAAAAGAGGAAGTGTGCCAGTGGTCTTCCAACACCAGGAAATTGACCAGCCTCTAGCAAACACAAGCCTGTCCACAAATTTAAGAGCCTGTCAGCTGTCCTAGTGGCATTGAACTGGCCACTGAATTACCAGGTTTTGTATGAGAGAGAAAAAATAAAGGTATTTTGTCCATGCCCAGTTGGGTCGTCGAGATTCGTAAATCAGGTAGAAGTCCTTTAGTCAATGTCAGTAGCTCTGACCAAAAGACTGCGCTTGCCTAATGACTGTTATCTGGACCTATGCGAAGACACAAACTTGAAATTATTCAAAGAAAGGGAGGGAGAGGAAGAGTTAACATTGGTCCTCTACCTAACCACTACCTATTAAAGGGTATTCACTCTGAGAGATCCAGAAGTCCCCATTCCTTGTGCCAGTTGAGGCTCTCTTCTTCCTCAGATCCCAAGTCCACAGAAGTGGGAGAGAACAAAAACCTGAGTGATTAGGGTCCCACAGCTTGTAAGTGGGTAGAGACAGCTATCCAGGGAGATGATGAAATGTTACAACTCTGCTTTATTCCTGGATGAAAGGGGATTATAAAGGCTGGGGACAAGCTTCTATCACAGTATGTGCATCATGGGAGCTTTCCGGTAGGATCTGTATCAGGGTGACAGCAAAAGGTAAGTCAGGCACCTGGTTTAGAGACAGCTTTCAGATAGGGTCAGTCCTCCAGGCCCAGGGACGCCCTCCAGAGAAGGCTAGGTATAGAGCGCAGAGCTTTGCCAGGGAGGGAAGGAGTTCCAGGTTACAGAGTTTTACTGAAAGACTTTGACCTCTAACCAGCTAGCAATGTATCCCTCCACACCCATCCCCCTCCCGCAAAATATAAATAAATATTATAGAGATTGGCCAACTAAGTATTTCAGCAAAATGAACTTCACAGGATTATTTTAGGCTCTGAGGGTGCAGCTCAGTGGTACAGCATTTCCCGGGCATGTATGAGATGCCCATCTTAACAGCTCCCCCAACATGCACAAATTAAAATCTCTACTACATGGAGTCTTGTATGAGGAAGCCTGTATGCCGCCATTAACCATGTGGACTAATGAATGCTGGTCCACAAGAGATAGACAAGGTAGATCTTTAAAGCTGGGAAACGGGGATCAGGGGCTCAAGCCAGCCCCCAGAAAGAAAGATTATCTGGTCATTCCCAGTGACAGTGGAGGACAGGCTCTCCCAGGACAATTAGAAGATCCACTGCCCATTGTAAATAATACGGCACTGGATAATACATTAGCTCCAGAGGATGAATCAATTATATCAGGAGGAGATACAAAACATATTTTGGCAAACTTCTATACAATATCATAGACCCAAGTTATCAGTTAAGGTAAATAATATGGTGATTAATGGCAATTTAGACACCGGAAGTGACGTCACTATCATTAATCAGAAGTCCTGGCCCCCCAATTGGGCTTTAAAAGAGGTTAATGTTCAATTCTTAGGGATTGGAACCCTATCTGAAGTTAAACAGAGCGTTAGATGGATTGACTTTATTGGGCCAGAAGGACAGAGAGGAAGGTTAAAGCCATATGTTGCAGATATTGCTATAAACCTCTGAGGTCGTGATCTATTACAGCAATGGAATACGCAGATTAACATTCCTCCTGTATCAGCTAGGAATTATAGACAAGCTCTAAGTGGTAGAAAGAATATAGTAAGGCAGTACAGAAAACAGATGCCAAATGTACAGGCTGTACAGAAGCAGGATGCTAGTGCCAAACCTACAGAGCAACCAAAAGCTCTACCCTTAAAATGGCTGACAGATGAACCCGTCTGGGTGGGTCAATGGCCTATGACATCTGAAAAGTTAGAGGCTTTGGAGAAGTTAGTTCAGGAACAGCTAGATGCTGGACACATTGAGGAATCAACTAGTGCATGGAATTCACCTGTTTTTGTTGTCAAGAAGAAGTCTGGTAAGTGGAGAATGGTTACTGATCTTAGAGCCATCAACAAGATAATTCAGCCTATGGGGTCTCTACAACCTGGGATGCTGTTACCTTCTCTAATTCATAAGGATTGGCCAATTATAATTATAGACTTAAAAGATTGCTCCTTCACCATACCATTACAAGAAAATGACAGAGAAAAGTTCGCCTTCATGGTACCTACCTATAATAATTCCCGTCCGGTACAGAGATTCCAGTGGAAGGTACTACCTCAAGGTATGTTAAACAGTTCAACTTTGTGTCAATATTTTGTGAATAAACCTCTAGAAATAATTCGTAAAAAATTTCCACATTCGTTAATATATCATTATATGGATGACATATTACTATCTGATTCAAATAAGGATACTTTGGAAAAAATGTTTGAAGCAGTAAAGGAAACTTTGCCTCACTGGGGATTACAAATTGCCCCAGAAAAAATACAAAGAGGAGATTCTATTAACTATTTAGGTTATAAAATAGATGCTCAGAAAATTAGACCGCAGAAAGTACAGATCAGAAGAGATCGTTACCGGACTCTTAATGATCTTCAAAAACTATTAGGAGAAATCTCTCAATTACAGACAATTATTGGTGTAGAAGGGCATGATTTAAAACACCTGAAAATGGCTTTAAAAGGAGATAAAGACCTAAACAGCCCACGAGTACTATCAGCTGATGCTGAAAAAGAATTAGAATGGGTAGAAAAGAGAATATTAGAAGCACATGTGGACCGTGTGGATCCAAAGCTGGACTGTATTCTGGTTATTTTACCATCTATAGAATACCCCTCATGAATATTAATGCAGAGGGAAGACATCATTCTAGAATGGGTATTTCTGCCACATAAACAGAATAAAAAATTGAAAACATATATAGAAAAGATCTCCGCTTTGATATTAAAAGGTAAGTTAAAGCTTCGTCAACTGACTCGGAAAGACCCAGCTGAAATTATTGTACCTTTAACGAATGAGGAAATTTCCTCCTTATGGAAGGATAATGAGTATTGGCAAATAGCTTGCAGTGACTTTTTGGGAAGTATTAGTAATAACTATCCCAAAACAGAGAGAATCAAATTCATAAAGAAAACAATTTGGATTCTTCTGCGTATCGTGAGGCAAACACCTATTTCTGGAGTTCTTACCTTCTACACAGATGCAAACAAATCAGGTAAGGCAGGGTATAAATCAGGAAATATGAGTAAAGTAGTTCAAAGCCCTACAACTCCGTACAAAAGGCATAGTTATATGCCATTCTCATGGTACTTAAAGACTTTACAGAGCCTCTCAATATAGTCACGGATTCTCAGTATGCAGAAAGAGTTGTCTTGCACATTGAGACTGCAGAATTTGTTCCTGATAATACAGAATTAACCTCATTATTTTTACAATTGCAGGAAATCATCAGAAACAGGACTCATCCTATATATATAACACACATCAGATCCCATACAGGTCTGCCAGGTCCTCTGGCACAAGGCAATGATGAAATTGATCATTTATTAGTAGGTAATGTGTTGGAAGCTTCAGAATTTCATAAGAAACACCATGTTAACAGCAAAGGTTTAAAGAAGGATTCTTCTATCACCTGGCAACAAGCCAAAGAAATAGTAAGAAATTGTCCCAGTTGCTCATTCTACAATCAAACTCCATTACCAGCAAGTTGTAATCCTAAAGGTATTCATAGAAATGAACTTTTGCAAATGGATGTATTTCACTTCCCTGAATTTGGCAGTTTGAAATATGTACATCATACCATAGACACGTTCTCAGGCTTCCAATGGGCTACTGCCATCAGCTCTGAAAAAGCTGATTCTGTTATTACACACCTCTTATAGGTGATGGCTGTTATGGTATACCTAAAACAATAAAAACTGACAATGCTCCAGCATATGTCTACAGTAAATTGGAACAATTTTTCAAATATTATAATATAAAACATGTAACTGGTATACCTTACAATCCCACAGGACAGGTAGTAATTGAAAGATCTAACCGAACCTTAAAAGAGATGCTTCATAAACAGCCAGGGAAAACAAAGACACCTAAACACAGGTTACATAATGCTTTACTAACGTTGAATTTTCTTAATGCTGATGAAAAAGGACAAACTGCAGCAGAAAGACACTGGACTACAGAGAAGACTTCTGAACTGAACCAACCGGTGTATTTTAAGGAGGTTATGACCTCAGTCTGGAAACCAGGATATGTTTTACATTGGGGAAGGGGTTATGCTTTTGTTTCCACAGGAGAAGAAAATGTTTGGGTTCCATCAAAATTAATTAAAATTCGATCAGAACAGAAGACATCTCAGGAGGAGGAAGATAACAGCTCATCTACAAATTCATATTCCACCATGGGTAAAGTGACCTCCTAAAAGGAAAGAGAAGTGTTTTGTTTTTTGTCTTCACAGGTAAACTCAGCAAATAATACTGGACATATGGATTCCTGAAGAAAAATGAATAGCTACCCTGAGGACCATCAAACAAACAGTAACTCACTGTGTGGTATCAATGTCTCAATCTCTCTATATTGTTTTTTCATAGTACCCTTTTATTTTTATTTCTTCACATATCTCAGTCCCCATTCATTTAACTGAAGCTGGCTTTGGAGTTGGATTGGCTCTCCTACTCTAAATTCAAGCATATTATTTAAATAAAATTCAGAATTTCTGTATTATATCAAAGAGCCATTGATATAAGACAGAAGAAAATAAAATTAGGGACTGTTATCTGTGGATTTCTTTTTCTGAACAGTCTAATTTCCTTTAGGTTTACCATCTTCCCTATTGTCACCTCTTCCAGTATGCATATATATGAAAGTTAAAATATTTCTTTGTTAACATTAATGTTTTAGTTTTTCAGAGAACAAGGGATTTCCTGACAGCAATCTTCACCTACTTCAGAAAGAGAATGAGGATCCACTTCCTTGACTTCACCTGATTCGACTGGAGGCATCTGAACTGCCCCACATCATTGACTCCACCTGACAAGCACTATCCTGAAACTGGCTTGAAACTACATCACTCTACACAACTCCGGACCAAGAAACTGAAACAGCACATCTTCTACAATTTGGCCAGAGCTTCAGATGAGAGCTTCAATCAATACTAGAACCCCAGTCAGGAACTTCAATCAAGCATCTCCTGCCATACAGAGACTGTCTGATCTACTGAGCTTTTGTTATACTAACATTTTTCTTCTCACAGGTCCCCATGAGATTATCATCATTCCATCTCAGCAGGAAGTAGTTTTGAGAATTCCACGCCCCCTCTCCCTACTATTGATATTATAGGATAGTTTACACCTGTTAGTGTTAGTTTTCAATTATTTTAGAGTTAGGATTGGAAGGAGGTGTTCAGATTTGGGTGTTTCTTTCAGATAAGTTTAGGTTTAGATAGAATTGATGTTTGATACATTTTGTTCATTGACACAAGTTAGTTGTCCTTTTTAGACTAAAAGGGGAATTGTAGGAGGAAGCCTGTATGCCACCATTAACCATGTGACTTACTAGAGGCGCATACAGATGAGGTAAGAGCGATCTACCACACCGCTAACCACACCCACTTTAGGCATGACTAAAGACGTATACGGACGGACGTAAAGACGTATACGTACATAGGCGGTGAACTACGTCACTAGCCAGGCCCACTTTTGGGCATGGCTAGGGGCGTTACAGGGGAAGGCATAAAAGACAGCACACAGGAAGTCTTGCTCTCTTTTCCCGGAGTTCGGCTTCCGGTTTGGCAGTGGAAAACTACTTGGCTCATCTGGGTTACTTGTTTAGTATCTTGTGAGTAATTTCTACAATAAATACTTAGTTTTACTTTCAGTAAGTGTGTTGCTTATCGTTACAGGGTCATTTGGAGCCTCAGAACCTAATCAATTAAATCTTCCCTTTATTTTTAGCCTTTGTCTCTGTCCAGTGGACATGGCCAGAGAGAACCAGATGACAGTCACATAATTCCTCCTCCTGGAACTTGCTGGGTAGTCAAAGCAAGAAGAGATCCTCTATGGGCTGTTTTGGGGGATGTAGTTGGTCACCATCTCTGGAACCTTCTCATTATCCTGGCCATCAGCTGTGACCCTCATCTCCACATACCCATGTACTTCTTCTTGGCTAACCTCTCCAGTGTCAACATGTTTTTCCTCAGTCACTGTCCCCAAGGCACTGTGAATCACTTGTTGGAAAGTAAGTCCATCTCTTACACGGAGTGTATGATCCAGATCTATTTCTTTATCACATTCATCAACATGGATGGCTTCCTCCTGAGTGTGATGGCCTATGACCGCTACGTGGCCATTTGCCACCCTCTCCACTACACCCTGATGATGAGGCCCAGACTCTGTGTCCTCCTGGTGGCCATATCCTGGGTCATCACAAACATGCACTCTCACACATTCTTCTCTTGGTTTGACTCACCTTCTGTACCCACAGTGCAGTGCGCCACTCCTTCTGTGACCCCCTACCCTATCCTGAAACTCTCTTGTTCTGATACCTTTATCAATGACATCACAGCCTTCACGGTGGGTGGGCTGACCTCCATCACACCATTCTCATTTATCACTGTGTAGTAGTAAGAATAATAAAGACCCAGAGACTGATATTGGGGTTAGAGCTTCAAACTGAACATCAGAAAAGCAAAGCAGCCAAGCCGCTAGCTCTTACCTCAACCTCAGGATGAAAGGGCTGATCCTGTCTCCATAAGCTGTCCACCAAACCTCAGTCTGATGCCTCTCCTCAGTGTGGCTGGAGAATAAATCTCAGAATGCCACCTGAGACACTGGTCTCCTGTATTTTATATACTTCTCTAGGGCTGGTATTAAAGGTTTGAATTCTAATTATCTTTTAGACTGACTCACTCTAATGTAGCCCTGAGTGGCCTTGAACTCACAGAGATTCATCTGCCTTTAGCTCTTGAATTCTGGGATTAAAGGTGTGTACCACCCCCACCCAGCTTCTATAGATAACCAGAGTGACTAGATTTGCATTTTGAATCCTCAGGCAAGTTTTATTAAATCATAAATATCACCACAGCACTGTTTCGTATGCCTATATCCTGTCTGAGATATTAAAGTTCCCATCCATTCAGGGACTATGGCCACCCCCTGTCTGTGTGTATATTTCATCTCACTGTAGTTTCCCTCTTTTGTGGGGTGATCCTGAATATCTATATGCACCCTTCATGCTCCTGTTCATGGACACAGTGGCAACTGTCATCTCCATAGTGGCTACACCCATGGTCAACCCCTTTATCTACAGCCCTAGGAATCCTGACATGAAACAAGGCATAAGAAAGCTAATTATTTGAAGTTTACTTTTGTCAAGACTCTAGAACTATTAACATTTAGAACTGAGAACAGAGATGCCAGGTTGATCTGTCATGCACTCTTCTTCTCGTTAGTGTTAAGTCATCCAAGTGTTATGTGGAGAGGAGACTGATACATTTTCACAAACCGTTAGTGTAACTTATTTCCTATGTAGGGAATAACCTTAACACCATATAATATCTATTTCTCTATCTCTCTGTATAATTGAGACTGACGCCCAGATGAGTTATTCTACTGATCTAATGTGATGCCTGGCTGTATCTTTAAGGTTCAGCCTAGCAGCTGGCACTGTAATTTGGGGTTGTATGGCATGTATGAAAACTCTTTGTTTATGCCAGATGTTCATCAGCACTTAGTGAAGTATGAATCCAGCTGTATATAATCAAATATTCTTAAACATCATGAAAATTAACTAGCTATTTATCTAAACAAAACAAATGCCATTGTTTAAAGTGAGTTAATTTTCAAACAACAGCAAAAGAAATTACCAAAAAATTTGCTTAAGGGATATTTTTTTAAAGATTTATTTATTTATTATGAATACAACATCCTGCCTCCATGTGTGTCTGCACTCCAGAAGAGGGCACCAGATCTCATTATGGATGTTTGTGAGCCACCATGTGGTTGCTGGGAATTGAACTCAGGACCTCTGGAAGAGTAGTCAGTGCTCTTAACCTCTGAGCCATGTCTCCAGCCCTTAAGGGATATTTTTAATAACTGAAGTTTCTACATATTAAAACATACTATATAATATGGTTGTAATGAAACAACAGAATGGTCAACAGCTCTATAGGCTAGACTTGAAAGTTAGGAATAGCCCTTGGGGTAGGATGGTGAACCAGAAATTTGCAGGTGTTCATCTCTTATCAAAAGCAATAACAGAAAATAACAATCATAATTATTTCAGAACTTTGAGTCTCATTTGGCCAAGTATGACAACCAGGAAGTTCTCCATGAGGGGAGAGTCCTCAGCTCTATGAACCACCAACCTTCTTCGTTCATCATCTCCACTGCATACGTGGCGAGAGCAGCTGCCATTACAGGGGGCGCCACGGAGTGTTTTCCTATCGGAATTTGTGACTGAGTGGCTTGACTGATCTAGCAGAACTCTGTGGAAATGGCAGAGGTAAACTTTGATTACAGCCATTTAGGCTGTAGTGGGTTCCACCACAGCCTTGGTAGGAGATTTCATACAGACTTCTGTAAGAAAGAAAGTGTTATGGCGCATTTTCAGTTGGAGGAATGCTTACAGCTCATCGACAAGTTACAGATAACAGAAGACACTAAATTATTCTCTTCCCCAGCTAACAGCTGGCTCCTTTTTGCCCGAGTGCCTTTTAGTTCATCTCAGGGGTGAAAAGTTATGGATAGTATTGAGTCCACATATCAGAAAGGGAGCGGGGTGGGGGTGACTATCAGGCCCTAGGAAGATGGGGAATCTGGATGAGGACTATGCTAGATAAATGAGATCACTGTATCACCTGAAGACGCCAGCAAATGAGGAATTCAGGGGGCAAGGAAGTAAAAACCACTGTTTTGCCCTTTCTCTAAACAGACATGTGATTCTGCAAAGTCCAAAACACAACTGTCCATTTCACTGCTGAGTCTCCACCAGTACCTCGGCGTGAAGCAAGGATTGTTATTTCTTACACTTTAACTCTTCCCATGCCCTTTCTCTTTTTCCTTTTGGGCTAGGCATTTAAAGAGACATTTGTTAAATCACCACTCAATTGGAGACAGCAATCAGAAACCTCAAGCATCTCAAGCTGGGCGTTGGTGGCACACTCCTTTAATCCCAGCACTCGGGAGGCAGAGGCAGGTGGATCTCTGTGAGTTCGAGGCCAGGCTGGTCCAGCAGCCTCCAAAACAATACAGAGAAACCCTGTCTCGTAAAAAACCAAAAAAAAAAAAAAAACCAAAAAAAAAAAACCAAAAAAAAAAAAAAAAACCCACAAAACCCTCAAGCCTTTCAAAAGCAAAGAGCACCAAGTTAAAAAAAATTCATAAAAGTAAAACCTAGTCAGCTCTGCCATCCTCAAGCAACTGAAACAAGAGTGACTATCAGGGATAATACAGTGTGTAGCTACAACCCAGAGACATTCAACAGGAAATTGGAGTTGTTATTTTGAAACAGTGTGTCATGTAGTTTTGGCTGCCCTTAAATCAGCTTTGGGTGATGACCTGGAGATGACCTTGAACTTCTGATCCTTCTGCCTCTGCCTCCCCAGGGCTGGGGTTACCAGTGTGCTTCATCTGCTGTTTGAGCCTCTGTGCATGAGACCCAGGGCATTGTGCACGTCTGGCAAGCCCTCAGAAAGTTAGCAGTATTATCCATCTCTACTGTGATCAGCTTGACAAATACAAGGAAAAGAGCAAATTCCACAGAAAAAGAAAACATCATCAAAAATTGCCCAACTAAATAAAAAGAAACAACTTAGTTGTTCTATTAATGGAATATTAATTACAATTATGAAAAACCTCAATACACCCCCCCTTTTTGAGACTCAGTAGGTTGCCTCAGTGGAAAATTCCCCAAGGTTCCTTCCCCTAGGCAGGGAACAAAGTCTGATTAGAAAGAACATCTGGTCCAGAGTGCTGATGCAGGACACCAGCAGGCTGTTAAGATAAGTTTAATCTTGACCTTTTGGAAGGATGAGTTATGCCCATGCTTCTTACAATATCCCTATTGCTTGCCCAGATCTGCACCTGCAGTGGCTCCACGTTTTACAATACCCCTATTGCTTTGCTTGCCAAAATTATGTACATAAAAAGAAAACTGTCCTAAAGCCCGGGGCTCTCAGCTCGCAAAAGTGGCTGGAGTGCCCGCAGACACCTTTGTAAACAATAAACCTCTTGCAGTTTGCATCCAACTGTTGGGACGTCGCGAGGCATTCAGCCTGACAACTTCAGGTCTTTCAATTATACCTTCTAATGTCAAAACCCCCCAGACCTGGACTATTCTGTGGTATTAATATTTCATTTTCACAAACTGAGAAAATGCAGTAGCACAAAACCTTCCTACACATACATGAAGTCAGTATAATCTTAATACCGAAAATTTAAATACTACAAGAAATAGAGTCACAGAATATCATTAGCATTAATATGGACAAAAGAAAAAGAATGGAACCTGTATCAGGGGCACACCATTTATTAGAGGAACTAGTAATTTCACAATCATATTGATTGAGGAAGGGATCATATTGATGCAGGAAGGAATGTAACAAGAGAAACATTAGTAATTATAGAAATTATAGAAATCCCTAATACATTTCAAATCAAAGGACTCCTCCACCTAACACAGAGCCTTTCCGAAACACATAGAGCTAGAACTAGGAATATTGCTCAGTGCTAGGGTACTAACCTAGCACACCCAAGGCTCTAGGTTCAATTCCCAGCACTGCAAAAGAAAAGACAAACAAACAAACCACCTAAACAACATCAACAAAGTACAGGACTAAACTTATCTAAGATGGAATACTGGATATGCCTCAAAGGAAAGTTCTGTCCACAGCTCTATTCCAATAAGACATTGGAGTAGAAATACTAGCCAGTGCAACAAGGCAAGAAAAGACACATAGATGAAAAAAAAGCCGGGTGGTGGTGGTGCACGCCTTTAGTTCCAGCACTCAGGAGGCAGAGGCAGGTAAGTTCGATACCAGTCTGGTCTACAAGAGCTAGTTCCAGGACAGCTTCCAAAGCCACAGAGAAACCCTTCCTCGAAAAGCCAAAAAAAAAATCTTATCCTGTGACTTACTATAATGTCTTAATTTTTTAATACTGCAAAGGAAGAAAAAAATATAAAATTTACCAAATATCTAATTCTATAGTTAGGCAGGAATCCTGGTTTAGTTTCTGTTGCCGTGATAAACACCATTGTAAAGAGAAGCCTTTCCGCCAGCCTGGTTCCAGAGCCGCATGAGTCCCAAATAAACACACAGGAGGCTATATTAATTATGAAGCTGTTGGCCTTGCTTGTTTCTTACTGGCTAGCTCTGACTTAAGTATTTACCCTGTCTAAGTATTTCTCTTACTGGAGAAAGGGGTCCGGACTTCTGACCCCTATAGTAGCTACATCTTGACTTCCTGTGTTTCTCCTACCCAGAGTCCTCCTCGACTCCTAGTCCCACCTATCTTGGTTCCCTATTGGCCAACAGTGCTTTATTGACATATACACAGGACTTCCCCCATCATACCATGACCAAAAGCAATTTGGGGATGAAAGGATATGTTTCATCTTACAGGTTAGAGCCCAACATAAGGGGAAGCTAAGGCAGGCACTTAAGTCAGGACCCCGGAACAGGAAAGGAAGAAGGAAGCAGAGGCCACAGAAGATCTCCAGCTGCTGGCTTGTTCCACTTGCACAGGCCCATCTGCCTTGGATGGCATTGCCCACAATACCTAAATGTATGAGCAATGAGGAACGTGTCATACAGGCATGCCATCAGCTCATTCTGATCTGGGCAGTTCTTCCGTCGAGGTTTCCCCTTCCCAGATGACTCTGGGTTGTGTCAAATGACAACTGAAGCTAACCTGTACCAGATGGTGGCAGGACATAAGCCAAAACTCAACATTTGTCATCTCGCTATACAAGCAATGATGAACAACTGGAAATCCACAATTTCTTAAGTGATATTTTACAATAGTATAAAATTATTTGAGCTGGTTGTGGTGGTGCAAACCTTTAATCTGCACTTGGGAAATAGAGACCAGGAGACTCTCTGGAGCTCAGAGTCTGGTCTACATAGCAAATTCCAGGCTGGCCAAGTCTAAACAGTGACACCCTGTTTCAGAAAAATAAATAAAGTAATTTTAAAAATGTGATATCTAAGGTAATGCATGCAAAGTCTATATCTCAAAAGCAAACACATAAAAGGAAACCTGAAAAGTGGAAAAAAAGAGAAAGACTTGAAAACCCCTTATATACAGAAAATCACTGGTTCTCAAGATAACACACAGGTTTTTCCATGAGCCAAATCACATTGCGCAGAAGAATTTATTTTTCAAGAGACAGACTGATATTACTTTTCCTGTGGGAAATAAACTAAATTTGCACAACTTGTAAAAAAAAAACAGGGCTTGGGGATTCCTACCACTGTATCTCATGATTTACTAGGAAGTCACAAAAGGTTAACAAAAGCACAGACACACAGATCAATGGGACACCTGTGTGTCCACTCACATATGACCAATGGATGTGAGGCAAAGTTGCCCAAGCAATTCAATGGGAGATTATAATTTTCCAACAAATAGTCATGATAATTAATAACCCTCTTAAAACACCAAACACAGCTTAACTTCACATTACATACAAAATTAACTCAAAGTGAAGCAGATATAAGAAGAAAAGTTAAAATGATGAATTTCTAGGAGTAAAAATAGTAATACATTTTTTGATCTTAGATTAAGCAAAGATTCTGTAGCAACAGCAACACAAGTATGATCAAAACCACTTTTTAAATTACCAGTCACACCTTAGTACAATTCAAAAGGTGTCCTCTTCAAATACTTGCTTAAGAGAATACAGGATTATGAAGGAGGAGGGAGGGGTCTAACTGCAGTGTAGACAGAAGGATAAGAGAGACTAATGGAGGAAGAAAGGTGGTTGTCATGTTTCCTTTCATGTGGATACAGATTTAGATATGTGTATATGTATGCATAGAATGCATATATGACCTGTATATATACACACACACACACATATATGTATATATATATGTATATATATATATATATATATATGACCTGAAAGTAGATGAAGACTACTTGAGGGAGGGGCTATCAGCAAGGAGGTAAGACGGGGACATAAAGGGTGATAAAGAAGGTGGGCATTAGCAAAATATGGTTGTACATATTCTATCATATATATGTACATATAGAAATATATATGAATGAAAGCCATTAGTTCACTAAAACTAATAAGTTAATAAAACAAACAAAAACATTCAAGGGGAAAAATGGAGAGAGCCTCTGCAGGCCCATTTCCCATGTCTAGGAAGGATGTAAACAATGAGTTCTTAGCACTTGCCCCTAATGAGGACTTCTGAGGACTCAGCCCAAGGGGCACTCTAACTTGGCAGCAATCTTTATGAAAAGCTGGATCTCAAGGGATGGAGGATCTGCTTATTAGTTTCCAGCCATCCAAGCTTGACCAGAGGGAGCCACGTGTTTCCTCAGTGAGGAAAGGCCCCTCGGTTTTCAACCCTCATTGTGACTTCCCATCCTCCAAGGTCAAGAACCGAATCAGCAGAGATGGGGGCTCTGTGAAGACCCTGGCGGCAGCAGAGAAGGCAGGTGAGGGGGACTGGGGAAGCATTGAGGAAGGGGCACCTTCATTTCCAACAGCAGATGGATTCACATAGATTCAAGCACATGAAATGATATCGAGAGAAACAAAGACAGAACTACCCACTTCCTCTGCATTTGACCAAACTCGAAGGAGAAAAAAATTGTTCTCCCTGATACGTGCCAGCCCTTTTCTGTCAAGGAGCACTCCCTCCCTGATGAGAGTACAGGAAAAACACACCCAAGGCAGAAACAGAAAAGTGCAAATTGCTAACCAGAGCACAGAGATACCAGCAAACATGGCTAGAAGCCAAGAGCCTCAATTCCCTGTATCCTTGGATATCTCAGGCACACAAGGCAGCCTTATTCACCCTCTCATCTCCGTGTTTGTGCCCATTGTTTGCCCTCTTTTATCCTCTTTAGTGCCAACTATATAACATAGTGTCTCAGAGTCAGGTTACTTAGACATCCTGCCCAGCCCCACAGAGGGGTGTTGACTTGGACCTAAACCCAGGGATTAAGCAGAGTTGATTTTATGGTCCAGGATCACAATGATGCAGTTATGCCAGGTGTCTCATATAGATACACATTAGCTCAGCTCAAGAGATAATGGATGAAGGCAGAGCCAAAGTATTGAAGTCACATAGAAGCACTATCTCCCATTGAGGAGGCCATGGAGGTGGTGGTCGTGCCCAATTCTACTTCAGGACATGCCCAAATAACATCCAATCATTGAGAGGAGTTAGGGTCCATGCTGTGGTATGAGACTTCCTATGGAGGGTCAGCTTACTCAGGTTTAAACCATTAAATGATAATATATGGTCTAGCAACAGCCTCCTACAGTCAATTCTTACATCAACAGAGACGCTGTACCAAGATCATGTATGCTACTGGCAGTCCCACATGATTTCAACCACAAGAATCCTCCCTTGAAATCCTACTACCCTTCTCTAGCTCTGGTAGCACTGCGGGATCTGTCTAGAAGACCAGGAGCTAATGTGTACTGAACCAGTACTCTCCTGTGTGTGTGTGTGTGTGTGTGTGTGTGAGAGAGAGAGAGAGAGAGAGAGAGAGAGAGAGAGAGAGAGAGAGATGTCACCTATAACCCTTATCTCTTAAATTCTTCTAAAAATATTCTTATTACGCTTATTTGTGTGTAAGAGCATGTGTGTACATGCATGGTACACATGCGAAAGTCAGAGAACAACATGTAGAAGTTGGCTCTTGCCGTCCATCACATGGGTCCTGCTGATTGAACTCAGGTGGCTGGGCTTGATGACGGGCGCTGTATTCACTGAGCCCTCTCCCCGGCCCTAACCCCTTACATTCTAAGGGGCACACGGCCATGTTCCAGCTTTTCCTAGCACTCCCCTCCTTATCTCAGGTCTGGATATTAGTCCTGGATAGATGGCTTCACACCTCAGCACTTTGGCTTAATTTCCCTGCAGTGACTCCCATTGGTGGTTGACTCATTGCTTCCCGAGTGTCTGCACACTAGCCAGCCCTCTCAAAACGTTCACTAGTGCACCCTCTGTCCCAGCAGGCACGCCCAGTCATCTCTCCCTCTTCCCTTTCCCTAGGCCTCTAAGAGACCAGCACCCCGAGTCTTCACAGAGACACAGAACCCACAGTTTTCAGCTGCCTCCCTTGACTGTACTGGTTTCTTGGTCCTGAAGTTTATTGTTAGTCTGTAAATCTCTTTCTGGAAAGAGAAAACAATCCAGTTGCCTCAGGGATCCGCCCTTCCCCTTCTGTCTGCAGGAAGAAGAACGAATGCCCCTTACACATCTCAACGCATCCTAACAGCTGCCAGACGACAACTTAAGGGAGGGTAAGACTCTGAACCAAACTGTTAATCTGGCCTCTTGACTCCACAAAGACTCCAGTTTCTGGAAAAAAAAATGAGAAAAGCCACAGATAAAATCCTCAGGATTCTAGTGTGGCATCAGATATAGGATTTACCTCTGGGCTAAATTTTTAGTAAATGATAGTGATTTAAAGCATAGCATAAAGAAGCAACATCAGCACAACATGCCCATTGATTTAATGCAGTCACTGTCATTAGTTCTGTGAATTTGGATACATCATCCCATTGTCTCAAGCTTCAGTTGTTCCACTCATAAAGTGCAATAAAATGCCACAATTATTCAGGCTAAGGAAAGGTTTGCATAGGAGTGAACAAGAACACAGCTATTGTAATGCAACCTTATTAAAATTAATTGGACTTTTCTGTAAAATTGCTCAGTTAGACCACTCAGTTTTAGTAAATTCTTAACCAACAATGAAGCTCTTCCAAAATCATGATGTTTCTGCTTAAGTGTTGACATCTAATCTTATCTTGAGATGAAACTTTCTCCCCCATAGATATGGACAGAAAGAATCAGACAACAGCCACAGAATTCCTCCTCCTGGGACTTGCTGGGCAGTCAAAGCAAGAAGAGGTTGTTTTTGGGTTGTTCTTGGGGATGTACATGGTCACCATCTCTGGGAACCTTCTCATCATCCTGGCCATCAGCTGTGACCCTCATCTGCACACACCCATGTACTTCTTCTTGGCCAACCTCTCCAGTGTAGACATCTGTTTTTCCTCAGTCACCATACCCAAAGCACTGGTGAATCATGTGTTGGGAAGTAAGTCCATCTCGTACAAGGAGTGTATGACCCAGATCTATTTCTTTATCACATTCATCAACATGGATGGCTTCCTCCTGAGCGTGATGGCCTATGACCGCTACGTGGCCATTTGTCACCCTCTCCACTACACCCTGATGATGAGGCCCAGACTCTGTGTCCTCCTGGTGGCCATATCCTGGGTCATCACCAACCTGCACGCTCTCTTGCACACTCTCCTCATGGTTCGACTCACCTTCTGTTCCCGCAATGCTGTACAGCATTTCTTCTGTGACCCCTACCCGATCCTGAGTACTGGAACTTAAGGTGTGTGCTACCACACCTGGCTTATCTCTGTACCATCTTACTTAAAGCTTGCATGCCATTGTGATATAATACTCCGGTCTACAGCTCAAGGAAATTGAATCACGAAGAAATTAACCTGTGGGGGTCCATTGAATCACTAAAGATCCTTAGAAGTATCCAAGACTTTATTGAAATAGAAAAATAAACTACCAAATGCTAGGAAGCATGAATGAAATAGAAAGACAAAAGTGTCCTATTCTGTTCCTGGTACCAGCCTGGGGAGAAAGAGCATGTGGTAGTTGTTTCTGCAGGAGCCTCAATCATTGAACAGTTTACTATCAAGGATCAGCTCTGTCTCCATTTCTGATCCTTTGATGAGCTGCATAATAAGTCAGACATGAAGGTAGAGGGCCGAGAATATGTCCTAGGAAAACATCTGGGCCCATGAATAGCTTCTGAGGCAGGCACTTGGATAACCATGAAGAACAATATGCTTGGTTCCTACTTTTAACCACCTCAATGGTTACTCCAGAAATGAATGCTTTTTTAAAAAAATGCTTGCATGCCATGTGTCTAGCACAGAGTGTGATTGCAATGTGAAACCACTATGATCGTTGTCTCCACATCTCATGGATTTCATCCATATGTAACTCATCAGCATGTTAGGCATCAGTATGGAGGTCTGACAAAAGGCACTCCTATTTGGGGTTCTTCCAGACTCTCTTAGAAATAGCTTTCACCAAGAGGAGCCTTCTCATCTGCTGTCAGAACTTCTGGGATGCATTCCTCCCTCTCCTTGCCAGACGGTTTCATGAAGAAATAATTCATCATTTGGAGACAGCTCTTTAGTAGCCACACAGAGCTCCCAGGAAACCAACTCAACCCCAGTTTGCCTCACATTTCCCTCTGCAATCCATACAACACAAACCATGAGAAAAGCCGGGTGTGGTGGCCCATGCATGTGATCCCAACACACAGGACACTGAGACAGGAAGATGCAAGTTCATTGCCCGCCTGAGCTCTGAGGCTCTGGTTTTTACCTCTTGAGTTGGGAAAGGAAGAAGCTGTAAATAATTAAACACCAGCAAAAATATCTATCAGGAACCATAAAGATTGGTACTAAACTTTAATGGAAATGGACATTTATAATCTATTCTGATATAACACATGCTATTCAATGCATATAACATTTTTTTGGTTTTTTTTTCAAGACAGGGTTTCTCTGTAGCTTTGGAGGCTGTCCTGGAACTAGCTTTTATAGACTAGGCTGGTTTCAAACTCACAGAGATCCGCCTGCCTCTGCCTACATATAACATTTTTATAATCAATTTAGTGACTATGCAAAAAGTTCGGTTGATTTGAATAGAAAAGTTCAGAATTAGACACAGGCGCAATAAAGGTGGGTTGGAAATCTCTAAGGGTTGATACCCTGCCTCAAGCATAAGGTAAAACAGAATTCCAGTCATACTAACCAATTTAGAGCCCCATATCCTGCTCAAAAATGATAAAACACAGCATCACTTCATGATAAATGGTCATAGATCTTTGGTTGCAGGCACAAACCACCCACTTTTCTCCACTGCTCAGCCCTACTATGTTTGTAGGGAGATCAGTCCACTTGCCCAGTGGGGCCAACTGGTGTCAGAGGCCATGGGAATGCTCCTCTACTAAAATTTGGGGCTCAATGCTTTGGTAGATCTGGTAGATCCCTGAGGGAAGCTGTTAGTAACTAACTATTTTATCCCCTACATAGGCTACAGAGACTCCCCTCACTGAGTAGAATTCAGTAGGAGATTTAAAGAGACAGCAACGTTTACCTATATTTCTTTCGATTTGTAACAGAACTTTATCAGTCTACTAGAAGAAAACTTTGTTGGTGTGCTAACTGCAGAGAAAGCAAAACAGCTCCTTCAAGGACTACATATAATTAAGGCTTCCAGGCACACATGCACAAACACATAACCACACACACACATAGACAAAAATGTTGCACACTAAAGAGGCCTGATGGTCACGAATCAATGAACTAGTTTGGTAAATTGACAAGTGGCCAGATCCACTCTTAAAACAAGCAGAAATATCAATGACACCCACAAGTCAGGATGGTTAGTCTAATACCATTAACATGATGTAGTTCTCAGACAAAGATTTGTTTTTGAGACAGGGTCTCACTACGTAGGTCAGGCTAGCTTGGAACTAATAGAGATCTTCTTGCCTCTGCCTCCCAAGTGCTGGGATTTAAAGCTGTGTGACACCAAGACTAGAAGAAATAGATCTTTAATAAAAAGTATATCCTAACAAATCTTAAGTTAGCCTTATCACAAATGAGTTGCTATGATTTCAAGACAGCCACTAAGAAAGTAACTTAAAAATAAACAGAGTAAGAGAGAAGAAGTGAGTCAAACAGGCATGTTACAAACACCTAACTTCTAAAAATATGACATTGATGAAAGATATGAGGGGGAAGACCTACAAAAGAAATACCTAATGGCATGAGTAAATGATTTTTGGTAATTAACCACACTCAATGTAAGAGGATTAAACTCTCATATTAAAAGGCAGAGGTTAACCTAGTGGGTAAAAATATTATTCACTTGAATATGTATGTGACACCCGAGGGGCTCTTAAAAATGGAGAAGGTCTGGAATAACTATAATGGGCTTATTATTGCCTTGAAAACAACTTTAAAAACTAGATAAAGCATCTGGTGAAACTCTATCAGTGATCAGACGTGAAAGATGGAAACATATATGCCATACAAACAGCAACTTTATAAAAAATGACATGGCTATGTTAATATAAGACAAAAATATACTTTGAGAATATTTTCTAGCATAAAAGGGGAAGTTTCTGTTCTTAAGAAAGACAGTGTAATCTGAAAATGTATACACACTCAAAATTAAAGCTCAACATGCATGTGAAATAAAAATGGGCAGAAATAAAACTCTCACAGGGATTGTACATATATAAAAAGGCCAGCAACAGTGAAAAAGAACTGACCTCTTTATCTAAGCAATTAGATATCACTTGACACTAAACTATATTGTACTTTCAAGTGGACACTGATCGCATCATCACCAGGATGGGGGCAAGACAGGTGGCTCTGTGGGGAAGAATACTTGCTCTGAACACTTGAGGACCTGAGTTGGAATCTTCACATCCCCAAGCCCCACATAAAAAAAATATGGCTGTGAATGCCTACATTCCCAGCATTGTGAGATGGCGGCAGGTGAATCCCACGAGCTTGCTAGCCAGCAAACCCCCTAAAATGGAAAGCTTCTGGTTTAATGAAAGACCTTGTCTCAAGGCAATAAACTAGAGATTTATAAAGGAAGGCACTAGATATCCTGCTCTGGCTTCCACATGTGCATATACCTGTATATACATATGTATCTGCAACACATACATACACAGCTCACAGATTATGATTTTTGACCAAAACAAAAGTCAATCAAAAAGAAATACCATAAACATATCTAGATTGTAATCTGACATATTAGAAATCAAGCAACACACTTCTAAATTATGCAAGGGACAAATGGTAGTTTACAATAGCATTGGCAGGGATCCCAAACAAACCCAAGAGTGCTGCCAGTGGTCTGAGAAGGGCAGTTTCTCCTCACATACCACAGGCACATGGGGCCTTATTATTCTCAGTCCCCAGCCTATGAAATGACACCCCCACTGCTCCTGAAAATGTTGACAGAACTATACTTCCAGTGAAAGTCTCTGTGTCCAATGACTACAACAAAGGCAAGAGCAGGGTCAGGCACAGTGGAGAAGGGACCATCTGAATTATTGGGTTGGATGTGAGTGTCCCCACCAGCCCTGAAAATGCCCTCAAGACATAATCTTCCCATCCTAACCTGCGCAGGAACAAGAAAAGAAACCTGAATCTCCCTGTGCTCAGAGGTGAGAGCTATACTTACTCTTCTGTTGCTGTAATAAAACACCAAGGACAAAAGCCACATAGAGAAGAAACCATTTATTTTGTCTTGCAGTTCCAGAGGGAGAGTCCATAATGGCAAGGAAGGCATGGCATGGCAGCAGAAACAAAAGGTTGGCTGATCTAATTTTCATCCACCGATAGGAAGCAGCAAAATGAGAACAGGAAATGGGCTGAGGCTAAAACCCTGCAAAGCTCGCCCCTCTGTGATGTACTTCCTTCAGCAAGGCAGTACCTCCTAAAGGCTCCCACAGAGCACCACCAACTGGGGACCACGTGTTCAAATACAACAGCCTGTGGGGGTTGTGTCTCACTCAAACCATAGCATGATCATTGCCACCAACTTCTGTGCACTTCTTTCTTGCCTCTAACTTGTAAACAAGGTGAGCCAGATACACAAAAGGGAATGTCATAGGATTCCCCAAAGGATCCTGGAACCTCACACAACTCTCTAGACACCCAATGAAGAAATCTGGGGATGCAAAAGACATTTTTTAACCATCTTAGTTCTCTCTATACTCAGGTTTCTCCTTCTTGGAACACAGAAGTTTGCCATGAACCTGACTGATTAAGCCTGCTTTTTGCCTCTGATGTCAAAGCTTCTCTCACTGGCTTCACATATGGATGGCAACTCGATGAGCTCATCACCATAGGTACCCTAATAGATCCTCACCAAAACCCACTGGAAGTTACAGAGGACGTAACTGGAGAGTGCACTAAAAATTCATTTGGAAGAGAGAAAGGGATGATAGGATTGGTGCTATGTCTGCTAAAGGGTAAACTTAGGAATAGGCAACAAGGATATGAGCCATGAAAGTGTGTCAACAAACTTCCTTCCTGCCGACTACTTCATCTGCAGTTGATGACCTATCTTTGAAAAAGATTTTGAAGAAGAAATGTGATTTTAAAAATTGTTCTATTACCCACTGAGTGGACTGATCTGACATTCCTGATACTTTAGAAATATGATTGCCTAGTGTTTACCAGAAGATGCCAGAGTATAGGCCACTGGTTACACAGGAGGACACCTCTTCCTCTTGGCCTTCACCAGACTCACAGTCCAGACACATGATGCTCAGAAATGAAACCCTAGCGGTAATAATCTCTGTATTGTTTTGTGTTCAGTGATGACTGGCATCACTGGGGGATGCATTTGTCTTCCTCGTTCTTAGGGGGCATATGTGAGAAGGTTTGTGAACTGTGAACATTTTTTTTTTGCTTCTGAGATTTTTTTATTTTAATTTTAAATAGCTTGTTTTACATGTCAATCCCAGTTCCCTCTCCCTCCCCTCCTCCCGCACTCCCCTTCCCCCCTCCCTCCCACCCTATTGCCAAATCCTTCCCCATAGGGGATATCTAGAGTCTGTCATTTTACTCTTGGTAGGGTCCAGGCACTCCCCTAAGAGTCCAGGCTGAGAGAGCATCTCTCTTTGTGCTATAGGCACACGAAGACTGTTTGTATACCAGGGATAGACACTGATCCACAGCTCAGGGCCCCATAGGTTGCCCAGGCCTTCTCACTGACACTCACATTTGGGGCGTCCAGCTCAGTCCCATGCTGGCCTCCCCACTGTCGGTCTGGGGTCCAAGAGCTCTCCCCTGTTCAGTTCAGCTGTCTCTGCTGGTTTTGCCAGCCCATTCTTTGCCAATTTGCTTATCACTCCTCTCTCTCTCTCTGTCACTGGCTTCCTTGGGTTCAGTTCAGTGATTAATTGTGTGTTTGCCTCTGCTTCCATCAGTCACAGGATGAAGGCTCCCGGATGGTTATAGCCATCAAGTTCATTATCAGGGATGGGCATTCGAGGTGGTCCCTCCACTATTGCTTAGCTTGCCAATTGGTGTTATCCCTTTAGATCACTCGAGGTCACTCTGGTGCCTGATCTGTCTTCGAACCTATGATTCCCTCTTCCCCCTATTCTACCCCCACCCCCTCAACTTCCTGTTCCCCCATGACCAACTCTCTTCCTCTTCACCCCCTCTCTTCTTCCCAGGTCCCACTCCCCCCAACCCCTCGCCGTGTTCCCCATCCATTCAGAGGATCTTGTCTCCATCCTCTTCTCTTGGGTACTATGCATATATGCATATCTTTTAGGTTCTTTCCTGTTTCCCAGACTATCTGTGGAAGTGCAGACTGGCACTATCCTGATCCATGTCTAAAATCCATATATGAGTGAGTACATACCATGTTTGTCTTTTTGCGACTGGGTTACCTCACTCAGGATGGTTTCTTCCAGTGCTATCCATTTCCCTGCGAATTTCAAAATTCCATTGTTTTTTTTCTGCTGAGTAATACTCCATTGTGTAAATGTACCACATTTTCTCTATCCACTCTTCAGTTGAGGGGCATCTAGGTTGCTTCCAGGTTCTGGCTATTACTAACAATGCTGCTATGAACATAGTGGAGCAGATGCCCTTGTTGTATGAACCTGCCTCATTTGGATAAATGCCTAAGAGTGGAATTGCTGGGTCTAGTGGTAGATTAATTCCCATTTTCCTGAGGAATCTCCATACTGATTTCCAAAGAGGCTGTATGAGTCAGCACTCCCACCAGCAGTGGAGGAGTGTTCCTCTCTCTCCACATCCTCTCCAGCATAAATTGTCTTCGGTGTTTTTGATTCTAGCCATTCTGACAGGAGTAAGATGGTATCTCAGAGTTGTTTTGATTTGCATTTCCCTGATGGCTAAGGATGTTGAGCACTTTCTTAAGTGTCTCTTGGCCATTTTAGCCTCCTCTACTGAGAATTCTCTATTTAGCTCTGTACCCCACCTTTCAAGTGGATCCTTCGGTGTTTTGGAGACTTGTTTCTTGAGTTCTTTGTAAATTTTGGAGATTAGCCCTCTGTCAGATGTAGGGTTAGTGAATATCTTTTCCCATTCTGTGGCCTGTCTTTTTGTCTTTTTGACTGTGTCCTTTGCCTTACAGAAGCTTTTTAGTTTCAGAAGGTCCCATTTGTTAATTGTCGATCTCAGTGCCTGTGCCACTGGTGTTATGTTTAGGAAGTGGTCTCCTGTACCAACTCGTTGAAGAGTATCTCCCACTTTCTCTTCTAAAAGTTTCAGTGTGGCTGGATTTATGTTGAGATCTTTGATCCATTTGGACTTAAGTTTTGTACAAGGCGATAGACCTGGATCTATCTGCAGTCTTCTGCATACCAGTACCCAGTTATGCCAGCACCATTTGTTGAAGATGCTTTCTATTTTCCATTGTACAGTTTTAGCTTCTTTGTCAAAAATCAAGTGCTCATAGGTGTGTGGGTTAAAATTAGGGCTTTCGATTCGGTTCCATTGGTCTACCTGCCTATTTTTGTGCCAATACCAAGCTGTTTTCAGGACTATAGCTCTATAATAGAGCTTCAAGTCAGGTATGGTGATGCCTCCTGAAGTTCCTTTATTGTATAGGGATGTTTTGGCTATCCTGGGCCTTTTGTTTTTCCATATAAAGTTGATTAATGTTCTTTCCAGGTCCTTGAAGAATTGTGATGGAATTTTGATAGGGATTGCATTGAATCTATAGACTGCTTTTGGCAAGATTGCCATTTTTATTATGTTGATCCTACCAATCCAAGAGCATGGGAGATCTTTCCATTTTCTGGTATCTTCTTTGATTTCTTTCTTTAAAGATACAAAGTTCTTGATATACAGGTCTTTCCCTTCCTTGGTTAACATTATCCCCAGATATTTGATGCTGTTTTTGGCTATTGTAAAGGGTGATGTTTCTCTGATTTCTTTCTCAGTCACTGCATCATCTGTATATAATAGGGCCACTGATTTTTTTGAGTTTACCTTGTATCCTGCCACATTGCTGAAGGTGTTTATCAGCTCTAGGAGTAACCTTGCGGAGTTTTTTGGGTCACTTATGTAAACTATCATATCATCTGCAAATAGTGAAAGTTTGACTTCTTCTTTTCCTATTTGTATCCCCTTTATCTCCTTTTGTTGTCTTATTGCTGTAGCTAGAACTTCAAGTACAATATTGAAGAGATATGGAGAGAGTGGACAGCCTTGTCTTGTTCCTGATTTTAGAGGAATTGCTTTGAATTTCTCTCCATTTAGTTTGATGTTAGCTGTTGGTTCACTGTATATTGCTTTTATTATATTCAGGTACGTTCCTGTTATCCCTGATCTCTCTAGGACCTTTATCATGAAGGGGTGCTGGATTTTGTCAAAGGCTTTTTCAGCATCTAGTGAGATGATCATGTGGTTTTTCTTTCGCAGATTGTTAATATGGTGGATTACATTGATAGATTTTCTAATGTTGAACCATCCCTGGAATGGTTCCCTGCATTCCTGGAATGAAGCCTACTTGATCATGGTGGATGATTTTTCTGATGTGTTCTTGAATCCGGTTTGCGAGTATTTTATTGAGTATTTTTGCATCAATTTTCATGAGGGAAATTGGTCTATAGTTCTCTTTCTTAGTTGTGTCTTTGTGTGGCTTGGGTATCAAGGTAATTGTAGCCTCGTAGAAAGAGTTTCGCAGTAAGCCTCCTGCTTCTATTGTGTGGAATACTTTGAGGAGTATTGGAATTAGCTCTTCTTTGAATTTCTGGTAGAATTCTGCACTGAAGCCATCTGGGCCTGGGCTTTTTTTGTTTGGGAGACTTTTGATGACTGCTTCTATTTCATTAGGGGTTATAGGTCTGTTTAGATTGTTTATCTGTTCTTGATTTAGTTTTGGCAAGTGATATCTATCCAGGAAATTGTCCATTTCCTTTAAATTTTCAAATTTTGTGGAGTACAGATTTTCAAAGTATGCCCTGATGATTCTCTTGATTTCCTCAGAGTCCGTTGTTATGTCCCCTTTTTCATCCCTGATTTTGTTAATTAGCATGCTCTCTCTCTGTCTTTTGGTTAGTTTGGACAGAGGTTTGTCTATTTTGTTGATTTTCTCAAAGAACCAACTCTTTGTTTCATTGATTCTTCTCAGTGTTTTCCTGGTTTCTACTTGGTTGATTTCAGCCCTCAATTTGATTATTTCCTGGCGTCTGCTCCTCCTGGGGAGTTTGCTTCTTTTTGTTCTAGAACATTCAGCTGTGCTATTAATTCTCTAGTATGACTGTTCTCCAGTTTTTTCATATGGGCACTTAGTGCTATAAACTTTCCTCTCAGCACTGCTTTCAAAGTGTCCCATAAGTTTGTGTATGTTGTGTCTTCATTCTCATTGAAATCGAGGAAGTCTTTAATTTCTTTTTTATTTGTTCCTTTACCCAGGGATGGTGCAATTGTGCATTGTTCAATCTCCATGAGTTTGTAGGGTTTCTGCGATTTGTGTTATTGTTGAATTCTAATGTTAATGCATGGTGGTCTGATAAGATGCAGGGGTTATTCCAATTTTTTTGTATCTGTGGAGATTTGCTATGTTTCCTATTATGTGGTCAATTTTAGAGAAGGTTCCATGTGGTGCCGAGAAGAAGGTATATCCCTTTGTATTTGGGTGGAATGTTCTATAGATGTCTGTTAAACCCAGTTGGGTCATAACTTCTATTAATTCTTTTGTTTCTTTGTTAAGTTTCTGTCTGGAGGTCCTGTCTAGCGGTGAGAGCAGAGTGTTGAAGTCTCCTACTATTAGTGTGTGAGATTTTATGTGCATTTTGAGCTTTAGTAATGTTTCTTTCACGAATGTAGGTGCCTTTATATTTGGGGCGTAGATGTTTAAAATTGAGACTTCGTCTTGATGTATTTTTCCTTTGATGAATATGAAGTGCCCCTCTTCATCTCTTTTGATTGATTTTAATTTGAAGTCTAATTTGTTAGATATTAGGATTGCTACACCCGCTTGTTTCTTGGGGCCGTTTGATTGGAAGATCTTTTCCCAGCCCTTTACTCTGAGATAACGTCTGTCTTTGATGTTGAGATGTGTTTCTTGTATGCAGCAGAAGGAAGGGTTCTGTCTTTGTATCCATTCTGCTAGTCTGTGAACTGTGAACATTTGATGGAACTTGTAAATAAGGCATATCAGAGTGGAGGAATGTAAGTCCCACATGGTCTGGAAGGGGCTCCAGGGCAATGAAGATGTTGCCCTGGTTACTGTTGACAAGATTGCAAGCTAAGGTGCAGCTACACCAGCAAGATTTGTGATTGGGTTCAAGGATGTCTGTGCTTTCAAGGATAGCAAGGGCTCCCGTGTTAAAGAGAAGACAGGCAGAGGAAGAGCCCTCAGGTAGGAACCTGATATTATATAGAAGAAAATGGTCCCAAATTTAACCCCATTTTTAAGACTAGGACACGCTAATGAAGAAATGACCTTAGCAGTGCTGCATGGGACACAGCTCTAACCAGATGAGTTTCATCATACAAACAGTTTCATGACGGCCACATTCACTGTGAGACTTACTGTTAACCGTCAACTTTACAACCTAGAGACCCCTGAGAAGTGAGTCTCATTGAGGATTGTGTAGATTGGTTTGGCCCTTGAGTGTGTTTGTGGGGTGTTATCTGGAGGTGGGAATATCTGCTTTATGAGGAGTGGCAACCATTCCCTAGTTTTTCCCACTCATATTTCTTTGGCCCAAGCAGACAGAATGCACACTGGGAGCACCGAGCACATACCCCTAATGAGGACCTCTGAGGAATCACCCCTTGGGATGCCCCAGTGTGACAACAAACCTCTCACCTTCATGGAAATCCCGATCTCCAGGGACAGAGACAGTGTCTCTTTGTTTTCTCTCCAACATCTAGGCTTCACCAGAGACAGCCAGGCATCCTTGAGAGAAGAGCTCTCTGAGTTCACACCCAACACTGTGATATTTTCATCATCCAAGTCCAGGATGGCACCAGCAGAGACAGGGCTTCTGTGAGAACCTCGGAGAGCAGCAGGTGAGAAGTCTGGGGACACAGGTCAGTAAATGGCTCATCCAAGAGCACACTGATGCCCTGTATCATTAACATAAGGAATGACCCTGGGAGAAGCACCGTCTAAATCTTTGTGTACCTAGCCAAGTTCCAAAGGGAAATGTTTCTTGTCCTACAAGGGTTAGCGGTGGTGTGACAACAGGCTCTAACAGTCTTTATTGGAAAAAGAGACTCCCCTCACAGACATGCACGGTTGTCCTACTCCACACCAGATCTCCATGTTTGTGCCGGTTGCTTCTCTATGTTCATTGACTGTGACCTGTGATTCCGTAACAAAGCTCAGACTTGAGCTACTTTGGTTACTATTCTGAGTCCCATATAGGGAACTGGGCTAGACTACGAACTACTCAGTTTTAATTTACAGTCCAGGAATCCCAGCATGGCTCACAAGAGGCTAGTGGATGAAACACATGTCAACTTGCTTAATCCCGCAAGCTGAACAACACTGGCAGGGCTGTCTCTCTACAAAGAAGCTGCCATGGATGCTGCCTTCTGCTCCAGAGGATGCCTGCCAGTACCCAGTCAGAGTGAGAGCTGTTAGGTATGTGACATGTCTGAACACATTGCTTTTCTGAGGAAGTGCAGCTTGCTCTAGTGTCATCATCACTTTCCGGCAGGAAACCTGCCTATGTTATGCCAGGCCACCTCCTGGCACAAATACTGTAGCAGGAGAGCACAGGAGAATTTCCCCTTGTTTCAGATTACATCTTAGCATGAATTCCGAGTATGCAGGGCAATTCCCCTTCAGACTTCATTTACTCTCTTCTCTTTGTTTCTGCTCTAGGAACTGTCTGTCCTTAGTGTAGGCACTCTTGAATCTGTTATGACAGAATGTGTCAAAGCTTCCTCACTCACCCCCAGCATACACGCTTGCCACAAGTCATCAAGAGCACAAGCCCATTGTCTAGGTTTCTCTAACCTGCTCCATACGCTATGGCTCTAGGAGTTACTCTAGGTTCAGAAAAAGTATTTCTTGGGGGCTAGATGGACAGCTCTGTGGTTAGGCACACTTCTTACTTTTTGGAAATCTGGGATTGGGTTCCTAGCACCCACATGGTGTGTGACTCACATGATGACTCACAGCCATCCATAACTCTAGTTCCGGGTACCCAGTGCCCTTGTCCTAGCAGGGCAGAGGCATGCACTCCAAACACAAACATAACTGCAAGCAAAACACTTATACACACAATATAATAAATACATTTAGTAAATATTTTAATGATTCCTTATCTCAGCAGTTTCCCCTTAATTTCAAGAACGTGACTCTCCTAGGACTAGTCACCACACCCAGAGGAAGCTCCATCTATAACCAGTCCCCCAAGATGCTCCTTGTATAGCCCTCCCCCCCAGCAGTCAGGTCTCATCACATAGAGAAGTGCTTGTCACCTTCCTAGTGTTATGACACTTTACCATAGTTTCTCCTGTTGTGGGGACCCCCAAGCATAAAATTATTTTCATTGCTGTTTAATAACTGTAATTTTGTTACTGTTATCAATTGTAATGTAAATATTCAGTTTGCAGCATATCTGATATGTGACCTCCAAGGGGTCGTGACCCATAGGATGAGAATCACAGACATAGAGCCTTGGCCTCTTTGCCTTTGTCCCAAGGCTTTTGGTCAACTAGTCAAGCAGTACTCTGCTTTCCTGGGCAAACACCTTGAATTCCTCCATGAGCACTGTAGCCCAGATGTCTCATCTGATCTCCTTCCAACACTCCCCGAAGTCCCACTCCACAGAAAGGGCTTATCAGGCCAGGCTAACCTTTGGGACAGACCGCATCAGACTGCTCTTTACCATTCAGTAATCACTTTTCACCTCAGAAAAACTCTCCCAAAGTAGGAAAGAGACAGAAGCTTCAAGATTGTAGTACAGAGACCTGTCACAGCACTTGCTCCTTGTTTAAAATTTCCACAGATGAAAGCTATTAACATGAAGGCTACAGAAAAAGCCCTAAGCTTGTGTTGAGCTTTTTATTCCGTTGGATCTGCAAATGTGGTTCAATGACCTAAAGGCCTCATCTTAAATTTCATTATCTAAAAATTAAATTCATCCCCTCAATTATTAGACAAAGTAAATACTGTATAGAAATGTCCTGTGTGGAACTTAGAAAGCAGGCATGTAGCTCAGGAGATATGGGCACTAGAGTGACATGCTGCTGAATTTAACAGGGATTTTACTGTAAGACTCTACAATACTGGAAGTGTGTTTGTATTTGCTCATCACTGACAAGCCAACCATTGCAAAATAGAAACTGTTTTTGCCTAAATGTTGGCAAACAATCTTATTGTCTGATCATACTTTTTTCCTCACAGACATGGGTAGAGATAATGAGACCATGGTTGCAGAATTCCTCCTCCTGGGACTCTCTGGGAAGTCAGAGCAAGAGGAGATCGTCTTTGGGATGTTCTTGGGGATGTACATAGTCACTATGTCTGGGAACCTTCTCATCATCCTGGCCATCAGCTATGACCCTCATCTGCACACACCCATGTACTTCTTCTTGGCCAACCTCTCCAGTGTCGACATCTGTTTTTCTTCAGTCACCATACCCAAAGCACTGGTGAATCATGTGTTGGGAAGCAAGTCCATCTCTTACATGGAGTGTATGACCCAGATCTATTTCTTTATTACATTCGTCAACATGGATGGCTTCCTCCTGAGTGTGATGGCCTATGACCGCTACGTGGCCATTTGTCACCCTCTCCACTACACCCTGATGATGAGGCCCAGACTCTGTGTCCTCCTGGTGGCCATATCCTGGGTCATCACCAACCTGCACGCTCTCTTGCACACTCTCCTCATGGTTCGACTCACCTTCTGTTCCCGCAATGCTGTACAGCATTTCTTCTGTGACCCCTACCCGATCCTGAAGCTCTCGTGTTCTGACACCTTCGTCAATGACCTGATGGTTTTCACTGTGGGTGGAATGATATTCCTGACACCATTTTCATGCATTGTTGTTTCCTATGTTTACATTTTCTCTAATGTTCTGAAGATACCCTCTACCCGTGGGATAAAGAAAGCCCTGTCCACTTGTGGATCTCACCTCACTGTGGTCTCCCTCTTCTATGGGGCAATCCTGGGTGTCTATATGCGTCCTTCATCCTCCTACTCACTACAGGACACAGTAGCCACTGTCATCTTCACAGTGGTGACACCACTGGTCAATCCCTTTATCTACAGTCTGAGAAATCGTGACATGAAAGGAGCCCTAAGGAAGATAATTCTCCGATGCTAGAATATGAACATTTTGGAGCTGAGAGGACTCCCAGACATTATGTATCTGTTCATCTTTTCAGAGAAAACAATGCATAGATTGGTATAGAATTAATGCATGGCTTTTCCTGTGACTAATAACAAATGATCATGGTTGTGTTTGTAAATCTCATGCTGGCAGATGCTCCTTTTCATAAAAGTAGTAATTTGTCATCTCTGAAAAGGTCTTATTCTGAGGAGCTCATTTCAAAGACAAGAAACCCTGGGACAACTGGGTGTTCTGTGGCTTGAGGTGGTCCCCCCAATCTGTCAGAGGCCTGCTCCCACAATACCCCTGGCCTTTTACAGGACTTTAGAGCTGACCCCCTTCTCTGATCTCTCTCTGGCCTCTGATGAGGAACATCTAGTTCACCTGCTGGTGTGAAAATGACAAGTTTTTCTCTGTCCCAGGCTTAAGCATCTCTTCAACATTTCACAGCTTAGAATGCACCCTTTGCAGACCGTCTGGTCCCCTCCTGCCCTGTTGGCCTTTCCCTCCTCAGCATGGGCACTAGTCTGGGACAAGGCCACTCAGGGATGGATACCGGAAACTGCAGACAGTAAAACACTAGTATCTGTATAGGTAGAGGATATGGCGGTGTAATAAAGATTTTAAAGAAACAATGTAAAACTAAATCAAATGTAGGAATAATTCAGCAAGTTATGAGTATTTACAGTTATAATAGTCATCAATAGCCTCCATATGCATGGAAAATGTCCAGTTACAAGACAGAGGGATCGAGGAGATCACACAATAAAAACATGCTATGTGGAACACACGAGGATTGCACAAGGGAATGCTTTCTCTTAAAAAACATCTGATTCCAGCATTGCAGGGATGAGGGTTTCTGTTTGTCTCTAACTGAAAAGCAGTAAATGGCAATAAAAATACAGGACAATTTTATCTGACACTCTAAGGGTTAGCACTACAGTTTCATAGAAACAGATACGCATCTCTACATATAAATCCTGAGTATAAACTCCGGTAATCAAACCGAGGTTATTCCAAACAGCCCACAGACTAGAGCATGAAGTACAGACTCACATACCAGTGCACAGTGAATGGCAGGAACTTGTAGGGATTGGTCACTGCAAGTGTCAACCATGAAGCAAAGAGTCAGTGATAATTAGCTGTTTCAGGGCTCCAGAGCCTCACAGCAGGATAGTACTCTGATGAGGGAAGGCTGTAGCTCTCTCTCTCTCTCTTTTTTAAAGATGTATTTATTTACTATGTATACAGTGTTCTGCCTGCATGTATCCCTGCAGGCCAGAATAGGGTACCAGATCTCATTACGGATGGTTGTGAGCCACTATGTAGTTGCTGGGAATTGAACTCAGGACCTCTGGAAGAGCAGCGAGTGCTCTTAACCTCTGATCCATGTCTTTGGTGAGAAAGGGCTTGGCATGCATGAAGCACTCTCCCCATTCCTAAGCATGGAGAGCAGTCCACTTCCTGAAACAGCTGGTGATAGGTTGGTCCCAGGGGTTTTGTCTTCAAAATTTAGTGGGTGGATGTTTTGATTGATCTGGAGGACTCCTGAGGGAAGGGTAGGGATGCTCTAGCCTGACTGGAACCAAGAGCAACCATGTCTTATCAGAACATGAGAGGATTATCAACTTTCCCTCTTGTTCCAGAGTTTGCAGTCGGGCACTCAAGGAAGTCAAAGGATGGGTTCTCCACCTGTGAAAGGGTTTTGTTGTTGTTATTCAACCAATCAATGGATCAGTCAACCAACCAATCCCAAGACCTTGCAGGGAACATTATATTTAAGAAGAAATACTTAACCTTCTCTCTTCTACCCCTGGGGACAAGGTTAGAGGAATGTTCTGGTCACCCTAAATCAGCATTGAGCTGGTGTCCTATCTAATGGTACAAGAACAAGACAATGCAGAAATTGAAATGGAAAAATAAGACCATTAATAGCATTTTCCAGAATTAAAAAAGATCAAGGGACATGCCAAAACCCAAACCAAAGCAAGCAAATGAACACATAAAACCCACAAAGGAAAAAGGTAAGATCTCAGGTTTTAAAGATCACAGTGTGTAAAGTCAATATTCAAAACTCAATTGTTTTTCTATATTCCAATAATGAAATTTGGAGTCAATTTTTTAAAGTCAACTTTATAATAGTATCATATATGAAGACAGTCATGCTGGTCAGTGTCAGATCCAAAGGAAACTCCAATTTCCCAAATGGCTGTTTGTGTATCTAGATATGAGCTCAAGCTGGACTAAAGCATTTCTGGCAGTTAAATGAAAGCCAGCATTCCTCAGGAATTTGTGAAGTCAGTTCCCATCTGCTGAAAGGAGTAATTTCCCTTATGTCTAGTTGAAGGGACATATGGCTAGTTGCGGTGCTTATCAGCATATCAGAGCAAATCTCACTTCAGTATCACAAGTACCTGTTACACATATCCATGCTGGCATCCTAGCCCTTCTCTCCTTCTCCTTAACCCTAAACTCCCTCCAGTTCAGAGGCACCCTCCCCACAGCTACTCATCCTTCTTTATATTTATATATAAATTATATATATATAATTTAAATTAGAAACAATCTTATTTTACATGTCAATCCCAGTTCCCTCTCCCTCCCATCCTCCCATAACCCCCAACAACCCCCCATTCCATCCCCCATCCACTCCCCAGGGAGAGTGAGGCCTTCCATGAGGGATCATCAAAATCTGTCAAGTCATTTGGGGTAGGGCCTAGGCCCTCCACTGAGCTAGGCTAAGAGAGTATTCCTCCATGGGAAATGGGCTCCCAAAGTCCGTTCGTGCTCTCTAGGGATACATCCTGGTTCCATTGCCAGAGGCCCTATAGAATGCCCAGTGCTCCTGGCTGACACCCACATTCAGGAGGCCTGGTTTGGTCTTATGTTGTTTCTCCAGCTGTCAGACTGGGGTCCATGAGTTCACACTTGCTCAGGTCAGGTGTTTCTGTGAGTTTTCCCAGCGTGGTCTTGACCCCGTTGTTCATCACTCCTCCATTTCTGAAACGATTCCAGGAATTTGGCTCAGTGTTTGGCTGTGGATCTCTGCTTCTGCTTCCATCAGCTACTGGATGAAGGATATAGGATGACATTTAATATAGTCATCATTCTCATTATAGGGGATAGTCATTTAAGGTAGCTTCTCCACTATTGCTTAGGGTCCTAGTAGGGGTCATCCTTTTGGATCTCTGTATAATTCCCTAGTGCCAGATTTTTCTTTAAACCTATAGTGGCTCCCTCTATCGATGTGTCTCTTTTCTTGCTCTCCTCTAATCCTCTCCCCACCCAATCTTCCTTATCCCTCATGTTCTCCTCCCCCTACTCTTCTCCCTTACTCTCTTTCTCCTCCCTCCCTACCCCCTGCCCCCATACTCCCCATTTGTTCGGGGGCTCTTGTTCCTTTCTGCTTCACTGTGGGACCGTGTATGTCTCTCTTATGGTCCTCCTTGTTTCCTAGCTTCTCTGGAGGTATAGACTGTAGGCTGGTAATCCTTTTCACTATGTCTAGAATCCATATATTAGTAAGTGCATACCATATTTGTCTTTCTGTGACTGAGTTACCTCACTTAGGATAGTTTCTTCTAGTTCCATCCGTTTGCCTGCAAATTTCAAGATTCCATTGTTTTATAATCCTGAGTAGTACTTCATTGTGTAAATGTACCACATTTTCTGAATCCTTTCTTCTTTCTTTGATTGAGGAGCATCTAGGTTGCTTCCAGGTTCTGGCTATTACAAATAATGCTGCTATGAACATAGTTGAACAGATGTCCTTGTTGTATGAATTTGCATCCTTTGGGTATATGCCTAAAAGAGGATTTGCTGGATTTTGAGGTAGACTGGTTCCCATTTTCTGGAGAAACCACCATACTGAATTCCAAAGTGGCTGAACAAGTTTGCACTCCCACCAGCAATGGGAATCCAGTTTCAGAGATGGAAGAGTGATGAACAAGGGGGTCAAGACCATGCTGGGAAAACTCACAGAAACACCTGACCTTTCTCCACATTCTGTTCAGCACAAACTGTTGTTTGTTTTTATTTTAGCCATTCTGACAGATGTAAGATGATATCTCAGAGTCATTTTGATTTGCATTTTCCTGATGGCTAAGGAATTTGAGTACTATCTTAAGTGTCTTTCAGCCATTTTAGATTCCTCTATTGAGAATTCTTTGATTAGTTCTGTACCCCACTTTTAGTTGAATTATTTGGTGTTTTGTTGACTAGCTTCTTGAGTTCTTTGTATATTTTGGACATTAGCCCTCTGTCTGATGTGGGGTTGATGAAAATCTTTTCCCATTCTGTGAACTGTTGTTTAGTCTTGTTGACTGTGTCTTTTGCCTCACAGAAGCTTCTCAGTTTCAGGAGGTCCTATTTATTAATTGTCAATCTCAGTGTCTGTGCTACTGGCGTTATGTTCAGGAAGTAGTCTCCTGTACCAATTCAATCAAGTGCACCTCCCACTTTCTCTTCTAAGAGGTTCAGTGTGGCTGGATTTATGTTGAGGTCTTTGATCCATTTGGACTTAAGTTTTGTGCATGGTGATAGGTATGGATCTATCTGCAGTCTTCTACATGTCTGCATCCAGTTATGCCAGCACCATTTGTTGAAGCTGCTTTCTTTTTTCCATTGTATAGTTTTAGCTTCTTTGTCAAAGATGAGGTGTTCATAGGTATGTAGGTTAATATCAGGATCTTCAATTCAATTCCATTGGTCTACCTGTCTATTTTTGTGCCAATACCAACCTGTTTTAAGGACTATAGCTTGATAATCGAGCTTGAAGTCAGGGATGGTGATGCCTTGGGAAGTTCCTTTCTTGGACAGGGTTGTTTTGGCTATTCTGGGTCTTTTGTTTTTCCCTATAAAGTTGAGAATTGTCCTTTCAAGGTCTGTGAAGAATTGTGCTGGGATTTTGATAGGAATTGCATTGAATCTGTAGATTGCTTTTGGTAAGATTGTCATTTTTACTATGTTGATCTTACCTATCCAAGAGCATGGGAGATCTTTCCATTTTCTGGTATCTTTTTAAATTTCTTTCTTTAATGACTCAAAGTTCTTGTCATACAAGTCTTTTACCTGTTTGGTTAGAGTTACCCCAAGATTTTTTTATGTTGTTTGTGGCTATTGTAATGGGTGTTGTTTCTCTGATTTCTTTCTCAGCCCCTTTATTGTCTATAGATAGTAGGGCTACTGATTTTTTTTAGTTAACCTTGTATCCTGTCACTTTGATGAAGGTATTTATCAGCTGTAGGAGTTCCCTTGTAGAGTTTTTTGGGTCACTTATGTAAACTATCATATCATCTGCAAATAATGAAAGTTTTACTTCTTCCTTTCTAATTTGTATCCCCTTGATTTCCTTTTGTTGTTTTATTGCTCTAGCAAGAACTTCAAGTACAATATTGAAGAGATATGGAGAGAGTGGACAACCTTGTCTTGTTCCTGATTTTAGAGGAATCACATTGAGTTACTCTCCATTTAGTTTAATGTTGGCTGTCGGTTTGCCTTTATTATGTTTAGGTATGTTCCTGTTATCCCTGAGGTCTCCAAGACCTTTATCATGAAGGGGTGTTGGATTTTGTGAAAGGCTTTTTCAGCATCTAGTGAGATGATTATGTGTTTTTTCTTTTTCAGATTGTTTATATGGTGGATTACACTGATGGATTTTCGTACATCGAACCACCCCTGCATCCCTGGAATGAAGCCTACTTGATCATGGTGTATGATTTTTCTGATGTGCTCTTGGATTCGATTTGCCAGTATTTTATTGAGTATTTTTGCATCAATATTCATGAAGGAGATTTGTCTGTAGTGCTCTATTTAGCTGTGTCTTTGTGTGGTTTGGGTACCAAGGTAATTGTAGCCTCGTAAAAAGAGGTTGGCAATGATCTTTCTGCTTCTATTGTGTGGAACAATTTGAAGAGTATTGGTAATAGCTCTTTGAATTTATGGTAGAATTCTATGCTGAAATGATCTGGTACTGGACTTTTTTTGGTTGGAAGACTTTTGATGACTGCTTCTATCTTGTTAGGGGTCTATTTAAATTGCTCATCTGTTCTTGATTTAATTTTGGCAAGTGATATCTATCCAGAAAATAATCCATTTCCTTTAAATTTTCCAATTTTGTGGAGTACAGCTTTTCAAAGTATGATCTGATGATTCTCTGAATTTCCCCAGTGTCTGTTGTTATGTCCCCCTTTTCATTTCTGATTTTGTTAATTTGCATGCTCTTTCTCTTTCAGTTAGGTTGGATAAAGGTTTGTCTAGTTGATTTTCTCAAAGAATAAACTATTTGTTTCATTGATTCTTTGTATTGTTTCTACTTTGTTGATTTCAGCTCTCAATTTGATTATTTCCTGGCATCTACTCCTCCTGGGTGAGTTTGTTTCTTTTTGTTCTAGAGCTTTCAAGTATGCTGTTAATTCTCTACTGTGACTATTCTCCAGTTTTTTTATGTGAGCACTTACTGCTATGAACTTTCCTCTTAGCACTGCTTTCAGAGTGTCCCATAGGTTTGGGTATGTTGTGCCTTCATTTTCATTAAATTCTAAGAAGTCTTTAGCTTCATTCTTCATTTCTTCCTTTACCCAAGAGTGATGCAGTTTCAGTTTCCATGAGTTTATGGGGTTTCTGCAATTTGTGTTGTTGAATTCTAATTTTAAGCCATGGTGGTTTGATAAGAAACAGGGGGTAGCCAGGTAGTGGTGGCGCAAACCTTTAGTCCCAGCACTCAGGAGGCAGAGGCAGGCAAATTTCTGTGAATTCGAGACCAGCCTGGTCTACAAGAGCTAGTTCCAGGACAGTCTCCAAAGCCACAGAGAAACCCTGTCTTGAAAAACAAACAAACAAACAAGTTTTTGTCTGGTAGTCCTGTCTAGTGGTGAGAGTCGGGTGTTGAAGTCTCCCACTATAAGTGTGTGGGGTTTAATGTGTGATTTGAGTTTAGTAATGTTTCTTTTATGAATGTGAGTGCCTTTGTATTTGGTGCATAGATATTCAGAATTGACACTTCATCTTGATGGATTTTTCCTGTGATGAATATGAAATGACCTTCTTCATCTCTTTTGGTTAATTTTAGTTTGAAGTCTAATTTGTTAGATATTAGGATAGCTACATCAGTTTGCTTCTTAGGGCCATTTGATTGGAATATCTTTTCCCAACCCTTAACTCTGAGGTAACGTCTGCCTTTGAAGGTAAAGTATGTTTCTTGATGCAACAGAAGGATGGATTCTGTCTTCATATCCATTCTGTTAGCCTGTATCTTTTTATAGGTGAGTTAAGACCATTGATATTGAGGGATATTATTTACCATTGATTGCTGATTCTTTGTTTTGGATTTGTGGCAGTGGTATTGGTGTGAGTTTTTTCCCCTATTTCTGGCTTTTGGTAAAGTGCAATTATCTATTGCCTATGTTCTTAAAAGTATAGTTAATTTCCTTGGGTTGGAGTTTTCCTTCCAGAACTTTCTGTAGGGCTGGATTTGTGAATTCATATTGTGTAATTCTGGTTTTGTCATGGAATATCTTGTTTTCTCCATCTATAGTGATTGGGAGTTTTGCTGGGTATAGTAGTCTGGGCTGGCATCCGTGGTCTCTTAGTGTTTGTAGAACATCTATCTAGGACCTTCTGGTTTTCAGAGTTTCCATGGAGAATTCAGGTGTAATTTTGATAGGTCTGCCTTTATATGTTATTTGGCCTTTTTTCCTTTGCTGCTCTTAATACTCTTTCTTTAGTCTGTATGTTCGGTGTTTTTGATTATTATGTGACAAGGGAACTTTTTTTTTGGTCCAGTCTATTTGGTGTTCTGTAAGCTTCTTGTACTTTCATTGGCATGTCCTTCTTCAATTTGGGAAAGTTTTCTTCTATGATTTTTGTTGAATATATTTTCTGCACCTTTGAGCTGGGCTTCTTTGCCTTCTTCTATACCTATTATTCTTAGGTTTGGTCTTTTCATGGTGTCCCATATTTCCTAGGTATGTTGTGTTAAGGATTTTCTGGTTTTAAGGTTTTCTTTGGTCAATGAATCTGTTTCCTCTAGTTTATCTTCAGCGCCTGAGATTCTGTCTTCCATTTCTTGTATTCTGTTGGTTATTCTTGCATCTGTACTTCCTGGTCATTTACCTAGCTTTTCTATTTCCAGCATTCCCTCAATTTGTGTTTTCTTTATTGTCTCTATTTCAGTTTTCAGGTCTTGAACTGTTTGAATTGTTTCCTTCATCTGTTTGATTGTTTTTTATTGGCTTTCCTTGCTTTCTTTAAGAGATTTGTTGGTTTCTTGCATTTTTTGGTTTGTTTTTTCTTCCATTTCTTTAAGGGATTTTCTCATATCCTCTTTGAGGGCCTCTGTCATTTTCATGAAGTTGTTTTTAAGGTCATTCTCTTTTGTTTCATCTGTGTTGGGATATTCTGGTCTTAGCCTCTGGTGGTGTCATATAAGTCTTTCTGTTGTTGGATGTGTTCTTATACTGTCTTCTTCCCATATCTTCTTCCAGTGGGTATAGGCAGGGTCTCTCCCTCTCTTAGTGGGTATGGGTTCAAGGCTCTATCCTCTCCTCTCCCGGATGGTGCAGGGGCAAGACAGGAATGGTGGCCGATATTGGATGTTTTGTTCTACATCCAGATTCCTCTCTCTCTCTCTCTCTCTCTCTCTCTCTCTCTCTCTCTCTCTCTCTCTCTCTCCTCTACCAGAGGGTGGAGGGGCAAGACAGGAATGGCGACCAATGATGCTGGCTACTTTGTTCTGCCTCCAGGTCCCTCTGCAGGATTCAGTGGCAGGAAGGGTCTGGAGGCAGAAGGTTAGGTAACTTGAAGAGGGATAAGTGGATTGGAAGAGCCCCTGACACTTACCTTTCTGCCAGAGGGTGGAGGGGCTAGACAGGAATGTGCTACTCGTCCTTCTTATAACCGAGCTCTCCTCATATCCTCACTATCCTCTGCTCGGGCTTTTCTCACTATGCTTCTCTATTTTGTTTCTGGTTATTATCTCTTCTCTCACAGATAGCCCTGGGCATGTGCAGTCTATTTCTTTCTCTGTCTGCTCTGACCTCTTCCAGATCACCTATCTGTTCTGTCTCAGATCAACAATTGAAACCTTGCTTCCCTTTAACTACACCATGTAATGGTAATGTTTCTTTACTGCACCCCTCTGTATAGAGTGAGATCTTTAATCCCAGCTCTTGGAAGCCTGAGACAAAAGGATGGTATTTCAATGCCAGCATGGTCTTTATAATGAGACACTGTCACAAAAGAGAAAAGAAAGAAAAGCAATAAAAATATGTGCAATATCCTTATGTCAATATCTGTAAGATTATTGAAGAATTACATCTCTGTGTGTGTGTGTGTGTGTGTGTGTGTGTGTGTGTGTGTGTGTGTGCATGCATGCATGCATGTTTGCCCTGTGAAGATCAGAGGACAAATGTCAGGAGTGAGTTCTCTCCTTTGACCTTGTATGTTCTAGGGATCAAACTCACACTTGGTGACAAGTGTCTTTACCTACTGAGCAATCATGCTGGCCCTACAAGTCATTTTTATTTTTTTCTAGAAGCTGGAAGAAGAAAAAGAAGAATCAATGATTAGAGAGATCCATGGTATTGAAAGTTCAGAAGACTCTATCAGTAGGAAATACATTACTTTTCAAAACACTGAGTGAATTTATTGCTGCCATATCAAATACTTTAAGATTTATTTATATTAATTGATGAGTTTAGTCTAACAGTTATAAACAAAGTCATTTTTAGAAAGAGCAGTTGAAATAGATGGCAAGTAAAGATTAATATTGGGCACTTACTGACTGTAATGAAACCTTTTTGTAAAAGCCTTTCATCAAGTTGAGGAGCACTTTGATTTGTGATTCATTGGGAATTTTTACACTAATTAATATTTTTAGAATTTTGTCAAGTACTTTTTGTGTATCATTCACACTATTGTTCTAGAAGCAGTTGCAATTGGGTTTGGTAATTGATTAATATTTGATAGAGGGCTCTCATTTTGTTTTTAGGCCACACCAATGATGTTGACATTAATTGGTTTGTGGTCTGATTTTCTAGTGATTTATTTGCTAGATTTTTGCGTCAAATTCATGCTGACCTTAACTTCTACTGTTACTTGACAAAATTTTATATTGCATTGCTATGTGATACATATTATTTATATATTGTGATGTTATATAACATATATTTGTAAGTACCATCTTATCAGACATGATAAAATATAAATACTTAGCCAAGGATAGAGCCCTAACAGAGAGCACTTGTACAAGAAATGACTTTCATTGCCCAGAAAGAATACAGACTGTGAACACGTCATCCGTGTCTCTAATTAGAACCTCTGAGAAATCCACCGTAGGGGAACACAAACTTGGCAGCCATTTTCATGGAAGTACCTCCTCTAGGGATGGAACATCAATTTACTTACTCTCAACCATCCAAGCTTGACAGAGAGAGCCACAAGCCTCATTCTGAATACTCTCTGTGAGGGAGAAAAGGCCCTTCCCTTCTCAGCTTCAAGTGTGGATGTCTCAAAGCCCAGCCTCAAACATGGTACCAGCAGAGGCAGAACTAGCCTGAAGACATCTGATAGCAGCCAGGAGCACCCAGGTAAGGCTACTGAGGGCTCAGCAGAGGCCCCCCACAGCAGGCAGACTCCCATGGACTTGAACACATGGGATGACAGAGAAAAAACTTCATTCAGTCCCTCTGCATTTAACCAAGTTCAAAGGAGGAGCAACGGCTCATCTCATTCCTGCATGCCCCATTCCTACCTGAGGTGCTGTGCCCTAGGAACACAGTGGAAGCTGCAACGTGGCCACAGGAAGCAGAAACGTAACCGAGTTTAGAGGGATAGAAGCAAAAACATAACGGAGTTTAGAGGTATAGAAGTACTGCAGACTGTTGATAAGCTTGTTCAGAAGCGTGGGGGGGGGGGATAGAGAGAGAGAAAGACACATTGAGAGAGACCAAAAAAGACAGAGGGAGACAGAGACAGGAAGGGACAGAGAAGCATTGACAATGCCATTATTTTATCCTGGTCCTCATATTTGTTCTGTGTCCATCTTCCGAATGTGTGTTCATATAATGAAGGTGTCTCAGACTGTGTCTGCTTGGATGCTATTAAAACTAGACAGTGGAGTGTTGACCTCAGTGGATGTCTAGAAAAAAAAAAACGGCCTTTAAGGTTCAGGGTCTCAAACACCCAGGGATGCAGTCATATCTGCACATCTGATCTCAGACACACCTTGACACTCCAACGACTCACACAAATTAATGCAGCAACACACACACACACACACACATACACACACACACACACACACACACACACACACACACACACACACACACACACCCTAAAGTTTCTTTTTTACAATTGTGGCAGCAGAATTCTGTCTCCATAAGGATGCTTAAGGGGAAATGGAATTGAAATCCAAAAGCTGGAGTTGAAAAGCCAATCAAAGAAAGGGGTATGACCTTTCTTTGTGCATGACCTACCATGATGCACTGGGGTCCTATGGAAGCTGTACACCTAGGGCTTAAACCATCCTATGGTACTATTATTCCCAGCAACTGACCATTTCATTATCATCCATTTCTTAATGCACAGCGTAAGAAAATACGGAATAACTACAGCTTAACGCTCTCAGGATCCAGCCTTAGCTGTGGTCTCGCCTCACTGGAGCAAGTTGCCTTTACATCCCAAGGCACCTCCTTTTCTATTTCTTTGATGGGAAGCTATCTGCCTTCTAGAACATTAACATCTACAATCAAAGGACTCATTTGTTTGTCCTCATGAACCACTCATCATTCTGTCTCTCATCTTCTACAGTCCACTGACCCTATGGCCCATTGGAAAAATAGTCTAACTTTATAAATTTCACTTTGTGTGTGTGTGATTCTCTCTCTCTCTCTCTCTCTCTCTCTCTGTGTGTGTGTGTGTGTGTGTGTATGTGTGTGTGAGAGAAAGTGTGTGTGTGTGTAAGTGTGTGTTTCTCTGTGTGTGTGAGAGAGAGATGTGTGTGTGAGAGTGTGTGTGTGTGAGTGTGTGTATGTGTGTGTGTAGGTGTGTATTGCCACAGACTCATGAGATCTGCTTCTCATGTCACTATAAGAGCACTTGGATAGAAGACATGCACTATGGTGTAGAGTTTTATGGGGGTTCTGGGATTTGAACTCAGGTCTTTATACTTACACGGCATGTGCTTTACCCATTGAGCCATCTTCCCAGCCCTAGTTCTAGTGTTTTGTTGTTGTTGTTACATTAATCTGTCTCCATTGCAACGTTCTGGAAGTTATCTTAGATTTCACATCTCAGCACTTAATTTCACTCTCACAGTAACAGCCACATTGCTGTCTCTATCATATGTCCGTCCTGTAAACAACATTGTCACCGGGGCTATTTCACATGCCATTTGTCTTCTCTCTTCTCTTTCCCTGGCCAGGCCTTTGATCACCCCCAGGGTGACTCTCCTCTGTTTCTCACCTTTAATCGCCTTGCATGCCTCCATGGGCTTTGCAGTCTGGATGTTTTCCAGACCTCCTGGCCATGGTGATTTCTTAGCCTGGGGATTGTCTTTTGAGATGCACATGAATCTGCATTTTATCCACTTGTAAAACTGTTTTTTCTCCAATACAAAACAATGCACTTAGAATCTGTGTACCCCCCTGCTGATTTGATTGCAGCTCAGGTAAGCAGACAAACAGCTGTGAGCTGGGGTGAGAACATCTTAGTAGCAGAGAGAAAGTGAAGGCCCAACTGCCAGGCAGGTCCATCAAAACCAATTGGCCTTCCCAATTGAGAGAAAACAGAAAAGCCACAGCATAACCTCTAGGTTTATAATAGATGGCACTCAGTAGTGACTTTTCATTTGATTAAAATTTAATAAATGGTAGCTAATATAACATAAAAATTGCTGGGGAACTAGTACATGTTTGTAGTCCCAGCCAGTTGAATGTTGAGGCTAGAGAATCATTTACACACAGAAATTCCTGGTCAGACAAAAGAACACGTAACTAAGAGTGTGTTTGTGTTACATGGTATCTATGTGTATGTTTGTGTGTGTTGTGCATGGCGTGTGTATTCATGCATCTATGTGTGGTTGTGTTTGTATGTGTGAGCATGCATGCCTATGTGTGTATATGTGTAACACAGAGAACAAGAGCCTTAGCTTGTTTTGAACTCCAACTGGTAATGATCAGCAATTTTTGATAACGCATCTAGCTGCCCCCTTCTAAGTTTCTTCATGTATCCAGTGAAATGTAGTATGCCAAGTCCTAGATGGAGTCAACTATTGTATAAAATGTATACATATATGACAGTAAGCAAACAAGTGCAGAATCAATAAAATCATAGTCAGTAGAATTCAGTCCTTTCAAAATGGACCACTCTTTTGTTATAAAAGTACATTGCAAGGAAATTGACTAGCAGTTAATTGTCAACAAATGGGAAAAAAAATTCCAAACTGCATAAAGGTTTTTTTCATGCATTGGTGAATAATTTCACTATACAGGTCCCCCTTTCTTCTCCAAAGACATGGATGGTGACAATCAGACGACAGTCACAGAATTCCTCCTCCTGGGACTCTCTGACCATGAAGAGGTTGTCTTTGGAATGTTCTTGGGGATGTACATAGTCACCATCTCTGGGAATTTTCTCATCGTCTTGGTCATCAACTGTGACCCTCATCTGCACACACCCATGTACTTCTTCTTAGCCAACCTCTCCAGTGTTGACATCTGTTTTTCCTCAGTCACTGTCCCCAAGGCACTGGTGAATCACATGTTGGGAAGCAAGTCCATCTCTTACAAGGAGTGTATGGCCCAGATGTATTTCCTGTTTATATTTGGCAACTTGGATGGCTTCCTCCTGAGTGTAATGGCCTATGACCGCTATGTGGCCATTTGTCACCCACTGCACTACACCCTGATAATGAGGCCCAGACTCTGTGTCCTCCTGGTGGTCATATCCTGGGTCATCACAAACCTGCATGCTCTGTTGCACATTCTTCTCATGGTTCAACTCATCTTCTGTTCCCATAATGCAGTGAACCACTTTTTCTGTGACCCCTACCTTGTCCTGAAACTCTCTTGTTCTGACACCTTCATCAATGATGTTACAGCTTTTATTGAGGGTGCAGTGATATTTCTGACACCATTTATATGCATTGTTGTTTCCTATGGCTACATCTACTCTAAGGTCTTGAAGATGCCCTCTGCTCAGGGGATAAGAAAAGCCATGTCCACTTGCGGTTCTCACCTCACTGCGGTCTGCCTTTTCTATGGGGCGATCATAGGAGTTTATGCACACCCTTATTCCTCCTACTCATCACAGGATGCAGTGGCCTCTGTCATCTTCACGGTGGTGACCCCTATGGCCAACCCCTTCATCTATAGCCTGAGGAATCGTGACATCAAAGGAGCCCTAAGGAAGATAATTCTCAGGTCCTAGAATCTGACATTTCTAGAACTGAGAGGACTCCTAGATGTCACGTATTTTTTTCCTTTTCATAAACAAAGATCCAGACAGGTGCAGTGCTCAGCATGACTGTGCCTGGAATTAGTGATAGATGTTTGTAATCGTGCTTTTGATTTGTACGCTGGCTAATGCTCTCGGTCACACACTCTGAAGGTTATCTCTTCAGAGGGATGATTCTAAGACACTCATTTCACAGATAAGAAAAAAATGAGAACATTTGGAATTATTCTGACTTGGGGTGTGTTTAACAACCCCTGAAATCCTGGCTGCCACAGTGATCAGGTGATCTTAAGAGATGGGGTCACCTGCCCCTATGACCTCAAACAGAGCTGTGGTTAGCCTGGTAATTGACCCCAGGAAGTTTAATTCACCCATGCTAGACTACTAGAGGTTGATGGTTATAGAATGTTCCACTCTCAGAACCTCTGGTAACTGAGGTATTGGCACTTCCCCTTTGTCCCAGACCGAGGTTCCTCTCCTACATGCTATAGCTCAGAACGCTACCTCTCCTTCTCTTCCCACCTAACATTTCGGCAAGACTCTTAGGCATGCCTACCAAGTACCAGGAAGCCTTAGATAATGGCTGTGTCCACCCACATAATGTGTATGTACCTTCACATTATCATGGGCTGCCGGAAGCAGAGATTTCCTTACAAAGCTGAAGTGTCATGCCTAGGGGCATGGGGACTTGAATTAATATCAGGATTGTAATTGGAACTCAGAGTCCAAGTCCAAGCTTATTCTAGAATATGGACAGGAGTACCTTGAGTTCTAGCCCCTTCTAGTGTTTACTAAAGACCTTGTGACCTCAATGTCAACTGTTCTTTCCTCATATCCAGAAAGTTCTGCCCTCCGTCTCCTGGGTTGGGGCAGTGGTCAGTCCTCAGTTGCTCCCCCTTTGGGTTCTCACTTCTTTCCTTTCTCCATCCTGCTGGCTTCCAGGGCCTTGTAGTCCTCACCATCAGCTCCCTGTAGACTCTGTCCCTCCTATGACCATCATGATCCTCGGGAATCTCACCACTTTGATTCCTTCTGCACATCTCTCTCCTCCACACAGTTGCCATTTGTTCCTCCTCAAATGTCAAATGTGTTATGCCACCCAGCTCTCACAGAAATACAGGAGAGGTAAAATAATCTTTCTTCACATAGAAAAGACTAACAGTGATTTGGCACAAGATTTCCCGAGAGCCTAAACTCCCTCCTGGCCCCTCATGAACTCAGAGTGTATACCCAGATATTTCTGGTGACTCTTGGAACAGACTATACTCTCCCCACAGACTACTCTACTCTGATGGCAGGAATGTCCTGAGATAGTCACTATAACATATAATGGTCTGTTAAAAATATATTGGAATAAGAGTTCTGGGCAAGATGGTTACTGTTGTGGTTTGAATAAAAATGTCCCTTACAGGCTCTCATATTTGAACTCTTGGTTCCCAGATGGTGGTACTATTTGTTGGGTTTAGGAGGAAGTATGTCACTGGGGGCTATGTGACACCCTCTCTGCTTCATGCTTGCCTTTGAAGATGAGTTCTCAGCTTCCCCACCCTGCAGCTTGTTGAACCTAAAAAGGCCCAGACACAAGGCCTAGTGGAACTTCCTGAGCCTCGCTAGAATTTGGGGACCTGTCTTTGGCTTATCATTTCTGCATAGAAGTGACTCAGCAAAATTGCCTCTGCCCAGCTACTGCTAAAGTGGTGAAATATTATTGACACCTCATCCCATCCTGAGGTTCCCATCCACTTCCTCAACCCTAATAAGTGCCTGCCTGATGCAATAAAGAGATATCCTGCCTCGACAAGTCTCCTGACTCAGTGTGGTTTCTCTCCTGTAACTAGGAGGGAGGTCTGGGTCGTCGACACTCTCCATCCCACTCAGCCCCAGGAAGAGACTGGCTGGACTGGCCCTTTCCCAGCCCTACCTGCCGGAGGACCCAGCAGCTGCTGCCACGGTTTTCTGTTGTGATGGACTCTCATCCTCCTGGAACCATTGACCAAAATAAACTCTGTCTTATCTAAGTTGTCTGATCATAGTGTTTTATCACAACAACAGTAAAGTAACAAACATGGTTACTCTCCTGGGGGATTTCTTTTTCTTCTGGGTGGCAGGTATTGTTAGCACTGGCAAAGAGTTGAGGAACTGAGAGAGGCAGATTCTGGAAGGGGAAACTTTTAAAAGTGAGGACTAACGCCACATTTATTTGGCAAAGTTCCAACACAACTGAACTGTATGGAGGTGACAGCAATTTTAAATTAGGTTCTATCTATCAGATCCATTTGGTTTGGTTAGTCAGGGATTCAGTTTCTTTTAAATCTTTATTTATCTTTGGTAACTTCACACATGATTATAGTGTGTTTGGGTCATATGCAACTTTAAAAAAGGGAAAGTTAAATTTTAGTGTGGAGGCCTCAAACAACTAAATAGTTGGCATCTCTAAATTGACCACAAGGGTAATAGACAAACAGATGATAGTAAATAAGATTAGCCTGCATCCTGAGTAGGGGCCACAGACCACAGTCTTGAAGTGAATGCAGTGTTAATATCAGTGACAGAATACGATTATTTCTTCATGTCATCGAGGAGGTGGAGCCTTTTCCCACACCCAGGGCTCAAGTCGTTATGGGCAGAACATGGTTTTCATACTAAGACCCATGTGATTCTCTTCTTAAAAATTAAAGTTTGTTGAATTTTTAGTATTATTTTATGCCCCCTCTGTCTCTCTCTGTCTTTTTGTATGTGTGTCTCTCCCTGTGTGTCTGTCAGCTTGCATGTGGAAGTCAGAGGTCAACTTCTGTGAGAAAGTAATCCTCTTGGCCCATTTCCAGTGTGTGTACTCATCAGGGAATCACAGCCAGTAGGAGGCACTAGGCTCATGTCTTCCCTAGCTGGCACTGGTGCCTGCTCACCTGAATGCTTTTGAGTTTATCTTGGGTTGAAAAACTGAAGTCGACTATGTGACTGAGCCTTCACATCTGGGAAGGGAGTGGTGGATCTCAAGCCCCAGGAGGATGGGGAGTTTGGTAGGGATTATGCTAAGATTGTACCTCCCTGAAAAACTCAGTCAATGAGAAATTCAGAGGCAGGGAAATACAAACAGAAACATTAGAACCAGTTACTTGATTCATTTTCTCAGGGCTGATGCAGGATTATAATAGTTCATTTTGCTGCTCTTAGACTTCAGTGTTCTAAAACAGATTTGTTGTTAATTTTATGTGTATGGTGTTTTGCCTGTATCTATATCTGTGCACCATTTGTGTGCAGTGTTCAAGGAGGCCAGACAGGGCATCAGATCACCTGAGACTGCAGTCATAAACAATTGAGTGCAGTGGGTGCTGAGAATCGAGTCTGGCTCCTCTGTTAGAATAGCCAGTGCTCTTAACCACTCAACCACCTCTCCAACCCCTCCAGGACTCTTATTACGAGATGAGGACCATCGTTTCTCACACTGCTGCCATGTGGGTGCAGGGGATTGAATTTGAGTCATCAGGCTGGGTAGCAAGCACCTTGAACCACTGAGCCGTCTCACTGGCCCTGGTTCTTTGGTCATGTCCCAGTCACCTGCCCTGACTACTTGTGTGTTTGCTATTAACCTGGATTCTTTCTTCCATTAAAATTTCCTTGGCTTACCTTCTGATCTCTCTTTTCATAGGCTCTCCAGCAGACAAGTCTTGAATCTTGTGCAATCTTACCCATGGAGGAGGTGTTTTTCAACATTCTTATGTGTTTCCTTGGTGGTCTTTTTCTTGTCGGTGGAATCTATCCAAGTTAAGGGTCTATGAACACTAGGAAAAACAGTATGCTTTTCCCTTTATGGTGTCACAAACAGGTCCTTTTGTCAACTCAGAAGGAAATGGTGACTAGGCAAGGAGAAGTCCCCTTTGGCTTATCAGCCTTGGCCCTTGAGTGCTTGTAGTCTACAGACTTAGACACATATTGTTCTGGGCCATGAGAACTAGAGGTTTGTCCTGACAAACTATTTTTAAAAGATGTATTTGTCGGGCCTTGGTGGAAGATGCCTTTGATCCCAGCAGTTAACATGCAGAGTCAGGAGGATCTCTGAGAGTTCCAGGCCAGCTAGAGCTACATAGGCAAAACTCTGTCTCAAAAACATAAACAAAACAAAGAATTATGTTTATGTATCGTGTGTTAATGTTTGCTTGCATATATATTAAGTGCTGTTTGTTTTCGGTGCAGCAGTCTGGTACTCAGCAGACAGAGTTATAGCTCTTGAGTGGCAGACGCTGGAGCTCTTAACCTTTGGCAGCTCATGGGGACTTGACAGCGTCAGGGGATCATAGCCACAGCTCTTCCCAATCTCAACCTGTCTGCGACAGCACAGCTTCAGTCCTTCCTGCTCTTCTTTGTGCCTGTCTTGCACACTCTACAAACTTTCAGCTACTGACTGAGCTGAGGGCTGACCACCATGGGGTTCTCCTGAGACTTGCAGATTTGGGGATCACCCTGCAGTCACTAGAAGGACCTCAGGGTACCCTTTTTCAAGTTTGGAATTCAGTATTTTGTCTGTTTGTATTCTTGATGCTACCAATTCGGCTCGCTCTCAACATGATCAGTCACAAGTAGAAGACTGAAAACAAATATGACTTGGGAGAGACTTTTATTTGGGGGTTACAGCCCTGCATGGAGGAAAGTGTATGAGACAGGAGCCTGCCTGTCTGACAGTGAAGCTGAAAACCATGTCACTTCTCTGTCTAGAAGCTGGCTGTGGCTTGTGTGTGCACAGCTTCTAGATTCCACCAGTAGCAGCTTCTCATTTTTAGACTCCAGTCCCACCATCACAGGCCTGGGATGTGCAGTCTCCCTTCTGTCAATCAAGAGCTTGCTGCTGGGGCTCTGGTATTTACCATATGTGCTCAATGGAGGCTGGAGTGAGAATATCTGTATCCTGAGGCAAGGTCACCCAGAACTCACTGAACTTGTCATGGCCACAGGAAGTCTCCCACAACCAGTGTAAATTGTCAGGAACAGTTGTGACTAAAGCATAGTCTCCCAAGCAGAAGTCCTGGCTTCAGCAGCCAGTTTCAGCTACATAGAAAATCTGAGACCAGCCAGGGACACATGAGATCTTGTCTTAAATTATCTATCTAAATGAATAGCAATTGTTTGATGGACATCTATTGTTCAAGACATCTGGGCAAAAGGGCAGGGTCTGACAGCTGCTAATCAAAAGGTCAAAACATCCCACTGCCCAAGAACCTAGCTGTCCTAGCTAGTTTTATGTCAACTTGACACAAGCTAGAGTCATCTGAAAGGAGAGAACCTCAACTGAGATGTAAGATCCAACTGTAAGTCGTTTTCTTAATTAGCAATCAATGGGGGAGGTCCCAGGTGCATGGTGCCATCCCTATGTGGCTGGTCATGGGTTCTATAAGAAAGCAGGATGAGCAAGCCAGGGGAAGCAAATCAGAAAGCAGCACCCCTCTGTGGCTTCTACATCAACTCCTGCCTCCAGTGACCATGCTCTGTTTGAGTTCCTGTCCTGACTTCCTTCGATGAAGAACAGAGTTGTGGTAGTGTAAGCCAAATAAAATCTATCTCTCCAAGTTTCTTTGGTCATGGTATTTTATCAGAGCAATAGTAACCCTAACTGAGACACTAGCTTAATTAAAGGAAAGCAAATATTAATGAGTGCCTACAAGAAAGCCATCATGGCATTGCTGTTCTTAACTTTATTTAACAGGGCTTAAATGCTTACACAAAGCCTTCTGGAGAGTTGAGCTCTTTTATCTGTGTCCATGGGAAACAGAAATAACACACAACAAAATCAGAGCTATAAAAATGAGAACGTGGGGTACTCAAGCCCTGCAAGATCACTGTGGAATATAGGAAGCTTCATTGAAGTCTGAGACCCAGAGAAGCAGAATGGAAAGGTTCCTGTGCTGAGCCTAGGATTTTGCTTGACTGTTTCTAGAAATGAGTTTTCTTGTGTCTTCTGTGCCAGATAGAAACTCTCACATTCAGCAATCCTCCTGCCTCAGGGTGTTGAATAACTAGTACTATTGGTGTATGTGCCTCACCACTATGTCATAGGTCAAACATTGGATGTGAACTACACTTATCTGTTGTTATAAAGACAAATACTGAGCAGAGATAGGAATAATGCTGGCTTAGTTTTAGCAGTTGTAGGTTTTCCTCCAAGATTTATTACTAGCCCTGGGTAGTTGGGTAGGTTTTGAGCACCAGGAATGGTTTCCCTCTTGTTGAGCAGATCCTGAGTCCAGTTAGCGAGCTGTTGGTTACTGCCAAGGTATGCATACCACTACTGCATTCTTAGAGTTATTGTGCCATCAAGGACACTCCTTTTTATATGCAGTAGAGCAGACCATCATAGAAAACCATAATTAGAATGCAGAATTGTGGAGCCCAGCTGAAATGGACACATCTACAAGACAACTCCTGTACCCAAGGCTCAGAAAACACTGGGGAAGAGGGGACAGAAAGAAGGTAAGAGGATCAAGGAGTTTGCTGTGAAATTGTGTTTCCTGGGAACATCAGAAGCTACACCCATAAAGTCTCACTGCCCTAGCAGGAGATGAATGAGGACAACAATAGAGGTGCCTAAGTGGATTAGGGAAAGCCCAGGAGGCCTTAGTCCTATGCACAGACTACAGGCAACCAAGAAATGCTGAGAGCAGGAGAAATAGTCTTCCTCTGGGCAGAGAACACCATTTGGCTATCCAATACCAAATGCTCAGCCCTGACAGCACACATACAAGTAACACTATACAGACTGAGCAGGTAATGTTTAGGAATTATTACATACATATAAACATATATGCATGTAACAACACTTAATGAAAGAAGACGCCATGAATTTGAAAGAGATCAAGAAGGGGTAAATGGAAAGATTTAGAGGGAAGATAGGGAAGGGGAAAATGATGTAATTGTATTATAATTAAAAAATAAAAACAATTTAAGTTGAATTAAGAGAAAGATAGAAGATCAAGATGAAAGAAAGTCAATGAAATTATTAAATGACCAGAAACAAAGGGGAAGTGCTCCCTCATAAATTATCTTAGAAACTCATTATTCGGTAGAAAACCCCATTGGTATGCTGAATCATTTCTCCCTAGCTCCCACACAGGGAGATACAAGAGGAAGGGAGAGATTCCTCCAGAGGTCTGGGTAGGCTTCTGATCCTGATCCTAGCTGTCTGTATGTGAGGAACTCGTGATTAATTAAAACAAGGCACCATGTGGGGTCCCTGGTGCCATCTTCCCTCAGAGGCTGACCCTGTACCAAGTTTGCATCTTATTCTCCAGTGGTAACCACTTTGAGGATTCATCTCCCAGGGCCTGAATTAACAGAGACCAGGTCTAGGTCAGGGCCTTTTTATCCCCTCAGCCTAGACTCCTGGGAAATACCACACACACCTTTCCACAAGCAATTTCTATTTACCACTAATTAGGCTTTGGGGAGTCAACTCTTGGTATGCCAATTAAAACCACTTAGAAAAAATTGTCATCAGTTCAGTGACTGTTGAAATAAATGGTCATCCTTCCACACTGCACAGATCCCCAGACACTGCTCTGACCAGGGGAACCAGAGACTGCCCCACACCAGGGCCACTGGGGTCTCACAGAGTCCCCTACTTTAGGTGTGTACATCAAGGTTATAAGCCTACCAGGCTGAATGTCTGTTGCAAGTAGAGGAACCATCCTGCCATAGGCTGGCAATTATAACTTCCAGAAATTATTGTTCTGTAGTATTTTCAGGACATGGGCAAAGCTTTCTGGAACGTTCTGTCATGTGAAGTCAGTGGAACTTCAGTAGATGACTTTGTTCAGGGCATTGCCCTTTGCCCCATGGGCCTTAAAAACTGGCTTCGTCTACTTGCTGAGCCCTGAGTTCTTGTAAACCTGGCTGTTTAGACTGAATCCTCATATGTACAACTGAGCCTATTTTCAAACAACCGTCCAGTATCTGCCCTAGGTGTGTGTGTGTGTGTGTGTGTGTGTGTGTGTGTGTGTGTGTGTGTGTGTGTGTCTGGTTCACAGTTACTGGGGGAAAAGAGGCTGACAAAATCCTGGGGCATCTTGTGGCAAGGGAGGGAGTCCCACGAAGAGGGAGGGGTGCAGGCATAAAGAAGAGAGAAAAGAAAAGAGGGATAAGGCATGCCAAAGAGACACAGCAGCCAAAACACAACTACACCCCAAGGCTAACAGGCAGCACACAGAGTGCCACAGGCTAAGCAACCCAAGTCCAAAAACTCGAGTTTTAATATTCCCTCCTCCAAATTTGAACCTTTTTCAATGCCAGCATGATACAGAAATTCTACAGGAGACCTCATGTAATTGGAAGAAGTCAAAACAGGCACATTAAAAACACTGTGTAGTTACCTCCCGGCTGTGTGTACAGGGATCTATGAAACAGACCCCAGAGTACTCCCTTATCTATATGCTTATATTCCAAGATTAGAAGAAGTTGAAACACCAAACACTTCTGATCTCAAGCATTTTGGGAAACGGATGTTTGATGTCATTGCGATTCAAAACAGGAAATAAACATCAGTGAGTCCATACTGAGGAATGCAAGCAAAAGAACAGACACATGGACAGGGAACAAGAAACAGGTTCTCTAACAGTTGTCCCCATCCCATCCCACAGAGCATGGACCTCAGTCCTCTTCTCCCCCTTGAGAGGCTGCTGGCCTGAGCAACTCTCTGCCAAAGAACAGAAGGGGAAAAGAAATCTACCCAGCAGAGAAATGATGAGTATCTTCTTGCAAAGCAGTAAAGTTTGACATCAACAGTGACGGCTCACACTGGTGTCATATAACCCTTGCTATGACATGACAGTGTGAGGAAAATATCCCACAGAGGCGATGCTTTCCCCAAGTCTTAAAGACACTATAATTATGAAATTAGCAACCCCTCCAATAGAATAATATTGTACAAAATGTACAATAAAGGCAAGGAAAGACCGAGAAATTATTACAGACAAAAGGAAAATTCAAATGACATGGTGCTTAATTGTCCCTTGTTTGGAAATAGTTTTGTTTAAACCATGGAGATGTATTTTCTTTATCTATAAATCATCAAAAATTAAATGCCAAGATAGATTCATACATAACTATAGGATTAGGCTAATACACAAAAATGTGTATTTTCTACTTAGATATAAATACACATTATAAGGTTTTCATAACCAAATGCATGAACAGTCTAAAAGTTCTGCAGATTAGAATAGCAAGTCCAGAAATATATACAGATGCAAACTGATGGAGCAGCTCTCTCCGGGGTCCCTCATTCAAAGTAACCAACAAAGACAGAAATCCACCAAAGGAAAACTGCAAACAAGAGAAGTAACTCCTTGTATAAAGGAATCCTTAGTAATCACCAACACCCATTTCTCATCAGATACCATGGAAGATGGATGAAGTGGACAGTGTATTTGCAGCTGACAGACCTGGTGGTGTGTGTCTGTAATCCTTATACTCGATAGGTCAAGACAGCACATCACAAGTTCTAGCCCAGCCTAGACCACATAAGGAAAGTCAGGCCACTCCCAGGTACTTAAAATCCAAAAGTAAATAAACAAGGAAACAAAGAAAACAAAGAGAAACAGAACCTTAGAATTATTATTGGAAATAACTATCCTTGTAGCATGAAGAATAAATGAAGATGTTTCTGGATTAGCAGAAGTTGAGAAGTGCATTTTCAGTAAATCTCTACAAGAAATAATAAAAGAAAATCTTCAGACTGAAATGGAAGTGTCCTAGACAATGATGATGGTAATCATGCAGAACAATGACTGTTGTATTTGGATCAACAATTCTCTCCTTTCTATGTGGTCCAAAAGGCCAATGAATGAAAAATTATAAATGTATATTAGTTGCCATGTAATATATAAAAATGTAATATATGGCCTCATTAAAGGGAGGGGAGACAAGAAACACATAGGAACTCATTTAAATTCAAGATACTGAATCTTACGTTGGTTTTATTCAGGTAAGGTTTTTATAAGATCATGATGTTAATTACAGCTTTCAAACTAATCATCAACAAAACAACTTAAAATGCACAGAAAGGGAGAAGAGGAGATCAAAGTAGAATGATACAAAAAGAACCAACTGAACAACAAAAAATGACAATAATAAAAATTGACAAGCGAAGGATAAGACATGGAGAAAGCAACTTAATGGCTTAAACCCTTCTTGGATGGTAATCATGTTAAGTGTAAGTGAATTAAATTATCACATACACACACACACACACACACACACCTGTAATCAGCACAGTGGGAAGGGGGGAAAGGACATCAATGTAGTAAGGAAAGTGTTAGGGAGAAAGGTTAGGAAGATCCTCTTGTGAGATGATCTGGGATGTGAAAATGTCCCCAAATCTGTATTTACATGTATGAAATTATCAAAGAAAATAAAATCAAAGATGGCATATGAACTAAAGAATAGAATCCACTGTAAAATTTATCCTGCTGCTTGAAGAACTCTTTTGTAGACAAAACTCATCTACTGTAAAGGGTCTTGCTATCCCATCAACAACAACTTCAAACAATTGCTCTAAATATCTGGATAAGAGGGCAGGGGAAGATGGCTCAGCAGTAAAGACACTTGCTGCCTCACCTGATAACCCAGGTTCAGTTGATCCCCACAACCTAGATGGTGGAAAGAGAACCAGCTCCTGCAAGTCGTCCTTTAACCTGCTTATGTGCCTCCCACACATGTATACAGGAAGGAAGGCAGGGAGGGAGGACAGGAGGGAGCACAGAAGGATAAAAGGAGGCTGGGAGGACAGGGCACTTCACCAGGAATGTGTGAAATCCTGATTTCAGTCCCCACCACAGCAATAAAACAAAATAAAAAGATTGAAAACAGCATGATCACATTAACTGATAATAACTGGACAAAATTATCCAGTGACAATAGGGTCATCATCACATCATTATTTGGGGCTTGAAAAGTGACCACATTTTGACAAATACTTTAGCAGCCCAGTAGAAGTATAAATATAGTAAACACTTGGGCTGGAGAGAATGCTAACGGGTTAAGAACACTTGCTGTTCTTCTAGAGGACCCAGGATGGACTCCCAGCACCCACACAGTGCTTTTCACTGTCATAACTCCAGTCCCAGTAACTCTCCTGGCCTCCTCTTTCATTGCACATGTGACATACGGACTTACAAGGCAAACACACATACACTTAAAACATTAAAATAAAAAGAACAGTAGAACTTGTATTTCTGAGGGTTTTTGCTTCTATTTGTGCTTTCTACACTTCTCATGGAGTTGGCAGCTGGCTTTGGTGTATAAGCTACTTCATCATGACACTGCATCCTCCTCTCTGCTCCCCCTCTCAAAGAACACCAAAGGAAAGGGAGGCAAGGTGGCCATGTTTGTACAACTGTTTCACAGGGATTGAGTTCATGACAGTGTTTTCAGTGTTCAGACAGAATGCAAACAAGGAGCACTTAGCGTGGGTCCCTAATGGGGACCTCTGAGTAAAGGGCCCTAGGGGTGCCCCAATGTGTCATCCATAGTCATGGCAACTCTGATCTCCAGGGATGGTGGGTCTATTTACTCTCATCACTAAAACTTGACCCTAGAGAGCCATGCATCTCTTCCTAGATGTTCTTCAGTGGTGAAACGGCACACAAATGAATTGGGACAAATCCAGCATCGAGCATGGAATCCACAGATGTGGAAATTGTGTGAAAGCCACCAATAGCACAGACAGCAGTGGGAAAGGCAGGCTGGCCAAGCAGGTGAGGCACTACTACCTCAGCAGCAGACAAGGCCACCGATGAGAGAAACCAGGTCTGGGATCAGAGGAAAAGCTTCTTGGTCTACACTCAAACCCTTCATGATTACCAGAAACAGGGCGGTCTCTCTGCAAGACATAGTTCCAGACAAGGAATCAGGCAATTTAATGATAGCAGGGAGAGGCACAGAGACTGCAGTTTACTGAGGCGCTTGGCCAGATGTGCACACCCAAGATGTGGGAGGAATGAGGAGGTAGAGAAGGAGGAAGAAGAGGGTAAAGGAGAGGATGGGGGAGGGAGAGGAGGAGGAAGCGAGGGAGGGAGAGAGATAGAGAAAGAGAGTTCTTCCCCACTAAAAGATAGTCTCCAGTAAGATGCTCCAAATCCCTGCCTTGCTATGTTTTGTTGTTGTATGTTCATCCACTGTGATCTCTGATCACATAAGGAATTGCTCAAGCTACATGGATGCCATTCTTCTAGCTAGCTACCTTGGTTTTAGAAGTTAGTCCAGGTAAGACGAATTCACATGTCTGCACTGTACTCTGTACTAATTTTACTCACAGTAATAGGCACCTCATTGTCTCCACAATACATAAATCTTTGACCAATCACCAACAAGGGTTCTCTATATGCTTCTCCCTGCAGCTTCTTGATTTTTCTCTTTCCAACTCTTGATCTCTAGAGGAAGACACTTCCTCCCCTTTCCTGCAGAAACACCAACTATTCTCCCAAGGATGCTGTAGTCTTTTTTTTTTTTTTAACCTGACCCCTGCTTCTGGATATTTGTTCTGCTGAGAGTATCTTTTAAGTACACTGCATGAATTTTCTCTTTGCCAATCAGTAATGCTCTTTCTTCCAGAGAAAAATAACCCAGGGGCTGTAGAGACAGCTCAGCAGTTAAGAGCACACACTGCTTTTGCAGAGGACCCAAGTTCAGATCACAGCACCCATGTTAGACAGCTCACTACCATCCAGGGGATCCAACACCCGCTTCTGGCTCTACAGGCACGTAGAGCTCACTTGCACACACTCACATCGAGACACGCGTAGCTAAAGGAAATAAAATAAATCCTTAAGAAATATTCATACAATTGTACCTGCTCTTTTCTTGGGATGTAGGTAGTGGGAGGAGCTTGTACAGAGCTGGAGTAGTGAACCAAAAGCAGTGAACGACAGTGAAAACAGCTTTATGGTAGATAAAACGCTGAGGGTTTAAAACGATAGACAGACCTATAACACCCAGGAACATCCCAAATTCTGAGAACACAGCAGAGCTTCAAATACAATCTGCACATTTGTAGGCAGCATTTAATAAACAGTTTGCCATGCAGTTAAAATGTCAATAAATGGCAGCTGTATGAAATATAGCAGAAAGATAGCCAGAACCCGGTGCTGAGAAGCCTAATATGGGAGGATAGCTTGATTCTATCATATCAAGATGAGCCTGGGGCCGGGCATTGGTGGCACACACCTTTAATCCCAGCACTCGGGAGGCAGAGGCAGGCGAATCTCTGACAGCCTCCAAAACAATACAGAGAAACCCTGTCTCGTAAAAACAAAACAACAACAACAAAAAAAAGCAAACAAACAAAAAAAGAGCCTGGGTGCCATATAAATATCCTGTCTCAAAAAACATATAGCTTGCAAAGCACATATACATAGGTGTGTGTTTATATGGTAAAAGGAAAATCACAAGATTATGTTGAGTTCTCCTTTCTAATATGCAATTGATTAATTACAAGATAATTATCTATAAAGTGAATAATATCACCTCAATCATTAGACTAAGTTTAAATATTGTAAAAGAAGGCAAACAACTTTGAAACAAGCCCATAGGAGTAATTTACAAAACTACAGGCATTCATAAGTAAAACGTGTTGAAACTACCCAAGACCTTGTTTAAGATAACAAAAGGGACAATTCAGTTTTAGGTCGTTCTCAACCTATCACTAAATTGTTTCAAACGACGTGTTTTTGCTGGAATGTTAGTAACTAATCTGACTGTATGATAAAACTGTTCTCCACAGACATGGATGGGGACAATCAGACAATGGTCACAGAATTCCTCCTCCTGGGACTCTCTGGACAATCAGACAAAGAAGAGATTGTGTTTGGGATGTTCCTGTGGATGTACTTAGTCACCATCTCTGGGAACCTTCTTATCATGCTGGCCATCAGCTGTGACCCTCATCTCCACATACCCATGTACTTCTTCTTGGCCAACCTCTCCAGTGTAGACATTAGTGCTCCATCTGTCACTGTTCCCAAGGCACTGGTGAATCATGTGTTGGGAAGTAAGTCCATCTCTTACACAGAGTGTATGACCCAGATCTATTTCTTCATAGCGTTTAGCAACATGGATGGCTTCCTCCTGAGTGTGATGGCCTATGACCGCTACGTGGCCATTTGTCACCCTCTCCACTACACCCTGATGATGAGGCCCAGACTCTGTGTCCTCCTGGTGGCCATATCCTGGGTCATCACCAACCTGCACGCTCTCTTGCACACTCTCCTCATGGTTCGTCTCACCTTCTGTTCCCGCAATGCTGTACAGCATTTCTTCTGTGACCCCTACCCGATTCTGAAGCTCTCGTGTTCTGACACCTTCGTCAATGACCTGATGGTCTTTACCGTTGGTGGGCTGGTATTTCTGACCCCATTTACATGCATTGTTGTTTCCTATGCCTACATCTTCTCTAAGGTTCTGAAGTTAAAATCTGCCCATGGAATAAGGAAAGCCCTGTCCACTTGTGGGTCTCACCTCACTGTGGTCTCTCTCTTCTATGGGTCAATCCTGGGCATCTATATGCACCCTTCATCCACCTACACAGTACAGGACACAGTGGCCACTGTTATCTTCACAGTGGTGACACCCATGGTCAATCCCTTCATCTATAGCCTGAGAAATCATGACATCAAAGGAGCCCTGAGGAAGATAATGCTTAGATCTTAGTACCTGAAAAATGTTGAACAGAGAGAATTCTGGACATCATGAATTTGTTCATCTTTACAAAGAAACCCATGTAGCTAGGTCGGAACCATTCCAGGAACTAGGGCTATGTGATCATAGTAATTCCTTTTAAATTTGAGTTTGACAAGAGATTATTGTTCCCAAATGAGTAATTTATTATTTCTTTAAATGCTTGGTTTGAAAGCACTAGTTTTATAGGCAAGAAAACTTGAAGATTGTACATATTTGAAATTATTTCCTTGGGGAAAGGTCCAACAACTGTCTAAGGCAGGGCTCCCACAGTGAACTAGAAAACATCATCAAAGGACTATATAGCTGACCCTCTTCAGAGTTGCAGGTCCTCAAAAAGTTTCAGTTATCCTGGTGACTGATAAAGACAGGCTAGTTTGCCTGGGTCTGAATGAGTATGAGATGTTAATAGAATCATCGATCATTTCTACTGTACGGGTTTCTTCACTGCTGTAGGGAGCAGAGGAAACCCTGAGTGAATGTGGACTATTGACACTATAGTCGCATGGAGGGCTCCAATACCTCGGCCCCATGAGATTAGCACGTGAGGCTCAATAGCTTTCCGTGGGAGTCCAAGTGTGAGAGAGTGTGTGCAAAGAATAGCAACTACAGCTTTCTCCTCTACCTTGTTTGCAGCCTGAGACTGCTCAGCTACAGAGACCTCCTCCTAGGAGGACAAGCTAACCCCCCCCCCCCCGGGTTGTACATAATTAACACACTGAGGTTCTGGGCTGTGATCATTAGTAGGTGCCCTCCATGAGAGTGAGAACCCCCTACGTGATCCCAGCTTTCCTTTCTACCACCCCTAGTTGTTGGGCCCCAGCCCCCATGGGGTTTCTGTGAGTCGCTGGTCAGCCAACAAGTGCATCCTGTTTTCCAGTCCAAGTGCATCCTGTTCTCTAGTTCTGGCTTACTGCCCCAGACTTGCCCCACTGACATCAACATCTAGTACCAAGAAAACACGATCTCTTCCACCTGGGGTTTTTCCACTGTGCTGTTAGCCTGTATATAAGGCCGCTCCCTCTCCACAATAAAGGAGAGACCTCTCAGCACAAACAACCGGACGTCTTGTCTTTCAGTTCAATCTCCAGGCTTTCACCGGATGTATTAGACTCACTCATGGTGCAGGTGCCACAAGTGAAGGTTCCACTGAGATCTGGAGAGACTTGGAAAGACTGGGAAAGAAAGGAGATTGGAAAAGAGACTCGGGAAAGAAAGGAATTGAAAATGGGTACCTCAGCTTCTAACAGTAAAATTGAATGGTTTGGTCTCCAGGCTTTTGCCCAACCCACCAAGATAGGGAAAGAAGGGAGAATATGAGAGATCGCCCTCAGAAGTTATGAGGGTGAATTGAAAAGGAGTACCAAGTTACAGGTACCAAGTTAAATCTCCAGGCTTTTGCCCGACACCGAGATCAGGAAAGAAAGGGGACCCAGAGAGATCGTCCTTGAAGGCTGGCCAGCAGGTAAGGATTTGTGAGGATGTATTGGAAAATGGGTACCTCCGCTTCTAAGGCTGTATTGACAGAACAGTTAGTAAAATTGTTAAAGAGAAAAGGTACCAGCATCGAGCGAAAGACAGCTAAAGATTTTAACTTTGGAAAAGACAAGTTCATGGTTTTTGCATTTGGGAGGGCTTAGTATCCCTGATTGGGAACAAGTTAGAAATGACCTCCAAAGGGCTCTTCAGAAAGAGGGGCCAGAAAGTTTTCCTATTGCCGCCTTTCCCCTTTGGAGATTAGTGAAAGATGCCATATTGAGTGATAGTGCCAAGATAAAGGAACAAATGGCTGACCTTGAAAAAACATTTAAAAATTCTCGGGTGGAACAGTTAACCAATTACTGTCCATGGTTAGTCTTAAACTGTACTCCCAGTGATTGGCTACCATTGTCCGCGCCACATTACAAGGAGTGGGTACAGCTTCTCAAATGGAGAGATAATGAGGGGCACACAGGACTTTTTCAACAAGATATGGGAGCAGTTATTACCACTCAACCAGTTATTAACACTCTACCAGTTGCTTTAAGAAATCCGGTTACTCGTAAGTTGGGAGATTGGACAGTACTGGGACATTTTTAGCTGGGGCCATTGTGACTAAGCCTCCACCCATACAGCCTTTTCCAATCACATGGAAGTCAGAGCAACCTGTGTGGGTAGACCAATGGCTCCTATCTAAAATAAAATTGGAAACTGCTCATCAGCTGGTGCAAGAGCAATTGGAGGCTGGACCTCCCCTTGGAATACACCTAGTTTTGTTATAAAGAAAAAATTAGGAAAATGGCGCCTGTTACAGGATTTGAGAGAGGTCAGTAAAACTGTGAGGTCATGGGTGCCTCACAACTAGGTTTGCCCACTCCTGTAGGAATTCCAAAAGATTGATTTTAATTGGTCATCGCCCTATCCTTTTTGGTCTTTCCCTCCAATCATGCTCCCACTGGGGTCTTTTGGCAGATTGGACCCATTCTTTGGGTACATGATCAGACCTCTCCTACTAAGGCAGTTAGAGCATACCCACAAGTAGTTATACAGCTTATTCTTGGGGCTTATAAGATAAGTTTGCAAATCTTTGGCAAAGGAACTGATGTTATTGTTATCCCTTGCCACTCCTCTCAAATTGCCTAACTACAACAGAATATTGATGATTGGAAATGGAAAGATGGTGAATTTCAGGCCATGAGGGCCTTTTTCGGCCTTTTGTTTCGATTCAATGATTGGCTTGAGCTGTTCTATCACAAGAGATTTCAATTAAAGAAGTTTCATTTCAACAAACTAATCATGACCTAGGGAAAAAGAATAACTAAAAGATGTATGTATGTTCTGTGTATATGATGTGAAATATGATTGTGAATGTTGACAAAAAGAACTGCTTAAATTGCCTTGCATATGACTAAATAGATACTTAAGTTGCTTCAGATATAGTTAAGAAGCTACCTAAATTGCTTTGGATACAGTCAGAAAGAGCATTCAGCCAGTCAGTGTCTTAACAGGAAAGGTTGGCGATTTAGTCCTCAGAGCCCGTCAGTGGAAAAATAACAGAAGCCTATAATATGGCCTGAGAGCCAAAGAAATCTGTATGGATGATTCTAGAGAGTTTAGCAGAGGAGAGGATACAGAAATTCTCCTAAATTTTTATGGTTGGAAAAAGAAATCTAGAGGAAAAAAAACTTTTGAGATGAAGCCTCAGGGAAACTGCTGCCCTGTTAGACCCCACCTACAGAGGAGTAGTGTAGATACAAATTAGGCCATGTCATATATCTTAGCTGATACAAAAGAGGCCTTATCAACTAGCGAGAGCTTTACAGATTGAATTAGAAAAAGAGTAACAGTGAAAAACTATGGGAAGCTTATGCTGTCTCCCCAGTCAAAGTGTTAAATCCTTATTTTGAAGCAGTATCAGATATAATACAGAAATGCCATATGGAATCTAGGAGATATTTTGTCAGACAACAAAGTATAATGCATGTTCCTTATACCAAGCAACAAGTTGATTGGTTGTTTCATGGGAAAATACTTTTACTCAATTTTCAGGGAGACTTGATAATCAGTTTCCAGCTCATAGACTGCTGCAATTTGCACTAACACATCTTTTTGTATTTCCAAAATAGTAAAGAGAATTCCTGTAAGTTTCTACTGCTGGTTCTGCTAATAGAAGAGCAGCTTATGTTATAGATGAGAAAAAATACATGGAGTGAACAACTCCAGCTTCAGCTCAGATAGTCAAGTTACAAGCTGTCACAATGGTTTTCCAACTCCTAGTAAATGATTCACTTGATTTGTGTGTGTGTTTTAAAGCTCTTCAAGTAATAGAGAGAGTTGAATGCATAGGAACTAGCAATGATCAGGTTAAAATATTGTTTGAGCAAATTCAAAATACAATTCATCTAAGAAAATTGCTGCATTTTGTGGATGACATAAGAGCTCATTCAAACCTCCCCAGCTCACTGGCTAAAGGGAACTAGTCAACACATTAACAAAATGTGTGGCTCTCTCTCAGGTAGAGAGAGATCTGCAGTCTCATAACCTTCACCATTAAAGTAGCAAAAGTCTAAGAAAGCAATTTTGTTTAACTAGAGAGACTGCTCCTCAAAATTGTCAAACAATGAGGTATGCCCACAATATTTATCTTTAACTAATTTAAAAATGAACCCTTGAGGCCTACTTCCTAATCATTTATGGCAAATGGTTGTTACTCATATTACAGAATTTGGCAAGTTAAAATATGTGCACATGGCAGTTGATAGGTATTCAGACTTCTTGACGGCCACTATACAAACTGGAAAAGCCACCAAACATGTGATAAGTCATTGTTTAAAAAATGTTTTGCTTACATGGAAGTTCCAAAAATAATAAAAAACAGACAACAGGTCTGGATATACTAGTAAGGCATTTCAGCTATTTTGAACTCAATAAAAAAATTGATCACAACTTAACTTCAAAAGAAGGGGGGGAGTAATGACCCAAGTCTCCACACGATGCATTAAATCATGCACTCCTCATTTTAAATTTTTTAAATGTGGATACCAGTGAGCAATCTGCTGCAGACAGATTCTGGCATGATGGAACTCGACTTTTGTACTAGACAGTGGAGAAGACCCAATTCTGCCCTAATTTGGGGTTGAGGGTGTGTTTGTGTTTTCTTGCAGGAAAAGAATAAAGCTCAGTGGCTGCCAGAACATTTGGTGAGATGCATAGAGCAGAGATAAACCAGACCTGAGACCATGGGAGCCTGCCCAAGCCAGTTCGAGTGAGATCCCCCGTGGGAGCCTGCCCAAGCCAGTTCTCGTGAGATCCCCCGTGGGAGCCTGCCCAAGCCAGTTCTCGTGAGATCCCCTGAACCAGTGTTCCTGACCCTTAATGTCATTGAATCTACAGCCCAAGAAAGAAAGAAAGCAGTCAGCTCGAGATTTCCAGTTTCTCAACAGGCCTGCTGCATCAACTTCCCAGACCCGTGAGCTTTCATCCCAGAGCCAACAAAGAACTGGATGACTAACAGTTTGCCCTTGACACCTTGAGACACAGAATTCATTTTGCCAGTTTTTTCCTTTGGGGAAAAAAGGACTCATTTAAAATAATTGAACACTAGTATGGACCGTGATGAGTGGCAAAAACCCCTTTGCAGTATTTGAGCAGGATATGGCCGCTTAAAAAGCTGTTGGAGTGGTGAAATACCAGCCTTGGTGGTTCGTGTTCTTGGAATCAAGCCTATGCCAGTGTATTTCTCTGGAGAAATGCAACTTGCCCTAATGCGGCAAAAAAGAGACTTTGGCATCACTGCTGGGGTGATTGTAGTTATCGCTGTGAAAGACCCTGGCCCAGTCTAAACAGGCAGCTGAGGCTTATGGAAAATTCCGTTTCCCCCACAGCTGAATAGTCATTGCTATCAGAAGGGAGCTCTGCCCAAGGATACAGGCTGCTGGGTATCTGCTGCGACCAGATGGCCAGCCCAGCAAGGTTGGGCAAGCACAGAAACCTATTGTTCCTCAGATAGGGCCAAGGCCGAGACTTGAGTTCCAAGCAAAACCTCAATTGCCCTCTTTCTGAGCCCCAGCCTCATTTAAATTACCCAATCAGGGTCCTGTTACTAGGCTTCTCGCTTCTGTACTGTGCTTTTTGCTATAAAAGAACCCCTGAGTCCCCAGCTCGGGGCTCTCAGTTCCCGAGACTGAGATGCCCCGGGTACCCGTGTATTATCAATAAAGCCTCTTGCTGTTGCATCCAAGCTCGTGGTCTCGTTGTTCCTTGGGTTCGGGTCTCCCTTCCGTGAAAGTATCCCTTTTGGGGTCTTTCAGCTGTTGCTGCTACAGCAGCCATTGTGTCTGGGACTGCCATCTCACAGTCTGTAACTACAGCCAGCACAGTGGATAAACTGGCAGGGGAAGTAACAGAGGCTCTCAGCACTCAGAGCCCCTTAAATAACTTAGTCCAGATAGGAATTAAACCTGTTTGCCTACCCTGGTGCACATTTGTGTTGCCCCTGCCAAAATTAATGCTTATCAATTGGCCAATCAAATTATTAGGATGAACAAGACCTGGGTTCCTTCATCCCCTAGAGAGATCCTCCTTGGGGGATTATAGATGGCAGGACATTTAATAAAACAATGGGCTGGGTCCCCATCTCTGGGCCTTGTAACCATAGGACTTATTATCATATGCTTCATTTGGCTAAGGTGCCTCAGCACTAGACAAGCCCAGGCTCGATTTGTCACTCAAGGACCACAGAGAATCCCTCAGCTCGACTATGGTTGAGCCTACAGAAAAATTAGACAGCCAATGACAGGTGAGACTAAGGGGATGCCAGCCAACCTAAGACAGGAGGGTCATGCAGCCTGGGTGATTTCTCCATTGATGGGTAAAGTTGGCATTAACATCCTAGTCACCTGAGACAGGCACTAATTTATATATAAAGAAGGGGGAGATGTTGGGCCCCAGCCCCCACAGGGTCTCTGTGAGTCGCTGGTCAGTCAACAAATGCATCCTGTTTCCAGTCCAAGTACATCCTGTTCTCTAGTCCTGGCTTACTGCCCTGGACTTGCCCCACTGGCATCAACAACTAGCATGAGGAAAACACAATCTCTTCCGCCTGGGGTTTTTCCACTGTGCTTTTAGCATATATATAAGGTGCTCCCTCTCCACAACAAAGGAGAGACCTCTCAGCACAAACGACCGGACGTATTGTCTTTCATTTCAATCTCCAGGCTTTCACCCAATATATTAGACTGGCTCGTGGAGCGGGCGCCACACCTGGTCAGCATTCCAGGACCCAAGCTGCCACAGGTCACAGTGCATGACCGTTCAGGTGACTCTTCCTGTGTCTCAACACCCAGCACAGCCCAGGACATGGCTCTTGCTGAACTCCCCTTCATAACACACAACCTGACTGTGGTGTTTCACTACTGAGCACAGGGACAAGACAGGAATGAGCAATGGATGTTTCACACAGCATCTGTGTCCCAGATGGAATCCTTAGTGTCCCTTCAAGCGTCTTCCTGAAGCAGAGACAATCTTAAAGCTGAAGTGTCCAGCATTACTATAGCACCTTAGGGACACAGGGACATAAATTAATGGTAGGAACTGAATTGGAAGCCGGAACTTTGATTCCAGCTCTGAGCTCATTTGGCTTATGGTATTAGCGTCTAGGATGTCAGACTCTTCTACTCCGCACCTGAGAATCAGGGGCCACAAGGTTGCTTCCCACTGTCTTCATGTCCAGACAGCACTCCTGTCAATCTCTACTTAGTCATAAGCAGCCAAGCTCCACATCTCTGTTCCTCAAATGTCAGTGAAAGCTGTGAATAAGGAGGGTAAGGGGCTGAAGATGCACTGGGTGGATCCCTCAGTGGAAACAGGTGCCCAAAATATGTCCTCTGACCTCCACATGGGTTCTGTGCCCCACCCTACAAGAGCAAAATAAAGAGGCAGATGAATGGGAAGGAAGTCAGGGTTTGTCAAAGGGCAGTGAGTCAAAAGCGGAAAAAAAATCACGCCACCTCTCCCCTCTGAGAAGTCATTGTTTGTCATGGAGAATGTCTGCTTGGAAGGAGTAAAAGAGCAAATACGACTAAAATATATTATGTACATTTTTAAAAATGTCACAGTGAAATCCATCATTCTGTACAACTAATCACTAATTTAAAACATGATAGAAGTTTTAAAAAGAAGTGTGCACACATAAAGCCCTCACAAAAGGAGTCTGGTGACATTTTCTCTAGGGCTGAGTTGGTAGACTTCAGGCCTGGTCCCTCACCTCGACTGCTGGGAGGACCATGCAGGCTGTTTGAATCTTAGTCGCCAGCGACTGTGAGGATCACAAGGATTAGGAGGTGTGGCCTTGTTGGAGGAGGTATGTAACTGGGGGTGGACTCTGAGGGTTCCAAAGCTCATGTGAAGTCCATTTTTTCTGAAGTCCCTGTGCTCCGTCTCTGTCACTCTCTCTCTGCCTATGGATCAGAATGTACAACTCTCAGCTACTTCTCCAGCACTGGGAGGGAAGGCATGGCTTAACAACTCCTCTTGTGTTGGTCAGTAGGGAGACAGAAAGTGCACCTGTGCTGGTGAGAGCTCCTCCTCCTCCACCACCCTGCTCATTCCGTGCAGGCCTCCAGCCAATAACTGAAAAGATCCATCTCTAACTCATTTCTTACGGATTTTAGACTCTTCATCACATACTGTATCACAGAGAAATCTTTAGAGAGAGACTTAATGAGAGCATGGCAGACAGTAGTGTGGGGGGGGCTCTTGTGATAACCTACTGGAGAGAGAGGTTTTATGTATCCGTAATGCTAGTAACTCACGTGTGGGTGTGTTCACGGGTAAGGAGAACTTACTGGGGTAAACAGAGCTAGGGAGACTAGACTCTCTCTCTCTTTGGGTTTCGATTTGGAGAGCAGCTTGTGGACCTTTGGTTTCAGCTTTCTTGACTTTTGAAGTAAGTGATTTCTCTTTCAATAAATTATCATAGGACATCCATATTTTGTGTAGTTTAATATTTCTGAATTATCTGGTGTCAGTAAGTAAGTTTACCCAGCCTCTCGGTCCTCCTCCTCCCACCCTGGCCGGGTGCCCACTGCTAGCTTCGGCCTGTGCATCTCGGTGCCCCCGGAAGCTCTCCTAAGTCACTGGGTTTTCCCAACTCAGTCCCATTCTCCTGCTCGGTGTGCTTTTCTTCTGCTGAACCGGGTTCCAACCCTTTTGTTCATCCGGTGCCAAGGACCCCCGGCGTTCCAGAGACCACGCGTTTCTGCAGCCCTCCCATCCACCCACAAATCAACACTTCCTCCACGCCAGCCAGGGGGAACCTGGTCCCCAGGATGCTTTAGGAACAGGCGCCTTGAACAGCCACTAAACACCTTGGTTTCCCCTGACAGCAAGCCACGCCTCTATCAGCAGTTGCTGAAATGAGCACCCGAAAGCCACATGGCATTCACTTTCCGTCCTGCCTGTAAGGTTTTGCAGCACTCCAAAACTTCAAGTTCCTGCAATCTGCACAGGGCTCTTTCCATAAAACCCTCCTTGCTAACTTTTGCAAAAGTTACCTAGCATTTTTTTTCAGATCCAACGGGAAAATACAGAGCACCCTTGGCGAAGCTGTGTTTGGTGGCACACCGATGCCACCTGCTGGCCACGCATAGTCATTGCAGGTAAACATCCTTTTTTTTTTTTTTTTTTTTCAAACGGAGATCATTGGAGTAGTTTAGTTTGTGATAAGATTACCTACTGTATACCATGGCAGATAATCTTACGATGCAGAATGTTAGAGATTCATTGCTTATTACATGAATGACATCATGTGAGAGGATTATAATATTTATATTATATTTATAATAAATTATAATAAATATTTATATATTTATTTATTAGCATCATAATTCACATAATATCCTGGAAGAGAGGGCTTGATCATAGGGAAGAAAGCAGGGAAGTTGTGCAAACTATTAGTAAATTAGAGACAAAAATTCAAAATCTTCAGGTTAATGGGGAAATGTCTAGCACAGTAGATACCTTGGAACTGAAACATAACAACTTACAAGACAATTGATTCCCTGCTCACTGCCCTTACGGCCAAAATAGAATCGATTCAGCAGGACATTATCAGGCTTGCAGAAACAATTCATTCCATGTCTGATGACTCGACTAATAACACTCAGAAGCTGTTAAACTTATTGAAACAATCCATCCTGTTTCTGAGGATAATGAACAGTTAGCACATAGAACACTGTTCCTGGAAGGCAACTTACATGCTATTCAAATAATATCTAAAGATGAGAGTATTAAATGCTTGGAATCATATATAAATGATAAGTCCAAGGAACGGGCAGACTCTATTAAGTCCTTAGAAAAATTTTTGAACCAGGAAATTCAATCACTCAGAGAAACGGTGGTCACAAGACTGCATTTCTTAGATGACTTACAATCTGACACATCAGATTCAGCAATTCTAGCACCAAGTCATGACAGAGGTTTACCTACACCTCAAAGACACCGGGAAGATCTTCCTAAGGTTGTTATGCCATGTCCTATGGCTTTCCCAGTATCTATAACTGGAAAACCACCAACGGAGAGGAATCCTAATGGTTCCATTGCTTACCAATGGGAACCCACACAAATGAAAGATCTCAAAGGAATCAAGCCGATCATTGTCTCTTACAGGGTCCACTCCCTGCATATCTGAGAACTGTTAAATGCTTGGGCAATTACCAATTATGTTACCCCAAAAGATCGGCATCATTTGATTTCAGCAGTGTTAAACAATTTGTCTCAAATACAATGGAGAGCTTTATGGAGGTAGGAAGCAAGGGCCCTCAAGCTTCAAGGCCTAAAGAAAGGTTATGAATCCACCCCCAAGATAAAATTCTTGATGAGGGCACTTATGTTGACCTACAGGCTCAGGCTGAATATGATGATCATATCGTGTCTTTATGCTGTACAGCAGCTCTGAATGCTTTGAATAAGTTTCATGAACCAGGAGAAAAAATTGTACAGTATACCAAAGTGATACAGGGTCCTAGAGAAAGGTTCACTGAATTCTTACAAAGATTGTCCAGAGCAGTAGAATTACAAGTAACTGATTCAGATTCCAGGTGACTCCTTATAGAATCTCTAGCTTATGAGAATGCAAATCCATAATGCAAACAGGTATTTTGGTCATTAAAAATCAGATCAGCATCATAGGGCAAATGGGTCTTATATACAGCTAATATTGAATATAATGATCAAGATACAGGAACTTGGGTAGGAGAGGCAATTTCTTTTTCTTCTTTTTTTTCTTTTTTTTTCTTTTTTTTTTTTTTTGGTTTTTTGAGACAGGGTTTCTCTGTATTGTTTTGGAAGCAGTCCTGGAACTCGCTTTGTAGACCAGGCTGGCCTTGAAGTCACAAAGATCTGCATGCCTCTGCCTCCCGAGTACTGGGATTAAAGGCATACGCCACTAACGCCCGGCAGAGAGGCAATTTCTAAAGGCCTAAAGAGGCACTAAGATGCCAAATGCCTTAACTTTGAGGAGATACAAACTTGGGTTGGAGAAGCAATCTCCAGAAGTTTAAAAAGACATAGAATGCCATATGTTTTAATTGTGGTAGAATAGGACATCTTAGTAGGAATTGTAGGCAAAGCATTTCTAGAAATAATGCTCCTCCTAAGAATGATTCATACAGAAGACCTCAGCCTTCTGGATTATGTAGGAGATGTGGCTGACACCAGATCAATGAATGTAGGTCGACCACAGACAAACAAGGTGACCCTTTACAATTGGGAAACTCCTCAAGGGGCCTCTCGAAGACCCCCATGTCAAAAGTGGTCGGGTCATTCCTAGTCATTGTGGAGGACAGTTTCTCCCAGGACAATTAGAAGATCTACTGCCTATTGTAAAGAATAATAGCACTCTAACTGATAGATTATCTACTAAGGAGGTATCAATTGTAACTGGAGGAAACAAAAAACATATATTTTGGCAAACTTCTATACAGGATCACAGACCCAAATTACCAATTAAAATGGATAATAAGGTATTTTTCAGGATTTTAGGTGCTGATAATGATATCTCTAAAACTTGGCCCTCCAGTTGGCCCTTACAAGAAGTAAATGTCCAGTTCTTAGGGATTGGAACCTATCTCAAGTAACAGAGCACGAGATGGGTTGAGTGTACAGGGTCAAAGGGCAAAGAGGAAAACTGATATTGCTATAAATCTCTGGGGTCGTGATTTATCACAATAATGGAATACCCAGATTAACATTCCTCCTGTGTCAGATATGAATCATAACCTCTTAGTGGTTGAAAAAATATTGTAAGGCACTACAGTAAACAGATGCCAAACATACAGGCTGTACAGAAACAGTATTCTATTGTCACACCTACAGAGGGACCAAAAGCACTACCCTTAAAATGGCTAACGATGAACCTCTCTGGGGTAGGGCAATGGCCTATGACCTCTGAGAAATTAGAGGCTTTAGAAAAGCTGGTTCAGGAACAGCTAAATGCAGGACATATTGAAGAATCTACCAGTCCATGGAATTCTCCTATATTTATTATCAAAAAGAAGTCTGGTAAGTGGAGAATGCTTACTGATCTGAGAGCTATCAACAAGATAATTCAGCCTATGGGCTCTCTATAGCCTGGAATGCCATTACCTTCTCTAATACCTAAAGGATGGACAATTATAATAAGTGATCTATAAGTTTGCTTCTTCACTATACGTTTACAAGAAAAAGGGAAAAATTTGCCTTCACAGTGCCTACCTACCTATAACAATTCTCAACCAGTATGGAGATTTCAATGGAAGGTTTTGCCACAGGGAGTGTTAAAGCGTCCTACTTTATGCCAGTATTTTGTGCAAAAACCTTTGGAAATAATTTGTAAACTATTTCTGCAATCCATTATTTACCATTATATGGATGATATACTGCTGGCTGATTTTAAAAAAGGAATGTTGGAAAAGCAGTAAAGGAAATTTTACCTCACTTGAGATTACAGATTGCCCCCAAAAAAATACAAAAAGAAGAGTCTATTAACTATTTAGGTTATAAAATAGATCTACAGAAAATTAGACCACAAAAAAATACAGATCAGGAGAGATCATTACCAGACTCTGAATGATCTTCAAAAACTACTAGGAGAAATTTCTCAACTACAGACAATTATTTGAGTAGACGGGAATGTTTTAAAACACCCGAAAATGGCCCTAAAAGGATACAGGGACTTAAGTAGTCCATGAATATTATTAGTTGAGGCTGAAAAAGAATTAGAATTGTAGAACAAAGAATATTAGAAGCACATGTGGACGGTGTGGATCCAAAACTGGTCTGCATTCTGGTTATTTTACCATCTAGAGAATACCCCTCTGGGATATTAATGCAGAGGGAAGACATCTTACTAGAATGGGTATGCCTGCCCATAAACAGAATAAAAAACTGAAGACATATATAGAAAAGATCTCTGATTTGATAGTAAAAGGTAAGTTAAGACTTTGTCAACTAACTGGAAGGGACCCAGCAGAGATTATTGTACCTTTAACAAATGAGGAAATTTCCTCCTTATGGAAGGATAACAAATATTGGCAAAGGGCTTGCAGTGACATTTTGGGAACAATTAGCAACAACTATCCCAAAACAGAGATATTCAAATTAATAAAGAAAACAATTTGAATCCTTCCACATATTGCCAGAAAAATGCCAATCTCTGGAGTTCTTACATTCTACACTGATAAACAAAGTCAGGTAAGGCAGGTTATAAATCAGGTAATATAAGTAAAGTAGTTCAAAGCCCTTACAACTCTGTACAAAAGGCAGAGTTGTATGCCATTCTCATGGTACCTAAAGACTTTTCAGAGCCTCTCAATATAGTTACGGATTCTCAATATGCAGAGAGTCATCTTACACATTGAGATTTCAGAATTTGTTCCTCATAATACAGAATTAACCTCATTGTTTCTACAGTTACAGGAAGCCATCAGAAATAGGACTCATCCTATAAATATAGCACACATCACATCCCATACAGGTCTTCCAGGTCCTCTAGCACAAAGCAATGATGAGATTGATTGCTTATTAGTAGTGTGTTGGAAGCTTCGGAATTTCATAAGAAACACCATGTTAACAGCAAAGGTTTAGAGGATTTTTCTATCACTTGGCAACAAGCCAAGGAAATAGTAAGAAACTGCCCCACCTGTTCATTCTATAATCAAACTCCATTACCAGAAGGCAGTAATCTCAAAGGTATTCGCAGAAATGAAATTTGGCAAATAGATGTATTTCACTTTCCAGAATTTGGAAGTTTGAAATATGTACACCATACCATAGACACGTTCTCAGGCTTCCAATGGGTTACTACCGCCCTCAGCTCTGAAAAGGCTGATTCTGTTATCACACACCTCTTAGAGGTGATGGCTGTTATGGGTATACCTGCACAAACAAAAATGTACAATGCTCCAGCAAATGTCTCTAGCAAATTGGAACAGTTTTTCAAATATTATAACATAAAACATGTAACTGGTATACCTTACAATCCTACAGGACAATCAGTGGTTGAGAGATCTAACCACACCTTAAAAGAAATGCTTCATAAACTGTTGGGGGAAGTCCTGTGCATTTGTCAATAAAGCACTGCTGGCCAATAGGGAACCAAGATAGGTGGGACTAGGAGTCCAGGAGGATTCTGGGAAGGAGAAACACAGAGAGTCAAGATGTAACGCCATGGGGTAGGAAGCCTGGAAACCTCTCCGGTAAGAGAAATACTTAGATTAACAATTATGGGGTAATTACTTAAGTCAGAGCTAGCCAGTAAGAAACAAGCAAGGCCAACAGCTTCATAATTAATACAGCGTCTTGTGTGTTATTTGGGGACTACAACGCAGCAAAGCCCAGGCGACTGGCGGGTGATAAACAAAGAGGCTAGCAAGGAAAAGGCTTCCCTTTACAATAAACAGCCAGGGGTGACAAAGACCCCCAAACACAGATTACATAATGCATTACTAACATTGAACTTCCTTAATGCTAATGAGAAAGGTCAGACAGCCGCAGAAAGACACTGGGCTACAGAAAAAAAACTTCTGAACTAAACCAACGGTGTATTTCCAGGATGTTATGACCTCAGTTTGGAAACCAGGATATGTGTTACGTTGGGGAAGGGGTTTTGCCTTTGCTTCCATAGAAGAAAAACTTTGTATTCCATCAAAATTAATCAAGATTCAATCTGAACAGGAGAAACCTCAGGAGGAGGAAAGATGACAGCTCATCCACAGTCATATTCTACAACATGTAAGGTAACCTCACAAAGGAAGGGAAGAGTTTTGTTTTTGTCTACACAGGGACATTCATCTCCAAACAGCGAGAAAATACTGGACATATGGATACATGAAGAAGAGAGGCTAACTACCCAGAGGACCATCAAACAATCAATAATCCACTGTGTGGTATCAGTGTCTAACTCTCTCCATCTTGTTCTTATAATATCCATTTCTCCTTGCTTGTTAATACTCTTTTAGTCCCAACTCATTTAACTGAAGCTGACTTTGGAGTTGGATTGTCTCTCCTACTCTAAATCCAAGCATGTTGTTAAAATAAAATTCAGAATTTCTGTGTTATATCAAGGAGCCATTGATGTAAGACAGAAGAAAACAAAATCCAGGGACTGTCATCTGTTTATACTGAGTTCTTTCTCTGAAAGTCTAATTTCCTTCACATATTCCATCTTCCTTATTGTTGCCTTTCCCAGTATGCTTACATATAAAAGTTAATATTAATTTTTGAGTTTTCCATAGAACAAGGAATTTCCTGACAGGAATCTTCAAACACTTCGGAAAAAAATGGGGTCCCACTTCATTGACTCCACCTGATCTGACTTGATGCATCTGAACTGCCCCACATCATCGACTCCACCTGACAAGTACCATCTGGAAACCGGTTTGGAACTACATCGCTCGACACAACTCCGGACGAATGAACTGACATGGTGCGCCTCCTATAATCTGGCCAGAGCTTCAGACAAGAGCTTCAATCAACATTAGAACTCCAGTCAAGAACTTCAACCAAGCATCTCCCTCCAACAGAGACTGAATGCAAATGAGACTTTCGTTACACTAACATTTTATTCCTACAGGATCCCATTTCAGCAGGACGTAGTTTTGAGAATTCCATGCCCCCTTTCTCTACTGTTGATATTGCAGGATAGTTTACACCTGTTAGTGTTAGTTTTCAATTATTTAGGTTTGAGATCGGAAGGAAGTGTTCAGACTTGGGCATCTCTTTCAGATAAGTTTAGGATTCAGTTGGGATAGATATGCTTAGGATAGGACATAGGTAAATTATAATTTGTTTATTATCTTTTATGTATACATGGTTTTTATATGTTTGAGACAGTTTGTATATTGACACAATTTAGTTTTGTCTTCAGTCTAAATCTTTTCTTTAGCCTTAAAGGGGAATTGTAGGGAGAGATTTTACATATCCATAGCACTAACCACTCCCCTGTGGGTGTATTCACAGGTACATAGAACATACGGGGTAGTAAATAGAGCTAGGGGAAGGAGACTTTCTTTGTGTTTCGGTTTTGACCTGGAGAACGTTTCGGTTTTGACCTGGAGAACGGTGTGTGGACCTTTGGTTCTCGACTTTTCAAGTGATTTCTCTTTTAATAAATTATCACAGGACATCCATATTTTGTGTAGTTTATTATTTCTGCATTAACCTACTATGTTAAATTGGTATTGGGTTTCACTATAAAGGATTAAATAGACACAAATAGAAGAATAAAAAAGATCTCTGCTTGTTTCTCTCCACCCTTCTCCTCACCCAGTAAATCTGAGTGAAGGCAACAAGTTCATACCATGCACAAGACCTTTCGGGCAATTCCAAGCCAGTATAGGAAAGGCAGTGCTTTCTGGATTGTGTCCTTACAGCCATCCCAGTCCAAGGCTGGGCATATTTCCAATTTGTTCCTGAGAAAGATGCTTTGTGTGACCGAACAAGAAGGTCCTCATGACAGCCTTGGTATACTTTATCTGGGGAATAGATGAATCTCAGTGCCATAATCTGAGCAAGCACTATGTATATGACTCCCTTACTCTGGTCAGAAGAGCAAGAGATATTTTTACAAAAAAATATATCTAGGCATTGGTCAAGAGAGCCTGACACCTCCCCCAAGTATAGCCACAGATGTAATGATAGCATCTGTCACGTGGCATCTAACATCAAGTCTCCTGGAATCTAGGAAGGTATGTTCCAATTTCAAAAGATCTAGGGGCTTGATAGTCCTACTCCCAACTACTCAGACTGATGCTGTGGTGGTCCATCTTCACAGCCCACTTTCCTTAGGCTCACTATGGAAACATACCTCTGAGCATGTCTATGAGAATGTTTCCAGAAAGGGTTAACCGAAGGAATAGCCACCCTGAATGTAGGTGGCACCATCTGAGAACCTAGATCCCAGACAGAACAAAAAGGATAAAATGAGCTGGACACCAGCATCCACCTCTCTCTGCTTGCTGGCTGCAGATACAATGTGACAAGCTGCCTCACATAGCCACCTGTAGCCACAGTGGACTACATCCCCTCAAATCATGAGCCAAAAGAAACCATTCCTTACGCTCCTTTTGTCACACTTTCTGTCACCGCAATGAGAAGATACACAGGTACAGAGCTGGACCTGGGTCAGTGGCCCTTTTCCAGAATCCTCTACTCTTGTGTGTCAGTTAAATCTCCAATACTTTTTTTTTTGCCAATTCACCCAACTTCAAACAAATATATTCTAAGTGCAGACTGGTTAGGTCTGTTGCCAATTAGGATCTCTGTTCATATCTCTCATCCTTTGACGAGAATAAAAAATAGGCAGAGATTATTTAGAAAGGATGTGACCAGCATCTTCAGTGAATCCCCTGGGATCCAGTAGATCCCCACAGGGAATGCACACCACTGACCTGCAACAGGAACAATGTTCTCCTTCCTTCATCAGCCCTTAGGGCTGTGGTTCTCAGCTTCCTAATGCGGCAACCCTTTTAATACAGCTTTTCATGTTGTGGTGACCTTCAGCCATAATGCTATTTTGTGTCTACTTCATAAATGTAAGAATTGTAATGTAAACATCTGAGATACGAACCCAAGGGGGCCCCAACCCACAAGTTGAGAATCACTGCCTTGGGGAGTCAGAGGAAGCAGGCAAACTCCCTCCTGAATAGCCTGTAATAAGGCACTTTGAGGGTTCCCTCCATGTAGACATCATAAAGCCACCAACAGGCATGGAATGAAACTGTTGAGCCCAGAGGAAGACAAACTGTACCGCCCACAGGAGGAGCAGCACCCTCACCACAGAGCAGTGAGAAAAGAGAGTGCTGCCACCTACACAGAGGTGGCCATTGTCAGTCAGCTTTTGCTTAAATTGCTCAGTTTCGTGGTGCCTGCTCTCCTATCTAGCAACCGTCAGGCCTGAAGAAGGTAAGGGAGAGACACATGGGGGAAATCTTGGTACATTTTGGTTATTTAGATAACATTTTCGGTGTTTCATTGTGGCTTGAGAGTACTTTGCCTCACCAAGGAACTCTATGGTAAGTAGAAAGTGCTTGTTTGATGGTGCCTGGAACTGGTGCAATGTCCCTGCTATGTACACCCCCACCCAGATAACCGCAGATCCCACACTCCCAAAGCTCTCCCAGAATTACCTTCTGCACAGTGATTTTGTAAAGTGTGATTCCAACCATCCCACATAAGACCTCAGAGCCATCCTGAGGCCCCGTCTATAGAGGTGTTAAACATCTGAGTGGAAAGGAAGCAGACCACTTTGGGGGAGATGCCATTCCTGATGGGAGACCTGTTTCAAGCATCATATAGGTTTCAGTAAGGGATTACAGGACTGGCAGGTGGAACCACATATCACCTACCAGGGTCCCTGCCAAACTCCTCTGCAGTCATGGAGCTTCAGTTTGCTTCCCGAGACACGAGAAGATGTCAGAGCCAGAACCTGGGGGAAAGGAATTCAGACCAGCTCAGGCAGTTGGATAAGAATAGGGTAATGGAATTAGAGAGTCGCTCTGTCACCTCTGACACCTGTGTCTGAGGCCAGCATAGGAGTGGTCTGGTTCTTGAGCCTGGGATATCCAGGTCCCTATGTCCTTGTACAGAAATATGGACAGAGACATGTGGATGGTAACAGAAGAGGAGACGGTTTGGAGGAGGAGAAAGACACTTCCAAGCCAGTGAGGGGACGGGGTGATTGGCAGGGACTGGAGAAAGCTCAAATGCTCGGGGATGCCTGGTAAACTGCACATTTGCACAAAGAATGGTTTTTTGGTGCATGCTCTATTACATGTCAGCCTTGGTGTGTTATCTGTCCTTGGTTTCTTTCATATGCAAAAGTCAACCCTTGCACCAGTAGTTAATCACTGAACTATCTGCTTGGTCCCCTAGATGCCTCTCTCTCACCCTCCTCTCCTAGTGCTCACTATTGTCACCCAGACCAGGTGAGGGGAGCTGAGAAGAACCTTCCGCTCGGGAATCCGATCCATTTGTAGATTAGACAGGAGCCAGGGTGGGTTCTGGGGCACCAGCCTCCTCTGTCTTTGTCTGCCACCATTTCCTCCGGAGGTGCAGCATGTGGAGGTGGGGTGTGGGCAGCAGGAGAGGGGTCCACTCGAGGTACAAGGTCCTGGTCAACCAGAAAGGGCGCTAGTGTTTCTCTTGAGATTCTTAAATGACGGTAGGCAATACTGACTTTAAAAGAAAATATTTTTCATTTTCATTTATCCTTCTCTCATATTTTATATCCTGACCTCAGTTTCCCTTCCCTCCTCTCCTCCTAGTCCCTCCAATCTTCCCTCTCCCCCAGATCCACTCCTCCTTCGTTTCCCTTCAGAAAAGGGCAGGCTTCCCAGGGATAACAACCAAACAGGGCATAAGTTACAATAAGACCAGGCACGTCCCCTCATATCAAGGCTGGATATGGTAACCCTGTAGGAGGAAAAGGGTCCCAAAAGCAGGCAAAAGAGTCAGAGACAGCCCCCTGTCCCTGCTCCCACTGTTGGGAGTCCCACAAGAACACCAACCTATACAACCATATCATATATGCACAGGACTAGGTCAGACCCATGCAGGCTCCCTGGTTGTCAATTGTTTTTTATTGTGTAATATCCTCCACACATTTTCCCTCATAGGCCAAGCACCATGCACCTGAGACTCTTGATGAATTTTGGCACATCTCAATTACCTTCCCCCTGCTGCTGGCTTTTCTTTCTTCTCTCTCCCACCCCACTGACTGTCATTCTTTCCATCTGTCTCTCTGTCTCTCCATCCTTCTTCCTGTATGCATGTATATGCATATGTGTGTTTTTGAGACAGGGTTTCGTATACTCGCAGGTTGGCCTCAAATGATCTTAAACTTCTGGTGCTCCTACCTCCATCTCAACAGTGCAGGATCAAAGCCAGAATTCCATGGGTGTTAGACAAGCACTCTGCTAACTGAGATGCAGTCCTAACCCATCCAGAATAGGTGATCAGAAACAACTGCCTGGAATAGAGGGCACATTCTCTGCTGCTTGGAGAGTCCTCTAACTTTGCTTCCCTGTCTCCTGGGGACATTCATAAAGTTACTACAGAGGAAGGCTCTCAGGACCACAAAGGAAACCAGCATAGAGAGCAACACAGGGCATTTTCTAAAGTACAGTGGTTGTTCACTATTACCTCTTCTATTTTCCTGACTGAGTGATGCCCTATGGGAATGAGTGTGTGATGGTTCCCGGGCTTAAGATTTCCCAAAAGTCAGAAATCCAGATTTCTTGTGAAATTTTTTAACTACCACCCAGTGTGAAATGTTTTTCTGAACACCAAAGATCTGTGTTCACCAACTTCCATTGTTAAGTAGCATCTTAGACAATCAGTTAGTGATGGAAGCTTCATTTTGTATCATAATTTTAGAGAGGTTTCAGTCCCTTGTCAATTGGCTGCTTTGCTTGTGGCCTGTGGTGAGACAGCACATGGTGCAGAAATGCAGGATGTAACAAAGTCAAGCATGTTGTAGCTGATAAGTATTGGATCCCTGGAGGCCCAGTTCCTTCGCGGCTGATGCAGTAAACCAAATCAAACCGAATTAATGAATTCAGATTTAATGAACGGGACAACGCAAAGCAAAGCACCCCTGGGTGGCCCGCAGGAGGGCAGGAGAGGAATCATGGCCAGCAGGGTCTTAAATAGCCAGTAGGCGTGGTCCCGGGCATCTCCAGGGGAGGAGCCACCGACCACAGGCTTTTTCAGGGGCAGTGTTAGAATAAGGCAGCTCCAGGGAGCCACTGCTTGGTGTGCGGAGGGCAGGGTCTGGAATGCTGCCCCCCGCCCCGCCCCAGCTGGAGATTCCAAACTGTAACTGGGACAAGAAAGTGGGGAGGGTCTGGGGTCACCTCAAGCATACATCCCAGTGGCCAGAAGTCCAACTTCGAAAATTTTTGTCTGTCTGTCTGTCTGCCCGTCTGTTTTTGTGTGTAGAAGTGTTAAGCCTGCATGTATTTAGTACACAACCTATGTGAAGTACTCATGGGGGTGAGAAGGTGGTGTCACATCCAGTAGAACTGGAGATACATCGCCTTGAGAGCTGCCAAGAGCAGCCAGGGCTCTTAACCAGCCTAGACATGACTCCAGTCCCAGGCTCTACCCTTCAAACTTCCAGCACTTCTCAGCAGATCGCCTTGGAAACCACGGCTACAACATATGGGCTTTCCGGAAGCAGTCCAGACACAAACTCAAAGAAAACACACCTGGAGGCCGTGTCTGGCTGGTAGAAACCAGTTTACCCACCTCTGGTCTCAGTAGTCACAGGCCCTGGGTTACTCAGAGTCTACAGGCTGTCCTCCTTCAGGGTGTCACGGCAGAAACTCTGCAGACAGACGACCTTGAACTTATCAACTCTGGCACGGGACGAGCAATGGCAGGGCCAGCTCTCAATTCTCACTATGTAGGAATGTATCTCTTGTTTTAAATGTCAATTTTATTTCTTTTTATAAACACTTTAAAAGATTTGTGTGAGGGGAGTACAGGCCTGCGGGTGCTTTGGAGGACAGGAGGGCATTCGATTCCCACACAGAGCCTACTGAGCGTCCTTCCTGCGCTGGGTTCCTGAACTGGTCACACTCTCCTTCTGAAGATTCCAGAAATGTTTGCCAGCACCTTCCCACTGTGCCCTGCCTCCTCACTGCGGGTGCTTTGAGGTCGGGCTCCTTTCCTGGCCTCCCCTCACTTCATGGCTGCTGCAGTGTCGACTTTCGCCAGCCTACAGCCTAACACTGTAGACAACCTTGCTTCAGTTTCAGTGGACTTTTACATAGATGAAACAAAGAAAGCAATGATCCAAGGAAGGTTGCTTGGGTTCAGAAGAACATGACCAGGAAAACATATGCATAAACACCAGTGAGCACATACTAAATATTGACAGGGAAGCCCTTTCCCAGAACTTTCTTCGGACAGGCCCATTTGAACACAATCGCCTGGCATGTACTGTCAATTATATCTAGAAAAGCATGGGAGCAAGGCAGAAGGCCATATCCAGACGCAGGGTACATTGACCAGATTGGGTTCTATGGCTATGTTCTGACATCTAACAAAAATAAACATGTCTTGTACATTGAATGTAAATGTTTGTCACAGGAGGCACAAAATCACATCCCAGAGTAATCCAGGGAACAAAGCACCTTTGAGGTTTTAAAAGGCCCTCTGCCTCCCCCCGGCCCCCAGCTTCTCCCACAGGTCTCCAAGGGGCATTGCTCACCATGTGTCATTCTTTTGACTGTGCTCTGACACTGCAGGATAAGGAGGAGTTCCCTGTGTGTGGGTCAAAGCCTTGGTGCCAAAGTCCTTGCCTCAGCACACAGCATCTAAGAGCCGATCTGACGGTGCTTGCAGCATGCCCGACAAAGCACAGCTCTGGAGTCAGATCATCTTGGATTTGAAGTCCTTTGCCCAGGCACCAGCCACTCAATAAAAGCCTCGACAACTTCATCCGAAGAGTGGGCACAAGGAAAGAACTCATTTTAGAATTTAGGAAAAATTGCATGTGAGCTCTAGTGCAATTGAACTGGACTGAGAAGTGGTTATTATGGGCTGGAGAGATGGCTTTGTCGGTAGGGCTTGCGGTGTAAGCACAAGGACCTGAGAGTGATGTCCAGAATTCACACCAATGAACAAAATATCAAAACTGGGCAGGCTTGTAATCCCAGGGCTGGGAAGCAGAGGCAGGAGGTTTGTTGGGGCTCACCCGGGAGCCAGCTGAGTAGAATTGGAAACTTCTAGGCCAGCAAGAGACTCTGCCTCAAAATCCAAACAAGGGGTGGACTGGAGAGAAGATTCAGCAGGTAAGAGCACCCAAGTTCACTTCCTAGGACCCACATGTGGTGGCTGACAACCACCTATAACTCCAGTTAAGGGAATATGATGCCCTCTTCTGGACACACACACACACACACACACACACACACACACACACACACACACACACACACACACACACACACACACACACGGTTCTGGTAGAAAGGTCTTACTGTGGTCTGATTCTCAACATACAGTGAGTTCCGGCCATCCAGCCTATCTCCACCAGGAGCCTGAGCCCCTGTGAGATGTCCAAGGGAAGGGAGAACAAGACTGGAATCAGCGAGTTTCTACTGCTTGGCATCACCAGTGACCCAGGCCAGCAGCAGATCCTCTTCTGGGCCTTCCTGTGTATGTACCTGGTCACGGTGGCTGGGAACACACTCATCCTCCTGGCCATCAGCTCTGACCCCCGCCTGCACACGCCCATGTACTTCTTCCTTGCCAACCTTTCCTTTGTTGACATCTGCTTCACCACCAATCTCATCCCCAGGCTCCTGGCTAGCCATGTGGCTGGAACGCGAACTATCTCTTACACCCAGTGCCTGACTCAGATGTACTTTCTAATCTCCTTTGCCAATGTGGACACCTTTCTGCTGGCTGCCATGGCCCTGGACAGATTTGTGGCCATCTGCTACCCGCTACAGTACTGCACCATCATAACCCCCCAGCTCTGTGTGGGGCTGGCAGCCATTGTGTGGGTCTGCTCCGGCCTCATCTCCCTGTTGCACACCCTGCTCATGAGCAGACTGAACTTCTGCTCTTTGCTTCCCGAGATCTCCCTCTTCTACTGCGATGCTTACCTGATCATGAAGTCAGCCTGCTCAGACACACGGGTCAATCAACGTGTCTTCCTGGGGGCCGTGGTCCTCTTTGTGGCTCCCTGCATTCTCGTTGTGGTCTCTTATGTCCGCATCACCGTAGCCGTCCTCCAGATACCCTCTGCCAAGGGCAGATACAAGGCATTTTCCACATGTAGCTCATACCTGTCCGTGGTGACCCTGTTCTATGGGACAGTCATGGGGATCTATATACGGCCCCCAGACTCCTTCTCCACCCAGGACACAGTGGCCACCATCATGTACACTGTGGTAACCCCCATGCTGAACCCCTTCATCTACAGCCTGAGGAACAAGGACATGAAGGAGACCATGACAAGGCTCCTCAACAGGGCCTTGAAGTCCTCTTAGCGTGGGGAGTGCCAGCTTGAAGTCCTCTTAGTGTGGGGGTACCAGCTTGGTGTTTGGATGTCTAAGACAGAAAGACATGAAGCCTGACTTTGGGTGTCACCTGTACCCTGCCTTCTCCCACTCACTCACAAAAACTATTTTTAGAAAATGAAAAACACCCAAACATTAGAGACAAATTATATTATTATTAGAAGAGACATTTGAATCTCAGCTGCGGAAAACAGAAAATCCTAATGATATCGAGTTAAACAGCACAAGTGTTTATGAGTATCACTGTTTCCATAATGACAAATCCAGAGTAGAAAATCCAAAACTAGAATTGAGATTCCTTCCAGGCCTCTCATGCCCCCAGGAATACGCATTGATCCCAGGGTTCCAAGGTGGCTGCTGGGACACCGGCCATTTTGTAGCATCCCAGGTAAGGAGAGGAGAAGCAAAGGGGGTTGCAACAGCTTTCTGGGAAGCCCCACTTGCCTCCTTTTGGTCACAGCTCAGTGGTCCTCAGAGCAGCCTGTGGGAGGCGCTTTTTCTTTTGTTCATTGCTGCTGTCACGCGGCATTTGTTGGTTAGAGTTAGACATGTTGTGGCTTAAAGTAGAATCCCCTTAGAAAGGAAAGGAAGGGCGAGGTGCCAAGCAGGGAGCAGGCTGGTCACACACCCAACCATGGCTTGCTGCCACAGTAACAAGCACGGAGCCCCATTGATGTTTCCAGAAGTACAAACATGTTTTGGAGGCGGACTCCCTCTAGTGGGTCTCAACCTCCCTAATGCTGAGACCCCTTAATACAGTTCCTCATGTTGTGCTGACTCCCAACAATAACATCATTTCATCGCTATTCCATAACTGTATTTTTGCTACTGTTATTAATTATAATGTAAATATATTATATGCAGAGATATCAGCTATGTAAACCCAAAGGGTTCATGACCCACAGACAGGTTGAGAACCACTGCCTCTAGACTGAGTGTGAAAACAGAAGCCACAGATGAGACCCTACACTATTATTTTTCCTCTTATTTTTTTTCAGGGACCCTTATGCTCTTCATTTTCCCTTTATAGTGGTTTTTTTAAAATTATGCTAGCACTTTTACTTGTGTGCACGTGTGTGTCTGTGTGACCATATGCCCTGTGTGTGCAGGTGCCCAAGGAGGTCAGAAGAGGGTGTTGGACCCCTGCCACTGGAGTTGCCTGACTTGGGAACTGGGGACAGAACCTGAATCTTCTAGAAGAGCAGCGAGTGCTCTTGAGAGCTCCTCAGACCAGCTGCTTTTGTTTGTTTGTTTTTAGGGGGAATAAATTACATCTGCTGATTTCTTCTCTGTAGAAAATATTCATAGTGTTCAAACTTTGCTCACTATACAATATTGATGTGTGATAATGTCAAAATACAGCACCATGCTCTACATAAAGCAAAAGAATCAATAAAGCATTCAGCATGATGTTAAGGCAGCGAGTTTTCGTTTGCTCCTTTTTTGAGACAGTGTCTAGCCATGCACCCCAGGTTAATCCAAAACCAATGATCCTCTTGCCTCTGCTTCCCAAATCTTTGAGTTACAGGTGTGTGCCTCTAAGCATAGACATACAGCTGAACAAGGAGGCAGGTGTAGCTATTCTTGGTAGAAGTCTCTGCAGGGAAGCTACCTCAGGCTGTAAACACTGGGTGCTGGACGTCTTCTGCACACTGTTAACATTCCCACTCAGAACAGGTCTTGCCATTCTTCTGTGGCTCACCTGGGAAAGGTCCCATTCCCGTTATGTGGGGGCATTGGTCCTGGACATGTCTGTGTCCATGTACACAACACGGATCCACTCAGGACTTCACACACAGGGTTTTCTCCACTCCCCACAGGGTGTAGGCTCCATTTCCCCCTTTCCCTCCCAAGAGAGAAGCCCCAACTGGGTGTTTTTTCCCAGTTACTCTGAGCTATGTGGATGAGCATGTCCTGGCTCCTCCAGGGTCTGTACGTCCCGTTTCCCGTTGGCTTCTGGGATGTTCACGGGGCTTCCTGCACCACAGGTGGTTAAATCAGCCTCCCTGGTGAGGCAGGAGCCCTGCTGTTTCCCGTTCCACTGCTTTGTTTTTAGAGCCTTTCCCCTTCCTTTGGCGGTTTCCAAATGCATCATTTTTCTCCTCACCTCTTCCAGGGATACTGACAAGCCCGTTTAAAACTTCCTTTCATGACAGCCAGATAGGTCAACAATGAAGACACCTGCCCCCAAACCTGTGACCTGAGTTCGGTTCCAGGACGGACCAGCATGTTGGAAGGCGAGAAACTATGCCCATCCCCCAACACACACCAGGTATCAACACACATGCCACATAAAGAGATACATGTAATTTAAAAATTCTTCCTTTATGTCTCCACGGGTTTTATCTTCTCATGTTTCCCTTTGATTCTTCCCAATATCTTCATCACTGCTGGAATTACCTATTTAATTTTTTTGTCTCCCATTCTCATTAAGTCATTATGAGCATTCTAATTATGATTATAATTGTTATTTATCTCCTACTCGCAGCTTCAACATCTGTCCACCATTGAGCCTGGTTAGAAGCGTTTTGCTTCTTTAGACTGTGCTTTTCTTCTCTTTTTGTGCCCTATGGTTTTGTTTTGTTTTTAAGTATGGACATGTATAAATATCTAATAGCAACACTGAGGTCAATCTTTTGTTTTGTTTCATTTATTTTTATTTTGTTTTTAGTTATTTTATTATTACCGTTTAATTTTATGTTCCTTTGCTAACTTCTCAAAAAAAATTTACTTTTGTTTTATGTGTACAAGTGTTTGCCTGTCTGTTTGTATGTGCACTGTGTGAATGCAGTACTAATTAGAGACCAGAAGAGGGTGTCAGAGCCTCTGGAACTGGAGTTAGAAGTGGGAGTAGGAAAGGGAAACCGTGTCCTCTGCCCGAGCAACAAGTGCTCTTAGCTGCCCAATCATCTCTCCAGCCCCCTAATTTTCTGCTCCTTTACCAGATTTTTACAGTTGCAGTTCAGATCATCTCTAGAACACACTCTTTTCACATCTGTATTTAAAAGTTGGCACTTCCCTGGGAGGATTGCTGGGCTTCCTCTCACAAAGTTTGATCTATGTTGGGACCATGCTAGTGAAATTCTTCCTTTGAGATTTCTGCTACCTTGGACATCTCCACTGTAGTTCACAGCTTGGGAACCCTGCGCCTTGAACCCACGCCCATTGCTGCTGCACCCTTGCATCAGGCACAGTGTCTTCTTTCACAGGTAGGAACATTAGAGGTGTGTTGTGTCATTTCCAAAGGAACCACACCCGCTATTTTCTTTGTTTGCTTTTTTTGTTTTTGTTTTTGTTTTTACATACCAACCAAAGTTTCCCCTCCCTCCTCTCGTCCAGTACCTCCCCCTTCCCCTTCCTCTTCTCCTCTTTTTCTCTTCAGAGATGGGCCAGCCATGATATATCAAGTTGCAGTGAAACTAGGCACCTCCTCTCCTATTAAGGCTGGATGAGGCAATCTGGTAGGAGAAAAGGGTTCCAAAAGCAGGTAACAGGGTCAGACAGTCCCTGCTCTCACTGTGAGGAGTCTCACAAGAAGACTAAGTTAAGCAATTGTAACATGTATGCAGAGGGCCTAGGTCGGTCCCATGCAGGCTCCCCTGCTTATTGGTTCAGTCTCGGTGAGCCCCTCTGAACCCAGGTTAGTTGATTCTGTGGGTTTTCTTGTGGTGTGCTTGATTCTACTGGCTCCTATGATCCTTCCTCCCTCTCTTCCACAGGATTCCCTGAGCTCTGCCTAATATTTGACTGTGGGGCTCTGCTTCTGTTTCTATCCGTTGCTGGATGAAGCCTCTGATGACAGTTGGGCTAGGCACCAATCTGAGTACAGCAGAATATTGTTAGGAATCATTTCATTGACTTTTTTTCTCAGTTATGTTTGGTCCTATCCTAGGTCTCTGGGGTATCTCACTCACCTTTGGGTCTTGGCCCTCAGGGATGAACTCCCTCTTGGAATATGGGTCTCCAGCTAGGCCAGTCATTAGTTGATCACTCCACAATTACATCACCATCTTTATCCCAACACATCTTGTAGGTAGGATGGTGTGCCTGGGTTGGTGCCCTAGTCCCTCCACTAGAAGTCTTGCCTGGTTACAAGAGACGGCCGGTTCAGACTCAGTATCCTCTATGCTAGAAGTGTTAGCTAAGGTTACCCTTGTGCATTCCTGGGGGTTTCCATTGTTCTAGGTTTCTAGTTCATCCCAGAAATACCCTCAGATTCCAGTCATCTCTCCCAGGACTCTCTTCCTTCATCCACCCTTGACCTAATCCCTCCTGTTCCCATCCCCACCCCTCTTCCAGGGACTTCCCACCCCCCATTCACTAACAATGTCATGCATCCCACCTCTTTGAGCTCTCCTTGTTACTTAGCTTCTCTGATCCTGTCTCTGATTATAGCATGGTTCTCTGATACTTTATAGCAAATGTCCACTTATGAGTGACTACATACCATGTTTGCCTTTCTCAGTCTGGGTTACCTCATTCAAGATGTTTTTGCTCTAGTTCCATCCATTTGTCAACAAATTTCCTGATGTCATTGTTTTTAACAGCTGAGTAAATACTCCATTGTGTCAGCATAATAAATGTTCTTTATCCATCCTTTGGTTGACGGGCATCTAGGTTGTTTTGGCTATTACAAAACAGCTACTATGGACTTAGTTGAACAAGTGTCCTTGCGGTATGATGGAGCATCCTTTAGATATATATTCCCGGGAGTTATTAGCTGTATCTTGAGGCAGACTGAATGCCAATTTTCTGAGAAACCACCATATTGACTTCCAGAGTGACTGTGTAAGTTTGTACTCCCATCAGCAGTAGAGTAGTGTTCCCCCTGATCCATCCTCGCCAGCATGAGCTGTCACTTGTGTTTTTGATCTTAGCCATTCTGACAGGTAAAAGACAGAATCTCAGTGTTGTTTTGATTTGCATTTTCTTGACAGCTAAGGATATTGAACATTTCTGTGTTTCTCAGCCATTTGATATTCCTCTGTTGAGAATTCTCTGTTTAGATCTGTACCTTATTTTTTAATTGGGTTATTTGGGTTTTTTTGATGTCTAGTTTCTTGATTTCTGTATATATTTGGGATATTAGCCCTCTGTCAGATGTGAGTTGGTGAAGATCTTTTCTCATTTGGTGGGCTGCCATTTTGTCCTTCTGACAGTGTCCATTTTCTTACTGGTTTACAACTCCATGTTGCTTTGCTTGTCTCCCCTCATACCTGGCTGAGGACATTATGGGGCATTGAGCAATGTTAACTTTACTTTTATAGGTTCTGTGACACCCAGATCCATGGCCAGGAGGGACACCCAGATCCATGGCCAGAAATGACAACCAGATCCATGACCAGAAGTGGACTCCCACTTCCATGGCCAGGAGAGACACCCAGATTCATGGTGTTTGGAGAGAAGCAGGTGTCAAAGACTGAACCCAATGCTCTGAAAGTGCTAAGTATGAAGTTCATTGGTCTCCGATGAAAGCCTTGAGGTAATTCAATGAAGTAAGGAGTCTTTGCATCAAATGGTCCTAGTTCCAGTGGATTTTCACACAGAGAAAGAGTAAAACCTTACTGTCCACCTTATATCATGAAGAAACATTACCTCAGGCTTGGTGTGACAGCACACACCTTTAATCCCAACACTCAGAAGGCAGAGGCAGGGGATCTCTATGAGTTCCAGTCCAGTGGGGGCTACATGATGAGACTCTGTCTCAAAAGCAAATAACAACAACAAAAGAGACATTATCTGAAAAACAGTCATAGATCCAAAGTAAAAAGCACTGCGGTAATGCTCATGAGGGGTTATAGAAGAAAGTCTTCACAGCTACAGGTGAGCATGATGATTTCTTAAATAGGAGGAGTATGCACTAACTACAAAAACAAATATATATATACATATATATGTAGTCTCTATGAAAATTGATTTTCCCCTGAAAAGGTTTTATGAAACAAAAAGGCAGTCAGAGACCAAGCTCTGTGTGTGTGTGTGTGTGTGTGTGTGTGTGTTAGTTTTCCATTGTTGTGACAAATGCTTGAGAAAACAATATGAAAAAGATGAAAGATTTTGGGGGGCTCACAATCTCAGAATATTCAATTATGGGTCAGTTGGCTCCATTTTGGGATCTGAGCCTGTAATGGAGTAAGGCTTACCTCATGGAAGCCAGAAAGCAGAGAGAAGACCAGCTTCCAGATGTGCCCTCAGGGCCACACTCGGTGATTAGACTTCCAATCAGTCCAGCCATTGAGGCTTTATCACATGGATGGATAGAGACCTTTATTTATAGATGGTAAACAGACAAATGACAGATAGATAGTCAGAAGATAGCTGATATCTAGACAGAGATGATAGGTTTGTAGGTAGATAGATGATAGAATATCTGATACATTTTTATCAGAAAAAATACAAAGAATTCATAAGATAATAAAATTTCAGTAAAAATGGTCAGAAGACTGGCAGTACAGTGGACCAGCTTGAATCCAAAATACTGCAAAGAAAACAGTCCTAAGAGAAGCATTGTGGCAGTCTCCTGTGGTCCCAGCACTTCAGGCTATGGCAGAAGGATCAGGATTGTGATACCAGTCTGGTCCACAGAGCAAGATTATTTAAAAAGGATAACATTTTCCTTTATTATGCATAATTTTACAAGTTTTCAAACTATATATCAAAACAAACAAACATAGCTCTCCAAAGTACTAAAGGACAATCCCAGGTAGGTACTGACACCATACATACTGTCATCAATCAATAATAAAAATTTGAATTATAAATCCTCCCAGGGGGATAACTGGGCAGTGAATTAAAATGTCTTAGAGTATAGCAGTTCTTGACCCAGCAATCCTACTTCAGGAAATGTCAGAAAATAATCTGCAAAGATGTGGCTTCCCAGATGTTGATGGGAGAAAATATCTTAAAATAATGTAAGCAACTAACAATAAAACTTTAGTTGAATATACTGAAATAAATAAGCTTCAGTTAAGAGCTTTAAAAGTTACCTGGCTGCAACCAAAACACTGGGGCTCTAGTTGAAACAGTACATGCACAAGTGAATGAGTGACAGGTTGAGCTGAGGTTCTAAGTGCTGTTACAAAGAATCAAACCCTAACCACCAATTTCTGCTCCATGGCCCCAAGAGCATTTGTAGTGGGGGTGGGAGACATTTTCTCATGAGTGAAAATTCTTATTAGTCTGGCCTGGGAAAGGCTATTATCTCAGCTATCTGGGAGTCTTGAGGCAAGAGAATTGAAATCCAAGGCCAGCTTTGTTTGCAGAGTTCAAGGCTATCCTAGACAATGCGACTCTGTCTCAGGAGTTAACAGAGGGCTATGTGAGGTCTCCCTTTTCTTAGTGATCTGTTGGTCACCGGACTATGAGGACAAATGGAGCAGAAGTAGTCAGCATGGCTTTGTATGACTGTGAGGATGATGGAAATAGCCTTCTGGGAGTCAGCTTCAGTGAGATAGAGTGAGGGGAATATATAGGATGGGGGACAGCATCTGTGACAACACCTAATAGGTGCTAATAATATACTTCGTTTGCATTGGGCAGCATGGTCCCTTCATACAGATGAGCAACACTTGGTTATCATATAGGCGGCAGGGGGAGAGCATTTGCAAGGAACTGTGTGAAAGGTCACCCTTAAGATAAGTCAGGCATCCAAGCTCAGGGACAGCCTCCAAATAAGGTCAGGCAGAGAGTAGGAAGCCTCTGCTGGGGGAAGGGAGTCTTCTATTTTACTCTGGGCTCAGGAGAGCTGTCCAGACACGGTGGACTGCAACTTTAGGCAGCAGGGTCTTCCAACAGGCTGGCCATGTGGCTCCGTGGTACAGTGCTTTGTCTAACCTGCTAGAGGCTCAGGTTCACTCTCCAGTACCACCTCCAGATTAATTAATATAATGTGTTTACATTTGTTTACTGTGTGTATGTGGATGTGGATGTACTGCAGTGTGTCGGTGGAAGCCAGAGGACAGCTTGTGAGAGTCAGTCTCTCTTGCCAGTGTGAGTTCCTAGAATTGAACTCAGGTTATTAGAACTGGCAGTATGTGGTTTACCCCATGAGCCATCTTGCTGGCCCCCATAAATAAAAATTTCTAGCTTAAACAATTGTCCATTAGCTCCTCCTGGAAGGACCCTATAATGATTACTATTGGTTGCCAATTTCAGTGGATTGAGGGAGCACCTAAGAACTTGGTAAAGCACATATCTGGCTGCATTGCTAAGCCTTGTCCAGGGAGGATTTGCTCATAAGGGCTGTTACAGAGATCGCGACTTAATCCATTGATGGACTTGGTATTTCAGTCACTTTTGGGGTGTCATAGAACTTTAGACGGTGAGGCCTGGATGGAGGGGGTGGACTTCTAGGGGTGTCTTTGGAGGGTCTATTGTGACCCCACCCCTTCCTGTTAGCTCCTCTTTGATTCCTGGCTACCATCGGGTGCAGTTTTCTCTTCTACGCCCTCCTTCTGTGATGCTCTGCCTTGCCATGAACCTACACACAGTGGAGTCAGCCGGGTGAGGACCTTAAACTTGCAAACCATGACCCCAAATTATCTCTTCATTTAGAACTTTAAGTTATCCCTCTCAAGCGTGTGTCACATACACAAAAATGCGACTAATGCTGCTTCTGTCTTGCGACATGGCCTCGAGTCTGGGCTTCATTCCCGTGTGTCCAAGCGCCCTTTGCCTTATTCTTCTCGCTTCTCATTGCGAGCATCCCCCAAATCCCTACCTAACCACGTTCATGGCTTATTGTTTTATTCTTATCTCCTACAAGAAATGTGCTTCAGGAAAATGTTATTTGTTTTATTCACTTATGTTTTTCAAATAGCTTTTAACAGGGCTTGGCACATAGAGGTGTTAGAACACAGATCCTACAGCCGTCTTTCTCTTGTACCTTGAAAACTCTTCCCATACCCCCGTGCAGTCTTTCCCTCTCTAGCCCGAGAGTTGATATGCTACCTGCTGTGACGTTACAAGGTTCACAGGGTCGAGTTACTTTTTTCCCTCTCTCAACTGCCAGCCCAGCTCCCAGAGATACCCAAGACAACCTTGAATTATAACACAGCATGTGTCTAGAGCCTTCCTGCCTTGTCTCGTGACTCCTGGCACACAAGTGATGCCACGTGGTGTGGAACGCCTCCTTTCCCAAACCTATAAGTAAGGGATTCCTGTCCTTGGGGTTGAAGGGTCTGCCTTGCCCCTCAGGGCTCCGTCGTGACTGCCTGTGGCCTCGTTCTAAGAACTCTTGTAACACATCTTTTTCTGCCCCACCATCCAGCTCCCAAATAAGGACATGAAGACCTATTATCAATTATGAAAGCTCGGCTTTTAGCTTAGGCTTGTTTCCTACTACCTCTTGTAACTTAGTTAACCCATATTTTTATTATTCTACCACATGGCTTTTAACTTTATCCCGTTCTGTGTGGCGGACTCTTTCCAAATCTGTCTGGCATCTTTCACATGCCTGGATTCATCTCAGGTTTCCTCTCTTTGCGGGGATGGGTGGGGAAGATGTCCTACCTATCTCTCCTGCTTAGCAATTGTCCATTTAGCTCTTTGTTAAACCAATCAGAATGTGCCTTAGGCAGAGATACTTCTTCTTCTTCTTTGTTTATTTGAGGGAAAAGAAGAATTTTAAAGACTTATTATTTTTGTGTGTGTTAACATGAAAGGCATACACTGCCCAGAAGGACCAGAAGGGGGCATTGGAACCCAGGTGCTGGAGTTACAGACCATTGTGAGCAACCTGATAGACAGAGTGGGACTTGAACCCAGGACCTCAGCAAGAGCAGCAATAACTCATAATTCTCTGGGCCTCTCTCCAGCGCTACTAACAACTTACAATATAGCTCTTCTAAGGGGTACTTTATGCCATCTTCCTTTGCATGAACCTGCAACATCTTTCATTATGTATCTAACAAGCAGGTGTTTGGTTCCTGGTGTCCACTACTACTTTCACTGCATCTGTGAACCAGAGGAGCTGAGTTGGCCGCGTCCCAGACAAACCTAGGAACTTCAAATACCAGAATCCCTGCGCCTCGGAGTGGACTACATTTCCCAGAGGCCTCCGCGGCCACCACCCCCCCCCTCGGACCCGGAGTCCTGACATCCCGTGAGCCTTCGCGGGCGTCGGTGTCATGGTTCGAGGCGCCCCCCCCCGCCAGGTCCTCAGACTGAGTCCACACGCGAGGCCGCTCTAAGCCTGTGAGGCGCAGCGGGAGCCTCGGGGGGAAGGTGAGCAAGGCCAGTGTTCGTTCGCCAGACCGGGGCTGGCTGGTTTCGGCTCAGCTCGGCACAGCCTCCCGCGCCCCAGGGTCTCCGGCGTGGCCCCCTCCCGGGGCGCCAGCCTTGGGCAAGCGGAGGAACGCGCGCTCCCAGTGGTCTCGGCCCTGGACTGCAGGTGACCTGCTCGCCACGGCCGGGGCGGGACCAACCCAGGCTGTTTCCCGTGCCGCCCTCCTGTCCTGGGCCATTGGTCCCCTTTCTGGAGTTTTCTCTGGGGACCTGGAAATCGACCCCTTGACAGCAGCAGAACAGTTTTTGTGGGCATCGCGTGGGGAGGAGCGCGTCCCTGACCCGTGTCAGACCTGAGCGGGTGCAAGCGGATGCGTCCCCACTGTGGCTACATTTTGGCCTCAGTTTCCTGATCTGGAGGGTCCGGGCAGTGCCAGCTGGGCTGTGGTGAGCAGTGCAGGGTGATGCTTGGCACGTGAGGGCTTAGCGAGTCCCCTCTGTGATGGAGTCCAGTGTCGCCTGATCCTTCACTGATGCCCATCCCCAGCTCCCGCTTCGTCCTCTGAAGGCTCGCCTGATGGGACACTTTCAGAGATGGTGCTTCTGAGGGGTGCGAAGCAGCAGGTGCTGCCTACCCTTCTTTTTCTTCCCTCAGATTTGCCTTCATCTTCACTGTCTCTCACCTACAGAGAGAACATGGCTCCTGAGCAAAGCGAAGCGAGGTCTCGGGTAAGCGCATTTCATTTCTTAGTGGAAGGAGGGGTTTGGTTTTTCCTTCCTGGCGAAGTTCTCCACTTAGTTCAGCCCTCACAAGGGTTTGGAGCTCTTGCCCTACTTGGAGAAGTTGAACTTCCCTCCATGGAAGCACATCCCATGTTCACAATTCTAGTCTCCTGTATTTCTTGATAGACATGCTGTTGTCTGATCCCAGTCTGGTGTATGCCTACAAAGTCCACAAGTAACATGCCAGGTGCCCTGGGACGGAACAAACATACATAGTTGAGAAAATTCCTTTCTGGCCCTGCCTCCCTCACTCATCTGTGTTTCTTTCTTTGCCCTTACCAAGACTGATTATCTGTTTTCTTTTCACGTCTTTATGTTGCTCTTCCAGCCTTCTCCAGCCCTTGGGGGTTGTTTATCTTATCCACTTTACTTTGTGGATTACATGTTGTGCTTGTACACTTCCTTTAAATTTTCTTGTCATGTGTGTGTATGTGTGGCGTGCATGCATATATGCATATTCTCATGTGTTTGGATGGGCATATCTGTGTGTGAGAATGTGCACGTACACACATGCACATGCATGTAAAAGCCTGAGGCTATTGGATGACTTCCCCCCCCATGGCTCTCCAGATCTTATATTTTGAGTCAGGGTCTCTTACTTGAACCCAGAGCTCATCAAGTTGGCTTTTCCTCACAGGTGTCGGTGACGTTTGAGGATGTGGCTGTGCTCTTTACTCGGGATGAGTGGAAGAAGCTGGATCACTCTCAGAGAAGCCTGTACCGTGAGGTGATGCTGGAGAACTACAGCAACCTGGCCTCACTGGGTAAGGGAGTTCCCTGTGGGCGTAGATGCAGAAATGAGACTTCAGCACCTCCTGCCCTGAATGAGAGCTGTGGTCATTGTGAAACCTTAACAGAGTTTTGCCTTCCGGTCGTATAGATGGGTCCTTATAAATGAGAGTTGACATACTCTTCCCATAGCAGGTTTGGAACTGCCTGTGTCCAGTAGAGGAAGTAGCAGGGAGAGCATCTCTTCCCGTGGTTCTTCCCGGTCCAGGCACCTTCCCCATCAGCAATCATTCTGTGCTTGTTTGGTTTATCTCTAAGCAGAGAGCTTTGTTCCTTCTCTGGAACCTCTTTCCCATTGCCTCTCCTAGAAGTTTGCATACTTTTTCTGCAAAGGGCCATATGGGGTAAACATTTTAAGCTTACTTGATTTCTGCAACATAAGAGATTTTCTCAGTCTTCTGTGGTTGTCTTCTTTTAGCTAATGAGTTAATTTTATCTGCAAGCAGGATTCCCATTTACCAAACCAAAGGTGATCTCCCTGCTGCAGCAAGGAGAGGCTCCCTGGAAGGTGGAGAAAGAAGGTCTTGGAGGCTCCTCTCTCGGTGAGTGAGTGCACAGGCCTGGCAGTCTCTGTAGGCACCAGTGTGGTGACTAAGGAGAGGGTGCAGCTTGGAGTATGGGATGGGAAGTGTCTTCCGGTTCACAGTCAACAAGAAGAGATGGAGGCTGGGATGGAGCTCAGTGGTAAGAGCTCCTGAAGGCGGTGGATTACAGAGTTCACCAGACCCAAGGTAAAGATAAATAGGTGTTTTATTGGAGGACAACTTACACAGATAAGAACAGATAACCGCCATGGTGTTCCTGCTCCAGAAGAGTCAGTCTCTGCCTTTTCAATGCTCCCCACAACCCAAGAGAGTGTACCCGCAGCGATCATGTCCTGAAACCATGCCCAAAGGGTGTGGCTGCTTTTTTAGGTTCAGGCCAGATGCCATTGCAAATACCTGCCTGCACACATAAAGCCCTGGGTTCAATTCCCAGCACAAAAAAGCCCAATGAATTAAATAGGAGGGGAAACTAGCTGAAGTCTGGTCCGGCTCCCTTTTATTCTTTCGTAATCATGTCCCGAGTGACTTCCTTGGGATCTTTTTTCTTGTTGGTTGTTTCTGGGGAGGGTTGTATCTTCAGAGATCATATTTAAGGGATGATAAAAGACTCACTGAGGCCGAAGTTAAAATGCAGGAAATGAGATGAGAAGGTATGCAAGGGTCCCGAAATAGGTGCCTTGGTGCAGGACTGTGAGCTGCACTCTGCATGTGGACAGCTGGAAGTACTTGAAATGTAAATGGCAATTATGTAATCTTTGATAGCGTTGGGAAAGCTGGTTCTAATCAAACAATTCAGATGTCTTTAGTAAAACGACTAAAGAAACTATCCATCAACACCCATGATAGAGACAGCTCCAGAGACTGTCAGGGAGTGAGGCGAGTTTCAGAGCACTGTCGATATGTTACCACTAGGTTGAAAGAAAATTGTGTTCTTCAAAAAATAATGTGTGTGTGTGTGTGTGTGTGTGTGTGTGTGTGTGTGTGTGTGTGTGGTGGGGGCATGAAACTTGAGTGTCTAACTTAGGGAATGGTGACTGAAGGAGCCAATATTGACCCAGGAGAAAGGTAGAAGAGGTCAGGAGACATCAGCAGAACCAGATTTCTCCTGAAGCCCATCACATGGTTTGATCTGAGGATTTCAGAGTCTGCACGGGGCTGAGGAGTCATGAGCAGCCTGTAACTGGTTCGGGAACCTGAGGGCAAGGAGGGGAGAGTAGATGGGGCAGATCTGAGCTCTCAGGTCCATCACTGAGCCTAGACCTGAGAGCCAAATGACAGGCCATCCTGACCTATCACAGCCCTTGTATTGTACAAGAGCATCTCTTCCTAGTCCAAAGCAAACACTTGTGAGATGGCAGCCACAATTGTCTTTTACATCCTCATTTGTGTAGAAACTGCCAGAGGTCACCCTCAGTAGTTATGATGTCTGAAGGGAGGGGAATTAGCCTGAGCAGAGTAGGTCTGCAGTCCAGAGCTGTCTTGGGAGAGGCTGAGATGCCTGATGAAAAGGTCACCTGCCTTCCTCAGCTCTGGAGGAAAGCTGAGTGGATGACTGAGGAGTGAACTGTGAGTGGACATTGGAGCTGCTTTCTGCTCTGCTCTGTGTGAGGGTTTGACTGTGTAGCCCAGGCTGGCATTGAACACTAGATTCTCCTACTTCAATCCCCTGCACACTGGGATTATAAATATGCTGCTCTGTTCCTCTTGAGGAATGGCCATCCTTTTTTCTCTCAAAAGTGAACTTGGGTGGGACACCTAGGGATGCTCGTGTGTCTGTGATGTGCCCTGGCAAGCCACCATGTGCCTGGACGCCTTTTCAGCAGGAGCTCACATCCCCCAAGTGCAGTTGAAGGACCTGCAGATCTGTACCTGAGGTCATGATGCCAGACAGAACCCAGTTCTGAACCTGCAAGTTATCTTTCCCTTCAAATCTAATCACAGATAAAAACAAAACAAAAAGCAGGACTCAGTTCTTTAGAGCACTTGCTGCCCTTGCAGAGAATGAGTTCAGTTCCCAGCACCCGCATGGTGGTTCAGAACCATTCATAACTGCAGTTCCAGGGCTTCTGATGCCCTCTTTTGACCTCTGTGTGTCCCAGGAACACATGTAATACACACACAAGCCAAATACCCTTACATGTAAAAATGAATAATTAATTTAAAGAACAAAATGCACAAGTAAAATAGCTTTTGTCCATGGGTTTATAAACTGAGAGGTGAGAGGCCATGGCTCAGGGTTTCTGTGTCTTATTTGGTTCTCTTGCTTAAGCATTGGTCTAAACCTAAGCAATGAGATGGTGTTTTTCCTGCATAGCTACACTAAGAACCGTGGGCGCATTGCACCTGTACATTGCACAGGTTTGCTTCACATCCAAATGCAGAAATAGTCTGGAATTTTGACATTTTTTAAATTCCAGAAATGGTCTAGTAATCATATCTCCAGTGAAAGTCACTTCCCCTGCCTTATCATTTCCTTTGTTGTCTTTAATGTCAGTAGCCATTGAGAGGACTGAGCTGTGAGGGGTCGTCAGCTGCAGTGTCATCTGCGGTCCTGTCAGTGAGGTCTCTCTGGGGGTTGTGGCTTTTCCTGATTTTACGCAAGGGTTACCACAGAGGTTAGCAGCAGTCCTAAGTAAAACTGAGTGACTTAAAGCAATTTGTTGGGGGAAGTCCTGTGCATTTGTCAATAAAGTACTGTTGAGCCTATAGGGAACCAAGATAGCAGGGACTAGGAGTCCAGGAGAACTCTGGGAAGGAGAAACACAGGGAGTCAACATGTAACGCCATGGGGGTAGGAAGCCTGGAACTATTCTCTGGTAAGAAACATACTTAGATTAACAATTATGGGGTAATTACTTAAGTCAGAGCTAGCTAGTAAGAAACAAGCAAGGCCAACAGCTTCATAATTAATATAGCCTCCTGTGTGTTTATTTGGGACTGATGTGGATCTGGAACCAGGCGGGCGAGAAAGCTTCTATCAAAGAAAAAGCTTCTCTTAACAGCAATTAGAATCCATTATCTCAATTCAGAGGTTGAAAGGCCAGGTTTGGCATGGCCCTGCTTCCTCTGAGATAGGGTAGAGACCATCCTTGTGTTTTCTAAGTTTGTAGTGATGGCCACAGTTCTGTGTAGATTGTAAGAACAGGTAGTATGTCCACAATCTAAGTCTGACCTCAGTGGAAAATGAATTGAGAACTAAGACCTTGGCACTTGGGAGTTGAAATGGGTACAACAAAACTGTCTTAGTTAAGGTTACTGTTTCTGTGATGAACACAGTTCATCATCAAAGGAAGTCAGGATAGGAACTCAAGCGGTGTAGGAACCTAGAGGTGGGAGCTGATGTAGATGCCACAGAGAGTGCTGCTTACTGACTTACTCCTCATGGCTTGCTCAGCTTGCTTTCTTATGGAACCCAGGACCACCAGCAATGGCACCACTCGGGATGGGATGGACCCTCCCGCATCACTCACTAATTAAGAAAATACCCTCCAGGCTTCCCTACACCCTTATCTCATATATGTGTTTGCTTAATTGAGAGTCCATCCTCTCAGTTGACTTTAGCTTGTGTCAAGTTGAAATACACCAACCAAGCCATACACCAAACCCAGTCTTTAGGGTGTTTGCCACAGCTGACCACCTGCTCCTCTCTGGCTCCTGGAACACTATCCTCTCCCAGTTTTCTTCTTACATGTTCAAGAAACCGGTGATTTCTTTCTGTTCTTTGGCTTTAAATAGAATCTGTGTGCTGATGACTCCCACATTACCTATCTTCAGCTCTGACCTTTCCCCCAGATCTCTAAAAATAATACAGCTATTTCAGTGTGTCCTTGCATTTTCCTCTGAACCCTCTTAGCTATCACAGATATACCTGAAACAGACTCCCTAGGACTTGCCATTTTCTCCTCCCTCTTAGTAATCAATGCCATAATTCGTTTTCAGGTTGGAAACCTAGACATGATCTTAATTGTACTCTTTCATCCTTAGTACTCTGTTAGTTCATTCATCTCAGCCCTGTTAGCAACTTCATCTGTACCTTATCCCCTTTCTGACTACATAACCTCAGTAGCTCCCTAAAACTGTCATCTCCATGCTTTCACTCCTGCCCCAGTTCACTCTGTTCTCTGCCAACTAAATGAGCACGTGTTTTCGCAGGCATCCCTATCCTGCTTAGTATACCGAGGAAGCCTTGTATGATTAGCCTCTATCCCATACTTTGCTCTTTTGCCATTTTCCCTTCTGTTCAATGCATTCCAGGCACCACATCTTTGCTCTTTCCAGAAGTCACCTGCCTTCTTTGTTTTCTGACTGCTTTGCCTAGGACTCTCTTTAAATGGCCACATGACTTCTGTTTGCTTATTTGTTTGTCACTATATCCTGTTTATCCAGCACACACACACATGCACGCACACATATGAAAGCGTAAGTTTCTGTAAGGCTGGAAGCTTCTCTTACTCAGCACATTCTCTGCATTCCCTGAGAACATTATCTAGCCGTAGTATTCACCTAGTGAGTGAGTGTGAATGGAAGGATAGGTCTCTACATATGTAAAGACAACCCAATAAAATTAACTGGACTGTTCCAGAAACTGCATCTTACTCAGCATACCTGACAAGTTGCTAGAGGAAGGAGGTAATGGCAGATGTAGACAAAAGTTCCCTTCACTGTGGGAGGAACCTGGACCTCAACTATGAATCCATGACATTCTAACAGATCCTTAGGAACCTGTAGCACAGGAAGATGTGGATTTAGGCAGGATTACCTCCTTGCAGTGTGGTGACTGAGTTGTCAGAGGACAAGACTCAAAGATAGGAAGCTAGTTAGGAGACCATAGTAGACAGTAATGCATAGGAAACAGTGCTGTCTTAGTCACTGTTCTATTGCTGTGAAGAGACACCATGACTACAGAGGTTTATTTAGTCCATTATTGTGGTGGGGAGCATGGCAGCATGCAGTTAGACATGGTGCTAGAACAGCAGCTGAGTGTTCTATATCCTGAGCCATAGGCAGCAGCTGAAGACAGACAGGCAGACAGACTGGCTGACTGACTGACTGACTGACTGACTGACTGACTGACTGACTGACTGACGGGGCCTAGCCTGGGCTTTTGAAGCCTCAAAGCCTACCCTTAATGACATTCTTCCTCCAACAAGGATACCTCCTAACTCTCTCAAACAATTCCACTCCCTAGTGACTAAACATTCAAATACATGAGCCTATAGGGGCCCTTCTTATTCAAACCACCACACTTTATCTATGGGGAAGATATACATACAGTGCCTGGCTGCTGCACTCAGAACTCTAGTAAAGGCACGGTTCAGAACTATAGCCTTTCTTTACAAGAAAGCCAGAGGCAGTGCAGTAGACTCTTCATTGCTGTGACAAATACTAGAGAGAAACCATTTAAAGGAGGAGAGAATTATTTTGTCTCATGGCTTTAGATATTTTAATCCATGGCACTTTACTACCTTGCTTCTGGACCTGTGGTGAGGCAGAGCATCATGTGGGCGATGTATGAATAGGGCGGTCCAGAAGCTGGGGGAGAGTAGGGACAAGCTATATAAGATATGCCTCCAATAACCTATTCTTCCAAGGCCCCACCTCCTGACTTCTACCACCTCTCCATAATCCCATTGGGTTAGGAACCCACTGATGGTCCAGTTACTACCCTAAACCAGTCAGCTAAGAGTGAGGTTTTTAAAACATGGGTCTTTAATTGACATTTCAGACTCAAACCATAACAGCTCTCTTGCTTGATGTACGGATGAGGCTGCCTTTCCAACTTACAGTTAGTTCTTGACCTTTTGCCTACTTTGCAGCACCTCTGTAGAATTAATTTAATAATGACTCCTGTGTGAACTGATTTAGAAATTTTCTTAATCATCTGTGTTCTGTTTGGGAAGGCAGGTTCTATGAGGGCTTATGACTAATATATATGAAATTCATGTTTAAGTAATCAAGACTATTTGACTTTCTTCAAATTAGTTACGTATAATCCCAGCACTCAGGAGGCTAAAGCAAGAGTCATGAGTTCAAGGACAACAGGGCTACAAATTGAGTTTCTGTCTCAGGAATCTGGCTAGAGGAATGGACCATGGATATTCAGAGTCAAGGATTCTTTCTTTTTGTTGTTGTTTTGTTTTTTGAGACAGGGTTTTTCTGTGTAGCTTTGGAGCTTGTCATGGAACTCTCTTTGTAGATCAGGCCAGCTTTGAACTCACAGATCCACCGACCTCTGCCTCCCAAGTACTGGGATTAAAGATGTGTGCCACCAATTCCCTGCTCAGAGTCAAGGATTCTTACAGTAAATTTTTTAATTGAATATGAAAGATATTGTTGGCAGGAAACCATAGAGGGCAAATGTAGGTGACTATCATTTGCACTCTGAATTCTGGATAATCCATTTCCCTGCTCTGCCCCATTTAATCACCCTCTTGAAATGGGTTTGCTTTATTTTTTTCTTCACTCTACTACTTCTGTTCCTATCAGTTATGTTTCTTTACTAACTCTTCTATTCTACCCTCAATATCTTAACTATATACCAAGATTACTTAAATGGCATTCTTATTCATTCACTCTATGTGTCTTGTCTCAGTAGTCAATTTTTATACCACAAGAAACATACTTGGTTTCTTTTTTCCTTTTCTAGGATTGAAGCACAATCACAGAACCACTAAATCAACTCAAACACAAGACTCTTCATTTCAGGAACTGATTGTGAAAAAATCTAAAAGAAATGAACCTTTGAACTTGAAGTCAGAAAAACTTTTCATATATGAAGACAAATTAGAGGAAAAGCAGGATAAGAATACTTTGATTATAGAAAGAAGCCATAAAAACAATGAATTTAGTCCAAAGTCACATAGAGAAAAAAGGTCATCAGAATGTGAAAAACAAAACACTTTCAGGGAGATACCATATTTATCTAATCAGCCAAAAATCACACCAGGTAAACGACATAAATGTAGTATGTGTGAGAAAACTTTCACCAACACCTCATCTCTTCGTAAGCATGAGAAAAATCATAGTGGAGAGAAATTATTTAAATGTAAAGAATGTTCAAAAGCATTTAGCCAAAGTTCAGCCCTTATTCAACATCAAATAACTCACACTGGAGAGAAGCCTTATGTATGTAAAGAATGTGGCAAAGCCTTCACTCTCAGTACATCCCTGTATAAACATCTAAGAACCCACACTGTGGAGAAATCCTACAGATGTAAGGAATGTGGTAAATCCTTTGGCAGAAGGTCAGGTCTTTTTATACACCAGAAAGTCCATGCTGGAGAAAACCCTTATAAATATAATCCAGGTAGGAAGTCATCTAGTTGCAGCACATCCCTGCCTGGTCAGAGAATTCATTCCAGAAAGAAGACCTACTTGTGTAACGAATGTGGCAACACCTTTAAATCTAGCTCATCCCTTCGTTATCATCAGAGAATCCACACTGGAGAAAAACCTTTCAAATGTAGTGAATGTGGCAGAGCCTTCAGTCAGAGTGCATCACTTATTCAACATGAAAGAATTCACACTGGAGAAAGGCCCTACAGATGTAATGAATGCGGGAAAGGCTTCACTTCTATTTCAAGACTCAACAGACACCAAATAATTCACACAGGGGAGAAGTTTTATAATTGTAATGAATGTGGCAAAGCCTTAAGTTCCCATTCAACTCTTATTATTCATGAGAGAATTCACACTGGAGAGAAACCATGTAAATGTAAAGTTTGTGGGAAAGCCTTCAGACAAAGTTCAGCTCTGATTCAACATCAGAGAATGCATACTGGAGAAAGACCTTATAAATGTAATGAGTGTGGGAAAACATTCAGGTGTAACTCATCCCTCAGCAACCACCAGCGAATTCATACTGGAGAGAAACCATACCGATGCCAGGAATGTGGCATGTCATTTGGCCAAAGTTCAGCACTTATTCAGCATCGCAGGATTCATACTGGTGAGAAGCCCTTTAAATGTAACACATGTGGGAAAACCTTTAGGCAAAGCTCTTCACGTATTGCACATCAGCGAATTCATACTGGAGAGAAACCCTATGAATGTAACACATGTGGGAAACTTTTCAACCATAGGTCATCCCTTACCAATCATTATAAAATTCATGTGGATGAGGACTCTTTAAAAAAGTAAATTTGCATGTGTAAAAGCCTTAAACCAAAGCTCTTCAGAGAATATGTGCTTGAGAGATGTAATAAACATAATGAATATAGGGAGAGAACCTACAGTCAACTAATAGCCTTGGATAAATTGTGTAGCAGGTAGAAGGAAAATATTCATGCCTGTCCAACACTTTAAGAAATTACTTGAGAGCCAGGCATAGTGGTTCATACACATGGTCGTGCCTACTGAGGACCCTGAAGCATGAGGATTGCTTGAGTCTATGAGTTTGAAGCAGCCTGAGGAGACTTAGCAAGATTCCTGGAAAAATGAGCAACCTGAGATGAAGGATTCACAGCTGAAGACCATGACTTCAGGCACTAGTAAAATGGTGCTTTTCTCTCTGCAGCAGTGTGCTGGATATAATTGTAATCATAGGCATCTAAGTGATGAACAGAAGGGTGTGCTGGACTTCTTATTAGCAAAACACTAAACTCTACACTGGTGATATTTTTATAACATTTTAATAACATCCAAAAGGGATCAAAGAAATTACACATTTTTTTAGAAAAAAAAAAGGACCAAAATTAAAATGAACTGTAATCTACCTCTTAGTCTCTGGAATTTATCATTTTCTTTACCCAATTTCAAATGTTGTGTGTGGAATTTAAAAAGCTGGTCTCTTGGTATTGCTGTGATTTGGAACTATTCTGCCTAATTATTAATTCTGTTCCTAGAGTTTTGTTGTTGCTGCTGTTTTGATTGCTTTAAAGTCATTTATTACTCAATTGTGTTAGCCCATGTGCTGTTGTCTAAGTGTATTAAATATGAAAATGGGCAATTTATGGGAAGCTGATGAAATGGCTCAGTGGTTAAGAGAATGTTTTGCAGTTTCAAAGAATGTAAGTTCAGTTCCTAATATCCCTGTCAGGTGGCTCATATAAGTAACGCTACCTCTAGCTCCAAGGAGCTCTGACTTCTCCAGTCTCCACAAAATTGCACACGTGCATAGTCACACATAAACACATAATTTAAAAACCTTTTCAAGATAAAGTAGGAAATAAAATTCAAAGTTACTGAGGGTTTTTTGATTTTGGTTTTTTGTTTTGTCACACACAAAACCATGTCAGGACATTTGGCAAAACTAAGACCTGTAGGATGTGTGGTATTTTGTTTGTGTTCTGACAAAGCTTACTTGGAAATCAGAGGGTAGAGCTAGCCATTAGTTAACCATAGAGATCTGGAGGTCTGTACAGACAACAGACAGGAAGTAAGTGATACAGCTGGAAGGAGACAGGATCTTGGCCCTTTTGATCAGAGAACTCAGGTAATAAGTCTCTGGGGACTGCTGCCCTGATTCTCTGATCTTTTTAGCTTTTGCCCCCAATACCTAACTCAGGGATTTTATTAAGATTAGATTTATGCTTCATCAGGAAATACTGAAGACTGCTGTTATTTAGAGATGCTTGTGTGCTGTAGGGGTGAGCTCTCTAATTCATAGGTTGAAATGGAGCTTTTCAGTAGATTACTAAACCATGCAAGCTAGCCCCTCTTTAATAGGATTGATGTTCTGAATAAATAGTGAACACATTCTGTTTTTCAGCCATCTTTCAGACACCACAAGATGGAAAGACAATGGTAGTTTTCACCAGGCAAAGAAACATAAGCCCTTAAAAGTTGCATTAAAATGGCAGCTCATCTTCTTTAACATCACTGGCTTTAGAACCACCTAGAGGACACATCTCTGGTCATGTCTGAGATTCTTTCCAGAGGTTTAGCTGTGGGGCAAAGAACCACCCTAAATATGAATGGAATCATCCCATGGGTTAGAGTTTGAGCTGAACACAAGAATTTTTCTGTTTCCAGATCCACTACAGTTAAGCAGCCTCATACTCATACAACCACAATTTACTTCTATCACTATGCCTTTTCTAGTGTGGTCTACACCTATGCTACTTGTAACTGTAGTGAGTAATCATTATACTTGTAATTGAGGGAGTAGGCGTGAGATGGTTTCTCTATGTAGTCCTGGCTATCTGGAGCTCACTCTAGACCAGGCTGACCTCAAGCTCAGATCTCCTTGCCTCTTGCTCCTGAGTACTGGGATTAAATGTATGTGCTGTGAAATATTCCTTTACACTGTGTGAATGTATGTCGCTGCCATTGGTTTTATAAAGAAACTGACTGGCCAGTAGATGAACAGAATAAGGTTAGGCAGGAGAGCCAGACTATAGGGGGATGCTGGGAGGAAGGGCAGAGTCTGGAGTTGCCAGCCAGATGCAGAGGGAGCAGGAGATGATAAATGCTAATAAAGGTACTGTCACGTGGCAGTAAAAAAGGAATATGGGTTAATTTAAAATGTTAGAACTAGTTAATAATAAGTCTGAGCTATTGGTTGAGCATTTGTAATTAATACAAGCCTCAGTGTGTTTATTTGGGAGCTATTGGCAGAACAGAAACTTCCATCTACAGATGTACACTGCCGCTTCCCAGCCTATATTTATAATTTCAAGTTAAAAATTAAATTCCTCATTTTCAGTAGCCACAGATCCTCCGTTGAGAAGAGTTGTGTTGTCTACGGCCATACCACCCTGAACGCGCCCGATCTCGTCTGATCTCGGAAGCTAAGCAGGGTCGGGCCTGGTTAGTACTTGGATGGGAGAAGAGTTGTGTTGTATATTGCTGGTCCAGAACAAGGAATTCTCTGGTGTAAAAGATTCTGTGCAAAAAGCTCTATGAAGACATCAGGAGACAATTGGCTCAGACCAGGAAGCACATCACAGTGCTGGGAACTAGACAGCACTTGGAAATAAAATTTGGAATCAAGTGAGATGACCCACATCTCTTCCTGCTAATGGGTAGGCTTGGAAGGAACCAGGACTGCATAGAGGCCAAGGAATAGGGAGGGAGGGTTCACAACTTTCTGGGTAACCTGAGGTCTGCTATTTTATCACATTTAATGTTGCTTTAGGAGACTATCACTGGCTAGGTAATTTATAGCGAGTTGCACTTTCTTTGCAGTAGTGTCATCCGAAAAGTCTACATTGGGTGAAGGCCTTGCTATAACAAAACATGGCCAAAGCCATCACAAGGAAAACACAAGAAAAAGAGGACTGTAGTAGCAAATGCACTCTCCCAATACTTATTCCACAATAGCAATAGTAACCTATTCATCCAAATGCACTACCCCCAATGCTATTAATTTGGGGATTTTGTTCCCAACACATGAACTTGGTGAGGGAGGGGGGTGTTCAAACAATAGCATCTCATATTCTTTTGATGGACCAGCCTGACTTCATTTTAAAGTTAAAAGCCATTTTGTTAGGTCACAATAAGTTCATTTCTGTTTGCTGCAAAATTCCAAGCTAACTGTACTTTAACCTGTTTTTGGAATTTGACATGCTCCCCACTGTGGAGTTTGACCCACACCTTGGATGTACTCTACCCTGATAGGATGTTCTGCCAAGATGATCTCTCAAATAATCTAATCTGCTGTCTACTTCTGCAAAATATTGCTTGTCAAATCCCTACTCCACCAAATTCCTTGGAAAACCCCCAGTTTATACTTTTTTCCTTGTAAAAAGAGGCATGGAAAGTTAACCCATGCTGCTCTTTCAAACCCTGCTTTGAGAGTCAGTTCTGTGCATAGTTGTAAAGTGTAGTTTTCCCCACCATCCTCTTGGGCCTTGACACAGTTGCAGTCCTCAAATAACACACAAGACACTATATTAATTATGAAGCTGCTGGCCATTTGCTTGTTTCTTACTGGCTAGCTCTGACTTAAGTATTTAACCCATAATTGTTAATCTAAGTATTTCTCTTACCAGAGAAATGGGTCCAGACCTCTTACTCCTCTGGCGGCCTACATGGTGTCTGCCTGTGTCTATCTTTCCCATAATCCTCCTCAACTCTTAGTCCCACCTATCTTGCTTCCATATTGGACAACAGTGCTTTATTCAAACCAATCAGACACATTTTTACAGAATGACATCTTCCAATACATAGTAAATAAAGATTGCTTCACTCCGGGGAGGTGGTGTATTTGTTCTCACTCAGTGGGATTGATGATTTCTTTCTCAGTGATGGGGGGGCACTAATGGCTCATCAGGGTTGCTTGCTGCTATTCCAGAGGACCTGAGTTTAGTTCTCAGCACCCACATCAATTGTCTTACAACTGCCTGTACCCCCTATAGTGACCCTCCAGTGACTTAATGATATAACCAGGGGGCTTCAGGTGATGACTGCCCAGAGCTCGTTCTGAAGCTTTTATTCCAAGATATCTCAGTGCTCAAAGCAGGGACAGAAAAGCAATGCTAAACATCTGAATAGTTCTCAGCACTTTCAACAGATGTGCTCAGAGGTCAGGAAGTCTCAAATCTGGGGGCAGGGCTAATGTGGAAATATTAAGATACACAAAATAGGGATGTCCTATGATATTTTATTGAGGAGAAGTCACTTACGTTAAAAGCCAAGAAAGTCGAGAACCAAAGGTCTTCCAGGCCGAACCAGAACCCAAAGAGAGTCTCCTCCTCCTAGATCTTTTTATCCTCTGTACATTCTATGTACCTGTGAACATACCCAAACAGGTGTGGTCATCGCTACAGGTACGTAGACCTCTTCCTACAATTCCCCTTTTAGTCTAAAGAAAAGATTTAGAATTTAAATTGTGTCAATATACAAAATGTCTCAAACATATATAAAGCATATATACATAGAAGATGATAAATTATAATCTGCCTCTATCCTATCATAAGCATATCTATCCCATCTAAACCCTGAACTTATTTGTAAAATGTCCTTGAACACTCTAGACTGGAGGAAGGAAATATCTTGCTTCGGTATCCCTTGGGCAGATGGAGGCATTCCTCCCAGAGAGATTAAACAAAGGTCCAAAGGAACAGAAAAGCAGATAATATACGAAAGTTTATACCATCTACAGGGATTTGCCATCTTCTGGCCTCTGTAGGCAGCTACACACATGTGGCATAAATATAAAATAGAATAAAATCGTAGTGCTCACAGGAGCATTTACTATCACAGAGCAACTTTTACACTCATAGACAACAGATTTTGTTTTGTATTCTTCCCAACATATTTTTATTAATTATTTGGAAATTCCATACAATGTACCCCAATTCCCATTCCTCCCAGGTTCACTCTCCCACCCTGTGTCCCCCACCCCCAATAAAGGAAAAAAAGACACCAAATCAAATTTGTGTTTCCCATATGCTCAGTAGAGCATGTCCAACTCCAAATGGCCAACGCCCCAAAGAGAACAGAGACCTTCCCTATCCCTTTCTACCTCCTCCAGAAGCCATCATCTATGAAGAACTACTCCTCAGCATCCCCACCACAATTTCCAAGGACTCTCTTCAATAGTTTCCTGTCTATTTTGCGCACGCGCGCGCGCGTGCGTGCGTGTGTGTGTGTGTGTGTGTGTGTGTGTGTGTGTGTGTGTGTGTGTGTGTCGGGGGGGGGGTGTTACAGGCGCCCTCAAAGTCATTCTCAGTTATGAGTGCAGTCATCAATACCTCAAAAGAAGGTTGCTTTCCCATAGCTGCCAGCAGCACAGATCATGGACTTCCACATGGTCTCCTGCAGCCCTGCTCACAGACATCAACATAGCCTCTGGTGGGGTAGAATAGACTATGGACATCAACATGATTTCCTGTGGCAGCCCCGATTATGGACACCAACATGGTTATGGTGGTGGCAAGGACCATGGAGATCTTTTCGAGGAGGCTTAATCAAGAAAACAAACCATTCTTTATCCCGGATATCTTGTTGCTCAGTCAAGGCGATCGTGTTATTGGGAGTCTGTGTCTTGTAATGTGTAGTCTTCCCACCAGCTGAAAAACACAATAGCATACAGTATCCAGACTCTCTATTTTCCATCTTTACGTAGCTTATATTATTCTTTATCTTTAACTTTTATTTATTTATTTTTCTGAGACAGGGTTTTGATGGGGAAGTCCTGTGTATATGTCAATAAAGCACTGTTGGCCAATATGGAAGCAAGATAGGTGGGACTAGGAGTTGAGGAGGATTCTGGGAAAGAGAGACACGGCAGAGTCAATGTAGCCTGCCAGAGAAGTAAGATGTCTGGACCCTTTTCTCCGGTAAGAGAAATACTTAGATTAACAATTAGGGGTTAGCCAGTAAGAAACAAGCAAACGGCCAACAGCTTCATAATTAATATAGCCTCCTGTGTGTTATTTGGGGACTGCAACTGTGGCAGAGCCTAAGCGGCTGGCGGAAGAAAACTACATGTTACAGGTTTCTCTGTGGAAATCCTCCTTCCTCTGCCTCTGGAGTGCTGGCATTAAAGGCATGTGCCAGCACACCCAGCTACTCTCTGGTTGTTTTTTTTTTCCCACTATCCCGTTTCTTTTTCTTTCCCAAATTTACATATATTTTTAAACACACTGTAAGCCTTTTAGAGGTTTTACTTCATCTGAATCTGACTTTACTGTAAATCTTTCTGTTTTTCTGGTCATCTGTCTGTTATCTGCTAAACAACATTGCTAAAGTTAAAGTGGAAACAGCTGCTGGCTTCCCAACATGGTGGGCATAAGTTTGCCGCCAGCACTGGGAGCTGTGCTCAACGCCTTAGTCTATGGCAGCTTGGAGATGTGGTCACTGCCACTGCCAACTGCTTGTGCACACCATTCCATTGTTGGCAGGACCTCTTAAAAGAGCCCTGTGGGATTTTGATTTTTTTTTCTTCTTGCTGCTTATGCTGAGTCAGGAAGACTGCCTTAAGGGAGCCTTGTGAGTCTCTGCTTGTCTCTAGCAAAACAGAGCCCACCCGAGAAAAATGCTGCTACCAAGAAGCCATGCTTGTCTTTGTTCTTTTGTTTCTAAAATCCCTTTTACACTTCTGTCATTCTACATGCAACTTCATATCCCACTCTGACACCATATGTAACGTGTAGCCTTCCCACCAGCCTGGGGTCCTGGGGCTGCTTTAGCCCCCAAATAGCACACAAGACACTATATTAATTATGAGGCTGCTGGCAGTTTGTTATGGTTTCTTAATGGCTAGCTCTGACTTAATATTAATCCATAATTACTAATATATATTTTTATAAGGACTTATCTTACCGAGGACTCAGCTTCATGCATCCTCTCCCCGAGATCACATGGCAATGACTCTCTTTACTACATTTCCCAGACTCCTCCTAGACTCTTAGTCCCACCTATCTTGCTTCCCTATTGGTCAACAGAGCTTTATTTATATATACACAGAAGGACTTCCCCCATCAGTGTCTGGCAGGGACACTGTGCTAAAGCAGATGTTAAGAGGGCATCTTGTGCTCAGCTCCACTCTTCTGACTGTGATCCATAGTCCCACTGAGGTTTCATCTACAAGCTAGGGACATCTGGGATGGAGCTCATGACCAAGCCATCCAACACTCATCCTAAGTCGCTTATCTGCCACAAGACTCCAGGGACAACCCTGCACTGTTCACAGCATATCACGAGTCTGAATAGAACTGCCTGGTTCCCTGTCCCCATGACCCAGAAGCCAGTGTCCTCTCCCCCTACCAATCTCCCAAATCCAACTGTGGCAGTTGAGCTGGCCCCAGGGTTCAGCAAATGAATTGCAGTCTAGGGTTCTGCTTATCAAACCAAAGACCATCATTTAATATCTGTCTGGGTGGTCAGCATCACCTCTCCAGACACAGGAACCTCTCTCTGACCACCACCTTCAACTATGATCAGTCTCCGAAGAAAAAGTCCGGAGGGATTTGGATCTATGGAAGATGGAGTCATTTTGATAAATGTGACACACCAACTGTAAATAAATAGATCTCAGAGGTAGGTACTTTTTACATACATACATGCATACATACATCCATGTAACTTAACCATATGCTATGTACTCATATTGCTATCCTGAAAGAGAAGTGTGAAATAAGAAGCATCAACCACAGGGATGGGTGCTTTCATCCATGGTGAGAAACCTTTGAAACCTGAGGTATTTTGACCCCTAAGTGAAGGAAAGGCAGACTTTGTGAAGTTATACAGAGGCTGGGATTTTAAGGATTTCCTATTTAGCTGAAGACTCAAGTAGAATTTTTTTTCAGAAATTACCAGTAACTTGAAACAATTTGTGTTTTGAAGTTTAGGCAGTAGGGTCCAGAATTCTTTAGAGTCTCTCCCTTCTTTTGGATCAGGCATACTCTAATTCCAGGTTTTCAATCAAATACTTCTAGAGATGTCACCCTGTAGTTATTTGGCTGATGTAATTGTTGGAAAATAATAATCTTATCGTTATACAAAGGAATATATAGAAAGGCAACTTCTTTTGGCAGAAAGGGTGGTTCAGAATCAAAACCAGGCCAATGAGCACAAAATTACTTTTATCACCGAGGTAGGTATTGATTGTGTCTCATCCCATTGAAAGCTCTGGAATCCCCAATTTGATGATATTAGCTAGTTGGCTAACTGGTTGTTTTCTATTCATTTGTAGTTGGAAATGGACCCTCAGGTTTTTATCTCTGCAAGAGCCATCTCTTAGACTTTGAGTACAGCCTTCACATCCAGGTGTGTAATGCTGGATTGCCTTTTCATGACCACATACAAAAGTCATGTGTCGTCAGAATACTCTACATAGATTATGGGGGTGGGGGAGAGGAAGACAGAGGAACAGAGGCACTTGGCATGCTGGAGAATGGAACAAGAGACATATTAAAATTTCTTGGACGTCATCCCTGTTATAGTAGGATCGGCCTACATTTGTTCCTTCTGTTTGAACTGAGAGCGTGAGAGAGGAGAGAACCATCCACGCAGAGGAGAGGAAGATATGTACCTACTGATCCCAAACAAGCTCACTATCTCCTCCTACAAAGACTTCAGGGCAGATCCACCTCAGGCCTGCAGAGGATTGGAGCTCATGCTAAGAAACAGCAGCCCGAAGCATGCTTTTGCTGCTTGGGCTCAGTGGAAGAAAGGGGCCCTAAGAATCCCAGTGAATGAAGGTTGGAGATGTAGCTCAGTTGGTGGAGGACTTGCCTAACTTTCACAAATGCCTGGCCTCCATCCCATAAACTGGGCTCATGGTGGCAGCCCATCTGTAACCTTGGCCTATGGGAGACAGAGGCAGCAGGATCAGTTCAAAGTCATTTGTTACTAGTGAGTTTGAGGTCAGCCCAAGTTGTATGAAAGCTTGTTTAAAAAAATAAATCCCAGGAGCTGAATTTGAAAGAAGTCAGTTTCCTTCTTTGGTGGTTTCCATAGTAACTGCATAGGAAGAGGCAGCAGGGGGGATGATAGTCAGTCTTTCCTACACATGTTCAGAGGATCTCAGGGCCTTAAATAAACTGCCATAAACACAACTGGCTATCATTACAACCTAAAGAACCCAATGCCTGTTTCTCTTCTGTGGAAACAAACGGTCCTCTGGCATAGGGATCTTTTTCTACAAGAGCTTCTTTGACTTCTGTGGCAGTTGCTCAATCCCCCAGTATTCTTTCATCTGTAGTCACAGAACTTCTGTTCACTGTGTTTATGGTTCCTTAGCCTGGTGTGGGCCTTTGAAACATCAGCAACAAAACTCCAACAAGGACTGTCTTAGTTCGGGTTTCTTTTTTTTTTTTTTGGTTTTTACGAGACAGGGAGGGTTTCTCTGTATTGTTTTGGAGGCTATCGGTCCAGCCCGGCCTCGAACTCACAGAGATCTGCCTGCCTCTGCCTCCCAAGTGCTGGGATTAAAGGCGTGCGCCACCACCGCCCGGCCCTAGTTCGGGTTTCTACTGCAGTGAAGAGACACCATGATCACAGCATCTCATAAGGAAAAATATTTAATTGGGCCTGACTTACAGTTGAGAGGTTTAGTCCATTTGTAGTTATGTCAGGAAGCATGGTGGTGTGCAGGCAGACCTGGTGCTAGGGAGGTAGCTGAGATTTCTACATCTGGGTTGGCAGACAGCAGGAAGAGCAAGCCACTGGGCCTGGCTTGGGCTCCTGAAACCTCAAAGCCCACCCCAATAGCACACTTCCTCCAACAAGTCCACACCTACTCCAACAAGGCCGCAGGTCCTAATCCTCTCAAATAATGAATGCCACTTCCTCTGAGTATACGGGGTGGGGGGGGCACACCTACTAATCCTTCTAATCCTTCATAAACAGTACTATTCCCCAAAGACCAGGCATTCAAATATAAAGGCCATTGGAGAGATTCAAGAGTCATATTCCAAACACCAACAATCACAGCAAACAATACCACTGTACCTAGGATTTCCATCTCATGTCAATATTAACATCAATGTAGGAATCATGTTTCCAACATTGGAAGAAAAATGCTGAGAATAGAGCACATGACTAAAATCCCTGCATGTAGGAGGTAGAGGAAGGAGGATTCTGAGTACATAGCTAACCTGAGTTCCCTACGAAGAGAAGAGAATAGAGAGACAGAGAGACATAGTCGATAGATAGATAGATAGATGATAGAGATATCATAAGATATAGAAAAGTTACTTGCTCCTTAAACTCCCTTCATTTTTATATACTAATATAACTATTAAAGAACCCTAGTGACCTCAAGAAATATGTATGATTATTATGCTTTTTCTATATATATGGCTTTATTGATTCTATTTATACTGCAGAGTTTTTACAGTGGGGATCATGCTTGATAACTCAAAGAAATACATGGAACCAGGAAGAGTCTCAACTACCCATTACATATTATACTTAAACATGATAGATAAACATTTTGCTAATTTCCCAGCTTTAAACACAAGATGCCTAATGTTGTGCAAAGGACTGCCCACATTGGTCCAGACTAAGGATAATGAGGAAAGGACCACAAAGAACAGAGGAATGCACAGCTTTCTTCCACCAAGTTGATGTCAAGCATGTGGGACATAGGGAGGATGCAGGATGCAGGACAAGTATGAACTGTGTTCTACAGTTCCCTTCACAGTGCTGTGCAAATACATCCAGATGAAAACCTGGCTTGTTATGGTAGCACATGACTTTAATCCCTGTATTTTAGAGACAGACAGAGGCAGGTCTCTGTGAGCTCAAGGACATTCTGGTGCACAGAGATAGCTTCAGTATAGACTGAAGCTGTACTCAGACTGTATAGTGAGACCCTGTCTCAAAGTCCAAAACCAATGCCTGAGAAATGGCTCAGTTTTTGAGAGCAGTTGCTGCTCTTTCCAAGAACCTGGGTTAGATTTCCAGCACTCACATGGTGGCGCTCAACATTCTGTAGCTCCAGTTCTAGGGCATTCCACATTCTCTCCTGCCCTCTGATGACACCAGGCTTGCACATGGTGCAGGCAAAATACCTATGCACATAGAATAAATTAATAATAAAAAAGCAAACAACAGGTTTCTCTGACTGTGCTGCCTGCTTTTGGACCCATTCCCCCTACCAGATTGCCTCATCCATCCCTACTAGAAGATGAGGTACCTAATCTCACTGCACCTTGATATACCATGGCTGGCTGATACCACAGGATGCCTGTCTGTATCCAAAGAGAGATAGTAGAGGAGGGGTGGACGGGATGGTGGGAGAGGGGAGGGGGAGAGCTGGAAAGAGGGGGGAGGGGAACTTTGGAATATAAAAAACAAAATAAATAAACAACAACTACAAAAGTGAAACAACAAAAGAATGTAGTCAGTGGTCATTTAGAGTTTTTTGAAGCATGAACCTAATTAGTCTTAATCAATAAAAACCCAGAGTCAGATATCAGGGTAAAGGCTGAAATATTGGAGAAGCAGAACAGTAGCCACAGTCACTTCTTACTCCTATGAAATCTCAGACCAAATGGGGGTGACCCTGTCTCTATAAATCCTGAGATTGAATGGAGGGGATCCTGTCTCTACCCACATTATATTCCAGTCCCCACCTCCCTAGTGCTGGGGTTAAAGGTTTGAGCCTCCGATGTGCTGGGTTCAAAGGATTGAGATCAAAGGTGTGAACCACCACCACCCAGCTCTGATTCTCTTTTAGACTGGGTCAATCTCTTGTAGCCCAGAGTGACTTTGAACTCCTGATCTTCCTGCTTCCTCCTCCCAAGTGCTAGGATTAAAGATGTGTGCCACCACTGCCTTGCCTCTATGGTTAACTAGGGGCTAGTTCCACCCTCTGATCTTCAGGCAAGCTTTGTCAAAACACACACAAAATATGCAATTTTCACTGTTAGTTCTTTGACAATTCCACACATGTACACAGTGCATTCTCGTTACTCTCCTTCCCCCATCTCTCACTTTTTCCCAACTGTGTGAACTACCCCACTACTCCCGACTGGTCCCTCTCTCAGATTCCTGAGTAGTTTTTTTATATGTTTCACTAAATTTCATCAGAACCAAGTTATGTTTGCATTCACAACATGGATTCCAGCATGGAAAGGTTACTTGTGGGTACAGAATTGAAGGCAGTGAGTTTCCTTTGCCTTGGGTCTATCTACAGGAGACAGGTCCCCAGTGAGGTGTCATTAAAGGTCTTTGTATTTTTACATACTGACTATCTAATACTGAATCCGTATTAGGATGGACCACCTCAGATGTGCTGCATTGAATAGTGTAGGTCAAATGGATGGCACCTGCTGGAGATGATCACCAAAGCGATGGGAGTGGATCTCAGCTGGGCTAGTGCCTGCATGACATGCACAAAGCCCTGGGCACTTTGGAGACCAATATCTCCTAAATCAGTCTTGTTGGCACACACCTGTCTTTCTAGCATGAGAGGCTGGAGACAGGAGCATCAGAGGGTCAAAGTCATCCTAAGTTACATGGAAATGTAAGGCCAATGTGTGCTAAATGCCATGTTTAAACAAAGAAAAATCAAACAAGCAAACCAACAAAGACTCTGAGCTGTTGGAGTGGACTTGTCAATCTTGAAATCATCTGTGACCTTTATTAAGCTAGCCTGTGACCTCCCTGAGAAATGCTGTAGTTGGTAGAGGCTGTGTTAGGTAACTGGAAACAAAGCTCAGTGAAAAAGATCAGATGTGTTCCCTTCTGCGTGCAGAAAGGCTGTGGTCATCACTTAAACTATTAGTGGTATTCTGAAGAAAGGGCACATTAAATTCAACTGAACTCAGGTTCACCAGATGGGGAAAGGGATGGGTAGTAGTCTTGTTTGAATAATTTTTTAATCCAGATAGTGAACTTTGTGTGTTCCCCATGAATGCCTTTCCCATTTGAACTGAGATAATTTTTTGACAGCTTGTGCTTTGATAGGTAACATGTACCAGGCATTGCAATTGTGAGATGTCCTGAGAATTTCCCTTCTCGTGGAGAAGCAAATGGCCTTTGATATAAAGGGCATTGAGTGCCCAGAACTCCGGCAGATGCTGCTCCAGCCTCCTCCCCAGGTCTATATTGTGGAGGAACTGCTGTGGAAGGGTATGTCCCCTCCCATCGAGAGCTTCACTGAACACTTACAGTCACATGAGCAAAACTGCATCCAGCATCCTTATTTAATGGACCTTTCATGATCTTGAGAAGAAATACTTGCAGACTACATGTGTCCAGATTTGGAGGCTTGGGCAGTCTATACTTATAGACTTTCCTGACTAATTGTCTTTTTGTTTTTGTTTTTGGTTGGTTGGTTTTGGCGTGCTTTTCCCTATTCATTGGGAAAGCTGATGGAGAGACTGGAATTTAGCCCTTCTGCTTTTAGTAATTACAGATTAGCTCCAGTAGTATTGAGTTCCCAGAAGAAACTCCAGGGGTCCCCAGGGTCACTGCTCAGTGTCTTTCTACCTCCATATATCACCAGGTTTGCTCAGTGGTGCAGTGTACTGGAAACCTGAAGGCCTGGATCATATTTAAATACTGTCTCTTGTTACAGATTTTAAAAGACTGGGAAATGTTGTAGAATATCATTATAACTATGTAAAGATGTGTTACATTTATTTATACTGTAGACTATTACTTTAGCTGCGTAAAGGTGTGTTCCTTTTGATTACGTTGCATTTGTTTAATTATACATAGATGTGTTACATCTGTTTACTTTGCTTGCCTGAGGCACATGATAGGTCTAATGAAAATCTAAATGGCCAATAGCTAGGCAGAGAAAATATTGGTAGGACTGGCAGTCAGAGAGAATAAATAGGAGGAGAAATCTGGGCTCCAGAAGAACAAGAGAAGAGACAAGGAAACATAGAAAAAGAGGGGAGCATGCTTGGGGCAAGAAGCCAGGCAACCACCAGTCAGCCAGACATGAGAAGCAGTGAACGTCAGATACGCAGAGGAAAGAAAAATAAAAAGTCGGGAGGCAAAAGGTAGATAAGGAGAAACAGGTTAAGTTGAAAGAGTTAGCCAGAAATGAGTCTAAGTTAGGCTGAGCATTCATAACTAACAAGTCTCTATGTCATTATTTGGGAGTTGGTTAGTGGATTAAAAGAAAAAGCCTGATACAGGATAATTAGCAAAATGTGCATTTAGCAGGTTTAAATATAATATGATGGGTAGATGAGACTCTACTTGATTCATTGTGTTTCTTTGAGTTGTCAAGCATGGTCCCTACTGTAGGCAGTCTGAACACAGTCAATGAAATGGATGCATAGAATATGCGCATACCTAGAAAAAACAAAATAAATATTCCTTGGGTAATCAGGGTGTTTTTACCCATGTCAATGAGTAATAAGGAGTGAAAGGTGCAGTAGACTTTCTATTGTCTATAGTCTACCTTGTTTCTTCTCTCCCTTCCTTCCTGTTTTTCTTTCGTTTCTGTTCCAAGTAGAGTAGTGGACGAGGGAACCATGCTTCGATCACGAGTAGGTGAAAACATGAACCACAAGACTCAACAAACCCATGTGGAGTTTATGAAGGGAAAGGGAAGAAGGAAAGGGGGGAGGAGCAGAGAGAGAAAGAAGTAGAGAACGGGGAGAGGGGCAGGGAAGAGAGAGAGAGAGGAGAGAGAGAGAAGAGAGAGAATGTGAACATGTAGAGGTGCTCACTTAAGAGGGGAAACTTGCACAGGCCTACTGAGTCCTTATGCAGCTGTAACACATGACGTAGCCATGATGTGGCCACACAACACAGGACCCTTTTAGGTGCCTAAGTACCTGCCAGAATGCCTATATGTGTGTACCACCCATTGTCAGGGGGTGGGGGCAGCATAATGCCAAGGTTCCAACAATCTCACCTCGTCTTATTATTAAAAAGGTGAGGAGTTAGGCATGGCAGGTTAGGGAATAAGGCCTTTGAGTTCTCGAGACTGCTTCTGCTGACCTGGGGGCATTGACCATCTTTGGGGGACCTGAGAAATCTGGGATGCTGCCAATGTCCTGGGATAGCTGGGTGTTTCATAGTAGTCCTGGCTGTATGGAACTCTGGCACCTCTTTAGACCTGGCAAGATGTTAGCAGAGTGGAGGACAAAGATAAGTTTAGGAAAAAAAATTTTTCTTAGGTCCTGGTACTTGAGGGAAAGATTGTAAGATGAGGGAAGGGTTCCTGAGGGTGTCCCAAGATGAGGGAAGGGAGTCCCAGTACCAGGGAAAGATTGAATAATATTTATCTGGAATGAATCTGACCTGTTTGGGTGGGTCCAATCCAGCTCCCTGGAACTTACAAGAATCCTTTGAGTTTGTGAAAACATAAGTTTTAGACTTATTAGCAGTATACTCATGTCAGAAACGCTTTGGTTGAAAGCATTGACACTTTTAAAACTGACAGATATCTTTAGAACAGTGAAAAGCACCTTAATCTTAACCTTGTAGTTATCGTATAGTAGTATGGTATGCTGTTTAGTACCCTGTCAGAGTTGGATTAATAGCTTATCAGAGCTTTATTGATTAATGTTAAGACTATGAACAGTAGCATAACAAAAAAGAAATCTGATGACTTGCATTTGTACACCGTAAGTAAGTTTACTATACCTTAAAACATTTTAAGGTTCACACATCTTAAGCTTTTATGTTCTTACATAAATTTTATACCTTAAAATATTTTTTTAAACAAAGGATTGGTAAGAACTGCATCAGAGTTCTTGAGAAGGATAAAATTTTACCTGAATTAATGATTAGAGAGTAACAGAGACTTACTAGCTGGCTGCATGGGCAGTCACCCCCAAAGCTCTCCACAGTTGTTGAGGGCAGAGACTTTAAGGACATCTGCCTTCTGCTGATAGCATGAGACCTGTGGATTAGGAGCTATAGGAAGACTTGCCTACTGTTGACCCAAGCAATGTGGAGAAAGTCAATTCCACTGTCCTCTCGTCCATGGTCCGAAGAGTCCTTTGCAGCAGTTGAGGTGAAAGGCAGGGTTTCTCAGTGGCTAGTGCTATCACTTTTGTGTATAGAGTTTCTTCAGTATTCAGTCTTCTTGGAGGAAATGGGGTGGGGGCCAGCAGTTGGCCTGTCTCTCTGTTATAAAAAGCTTTTTAATGAAGCATTTTAATTGCCATATTCTGTAGATCTCTGAGCATTTGAGGGCTATCTGTTCAGTATATCTCAGCAGACAAAATTTGTCTTTAGTTACTTGCATTATAGATGTAGCTGGTTAGGTAAGGCTTTATTTCTGTAATTGATTAATCTGTACTTAGTATGGCTACAATGGCATTAGTGCAGGATCTGTCTGGAGAACTAGATCCAAGTTGAGAGGCCATGGAGGGATGTTTTACTCAGCCCTCCAGCCTGACTGTAACTGGTTTTAACTTAGTAGGTTAGATTGACACCTCTAAAGGACAAAGAAGTAGAGAAAAATCCCTTTTTGCAATAGAAGCTTAACCTTTATAAAGAGCTTACAGGAAGAACTGGGTGGCATAATATTTTGTTAATTTGAAATACACCTTTATAACCTTAATTTTTATCATCAATTGAAAGTATACATCAGGCGGAGCCCAGCGGCCATGACAGGCTGCACAACAGGTTAGCTGTGGCCGACCTGATGACTGACCCTGTGGCTGTTAGGCTGTGGTGGCCGCACAGCAGGGTCTCCCCCAGCTCCTGGCCTTGCCCGAGTGTGGGGTGGCTGAGGAGTGCACGGGGTCACTGGTGCGGTGACTTGCAAGGCAACAGATCCAGAAGACCAGGGGACCAGCTGTTCCAGTGGGACCAGGTAAAACAAGCCCTGCATCCGGGCCTGCGTTCCAGTGCCTGGGAATTGCCTGGGAACTGCACAGAGCTTCCAATCCCAGCAGGAGCCAAGCACACCAGACTCCAGGTCTTCTCTTCCACCAACGAGACCAGGAAACCAGAAGAACCAGCGAAGGGACCAGGAGACCAGGTGGGAGGCTAAGCACCCCAGATTCCTGGTCTTCTTCTCCACCCATGGGACCAGAACAAGGATGAGGAATAGAAGACCTACCAGATTATTGGACTTGCTAGCACCCACCAGAAGGGAACTCTGGTCCCCTAACCACCAGACCAGTAAGGGGCTCTTTCTGCACCCACTAGAATAAGAGATGGGAAAGAGACAATACAAAAACACACTCAGCAACAGAAAAACAAATATGACACCGCCAGATTCTAGAGACTCCACACCAGCAAGACTCCAATATTCCAATGCAAATGAAGCAGAAGAGAATGACCTTAAAACCACCTTCATGAAAATGATAGAGGCCCTAAAATAGGATATAGGAAATCCCTCAAAGAAATGGATGAAAAAACAAACCAAAAAAGGGCAGGAAATGGAAGAAAAAACAAACCACAAAATTCAAGAAATGGAAGAAAAAGCAAACCAAAAAATGAAAGAAATGGAAGAAATAACAAACCAAAAAATTCATAAATTGCAACAAATGGATGAAAAGATAAACCGAAAATTGCAAGAAACAATGCAAACAGTGCAAGGGTTGAAAACTGAAATAGAGACAATTAAAAAAACACAATATGAAGAAAGGCTGGAAATAGAAAAGCTGGGCAAACAGTCAGGTACTACCGATACAAGCATTACCAACAGAATACAAGAGATGAAAGAGAGAATCTCAGGTGTTGAAGATACACTAGGAGAAATGGATTCATCAACCAAAGAAAATCTTAAGTCCAACAAATCCTTAACACAAAACATTCAGGAAATATGGGGCACCATGAAAAGACCAAACCTAAGAATAATAGGTATAGAAGAAGGTGAAGAAAACCACCTCAAAGGGGCAGAAAACATATTCAACAAAATCATAGAAGAAAACTTTCCCAACCTTGAGAAAGACATGCCAATGAAGGTACAAGAAGCTTACAGAACACCAAATAGAGTGGATCATAAAAAAAGTCCCCTCGCCACATAATCAAGACCCCAAATATACAGAATAACGAAAGAATATTAAGAGCAGCTAAGGAAAAAGGCCAAGTAACATATAAAGGCAAACCTATCAGAATTACACCTGACTTCTCCATGGAAACTCTGAAAGCCAGAAGGTCCTGGATAGATATTCTACCAACACTAAGAGACCATGGATGCCAGCCCATACTACTATACCCGGCAAAGCTCTCAATCACTATAGATGAGGAAAACAAAATATTCCATGACAAAACTAGATTCAAGCAATACGTATCCACTAACCCAGCCCTATAAAAAGTTTTGGAAGGAAAACTCCAACCCGAGGAAGTTAACCACAACCAATAAAACATAGGCATTAGAGAATCCCACTCTACCAACAGCCAAAAGAACAAATGGGTGAAATTCCACACATAATTCCACAAACAACAACCATTCCAAATCAACAAAGAAGGATGAGCAATCAATGGTCATTAATATCCCTCAACATTAATGGCCTTAACTCACCCATAAAAAGACACAGGCTAGTAGAATGGATTTGAGGACAAAACCCATCCTTCTGCTGCATACAAGAAACACACCTCACCCTCAAAGACAGACATTACCTGAGAGTTAAAGGTTGGGAAAAAAATTCCAATCAAATGGACCCAAGAAACAAGCAGGGGTAGCAATCCTAATATCTAGCAAATTAGACTTTAAAATAAAATCAATCAAAAGAGATAAAGGAGGTCATTACATACTCATCACAGGCAAAATCCACCAAGATGAAGTGTCTATCCTGAACATCTATACCCCAAATACAAAGGCATCCACATTCGTAAAAGAAACATTACTAAAACTTAAAACACATATAAAGCCCCACACACTTATAGTGGGAGATTTCAACACACCACTCTCACCACTAGACAGGAATACCAGACAGAAACTCAACAAAGAAGCAACGGGTCTAATAGAAGTAATGGGATTAACAGACATCTATAGAACATTTCATCCACATAAAAAAGAATACACCTTCTTCTCACCACCACATGGAACCTTTTTAAAAATCAACCACATACTTGGCAACATATCAAACCTCAGCAGCTACAAAAAATTGGAATAACTCCATGCATCTTATCAGACCACCATGCATTAAAATTAGAATTCAACAACACAAATTGCAGAAAACCTACAAACTCATGGAAATTGAATAAGGCACAACTGCACCATTCCTGGGTCGAAGAAGAAACAAACAAAAAAAAGAAATTAAAGACTTCCTAGAATTCAATGAGAATGAAGACACAACATACCCAAACCTATGGGACACTTTGAAAGCAGTGCTACAGGGGAAGTTCATAGCACTAAGTGCCCACATGAAGAAACTGGAGAATAGTTATACCAGAGAATTAACAGCACAGCTGAAAGCTCTAGAACACAAAGAAGCAAACTCACCCAGGAGGAGTAGATGCCAGGAAATAATCAAATTGAGGGCTGAAATCAATAAAGTAGAAACTAGGAAAACAATACAAAGAATCAATGCAACAAAGAGTTGGTTCTTTGAGAAAGTCAACAAGATAGACAAACCTTTGTCCAAACTTACCAAACAGCAGAGCATGAACATGCAAATTAACAAAATCAGAAATGAAAAGGGGGACATAACAACGGACTCTGAGAAAATTCAGAGAATCATCAGGTCATACTTTGAAAACCTGTATTCCACAAAATTTGAAAATTTAAAGGAAATGGATGACTTCCTGGATAGCTATCATTTGCCAAAATTAAATCAAGAACAGATAAGCAATTTAAATAGACCTATAACCTCTATGGAAATAGAAGCAGTCATCAAAAGTCTCCCAACCAAAAAAAGCCCAGGTCCAGATGGCCTCAGTGCAGAATTCTACCAGAAATTCAAACAACAGCTTATACAAATTTTTCTTAAAGTATTCCACACAATAGAAGAAGGGTCTTTGCCAAACTCTTCCTACAAGGCTTCAATAACCTTGATCCCCAAGCCACACAAAGACACAACTAAGAAAGAGAACTTCAGACCAATATCCCTCATGAACATTGATGCAAAAATACTCAATAAAATACTGGCAAATTGGATCCAAGAACACATCAAAACAATCATTCACCAAGATCAAGTAGGTTTCATCCGAGTAGGTCTTGGGGGAACAGGAAGGTTGAGCGGGGGGGCAGGATAGGGGGAAGGAGGAATCATAGGTTAGAAGACAGATCAGGCACCAGTGTGACCTCTAGTGATCTAAAGGGATGACACCAATTGACAAGCTAAGCAATAGTGGAGAGACCACCTCGAATGCCCATTCCTGATAATGAACTTGATGTCTATAACCATCCGGGAGCCTTCATCCAGTGACTGATGGAAGCAGAGGCAAACACCCACAGTTAAACACTGAACTGAACCCAAGGAACCCAGTGACAGAGAGAGAGGAGTGATGAGCAAATTGGCAAAGAATGGGCTGGCAAAACCAGCAGAGACAGCTGATCTGAACAGGGGAGAGCACTTGGACCCCAGACCGACAGTTGGGAGGCCAGCATGGGACTGATCTGGACCCCCCCCAATGTGAGTGTCATTGAGGAGGCCTGGGAAACCTATGGGACCCTGAGCAGTGGATCAGTGTTTATCCCTGGAATACAAACAGACATCGTGGGTCCATAGCACAAAGAGGGATGCTCTCTCAGCCTGGACTCTTAGGGGAGTGCCTGGACCCTACCCTGAGTGAAATGACAGACTCTAGATATCCCCTATGTGAAAGGAATTGGCAATAGGGTGGGAGGCTGAGAGATGGGGGATGTGGGAGGAGGGGAGGGAGAGGGAACTGGGATTGACATGTAAAACAAGCTATTTAAAATTAAAATAATAATAAAAAAGTAGGTTTCATCCCAGGGATGCAGGGATGGTTCAACATACGAAAATCCATCGATGTAATCCACCATATAAACAAGCTGAAAAACAAAAATCACATGATCATCTCATTAGATGCTGTAAAAGTCTTTGACAAAATCCAACACCCCTTCATGATAAAGGTCTTGGAGAGATCTGGGATAACAGGAACACACCTAAACATAATAAAAGCTATATACAGCAAACCAACAGCCAATATCAAACTAAATGGACAGAAACTCAATGCAATTCCTCTAAAATCAGGAACAAGACAAGACTGTCCACTCTTTCCATACCTTTTCAACATTGTACTTGAAGTTCTAGCCAGAGCCATAAGACAACAAAAGGGGATCAAGGGAATACAAATTGGAAAGGAAGAAGTCAAACTTTCACTATTTGCAGATGATGTAATAGTTTACATGAATGACCCAAAGAACTCTACCAGGGAACTCTTATAGCTGATTAACACCTCCAGCAAAGTGGCAGGCTACAAGATCAACTCAAGAAAATCAGTAGCCCTACTATATGCAGATGATAAAAGGGCTGAGAAAGAAATCAGAGAAACATCACCCTTTACAATTGCCACAAACAACATTAAATACCTTGGGGTAACGCTAACCAAACAAGTAAAAGACCTGTATCTCAAGAACTTTGAATCTTAGCCGGGCGGTGGTGGCACACGCCTTTAATCCCAGCACTCGGGAGGCAGAGGCAGGCGGATCTCTGTGAGTTCGAGGCCCGGCTGGACCGATAGCCTCCAAAACAATACAGAGAAACCCTGTCTCGAAAAACCAAAAAAAAAAAAAAAAAGAACTTTGAATCTTTAAAGAAAAATTAAAGAAGCCCTCAGAAAATGGAAAGATCTCCCATGCTCTTGGATAGGTAGGATCAATGTAGTAAAAATGGCAATCCTGCCAAAAGCAATCTACAGATTCAATGCAGTCCCCATTAAAATCCCAGCACAATTCTTCACAGACCTTGAAAGAACAACAATCAATTTTGTATGGAAAAACAAAAGACACAGGATGGCCAAAACAACCCTGTTCAACAAGGCAACATCCGGAGGCATCACCATCCCTGACTTCAAGCTCTATTATAGAGCTATAGTCCTGAAAACAGCTTGGTATTGGCACAAAAATAGACAGGTAGACCAATGGAATCGAATTGAAAGCCCTGATATTAACCCACACATGTATGAACATCTGATCTTTGACAAAGAAGCTAAAAATATACAATGGAAAAAAGAAAGCATCTTCAGCAAATGGTGCTGGCATAACTGGAGGCTGGCATGTAGAAGAATGCGGATCAATCCATGTTTATCACCATGCACAAAACTTAAGTCCAAATGGATCAAAGACCTCAACATAAATCCAGCCACACTGAACCTCTTAGAAGAGAAAGTGCGTGGTACCCTTAAACGAATTGGTACAGGAGACAGCTTCCTGAACATAACACCACTAGCACAGGCAGTGAGACCAACAATTAATAAATGGGATCTCCTGAAACTGAGAAGCTTCTGTAAGGCAAAGGACACAGTCAGCAAGACAAAAAGGCAGCCCACAGAATGGGAAAAAATATTCACTAACACCACATCTGACAGAGGGCTGATCTCCAAAATTTACAAAGAACTCAAGATGCAAGTCTCCAAAACACCAAAGGATCCAATTAAAAAGTGGGCTGCAGAACTAAATAGAAAATTTTCAATAGAAGAGTCTAAAATGGCTGAGAGGCACTTGAGAAAGTGATCAACATCCTTAGCCATCCGGGAAATGCAAATCAAAACAACTCTGAGATACCATCTCACTCTTGTCAGAATGGCTAAAATCAAAAACACCAACAACAATTTATGCTGTAGAGGATGTGGTAAAAGGGGAACATTCCTCCATTGCTGGTGGGAGTGCCAACTTGTTCAGCCACTTTGGAAATCAGTATGGAGATTCCTCAGAAAAATGGGAATAAACCTACCACAAGACCCAGCAACTCCACTCTTAGGCATATATCCAACATACAACATTCATTCATACAACAAGGATGTCTGTTCCACTATGTTCATAGCAGCATTATTTGTAATAGCCAGAACTTGGAAGCAACCTAGATGCCCCTCAACTGAAGAGTAGATAGAGAAAATGTGGTACATTTACACAATAGAGTACTATTCAGCAGAAAAAAACAATGGAATCCTGAGATTTGCAGGCAAATGGATGGCACTAGAAGAAACCATCCTGAGCGAGGTAACCCAGTCACAAAAAGAGAAACATGGCATGTACTCTCTCATATGTGGATTTTCGACATAGATCTGGGGAGTGCCAGCCTACAATCCCATGGCCAGAGAGTCTGGGAAACAGAACCTTCATTCAGTGGCTGATGGAAGAAGAGGCAGACTCCCACAGCTAAGCACTGAGCTGAACTCAAGAAAGCCAGTGACAGAGAGGGAGGACTGATGACCAAAGGGATTAAGACGAGGCTGGTTTAACCCCCAGAAACAGCTGACCTGACAAGGGTTAGCTCTTGAATCCCAGGCTGATGCCTCGGAATCCAGCATTGGATTGATCAAGACCCCCTGAATGTGGGTGTCAGTGAGGAGGCCTAGGTAATCTATTGAGCCTTGGGCAATAGATCAGTATTTATCCCAGGTATACAAATGGACTTTGGGCTCCCATCCAATAATGTGGGATGCACTCTCACCCTGAACTCTTGGGGGGAGGTTCTAGGCCCTGCCCTGGATGAAATGACAGACTATGGACACCTCCATGGAGGGCCTGGGGAAATGAAGGGATATTGGGGGGGTTGGTGGGAGGGCACGGGAGGAGGGGAGGGAAACTGAGAGGGACCTGGAATTGACATGTAAAGCAACCTTGTGTCTAATTTAAATTTAAAACATTAAAAAAAGAAAGTATACATCAATTTAAAATAAAATTGTTATCGTCCATTAAAGATACATGACAGGAGCAGCGTCGGTGGTCCCGTGGATCTGTGTCTTGCTTCAACAGTGTTTGGACGGAACAGACCCGGGGACTCCCTTAGCTTCCAGCCGCTTCCCAGCCTCTCCAGCCGCTGCAGCCTTTGGGACCATCTCCTCCCGCCCTTGGCGTCTAGGACCAGTCAGCACAGTCACTTTGCTGTGCTGCTAGCTCCCCACAGCGCATCAGCCATGGCCTCCCAGATCCGTCAGAATTACTCCACCGAAGTGGAAGCCGCCATGAACTGCCTGGTCAACCTGCACCTGCGGGCTTCCTACACCTACCTCTCTCTGGGCTACTATTTTGATCGGGATGACGTGGCTCTGGACGGTGTAGGCTACTTCTTCCGCGAATTGGCCGAGGAGAAACGCGAGGATGCAGAGTGTCTCCTCAAATTTCAGAACGACCACGGGGGCTGCGCACTCTTCCAGGATGTGCAGAAACCATCTCAAGATGAGTGGGGTAAGACCCAGGAAGCCATGGAAGCTGCCTTGGCCCTGGAGAAGAACCTGAACCAGGCTTTCTTGGATCTTCATTCCCTGGGTTCTGGTCGCACAGATCCTCATCTCTGTGACTTCCTGGAAAGCCACTTCCTGGATAAGGAGGTGAAGCTCCTCAAGAAGATGGGCAACCACCTGACCAACATCCTTAGGGTGGCGGCGGCCCAGCCAGCGCAGACTGGTGCGCCCCAGCCGGCTCTGGGCGAGGGCTCCCTCTGCTCTGCACCAGCCAGCCTCAGGACCTTCACCCGAACCTCTCAAGCCACTAGGCAGCTTTGTAACCGCCCTGGAGCCCCTCCCAGGTCTTGGACCAAGTGAAAATAAGGCTTTTTAAAACAGAAAAAAAAGATACATGACAATTTAGAAATATTTGAGACAGCACAGTTGAATTTCAGTCTCATATAGAGTTAGCTTACATTCACATACATAAAGTTAAATTTAAATCACATGTACGGATATACATAGATGCATCAAACCGGACTGGGTGAAAGGAAGAAGGAAGAACCAGAGTATGATCTCTGATTCTCATGTCACAGCAAACAAACAGGACATTTAAGGAGGCAGAGTTGACGTAAAAACTCCCAGTGACAAGAAAGCAGATCTGCTGCAGATGGAACAGGCAAGGTTTTATGCCTGGCAGCAAGGTTTGTTGGCAGAAGTTGGCAAGCTTGTCCCTCTGCATTGGCCAAGGGAAGGGGGTGGGTGGGCCTACAGCTAGGCCACATGGCCAAGATGCCAGCTGCCACAAACACGATACCACCCTGGGATAGGATGCAGCAGGCAGGAGAGTTTTAGCATGCTGGGAAGAGGAGGGAAACATAAGTTTAAGGAAAGAGACTGGACAGAGAGAAAGAAGGGTGAAGGGAGAGGAGAGAGGGGGGAGAGAGGGGGAAGGAGAGAGAGAGAGAGAGAGAGAGAGAGAGAGAGAGAGAGAGAGAGAGAGCAAAGGGAGAGAGAGGGAACATGTGGCGGTGATTGCTTAAAAGGAGAAGCTTGCACATGTGTACTAAGTCCTTATGCAGCCCTGTAATGCATGACATAGCTATGACGTGACACCGGGCCTTGCACATGTGTACTGAGTCCTTATGCAGCCCTGTAATGCATGACATAGCTATGACGTGACACCGGGCCCTGTGAGCTGCCTAAGTACCTGCCAGAATGCTGATATGTATGTCCCACCCATTTTCAGGGGGCGTGGTCAGCATAATACCAAGGTTTCAACACTTCCTCCCTCCCTCCTTCTCTCCCTGCCTTCCTCCATGTCTCCCTCCCCTAGAGAAAGATACCTACATCTACAAGTCTGCATGGTTCTGAAGTTTTTACAGAGACAGAGAAAAGGGATCCCTACTTGTCTGTATTGAGAATCTGGGTTGTCAACTGTGATTCACCACAGCTGCCAGATGCTGGGATCTCCTGGGACAAAGGAAGGAAAAAGGGGTGGCCTATCAAGGATGGCTTGGGTTCCAGGGCTGTATTCTGGGAAACAGGGAATCCTCCATGGAAATCGTAGGTTATGGATTTCCTTGTAGCTCTGAAGAAGGAACAAGGATGCCATAGTCCTAAGGCTGGTACACAGGAGAGGGTAAAAACCGTTTAAAGCTGAGTGCTCATGGGAAGCAGAAGGCATCAGTCCTGTCACATAGAGGACCTGCCAGTCATAAAAACAGGGAGATCATAATCATGGCACCCCCACTCCCTGAATCAAGCTGACCAACTGCCTTCTGTGTGTCTTAGTCCACTATGAACAAGTCCAAAATCAGTACCCTTAGGACAACAGGACGTACTTTGGAAATCACTGCTACTGCAGCACATGGTCTTGTACCTGAACCGTTTATTCCAGAGACCTGGAGATTAGTCACACCCTCTCCATGCCTGTTTAGTACTGCTAGCTTCTCTGGTCATTATCGCTGTCTCCCTTTTCATTCTTTAGAGCTCCCTCCACCCCAAGTCTGCCTTAGTCAACTTCTCTTTGCTCAAATTCCTCCCCTCCCCTTCATCCCCATATACCAGAGAGAGCCCCTGGTATTTGCAAGCCCATGGCAAGGCCCACAGTCCCGCTGCCCCGCTGCAGGCCACCCTATTCTCCAGGCTGTCCTACCTCTTTCCTTTCCTTTTCCACTTTAGCCAAGAAATTGACCATAGTCCACCCCTCCAATTAGTGTGGATCAATTACAATTTGATAGACTTATTATTAGGTTAACATGAGAGTTTAAAAATTTTCCATTAGCTGGGCATTGGTGGTGCACGCCTTTAATCCCAGCACTCTCGAGGCAGAGGCAGGCGGATCTCTGTGAGTTCGAGACCAGCCTGGTCTACAGAGCAAGTTCCAGGACAGCCGCCAAAACAAGACAGAAAAACCCTGTCTTGAAAAACCAAAGGGGAAAAACTTTTTTCCATCTTAGTTGCTCTATGTAATGATAGCCTGTTTGAAGGGGCTACCACATATGGTGAAATTGCTGAACTATTTTTGGAATTTATTTTTTTAAGTTTTGGGGGTTTTGGTTTTTTAAAATAGTTACATTTTTTTCTCAGTAGCACAGGCTCTACAGCAATTTTGGAACATCACATGGGATAGAATTATACACTATTGTTTATCCTGTTTTGATACACACACACCCACATAGGGTGGGTCTGATTCAACCACACCCAAGAGCCTTATAAAGGACTTGACCTCCACGTGGTCTCAGACTTCCAGAAGCCAGAGAAGTGAAAGCAGCTCTCCTCTCCACACTCGAGGTTCTGGTGCTCTCATCAGGACACAGAGCTCTGGGTGCCTGACTCTGGAATACTAGGAAGCCCAGGAGGAAGTATGCAGGTGAGATGGGAAAGTCCACTCTGGTGTCTTTTTGTGAGGAAGGTTATATTAGCGTAGTTTTGGAAACAGGGTCTTACAGGTAGTGCTGGATGGCCTGACATTTATTTTGTGAACCAGGGTGGCCTCTGCCTTGCACTGTGATCCTCACAACTCTGCCCCCAGAATTTTGAAGTCACAGGCCTGAGACATTCTGCTTGTTCTGCTCATGGGTCATGCACAAGGCAGCATGTTGCTCTTCATACCTGGCCAGTCATAAGCTTGATGAGAAGACCTGGCTGATCTGCAATACCCCATGATCGCCCTGAGTCTGAATTCTGAGAGCTGGAACTTCAGATCTCAGCCTCAACAGCCAGTTTTGCCCTTTTAAATCTGTGTCTCAGGTAGGGTGCAGTGGTGGTCTTGAACTCCGATTGTAGGCCAGATGGCATCAAAGACACTTTGCCTGGCTATCCCCTACATTCCGGTTTATAGGTATGATAAGGAACTCTCAACGTGTCTTCTTTTGTAATTGTCTACTCTGACACAAATACCTACCCTTGACTGTGCTCCTCCTCACTCTAGGATTATGGACATGTGACCTACACAACATATCTATTTATTCATGTATTTTAAGATACACTGCACTGCATCTTAACTAGGCTGGCCTCAACTTTACCATCAATCCAAGGATGACAGTGAAGACCCTATGCTCCAGTCTGCACGGGACAAGGGCTGGGACTCCGGGCATCCATCACCCTGCCCACACCTTGGCTGATTTCCCTTCCTCCACTCTCTCTTCATGTCCTGCCCCTCCAGCCCTTCTTTTCCTCTTAAAGACCCACACTCTCTGAGGCCAGACTACCCTAGAGCTCAACCGTCCATCTCAAGGTAGTCTTGAGCTTCTGCTGGCCCCCTTCCCTCTGTCTCCCCAGGCCTGGCAACACAGTCCTCAACTTGATTTTTTTTGAAACATGGCAGTAGATAGCCCTGGATTGGCTTATAACTCAGAATTTAGCCGAGGCTAAACTAAAAGAGTTCTCTTCCAAACTCACATTTTTTTCAGTGCTAAGGTTACAAAAGCAAATCCAGATGTTCAGCTATTAATATTTTTGTGTTTTTCTTTTTTCTTTGTTAAGAGTGGTTTCATGCTATAGTTCAGGCTGGTTCTAATTGGTGATTTCCCTGTGTGTCTCACAAATGCTGCCATACTGTGTGTTTGGAGCAACTATATAATCCAGTCCCTAAGAAATTCCTATTATATGAACATAATCAGAATAGTTTCCTTTTTGCTCCTGCTGTTTAGAGAGAAGCAGCAGAAGAGACTGGAATTTCAGAAGCTACAGCATCACTGACAGAAGAGAGGAGAAACCAGGATGCACAGGATTCCTCAGGTACCAACTCCTAGTGCTTATTTCTATGTGGGAAAACACTCTGTCCATAGTCTCTTCTGTAATTTCAACTGCTTCCCCTAGGTCCTCAGAGGGACACTCCAGGATTGAGACTGTTCACCTCAGTCTTCTGGGATCCTGGTTGTCAGCCATGGCTCTCAAGAACTGGGTATGAGTCAGGCTGTGACCTTCAAACTGGGGAGCTTCCCAGATGGTGACTGTACCCTAAAAAGCCCTTCTTGCTTTATGACATATGTTTTTAAAAATCAAAACACTTACCCTTGTCTCAGTGTCCATGTGGAGTAGTTGATAGAGAGTTTAGGTACATTGAAAATCCAGGGCTTGCCGGGCGGTGGTGGCACACGCCTTTAATCCCAGCACTCGGGAGGCAGAGGCAGCAGGATCTCTGTGAGTTCGAGGCCCGGCTGGACCGATAGCCTCCAAAACAATACAGAGAAACCCTGTCTCGTAAAAACCAAAAAAAAAAAAAAAAGAAAAAAAAGGAAAAAAAGAAAAAAGAAAAAAGAAAAGAAAAGAAAATCCAGGGCTTGGCCACAGGCTTTCTCATTTCCTGAATAAAGCCATAGATCAAAGTCTGTCTGGGCTGTGCAAGGAAGACTCCTGAAGAAATGTTCAGATGAGCATGTTTGATACAAAATGCACCCATTACACTCCTGTTCTTTGCAGGTCGTTCTGTCCGATCCTGGAGTGACTGGGAAATCCTGGTCTTCCTGCAAGAGTGGGAAGTAGTTGAACAGAAAGTTGGCTTCCCAGGGAGGCACATCCAGAGGAAGTCCAGAGCTGTTTCCCAGAGACTCCATCACAGGCGCCTGAGGAAGAGCTGGAGGAGCTGTTTGCAGCTGCTGCTGAGCCTGCAGGATCTGTACAGGATTCTGCGTAAGGAGAGACCAAGGAGCAGACCCTTGTTTTCTCCTGGTGTGGAGACTCTGCACAGGATCCTGGGCTCCAGGCACCAACGCAGACCCTTTGCAGGTTTGGTCTTTACTCTTCATCTAAATCCTAGGGAGTGGCATTGTGGGAACAATCATTCCTCATCCCTAGGGAACAATCATTCCTCATCCCTAGGGAACAATCATTCCTCATCCCTAAGCAGAACAGAGAATGATAAGACCACCCACTGCCCATAGCTTGTCCTTGTATGGGCAGGAAGCACTTGCCATTCTTCAGGCTGAACTAAATCTGTGAGACCCATGGACTTGGTTTTGGATTTGTTCATAATACAAATCAGCTGGGCAGTGGTGGTGCACACCTTTAATCCCAGCACCTTGGAGGCAGAGACAAGTAGATCTCTGTCAGTTCTTGGCCAAAATGATGTACAAAACGAGTTCTAGGACAGTCATAGCTACATAGAGTAATCCTGTCTTTAAATAAATAAAGGAGCAAACAAATACATAAAAAATAAACACACACATACAAAATAAACACACAACATCCACACAAAACAAACAAGAAAAAACCCACAAAGGCAACAACCAACCAACCAGAGAAGCAAACATTCAGAATACATATGAGCAGGCAACTTCATAGGCACAGAGGGAAGGAGAATATGGGGATATGATTATAAGTTCTGTTTTCTCAGGTTCTCTCTGTGATGGTGGTGCCCACCTCTGGCTTGATGAATACCCTCAGAATCAAGAGTGCTTCACATCTTCGGTGCACCTCCAAATTCCTGTGTGTATGAACTTCAGGACTGTGTCATTCCCTCATTACCTGCAGAATCATTTCAAGAGGAGCTCTCCATGGTCATCTTCACACCTGGTTCATGCCTCTGTTCAAGGAGGCCCCAGCCTCCCTCAGAAGTCTCAGATGCAGAGGACCATCCAGATCATCCACCAGTGACGATAATAAAATCCCGGCTGTTTCCATTCTGAAGAAGTGTGGAGAGCACCCTGTCAGTTGTCACCGTAGCCCCTATGTCTACCTCATATCAGAATAAAATGTGAAACCCATTGATGGTCAGACGTTGTTCTTTATGTCCTGTTCCTGACCTTCAGAGAGAACTGTAAATGTAGGGAGGGTTAGCATCTGGATGGGGCTGGAGGGTCACCTGGGTAGATGATGAGGGACCTGACCTCACCCCTCTCTATCAGTCCTCTGCTGTGGAGGCTCCTTTTCAAAAAGGACACCTTTAACTGTTAGGACAACTTCTCAGTCCCATCTCCATCCTCTTCTGTGGCAACAGAACTCATGTTCCCTGTGCACATGGTTTCTGGATAAACTGACTTCTCCTTTGAAAGCTTATCATGGGTATTTTTGTTGTAGAAATGAGAAAGTTAACACCCACTGGGAGTCTTGCCTGGCTACAAGAGATTTCCAGTTAAGACTCTGTATGCCTCGTTAGTAGAAGTCTTCAGCAGGATCACCCCCACAGTGTCCAGGAAGTTTCCAATGCCCTAGAGTTTCACACTGCCCACCTAATACCCCCAAATTCTATGTGTCTCTCACTATACTCTGTCCCACCATCCCATCTTTCCCAACCCGATCTCTCCCACTTCCATGCCCAATTGTCTACCCACAAAATCTATTGTTTCCTCTTCCCCAGGAGGAAATCTATTCATGCCCCTAGAGCCCTCCTCTTTACCTAGCCTCTCCGAAACTATGAACTGTAGATGATTTATCATTTACTTAATGTCTAATGTCAATTTATAAGTTAATAATACATACCATTTTTGTCTTTCTGGTCTGGGTTACCTCACTCATGATGACTTCTTCTAGTTCTATCCATTTGCCTGCAATTTTCATGATGTCATTTTTGACATCTGAGTAATATTCCATTATGTAAATGTACTATATTTTAAAAAATCCATTCTTCAGTTCAGGGTCCTCTAGATTATTTCCATTTCATGGATATTATGAATAAAGCTGCAGTGAACATAGTTGTGGAAGTGACCTTGTGGCAGGGTAGTGTGTGCTTTAGGTGTATGCCCAAGGGTGGTCTAGCTGGGTCTTAGTGAAAGACCCCCATCCAGGACCCCCTAGGAAAAGAAAAGCAAGGCCAGGCCGTTGCCTAATGAAAAAAAACCCAGACCAGGTGCCTCGCCCAGCTGGCAGGATGTCAAACAGGATCTGTGGTCACCAGAGCAGTCATGGGACCCGGATAATAATTGCTGAAGCGTGCCAGGGTCTTTTATGTGGCAATACCAGGACACCTAGTCCTTGGCAACTACCTCTGCCCCCAGTTGTGTCTATGATCACCATAGTAGTCATGGGACCCGGATAATAATTGCTGAAGCGAGCCGGGGTCTTTCATGAGGTAATACCAGGAAACTTAGTCCGTGGGAACTACCCCTGCCCCCAAGATGAGCCAATGAAATGCCTGTTACTATGCTGATATTTATGTAACCATTAAAACTATAAATATTGTGCTCCCTGCAAGCCCAGTATGCTCTGCACCCGAGTTGCAGTAGCATCCGCAGGCGCCTGTGTACTCAATAAATCACCTCTTGCATTTGCAGCCAGTGGTCTGGCCCCGGTTCTTGGGCAGAGGGTTCAGTTCAGTGCCCGGCGCTTTGATGCCGAGGTCTTTCATTAGGTAGATCAGTTCTCAATTTTCTGATAAGCCACCATGTTGTTTTCCATAGTGGTTGCTAAAGTTTGCACTCCTTCTAGTGTCAGGGGTGATAGAAGTCACTTCCTTTCATCTTTGACTTAAGGTCAGAGAGTTCAAATGTATCCTTGCTCTTTCAAGGTTAAGGGCCTAAAACCTGAAGGTCTAAGGTGTGATTACTGCAGGATGTTTGACTTAAGGTGTGGATGTCTTACATTGGTAACAGGAGGTTTGATCTACGGTGCGGTTACTAGATATTTTGAGAAGTAAGGAAGTAATTATGTCTGTTTGTTCCTTGTCTAGTGGTAAAGAAGTTTTGTGTCTTCCCACCTCTTGGTTGGGGTATATAATGACTTGGAGCAATAAGCTAAGGAAGATTCAGTATTCACTGGAAGCCCTCCTGACTATCTTCTGTCTCTGGTCAGTTTCTTTCCTCAATCCAAACTCCCCCTCTCAGGTGCAGACCTGACAAGTCAACTGACTCAACCAAAGCCCCGAAACTTGGCTGCTACACAATGGAGGAGTGTCCCGTTGTTCCGAATCCTCTCCAGTATGAACATCACTTGTGTTACTTGTATTATTGATCTTAGCCCTTTTGACAGATATAAAATGGAATTTTAAAGTAGTTTTGATTTGTTTTTCACGATAGTTAAGGATATTGAACAATTCTTAAAGTTTTTTGTTTTTGATAGTTTGGTTTTTTGGTGGACTTTTTATGGGTTTTTTGTTTTGTTTTGTTTTTTCTGAGGCAGGGTTTCTCTGTGTAACAGCCTGTCCTGGAACGCAATTTGTAGACCAAGTTGGCCTGGTACTCAGAGATCCCCCTGCCTCTGTCTCCTAAGTGATGGGATTAAAGGTATGTGCCATCACACCTGGCCTCTTTTGTTTTTTTCAGCCATCCCCAACCAAAAGACACCTTTAGGATCCTGTGGTAGTTTGAATCGGCTTCTTAAAGTTTTTAACAGCAACTTAGTTTCATCTTTTGAGAATTCTTTGTTTAGATCTGTACCCCATTTTAATTGGAGTATACGCTTTTGTGATTTCTAGCTTCTTGAGTTCATTAAATATTTTGGATATTAGTCCTCCATCAGATGTGGAGTTTGTAAAAATTTTTCCCTCTTTTGTAGGCATCAGTTTTATTTAATTGACTGTGTCCTTGCCTTATCAGTTTTTATGCCAATACCATATGGTTTTTGTTTCTATAGTTTGGTAGTATCACTTCTAATCAGGGAATGAGATACCCTCAGCAGTTATTTTATGTTCAGGACTGTTTTAGCTATCCTGGGGTTTTTATTTTTCCACATGAAAAAGAGAATTGTTCTTTCCTGGTCTGTAAGAACTGTGTTGAAATTTTGATGGGGATCACATTGAATCTGTAAATTTGCTTTTGGTAGGATAGACATTTTTACTATCTTAATCCTAATGAGTGTGGAAGATCTTTCCAACTTCTCATATCTTCCTCAATATCTTCTTTTTTCCCAAGACAAGGTTTCTCTGTGGCTTTGGAGATTGTCCTGGAACTAGCTCTTGTAGACCAGGCTGGCCTCGAACTCACAGAGATCCTGCTGCCTCTGCCTCTCGAGTGCTGGGATTAAAGGTGTGTGACACCAACGCCCGGCTCTTCTTCAATATCTTTCTTCAAAGACTTTAACTTTTTATGGGCCGGGCGGTGGTGGCGCATACCTTTAATCCCAGCACTCGGGAGGCAGAGGCAGGCGGATCTCTGTGAGTTTGAGGCCAGGCTGGACCGACAGCCTCCAAAACAATACAGAGAAACCCTGTCTCGTAAAAAAACAAAAGGAAAAAAAAAACCTTTTTATAATGTACATGTTTCGCTTACTTGGTTAGAGTTAACCCAAGATATTTTATATTATTTGAGGCTATTGTGAAGGGTGTTGCTTCCATGATTTCTTTTCTAGTCTGTTTGTCATTTGTATGTAGGATCACTACTGATTTTTTAAAATTTAATATTGAATGCAACCTTTTTGCTGAAAGTGTTCATCAGCTGTCGGAGTTCCCTGGTGGAATTTTTAAAGTCACTTATGTATACTAACATATCATCTGCAAATAATGACTCTTTGACTTCTTCTTTTCTACTTAGTATCAACGTGATTGCCTTTGCTCTAGCTAAAACTTTTGACTAGTATATTGGATAGATATGAAGAGTGTCTTAATCCTGATTTTAGTGGAATTGCTATGAGTTTCTCTTCATTAAAATTGATGTTGTATAATAGACTTGCTATAACTGCCTTTATTATGTTTAATTATGTCACTTGTATCCCTGATCCTCCAACTCTCTTATCATGAAGAAGTGTTGGGTTTTATCAAAGGCCTTGTATTGAGATGATCATGTGGTTTTTCTTTCACTTTATTTATGTGGTGGACTGCATTTGTTTGAGTCTCAGGGTAACTGTGGCCTCATAAAATGAATTTGGCAATATGCATTCTGTTTCCATTTTCTATAATAATCTGAGGAGTATTGGTGTGAATTCTTATTTGAAGGTCTGGTTGAATTCTGTGCTAATTCTGTCTGGCCCTCGGGTTTTTTAGATGGGAATCTCTTAATGACTGCTTCTGTTTTACTGGGGTAATAGGTTTTTCTAAGTTGTTAATCTGATCTTGATTTAACATAGATAAGTGGTGCCTATTGAGAAAATTGTCCATTTCTTTTAGAGTTTTCAGTTTGGTGGTGTATAGGATTATAATGTGTCTCCTTATGCTTCTATGGATTTCCTTGGTGTCTGATGTTATATTCCCATTTTCATTTTCTGATTTTGTTAATTTGGATATTCTGTCTTCCTATTAGTTTGTACAGATATGCTTTTGTCTAGGCCATTGATTTTATCAAAGAGCCAAATCTTTTTATTGATGCTTTATATTTTCTCTTTGTTTTTATTTTGTTGAATTCGGCCTTCAGTTTGTTTGTTTGTCTCAGAGCATAGCTTCAATTCTGTCCACCTGAGCACCTTCCTCCTTCCCGGATCCCACTCTGTTTCTGGGCTTCCTGAATGTACATCAATTTTTGAGGTGTTTTCTGGCCTCTTTTCAGAAAAAAAGTAAATAAAACAATAAAGCTGTTCTCCTGTAACAGGAATCTCTGTTTCTTCACTGGGATTGGATTAAGGAATCAGCCTCTTGCAGTGTTTGAAAACACTAGCTTTTAAATCTTGATCTACAGATGCTGTTTCGGTTTAATGGGAAACCTTGGTTGTGAAGTTTAAGCAGAGAAAGCACCTGCTCTCTCCCACTCTGTCCTTTTCACACATCATGATGTCCCCCTGTGACCTCCACTGCCAGTCCCCACTCCTCCAATCATTATGGATTAGCTTCAATCTTATATATGATCCTTAGTTATAAAATAAATGATTAACCACAGTCTGCATTGCCATAGGGTTTCGTATAAAGATCCAGATGAATTGAGCACATTTAGCAAATGTGTTAAATCTTTAAATCAATGACCCATGGTAGTTCACACGTTTAATCTCAGCACTGTGAACATGATGTCATGGCAGAGACGGTTGCATTTAAATGCTGATTTGCAGGATGGCCAGGTCTATGAAAAGATAACATGTCTCAAAAATGAAATTTGTATTAGTGATCTTGTTTTTACTTAGTGCCTTAGATATTTTGTGTTGAGCCTGAAAAGTAGCCTAAGAGTTCCAGGAATCTGGGAAATCCCCATCCCTCAGCCTCCTGAAAGGATATTCAAGGCTCCTGGTTGAGCTCCGCTGATCCACTCTACATATCCAGAGAGGGTGGGTCTTACTCAATCACATCCAAGAACACCAGATCTCTACCTGGTTCTCAAGCTCTAGAAGCCCTGGCAGGAGCACACAGCGCAAACTGTATACACCAGGACACAGAGAATCCAGGCTCCAACACTCTGTAGAACACAGAGATGTTGGGAAGCTAAAATGAAGTTGATTTGGGGGATGGGGAAAATCCACGACTGTGCTTTATGGAGGATGGCTGTTGTATTTGACTTTCAATTCCTCTCCGGAAAAAAAAAACGTCTCTGGCATGTGTCTCCTATCCAAGTGCATAGGAAATCATTTCATAGTCATAGTAATCCTCATTGAAGGTGTTGGTACTGTGCTCATCACACAGACAAGAAAACTGGGCCAAACATGGTTAAGTATCTTGAACATGAACTCATTCCCACCATTTACAAAGGTACAGAAGTCAGAACCCTCCGTGTCCTAGGGCTTTATGTGATTTCTTTTCTTAAGGAGACATCTCAATAATCCAAGGCTAGCCCAAACCACAATACACAACATTTGAATTGGCCTCAACCTCTTATGAAAGGGCAGAGATTACAAACTTGTGGTAAGTACCCTTGTGAAGTAAAACTGGATGAATGGTTATTGGTTCCTAGAGTCTCAAGACCTTAATGTGTGTCAAGCAGAGCTGGAACTCATTAGGAAACCTTGAACTGGATGTTTAGCGCTAGGCTAACAGAAAGGAGTTCAGGAAGAGAGGGAGCTGTTCAGAGAGGCTGAGGTTTCCTAAAGGAGAGGTAGGGGTGACATAAAATTTCTCTCCAGCAGGGGGCTACTAAAATATTCACTGGAGGCACTGTCTGGTTACACTGTACATGCAAGCTATCCCTTAGGTGAGAAGGATCTACCATACATAAGTAGATTGAAAGGGAAGAACACACGGTTTCCTGATGCTGCAAGAAGTAGATGCTGAATCCACTCACAAATGAAAGATTCTTAAAGCACAAAAATAGTTTTTCATATTTCTTTTATTCACCAGGGAACACACAGAGAAAAACAATGTCAAAAAGATGAGACACGCAAAAGATTCCAAAGTGTGTTAGATTGGGAAACAGGAAGGACAAAAGCCCTCAGGTATTCAGAGTCAACCCCAAGTTAAATTCAAAACTTGCATCACATTTCTTTCATCTGAGTCAGATAGAATTACTCAACACCTCAGCTGTGAATCCATGGATCAATGATAGACTTGATCACAGTTGTCCGAAGTTTCTGCATATCTTGGAGGAGACCCAAAGTCTCAGAGTTCTGTGAGAGTCTCCACAGAGGGTGGTGGGTTGACTGTATGTGTGGACAAGATCCACAGGCACCACCAATGCACTGAAGGCCCTTTAAACACTTCAATGTATTTTCTACAACTGAAGAAACCTACACTTAAGCCAGTGTGCTCCTTGGTATTAAGAGAAAGTCAGATGGTAATCCTGGCCCTCGCAAGCAAGTGCTCCTAATCCCTGGAGAATGGCCTGGGGCCATTTCCGGCTTCTATCTGAGTGAAGGAAGGCTACCTGGAAAAGCTGACCTGTTGCCCGGGCTCTCCCTCTCTTTCCTCTGCATTCAAGAGAAAGCAGGTGTAAGACCTTCTATGGCACCAGCTAGAAGGTGCAATTGGGTGTCCATAAAGGGCAGGGAAGGAGTCAGAACACAGGCATCAGGCTCTATCGTACTGAAATGGAATAACCGATATCTGGGCTGGACTGCCAGGCTTAGACATGACACAGCCATGTGATCTCCTCCATCACTCGAAGTCCCACCATTCCAGCACCCTCACCTTCCCAGCAGCTGAGCTGTCCTGCTGTGCCCCTGAGTCCTGGATTGCTTCCTTGGCTCCTTTTGCCTCTTGGTTAAGAATTTCCAGGCTCATCTCCCATGATAACCATGGATTATCTGTAGCTAATTGTACTATGGGTCCTTCAAAGTAACAAAATAAGCGACTAGTCACATTCTGTAGGTCTCCAATGTTCAATCAAATTATGAGTGAACTGAGGATATTTAGGACATCTGTTAAATTATTAAATGAACCAACCATGTCAGGACACGCCTATAATCCCAGAACCAGGTACAGAAATTAAGTCCTGGATAGTTGCCTCTAAATAGTGAATTCCAGGATGGCCAGGTCTCTGTACAAGGACCCTGTCTCCAAAACGATATTTTAATAGTGGATCTTGTTTTTTCCATACTCCCTGGATCTTTTCTATCTTGCCAAGGAGACTAAGAGACCCAGGAGTCATGGAAATCCCCCTGCCTCAGCCTCCTGTGAAAACCTTAAAGACTCCTGCTTAAGCTCGGCTGACATACCCTACACATCCAGCTAAGGTGGGTCGATTCAATCACATCCAAGAGCTTTAGAAAGGCCCAGATCTGCTCCCGGTTCTCAGTTTCCAGGACTCCATGGAGGTGCACATAGTTCTGCCTCCACACTCTAGACTCTGTAGCCTCCACAAGGACACAGAGACCCAGCTTCCAAGACTCTGTGGAACACTACCTATCTCTGGAGCCAAAATGAAGGTGGGTTGTGGAATGGGGCAATTAACTCTTGTGTTTTCTGGAGGAGGGCTGGAGTATGTGTCTTTCAGTTCCTCTCAACTTTTCTAAACCAAGGGAGTGTGTCTGGCATCCAGCACGTGTCTTCTCTTATGCATGTGAAATCATTTAGCAGTCATAACAAGCCTAATGGGAGTGGTTGCTACTTTGTCCATCATAAAGCCAAGGCAACTGGGAAAAACATGGGTAACTATCTTGACCATGAACCCTTGTCCAGAGAATGCAGAGGTACAGATTTCTGCACTCTCTTGTTGTTGGGCACTCTGGATTTTTCCTTGCTTAAGGCAATATCTCTGTGATCCAAGGCTAGCCCTAAGCCCCACTATACAGCCAAGAACAACCCTGAACTTTGTAGCCATGGGACAAGATTCTTTATTACGTGACACTGGATGGAGAGGTATTCCTTGTTGGACTTCCTCTGAAACATTAATGTGCTTGAAGCACAGCTGGAACTCATGAGCAGACCTTATTATTGGTTTTGAGTTTAGGATGAGAGAAGGGAGTTTGGGAAGAGGGTGAGCTAGACAGAGTGGGTGAGGTCTTCTCCAAGGAGAGATGTGGCTGTCTTTGAACTTTCCCTCCAGCAGGGGGCTGCTACAGTATTGACTGGAGGCTTTGGCTGGTTGCAGTGCACAGCAGAGCTTAAGGATCCAGCATCTGCAGTTGGGGAAGGAGGAGCCCATTGTTTGCTCAGGATGCAAGAGCCTGGATCCTGATTCCACTGCCAACTGAGAGGCAGAGATTCTCGATCAGGGTAAACCGCCTTTCATATTTTCCTCATTCACTTGTGAACAGAGAGAAGCCGACCACAGTGCTAGCTGGAGAAACACCAAAGAATCCAATGTGGAAAAGACTGTGAACCAGGGAAAACAAAGGCTCTCAGGTATTTAGAGGTCACCCCGGTTAAAACCTTGTGTCATACTCATTTCCTCTGTGGCAGCCGGGCCTAGGCAAGACCTCAGCTGTGGACAGCTGTGTCAAGCATAGACTTGTCCTCAGTGGTCCTAGGTTTCTGCCCCTCTGTGAGAGTTTCCCCGGGATGGAGGTGGATCGAGTCTAGGTGGGCACAATGGCCCTAGGTATCACTTCCCCCTAAGTGGACTTTCCATCCTGAAATGTGTTTTCTACAAGCAAAGACACATACACCTTCAAGCCATGGTACTCCTTTGTATTAAGAGTTGGGGTAGATGCTAACCGTGATCTCAAAAACAAGTGTTCCTAATCTCTTGAGAACTGACTGAAGCCACTTCTGGCTTCTGTGATGTGCAGGAAGGGTCTCTAGAGAAGCTGGCATGTGCCTGTGCATGGCATCAAAGACCTCATCCCCTCTTCCCTTGCCTTGCAGGTCCTTCCTGTAGCCAATGGACTGACTCTGAAATCAGGGTGTTCCTGCAGGAGTGGCAAGCATTTGAACGGAGAGGCGGGACCACCTTCCAGAAGAGCTGGGCCTTTTGCCAGAGACTCAGTCAGTTGAGGGGCCAGAAAAAAACCTGAGAGAGCTGTCCCGAACTGCGGCTGAGCCTGCAGAATCTGCACAAGACTCTGTGCAATGAGAGACCAGCGAGTGTTCCCTTATTTTCTCCTTATTCCGAGGCCCTGTGCAGGATCCTGGACCGCTCCCGAGGTGAGTCTCTTCTGTCTTCCCTGTCAAGTCCTCCAGAGAGCATCATCAGCTGGCCTGCCCTTCCTGAGCATGGAGCAGGGCACATCAGGGAGGGGATCCCCATCCCACAGGCCACTGTCACACACAGTTAATTGTGTGTCCTCTGTGTGTGCCTACCTCCCTCTGTCAGCCCAGGGGGATGGAAATCAGTCATGGTCATGGTCATGGTGGACCGAGTCACACAGGACCTTCAGTGTCTTAGCGGGATTCAGGGAGTTGAGGGAGCGATGCTTATGAACACTCTCCGTTTCCTCTCTGTCTCAGGTCCCGTTTGCCGACATGGGTCTGCTAAGCACCTGCCACCCTGGAACCCTCAGCCTTCCAGGAACCGGACTTGGCATTGTGGCAAGCCTGTTCCTTCTCCACAGCTCCAGGGGAGGTCACTGTTTATGACATCCCAGTGGGATTCCCTGTTTCTGGGATGGCAGCCCCAGAAGAAGAGCTATCCATTCTCTGTTCAATTCCTACTTCCTGCCCGTGGTTCTGGGGATCCCGTCCTTCTGCAGCAGCCTTGGTCAACAACTGGTTAACACACAGATCCTCCAAGAAGACAAGTGCAGTTTCCTGGTGTCTTCTGTGCCAACATCCGGACTGCCCAGCATTGTGTGTGAACCTTTCTGTCCCTACCTCATATGAGAAGGTCATGTGGAAATCAATAAAGGTCATTGAAGTCAAGCTCTCCTGCCTCTTCCTTGTCTCTTGTGTGGGGACAACGTGTAAAGAGGGTTAAGGATTGTTACTTGAGGTTCATTCTCCGATGCCCTGGGAGCTGTCCTTTCCCTTGCACCTCCACCTGACTCCCAGCATGGAGTCCCCTCTCCCAGCCGGACAACCTCTACCTCCATAGACAGCTGCTGCTGCCTTTTTCCTTCTCCTGCCCTCTTGCTGTAGGACATCACCAAAGAGAAAAACAGAAGGCTGGCTCCTGTCACTTCACATCCAGTTCTCCTCCCGGGGCTTTGAATCTGTTTGCACCTGTCTTAACACACTGCAACCTTGATGCTTGCTCTCTAAGAACTAGTCATTTTCCCCATGTATCACATGGTATGACAGTTCTGACTCTTTCCTGGGTGTGATCTCATCAACTGAGAGATCAACAAGGGAGGAGGGGCAGATGTGGATGGTCATCTTTGCATATAGTGAGGTAGGTGGGATAGCCTGGGTTGCATGAGATACTGTCTCTGTGAACTCAAGCCCAGAACACTCTGCAATGAAGCAAATGAGGCTCTGTGTTCCCTACCCTTGAAAACTATGTGATGACATGTGACTCTGTTCATCAAGTCAGTGGCCCTTGCTCCCCCCCAATTCCCTCTGCATTCAAGTGAACACATCTGCAGGACCTTCCTTTATAGGTTGAGTGCTTACGAATAGCATGGAAGGGTTAAGAACATGGGCAGAGTTGGCTGACCCAGTGTGGTGTCCTATACCATAGGAGGCTACCCCTCACCTACTCTGCCCCGTCTACTACTCTTGCCTTTACACGGGTTGTGCTGTCCTGCTGTCCCCCAGTGTCCTCTAATGTAACCTGTTGCTCTTTGTGCTTCTGGGTAACAAGTTGCCAAGTACACCTCCCCTGATAACTATGTATTAGCCCCAATCTTACAGGGCATTCAAAGTTGTAAACAAATTGATGAAAAACATTCTGCATGTCTCCTATATTCAATCAAATTCTAGGTGAATTGAGGATATTCAGCAAATGTGTTAAATCATTAAGTTAACAATCCATGGTTGTCCACACAGTTGCATCAAAATAGAGATTTGCAGTACAGCCATGACTATGTAAAGATATCTTGTCTCAAAAATGAAATTTGTATTAGTGATCTTGTTTTTTCTTAGTGTCTTGGATAATTTCTATTGAGCACGGATCTTGTGAAGTAGGGTAAGAATTCCAGGAAATGGGAAAATCACCTGATTTCAGGAAAGCCTCCTGGAAGGACATTCAAGGCTCCTGGATGAGCTGTGTTGATACACTCTACATATCCGGAGAGGGTGGGCCTTTTTCAAGAACATCCAAGAGCACCAGATCTCCACTTGGTTATCTCGCACCAAAATTCCCGGCAGGAGCACACAACTCTACCTTTATACACCGGGACACATAGAATCCAGGTTCCAATACTCTGTAGTACACAGAGACCCTCTGGAGCTAAAAGTACAGGTGATTTGGGGGATGGGGAAATCCACCCTTGGAGCTATGGAGCATGGCTGGTTTATTAGACTTTCAATTCTTCTACGAATATTCATACCCAAAAGAACTCCTGGCATGTGTCTCCTTCTCATGTGCATGGGAAATCATTTGGTATTCATAGCAAGCATCATGCAAGATGTTGCTACTGGGCACACCACACAGGCAAGGAATATGTGCCCAATGTGAATAAGTACCTAGAAGGAGAACTCATGCCCTCAATTTAGAAAGGGTACAGAAGTCAGAATCCTCCTTGTTCTAGGGTTGTATGTGGGGTTTTTTTGGTTTTTTTTGTTTTTTGTTTGTTTGTTTCTTTTTGCTAAGGAACCATCTCAATGATCCAAGTATAGTCCACCCGGGTATACAACTAACAATGACCTTGAACTTCTGAATTGGCCTTCACCTCTTATGAAAATACTGGGATTACAGACAACTTGTAGGAAGCACCCTTGTTATGTGATAGTTGGTGGAGAGTTATTTGTTCCAAAAGTTTGTGTGAGACTAACTACAATGTGTGTCAAGCAGAGCTGGAACTCATTAGGAGACTCTGACATGGATGTGTAGCACTAGGATAACAGAAAGGAGATTGGGATGAGAGGAAGGAGTTCAGAGATCCTGAGGTTTGTCAAAGGAGAGGTGGGAGTGTCTTTCTGTGTTCCCTCCATCAGGGGGCTGCTCCAATATTCACAGGAGGCTGTGTCTGGTCAACTACACACCTAAGCTTCCCCTCAGGTGAGATGGATCCTTAGTAACATACATGAGTAGAATGAAAGGGAAGAATTCATGGTTTGCTGATGCTACAAGAAATGGAATCCTGAGTCTACTCCCAACTAAGACACAGAGAACCTTGATGCACAAAAACAGTGTTCCTTATTTTCCTAATTCACCCGGAAACAGATAGAAGCAGACCACTTCCAAAGTTTGAGACACACCAAAGACTCCAAAGTGGTACACATTGGGAAGAAGGAAGGACAAAAGTCCTCAGGTAGTCAGAGGCAACCCTAAGTGAAATCCAAAAGTTGCACCACATTTCTTCCCTCTGAGACAGATAGGTTTACAAAAGACCTGAGTTATGGACCCATGGATCAAGGAGAGACTTGACCTCAGTTGTCCTAAGTTTCTGCATATCTTGGAGGAGACCCAAAGTCTCAGAGTTCTGTGAGAGTCTCCACAGAGGGTGGTGGGTTGACTGTATGTGTGGACAAGATCCACAGGCACCACCAATGCACTGAAGGCCCTTTACATACTTCAATGTATTTTCTACAACTGAAGAAACCTACACTTAAGCCAGTGTGCTCCTTAGTTTTAAGAGAAAGACAGATGGTAATCCTGGCCCTCTAAAGCAAGTGTTCCTAATCCCTGGAGAATGGCCTGGGGCCATTTCTGGCTTCTATCTGAGTGAAGGAAGGCTACCTGGAAAAGTTGACCTGTTGCCCGGGCTCTCCCTCTCTCTCCTCTGCATTCAAGAGAAAGCAGGTGTAAGACCTTCTATGGCACCAGCTAGAAGGTGCAATTGGGTGTCCATAAAGGGCAGGGAAGGAGTCAGAACACAGGCATCAGGCTCTATCGTACTGAAATGGAATAACCGATATCTGGGCTGGACTGCCAGGCTTAGACATGACACAGCCATGTGATCTCCTCCATCACTCGAAGTCCCACCATTCCAGCACCCTCACCTTCCCAGCAGCTGAGCTGTCCTGCTGTGCCCCTGAGTCCTGGATTGCTTCCTTGGCTCCTTTTGCCTCTTGGTTAAGAATTTCCAGGCTCATCTCCCATGATAACCATGGATTATCTGTAGCTAATTGTACTATGGGTCCTTCAAAGTAACAAAATAAGCGACTAGTCACATTCTGTAGGTCTCCAATGTTCAATCAAATTATGAGTGAACTGAGGATATTTAGGACATCTGTTAAATTATTAAATGAACCAACCATGTCAGGACACGCCTATAATCCCAGAACCAGGTACAGAAATTAAGTCCTGGATAGTTGCCTCTAAATAGTGAATTCCAGGATGGCCAGGTCTCTGTACAAGGACCCTGTCTCCAAAACGACATTTTAATAGTGGATCTTGTTTTTTCCATACTCCCTGGATCTTTTCTATCTTGCCAAGGAGACTAAGAGACCCAGGAGTCATGGAAATCCCCCTGCCTCAGCCTCCTGTGAAAACCTTAAAGACTCCTACTTAAGCTCGGCTGACACACCCTACACATCCAGGTAAGGTGGGTCGATTCAATCACATCCAAGAGCTTTAGAAAGGCCCAGATCTGCTCCCGGTTCTCAGTTTCCAGGACTCCACGGAGGTGCACACAGCTCTGCCTCCACACTCTAGACTCTGTAGCCTCCAAAAGGACACAGAGAACCCAGCTTCCAAGACTCTGTGGAACACTACCTATCTCTGGAGCCAAAATGAAGGTGGGTTGTGGAATGGGGCAATTAACTCTTGTGTTTTCTGCAGGAGGGCTGGAGTATGTGTCTTTCAGTTCCTCTCAGAACTTTTCTACACCAAGCGAGTGTGTCTGGCATCCAGCACGTGTCTTCTGTTATGCATGTGAAATCATTTAGTAGTCATAACAAGCCTAGTGGAAGTGGTTGGTACTGTGTCCATCATAAAGCCCAGGCAACTGGGAAAAACATGGTCAACTATCTTGACCATGAACCCTTGTCCGCAGATTGCAGAGGTACAGATTTCTGCACCGTCTTGTTGTTGGGCACTCTGGATTTTTCCTTGCTTAAGGCAATATCTCAGTGATTCTAGGCTAGCCCTAAGCCCCACTATACAGCCAAGAATGACCCTGAACTTTGTAGCCATGGGACAAGATTCTTTATTACGTGACACTGGATGGACAGGTATTCCTTCTTGGACTTCCTCTGAAACCTTAATGTGCTTGAAGCACAGCTGGAACTTGTGAGGAGACCTTATTATAGGTTTTGAGCTTTAGGATGAGAGAAAGGAGTTTGGGATGAGGGTGAGCTGGACAGAGTGGGTGAGGTCTTCTCCAAGGAGAGATGTGGCTGTCTTTGAACTTTCCCTCCAGCAGGGGGCTGCTACAGTATTGACTGGAGGCTTTGGCTGGTTGCAGTGCACAGCAGAGCTTAAGGATCCAGCATCTGCAGTTGGGGAAGGAAGAGCCCATTGTTTGCTCAGGATGCAAGAGCCTGGATCTTGATTCCACTGCCAACTGAGAGGCAGAGAGTCCTGATCCTTGAAAAAGGTTTTTTAATGGTGGGTGAATTGGAATGGTCGAGGGAGAGGGATGTGGAATTGGTCTTTAAAATAAGATTGTTCTTAATTTAAATAAAAGTTCCAGTCAAAAATTAAACTATTTTTAATATTTTCCTCATTCTATTGTGAACAGACAGAAGCAGACCATGCTGAAAGTTTTTGAAACACAAAAAGAATTTAATTTGGGATAGAGTGGAAAGCAGGAGGGATGAAAGTCCTCAGGGACTCTGAGGCAAACCAGAGTTAAAACCAAAGTCTTTCATTGTATTTCTTTACTTCCCTCTGAAGTAGATGGTCTTAGACAATACCTCACTGTTGACAACTGTGTCAAGGATAGCCTTGACCTTAGTGGGCCTTGGTTTCTGCCCCTGTTGAATGAGACCCAATGTATCAGAGTTCTGTGAGAGTCTGGCTGGGTGGGAGTTGGGTTGGGCCTAGGTCGGTATAAAGTTTGTAGACCAGACCTCTTCCATAAGGGCCTTTTCTGATTGAAATATATTTTCTACAGCTGAAGACACTTGCAGGCCAGTGCAGTGCACATTGTGGAAGCAGAGAAATGGTGTCTGTAAGCCTTCCTCTCGTCTCCTCATTGGTGCCATCACTTGAGCTCTCCAAATTCCCCATCCCAATAACTCTCTGAATAAAGTAATCACATTTTAATTGGTATTTTAATTAGATTAATATAGGTATATAGTGACAGTAATGTTCAATAGACTTTAAGAGATCTACAAAACATTTAGCTACTAGTTTAATTCCCAGGGACTTCAACCTTGGACACTTGAAAGTGACAAAGACCTGTTTAATTACTAGTTTTTTATTCTGATGGGGGATGAATAATATATGAATCTGTTACTGAGTCTACCAAGGAATTCTTGCTTCTCTTAAACTTTTGGGCACAAGCTAGGGGAAGTTTTGGTAAATGATTTGTCTCGTGTAGTTTCCAGAGCCAATATGTCGAAGAGTTCTGAAGGGTGACCTAGTCCTCTGGCATATGTTTACACAGGTACATGCATCTGTGACTGGCTTGGCTCTGAGACCCATTCAGTGATGGGTCAGACCTAAGGCTCTCACACTAGCAAAACTAGCATTTAGGAAGGTGAGAAAGCAGGATTTCTGCGAGTTCCAGACATCTTGAGCTAGATAAGCTCCCGGTCATACCGGGAGAAGGGGAAGAAGAAGAAAGAGGGGGAGAGACTGATATAATTATAAGAGCAGTCGGGACACTGCCTATGAAATGGCTGAATTCAGCTACTTTCTGCTCTCTCCACCCACCACACACACACACACACACACACACACACACACACACACACACACAGTGCAAAGAGCTTCCCATGAGGCTATGTTTGCCCGAATCTTGGTTACTAGAGTTCTGTTTCACTTTCTGTTCAGGAAGTATTAGACATTCTGGGGGGAAACTAGGGTCTTGTCCGTCTTGGGTTGTGTGTGATGCCTGGGAGATCCATTGTGACTCATGGTGTGGTCTCTAATCATTTTGGCTAGAGAAGACACATTGTTTCATCATGGGAGCCTCAGTGATAAGTTAGCTTGAAAAGTGGTTTTTCTTTTAAGACAGACCCTTTTGAACTTGCCAAAAGATGGACTCAGGACATTTTCCTCTAAGTGACTAAGAAAAGTAAGGTGGTTGTTGTGGTTGTTGTTGTTATTGTTATTGCCAGAACTGAAGCAGTCAGTATGACAACTGTAAACACAAGCTCTCTGGAGCTAGCAAGGCTGAGGTTTGAAAGACTTTTCCACAAGATAAACCTCCTAAGTAGAGCAAGGAGCTAATAATTACCTCTTAGGGTTGTCCAGATTCCTAGAAGAGACTAAGTGTAAAGTGGCAAAGAGGAATTAATCTGGGCATGGTAGCTCATATTATCCCAGTTCTTGGGGGAAGGAGACAGGACTATAAATCCAACCCTACTAGGTTAGGCAGTGTTTGTTGATGGATTCTCAGACAGCTTTGATTTTTGGGTTTTGATCTCATGTAGCCCAGCCTGGCCTTGAACTTGTTATGTAGCCCAGGATGACCTAGAACTCCTGATCCTCCTGCTCATACCTCCCAAATGCTGGGGTTACAAGTCTGTGGTGTAGAAACCCAGTTCTTGGAAAAAATATATCAAAAGTTTATTATGTTATTATGTCTTCTGACCACAAACGTCCATTTGTTCAGTAACTGTAATAGAAAGGGGAGAAGCTGTCATGGTCATGACAGAAAGAATGCCTTTGGAAGTCTCTCTCACTTTGGGGGCGGGGGTGTGTTTCGAGACGGGGTTTCTCTGTGTAGCCCTGGCTGTCCTGGAACTCGATCCGTAGACCAGGCTGGCCTTGAACTCCCAGAGATCCGACTGCCTCTGCTGGGATTAAAGGTGTGCACCACCACTGCCCGCTGCAAAAAACTTCCCCATTCCTTTTGTTTTGCAGGCTAAGACGCGAATGCCTACAAGGGGTAAGCACCTCCTACACTCGTTTTCAGAGACATATTCAGATAAACGTGTCCAAATCCAGGTTAGAGCGGAAGCGCCAGGTGACAGCATATCCTGGTCTCTGAGCTGCCCTGGCATCAGCCTGGACCTGCCACAGAGTCTCTGGGGACTTTGCGCTCTGGTGGCTCTGCCTGGGGTGAAGTCCAGGGAAGGCTGTGGGGTGACAATCAGATGGCGTCCCATGTGTGGCCCACTTGAGGATGAAGGGAAAGGGTCAGAGTTTGGCCCTGCCCAGGGCGGCCATTCCCAGCAAAACTATAAGAGCAGGCACGCGCCACAGACTCAGGGCGGTCCCCCAGGTTCACCTAAGAACAGAAAGAAACTCAAGCTGACGGCTTGACCCAACCTCGCTCTACGGGTACCGCCAGCGCCGCGCAGCCGCGGTGTCCCTGACGTCACAGACCCCCGCCCCCTTGCGGGATCTGTGGGCGGGCCCGAGGCTCCGTGGCGCATGCGCGCTTGCTGGGCGTAGGTGGCGCTAGACCCACCTGAGGAGGTTGTGGGGTGACGGCGCGGTCGCCATTTTGTCGGTGTTTGTCGCAGCGGCTGGAGAGAGACGACGGCGGTTTGGCGACATTTCTCGGCCAGAAGGCCTTTTGCTTTTGCGGAGGTGAGACGGACAGGGACTCGCGGAGCTAGGTGTCTGAGGAAAGAACGGGCTTTGGGCCTCGGCGCCCGCGGATGTCTTGGGGCGCCGCTCAGCCGGCGGCGACAACACCCGAGCTGCTGCGGTTTTTCGCGGCTCGAGTCCGGCCCGCAGGCCCCGCCCGGGTTCGCCCGACAGTGCTGGCCGGCAGCTCGGGCGTCGCTCACCTCTGCCAGGGCCTCTGTGGGAGCCGGTGGGGAGCCCTAGGCGGGGCACATCCCTGTCACCCGTACGCCCTGCTCATTCCTCTCGGCGGCCTTGGCAGTTCGCGGACCTGGAGGCTTTCCCAGAGTCCGACGTTAGCCCTGTTTGTCTGCGCCAAAGGCCCTGGCCAGCCGCCCGGGGGAGGTGGGGCAGGCACTGCGGCGATCCAGGTGGCTGGAGTTCACCTCCAGCTTCGAGGAACACACTTGGGAAGGAAGGTTCGTCCTTTGTGGCAGACGCGGTTTGGCTTTATTTTCCTCCCCAAAGAGATCTCCCTCACCGCCCTGTGTAGATCAGGCTGCCCCGGGACTCCAGAGATCCTCCTGCCTCTGCATCCCGAACGATGGGAGTAAAGGCGTGCGTCACTACGCCCAGCTTGTTTGTTTTGTTTTTTTAACCCCCCCCCCATATCAACATTGCAGAGAACGAACACTGCTTTTAGGCTGTGACATCCCTATCCCTGAAGTAGTCAGCATTCCCAAACCCCATGGACCGGTAGTCACCTGTCTTCTGTTACAGCTGCCGCTGTTTGACCTAACTTTGAACAAGCACCCGAGGGCCTCTAGTTCCCCACTTAAAAAATGTCCTTCGAGAGACTGGAAACTTAGGTCTTGATGGTTTTAATCCGTGTGCTTAGTGTGGAGTTTCTAGATAACCATATGGTTTTTAAAAGGTGATGGAGAATCGCTTTTCTAATTTGGATATAAACTGGTTCCACTGTCTTATTTTACTGAAACACCGAGAATTCTATCGTGTAGGCTTTAAGTATTAGAGATGGTGTAATATTTTGAGGTAGCTTTCCTTCCTGTGCATGAGAAGGAACTTTAATCATATATGAACCCAGAAATCCTTTACCGTATAAGTAAATATTTCTGTGTTGGTTTGTTTGAGACAAGGTCTAGCTCTGCTAACCAGGCTGTCATCGATCCCAGTGTCTCAGAGCCCCGCCTACCTCTGCCCCCAGAGTGGCGTTTGCCTCCACACCTAAGTAAATTATTTCTGTACTTTGCTGGGGGTCGGGGTGGGGGGTGTTCAGGAGTAGTTGGGAGTGGGACCAGCTGCTGGATTTTAAGTAGTGAATCTAACTAGAGGAATGGAGCTCATGGGATTCCTTTACATTTTAATGTTTGCATATTAGTATAATTTGAGAACTCTGACTTGAGAGAGGTAAACTGGTTGCAGCAGTGTGAAATAGAAGGGGGGGGAGGGAACTGAAGCAAGCACTTGTCTTGTGAAACCCTGCATAGTGGACAGTCAGAATGATGAGTCACCAGAAGCTTTAAATTTGCCTGCTGTTATTTAAGAGCACCTAGTGGCCATGGCCTGATGTAGTGCTTAGTTTGACTTGAGAATCAGGGTTCATTTCCCAAAGAAACGGAGAACAAAAGCTTAACCAGACCAAAACCTAAATGTAGTTGAAATACAATTTTGATAATAGAAGGAATGGGTCGGCAGAATGTCAGTAGAAATAGAAAGATGAGTGCTTCTCTGAAGAAAGCTTGAGTTTGGGCTTTTGTCTCAAGTAAACCTGTAGTGTTGTTTATTTTGCTTTGCCATATTGAAATGACTATATCAAAGGGAATGAATGCTTGCCTTACTTTTACTGAGATGCCTAGCAAGAATTTAGGGGAGGGAGGGAGGGGGGAGGGAGAGGAAAAAGAGAGAGAGTGTGTGTGTGTTAATCCATGCTGTCTGTCTTTTTTAACTGAGCTAAAAGAGAAGCCACATTATCAGAAAGATACCTGGCAGGCACAGAACTAAAGTAGAATTTACTGGATATTTGGGCAGGGAATACAGAAGAGTCCTTGCCTAGTAATTAGGAACTCCCTTTCCCCACATTAAACATCCTCAGTAGTCAGGACAAAAAAAATTTTGATATCACACCCTATGGTGTGATGCACACCCTTTCTTAGGAACATTTGGAAGGAGAAACTGAAGTTGCCTTCTTTTCAAGCCTGGAGCTTAATGGGTTAGAATAGTTTTTAATTATTTAAACAAGCTGAAAGTGTTAACTAAATTGATTTTGCTCCATTTGGGCCTTATTCGGCTTCTTTGCAAATTTGTGCTTTTCCCGCCCCCCGCCCCCCCCCACACCCCTTGCCTGGCAGAGTTCAGAATTAGGTTTGACTGGAACTGCAGAGACTGCTCAGAGGTTAAGTGTGTACTGCTCTTGTAAAGGACCTGAGCTTTGACTACAACTTTAGGAAATCCTGTGCCCTCTTATGGCTTCCATAGGTAATTGTATGCATGTGCAACACCCCCCCCCAATAAAATTAATCCTTTAAAAAACCTAAACTGCTTTGGGGAGCAGGGTAGTTAAGTGAGTAAAGGTGCATGTCTTTGATCTCTGAGACTAACTATGGCAAGTTGTTAACATTGGCATGCAGCATTCACACACATGTAAAAAGGGTAAATGTTAGGTACTGGGCCTGGGAGAAATCCGGACTGTATATAGGAAGCTGTAGATGAGGTTTGGGCATTGTTAATATTATCTGATGTCACTGGTCATGCCTCAGTTTAAGGATTGCTCTAAGTCTGTCATTTAGAGAAAGAAACTCTACAGAGTTTGAGGGAAAAAAACCCTCATTAATGAAAGTCTCTTTACCTTTAAACCAATCAATTCCTTGCTTCTCTCTCAGTTATTTGTATTATACTTTGCCAGGCTGAAGGACATTAGCCCTAACTATAGCATAGGTGCTGTTCTTATATTTAAATCTTTGTGCATTCATTTCTGTCTTGACTTTTAAAATCCAAATTGAGAGGCTGGAGTTGTGGCTCAGTTGGTACAATTACTAACATAAGAGTAACCTAATTAAAAAATCAGCATAAATAGAAGGTAACAAGAAATAATCAATTTCTGCCTAAATGCTATGTCTAAGCTTGAACTATTTTGTGTGTCAGGGGTGTGTGTGTACGTATATTCTGATTCATGTATGGGCCAGAGATCAATGTGGGTATGTCCATGACTCTAGAACTATTTTTGAGGCATGGTCTTGGTGAATCTGTAGCTTGCCAATTAAGACCGGCTAGCCATTGAGTTTCAGGGATTCATATGCTCCACCCCCACCCCCAGGTCTGAAACAGTTCTATGCCATGGTGTCTGACTTTTATATGGATGTGAGTGATATGAACTCTGGTCTTCATACTTGAACAGTGTACACATTACTGGCTAAGTAAATCTCTTCAGCCCTGAGCAATTTTAATTGACTCTTAAAATTTAAAGAATAGCCAGGTGCATTGATGCGTAGCTTTAATACCAGCACTTGGGTGTCAGAGGCAGGCAGATCTCTGTTTGGGTTCAGCCTATTCTACAGAGTGAATTCCAGGACAGCCAGGGCTACTTGGAGAAACCCTGTCTCAGAAAACAAACAAAAATAAATAAAATTAATGAGTATCTCTGAAGGCAAACACTAGAGGATTCACCCTTTTACTAAGCAGTGAAAGAAAGTGTGTTAAAAGCTCATTTTTTCATTTAGTATTAGGTCAGTTCCAGTCATCAGTCATCTCATATAGCAGTGCTATTGTGTTCTAAGCTTTGGGAAATGTATCTAAAAAGGATTTTAAGAGCCTGTGTGGCCTTGTGTATAGTTATATAACCATCTTTAGCTTTCAAACTTACCCTTTCCCCCCTTCCTGGTTAACAGATGCGGCATTCCAAACGAACTCACTGTCCTGAGTGGGATAGCAGAGAAAGCTGGGGCCATGAAAGCTACAGTGGAAGCCACAAACGGAAGAGGAGATCGCACAGTAGTACACAGGAGAATAGGCATTGTAAACCCCATCATCAGTTTAAAGACTCTGATTGGTAAATGACTTGTATTTTAAGTTCTAACAGTTTTAACAGTTTGTCAATTGCTTATAACTTTTATTAAATTCAGAATTCAGGCAACATGCTTATTCATTCAAAAAACAGAGTGCCATGTAGCTAGCTTCTATAGTGCTGAGACTATAGCTGTGAATAGAATAGTTTCTCATATGTCTGACTGGAAATGGTAGGAGATAGAGTCTCAGCAAGTGAATGAAAAATAGGACTCTAGGGATGTATCTGGTTCAATGCTAGAACAGTTAGTGCCTACTATGAGTGATGTCCTAAAATCCTTAGAAACCTCTCCACCAAAAAAGTGGAAGGAAGGCAGAAGAATATATTCAGCAACATGTACAAAGTTGTAATAATACCCAATAAATGGTCTTAACTTGTATGTATATTTGGGTGTGCAAAAAAGTGTTTCACAATTGAGGTACCATAGAGGGTGATTAATCCAGGTGAGAAAGGCAGCATATGCTATTTGAGAAAATTAAAGTGCTTTGGGGATTAGTCACTAGTGTTCTATAGGTTATGTTTTTAGAAGAAAATCAATGGGTATGTCTGAGATTTTTTAGAAACTTGCTTTATTTTGAGAACTGTTCCTTTCCATGGGCATTCTCTGGTAATTTAGAATAGAGCTTCAGTAAAATATTATGGAAATCTTGTTTATTATAATTGTCATATAAAGTTTGGAGACAGTACATTTATATAGAATTAAAAGAATCTTAAAGTTCTAAATAGTAAAGAAAGACTAGGTGAGTAGTTTCTTTTACTCTGCTTTCCATTAATTTCCCTTTCTCATTTGTTTTGTTGGTTCTATGTTTTCTCCTTGTTTGTACAGATGTTCCATTGGGGCTGTTTACCAGATTGCTTTCTAAATTAGCCAGCTGGGGTTACTTTAAAAAACAGTATGTAATTTTTTTTCCTTCTCCGTGCTAAACAGAGTTGTTCTGCCAAAGAGCTTGTTTGTAGTTCTTGTACAATGATCATGCTTTATCAATTATTTAAGGGGTAAGGTTTATAGCAAGATTCAATGACCAGACATTATTAATTAACAGTACATAATACAAATTGTCTGTACCTCATTATTAATTCATACAAAATACTCTTTAAGGCTTACCATCTTAAAAGTATTTATTCATAGTGCTAGTGTGTATTGTATATGTGTAAAGGTTGATTTGAGTGATTTATGTTCATATTTAACTATAAAAACCAAGTCAGTCTAATTAGCCTCTAAGCCACCATCACTGCCTTCTTTGACATTGACACCAAAACAATTTGTTGGTGGTCATTCATCCTATTCTAAAATATTCATTAATTGTAAAACATCTTTTTGAAAGATAAGCATTTTATAAATATTTTAATAAAATGACTGGGAAATTAAAGAAGCAGCAAAGCATAAAGAAAGCAACAGCAGGATGGAAACCATTGCCTGTGACTTGATTGAATTACTTCTCACTGTCTGTTCCTAAAGGATCTTTGTGTACAAATCTTTGCCTGGGAAAGTAGATTCTAAGAAGAGGCATTTGCAAGTTAAAGGGTATGAAGTCTCACAAGGTTCTTGTTGCACATTCTCATTTCTTTTCCTAGAAAGCTTATAACATGCTTCTTCATGCTGTCTCTAGTTTTGTCTGTTTTAAATTATTTTCTTAAAGAAATCTGAATTTTTAAATTTCTAATGAATTTGTTCAGGTTTTATGGAGAGTTTTTACATTGTTTTCTATTAAAGTGTTTTTCTTACTGATTTACAAGACTTTCTATTGTGTATTTATTAATTGGGCCCTTTGTTAAATGCATTGTAAAGCCTTTTTCTTGATTTATCTTTTGGCAAAAACCTGTGAGTTGGTCTCTATTCTGCCTCAATTCTGGGAAGACCAACATAGCTGTAAATAACCTTTACACAGAATGCCAAGTTTTAAACCTCTGATAAACTTCTATGACTAGAAATAACTTAGAGGTATACAGACTAAGATTCAGATTCAGTATGACCTGGGTCCTCATTTATAAACTCTATATTCAGTGCTAGTAGGATGTCCTTTCACAAACACCCTCAGTTTGGTGTGTGCGGGCTTCTAGTGACATATTCTCCTGGGTAAAGATTGGCTCTTGATGCAATCATCTACTTGCTCTCTGCAGAGTAAAGTGTAGATACATGCATTCTAAGCCTCTGACTGGTGGTGCTGTCTGTGTAAGATGGCACTATTCTGTTTTCCTGGAATTTCTTCAACTGTCCATTTTGTCCAAATCCTGGCTTTCCTTTAAGATGCTTATCTGCTTCCGTCTTTGTCCTGAATTCTTCCCTAATCATTTAATGAAATTGAATTCTTTGCTTTCCCTGAGTCTAAGCAATCATTAGCACTTTTCAAGTTTTTTTCCTGCATTTGTCTATTTCAATTTTGATTTTTCTTTGTGTGTGTGTGAGTAATCTTATATTATTTGTTGGCAGAGACTTTGCCTTATTTGATTTTATTTTATCTCCCACAGGACCTGTGTGGAAATAAAAACAAATGTCAGTGCACTCAACAGTTTGGGCTGTTTTGAAAAGCTACAATGAAATATTCACTGAGCATTCAGTGGATATTTTTAAAAAATCAAATCTGTTATTCTGTCTACTCTGTCCACAGCTTGTATAATTCTGTAGACTTTAATCTTTAACCTTTGGTCTTTGATTGTCATGAACTGGAAAGGTCCTTCTCATGCTAGCTCTGCTCATGCTAGTACATCACCCCCCCCCCTTTTTTTTAATCATTGGTAGATTGTTTTGGAGTGTCAGCTGGGCCAGTTTCACATTGTATTCCAGTTAAAGATTATCAGTCTAGTTTTTAAGGTAGACTTTGGATGTGTGGAGGTGGGTGTGATATTTTATAAAATTAAATGGGATGCCCTTAGAAGTATGACATCTAGTTTGTTGTGATTCATCTAGATCTCTGTTTTAGACCAATTGACACAGGTCCAGAGTTTTATCCTAATAGCCTGAGTTGTTTGTCCAGGGGTTAGGAAGAACTTGAGAATGATGCTAGGCCGTAAGAAAGCTCAGCCTGAGTTAGATGCCAGTTCTGTTGAGTAGTTGTCCTAGGGATGTTTCTCTCTATTTCTGCTTAAACCAGCACTTGGGAAGAAAATGACAGCATATTCTGGGGAGTGCAAAGGGGTTGAGGGGGGCAGCCTCAGCAACATCTGTCACTCCATTGCTTGTCAGGATTATTTAGCTGATTTGTCTGACTGGGCAGGTGTCCCCTCTCTCCCTCAGTGCTCCATGTGCATCCCTCTTGAAGCTTCGCACTCTGTTGAAGAGGACACTCATCCCAGGTAGAGGGGGGATGGGAAACTGGGCCAATTGAATCTGTCCTTTTCTTTCCATCAGATCAGGATACTTAACTGGGATCCATTGACTTCCTGAGGTCCATGACCACCATGAAGTTCTTGTCAAGTTTTGTTTATGCATTTGTACATTTCTTGGGGGAAAGGGTCTGCAGCCTATCCCATCAGGTTCTCAAAGGGAACTGTGGCGCTGTTTTCTATTTCTTGGGTATTTTGCAAGAGTCACAGAAAATTAGAAATGCAAAGTCAGGCCAGAAAGCTGGCTCAGCCATTATAAGACTAGACTTACAACAAAAAATACACGAAATGCAAAGGCAAATAGAATGGAAGGATGTCCACAGTCCTGGATCCTTTTTGTTAGGAGGGTCAATTTTAGATGCATTTGGCACACTAGGCAGGCCTCAGAAGTTCTGGTGTCTGATTGTCAAACAGAAGTAAGAGAAAGTTTAGACATAGAAAAGAGAGGAGATAGAATAGGTGGCATGTTTGAAAATAGCTTTTGCCACTAGTTTGCTCTGCATATCCTTTAGGGGTCTTAATTCAGTTAGTAAATAAAAGACTGAAAATACATTTAAGGCTCCTGTATCTGTGATACACATTATAGAAGAAGTCTGTTAGGGATATCCAAAATGCACTTACATGAAAGGGAAAAGGAATCCTCTTTTGCCTTTCTCTAAATGGTGTGTCTCTCAGAGAGAGGGAAAGGAAGCAAGTTTCAGATTCCTATGTTGTAAGATCAGTGCATTTCAGAACAGGTTTGCTGGTTGGGTCTTGACTTTTCAGAAGGTAAAGGAACATTTAATTATAAGTATATTGTAATTAAAGCTCTGTTCCTTGGTATGAATTCTTGACAGCACTTTTCTAATGTGGGGTTTTTTGTTTGTGTGGGGTGTGCTTTTTGTTTTGTAGGGTTTTTTGTTGTTGTTTTGTTTTGTTTTGTTTTTTTGAGATGGTTTCATGTGGCCCAGGCTGGCTTTAGACTTGCAGTATATCTCAGGATGATCTTGAATTCTTGATCCTTCTGCCCTCACCTTCCAAGTGCTGGGATTATAGGCATATACCAGCATGCTGGGCTGTAGCAAGTATATATGGAAAAATATGGAACTATTTGGTTAAAATTTAAGTTATCTGAGATAAGTATAAATTTAATCTTATCGACTTGAATTTTTCCTTTTATTGAGTTAGCTATTTAAACCAAGAATTCTTTAAGAATTTTGTTTGAACCTCATTATTTCAGAATAAAGATAATAATTTGAGATCCTTTAATGTGTTTACAGTCACTATTTAGAAGCAAGATGCTTGAATGGAAGAGATTATCGGAGATACATTGATGAGTACAGAAATGACTACTGCGAAGGATATGTTCCAAGACATTACCATAGAGACATTGAAAGCACTTACCGGATCCACTGCAGTAAATCCTCAGTCCGAAGCAGGAGGAGCAGCCCTAAAAGGAAGCGTAATAGACACTGTGCAAGTCATCAGTCACATTCGGTATGAGTGATTTGTTTTTATTTTGAATGGATTCTTGTTTGTAAGGCTCTAAAAGAGTGATAAGTTTCTAAAAGTTTCTTTAATGCTATTTGGATATGCTATAATTTATATTCATATACTTGAATCCTTAAGAAGTGAACACATTCTCATAATTGACACCTGTGTATTAGCTAGTCTTCACTTGCCCACACTTACTCATTCTGCAAACCAGATCATGAATTTGTTGGTTTTAGTAGTAAAAGCATCTTACTTTGTGGTTGTATAGTATATTTAGAAAATGAGGCACCCGTATTTTTCTTTGAATGTGAACTTTTTTTTATTTTGAAAATAAATTGCTTTACTGTTAATTGGCAACAACTCAGGCGGGTCACACTGTTGGGGTGCTTAGCTATTGCTTACTAGTGTATAGTCTAGCTCCTAGTACAGCACATCAATGTCTGCAGTTAAATTTTGCGGAAGCTGTGAACCTGATTGCTGAATGAGAAATGTATTGAGAAAGCCAGACATCTTTAATTCATAAATTTTGAGATACCATTTCCCTCCCGAAGTTTTTTCTATTAGAACTATCATTTACTAGATTGAAGATTGAAGTTAGCCTTTACTTCCCCTGTTATTATAATGTCCATTTTTAAATGTTGCTAAAAGAGAACAATTTCAACCAACCTTGACATTTTTCTGACAAACTAGACAACTCAACTCACAGCATATGGTTATAGCAGAAAATAGTAAATCTTGACATTGCATTCTTTAAACTTCAGACTTCAATTAAATCAGTATTTTAAAGAGACAATTGTGTTGTTTTTTTCTATTGCCACTTTAAGTATCTTATCTGAAAATCTGTTCCTTGCCATGTTTTTCTTCTGTAACATAAACTGTGCCCTGTGAATTTCTGGGGACTGAATTTGAAATTGCTCCTGCCAACTGTTCGTGGCCTGGTGCTTATCTGAATGCCTGAATATCTCCCCGCTGAATGAATTGCGTATTCTGCCCTGAATTCACTCTGATATATTGATTGGCTGGACGATCTTGGTGCTGCCCACTTGCCGTTCCAGAAGAGCCACCGAAGGAAAAGATCCAGGAGTATAGAGGATGATGAGGAGGGTCACCTGATCTGTCAAAGTGGAGACGTTCTAAGAGCAAGATGTATAGAATATTTTTCAACACTTTTTAAACTTTGCAGACAGAATAATCTTTTAAAGAATAGTTTGTCAGCGGGGGGCTAAAGACTCTTCATTGCTTTTTGTTTTATTTTTTGTGGGTTTGTTTGTTTTATATTTCTTCTTTTCTGTAGAATTTAAATATTTCTATTCTTAAAATTCCAAAATAATCAGTGGAGCTTGAGATTAGAGCAAGACAGATAGCTCTATCTAATTGCTTTGTAGCAGCTGAAAATACAATAACTTGAGTGATGAAACCTTAGTTATGCTTTGCTAGAGATCATTTGGAAATATGACACACTTAAGCATTCATTGTTTGAACAACTGGATAATTGTACTGGGGTACTTAGACCTCTCTTTCTCTCCCTCACTTTAGATGAAATCGTGGACACTTTAGGTGAAGGGGCCTTTGGCAAAGTTGTAGAGTGCATTGACCATGGCATGTAAGTTTTCTTTTTCTTTTTGAACATTCTGATGAAATGTATTTTAAAGTGATTGCTATAAGTTTTTCTGAGAGGTATTCAAAAGAATTTCGGAACTCAATATAATTGAGGTGCCATGAGTATTAATTTTGTTAGTCTCTCAGATGGAGGTTACTCTGTAATTAAAAGACTGCTCAAATTCTGTAGGATTCAGCTGCCTTTGGATTACAGAGTAAATTAGAGTACATCCAAATTTACATACTAAAATGCATTTCCTGAACTACAGAGAAATTCTGTTAGGACCTATAGAATAAAGTCTACATTCTGTGGTGGGATATTCTGACCTACCTCATTGCACTCTGTCTCCTAAGAACCTATGTTCTGTGGTTTTACCACTTTTTTTGTAAATGAACTTAAAATAATTTAGTGAAGCAATACCTTTCTAAAAAGTCATTTGAATTTTTTCATCAGAAATAGTTGGTATAATTTTCCAGCTTACTGTAAAGATCAGTAGTTGGGGTTCTTTTTGTTTGCTTGTTTTGTTTTTGTTGTTTGGGTTGGTTTTGATTTTTGAGCGTTTCTCTGTGTAGTCCTGGCTGTGTAGACCCTCAAACTCAAGAGATCCATTTGTATCTGCCTCTGGAGTGCTAGGATCAAAGGCATTTGCCACCACTGCCCAGCTTGTATTTTTGAAAGTAAAGTTTATCTGTCTTAAAACATATTTGATGACTCTTGGTATTATAGCCACTTGATCTATGCTGTTATCCATGAACAAACTGCTTGAATTCATACTTGGAAATGTTTTATTGTTGGGTTTGTTGTGTGGTTTAGTGGTAAAGTGCTTCGCCAACATGGGCAAGGTCCATCACTAGCCAAAAGTTTTAACCCTAAATTTCCTTTCATCCAACTGAAATTGGGGAGATGGCTCCAGAGGTTAAGAACATTGACAGCTCTTCCAGAGGTCCTGAGTTCAATTCCCAGTAACCACATGGTGGCTCACAACCAGCTATAATGAGATCTGGCGCCCTCTTCTGGCCAGCAGGCATACATACAGGCAGAACACTGTATCTAATAAATAAATCTCTTTAAAAAAAAAAAAAGAATTATGCATGGAAATGCCCCAACTCAAAGCCCACCACTCTTGATGTAGCTATTTTGCATGAATTGAGTCTGCTTGGGGGACAGGTGGGGACTTCCAATAGCTTGTAGATAGTGTCTTTACTCAGCTGTTTGGTTCTCTCCCAGTTTGACAGACTCATAGCTATCTTTCAGGACTCAGTTCTGTATCATTGTATAAATTGCTGTTTTCTTGTATGAGTAGTTGGGGCTTCATCTCTTGTGAAGATGTCTTAATGCTCATCTGCCTTGGTCATTAGATGAGGCATGTAGGAGTGAGCCCCATTGCTTGTCTTTAGCACAGAGTAGATCCAGCCTGGCAAATGAACAAATGCTTTGGACAGCAACATACTCTTGTGTGTTTTACTTTGAATTTTTTTTGTATAAAGTATAGATAAATGTAAATTTTTAAAAACAAATGTTAAAATTCCTAAATATTATGTGAGTGATTGCTTTGTTTGGAAAAATATTCTAGAACCTAGTAGTAATGTTCTCTGAAAGATTTAGAACAATAAAATGGGAAACATGTAATTACAATTGTATTTTAGGAGGCTGGGGTAGGAGTATTACAAGTTCAGTGTCAGTCTGGGCTACATAATGAGTTTCAAGTTCAGCCTGAGCTACATAATAGTGAAATCTGGTCTCAAAAACAAAACAAAAAAGGAATGTGCTTTTCACAAGGTATGGAGTTATTCCACTACTTGTTTATTTAGCAGCAGCATCTTTTGTTTTTAAGGGATGGCTTACATGTAGCAGTGAAAATTGTAAAAAATGTAGGCCGTTACCGAGAGGCTGCTCGATCTGAAATCCAAGTATTGGAGCACTTGAACAGTACTGACCCCAACAGTGTTTTGTAAGTATACATTGAACCACAAGTTGTCATACTGTGTGAGCTGCTCACTTCTAGGCACTTAATTATTATTTTGATGTCTTTTAGCCGATGTGTCCAGATGCTGGAATGGTTTGATCATCATGGTCATGTTTGTATTGTGTTTGAACTGCTGGGACTAAGTACCTATGATTTTATTAAAGAAAATAGCTTTCTGCCATTTCAAATTGATCACATAAGACAAATGGCTTATCAGATCTGCCAATCTATAAATTGTAAGTATTCGTGAATACATGGTATATTTTATTGTATTTATTATCTAATCAGCATGTGAACACTTGCAGGTTACAGGTAAAGCTGAAATCCCTTTTGACCCCCATATCATAGCACCAGTTAAAATCTCTGAGACTAATGATGGTTTTCTATTTTCTTTATAGTTTTACATCATAATAAATTAACTCATACGGATCTAAAACCTGAAAATATTTTATTTGTGAAGTCTGACTATGTAGTCAAGTACAATTCTAAAATGGTAAGTTAAAGACTTGTTTTAATTTTGGGTATTGTATTTAAAATTAATTTATCTTGGTGATCCTTCAATGAGGAATTTCACTCTGCTATTCACCCACAAGTGGAGTAGGAACAGGCTGTATATCCCAGTTGGGGAGAGAGAAGAGGGAAGGGCAAAGGAGGGAGGGTTCATTTGCAAGCCTTATGAGTAGTGCTATAGAATGTTTTATGTCTTTATTGAGTTTCATCTTTACTCGCCTGTGTCTTTAGAAACGAGATGAGCGCACATTGAAAAACACAGATATCAAAGTTGTTGACTTTGGAAGTGCAACATATGATGACGAACATCATAGTACGTTGGTGTCCACACGGCACTACAGAGCTCCAGAGGTCATTTTGGGTTAGTACACACCAGACTTCCTTATACTCTAATTGTTGAAGGTCATGGTTAACTAAAATAATGTTAGCAGGATACAGAAATGAGTATTATGTGTTTCTCCTGTGTGACAGTGTTTGTGAAAGGTATTCTAAGTGCTGATTTGTGAACCTGAAGTGATCATAACAGTGGATACATCGGGTAAGGGTATCCTAGTCTTGTGATTGTGAGGTTATGTAGTCACCTATTTCTACTCTTATCGCCAAAGTAAGGCTCTGGTGCAGATGCCCAGGGCTTGCTTGCCTGACTTAGACATGATAGATAAGTAGCAGGAGAAAGAGACAAGCAAGAGCAAGTTAGCCATTATAGGAGGAAGCTGGGAGTGAAAGGGAGAATTTTGGAACTCACGGAATATGTATTACATCTCAAAACTTAGAAGTCACTGATAGGATCGGGGACTTGAAAACATACAGATCTGAAGTTGGAGTCACTGGGAAAGGAATCTGGAGTCTGGGGGACTAGAATACTATGTGCATGTTTTGTGATGTTCCCCATGGTGATGGCAGATTAGAGAAGAAGATGTAGTTAGATGCTATGGTAGAGAGAAGGCAGTTGCCTTAGATGTTAGTACTCAGGTAACATGGGGAAGGGGTGAGAAAAGCAAGTGAGATGATGTACCATAGGATGAGAAGTGATTCATAGAGTAGTCGCCTGAGGAAAAGCATATCAAGGTCTAATGATTGAAAACTTATATCAGAGCTCAAATTCTAGTGTCTACAGATGTTACTGTGTTGCTATATAAGTTTTCCAGTAGTGAGCATTGTGACTAAGTCAGGGTCAGGTGTGGTGGCACCCACCTATAATTCTACCACTTGTAAGACTGAGGAAAATACAAAGTTCAGACCAAGCTTGAGCTACTTGCATTAAAACTGTAAACCCTGAGGTTCCTGTTGTGATCTCCCAGGTAGACTATAAAGAGCACTCGAATGTGGGGAAGAGAGAGACAGCAGTTTAAAGTTGTTCCATAGTAACATGCCTGTTTGTTTTGGATAGCTTTAGGTTGGTCTCAGCCTTGTGATGTGTGGAGCATAGGCTGCATTCTTATTGAGTATTACCTTGGGTTCACAGTCTTTCAGGTATGTATTTTAGACATTTTATTTGATGACCTTTAATGAATTTTATGTTAAGCATGCTTTATATTTAGCTTCCATACAGAAATTTACCATAGGTTATTATTGAAAGTAAAATTTAAATATCACTCTTCTGAAACCACCGTTGATTGAATTTCTACTACTAGTAAGGTTGTAACTTTTTTTAATTTGTGTGACATCTTTAACAAGTAATTCATCTAAGAGTTCATAGTATGTGTTCTGGTTTTCCTCTTTTTTGTCTTATTGAACTTCTTCAAACTTATTGGTATATGTTACTAGTTATAATTCTGCTGTGGCTGTGCTAACCATGTTTCTAAATACATAAATAAAAAATAATAAAAGCATAAAATTGTGGAACTGGCTAGTCATGGGATCATGCTGATAGTTTGATCACTCAGGAGGATGAAACAGAAGGATCAAGTTGTGAGGCCTCACTTACTAGTGAAGTTAAGGCGGGTCATGGCTACAAAAGGAATCTGTCTCACAAAACAAAAACAAATGTGGGAGTGGTAAAATGAATTCCTGTCAGTAATAATGTTTTAAAGGCAATATGCTTGGGCCCTGTAGTTGATAAATGTAAAAAGCATTAAATACAGCACACAGCCCTGCTATCTAGAACAAAGATTGGCAAGCTATTGACTGTTGTGAAAGTATTCCCTGCTGCCTGTTAAAGAGAAAAGGTATTTTGTCAGCAGTTCATCCTCACCTAAAATGTCTTTTGTCTGGCTCTTCAGAGAAAAAGTTAGCCAGTCTCTACTCTAGACCAGACACCATTTCACCTGTGTGTACAACTGCTGCTTTTCTGATGCAGCGACTCTGTGCAGTTAGTTTTGAGTAAGATCCTTGACTTGGGTTTGTTGTCAACTTTGCCTGTTTATGAACTATGTGCCTTTCATCTTAGTCTCTTTGAATCCACGTTCCCAAACAAAGCTCAGAATTGTGGTGAGAATTGTTGGAATGGCTATGTTACCTGAGATTAGTGTCAGTAAATGGTCCAGTTAAACAGTTCATGAAATGGAAATTGTGCATTTTTTGGTTAGATGTTTTTATGTTGATTACCATTTAGGTCTTACCAAACTATCTTGGACTTCTATTGTGTTTGCACCATACAACATAGCTCTTTCAGTATTGTTATCTTTGAAGAATTTATAATATAACTTGTATAGTTGGCTAGTCTTTTTGTTATTATATTTATTTACTTGAGGAAGTGTACACATGTGAAAGATAACTTGTAGGCATAGGTTCTTTTACCATGTGAGTCTCAGGGATTGAACTCAGGTCATTGATCTTAGCAACATGGACCTTTTACCCATTAAGCCTCTCTCTCTGGCCTTTAGTCTAATCTTTTTTTTTTTTTTTCAAAGACAGGGTTTCTCTGTGTAGCTCTGGCTGTCCTAGAAGTCACTTGGTTGACCAAGTTGGCCTCGAACTCAGAGATCTACCTGCTTCTGCCTCCTGAGTGCTGGAATTAGCCCAACTTAGACTAGTCCTTAAAATATATCAGCATATATTTTACTTTTCTCTTTTATGTGCATGTAAGGAAGTAAAAAGTGCTTAATTCCTTTTTCCTGAATTGTTTTAGACTCATGATAGTAAGGAGCACCTGGCGATGATGGAGCGGATATTAGGACCCATCCCAGCACACATGATCCAAAAAACAAGGTTTGTTTTAAGATGCATGCAGTGGCCTTTGCTTAGACTATAGAAAGCATAATGTTCATTCTAAGGACTACAGATTTGGAAGGAAAAAAAGAAATTCTGTACAAGTGATAACTTAGAGCTATATTCTTAGCATTTTTAAAAGGTCATTTCCAAAAATAATTCAGTATTTTAATTTGTGCTCTTGTGGAGAAAGGGATTTTATTTTAAACTGAAGCTAATATTTATGTAGATGTTAAAGTTGATAAAAAAGCAATTGCATCTGAGAGCCCGTTCTTACTGGAATCTGTCAGTCTTGATTGAATTTCCAGTTGTTGCTAGCCATCTCTGTGCCCTTGAACAGGATAATGTTAGTGTTTTCTAGTTCTCATGGGAAGTTGTCAAAAGATTTCTATCCCTGTCCAGATCTGATTAGGTCAGAATTCATCTCCTGGAGTTTCGTGAACAACTTAGTCGGGATAGCTACAATTTCTCAGGGTAGATGAAAAAGGAAGATCCTGCATAAGGTGTCATGTATAGTTGTTGCTAGAAACAGAAAGATATGTGTATACATTTAATGAGAGTGGAACTTTGCTTATTTTACTAATTTCAACTTCTTTTCTCTTGTAGGAAACGCAAGTATTTCCACCATAACCAGCTGGATTGGGATGAGCATAGTTCAGCTGGGAGATATGTCAGGAGACGCTGCAAGCCATTAAAGGTAAAGGAAAAAAGATTAATGATTAAGTAATATTTTCACTCATGTCTTCATTTAACAAGACCATTTCCCCCCAGGAATTTATGCTGTGTCACGATGAAGAACATGAAAAGCTGTTTGACTTGGTTCGAAGAATGTTGGAGTATGACCCAGCGAAAAGGATTACCTTGGATGAAGCATTGCAGCACCCTTTCTTTGACTTATTAAAAAGGAAATGAATGGGAATCAGTGGTCTTCCTATATACTTCTCTAGAAGCAATTACTTTAAGACTGTGTCAGTCAATTAAACATTCTAATATTTTTGTAAACATTAAATTATTTTGTACAGTTAAGTGTAAATACTGTATGTTTTGTATCAATAGCATAAACTACCTTGTTAAGTATGGTGTTGATAATGAATGCAATATGAGTTAAAATGAATTTTCCCTTTTGGTGTTAATTGCCATTTTTAAAGGCCTTTGGAATACCCCTTGTGTCCAGTGATTGATGTGATTGGTCTTGTCTTTTGTATATGATGGTTGACTCTGAAGTGATTTTTTTTTCCCCTTGAGTAAAAGGAAATCTTGACCACTTTGTGTGACTGAGTGTTCTTTATACACCTCAAATGTAGAATTTTTCATGACAAAGGTGTTTTTTTGAAATTGATTATTGAATGGGCAGCATGCTAGGTGGGCTAATTTTAAAAACGAAAACTCAGAAAAATTAGCTTGATGAAGTTTCATTAAATTTTGTTTTCTGTTTTTTTGGTGATGTCCACAGGCCCTCATTGAAAGACACCAGATTAGTCCATAATGAATCAGGCCATACATACATCATTTAAGATTTAAATCTTAGTATTACATTGCAGACAGATTTGAGCTGTATCTGTATTTCAAACCACAAATATATGGAGCTTCTGCATGACAAGTAGTAAGCCATTCTGTACTATAGCTGTATTGAGGTAGTTTTCCTCCTATAGTATTGCTAGGAATTTCAAGGCTATAGCTAAGTGTCACGGAGTCCTACATAAAGCATATCTAAGCTTGTCACATGTCAGTATACACCACCTTCAGAACATTTCTAAAGTCATTGAAGTTACTCCTGAAACTGGCATTGCCACACAGTTTTTCCATTATTTTCCATCTCATTCTTCAGTCCACTCCCTGTGCTTCCCTAAGCCTGTCTTTCCCCCACATGGGCTCTAGGGTCCCAGCCTCAAAAACTTCTCATAGGCTGATCTTGATGTAAAAGGAAAGAAAAATCATCACATTTCTAAAGATAGTGGTTGCTTTTCGAGGCTAGAGAGATGGCTCAGCAGTTAAAGAATATGTATTGTTCTTAGAGAGGCCAACACCTATAACTCCATCTCTAGGGAATCCAATGCTGTCTTCTGACATTCAGGGAGCTGCACTAGTGTGCACACACACGTAATTAAAACAATGTTTAAAGGTAATGGTCTCTTAAATCCATTTCTGAAAATGAACATTCTTCAGGGTGTTTCACTAACTTGTGTTCTAATTTACACAAATAAGAAGTGGTTAGGGTGGTCATTTTGAAATGTCCTTTGCCAAGCATTCTCCCTGAGCTCTCTTCTGCCTGCTCCTACCTTCCTGTTGTTGCACTCATTTTCTAGAAGGTTCATTGCTTTTCACAGTGTTTCTGGCTTCAGCACTAAAAGAAAAAGTCTTAGGCAAGCAAATACATGGATATGGATCATTTATAATAGAGGTAATTTGAAAAAATATTTTTGATTATACATGGATATAATGATGATATCTCCCTTTTCCCTTTTATCTCCCATTTTTTTAAAGGAGGAATGTTATGCTCTTTTAAAAAATGCGCATTCTCTGATAAAAATATACTTGAGTTATTGGGAGAGGTTGGTTCTATATTAGTGTCCTTTTTTTTAATCTAAAAAACTTCTTAATATAAAAATAAAATGAGTCCCTCTTCCCAAACTTATAGCCCAGCTTCAAAGTATTGAAACACATAGCATACTTTTCAATAAGACTACTGCATTGTTTAAATACAAATGCTAGATTCCATTTTTCATCCATAATTCTAAATTTTAGTATCAAACTGTTTGGGCAAGATGGCTCAGTGGCTAAAAGCATTTGCTGCCAAGCTTGACAACTGAGTTGTCATGCATGTCTTGGTAGGCCCACATCCACCTCCATACAAATAAATACAACTAAAAAATTAGCAAAAAAAAAAAAAATCTGGGGCTGGAGAGACCACTCAGAGGTTAAAGAGCACTGGCTGCTCTTCAGAGCTCCTGGGTTCAGTTCCCAACAACCACATGGTGGCTCACAACCATCTGTAATGAGATCTGGTGCCCTCTTCTGGCGTATAGGCAGAACACTACTATACATAATAAATCTTTTAAAAAATAATAAAGATTGATTAATTGCTCATCAAATAAAAAAATCTAATGTTTAGTCTAAGCTTGTCTCAGACGTGTCATACTTGGATTATTATATATACAGGACCCAGCCAGGATGACACATTGGTATCTCTGGCCTTTGCTCTCTCTGTGTTTTATTTTCTGGTTAAGGAGCCATCATATGTCCTTTAACTTATTTTTGGCTGTTTTTAATGACTTTTGCTTCCCTGGGTGATAGGTGGTTGGTAACAAAGTGACTGTTGAGCCTTTGACAGTCAGAGTATGCATCCTTTTTAACTACAAAGTGGTATCCTACACAAGAATGACGGGACAGTTACACCTAATTCCCTGCTGGCTTTGGTCTCCATGCATTCTCTTCAGCAATATAAAGTCCTGCGTGTGTGTGTGTGTGTGTGTGTGTGTGTGTGTGTGTGTGTGTGTGTGTGTGTGTGTGTGTGTGTCCCACCAATGTTCGACCCTCTAAATTGTTTTAATGAAATAGCTTGGTTTTAAGACAAGGTCTTACTCTGTAGCTCAGGCTACCTCAAAATCCTCAGGTGATCCTTCTACCTCAATCAGGGTGGGGCCAGAGCTAGTATGTCTGGATCTTTATAAGATTTAAATGTTTTGTTGTGGAGATAGGATATATAGTCCAGGCTGGCCTTGAACTTGCTTTGTAACCATAGTTAGCTTTGAACTCCTGATATTTTTGTCCCACTTCTCAAAGTTGGGTCACAGGCCTTTATCCCCACCAGGGATTCTTGTTTTTATCCAGAGTTAGGTAGGGTTTCCTTTGTATAAGTTCATATTTCTAGTGTGGTTTTCCTTCTGCCCCAAGTTATGGCATTATCATTTCTCTTTACTGTGACTGTGATGACAATTCTTTTAGCTTTTGTGTTTCTGAGAGTTTTCAACACCCACCCCACTATGAGGCAGTTTCATTCACCAATGCTGGCCTTGAATCTTTCAACTCATGGTCTTCCTGCCTCAGCCTCCTGAGTACTGGGATCACAGGTATGTGTCATTGCCATTGTTGTAGTTCTGTATTCCTGCTGGGTCTGGAGTTGTGTTGATGAAAATGGAATGTATGTTTTCTACCCTGTGGATTGTATTGTAGCCAGGAAACCTGATATTTTGTTCCTTTGCATACGTTTTTCCTTTTTTCTAATTGCTTTTAAGTTGGTTTCTCTTTACCACTCAGCTCAAACAACCTTTGATGTGCCTTGAGTAATTGTCTTCATTGCTTATAGCCCACCAATGCCCTTGGACCAGATGGTATGGGGTCCCCTGCTCTAGTGTTCTCTGCCTTATTTCCTTGAGACAAAGTGTCATCAAACCTGGACCTACTATGACCTAGCCAGCTAACCCCAGTAATCTTGTCTCTGCCTCATCCAGTGCTGAAGTTATACCTGGGTGCTGGGAACTCTTAACTCATGTCCCCACACTTGCAAAGAGCAAGAACTCTTTCCCATTCCCCAGCCGTCACCTAGTGTATTTCTAGGTTTATGTATATGAGTGCTTTGCTTTTATGCCTGACCACAAAGGCCAGAAAAGGGCATCAGATTCCCTGGAACTTGAGTTGGAGATGGTCATGAACGATCATGTGGGTGCTAGGAATTGAACCTAGATTTTCTGCAAGAATGACAAGTGTTATTTTTCTTTCTTTTTTTTTTTTTTTAAAGATTTGCCATTTATTTTATTTGGGTTTTTTTCAAGACAAGGTTTCTCTGTGTAGCCCTGGCTATTCTGGAACGCACTCTGTAGACCACGATGACCTCGAACTCAGAGCTGCCTGCCTCTGCCTCCCAAGTGCTGGGATTAAAGATAGAGGTTTGTTTATTTTTATTTTATATATGTGGGTATTTTGTCTGTGTGTATATCTTGTGTTTGCAGTACCCAAGGAGGCCAGAAGAGGGTGTTAGATTTCCCCCAGAACTAGAGTTACAGATGTTTTTGAGCCACCCTGTGGATGCTAGAAATCAAACCTGGATCCTCAAAGAGCAGCCAGTGTACTCAACTGCTGAACCGTGGCTCCCAGCCCAGTGTTGTGGGGTTTTTGTTTGTTTTGTTTTGAGGGGGTTGTCTTTAAAATTTCAAATTATCATTTTCAAGAATTTGTTTTGGGCCTTTTAAAAAAACCATCTATCATGGTTCCTTGAGCATGAGAAATACAGTCCTAACTTTAATAGCTTTGTCCCTGTCATTTCTGGGTTGCTTGTGAGTACTTTCTCTTCTCTTCATCTTCTCCTTTGCTGTATGATTCAGGTAGCTTCCTGTTGTACCTTTTTGTCTGAATATGCTTGTATTCCTTCGTGCTTCAGCTGTTAAATGCTTACTTGAATCAATTTGATCTGTTCAGGTTTGGCTTTTAAGCTTTTAAGCAAGACCTAGGTCAATGCTTAGTCTAGGGCTCGTCCCCCTCCCCCCACTGTATCAAAACATTGAGTCTCAATGACATCTGATCTGTCGGGTTTTCCATACTAGTGGGCAGGAAGACCCCTGTCCCTGGCAGGTAGGACTTTTTTTGCATTTAGAATTCCAATCATCCAGGTCTGTTTTCCTACTCACTAGGAGCCTAGATCTCCAGCCCTCTCCCCTGCAGCTCTGAACTGCCTTGCTGCTCTAGACTAGCACAGCCACTCAGCTCTTATCCTGGAGGCCTGCCCTGACTGAGGCCCTCTCCTTGCACTGTGGCCTGCCTGGGCAGTCTCCAGAGTCCTTGAGTTGCCTGTTTCCCATCTCCCAAGGCTTATCTGGTGTTGATATCCAGGGCCTTGCAATCTGCCAAGTAGTTACACTGGTTTTGAACAGACTAAAGCTAAATGGTTCCCATTACTACCTGCTTTTTAAAAAGCTGAAAACTGAGGGTCTAAAGGGTTGTACTGCCAGCTGGTAGGCTAGGACAAGAAACACTGAAGACATGACTTTCTTCAATGACAATCTCACCATATAATTAAAACCTTAGAACTTAAGTTAAACGCTGGGAGGAGCTATCTGGAAATACTTACACATAGCTCTGCATCCTTGAGCAACACTGTGAACACATTCAGACCCTTTGGCTACCTGTGTTACCTTTGAGTATCAGCTGGGGGAAGGTCATGCACATTTCTGTTCCAATTACAATGCAGCAAAGGGGTATGGCCAGGTGGCCCATGTATCTCCCTGCTCCTAGTGTGGGACAGCAGTATTCCCTGGCAGTCAGGTTCAGTTACTCCTTCAGCCCCCTGAACAGAATTCAGAGTTGGAGACAGCAAGACAGAGCTCACAATTCATGGGTCCCTGGCTCCCTTGGCATTCATAGCCCAGAGATGGGAGAAGAGCAAATGCCAGGTCTTCACAACTGTGAAGTTGGGTCACAGCTGATGGCTGGTGGTGCCATTCTTGCTTCTACCCCTAGGTTCCTTAGCACATGTGTTCATATTAAGAGCACACCATCACAGAGAGGTACCCTGACTAATCATGTACCACATCTCCAAACTTCACCATTCTGAGTTATTTCACCGGTGCTTTCAAAGGCAGCTCCAGTATTCCAAGGCTGGCTTCTTCAGCCTACTGCAGGATGCAGTGCTAGCCAGTGGTCATGGACTCAACCCGAATCTTTGGCTGATGAGATTGCTTGAGTGGGTGTATTATATGAGATTTCATACCTGTGGGTTACCTGTTATGTGAATGTCCTGCAGGTAGCTAAGACTCGGTAAATGGAAAGACAGCCCATACCTGGAATGGTTAGCCCTGCGGGGGGACAGATCTCTGACTCTTCCTTCACTGAGATAATCCAGCTGGCTAGTTGGTGTCTGAGGAGTACCACGAAGGGGTAAGAAAGAGTGTCTCACTGACAGGATGGCACTCAAAGGCAGCAGTAGCTTGACTGAATGTATAATAGGTTGGGTGTATATGTGTACTCTATCTGCTTTTTTGTGGGCTGCCCCCTGTACTACTATTACTGGGCCAACAGGGGTCTCCAGCAGGAGAGAGAGAGTATTTCGTCTAGCCGCTTCACCCCTCGTAAAGGCTGTGTGCTCAGCCAAAGGTCACAGCTCCTGGTGAGCAGACTTCTTAGAGTACCTGACTTTCCACAGGCTGCCCAGCAGGCTTCTCCTCGCACCCATTCAGCTAGAGATAACAGTGCTTCCCATGACTGTGAGCCTGAGTGCTCCTCCTCCAACCCCCTGCTGTCTTTGCTCGTAGCCTCCATGAAGCCTGTCTACAGTCAAGCTGGCTTCAATCGCCTGTTCTGAGGTGCTGCCTTTTCCTTCTAGGACCTCAGCTGACAAGCAACTGTTTTCTTTCTTGCTTTTCCAATTGAGAATTGCAGACAGTAAACTTATTTTTGTCTTAATCTGCTTACCAAGTGTTTATTGTGCCTGGACTATGGGTCAGATAGTGTTCTGTAAGAAGACAGTGGCTCATGAGACAGGGGGATACAGTTAAAAGATAACTAGGAACAGATGCCCCCATCCCCCGATTAATCATGAAGGGGACTGAGGATGGGGCCACCTTAGATTGGGCAGTCTGGGACAGGCTCTAGAAACCTTGACTTCAAGATTAGGAGCTTGCTCTTCACAGCCTTAGAGGAAGCCAATCCACATAGCCGACAAGAATTGCTCCAGGGGAACAATGAGCTTGGCCTGTTCAATACACAGAAACTTCTAGAGCAGCAGTATCCATTAACACTAATGCTGGTCGGAAATAGGGAATTACCTTTTAGTGAGAATGGGTGTTAACTTGTAATACAGTGTTGGCCTCTTCTCAGAGACCCTTCGTTCGGGACTGTCAGGTTTGCTTAGCAAGTGGTTTTCAGAGCATTTGTTGGGCACACACTCAGTTTTCTCACTGGACCAAGACTGTATAATCACTACCAGGAACTCACTTTATCTGAGGCCACAGCTAGGAAATTTTTGGAAATTGCACCAGTTCAGATGGTCTAGAGGGCAGGGTGCTTTCCCCTCTGAATTAAGGGAGTACGAATTTGGCTGGGGGTCTCAACAGGCTCAACGAACACAGAATGGATAATGTAACCACAGGAATTTAAGCAGACAACCACCGGAGATTCAGGAAGGGAAGGTGGCAAACTAAAACCCATCACAGCTGCCCCTTACCAGGTTCATGAGTGACTCTTCTCAAATGGGTACCACATGCAACAGTTGAGACCCATTTTGAAGTACAAATATGCCTTGTGGGATAAAACCTGGTTCCAACTTTAGTCTCTCTGGCCACCCATGTAAGTGAATGACTTTCTCTTTGGCCCCTATTGGTGTCTTAATATAAGTGTAGTTAAGTCAGTATGGTGCATTCCAGATTTGGCTTGATCCAAGTTTTTCCCTGTGGAATTCAAGTTCTACAAAGTTTGGGGCTCTCTTCCCTTTTATTTTTGTCTGCTTCCCGAACTAAACGCTCTCTGGGTCAGCTTCCTCCAAAGTATGACCATTTCTGTCTAGTGCTCATGCCTGACATAAATGGAGAGAGCATTGACTATAAGAGGTGTCTGCTTTCCCTCCTTCCCTTCTTTTTCCCGTAATATTCTCCTTCCTTCTTTCTTTCCTCCCATTTCTCCTGTGCTCTCTCATTCTTTTCTGTTCTTTCTGATTCTCTACCAAGTCTTTCCATGCCCACGCGCAACGGTCACTTTCGGCCACCAAGCGGCGCTCATTGACCGTCTATGACGGACTTCTAACAGTCCCACAGGGTTCCAAGTTTTGGTTTGCAAGTGTCAGAGAGGTCAGTCTACAAGTTTGGGGGTCGCTCCTAGGACAGAAACCGCGCCACAGTCGCAGGAGAGCTGCGGGAGAACCGAGACCAGGCGCGTCTGGCCCTCGGGTGGTAACGGCTGGGCACCGAGACGTGCGCACTGGGACCCTCGTGGCGAGAACCCGGAGCCGCGGATCCGGTGAGCGCCGGGGGCCCCCCGCCCTCCCCGACCGGCCGCTCCTCCCCTGGGTGGGTCCCCACGCCTTTTCTGGCGGGGTCTATTTGCATAGAGGGAACTGCCCGCAGTGGCCGCTGCCTTGGAGCGGGCAGCGAGGGGGGGCGTGCGCGATCCGCGGTCGCCGGGACTCCGATCCCCGCAGACGCCGACCTGGAGTCTCCCCGGGCCGCAGCCCCGACGCAGAGCCGGCTGGTAGCCATGGGCGCGAGCGAGCGCCCGGCGGGCAGGGGAGGCGCGCAGGACCCCAGCGCGGGCTGCGGGGCCCGGGTGCTGGGCGCGCTGTGCCTGCTGCTGTCGGTGGGCTCGGCCACCGCCTGCCTGCTGCTGGGCGCCCAGGCGGCCGCACTGCACGGCCGAGTGGAGGCGCTGGAGCAGGAGCGCGAAATTTTGTGGCGCGCGGGGCCGTCTGGAGCCCTGACCGCCTGGGCCGAAACGCACCTGGAGCGCCTGCTGCAGGAGGTGAGGCGCACGATCGCCGGCCAGGGGATGTCGGTCTACGCGCCGGGGTGTGGAGGTGCGGGAGTGCGGGGAGTGCGGGGGTGGCGTGATAGTCACCCCTAGGAACAGGGTTCGCTTAGTGGATTGCTCAGGGGTCGTTAGTCGTGAGGTGTCCTGCTGTCCGGCTCGGATGCCAGGATTTGCATTGTAGGAAAAACAATCCAAAGGGGGTCCTTTAGGGAACACGCAGGAGCGGGGTAAGGTAAGATCTTAGAGGAACAGCCCTGATCATTGCATTTTGTAGTAAAGTGTGCTCTCAGACTCACCGCCTCCAGCTTGCTCCCAGCGCCCGAGACGCTAATTAGGCTCGTGCGTCCCCACGCCTGATCGGCCTCTAACAGCCCAGACCCATCAAGGCTCGGGCCAGCACTCCCTTGCCTCCATGCCCGGGAAGGTTTGGCTGGGAGCGACTCTGGCCCACTGAACCCGAGCATCTGTACAGCGAGTGAGGATGCAGCTGAGCTGCTTCTGTGTGCATTTGTCTGGTTGCAATCTCCACAGTGCACTCCAAAGTGTCTTCCATTTGTTTTCTGAGGCTTAAGACTGTTTTTGTGAGCCGGGCTTGATGGCTTGTCTGTAATCCCAGAATTTGGTATGCTAGTGGCTGGCTTATGTTATATAGTTAAGATCCAGATCCAGTCAGTGCTACTGAATAAGACTTAAAACAACAATAGCAGCGGAACATGAGTGGCACGTGGCTTTAATCCCAGCACTTTGGAGGCAGAGGCAGACGGATCTCTGTGAGTATGAGGCCAGCCTGTCTAGGGCAGCCAGAGCTATAAAGTGAGACTCTGCCTCGAGGAAGGAAAAAAAGATCACATTTTGCTCTACCTCTGAGCCTCCGCATTCGATATGCTGGGCAGAACCTCTACGTTTGTGTAGCAGACACCAGCACACTAGTTAGTCTTCCTTGGCTCTGCTTCCCTTGTGGGAATGGTTGTCCTTCTCCTGGGGTGGTGGCTGCCCCAGGTCTAAAGAGGTGGGGAGGGGGGTCACTCCTAAGCACAGTAGAAAATGAGCCTTGCTTCATGGTAGAGAAAGCATGAAGGCAGGTGGGCTATCTGCCACCCATTCCTAAGCTGTGCCCATCTGTGATCTTTGTTACTGTACTGAGCTGGTCAGGGCTGGGGGTGTAGGTCCGTGGTGGAGGCTTGCTTAGCATGTGCGAGGCCTTGGCTTGAACCGCTCTAGTCAGATACATACATTGAGCTGTGTACCCGAGGTAGGGTGAATTTGGGACTTCAAAGGGATGGAGGGACCTCCTTGTTCCCCACAGTTCCTTCTTAGTTGCTTTAAGAAGCCAACGTTACCTCTCCTGCTTGCTTCTGAGCAAAATTGCTCCTTCCTGAATGATTTCCTCTTTCCCTTTGAAAGTGCCTGCAGAAGACAGAGCCCTGCCAGCAGCTTACAGCAGTAGTTTCATAATTGCCACCGTTATCCTCTGTCAACCCCCTAGAGACTGGGGTGTTGAGCGGCTTTGTGGAGGGTCAGTTACGTGTGAATACCCCAACCATGCTGTCCTTCCTCCCTTCCTTCCTTTCTTCCTCCCTCCCTTCCTCCCTTTCTTCCTTCCTTCCTCCCTCCCTTCCTTCCTTCCGCCCTCCCTCCCTCCCTTCCTTTCTCCCTCCCTCCCTCACTCCTTCCTTCCCTCCCTGCCTCCCTTCCTCCTTCCCTCCCTCTCTTGCTTCTTTCTTTTTTCTTTTGGCTTTTTGAGATAGGGTTTCTATGTGTAGCCCTGTCTGTCCTAGAACTCACTTTGTAGACCAGGCTGGTCTCAAACTCACAGAGATCCGCCTGCCTCTGTCTCCTTAGTGCTGTGATTAAAGGCATGTGCCAGAGCTGGCTCGTGCTGTCCTTTCTTTTGTTGTTGATGTTGTTTGGTTTTTTTTCATGTTTTTTTATTTAAATAATTATTTCTTATTTAGGTTAGGAACAAGCTTGCTTCACATGCCAATCCCAGCTCCCTCTCCCTCCCCTCCTCCCCCGCCCTCCCCACCAGGTCCCCCAGTCCCCCACCCAATCTCCACTCCAATCCCCAGGGAGGGTGAGGCCCTCCATGGTGGATCTCCAGTGAGACGAATAAACTACAAGCTGTGACCAGGAAACCAGAAATTCCCAGAAGACCTTTGTATGAGGAACTCACAGGTTGTGTCTAAATTGATAGGAACAGATTTGTGACGAAGCAGACCCCCCCACACACACACACCAGGAGTGTTGACACCTGTGGGCGGGGCTGGACCTGGGGCCTGGCCCATGCTCTACCACTGACTAGACCTCTAGCCTCGATGCTGGCTCCTCAGTCCCATGGTCTCTTCCTCCCATCCTTTCCCCTTCTTTTCCTCTTCCTCCTTGCCCCTCTGTTTCTCCTTTTCTTTCTTGTTTTTGCCCTTCCTTCTCTTTTTCATGAAATATTTATTTTTGAAATAGAGTCTTGCTATATAGTCCCGGCTTGCCCGGGACTTGCTATATAGCCCAAGCTGGCCTCAAATTTGCAGTGATCCTCCTGCCTCTGTGTCCAGGGTGCTGAGATTACAAAAGGCACGTACCACCATGCCTAGCCTCATAATTTTTTTCCAGAGACAGGGTCTGTATTGTTACGTATCCCTGGATAACCTTGAACTCAATGCTAGCTTCGTACTCTGGACTTTAAAGGCAAAGGAAAAAAATCCAGGCCCTGAGTTCTCCACCCCTACCCACTGAGAACTGCTGTGTCCTTCAACACGGTGCCATGGCCGTGTATCCACGTTCTGAGGCACTGTGGTGCTCGGAGTATAGACTGTGGGGTTTAGAGTGTAGATGGGATCCTTTCTCTTCCTGGAAGACTCAGAGACAACCCAGCACCCACACTTGAGTGTTGTCTGTCTGTCGGGGGTCTCTCTCTTCATAGTGACAAGGCCTCACTCTCCCTGAGTGCCATTTGGTTCCTGCTGCTTGTTAAATGTTTCTGGATGGGAAATGCACACACAGATCGTGATGGGAAATCCGTGGGAGACACTTTATGGGGAGCTCACAGTTGGCTTGACCTCGATGTGAAGTTTTTCTGACCATTAGGTATGGAGGATGAATAATTATTGAAGTGAACATCTCTTAGGGAAAGGATACTTGGATGCAGCATGTTCCCTAGCTTGCCTTGCTCCCTGGGAAGCACCTTTTTTAAGTCACTGCTGAAGTAGCTGTGTATATACAAGTGCCTGCTGCTTGCCCTTTCACCAATAAAGTCGTGTGTGGTAGATCCGAGGCAGAAACTATGTCCAAAATTAAAAAAGAAATTCTTGCCAGCCACATACAAGCTTAATGTCAGGGAGAAAAAAATGAGTCAACAAAAGCCACTGTTTATAGGGGACCCACTGTCCCTGTTCCCTTGGGAACAGAACCATGACATCAGTTTTTCTGGGGCTGGCTGATGCGTCTGATAACGTAGATACAGAAGGAATATTCATGTTCTGTCATGATTATCGAAGGACCCTTCCTGCAGTACATACAGGAAAGAAAGGACTTTCAGAATATCAAAACAAGATTTCTAAGTGAGAGCCATTAAAGGCAGTATCTTTCGTAGGATCTAAAAATATTCATGCAGAACCAAACATCTCCTATTCTGCTTTGAAAGTGCCTTAAGTAACTGCCCAATTAATCACTGGGTCAGCAGTTACACCTCCAACTTCAGTATGCAGGAGCTGAGAATTCAGAATGCATAGCTCTCATAGAGCAGTAAAAAAAAACTTAATGCAAAGGATTAAAGCAATATTTGGTTGCGTTCAGAGAAGGCCCTTTCCAGCTTACAGTGGATTTATTGTTGGCTCTTGGCCTTCTATTGTCCAGACCAGCGTGAAAACAAGGAAAGTCCAGAGAGTTGGATAAAACTCTTGTTCCTTCTTTCTACTTTCCTTCCTGTGTGTATTGGTTGTGTTACTGTCAGATCCAGAAATCCGGTGTGGTTTTCTCAGCGCCTCTGGTAGTCAGCTCGTCAGAGCTGCTCTGTTGAGTCTCTGTTAATAAAGATGCCTAGAGTTGGAGTATAAATCAGCTCTGACTCGTTTCCTTGACGTTTCCCTGCTCCTAATAGCTCGCCCCTCAAAAGAAGTTTCTTTCCAGTTGCTTTCTGGCACACTCACTCACTTTCTCTTTCTGCTTTCCCCTCGTCTTTAAAACTTTTTTAAATGCCGCCATTTGGGAGAGCTTCACAGTAATAGCAGTGTGTTTAGAAGAAGTCAACTGTGCAGGGTAGGGAGTTCTCTCCAAAGATGCTTTAGAGTTGTTGAGTTTGTCATTTCCAGGCTGACTTTGAAGATGGGGTGGAGGTGGGGGTCAAGGCAGGCTTCTGAAAGGGAAGCAGGGTGCGCTGGAAGCTGACAGAATGCTACCACAGGATGGAGCAGGGCAACGCTGCACATGGTACCCACCCCAAGAGGGGATGAGACCTGGACCCGATGTTTACAAGCTGTCATTTGACTGCTCCAGCTTCCTGCACTCCAGCCTCCTTTCTCTAATGCAGGTATCTGATGGCTCATGGCTCCTGTAATGAAACGCAGGCAAGCTGATGCCAAGGCCACTCCTGGCTGATGCTAGGAAGGGGTCGGGTTAGGATGGAGATGGAGATATTCCCCTAAAGGCTCACACATTGACAGCCTAGTTGCCGGGGTGCCAGTGCCAGGAGGTGGTGTGGGCCTGTAAGAGGTGGTAGAGCCCAGTTGGAGTCTTGGGTCAGTCTTAGGCATGCCAACCTTTAGATTATAGGATGCTATCCTGTTGTTAGATTATAGGATGCCCTCCTGTTAGATTATAGGATGCCCTCCTGTCCTGACTTCCTGATGGTGCTGTGGTCCATACGCTCCCCTTTCATCCTCTATTTCTCTCTCTTCCTCTCCCTCCCTGCCATCATCTGCCAGTAGGTCATGACCGGAGGCAAAAAGAAAGAGGTTGCCTGATTTTGCACTTTCAGTCTACAAAAGTGTGCTAAGTCTCTTTTCTTTACAAAATAGCCTGTCTCTAGTATTTGACTATAATGATGAAAGATAAGCCAGTAGTCAGACAAGGTCTCATTATTGTAGCCCAGACTGGCTTTGAACTTACTATGACACCTAAACTGACCTCAACTTCGTAGTCCTCCTGCTTCAGCCTCCTCACTGCTGGGATTATGCATCGCCACACCTAAGAGTAGATAGCTTTTGATGACAGGTGATGGAATGCGGGATGTGGCCACTTAACCGTGATAACCCAATGGAGCCCTGGATTATCTCGAGTAGTAAGGGAAGACTGGAATACAGCAGGTTTGGGCAGTTCGTGGCTCACACCTCAGTGCCTGAGTCTGCTGACAGTTCTCTGCTTTTCCAGGCCCTGATCTGGAACTCCCTTGGCACCAAATAGCTAAGGTAGGGGATGAAGGAGAAAGAGCCACACTCCTGAGAGCTCCCCCCTAGTGTTTAAAATGGGAGAAGTTCTGGAAGCTTCTTTGAGCACATTCCCTTGTAGCCAGCAGCAGAATTAGGTCATGTGACCATGGCCACCCTTTCACTGGGGAAGGCAATGAGCTGACAACCAGGGGCTTCAGCCAATCTGGATTCATCCCCCGGGGCTGGGCTCCTTGCCACTGGAATAGAATCCAGGCTTTGTTAGGAAGACAACTGGGAGTGACCAGCAGTGTCAGTCAGGTGCTAACTGTTGCTGCTGCCACTTTGGAGCACAGAGGCAGAGGTATGCTAGCTTCTCACAATTTCCACAACCATATTCTCCCCTCCATGTTTCCCAAGCACCACGCTTGAGAGCCATCTCCAGTGACAAACCTGTTGCCTCTTGGGACCTTGCTGGCCCCATTCAGCTCTTGTTCAGCCAGAGTTGAAGGAAACTCTCCTGTGTTTGAATTCTTCCTGGTGCACTCCCATTCTCTGCAGTTGCATTAGTCTGTTTTCTGTTAGCATAACAAAACATCAGAGGCTCCGCCATTTATAAAGAGAAAAGGTTGATTGAGCTCCTGGCTGTGAAGGTAGACAATCAAAATGGCGCCTCATGATGACATCACACCATGTCAGATCTGGTACAGAAGAGCCAAGGCAAAGGGGAGAAGAAGCCAGAACACAGAGGGGTTCTTACAGCAACCCTCTCTCATGAGAACTAACTCAGCAGTCTAGCAAGATACCTTAATCCCTTCCAAGGGTATCATCTCCAGTGACTTAAGGACTCCCACTAGACCCCACCTCTTAAAGACCTATTTCTTAACATAACCACACAGAGGGCCAGGCTTTGGACACATAAGCCCTTTGGGGTGTGTCTTTAACCCTCGACTGGACTGTCATGCTGAAGTGGTCTACCCCTCTGTTCCCAGCATTTGCAGAGAATGGTGTCACTTCACATCACTGCCAGAAATGTAAGTCACTGCAGGTGGAGCCAACTGGTCCAGCCAATCTGAGCATTGAGATCTGTCGTTCGTGCTGCACCTGTCCCTGCTCAGTGTTCCCGGGCAGCTCTGCTCCTCTCGAAGCCCTGCTTCCCAGGCCATAGATCTCTGCAGACACATTTCAATGTGGGCTGGCTCTGAATCCCACAACAGAGCAGGTCATGGTCCCCATGTTCCCTTTTCCCTTACTAAGAATGGTCTTTTTATGTGTTTATTTGATCATGGTGTATCTGCAGTCCTGATGCAGACAGCATTGAACACTGGCACTCCGCTTGCTTTCTCCTTATTTTGCAGTCCAGAATCCCAGCCTACAACCCAGTTTAGATAATCGTTTGCAGACTTGTCTAGAGATGTGTCCCTCCCATGATTCTACATCCTGGCAAGTTTACGATATTAACCATCATACTCACTAGATAGCCAAGGATAGCCCTGAAATCTTGATCCTCCTGCCTCTACCAGTACTGAGATTGCAGGTGTGTACCGCCATACCAAGCTAGCATGGCATTTAAGTCAACCTTTCTATATCTTTTTGGGTCCTGGACCTTCAAACAATGTAACAGAGCCTCTGTCCATTGAAGGGGAACCAGATTTCAAAAGGCTTCATGGCTTGAATATCCTAAGTTGGGGTGCACATCTGCTCAGGCATAGATGCTGGCATCTTGATCTGGGGCTTCAGTTGGTTCCATATTTATCAGGGAATGTCCTCGTTGTGCTCAGGAGATGCCAGGGAAGCTTCTAGAAGCTCCAGATCTATATTCATAGCATCGGAGTTTGTTTTCTGCCACAGTATTGACAGAAATTCCCTAGTTTGCTATGTGAATTCACTACAAATTAATAGTACCCAGCAGTGGGATTATTTGTGCAGAACACTGAGCCCAGATGAGCACCTCTCTCATCAGCCAGATTCCAGGTGTGTGTGTGTGTGTGTGTGTGTGTGTGTGTGTGTGTGTATCCATGTGTATATATGGCCTGAAGTAGAGGATGTCTCAAAGAATAATCTGGAGAGAGAGGAAAATTGGAGCCATGTTATAAAGAAATTCAACTTTGTTGGCTTGAAATTTAGCAGTGGGAAGGTTTGTGTATCTATTTTAATTACATCAGTCCATTCAGTGTGTATGTTTTGTGTGTGCATGCATGTACACACCACGGTGCATATGTAGAAGTCAGAAAATTACTCTCAGAAGTCAATTATTTCCCTCCACCTTGTGACCACTGGGAATCCAACTCAGGTTGCTGGCTTGGTGATAATCTCCTTTACCCGATGAGCCATCTTTCTGGCCCCCTTTGTGTTTCAGCCTAGGGCAGGTGCCTGTGCTCAAGTCACCTCAGGAGGTGTTCACATGAGGGAGACCCAGCTCCTCTCTGTTCTGCTTTAGGAGTCTTTGGGTAGTAGCCTGAGTGTCAGGGGCCAGTATGGGTGAGGTGCCTTATCTGGCACTGTTCCAGGGGGCCTAGGTTTGGAAGAGAAAATTGCCCACAGTGAGGAGTGAGAGCCCTGCTTACTGCTGTGTGGCCAGGGTAGTGCCCCCCCCCCATCCTCTGAATGTGAGGTAGGGCTTGGGTCCATGCTGGTTCAAAGACACGGGGCAGGAGAGGGAAGCCTGGACAGGCTCTCTGTCACAGAGAAGCTGTCCCATGACCCTTGCTTGGCATAATGGGTGACTCACAGGCCCTCATTAGAGGGCAGCAAGGCTGCTCTATTCAGGGTTACTGTGGACAGTTAGAGGCCACCATATTGGATTTTGCAGAGACTGGCCTCTTGAGTTCAGCACTAGGAAGTGGCAGGGCAGAGTTGAGGAGCTGGACAGCAGGCAGTGAATGGAAAATGACTAAGAGGAATGCCACAGCAAAGGAGCTCTTGTCAAAATGATGATAGGATCCTTGCTGAGTACAAGCTGGGTGACCAAACAGAACTAGCAGGGTAGTGGGTGTCACAGGTCTGATCTTGAATACCTCTTCAGGACTACCTGTGGAAGCCTTTGCCCCTGCATCTGGGAGCTGGTGGGACCTTTAAGATCTGGTCTAGTGAAAGGAAGTTAGTTCACTGGAACATGCCTTTGAAGAGAACTTTAGGAAGGGTCCCTTCCTGTCCTTTTTCCAAGCCTTCATGTTATGACTGGGCTACTCCATTATACTCTCCCCTCCATGACACACTGCATCTCCATAGGCCCAAAACAAGGCCAAGTCGCCATGGACTGAAACCTCCAAAATCATGAGCAACCCTCTTTATTATTATTTCCTCCTCTTTTTCCTCCTCCTCATGCATCCTTTTTAGATTTAGATTTATTTGTAAGTGTACTTATATGCACACATGTATTTGGGTGCTCACAGAGTTCACAAGTAGGTGTTGGATCCTCCAGAACTGTGGAATGTTGTGAACTTCCCATTGTGGGTGCTGGGAACTGAACCGGGTCCCCTGCAAGAGCAGCAAGTGCTCTTAAGCACTGAGCCATCTCTCCAGCCCCCCTTATTTATTTTAAGAGTTTATTTTAGTTTTGATTAAGTTTATCTAAGTGTGTCTCTGTGTGGCTATGCATTTGTCAATGAAGCTGCCTGCAGAGGCCAGAGGTTTTGGGTCCCCCAAAGCTGGAGTTGCAGGTAGTTGTGAACCACCTGATTAGGGGCTGGGAGTCAAACCTAGGTCTCCCAGAAGAGTAGTCCGTGCTCCAACCGCAGAGTCATCTCTGCAGTCCTTCATTGGTTCATACAATATTAACAATGTATATGTTACTCACAAGCTCTCAGGAGCTTGCCACAATGGCAGAAAGCTGCCTCTCAGCTGGGGGTGGGGAAGTCACCCCACTTCTGAGTCAGTAGTTCCTTGATAAACTGTCCGTGCGGCTGCTACAAGCTGGATTTTGCAGGACGTGGGCACGTGGGCCTAGCAGACAGTTCAGGAGCCTGCCTGGAGTTCAGTCAAGCAGAGCTGCTTTGTCAGTCCCAAGCCCTGGATCCTACTGACCTGTTTTCATTTGCTTTGTGGTACTGAAGATTAAATCCAGTCCTGGTGCGTGCTCATCAGGTGCTTAACCACTGAGCTACAACCCAGTCTGGTTCCACTGTCCTTTGCATTCAGCACCTGGCAGAGCTGGGGCAGCCCTTCACCTTCAGAGAAGCCTGTCCCTCGGCCCAGGTTTCTGCAGGTTTCTCTTTTTGCTCTAAAGATCCTTCACCTGCTTCATGAGGCTCTGTCAAATGTGGGGGAGAGCTGAGGGCCCCTCTGATCAGACCTGCATTTTTTCACACTAGCATTGCCTTAGTCCTCCAGTTCTTGCCACTACTATGTCCTTTAAGAACACTTTGGTGGATGCGGTCACCCTGTGTGTCTGTGGGATTCAGGACCCTTGTGTGCCGAAACCCCGGATGCTGGAGCCTTCGTGTAAGGTGGCAAGGCATTTGCACTTGACCTTCACATGTCCTTCAGATCGTCTTGAAATCCCTCACAACTCCTCATATGTTGTAAGTAGTTGACGTCATGAATTGTCTAAGTATTAAAGGCAAGAGGAAAAGAAGCCTGTACTCATTCCCCTAGTGTTCTTTGTTTATTATTGTGGGGTAGGGAGGTCATGTACCAGGGGTGTGGAGTCAGTTCTCTCCTTCATCTTTACATGACGAGGCGGTTTGTTTAAGCGCCAGCTTGATGTGACCTTGTTTAAGCGCCAGCTTGATGTGACCTAAAACTACCTCAGCAGAGAGTCCCACTGTTGGGCATGTCTGTGGGGGCCTTACCTGATGTGGAAAGACCCAGTCTGCAAGTGAGCGGCACCGTTCCTTGATTTGGGGGCCTGTGCTGTCTAAGTAGAGAAGGCCAGCTGAGCACAGGCCTGCACAGCTCATTTCTCTCCGGTCTTGGCTATGGATGTGACGTGACGAGACGTTTGACGTTCCTGATGCTTTGGCTTCCCCAAAGGAAGGGACTATAGCCTGAAAAGGGAGGTAAAAAAACCCCTGTCTCCCCTAAGCTGCTCTTGTCAGGGTGTTTCATCACGGCAAAAGGAAAGAAAGAGGAACCTGTGGGGTCTGCAGACCAGACGGAACCCTGGTTGCCAGGTCCATGCACCTCTACCTGCTGAGACAGTCTGATGCTGCCCTCTACCAGAGATTTTGATCCATACTTCCTTGAACCAGCAAATACAGAACTTCAGATATGGAGGGCTGAGTATATTAGGAAATAATCATGCAAAGGTATCTCCCCCATCCCCCCGCAGCACTCAAACTCCAGTCTTCTATGTGCTAGGCACCCATGCCAAGCTACACCACCCCCTTATCCTTGGGTATTCTCTTCTGTGTTTGAGACAGGCTCTCACTATATAGCCTGGACTGGCTTTGAACTCCTGTTCCGCCTGTCTCTACCTCCCAAATGCTGGCATTATAAATGATGCCATTGCTCCTAACTCCAAAACATATCTTGATTCAAAGCAGGCCACCTTTCTGGTAATGATCACTCTTCACCCTGACAGAGGAGCTGTGCGCTTTTTCCCATAATCCCTTACAGTTCTCCTCCATGGAGGACAGGAGTTCAGTCCATTTAAAGCATAGAGCACATGCCACTTATATCTCACTTTTATGTTTTTGAGCTTTACATAAAAATCATTTTTCTAGATAACAGGTGATCTTTATGGTCATTAATGTTTTTAACCTTTTGAGGGGGTTTATTGTTTTGTTTTGTTTTTCAAGACAGGGTTTCTCTGTGTAATCCTATCAGTTCTGGAATTCGATCTGTAGACCAAGTTGGCCTCCAATGCACAGAGATTCACCTGCCTCTGCCTCCCAAGTACTGGGATTAAAGGTGTGTTCCACCACCACGAGGTTAACCTTTTTTTATGTTATGTGCATGGGTGTTCTGCCTACAAGTATATCTGTGTACCTCATGCATGCAGTGCCTGCAGAGACCAGAAGAGGGTGCTGGATGCCCTAGGACTAGAGTTACACAGGGTTGTGAGACACCATGTGGATGCTGGGAATCAACCCTCTGACCTCTGGGAGAACAAACAGTGATCTTAACTGCAGAGCTGTCTTTTCCGTCACTATATGGTCTTGTTTAATGGCTACATAGTGTTCCAGAAAATCTATCTATCTATCTATCTATCTATCTATCTATCTATCTATCTATCTATCTATCTAACTATCCACGTGGTATGCAAGGTGAGTCATCTTCCATGTTATTTTTGGCACAGGCAGGGGCATGGTTCTGTGAGGGAATTCTGTATATCAGTGTCTGTTATTCTTTAGGATGGAGGGCAACTAGATGAGGAAGACTGTCCTTAGGGCTTTGAAAGGGTTTTTTGTTGGTGGTGTTTTTTTCATTCATATTATTTTATTATTCATTTATTTTGGTGCTAGGACCTTGTGAACTCTTTTTCTCTGTGTTGGTTGGGTTTTGTCAACTTGACACAAACTAGAGTCACCTGAGAGAGAGGCCCTCAGCCGAGTTGCCTCCATCAGATTGGCCTGCAGGCAAATCTACCGGGCATTTTCTTGATTAGTGATTGGAATGGGAGGGCCCACGCCTGGGTTGGTGGTCCTGGGTGGTATAAAAAGCAAGCTGGGCAAGTTAGACCTCTGCTTTAGTTCCTGCCTCAACTTCCCTCAGTCCTGAACTGTGACTCACAAGCCAAATAAAAAACCCTTCCTCCCCCAGGTTAACGCAGCAGCAACAGAGCAAAACCAGAACAACCGCAGAGCTTGCCCCGACCCTGTGTCCTCTAAAGCCGTTGTCCATCATCAAGTCTCGCCTCTAGCTTTGTGGGGGGCAAAGCTGGTTTCGTGTCCTTGCTTGGCGTGTGTCCCAAAGATTTCTTCCCCAAATCAGGCGCTGTGGCGGAAGGTGACAGAGACCTTTTCAAAATGGCGTGTGGCAGTGGCAAGCACCAGGGCTTATTCTAGGGCTGACTTCTAATTCTGCAGATGAAAGTTAGCTCAGTCTGAGAAAGTTTTCCAGTGGCCATACACAGCCTCCAGTTCTTGCTTGACCCATGTGTAGAGTCAGAATTAATCTTTATTTTTATTCTTTATGCTTATTTATTTATTTACCACGTGTGGGTTACACATGGAGGTCAGAGAGCAATCTGAGGAAATTGTTTCTCCCCCCCTCTGGGAAGTGTGTTCTGGGGATCGAACTCATGTGGCCAGGCTTGGCTACGAGTGCCTTTAACTGCTGAGCCATCTTGCCAGCCCCAGCTTTAATCTATAATTGTTGACACAAGCATTCAGAAAAACATTCCTTCACCATGTCCAGAAACATGGGACTTAGCACGAACCATTGGGGAGAGAAAATAGGTTTGCAGATGGAGTTTAAGGAAAGTCACAGGAGTGTGTGGCCTAGAGACAGACAACTGAGCCCCCCCCCCCCGCCCTATCCCCCGCCCCCAACCCCCATCCCCACTCCCCACCCCCACCCCTACCCCATGCTTTCCCTGCCTTGCTGGAGATGGAACTGAGGCTTCTCTCATTATGAGCATTCATTCCATCACCGGAGTGCACTTTAGCCCCTTTTATATGCGCACCTGCTTGGGCAGCTTTGCGAGTAGGGCCTCCAGCTTCTCACTAACATCTCCAGGGGCCTTTGAGATAGGAGTCACTCTCCCCGAGAGGAGCAGTGACATCTGAACATCCGAGGGTGTACTTCTGAAACATTCCCAGGACTCTTGCCCTGTGCCCTTTCCCCAGCGCTATGGCCTGGGGAGAGCCACCCCTGCATGCAGAGTAGCAGGGACAGCAGTGTACTCTGCTAGTGTGCACAGCCTTGAGGACATCTGTAGGTGAGGGATGCGTGGAAGACGTGAGTCTTAAGCAGACCCAGGTTCCCATCCCAGCTCTGCCATTTCCCAGCTTGGTGACTTGGGGGGGGGCTGATAGTTTTTCTGAGCTTCGGTTTGCTCATCTGTGGAGCAGGAACTGTAGTGCCTGCCTGGCATGGTTTCCGTGGGAGTGAAGTGGGAAGCGCTCTGTGCATTGTGAGCACTCTGAAGCACTCTTCTTTCCAGAGTGCCTTATTTATCCAGCCCAGAGGGAATGGCTGTATAGGCCTGTTTGGCTAACCGGAGAGTAGTCTCAAGGTTACATAGCTGACCTTATGTTCCTTTAGCTGACCATAGTGGTACACATCCCAGCACTCAGGAGGCTGAGGCAGCATAGGCACAAGTTCAAGGGTAGAGGATTCCCATGTGTGAAGTCACAGTGAGACTGTGAGCCGAATGCCCCAAAACAAAGTACAATACAAACTCCCTTAACACTGTGATCTGCTATCCTATTAAAGCCATACAATGCATATAAATATATATCACCTTTAGATTTTGAGACTCGTTGCTTGTTGCTTGGTAGTAGAGAGAAAGCAAGCACAAAACTGACCTCTGGGTTTCTCTAGGTTTCTCATTTGTACAGAAGGAGAGACTTCCCATGTAATTAAAAAATCATATTTATAACCAAAAATAAAAGCCAAAGTGCTCATGGAAATACCCATGCGCTTGTCATTGTGATGGGCGTGAGACCCAGTGCATTTGCTCTGATTGATGAGTTAGCCTAGCTCCGCGGTGGCACAATGCATCCCAAACACGCCTGGGTGCTCGTGATAAACCTGGGGAACCAGAGGCTTCACACATCTGCTTCAATTCACATTTGTAAATGAGAGAATTTACTTCCCTGATGTAGCCAGGAAATCTGGGCGGAGGGGGTCAGGGCGGGGGTGCTTTCAGATGGGTAGTGTGAACATCCAAAGTGGAATTTATTTCCAACTTTAAGTTGTGAGACAAATTATAAAAACGATTAGAACGTAGCGATTACTCTGGCTTAAAAAAAACCAACAACAATTTAAATATAACTGATTCAAGTTTGGTCCTCCTGAGAAAAACACTCCACAAAGAAGGCAGAGTCTGTTACTTTGTGTGGCCACTTTCTGTGTGGTGAGCATCTGTTATGGTCCATGATGTCTTGTCTTCAGACCCAAGTGTGCTACAGTCAATGAAGAGCAATCCCATAGTAGCAGTGGGGTAGTAGCATGTGAGAACGTGACATAATGTAAAAGAGCAAAAATTTACGTGCAGGTGTGCTCATGAATGTATGTGTACCTGAGTGTGTGTGTATGCACCAGCATGTGTGTGTGTGAGTGCATGTCTATATGTGACCATAGGCATGCATGTGGCTGTGTGTATTATGTCAGTACATGCCTATATGTATGACTATATGTATGCATGTGACTGTGTATGTAAGTGTGCATGCTTGCATGTGAGTGTAGCTGTATGTCTGCATGTGTGTGTATGGATGTGTGCATAAATGCACACATGCATGGGTGTGAGAGTTTGTCATATATGTGGGTATGTGAGAGTTGGTCTGCATGAACCCGCATGTGAGTTGCTGCAAAGGAGTCCTGCAGAATGATTATCATATGCCCACATGGGTCCAGCCTCCTCTGTGCTCTTTGGTAGGAGCTTTTCTACCTAGGTTCCCCCAAGAACCCCCTCAGTGGGCACCGTGTAGCTCCTTTGTGGGAATCAGAACTGGCTTTTCTAGGCCCCTGCTTCCTCTGCTGCCTCCCTGGGTCCCTATAAGGGTGCAAGGGGCTCTCTTTAGGTAAACCCCAGCAGGGCGCAGAGAAGCCATGGGCCCCTTAACACCTCCACCCCTGCCTTGGTAACCCGAGTTGTGTCTACAGGACTGTTAATGTCTGGTGCAGAAGACCTTTTGGGGACTCCACTAGCTATTCCCTGGGACCCAAGGAAGTGGAAAGTCACTTGGCCCTTGTCGCCCTTTTTTATTTTTTTAGGTCCTTATAGGTTCTGGTGGGCAGTCTGAAAGATGAATGGAGTCAGGATGGGGTTGGCTGAGGCCTGGTTGGCATTAGTCTGCTGAGCTGCCATGGCAAAGTACCACAGGCCGGGTGGCTTGAATAGCAGGAATGGATTTTTCTCAACTCTGGCGACTAAAAGTCTGGCATCACTGTGCTGACAGGCTTGGTTTTTTTGAGGCTGCTCTTGGCTTGCACATGACCATGTTCTTGCTGTATCTGCCTGTCAGCTTCCCTCAGTGTGTCTGTCTCGGTCCCCTCTTCTTAGGACACTGACTTCGTGGGTCACTTCATTTTACCTCAATCATCTCTCTAAGGACCCATTTTCAAATTCAGGCACGTTCTGAGCTACTGGGGATCAGGACTTCATCATAGAAACTTGGTGGGAATACCAGTTAGCCTATGACATCATCAAATTCAAGCTTGATATGTGAAAGGGAACTACCAGGTGTGTTCAGCCCGAGGCACTACAACATGATATGTCGTCTACAGAGATTATCTGTTAGGTTAGACCAGCTGGCCCTCAAGCCCTAGAGACCCCCCTGCCTCATCTCTGCCCTCAAGCCCAGAGACCCTCCTGCCTCATCCCTGTGCTGGGTTTCCCATCTCACACGTTCATACCTGCATCTTCTTGAGTTCTGGGAATCAAAGCCGGGTCTTCATCTTTGCATGGCAAACGTTTTACCCACCCGGGCATCTCCTCAGCTTAGAATGTTTTAAGTAAACTTTATAGTTTCATGGTCAGCACATTCATAGCTGTCCTCAACCACCTGCACACCACCTGCTCGGATGCAGATGCTGGGGTGAGCTGGAAGCAGAGAGTTGATGCTTCGGGATCTAGGCAGGATCTGACAAGCGCCTGAGACCGTCATGTGGAGGAGGCTTAGCCTGTCTGTCTCCCCACAGCCTGAGGGGTCTCCTCAAACAGCCAAAATCTGTGGTGAAAACCCGCTATCCAGCAGGAGGGCCTCAGAGGGGATTTCTTCCTGTCAGCTCCATGTGAGGAACCCTCCAGTGGGTCCAAGGGGAAGCGATGCGTGCCCTTCAAAGCGAATGAATAGGAACACGAATGGAGGATTCCCAAAGAACTGGGTTTTGTTTGTAGACCACCCCTTTCAATACATTAGCATGCACTTTGAAACAAGCAGTCTTCAGGAAATCTGCCTGCTGATGTGGTTTGGAAGAGAGTGGTTCATCGTGCTGATGGGAGTCGCTGATTAAACCCACATTCCTTCCAGAATAGTCTGGCAGCCTCTGCCAAATGGCTGGGCCAGGCTAGCGGCTCTCTAGTTTGTGTTTGTCTTTGCGGGGAGGTTTTACCTGGTTTGGGGGTGGGGAGGTGCTGAAGTTCAGGGAGATGCTCGCTGACCCCAGAATACCTGCCCACAGCCTCCAAAACCCCCAAACCTTGGGAAGTGGGGACTTCGAACTTTTTCATTGTTGTTTTTCCTTCGTGATTTCCTTTGTGATTGACCTACAAGGACGTTCAATTAAATTGTACAATTTGATACATTTAGATACATTGGCAGGCTTGGGACCTTTCCAACAATCAAGCTCTTGCCTATAGCTGTTGCTCTCCAAATTTCTTCATGCTTGCTTGACGTTTCTTCTTTCCATCCCTTTGCCAACCCATCAAGAGTCACTGGATTTCTGTTACTTTTGATTAGTTTTCATTCATTTTTTTAAAAACCACTTCTTTTATTTAGTGTGTGTATGATGTATGTGGGTGCGTGTGCATGCCATCCTGTGCATGGTGAAGTCAAAGGACAACTTGCAGGAGTGGGGTCTGTCCTTCCACCTTGTAGGTCCTGGGGACTGAACTGGAGTTGTCAGGCTGGGCTGTGAACACCTTTCCTTAATGAACCATCTTGTTGACCCTCATCGTGTTTTTTTGAGATAGGGTCTTATACCATAGTCCAACTCATGTGTAGCCCAGGCTAGCTTCCAGCTCACAATGATCTTCCTGCCTAGATGCTGGGATAAGAGGTGTGAGCTGTCATGTCCAGCCAGGATTTCACTCTTTAAACCAGGTTGGCCTAGGACTTTCTATGTAGTCTGTAGTGAACTTGAACTCATGGCAATGTTCCTGGCCTGGCCTCCCAAGTGATGGGACTCTAGACACCTCCCACCACACCTGGCTCACTGTTTAAGAAGCTACTGAATTGTTCAGAGCTGTGTCACTTTACATTCTTGTTTGTTCACTTGTTTTTTGAGGGTTTCTCTGTGTAGCCCTGGCTGTCCTGGAACTCCTTCTGTAGACCATGCTGGCCTCGAACTCACAGAGACCCACCTGCCTCTCCTCTGCCTGCTGGATGCTGGGATTAAAGGTGGGAGGCATCACCACCCCGCTCACTTTACTTTATAGGCTTGTCAGCAGTATGTGAGAATTCTGACAGCCACATCCTAGCCACCCCACCCCTGCTACTTTTCAGGATTTTCTCTTTATCATGGATTTTAAGCAGTCTCATTATGATACATTTTGTTGTAATTTTTGTTTGTTTGTTTTTGTTTTGAGACAGGATGTGACTCTAGCTCATGCTGATAATCCTCCTGCCTCAGCCTCTCACATGCTGGGATTCCAGACATGAGTCACCACACCTAGCTAACAACCCTCCACCGCGCGCGCGCGTGTGTGTGTGTGTGTGTGTGTGTGTGTGTGTGTGTGTGTGTGTGTGTGTGTGTGTGTGGTGCAGGTGTGCCTGTCATGTCACACTTACAGAGGTCAGAGGACATCCTTTGGGAGCTGGTCCTCTCCTTCCACCCTGGGTTACAGGGTTCAAACTGAAGTTGTCGAGCTTGTTCATCACCCGCTGAGCCATCTCGATGTCCCCCAGCTACCGGCTCTTACTGCTCATCATCTTTGTTCTACTGAGATTCTTGGATAAATGGATTTGTAGCTTTTGTCTCATTAGAAAATGTCCTTGAGCCGGGCAGTGGTGGCACACGCCTTTAATCCCAGCACTTGGGAGGCAGAGGCAGGCGGATCTCTGTGAGTTCGAGGCCGGGCTGGACTGATAGCCTCTGAAACAATACAGAGAAACCCTGTCTTGTAAAAACCAAAAAAGAAAAGAAAAAGAAAAGAAAAAAAAATGTCCTTGAGCGTGGCCTCCTCAGATATTTCTTTCTACCCCTTCTCTGGTGGCTCCACTCCACGTAGTTAGCCTCTCAAAACCCCATAACCTCTCTTGTCTTTTTTCCCTTTTTCAAGAGTTCTTTCTGTGTTCATTCTAAATGCTCTCTATTGTCTCCAGGTCCACTGGTCTTCTCTTCTGCAGTTAATCTGCCACTGATTCCCCCACCATGTTCTTCATCTTAGACATGGCCGTTTTCACCTCCACGATTCTAATTTGGGTCTTTGTAATGTCTTTGGTGTTTCCCTTCTTGAACACATGCCCTCAGTTGCAGTAGTTGTCTTATGTCTTCGTGCTAATCCAACATCTGTGGCCATTGTGGAGTTTTGATTAATTGATTTTTCTCATCCTGGACCCGATTTTCCTGGTGGTAATTTTTAGTGAGTGCTGGCATTTCAGAGTTTCTATAAATATTCATGGGTTTTGCTGTCACTGCTCAAGGTACAGCTTTAGGGGCTGACAGGGGAGCTCAATGGTTGTTTGCTGAAATTACATTTTAGTATGTGTGTCCATCCGTGTGTGTATGGGTGGGGTGTCTCTCTGTGTATCTGTGTGTGTGCATATGTGTGTGTGTATGTAACAATGGTTGTTTGCTGAAATTACATTTTAGTATATGTGTCCATCCGTGTGCGTATGGGGGGTGTCTCTCTGTGTATCTGTGTGTGTGTATCTGTTTGTGTGTGAGGGGGGTGATGTTCTGTGGCACAGGTATGGAGGTCAGAGGAAAACTTGCTGGAGTCAGGTTCTCTCCTTCTGTTATGTGAGTCCCAAGGTTGAACTTAGGTTGTCAGACTTTGCAGCAAGTCTCTTTACCTACTGAGCCATCCTGGGCCCATAGCTCAGTCTGAGGAGTACTTGCCAAGCATGCATGGGACAATCCCCAACACTGCAAAACTGAACATCCTGGATCATGCCCGTAATTCCAGCTCTTGAGAGGCAGAGGCAGGGAAACGGGAAGTTCAAGGTCATCCTTAGCTACTGAGGGAAATCAGGGCCAGCATGGGCTAGAGATCAAAACAAACATAGAAAAAATAACCTTAAAAAAAAGAAATGTAGCTCAGTTTCAGATATAGTGAGTCCATTGTGCTGACAACAGAGGAGGATGGCATAGGACAGTGGTTCAGTGTGGCCTTTGATAACATGTGTTGCACATGCCACAGTAGGCATGCTCACATCAGTATCACTACAAACACGTGTGTGAGGTGTGTGCTGTGACCACAGTGAGGACGTCACTAGACAAGTTGGATGTTTTAGCTCCACTGCAGTGTTACAGGGACACTCGTGTGTGCCAGTGTGGTACACAACCTCACCTGAGATGGTGTCCCCTCCTGCTGAGGCAGGGCCCTCCCGATGCCTGGTGTGGTGTATTTTGGAGAGTTGCTTTATGGAGTCTGCTCTGGACTCAGTGTCCTTTGCTTCCCTGAGTGTGTTCTAGCTGCCGTTCCCTGTAGTCCCCTCCAGTAGTCCTTTGACCCTAGGTAGTTCCTTCACCCACTTCCTCTCACTGCTGCTTTACTGCTACCCAGATGGGCCCTCAGAAGATCTCTGTGGCTGTCTCACGGGACAGACATGCCCTCCCAGGGATGACTTTGGCTCCCCACTGGGCACTTCCTGCTTTCCTTTTTGGATGGCAGTAAACCTGCCTCTCATTACCCTGAGTTTATGTCCTTTTTTTCAGCTCTAATATGCATGTAAAGCATTTTCAGGGCTGTTTATCCACAGCCCTGTGAGAAACAGCTTAGCCAACCAGAGCACATGGTTTATGTATAATTTCTTTTGTCTTTACAGTTTGCAAAGTTGCTTTTGCCAGCCACACCCCTCACCTTCTCCAAGGTCCTAACATACGCTAATTCTCCTTTACTCATGGCTTTGCTTTCCGTAATTCAAGTTCCCGTGACTAATGACAGTCTGAATATAATGCATAAAAGCCAAAACTTCAGAAGGAAGCTGCTCCCGAGTCTTCGGCTGCACGCTGCTCTGAGTGATGAAATCTCACACCATCCTGCTGATTTTAGGATGTGAATCATGGTTTCCTCCACCGCATCTACAGGCATCTACACGGTCTGTGCTACCGACCTGCCATTTCCATGGCTCGATGACCTAGAATCATACAACCATCCTCCTGAGGAAGCGTCCGAAGGTCACTAGTAACCTAACCTGTGTCACAATGCCTGTATCATTCTCCTTGGTCATCTCATCACGTGGGCAATGCATTATGTCATGGAGCATCCCAAAAATGACAGGACAGCACAATCCAACATTCTGAGAGAGCACAGCATTATTTACATGTTTTGTTACAGTGTTGTTGTAGTTGTCCTATTTTATTGTTAGTTACTACGGGTCTCTTTTCTCCCCTGTGAACTTTGTAAGTGTGTGCAGAAAACTGTTGTTTCTATAGGATTTGGTACTATTTGCAGTTTTAGGCATCCACTGAGGCTCGTGGTGTGCATTCCTTCAGAAGAGGGAGGACACGGAGCAGTGTTAATACAGTTAGATTTATTGGTCATAGCTCACCTTCTGTCTTGGGAGTCCCTGGCTTCCTGGGTGACTTTTGGTTTTAGTTGGTGTCCGGCCATTGAAGTCCATGCTCTCTGATGTTCAGCCATTGCTTTTGACCAGTTCATAATCACATTCCCCTCTGTGATGATGGAACACACGTGTTCCATACATGCAGACTCAGCAACCTGTGTGATCTGTACTCAGTGTCTTCCTCTCACCAGCCTTTCTCAGACATAGACCTGATTTCTATCAGAATAGTTTTAGGGGACATGTGTGTATGTGTGGGTGTATACTCAGGAGTGTGTGTGTGTGTGTGTGTGTGTGTGTGTGTGTGTGCACATAGTGTGTGTACTCGGAGGGCAGAGTTCCATCTCAGGTGTCATTCCTCAGAAGCACTCCATCTTGTTCTCAGGGTTCACTGATTTGGCTAAGATGGTGTCCCAACAAGCTCTGGGGACCTGCCTGTCATTGCTTTCCCAGTACTGGCATTGCAAGCATGCACTTACAGTGCATCTAGCTTTCTGTATGGATGCCAGGGAATTGAACTCAGGTACTCCTGCTTGCATAGTAAGCATTTTATCAACTGAACTGGCCCAGCAGCTCCCAGGGGCTGGCTTTTGGGAGACATGAAAATTGCTTGGAAACAGAAGTCATCTTGCTTTGGCTTGCAGTCAGCTGATACCAAGACTTGGATCTAGACCCAATACTTCCCTCCGAGTCTCAATTTTCCCATCTGTAAATGGGTATGGCCAGGAGAGCTGAAGACTATTGGCACAGTGCCTGCCATATACGAATCTTTAGTCGTGATGACACTTCAGTGCTACTGTCACCGTCAGCATCAGTGGCTTGTCGGTGTTTGGAGTGGTGGGGAAATTCTGCACCCCACATCGGTGCTGGCAATGATGGTGCCTGTGTATATCTTTCCTCTTGGGGGAGGAAGGAGGGCAGAGAATGTGGTTTGATCCCAGCTAGGCCTTTATTCTGCTATTTGTGGAACCTGTATTCTATCTGGACTGATCCTGCAGTGGACTTTGCTGTCTTTATTTTAAAAAACAACCCTCGGTTGAGTATGATGGCTCATGTCTGTAGTTCCAGCACTTGGGAGGTGGAAGCAGGAGGATCCAGAGTTCAAAGGCATCCTCACCTACACAGGTACTTTGAGGTCTGGAGTATCTGAAATTCTGTCTCAAAACAAAAAATTGACTGAGCATTATAGCACACGCCTTTAATCCCATACTTGGGGGGCAGAGGCAGGTGGATTCTTGTGAGTTCTTGGCCAGCCTGGTCTATATATGGAATTCCAGACTGACATTGCTATACAATGAGACCTAGTCTCCAAAAAAAAAAAAAGCCCCCACAGGGCAATCTCAGAAGCCCCTCTTGGCCTTTGTGCTTCTTCTAAGGTTTTTATATTCTTCTGAGGAGACTACACAAGATCGACAAAGAATTTCTAAAGGTTGATTTTTTTTCTGGTGTTGAAAATCAAGCAGCATGCTAGGCAAATGTTCTACTACTGAACATGCCTAGAAAAGGGGGAAGAGGTGTGCATATCTGTGTGTGTGTGTGTGTGTGTGTGTGCTCATGCATGTATTCACACGTGTTCTCATGCATGTGGAAGCCTGAGATTGACATCAGGTGCCCCTGCTTGATGTCCTGAGGCTCTTGAATCTTCAGCTTGCCACTTCAGCTAGCCTAGCTATGCAACTTGCTCTGGGGATCCCCACCTCTACTTCCCTTGAGCTGAGGTTACAGGTGGACTGCCATGTCCACCCAGCATTTATATGACGATCTCAACTCCAGTCCTCACCCTTGCACGCCAAGTGCTGCTGAACCGCCTGCCCAAACCCAGAATTAACCCTTTAAAGAAACACACCACTGCTGCAGCCTCCGCTGTGTTCTGTTTGGATGGTATTCGGGTCATATGACAAACCTGATTCCTTGTCACACTCCTTCCCAATGCTGCTTCCTGACCTTAATGGCTTTATCAGGGGAATCTCCATTCTTCCCTAACCCATCCCCCACTGCCCAATGGTTTCTCCATAAATAACTCTTTTGTTTCTTTTCTTTTTCTTTTTTTGCTTTTGTTGATTTACTTCTTGGGGTTTATTTTGGAGAAAATTCCCTAGAGTATGGATTTTCAGCCAAAAGATAGGAATGTTTTATGGTTTCATTTACAGCATGTCACAAAAATAAATCATTGCATACTTTTAGTGTTGTTTTCTTTTTATCTTTGGACTGGGGTCTCACTGTGTCGTCCAGGCTGGTCTAGAATTCCTGGATTCAAGCAATCCTGCCTCATACCCCACAAGAGCAGAGTAGCTGGGGCTACAGGTGTGAGCCACATTCAGTTCAACTCTTTTAAAAAAAAGATTTATTTTAATGATTTTTAAAGTGTGTGTGTACAGGTGCCTGCAGAGGCCAGATAAGTCGAATGTTCCTGGCACTGGAGTTATAGGTGGGTGTGGCTGCCTGACACAGTTACTGGGAATCAAACTCCCATTCTCTGGAAGAGCAGTACATGCTCTTAACCGATGAGCCTCTCTCCAGCCCCACCAACTCAATGTTTTCTTGTGTGCTGATCTGATTTGTCCATCCATTCAAAGCCATTTGAGGATGTGATCAAATGTTTTGAGCTCTTACAGGCCATTAATAAACTCATCAACAGATCACAGTTGAAAATTGAGATTTTCTCTCATTCATTCTCCCCCTGTGAGTTGCGTCCAAATTCCGTTTTCCTTCTCTGGGATTCTGGAGAGGAACACCCCCAAATCCTCTCTTGTCTGTTCTCAGAAATTCATCCTATATCTGCTCTGCAAAGAAGGCCATGTTTGCGTATGGAAACCCAGGTCCGTATTGTATGCAGATGCTGGGGTGCTGCCAGATAACTGAATGTAAAGAGTTGAGCCCTTTAAATCATGTTTTAGAAGCCTGGACACAAAAGAAGAGTCTCTTAGAATTTAAAAAGGAAAAAAAGCATAAAGATTTTGGGTTTGAGTTTCCAAATCAAACATTTCCTGTGGAGTTCAGCTGTGTTTCCAAACTCTTGGATGGGGAGGGGCTGGAGTTGAGGGAGGGAGGGAGGGAGGGAGGGAAGCGTAGAACTCAGAGATCAAACTGCATGTTCATGACCCAGTGAGAAAGCTAAATGCATACAGGGAGGTAGAATAAAGCACAACATATAAACTCAATCCCAGTGACCCGGGACACTCCCGACAGCCTTAGCCAGGAGCGATTCTTCTCTCATGCGTGATTCCCAAGTGGGCTTTTATTTTCAGATGAGCACAGCTTTAAAATCATCGTGTGCCCCTCAGCTCTTGCCCATTTGGAGAGCAATCCAGGTGTGATGGGTGTTGTTGAAAGGTCACCTTCAACACCTGATGCTTTGTTGGGAAGGGGACGAAGGAGGCCTCCCTGCTGCTGCGTCTAGCTTGGAGAGCTTCCTGCACAGTGGACCACTGCCGACTGCAGGTCTGAATTCTTTCTTGTTGAAAACTGCTGCCATATAGTGTCTGCAGAGGCTGTGGAGAAAGAGTCCTGAGGTCCTTCTCAGGCCTGCAGTTTCTGTGCAGGTTCTCCCCAGTCAGCCGGGACAGGAGGGAATGTCCTGGTACACAGGCCTCAGCCCCTCGGCGAGACTGGCCGTAGGAGATGGCTGATATTCGCTGCTGTCCCTGATGGAGCAGGTTTCCTGCTAAGGGCTGGGAGCTACAGGGGCTTCTGGAGGTTGGGCCTGTCTTACAGGGCCTAACTTGGGTGCTCTGGACTATGCAGAAGTGGAGGTCCAGAGGGAGCTGAGAGTCTGATGCCCACAGACCTAGGATCTGATTCCTGGGACAGACCGAGGGTCTTGGGAGGCCAGGGAAGTGGGCTGAGGACAAAGTGGCCACACTCAAGTGCTCCCTGGCTGTCCTGGTACTGTGAGGTGTTCACGGCCTGCCCAGCCACCCTCCTGTTCCTTGTTATTTGTTCCAGCCCAGCCTTCTGAGGAGGAGCTTTGAGGATAGCTTCCAGACCACCGAGAGTGTGCCTAACAGGCTTTAGACTCTGACTGTTGGTCTTGGGCTGCCCTAGCCAGAGGCACCTTGGGGTTGACTGGGGTCGGATGTCCTGTGAAACCCCAACTTGGTACTGTTAGAGAAGAAAGGTTTGGGGCTGGAGAGATGGCCCACTGGGTGAAGAGCCTGCTATGAAAGCATGGGAACAGAGGCTGGATCTCTATCACCCATGCAAAGGAGTCTAGGGTGGCCACCCACACCTCTAACCTCAGCACCGAGTGGGGAGGTCCCTGAGGCTCCCCAGTCAGCTGGTCTCACCAAAACATGGAGCTTCTGCTTCAGTGAGAGAGTTTAGGAGACAATACCTGATGTTGTCCTCTTGTTTCTATACATGTGTGCAGCACACACAGGAACACACACGCATACACAGGGGATCCTTGTTAAAGCACTGAATGGCAGCAGCAATTCTAAACAAAGCATAGGAAGGGGTTTTATAGCCAAGGACCAGGGTGAGCAGCCAGTAGAACAAGTGGCCAAACTCACCACATGGGAGCAGGACTTTTGCTGAAGACAGGCCAGGGTGCACAGACACCACCTGGAAGCTGATGGAATGTGAGGAACCTCACAGGGCTCTGGAATAGTCAGATACCAAGGCTGGGGTTGGGGCTGCTAAGCTGACTTAGCGGGACTCATGGCTAGCACTGGATTTTACAAGGAAGCACAAATGAACCCAGGAGAAGGCTCAGAAGATTCATTTTATTTGACCAAGCAGAGAAACTCACCCCCATCCTTGTTCCCCTTATACTTCCTGTAGAACAGTGCTTAAAAATTACCTCTCAGAGCTGGGTAATGGTGGGGCACAACTTTAATCCCAGTACTCAGGAGGCAGAGACAGGCAGATCTCTGTGAGTTCCAGGCCAGCTTGGTCTACAAAGCTACACAGAGAAACTCTATCTTGGAAAAAAAATTTATTTTTGGTATGTGCATGTGTTGTTTGGTGTGTGCACCAAAGATAAACATGGGTGTCTGTGAGGCCTGAAGAGGGCATCAGGTCCCCTGGAGCAGGAGTTCCAGGTGGTTGTGAGCTGCCTGATGTGAGTCCTCTGTAAGAGCAGCAAGTGCTCATAAGCACTGAGCCATCTCTCCAGCTCCTTAATTTACATCTCTGTTTAAACCTGAAGCACAAGTACTAACTCTGTCTGGTAAATGCACCATACAACTCAAGTTAGCAGATTACAACTTTTGCTTTGTTGGCTTTTAGGGTTCCTGACTAACCTCCCCCACCCCACGCCCCAAAAGAAGAGTTAATGCCCTCTGTATCCTTTTAGGACTTGAGCCCTGGCTCATCTGATGAGATGGTGGGCCAGTCCCTTTTCTCTAAGTCTGGCTTCTTCCAAGCTCACATCTCCTCACTTAGGATGACTCTAATTCCAGCCTCAGAAGTTGCCCTATGGCTGGGTAGCTCAGTGATGCAGCATGTGCTTAGCCGGCAGGAGGTTCTGGATTCAATTCCCAGCAACCAAAGATTTGCCAGGAGTTCAAACCAGGCCGCGGGCACACCAGAGCTGTCTCTGTGAGTTACCACAGGAGCATGCCATCCCTGTGGAGTTCCTTTTCTTCTCTCCCAAGTCCAGCACAGGGCTGGGCATGCATGGAGACTTTTGTTAAATTCTGCTGAACCAAATTATCTAGGCCAGGGATCCCCTGGGAAGGAAGAAAGGAAAATGTCATAGTGAATTAGGCCGGGGGCCCCGAGACTGCAGGAGAGAGGTTCTGTGGAGACTCCTGGGTGAGGAGAAGACAGCTCTTGGGCACCCAGAGAGCTGCTGCCAGGGCCAGATTTAACCACCAAAGCCTCTCCCGTATGCCCTCCTTTCAGCTTCCCTTGCCTGGCAGGAAGCCACCTCTGTTGCTTTTTCTATTGTGCTTGAACGTGCAGCCCGGCAGAAATCTGACGCCTTCTACTGAGGCATCATCAGTAATATTCAGAATTGTTCAATTAGAAAACTGCCTGTAGAATTTAATGACCTTTTAAGAAGCGTTTTGGGAAATACCACTGCCACTGTAGATCATTCGGCACTGTTGTGGAGTTTTCCACTTCTCTGTTCTGCAACTGATCTTTTCTCCCAACTTTTGTCTTCTTGGTTCAGAAGCTGGATGGAGTCGCCAAGCTCCGGACAGTTCGGGAAGCCCCCTCCGAGTGCATCTGTCCCCCAGGTAAGTGACAGTTTGTTCCTTGCTAGCTCCTGACATCTGGAGGCCTGGCGCATCTCCTCCCTGCCACGTGGTTATTAAATGTTCAGGTCACCCTCAACCGAGAGGAGGGTCTGGTGCTCCAGGCTGTGGTCCTCTGGGGACCATCTTGGAATGTTTCCTTCTTGGCTTCCTCCGGAGCTGGTTTGTCAAAAACTCCAGCCACATTGGCTGGAGCTCTCAGGAAGTATTAAAACTGGCTTCAAATAAGGGCTTTGTGGTGGGAAAGTACCAGCCCTCTGAATGAGTGCATGGTATGAAATGGAGGAGACACCCTCCCTTCACGACGGCTGTGAGCCGAGCTCTGATTGGCGCAGGGAGGGAACAACTGGTGAACCTGCAATTTGTTTTTGTTGTTGTTACTTTGGGTATTGGAAGAGGAAGGGACCAGAAAAGTCAGTCTGGGGCATTTGGGTAATCAAGTCTCTGTTTTGCTGGTGTGGACTAGGAGGGCCATGGATAAAACCTGGGTTTCTGAGCGCCCCAATCATATGACTCAAATCCAGATGCTTGGGTGGGAAGGAGAACATGGAGCACTGTGTGACTATGGCCAAGAGTTTTGTGTGGAGTTCAAGGTTAGGCTGAGTCTTGCATAGGATGCTATGTGACACGGGGAGGGAGAGGCTAGTGGCAATATATCTCATGCAGGAAGGGTTTTGTTTGTGTGTGTGTACATATATGTTCATGTGTATGTGCACATGTATGTGGAGGTCAGAGGTTGGTGCTGGGTGAATTCTTCAGACACTGCCCACCTGATTTTTTGAGACAGGGTCTCTCACTGAACTTGAAGCTATGCTAGCTGACCAGGAGCTCCGGGACCCACTTGTGTCTGCCTCCCAGCACTGGGATGACAGTGAGTGCTAACCCACCAGCTTTTAGCATGGCACCTGAACTCGGGTCCTATGTTTGTATGGTTGGCACACCATCGACTGAGCCTTCTTCCCAGTCCTAAGCAGCAGCTTTTGCAACTGGTACAGAGCAGTTTACTCCAAGGTACTCAAAAAGCATCAGTGTCTCGGGTTAGGGACTACCTCTGCAAAGGTGGATCTGATGGGAAGTTCTGTCTCTGGACACAGTGGAAGATTTCACAGTTGACACTGAGGTTCTGAAAAGGAAAAATGATGTGGTCAGTAGTGACAACATCCATGGGTCAAATTCAGACATTATACTTAAATGGGGGAAATTTAGACCTACAAATGAATTTTCGGATGATCTATAAAATGTAAATGTGTAGAATGAGGTTATCTTTCTTTTCTTCCTTCCCTCTTTTCAAGTGTTATGTTGGGTGTAGTTCATCTCCATGGGCTCTGCTCTCTGAATTATCCTGTGATTAAGCCAAGTAGGGGTGTTAAAAATATCCTGTCATCATTTCCTAACAACTATACTATAGCAGCTGCTTATATATTATAGGTCATCTTGAGATGATTTAAATGTACATGAAGAGGTATATAGCCTATGCAAATACAATGTATATGGAAATATAATACAAATGTATATGTAAATGCAATGCTGTTTTATATAAATAACTTAAGCACCCTGTAGGGAGATAGACAGGTTCATTGAAGTACTCTCCCATGGATACCAAGAGACCCTTTTACATTTGTGTGATTTATGTGAATAAGTGTGGGGTGTTTTTAAGATTTTGTTTTCATTTGTGTGTGTACGCGTGCGCACACATGCGCGTGCACACACAGAGCCAGAAGAGGTTAATAGATCCCCTGGGGGTAGAATTATAGGTGGTTGTAGGCCACCTGAGGGGTGCTTGGAACCAAACTCTGGTCCTCTGGGAGAATAGCAAGCACTCACAACCACCGAGCATCTCTGCAGCCCCTATAAGTGTGTTTTTAAACTGGGAGGCACAGCCATTCGTGAGATATAGTTTCACACTTGGCAAAGCAGAATGTTGGATTTCTAAACTATTATAGAGTGGAATAAGAAATCCTAGGATGAAAGTTTGATTATTGGTGTTTGTAGGTGTGGCCTACAATGAGACTGTTGCCTGCCGTGCTTGCTAACAGAATCTTCACACGTCTCAAATAGGGGAGAGGGACGGAGAGAGGAGGAGGAAGCAGTGAGTGGGCACCCCACTCTCAAGTGCCATGCTTCAGCTGTCCTGAGGGCACCTGGATGCGATGCCGCAGCCAGTGCGACTCTAGGGGTACAGCAGTGTCATCTCACTGGGACACACTGCCTGCCTGTGTCCACATCTTGTCACCCCCAGTCCAAGTTCTCACTTTCAAGTCGTTCATCAGCACAAAGCCCACGTGGTCTGGCATGCGCTGCCCAAGACTAGAAAAGTCCTTCACTATAACTCCAGGGGCCTGAGTTTGTTCCCTCTCTTCAAAGTGCTGATCAAAGAGCCCCAAAGGCGCTGGAGGCTCAGAGGGCCCTCTGTGTCTGGGGTCCCCATCTGATCTGGGACACAGGCAGGTCACCACCCAGCTCCTTCCCACGGCCCAGGGAAACAGTGTAACCTTTTGTCAGATCCTACAGAGGGAAGGCAGATAAGCAGGGCGGGAGAAGGGCAGCACGTGTGTGTTGCCTGTTGTGAGCATTGTCTGTTGTGAGCATTGTCTGTTGTGAGCTGGCTGTGCAGGCGCCAAGCGGCATGGTGGGCTTCAGGCAGGAAGACGGCCCATCCCTTATGTCCAGATCTATTGTGGGAATAGGCTCTGTGGCTTCTGGTGGGTGAAGGGCCCTTGAACCTTCACCTCATCTACAAAAATGATACAGTACATCTGTCACTTCATCTACAAAATGATACAGTGTATCTGACTAGTTTCCTCAAAGAGATATTTAAATCCTAGTGTCTGGTTCTTAGGAATGAGACTTTATTTGAAAATAGGGTTTTTTCAGTGATCAGCAACGCCTTATCTGGTAGAGGATGCTCTTCAAGACCCCTAGTGGATGCCTGAAGCTTTGAATAGTATCAAATCCCGTTTATGTGTATGATATATATGCACTTCAACATATAGTGAATTTATATAATTGCATATACATAAATGTACGTTTTTTTCTACACATACATGCTATGCTGGATAGTCTTATGTCAATTTGACATAAGAGTTATCTGAAAGGAGGAAACCTTAATTAAGAAAATGCCTCCATAAGATACAGTTGCAAAACATTTTCTTAATTAATGATTGATGGAGAGGGCTCAGCCCATTGTGGGTGATGCCAAACCAGGGCTGGTAGTCCTGAGTTATGTAAGAAGATGGGCTAAGCAAGCCAGTAAGCAGCGCCTTTCCATAGCTTGTCATCAACCCCTGCCTCCAGGATCCAGCACTGTTTGCGTTCCTGTCCTGACTTCCTTCAGTGATGAACAGTGCCATGAAAGCGTATGCCCAATAAACCCTTTCCTCCCCAAGTTTCTTTGGTCATGGTGTTTCATCACAGCAATAGTAATCCTAACTAAGACACATACCTATGGTAAAGTTTGACTTATAGATTAGATATAGTGAGAGATAAACAACTGCTATTAAATACAATAGATATATTGTAATAGAGGGTATAGGAATAGGCTCTTTCTCTCTCAAAATGTCTTATCATACTCTTCTTTTTATCTAAAGGAAGCACTTTGTAGCTTTCCTTGGAATGTCCAGATCGTCAGCTCAATGCTCTTGCACCGTGAGACCAAAACTAAAATAAGGGTCACGTGAGCACCAGCACTGAGGTGCCAAGACAACCAATGTGGTGAGAAGGAGCAGGATTATGGGAGTCTTCATCTTGCCACTCAGGGTGCTATGTAGTTTAACATTCCTGAATTACTTATTTCTGGAATTTTCCATTTAAAGTTTCTAGATCTTGGTTGACAGTGGGCAGTTGAAAATGCAGAAAGTAAAATCTCAGAGATGGGAGTATGTAATAATTAAGATTAGCATCTTGCAGCAAGATTTTCCATGGTAAGGGTGGGTCCTATTCAGGGCCCTGCTGCCCTTAGAAGAGACTAGAGGGAAAGACACGAGACACAGGGATGCATAGTAAAAGACCACGTGTCAGTGCAACCAAGATGGGAGTGGTGTGACAGCAAACCAGGAAACACTAATTGTCCTCGAGGCTTTCAGAAGGAGCCATCCTGTAAACAACCAGAACTTCTGGCTTCCCGAGCCAGGAGGGGTCGTTTGTTCTTTTTATACACCTGATTTGTGGCAAATGTTGCTGCTACAGCCCTAGGGATGAAAACAGATGGGAGCAATAACCACCCCAAAGAAACCAAGCATGGAGGTGCATGTCAGTAACCCTGTGTGGGCAGTCCTCAGGCAACAGGTCCTATTGTTGAACTTTGGTGCCCACCTGCTCATCCATCACACAGTGAGCCTGTGCCGTTAGGTACCTGATGGCTGTCTGCACTTTTAGGTGTGTCGGTATCTTCTCTTCTTACTTTACATAGCCAAGTGTTTTGAAATGTAGTTGAAGTTTTAAAATGGGTATTTTTTTGAATGGGGTGTAAAACATGACATGCTGGGCAGTGGTGGTACACACCTTTCATCCCAGCACTCAGGAGGCAGAGGTGGGAAGATCTCTGTGAGTTCAAAGCCAGCCTGGTCTACAGAGTGAGTTCCAGGGCAGTCAGGACTACACAGAGAAACCCTGTCTTGAAAAACAGATAGATAGATAGATAGATAGATAGATAGATAGACAGACAGACAGACAGACAGACAGACAGACAGACAGACAGACAGCAGACTTGGAGCACTGCAAAAGGTTATGTTGTAGTACAGTCCTCTCACACACACCCAGATCCCCTCCCCATTTCAGACCCCCTCCCTTCATTAGGTTGCGGTATGTCCTTGTGATTAGGATATGAAGTGTCCCCCACAGGCTCATATGTTTAAACATCTGCTTCCCAGCAGGTGGTGCTATTTGGGATGGTTGTGGACCCTTTGTGGAGCCTTGCTGGAGGAAGTATATCACTAGAAGTGGGCCTTGAGGTTTTAGAGTCTGACCCCAGCTACTCTTGGCTGTCTGTTTCTTGAATACAGCCTGGATCTGATCAGCCAGTTTTGTGTTCTTGCTATCAAGCTTTTCATGCCTGTTGTCATGCTTCCCAGGCACAAGTGGCTCTAGCCTTCTGGATCTGTGAGCCACAATGAACTCTTTCTCCCCCAAGATGTTTTTGTCAGCATGGTTTATCACAGCAATAGCAAAGACACTAACACAGTCCTTCTAGAGAAGTCTGGCCCTGTGGAACATCTGCGATGCTGTATGTTTGCATTGTCTGATAGTGAAGCTGTGACAAACCACACGTGACTTTAATAATATGTAATTTTATTATTTATTTATGAGGGTGGTGCACATGAGTGCAGGTACCTGTAGAGGCCATATGGGAGTACCAGATCCCCTGGTGATGGAGTTATGGGTGGTTGTCAGCTGCCTGATGTGGGGGCTGGGAACAAACGTGGGTCCTCTTGAGACATGACTTGTGCAGCTGAGGACCTGAATTCTAAATTTTATTTTATTTTGACTAATTTTCATTTAAATCACCATTATGGCTGGTAGCTGCAGCATTAGAGACCCTGCTGCAGGGGTCATTTACATATACAGATGTTCCTTAACTTATGATTCTGCTACTTCCTAATAAACCCTAATAAAGTTGGAAATATTCTAAGAAATGGGCCTAATATAATTATCCTCTGAACATCATACCTTAGCCAGGCTTAGGTGTGCTCAGGACACATATGTGTGTTTGAAGTTGGGCAAAATCCTAGAACAAAAAACCTATTCCATGATGAAGTAGAGAATACCCTGGGATTTATCAAGTACTGTTTTGAGAGTGAAAAACAGTATGGTTGTATGGGCGTAATTTTTACACTATGGTAAAAGTTGTAAACGAGCCACACATGGTGGTGCACACCTGTAATCCAAGCTCTCAAGAGACAGACAGAAAGATCAGGAGTTCAAAATCATCCATTGCTACATAGTGAGTTCAAGGCCAATTTGGGCTACATGAGACTTTGTGCACACACACACACACACACACACATGATAGGAGATAGATAGATAGGTAGGTAGATAGATAGATAGATAGATAGATAGATAGATAGATAGATAGATAGATAGATAGACCCAGTTACCATGTGTCAGGCATGTCTGTGTGCCAGTAAGCACTTCTCTGGTTTTTGTGGTACCACTGGATCATGCTTTCTGGGGTCGGTGGTTTCGCTTGGATTTCAATCTATACATATCAGAGAGCTGGTGCTGCCTTGGTTTTGGTTGACCAAGCAGGACAACACTGAGGTGTCCTGAGATGTACTCAGCCCGTTTCTCATCCTACATCCTTACAGAGTCTATAAAGCTAATAATGTAGACCAAGCTGCATCTGTCCTGTTATGGAGGGAGGAAGGCCTGTGTCATCTTGTTCTCTGACTTCTTGGCTTAGTTTTGAAGCTTCTCCTGAGTCAGGAGTTGCTTGCTGCACCTGGGCAGGGTTGGGACAGATACCTTCTGTTTGTGGAGAAGCCAGCCAGGTTGACAGTGAGGTGTACTCTGTGAGACTGGGCCTGCCCTGGGCTATCAATAGTCATGACACAGTGTTCTTTTCATGGGATGGCTCAGGGCCAGCACCTTAGAGCCTGAGAAGCCTGGATTCGAATCTTGACTTTTCATGGCCCACCCTGCAGTCCTGGAAATAGGACCCACTTTGGTTTGTTCACTGCTCTTTGGGCACGAGAACATGAATGGATTCTGACTATCCCCTGTGACTATTCCAATGATGCAAATACATCAGATCCCATCGCTAAAGTGAAGGGTCCAGAAATGGGTCTGGTTCTGGGTGTGCCTGGCTCAGGGGCTAGCCCCGTCGCTCTGCTTCTGTCTCTATCTTCTCAGGCTGCCTTTCCTCAGGGTGCTCACCAATAGCTGCAGTTAGGTTCCTGTTCAGCTTCTCACACAAACAAGCGCTCTTCTCCCTCTCCAGCCCCGTAACTGGAGATTGTGAGGTGCTTTGGACTGAGCTGTGACTACTTCTCATTCATATTTGATGAAATCCTAACCCTTCTCTGTGCCTTAGAATGCAATTATATTTAGAGATAAGTACTTAGGGTGACATGAGGCCATGAAGGTCTCTTAGGATGAGATTTGGAACTATGTATGTACACAAATATCATGAACACACAAATACATACATGCACATTCATACACATATACGTGCATGCAGACAGGTGAACATATATTTACATGTCTGTACATACATACTCAGGCACATAATGCACATGTATACACAGGTATACACAAATGTACACAGGTTCACACATGCATATGCATACACATGTGCACACACACATGCAGCTAGGAGGGAGTCTTGACTACTAGAGACATGGTATGAGAGAGAGTAGCTACCCCCAAGGAAAACTGGGCTTCTGCTCCCAGGACAAAAGAAAAATGCATGCAGCTAGGCAAATGCAAACCGAGGTGATCTTCATACATGCTCCAGGGACAGCTAGCCAGATAACTTTTAGAGTGACAGTAGGCAGATTCTGGTTTTGACCAAAGATTGCCTCCACTCAAGCACCCAAGGACTTCATTTGCCCTCTCTGAATTGTGTCAATACAGGCTCTAGATCCACATTGCCTGGCTTGATTTCCATCATTTCCAACTCCATGACCTCAAATAGGACATTTACCCTCCCATACCTCAGAGCTTGGGGTTTTTACATTTTGTTTTATGGTTTTTGAAACAGATTCTCTCTCCTGTAACCCAGGTTGGCTTTAAATTTGCTATCTAGTAGAGGCTGGCTTTGAGCTCCTGATCTTTCTGCTTCTGCTTCTGAGTTCTAGTATTACAGGTGTGTGCCATGTCCAGAGTCTGCTTCAACTTTCCATCTGTAAAACAGGGCTTCTACTGGTACATACCTCATGGGATCATGGCAGGACAGAATGCATAAATACCTGGGGACAGGGTTCCTCCACCTCCCAAGAGTGAGCTGTTGGTTGTTTTCATGAACTCAGATCATTGTGGTTAGCCAGTGACTGCCAGAGACAGAGAAGGGGGAGAAGGTACAGAATTAGAGATTGGCTGGGTATGCCTGGAAGGAAAGAACAAAGGCTTGGCAGGCTATTCCAGCATATTCTTCTGGGATACGGGTGAGACAATGTGGGTGACCAAGGAGTAAGAGAAATCACGTGGCTAGAAACCATCCGATCAGACATCACTGGAATCCGGAAGACCTTGAGCACAGCCTGCCGCTTCTGCCCCTTCAGGATTGTTTCTGGTTGGACTCTACCTTCCCAGGGAGATCTTAGAACTTTCCCGGGAAGTGATAATCCTCGTCATTGTCTCTTTATGGCTTTGCGCATCGCTGGATGGTATCTCAGGGATGCTGCGTGTGGCCTCCAGATGGTGCATGCTGGACTTACTGCACAGGGCTTGGGGAGAGCGGTTTCCAGAAAAATACAAACAGATACGTCAGAGGCAGAAATTCCCCACTCATGTGGAAGTCCTCGCAGAGAGTCAATTCTCTTTAAACACCAAGCACGGTGTGGAAATGACTATGCTGTCATTTATGGAGAATGCGATGACCAGTGGTGAAGCCACTGGTGCTTGGGTTTTCCCTCTGTTGGTGTAGAGTAGGAATGAGCTTGGGGAGGGAGCTTGTGTTCTTCAAGCAAGAAATTGTGCTCATTTGGCAATTTTTGAAAATATGTATGTTCCCCCAGGAGTGGTAAATCCCAATTCACTTGAATTTATAGAAAAATTGAGAGACCTGTAAAGGCAGATCTAACCACAGTAGACAGAGCCAAGGGGATCTTTGTGTCTTCTCTCTCTCTTTCTCTGTCTCTGTCTCTCTCTCTCTTCTACCTCCTTCCTTCCTTTCCTTCTTTCTTTCTCTTTCTTTCCTTCTTTCTTTCTTTCTTCCTTTCCAGTGCTAGAAATTAAACATAGGGCATCATACATACTGGTAGAGTATCCCACCCTGAGTTTTACTAAACCCTTTTCTCTTTTTTTGAGACAAGGCCTCCCAGTGTAATGTAGGCTCAACTTGACTTTGCAAACCTCCTGCCTCAGCACCTCTAGTGTTGGCATTATGGGGTGAGCAACCATGCCTGGTATTAATTTTTATTCATTTATTTTTTCTGTCCTGGGATTGAATCCAGGGCCTTGTGCATGCTGAGCAGGCCTTCGAATTCTTTAGCTTTTCCCGCCCAGCGGTGCTGGGGATAGAAACCAGGGCCTCATATATGCTAGAAAAGCACTTCAGCCCTGAGCAAAACTCTCTTCCCTGGTGTGTGTGCACATGTTGTGAGGAAAGTCTCTGGAGAATGATCTCATCTCATTTCCCATACGCTTCTGTGCACAGACACCTGTCCATTTACTTATTTGTTCATTTACCCATTCTTATGTCCAGTCCTACTTATGATGACACATTAAGACTATTAGAAGTGACTGCAAACCATTGTCAGAAGAGGATGCTGTAGGCTGTAGAATCATAAACAGCTAAAAATGGAGTAAAAGCATGTACTACAAACAAGAGTCCTACAGAAATGAAAAGGAGACATTGCTGCAGGCCAGAGGATCGATCCAGACAGGTGGTTCTGGGAGAGCAGAGAACTTCCTTGGGAAGGTGGGAGGGAACTAGATAGGTTTTTAAAAACCGGTTGGCATGTTAAACTAACTGGCTTGGGGACACAGGTCCCTGAGACCTGGCATCACAAGGAATATAGTAGAGGAGCATGGAGGAGTGGTCTGAACTCTTTTTGCAGCTGTGGGGTTAGGGAGCTGAGGGCTGTGTGCCATGGGACACACAACGGAGGGTGTCTGGACAGAGTTTATCTTCTAGGAAGGAGGGAATCCTAGAAACAGCAGGAAGACAGACTGGATTGCAGATCTGGGTCGATCACAGGGTAGGCTCAGTTCACTCACTATAGCATCCCTTGAGCCTAGAGTGGTGCCTGTAGGAAAGCACTGATAGACATCTAGGAATGGCTTTCCTGGCGAGAGGTCCACGAATACCGATGGCCGTGACAGCTGCAGAGGCACCAGGACCTGAGTAGACAGACTCACAAACTTGACATGGGGAGGGGAGCAGACAGAGATGACAGGAACTGCAGGTCCTGACCAGAAACAGGAATTTATTCAGGAGACACTTGGTTTGGGGCCGTGGCTTTACAAACCAATTTGTAGACTCACTGACGAGTGGAAAAAGATAATTAGAAGTCTTCTCTCCTGGTGTCGCCTAGCCACTCTGAGTCTACTAATTATTGAATGTACCCAGCCCCATAAAGACCTTGAAATGTAACTAGAGTCTGACCTTTGGGATTCAGAGGTTTTCTAGTGACCACAAGAGGGAGCCCATTTATTTTATTAAATTCTGTAGAAATCTAATGGGAATTTGAAAGGAGCTTGGGTCACCGAATCAGGAGGATTGCAAACTCAAGGCCAGCTTGGGCTAATGAGTGAATTCAAAGGTAGCCTGGGCAACTTCATGAGCGCTCCTTTAAAAAATACAACAAATTTAAAAGAGCTGAGGATACAGTCCAATAATGAAGTGCTTGACAGCATGTAGACAGCCTAAGAATGTCCAGCACTACTCTCTCTCTCACACACACACACACACACTGTCACACACACACACTCACACACTTACACACACACACTCATCACTCTCTCACACACACACCACAGAAGAAGGAAAAGTTAGATGCTTCAGAGGAGAATGGAGAAACGATTTGATGGGAGTTCCCACAGGAGAAACACAAAGGGCACCATTTTCTTTCCACGCATCTACTTACAGAGCACTGACTGCTCCCTTGAAAACACGGTCCACGGCATGATGAACAGAGGAAACATACCAGTGAAGGAGGTGAGCTCGCAGTGCCCAGTGGTAAACATGGCAAAGCCTGGGCTGTCATAGACTTTGTGACCCAGACCATTGAGGGTAAAGTGGTAAAGCTGGTCATGTTCCCTCATTGCCACATGGTTTGCTGCAGTTACTCACACCTCAAGAGAGGAACATACTACACAAAGCTAAGTTGAAATTTTGTGGATTTCGTTTTTGTTTTTTTGTTTATTTGTTTGTTTGATTTTGAGACAGGATCTTACTATGTAGCTCTGGCTAGTCTGGAATTCACTCACGTTGACCTAAAATTCCGAGATCCATCTGTCTCTACCTCCTGAGGGCTGGGCTTAAAGGTGTGTACCACAATGCCCAGCTAAATTGAAATTGGAATTCTGATGGATTGTTTTTTAATGCACATGGCCCTGGTATCATCATAAAGTTGAGCATTGAGTTACTGCTGAAGACTAAAGCAATGGAAGAGGGGAGGAATTTACCTTAAAGTCTCCCTGTGGTAAGGAAGCTGCCAAGGAAGGCCTGTGTGTAGGCCATGTGTCTGGACCATGGGGGAGAGCAGAATCTACAGTTCCCGTTCAGGCTGGAGATAGCAAGAATTCATATTCTATCCTGAGTCCAAACACTGTGTGTTATAGAACCAAGTGCTGATGGTATATGCGAAACACAAAGTTATTGTTCTGGAACATTCTCTCTTGTTTGTTTGTTTTTGATGAATTTATGATTTGATGGAATACTCACAAACTTACAGAGAGTAACCTATTCTCTTAAAGCCCATCAATTGAAATGTTACTCTCATCCAACGACAACTTCCCAGACCCCTTCAGAATAATGCATGCCTGTGTTTGTGGCTGCTGTGGCCAGGCAAGTCCACAGCTAACATTAGTCAATGCACTTCCCACTTGCCCTCACTCCACGCCTCCTGTTCTGCCCTCCTTGGTCTCTCACTCTCTCCAGTGAGTCAGTTCCTTTTCCCTGTCCTCCAAATAGCCACTGAGCCCTCCTCGCTGATACCCTCACCTCTGCCAGACCCCAAGGCCTTGTGTGACTCCCATCCCTGGCTGTGGGTGAGGCAGTCTTTGGTTTAACAGGTTTTTGTGGCTTCCTATCTTTAGGGTCAAGTGCAAATAAGGTCCTTCTCATCAGATTTCTCGGTCTATTTCCTGGTCCCCCCTGGAGACCATGGTTCAGGTTATCCTGTCTTGTGAAAATTCTCCCCCATCCCATGCACTTGGAACCTGCATGCCATTTCTTTGTGTTCTTTGTGATATTACTCACAATATCCAAAATTAAAGAGTGACCCAAAGACGGGGGAACGAGTAGAAAGGTGGAGTGTATGCACAGAGTGGAATCCTATTTGGTCATAAAAAAGGATTGAATCCTGTCTTCTGTGGCAACGTGGATGCAATTGAAGGATGTCACTGAGAGACACAGCCCAGCCACAGAAAGACAAGTACCACAAGGTCTCACTCCTATGGGGTGTCTGAAAAAGACTGATCCTAACAAAAGAAGAGAGGGATGGAGGAGAGATTGGCCCTGGATACCTAGTTGCAGTTGGGCAGGAAGGATCAGTTCTGGCAGTGTCTTGCACAATCTGTGATTGTCATTGGCAAGAACTTAGTCCATATTTCAAAACAGAGAGGACTTTGAATAGTGAGGGAAATGGCAGTGCGTGTGCTGAACACCTTGCTTTTGTCATTAGGTGATATATTAGATGAATCCATTAAAGGTGAAGTTTGGTGACTACAGGGATGAGTCAGCAGCTAAGAGCCCATCCTCTTGCAGAGGACCCATGTTTGGTTCCCAGCACCTACATCAGGTGCATGTAACTCTAGCTCTAGGAGATACTGCGCTCTCTTCTGGCCTCCATAGGCATATGCAGGCATGTGCACAAATGTGTGCACACTCACATACTTTTTTTTTAATCTTAAAAAAAAGTTTTTTTAAAAGTGTCTCCCCTTTCTTTACTTGAGGAATCTGGATCCATTCCTCAAGACCCAGCTTGATCCCATTTCCTGAGATGTTTCCTCTTTTCTTCAGCAGAATCAACTGCTCCTGATTCCATGCCCCCCCACCTCCCCCAACCACAGCACCTTATGAGTTGATGGTGGGGTGGAGTCATTGCTTCCATTGCCCATTGCTCCCCCTGGGCCGTGACCACCTGGAAGGCAGGGCGGGCCCACAGGAAAGACAGCTCCACTCTAGCTAGTGTGCACAGGGACTTCAGCTCATTCTATAAATGTGCTTATGCCATTTGTGAAGTGGCAGGGACATGTCTGACAGAGGCAGTAAAATCTATAAGTAAGCTCCTGTGCCTGGCACTGTCCTGGGATTTCCATACTGTCCAGGAGTGGAGCACGCCATGACTGGGCACACGGCCTGCGGCAGGCCCGTCAGTCCCCTTCTTGGTGCCTGGCCTTTATCCTGACCCTGTTCATGCTTTCACCACATGGCAATTTTTGCTCTTGCTGATCTGAGATGCCACTCAGGCTAAAGGTTGGCTCTGCTGATTCTGAGTTTGCCCCAGGGGCCAGTGATTGACAATCACTTGCATTTGTTGTGGTGCTGCCCAGGGTCCCTAAGCAGTGAATCGCATCCGGTTGGACTCCTTGTCACTCTCTGCTGTGGAAATGTCATCCCTGTGGAGAACGAGGTTAGATGGCCTTCCCCTAATGTATACCCTGCCCTTCGCCACTCATTGCGGCCTGTGCATTCATTCTGTTCCTGTTTCCAGCTGCCTGGGCGGGGGGGGGGGCTCCCTCAACCTGGGCACTCCTGTGTGGATGCACCCTGCTGTGTCTCAGATTGGAAGTGTACCCCTAACGCCCACATGCTAAAGTCTTGGCCATCAGCCTGTGGTGCTGTGGGAAGCAAAACTTCTAAGAAGGAAGTGAGGCCATCATGGGGGAGTTGTTCTCGAGGGGGACATTTGGAACTGCAGAACCTTCCTATTGTTCTTCGCTTCCTGGCTCCCATGGGGTGAGCAGCCTCCTGTCACAATGTTTTTGTCTCACTCCAGGCCCCAGATGACTGCTGACTGTGAGCCCTGATAACTCTTTCTTCCTTTAAATCTATTCTACCTGACATTTTATTACAGTGACAAAAAAACTAGCACCCTCAGAGCTAAGGCCGCCTCTGCACACACACGCGTATCTCCCGAGCCTCTCCCATTCTCCTTCCCATGTCTCCCAATGGACTCTGAGAGGTGCGATCGGAATGTCCCACGTGGTGAGCCACCTGAACCCTCACTGTTGGCTCAGGGCACTCAGTCAACCTTCCAGTTTTGGATGAGGGAGCAGCCATGATGGACTGAGATATGTTCCTCCTACTGCACAAACAAGATTGGTTGTGGTAGAAGCATACAGAAATGTTTGTGGATTTTTTAATCTTAATTTTGATCTGATTCTTTTCCCTCCCAGCCTCTCTCTGCCTTCACAACCCCCCCCCCACTTCCTCACTTCATCACTGATATGTTGCTGGAGCCCCAAGCCGATGCTAGCATCATGGGGTCTATGTTGTCATCTCAGGGAACAGAGACGGGTGGGGTACTAAGAGGAGGCCAAGGGTTTCATTAGAAGAGGGATAGCGAGAAGAGTCGTAGAAGATGGTGAACAAGTTAGCTGTTCTGATTTCAAGCAGCAGAACCCTACCCAAGCAGATTCAGGCAAACGGAGAAGTTAGGGCCTGGAGAGATGGCTCAGCAGTTAAGAGCACTGGCTGATCTTCCAGAGGATCCGAGTTCGATTCCCAGCAACCACATGTGCTCACAACCATTTGTAACTGCAGTCCCAGGGAATCTAATGTCCTCTTCTGGCCTCTGTAGACACTATATACATTTGCTGCACAGACATATATGTAGTCAAAACACTCATGGACATAAAGTAATATTTTTTTAAAGAGAGAAGTGTTAGAAGAGATATAGGCACTCAGAGAAGCAAGATACCTGAGGAAATATACAACACCCAGAGTGCATGGCAGATATGGGAATCCAGACAGCAGGGACAGGACAGTGCCGAGTAAGAAACCTCTCAATGCAGATGCACCCAGTGATTAAAAAAGAGAACAAAAAGATGGAGCTTATTAAAAGACATTTTAATCTTTAAATTTTAGTTTTGTTTACATTTTGTTTGTTCATTATGTGTAGGGGCAGGGCGCACATGGTGGCCAGAGGACTCCCTGTGGGAATCAGTTCTCTCCTTCCACACTGTAGGTCTTGGGAATCAACTGCAGGTTGTTAGTCTTAGCAGAAAGCACCTCTGTTCATTGCTGGCCCCAAAGCACATTTTTAATATAGAGTTGAAGTGTGAGGATTAAGAGAAATAAAAGGCACCAGGAAAGGGAGTAAGGCATGGTACAAACTTATCTGAGCGAGCCCCAAAACCAGTGATTGTTATGGGAGCTATCGTTCATCTTGAGACCGAAGGAGAGCACCCTGCTGGCTGTATGCGGACTTTGTAAACACCAGTCAGCCTGGGGCTTCCACTGGCAGGGCTGTGAACAAGCAGGTCATGATACCTTGTGAGAGCTGGGAAAGGAATCTGGTTTGGGTGAAGATGGGCCAGGCTGTGAATGGCACCTGAGCCACTGTGGGCCCAGGTTGCTTAGGGATGGTGTCAGGTTCACCTCTCTACCCCCTCATCATAACCACGGGTAGGAATGACACCGGCTGGTCTCAAAGATAAACTGACATAAATGTCTGTGGAAGTCCTTGGCACACAGTAGGCATCTGATAAGGACGGTAAACTGTGGTCTGCAGGAGGTGAGGAAGAGTCTGTGCACCATTGTCATTCCAGTGGGGGTAATATTTGGGATTAAGCACAACCTGAGAGGGTCCCTTTCCTGTCATCGCCTCCCCTGCTAAAAATGATGCTGTTTCTGCTTAGACCCCTCGTACAAGTGGCTTGTGTATTCCCCTTGAATTCCTTCTACTCAAAGATGGAGATGGCAGCTGTGGATTCTCCCAGGAGCCCTTGAACTTGAGGTTCCTTCCACGGCTTTGTAGACGACCCGCAGGCAGGACTTTAAACCCCTTTTTACACCAAGGTTCCCTGATGGTCCTCAGTGACCTTTCCACTAATCACCTGGCCCCACAATTCCCTTAAGCACTTTTTTTACCTTGTCTTTGAAACACAGCTGAATGGAACAGAGCATGATGTCATGCTGTTGGTGACACTCAAGGGTCTGAGTTGGCCCATTGTCTGCCCATTGCTTAGAAGTAGCCCTCTGCAGCCTGGAGACCACTTGAATCCTGTCCAGTGCAGGAAGATGTTAAAGGTGTTGGAGGTTGAAGCCACAAGTGCAGTGATAGTTCAGAGAGCTAAGGGCGTGGTGGCCATTGTGGAGGAGGGACCAGACTGTCCCCATCAGACTTCCTTGAGCTAGGGTCTCCTATATCAAAGATTGGCCTTAAAATCACTGTGTAGACAAGAATGACTTTGAATTCCCTCCACCTCCTGATTGCTGGGATTACAGGTGTGCACCACCACATCTGTTTTTATGTTGCTGGGATTGCAGGTGTGCACCACCACATCTGTTTGTATAGTGCTGGATTGCAGGTGTGCATCACCACATCTGTTTGTATAGTGCTGGGATTGCAGGTGTGCATCACCACATCTGTTTGTATAGTGCTGGGATTGCAGGTTTGCATTACCACATCTGTTTGTATAGTGCTGGATTGCAGGTGTGCATTACCACATCTGTTTTTATGTTGCTGGGATTGCAGGTGTGCATTACCACATCTGTTTGTTGGTGTTGGGATTGCAGGTGTGCACCACCACATCTGTTTTTATAGTGCTGGGATTGCAGGTGTACACCACCACATCTGTTTGTATAGTGCTGGAATTGCAGGTGTGCATCACCACATCTGTTTGTGCAGTGCTGGGATTGCAGGTGTGTACCACCACATCTGTTTGTGCAGTGCTGGGATTGCAGGTGTGCACCACCACATCTGTTTGTGCAGTGCTGGGATTGCAGGTTTGCACTACCACATCTGTTTGTGCAGTGCTGGGATTACAGGTGTGCATTACCACATCTGTTTGTGCAGTGCTGGGATTGCAGGTGTGCACCACCATATCTGTTGTTATGTTGCTGGGATACAGGTGTGCACCATCACATCTCTTTGTGTGGTACTGGGCATTAAACCCTGTCCTTCATGCCTGGTGACCTGAGTTTAATCCTCAGAAGCCTCAGTGGAAAGAGTAAACCCAGTCCCAAAAGTTATCATCTGACCTACACACATAGACTGTGACATGCCCACCCATACACACCCTAATAATGATAATTGTGTTATAAAAGCAAATTATACTTTTCATTAACATATCCAGACTTTTTTGGACATGAAATACCAGCTACTTTCTAGGCATTTGGAATTCTCTAGGAACAAAGCCACAGATTCATGCCTCCTTCAGTTCGTGTTGGTAGGGAGGGACAGCACCCCAAGCATCACCAGGAGGCTCTGCATATTCTCAGTGGGTAGGAGCTATGCAGATGCAGGTGCACCTGTGCTGATACAGGTCCCTGAGGCAGCCTCTGTGGATGGCTCTGGTGTGGAAGGAACACTCATTAGTCTTATTTCCTGACAAGTCCTTGGGTGATGCCATACAGGATGATTGGCAGGCACATCTCTGGCTCAAACAGTGTGCACATTTCTCTTGCGTGAGGATCCCCTCATGAACGTGAAGTTACTGAAGGACTTGCACACAGGCCTCTCTCTGGTGCGAATGATGGTTGGAGGCCTAGGTTTGACATTCAGTAGAGTATCATTCCTGCACCTTCTCTAGTGGGCTCAGAAGAGGGAGATGCCTAAAGATCCTGACATACCTTGTGTTTGTGTGTTTTAGGGGGCTTTGTGGAATCTCTTTTGGTACCCCTCACATACATAGTTTCCTCATACACGATCCTTTGCTCACAGAACATTTAGGACTGGGTTGGCCCAGAAATCCAGTTGCATTCCTATGGGGACATCGTAATACAATTGTTTAGGGGTTCTTCCTAGAGTTATGTGGGTTTTCAAAAGAAAGACCCCCATCTTTGAGCCTCAGGCAGTTATCTTTCTGGGTAAAAGAGTAGGGAGAGTCTGGCTTCCTTGCCTAGTAATATCCTCACTTACTTCAGAAAATTTCCAGGAGTTGCTGTAGGCATCATCTTAGTGTTCAACTGCTGTTTCCATGGGAGTATCTTGAGGAGCCTGGGAGGGTGTCTCAATTTTTCTCTGGATTTCTGCTGACAGCAGTTTTGTGAGATATTCAAGAAAGAGTGCAGCCCGACTCTGCACTGAGTATGAACTAAGAGAGGGGAACTTGATGCCGTCGCCCGTCACACCTCCCATGAGTCCTGCTTCTCTTTCAAAGTAGACCTGACCTTGCAGTGCCTACAAACAACACACCACTCTGGAGTCTACTATTTTTATCCTTGCTGCTCTGTTCTGGCTGCGCCCATGAGTTAAAAGTGTCAAAGAGTATTTGCTGTGCCCATGAATTATTGCTGGGTTGATGTCAGTTTGAACTGAGTGCCTGAGAGCTTAGACAACTCTTCTCCCCATCTCCAGTGGGACCTTGAGTTGGCCTAACCTCAGCTCTTCTGATCTGAGATCACTGCAGGGGCAGCTAAGATCTGAAGCCATTCTTAGCAAGCGTTCTCAGGAAGCTTCAACATTGCCAATTGTACCTCTACTGTCAGGTACCTCTGGGATGCATTTCCACCACTGGTTGTTGCCTGGAGCCCAGCACACCCCCCAACTCCTTCTCAGTTGAATTTCACATGGGGTAATTCTAGGAAGCATACGGGGCTGATGTGTGGCTGACTTGGTGCTCTGAGTTGATCCAAATATTACCAGTTTCAGTGGTCCTGATCCCCACGTCCTTTTAGGAGCAGAGCTCTAGTGTTAGAAGTAAAGATCTCCCTTGTATTTCCATCTCATCACTGCGCCCCAGCCCCTCCCTCCCCTCCCCCACCCACTTCTCCCCCCCCCAAACCGGACTTTTCCCACATTTTTGTCCCACGCCAATGTCTCTGGCTATCCCAGCACGAGTCCTCTGGTTTGTTTCCAAGTCCTTGAAAAGGTCAGGGTGCAAGCCTGGGTCTTCCTGAGGCTGTGGAGACCACGCTTAGCATTCTGTGCCCTGGGCTGTGTAACAACCTGCTAGTTCTTCCCCCATTTGCCCCACTCATGTTTAAATGGAATTTATTTCAGACAAGAACGTAGACTGCACTTGTAGCTTGAAGAGTTTCTACCAACAGAACCCAAGTCAGAGAACAGTGTATAACCAGCTCTCCCAGGAGCCTCCATGTGTCCCTTTGTGTGTGTGCATGTGTGTACATGTTTACATGTGTGCATATGCAATGTGGAGGCCAGAGGTCAATGTCTAGTATCATCATTAAATATTCCCCACCTCATTTTTTTCAATTTTGTGTGCATTGGTGTTTTGCCTGCATGTATGTCCGTGTGAGATTGTCAGACCTGCCATGTGGGTGGTGGGAATTGAACCTGGGTCCTCTGGAAGAGCAGTTGCTGCTCTTAACCTCTGAGCCATCTGTTCAGCTCCCTCATTTTTTTTTTTTGAGGCAGTCTCTCACTGAACCTGGAGCTTACCTATTTACTAGACTGGTTGGCTAGCCAGATCCAGGTATCTACCTGTCTCCCCCATTCCCTCCCAGCCTGGGGGTTACTGGGGTGCAAAGATGTGTGCCTGGCTTTTGCATGGGTGCTGCCCCCTGCTAAGCCTCCCAAGAGTACCCATGATCCTGATCTCACACAATAGACTGGTTCCCCCTTTTGGATGAATGGGAGTGAGGGGTGTGGACTGCTGTGTGCCTTCAGCTCCGTGTTCTGCTTGAGCTGTGGGTGGCTCATTGCTTTTCCATGTGCCGTTTGGGCAGCATCCAGCTTGCAGCTCTTATGAATAGCACTTGTATGGAGCATATTGTGCATCCTTCAGGGAACATGTGTGTGCATTTCTGTTGTGTTTATTCTCCACAGTGGAGCTGGGCACAAGGCATACATATGTCAAACTTCAGTAACCAGCACTGACGTGGTTTCCAAAGAGGTTCCTAGTCTCATAAGCATACACGAAAATTCTAGCTCTTCACAGCCTCCCAACACATGGTAATTTCTGCCTTTTTTTCATTTATTCATTTGGGTGGCTTTGCAGGTCTATTTCTGGACTCTCTTTCTACGCATGTGCCAACGCCACATCATTCCAATTAACAAAGCTTTGCGGTCGCTGTTGATAGGGAGCCATGCTCAGCCGCTCCCAGACCTTCGAGGGCACTCACACTTCCATGTAAATGGTACAATCAATTTGCCAACTTCTAAGAAGCAAACGAAAATAAAACCTGCTTGGATTTAAACAAGCATATCTTGTAGCTTAACTGGTGGGGCAGTAACATCTCTGCCGTATCAAAGCCTCCAAGTTTGTCCAGAGATGATTTGCTATCCCTTGGGGCTATTTTCTTGACACAGTTATGGTTTTGAGTGTTAGAGGTCTCATGTGTCACTGATTGGATGTAGCCTTAGGATTTTCATGCTTTGGGCACTATTTAATTGTTTTTCTATTGTATTTATTATTTATTTTATTGTGTGGTGTGTCCAAGAACTCAGGTCAGGCTGGGAAGCAGCCATCTTTATCTGTGGAGCCATCTCTGCAGCCCGGGTGCTATTTCAAATGGTAGTATTTTAAGTTTGCTTTCTGTATGCTGTTGATGGCTATCAACCCCTGCCCCGCCCTGCCCTGCCCCACCCCAGCCCACCCCAGCCCTGCTGTTGCTTTTGGATCAGTGACCTGGCCACAGTTTGTTGTTAATCCTAGTAGTTTAATAACCTCTTAGATTTTCTGTGTATTTTCTATCTGATGGTCTATAAATAGTTTTATTTGTCCCTTTTCAATCCTTATAAGCCTTTTGTTTTTTTCATTTGCCTGCTTGCTTTGGCAGGGACCTTTGGTGGTGCTGGACAGACTTGGCTGTGGCCTGTATCCTGGTTTTGTAACTGAACTGGGAGAAAACATCAAGAGACTTTTAAAAGGAAATGATTGGGTATTGAAATCTGTCAAATGATGTCTGCATTACTATGCTGAGGACTTTGATAGCCCATGTTGAGCATGGGCCTGCATCACAGTACCAAGAGGCTGAGAGAAGCTGCAGGCACCATGCATTTACCCTGTGGCCAAAGGGGGCAGTGAGGGTACCATAAAGAGTTTTGAAGGTTGAGAATGAGCCAGGAGACACCTACTGCTAACAGGCAGCCAGTCCTGCCTGCAAAGATGCTGTGGGAAGGCCCCTCACATGACTCCTGATAAATTGTGACTCAGTTGCATGATTTTGGGCAATAGCAAGAAGATAAATCAGAGACAGCACAGTAGTTTCAATTTTTGAGATACAGCCTTACCATGTAACTTGAACTTGATACCTCCCACCTTCCAAAAACTGGGATTATGGTGCATATCATCACACCTGGCATTATCAGCAACCCTTTGCCGATTTTTACTTCGTGCTTAGCATTGCATTCTGTATAAGGAACAATGAATCAGACCTGGACATTTGTGGTGTTTTTGGAAGACACCTGGTAGCACCTGCATGACTTAGATGATTTCAATTTGTCCCCAGTGCCCACACTGGGCTTGGTAAAAAAAAACTGCCACTGATGTCCTTTAACCTATGACCAAAACCTAACTGAGAATAGTTTTAATAAATGAAGGGGGAAGGAAAGGATGTCTGCTTGCTTGTCTTTGGTTTAACTGGAAAATCTGGGGTAGATTCTGACTTCCAGATTTGACTGGTTCCCAGGCCCCCATCGTGACATCAAATCCTTTCTTCACTACCCTCTGTGTTAAGTGGTTACATGGGTGGCCCCAGACTATGCCTTGTAAAGCTCCCTCCCTGTCGACTTATCCTTGCTCTGGCTTATTACGAGCCATTGGGCATCAGCAAGTATGACCTAGTCAGAGACTTGATGGTCTTTTTGTGTTCTGGGAAGATGGGCCCTCTTGGAACTTTGCTGCCCAGCTAAAGAGATGCCAAGTGATGTGAGACCACTTGGAGAAAGGCCTTGGAGGGTGAGCCTACCTTAGACAAGCTTATAACTGGACACAGGCACAGGAGCTCCTTCAGCTATAACCATGTAGAGAGCTTCCCGGCTTAATCCTGTTCACTCATCCAATCATCAGATCATAAGTAGATGCTCTGGACTACCAGGTTTGGGGTTGTGTTGTTATGTGGCAGTTGAAGCATGAGATCCCCTCTAAAAGCAGTGTAGTGACTGATGGGAACTCCAGATTCACAAGTCTTGGAGAACATCAGCACATTGAGGGACTGACTCTCATGTAATTAGTAGTTGACTGTGGCTCTCCCACACTTGTTCTGCAGTTTAACCCCCAAGGTGACATAGTGAGGGACAGCAGCCCAATCTGACTGTGGTGCTGGGGGCAGGCTTTGGGGGGCAACTAGTATTAGACTTAGGATGGAGTCCCCATGTTGAGTCCTGGTGGCTTATAAGAAAAGAGACAGAGACCAGACAGACATGCAGACATGCTTGTGTTCCCCTTTTTCCATGTGCAGCCCTTGAGGATGCTTCCAGCAAGAAAACTATCACCAGCCACAGCCCTTGACCTCAGGCCTGCAGAACCAGACACCAAAGCAGACCTTTGTCTTTAGCGCTCACTCAATCTATAATGTTGTATGTTTTTAAAGTGTGTGTGTGTGTGTGTGTGTGTGTGTGTGTGTGTGTATGTGTGTGTGTGTGTGTGTGTGTGTGTGAAAACATCTGGACAGCTGTGGGGATCTGGCTCCTTTCCGAGGACATTTCTCGTGTACTTTTACCCGCTCAGCAGGAAGAGCTCTTTGGGTGAGGTTTCCTTCAGGTGTGAGCGTGCCCCACAGCTGCTTGATTTGTCCTGCTGCCATCTCTGGGGTTGCCCCTCCGTCCCTTCTGGGGACCTCCTTTCACTAGTCTTTTCTCGTGACTTCATCCTATCTTTCCTCTTGGTTTTGGACCTCCGGATGTACCATATGCTCTACCAAAACAGTCCAGTGTTTTGACATTGCAACATGAAGTTGTCATCTGCATATTTCACACTTAAAACCTCCTGCGCAGTCAAGCTATAAAAAAAAAGGAAAATCTCCTGATATTTTAAGTAAGTTAAGGATTTTGTGTTGGGTCCTTCCTAGCTGTCTAACCCTGCATGTGACCCATGAACCACAGGATGGACATGCCTACCAGAGATGACTCAGCTTGTACTCTCTGCCCCCTCCCCATTCTGGCCCTGACTGCCTAAATCTCGCCTACCATGACACCCTGGAAAGCCAGAGCAAAATGGCCCATCTTTGTAGATAGCAGAGGTTTGAGAACACGTAAACAGGGATCAGTGTCACATGACACTTAATGAGGCAGGCAGGAGGCTGGGGAGCAGTAGGACAGAGTGGTCCCTACGCTGCTGCCTGGGCAGCAGCACAATAAGGCTGATGTTGCCCTCTGTCATGCCCTGAGCTTGAGCCCACATTGTGGGGTTTTCAAGTCCTTCGTGGGATGCTGGGCCTGTCTGTGTGCGTCCACTGGGCTGGGAAATGGAAGTACCCATCACAGACTCGCTAGACGACCTCTTGGGCCATCTCCCCAGTTCCATACCTGTGTCTGCACGCCTTTTTTGCAAATGTCGGAAGCCGAGCTCACAGTGGCTTCAATATCCAAAAGGTGTGCTGTTTGCCAGAGCAGTGACATATTCTGTACTTACCTGGGGTGTGTGTGTGTGTGTGAGAGAGAGGGGGGGGCAGAGAGGGGGGAAGAGAGACAGAGACAGAGACAGAGACAGAGAGAGAATCTGGGTGTGTGCCATGACACCCGGGGACCTCTGGGTATCAGTCCTTGCCTTCCGTTTGTTTGAGACAGAATGCATATACCAGGCTAGCTTGAGCTTCATCTTATAGGAATTTCCCTGTCTCTGCCTCCCATCTCATCACTAGAACACTGAGATTATAGACGTACTGGGATTATATACCATGCCTGGCTTCACATAGGTTCTGGGGATTCTAACCCACCAGCACTTCACCCGCTGAGCCAGCTTCTTGCCTGCCTCCTGACTCTGTAGCCTGGAGTGTAGGCTTCCTTCTCAGCCAGGCCCTTCTCTGTAAGGACAGTGTCAGCTTCTGCCAGCTGAAGGCCCGTGTCTTCCCAGCTCAAGGTCCTAAAGAGAATTCTCACAGACTGGCCTGGCAGCCACATGTTCACCTTGAGCCTGTCCACCACCTGACAGACATGGTGGCTGAGTCGACAGGAGACTTTGCTTGGCCAGGCTTCAGGTCAAGAGCTGGCATCATCTCTACCAAAACCCACATGGGCTGGGCCTCAGAAAAATGCTCCCCAGAAGAACTTAGGCTGATGCTGGTTTAAAAAGGAGTAGGGAAGGGGATGGGGTGTGATCCAGTTGGCAGTGTGCTTGCCTAACCTGCGTGAAGCCTGGGTTCAATTCTCAGCACTGCATGGACTGGGTATGGTGTTGCACACCTGTAATCCAAGCACTTGGAGGATCAACGGTTCAAGGTCATCCTGATTACATTGTGAGCTGGAGCCCAGCCTGGATACATGAGAACATATCCCAGGAAACATTGCAAGGCGCCTCTGAATGTCACAGAGAGGAGGTTAGTTTTCTAACCCCTGACATTCATTCCATGGATGTTTGTGCTTTCAAAGTCCTTGTTGGAAGCCACACAAGAGAGGCTCCCATGAATAGCTGTTGCCTCGGGTGATAGCTAGGCTCAGAGCCCATGGGCAGGTACTCACCTGCCCCTCAACACAGCAGCATTCCACTGCGCCCCATACCAACAGAGGTTCTCAGAACAAGACCATCAGGACCTGGCCTTGCTGTGTAGCTTCCTCCCAACTGCTCATCGTTCAAGTTCTCCATGAGCCCGGGGATTATCAGTTCCTATTTAATACCCGGTGTCAGTTTGGTAATGGAAATAGCTACATGCACTGATAATACATGGCAACAAATGAAAGAAAATGGTCCCCTCCCCATGTTAGTGTTTCCATGGATACAGAGGATGAAGATTTCCATCCGTGTCTTAAACAGTAACAGAGTTTCAGGGCTTCATGGTCTGGACTGATTCCCAACCAAACCTCTCCAACCCAGACTGTGTAGAGCTCCCAAACTTGCCTGCCTCGTTCTGTGACTGCAGCAAGTATCTGAGGCGGTCCACTGTAAGGAGGCTTGTGCTCAGTGTTAGGGGTGTGGATGCTTTGAGGTCTGGGGCAGTCATTACAGTAGAGCACAGGATGGAACAAAGCTGCTCCCTTCTTGGCCAGGACATGATGAAGAGGAAGAGAAAGTGACCAGAATCCCACTGTCCCCTTCAAGGGACTCAAGACCAAGCCCATCTGCCCTCGTGTGGGCCCCAGCATCACGTTCAGGCTGTCTGGCTTTACCCACAAAACCATCTTCTGGCCCTACGTTTTGTTTGTTTGGGGTTTTGTTTGTTTGTTTATTTTGAATTAATTAATTTTAAACCAGGATCTTACTGTATAGCCCTTGGTGGCCTAGAACTCACAATGTAGACCAGGCGGGCCTTGATAACTTTTTTGATTTAGACAAATCCAGTTCTTGGCTCAGAATGGAGGCTGGGACACAGGATTCACACGTCTTATTACTAAAACTATCCATGTTAACTGTACCATAGTGTGACCTTTGTGTCCATGGGTTCACCATGAACATTTTCATTATAGACCCCTCATTAGGAAATCCAAATCCATGATGCCCCCAAAGCCAAAACAATCAGAGTGCTGCTCCAATGCCACACGGGAAGAATCCCATGCCTGACCTCATGGGGTAGGGCACAGCTAACATCAGTGCAAGGTCACCCTTTGGCCATGTGGGTAAGATGCAAGCAAGACTTTGCTGGCTTCAGTCCCACCCTCAAGGTTTCTTATTTTATACATGCAAATGTGTGTCCCAGAGTCTTAAAAAAAGTATCCAAAATTTGAAATTACTCTAGTCCCCAAACATGTAGAATAATGGAAAGTCAATCTGTATCAAAGACTAGGGGAGGCATTTGGTGGAAAGAAGCCCTGAGGTGGCTGGTCCTCAGAGCCTGCCTGTGCCCTAGTGCAGGGGTGGGTGGGGTGTCTGCCTGGGTCGAGACTTTTGCTAGCAGCCATGTCATCAGACTGACACTTATAGACACTTAATGGCATCTGCACTACCGTATGGCATACAGGCTGTCGTCTGCCTTCTTCCCCAGGGCAGGCTCTCTGCATACATTTGACTCAGGGGTGCCCACACTTAGGCTTAGAGGCATGTCTGGATCTTTGGAAGACACGGCTGGTGGCCTGAGGACAGCCTGGTGTGGCCACTGCTCCTTGCTGAATGACTAGCAATTAGATTTGTGCGGCTTTCAGACGATCTCATGTGGTCGGGGTGTAGCCTGGTTCTACATCACTAGCCTAGAGTACTCAAGGCCCTGGGTTTGATCCCTAGCATCACAACTGCCCCACAAGCAAAACCAAAATGATTTTATAGTGAGGCCTTCCTCATCCAGGGGCATGGCAGATGACGGAGACTTAACTGTTTGCTATTCCTGGTGGAGTAATACGGGCCATGTCTTAACTAGTGAAGGGGTAAACTGTTGGGTTGGTTCTTTTCCAAAGGCAGTGACTTGTCTGGCTAGGATTTCCCCTTCCCTCTCCCCTGCCCCCAAATTACAGTAATCAAAACATCCAGGTCATGTTTCCAAATTTCAATTTCATAAACTGAAAACACATTTTAGGTCTCAAGGGACCGAAGAAACCTTCATCTTGTTAACTCTGTAAGTCTTCGGTATTTATACAGCACGAATTCATGGAGCTCTTTCCTTTTTTAGATAAACTGGAAGGGTTGGCTGTTCCTTTGTTAAAACCTCTTCTTTTTCAAGTTCGGTTGTGGGGTGTGGTGGGGGGAGGTAGAAAAGAGAGGGGTTGTGAGCCTCCCGTTGTGGGTGATAGGAGCCAAACTTGGGTCTTCTGGAAGAGCAGGTAGCCTTAACCAACCCCAACCTTATTCAATTTAGTGTGTGTGTGTGTGTGTGCGTGAGAGAGAGAGAGAGAGAGAGAGAGAGAGAGAGAGAGAGAGAGAGAGAGAGAGATGCATATTTATGTGTATGTATACACACAGGAGTGTGACACCATGTTTGAGAACATCATTTGTCCTATTCCATCACTCTCCAACTCATTCCTTTGAGACAGGGTCTCTCCCTAAACCCATAGCTTGCCACTTGTCAGCGAGGCTGGTGGCCAGCAAGTCTCAGGGATGCTCCTATCCCTGCCTACCTGGTTTTTCACTTGGATGTTACACAGTCAAACTTTGGGTAGCCCTTAAGGTTTTTTTCTAATACTGTGATAAAGTCCAGGGCATCAGGAATGCTAGCAAGCACTCTACACTGAGCTACATCCCTGGTCCTTTTTAGGTTTTATCTTGATACAGGGCAGGCTCTTCGTAAGTTTCCACAAGCTATGCTTATACCCATGATCCTCCTGTCCTGCCACCCAGAGTAGCAGGACTTACAGGTGTGTGCCACCTTACACAGAGACTTCCAGTCGACTGTGGAGTACCGGTGTTTTTATACGGGTGGTGGAGCTTCGTGCTTCGGCCTTCATGCTTGTGGAACGAGTTCTCTTTGACACTGGGCCGCCTCCCTACTTCCATACGCCGCATCATAGCTTCCTTTTATTCTAAAAGTGCTTCCAGGGGCAGAAATGATGGAGGTTCTTGATTTACAGAAAGAAAACAAAAAATATGTCGAGAAAACTAAGATCTACAGTGAAAACCTATTTTCTATCCATGAAACGATGAAGAACGCAAAAAAAGAAATCGGTGCTGGTTTAGGGGTTGCACCTCAAAGTGCAGGCCGTGTGGCCACAAAGCAAATAAGAGCTTAATTAAGATGGAAATGATAATAAATCATAGGGTTTGGTAGGTACTGTTGTGGTTTCAGACATCCACTGGGGTCTTGGAACTGAATCTCTGTGGATTGAAGGCCTCGTGTTTCCCCGGGGATAATATGGCTGCATGCAGCATCGTGCCTTGTGGGCCGCCTCCAGCTGTTTCTTGGTTGCGGGCAGGTGGGTGGGGAGATGGGAGGATGGGCATGGAGGCTGAAGCTCTGCTGGGTCTGCAGTCTCTGTCCCAGCTGGACCCTGGCTCCAGGGTGTTGACAAGCCCCCCACAGCAAGAGACATTTCCCATGCACACATCTTCAGATGGTTCAGCTCTGTGTACCGGCGGACCCACATCAGCTCCCATGCACACATAGCACACAACGTGCTCTCTTTGGGTTTTATTGTTGTTGTTCTGAGCTTTCCTGTTTCGTTTTTTCATATAACTGCTCATTATTTAGCACAGAGATAGTGTGGGGTACAGTATTGCTAAGCTGTCTATCACAGTACATTTGGGGAGACTGGGAGAAACCTGGCCCAAGGGGAGAATGCTTCTAAAGGGAAGAATTCCCTCAGCTGAGAAGTATAAATTGGAATTGGGAAAATGCCTAAGTAAAAGCCTTGTCTCTTATATGAAAAGAGAGGGCACAGAACAGTCAAGGATATGAAAGTTAAATGTGCTGAACAAACAGAGCCAGCATCTGTGAGCGCAGGGAGAGACAGGGAGAGCCTGCATCTGTGATTGCAGGGAGAGGCAGGGAGAGCCTGCATCTGTGAGTGCAGGGAGAGACAAGGAGAGTCTGTATCCGTGAGTGTAGTGTGAGTTAGGGAGAGGCAGGGAGAGCCTGCATCTGTGAGTGCAGGGAGAGGCAGGGAGAGCCTGCATCTGTAAGTGCAGGGAGAGGCAGGGAGAGCCTGCATCTGTGAGTGCAGGGAGAGACAAGGAGAGTCTGTATCCGTGAGTGTAGTGTGAGTTAGGGAGAGGCAGGGAGAGCCTGCATCTGTGAGTGCAGGGAGAGGCAGGGAGAGCCTGCATCTGTAAGTGCAGGGAGAGGCAGGGAGAGCCTGCATCTGTGAGTGCAGGGAGAGACAAGGAGAGTCTGTATCCATGAGTGCAGGGAGAGGCAGGGAGAGCTGCATCCATGAGTGCAGGGAGAGACAGGGAGAGGCAGGGAGAGCCTGCATCCGTGAGTGCAGAGTGAGGCAGGGAGAGGCAGGGAGAGCCTGCATCTGTGAGTGCAGAGTGAGGCAGGGAGAGGCAGGGAGAGCTGCATCTGGGGGCTCAGTGGTGTAAAGAGGTAGGAAAGGCCGATAGCAGTGACAGTTGGAAGAAATGCAGCTGGAGAGAGGTGAGTTAGTCAGCTTTCTACAAAAATATCCGATAAACTTAACAGGGGGGAAGGTTCATAGTTTTAAAGACTGTTGCCTTAGGTCTATGGCAAAGCAGCTCACTTCATGGCAGTCAGGAAGCAGGGAGAGGAGAGGGGCCTGGTTTCCTAGTCTCTCAATGACCTAACTTCCTCCCACGGGGCTCCACTTCCGAAGGAGTCTACCATCTCCACAGAGCTCACAGGCTGGTGAGGAAGCTTTCAGCACAGGAGCTTTGGGGGGAATATTCCAGAGTCAATGAGCCAAAGGGCTTCTTACAAAGGTACAGTGGCCAGGTATAAAAGGTTATATCATCTTTCAACAGTGCCGCAGGCTAGCCCAAGTCTTCAATATGTGAGCCTTGAGGACATTCCACATCCTAGCTATAGCAAGAGGGCTGCTCGGTGCACTTTGGTTGGAGATCTGAGGTAGAGTGCATTTGAGCAGGTTTGCATATTGGTTGGTTAGGGACATGGATAAGTCAGGCACATGGCATGATGGGAGACAGTGAGTAAGTCAGGGCACGTGGCATGTTGGGAGATGGCTTTGGCAGTCCCAGGGCAGAGGAGTAGATGATGGTGATGCTTCATCTACAGGTGTTTGGAGGAAGAACTGCTTCCGCTTTGTTAGATAGGAGGAGGCAGACTGGGAGGGGCTGGGGGGTCTTCTCGGATGTTCCCCAGGTGGCTGTGAGGAGCAGCAGGGAGAAGTGGAAGAAAAGGATGGCCCAGGTTTCAATGTCAAGATGCAACAGCAAGGTGGAGACACTCGGGATGCTGTAGGCAGTGAGTGAGTGGCTCTGATGCTCAGGGGCCACTGTAAGAAGCTTCAGAGCAAGTGAGCTCTCTCAAGAGGTTCCTATGGAGAGATCACAGACAGACAGACAGACAGACAGACAGACAGGCAGGCAGGCAGGCAGGCAGGCAGACAGGCAGGCAGAGTGCCTCTGGTACCTGGCTGAAGAAACCTACAAAGACAGAAGGAGCCTTTTTATGGGAAGATGAAACTCAAGAAGAATGCCATAGAAGATGTGTTCAGGACAGGGCAAGCTGGACTGTGTCACAGTGACACTAAGCACTGGCATGTGTCCCCAGAGTTCCTTTGAATCCTTGCCAGGAGGTGTGTCGGGGCCATGGTGGGCGCTGTGGAGACAGGGATGAGAGGAGGTGAGCATGCAGCAGAGGGGAGGAGTTCAGGCAAGGCAGGGTGTGCCAGGGAGGAAGGGGCAGGAAGGGCCATGAGAGCTAGAGAGCAGGGGTGGCCAGGGGCGGAGAGGCAGGGGGTCATCCAATCCCAGAGAAGGATGGGAGCGGTTCGGAGGCTGCAAAGGTTGTGCTGGTGTTTCTGCTTCTGGGTGAATGTGAAGGGCTGGGTGCGTGGGATGGGAAGGTTGGGGCAGAGGTTTAAAGAGCCTGGAACTGAGAGGGACAGAAAGAGGGAGGGTCCCGGGCATCCAAGGGAAAGATGTGTGCCTCTGGCAACCCCTCCCTGTCTCTGGCTGGGCAGTGGCCTGCTCCCTGTCGAAACCCCTGCCCAGGTGTGGTATCAATCTTAAACCTGAGCCTTCTCTACCCACCCAAGGGTAAGTTTGTAGGCTCTTGGCTGTCCAATGGAATTTGATGATGTTCTCCTCACGGTGGTCAGACTGCAGGGGAAGCCTGCAAGGCCGTGTGTGGGGGGGCTTTGGGGGAGGGGACCGAGGACAAACAGAAGGGGCCCAGGGCAATGTGGCCTGCAAAGGAAAAGTGTCCTGTTGCAGATGTTCCCAGGAGGGCTGGGGGTGTGATCAGAGCCTGGCCCGGTGCCCCCAGCACATCTGCAGCTCAGCTGTCTCTGGGTTCACACAGCATATGGCTCTTGGGTGGGTGTGCAGCAGAGCAGGCCGCAGCTTTGCTGCTCATGAGAAAGTCTTGCTTCAAAGAGATTGGCTTTGTTTTCACCGGGCTCTGGGGGTGGGAAGTGAGTCTAAACAAAAACTAGAACCTCTGAAGAAAACAGGAGAGGGACTCAGTCCCTTCACACAGCTTTAGTATCTCAATGCGCAGCCATGTGCTGAAAATGCCATGTCACGGACTGACTCTCCAGCAGCGGCCCTTTTGTGGGTAACAATAACCTGTGCCTCATGAACACACGGATTCTGAGGCGGAGAGGATGTAGCCACACCCTGGAATGTGGTATGTTTCCTCCCCTGCATGTTAGTTACAAATAAAGACGTTTCTCTATGATGGCCTATACCCCAGGCACCCCAAAGATGCCCCTTTGTGTGCTGTTGTGGGTACTGGGTTGCTGTATCAGCTTCCCTGCTGGTCTGTGGGCCCTAAAGTCAATTCATCTTTGTGGCCCTAGTCCCTGTGACCCCAGGCTGTGATGACAAGTGTAGTGATGAATTCTGAATTGCCTGTGGGAACTAAGGTATGTTTATAAAGAGAGATCCTCCAGTCCCACTGAATAGCACGGGGAGAGACAAGATCTGTCTCACGACACCTGTCACACTCAGTAAGAGCCATGACTTGTCACCAAAACAGTTTCCAAATAAAATCTTGTCATTGTCTCCTTTATCTCAGAGCCTGCAGTGGCTCCTTCTTCCCTCTGTGTTCTCTGTATTCTCAGCCTGGCTTTCTCCTGGGATCCACTAAGGATACTTCCATGGGAGCTTCCATGGAAGGGAGAGGCTTCTTCCTGCCTCTAAGGGCAACTGCTCATCCCGCCCCTGCCACGTACCTCTGGGTTCTTGTAGCTAAAGCACACTTCTGAGAGGCAGCAAATGAAGAATTAATGTTGCCCAGGTTACGAATTCAAAATGCTGCAGCCACTATGAAAAATAGCACGGAGGTTTCCCAATTTTTAAATTACAAAGTCAACAGCATGATCCAACAATTAAGCTTTGGGTCAAGGAAAAGAGTCTCACTGTGTTTCCTAGGCTGGTCTTGAACTTATGATCCTCCTGCCTCAACTTGCCAAATAGCTGGAATTATGGGTATAACCTACCATACCTAGCCAAAAATTCTACCTCTGATTATTCACCCCAAAGAATTAAAAGTAGGACCTTGAACAGATGTTTGCACATTCAAGTTCATAGCAATGTTATTCATAGGAGCTGAAACAGGAGCAATCCAAGTGTCCACCAATGGGTGGATGAGCAAATAAGCAAGATGTGCTATAGGTATACAGTGGAGTATTATTCACCCTTAACCAGGAAGGGCATTCTCACACACACTACAAAATGGATGAGTCTCAAAGACATCATACTAAGTTAAATAAACCAGTCACAAAAGGGCAAATATTACTTCTAGTCGGTCTGCTTCATAGGAGATGCCTCAAGCAGGCAAATCTATTGATGGAAGAGGCTAAAGAGAAGAGAAAGGAGACCCCCATGCTAATGTGGACAGCATTTTTGGTTTGAAAAGAAGTCAGACCTCCTAGGGTAGTGCTTCTCAACCTTCCTAATTCTGTGACCCCCCCAACCATAAAGTTATTTTTGTATCTACTTCATAACTGTAATTTTGCAATTTTTATTAATTGTTATATAAATATCTGATATGCAGGATATCTGACATGTGGCAAGTTAAAGGCAAGCCTGGGCAATTTAGCGAGACCATCTCAAAATAGTTGTTAAAAGATGGGGCCTGCAGACACAGCTAGCTCAGTGGTAGAGAGCTTGCCTGCCATGTGTGGAGCCCTAGGTTCAGTCCCCAGTGTATGCACACACATGCACACGCACATGCACATATCCCCAGTGTATACACACACATGCACACACACACATATCCCCAGTGTATGCACGTGCATGCACACGCACAAGTGTATAGATGCTTGAGGGTGCCTGTGCATGCACACACGTACACACATATTACATTGCAAGCCTGTGCTGTAATGTATTTAGCAGTCACTTCCACTGTTCTAAGTTGTCTGCTTCTAAGTCTTACTGCAGAGAACAGCCTCCTGCACACACATCTGCCTGTGAGTTACACACCATATAATGTTTCAGTCATGAACAGACCACACATTTGGCTGTGATCTTTAGGAGCACATGACCTAGTGTTGCCTCTTAGGCTGTGTTAACATCATTCTGTGATGTGCGTGGTCATCTAAGGTGCAGTTGCCAGGACATAGCCCCATTGTCCAGTATCCTTTGACTGAACATCAATATTCAACACCCAGTTTCACTGTGACAAATCCCTAGACAGGATGCACCAGGACAGACAGCACTTGGGTCTCTAAAGCTTCATTTACATAGCATTTCCAAATTGCCATCCAGAGAGACACTGCTTAGTTCCAACTTCCCACCCCACGCCAGCACCAAATAGCATTAATCACAAAGACACTTGTGTCAAGTCAATACGATGTATCTGAGAAGCTAACACATGGTAATCATCACGATTTTCCAGGAATGTTGAAAATTCCGTTTGTTTCTCCTGAGGAGAGCTTGATGCCCCCTTAACATGGACACATCATCTCAGGGACACGGCTTCAGAGATGTTCTAGAGACATGTGTGGCTTGTCTGGAAGGCTGGCTGTGGTGCACTGTGGGTCACTGCAGAGCAGGATGAGTCTGGGACGAGACACTCTCCTCCCCCAGGACTTCCTCCAGGGCTGACTGGAGGAAGGAGGGACCCGGAAGTTCCTGCGACCATAGCTCTTTGGAGAACACTTGGTACCCACAACAAAGATGTCTGAACACTTTGACTCTCTGGGCAAGAACACAGCCCACTGGCAATCTGCAAATGCAGTCTTATTTTAGAATCCAAGAGAGAATGAGTGACAGCTCAGTGCTGCAGATTAGGGCTTCCCTTCAAGTTGTCCATTTCCAACCTTGAGCCCTCCTTTTGTTCCTGAAATTTAGCTGTGGTTACAGATTCTAAGTCGAGTCTCTGTCATTGTACACATGAGCACCCACATGAGCACCCACAGAGAAAATTCTTTCAAGATGATCTCCAACTCTTCTTTTGGTGTCTCTAATAATGTTTTAAACATTTTAATAAAAAGTGAACAAAATTAAAAGATGGTAACAGGAAATAATTCATATAATTTCAAGTTCTTTGTTCCTCCATTTTTAGTTCTGGTTACTAAATGCCAATCACAATCATATCACACATGATACCCTTACCTTAGAGGAAATGAACATTTTTCTGCATTGGAAAGCTGTCTTCCTAATTGTTCTCAGTGGCTCCACAGCCATCCATCTGAGGCTTGCACCACACTTGCTCTTGGCATGGAACTCATTCCTGGGTTTTTGTCAATGCATACATGGCTCCTCATCCAAAGGGTTGTTTTGTTGAAGATAAATCTCAGGACTGTCTTTTCTAGAAATGTCTCTTTGTTCTGAATACATAGTGTTTCCTGAAAGGGTTGTATCGAGTTCTGCTGCCACTGTAGCTGAGTAAAGAGCCTGACGCTCCAGAATGATGTCCCAAGTCAGAGCACCAGCACCCACAAAAAAATCCTTGCATAGCGGCAAATGCCTGCAATTCAAGCACTGGGGAGGCAGAGATGAGTGGGTTCCTGGGGCTCACTAGCCAGTCAGCTCATCCTAATTGGTGAGCACCGGGTCTCAAAGAGAGACCTTTTCTCAAAAAATAAGATGGACAATTCCTAATACTGACACCCGAGGTTAACCCCTGGCCTCCACACTCAAGCACACACATGTACACATGTTCTCGCACATAGGGGTACCCCCACATATGATCATGCACGCACCCACATTTTCTTTTTAAAAGGAATTGAAAGTGTAGGTTTACTGAGGCCTTTTAAAGATCAGTATGCTCAGAGCTGTGCTTAGGATATGGTTTTGGTGGAAAAACCTTCTGACTCTCCTACGAACAGAAATGAATGGAAATCATATTATCAAATCCCTATGAGTTTTACAGAAGTTGTCCACATTCTTGATTTCTATGAAAATGTAGAATTTGTTGCCTAAGCTCATCTTGAAATCCTGGGCTTGAGCTACCCTCCTGCCTCAGGCCAGGAGTAATAGCTGGAAACAGGCACAGGACAACACACCCAGCATAAAAATGCAATAAGAACATTTTATTCATCAGCTGTCCACACAACAGTGTGCTTCTTGCGAGTGATCTCATCTGGTATATGACCTTGTCATGTCACGGCCGTCCTAGTTTGGATGTGAGCACAAGGATGAAATTGCCTAACGATGTATTCTCAAGCGTGTTCACATCCATAAGCTACTGTGACTGTCTGTGACTTAAGTAGCAGCTCAAGAGAAAACAGATGATCAGTAACTAGCAAGCATGTGTTTAAATTATCTAACTAATTGCTAGAGCTTGGGTGTGGTGTAACTATTTAATTATATCCCCCGCAGGTCCCCAGTGATAGAAGAATGGCATTAGAAGGTGCTATGGAGCTTCAGGGAGCCTTGGGTCACTGGGTTATGCCTTTAGAAGGTAGTAATCCTGGGACAGTTGTTACAAGAGCCTACACTTGTCCAACTAGGCCTTTAAAACCCTGACCTGAGATGAAAATGCTTCCTCCCAACATATGCTCCTAACATACCATCAGCCATGCTATGTTAGGTGATGTGGGGTCACAGGGCAAGCTCCCACTGAGCCTCTACTATTCCATTTGAACTTTGAAAGTATGAGCTAAATTATTTTTATAAAACACTGTGCTTCAGGTATTTCATTATAGTAGTGAAAAGCTGACCACTGCAAATGCATTAATGGTCCTAGGAACAGCTGTTCAAGGAATCACCTTATGCTGGGCATGCAGAGAACGCCTTTTGCTTGAGTGGCACTGTGTAGTGACTTAGATGGTGGCTAAGTCCATGTAGCCATAGCAGAAAGGCCATGATGGTGGGGGACAGTCAGGGAAGCAGAGACAGGGAAGGTCAGAACCTTGGAGATCAGCCGGAGCTTTGCATCTCAAACGTAAGTGTGCCTGGGCGGGATCAGCAGGGCTCAAATACACTACAGATTCTCCTTCAGCAGCAGATCCAGCATGATGCCCCAAATCTTGCCTTTCTAGAAGCTAATAGAAACCATCTCAGGAGATAATTTAAACCATCCATGCATGAGTGGGGATCCTGACCAGCCCTGGAAGCAGAGTCCCAGAGAGGAACGGGCACTCGTCCGGTGTCACATAGCTTGGCAGCTGTGGCAGGCTTATAAACAGTTGGAGTTCCAGCTCAGGACATAGTTAGCAAATAGCAGTCTATACAGTTGGAGCTGTTTGAGGAAAAGATCACTTATGCCGTGACTTCTCAACACCAGGCACTTCTTGTGTTTGATCCCACTTAATCCTGCTGATACCGCTACAAGATAAGTAGTTGGTTCCTATTCCCCAGAGGGAAGATTGAGCCCTCTGACAGCAAAGCAGATCGCCCAAGGTCAAGCTAGTTTTGCCTTGTAGGTCATTCAGCTTTATACCCGTGACTTTTCACAGTCTGAGCCTCATTCATCAATGCCAGCGCTGATGTGTCCACGCATCACACGTCCACCATGGATAGAAAATATTCATGGTGGGAATACTTGTGCGTGTACTACACATGTGTAGACATTTCCTCCCTGTGATTATCCCCTAAACAGTACAGTATAACAATTATTTACATAGTGTCAACACCGTGTGGGACTTCAGGAATGATCTAGAGCAAAGTATAGAGTGGAGTGTCCTTGGGGAGGCTGAGCTCTGACGTCATCATCTCATTTGCTGTTCTTGTCTGATCCTAACCCCACCTGGCCGACGACTGTCCAGTTAGAAACTTGTCCTACCTCTGTTTGTGTTGCTGTAATGAAACACTCTGACAAAGGGCAACGTAAAGTAGAGGGAGTTTACTTGAGCTCACAGTTGCAGGTTGTATGTCCAGCCCTGCAGGGAAGTGATGGCAGCAAGCCACAGCTGAGAAGACGGGTCACAGCACTTCTACAGTCAGACAGACAGACAGAAATGAAGGTGTGCATTCATGCTCATTTACTTGCTTGTGCTCAGCTCCCTTTCTCCACTCTTACACAGTTCAGGACCTCTACTTAGGGAATGGTGCCACCCACAGTGGATTGGGTCATCCCATGTAGGTTAACATAATTAAAGAATTGCCCACAGACAAGACCATAGGCCAACCTAATGTGGAAAAATCTTCACTGAGATGCCCCAGTGTCTTCCTTTGACTTCTGCATGGGTTTGTACACACACACACACACACACACACACACACACACACACACACACACCAGAGAAAGACATTGGATGCCCTGCTTTGTCTCTCTTCTTACTCCTTGAGACATGGTTTGTCACTGAACCTGGAACTAATCTGGCAGACAGCAAGCCCCAGTAATTCTCCTGTCTCTACCTCCCCACTGTGCTGGGGTTTCAGATGGTTTCAGAACTGGAACAAGGAGCCATCTCCCCAGCTCACTGTGTGGTTTTTATTGTCAGGATATATTTCTGTCTTAGGAAGACCAGGTGAAGAATGTGTGCATGATTCTACCTTTCACATAATATATATATGTGCATATATATATACACATACACATTTGTTTTATGTTTAAAAAAAGAAATTGGAGTATAGAGAGATGGTTCGGCAGTGAAGAGCGCTTGCTGCTCTTGCAGAGAAATGAGTTTCCAGGACCCATGTCTGGTGGCTTACAATCTCCTGTGACTCTAGTTCTGGGCTACCCAATGCCCTCTCCTGGCCTCCATGGGTACTGTACTCATGCGTACACATACCCCTTACACACACACACACACACACACACACACACACACTTAGAAACAAAGTTTTTAAAAGAAAATAAGAAACAGTAGTTGAAAAAGCCACTCACAGTGCAACCTCATTTTGAGAGTTGTCTTTAGGACCTTATAAACTGTTTATGTAACTGAAAAACAAAATTAAACCGACAAGAATAAAAAAGGTCTCCTAACAGGGAACACAAATGGAAACAAATGGCTCCGTATACACAATTGGTGACTTAACCTCACAGAGACTGCTTCAAGTGACTTAGACACAGTAATTTGTGCATTCCAAATGGAACAAAGAGATAAAAAGAACCGCCAATAAAGCCTAAACTGGATTCAGTAGTCTTATTGTTGGTAATAAAAATGGCACTGCTGTTTGGAAACTATTCTACAAACACAGCCATGCACAATTATGTTCATGTCTTTGGAACCCAAGGTTTCCATCATAAGAAATAGGTGTAAGTATCAAACCTGGTTAGAAATGTCATCATTAGCAAGAACTAGAAGCGGCGCTATAGTGCAAATGTCATGTTACTGTCTTTAGAGGCTACCACCGCCTGGCCCACTTGGAGACTCTGGCCTGGGCTCAGACCCCATCTTCCCCCCAACTGTGTTTCCACTGAGCTAGGCATTCATCACCGCTCTGATGCCCTGGGGTCTAGTTTTTGGATGAGCAAGAGCAAACGGTCCTACTTCTAAGGCTCCTCTGTTCCCAGAATCATTATGGAAAACGTGGCCTGGGGGTGGGCACCTGGTTTTCCAGATCTTTCCCCCTCTGGATACATGCCAGCTGTTGTTCACATGTGCAGGCCGCAGTAGACTAGGACACCCAGGAAGCATGTGGCCTCAAAATACTGTCAGCCATTTGGTCCAACTGGAAATACCTTCACCAGGGACTGGAAAATACCCAGAGGCTGTGCCAGGACAGGCGTAAGTCATGAACAGTGCTGGGCAGGCAGCTACCATGGCTGGTTTCTGTTTTCCTGTGTGTATTTGTCCAGTCCACGTCTCCAGTCTCCCAGCAGCCCTTGGCCTCCCGTGTTTGTCAGGCTCTGGTTTAGGGCTGCTTGCATGTAGGGGTCTGGCCCATCAGAAGCCTCGCTTGAGGTCTGAAGAGTCCTGTAACCATGGTCTTGGGACCCAGTTTAACTGGGTTTTCATCATCTGTGAGGCTCACATAGGGCTCAGCTGGCCAGACCTCCTGGGTTCTTCCCTCTGCAGGTCTGAACCCTCCTTGCTAGCAGGCTGACTCAGGTGTGTGGTGTTCCGTTGTGTTGAACTCCAATGCCTGGACACAGTGTAAGTCTGGACTCCATTCTAATCCTGCCTTGATCCTCCCAGACCTGTCCGTTCTGAGTGACCATTGACTATGGTACTTCAAGTTTAACTGCCCCAGCTCCAACCCCAGTGGCTGGCCCTACCTGGAAATATCTTCTCATAAGATCAGTATTAGACAAGAGCCTTAGGGTAGACCCTGATCCCGTATGACGGTGTCTCTATGAAAACACCTAAGGCACAGAGGCAGACCCCAGGGGAGAGAGGCACATGGGGACAAAGCCTGACATTGGAGTGATGCATCTACAAGTCAAGGGATGAGGGTCTGTAGCCTTACCCCACTTCCTGTTCACTCTGTGCCTCTTGTGTGTGACAGCGATGTGACCAGCCAGCTTCCTGCTGTCCCGTGCCACGCCTCCTTCCCCCCCATGATGAACTTTGTCCCTCTGGAACCATAGCCTAAAGTCAACCTTTTTCTCCTTAGGCTGCTTTTTGTTGGTGTATTTTAATCGCAGCACAGATTGATATAGCACAGCTGACTTTCTTTTTGATATTGCCCTGGCAAGAGAACAGGGTGGGTGCTGATGTTCTGCCAGTTAGAACCCAAAGTCCAGGTTCCTCCCTTGTGGCCACTGACGTCTGAGGAAGGGTTCTTACTGAGACTATGTTAGGTTCGAGGTTCTGGCTGCCCAGGTGGTCTCCAGCTGGAGTGTGTTAGGGTGCCTCATACAACTGCTCAAAGGCAGGAGTCTAGACTTCCCTCAAGGCTTTGGTGGTAGTCGTGAGAGTGGAGTCCAGTAATTATTGTCTAAGTCTTCCTTGGTGCCTGAATGCATCTTTCTTGGGCCAGTGGCCAGAATAAGATGGCTGTTATTAGGACTCCATCCTCCCTTTTGGCCTGTGCCCATTCACCAGGTTTCTGTACTTTTTAGAATCTGGGACAAATGAAGCAAAAAATAAAGTGCAGAGAACTCTCGGCTGTGAAACCTTGTCCTGGTCCACCATCCTTCTCCACCTTAATAAATTTCTTTTGCATTTATTTATTTATTTATTGTGTGTGTGTGCATGCGTGCGTGCGTGTGTGTGTGTGTGTGTGTGTGCGCGCGCGCGGGTGCTGTCAAGTTTGGTAGCAAGGGCTTTTACCTGATGAAGCATTTTGCTACATTGTCTTTTTAAATGTAGTCTCTTCACTATTTGTCCTGTTGTTTCTTTTGGGGACTCATTCTGTGTCCTGGATCTTTCATGTGTTTCCTATCTGCTACTGTTTGCATTCTTGGCAATCTCTTTGGGTGTGTGCCCCACTCATTGATTCTCTCTTCAGCTACATCCATTTTTATTTAATCCATTTTAAAATCTCAGTCACTGTACTGTCTGTGGGTAGCAAAGTCTATAACTCCCTCTTCGTGTTTTCATTCGATCATAATCTCTTCTTGCTTTCTCGTCTTCATAGTTGCATCTTCTTTTATGTAAATGTTTCACACATAATCATTCTGTAATTATGTTCCTGGAGATTGCAATAAGAGACAGAAGTGTCCCTGTTGTTCTTCATTTCTGCTGACTGTCATTCACAGGCCCTGACTTCACACAGGGGCTGACTGTTGAGGGTACTCTATAGGTTTCATCAGTCACAATGGGGCAGTTTCCCCTTTGGCTTAGTCTGGCCTCCTTTGGCTATCAGCTTGGGAAAGCCCTGTGCTGGACATGAGTCAGCCGTTCCTGAGGATCCTGGGATTTCAACTCAAAATGTCCTTGCTGCTGACCAAAGACTCTGCCCTAACAGCCCTGCTTCTGTCACTCTTGGTCTTTGGGCTGCTCCCGCATCCCACCCTCCTCCTGGGCTCTGGCTCATTATGTATGACCGGGAACTGTGTATAACCCACAGGCTTTGAATAAACCATTCCCTTCTTTTAACAGCAGCACTTTCTGGAGATTATTTCCTGTCGAGACATCCATAATAGTGGATGCAGAGTTCTGAGATGAGGAGTTTAACCCTTCAGCTAGGAAACCAAATGTTTTCCAAGTCCTTGGGAATTAGGCAAGTGTGTAATCCTTTCAAATCCACACAAGGCCTTGAAAATCAGGCCTCTGGTGCCATAGTTTCAGAAGGAGGCTGGCCACCGGGTTCTCTATAGGAGATTCCACATAGGGAATTTCTTTGAGAATCCGGTACCAGAAAAATCTTTGTCTTGCCAGAGGGTTTGGCGGGCTTCCTCTCCTGATAGTAAGAGCTGTATAATACATCTTATTTCCCCTTTTGACCAAGCTGCCAGGAAGCACTGGTGGAAACAGATGCTTTTTTAGTCTCTGGGACTGTTTTCCACCTGGTTATGGCTTTCACTCTGTATCTAAGCACATCAGCCTTTAGAACTCCTTAACGAAAGAAGCAAATTGCAAGTAAATCAAGTTAAAGTTTGTACTCTACATTTGTGTTTCCTTCTCTTGTTTTCTTAAAATGTTCAAGGGAATAATATCTGATATTTATGCAAATTCATCTGGCTACACTTTCCAAGAACTAGGATCCAAGGCATTAATGAGTGCAGCTATTGAACCACCGGAAGCATCGCTACCTCTGTCTTTTTCATGCAAACCTCCATGTCCAGGTTGCTCTGAACTGGGGTTCTCTACTCACCTCCTTTTGTCCTTCCTCACCTACCAAGCAGGGTGCATGAACTAACTTAGGTCTAGGGATATAGCTCAGTTGGTGGAGTACTTGCCTAACGTTCCTGAAACCCTGGGTCAATCACCAGGCATGGTAGTGATTGCCACAAATTGCAACGTTCAGGAGGTGGAGGCTCTACCATCAAAAATTCAAGGTCATCTTCAGCTACATATTGAGTTCAAGACTTGCCTGGGCTACGTGAAAACAATTCAGCCATGGATCCACTGTGGTACCTCCAGAGCAGCAAGTATGTGAATACACAGTTCTGTTCAAGTGCATTCACTGAGCTCTGCCTCCTGCCCTGTCCCACCTGTGGATTCTGCAATGTTGCCTGTAACCCTAGTGCACAGGAGTGAATCAAAGTGCTAAGGACATGGGCTCTGGAGCTGGACCCAGATTCCCATCTCCTGTCTGCTCACCAAGTTCTTACTGTGTGTGTTAACTTCTGCCTCAGCAGCAATCTGACTCTGCCACCAAAACAGCTAAGGTACGTCATCACCTGTCGCCAGGTGCCTTTCCACCCTCAGCTATGTGGCATATGCACCCCTTAAAAGTGCCCGACCAGCACAGACCAGCCAGGGTCCAAAGAAAGCTACAATCGAATCTTCCGATGACATGATGACCTTATACTAAGCCCCGCCTCTCAAAGGTCCCCCTATCTCTACTGCACTGAGGACCAAGCTTCCAGTACCAATGCCTTTAGGGCTTGCTCAAACCAGGGAACCTTTTTGCCTCTCCTAGTAGAGACTAAATGATTTCTGATCTGGCCTTCTCTCCATGTGTCTATGGAATCAAAACCGAATGTGGCCTTCTGGGCAACCGAAAGCTAATTTTATTGAGGACTGTTTGTAGATGTAATTGAGTCACCCTGGGGTATTAGAAGACCAGAACTTACCCACACATACACCTTTCACCCCTACCCTCTGTGGTTTCTCCAATAGTAGAATTGGAAACAGACCGCATGGCCAGAACAAACCCTCATGCTCCATACACAGGAAGGAGGGGCTTAACATTCAGCTACATTCGTGCTAGGGTCTCTTGCCCCATAAAAGTCTGTTCTGGGATTTGTGAAAGAAACAGGTTTTAGGTTGGCAGGAGCTTGTGGCCTGGTGTGATTACATGTGTTGTTCCCTGTTTGGAGGATTTGGTTTTCTACAAAGACTACCCTGTATAGTCCTAATGGCACACAGCCCACCCACCAGGTGAAGGTGTTCCCTGGAGCCAGGCACCTCTGCCTCCAACTGTCTTGTAGTCATTGTTATTCCTGACATGAGAGTCCCCTCTCGCCTACTCAGGCCTGGATGGGTGAACAGAGAGGGTTCCTTCACAGAACTTTGTCTGTCTGTCTGTCTCTGTCCTCTGTCTCTCTCTTTATCTCTCTCTGTCTGTGTGTCTGTGTGTCTGTCTGTCTGTCCTCTCTCTCTCTCTCTCTCTCTCTCTCTCTCTCTCTCTCTCTCTCTCTCTCTCTCTCAGCACCCTACAAGTGAATGACCCACCCAAGAGGCAGGCCTCAAGAAGTTATTCACAGACGGAGTAACATAATGCTGCTGTGACAGTCCCTTGCAAGATGGCCTGGTGACTGACCCTAAGACCCCAATGTGTCAGCCTGATGGCCCATGTGGACAGAGAACCCACAGGTCACCATGGCGTGGGGACCCCTGCCCCCTGCTTGACAGTGGCCCTCTTGACCCTCTCTGAGTTTCCTGAATTGAAATCACCCTTGCCCTCTTTTGCTTCAGCTGCCAGCTTGGCACAGCCCAGAGTCATCTGAGGGAGTCTCAGTTGAGGGACTTTCTGGGTCACATTGGCCCGTAGCCATGCCTATGAGGGATTGTCTTCATTGATAATTGATAAGGAATGGCCCAGCCATTGCACCATCCCTAGGCAAGTGGTACTGGCTCATATATGAAAGCTAACGGAGCAAGCCAGGAAACAGTGTCTCCTACCTTGGGTTCCTACACTGATTCCCTCAATAATGGATTGTGACCTGGAATTGTAATATTAAATAAACGCTTTCCTTCCTGAGGTTATAGTGTTTGCCTTGAGCTAGTGAGTGGTGTTTCACTTCTTGGTGGCCAGAAAGCAGAGAGAAAACAGACCAGCATCCTGAAACCCAGCCCTCCCCACTTTGCTGCTGCTGCTGTTTTTAAGACAGATTCTTGTGTGCCCTAGACTGGTCTCATGTTTGCAGTGAGGCTGAGGATTATTTTGAACCCTGACCCTCCTGCCTTCATGTCCAGAGGACTGGAATCAGCAGTGTGTACCACCATACCTGATTTCATGCACTGCTGGAGATTAAACCCAGGGCTTCATGCCTGCTAGGCCAGCACTCTGTCAACTGAGCTACATCTCCAGCCTCACCAAAGTCCCCTTTGAGAACATTCCCCAATGGCCTAAAGCCTCCCCCTTGCCACTGTGAAGCATGCAGTTGTATTCCCAGTGATGCAATTGTATCCCTAGTATGCAATTGTATCCCCAGTGATGCAGTTGTATTCCCAGTGATGCAATTGTATCCCCAGTGATGCAGTTGTATCCCCAATGATGCAATTGTATCCCCAGTGATGCCGTTGTATCCCCAGTGATGCAATTGTATCCCCAGTGATACAGTTGTATCCCCAGTGATGAAACTGTATCCCCAGTTGTGACTCAGGCTCTGTGGACAAAACAGGTTTTGGAACTGCCCATGTGCAGGTCCTGGCTCCCAACCTCAATAGCTATGTTACTTTGGGCAGGTGGGTCATAGGTTCATGAGTCCTCATTGCTTCTGCTACAGACTCAGGTTGGATGACATCATCTGTTCCATTCACAATCCTGCACAAGGCATGCACTAGCTTGTCAAGTACTGAGTGAATGTTGGTTGTCACCATTGGCATCACCATTCTTCATCTAACCACTGACATTGTTCTCATCCTAATGAAGAGCCAGGTCTCACTCAGAGCCTGGCTGACCCTGTGTGCTGTCGTGGATCAGGGATACCAGGGTAACAGGAAACCTGGGTGTTTTGGAAAGTGGTCCCTCTTAGAACCCTGATGGTGTTTTGATGCCAGATGTGGCATTCAATCCAGAAACCTCCATCAGATCTGGTTTCTGTACTTTCCAGGATCCTAAGACATCTGTGTCCTTGTGTTCCGGGGGACACCACCCTAAAATGGCACCTCTGACACAGAAGGTGCAGATGCCTTCAGAGGTCCTCTCAGCTTCTTTCCCAGATCCACCTCTGTGAATGTCTAGCCACAACAATGAAACACCTGACCTCCAGTACTTTCCCCAATAAATCACTAATTTGATTTCCCCAGACAAGAAGGGGGACATTGCTTGGCAGTAGAAATATTTGCTGCCCAGATGAGAATCATTTTCGGGGAACCCACCCAGATATTTCCTGGTATTGGTAGGGAGAGTGGTGGAAAGAGAGAGCAGATTCAAGCCAAGTAAAAGAGCAGAGCTTGGAAAGCCACAGCTTTGGGGTGACACAAGTAAGTGACAGATAGGTGACATAAGAAACCTCTTTGGTTTGAGTCCCAAGGCAGCTTCCTTGTGTACACAGACGTGCAGCCCCAGGGAATTGTCCCAGTGAGTCTAGGCTAATCCCGGTCAGTTTCCGTTGTGTTCCATACTATCTCAAAATTCTCCTGCCCTCCCAGACATCTTGGCAGCCATGGCTGCTTCTGGCTAGATGCTGGTATCTTCCCATCTCCCATGTCAAGACTTTCAGCAGAGCTCAGAAAGTGCTTTCATCTCTGATACCCAAGTAGAAAGCCAACCCGGATGCCCACAGGCACCATCTGGTCCAAGCCAGCCTGGCCTGCTGTGCCGCACCCACTGTGACTAGATTCTCATGTTCTCACCATCCCAACCACATCATCATGTGTCCATGTGCGGAGCCCCACCTGTTGGTGAGATTAGGGGGCAAGATTCCATAAATTTAGTTTCTCACCAGACTTCATTGTCTCATCTGCAAAATGGGCATGAACATCTACCTCATCCAACTGTTGTCAGCATCCTGGTGACAAATGTAATTGCTCAATTCTTTTCTTACATTGATTGTGTGTGTGTGTGTGTGTGTGTGTGTGTGTGTGTGTGTGTGTGTGTGTGTGTGTGTACAGGAGGGCAGTACAAGCATGAGTACCACAGAGCCCATGTGGACCTCAAAACACTTGCAGAAATTGATCTTCTTTCCACCATCTGGGAAATCAAACTCAAGTCATCAGGCTTGGTGGCAAGCACCTTTACCCACTGAGCCATTTAGCTGGCCCTACTGCGCCCGTTCAGAGTCCGTTTCTAAAGTAATTCTATCCTTCCTAACATGGCCTTATGTGCCATGCTTCAAAAGCTTTTCTTCTCTTCCCTCTGCCTTCCTGGGGAGGACACGAAGACTGTTGTAAACACACACATTTTCTCTTGCTGGTTTGTGTTTCTGGGACAGACCTTCAAATACCCTGCAAGGTCTTTGCTTCCCAATTAGGCAACATGAACAGTAATTAACCAACCACTTCTCTTTTGGGCCGAACTGTCTAGAAGACCTTGTGGCGCCTAATAAAGAGGCTTGAAAGACACTCTAGGGGGACAATTCTACTTGGGCTGTCTGCTTCTGATTTAAACAAGCCATTTGTTTTCAGGCAAGATGGATTGCAGGGTTCTGTCAGCAACTCGGGACCCTGGGTACATAGGGCTAGAACTGGAGTACTCTGTTTTGGCACAGGGAAGATCTGTGTCTCCTCAGCTGCTCTGCCTCTGTCCCTACACACATTGCTATCGTCCCCACATACCAGTTGTTGGCTGTCCTGATCAAAGCTTTGAAATCTTCAGGCTGATTCGTTGGCTTGGCTGTTTTCTGAGTCCTTGGGGCTACCTATAGACAACCTCTCCCATCCTATAGACTGATGCCAGCAGTGACACGCTCAGCCTCTTGCAATTCTTACTGTTTAGAAGACACAGCCCCAGCCTTACTGCTTCTGGAACTCAAAAGGCAGCCCACTGGATTGGAGTGTCTGGACTCCTGGTCCTTGTGGATCTTGCCATATAGACCTTTTCATCTGACTGTCTGGTTGTGACTTTCATAGTAAACTATGTCATAAACTATGTTTGTAAATTTTATTAGTGGATATGATCCAGCTGACTTCATCCCTTCAACTCTTTAAATCTGGATCGAGAGATCAGAGAGATGGAATTGGGGAGGATTTGCCGTGTGAGAGGCTGTAGAGGGGAGCACCTGGCCGGGAACTGTAGGCAGTCTCGAGGAACTGAAGAGCCTGGACCAATAATGAGAGGGGAAAGGACTACGTGTGATGCCATTCCTCTGTGATCATGCCACCAGGGAGGCTGAAGCATGATTGTGAAGGACCCAACTCAAACTAAAGCAAGAGGAGAGGGCACTGATCTGCACCTATAAAGACCTAAATTCAGCTGGCAGCTGTGTGCAATTGAAAAAAGGACCTGTGGTTCCCAAAAGGAACACAGCCAACCAAAGCTCCAACCTCATGAGTCCCTAAGCAGGGATCTAGACTCATAACCTATGGAAACTGAGAGTTGAGTTGTAAGATGTTGGGGCTGAAGTGATGAGTCAGCAGTTAAGAGTGATCGTTGCTCTTGCGGAGGACACGGGTTAGCTTCTCAGCACCCACAGAGGATGGATCACAAATGCCTGCACCTCCAGTTCCAGGAGATCCAACGCCCTCTTCTGGCCTCTGTGGGCACTGCACTCACATGTGCATACCCACACACAAACACAAATTAAAAATAAATCTTAAACAGGTTTAAGCCTCTAAATTACATAACAATAATAGTAGACAATAACTCAAGAGTCAGGGTGAGACGGTGTCACTTCCTAATGCTGCCAACTGCCAGAATTCAACAGCTCAAACTGCAAGCATTGATCATTATTGTATAGTTTGATTAAGTTGCATGGGCCTGGATGTTTCTTCCTTGGGAACTTTGCCTGGTACCCTACCCTCAGGGCTCATTTCTTTACTTCATTTAGGTCTCTGCTGTAGTGGTGTATCTTCCAGTGTGTCTTTTCAAAGATGTTAGTACCCATTGCTCTAACTCCCACGTAGCAGCTTAGTTTCTACCCATCACATGTATTACATGTAAGTTACATATAACCTACAAAAGATATATAAAATGTCTAATTGTGTGTATGCATATGCATGTGTGGAGAATGCACATACCAGGGTGTTCGTGTGGAGACCAGAGGGCAATTTTGTAGAGTAAGATCTCCCCTTCCACCTTTTCACAGGTTACAGGAATCAAAGTCAGGTCACCAAGCAAGCACCTCTACCCAGTGAGCCATCCAGAATTGTGATTGTGACTTCCTGAAAGTTCATTGCAAATATCATCAGTTAAGACTGGGTCTCACTGGATTGGGGCAGGATGGTCCTAACCCAGTGACTGGTGCCCACAGAGGATAAGAAAATTTTGTTCTTGGAGATAGTCACATGTGATAGCATGGGTAACATGATGTGTCCACAAGCCCAGGAGTGCCAGTGGTCACTGGCAACTGTGAGAAGTTAGGAGATCATCAAGCAAGGACTCTTTAGTGCTTCGGAGCACCTAGCCCTGCTGATGCCTCTATCGCAGGCTGCTGGCTTTCAGAACTGTGGGCTAGGAACTTCTGTCCCTTTAGGCTGCTATGTTTGGGAGTATTTGTTATAGCAACCTCACAAAGCTGGTATGTACTGACTGCTGTCTTCTCTTTCTTCATGTTGTTTGTGGCTTTGGTTTGTCATCTGTCGTCCCTCCCCCATTTAAATGCGTGCTTTTTTGCTTTGTTTTGTTTTGCTTTGTTTTTAGAGAAACTGACTTCTGCTTGCTTGCAGTGAAATATTCTATACCAAAATCAGGGCTCAGAACAGAACTCACTGGGGATGCAATAGGTGGATTGATTAATATACAAGTAAACTGCACTCCTTTGCAGTTAGAAAAATGAGAAACATGATAGACTCGCTCAATATTAATTTATTGGTTTGTTGGTTTTTGTTTGTTTGTGGCTCTGGGCTTTGAACCCATGACCCTGCACATGCCAAACAAATGCTCTACCATTGAGCCACATCCCCAACCCTGAGTTTTTATTTTTACACTTCACAAAATAAGATTTGGAGCTTTTGTGTGTACACACAGGTATATGGGTGCTTGTGTCCGTGGAGGTCAGAGGATAGCCTGGGGTAACATTCTTCCACATTTGTACACAGAGTCTCTGATTGGCCTGGAGTGCATAAGAGTCAGTTGGGTTGGCCGTCCTTTGAGTTACAGGGGTTCACCTGCCTCTGCCTCCCAAGTGCTGAGATTGTAAATGTGTATAAACACAGCCAGTTTTCTCACACAGGCCTGGGGATCAAACTAGACCCTCATGCTTGCAAGGCTAGAAGGGTTTTCCTGACTGAGACATCTCCCCAACACAGATGAGTATTTTAGAAAAAAATATATTGAGCAAAAGCCTCAGACATAACCTCTAATAAAACACTTAGTTATAAGTAAAGTAACAGAGCCATTTAGAATTTTCTGTAACCACACCCACTGCTGTATTATCATAAGATATCTATGCGTCTAATTTCTCAGAGTGCCTGTTTTGGGAACAGTTTAAAGTTTCCTTGAAAACAAGCAGTAGTAGGCAGGGGAACCCTTGAAGTTAATTATGAATGAAGTCCTCTGGGGCCCCTTTGAGACTCTGGTGCAAGCTCGGGACTCAGACAGAAGTGCCTATTCATGCAGAATCTCACGTGGGATTTCAGGGCCTGAGAGTTGCCTGTTCCCAGGTCGAGAACTCAAATTGGGAAGAATTTTACAAAGCATATTCATGTTCCTGCCTGGGACTGATCGAAGTGTCTGGGTGGATGTCTTCATTTCGGAGGGAGTGAAGTGGGACAGGGTTCTGCTGCTGCTGTTAGATTGTGATGTGGTGTGTGTGTGTGTGTGTGTGTGTGTGTGTGTGTATGTGTGCGTGTGTCTCCATGTGTCTGTGTCTATATGTCTGTGTCTGTCTGTCTACATGTGCCTGTGTGTCTGTACATGTTATGTACATGCTAACATGTGTGCAGGTGCATGAGTCCATGCATCTCCACATGGAGGCCAGAGGTTGATACCGAGTTTCTTCCTCACTCACTCCCTGTTTTGAGACAGGGTCTCTCACTAAACCCAGAGCTCACCAATTGACTAGCTTGAGTGACCAGCAAGCTCGTGTATATTTCTGCATTCTACTCCCAGTGCTGGAATTGTAGGCATGCCCTGTCACACCTGGCTCTTTAGCATGGGTGTCAGGAGATCGGCACCCGTTGCTGCACAGTAAGCACTTTTCACACTGAGCCATCTCCTGACCTCCCCTCTTGTTCCCTTCTTTGTTTTGAGACAGGGTTTAGTTATATGGTCTGGGCTGACCTAGAACTCATGGTTTTCCTGCCTTGGTTTTCTTTTTTTTCTCTCAATTGCTGGAAATCCAGGTATGTGCCACCACACCTGGCTTGATTAAATCTTACTAAGGGAGAGGAACTCATTGAATTCCAAATCAGTAACTTGATGTGATTGTTGACTATTTCTCTCAGAGCTTCTAGGGTGCTTGAGGGAGTTTTTGTTTTGTTCTGGAGCTGGGGATCAAACCCAGTGCTTCCTTATGCTAGACAAGTGCTCTATCACTGAGCTGCATTTCCAGCTCCCTAAGTACTTGGTGGATTTGTGTGTGGTGTGTGTGGGGGGGGTGTGTGTGTGTGTCTGTGTATGTGTGTGTGTCTGTGTCTGTGTCTACATGTGCACACATGAGCATACACATGTACACACATCTGTGGAGTTAGAAGACAGTCTCCATTGTCCTAAGATGCTGTTCACAGTTTTTGAAACAGACTCTCCCTGATTCGGAACTTCCCATGTAGACAGGACAGGCTGACCTCTGAGCTCCAGAGATCCATCTGGACCCATCCCAGCCCTCTTGTTGAGGAGCTGTGTGACCTGAGGGGAGGTGCATAACTGCCCCGAGCCTCAGGTTTGCCACATAGAGCATGGTTACAGTAACAAACGCCTCTCAGAGTCTCTGGTCTCCTTCCCACAGCCATTACAGAATAATGCAGAATGGGTAAATCATTAGAAGACAAATGTGCCATGATTCTGGAGACCAGGAAGTCTGAGGATGTGAGACCAGCATCTGGTGACACCCTTCGTGCTGAGTTTGAAGGTGGTAGAGAGTTTTGCACACGAGACAGAGAGGAAAATGAAGCTAGACCCATCCTTTATGTCAGGAGCTCACTTATTATTGTCTAGTGACTGCGCTGATCTATCATAAGGGTAGAACCTCCATACACCTTCAGCTTCACATCTCTGTGTTACGGTCTGCACTCTGGCCTTTCGTCAGCTTGGATTGGGGCCTTCTTGTCTTCCCACTGTTGTCCTCAACCCAGCACTGTCCGGACCATGCCCTTCTGCAGCACAGACGGCTTTGTATTTGAGTAGGGAGTGGGACGTCTTCTCAGGCTGAGGATGCTGCCTGGCTTGATGAATTTTGAACAATTCTAGACTAACTTGTTTCTTTATTTTTTTTTTGAGTAAGAACTTCAAGTAGGTTAAGTTGGCCTCAAATTCATTATGTTGCCCAGGATAACCTTAAACTCCTGCTCTGTTAAATGCTGGGCTTACAAACATGTGCCACCACCCCCAGTTCATGTGTTGCTGGAAATGGAATCCAGGGCTCTGTGTAAACCAGGCAAGCATTCCACAAACTGGATGCCATCCGCAGCCACTGCCCACCTCTTCCTTTTCAATTCTAGGCTGTCTTTAGAGTGAAAACAACTGCTGTCACTGAGTAGCTGGGTTTGCCCAGCTCTGTATTCGTACAACTCAGACCTGCTTAGCTGGCAGGCACTGTGTATGCCCACAGATTATGTCTTCGCTAAAGAAGAGCATGAGAACAGAAAAGACAAAGCCAAGAGCTTAGAGTATCTGCCTTGGGAGGTGGGCACAAACCTTGGAGGGTCAGCTCAAAGCAAGCCACAGTCCGGAGGAGGGGCCTCGAAGAATGGCTGAACCAGATGTTGATGGACCAGGACTTTCCATTCATTTATGAGTTGAGCCCAACAGCTGCTCCCTATTTGTCAGGCAGATGTATCATGCCCTGGATATGGAAAGGATGAGGCACTTGGAATTTAAAGAGAGTGGTCGGCTAGAGCAATCACTTGCACTCTTATATAAATGGGGTGGAAGCATTTAAAAGTGAGTGAGCCATATTATGATGGCTGGAAGGAGACACGGCTGAGAAAAAAGTGTTACCGTAGGGCCCCATTTGGGTTGATGGTCCTACTGCAGCCAGAGGCTGTGCTGATGTTGTGTTACCACCAAAGGCCGTGAGAACGTCTGTGGTCTGTGTTACCCGCTTGGGGCCATGTTGATGTCTTCAGATCAGGCTGCCACCCATGACCATATTGGTGTCCGTGGCCACGTTGCCCTGGAGGCCATGTTGATGACCTGTGCTGCTGCTGGGATTTGATGTCCATGATCCATGTCTGTAAAGGACAAGGAAGCTGCTTTTGTAGTCTATTAGTGACTGCAGACTCACGGTTGAAAAGGAGGGAATATAGCAGGCTTGTGTGACAACTCCTACCCTCACCCCACTGACCCTCCCAAAAAAAGTAACAGCCTAGATAGAGAGCCATCGAAGAGAACTCTTAAAACTATGATAAGGATACTGAGGTGTAGGTCTCCACAACTAGTGTCTTCTGTTGGGGGTGCAGGTGGGGACGGACTCAGTTTCCTTTAAGGGGCTGGCCCCTGGGAGTTTGACCATGCTCCAGTGAGTATTTGGACAACACAGACTGGTCTTGGTTTTGTTTGTTTTGTCTTCTTCTTCCTCCTCCTCCTTTTGGTAGAGGGGAGGTCACAAGGGTTGGGGGCAGACCCGGGAGGACTGGGAAGTGAGTGTGAGCCAGGTTCATGATGGGAAATTCCCAAATAGTCAATAAAAAATATTATTGGGGAAAAATAAGTAAATAAATATATTTGTTCACTTCTGAAAAAAAAATATCATGTTACTGTGACCGATGCTTCCCTTGAGCCTCTGTGTGGTGGGACAGCTGGATGGAGCACTAAGTTCATGACCACAGCCCATGTCCACACAGCCATTGGGACCCTCGGTGAAGATGTCCCACCTTCTCCCCATGACTGACTCTGGTTGTGCCAGCTGCAAGCAGCTCACCAGAAGATTGTTGCCTGGGTGTCCCTATTGATAAAATGGCCTCCGAGAGGACCGAACCTTCTGGGCTCTGGCTGTAATGCGGGTCTCCAAGGCCGGGGCTCGGATGGCAGTCTTACATACAGGTTGTGTAGCTTGGCCTGCCTGGGCCTCTCTTTGCTAGACCAAGGCTCTGCTTGCCCCTTTCTCCTTCGGGTCACACCTGCTCCTGGGCTGACACTCTTGGCCTTCAGCACAAGTTTTCTTGTTGTATTTTTTTTCCTGTAATACAATGAGGCTTATAAAAGCAATTCAGTTGATTCTTCTTATCTGTGTGGTCCAAATCTGTGGAATCGACCAACCGCAGGTTGAAAAATATTTGGCGGGGAAAGACTGTATGTGTATGAAACATATACAGACCTTCCCACCCCTGCCATTATTCCCTAAACTGTACAGTATAACAACTGTCTACTTAGCACTGGCCTTGTATTATAAGTCTTGAGATGATTTAAAGTACACAAGAGGATTGTGTAGGTTACATTTAACACTGTACCATTTACATAAGGGACTTGAGCCTCCTCCAATTTTGGTATCCAAAAAGTCTCAGATTCAGTTCTCACAGATAGGAGACATGGTTGTTTCTCAGAGTCAGGCTGTGAACACTACCCAGGTAGACCAGAAGGAAATAGGTAGGAGATGGACGGAGGCACCCCATTCCTTGGGCAATGTCACAGAGGTTATGAGGTCCTTCCTAATGATGTTGCAAATGGGAGGACTGGGCTAGGGCTCAGTAGTACATGCATGATACCTAGGTCCAATCCCCATCACTGCTCCCCCACCAGAAAAGGAAGCCATGAACCGGAGTTTACATTGGCAATGCTTTATACAGACTGGGAAGATGACTCGGTGAGTACAGTGCTTGCCGTGACAAGTGTGAGGACCAGAGTTCAGATCCCCAGCACTCACATAAATGCCAGGTAAGCATGGCAACCCACTGCATCCCAGCTCTGTATAGACACAGCAATCTGCCTTCATCCCAGCCCTGTGTAGGCATGGCAATCTGCCTGCAGCCCAGTTCTGGTGAGGCAGAGACAGGAGATCTCTGGAGCAAGCTAGCTAGCCAGACTAGCCAAACCAATGCACTTTGGATTCAGTAAGAGACCTGGCTTCAGTACATAAGGTGGAAAGTAACTGAGGAAGACAGCCAATGTCAACCTCTGGCCTCTACACGGCCATGCTGCATGTGTATACACACCCATGCTTACATCAACGTCATACACACATGCACATGGGAAAAATAAAGGAGGGTTTTATTCATCCATAGGCATGTGCCTGAAAGAATTGAAAGCAGAAACTTGAACAGACTTTTGTGCTTGTGTATTCATAGCATGTTAATGCAATAGCCTGCAGATGGGCCGCAAAGTGTCCATCAGCAGATGAGGTAAGCAAAGCATTCGAACAGGGTGTTATCCAGGGTTAGAAAGGAAAGCCACAAGATGGTGTGAGGCTGTGGCCCTAGCCACTCAGGAGGCTGAGGCAGGAGGATCAGTTGAGCTCAGCGGTCAGGGCCAGCAGGGGCAGCATAGCCAGTCCCTCTCTCAAAGGAACAGAAAGAACATTCTGACGCTCGCCACAGTGTGGATGAGCCCTGAGGACATTGCGCTGAGTAAAAGGAGCCAGTGGCTCAAGGACACTAACTAACTGGTCCCCATGAGGCAAAATGCTTGAAGCAGATATGGAGAAAGAGAGGAGGCTACCAGTGTCTGCAGGGTTTGGGCATTTTAAAGATTGGTTTTATTCTTAGCTTATATGTATGTGTGGGTGTCTTGTGTGTGGATATGTGCACTTGTGTGCTGATGCTTTTGAAGGCCAGAAAAGGGTACCAGACCCCCAGAAGCTGGAGTTACCTGACCCCGGTGAATGCTGGGAACTGAACCTGGGACCACCACAGTACCACCAGTACCTTCACCTCCTCCTGGAGCACTCCCAGTACCTCCCACCTCCTCCTGGAGCACTCACAGTACCTTCACCTCCTCCTGGAGCACTCCCAGGACCTCCCACCTCCTCCTGGAGCACTCACAGTACCTCCCACCTCCTCCTGGAGCACTCCCAGGACCTCCCACCTCCTCCTGGAGCACTCACAGTACCTCCCACCTCCTCCTGGAGCACTCCCAGTACCTCCCACCTCCTCCTGGAGCACTCCCAGTACCTCCCACCTCCTCCTGGAGCACTCCCAGTACCTCCCACCTCCTCCTGGAGCACTCCCAGTACCTCCCACCTCCTCCTGGAGCACTCCCAGTACCTCCCACCTCCTCCTGGAGCACTCACAGTACCTCCCACCTCCTCCTGGAGCACTCACAGTACCTTCACCTCCTCCTGGAGCACTCACAGTACCTTCACCTCCTCCTGGAGCACTCACAGTACCCCCCACCTCCTCCTGGAGCACTCCCAGTACCTCCCATCTCCTCCTGGAGCACTCCCAGTACCTCCCATCTCCTCCTGGAGCACTCCCAGTACCTCCCACCTCCTCCTGGAGCACTCACAGTACCTTCACCTCCTCCTGGAGCACTCACAGTACCCCCCACCTCCTCCTGGAGCACTCACAGTACCCCCACCTCCTCCTGGAGCACTCACAGTACCCCCCACCTCCTCCTGGAGCACTCCCAGTACCTCCCACCTCCTCCTGGAGCACTCACAGTACCTTCACCTCCTCCTGGAGCACTCACAGTACCCCCACCTCCTCCTGGAGCACTCACAGTACCCCCACCTCCTCCTGGAGCACTCACAGTACCCCCACCTCCTCCTGGAGCACTCCCAGTACCTCCCACCTCCTCCTGGAGCACTCCCAGTACCTCCCACCTCCTCCTGGAGCACTCACAGTACCTTCACCTCCTCCTGGAGCACTCACAGTACCCCCCACCTCCTCCTGGAGCACTCGCCACACCTTAGAATCCACTCCTTTTTGATTCTTTCTCTAGCCCACACTAAGGCAAGTATGCCCTCGAGGCCTGAAGGGCACTTGCTGAGTTCCCTGTCCCTGACACACAGAGCCAGCCTCTCACATCAGCCCTCCAGCATATTGCCATATCTGGTTGTAATTCAATAACTCCCCTCCCTTGTATTTATTTTTAGAGTAGCTTTCTATTTTGGGCAAGGAGAACTGGTTTTCTGTATTCCAAAGTGTATAACATTTACTTTTTAAAATAACTTTAAGTAAAAAAACATGGTTCAATTTGATGAACAATATTAAGTCAATAGTAAGGGATCTGAGGCCCTGGCAGGAATCAGGAAGTGTGTGGGAGGGTGTTGTTTTGGCACTCACAAGTGGACCTCGAAGAGGCCTGAAGGATTCCCAGACATCCCGCACAGCTGAGCACAAGTGTGACCTCCTCCTGCCATTCTCTCTGACAACCCCTCCTCAACAATGACATCACCACTGGCGCCCCAGCCTCCATCCAAGAGCTGGCAATGTTTGCCACTTAGAGTCTGATGGGGTGAGAGGGTCCTCCCACAGGCAGTGGAAGCATGCGTGCATGTCTAGTTCCCCACATGGTGAAGGATCCCGCTTGTGAGCAGTGGCCGGCTCCCCAACGACTCACCAGGAGCTTAGGCCGAGTGTCTCCACTCACCTTTGTATGAGTTTCTAGGTCTTGGTGTGCTCTACAGGGTCGGGGGGAGGAAGGGAGAGAGGGATACATAAAAATATAGATGCAGGCATAGACAGACAATAGATGGTAGATCTAGACAATAGACAGATGATAGATCTAGACAGATGGTAGATAGAAGAAAACACAGACGATAGATGGTAGATGTAGATAGATGATTGATGGGAGGCAGATAGTTGGAAGATACATAAGGAGGTAGATGGATATAGATAGATGATAGATTAGATAAATAGATAATTGATAGATGATATATAGATAGATGAAAACAGATGGTTGCATGCATGGGTGGGTGGATGATGGGCTGGAGGTGATAGTGATCCCTCTAGGAACAACTGTCTGCTTAGCTTAGGGAGAGATTACATCCTGACTTCTGCATCTGGGGAGGACAATGCTATCCTGTCCCCTAGAGAGCGCTAAGCTCAGGGTGCCCAGACATGGCCTCCATCCTCCAGAGTCAAGGGATGAAAGGTTAGTCCCCTGTCCTGTGATGGCTATAGAAAGAGATTTAAGTCAGTCTTAGAAAAATAACTACAGCTGGGCCGTGGTGGTGCACGCCTTTAATCCCAGCACTCGGGAGGCAGAGGCAGGCTGATCTCTGTGAGTTCGAGGCTGGGCTGGACCGACAGCCTCCAAAACAATACAGAGAAACCCTGTCTCATAAAAAAAAAAAAAAACAAAAAAGAAAAGAAAAGAAAAATAACTACAGGGCTGACAGGATGGTTCAGGAGGCAAAGGCACTCCTCACTAAGCCAGAAGACCTGAATTCTGTACCTAGAATATGCATGGTGGAAGGAGAGAACTAGCCCTCCACACAAGAACCATGGCTTGTGCGCATTATGCTCCCTAACACACACACAAGAAAGAAAGGAAGGAAGGAAGGAAGGAAGGAAGGAAGGAAGGAAGGAAGGAAGGAAGAAGAAAACAAGCGGTGATATCCTGGCAAGGAGAAAAGCTAGCCAAATTGCAGCTGGCAGCTGGAAAATGGTCCTGATCACTGCAGATACATCAGTTCCTCTCATCCTGCTTACCTGCTGCGTGCAGTCCGCAGATGGTGAGTATCCACCAAGGATTCCCTTACTGGAAGCTTAGGCCTCCAGACGCCAGCATTGAAAACGGGAAGCTTCAGGAGCTAGATAGGCCCTGGGAGGCTGTGCCTTTGGAAGGGATTACAGCAGTTCTCATGGGACCTTGTGTTAAGTCTCTCAAGAGTAGGTGTCAGGAGAGCCCCTCCTCACCCTCTGGCTCCCTGCCTTGCTGTGTTAGAACTCTTACTTACATGTGCTCCCACCTGGGGAATCACACCCATCCTGAAGTCCCCCGAAAGCATTTGAATGAAAATAAGAAATAAAAAAGGAAAAACATGACTGGTCTGGGTTTTCAGCACCAGATGAATGAAAAAAAAAGAAAAGAAAAAGGAGACCATGACTGTTCCTAGGTATGGTGGAGGAGAAGGTTTATTGGAGATAAAAGGAAGAGCACAGTCAGAGGCAGGGACATCTGGGAGAGTCCAGAGTGCACAGGACCAGACTGAGCTGGGCCATGTGAGGGGGAGGGGAGGGGAGAGAAGCTGCTGACCAAGATGGGTAGCCAGGGTCAAGAGACTGATCAAGAGACTGGCATAGCCGAAATGTTTGGATTATGTAGGGAAAGGCAGCCCAGCCCCTCGTTTGGAGAAGTTTAGGGTAGGGAGTGGGGTATGCCAGGCAGGAGGGCCCTGTGACAGGTAGGGGCTGCTGGGAAAACCTGGCAGCCAGAGTCTGCTTTGATGTGTTAAACAGGCACCTCAGCCATTTGTCCTGGGTTTGACTCAAGAACTAAAATCCCTCTTTTCTTTATAAAATATCCAAGTATTTTATTATAGCAGTGGAAAACCGACACACAACCCTATGAGTCTTATTAGTTGTCCTTACTTTAAGGAAGTAGAAATGGGTCACGTAGAGTAGGGGGACTGGAGAGGCATATGGAAGGCCCCTGGTGACTCCTGATGGCTGCTGGTAGCTCAGCGACTTCAGGTTCAGATGCTGAGATTCACAGCTGGGGTGGCAGGTCAGTGTCACTTAGATGGGATTTGTGGGGGTGACAGCACAGCATGATCAGCACAGCAGAGGAGCAGAGGAGGAGGATGGGGCATGGAGCAATGTGGATAAGATGTCCTCTGTGAGGGTCCCAGGCTGATAGCCACCGCTATCAAGGCAATTCTGTGTTTTGTCAGCTAAGGTGTGCATTACAGCTTCTCCCTTGAGGTCACTAGCTGATAATTTACCATCATGAATCATCCTGCTTCCGGCTCTCAAACCCCTCATGCTACTCACTGCCTTCCAACTTGATAATCCACTTATTTATTACATGTAGACATGTCTTGCTAGTCCTATTCCACCCCCACCCCCTATCCCAAATAGAATATGAATGCCATCAGGGACAGAGAGCTCCAAAGGGCCAAGAACATTCTAGAATATTTTAGAAGGGACAAGAAATGACACCAAGGCCAGACAGGGCCTCTTCCTCTTGCATACCCTGAAGGTGGTCTTGCCTTGCCCTGGGACAGAGGCCTTCCCACCCCCAGGAGAGCCCTGCAGCTTGCCAAGGGCCTGTGCTGAGGGGTTATCTGCTGCTGTGTGAAGAATGCTTTTAAACCATGCCTGGGTCCCTGACCTTCTGACAGAGAAAACAGATGCGCCATTTAACCCCTTCTTGTCTCCAGAGGAGGCCAGGAGTCAGGTTAGGCTAAGGAGAGTCTCAGCCTTGTAACCAAAGGGTTAATGCAGCCTGGGGTTCCCAACCCCAGATTCTGTAAATCTCAGAGTTCACACAGCCTCTCTTGGAAGTCAGCACCCACCAGGGTCCTGATTAACAACCAGGATGGAGGTGTCTGTAGCTCTCCCACAGGTTAATGCACACTCTACACAGGGCTGTGGGGTGAAGTACTACCCTTTGCTTTTGCCACTGGGGGGTCAGGAATGCCCAGTAAGACCCGGGTTCCCCGTGTTGCTGGACCTTGGATTTGCTGTTAAGTCTAATGATATCTTCAGATGCCTACAAAATGCTAGCCGGCCTCCCTCAGCACCCTTCCACATTGCCATTGAACAGTGTGAGCCTTAGGCAGAAGAAAGTGTTGTCAAAGGCTTCTTCTGCTCAAATACGAGTATTCCCGTGTGACCTCTGACAAGCCACAGAACCTTCTGAGTTCCACGGCTTCATCTTCAGGACCCTGTAGCAGGGACAGTTAGGGGCCAGGGATGGTTAGGGACCAAGGATGGATGACTAGGGGCCAGGAATGGTTAGGGACCAGGGATGGTCAGTGACCAGGGATGGTTAGGGACCAAGGATGACTAGGGGCCAGGGATGGCTAGTGGCCGGGGATTGTTAGGGACCAGGGATGGTTAGTGGCCAGGGATTGTTAGGGACCAGGAATGGTTAGGAGCCAGGGATGGCTATGGGCCAGGGATGGTTGGGAGGCTGAGGTCATGCAGAGGATCTGAGGGTCAACCAGAACCCCCTAGGCCACTTTCATTTGGCTTATGCTGGGTTTTTTTGTTTGTTTGTTTGTTTATTTGTTTTTCGAGACAGGGTTTCTCTGTATTGTTTTGGAGGCTGTCGGTCCAGCCTGGCCTCAACTCACAGAGATCCGCCTGCCTCTGCCTCCCAAGTGCTGGGATTAAAGGCGTGTGCCACCACTGCCAGGCTGGCTTATGCTGTTTTAAAGCAGTTGAATTAGCAAGAATTTTTTAAACTAGGCAATGTCAGGGCTGGGAAGATGACTCAATCAGTACAGTGCTGGCCCTGAGTTTGATCCCCAGAACCCACATTTTTAAAAACTGGGTGTGATGCTATGTGCTTATAACCCCAATGCTGGGGAGGTGGAGACAGGTGGATTCCTGTGGGGTTAGATGCTGCCAGAGGAATGACAGTCAAGGTTGACCTCTGGCTTTCACATGTATGGGCACACATGAACACCTGCACACACTACACACACACACACACACAGACACACATATATATATATGTAGATATATATATATATCATACACCAAGAAAAAACAAATCCAGCCGTCCGTGGTTTTTTAAAGTTGAACTATGATGTTCTAGAAGCCCAGAGCCAGGATCCTACCATTTCTACAGCCACAGCCATCATGAGTACCCTGAAAACAGTGCTTTAAGATTAGCAGTGTGTTCATTGCATCATGAAGATATGTGCTGTATCTAACCAGAGTCCATGATGGAAGCTTCCAGAGGAATCTCACCAGATGAGCAGACATAGATTACGGTGTTTCTGGGCAGTGGTATCTCCATGCTGCAGCATATTACTGAGGCCTGAACAAGGAAGGAAAGTCCTACACCTGCAGCAAGGAGGAACTTGAGGACATTGTGCTGAGGAAGAAAGTCACAGAAAGGCAAATGTCATGTGACTCCGCTTATATGCAGCCCAAAGTGGGCAGGACAGAAGAGAGTGTGCTGGCTGATGGGGGGGGGCACCAGACAGGGACATTTGTCTGACAGGGGAAGGATGAGAAGGTTCTAGAAACTTTGGTGGTGAAGGTAGCACAATAATGTAAATGTTGGCATGCCTACTTTAAAATGGTAAAGATGGGAGTAGGCAGGATGGCTCAAGGCAAAGGTGCTTGCCACACGAGTTCAGTTCCTCTGACCCTCTAAAGGTGGGCAGAGGAAACCCAGCCCTGCAAGTTATTGTGTTGCCTCTACAGTTGCCATGCACACAAGTGTACACACACAATGATATTTAATTAATTTTAAAAATGTAATGACTAATGGCTAAAAGGCATGTTCAGCTAGGGCTGCAATCCTAGCACCAGGAGGTGAGGCAGGAGAATGGCAAGTATGAAGCCCGCTAGGGCTACATAGTAAATTTAAAGCTAGCCCGGAGAATGAAACACTGTCTCAAAAAGAAAGCAGGGGGGAGGGGAGGGGGGGAACAAACCAAAGGAAACAATAATGTGAACCAGACCCTACATTTATGCTACTGAAGTTTTAAAAGTGGCAGAGATGGGGTCCTGGCTACTAGTGTGCACCTACACACTGGCGTGGGGGAGCCCCAAGTTCTCCTCCTTGGCCCTTGCCCTAGCCACACAAGTCTTCAGGAAGCCTGCAGCAGAAGCCAGTCCTTTACCCGGGGCTTCAGGCACCCCCAGACCGGCCTGGAAGGAGGAGGAGCTCCAGGAATTTATGCTCTGTGGGGCCTAGCCGGCCAAAGGGCCAGTACCTGCACAGTGTCTGTGCTGCCCGGGAAAAGGCCAGATGTTTGAGCTCTTGCTTGTTTATAAACGAGATGTCTGCTCCAACCAGACCCCGCTGTGTTTACACTGTGGCTGGGGTGGGGGGCTTAGCCAGTGGGGGCCAGCACACATGTAGAAGGCATGGGAAGGGGGGGCATGTGGTTCCCCGGCGCTCAATCACTTGCCTCTTGTCTCTGTGACCTTCCAAGACAATCCACTTCTACCTCAGTTCCCTCCCTGTAAACCAGAGGCAGTAACACTAGCCACTACCTAGGGTCAGAGGTCAATGAGTGTGTATAAAGCCTGGTCCACAGTAGGTGCTGAACTCATGCATTAGTCCAGCCTCTTTTCCTGCCTTTGTCCCCATTCTTGCTCCCAGCACCCACTCCACACCCAGCCACCCCCCACATCCACCCAACCTCACAGCTGGGGCAAAAGAAAACTCATGTGCATATCTCTGGTGTTTAACAGAGTTTTCACAGTCACTTAAGATGTAGGTTTGTCCTTGGATGCTCCTGCAGTAGCAGAAAGCAGCCTTTATGTTACTTCGGTGGTCCTTGGCCTACAGGGAAAAAAAAAACCCTCTACAGACTCAAAGATGTTTGGCTTTTCTAATAGCTGGAACCTCCAGGCCCCAAAAAAGAAAAAGCCTGTCGGTGCTACAGAACTTCAGTTGCACTTAATATATGGATGTATGTATATTTCCTTTTATTTAGCTGTGCAGCGAGGCGTGAAACTGCACCTAACCATCCACTTACTTAGCCCTTTGAACAGCAGCCTGCACGGCACTGGGGAGAGGTGTGCGGTGCCAGCCAGCAGCTGGTTCTGCTTTGGTTATTATTGCAAATACACGGGCAAGGCTGCCTTCCGGTTTCTCTCCTCCCCATTCTGCGCCGTCTGCTCCTCATCTGCGCTCACTTCCGGTTTCTCTCCTCCCCATTCTGCGGCCGTCTGCTCCTCATCTGCGCTCACTAATTTTCACACCAATTTCCACCCTGGCTCCGGTTCTGACAAGGGAGCCACAGGGCCATTTTTGCCGAGGGAAAGCTGGGCGATTTGACTTGGACAGTGTTCTTTCTGTACAGGCCCCTGACTGCTCGAAAGGATCCGGTCCATGATTTGTACTGAAATTTGTTAAATCCTGGAAGGTTTTGATTTTTGCCCCCTTTCTGTGTCTGCTGTGTCTTGTTTTTGTTGTTTCAGTAATACAGAGTCCAAATTGAGTTAAAGAAGTTTTCCGACTCTTGTGTTTGGCCCGGTTTTGCATTTTCATCGGCTGTTACGGATGGGGAATATTAAATAGCACAACAATAGTAATTTGGGGATTTCAGAGCTCAATGGGGGTGATTTGTAGAAACCTGAACCTCTTACCATAATATTTTGTTAAATCCGTTTCCTCTTATTGTGCCTGATTTAATACAGACCCTTCTCTTCGGTCTTCTGTTCCTTTGAATGACTGAGAAAAGTTAAATGTGTGCAGGTTTGCCCCGCCTCCAATGCAGAGATAAAAGGGACCAATATGGAAGTGCCTTATATGTTTTAGCAATGACAGGAGAATGCTGCGTTTTCATTGCTGACCAGAGTCACTGACTCAGCTGGCTTTGTTTAAGACACTGGGTTGGAGGTTGGGTCTGATTGCTGGAGGGAAGGGGGGCAGGGAGTTTGACTCAGTGCTCAGGGACCCATGCCACATGTGAAATGGTGGTTGTAAAACGAGGGAAGTGAGTGCAAATGTCTACTGTGCCTGGCACCTAGTGTTGAGTGTGTGGTTGATTTTACCGTGATTCCTGCCTCGCTTCCCTCCTGAGTAGTTCACAAGTCCCCACTGTGTGCCGGGAGCCAATCTAGTCTAGGAAGGACTTGCTCATTCAAAACTGACTGGGAGGGCCGGGGGTGTGGTTCAGGGGTTAGAGCGTTTGCCTAACATGCCCCAAGCTCTAGATTACACCCCCAGCACTGCACACAACTGGATGTGGCGGTGGGGGCCTGGATGGCGGCAGTTAGGAGGATCAGGAGTTCGAGATCATCCTCCATTATATAGGGTGTTTGGGCTATACAAGGCCCTGGCAGAAAGAAGGAAGGAGGGGAGGATCATCTTTGCACTGTCTTCTTGCTGAGCTGGGATCTTCAGGCGGGTGCTTTAGATGTCAGCCCTCATCCTCCGTCCCCTGAAGCTCACCTCCAGTTCTTTCTTGAATTTGCTTGGAATTCACTGTGTATCTTCGCAAATTTGCACCCCTGTTATTTTGAATGTGATAAAAAAAAAAAAAGCTCTCCAGCCTGAATCCTTGGTGCAAAGAGAGCAGAGACTTCATGTCCATCAGGGATGCTCCACACCCAGGACCTTATGCATCAGCATTCCAGTTCACTGAGAGGTTAAGTCAGTTAGGGTTCTTGGTTATGGGGCCGGGGGAGATTGGGGCAAGGCAAAGCCCAAGGTTGCAGAGTAGAAGGAACTTTTGCAGGCAGCACACTTTTGCCAGAGACTTGTGTGTTGTCTATCCTGGCTTCTCCAAAGTAGAGAAATCCCCTCTACCCATCCCAATGCCCTCCAATCATCCTCACGCTGTTCAGGCTATTATCGTTGGTTTGGTGGCTTTAGAGAGCAGCATTCTCCACCAGGACACCAGCTAGCCTGTCTTTGCATGGAAGTGCCTCAAGCTGTGGGCTGAGCCCGGGAAAGGCAGCAGGTACCTTACCTGGGAGTCCCTTGTGTTCCAGTGGAAGCTTCACCCCAAGCCCCCTCCCCTGTCTCGCTCCAAACCCTGCTGCATCTCAGCAAGTCTGCCAAATGATGACCCCTCCCCTAGAGATGCCCAAGACCACTCCCATAGGGCATTTAAACTGTCCGCCAGAAAACAGACAGGTTTTCCTGTCTCTCTTTTCCGTCTCCTCTCTGGGGGGAGGGGAGGACTGAAAACCATCCAGGAACACTGTATCCATTAAACATGGGCTTTTTCTAATTTGGTTGTTTTGGTCAGATTTGAATTGCTGAGTTGGCAGAGAGGATTATCTGGGTGCAGAAACTTTTCACCTTGCCCAGCCTGCCCTTTGCCTCTGGTGATGGAGACAGACAGGACAGGCGAGCAGGTGGCCCAGGCCATAGTCATAAGGGTCTGGGGAAGTAAGCCACTCAACAAGGAGCAAGGCCTCATGGGAACCCAGCTCTGGGTCTCAGCCAGTTCATCTCTGTGTAGTCTTTCAAGGCCCCAGTCCTGCTGCCAAAACCATGAAGTGGCTTGTTTTGTTCACCAGCATGTGTTACAGACCTACTCTCTTAAAGGTGAGCCTGGCAGATTCCCATGGGAATTTTTCTTATTTAGTGCCTTAACTTAGTGGAAAACAACCACAATGGTGGCAATGAACTAAAACACTCTGTCTACAGACACACACATACACACACACACACACACATGCACACACACACACACACATGCACACACGCACGCGCACACCAAAAAAGTGAATGTGATTTGATGGGGGAGGTGTCAAAGGAGATACACCGAGGCCAGCCAGCAGGGAAACCCAGGGGCCTGTCTTCTCTCTGCTGGGTAGAACACCTCAGAGAGGCAGTGATAATCTTTCTTTCCATCATGGGACATCATCAGTACATATGGGAGCTGGTGGATATGACCTTTTAGCAAGCATGAAGGGCAATGTGGAAGCCTAGGTGACTACCTTGGAAACAGGGTTTCGGTGAGAAGAGGAGTGAGCATGGATCCCAGGGATGTCTGTTTTCACTGAAAACAAGACACTACATAGGAAGGGGTAGGTATTTGTCAGAACAGATGGCAAACTGTTCCAGAAGCTTCTGGTTGGTTATGATTTGTCTCTGAAATGACCCCATTGGCTCATGTGTTTTGAACATTTGGGCCAAAGCTGGTGCTGCTGTATTAGAAGGTTCTGGACCTTTTGGAGGTGGGGGTTACTAGAGAATTCAGGTCACTGGAGATGGGCCTTGAAATCTAAAAGTTTGGCCCCACTTCCTGTCTGCTTCCTGGCTATGGACTCAATGTGACCAGCCCCACTGCTATGGACACAATGTGACCAACTCCACTGATATGGATACAATGTGACCAGCTCCACTGATATGGACACAATGTGACCAGCTCTACTGATATGGACACAATGTAACCAGTCCCACTGGTAAGGACACAATGTGACCAGCCCCACTGATATGGACACAATGTGACCAGTCCCACTGCTATAGACACAATGTGACCAGTCCCACTGCTATAGACACAATGTGATCAGCCCCACTGCTATGGTCTCAATGTGACCAGTCCCTCACACAAGTGCCACTGTGCCTTCTCTGACATGATGGACTATATTCCTTCAAACTGTAAGTCAAAAATAAAACCTTCCTCCTTTAAGTCGCTTCCTGTCAGTTATTTAGTCACATTAAGAAAAGTAACAAATATGGGGTTCTCAACAGGGTGATTTTTTAATTAATTTATTTTAATTTTTTCTGATGCTGGTGACTCAAACCAATGCCTCCTACATGCAAGGTAGCTGCTTGCCAACTGAATTATATACCAGTGTAAATCTTAAGTTTGATTTTTCCTTTTAGAAGAATGCTGTCCATACCCCAGGGACATTTTTATTCTTTTACTTTCCCATGGCCTGTTTTCTTTTTTTTTTTTATTATGTGTCCTTGTGTGGGTATAGTGCCCAGAAAGGGACATTGGATCTCCTGGAGCTGGAGTTATAGACAATTATGAGTCACCTGTTATGGTGCTGGGAGCTGAACTCGGATCTTCTACAATAACAACAAGCATCCTTAACTGCCAAGTTGTCTTTTGGCCACCCACAGTCTCTTCTGATAGCCTAAATTGTATTTCCTAGCATGGATTGATGAGCTATGAGGATTATCCTTTCCATGTGACAGAGTGCCTATTAAGGATTTGGTGTGTCCTGGCACACTCTCTACGTCCATCATGACTGTGGTCCACCCACTTGGCCCTGTCCAGTGTCTGGAAGTCCCCATTGGACAGGATGGATCCAGCTTTTGCTGTCTGAGTGGGTACTACACTCATCTGTGCAAAGGAGTTTTGTTTCTTTCTTTCTGTTTGGTTATTGTCCCCCTAGGGTAAAGAATTACAAGCTGCTGTCTCTGGGCCTGAGAAAGGTGCTTCTGTTTGGGGTCTACTGTGTGCTGTTTATATAATCGAATCTGGAGATTCTCTGCATAGCTCCATTCTCTGGGTTCACGCCATTCTGGAGAGTGTTGGAAGAGACTGGGCCAAGAAATAAACACTTGGTGAATATAAAGTTGAGCTTGTCCTGGCAAACCCCAAGTTAAATGTTTTCAAAAATATATTTCTACAAAGGCAACATAAGGGCCACTCACTGCACAAGATGATATAAAGGAAAGAAAAAGCACAGTTACAGCCCCGTAAAGTCATCATTACTATGATGTTGAATCTGACTCTGGACTCACAGCTGATTATATGCCTGGACAAGACTCAGCTAACATTCTAGGTGTTGGGTTTTGTTTTTGTTTTGACTCTTGTTCTGTGAAACAAGGTGGGAGAATCTCATTTAAAATTATTTTTCAGCCTTTTTTGTTGTAGAAAAATATCTAAACATTGTAAAAAAGAAATTAAAATGTAGAACAAATAACAGAAATCTCACACATATACAATCACTTAGTGTTGGCCATTACCAAATTGTGAATAATCATGTTTTACATCTTTAAAAAAACTAAATTAAATAATAGAGGCATCTTGTTGGCTACCTATTTACTGCCTTTGTTTGTTTGTTTGTTTGTTTGTTTTGGAAGCAATTTATAGATATACTGCTTGGGAGGGGAATTCAATGTAAATAATTAAAAGTAAAAGGTATATTATTTCAGTTACCAGAATGTCATTTATTACACCTAAAAAGTTAAATACTTAATAACCATCAACTATGTAGTTGACATACAAGTTTATGTAATTTATAATAATAACAATTATTATTAACTTCTCTTTTCTTTTCAGACAGGGTTTTATGTAGCCAGGTTGGCCTCAAATTCATCATATAGCCAAGGATGATCTTGAAGTGTTGATCCTTCTGCCTCTTGCATACTGGGATAGCAGGTGTGAGCTACCGCATGTGGTTTATGCTGTGCTGGGGATTGAACCCACAGCTTCAAGAGAATTACCCACAAGCCATGCTCTTAGCCCACCCTGTAATTTATTTATTGAAGAAACCTGGTCATTTGCGCTTACATTTCCCACCATCTGGATCTTGATGGTTGCATTCCTGTGGCGTTATTTAATACACTTCTCTGGCCCTGTCGGTCCTGTAATTGGCGGGTAGATGTAAATGCCTGGTGACACTCAGGTTTGGTTTGAGTAAGGGGTGGGGAGAACATTGTTAAGCAGCAGGGCATCCAATACTAGAAGCCGCAGAATAAATGTGTTTCTTTCTGTGGTACCAACGTTGACTGTGATGGCCTTATGTGTGACTTCCCATAAAATGATGAGGCGGTCTACTTTTTCTCGAGAGCTAGGGTAGGAGAGAGGAGAGTTCCCACCAGCAACTGTTTGCTCACCCAGGAGGAATTATTTTAGCTCTTCCCCATCATCTACTAGTTTTCAAAATAATGGGTTTGTTCTCAGGTTTGCCCCAAAGGCAACCGATGAGTACTGTCTTTAGCACCATTATGACCTCATGGGATTGAGCATATCTGGTATATTTCAACTTGATGCAGTATTTCCAGCAATGCTTAGGCGGTTCGTGTGTCCTTTAGACGGTCATATTTGATAGTTTGTTTTCACTGTGACAAGCTTCTCTAGTTTGTCTTAGTCTATTTTTGTTGCTACAACACATTACTGGAGAGTAGGTAATTTACAAAGAGTAGAGGTTTGTTTATCGTTCTGTTCTGGAAGCTGAGAAGTCCAGAGATGTGGTGCCAATCTCTGCCTGAAGATGGTTTAAAACAAAACAAAACAAAAACTTGTTGCATCTTCATGGGTGGGGGATGTCACATATAAAAGCAAAATAAGCACGTGGCCTGGGTCACTCTTCCTCTTCTTAAAAAGCTACTAAAGTCATCAGAGAGTCCCCTCCTTCTTGATCTCAGCTAACGCTAATGACCTCTTATGCTGGTTAGCTATAACTGTCAGCTTGACACAACCTGGAGTCACATGAGAAGAGACTATCAGTGTGGGGTCATCTACACTGTGTTAGACTGTGGGCCTGTCTGTGAGAGATTCTCTTAATTAAAGTAAGTGATGTGGGAAGACTCAGGCCCCCGTGGGTAGCACCATTCCCTAGGTGTGAGAGCAGAGATATGGAGTAGAACATAAGCCATCCAGCAAGACAACATGCATGCATGCATTTCTCTCTGCTCTTGGCATTTCAAGTTCCTGCCTTGGCTTCTCAACCATGGTAGACTATGACCTGCAATTGTAAGCTGAAGTGACAACCCCCTCCCCATTTCTCCCCTAAGTTGCTTTTTGTCAGAGAGTTTGAACATGACAGCAGAAATGAGGCTAGAGCACCTCCCAGAGGCCTCACCTCTGAACACTACTGTCATATGCTGGGAGCTCACGTCGAGCACATGATCTGTGGAGGATACACGCGGGCTCATCTTATGTATTGTTAGAGGGGAAATATGTGAGAGCCCACAGGCAGCACATTGTAAGTACCCCTTTGATACCAACAGACCTGTCCACGTACAGAACTAGAGAATGTTTGATGTTCCTTCTCAAACTAAAGTGTGCTCCAAGCACCTGCCAACGTTCTCAATGTGACTTTAAGGCTACAGCATCGGTGACTTTGCTGAAAACCTTGCCTATGACAAAACCAACCTAATCCATTCATGTTGTCCCCCAATACACCCACAGCAGTGTCAGGGCAAATCTGGTTACTGAACAGGGTTCAGATGATTGTGGTTTTTCAAAACTCTTTTCTTTTTGAGCCTTTATTGTTGTTTGTTTGTTTGGTATGTGTAGGAGAGAGGAGAGAGGGGTGGACTGGGAGATGAGGGTGTGACATTAAGGAACACCTTTGTAATAGGGACATGATATCCTTTATTGAATATAGATGTCCTCCACCTTGGGACAACATAAGTTGTGTTGGAATCTTTCTGTTGTTAGGAAGAATACCGCCATGGACATCTGTGCCCTGCGTGTTTATTTCTGATCAGCTTTGTGGCTAGACTGTTAAAAGAAAAAGGAGACAGCTAGCAGCCTGGGCCATGTGCCCAGTGCCTTCTCCAGAACATTCTAAATTCATGGAAAGGCCTGAAGCTCTACTCTCCAATCATTAGTAGCAGGGCAGCTCAGTGCCGAAAACACTCAACAAGGATGATTTCCATAGTCGCTCCAGCCCACGACTGTCCACCATGTTCTTGAATGAAGGTCCTTCTATTTTGAATTGTCTGTGGAGTATAAAGTCAAAACACTGAGTGTTTTGTTTTACTTTTAAATTACATTTTATTTATCTGTTTTGTGTATGTGAGGGGTGCCGTGTGTGTGTGTGTGGAGGTCAGGAACAGCTTCTAAGAGTCAGTTCTCTCCTTCCACTATGTGTGTTCCAGGGATTGAACTCAGGTCGTTTGTCTTGGCAGCGGAGGTCTCCACCCGCTGAACCCCCTGGTCAACCCTTAGTATTTTCTCACTGCTTGCTATGTTGGCCAGGCTTGTTTCAAAGTCAGGAGCTCAAGTCATCTTCATGACTCAGCCTTCCAACTAGCTGGGACTACAGGTGCCCAGTTTAATCTGCGAGGTGTTTCTAATGTCCAAAGAACAGCCACTCCTGGTTATGTTTGTTGAAATATTTTTCATTTTTATTTGCAATTTTTATTGCATATATTGGAATTTTTAAACTAATTCCATTTGTTGATCTGTTTCTTTCATTGCTGTAGTGTGTGCTTAGGAAGTCCAGCTCCATCTGATAGCTGTTAACTATTTTCCTGCATGTGCTCCTACATGGTATAAAGCTTTATTTATTTTTTCTACTTTTATTATTTTTCCACTTTTATTGTTTATTTCCTTACAAAATTGCAAAAGCAATACACATTTCCTGAAGTTATAAAAGCTTAGGAAAAATATAAATGGCTTTATTTATTTTTATATTTAACTTGTATATATGCGTGAGCACTCATGCATGCATGCGTGCGTGAGTGCGTGTGTGCATGTGTGAGAGAGAGACAGAGAGACAGAGACAGACAGAGAGAGAGAGACAGACAGAGAGAAGAACCCCAGGGCTTTGGCCTGCTAGGAAAGTACTTAACCACTGAGCTATCCCAGTCCTGTAACCTTTTGTTAATTCTATAATTTATTTAAAGGCCAGGGAGAGATTCTGACTTGAAGGTCTTCCAAACACCCAGTCATCCCAGCTCCATTTGCTAAACAATCTGTTTTGCTCCCATGGTGTGTACGAAACTGTTTGGTCCTGGGGCCGCTCTTCAAAATCTGTACTGTTGCCAATGTGTCTCGGCCGTCCCGTTATGTAATTCTCCTTCCCAATTCAAGTTGCTTTCTTGTTACTTTTCTTTTCTGAAAATCCCTTTATCTGTCCGTGCCTGTTTATTCTCCTAAACAAACAGGCGCATTATTTTGTCAAGTTAAAGCATCTGGGTGATGTATGGTGGAGAGAGGTTTCAAGGGAGCCGGAGCTTTCTTCTGATGCCGAGCAGAGTAGAAGCAGTGAGGCCGCTTCCCATGACTCTGTATCTGGCAGCAGAAGTAGGAAGTGCTCCAGCCATCCAGGTGCTATGTCTGGCATACAGCTTGAGGACACCCCCTAAGAGGGCTGTGGGAGTCTTGATCCTTAGACTTCACTGTTAAGTGGGAAGCTGTTAGACTTGGGATCTTGGGTGTCTCCTGAGAGGTCGTGAGTTGAAAGCACAGTTTCCGGTGCAGCAGTGTCCAGAGGTGAGTCCTTCAGGAGGTGATTGCATTGTGAGGGCTCTGGCCTCACCAATGAATGAGCCCGTTGATAGCCCAGTGGGTGTGGAGGCCAAGGTTTTATTGAGGGAGCTCTATTTGCTTCCTAGCCACCATAAGGTGAGCAGTCTCCTCCAGTCCGCATTCCTAACACTACGAAGCTCTATTTCATGGTGGCTCCAAAAGCAATTCAGCCAATCCTAGGGCCAACCATGGACTGAAGCCTCTGATTCAGTGGGCCAGAGAAAGCCTTTTCGACATCAGTTGATCTCTCTGGAGCATTTTGTTACAGCAGCAGAAGACTTACTAACTAATACAGGGCTGGCTGAGTCATTGGTTATGTCACCTTTGGAAGGGATTGATGTATCTCTCTTGGATCTGTGATTAGCTTCCTCAAGATGCAGCTGTTATTTAAAAAAAAAGCAAGCAAATAAAAAGGCAAGCCTGCCCCAAAGTGTGCGCACCTGTCTCTGTCTTGCCATGAGACCCTCCTCTATGCAGCCCTCACCGGTGTCCTGCTCTTGTGCCTGTAGAACTATGAACTAAAAAGTCACCTAGCCTCAACTATTCTGTTATAACAATGGAAAATGGAGTAATGTACCAGCAATCTTAACCCAACCAGGCTGAAGTGGTACGGGAAAGAAGAAGGATGACACTACGCTTGGTTAGTGAGACTGAAGAAGGGGATTAGAGTAACCTGTATGTCAAACATTAAATGAAGAGTTCCAGAAGCAAACAATTCCTAGGTTTTAAATAGATTTTATTACCATGTATTGTTGGGTGTTTTTTTTAGTATTTTAATCTTGCAATGTACTAAATGCAAATTTTAGTATATATAATACTATATGTATATATGGGGAAATATGGGGTTTGGTACTATTGTGGGTTTAAGACATTTGTTAGGCGTCTTGTAAATTATCCTCCAGGAAAATACTAAGGGTTAACAAGGAGATTCAGTGGGTGAAGGCTTCTGCTGCCAAGACTGATGACCTGAGTTCAAACAGTTGAGCTGGAGAGATGGTTCAGCAGTTAAAAGCCCTTGCTGCTCCTTTCGAGGACCTGGGTTTGGTTCCTAGACCCTACATGGAGGCTCACGAAACATAACTCTAGCTCCAGAGGATCCAATGCCCTCTTCTGGACTCTGTAGATACTTGATCCCTGTGAATACACACACACACACACACACACACACACACACACACACACACACACACCAAATCTTTTCAAAAAGAAAGTTCAGATATTGTAAAAAATCCATGTGCCCAACAATGGCAATCTCTGGTCAGTTGGCCCTTGGTGCTGATAGACTGACTGCTATAGAGTACAGCTCCACAGTCCTGATTCCCCATGCTGTCCTCTCTGCATGACTCCAGGTGATGGACTATGACCTGCTTTGAGAAACTCCAAAATCTCACAAAGAGATTTGTGAGATACAGAATTATAAGTGTCCCTAGAAGTGTATCCCCCAAGAAGGTTTTGGGTGTTTTATTTGTTTTGTATTGGGATTATGGGGAGGTTTTGGGGGTTGTTGGTGTTTTGGGTTTTGGTTGATTGATTGATTGACTTTTTTGCGGTACCCATAGGAACCATGATTGATGGCTAATTTTTGTTTTATTATTTTTTCCCTCTGTCTTAGAGAAGTAAGATCTGTCTGTGAAATGAGCTAGATGTATTTCTCCCTTGTGTGTCATTAGACTTCTACAATTTGCTTGTGCTGGTTTTGGGGATGCTGTCTTTATATATGAAAGCTATCAGCATACATATTAAATTGTAGTACCATTTTTAATTGACTCATGAAAGCTTCACAATTAGGAGGTATCACATGATGCCGGCGCTCGTGTGTGCTGTGTCGTGTTCAAAACAGCAAAGCATGTCAGCTTCCTGGGTGTCCATTGTTTCTTTCTGGTGAAAACAATCCTTTCTTTTTAATTTTTTAAGTGTGGTGTGTGTGTATGTGTGTTATGCATGGATGGATGAATGCAGGGGCCAGAGGACATATCAGATGTGTCAAATCCTGCTCTGTCACTCTCCACCTTACAGTCTTGAGACAGAGTATCTCACTAAACTTAGAACCAGCAAGCCCCAGCCATCCTCCTGTCTCCACTCTCCACAGGGCTGAGGTTACAGACATGTGCAGTCATGCTCTACTTTTCATGTGGGTGCTTAGGATCCAAACTTGGGTCCTCATGCTTGCACAGTAAGCCCTCTAACCCTAGGATCCATCTCCCCAGCCCCTTCATTTTAGTTTGTTGGGGGAATATATGTATACTATCATTGTGTATAGTTGCAGGGGAATATGTGTATACTATCATTGTCTATAGTTGCAGGGGAATATGTGTATACTATCATTGTCTACAGTTGCAGGGGAATATGTGTATACTATCATTGTGTATAGTCGCAGGGCAATATGTGTATACTATCATTGTGTATAGTCGCAGGGGAATATGTGTATACTATCATTGTCTATAGTTGCAGGGGAATATGTGTATACTATCATTGTCTACAGTTGCAGGGGAATATGTGTATACTATCATTGTCTATAGTTGCAGGGGAATATGTGTGTACTATCATTGTGTATAGTCGCAGGGGAATATGTGTATACTATCATTGTCTATAGTTGCAGGGGAATATGTGTATACTATCATTGTCTACAGTTGCAGGGGAATATGTGTATACTATCATTGTCTATAGTTGCAGGGGAATATATGTATACTATCATTATGTATAGTCGCAGGGGAATATGTGTATACTATCATTGTCTACAGTTGCAGGGGAATATGTGTATACTATCATTGTCTACAGTTGCAGGGGAATATGTGTATACTATCATTGTCTACAGTTGCAGGGGAATATGTGTATACTATCATTGTCTACAGTTGCAGGGGAATATGTGTATACTATCATTGTCTACAGTTGCAGGGGAATATGTGTATACTATCATTGTCTATAGTTGCAGGGGAATATATGTATACTATCATTATGTATAGTCGCAGGGGAATATGTGTATACTATCATTGTCTACAGTTGCAGGGGAATATGTGTATACTATCATTGTCTACAGTTGCAGGGGAATATGTGTATACTATCATTGTCTACAGTTGCAGGGGAATATGTGTATACTATCATTGTCTATAGTTGCAGGGGAATATATGTATACTATCATTATGTATAGTCGCAGGGGAATATGTGTATACTATCATTGTCTATAGTTGCAGGGGAATATGTGTATACTATCATTGTCTATAGTTGCAGGGGAATATGTGTATACTATCATTGTCTACAGTTGCAGGGGAATATGTGTATACTATCATTGTCTACAGTTGCAGGGGAATATGTGTATACTATCATTGTCTATAGTTGCAGGGGAATATGTGTATACTATCATTGTCTACAGTTGCAGGGGAATATATGTATACTATTATTATGTATAGTCGCAGGGGAATATGTGTATACTATCATTGTCTACAGTTGCAGAGGAATATGTGTATACTATCATTGTCTATAGTCGCTCCACTGTGCCGCAGAGCACAGAACCTGTGTATTCCACCTAGCTGTAACAAAGTACCCACTGGCTGACCTTTGCCCCCCTTCCCTCCCTCAACTCCTCAAGCCCCTGGCAAGCAGTATTCTGTTGTTTACTTTTGGGAGATCAACTGTCTTTACTCTCCACATGCATGAGATCATGCAGTACTTGTCTTTCTGGGTCTGGTTTATTTCACTTAACATAATGAACTCCAGTTCCAGCCATGTTGCTGTGAACAGTGGGATTTCATTCCTTCTCATTATGTTGATTTATTATTTCATGACAGTACTGGATCCCTCCATGGCTTCTGATTCTCTGGGGATTTCTTTTAAAGATTTGTCTTCTTATTTATTTATGCATGTGTCCGCGTGTAGGTATGTGTAGAGGCCAGACGAGGGTGTCAGATCCCCCTGGAACTGGAGTTACAGACAGTTATGAGCCACGATGTGGGTGCTGGGAATGGAAACCAGGCCCCCTACAAGAGCAGCTAGTACTCTTAGCCAGTGAGCCATCTCTCCAGTCCCAGAGGATTTCTAAGCAAGCAATTACATGTAAGTATTTGAGTTTTGTTTGGTAAAACTCAGAGATAAAGAGGATAGGTGAGAATTTTACTGAGTGAAAAGAAAATTGGGATAAGAGGCACTGAGGGGATGGAGCTCACTAGAATCCTTGCCATGCGTGCCTTGGGTTCAAGCCCTGGCACCGCAAACATACAAATAATTAGCATGGTGTAGTGTTGTACTCCTGTAATCCCAGTATTTGAGGGGTGGAGCCAGGAAGACGGTTGGTTCAAGGAAATGGGGGAGTAAAGGGGAGAAGGGAGGGAGGGAAGGGGGAGAGAGAGAGAATTAAAATTATATAACCTTATGTTTCTTTGAAAGGGATCTTTAAAAAAATACAGGCTCTTAAAATGTAAATATTTGGTCAATAGATTTAATTTTTCCCTTTCGTTCTTTTTTAATAGAAAAGCTTGCTGTGAAAGCAAAATTGGTTTAATAAAAGTTGAAAATTGAATTTTAACAGGATTCAGTTTTAATAAAATAGAGCTGTCTACTCCCTGACACTGTGTTTGCTCAGAATTAATTTACAAACAGCAGGTCCTCAGAGATACTTTAGAGGTAGAAAGAGAAAGTACTGACCTTGAAGAAGGAACCTAGCATGGGCTAACAGGACTGTCAGCTACAGGTTCAGGTCCTGACTGTTGCCAAGTCAACGTCACCCTTCTCTTCCAGACTCAGTTTCCCCATCTGTAAAATGACAAATAGTAACTAGCTAATGGAGTGAGGAGATGCAAGTGCCATCCACTCTCCCAAATTAGGTCCCAGTCATGAACCAAAGCACAATTGGGAACCAGTGACTTCATCAGGGGTACCTGCAGAGCATGGGTCAGGGGTTACTGGCGTGAGCGTGCTTGGGACGTCTTCACCTAGCATGACTGATAGTTGCATAGATGGAGCCCCTCTAAGTTAGCTTCCCCCCCTGCCTATGTACTCTAGCACCTCCTGACACCCCGAAGTCAAGCTCAATCAAGGTGGAACTACACACAGATGGCTGGGAGACACGTCTGCAACCCCAGACGAGGGTTCTTTGAACCTCCTCCTGAGTAAATAGCAATAGTCCCCGGGTCTGATCATGCCTGAGTCTTCAAGCAGGCCCAGCTCATCTGACAGAGGTGCTGCTGTTTTCCTGGGAGGACTGCATTCTACAGAAGTTGCTGTGGGCAATCTATAGAGCAGTGGTTCTCAACCTGCCTAGGCCGAGACCCTTTAATACAGTCCCTCGTGTTGTGGTAACCCCCAACCATAACATTATTTCCATTGCTACTTCATAACTGTAATTTTGCTGCTGTTATGAATTGCACTGTAAATATCTGACATGCAGGGTATCTGATACGTGACCCCTGTGAAAGGGTCATTGAATGCCCCCAGAGGGATTGTAACCCACAGTTTGAAAACTGCGGCTCCATCTATACTCATCAAACATGGCTTAGTTCTGGAGACCTGACGTGGGTGGTGCGGGAATGAAGTCAACAGACTCACATACAGAAAAGCCGGGATCGGGTAGGTTGTGCTTGCTCTGATGGAGCAGCAACTACAGCCTTCTGCACAACAATCGGAGCCTTAGCACATTTAATGTGTACAACACAGGGAGAAGGAGTTAGCTAGTCTCAGGGGGAGGTCTCTGTAGGGGAGCAATTTTAGTCTGTAAACATCCAGAAGGAGAAAGCTGCGTTCTTGCTTTCTGTACACTCTGTCAACATTTGCACACAGACCAGAGGAAGAATTGTCAGTTCCCTGAGCTGGGAAAGATTATCCAGTTCCCTTGAGTCTAATGTATTGGGGTCCTTGACATGGATGTACCAGGGCTTCCCCCATTGCCCATATTTTGACAATAGTGACGATTACAACTGTGTCTCTTGATATACTGAGGCTGTCCTGTTGTGCTAGGAGACAGGTTTGGCGGCTGGGATAAAATCCATGAGAAGTTAAACTACATAGCAATGCAGTGTTCTCTTAGATAAGTAGACAGGCATTGACTTAACAGCCAAGGGTTTGGGAGGCCCAGGTTCCCACTGCTGTGTAGTGCCATGGATTTCAACACGCGTACCCTGCCTGCTCCAGCTGTTCTAGCCGTGTCTTCACTCAACCCTCAGAAAGCAAGAAGGAGATTGCAGCTAGGGAAGCACACTTTCCCACTAAGAGTGTTCCTGGGGAACTGCACGTATCATTTCTATGGATGCCCAGTGGCCAGAGAACAGTCACTTGCCCAAACCTAACTGCAAGGAAATATGGGAAGTGTAAACTCTTCGGGGTTTTCTTGTTACAAAAGAAGGGGAAATAAACTCTGGGGACAGTTGCTAGTTGGAATCCTATTCACAATAGTTGTACACCCAATAATGCCGTTCTTGCCAAGGACCAACCACATATGTGATTTGATGGTAGTAGCCCCAAATGGTAATACTGGAGCCGAAAGAAAGTCCTGTGGCCAGTGATAAACTGATTGCCTGCTAGTCCAAAGAAAAAGAGAAACTTCAGTGGCTTAGTGGGATGGTAACTATGGATACATCACAACTGGGAGATGCGATAACAACATGGAGTAGCATTTACTGTACTTTTAGATCTTTACTCCTTCTTTCTACCTATTAAAAAGCTTACTATGAAGCAGCACACGGTGTAGGCTGGTGGCAGCCTTATCCATGAGGTGCTTTACCACACCCTGGGTAGGATCAGTGGAGGTGCTGAGTGATTGTGAGATCCACACAATGGTGAAGTCACCAGCAGGGTACAGTTTTCAGACCATGTCCAGTTGTTAAGTGACTCGTGACTGTATAAAAATGACACTTCCCACATGTCACCAGATGGCCCTTACTGGGCCAGCCTGTGACCACTTACATGGTGTGCAGGAGGTTGCTAGGGCAGGAAGGGCTTTGGGTGTGACATTATGTCTCATTTCACTGGAGGACCAGAAGGGTGTAGAACTGTGTATGACTGTGCTATTCAGGCCACCTTATCTGTTCTGGGGTCTGGCTTTGGGAGGTATGATAGCTTGACTGCGAAATGTCCCCAATGGCTAGTGCATTGAACACTTTGTGACCACACAGTGGTGCTGTTTGGGGGAGGTTATGGGACCTCAAGGAGGTGGAGCCTGGCTGGAGGAAGTACATCGTTGGGGCAGGCTTTAAGAGGCTATAGCCTGGCCTTCCTCCCCTGTCTTGTCTCTCTCCCTCTCATCTCTGTCTCTCTCCCTGCCCTTCCCTGTCCCTCTCCATTTCTTTCCTGTGTTTGGAAGCAGTATGATCAACTCCTGCCACCACTCCTTCCCCGCATATCGCCATGTCTTCCCTGCCATGATGGACTCCATCCCTTTAGAAGCTGAAACTGAAAGAAATCCTTCTCTCTGAAGTTGTTTTCTGTCAGGAGGTTCTGTCATCTATTACTAAAACTTTTTCCTGGGGCAGGGGAGATGTAAACAACATCTACCCTTCCTCCTAAGGTCCCAGTGACAAACCTAAGTGTGTTTCCACTACAGTTCACTCAATGAGTCTATTGGGCTTCCTTAGAGTGCATAGGTTAGGGGTCACTTACAGGAGTGTGGGCGCTCCTACCCCCCAAAAGGGCCCCACTGGGAAGTCTACTCAACAGGAACAAGAGCTTTCTCATTGCTACATTGAAAGAGCCCCTGCCCTACTCTTCCCCAGCCTGTATACTCTTGCCTTACCCCAAGGCCATGTGAGATTCAAGCAAAATTGCATATGACAGATTAGAGTGGCTGGAGAAAGAGTCAACAATCCCAGCTGGGATGATCTTTTGCAAGTGGACACAGCTGAACTCCCCAAGATGGTGGTTGTTTGACTGGGAGGAGTCATGAGAAAAGAGGCTTCCTTGAGTTGGATATCTGGTGTTTCTGAGGGGGTGACAGATACTAGTGACAGAGTTGAGGCTTGATCGTCCGTGCCAGTTACCCGCTATGTGCCCATAAGCGCTAGTTGGTGACTACTACACACTGAGGTGGGTGGAAGGATGCCTCATTTGGGCCCAACCCAGCAAAGCTTCGTTCACATCCCCTAATGATGCACAGTGCAACCATCTTCCAGGACGCCTGAACCCAGGGATGTAGAAGAGGGTGCTTCTGTGTAATCTTCTCAGGAGTGATGAAGACCAGACAACAAAAGCTCCTCTGTCTCTCAGGCCACTTCTCTAATTAGGAAAAATAACAAGCAAAAAGGTGGGGAGGAGGGGGTGCTGGGCGGCGCGTTTGGAGTCGGAAAGCTGTGTTTAGGCCAAGCTCTCTCTGCCTTTAATTATCCCGTCTGAGTTGGCTTTAATGGGCATCATTGTTAATGCCTTCATTTCAAGGATGAGAAAATGGTACTTTCTGCATCTGAGCACGCAAAGCAGCCTAATTCTTAAGCCACGTGTTAGAGTGCTGGCCAGAAGGTGGACCCAGAGCTGCTATCAAGAAACAGGAGGACCCAGGCCAACCTGGGTCTCCCTCTTCCCAAGACCTCTTGCAGAGGACCACAGTTCCCCAGGCAGCTACAACTGCCTGCCACTCTAGCTCCAAGGGATTAGACAGCTTCTGGCTTCTGTGGGCACCAGCACTCATATGCTCTCTCTCTCTCTCTCTCTCTCTCTCTCTCTCTCTCTCTCTCTCTCTCTCTCTCTCTCTCTCTGTCTCTCTCTCTCTCTCTCTGTCTCTCTCTCTCTCTCTCTCTCACACACACACACACACACACACACACATAAAATAAAATAAAACTCTAAGGAAAAAGAACTACCAGCCTGGAAATAAAAGGATCAGGCCAGAACTGGACCTAAGCTGTCACTCATAAGCTCCACCCTTTAGCCCCATAGCAACCTATTTCCTCTGCTTAGGTCCTGTTTACCTCACGATTCCAGAACCTCCCAAAAGACTGTGCCTACCTGGAGATTAAGTGTTCAAACACATGTGCCCATGGGACACAGTTCACATTCAAACCGTAACAGCTAGAAAATGTATAAATGATAGAAATATGTTACAGCCAGTGACTTGTGACCTCACCTCCATAATTAGTGTGCAATGTACATCTTTGTACATGTCACTTTCTCGATGCTGTCAGCCCTTTCTTCGGGAATTGGGTTCACTGTTTTGTGTCAACTGGTAATGTTGTCATCGATATGGTAAGACAGCAGTTTAGGTCTGGGATGAAGCTGGGTAGTAGAACGCCTGCCTACTGTCACAAGGACAAAATAAATAAATAAAAATGAATAATATCAATTTCATGATTTTTCTTGTTTTGAAAAGGAGAAAAGCGTGCTGTTTAAAAAAATCCCACATATAATAAAATTTCAGAGTTTCAAAGGAAATTTAAAATCAACTATAATCTTGCTAATATTGGCCTGAATTAGTTTAGAATTTTTATGTGGATATATCTTTTAATTCTTTCTTCTTTTGTTCTTCCTTTTATGTATTTATTTATTAGTGTGGTGTGTGTGTGTGTGTGTGTGTGTGTGTGTGTGTGTGTGTGTGTGTGTGTGTGAGATGGGGGAGCAGCTACATTCCATGGTGTAGATGTGGAGGTCAGGGGACAACTTTGTGGAGCTGATTTTCTGCTTCCACTTTTTGTGGGTCCTGGGGATCAAACTCAAATCTTCAGCCTTGCTTGGCAAGCCCCTTCACCCAGTGAGTCCTTTTGCTGACTTTCTTTACTTCTTTTTTAATTGGATAAAAGTATTTGTTCACATACCGTTTTTATCCTGTGTGATCATTCTTTTCACAGAATTCATGTTTGAAATTTTAGGTTATTTTCCATTTTTTTATTTTTGCTATCTTAACTCTGTGTGACTAAGTCTGTGCACATTTTAAGAATACTGAATAAAACACTGTACTAACTAGTGTTCATGTTTTAAAAACATGTATATTGGAAATTTGGGGGTTAAGATCTGTCACACTTAAATTGAATTAGTGTAATCAATGTATGTACACACACACACACACACACACACACACAATAAGTTTTTAGGGCAGTTGTTCTCAACCTGTGGGTTAAGACCCCATTGGGAATCTAACAATCCTTTCACAGGGATCACTTAAAACCATCAGAAAACATGGATTTTACATTACAGTTCATAACAGTAGCGAAATTAGTTATGAAGTTGCAACAGAAATAATGCTGTGGTTGGGGTCACCACATGAGGAACTGTACTAAAGGGTCACAGCATTAGGGAGGTTGAGAAGCACGGCCTTAGGGGGAATGCTTCGTGATCTTGGTGAGGCTTGCTTAGGTAGATTTCTTAGACGTGACCCATGAAAACACTTTGAACTTAACACAAAACTTGTTCTAAATGGAGAGAAAAGACAAACTGTACACAGAGAAACATATTTCAAGCCACATTGCAGACTTTCTTTAGGCCACCAGTTCCCGGATAATGACATGGAGACTTCTTTTTAATTATGAAAGCTTGGCCTTAGCTTAGGCTTGTTCCCCAACTTTCTCTCAAAACGTAAATTATATTAGTTAGATTAAATTAATTTATGTCAATCTACATTCTGCCATGTGGCTCGTTACCTGTCCTCCATACTGTACATCCAACTTCCCCAGTGAATTCCCAGCACCTCAGATCCCTCCCAGAGTTCTCACTTCCAGAAGTCCCACTGTCCTCCCTCCCTAGCTATTGACCATTCAGCTCTTTATTAAACCAATCAGAATAAGACAGTGACACATTTTCACACAGTGTGATCAAATATCCTACAACACCATCCATGTGTCTATCAAAGGGCTTATACCCATAATACTTAAAAATCTCAACAGTAAGAAAACAGCTCAGAGCCAGGCGGTGGTGGCACACGCTTTTAATCCCAGCATTGGAGAGGCAGAGGCAGGTGAATCTCTGTGAGTCTGAGGCCAGTCTGGTCTATAGAGTGAGTTCCAGGACAGGCTCTAAAGCTACACAGAGAAACCCCATCTCAAAAAGAAAAAAAAGGAAGGAAGGAAGGGAGGGAGAGAAGGAAGGAAGGAAGGAAGGAAGGAAGGAAGGAAGGAAGGAAGGAAACAACTCAGTTCTCCTTGGTCCTTACAACTTCTTATATCTGTTGGTTTGTGGATACCAGTGCACAGGTGGACGTCGCCAATCCGCGGGTTCTGCTCCTCCAGCATGTGGGTCCCAGGGATCAAACTCAGGTTCGTGTGGCAAGAATCTTTTCTAGCTGAGCCTCTACCCACCATGTGGGTTCTTTTAGTTCACAGGATTATACTCAGAGCACATTAAGAGAGGGAAAGGAAAAAGGAGAATTACTTTATTGCATCTAAATTTTAAGCCTCTGGCCAGAATCTGAACAGAGGTGGCTGGAGGCCGCAGGGCATCTGTGTGTGTGGCAATCTTGAACCACTTTCCAAGGCAGAGGCGATTGGGTACGGTTTGGGAGGGGGCGCTGGTAACACGTTTCAGCTCGCCTTGACTGTGGCGCCGTTTGTAGTCTTGCACCAACACAGCACATGGAAAGTGTTTGCACATGGCCGCTGCTTCTGTGGTGCTAATGGGCTTCAGGGACACGCTGTAGGTGGGTTGGGGCGAGGACACGTGTGTGCCAGCCTCAGCCAATTGAGGATTTGGGGCCACACAAGCCTGAGTGGATACAGCAGAGTAGACAGGACCATACGGGGACCACACAGACATACAAGCTGCTCACGTCGTTCAGGGCCCTTCAACTCCAGCAAATAAAAGTCCACACTGGCAGCCTGGCACAGGGTCCTGTGTGGTGGCTCACTAGCCCTTATGGATCTCCCCACCCCCGAGGTTCTCAAACCTGTTCCACTGAGCACCAGTGTGATAGCTGCTGGTTCCCAGCAGGGGACCCCCAGCTGCTTCCCATGGGACAATTGGCAGAGCTGTTTGCTGCTCTGGTCTTTTATAGACTGCTTGCCAGTTATTTAAAGAACAAATTGGCTCCTTTAAAACAAAGACAATCTGGAAGGTTCTGTGGAAGCCCTTGACTCCTCAAGTCAGCAAGAAGCAGGCTGGTGAGGCTGCCTGGGTGGTGGGTCCCAGCCTCAGCTCTCTGTGAGGCCTTCCATGTTAAACTCAGGAAGGCTCTGCTTCAGGGATTGACCTGTCCAGAGAGCTGGAGCTCCAAAGAAGCTCTTGGACTTTAGAATACTGACACCCTAAATCTTAAAAAAAAATACCTCCTGGGTCAGCAAGAAGTCTCAGAAGGTAAAGGCCCATGCCAAGCCCGATGACCTCAGTTTGATCCCCATGACCCACATGGCGGAAGGAGAGCACTGACTCTCACAGGTGGTCCTTTATCCCAAACACATGTGCTATGGCATGTACACACACTAAATTAATAAATAAATGTAAAAGCAGAAAAAATTCTTTAAAATTTTTACAATCCTGGCCAGGCAGTGGTGGCACATGCCTTTAATCGGGAGGCAGCGGTAGGCTGATCTCTGTGAGTTCGAGGCCAACCTGGCCTATAAAACAAGTTCCAAGACAGCTAGGGCTATTACACAGAGAAACCCTGTCTCAAAATAAAAAATTACCATCTTGGTTTGTAAAATTCCTTTTGATGAACAGGTGCAAGGCTGCTCTCTTACCAGTATCAGCAGCAAATAGGATGCTGTGATGTGGTTTAGGCTTGAGCCCTCTCTCCCTGCCCTCCCTTTCCTGGCCCCAAGCTCACGCCCCACTGTTGATGCAGGGACAGAGCATAGACCCTTCTCTCCTCTGGAGGTACTAAAGGAGAAGAGGAGGGGCGCACTAGGGCCGGCCTCTGTTGTGACTGAGGTGTCTCTCAGCCCGGAGGCTGGAGGTGGAAAGGCAAAGGCCCTGGGCAAACCAACGCAGGTCATGGTTGGGAAATGGAGGCATAAGTTGGTGGAGCCCAGCTCACTGCCCAATCCCTGAGGACACTCTTCTTTTATGAAGCCCAGATCCTGTGTGTTGGTAATTCGAGGGCACTGTTAGATACTCCACCACCATCAGGTTGGGGTGGTAGACTCACAATCTGTGTGATGCTACAAGACAGGAATGAAAGTCCAGCCAAAAGGCATGTGCCAGGAGGAATACTAACCCAGTCAGCCCCAGACAGGGAGTGTTGGCTAGTTGATTTGCTTACTGTTTGTTAATTACTTCTTTTTCATTTTTTTGAGACAGCCTCACTATGCACTGTGTGTGTGTGTATGTGTGTGTGCGTGTGTGTTATACGTGTGTTATACACGTGTTCTTTTGGAATTCAGAGGCCAGTTTCAGGCATCTTCCTCAATTGATCCCCACCTTAACTTTTGACACAGGGTCTCTCGCTCAACCTAGATTCAAGATTGGCTACCCTGGCTGGCCCACAAGTGCCTGGGACCTGGCTGCCTCTGCCTTCCTGTGTGTGCTGCGGATCTGGAGTCAGGTCCTCATGCTTGCACAGAGAGCCCTCTTCCCAGCATTCTGAACCCTGGACCCCTTTTTTCCACACAGAATGGACGGAGGGGTGCCTCTGATATGATAGCACTTTTGAATTCTAACCTCTGCCTCCTGCATGGTCAGGTTGCTCTCTCTTTTTGTAGTTTGGAGTCAAGATAGCTTGGTGATCAAGTGCCTTGTGTCCCCTGACATCCTGAGAGCCCTGCATGTGACCTGGCACTTGGCTGTCACCATCTTAAAGCTCTTAATGGTTTTCAAACAAAGACCCCCACATCCTCACTTTGTCGTGGACCCTATAAACTGTCACCTGTGCATCTGGGTCTCTACATTACAGTTACTGTTACTCTATTAATTTATGGTGTATGCCTTGACTCTAAAAATGCATTTGTGTGTTAAGTTGTACTCGCTGGTGGAGTCTGCTGCCATTTTGACTAGAGGGGCAGTCAGCAAACAGCTTGGTTCAAACCATCTATCTGTGATGAGAAGAAGAAATGTAAGACACAAAAGGAATTACAATTTGACTTGGGGGTGGGGGAGGTGCATGCAGAACCACTCTTTCTTTTTAAGTTATTTTCTTATATTTAAAAAAAGAAATGTGTTAGGAAGGGCCAGGGAACATCTTGGTACACACGCAGCAGTCAGAGGACAGCTTTGGGAAGTCTGTTCCCTTTCCACCATGGGTTCCAAGTTGACCTCAGTGTCTTCTTCAGTTGCAGTGCAACGTATTTTATGAGACAGGGTCTCTCACTGAGCCTCAAATTCATTGATTCAGATAGGCCTGGCCAATGAGCTCTGGAGATCTGCCTGTTCCCCTCACCTCCTGCCATCACTGGGTTACAGGCACTCCCCGCTGAGCCTAGCTTCCCTCCTGCCATCACTGGGTTACAGGCACTCCCCGCTGAGCCTAGCTTCCCTCCTGCCATCACTGGGTTACAGGCACTCCCCGCTGAGCCTAGCTTCCCTCCTGCCATCACTGGGTTACAGGCACTCCCCGCTGAGCCTAGCTTCCCTCCTGCCATCACTGGGTTACAGGCACTCCCCGCTGAGCCTAGCTTCCCTCCTGCCATCACTGGGTTACAGGCACTCCCCGCTGAGCCTAGCTTCCCTCCTGCCATCACTGGGTTACAGGCACTCCCCGCTGAGCCTAGCTTCCCTCCTGCCATCACTGGGTTACAGGCACTCCCCCGCTGAGCCTAGCTTCCCTCCTGCCATCACTGGGTTACAGGCACTCCCCGCTGAGCCTAGCTTCCCTCCTGCCATCACTGGGTTACAGGCACTCCCTGCTGAGCCTAGCTTCCGTGTTGGATGCTGAGGATCTTGGATCTTTGTGCTTGTATGACAGGCACTGAGCCATCTTTTGGCCCAGTTTTAAAAAAAAGGTTTCCTTGGGCATAATTCATATATCATAGAGTTTGTCCACTGGAAATATACTTTTCTATAATTTTTAATAAGTAAATATGGTTCAGTGACCACAATCCCGTTTTAGAAAATCCCCATTAAGCCCCAAAAGTTCCCTCAGGCTCATTTCCAGCCAGTTCTCACTGCTTCCAAACTGAGACAGCTCCCAATCTGCTTTCCATAGATCCGTCTCTTTTAGAAACTTCATATTCGTAGACACACAGCCCTGTCTTTTGTGTCTGGCTCCTCTCGGTCAGCATCACATTTCAGAGGTTTGTCCATGACATGGCACCGAGTGGCAGTTCCACTGATGAGCGGCACCGCAGTTTACACAGACACTTGGGTTGGTGCCCGGTCAGGACTGTTACGAATAATGCTTGTGTGAGCCTTAGCACAAGAGCCTCCTCCTGTGGGCATGTGTTTGCATTGGAGGCCCCGTGAATGCAGTTGCTGCAGTATGTGATAAATCCGTTTTGCTCTGAAAGCATCCCCTGGATACTTGAAGAGCGGTAATACTATGTATAGCTCCTACCAGTGGCTTAGCAGAGGGAGTCCCATGTCCCCATTCCTGCAGAAGGATTTAAACAACAACAATGTAAGAGGAGACTGGATTTAGAAAATGCCACCAGCTGCAGAGTGAGGAATGAAACAGGAAGCAGAGGCAGTGACACAGGGGACAAGTATAGGACCTGAGAGAAAGCAGTGATCATGGGTGGTTGGAGAGGCCGCGTAATCTAAAGATGCATCTCATGTGTCCTAGAGGAATCAAGAGCCACAGCATCGCTGGGAAAGTGTCAAAGAAACAGCATGGAGGCTACTGAGAGTAAGACTTATTCCTGGCCTAGGATGCTGGTGCAGGAGAGGTGGCCCATTAGTAGGACCTGTCAGTAACAGCACCTCAGCATCCGCCTTCCTGGGGACCATTCTCAAGGCTATGAAGAGAGCGCTCCCAAGCCCCAGTTGCACATTTGAGCCACCTGAAAAACTCCAAGCTCTCCCACTGGCTCCATCACGATGTCACTGATCTGGGGCACAGCCCTGGCATGGGGAAACAGAATGTCTTGGCAGAAGCACTGTTGTAAGACCTCAGGCTAGGGTGCTTACTGGGGGACACCCAGAGACTCCTGATGTGCTTCAGTGTCACCTAGAACTTTGGATCTAATTGTCAGAGGACACATGTCATTAGAGGTAGTGAAGTCTCCCCAGGTGACGAGTGTGCAGCCAAGCTCAGAACTGCCTCAAGGCCACAGAGTTCTATGTAGTTGCTCCTCAAAACAGCCTTCCGGAGGGCAGGTTGCATCATCCGGCTGTCCCAGAAGTACAACCAGCCATCTTTTGACTTTTCTTTCCCCTTTCCAAATACACAAATCACTTTTCCAAAGCATTTTATCATCCATGTTGTTAAAAACTAAAACCAGACTTTCTGCACGTGCCTTATAAATCCATCTGGCTTACATCAAATATTTACAAATATGCATACAGAAGAATTTAAAGATATTTGCGGGTAAGGAACCAGCCTATTAGTTGTATGTTGCCTCCTCTGTGGCCTCCGGAGCACATGTATGCATAAACACAGATCGGATACGTGCAATGACGGTACATGCAATGAAGCTGTAGCTATAAGGAAAATGACTTGTTCCTCCAGGACCCCAACTGACGCTGGAAAACTCATCTACACACCGTTCTCCCACCCAATCATTCCAGATAGTAAATTAAATAAACAGAATGATGCTCGGCCCTTCTTTCCCCACTCCAGGTGTTCGACATTTGCACGCTCCTGCCCATGAAACTCCAGTATCTTTTAACCTTCACACAGAGACTTGAGGAAGAGGCCCAGACCGAGCTCTGTGCTGATGTTTAAAATGGGGCTGTGGCCAAGCGCCCAGGTGGCCTCAGTTCCCCAGGTGCTGTCACCCTTCACCCTCAACCCCTGAATTCTTTGGGTATGGGCAGGAGCCCCAGAGGAGCCTGTGTCAGCATGCCTGTGGCCCCTGGTCCCCTTCCAGGAGATTGAGACAAGTTGGCTGAGTGGTTTCCATGTTCTCTTCGGAGGCAGAGGTGTGTGTGCTGGAGTTTGGAACACAGGGCCTCGAGCACTCACCTAGCCGAGGTATTTTTATTCTGTCACATACTGAACATGTGACACTATGTTTTCTTGTCTGAGTTCCATAAATAATGCAGTTAACAGCTGTTTACATAGGACTTACATTACATTAGGTATCAGACATCTCCTAGAGATGAGATGTGCCCAGATTCTGTGCAGATACCACACCACATTATAGAAGGGACTTTGGCACCTTTGAGGTTTGATATAGATGTTGGGGGCCAGGATCCTGGAACTAATGGTACCACATAGTCACCAAGGGACAACTACATATTGGGCGCCACCACCCCTACCTCCAGCAGGATTTGGATAAAAGACCACTGAGGTGGAGGACAGGGACCTAATACAGACCTTCCCAAGTTCAAGTTCCCACTGTACCATGTGATAACCTGTTATATCTGAGAGAGAGGCGGGCAGAAAGTCAGGGGAGAAGTCTCCGAAAATGGGCTTTGGAATGTGTGGGTCAGGTTGTCACTGGTCCCACCCCCTACTGCTGTGCAGCTTCAACCCAGAGGCATGACCTCTCTGGCTATCTATCTTCTTTTGCAAAATACGGATGTCTTCAGTGTCTTATTACCAAGATTAGGTGAGTCTGAGCCTGCCAGGGCCGGGCGCAGTTTCATCATACAGTGAGTGCCCCATATACATTAGCTATTAGTTTGGCGACCTAGACAGGGTGTAAGATGAGTCACGTTCGTCTTCCGAGCATCCCTCCCTCCACACTGCCAGAGCCTTCCTGCAGGCCAGCCCTGGTGAATGCTTGATTGCCGTGCACACAAGGCGTGTCTGTGTGGTCTGTAGCTGCTGCTCTTGGCATTCTCCCTGCAGTGCCGTGGTATTCTGTCTGCAGTGCGTTCTCCCACCTGGCCCCGCCCTCCACACTTGCCCTTCCTAGGCTGTCACTGCTGCTAGGACTATGACAAGCCCTGCAATCCCCCCAAGAAGGACCACTAAGTCTTATGGGTCTCAGTCTCTCCCCATTCACTCCCTCTTCTCCCCATCACCATGAAGGGAGCACCTCACAGCCGGACATCTGGGCCAGGAACACAGATAGCCCTCCTGTGATGGCACTCAGGATTCTTGGCTGCTTTACCCCACCCAGCTCCGCCAGTGACTGCTATCAGGCCTTTACTGGCGACTGATCGCACACACTTCCACCCCCACTGACCTGTTTTTGAGACAAGGGTCTCTCGTAGTCCAGGCTGGCCTCAAACCCACTATGAAGCCCAGGCTGGCCTTGAACTTCTGACCCTCCTGCTTCCGTCCCGAGTATTGGGATTGCAGGTGGGCGCCACCACATCTGTTTTGTGCAGGGCTGGGGATTGAACCCCCAGGACTTTGTGCATGCTGGGCAAGCACTGCACCCATGGAGCTGCTTCCCCAGCCCCAGATGCTCCTTCATGCATGCTGATTTTCCCTTCCCTGCCTGCTCAGCCTGGGTGAGCTCTGGCCCATCTTCTGTACCCCAGCTCCACTGTCACCAGCTGTGAGAAATTCCATGGGCTCTTCAGGGCTTTCTTAGTACCAGGCACACTGGCATTGCTTGTAAAACAGACCCAGTGGCTAGCGCAGTGCAGTAGATACATTGCTCAGGGGCAGGCAGCAAGTGATGGGCCTGGGCTGCCTTCCTCAAGGCCATGTCCAACATCTAAGGGGAAACAGGACCTAGTTATGGGATGTGACTCTCCTCACCTGAGCACCCTGAAAGCAGAACACCTCCCTCCCCTATACCTTTCCTGTCAGAAACTCTAGAACTGCCAAGGAAACTGGGAGATGGGCCTTGTGACCGTCCCATTTTACAAATGAGGAAAGTGGAGTCTTGAAGAGCTGGGGTAACTCTGCAAAGTGCACCTGACAAGACTTTTCCCTGGGCTACCCTGCCGTTCTACGTACCCAGCCATAGACTGCATGCCTGGCTCACAACACCGGATTGAAAGCCTAGGTCAAGACTCGGGAGCAGACCCCCACACATTTTAATATTGCTTCAAACCCCCACAGAGAAGCTCTCTGCTTTGGCAGGCTCCTTGTCTGTAAACAGTCAGGGGAATTTTGTCCAAGGGGGGCACTGAGCTGGGAGTGGGCGGCACCCCAGGACCTCTCCTTCTCCTTCTATCTGGTGATGAAAAGCCAGGAAGAAAAATTGCAACACCCACTTCCAGGCCTCCAGGATCTGGCTCCAAAACCAGAAAAGTTTCATTACTGGCTGTCACAGGGATTTCATGTGGCCCCAAAGTAATTTCCCCAGAGAGAGGCAAGGCTCCAGGAGCCAGGGGTGGAGGAAAAGATCATTGCTCACCCTGCTGGGCAACAGCGTCTGCATCCTGTGCTGGTTCAAGTGCAGGAGTTGCTGCTGGATTGGGGTCGACGCCTTCCTTCCTCCCTCCTGGGGAATTTGGGGTCAGCCAGCAGCCAGGGTCAATGCTGGGGTGCCCTAGTAGGAGAGCCTCGCTGTGGTACAGAGACAGGCTGGGGTCAGTGGTAGAGATCCTGGGAGAGATTCATTGTGGTTGCAGGGACAAACTGACAGCTCACTGCTTCTCTGGGAGGGGCATAGGTCTGAATCCCACCTGTTAACTTCCAATCCAGGGGCCCTGTCATACCCCGTGCAGCTGCTACTCCAGGGTTCAGTTCCTCAACAATGAAATGGAGATGCAGATGATACGCCCACTTCTAGGGGGCAGTTCATTTCAAGTGGGCTCCCTTCTGCCTTTTCCAGAACCCTGAACAGCATCTTCCTTCCTCCCTAAGTTGCCCAGAAAGGTACAAGGCCAGGAATTCCGGGAAGAGCTGAGAACACCCAAGGAATTGACCCCAAAGGGACACTGGCCTCAGGTTAAAGCTCAGCAACCTCTGCACAGACTATGGTATTCACCCAGCCTTACCATGTGACTGAAGAGCAAGCATTTAAACCTGAATGATGGGTGTCCCGTCAATCATACAGCTACCAAGTGGCAGAACTCAATGTCTAGGTCCAGGTCCCCTGTCCCGTGGAGCTGGCCTGGCAGGATCACCTGTGGCCCAGCATTAGTCCTGGAGAGTGGAGGCCTGGGCCAAGGGGCACATGATAAGGAGGTCCAGGAGGCTGTAGAGCCCAGCAGTAAAAAGCATGGCCACTGCTTCTCTGCCTTGTGACTCTGAGCATCTTTGTGCAGCATGGCAAGACCTACTGAACCTCTGTAAGCCATGACTTAATATGTTTGTGGATAGATGATTGTTTCCGCTGTGGCCAGCCTGAGAAGATGAATACTCATTTCTTTCTGGGCTGCTGGGACAAACAACCACAATTTAGTGTGGGGATGCTGGGAGGAAATGGAATCAATTCTCTCCCAGTCCAGGAAAAGAAAATGTCCCAGTACCAAGGCATCACTCCTTGGCTAGTAGGTGACAGCCTTCTCATTTGTCTTCCCACAAATGTCCCTCTGTGAGTATCTGGACTCTAATCTCCTTTTCTCCTGAAGATATCAGTTGGATTATTCCACCTCAGTGGCTTGACTTTCACCTAATCTGCTCTTTAAACAACTGTCTCCAGTATGGTCGCCATGTGAGGTACTGGGGGTTCAGGAATTCAATTTAAGGGAGGGCACAAGTCCTCCCATACAAAGGGTTAATAAGAAGACTATGATGTCATAAAGAAATAAATATTTAGTCTCTATGGGTTCCTGCCCCCCTCACTTCTGAAATGCTTGAATTCTTCTGAATGGTAAGAGTGCCTTTTGTATGCTAATGAGACATCTGGTGTCTCTGGGCCCTTAGCTTCAGGATGAGGCTGGCCCCAGAAGAAACACAACAGAATTAGATGGATTAGAGGGTCCAGACTTTCAGCCCCCCTACACTAGTAGGAGAGGGAGCTGGAGATTGAGTTCAGTCCCCAACAATCAGTGATTGAATCCACCAGACCTGGCAAGGAAGCCTTGATAGGAAGGAGCCCCAAATGATGGGGTCCAGGAGCTTCTAAATTGAGGAGTAAATGCATTTGTCAGGGGGGTGAGGTAGACTCCACAGGAGGGGCTCAGGTCCTTCTGGTCTCATCCCAAGGCCTTCTTCATTGGACCGTTCATTTCTCGCTTTTACAGGAAATTATGCACATGTGTGTATGCATATATGCATATATTTACACGCATATACTTATGTGCATGTACATGTGCACGGGTATGTTGCTGGAGGTAGAACCCAAGGCCTTGCATATGTTAGGCAAGCCCTGTCCCACTGAGCTACACCCCAACCCAGCTTCTCATATTTCTAATCTTTCTCATGGGTTTCTCATCAACCACTAAGTTTTATCCTCAGGAACTCTTTGCTAAAAGGCTTTTCTCTTGCATTGCATGTTCGGGATGCTCAGATGATGTGAGCACCCACACATTGTTGACATAGTTCTCAGAGGGAGACAACTGTAGTTGACAGAGTGTGCCAGTTCATTGGGATCCGGGTTAGTTCCTGTAGCCAGTGTGATTGCAGTTAGTGCCTTTAGACAACACGTGATAGTCTCTTAAAGTTCTGGAGACAAGAAACCCAAAATGAGGCTCACAAGGATAAATCAAGGTGTCGATGGGGCTATTTCTTTCTACATTTTCCAGGGAGAGAGCCTCCCCTCCCTCTGTCCTCGCTCCCTCTCTCCCTCTGTTTGTGAGTGGGCATGTACATGCAGGCATGTATGTGTGCACATAGGCACACTCGTGCACTTGTGTGTGCACGAAGGTCATGTTCTTCTGACATCTTCCATCGTTTATTTAAGACAAGGCCTCTCCACATAGAACTGGCTGGCTGGCCCCTGAGTTCCAGAGATCCACTTGACTCTACCTCCCATTATAGGTTCACATTACCTTGTCCAGCTTTTAAAAAACATTTTATTACAGAGGGGTGTGTGTGTGTGTGAGTGTATGTGCGTGCGTGCGTGCGTGTGTGTGTGTGTGTGTGTGTGTGTGTGTGTGTGTGTGTGTGTGTTGGCAGCAGGGATGTACCACGGCACCTATATAAAGGTCAGAGGACAACTTGCAGGAGTCCATTCTCTCTCCCCGCCACCATGGGTCCTGGAGATCAAACTCAGGTCATCAAACATGGTGGTTAGCACCTTCTCCCATGAGCCATCCCACCACCCTGTGCCCGGCTTCTTACATCGATTCTGGGGTTCAAACTTGGGATATCACACTTATAAGGCAAGAGCTTTACTGACCAAGTCATCTCTCAGGTCCAATCTTTTGCTTTTTAGTTTTGGGGTTTTTTTTCCCCCTTCTCTGTACCAGTGATTGGCTGGCATTCCTTGGCTTGTGACCACATCACTCCAATCTCTGCTCTCACCTTCTCTCCTGCGTGTGCTCTGGACACCTATGATGACAGTCAGGTGGAACCCAAATGACTCAGAGCACTCTTCCTACCCCAAACTCCCTCTGATAGATAGTTGGCTCAGTGGTTGAGAGCACCTGTTGTGAAGGATCCAGGTTTGATTCCCAGCCCCCACATGGAGACTCACAACTTCCTTGGGGACCAGGCATACATGTGGTACACACACATGCAGGCAAAACACTCGCACACACAAAATAATAAAATAAATCTGAATTTTTTTAAAAATCCTTACCTTTGTCTTTTCAATCATGTATACCACCGGTGACATGAATGGTACCATTCCAGGCTCTGAGGATCAGGAAGCAAACACCTCTGGCCAGAGCTAGTTATCCAACCACCGTGAAACTTGACTATGGGAGCTATGTCCCACAATGTCCTATATGTGAATAGGTTCCCATGCTCAAATGGGCTTTCCAAAAGCAGCCTGAGACAGACCATACCCTGCCAGATAGCATCAGAATTGGTCCTGAGCACTTCAGGTGGGGGTTCTGCTCCCACCAGCCAGCCATGCCGGCTCTTCCACACCTGTTCACACCCACACCTGTTCACACCCATGCCTGTTCACACCCCACACCTGTTCACACCCCACACCTGTTCACACCCCACCTGTTCACACCCACACCTGTTCACACCTGTTCACACCCCACACCTCCTCACACCCACACCTGTTCACACCTCCTCACACCTCCTCACACCCCACACCTGTTCACACCCCACACCTGTTCACACCTGTTCACACCTGTTCACACCCACACCTGTTCACACCTCCTCACACCCCACACCTTTTCACACCCACACCTCCTCACACCCACACCTCCTAGCATTTCTAGCTCACCCACTGGCAGTTCCTAACTGAATTTACCTCCTGTGTCATCTATGGGGCCTGCTACCCGGGGTTCTGCTTCCCTTCTCTGCCTGGATATCTCGGCCCTTCCTACCCAGCCCGGCCATCTCCCTGTATGTGCTGCTCGCCCATGTACATCTACACCAACACATCGGCGTCCGTTATACTTGCTGGGTGTTGCCTGGCTCCCTGGGTGAGGCTGTGTTTGTTCACTCTGCACCCACTGAGCCACACGTGTGCATAAGGATGCGTGAGTGTTTGCAGCCCTGGGTCCCAAGGCCTGGAGCAACAGCATCAAATCAACCAGATCATTTTCTTCTCGTTTCGCCCACAGCCCCTACTTCCCAAGTTGCCATGGAAACGAGCCATCCAATGCAGCAGTCTTTTTCTCAACCCCCGCCGAGAGGTCAGGGACTTCCCTAGCATCCCTCACATGCCCACACTCCTGTGTGCTCATCACATGGACACACACGTGCTGGCTTTTTCCGCAGAGGTGGACAAGCCTGGGCATGGGAGAATCAAGCTCTCAGAGCCGCTCTTTTTAATCCCCAGGTCTCAGCTGGCCTTTCCCGAGGACAGTGGGCCTGGATGGAGTCGTGCAACCAATGCCATTCGTATACTTTGAAATCGGGACTGTTTCTAGAATTCTTGGCACCAAGTGGCAGAATTGCCGTGGGCAGGGCTGCGGGAAGCAGGGGCACTCTCAAGGTCACAGTACAGCTTTGTTAACTGCTTACGTAGGAGAAATTCCTCATTTGTGATCACTTACCCTCAGCAGGAGGACTAGTAAGAAGCCGGCTCTGGGAAACCGGAAATGAATGCAGGGCCTTCTGGCTCCAAGTATCTGGTTGATAGCTCCACCCACAAATATTGAATGCTCTTAAAATTCAGCTGGTGGCACAAGGTACACGTGTCCCGCCGGTGCGAGCCCCCGGGGAGGGAGTGCCTGGCTGACTTCCTTGGCTGAGCACACCCATGGGAAGTAGGTGTGAACACCAACTCTGCAGCCTGCCTGGACGGGGAGTGAGAAAGGCTAAGCCTGGAGGAGGGAACAGCCAGAACAGCATCAGAATTACAGCCTAGGGTGTGGTGCATGAGTGACAGGGTGAAAGTCAGGTGTGGGATGAAAAGGGGAAGTCAGAGCCCCTTTATGAGATCCTTTGAAGGGAGGCCGAGACACCTGATACCTTAGCTAGCGTGTTTATCTCTGTGAAGCGACTCCATGGCTATGGCAACTCTTATAAAGAAAACATCTAGTTGGGGTGTTTACAGTTTCCGAGGTTCACTTCATTATCATCATGACAGGGTACATGGTGGCATGCGGGGGTAGCTGGGAGTCCTACATCTTGCAGGTAGCAGGAAGCCAGACTGAGTGTGACACTGAGGGGAGCTTGAGCAAAAGAAACCTCAAAGCCCACCCCACAGTGACACACTCCCTCCAACAAAGCCACACCTCCTAATAGTGCCACTCCCTTTGGTCCATTTTCTTTCAAACCACAACACCGGGATAGTACTTGGCAGGCAATAAAGAACAACAGAGAATGATGTAGAAAGAGAGGGCCGGGTGGTCTTCTAGAAGGTTTTCCTGGCATCATCCTAGGTAGCAAGTTGAGAGGTTTAGCGGAAGTGGATTCATAGTGCTCAGGACCCGGGCAGTGAGAGAAGGGTTAGCTGGAGCCCTGGGGACCCCACAGCCGGATCATTCAGGGTTTCCATCTAGCAAGCAGTGACTGTCTCTAGGAAAGGGGGAGAAGGCCCTTCCCTTTGTGGGGTTCAGAGAACAGAGATGCAGACAGGCTTGGCCAGGATGAGCTCCTGTCATCCAGGGCCTGATGGGAGGGGGCCTAGGCCACAAATGGCACCCTATTGAAGAGAGTCCTTGCCCTCTGGGGACTGGCTCATTGCCTCCAGAGTGAGGAGTTGAGAAGCAAGCCTACCCATTTCCTCTCCTATGTGACGCGCTGCGATCACCTTGTTCACCCATGCTGAAGCAGCACACGGCTTTCTCCAGATGTGGCAGCTCAGTCTTGGGCCTGCAACAGAAGTGTGAGCCAGAGCAAGCCTCCTTTCTTGATGAATTACCCAACTTCATGTATTCTGTTACAGCAACAGGAAACAGATTAAGACACTTATTAAATGAGCAGATGAATGTTGACACCCGAGCTGGGACTTGGCAGGACTGAGAGCTGACCTTTCTCAGATCTGTGTATATATTCATATGTAGACCTCATGGAGGGACAAGATTGAGAGCTGACCTTTCTCAGGTCTGTGTATATATTCATATGTAGACCTCATGGAGGGACAAGGAGGGGGAAGGCAATGCTGTGGGCAACTCTGTACACCATACTCTATTGCCCATTCTTTGAGGCAGGGTTCCGTGTAGCCCAGGCGACACCCAACTTGCTGAGTAACTGAGGATGGCCTTGAACTTCTGGTCTTCCCTCCCCAGTGCTTGGTTTACAGGCACACGCCATCACACCCTGTTTGATATTTGGCCTTTGATCCACCCGGGTTTCTGGAGCCTGCTGTTTTATGTCTGTTACACTGCAGACATGGCACTAAGCCTCTCTGAGCTGCATTCCTGCCTGTAATATTGGGGTAATAATCCCTCTTGCTCATTCTGAGAGTTAAATGAGAAAGTGTAACTCGGGGTGGGGGTGGGGAAGACATTCCAGAAGTCATCCAGAAATGCAGCCATCTCTGAGAAGGAGCTGGTGTTTAGGACAGTGTGATGTGAGAGGGACAGTATTGGTGGGGAGTGTGGTGGCCTCCGTCATGAAAACCATATTGGATCTAATCTGTGCCTCCCAGCTCCTGCAGTGGGGTCCAAGGTGAACTCAGCCTCCCTGGAAGGATCAGGTCCAATATAGCCTTCACAAAGATGACAGGTCAGAACCCACAGATGTACCACACTTGCAAACTCCTTCTTTCAAGTTCCAAAGTGGGACAGGAGGCCAGAGGTGTAGGTCTCCTGGATGGTGGCTCACAGGTAAGTACTGACAGAGTTCAGTCTGGAAGTCTGGTGGCCTCAGAGTTCCTATATTATACAGCAATTTTAAGTTCACAGGCAAACCAGGCGAAAGGCCTGGTCCCTGCTTATGTCCTGTTACCAATGCCCCTGCCAGAGAAGATGCACAACAGCTGGCAAAGCAATGTTTCCACCTCCTCTCCCAAAGTCCAGAGTTTATGCTCAGGGCCACTCGGTGTTAAGACTTCAGTGGGTTCTATGGAATGTGTGAACCCACCAGTACAGGGCCACACACAGCAGTCTGTGCCCTAAGGAATCCCTGTGCCCTGCCTAGACACGCCTCCTCCCCAACCCCTGGCATCTAGTAACCTTTTCACTGTCTCCATCTTTGGACTTTTCCAGAACAGCGTCTAGATGGGACCCTACAGCATATGCCCTCTTCAGATTGGCTTTCACTTAGTAGTCTGTGTTGACAGGTGTACTGTGTCTCTGTGTGGCTTGATGGGCCATCTCCTTTGGGGACTGAATAATATTCAGTATTATTTTATGTCCCACATTCCAGCCAGCAGTGGCGAGAGTTGGCTCATGCATTATTTTATAAATACTGCAATATTTTGTAGCAGTTACTTTCCTGTGTGGCTGTGATGAATAGAAATTACAGGAGGAAGGGTTTAAAGCAGGTGCCACCCATTGTGGTAGAGAAGAGTGGTGGCAGGAACGTGGGCAGCTGGCCACAGTGTGTCCGCTGTCAGGAGGTAGAGAGAGGTCAGTGCTAGGACTCTGCTCATTTTCTGCTTTTCATTTAGTCCAGAACCCCAGCCCCTTGGAATGGTGTCACCCATATCTATGGTGAGTCTTCCTGCTTCATTTGAACCTCTCTGGAAATACCCTTAAAGACACACTCAGAGGTGTGCCTCCTAGGTGATTCCAAACCAGTCAAGCTAGATTATCAGATACTTGGCCTATGCTAATCCCTGAGGAGGACTCTGCTAAGAACTTTAACCTCATCATTTGTTTCCTTATTGTTGATTTGGAAGTGCTCTTTGTATATTTGAAGCAGCAGTTCTTCACCAGGTGTACTTCCCACACATACTTTCTTCTGGTCTGTGACTTACCGGCAATCTGGTTTTAAATGGCTGATTCAGACCAGGGCCAGGAGACAAGGAATGGGGTCACACACTGCAGCGGTAGTGGTAGACTTTGTCACCCAAAAGAGGTGAATCTTATCAAGGATGGGATGTGCACCCTGAGCCTATTAGAAGATAGATGGGGATCTGTCTTAGGGTTTTGTTGCTGTAAAGAGACGCCATGACCACTGCAGCTCTTATAAAGAGGCTGGCTTACGGTTTCAGAGGTTTAGTCTATTATCATCATGGTGGTGTACAGGCAGACATGGTGCTGGAGAAGGAGCTGAGAGTTCTACATCTTGATCTGCAGGCAACAGAAGGGGTCACTGTGCTGGACATAGCTTGAGCATATATGAGACCTCAAAGTGTGTCACCTGCAATGACATTCCCTCCAATAAGGCCACGCCTATATCAACAAGGCTGTACCTCCTAATAGTGCCAAGCACTCAAACACATGAGTCCATGTGGGCCATACTATTCAAACCACCACACTCCACTCCCTTGGCCCCCATAGACTTACAGCTATAACATATGCATTTAGTCCAACTTCGAAAGTCTCCATAGTCTATCACAGATTCAACAATGTTTCTGAGATTCATCTCCTATATGATAAAAATAAAAAAAACAGATCACATACTTCCAACATATAATGGCACATGATATACATAACTGTTCCAAAATGGAGAAAAGAGAGGATAGTGAGGAAATACTGAACCAAAGCAAGACTGAAAACAAGCGGAGCAAACTCCATACTCTGCCATGTCCTAAAGGGTTTTTATTGTTTCCTTGTGTTGCGGTGGTACCTTGGGAATGTGAGACCATCACTCTACCTCTGAGCTGCACCCCAACCCTGGTTCTTAAAGTTTCTGTCACCCATTCTGACCTCACCAAACCAAAAATTCTACAATAGCACCAAAGCAAGCCCCTTCAGTGGCACCCTCACAATGTAGATAGGAAATCAGAAGATGTCTGCTTCTCTCCATATTGGACTCTGCACCCCACTAATGGAGTCATCCAGGAGGTAAGTCCAGAGAATGTGTCACAGCTGGCTCCTGCCTTCAGTTACATGTGGGCAGGCTCTAGCAAAGGACACTACCGCCGCCATGATTTGGGGAGATGAAAATGGCATGCTTTCTTGGTTGGCTGACTTTCAAAGCATCTTTGCAAATAAAACCCAAGTGCAGATAAGGAAGGGGCTGGTAATGGGAGGCAGATGCCCTGTGCTCTGCAGCCTGCTTTGAAATGGCACATGGCCCCTCTCGTTCATCTCAGCCCTCCTGGTGACCTGCAGACCTGACCTCTACATCAATTGAGCACCCACTGCATGCCCAACACGTGCTAGCCGTTCCCATGGCTGACATCTCACCAGAGCCCCATGGTGTCAATATTAATATCCTCTCTGGGCAGATAAGGAAACTGAGACCAATATGGGATGAGGATACATGAATGTTATACACAGGGCTGCTGATTTTATAGATTGCTTCACATTTTTCCCTTCTCTGAAATCCTGCCAGTCATAATCTGTGTGTGTGTGTGTGTGTGTGTGTGTGTGTGTGTGTGTGTGGGCGTGCTTGTGCATGCATGGGGACAAAGAACAATCCTGGGTGCCTTTCTTCAAACACAATCCACCTTTTTACTTTTTGAGATGGGGTATCCCCTGTCCTGTAACTTCACCAAGTAGGCTGGGCTTGCTGGCCATGAGCCCCAGGATCCACTTGCCCCCACCTCCTCAGCTCTGGGATTATAGAGAACACCATCTAAGTTTAATAACTTCTTTCTGGGAGTTTCACATCATGCATCCCAACTCTGTTCACCTCCCAGTCCCCTCAATCCTCCCCCATCCCTGGCACACACACACTCCCACATAAGGAAACTAATCAAAGCAAGCAAGAAAGTGAACAAAAGCCAAAAAAACACAAATAAACAAAACAAAACAAACAAAAACTACAACAACAGAAAGATCTCTTTGCTTCTCCTCCTTTCCCGCTTCTCCAACACTCCTTCATGCGTCCTACTGGCAGTGGAGGCTTCGGTGAGCCATATGTCTACCTCTGTGTCCCATCAGTTTACTGGCACGTGTCTACTGCATTGAGTCACTGGTCTGGTTCAAGGCCTCTGGCTTTTGGTACATCACCATCACTCGATCCCCACTGGAACTCCTCTGGGATATACAGTGGCTGCCACGAGTCTTGGAGACCTTGCAGGTATCATTCCACAGGACCAGTTCCTTCACCAGCTCCAGCAGGTCCTAGAAGGGGTAGGGTGGGTCAGCCCAAGGCCTGGTTGTGGGCCTGGATAGCTAATCAGTGGGTCCCTAGAGCCATACGCCTCAGGTGAGTGGCGGAGTCAACTCCCCTACGTGCAAGCCCTCAGGGTCGGTTCACCCTGGCCTATGGTGAGGGGTGGGCACCTAGATCTTTAAGTGGGTTCTGAACCTCCAACTCAGGTCCTCAGAAGCACTCTACAAACTGAATCATCTCCCTAGCCCCATTATGTCCACTCATATTTTTACATTGGTCAGTTGATTGATTGAACATCATTCATATGCCACAGAACTCATGCGGAAGTCTGGGGACAGCTTGTGGGAATCGGTTCTTTCCACTGTGTGGAGCTTAGGAATCAAAGTCAGGTCAGCAGGTTGACTCAGCAGCAAGCACCTGTGCACAGTAAGCCATCTCACCAGGTCCCCACTGTCTCCATCTTACAGAGAAGAAAGTCATGCATCCCAAGGAGCATGCGTAGCAAGAGGAAGCAGGCATGGACTTCTCCAGGCAGGCTCCTTTCTTCCTCGGTAATCTCCAGAGAAGAGAACCAGGACACCCCCCCACAGGCTCCTGGAATGGAGAGTCCCTCTGCTGCCTACTGAACCTCCACATGGGAGTGTTTTTATAAGTATGAGTTCACTGAGTGTTCATGATGGCCTGGAGGGTGACAGGGATGCTGAGTTTAAAGCTGGGAATATAAGTGATCTCGTGGTGGCCCAGATGGCAATGCCAGAGTCTGAGTCTCATTATGGATAGTTCAGGTTTTATTGAGAAATTTGTGTTTTAAGGAAGAATGCCAAGGACTGTTAGTCCTGACCCGCAGGACCCCTGGTAACCACAGCTGTGAAGTTGGGATGGGCCTGTTCTGGCTCCAGCTGCTCAGCTCTCCTACTGACATTCTCATTTTATGGCCTTTCCTGGGCAGCAGCAGACCCAGGACACTGTGGACCCCAGATCAAAGCGTTGCTCTGCAAAGCCTAGTTATCCCATGCCCCAGACCCCAGACAGGCAGGACAGGTTTTCAGTTCACTGGCCATTCCATGCCCAATGCAGCGAGGCTGTTTTAATAAGCATTGTCAAAGACAGTGGCTTCTGTCCTGCAGAGGACTGCTGGCTGCCTGGCATCAGTGCAAAGAAAGGCTGTGTGAGTGAATGCTTGCTTCTGCGAGAATGCATGCATGCTGGCTGCAGGAGAGGCTGCCTGCCTTGGGTCCTGTCCACACCCTTGAGATAGCAGGGCAGTGTGGATTTACCTTAAGGCTAAGCAGTTGAGAAGGTGACCTGGAATAGGGAGGTTCTAACAGCCTGTGTAACAGTACGAAAGTCATTTAACTCCAAGAGTCACTGTCCTCATCTGTAAAAGGGTTTTTCCACCTCTTGGTGCTTGACAATCCTGGATTATATGCTAGTTAAGGAAGGTACAAGCCCAGAGTTATATACCTCCCCATCACCTCAGTCTCTGCAAACTCAAGCATCTCTCTCTGGAGAGGCAGGAATGTCTTGACATTTGAGAAGAACACTATCCTGAAGGTCTCCAGACAGCTAGAGATCCAGACATCAGACCCATCTCCAGGCCTCTTGTCCCCAGCAGTCTTCACTGATCCTCAGTTTCCTTGTGGGTGTCATGATGCTGTGTTCTCTAAAGTTCCCTGTTTGGGAAACTTAGTCCCCAAAAGTATTGGGAGGCGGGGCTTTGAGATGGTGACTAGGGCTGTCCTGTCCTGAGTGAATTGACATCCTTGTCACAGAGTGCTAGGAAAGTTTGCTCCATCCCTCTTGCTCTCTCTTTCTTAAAGAAAAACATGGTGTTGGAGAGAACAAGACGACTCTGAGTGTATAGGTGCTTGCTGCCCAGCCTCCAAATCTCAACGAATCTCCTGTTTCTACAAACTCCCCAGGCTCAGGCATTCTGTTACAGCAACAGAAACCAGATGGAGACACAAGAAATGTGCCTAGAGTAATGGTCAAAAGAAAACAGGGACCACACCTGTTCACATGTGTGTCCTCTGTGGCAGCTTTATAGGATCACAATGACATAATTGACGATAACCTTGAACTTCTGATCCTCCTACCTCTGCCTCCCTAGCGCTGGGGCTGCAGACATGCCCCCACCATGCCAAGTTTTATGCAGTGCGGAGGATCGAACTCAAGGCTCTCTGTAAGCAAGGCAAGCACTCTATTAACTGAGCCATACTCCCAGCTCACAATTTTACTACAGATACCATGGGCACTGCCTCCCAAGATTATAATGACTTGTTCGGGCACATCCCTCTCTGCCACTAACTGACTGTCAGCTACAGGACAAGGGGTAGTGTGAGCTCTTCGGTGGTTAGAGAAATCCATTAGAGGAAACGGCTAGTTCATACTTCCTATGCCTCAGTAACCATTAGAAGAATGACCCACTGCTGCTCATGTGGGGGAAGAAATGAACGGCTGGGGGTGTGGCAGTCTTGCCCCGCCCGGCTCCTGGGAGCAAGGATTCAGGATCCAGGTGACAGTGTTGCATGATGGGATTTCTCAGTGGGCCACACTTAGCCACTGCCTGCCTGTTGGAGTCACCCACACAGCTGCTGCCCCTGAGCCTTCTGAGCCTCAGTCCCCAGAGCCACAGGTCTTCTTTGACTTAGGTTTCGAGGGGAGGGGCAGAGAAAGGTGGGGAGGTTGAAATGGATACACGGTACTAGAAAGAGAACCTGACAATGGAACTTGGGGTTCTGTGTATGCTAGGTAAGTACTGTGCCCCAGAACCATACCCCCCAAAGTGCCCCCAGCTTGGATCTGTCCCCAGTCATCCAGGAACTCTGTCCGTGAGCATGCTGACTCTTACCTGTGTGACTTGGAAGGGCCCAGTGGTGGCCTTGGGTGGACAGGAGTGCCTGTGTGATGCCCGGAAGGTACAGAGCACACACTCAGCTGGATATGCCTCAGATGGTGCGTATTTTCTCAGTCAAGGCTGAGGAATTGTTCTCTCGTGGAGCCCAGGGAGCCATAGTGTTCCAATGTGTGTACTTCCGAATCACTCGTGTAGCTAGCCCTGGGGACACACACCTGTCATCCCAGCACTCAGGGGGCCAAGGCAGGACTTCAAGTTTGAGGCCAGTCTAGGCTATATAATGGGAAAAAAGAGAGACAGAGAAAATGTGCAAACAAAAAAACCCCACATATTTGGAAACTACCTGCTTCTATGGTGTTGGCAAGACTGGAGAACCCTTAGAGAAAGCCTTTGTTTTACAAAAAGAGAAACTGAGACCTCGAGACCCAGAGGGACACGATGAGTCCAAGGTCTGTGGAGCTAATGCAGCTGGCACCTGCCCCTGTGCAGGCCAGCCCCCACCATGTGTCTGAACATTGTGTCCTCTGCTGACACCTGCATCCTGTTGGACCATGAACTTGACCGTGTGGTTCCCCTGACACAGGGCAGCAGGATGCGGTCTGTGGAGATGATCTGACACAAAGGGAGGATGTCCACTGGCTGGTGGAGTGTATATCCCGTGCTTGGACTTGAACCCATGGTCAAGTTCAGCTCCCCATGCATGTGCATGGCCTTGTGTCCCTAACACTGGAATCTCTTCTGGGAGCCATATCCAACACACCCTTAGGTAATTAAGCTGTGTAATCACTATACAGGATACATTGTGAGAGACCTGTGTGGCCTAGGACCCTTTCCATGACTGCTTGATGCAGTAAACACGTCATGGTTGAGACAGCTACTGACCTGTTTCATGAATAGCTTTATATGTAAATTATATATTTATATATGTGTGTGTGTGTGCTTTGTGTGCATGTGTATATATAGTAAATATATATGTTCACTTTGTGAACATGGACTTGCATAACTACAGGTGCTGGCCTTTTATGTTAAGTTTTATTAGCATATATTAAATATACAGTGGGTTTCATTGTGACATTTGATACATGTCGATAATATTCTGATAATATTGATCCCATTATCCTCTCTTGTCCCCCTCCCCCTCCCAGCTAGCCTACATGTCCTTTCTTTCTTTTTCTTTCATTCTTTCTTTCTTTCTATCTTTCTTTAATAACTGATGAGTTCCATTAGTGTTGCTCACAGCAACATGGGTGAGGAGATATTCCTAAGAGCATGGGCACACCTCACTACTGGCTACACCACTGAAGAAAATGTCTCTGTCCCATCATTAACTACTTACAGATCATCAGGGAGGGGCGTTCGGTCACCCTTCGTTGATGGGCCGTTGCCAGGCCCAGTGTGAGCTGTTCTCTTAAATGCCTGACAGCACATTGTGTGTGTACAACACACTGCATGCATGGAAGAGTGAGTTGCTACCAGTGTCACTAAGCAAGATGCATTGTTCATCTCTGTCATAATCTGCTGGGACCCTCATGTCACTGACAGCCCATCTTTGTGTGGCGTATGACTGTAAATCAAATCAAAGGGGCTGAGTGATTTGAGCATGACTGCACAGCTAGAACAGAATCTGGTTGGAAATTGGGGTCCTTCCAGCCCCAAGCCCAGAGCCTGTACTCAGCAATCCTAAATGTTAGCTCTTAAAGAATAACATTTGTCTTTGGGAATACATTCATTAAGGCAGCCTACAGTATCTCCAGAATGGAGACAGAGATTGTTAACTGAGCACATGAGCCGGTTCCGGTTATACCGTGGGAACCTGGGAGAGTGACAGAGCCTCTCCTCCCCACTAATCCATTTAGTGAGGATGGGAGCAGGGAGCCGATGGTGTCTTAAGCTTCCAAGCAAACAAAGCCCACTCCTCTTCTGGTGGGTTCTGCGGCTCCCTGGGGTTGGGACTCTCCCCTTGCAGGAGAGTGGTGGTCTGTTTGTGTTTTTCTTTCATGGGGGTTTTCTTTGAGAACTGAGCAAATGAAATGAAAATAACCAAATCCCCAGGAGGTCAGCCTCCCACTGAAACAGCTCTGGACTGAACATAGGGTTTCCATTTGTGACCTGTGAAGGGTCTTTCCCCTTCTCAGACCCAGAGCCCACCTTCCCTGAGGAACAGTGCCCCAAAGCAGGACAGAGGGAAGGGTGGCCTCACTGAGCACAACTCCCTGTCATGGCCCCTCGAGGTGCCTCTCTCTGTTCCTGTGCTCAGCAACCCCACAGTATCTAGGTTATTTGGTCTTACAGAAAGGGAAACTGAGGAAATCCCTGTGTATCCCTAGTAAGCAATAGCCCTGGGACGCACTCCAAAGAGTTGTCTTAGTTGCTCTCCTCATTACTGGGACAGAAATACCTGGCAAGGGCCAAGTAAGGGAGGAAGGATTCATTTTGGCTCTCAGCCTGAGGTAATACAATTCATCATGGAGGCCCACCATCAGGAAACAGAGAAGTGAATGCTGGCGCTCACCTGACCTCTCCCTTTAATCTAGTCAGGGACTCCAACCTGTGGAGTGCTGCAGCTCACACTCAGGCTTGCTCTCCCTACCTCAGTTAACCCAGTCTAGAGAGTGCTTCTCGGACACACCCAGACGCTTTTCTCCCAGTCTGGCAGCAGAGGTCTTGGGTCAGTTTTTCCCTAAGACCAGTGCCACCATGAAGATAGAACCAGCCCTGGGGAGGCAGAGGGTCCCTTTCCTCCTAGCTCCACAATAGATAGCAATCACATATCCCCCAAGGGTGGCTGGAATTCATGGTGCCAGGGCTCAGGGACGCTTCAGAAAGTTTAAGGTCAGTTTACCCATGACTTCAGCCCTACCCTGGGGGCTCTCTCCTATTCTTCTATTGTCCTGGTCACTGACCCTTGGCATGATCATGGGTAAGGCCTGGATGATGGGGAGTGAGGGCAGGGGTGAGTGGGGCTGCTTCTTACTCCATCCATTCTGCCCTGTCTCATGAGCATCTGCTGATGTAAGTGGGGTCCCTGCCTTCCCCTGGGCATTTACAAGAGCCTTACCCTAGCCCCACCCTGGGTCTCTGCAGTCCTAAAACACCTGGGACTTGCCAAGCCTCGGGGCTCCCTGGGGCTGCCTCTGCACCTAGATGGGGAGCAGATGATGCATGCAACAGAGTTGTATTTTCAGATCTCTCCCTCTCTCCTTCCCTCCCTCCCTCCTTTCCCTCCCTCTCTGTCCTCTCCTGTCTTGCTGTCTCTAAAGAGCCTGGGGGACTTGGGGCCTGTAGCCATAGGAGTTCCTTAGAGCTGGGGAACTTGAGGAAGGACTGGCCATCTGCTTGACACTCATTTCCTATAGGTTGAGTAGAGGCAGGGGGGCAACAGGCTAGCCACTCTAGGCAGCTAAAAGCAAGCAACACTTAATCTGGGGGCAGAGATCAGACAGCCAAGCCATAGCTGAGATTGGCCCATGGATCATTCTAGATTCTTGTTGAAGGTCAGGGTGTGTCCAGCAGGGATGAAATTTAGGGAAGAATCATGGTTCATGGAGGAAATCTCAGCTATAACAAGGCAAGAAAACTGAGGTCAGAGTTGGGAAGATCATGCAGTCAGCAAAAGTGCTTGCCTTTCAAGTTTGGGGGCCTAAATTCAATGCCCAGAACCCACAGAGAAATGCAACTTGATGATCCCAGCACTGAGGAGGTGGAGCTCAGTGGCCAACCACCCTGGCTTATTTGATAAGCCCCAAATCAATGAGAGATCCTGCCTCAGAAAACAAGGTGAACCTCTCCTGAGAAAAGGATACCTGAGCCCCATGCATACATGCATGCACACACTATGCACACACACACACTACACACATACACACACACCTACACACATACACTACACTCATACACACACACCTACACACACTATGCACACACACACACACACACACACACACACACACACACATACGGGAGTGGGGAGGAACCCACTGAGATTAAAAGGCTAAACTACTTTAATAATAAGTATACTAATTTAGTAAAAAAATAGGATCAAACATTTACTTAAAAAATAAAATATATACTCGGAGGGTAAAAAGATGACTCAGGAGTTAAGAACACATACTGCTCTTGCAAAGGACCCAAATTCAGTTCCCAGTACCAATGTCAGGAGTCTCATAACCAATAACTCCAGCTCCAACAGATATGATGCCCTCTTCTGACTTCTGCAAGCAACTGCACTTACATGCACACACCCACAGGCACACACACATATATACACAAAATTCAAAAATAAATACCTAGAAAGGTATTACATACCTTACATGTATGATCTCTCCTCATCACCCTGAGGAGGGGGCTATTCTTACTTCTATTTTACAGACTATAAAGCCAAGACAGAGAGATTGAGTATATTGAGCAAGATCACACTGCTAATAGTGGTAGAGACAGGATTTGAACCCAGTGAGCACACAGGTCCCATAGCACCCAGATGCCAGGTCCTCCTCAGGACACTGGGTTTCTGTGGCAGCCTGAGGCTGTCCCCTGTTCAAAGCTGAAGCTGAGGACTGAAAGGTGGAGCTGAATAAATAATGACCCCTGAATAAATGTTTCTTAATTGAACTTGAAGGGGAAAAAACACAATTTTCTTTGGGCTCAAGTCCGAGGCTGTTGCTGCAGCCTAGGTTCAGAATGTCCCCATCTCTTTGGGTACACTGTGATCTTTGTCCTCAGGGTAGAGATAGGACATGTGTGTTCTGCTGGTGAACCCAGACTCCCCAGCCTGGGGACAGCCAAGGGCCAGGGACATAACTAAGTACAGAAGCTATGCTCAACCTCTGGTCAGATAGGCAGCGCCCCCACGCTCTCTCAATGCCCCTTTATTGCCAAGGGCTGGGTTTCCCCTGACGCAGATGCCAAGGCTTAATGGTGTGTCATGATACATCGCTGGGGACCATGGGGCAGAACAGGGAGGCGTTACTGTGGGTTTCTCCAAGATAGAGAATGTATCCCACTGCATGCCTGATTTCTCTCCATGGGCGGAGAAAGGAAATGTGGAGCTGCTGCTGGAGACAGATCAAATTTTTTACCTGCAAAAATACTGGCAAAGCACATTTAGCAGGGAAGACGGAGAGTCGGTGGTTAATGGGATGATTAGTCTGATGGCAGCGGTGGGCAGACAAGCCAAACTCGCCTGCGTGTGCAATGCATGTGCGTGCTTGGCTGCATTTTGTGTGCATATGCCTCCTCTTGGGCTCTTACGTCACACAGGAGCGTGCAAGTGTCAGGGAGTTTGTGTTCGGCTGTACTGTGTGTGTGCACGTGTGTATGGCCAGAAGGACTTCATGTGGGAGGAGTGGCCAGCATCCTGGTGAGCACATGTCTCTTTTCAAAACCAACAGGAGGGGACAACAAGATGGTTCATCGGGTAAGGGCGAATTTCACAGCCTGATAAGCCATGGGTCGGGGACTCCGGTGTACCCTCTTTTGCATCTCCCCTACACACCCATCTTCAAAGACCCTCCCAGAAGTTCTCCTTGGCCCTGGGAAGACCTGAGGCTACTGTCCCTGCAGCTTCCTCTGGTCCCACCCACTCCTGACTTCTCTTCCTGAGGAAGTCTACCTCTGAGGCTGCCTACCTCCCCACGTCTCCCTCTTCTCTTGACCCCGACCTCTCTCTACCCATCTCCTACGAGCACATTGACTAATTGTTCCCCTGGGTGTCCCTGCTGGGCTGGGAGATCTCCGTGGGCATGAGCCACAGGCTCTTTCCTCAGTGAGGACTGGACAGTGTGTCCTGACCCTGGTGGACATGATGCCCTTACCCTTCATGAGGTCAGAAGAGAACAGTCCTCTCAGGAAGCAATTGGTACGTCACAGTATGTGTTAGGAGAGTCTGTGCCCCAGCTATGGAGGGCACAGAAGAGAGGATAAGTGGCCCTGGAGATGAAACCTGTGCCAAGCGAGCCAGTTCTGCAAGGCCAGGGGGTCAAGGCAGCTGACAATCCATGCAGACAGGCCATGAGAAGCCGTAGGAAAGAGAGGCTCACAGAGCACACAGCCTGGGTGGTAGCATGTAGGTAGCCAAACGTGGTTGGCCTGTAACTATGACAGAACCCAGCATGTTCTCAGCTCGGAGTCTGCAGCCCTGCCACTGTCTTTCACCCAGCAAGGCAGCCTCATCCCCAGGCCACTTGGGTTGTTTGAGTAAGAAATGTCCCCCATAGTCTTGGGTATTTGAATATTTGGTCCCCAGATGGTGGGACAGCTTGAGGAGGCTTAGAATGGGTGGCTTTGTTGGAGGAAGTACATGTCACTAGAGGCACACTTTGAGAATTTGAAAATTCAACTATTTCTAGTTTTTTCTCATTCTGCTTCCTACTTCTGGTTGGCCATGTGAGCTCTCAGCTGGCTGCTCCAGCCACCATGCCTCCCATTTCCCTGTCAGGACTGAGTTTCCCTCTGGGACTGTCAATCCAAACAAACTCCCCCTTCTGTAAGTTGCCTTGGTCACGGTGCTTTATCTCAGCATCAGAACGGTAACTAGTACATCACTAAAGGCCTTGAAGAGGTTGGCAGTGGGAAGAATGTGACTGCACCAAGCAGGTGGCCAGATCGGTGTGTGGATTCTAACTCTTTTCCGTCTGGGTCAGAGGCGGAATCCAAACAGCCTAAGTGGCTGGGCTGAGGGAAGCAACACTCATATAGCCCAGGTTGGCAGCACCTGTAGTATGGTGCCAGAAACCGGTGTCACTCTCACCACACCACATCTCAACCCCCCCCATACATGAACACACATGCCATCACCCAAGCAGCACGGCCACCAGCAATACCAATAATAACAGTACTGCCACCACCAAAACACTACCACACAACACCAGCAATAACCAAAACTACCACCTACCACCAAAATACTACCACACAACACCAGCAATAACCACAACTACCACCTACCACCAAAATACTACCACACAACACCAACAATAACCATAACTACCACCTACCACCAAAATACTACCACACAACACCAACAATAACCATAACTACCACCTACCACCAAAATACTACCACACAACACCAACAATAACCATAACTACCACCTACCACCAAAATACTACCACACAACACCAGCAATAACCACAACTACCACCTACCACCAAAACACTACCACACAACACCAGCAATAACCACAACTACCACCTACCACCAAAACACTACCACACAATACCAACAATAACCATAACTACCACCTACCACCAAAATATTACCACACAATACCAACAATAACCATAACTACCACCTACCACCAAAATACTACCAAACAACACTAATAATAACCATAACTACCACCTACCACCAAAACACCATCACACAACACCAACAATAGCCATAACTACCACCTACCACCAAAATACTACCACACAACACCAGCAATAACCATAACTACCACCTACCACCAAAACACTACCACACAACACCAACAGCAATAAAACTACCACTCACCAAAACACTACCTCACAACACCACCAGCAATAACAATAACAACACTACCACCTATCACCAAATGCAAACAACAATCCTAATGAGACTATTGTGACCAACAATACAACAAATACCATCAGTACTGCTTCCAACAATACCACAAATGAGAACACTACAAACAATACTACCACCCACCCAAATAATAACACTGTCACATAACAACAATATGGACAATATGACCACACAGCACAGACAATAATTCCAACAAGAATTCTGCTGTCATCAATATCAAGAACAAGGACAGGAGTGCTGGGTGACTTTGTCCTGCATTCCAGCACACTTGTGGGGTATGACTACCCAGCATGCCTGTGGGGTATAACTACCCAGCATGCCTGTGGGGTATAACTACCCAGCATGCCTGTGGGGTATAACTACCCAGTACTGCTGAGGTAGCTGAAGAGTAGACCAACACATGCTTGGGAGACTGACTTTCTTTCCCATCCATGTGTCTTTTGTTGTTGTTGTTGTTGAAGAAGAATATCCATAGTAACGCCAGCCAGGATGCTCTCCAGCCTGCTAGGTGCTGGTGATGACACATACCTGCACTTCCTGCCCTTGGCACATTTAGGCATCTCCCATGCTGTGCACCTTTTTACTGGCAGTGCTGCTGGGAGAGTACTGAAGTCCCCTCACCCTGGCCCAGCACTGATTCCCCATGAGAAGACATCCACCCACAAGGCCCTAAACTCTCCTTTGGTGGCTCGCTCTCTGTACAAATGGGAGTTCCTACCACTATAGGCCTGAGCCCACCGTGAGCTGAAGAGCAGCCTGCTGAGGGCTGGAACATGGTTTAAACTCACACCTGGGATAGAGGGGAGAGCACAAGAGGACTGTGGGTATGGTAGCTCATGCCTACATTCTTAGCACTAGGTAGGCTGTGGCAGGCAGGTTGGCATGAGTTCAAGGACAGCCTAAGCTACATACTGAGTTCTAGGACATCCCGAGCTATAGAATAAGACCATGCATGAAGAAGGAAGGGAGGGAGGGAGGGAGGGAGGGAGGGAGGGAGGGAGGGAGGGAGGGAGGGAGGGAGGGAGGGAGGGAGGGAGGGAGAGAGGCAGGAAGGGAGGGAGTTCCTACCTGGAACTGTGCTTCCTTCCCAACCCTCATATAGGTTAAGACCTTCCCTGCTGCACTGGGCTTAGGGACAACCCCCTGCCAGTCACATCTGAGGGCCCTTCTTGCAACTCTTATTACTCATTGTTATAATTGGTTAGTCAGCTGTCTGCTGTCCCCATTGGGCTTTTTAAAGCTTGGTGAGATCAAAGGCTATGCATTACTTCCTCCTGAATTCTCAGGACATGGCACAATGCCCTGCTCTTAAGTAGAGCCTGGACAACTGTTTGGTCATAAATAGATGAGAAAAAAACTAAACAGTAGAAATGTAATTGGTTATACAGTATAAGATTTATCTACTCAAGAAAAGCCTTTGTTGTTCTATTAAAGCATTCATTGGATTCAAGATAAATTGAAAATTTTCATTTCCTGCAGTCATGTATTTTTATTTAAAGACCCAAATAAAGGGCCTGGAAAGATGACTCAGTGGGCAAAGTGCTTGCTATGTAAACCTGAATACCTAAGTTCAATCCCCAGATCCCATGTTGGAAAGAGAGGGAGGGCTCCTGAAAGTTGTTCTCCTATCTCCAGAATCACGGTGACCAGACTGAGTGCATGAACACACACACACACACACACACACACACACACGCATGCACGCACGCACGCACGCGCATGCACATGCACACACATGCACGCACACACACACACCAAGTAAAATAATAAATTAAAGAGCAAGAAAGCAAACGGGGAGGAAACTAAGTACACCGTAAACAGGACCACTTGACTGATATCCACAAAGATCTAATAGCAGAGCTGCCTCAACCATCACCATGGTCTCAAGCACAGTAAGTCAGTGGGCCAGAGTTGACAGAATGTGGAGAGAGAAAGTCACACTCAAGAAGCCCTTATTCAGTTGTGCCTTTCTTAGGTGGAGAAGGAAAGTCATATCTATGGGATACACAAATCTGAGAAAGCTACTTCAGAAATACACCAGCCGAGGAATAAACAGCTCAGAGTGTGAAGAGCCTCAGCTGTAAGAGCACCAACATCTCCCGGTGTCATCGCCTGGCCTCCCTGGGTACTGCCTACGTGTGGTGCACATACAGACAAGCAGGGGCACATGAACACACATAAGCAAAATTAAATACATATTTTAATCTAACAGATTGAAAATGGTACACCGAAGTCCTGTGCACCTTCCCTGGAGTCCCTCAGCAGTGGCACCCATGCAATTCCAGGAAGCTGGCTCTGGTGCCGTGAGTGTGCAGTTCTGTCATTTTGTCACATGTGTAGATTGCCCTACACACCGCCATGATGAGTCCACACTCCTGTGTAGTCCTAACTCTCACCATTCCTGACTGCTGGCAGCCCCTGATCTCTTCTCCACATCCCGGCTTTTGTCATTTTAAGGCTGCTTCGGGCTGGACCCGTGCTGTGCGTAGTTTTCAGAGCGGCTCTCGCTCTGCACGGTGCCTGTGAGATCCATCCACGTTGTCGCAGGTCTCCATAGCTCGTTCCTTTCTGCCTCTGTGAAGTGTTTTATGGTGTGTACGCACCATTGGTCCCATCATTTTCTCACTGCTGGATGTTTCCATTGCTTTCAGTTTGGGCTGTGTCAAGCAGCTTCTCTGCAGATTTTTGAGTGAATATAAAATGTCATTTCTGAGATAAATGACCAGGAGACAGTTGCTAGGTCATATGGTAATTACATATTTGTTTAGTCTTTTTATTTTAACACTAAACTGTTTTCTAGAATGCCTATGCCAGAATCTTAAACTCTTAACTTCTTTCGCATATCTTCACATTCCAGAATTTACTATATAATTGTCATAAGTATTTCCTGTCTTTATGTTTAGAACTACATTGGACAGCATTACGGTTTTGGCTTCAGTGATAAAGCAATAAGCTTTGAAACTTAAGGGAGGTCTGTTGTATCTTTCAAATTTTGGTTCCTTTCAGGCAAGGTCTCATTCAAGCCCAGGCTGACCTAGAACCCGTTACATATGAATAGTCGGGTTTTCTTGGAACTCAGAGCAATCATCCTGCCTCAGCCCCCCATGTGCCAGGGTCACCAGTATGAGCTTGGTACCCCTCTTATTCACCCATGTTTTTTGTTTGTTTGTTTTGGTTCTGAGATAGGATCTACTACACAATCCTCGCTGGTCTCAAACATGCTATGTGACCAGGCTGCCCTCAAACTCACAGAAATCCCCCTGCCTCAGCCTCCCTGGCTCCACCCGTGATGCTGCTCGATGTGTCTGTTTCCTTCCCGCTTCCAGAATGTGCCTGGGCATCCTTTCTGAGTAGATCTGCTGGTGGCAAACTCCCTCCATCTTCCTTCACTTGAGGACATGTCTGTTTCCATTTCATTCTAGAAGGTGCTTTCACTGGACACAGAAATGTGGGTTTGGAATTTAGTGACTTTTTTTTTAATACTAAAAAAAATGTATGTTACTTCTTGCGGCCTCCATGTTTTCTTTCTTAGTAAGAAATCCGCTGTATTTCAGTTGGCTTCCTCCATTTTTGATGGCTGTTTTCAGAGTTCTGTCACATCGTTCTCATAGCTGTGTCCTGCCATTTGTGTCTCTTGGGGTCATCTTTTCTCATTTAAGGGGTGGTGAGTGAATGCTGGAACCTTCGATCCTTCCCATATACTGTTCAGAGACTGGCTCTTGTTTAAATGCCATGGTTCTTGTGACCTCCTCAAGGGCCACTGAACTAGTCTCCTTCATATGACTGTGATGAGTACCAGGGCCAAAAGCTACTATGGTTTATGCTTCCACATAACAGTCTATCATCGAGAGAAGTTGAGGCAAGAATTCAAGGCAGAGATCTGGAGGTAGGAGCTGGAGCAGAGGCCATGAAGGATGCTGCTCACTGACTAGCCCTCCCCATCCCCCCCCCGCTTGCTCAACCGTTCTTATACAACCCAGGACCACCTTCCCAGGGCTTGCACCACCCACAGGGGGCTGGACCATCCCTCATCAATCATTAATCAAGAAAATGTCCCTGTAGGCTAATTCCATGTAGGCATTTTATCGACTGAAGTTCCCTGATGACCTTAGCTTATACCAAGCACTCTCTCTCTCTGCCTCTCTCTGTCTCTCTCTCTGTCTGTCTCTGTCTGTCTGTCTCTCCCTCCCTCCCTCTCTCTCTCTCTGTTACACACACACACACACACACACACACACACACACACACACACACACACACACACACCAAATAGACATAAAACCTAACCAGGATAGCCCCGTGGTGGGCAGAGGAGCCACCACTGCGTTTACTTCCAGTGTTCATCCAGGCCTCCCCTTCTGTCTCCACTGACGCCCTTGTTAGTCCTTAGTGGGGGGGAGTCAGAGTTCTAGGACCCCTTCCAGGGCCTAATCACCACTCCTAGTGCCTCATGAGTGCCCCCATGTGGCCTCTGTGGACACTCGTGTCTGAGTCCTGGTTCTTTTTTTTCTTTTTAATGATTTATTTATTTTATGTACATTGTTGTTTTACCTGTGTGTATGTCTATGTGAAGGTGTTGAATCCCCTAGAGGTAGACCTACATACAGTTGTAAGCTGCTGTGTGGATACTGGGAATTGAACCCGGGTCCTCTGGATGAAGAGCCAGTGTTCTTAACTGCTGAGCTATCTCTCCAGCCCGAGTCCTGGTTCTTCTACACCTACTTCTGGGTATACAGAGGGGAGGGTAAACTCACCTGTCTGTGCTTTCCTCGGATGTCACCATACCTAGGAATAATCCCGTGAATGCCAAGGGTTCCCGTTGTACTCAGCAACAGGAGTGAAAGTGCCCCTGCCGTCTCCGCTAGCTTCCTGCCAGCTGCTGAGATAACTGTGGCCTCCGAGCAGGCTTTAATGTCCAGACTGGGTGTCTTCACGAATCTCACTTTTTTTTTTGAAGAATTCTTTACCTGCCTCAGTTCCCAAGTACTGGAATCACAGTTGTTGTCCACCACACCTGGCTTTCTTCAGAATTCTTTCTCAGAATTACCAAAACTATTTTATTTGTATTCTGTAGGTGAGTCCCAATTGTTTTCTTTAAGTTTTCAAATAAAGAGCATAGGTGTGGTTGTGGGGATCCCATCCAATTCATAGGTGAATTTAGCATCACTTCTTGTGAAGGGCATGGTACCTGATGGGGACAGCCAGCATGGGAGGCAAGCCCTGCCTAGCATGCGGTAGGTTCTTCAAGAGAGGGCTGTGATGGCTCTGTTCCTGACTGGTCACTATGTGAACAGAAGCAGTCAGAGTAGAGAGATGGGGAGCCTGGATACAGGACACCCTGATCTGAGCCTCTACCCCCAGGGACGCCAGAAACCCACCAAAGGCAAGAGCAGGTCTTTGGAACCTTCTTTCACAAACCTGTCTGATTGTTTGTTATTTTTCTTATCTTTAGATTTCTTTTCACTGGAAGTTTTAAGATGCATTTTTATTATTTTTAATTATGTGTATGTGTATGTCTGTGTGTGGATAGTGCTTGTGCCCAAGAAAGTCAAAGGACAGAGAGGGCATTGGATCCTGTGGAGCTGGAGTCACAGGTGATTGTGGACCACCTGACATAGGGTACTGGGAACCAAACTCAGGTCAAAGTATATAGTCTACGAGAATGAAAGTCTCCTCCTGAAACCCATGACTATGTACAGTGATTGAGCACCAGTAAAAGCACAATACAGTAACATTAACAAGACTCTGGGGCTGGAGAGACGGCTCAGGGCCGGAGTGCTTCCTGCTCTTTTGGAAGACCTGGGTTTAACTCCCAGCACACTCTTGCAAAAGCAGTACATGCCCTCAAGTACTGCTTCTCCAGTACACGCTGAACTGGTCTTGTCAGGAGTTACAGTTTGTAAGCCTGGTGTGGCCTCCTGCATCTGCCCTAGCCTGGGTTGCCCCAGAAGGCTGGCAGGCGCCCTCAGCTCCCACCCATGGGGTCTCACAGAAGCCTCTGTTGTTCTATGTCTTTAGCCTCCCATTGTCTTCCTCAGAAAAGCCTTGCAGATGTCAGCACAGTTGGGGCACAGGGCCATGCTTCAAACAATAGCTTGGCATCTGCAAGGCAGCCCACAGGCCACTGGGGGTTGAGCCCTCAGACCTGGGAGGCCTCGGCCCTTCATTCGGGCAAGCAGGCCTAATGCTTGGACCTTTTGTCTGGAAGTAAGTAACATACCTACACTGTGATCCCCTGCCCTGTAACGGAGGGGCTGGGGACCAGGCTGCAGGGCCACTGCTTCTCACTGGCTGAGTGAGGTCAACTATCAGATAGCAAGAGTAATCCTATCTACAGGCCAGAGCTTCAAACTCAGCAGATAATTCTGAAGTTCCCAGGGAGGGGAAAAGAAGTAGTGTTTATGTCACCCCTGGGTTTGTGGAGGGGACTGGCCCCAGGAACCCACTGATAACAAAACCTAGGTCCCTTTTATAAAGTGTCTGTGGGACAATGAGATGGTTCACTGGGTAAAGGTGCTTGCCACACAAACTTGATGATCTGGGTTTGATCCTTGATTCCCATAGAGGAAGCAGTGTCTCCAACGTACACACAATAATACTAAAGATATGGTACCATAGTGTTTACATAGAGTCTACACCTGCTCCTCGATATTATAAACCATTTCTGTGTTAAACACCACGCAAAGTCGTGTAGACAGAATGAGAAATGTCCCCACAGGCTCACATATTTTCAGCAATTGGTGCAAATCATCCTACTGTATTGTAAGGAGTGTGTGTGTCTGTGTGTCTGTATCTGTATGTCTATGTGTCTGTGTACACACAGGTGTGCATGTGTGCAGAGGCCAGAGGAAAACCTGTGGTGTCATTCCTCAAGAGATGTCCACTTTATTTTCTGAGACAGGATCCCAAACAGCCCCAGGATCCTCTCGTCTCTGCCTTCCCAGAGCTGGAATTGCAGGCCCAGACCATCATACCCAGATTTTTAATGTGGGTCCTGGGGCTCAAACTCGGGTCCTCCTGTGATACAGCAGTGAACCAGAAAAAAAAAAAAGAAGCAGAAGGATCTCCTATGAGTTCAAGGCCAAACTGGTCTACATAGCAAATTCTAGCCCAGTCAGGGCTTCATAGCAAGATGCTGTCTCAAGAGAGACAGACAGAAAGAGAGGAGAGGGTAAATGGTAAATGTTATGTTGCTTTTTTTTTTTTTGATTTTTCAAGACAGGTTTCTCTGTATTGTTTTGGAGGCTGTCCTGGAACTCGCTCGGTAGACCAGGCTTGGTCTCGAACTCACAGAGATCCACCTGCCTCTGCCTCCCGAGTGCTAGGATTAAAGGCGTGTGCCACCACCGCCCGGCGTTATGTTGCTTTTTAAATTATTATTTACATTTCTTTATTGTGGGATGGGAGGAGGTCAGAGGACAACTTGCAGGGGTCAGCTCCCCCTCCCACCCGTCTTGGGGACTGAACTCAACTGGTCATGCTCAGCAGCAAGCGCCTCCACCTGCTGGGCCGCATCGCCAGTCAATGTCACATGTATCTCTCCACGGTTTTTTAAAAACTACAAGAACAGTCAGATGAGGTCCCAGCGCTGAGAGGAGGAAATAGACATGGAGCACCATCCCTAACCAAGAAGCTCTCCACAACTGATTCCCACGGCAAAGGAGAAATCAGTCTTCTCCAATAGAGTGATATACCAAAGGGTATATCAAGCACATTCCAGGGCAGGCCTCATGCCAGAAGTGTTTGGCCAATACAAAATGAACTCCATGAGGTTTATTTTGCTGTTGACTTTTTGTTTCATTTTGTTGTTTGGGCATTCTGTGTGTGTGTGTGTGTGTGTGTGTGTGTGTGTGTGTGTGTGTGTGTGTGAGTTATTGGTCTTTTGCTTGTTTTGATTTTCATTTTTGTGGGTTGGGGTTTTTTTTCTTGAAAGAGAGAGAAAGACATAAAGTTGGTTGGGTAGAGAGGAGGGAAGGTTCTGGGAGGAGTTGGGGGATGGGAAAGGACAGTGATCAAACCATCGTATGAAAAAAATTAATAAAACCTGTAAGAACAGGTCCATGGTTGGCATAAATCATAGGCGCAGCAGAGAACGGCAAGGGAATTAATTCTGAGGCACTCAAGGCACTGGTGCTATCACGTGACTACTCGTTGGTCTAAATGCGCTGAAATGTACACCAGGAAGAACAAATCTGGCTCCGTGCAGTTTCAAAGATAAACTTCTGCGAAGAGGCACTCCAGCTGGGCTCCAACGGCGCTCCCTGGCTCACTCCTCTTGCCAGCAAATCTTTATTAGCCCCACCTGCTCTCTAGGCCCAGTGCCAGCACCCAGTCCCCAGAGAGCCCCGGGGGTGGACACAGGGCACATCCCCACATAGATGAGCCAGAAGAAATGAAAACCATGTGTCTGCAGCTAGAATTGAGATAAAAATCGTGTCAATAAGTTTTCCCTCGGAGACTGCCTCTGCATCCAGTGGCTCTGGGTGCTTTCAGATCCATCAAGTCCTTTTTTAGTTAAATGTGTTTGCGCAGCCTTGCCCTCCCCCGCCTCCTCTGGCCTACCTCCCTCATGATGCTTCAGTTTTCAGTGTGGTTTCAGTTTGTCTGTTTGTTTTGGTATCCTGCCTGGTCCCTTAGCAGGGCTCTTTTCAAATTTCAAAAGCAGCTTACATTTGGGAACTTTAGGTGTGTCTCCTCTGCCTTGGTACAGGGACTCAGAGGCTCATCCCTCCAGACCTCAGGACCCAGCTACTGCATGCTTCCTCCCTATAGTCCCCTTCAAGGGCATCTTTCCCAAGACATGAGGACTGTCCACTCACTAAGCCCTGCCTCTTTTTAAAATATTTATTTTTATTTATGCTTATGAGTATATGTCTGCGCACATGTGTGCAGTACCCACAGAGGCCAGAAGAGGGCACCAGGCCCCCTAGAACTGGAGTTGCCTGAGGTTGTGAGCCACTTGATGTGGGTGATGAGAACTGAACTCAGGTCCTCTGGAAGAGCTATCTTTTCAGCCCCTAGACACACACACCCCCAACTCTTACACCCTTATTCTTTTACCTCCCAAGATGCTGCTCTAAGGACTAAGCCCTTAACACACGAGCCTTTGACATAGCAGTGTGTGTCATTGTTATAGAAATAATCTTCCAAACACTGGAAGCATTGGTAACAGCCATCCAGACCCTGCCTGACCAGTGACCCGATGACTGGGTGTGGCTGTGGATGTTAATGGATGAGGGGCGGGCTATTTTTAGGAGATCAGTGGAGCTGTCACTGTGTTCCTAGCATGAAGACTCTTATTCATGAAGCCTCACATACTGAGTTGTTGTGTCCCCAGCCCTGATGTCGTTTTTCCTCTGAGTACCCCTGACTCCCCACAGTTGGATCACCAGCCTGTTTCTTAGACCAAGAGATGAACTTGTCCCCCAGAGACACCCGACATTGGCAGCCTGAATAAGGATGGTAGCTCTCAGCTCACCACAAAGCTGACATCTTACAATTGCACCTAAGACGCAAAAAGGAATGTCAGGCCAGCAAGATGACTCCGTGGTAATGGCACTTGTGCAGCCTGGCAACCTAGCCTAATCCCCAGAATCTGTGTGTAGGTGGAAGGAGAGAACCAACTACATCAAAGTTGTCCTCAGCCTTCCACACATATGCCATGGAACATGCATGTCACACACTCACGCACAAATAATAAAGTAAATTGAGAAGGGTAAGAGACCACGGTGTGCACAGGGATTTAGGAGAGGAGGGAGGTGGTGTTTGCTGAATGTTTCTTTATTCCAGCCATTTTGGTTGCAGTTTGATTGCTACAACAGCCCTGAGGGCTGGAGATTCTCAGTGCCATTTTCCAGAGTTTCCAGCTACTGTGCCTGAGGTTCAGTCTTGCAAACAGCCAGGCTAGGGCTGGAAGGCAGGCTCTAGACAGAAGCCCCTCTGTCTCCTGCTGGCACAGAACTCTACCCCCACCCCCTTCCTGGACACGACGTGCACAGCCTGGGTTTGTGTAGTGTGACAAGCTTCCCATGAACTCCAGGACAGGCTGTGTCCCAGGAAGCCAACATCCATGCAACAGGTGGCCCTTGACACTGGATCCCTGACGTTTGCTCGGCAGATTCCAGGCGAGCTGTGGATACTCAGCTGCTCTGTGCCTTTGAACCCCATGCCAGTGTGCCCTGGGCTAGAGGCCAGGGTGCCCCCATGCCAGTGTGCCCTGGGCTAGAGGCCAGGGTGCCCCCATGCCAGTGTGCCCTGGGCTAGAGGCCAGGGTGCCCCCCATGCCAGTGTGCCCTGGGCTAGAGGCCAGAGTGCCCCGCAGTGACCACGGGTGCCTCACCAAGCATGGATATTTGGAGCTGGAGTGGTTTATAGGGACTTCTGCTCTATCAATCCCCTCAGCTCTTGACCAAGACCCTGGCCAAGTCATTTGGGTTCACTGTGTCCAGCTTGTAACCTCAAGAGTTGTTTCGTGTCTCTATGCCTCAGTGTCCCCCATGACAACAAGAAGAGATAAAACTGCCCAGCAGGTCTGCTTTCCATGTTGGGATAGCTGCAGGAGCCAGGCAGCTGGGCTTGTAATTATAGCTTGGGCACACACATATACACATCAATAAAAAATAAAAATCTTTTTTAAAAACTAGGGAAACATGTTTCTTTGTTGATGTCCAGGGTGGTCCTATGAACCACATCAGACATCGTGGTTAGACCAGAACATCGTGGCTTTAGGAATGATGAACAAATGAATTTATGAGTGAATGAATGCAAGAAACCAGTACCGTGTCTACAGTTGTATGAGTAGGAAAGCCTCTGAAATGTCTGAAAGAGAGTGGCTGAAAGCCCACCTTGCTACTCACTAGGGGAAGAGCAGGTATCCTCCAGCCATGAGTGGCCCAAGTTGAGGGCTTGTGGTTGACAGGGTCTATGCTGAGCTCTGGGCTAAGCATACGTGCGCATGAAAACCATGGGCCTCACCTGTGTCCGAGCCCCAGGTTGCCTTCCTGCCTGGGACAGACAGAGAAATTACATGAACCTTTCTTTGTCTTGGTCTGATTGCTGTTGCTATAACAAAATGCCTGAAAGTGGGTAATTTATAAAGAAGAAGTTGCTTGGCTCCGTACTTCAGAGGGTGGAAAGTGCTAGCAGAAAGAGCCAACCAGCAGCCAACACAAAACTATTTGTTTTTAAAAATTATTTATTTAAAATCATTTACTTAATTATAATAAATATTTAGTTATTTGTTTTAAAATATTCTTGTGGGGTTTTCTTTTTGTAACTTGATTGCATGGTTCTTGAACATGAACTTTGCAGATGACAATGTTGTGTCACAAGGTTGGAAACACCTGTGACCTGGAGCTGGCAGCTGACAGCTGGCAACCTCTGGTGAGAGCTTTCTGATGTGTCATTACATCACACAGGGAGACAGAGCAGGCTTGGGTTCAGTTCTTATCATAAATCCACTAATGCAGGGCTGGAGAGATGGTCCAGTGGTTAATAAAGCTTGCTCCTGCTGCTCTTCCAGAGGACCTGAGTTCAATTCCCGGCACCCATGTCAGGGAGCCCTCTACCACTTACATCTACAGTTCCAGGGGATCTGGTACGTTCTTCTGACCTCCATAGGTGCGCGCCCTCGCGCGCGCACACACACACACACACACATACACACACACACAGTATATATACAAACAGACACACACATATATGCACACAAATTAAAAATAAAAATAAATTTTTTAAGACAGGGTTTCTCTGTGTAACAGCTCTGGCTATCCTAGAACTCACTTTGTAGACCAGACTGGCCTCAAACTCACAGAGATCTGTCTTCAAGGGGGGCGGTTAGAGGTGTGTGCCACCACTGCTCAGCAAAAATAAATCTTAAAATAAAGCCCCTAACACCACCACTGGTGCTGCATCTCACCTGCTGCCCCGTACCCGCTAAAGGCCACACTTTCCAACACCACATGATTAGGAGTTTGGAGATTAACTTCCCATGGGATCTTGATGGGCATGGACAAGCCAGGCACAGATCTAACTGGAGGCAAATGCCTTGTACCCACTCAAGGAGCTGACTTGGAAACACTTCTTGTCATGTGCCTGCTGGAGGTCTGCCTTCTCTGGGCCCCTCAGCAGGGAGGCTTGAGTGGCTGAAACGCTGGAAAGTGTTCTTCCAGAGAGACTAGAATCACAGTCTCTACAAGTGTTTGCCCTGTGCCTGGGCTTTCCTGACACAGTCTTAATGGGCGTCTTTTTGGTTGTCTTTCTCTGCCTGGACATGACTTCACCTCAGCTCTTCTCTGGAACCTCGTCTAAAGTGGCTTTTTCTCCTGGACCATCAACCTTCAGGTAACATATGTGGCTATTCTGGGAGAAAGGTGTGTGAGAGAGAGACAGAGGGAGAGAGAGAGAGAGAGAGAGAGAGAGAGAGAGAGAGAGAGAGAGAGAGAGAGAGAGAGAGAGAGAGAGAGAGAGAGAGAGAGAGGCAGGCATATCCTATATCCTATCCTGGTGGCTGCTTGTAAGCTAAGGGGACAGCAAGTTAGAGGCAGTGAGCTTGGGCACACATGTGTGATGCTGTCCTGAGTTAGGCTGGGACCTGTTTCACTGAGTGTGCAGGGTCCTGGAAGTGCCCCATGCGAGCTAGGCCCACAGGTCACCCATAGCTTCTCTGTGCAGCTAATGCTAAGTTTAGGTGACTGCCTGTCAGCCGATACCCTGGCTTGTGATTGGCAGAGTGCCAAAACCACCCTGTTTGGATTTGAGATTCTTCTTCCTCAACTGTGCATCTATCCCTTATCCAAAATGCTTGGAACTAGCGATGTTTCATATTTTAGATATTGTTACGGATTTAGGAATATCCATGCACACATAATAAAATACCTTGAGGGACAGACCCAAAGTATTGCAACAAGAAATTCACGTTTCATATGCAACTTATGCGAGTACTCTGATGTCAGTATCATATTTTTAGTGTTTTGGCATCTAAGCGTTTTAAATTATCTCTGAGGTCAGGTGTGGAATTTTCTACTTTAAAAATGTTTCAGATTCGAGATTTTCAGGTTAGAGGTGTTTGAGCTGTGTTGAATTTGTCCTTTGATACTGACACTACATCTATAAATGTTATTCCCCCTCCTCCCCCCAAAAACCTAACTCACACAGAAAACTTTCTAAAAGGTATTAAGGCTCATACCAACCTCTCTAATAAACAAGAGGAAGTCAGATGAGCAAGCCCGGGATGCCACCTTCCATCCAAACGAAGGAAACAAAACCCAGTTAGCCACCCATCCTCCCTGGGGACAATGGTTGCCAAGGACCAACCAACGGCACCTCTTGGTGGCCATCAGTTTGCTGGATGAGTGGCCTGGTGTCAAGGTCAGAGGGAAGGTGGTGTGGCCTAAGGACTGGCACCACGGTCCCCAGCAGGTGGCTGACTTCCTTTTGCTTCTGTACCCTGAGCTGCTGGCCTGTATGCAGCAGCTAGAATGCCCAGCATGTCCTCCAGCATGTCCTCTCACATCCCGAGACCTTGACTGTGGTAAGAAGGTGGATTGGCAGGCTCTGCCTATCTGTGCCTATTTGTGCCGGTGTGAAGCCTGCCCTCACCCTGACAGCCTGTCATCGGATGTTTCTCCCAGCTCTCTGGGCTTAGATGAGCTCCTGTGTTATTGTGGATTTTTAAATTCTGATTCTTGTGTCCTGCTTCTTTAACGTTATGGAGAAAAGTCTAAGGTAGCCACTGCCTTGATAGGAAGCTAGAAGACAGCTGCACTCTACAAGTCCTGGGGACGCAGTCGACAACCCCTAATGCTGGCTTGGCTGTTGAGGTTGGTTTTGAGTGTGGCAGCCTTGGTAGGGTTGGTCAGATGTTGGGAGGTTTGTAGAGATCCAGTGGCTTTTAGCATATTCCCCAAATTGTGTGTGCTCAGTGGCGTCAATCCTTGAGCAATTCCTCAGTCCAGAAGGAAGCTTCACGCCCATCATCAGTCACCTGTGTTTCTCCTCGAACCCCCAGCCCAGGCAGCCACTGATCTGTTTTCTGCTTAAGTCTGCATTCTACACATTCCCTGGGAAGGAGTCCTGCTACTCAGGGTCCCCTGTGTCCAGCTTCTTCCTCCTGGCACAATGCCTTCAAGGCTCTTCCCTGCCACGGCAGTTCAGGACTCCATTCCCTTTGCTGGCAGATATTTCACCGTGTGGATCTGTTAGGTCTTATTTCTCTGTTCATCAGTTGACAGGCATATGAACTGTTTCCATATTTGTGAACATCGCGGTGAGCATCTAGGAGCAGGTTTTGTTTTGTTTAAGTAAATACTTAGGAGTGAACACCAGGCCGTGTGTTTTTCTATGTTTAACTGTCATCGGGACTGCCCAAAGCCTCCAAAGCTACGGCCACTGCACAGTCTCATGTTAGCGTCTCTTCCGTGACTGGGACCAAAGACCAGACAAAAGCAACCAAGGGGAGGAGAGTTTTGCCTTGGCTTGTTGTTCGAGGGTGCAGTCCGTCATGGTAAGGAGGCCCTGGCAGCGAGAGCTCGAGGCAGCTGGTCCCCTTGCATCTGCAGTCCACAAGCAGAGGGGTTGGGGAATCCTGGTGGTCTGCTTTCTCCTTTTAATGTTTCCCACAATCCCGTCCCACAATACTGCCAAATTTTAGACAGGGTCTCCCCACCTGCACTAACATAGTCTTGATAACCCCTCTCAGGCATGCTGGGGGGCTTGTCTCTAGAGGGCTCTAGGGCCTGTCAGGCTGAATATTAACCCTCCCAGCTCTGCAAAAAATGCTCCAGTCTCCCGAACTCACCAGAGTTTTCCCTCATCTGCCTTTAGGTTTATACTTTGATGTCACATCTCAGAAACAATTCCAAACAAAGACGGCGAAGATTGACACTGATATTTTCTTTGGAGAGCATAGTCATCTTAACCTTTGTTTGTTTAATGTTGGTGATGCTGAGGATTGAACCCAGGGCCTTTTCCATGCTAGGAGAGTGCTCTCCCTCTCAGCCATAACCCCAGCCCTGACGTTTAACTATTAAGCTTAAATCTTGGCTGCATGCTTGCCTTTCATTTTTTAATAGTTGTGTGGTTTTTGTTTTGCTTTGTTTTTTCAAGACAGAGTTTCTCAGTATCTTGGATGTCCTAGAACTCTCTATGTAGACCAGGCTGGCCTCGAACTCAGAGCGATCCACCTGCCTCTGCCTTCTGAGTGCTGGGATTAAAGGCATGCACAACCACTTCCTGGCTCTTCATTTCTTTTTTATTTTATTCTATTTCAAGTAAATTTCTGCATCCTGTGGGAGGCAGGAGTGAAGCCTCACTCTTTGGCATAGTTATCCGATTGCTGAGCATCATCCGAAAAGGCTCCCCACACCAGTGATGCTCACTGACACCCACGTTGGAACAAACAGGCTTTAGGGATCTCACCCATGATGGACAGTGCTTACCAGTGACCTGACCTTGGGTAGAGCAGGCACCACTCACACCGGAAGGCTTTGCAGGCCTCTCTGTTAGGCTTTCTGTGCCTCACATGGTCCTCAGCACGTGAGGAGACATGAAGTGTCCGATCTTGAAGAAGACAGTTGGCTAGAATGGACAGTGTCGACTCCTGCTTCATATGGCCACACTCCTGTGTTATACGGAGCCTGGTACACACTGGGAGGTGACTGACTCCTCACATACATTGATGCTGCTCATGGCTGAAGTGACCCTGTGTTCCACATTACTGAGACAGTCCCAACTGATGCTTGCTCTTCTACCATACCTTTTTTTTTTTTTTTTTTTTGCTTTTCGGAGTCAGGGTCTCATGAAACCCAGACTGTCCTTAAACTTGCTATGTAGCCAGAGATGACCTTGAATTTCTGGTCCTCCTGGGTACTAAGATGACAGGTATGCATCTTTACAACCAGTTCTTAGGATGCTGGGACTAAACCCCGGGGCTTCCTGTTAGGCAAGCACTCTACCAACTCAGCTACATCAGCCGACACATAATAATCATACAAGCTTGTGGGTTACAATGTAAACATTGTGTAAGGATAAAAACAGCATAATTGGTATATCCAGTATATTGTTTTTCTGTGGCAGAGTCCAATTGGCCTCTAGCTGCTTTGGTGTGTGTAATGTTTTTTATATGCATGTACACAATGTTATACATGTAAACAATGTATCTTGGTCACATGCATGTCATTGCTCTCTCCTATGCTCCAGGACCCCCATGTACCCACTTTCCCTTCAGTTCCCTCCCCACCCTCGCCCAGACTGAGTCCAGTCAGTGCTGCTTGCTAGAATGTTGACTGTCCTTGTGGCCAGTCCTGTGCCGGTCTTGTATGGGTCTTGTATGGGTCACGGCAGCTGGGATGAATTCATGAGTGCAGGGACCACATCCTGTGCAGAAGATGGTCTTTCCCAGCATCCTTCCCACTCACTCTCACCCCCACCCCCCAACACTGCTCAGGTGGGTTAGTATGAGCTATGGACCCCTACTGTACAGCAGGACTCCAGACCTACTCCTACTCTCTGACTAAATCTCTACCCTGGTCAGTCTTTGCCTATCTTCCCTGTCCCCAGCCTTCCCGGCGTCTGGTCATCACCATCCTGCTGTCCCTTTCCCTGAGATCAGCGTGTGTAGCTCCCACAATGAGCTCAGTCTCTCAGTAGTCACCTGCCTGAGCCTGGCGGGTTGCGCTTAACGCTGTGTCCTGCACATCTGGGTGCTGCATGTCTGTGCATATCTTTGCAAACGACGGACTTTTACCTTTTTAGTGACTGAGTATTCTGCTGGCTCTATAGATCACATTTTCTTTATTCGTTCATCTGTTGATGGGCAGTTAAGCTGATTCCATATCTTGGCTCTTATGAACAGTAGTGCAGTGAATGGGGGTATGAAAGCTTGTGGAAGTTTCTTTCAATATGCTGATTTCAGGGTGCAGTCATAATAGGGAATGGTTCAAAAGTTCCACAAAAACTTTTTCACAATGTAACTGGGGCTGGGGAGATGGCTCAGTGTATAAAAACTCACCAAGTCCTGGATTCCATCCCCAGGGCCCACATGATTGAAGAAGAAAATGCCCCCCCCCGCAAGTTGTCCTCTGACACCTTGTGTGCTCACACACAAAAATAATCGTAATAATAAAAGTCCTGCCACCATCCCAGCAATCCTGCTGATGGGCACAGACCCACTGACCCCTTTTGATCCTGGATACCTGGGCTTCCCTTAACCTGCCTGCAGTCTTTGTGTTCAGGGGGAGGCACAGTTCAGGTCCAGGGAGCTCTCGGATATGGATCATGGCTGTGTTAGCTGGAGGCAGGAAGACCCCCTGGGTGCCCTGGCCACTGGCTAAGTCACCAGAGCCATCTCAGTAGCTACCTGGAAGTACAGGAGGTGCCCAGCAAAATCACCAAAAGAGGAAGAAGTGGCCACAGAGAGTGGAGAGGGGAGGGTTAGGTGGGACAGCACTGGCTGCCGGTGCAGGGCCTGCTGAGGCTGCAGCCTGGAGCCTCCTCCTCTGAAGCTGTCAGCAGCTGGGGTCCCCTGGGTTCTCCCAGGGAGCAGAAAGAGGAGTTACAGGGCTTCTTATTGCCAACACAGACTTGAAGTGAGAGCTCCGTTCCAGCAGGACCCAGCCTGCCTGTTCTCACCTTTCAACACCCAGGGAAACAAGAGATTAGGCCAACAAACCCCATGGTCCCCTACTCCTCGATCTTAAACAGAATAGAAAAGTGAGCCTCCGGTGGGATTATTAAAGCTGACACCAGAAACACTTCTTGAGTTTTTCTACAGAGGGGTTTAATTTTTATTTCTTTGAGACAGGGTCTCATATAGCCCAGGATGGCCTCAAACTCCACACATAGCCAAGATGCTCTTGAACTTTGGCTTGTCCTGCCTCCATTCCTGAGTGCTAGGATTACAGGCATGTGCCACCATGCCCACTTCATATAGTGCTGGGGGTGGAACCCAAAGACTGTTACATGTTAGGCAGGCAGTCTACCAGCCAAACTATATCCCCCACCCTGGTGTGTGTGTGTGTGTGTGTGTGTGTGTGTGTGTGTGTGTGTGTGTAAGAGGCTGTATGTGCCCATGTGCGTGTATGCAGAGACCAGAGGTCAGTGTCAAATGTCTTCCTCTGTCTCACGATGCCTTAATCTTATTAAGCCCTAATGGACTGTGTGAGCCATGGTCCCATGACCATGCTGCAGGGTACACCGTGAACTCCCAGACTCACTGTCTTGTGGTACACTTTCATTCTATGCAGGTCTGCTGTGGGCAGGAGGCTGACATGATTGACTGAGGGCCCTGTGGTGTTATCTATAAAGGCATCCAAGCTGGGAACAGCTGAGTCGGAGGCAGGCTACTCTGCCCAGCTGTGACCAGCGGCTCCTGAGGGTGGCAGAGTCAGAGTGAAAGACGGGGTGGGTGGGCAGCCATAGCAAGGACTTACCCACCCTCTCCTCCCACTCCTTAGTTTCTGCTCTTAATCCTAGTGATGCCTGTAGATGCTTCTCCAGCTATCTGGTTTTAGAAGTCCTGGCAGGCAGATGGCTCACAGTTCCTTTCTTTAATTTCCTTATAATTTATTGTGTGAGGTTCTGGGGGATGGAACACCAGAGCCTTGCTGATGCTCGACTAAGCACTCTCCCACTGAGCTACACCCCCATCCCGTTTCTGTCATCCTCTCGTTACAAGGTGCCCGAGGACCTGCAAGGACCCTCCTCCCTGTCTGTAAGAGGCAGTTGACAGGAATGGGCAGCTGCTGTGGTGTAGATGGCTTTCGGCTGGGGCAGTCCCACACTGTCAGTGAGAATCAGTTCATTCACTTAGCCTACTTCATTCATTTGCACGTTCTGTTTTTATTTGGCTGGGTTCTCAGTTGGCAGGTTAATTTTTTGAGGGGAAGGGAATGAGGTTGCCTTGATGTCTTAGTTGAAGTTACTGTTGCTGTGATGAAACCCCGTGACCAAGACAACTTATAAAAGAAAGCATTCGATTTCAGAAGGTGAGTCTATGACCGTCATGATGAGGACCACAGCAGCAGACAGGCGTGGTACGGGAAGAATGGCTGAGAGCTTAATCCTGATCGGTAGGCAGGGACCAGAGAGAGAGAGAGACTGACTGGGCCTGGTGTGGGCTTTTAATACCTCAAAGCCCACCTCCAGTGATACATCTACTCTAACAAGGCCACACCTCCTAATCCTTCCTAAGCAGTTCCACTAACTGGGGACCAAGTGTTCAAATACGAGCCTATGGGGACCATTCTCATTCAAACCACCACACCAGGCTGTCCTTGAACTCCTGGACTCTTCCTGCCCCACCCTTCTGAATATCTGAGACGGTAGATATGTATCCTCTGACTTACACACATACATTTGCACACACACACATACATATGCACACACACACTAATACACATTCATATGCACGCGTGTGCACACACACACACACACACGTGCATGCACAAAGCCCCAATTGGCTACAGATCTTAGCGACCGCAACAACCCAAACTCTTACCTCTGTGACTGCCAACCGTACAGCTATGACTTGTACACTCCATGTACTGTCCTTTCTTCAGCTCTGGTATAAGATGGTTTGGTTTGGGAGATTTTTATTCCCCAGGGTCTTCAGGCTGGTCATGAGTTATAGGGAGACCGCACGCTGTTCGGGCAGACGTGGATGAAGCCAGCCGGCAGAACTCACTGACATCAGGGGAGCTGGCTTGACCAGTCTCCTGTCCCTGTGATAAGGCACCCCGACAGAGGCAGCCTACAGAGGGAGGACTTTGGCTCATGGCTCCAGGTACAGCCCACCATGGCTGGAAGTCGGGGGAGCAGAACCTCGTGTCCTAGGAGAAGTCAGAGGCAAGTAAACCGGGTCATGACCAGCGCTTCCATTTGGGATATTTGACTTCAGAAACACATGTATCTATTTCCTTCCATAAACCCTCATCTGTACAACTCACTGAAACTCAGGATATCCCTGTCCAGTCAGGAGAAGGGCCTGAAAGGACACCATGGCCTCCAGGGGCAGGGAAGGCTGGGTAGACAGTGAGGATGGCAAGAACCACGCTCCATGGCTGTCCGTTAGCTGTGACCCACTGGCGTGAAGCACCTTTATCAGTAACTGTAACAAAAAACCTGACCAAAAATAACTTAAAAGATAAAGGTTCTCTTTGGGCTCACGGTCTGAGGGCCCATTGTGGTATGAAAGCCATGTGTGGACCTCCACTCAGGAGGTGGAGGCAGGAGGCTCAGCAGTAGTGTAAGGCCAGCCTGGGCTACATGAGATCCTGTCTCCAAAAACTGGTTTTGTTTGTTTGTTTGTTTTGTTTGTATAGTATCCAGCTTCAGGTATTTCATGATTGTGAAAAATAGAAAAATGTTTTCTCTAGCTGTCTAACCACTCTCCTCCTTCTCCATATTTTGTTGAAAATTTGTATAATACTTTGGGGTAAGGCACAATTATTTCATGGTAGAGGGGGTTTCTAAGACCCTGGTTGTTCTAGAATGTTCTTACAGAGGTACATGAATCTGAACAACTGTCAGATGGCCAGTGAGCGGGCCCACAGTGCACCCCTGTAAACACCCACTCTAATACAGTATGCTCCCAACCCTGAAGTCAGACACACATGACTATGAATCCCCTGTTCTGCCCTCTCTGAGCCTCAGTTTCCCCATCTGCAAACTCTGGCTTTGGAGGCAACTGCAGAATCAGCTCAAGAAGGACAGAGAGTTATGTGGCCCCTGCTGGGTATGCAGCGGGGAGTGATTGCCTTGAGCATCCTTCTTCCCTGATCTAAGGTCACCCAGCCCAGCTTCTTAGAGAGCTGAACATGTGGTCTCCATAATGCCATAGGCTCTGGGGAGCAGGCAAAGCCATCCTTTGAAAACGGTGGCCTCCTTTATGACCCCAGAGAACATCTCCGGGATTTCCTGAGGCTTCGTTTCATGTCGAGACTAGAGAGCTGACACCTCATGAAAAATGGGTTATGAGGAAATGACCAGGTGGAGTTCATGGTGGGGCTGGGCCTCCAAGGTGGATCCAGGCACTGGTTAACTCGGTGTACGCAGCCACCAGCTCAGTGCCATGAGTCTGGTAGATACCGCTCTCATTGTTAAGAGCCGCTCTTCTTGCTGGCTGGGGAGATGGTTCAGATGGTGGAGTTTGCCACGCAAGATGAGGACGTGAGTTCAGGTCCCCGACACATACATACAAACCGGGTATGGGGTCAGTGCAAGGGCAGCTCATGGCCCATCAAGCTAGCCAAATCCCTTAACTGTGGATTCAGTAAGAGACCTTGTTTCAGAAATAAAGTAGAGAAAAATTGTGGATAAAGCCCAATGTCAACCTCTGGCCTCTACACGTGTGTGTGCACGTACACACGCATACATGGGCGTGAGCGTGCACACACACACACACACCACATAAAATAAAATAAAACCAGTAGCTCTGTCTCTCTATCTTTAAAAAATAAAATAAACAACTTTCCCAGCTCCATCTTGAAGCCTTCTTACTGACCAGCCTCAATTACAATCACCCTTCTAGAAAGCTGAGGGGTTTCTGGCTGGAAGTAAAAAACACTGTCTGTTGCCAGTTGTGGGATGAGGTGCTGCTGAAGTATGCATGGGCACAGTCTGAGGATTTCTCGGCTCCTGTCTCCGGGGGCGGCCATGTTTGCTGGCAGGGTACCATGTCATCATTTGTCCCGGCTCCTGTTTCCGGGGGCAGCCATGTTTGCTGGCAGGGTACCAGGTCATCATTTGCCTCTGCAGTTCATGTTCCACTTGAATCTTTCCTGAATTCTATTCTTTTCCTGATGCTTGTGTCTCTTCATTTTTATTTTTCTGTTTCTCTTAAGGTTCACTTCTTTTGGGATGGAAAGATGGCTCACATCCAAAAATATAAGGTTCACTTTTTCTGTGTCAGGCATGAGGCCATGGAGAGGGGACTTCACAAAATAGTATGCTGCCGTTTGGGTCTGAAATACCCCCCCGCCCCCCCCAAAGACCTGTGCGTCAAGGGCTCGGCACTGCTATGACATGGTGAGGTGAGCTCAGGCAAAGGGAACACCTCAGCTGAGGTGTTATGGCCAGAGTGCGCTTGGTGCAGCTGAGGTTGGCAAGGCAAGCAAGAAGAAAGCCAGCAAACACTGTGAATGGTAGCAGAGGGTGAGGAGGGCCACGGTGAGCTGTGTAGCAGGCAGCCTTTTACTCTGAGCGAAACCCAGAGTCACTGACAGGTTTGAATAGAGAGCCAGCCTCTACCTTGGATTCCTGCGGTCAGCAAGCTTCTATGCCAGAGAAAGTCATTGGACAGAGATGGCTGGGCAATGAAGAAGAGATGAAACTCGGGAGAGGTGAAGACAGCAGGCTCTAAGTGAATTTGGAAGATGGAGTCAGCAGGGTCCACCAGGAGATCAGCTAAAATGGTGGAGAGTAACCCAGACTTAGCATGACCAAGTGACAGCCCTGAGGGACGCGCCAGCTGGTCACTCAACCAATGGCGACTTGATTACTTTCCATATTTGTCTCAAACTTTACCAATGACCCACTCCAGGGCGGACCTTGTGCTATGTTTCTGTGTTTTTACTCTGTGCTGAGAAGCTGCAGTTTTGTTTTGAAACAGGGTTTCACTATTTAGATCTGCCTGGTCCAGAACTTAGTAAGTAGACTAGGCTGGCCTTGAACTTGTGAGTTTTCCTGCCTCTGCCTCCAGTGCTGGGACTGTAGGGGTTCTCTACCACACTGGTTTAGACATGCCCAGGGTTTCATGCATGCTAGGCAAGCACAGGCCAACCAAACCACATTCCCAGCCTGACAATGGAGGATTTTTTAAATACTTTTAATGTTTTTATTGTTATTGTGTATATGTCTGTGATGGGGCTGGGGGCATGTGTATACTGTGATGTACAGATGGAGGTCAGAGAACAACTTTCGTGGGTCAGTTTTCTCCTTCTGCCCTGTGGGTGCCGGGAATCAAATTCAGGCTGTCGGGCTTGTATCTATGAAACCATCTCTCCAGCCCAGCAACCTAGTATTCTGCAAGCAGATTGAGTTATCATTCACACATCCTCAGCTCCTCTATTGGAGATGGACAATTCAGTGCCTTTGATATGATCACAGATACCATACTGTTACCACTGTCAACTTTAGGACGTTATTGTCTCTAGAGCCCTAGACCCTTAAGTCACCCACTTCCCTCCATCCCTCTCCACTTCCTGCCATCCACCCCTCCACTTTCTGTCTCTACAAATCTTCCTCTCTGGACATGTCACACAAGGTCTCTGACGATCCCCTGTGACAGCATGTGTCAGTGCTCTGATCCTTTTTATAGATGAATAGTATTCCACTGTGGGGCTGGACAATGTTTGGTTGTCCATTCAGTTCACAGGCGTTTGGATGGTGTCTACCTTCTGACTATGCTAATGTCACTGTGAGCATTCATGCCTGAGTCTTTTTCTTTAATGTGTTTTGTTTCTTTTCAGTTATTAGATTATGAGTGACTGGTTATCTGGGTTAATTGGTTATTTGAGTCCTGATTGGTCTGGGAGTGGAATTTCTGAGTCACACAGACTGTGTTTAGTTGTTTTCTGAAGTGGCACATTGTTTCACATTCCTAGCACAGCACAGGAGGGTGTGGGGGGCTCCAATTTCTCCACTCAACACTAGTGCTGGCTAGGCAGCTTCTGAGGAGACGGCCTTAGCTACTGTGCATGCCGCGTAAGCTATATGGGACTGCGCAGGGGATGATGGGAGGGTAGAGAGAACATGCATTCACTGCAGACAGTTTTTCCCGGTGGTTCCACCCCAGGTGTAAGGATAGGTAGACAGGGCTTGACACCTGTCCTCAGTGTCTCCTCAGACCCCGAGGCCAAGTTCCCCCTTGCCACCTCAATACGCTCCTCTCGGGAATAGAGCTCCACCCTTCACACCCCACGTTGCCTTCCCGTGAACAAGGCTCTGACATTCCAGTCCTATCCCGGCTCCTTCACCCTCGTTCTTCATTTCCTCTTAGCCATCAATTTCTGTTTAATAAGCCAGGGCCAAAACTCCAGCAGCACCAGGAGCAACTTAAGCTCTTTGCCTGAAAGCTGTAATGAGGAACAGAACCCTGTGGGATAAGTTATGGGGTCCATGCCTAGCTGAGGAGCAGGGTCCATAGCAGAGGCCAGTACCTCCCTCCAGAAATGCTCTCCAGCAGTGCTCCCCACTCCTCCCTCCAGAAATGCTCCTTGTCAGTGCTCTCCAGCTCCTCCATCCAGTAGAGCTCCTCAGCAGTGCTCCCAGCTAAGGCTTCCCTCGGCTCAGTCCTCCCTCCCACCCCCCCACCCCCACTGCCATTACATCATTTCCTTAAGGGGATCCAGAAGTTCAGAGTTGTGTGTAAAGTCACCTGCTTTTTTTTTTTTTAACCTCTCAGCAATTCACTTCACTCATGTGTTTCTAAAACCCGCGGCAGGCCAGACCAAACACATCCATGGGCCCGTGGCTAGCTTGCTGCAGCATCCTGAAAGAGGTCTTGATGCCCGTCTGCTGCTCAGCCACTTTGACCTTTTTATTTTTCCTAAATTCCTCCTTCACTGGTGTACCAGATTGCCGAGCTGCAACAGGCAACACAGTAAGGGTTAAGTTCTCACTGGCGACAGCTATGAAATTGATGCCTGGTAATATATCCTGACTCTGGGGCTGATAGGTCAGGGTCCATGCTGAGAAGACAGGGAGGCCAGCCAGGTGAAGAAGGCAAAGTCTCCACGTTAGTAAGAAAGCCCCTATCCGGGAGCCACGGAATTGTGGCACTCCCTGTATCGGTGACTCTTCTTGCTGCTGTTGCAACAGAAAGCAGCTTAGAGGCTAGCAGAGACAGCTTCCTGTCACTCTTAGTTTAAGACGGGATGTTGTCCCCGATGGGGGAGGAAGCAAGATGACAGCAGCACTGGGCCAGCCGGTCACATTGTGTCCACAGTCAGGAAGCAGAGAGTGGGCAGGAAGTGAGACCAGCTATAAAACCTCAAGGCTTGCCCTTACTGACCCTCTTCCTTTAGTTAGGCTTCCTTCAATCCCTAAAGGCTCCATAACCTCCCAAGCACCGCCAACTGGGGACGAGTGTTCAAACGCATGAGCCCTTAGGGGATGTGCTATATTTAAACCCTAACAGTGACTCGGAGGAGGCTGAGGCTCCTTCCTGTCTCTCCAGGCTTTAAATATCGACTAGGGCTGAACTCCTAGAAGTCCACCAGACCTGCCCTTTGCAGCTAGGAAAAAAGCTCAGATGACCTCTCCAACAGCTGAGCCCTGCTCTGTTGTCCCCTAAGAGAAATTTTTTCAATATAATTCTTTATTGATTCTTTAGAAATTTCATATCATGCACCCCAATCCCTCTTACCTCCAAGTCCCTCCATATCCACCCCTTACCCCTGCAGTATGTCCCCCCCAATTTAGTTTAAAAGCGAAACAACCAGAAAAACCCACCTGACTCCTCTGTCTTTCCAACCCTTCTTTCATTCTAGTGGCATCAGGAGCTGCCATGTGTCACACGGTATACCCCTTTTGCCCAGTCTGGTCCACCCACAACATGTTCATTGCAATGAGTCCCTGATCTGATTTAAGGCCTCTGGTTTCTGGTACACCATCAGCACTGGGCTGGGTCCTCATCAAAACTCCTCTCTGATATCTCATTGTTGCCCCGAGTCATGGAAATTCTGTATGTCATTCCACCATACCAGTCTCTTTGTGCAGCCCAGCAAGTCAAAGATACAGCAGCTGTTAGGATGGGCCAACCCAAGGCTGTCCAGCAGGTTGCTGAGCTGGTCAATGTGGTCCATTGGCACCACCCCCCTCCCCAGGTGAGGGGCAGAGCCAGATCTCCTAGGCCCATGCCATTGGCACACCATTTTTCCAGCTAATAGGAAGATTTTTAAAGTGACACGCCTCAGTCAGCTGACTGTGAGCCCATCATTACCCCTCCTAGCCTGTTGCAGCGGCTGCCAGCTCTTGTCTTGGCTGGTGGCGTGGTATGCTCCCTGGAGACACTGGTGCAGCCATTTGGAATACAGAAACGTGTGTGTGGAGGTGGGGTCCATGGCCTGCTGGTACGCAAGGGCGCTGGCCCCCTATGCTCAGAGCTGTTTCAAGGTGTCCCCTTCTACTTGGTCACATGGCACCGTATGACAACATTGGCCTCCACTGCTCCTGTGGGACCTGGTTCCTCACACTTGCATATAGCAAGCACTTTACTAGTTGAGCTGTCTCCTGGCCCACTTCTTTAGTTTTAGCTGACAAATGTAAATTGCGTGTATTATGCTGGTTTGGTGTATGTATATACTATGAGCTAGCTAAACCAGCCTCAATAGCATACCCACTCCCTGGCACACAGATGGTGGCTTTATGGCCAGAATATTACTCTTAAGCCATGCTGTTTCTGCCTCTTGAGTTTACTCCCCCTAACTGAAATTGTGTGCCCTTTGACTAGCTGTTCCCCATGCTCCTCATTCCCTGGCCTCTGACTCCTACAGTTCCTCTCTCTCTCTCTAGTTCTTTGAGTTTCACTTTTGAAGATCCCATAGGTCAGTGAGGTCTTGCAGTGGTGAAGATGGGTCCCAAGGCTGACTAGCCAGCCACACTGGCCAAAATGAACAATGAACTCCAGGTTCTGTGAGAGAACCTGTCACAAAAAAAAATAAATAAATAAGATGGAAAGTATTGGGGAAGACAATGATTAATGTCATCCTGTGGTCTCCAAATAGACCTGCATAAGAAAGGACACCAGTACAGAGACAGAGAGAGAAACAGACAGACAGACAGACAGGCAGACACAGAGACAGACAGACAGCTACACTAAGATAGAGCTTCTCCTTCCTTTTCAGGTCTTAGAATTCCTCCTCTTTGCCCTGCTGCTGCAGCCCTGTGAACTTCATTTCTTACTGTGTGTTTCAAGAACTGAAAGTTCTAGACATGATAGGTCTGTCCAGAATTACTTGTTTCCATGTCTTGTTTCAAAGTGTGCATGCAGCAAGTTCATGCCTGTCCTCCTAACATATCTCCTAACATGGCCTTCGCACCTGTCCTCAAGCAAAGCCTCCTATGATCCCCTAACACGTGGCAGCTGTAGTCCCATGCCATGCATTTCTATGCAGCATGAGGCATCCCCGTTAGGGATGTTATCCCCTGGGCACGGCCCACCACCTAGCCTGGCAAATGAGCTGTGTGAGAGCAACAGCTGGGTCTCATCCTTCTCCACCTTCCTGAGTGCCTGGCTCTGGTGGCGGGCATCCCCCTGGGAAGCCCACACAAGCTGGTTTTCTCTCCACCAGTTTGTGAGCAATGCAGCTGCCTCAGCGGGGAGCATGATGTGCATGAAAGACGTGCAGAGTGACAGACTACGCAGATCCCTCTGCAGTGAGCAGCCTTGGATAGGCCCCCAGCTCCCTAACCGTCAGGGCTCTCTGCTTCCGCAGGAGAGCATGCTATCCACCTAGAGGTCTCCTGCTTTCCACTCCGAGGTGTGGACAGATGTCCTAGCACCCCAAGGGAACACTCCCACTCTGAGTAATGGGCTCAGAGCTCTGCTGAATTCCAAGTATACTCTGCCTCACGGATGTGAGGACAGGGCTTCTGCCACTCATTTGAGTTGACTGATCAGCTAGCTGAGCCCCTTCAGTGCCTCAGAGGCAAAATAGGGGCCACAGAGAAGGGTGACCTGCCCAAGGCTGCTGGCCTCATGTACCTTGGAACTCTTGTCAGTTTAATTACCAGCAACACGCTTCGGCACAGCAGCCCACATCTGGATAGCATCAGCAGACTTGGAGCAGATACTGCCAGTCGTTTCCAAACTGCCGCAGCCCATGCTGATTTATATCCCATCGATAGCCTCGGAATGATTCAGCCACAGGGAACCCTTAGACCTGACCACAACTGACTTGTGTCTGATAGCAAATGGGCTGCCTAACAGTCACACCACAGCCATTCCAAAAAGGGTCGCAAACGCAGAGTGTGCAGAATTCAGTGTAAACAAACACTCACCATGTGCCCACATCCTTCCAGGCCTGTATTCCAGATGCCTGACACACGGAGGTGGGGAAAGCACAGTCCAGCTGCTGTGGCCACGCAGGCTGGCAACCCCGGCACCATCACCAAGTGGGTCACAGGGCAGTGGAGGAGGGCCAGGCCCTACTCCCTGGGAGCAGGAGGGAGTCAGAGCAGCCTCTGCGGAGGAGGTGACATTTGTGCACTGGAGAGACCACAAACACGGAAGCAAGGAAAGAGGAGGGCGCTTAGTGTGGTGGCCGCAGTGTGGGGTCTACAGCAAGTGCTGTGCTGGTTCTCGAGGGAGCTGAGAAGGTGGCGGTGAGGTCAAATAAAGACACAAGACTTGTTCGGGTTGCAGTGAGGGTTTAGCGGGAGAGGAAGCAAGTCTGAAATCACTCTCTCAGAGATGTGGGGGAAATGTCTAGAAAGGTGGGAGTGACAAGGGGGTGCAGGCTCAGAGGAGGCCAGAGATGAAAATATATTGGAGAGATGAATGGAGAGGCAGATGGGAGCCAGCCCTGGCGCTGGAGGGAGGGACAGTTGAGGGGAGGGAAAATGGACCTCAGTGACCATATGGAGCTCAGTGAACAGAAAGGGTAAAGGTGAGCCTACTGCCCAAAGATGGAGGAAGGGCATGTCACAGGCACAGAACGCATCTTGGGCATAAGCAAGGACTCCACTCTGCACCCAACAGTGAAGCCAAGCTGGGCACTGTCCCTCCGGTCAGCAGAGTCATAGTGACCGCAGGGACCACTCAAATCACTGAAATCCGTGAGCAGTGAGATGAGGGCTCCAACCTAACATTTGTGAGTGTGGGGGAGGGAGAGGCCAGTAGGAAGCTAAGGCCAAGCCTTGACCTGCCCAAGGACACACTCAGAAACTGCAGAGCCTGGAGCGTCCACCCAAAGCTCTGGATGCCACCACAGAGGGCACCCAACCGCATGCATCAAAGCACACAGTCTGCCTGGACAGGATTTCCTGTGAGCAGCTGGGCCTGGGTCACAGCTATTTATCTAGTGTCCTTGGATGGAATCCCAAGAAAACAATTTTGCTTATTTAGAGGGGAAAACACATACAAAGCAACACTGTAAAGCCCACCCCAAAGAGCAACCATAAAGAGATTGTCCCTGCCACCACCGTTTATTTCTTCACTGATTTATCTGTTTGAGCATCTCTTAATTGGCCTGACAAGATGGTCCCCATTCCTTAATGAGCCCCGGCTGTATTTACAAGGATTGTGAAGATAAGCAGCCCAGAGCCCAGCATGCAAGTTATGGTCACTGTGAGGGGGTGAGGGTCCTAGGCAGGCTCCGGGTGGCTCACTCTGAAGCCCAGCACTTGTGTCAGCTTCCCCAGAGGTGACAGCTCCCTGTAGGGTTTTGAGGCTGAGGCCCGCATAGGAAGCTGATTGCTCATCAGGTACCTGAGTCCCCGCCAAACCTCAAGACAGATGGTATCCAGGCCCCCACCCCCAGCAGCCTTCTACAACTATCAGTCAGGGTCTCTCATGACATCAGAGATGGGAGGGGCAGGAAGAAAGCCTAGGAGGAGCAGCTATGACCCCTGGTCACAAGTAAAGGATCTTCTGCGCTTGAGGAGACAAGGCGGTAGCCTCTCTGCCCAGGTGGGCCCCACCTGTGGCCTGCTGACTTCAGCTTACCTTCATGGGAACCTAGAGCTGCCATCCCAGACACCAAAAGACCCATGTCCTGGATATTAGAGAAACAGATGCCTGCATATTAGGAAAACAGGAGAGTGGGGGATGGGTTGGGGCAGAGGCAGGCCCAGGGCCACATTGGAGCATTTTCAGACTCAGAAGGGACAGGTGAGAGAAACAGATCAGGGGGTGGCCTAGAAGAAAGCCGGCCTGAGAGCATCACAAGAAGTGCATTAGAGTTCCTTAGCTTTTAAACACCTTTGGGAGCTAGCAAAGGGGCTCAGTGGGTACCAAGCCTGGTAATCTGTGTGCAGTCCCCATGACCCACATGGTGAAAAGAGAGAATTCACTCCAACAAGCCGTCCACTGACCCCCACACATATCATGACATGTGCATGCATACACATGCAAATAATGTAATTTTAAATATGATTTAAGCTGTCAAGGAGACCAAGGAGCTGGAAGTGTAGCCAGGCCTGAAGGCAGAGCAGAGAGCAGCAGACAGAATGACTTGGGTAGTCACCATCTCTTCTTCAGAGAGCTCCGACCGAGAGCAGTGTGTGCAGATCGTCCCGAGAGTCTCCCTCATCAGGCTAGAAACATCTGATGAGCCCCACACATGAACGTGAGTCTTGGGTGCCCATAAACTGCTCAGAAGAACTCGCTAATGCCATCAGAGTCGTGTGGCTGCATATTTGAGCATGAATATGGGCTCGTGGATGCCACACCCTAACTTGGGTTATCGGGGGTGTGGCATGAGGGACAGCTTTGATCTGGCTGTAGCCAGTGCTGGGCTGGCAGCCTCACGTCCACCCTGGTGCTGGGATTTACTTTGCTCCATACTTCTGGAAATGTCATCTACTTCACTATTTCCCCGCCCCTTTTCTTGCAGCCCGTTCAAACAGAAATTCCCTATGGTGACAGGTTCTTATCTGAGCCCATAGCTGTGTCTGGAAACACGAGAGCAAGGTGACAGCTGTACTAGAGTTACTGGCCACCAGCTGTAGTGGGTGACAGGAGCTTAGAATCCATGAGGGTGTGAGGAGGAGGAAGGGGCTCTCTGAGGGAAGGTTAGGGTACCAGGGGCAAAACAGGAGAATGACTACAGTTAACACACACCCTGAGATGAGGCCAGTGAACCTCAGCTTGGATTCTGACTTTGCTCTGGTGTGAGTTCTGAGTTCCAATGTCCCACTAGGATACATAGGTGGTCCAAGATTGAGTGAAATGGTCCCTAGCTGCTACCACCATGTGGGATGGGGGGGGGAGGTGTGCTGTCAGGCTAGGAGCTGGGACCCAGCACATGTAAAAGACTGTACTTCCCTGTTTGGCCCTTAAGTTGCACCGGGGCCCACCCTCAAGCTCCACAAATGGGCTCCCTCCATCTTTGGGCTTTGGTGGATATGGACATGGTATCTCCACTGAATGGCCTCAGGCAGAGACAGGTGAAGATTAACTATCTATTAGAAAAAGAAACAGCCCGCTCCTAGTGTGCCCCCTCAACGCCCCTACCACCCCATGCAGGGATACTAGCCAGGGGAAGCAGTTCCTGCTGCCTTTAAGAAGAGCCCTGCATCTGCAGGAGGGGGATGGGAACCCTCTGTGTAAATAACCAAGCTCCTTATCTCCCACCAGGTATTTGCTGGGCAGCCTAGGGCTCCCTGTGTTATTTCAGCTTGTGTTTTGCAGAGAGAATTCCAGAGTGAGGTGGTGGAGGGAAGCCTGGAGAGGAAGTGGGAATGCCAGGCTGCAGAGTGAGCCTGGCTGCTTACCCATCTGACCCCTCCTCTCCTCTGCAGGAGACAGCCATTGCTCAAGAGTGAGCACGTGTATGCGGAAGTTCCCATTTCCGAGGTGACCCTGCTTCCCAAAGGGGTCAACGGTCCAGCACAGAGTGGGTGATGCCTGGAGTAGAGTGGAAAGTAATCCGGGTCGCAGATGGGAAAAGGGAATGATGTCACAGAGTCAATAGGGAATGCAAGGAAGCATCACTCCTGAAGACTTACATGTTGAAGGAGCTAAAGACGGGGGACTGAGGTTTGAAGTAAAGGGCAGAGGAAGAAGAAGAGCTCTGTAGGAGGGATGTGAAGCCCTGGAAGAGCGTGGACTCCAGAGTATCAGCCTCGGTGTCCCTGGAGCTGCATGTACTCACATTTATGCCAGGGGACTTCACCCGAATCAGGGCACAAGAACATTGGCTCCATATCAAAAGATATTGACCTCATATGAAAGTCCTTCAAATCCTTTCAATCCTTCCAGTTGGTTCAAGGGATCATCTCAGTTTGGCCTAGTGGGTCTTTAATGCCTCTCTAAGACCCACTAATCTCCTCTTTACAGAGAATCGGTCTCAGGCGGAGATGGCTCGCAGGAGGGGGTTTTGGCTGGACCAGCACTTCGTGGCTTAGTTTTCATCACATGTAACTTTAACCGTCTGTCTCATGGCACGATGCACTGGTTCTCCTTTTGGTTATTGGAAATGCAAATTTCACTTTCAAATGTCTTTGTTCATGTTGCAGTAAGAAAACCTAAAGATGAAAGCTCGGGGTTTTCATCTTGTTTTGCTTTGTTTTGTTTTGCTTTGCTTTGCTTTTGCTTTGTTTGCCTTGTTTTATTTTGCTTTGCTGTGTTTCATGATGTACATGGACTAGACGATGGCTCAGCAAAGGCGCTTGCCATCAAGCCTGACGGCCTGGGTGAAAACTCCTGATTCTTTGACAATACAGCCTCAGAACCTGCTGTGAGCTAAGCCACCTCATCACCTTCAGGCAGGTAGCCAGCTTCCAGCCCAGGAACTTGGTACAACTGCAGCACTTTGGGGTCCCTGAAAGCACATGGACTCTTCTGCCCCAACAGGACAGAAATGACCCCTGAACTCTCCATGTCCCATAGAATTATTACATTTCCGATAGGCCACCAATTTACTCCTTCATTGTCCAAATGCAAAGGTGCAGGCATGCACAATGCACTGTCATTCCAACCAGTAAGGGACCACACATACCACAGTGGTCCTATGAGATAGTAAAGGAGTTAAAATTTCCCATGGCCCAGTAACCTCATAGCCATTACAGCACAGAGTGATGCTGGCGTTAAAAACCTACTATGCGCTGGGCAGTGGTGGTGCACACCTTTAATCCCAGCACTCGGGAGGCAGAGGCAGGCGGATCTCTGTGAGTTCAAGGCCGGGCAGGACCGATAACCTCCAAAACAATACAGAGAAACCTTGTCTCATAAAAAAAAAAAACTACTATGCTACCACGCTCTAAAAGTAGGACACAAGGCTAGATGAGATGGCCCAACAGGTAAAGATGATTGCCACCAAACTTGATGACCTGAGTTCAATCCTAAGTGAAAGGACAGAACCAACCTCTGCAAGTTGTCCTCTGATCTCCATGCATGTGCACACATACACACAATCAATAAATCAAAAAAGTTTTAAATAATAAAAGGAGAATACATACAGTTGTGCACAGTACATAACACTTGGTCATGATAAGTAAGATGTGTGTTATTGGCTTAAGTATTTATAAGATTATTCTTTGTATCATTGTTTTAGTGTATGCTGCAAAGGCCTGTGTCGCTTCCCCAACAGCCATTCCTTCCATCATGATTGACATGCCTGTTTGCATCAAGAGAGCTGGACTGTGTGTGGTCTTTGCTAAGTGCACACTGTAATGTTAGCACAATGATGGAATCACCTGGAGAGACATATCTCAGAACAATCCCATCACTAAGCAATGCAGGGATGTTAGCTCATTTTTTCCTTTTTAAACAATTTATTTTGTATTGGCACATACTATACATATATTGTTTTTTAAGACAGGATCTCATGTCTCCCAGGCTGACCTCCAAATCACTTGGTAGCTGAGAATAACCTTGCCCTTCTAATCCTCCTGCCTCTACTTTCCTAGCCCTAGGATTCCAAGTATGTACCAGCACACTGAGTTTAGTGCAGTGTTTGGGATCAAGTCCATGGCTTCAGGGTGGTAGGCAAGAATCTGCCAACTGAGCTATAGAGCACACACACACACACACACACACACACACACACACCATTTGTACACATGTAAGGACAATATGCTGTTTAGACTCCTGTACACATCAGATCATAATTAGCTTATCCATCATCTTAGACTTGGACCCTTTCTCTATGTGAGACCACCCCTCTCATGACTATTTTGAAAAGCACAAAGCATTGTCATTAGTTGTGTTCATCCTCCTGTGCCCAGGGAACTCAGAACTCATTTCTCTCATCAAAAAGTGACATTGTACCAGTTGATTAACATCTCCTCCCATACCACCACGTTGCCCCATTCTCTAGATATGACTGCTCTATTTTCAAATTCTGTGACATCATTTTCTTTAGGTTCTGTTCCCAGTGGTTAGGGTCAGGACCACGTAGTTCCAAGCTCATGACCTCTTACCCAAAGAACAGCAAATGCAGGCTCACACAGATGTGCAGAAGATTCAAAAAACACCTTTTTCTGAAACAAAATGATAATAGTGCAAGTTATAGAAAGGCATGATCTCAGGATTCACAGAGGATGCCCGAGGGCCTCAATTATTGCCCATACATATATATCAAGAGAGGGAAAACTAACTACTAAGGGATGTGGTTTGGGTGGTTCTCTATTTTGATCGATAGATTAAAACATTCATCTTTCCTACTTTCCCATAATGCATCTGAGTTTAATTATCTGCATGCTCAGGACAGTCAATGGAGTTCTCCCTAAAAGTTCATTTGCAGAACACTTACTGTACATGCCTTACTGTACATGCCCCCGAAACAGTCTGGGCTGGGTCCGCCTTGCTATTTTTCCTTCTATACATATTTGGAATACACTTAAATAGAAACTGTCAAAATTTGATCGCTACCAGGAGCGTGGGCATTTATACTGTTGTTGAAGTGGAATATTGTAAGGCTACAAGGCAGATGGGAGCTTGAGGGGGCTCTGGGGTTTCCAGATGAATTGTTGGTAGAATATGTGTTCACAGCGTGTGCAGGTGAAGGAACTAGGCTACCATGTGCATTATCACGAATTGTTGTTCCAAGCTACACTACTTCCTGTGCTTGTTGCCTCAGTCCCACATTGGACTGAGGTCATATGCTATGTCATCGTGAGGCTGGCTTGTTTCACTTACCGTGATGTCCAGATGTCTAAACTGTTTCCTATAGGCGTACGGTGGTATTTGCCAATGGTGCTGTGAGGGGTTTGAAGCCAGGTCTGCTTGAAGTTGGTTCTTTTGCGTTCCACAGGTCTAGCAGTACAAGACCCACCCTCTGCACTCCTCCATCCCCTCCCCATGAGGCCTAGTCTGGCTCCACAGGGCAGGGGTTCATACATGCGGCTTTGCCCGTGTATTTTGTCACCACTTTAGAGCTGCCAACACTTTAAATTGGCCTGTCCCCTCAGGGAAAAGATTTTTCAACCTGAATAAAAGCATTACTTTTCTTGAAATTCACTTCCAAGTTTCTCTCCTTACCCCACCTTCCATGAAATTCCGTGACTACTTTTTTTCCTAACCAAACCCCCTATTCTTGGTCTAAGAAAGGACCTGGGGCCATTTGTGGTGGGAGGGTCTGTCTGTCTGTTTGTAGGAGACAGGGTTTGCATGTTAGAGATCTGGCACTCTAGGACAGCCAAGCAGTTTATGGAGACCACAGAAAAGCACTGGGGAATTGGACCAATCCCCCAAAGATCTGTGATGGCCACATGACTCACACAAAGCTCTGGCCTTGGGAACAGCCTTTCTTCCTCCTTAGGTTCACCCTTCAGCCCTCATACTCCTGGGGGCTCCCTTACATCCCCCCTCTGTGTGTTCCCCAACACTCTCCCTTTGTCCCTCCAGGAAGAAACTCGATTACCAGGAACCATCACAACCCTGTTGTCTTCTCCCTAAACCTTGAGTCTCTGCCTTCCCCTCTGCTCTCTTTACTTTCAAACATGAGCCACTCAGTCCCTTCCTGGCTCGGGCTGTGTGCACAGCGGAGTGTCTGGGAGGCCCTGGTAGGTGGTGTCTTCCTGGACATGGACAGCCAGTGTGCATCCAGGAAGAAACGGAGTTTTAACTCACAAGCCCTTCTCCTTCTCAGTCTTGAGCATATTATTATCCAACCACGTAAGGAAAATTGGTGCTTCTGGAAGCCCTACAGTCTGGAAGAAGCCATGCCAGACCTTTATCTCTCTCAGTTCATCTCAGCACCAACCAGGAAGCAAATAACACTGAAGCCCAGGAGGATTCTATAACTTTCCAAAAAGTCCAGCCTGGGAAGCCCAAGCCCTTTCCACTCTGTGGACTGCCACCAGCTACCTCTCTGTGGCTTCCGTCTCCTCCAGTCAACTTCTCTCCTGCATAGGACCAGAAGCCTTTTAACCAACAGACTGGAGGCTGAGGAGTTGGCTCAGCAATTAAAGTGCTGGCCACATAAGCCTGAGCACTAGAGTTGGGATCCCAGAAACCCATGTATACACTAAGTGGGCCTGGCTGCCTGCCCATAATTCCAGCCTTGGAATACGGAGACAGGATTCCCTAACAAGCTGACTAGTGAGACAATTGACAGACTCTGGGTTTGATTGAAAACCCCAACATCACCTTTAGGCATCCACATGCTTGTATGCATGCACACAGACATGTGTGCCCACATATATGTACACACTCACATGCAGTACACACCTAAGGAAAACAATAGCAGTCTGATGGTCATCAAAAATAAGTGCACCAAGTTTGGACTGTGTTCAAGAAAAAACAATGTAGTCACAGATGGGCTTTCTACCTTTGATACTTGCTTTTCTCGGAGGATACAGGATTTTGTGTAGCCCAAGCTGGCCCCAAACTTGATTGTAAGGATATCCTTGAACTTCTGTTGCCCTGCCTTCACCTCCTGATTAGAAGCATGTAACATCACACCCAGTTTGTACAGTGCCAGGGATCGAACTCAGGGCTTCTTGTGTATTACATATGTCCAGCCCCATTTTCACCCTTAAGTTTAAGCTACTCCATATCATGTCTCTTAGTTAGGGTTTCTATTGCTGTGAAGAGACACCATGACCACAGCAACTCTTACAAAGGAAACATTCAATGGGATGGATTGATTACAGGTTCAGAGGTTTAGTCCATTGCCATCATGGTGGGACTTGGCAATTGCAGGCAGACATGGTGCTGGATCTGAAAGTCCCACATCTTGATCTGCAGGCAACAGGAAGTGGTCTGTCTCACTGGGTGAGACCTCAAAGCCTGCCTCCACTGTGACACGACTCCTCCAGCAAGGCCACACCCACTCCAGCAAGTCACACCTCCCATTAGTGCTACTCGCTTTGGACTGTTTTCTTCCAAGCCACCACACCATGGGAACTTTTATGATCCCCCTGCCTCAGCCTCCAGGGTGCTGTGATTATAGGTGCACCACACCTAACCAGATGGAGTTATAGCTACATACAGATATCATGCTACATGGACATATGTGTAGCTGTTTATGTTTATGTACACATATATTAAATTAGATGTGAACTACCGTGTTTTTATACGCACATACATATGCTTTTTATTTTATTGTCTTCGTAAGGGTGAGTGTATGCGTGTGCATGTGGAAGTCAGAGGACAACTGTGTGTAGTCCCTCCCACCTTTTCACATGGGTCCCAGGGTTGAGCTCAGGTCATTAGGCTCACACAGCAAGCACTTTTAACTGACAAGTGAAATTTAAAAACTGACCTTTCCAGCTGACAGGTAAGCTCCATTCTGCTTGAGGCAAACGTTTTGAAGCTGGGAGGATTGTCACCATCCAGAGTCCGAGGCTAGCCCCTGAAGATCAACTACCCTTGTTGCATCATTCAGACCAAATTCCAAATATGTTTCTCTGAAGAGCTTCCCTGGGGACAGCCAAGACTTCAAAGGCTCACAGTCCTGTGTGGGGTGTCCCCGCAAGACCCTATATGTCTTTGGGGTGACCTCACTTTGTTGTAAATGTTCTGAGGGTGAGGCTGGCAGCCAGCAGTCTCCAGACCAGCTGGCCAGCTCCTGGGGAGGCAGCCACTTCTGCCTCTGTACTTAGAAATGTCTGGGCTTTTATGAGGGGACAGAAGGGCATTCAGCCCAGGGCTGGGCCAGGAGACCTTTGAGGAAGGAAGGTCACCGGTCAGGGAATGTGTCACCCAGGACTTCACAGAGCAAGTCATTGGGCAGAAAGGCTCAAGGTCACTTCCTGCTAGGAAGCTGAGGGCCCCCAGGGAGAAACCCTGTGCATAAGGCAATTAAGGGTTGTCCCAAGGGGGATAAGAAAATAGACTGTGGAATTCGGTGGAAGGGGAATTCGATCTTAGCTGCTATCTGCTGTTAGATCTCTGCAAAATTCAGGCAATGCTTTTGTCTAATTCAAAGAAGAAAAACCACATCTAACTTTTGATTGGTTGTTGTTTAGTTTTGTTTTGTTTGCTATAACTTCAGCTGAACACTGACTAATGTGCCCTGCTCCATTAGGAGGTTTTACAGACAGCATCTTGAGTTATCTGGAAAAGTGGGCACAGGAATCTTGTGTAGGAAGTATCTAAGCGGGTGCATCTGTGGAGCTGTGCTGAGGACGCTGTGGCTTAAAGTCCAAGCTTCCCCTCTTGTTCTACAGCCCACACAGCAGGACCCTCTGCGGTGCAGACTCCTGGGTGGCAATGTACTCGGGATGCACTGAACTCATTCTACAACAGTTCTGTCTCCCTGGGAGAAGCAAGAAATCCTCTAAAGCTTAAGTGAATAGTTTTATCTGACTTTGTGCTAGCATAGTCAGCTGTCGGTTCACCGTGCCACTGAGATACTAAGTAAGTGTTCTGGTCGTCGTGTGAGCTTGTCACAGACCTTCAACACTATTGTGAGCCAAGCAGTAGCTGCAGGCAGCACAGCACAGCCTGGAGTTCTGATCTGGCAGCCTGAGACCAGCATCCTCCAGGCTGCAGTGTGTGCTCAGCCATGCCATTCCTTCACCTGAGCCTCAGCTTCCCCTACTATAAAGTTCAAGCACTCTATGAAATATAATGAGACGCTTTGCCAGGTAATGAATTCCATATTGTGAGAAGATTTTTTAAAGGTTAAAAAGGCATTATGAAAATACTGGTTTTGGCTCTGTCAGACTGAGATCCTCATGAATGGGGCCACGTCGCTTTCATCTTGCTAGCACAGGGTCCACTGCCTGACAACAGAGTAATGCTGAGTGGATGGGATGGGTAGGTGGACAGATGACTGGAAGGATGGATAATGGAAAGGATGGGTAGATGGACAGCTGGGGAGATAGATGAATGGATCCGTGGGAAGGTTGGGTAGATGGTTGTGTAAGTGGGTGGATAAACAGAAGGAAGAGAGGGATAGATGGTACAAGGATGTGTGGGAGAAAGGAGGCCAATTTAGTGGAAAGAGTATCTGGGCTCTGAGTCTGGAATCCTGGGTCACGTCTAGGCCAGCACTAAGGTATTGGTATGAGATAGGAGAGTAATTTCACCTTTTGGAGCATCTCTTGCCTGGCCTCTGTCCTATCCTCAGGAGGAACCCTGCACCTGAAGATGACATTCTATGCCATGCCCAGGACAACAAGCAAAACCCCACTTGCCTTGAACACACAGAGAAAGGTCATGACTATTTTGCTAGTGCTACTTCAAAGGACACATGTTTTCTTATGGCTATTATCATGCGGGCCAGTCTTAAGAGTTCCAACCCTGGGGCTTTCATAGTTTTGGAAAAGTAAGTTGCAAGTGTCTTCTTGACTGCCCATGCTCTCAGTAGGACTCATCTCCCCTGAGGGACCACCAGCTCCAGGAGATGAAAAACATTGTCCTTTCTTGTGTCTCTTGACTTAGCCGTGGCTCCCTGTCCACAGCCTCTCTGCAGGTCCTTCCCATTGCTGCACTTTCTGGTTGCAGGAGTTGGGAGATCTCCAGGTGCTGTTATTGTGCTGAATCCAGGGAGCAGATGCCGGGGCCCCAGGAGTTTGCTCTGCATACATAGTAGCTCAGAGGAGGTAGACACTGTTCTATCTGGGATCTTGTCATGGCCCCCTGCCCCAGCAATTCATTCCTGTGGTCCTAGGGCAAGAATGGGCCCTAGGACCTCTATGAGATTCCAGATCCCTAGATATGAAGATAAGTAAGACCTGGGGCCACCCACAGACAGACAGTAGGAGAGGAAGTCTCATGCCTCTGAGATCCAAGTGACATCCAATAATGGTTGTGGGACCCCAAGGGGCTGTGAGGGAAACACTGGCCACACCGGCTTCTTCCCTGAGGCAGTGCTCATGTGAGACATGATAGGTCTGGCATCTAACAAGATAAATCAGTATATTGCTGCCACTCCAAACACCCCACAATCTCTCTCCCCCCACCTGCCCTGGCTGGCAGGCCTAACAAAAGCCCAAGAGAAGGAGTGGGGAAATCTGGAAAGCTGAGTTATTTGTGCTGCTATGGTGGTATTTTGATTTGTGAATTATGTTAGCTCCTTTTCTCATTACTGTTTTGATTTGTGAATTGTGTTACTTTTCTCATTACTGTTTTGATTTATGAATTGTATTAGTTACTTTTCTCTTTACTGTGACCCAATACCTGACACGAAGCAACGTAGAGGGGGATTTGTCTAGGCTCACAGTTCATGGGGATATAGTCCATAACAGTGGGGAGGCATGACAGCAGGAGAGTGAGCTGTCTGATCACGTCGCATCAGGAGAGAGAGCAGACAGAAAGAAGCCTTACACCTCTAGTCCTGCCTCAGTTCCGCCTCCAAAGGCTTCTCCTCCTGAAGGTTCACTGGTCTTCAGAAAGAGCTCTATCAGCTGGGAGCCAAGTGTTCAGACACATTCAAACCTCAGTATGCAGGCTCCTTGTGGCTGAGTACGTGGTTTACAGACACTTCTACTGTTTCATGGGCAACTTTACCATGCTGCATTTCATTGTAGCCTCTTGCTTTTACAGATAGCCTGAAATGCTTTTGTCTTTCTGAAAAAAAAGTCCTCATTATTCTGACCAATACATTCAGTTATGTTTGCAAGGTATCTGAGGAATAACAGAGGGACTTGGTCAGTCCAGACATTCTAGAAGTTGTCATATGATTGCCTGCCATTCCCTGAGCCTGCTGAGTATTGGGCTACATTCCTTTGCATGCGAATTCATGACTCAGTCACAAGGAAGTAGGCTAGCAAAGGCATTGCTCCCCAATCTCATAGAGTGTACTCCTACAGCCCTAGACAACGTGCCTACTATCACATGCCTGGACTCAGCCTCCAAGCCTGAGCTGTGTGCAGCAGGACTGAGTTCTATAGGTGTCCTTGTTTCTGTTACTATGATGAAACATTCTGTCAAAGGTAACTTAAGGGAGGCAGGGTTTGTTTTAGCTTACAACTCGAAGTTATAGTCCATCACTGTTTGGAAAGTAATAGTGGCTGGAGCTTGAAACAGTTGGTCCCATCACATCCTCAGTCAAGAACAGACTGTAATGAATGCATGCAGATTTACTTTCTTGTACTCAGCTCTCTTCTTCCATTCTTCAGTTCAGGACTCCTGGCCTAAGGAATAGTACTGCCCATCATGGACTGGGTCTTACCCTGTCAATCAACTTAAGATATCCCCTCCCACAGATGCTTACAAGTCAACCTAATGTAAACAGTCCTTATGATAGTTTGAATGTAATTGGCTACTGTAAGCTCATAGAGAATGGCACTATTAAGAGGTGTGGCCTTGTTTAAATAGGTGTGGACTTGTTGGAGGACACGTGTAACTGTAGGGGTGAGCTTTGAGGTCTCCTATACTCAAGCTACATACTTGAGTTCACTTTCTGCTGTCTGCAGATCCAGATGTAGGACTCTCAGCTCCTTCTCCATCATGTCTGCCTACATGCCACAATGTCCCACCATGATGATAATGAACTAAACCTCTGAAACTGTAAGCCACTCCATTAAATGTCTTTCTTTATAAGAGTTCCTGTGGTCATAGTGTATCTTCACAGCAGTAGAAACCCTAACTAAAACAGTCTTCATTGAGACCCAGATGATTCTAAATTGTTCCAAGTTAACAATGAAAGCTGTCATGATAGGCAATTGGAATAATCATATTTGTGTGTCCAAGCTTGTCTAAACACAGGAAAACTATTGTGAAAATACTAGGAATAAGAATAGTTGATCTCAGTGATAATCTATGGGGCCTGAGTGGTATACACAATTCATTGTTAACTCAACTATTGTCATTGTCCAACTTATGACTCAGTTACTATTTGGTCCTCAGAGGCAAGGAAGAGCATCTCCAGGAAGTTTTCATTGGCAGTGCTTTTGTAAGGCTAAGCATTTGGTTCATACATTTCAGGAAGATTCTCTCCTCTTCCATGCACATGCCTGTTCAACCATTGGTCTACTTTTCTTTTTCATCATTTGCTGTTTTTTGTTGTAGAAATGCTTTAATGAACTTTTGTATAAGTTGGAAATATTTTCTCAGTTTTCTCCTTTTCACCACTGTGGAACTTTCGTTATGGTAGTTTTGTTGGTGGTGGTGCGTTTGTTGGTTTGGTTGTTTTCCAAGGAAAAGAGAGTAACAGTACTCAAATTTATCAGTCTTTCACGTTATAGCTTCTGAAGTTGGTGTCCTTATAAAAGCCTTCTCAGCCAGAGATCATAGGGGAAATTTACAGCGCCTTTGAGAACGTTTACGGCTTCATTTTACTTCATTCTTTTCAGAGACTGTGTGAGGTTTCATTGCATGAGTCTGTTGTAATTTACTTCACCAATATGCCATTATCAGCCATTTGGGACATTTCCAGTCTTTCTCCATTAACTGTGATGCTACAGTGAACCCCTCTTCCATCATTCTTTCATGCACATATGGAAGTCTGTCTGAGGATGAACTCCTAAGAGTGGAACTGCTACATCAAAGACCATGTGCATTTCAAACTTCTGTGTGTGTGTGCATATGCGCTCACAAGTGCACACATATGAGGACCAGAAGAAGACATCGAGTATCCTGCTCTGTTCCTCTCTGCCTTGTCCCTTGAGACAGGCCCTCTCACTGGACCAGCGCTATACTGGCAGCCAACAAGCCCAGCCACCCCTGTCCCTTCCTCCACAGCACTGTAAGTGCATACACAGCCATGCCCAGCTTTTTATGTGAGTGATGGGATCTGAACTCGGGTCCTCCTGATTAAGCAGCAAGTATACTGAGCCGTGTCTTCTCTTTTGAAACAGGGTCCTATGTAGCCCAGGTGAACCTCAAACTCACTATGTAGCCAAGGATGACCTTCCTGGTCTTCCTGCTTCTAACTCCTAGGTGCTGGCATCACTGACAAGTGCCACCATGCTCAGCTCCGTGTGCATTGTCAATGGTAGAGTGATCAGCAAATTCTTTCCAAAGAAGTTACCCTATGCTACCTGGGTCAGTGGCGTCCAAGGGCAGTGTGACCACAGCTTTGATGACACGTTTCAAATGGGAAACATCTTATTTTCTTCTTGAAATAGTTGATGGGAGAGTGTCTGGCAAGATAGTTTAGTAGGTAAAGGCACCTGCCACCAAGACTGACCATCTGAATTTGATCCCCAGGCCCCACGTGGTAGTAGAGAATCCATTCCTCTGACCACCACACATGCATCATCCATACTACAAGTAAATGAAATAAAATAAACACTTGGTGTGGGAACAGACGAGCAGACATCTGCACTATAATTCTACACAAGTGTTGGGGGGAAAGACACCCTTCTCAGCACCCCCAACCAGTGTTCACCGCCTGTTCATCCCTAGGCAACAGCCAGGTCTCTGTGCTCAGAGTGGTATTTGCAAAATAGGACATACCTTTTGAAAGATGTCTTGTAAGTTGTCTATTAGGCTTCCTTCTTAGCTGGGTATACTGTTCTGCTCTCGATAGATATGACTACTATGTAAAATAAAACTGGGTGCCGTGGTGCCTGCTGCTATCCCAGAACTCTGCATAGCGAACCCTGCCTCAAAAGAGCAGAAGGGTGGGGAAAGGACTTTTGTGCTCAGGTTTTCCATATACTTGGGATTCCGCCTTATTTTGTCACAGGAACGGAGATTGTACCTAAGGTCTTGTGCATACTAATCAAGTGCCCTCCTCCTGAGCCATGGCCCCAGCCCACCACCCCCTTTTAATCTGTGTCTGCAGGAGCACATATGTGGAGGCCAGAGGTCAACATTGAGTGTCTTTCTCTGTCTCTCCCTTCCTTATTTTATGAGACAGGGTACCTCACTGAACCTGAAACTCACCAGCTGTCTAGACCAGCAGTTCTGAACTTGCGGGTCATGACCCCTTTGGGTGTTCATAAGACCCTTTCACAGGGGTTGCCTAAAACCATCAGAAAAACAAAGATATTTACAGTATAATTCAGAACTAGCAAAGCTACAGTTATGAAGCAGCAATGAAAATAATGTTATGGTTGGGGGTCAGCACAACATGAGGAGCTATATTAAGGGTTACAGCATTAGAAAGGTTGAGAACCACTAGTCTAGACTGACTGACTGACCAGCACGCTTAAAAGATCCTCCTGTCCCTACCCGCTCACCCTTTACCCCAGCACTGGGCTTGCAGGTCAACCCTCCATGCCCAGTTTTCCCATGGATGTGCTTGCCCATAGCCCCAGCACTTGGGAGGCTGGGGGCAAGTTCCAGGCTAGCCTGGGCTACGTAGTAAGTCTTTCTGTCTCAAACGCCAAACAGGAGGAGGTGTGGGGAGATGCAGCTCCTGAGGAATGACCCTGGATTGTCTGTCTCCAGACCCCCACATGCATCTTGGCCCAAGATAAATAAGAAATAGGTATTTATTAGGGAAACAACACAAATAAGAGTAAATAACAGCCTTGGTCCTTTTGTTCCAGAAGATATAGTTTCTGCCCTCTGGATGCTCTCCGCCACCGAAGAGGGTGCGAGCCAGCACCTCCTCTACCTATAATGGGTCACGTCTCGTCTGCACTTGAAACCAAGTCCAAAGGGTGTAGCCACTGGCAAGGGAAGATGCCACTACACATAAACATATACAGCTTTTATAGTGCCAGAAAATGTCATTCCCCTGCCTCATCTCAGCCTGGACTGTTTAGTTGGCACAAGTAGCTAAGAATTCAGTTAACCCTGACCTGGCCCACATGAGCCACCTCCCTGTATGAGGCATGATAGCTTCTTCAAGGGCTGACAGCATTCCCCAACCCCTGCACGCCCTCTGCAGGTTTGAGAGGGACAGAGGAGCCCAAGGTGCTGGGGGAGACATTAGCCCCAGGGTGTCAGCAATTCCCTAGTTAGAGTGAACACAGGAGCCTGAGACCCAGGTGGAGTCTGGGAAAGTTAGGACCTGTCATCCCAACCCTCTGAAGGGGGAGGCCAGCCTGGGCTACATGAGACAATCAGGTGCTAATTTGGTTCCTTGCCCTGGTGGGGCTTATGAGCTAACACAAGGAGACAGGAAACAGACAAGTAACATGGCAGCAATATCAGATTCAGAGCGTGACTCAGGGAGACGGGAAGAAAGGAGAGGCCAAGCCTAGGTGGGAGGACTGGCAGGGACAGGCCATCTCTTGCTGCCAGATCAGCTGTGACTTTAGGCAAGCGAAAAAGGAAGCCAGTCGGGGCATCACCACCCTGTTGCTGCTGGGTCATCCACACTGGTGTGATTGTCCCCAGCACCCACCCGCTGAGCCTAGGCTTCCTCCCCATGTCTTTCCGTAATGTGGCCCCAGCCCCTATTATTTCTCAAGTCCCAAGTCCTTGTCTGTTTTTACCTTGGGGAAAAACAAAAAAGCTGGTGTGGAAATCTTGTAATGGAAACCAGATGAGGGCTTGGTAGAAATGTTTTTCTCTGCATCAATCACCAGAGTCCTTGCTGTGCTGAGGATTTTGTGAGGCCTTGGGCGCTCCTGCAAGGCCCCTTCCAGACCTGGCCAGGCTGGGAAAACAATGCTGCCTTCTGTGGCAATGCTCGTCCACTCCTGGGTGGATTCTAAGGAAGTTCAGGCAGGGAGGGACACAGCCTCTCTCGCCCACTGTACTCCTCTCGGGCCAGGGCCTGCATGGTTGGGGTCTCAGATGGGAGGGGCTGTGGAAAGTGGTAGATTCACAGCACCCAGCAGCTAGTGAGGCCAGGGTCTCCCAGAAGTCCCTCCTTACATCAGGGTTAGGAAGGCAAAGTCTCTTAGACACCATGGGGGCTGGTCCTGGAAAGGGCCCATACACTCAGGCAGGGAACTGGACTCAGAAGCAGAGTTGGGAATGGCCAGAAGACTCCTGACCAGAATTATCTGGCTGTTATCCGTGTGTATACTCAGCAAATGTATCCATCCCTCCCTGGCTCAACCCTGCATGGGACGCTGAGGCCCCACATCTCACTAGATGGTAAGGGAGACACAGAGAAAACCCAGGACCCATGGTCAGATACAGCCTGTGTTGAGGATAAGGGTGCTAAGGGGACATGGGACAGGACCACTCTGGGATGGCTTCCTGCCTACAGTTTCCCATCCTTAGGAAGCCAAGAGGAAAATAGCCATTAGCACCACATTTGTTTAGAGCAAGATAAGGTGAAGCAGAGAATGGTACCTGAGGCCACAGCAGATGTGGCAGGAGCCAGGATGTCCTTTGACCTTGTGGGTGACAGTGCTGGGGGAGGGGTGCCCAGGCCCTTAGCAGCAGGAGATCATCCTGACTGAGTCAAGATCAGAGGCAAGTATCTCAGAATTCAGGAGGGACCCCTCCCCAAGGCAGATGCTGCTGGACACAAGAGAAAGTATTCGAAGGCCTGAACCCCTTCTCAGAAGTACACACGTGAACACATACACACGAGTGTGTACACACACATACATACAAGTAAAAAACGTTAGAAACCAGACATGAAGGGAAGAAGCCAGATGTACAAGTCACATGCCATATGACTCTGCCTTTCCAAAATACCCAGAATAGACAAGTCTGTGTAGACAGAAAGTAGCCGGGAGGATTCCAGAAGCTAAGTGGGGACCTAGGAGCCACTTCTGATGCTATCACCGAGTGCCACAGGCAGGGTAACTTATAAATAATGAAGATTGAATAGACACAGGGTCCTGGAGGCTGCAAGTCCAAGGGCACGGTGTTAGCACCTGATGCGTTATAACCTGGTGCAAGTGACCATTGTGACCATACACTAGATAGAGAGGGAGAGTGAAGGAGGAGAGGGGTGTAAAGGCACCCTTTCATGGGGAGCCCAATCTCCCACCCCGAGTGTGTGTGTGTGTGTATGAGTGTGTGTGTGTAGAGGTCAGAGGTCAACATCAGACATCTTTAATCTCTCTACCTCATTTTTTTTGAGTCAAGGTCTCTTACGGGACCTGGAGCTCACTAGTGCAGCTGCACTGACTGGCCAGGGAGCTCTGGGAATCCTCCTGGCTCTGCCTCCCTAGAGCTGGGAATACAGGAACACACAGCCCACACATCTTTTTACATGGGTGCGGGGCTTGAATTCAGGTCCTCTTGCTTGTGAGGCAGGCACTTTCCTCAGTGAATCATCTCCCTAGCCCCAATGCTGGATATGTAAAGTTAAATCCGATTAAGGATTCAGCCCCCTGGTGATTGCCATAAATCAGTCTCCACAGACTGGTAGCTTCCTGATGGGATGATTGAGGAACACAACCATCTTTGCAAACTTCACCTGGGCTGCATTTCACCAGGGTGAAGCAGGGACAGGGACATGGGTCTGGACCTGGTGTCCTTCCCTTCCATCCCCGGGGCTCAGAGTGAGAGCCCTACCAGTGGCTTTTGCTGTTTCTCAAACTGATAGACTGCATTGTCTTTTTGGCATCTCAGGCAGACACAGGGCTAAGCCTCTGTGCTTCTCACTGGAGTTCCATCTGTCCAGTGTGGGACGGCCGCTGTCTGCAGCCCTCAGAGGCGCACACTGGCCTCTGCAGCTGAGCCTGATTAACAGTGATCCATGACGAGTAAGGCGGAGGCAGCGTGGGACACATGACCCTTCCCGGGGGAGCAAGCAACCAAAGGGCCCTGTGTGGGTCTCCCTCTAATTAGCATTCTTCTCGATGCCCTTCAAGATTTGAGGGGGGGTGTGAAGGTAGACCAGAGAAACGGCATGTATGTGACATTTAAATGTGCGTTTGTGTTCCGTGCTCAGGGTTTAGACACGTGATTTTCCTTTTACCCCTGATGACTGACAGTGGTCCTTCTAAGGAGAAATCTCAGTCTATACCAAAGGGAGAAGGTATTCCCTGCCAGAACCGCTGCAGCCAGCCTCTCCACGCATTTCCATTTAGACATTTCTTTTTAAAATTTCCAATGATGGACGCAGTGTAAAAACTAACTAAAATAAAAACAGTGTCAGTAATACATAGCTATCTTGCACTTTGGGAAAGAAATCTTGGTTTTAAAAAAATACTAGGGGGAAAGCTGAAGAGCTGGATTGTCGGCCTTTTAGAGCACTGATTGCTCTTCCAGAAGCACCCCTCCCTGGACCCACATGGCTGCTCACACATGTGCCTTGCATCATGTTCAAATGTTCAAACTGGATTGACCATATTTACCTCTTCAAACAATTAGTATTTCTTCAGGATGCAAACTCAAAATCCTGCTGAGAGTATAACTTGGCAGTAGAATGCTCGCCTTCCAGATCCATCCATATTGTCCTAAATAAGAGGATTCCATCTCCATGCATGTGTGTGTGGGCTCATCCTTTTTATGACTGTATTCTGTTGTGTGCATGTACCACTATTTCTTCAAACGTTTATGATCTGATGGACACTTGTTTCCATTTCTTGCATATCGCGAGTGTTACTTTAGTGGACATGGAGTACCCATGCTCCTCCATTTACGATTCTTATTCATCTCAGTCACTGTTCTATTGCTGTGAAGAGACACCATGACCAAGGCAGCTCTTATGAAATAAGGCATTTAATTGGGGGCTTGCTTCCAGTTTCAGAGGGCTCGTTATGGCAGTGAGCGTGGCAGAATGTGGGCAGGTGCCGGAGCAGAGGGCTAATCCCAGGCAGAGGAGTGAGCCCGGGCTTGGTGTGGGCTTTTGAAAATCCCCAGTGACACACTTCCTCCAACAAGGGCACATCGCCTAATCCTTCTAATCCTTTCAAATAGTGCCACTCCCTGAGGACTAAACTTTCAAATATATGAGCCTATGGGGCAATTCTTACTCAAACCACCACAGAGTTAATCTTCACTGCAGATTCTCTAACTTGATCCCAGATCTCACTGACAGAGCTAGCCTAGCAAACCAGCTTGTTCCTGCTCCAAGGATCCTGTCTCCACCTTCTGGGAGCTGGATTACAAGCAGACTGCCACTCCCACCCAGCATATACATGGGTACTGGAGATTTGAACTCAGGTCATCAGCATTTGCACACTAAGTACTTTATCTACTGAGCCACCTCTCCAGGCTTCTATTTCTTTTCTGAATCTTGGGTTTTAAGGGACAAGAATGGGGAATGGCCATCTTTATCTGGGCCTCTGACTCCTGTTTGGTCTGTGTAATTCTTGAAGACATTCTAGATTTGTTTCTCCTTTCATTTTAGTTTCTAGGAGTCTTCCATGTGGCTCATTATGTGATGGGCTTCTAAAACATTCTGAGTCTGGCATCATTTGGTCACACCCTCAAGAGCTGGATAGTAGTTGGTTGTGAGAGTCAAGGTTCTGAGTTCAGTGTTCATAAGCTCACTTTCGCTCAAAGCTATGGCCTTGTCACCTAGAAGTCCATGTTGGTTCCTTGTCACTCGTCCATCCTTTCTGGGCCTTTAGGCTTCCCTGCTTTCTAACAGCCTCGCTCAGATGTGTTAAAGTGTGAGTTTTGTCTTAACTACAAATGATGTTTTCAGATTTTCAAACACAGATCTGGAATTAAGGTTCTAGCCCCACTTGGTGGCACACGACTTTAATCTGAGCACTCAGAAGGCAAAGTTGGGCAGATCTCATGAGTTAGAGGTCAACCTGGTCTACACAGAATTTCAAAACAACCAGGGCTACATAAAGAGACCCTGTCTCAAAACTTTAAAAAAAAACTAGTCTATTTCCACACACACACGCACACATACACACACACACACACACACACACATTGCCATCCTGCATATATTATTAGCAGTTTATGTATCAACTACATAAGGTTTTTATTTACCTCATGAAGTCCCAGAGGAGATGGCACTGGACAGGAGTGTAAATGCAGCAGTCACATAACCTGGAAGGGTCTCAACCTGAGAGACTGCTTCCCCAGCTTCAGAATGGTCTGGATGTGGTGTCTAGGGTAGGTGCCTCCCAGGTCAACCAGGATTGCAGAGAGTCTGACTCTGAGTGCCAGTCCCCAGCCCCATGCCCACGTCTGCGGCATGTCCGCCACAGTTGCCTGTCCTCACATCTCCTTTTCCATGTGACTTTTCAAATGGGAACAGGGAGCCTTGTGCAGAGAGGCTGCAGCCCAGCCCCCACCCCACCCCTGTCCACCCACCTTGCAATGACCAGGCTCACTGCTCCTGTCTGTAAGACCAGCAGCCATCAGTTAAGCAAGTGCAGAGCCTTCACAGAATTCCTTCTGATCCAGACCTCAGTGGGGAGGTCAGGCTACTTCCAAGTCACTGTAGTCCAAGAGTGCCTTGCCTGACTGGAAGATGAGAGGGTTGTGGCAGACAGAGTGGAGGGCCAGCAGGCTCTCCCTGGGGGTGGCCTCTGACCTGGACAGTAGCTGGAGGCAGGGTGTTGAGCCTTAGCCCAGCTTCTCCATCTCAGAAGCAGAGGTGGGAGTGGAAATCGGTCACCAAGCCAGGCCCTTGCCTCCTGCTCTGACAATTGCCTTTGGGGGACACTCTGCTATTCTCCTGTGGGTGACTTCTTGGGGGAATTCAACTAGTAGGGGCAAAGAGATGACATTGTTCTCAGCCAAGCAAGCCCTGACTGCAGAAACCAAACTTCGGGACTTTCATGGGGACATTCCTCCCAAGAACCCAATAGGAAAGAATGAAGTGGCCATTTTATAGCCAAATATGTGACATACCCACCAACCAGCAGCTAGCCTTGGGCAATGCCAGAATCCCACCCCTGCCCATCCCTGAGCCAGCCACCAACCACCCCCCCAGCGGGCCATCACCACCCACCCATGCCCCATTTAGCCATCTTCCATCCACCCACTGTTAGAGCCTCCAGGGCCAAAAAGTATGCGAAATCTGTACCTGTCCCAAATTCTCCCACTTCTGTGGGACTGAGTCTCCTTCTTGAGGCAGGAAAGTCACAAGATCCAGCCAAGTCACCCATGGCCAGTATGCACACAGCCCTGAAGAAGGCTCAGCTGGACCAGTGTCCCTCCAGAGAGGACAGTGAGCCCTGCACCCCACCTCCACCCATGGGAAGCTGAACTCTGGGGGCAGAGGGGACGGCCTGGGGTCCCCAACGGGTAGCTCGCCTCTCAGTGTCTTCTTTTCAGTTGCCCCCTCAGGAAGCATCCCACACTCTCTTCCTCTCTGTTACGCTTGTAAGTCCTTCGTTTTAATTACCTCTTAAGTACCATCAAGTCAGGAATGGGACAGACTGACCTGCAGAAACCACGTGAACTTTTTAACAGGATTTTCTTTCTTTTTTATGGTTTATTTCTTTATTTCTGGCTATGTCTCAGTTGGTGGGGTAATTATCTAGCATACACAAAGCCCCAGGTTCAATCCCCAGCACTGTGTACCCCAAGCATGGTGGTACACTGCTGTAATCCCAGCACCTGTGAGGTTGAGGCAGGAGGACCACAAATTCAAGGTCATCCTTAGCTATGTAGTGAGTTCAAGGCCAGCCTGGGCTAAAGCACGGTGGTACATGCCTTTAATCCTAACACGCAAATTGCTGCAATCTGCCTGCCTTTGTCTCCTAAGTATTGTGAGTGCAGGCATGCCCCACTGTGCCCGACTACCCTGTCTCTGGATCTGTCACCCACTCCACCCTGCAGGCAGCAAAGCCTGAAGTCCTGCCAGGAGGTCACAGAAGGGGTTTGTCAAAATTCCTAATTGCAGATAACAGACTCTACTCATCTCATTTAAGCCAAAAGGGTGGGGGAGTTACAGGATCTAAAGGCCACGGGGGATGGAGCTTCCGGTCCTGGCACCCTGTACTGCACCTCTGACCCAGGCTGCCAACATCTCTCCTGCCAGGTCAGGAAGCTGCCTCCAGCTGCTGGCTCAGAATCACCCTGTCTGTCTCAGCAGATAGGGATGCTCCTGGCCCCACCCGGTCCCCACCCATCGTAGCTCTGCATCAAATTCTCCCAGATGCCTGGCTCAGTTGGGGGCATGAAAACCACACTGGTCTCCCAGCAACAAGACAACTTATATGCCCTGTTTGATGGTGGGTTCCCACACAGAGCCAAGAAGATGTTAAGATTTGAGCAGGCATGAATGACTGCTGTTTTAAGCTGTGGGGAGGGGGTCCTGCTCCATTACCTGGAAGGTCACCAGTGCAAGCCTGAACCAGCTACCCACCCTAAGGAAGATCTCTACGCCATCATGAGGTTCCAGAGTCCCCAATAAGTGAAGGACATTGCTCAGAGAGAAGCCACCCAACCCCAGCCACCCAACAGCCCAGAGCCACCTGCAGTGGTCCCTGGCAGGCCAGCTGGTTAGCTGCGTCCACCCCTCTAGCCAAGTAGCTTTGGTGGCTTTCGCATGCCTTCCTCCTGGCATGGGCCTGCCCAGCTGACTGCCAGTCAGGGCAGCTGTGTCACTATTTCAGAACTCTTTGATCTCTTCGTGGAATTTGGGGGACACGTCTGCCAGCTTGAAACCATTTCCCAGCAGCTGATAACAGCTGGGCTTAAAAGATGAAAAGCCTTGCAGATGTCTCAGCCAGCTCAGCCTGAAAGCGAGAAGCCAAGTTGTAAACTCCTGTGCCTGGTGGTGTCTGTGCCTGCCCCACCCTCCCGCCAGCGGCTGCTCCAGCCTCAGAACCCCAAGGCTCTAGGAACTTGCACAGCAGGGTACCAACACCTGCACCCAGGCTGCTGAGTCCTAGGGCCATGAGAGAGTTCGGGGGACACATGGCCGGGAGGCCCTGTCAGAATAGGAGGTTCAAACTGATAGCACCTTGACTCGATCCCTGGTGGGCAGGGTGGCTATTTCTATTGTGGGGAAGAACAGCCGTAGATGCCAGGTGTCTCACTCAATCTCTCTCTGCCTTGCTTTTTGAGACAAGGTCTCCCACTGGCCTGGAGCATGTCAAGCCCCAGGAATCCTCCCGTCTCCACCTCCTCAGCACTGGGATTACATAGGGCACACTCAGTTTTTTGTGGGTTCTGGAGGATTGAACTCGGGTCCTTGTGATTGTGTGGCAAGTTCTTTACACACCGAACCATCTCCCCAGCCCTTCTGTTCGGGTGGTCACGTTACCAAGTACCAGGCCTACATTCAGAATTGGATATGGGTCTCCCATAAGACTCTCGTCAACCAGAGAAAGCAGGTACAGGTGTTAAGTCCAGCTTACAGATGGGGAAACTGAGTCCCAGGGAAGTTATGTGACTTGCTCAGGACCACACAAGAAATATATGGCCAAACTAGAATTTATCAAGCAGGTCTATCAAAGCCTTTGCTCTCCACTATTGTACCTTTTTGCAAGATAAACCTAGGAACATAGTGTCTGCCTTCTAGAAGTTTCCTTTGACAAGAACCATCCCAAGCTACACAAGTCAGTACCCAGGCTCGCAGAAAGAAGTAAGAAATGACTTAGCAGTGTGGGTGGGACCTAAACCCATCAGACATTTGTCAGCTTGCAGCAACTTTGAGTCATTGCCCTCTGCAGGCCTTCAAGCTCTCGTGTAATTTATTCAGCAAATGTTTATGAGCTTGTCCTACACAACAGACAAGGTGCATCCCGCTGAGTCACTCCCATGTAAAAGGATATAGATGGCAGCAGGCAGGTAGCATGGGCATATAGTTATTGGAAAGCTGGTTTGAGGGGAATATCAGAGATGGCCTCTCTGATAAGTCACATTTGAGCTGAGACCTGAACACCAAGCACCTGACTCCCCTGAAATGGCAGCTGGTGGGTGGAGGACAGCATTAGGTGATCAGAAAGAAAGCCTGTGTGGCTCACAAGGGAGGGGGTTTGGAAAAGATCAGAGATGTAACTGAGGGGCAGCCTAGACTCAGACACACCAACGTGAGGTCACTGCATCTTTACCTGTGGATAAACTGCTTGCCATGCAGCCATGAGAACCTGAGTTCAGACCTGCAGCACCCATGTAAAAAGCCAGGCACATGCATGCATGTCTGTAACCCCAGCACTGGGGGAGGCAGAAACAGGTAGATCACTAGAGTCTACTGATCAGCCAGTCTAACTGAATTGGTGAGCTCTGTCTAAAACTTAAGTGAAAACCAGCAAGCTGGCTCAGCAGGTAAAGGCTGAGTTCAATCTCCCATCCACACCTACATGACAGAGAAAATCAATACCCATGACTTGTTCTCTGACCGCCATACCTGTACAGTGGTGTCAACATGTACACCCACAGTCCATCAGCCAATAATGTGAGGAGTGATTGAGGAAGACACCAGCGTCGACCTCTGACATCCACATACATGTGCACTCCTCATACAGCTGCACGCATGCGTGCACACATTCACATGAACACACAAACATGTGAAGGGCAGCAGTGCCTGTCCCCAGCAGTTCCTGTCCCACCTGATCATGGCCCCTCCTGGGATGAGCTAGCCAGGTCAAGCAACTCAGGCTTTGCCTCCTAGGTCTCCCTACCAAGGACTCCTTTATCACACAGGCAAGGGCTCCATAGAACCCGACATCCACAGCTCTTTGTCCTGCATCCAAAAGTCATACATGGGCCTGAGATGTCCCATGGAGGATCACAGGGAACAGATGAAATACTGGGACAGTAAGGTCCCTCTTTGTAGGGCCTCCAAGGACTTCTGTCAGCTCTCCTTCTGACTAGTGACTGTCTTGGTGGGCGTTGGGAAGTGTGGCTGCTTTTCAGACACTTATTGACTGGCTCCCTCCTTGCTGGCCCAAGGAGAGTCTGAGACGCAGAGTTATAGAGTCTGTGCTGATAGCTCGGGGACTAGTGAGTGAGGGTCAGAAGCTGGCCAGCTAAACTTGGTGGTGACACGGCGGGAACTGGTTCCATTACGTCCTGGCATAAATGAAAGCCGACCCTTATGAATTCCAAAGTCAGAGGCAGTAGATTTCAATCTTGGCCGTGTCATCTGCAGAAGAAATCATATACTCTAGTTTTCACCTGGGGATAAATTTGTTTTACAAAACTTAGAAATGAGTTCGATAGTGAACTCTCAGGCAGGTTTGTGGTAGAGGTAAAGTGAAGGACTCTGGGCAGAAAACTGCTAACATTTAAAACCTGAAACTAGATGCAACACACGGGGCTCTGAGCCGTCAGAGCCAGTGATGCTTTGGGGCTAGGCTAGGAGATCTTCCCTGGGACCTCCCAAGCTAGGGCTGCCTGGATTGGCTGGGTTCCTACATCCTTCAGTTTTGATTTTCCTCACTCTGTCTTTAGCCCTATCCAGCCCTAACTCCCAGACCATCGCCCGGTGTTATGGTTTAGGTCTAAAATGCCCAACGGCTCATGTGTCAAAGACCTGGGCCTCGGCCAGTGACATTACTGGGAGACAGGGCTGAGGAAAGGCAGTTATAACATTGGTGGCATGGCCTTGAAAATGACCTAAGAACCCTACCCCTCCTGGGATCTCCCCCCATACCCGGCTGCCATGGAATAAGCAGCTTTCCTCTACAACGTTCCTTGCTGTGCTGTTCTGCCTGCTACAGGCCCAAAAGCAAGTGAGCATGGACTGAAACTGTGACCCAAAATAAACCTTGCCTCCTTCTAAGTGGATTACTGCAGGTATTTTGTGGCAGCAATGGGACACTAACATATTGATGAAGCCCCATCATGGGCCTCCTATATTACTGCAAGGACATCACCTGCCTGATGTCCCGGCTTCTCCCCTTCAAGTGCTGCCCTGGAACCTAAGTCACCCCCAGGCCCTGCCCAGCACAAAGACCCAGAGTCTCTGATGTGGCCTGGTCATGTGCATGCTTGCTGTTACTCTTTAGGTAAGATCACGTGTGTGCATCATGAGTGCCCAGATAGTTAGCCCAAAGTTCACAAGCTCCACTTGCTTATGGGACCTGAACCATCAACCTTGTTTGAATGTAAAATGTCCCGCTTAGGCTCCTGTTTGTGAACACTTGATCTCTAGGGGACATCTGGGAAGGCTGTGGAACTTTTAGGAGGGAGGGGCCTCACTGGAAGAGGTGGTACCTGGGAGAGGCTCCACTTCTATTCACTCTCTGTCTCCTGACTGGAGACACAATCTCCACCCCCTGCACCTGAGGCCGTGCCTTCCCCACCACGATGGAGTGCATCCGCTTAAACCATGAACCCAACGAGCCCTTCCTGCCTTACATTACTTCTTGTCGGTGTTTGCATCAGCCACCAAAAAAGTAACACATACAAATCTCATCTGGTGACTGTTCAGACTCAAAATTCTACTGGCCCAGCAAGTCTCCGCACGTGTAGGAGGGAGGCCATGATCCCCTCAACATCCCTCGGGTGACTGACAGGCTCAAGTGTGAGTCTCAGAGCACTCCTATTCCCTCTACCTGGAGCACCCTTCTCTTCTGCATCCAGTCAGCTCTTGATGTCTGTCTTCTCCAAAGTAAGTTGCCCAGGGAAACCTGACCCCTGTAAGAAGTCATGAGCCTTTCCTTCCTAGCGTGATGCAGTTTCTAATTTGGCATCGTTGGGTCTATGTGTGTCTCCCCGAGAGGTTGGAAAGATGAGGAGAGGGACAGTGTCTTTCCTATAGTGTCCCAGGCTCTGATTCTGAACCTGGGAAACCGACTGAGTTCTGTTGGTAATTATCACCTTCTTCTATAACTAACCTGCGGCTTCTCGTGTTTTCTGAGTTTTGTGTTTATTCTTTGAGGATTTCACAAATGATACAATGTATTTTGATCTTATTCATCCCCCACTTCCCCATTCCTGCTTCTCCTAGACCCCTCCCATTTCCCCCCACCTTCATGTCCTCCTTTTTTTTTTTTTTTTTTTTTTTTTTTTTTGGTTTTTCGAGACAGGGTTTCTCTGTGGCTTTGGAGGCTGTCCTGGAACTAGCTCTTATAGACCAGGCTGGTCTCGAACTCACAAAGATCAGCCTGCCTCTGCCTCCCGAGTGCTGGGATTAAAGGCGTGGGCCACCAACGCCCGGCCATGTCCTCCTTTTTTAAAGTTTATTAACCCACTGAATCTAATTAGTGCTACCCATATGTGCATGAGTGCGAGCTGGTTCACTAGAGCACGGACACTTTGCCAGGGACCACACCTCTGAAGAGAGCCAGCTCTCCTTCCCCTAGCACAGTTACAAGCTGTCAATAGGTCCTCAGCTGGGGGCGAGGACTTGTGTGATCCTCCCATCCCTGTAGAAATGGTCACTGGGTGGATCCCGTGTAGACATGGTACTGTGACGTCATGAGTGTAACAGCCCTGTCATGTTCAAAAGACACTGTTGGCCCACATCCTCCCCAGCCGCTATCTCTTAGAATCTCCCGGCACCCTCTTCCTTCATGTGCCTTAGAGGAAAGATGTGTGACGTAAGTGTCCCATGTAAGACAGAGCACTCTGTAGACGCCTACTCGCTGCTACAGCTTCTGAGCATTACAGCTATGTTATGTCAACTAAAAATAAATAAATTAAATAATCTGCCAGGCATGGTGATGCATACAGCACCCAGGAGGCAGAGACAGGGAGATCTCTGTGAGTTCAAGATCAGCCTGGTCTATACAGCAATGTCCAGGCCAGTCGGGTCTGTGTGTCCTCAGGGAAAGACAGATGGTGAGCCAAGCTCAGCCCTTGGGATGTCATCTGAGACCCTGCTCTATATTCTAGATCATTGGGGAACCACTGAACTTAAGGGTCTGCTGTATTGCATCGTAGTATGCTCTTGACTGTCCCCACTGATAGCTTATCATTGTGTTTGTCTCACACACACACACACACACACACACACACACACACATCTCCATAGCATCTCAAGTAGCCCAGGCTAGCCCCAAGCTTGCTATGTAGTGTGTAGCTGGAAGAGGACCTCTGGAAGAGCAGCCAGTGCTCTTAAGTGCTGAGCCATCTCCCCAGCCCCATTTCTCTTGTTCTTGTCATTTAAAAGATCCCTTGAGTCACCTTCACACCCATCTATAACAAATACTGATTGGAGGAGGCTTTGGTTGGGTCCTAAACCATACTCTCTTGTTTTCTAAAATACACTGTTTGAGTGAGTACCATTTAAAACAAAGGCCTCTTCCAAAGACTAGAATGAAGGGTAGTGCCTTCCTTTCTGAAATCTTACTTCACATGCAGCCTTCCTGCTGACAGGAAGTTATTAGTATACCCACTTTACAGATAGAGAAATTAAGGCCCAGAGGCCAAGACAGGATTTGAACCTGGGCCTCTGTGCTTTTGTGCTGCAGGTTCAGGAGATGATTTGTGTTTGTTCCTTTAGAAGAGAATGAGCTGACAGATTTAGTAAGCCGCCTTCAGTAGGGTCAAAGGCACAGACTAAAAATGAAGAATGTGTCCCCAGGGAAGGGAGGCTCATGAGGAGGTTAAAGGCAATAGGGCTGTGAAGAGAAGCTGTTTGACAAGAACAAAGGAGATGACAGACAGGAATTGTAATTCACTGGTGATGCATGGGCGAGGGAGGCATGAAGGATGACCCCAGACACTCCCTGTGACTGTGAAAGAGCCCAGGCCACAGGTTGCACATGGCCTCCCATCCCACGCAGGGACTGGCCTGCTGGCCTCTCCTGGCAGGACAGCGAGACACAGGCCAGCTTCCCAGATGCTAGCCTTACCTATGTCTGCCCTCTCAGCAGGAGCCAGAGTGAAGGGCATGGAATCCACTGTGTGGTCCCTGCTCTGTGGGCAAGATCCTTGCTGTCAACCCTTCCTCTCTGCAGGGTCTGTGGAATTCTCTGAAGTCCTTGGCTTCCCACAGAGGAAAAGCAGCTTCATGCCAGGATTGTCTGGGTTATTTGGAGTGGGAAGAGAGCCCTGGTCCCTGGGCAATAGGCCTGGGGTCCTAATGCCCCAGGAACCCTTCAGAGAAACCAGAGATGCCACTGGCTGATGCTACCCTGAGGGTCACCCCCTGGACCATGCCATCATAGGACTACATAGTGTTAACAGCCACTATACAGACTGACCACTGGCCTCAAACTGAAGCATGTGGACTCTGCCTCCTATAAATTGTCCCCCAACCCTCCTGAGCCCGTTTCCTCCTCTACAGAACAGAGATGTTAATCCACGTTTCACAGCACTCCTAGACTAATCGTGAAGTGAGAGGTGGGCCCATGGCCCAGTAGTAGAATGGCTAGTATGCACCAGGCCTGGGTTCAATCCCAAGTCACCAGCTGCCCTTCCTAAGGCCCCCACAGCACCGCTATCTCTCTAATTACATGCCCATGCTGTATGGTAATTGGTTATTTGATGATGCTCTCAGATCCCTTGGGAGCTACTGAGTGCGGGAATTGGAATGTCAGGCTGGAGACTGAGCTCAGCAGCGGAGTGCTGGCCTAAAGGATTGAAATGTGCTCACTGAGGTATCCCCAGGACCTAGTAAAGTGCCAGGTACAGGGTGGGTTATCAATGCATGCTTTATGGATGGGTAGGCGAGTGGATAGACCAATGGATTGATGGACCAATGGACACACAGGTGGATGGACAGACAGATCAATGGCCGAAAAGATGAATGAATAAGGATTGATAAATTAATGGGTGGGTGGGAGGATGGATGGATGGCAGATAGATAAATGGACAGATAACTGACAAAGATAGATGGTCAAAAGCACAAACGAACAAAGATTTATAAATTGACTGACTGGTGGGTAGGTGAGTGGATGGTAAGTAGACAGGAGGATGGAAAACAGATGGATGGATGGGTGAATGGATGGACGGACAAATGGACAGATGGACGGACCGATGTGTGGAGGAAATGAATGGATGACTGGACAGATGGGTAGATACATAAATGGTCAAAAGGATGAATGAAGAAAGGTTGATAAGATGATGGTTGGATGGACTAACATGTGGATGGATTCACTAACCCTAGAATAAATGTTGAACAATTTTCTCTATCAGGATAAACAGATGCAAAGTGACTATGTGAGAGAACATGAATGAAGCCGAAGAAAGTTAGTTAGAGGGATGGTCCATCAGCCCACAGATGAGGAAAGGAAGGGCAAGGGCCAGGAGTGGCTCCTTACAGATCACCTGCCTGCGATCTCTGAGTTCAAGAAAGGAGAGAGGAGAATGTGAATTGGAGGAATGCCCCACTGGACAGAGGACCTGACATTTTTATACCTTCTCGGTCTTTTCTAAGTGTGTCCTGTCTGTGAGTTGAAGGAATTGTTCCCAAGGTTCCAATGAGCCAGGACTGGGAGAAAGAACCCATAAGCACTCTCTTACAGTCTACCAAGGAGAGGGAAAATGAGTTCTTTCTAAATAAACTTTGAGTCTACTTCCAAGTATGTTTGGAAAGCGCAGTGGCGGCTTTCATGAGGGTAAATTATACGTGTTCCTTTCAGAGCTGTGTTTAGGGGCGCTTAGCTGTGCAGGCATTCCCCAGAGACGGTGCTAAAATGCGTAGGAGACAAGAAACATATGGCAGATGACGATGTCAGACAGGCTTACTGTGAGCATATGGGCTCCACTGTTGATGGAATACTCAGCAAGTGTTTCAGAGGACCTTTCCTGAGGTGGAGGCCAGTGAGAATAGACCCCCTGCTCATAAATCCTTGGGAAAAAAAAAACAGGCCTGTCTCCCACACACATGCAACTAATTATCTGGGGTCTCCAGGCTCTCCCCAGGGAGTGGTTAAGAGCAGTTTACTGGGGTAGATCCACTCAAGTGTGCTTTCCAGTCCTCGGGGACTATAGCAGCTTGCCCTTGGTTCAGAAACAGGCATCTCCCAACCCTCACCACCAGTGGGCAGAGGAGAGAAATGGCAGGTGTGAAACACGGACAAGGAACGAAATCAGCACCCAGACCCAAGCTGCTGCTGGGCACCCTGGAACCCACAGCCCCTCTACGTGATCACTGGTGACCATCTACCTTGGTCCAGTTTAGCAAGAGGCACACAGAGAACATCAGAGTAAATCCGGGAGCTCCCTACTCTGTGGGGCTCATGGTCTAGACAGATGGGCAAACACCATCCAGGACACTAAGTACTAGAGCAAATAAATAACCCTACCCAAGGGTGAGCATCCAGGAAGGAGATGACACAATTCCATGTCCTACCTGGGTCCCAGAGAATGGGGAGGAGTTTTTCCTAGCAACACGCAAGAGAGTGGATACTGAAGATACAGGTGAAACAGCTCAGTGGGCGTATTGCATCTGGACCAGGTGGATCAGCACTGTGTCAGGGGAGGTGAACAGGGATGGGCAGAGAAGCCCACAGAGAGAAGTCCAGCTCAGCCAGACTCTTGACCAGGCAACTTTGTGTTCCAGGATTGGCAAGCCCCCAGGTTGTAAGGGAAATGGCATAATGAGATCTATGGTTGGGAAATATCGCCCTGACTATGGGGCAGAGAATGCAAGGCAGAAAAGAGGAAAGGGAGAAGCAGGGGTGAGGCTGTGCCTGTGTACAGAGACAGAGAAGCAGGGATGAGGTTGCCTGTGTACAGAGACATAGAGAAGCAGGGGTGAGGCTGTGCCTGTGTACAGAGACATAGAGAAGCAGGGGTGAGGCTGTGCCTGTGTACAGAGACATAGAGAAGCAGGGGTGAGGCTGTGCCTGTGTACAGAGACATAGAGAAGCAGGGGTGAGGCTGTGCCTGTGTACAGAGACATAGAGAAGCAGGGGTGAGGCTGTGCCTGTGTACAGAGAAGCAGGGGTGAGGCTGTGCCTGTGTACAGAGACAGAGAAGCAGGGATGAGGCTGTGCCTGTGTACAGAGACAGAGAAGCAGGGGTGAGGCTGTGCCTGTGTACAGAGACATAGAGAAGCAGGGGTGAGGCTGTGCCTGTGTACAGAGACATAGAGAAGCAGGGGTGAGGCTGTGCCTGTGTACAGAGACATAGAGAAGCAGGGATGAGGCTGTGCCTGTGTACAGAGAAGCAGGGGTGAGGCTGTGCCTGTGTACAGAGACATAGAGAAGCAGGGGTGAGGCTGTGCCTGTGTACAGAGACATAGAGAAGCAGGGGTGAGGCTGTGCCTGTGTACAGAGACATAGAGAAGCAGGGGTGAGGCTGTGCCTGTGTACAGAGACGATAGCACCAGGCTCAGTAGGGACAGATGGGCTGTGGGTCCTTTTCTTCTGGACTGAGTGAGCTGGGTTAGGTTATTTACCACTCAAAGTTACAAACATGGAAAGAAGGGCACTTGCCTCATGGAGTTTCTAGAAGGTCACAGTTCCTATACACTAAGCCAGCGCAGGCATGACACCCTCACTGAGGTGGGATTCACTGCCCTTGATAGTTGAAGGCAGTAAATTGGAATGATGGCTGTGATGGGTCTGTTCACACCCGGTGGGGCTCCTGGGAATGAGGTGATGTTGACAGAGGCTGGGGGTTCATTTGGAGATTAGGAATGAGGTCTTTGGTTCAGTCCGCTTGGCCCACAGCTACAAGAACTGTTGAGGTCCCATCTCTGCTGAACTAGAGGCAGAATGGCATGGAGGCTCTGAGCATGAGCTGTTGCCATGGTCAGACGACTTCAAGACAGTGACTGGGCCTCTCTGGATCAGCTTTCTGTCTTGGGGGAGGGGAGGCTTCTGCCTCAGAGGAGCCTGTGGCCTTTCAGGGAATGATTTGTGGTCACACAATCCTTGCCAGAAGTGCACATCAAAGTAAATGGTCCTGATGATAGAAATAAATACCAGTGAGTTGAGAACCAGCCTGGGGAAAGGGCAGGGAAGGAGTGCTGGGATGCCGGGCAAGCACGAGAACCCGAGTTCAGATCCGAGGTGTCCACATTAAAAAAAAAAAAAAAAAAAAAAAAAAACAGGTGCCGAAGCATCCACCTGCAATCCCAGTTCTGGGGTGGCAGAGACACGTGGATCCATGATGTCATTGGCCAGCCAGCCTAGCTCAATAAGGGAGATCCAGGTTCAGTGAAGGACCTCCCATCTCAAAAAATAAGGTGGGGAGCTAGAGAGATGGCTCAGCAGTTAAGAGAGTGCACTGCTCTTCTGGGGGACCTGAGTTTGGTTCCCAGCGCCCACATCAGGTGACACACAACCTCCTGTAACTTTAGCTGCAGAGGGATCTGATGTCTCTGACCTCTACAAGCACATGCACTCACTCACACACACACACACAACACACACACACAAACACACACACACACACACATTAAAAACAAATCTTTAAAAATGAGGTAGGGAGCATTAAAGTCAGCCTTGACCTCCACATGCAGGCACACACATGATGTGCATATGTATACCTGCATACCTACATGCACATGTACACAGACACATATTCATGTGTATACACACACGCATATAGACAAAGTAGAGGCTGAAAATTCAATCCAATGATAAAGCGTGTACCCCAATGCTGATATTATAAACCAAATGAATTAATGCAGTGTTATATAACAACCTACTGGACAAACTGTATGATATGTTAGTCACAAGTTAATAAACATGCTGAGAGAATTATGCTTCTGGGGAGGTAGCTCGGTGGTAAAAATGCTTACCTGGCTTGTGTGAGGCCCTAGGCTCTACCCTCAACACTGGAGGGGGGAAAACTGTAGATGTTTGACCACATGGGCCTACCAACCAGCCAGCCCGTGAAGGAAGAGACAGCAAATCCCAGCCCTGGCCACATGGGACCTCCAGGAGCAAAAATGAAGACAGGGAGCAGGGAACTTTAGAGTTACCCTCGGAGCAGCCAGGCCTGAGGTAGGCAGAGCAGTTTTCAGCAGCAGGAGCTCCAATAGAAGCCTGGTCCTCCCTTCTACCCTGGCAATCAAAAAAAAAGTCTTGAATGACTCAAGGTCCTTTAAGGTGCACAGCAATAACCCAAAGGAACTAGAGACCTAGATGAGATGCTTTTGCCCTAAGGGCCCCCAAAACCTTTCCTCCTAGCCTCTTAGCCCCCCAAAACTCATAATCTTCAGACCTGCACATCTGGAACAGCTTCCTCAGAGTGCCCCCCAGAGCCTGGCTAAGAGAAAGACCAAGCTTTGGAGAGTGTGTGACTCCCAGCCTTAACTGACATTAGCCATGGGTAGCCCCATCCCGATCCTGAGGTCTGTAACAAGGACACTGGTGTCCCTAGACCTGCCCTGACAGTTACATGAGCTCGGAGGTTTCCTGCAGCACACAGTCTAAGCATCATGCCCACTTCTTGACTGAGGAGGGCTGTGTACCAGCCAAGTTGACAATCAGTCAGTTTTGTTTTGTTTGAGGGGGCGGTGCCAGCACCTCAGTGTCCCAATATCTAAAACAGAGATCATACTTGCTCTCAATAGTGATCTAGCTTCCATCTGTGTGTCAGACACCCTGGGAAACCATACCCATGAGCCTGTAGACAGGGGAAACATGAGGTTCTAGAGAAAGAAAGACCATATACACTGAAGAGCAATGACAGGGGGATTGGAATGGAAAAGGATGTTTGTGTCCAAGGCTGAAGTTGGATTGGAGGAAGAGCCTCCTGGTTTGGTTGGGGGTATTGGTTTAATTGTAGGGGTTGACTTTGGCATGTTTAGGGTTTGTTGTTTGTTTGTTTGTTGGGATTTTGTTGGGCTTGTGTGACACTGAGGATTGAACCTAGGACCCCCATAGTGCTCTTTCCACTGAGCCACACTCTCAACCCCAGAGGAATAATATTACATGTCTTCATAGAGTGACTGTGGGTGACAAAATTAATTGTACATCTCAAAATAGCTAATAGAGAGCCGGGCGGTGGTGGGGCACGCCTTTAATCCCAGCACTCGGGAGGCAGAGGCAGGAGGATTGCTGTGAGTTCGAGGCCGGGCTGGACCGACAGCCTCCAAAACAATACAGAGAAACCTTGTCTCGTAAAAACCAAAAAAAAAAATAGCTAATAGAGAAGATTCCACATGTTCTCAGCACCAAGAAGTGATGGATGTGTCGCAAGCACCCTGATCTGATCATTACATAGAACACTTGCCTCCTGACATGTGTAGTCATTATGTGTCAATTTAAAAATGTTATCCATCTTCATAATGAGGATGGGGATGTAACTCAGTAAGAGTGTGTGCCCAACACACATAAGATGGCTTGGCAGACATTGCTATCTGACAAAGTCAGTTTGATCCCCAGGATCCACATAGTAGAAGAGAAAACCAGCTCCAGTGAGTCGTCCTCTGACCTCCACACACATGCCCTGGCATGTGCGGTGCCCCCTCCCAACACACTAAAATTTTGTAAAGGTTTATTTTTATTTTCAATTATGTGCTTGGGGGTGGGCATGGTTGGCAGACTTGGGTGCAATACTTGGAGAAGCCAGGAGAAGGCATTGGATGCTGTCGTGAGCCTCCTTATGTGGGTGCTGGAAACCAATCTTAGGTCCTTGGCAAGCATAATACACTCTCAATTACTGAACTATTTCTTCAGTCCCCACAATAAATAAATACTTAAAGACCCCATATTCAACCTATATATCACACACAAAAAAGAAAACATGTTTTAAGAATAAATAAGCAAGTAAAATAAATAGATGCTGTGGTATGGATAAGTGATTGGAAGAAAATAAATTGGATTATGTGACCGAAACTCCCGAAGGGCGGGATCCTTCAGGTCGTCAAACTGTGCAGGGGAGAATCCCAGCCATATGATGTGGACTGTGCAAATACCCCACGGTAGAGAATTGCAAACAAGCTGAGCAAAAGTCCTCTGTAGAGGTAGGATAAGGAGCAGCAGGTGGCGTTGCTGATCCTCCTCTTCACGACTGCCTGTTAGAGCGACTAACTTCCCTTGTTCCTCAGGAAGCCCTTCCATCATTGCTATACCTACACTGGTCACCCCAGTGCACACTGACATTCTCCTCGACTTCTGAGGAGAAAAGAGTCCTTTCCCCCTGGAGAGCTCTATGACCCAAAGAGCCAGGAGCCCCAAGTCTAGCACCAGGTAACCTAGTAGCAGGTTGCGATACAGAGTGGTCAGTTTCTTCCCCGACTGTCCTTTCCTGAGTCCATACCTACTATGATGCCTCTGCTGTGCACCTACCTGCCCTTTTCTAGAACCACCAGAGCAGGACACAGTGGGAGCTTGTGAGGAATTCTCGTGGAAGTCAAAGCTCATAGGAATGACCTAGCCTTTTAAGTTATCAAAAAAAGAAAACATAAAAATAAAAAGCTTCCTTCTCTGACAGCAGTAAATCCTGGCCTTTGTTAGATTCAGAGGAGCACAGGAGCCCATGTGTCAGTGATTACAGCTTCGTGGTGAATGAAGAGTTGAGGAATGTGGCATCTTTGGGGTGTGCTGGTTTATGTGAGCCACTCTGGAGCCTGTTTTCCGACAGGAAATGGATCCCAGGGGACCATGGACCTTTGGAGGAGGGGTCATTGTGCTCCCACAAATACATGAGAACCACGACCCCTAGCCCATGAGCACCTGCCACCCACACCAACATGACAGTGGCCCAGGTAGCACATGCCTCAGCATCTGGCATCATCTCCCTCGGCTTGGACCCAGGCCCTCAGACATTCATATTGACCTGATTCAGCCTTTCCCTCTGAGAGCCGGGCACTCACCTCTCCTCTCTGAGTTCTCCTTACCCACCGCTTTCAGTTGGGATCCTTGCCCGAAACCCTCCCAAGTTTTCACGCCCTTGATCCCTGTGGGAGGAAAGGTTCATGGACTCTCGGCTCACCCTGGAGCCCTTCAGCCCCTCTGCAGCTGCTTGAGCCCAGGGAGGAGTGAGGGGCTCTGCCCACCCTGAGCCGCCAGCTGCCAGGTGTCTTGCTGCATTTTGTGCTGGTTCAGACTCGGAATCAATGAGGCTTGGAGATTTCTGTCTTACAGCTAGCTGTCAAAGTCCGGAAGACCAGAGTTCAGGGACCACACCAAACCCAGAGGAAAGCGTAAGGAAAATGGAGAACAGGAAAGGCAGGCCCCCATGTATGACAAACATCTTCTACAGTATTAACCCTAACCACATTTTAGGAACCCCACCTCCCACACTGTTGAGCTAAGCACAAGGTTGTCAACAGCACTTGACCACCCCTGAGTGAGACGCCAACCTGACCACCATCAGTCAATTAAAGAGACACTGAGGGTCTATGCTGTCAACCCAGAGAGCTGGGGCTTCCACCGGAACAATGTCTGTGTCCCCTTCAGGCGCCCCATGCACCACAGAGCTCCGGACACCACCCACGCTGTTTCCTTCCTCCTTCCCCACTTTCATTCCTTTTTTTTTTTTTTTTAGATTTTATTTATTATGAATACAACATCTTGCTTCATATATGTCTGCACACCAGCAGAGGGCACCAGATCTCATTACGGATAGTTGTGAGCCACCATGTGGTTGCTGGGAATTGAACTTGGGACCTCTAGAAGAGCAGTCAGTGCTCTAAACCTCTGAGCCATCTCTCCAGCCCTTCATTCCTTTTTTTTTTTTGAGATGGGGTCCCACATAGCCCAGGCTGGCCTCACACTTGCTGTGTGATGTGTATCTGTGAATGGCCTTGGACACCGCTCTTCCTACCTCCACCTCCTCAATGCTGAGATTGCAGACATGCCCCACCATGCCTGGTTTATGCGGTGCTTGCAGTCAAACCCAGAGCTTTGTGTGTGCTAGACAAGCACTCTAACCACTGGGCCACACCTCCAATCCCTTCCAAACCCTTTGGCTGTGCTCTCTAGATGGGATATTCCATTCTTGGCCTATAATTGTAGCCCAAGTCAGTCTCCCTGAAAAGGAAGAGCTTAGGGGAGCAAGGGTAGTACAGGCTAGACCCCTGCTCCTAACTAGCTCTGACACTTGGGCACAGCACCTTGCCTTGGGCCTTGGTCTCCTTATCCTGTAAATGGAGGCTGTCCAGGCTCATCATGAAGTGAACTGCAAGCCTATCCACCCCAAACTCACTGGGCATGCTCTTCCTCCAGGACTCTGGGGTCTCCCAAATGGCTCTAGGGTCTCCAGAGGACACAGTGGGTTGTATGAAACAAGGCTGGCATGTCATCATTGTAAATAAAGTGTCTGGGGTTGCAAGGCTTAGTCCACAAAACAACAGGCATTTGGGATGGCTTCAGGAAGGTATGCCTCAAGGGCCTGGGGTCGGTCCAGGTTTCAGCTCTGCCCATGGCATGTGGTCTCCTAATGAGATATTCAGTCCATCAGCCTGAAAGCCATCCCTGGGCTACTTGCTTTTTGTGTGGTTTCTGGCATCTTTAAAAATAAATAAATAACAAATGTCAAGATGTGGTTATATGGCATATGGGCTATTTGGATCATTTTCCCGTAACAAACATCTCTCTGGTAGGAGGGAGCTTGGCATGGCTGGAAGTACAGGCTCATGATCCAGTTAGCGTGGCTCCTCACATTCCTAACTGTGTAACCCCAAAAAGTCAGTTCATCTCTGTGTACCTCCGTTTATCTGTCTGTGAAATGGACATCGATGAATAACAGCCTTTCTCATGGGTTTGGCATGAGGTGTTCCTGAGTTAATATCACAGGATTAAGATTGGCGCAAGTTAACATTTGTGAGTGATCCCAGCTTCATCTTGTTTGTACTGAATGCTGTGGGACTTCTGGGGCTGGTTGGTGCCATCCTTTCCTTTGGAGAAAGTGGCTGTGTCCACATCTGAGGTCTTTTTATAGACGTAAAGTCGAAGGTCAGCCACCCACCCAGCCCCTCCTGATATGAGCCCTATTCACTTATTACTAAGCAGCGCAATGTCCAAGTGAGATCTCCAATCTAGTCACTAGGGTGGTCAGGATCTGTCACCAGCCTGGACAACATCCCTCATTCCAGACAGACATGATGAAGCTGTGGCTTAAAACCCCAGGACCCTGTGGCATCTGCTTCCCAAACTCCTTAGAGATTTTCCAGCAAACAGGAGGGTGTGGTGAATGGTGGGAAATGAGTGCACAGAGACCCAAAAGCTTTGGAAAATTCGTTCTGCAGAAGAAGCTGAGATTCCAGTTCCCAGATGGCACTATTGCCCATGGTCTGCCAGCCAGCAGGCCTCCCCAGGAAGACCATGGAGGTCCCCATCGTCACCTCAGGGGCACCTACCACCATACACCTGCCCCATTCCTCCAAGGAGCAGAGCACAGTTAGGCCAAGGCTGAACCTAGCAGAGAGGAGATGCCCATGGCTGGAAAGGAGTTTACAGTTAGTCTGGCCCGAGGCTCAGAAAACAGTCATCTAGGACTGGGATGGGGGGCAGGGCTGGTTGGTTTAGGGTTTTTGTTTTGGGGGATTTTGTTTGGGGGCTTTTTCACTTTGTTTTGAGTTTTAGGTTTGAGGGACAGGGCATCACTATGGAACCTTGGCTGTCCTGGAACTTACTATGAAGACAAGGCTGGCTTTGAACTCATAGATATCCACCTGCTTATGTCTCCTGAGTGGCAATTAAAGGTGTGTACCACCACATCCAGCTAGGGCCATGTTTCTAAGGACCCGGTCTTAGAAGCTCAAATCAGGGGCCTCCCTGTCTACTCCCCCCTCTCAGCCATGAGACTCCTGTATGGCTTGAACCTACAGGCCTCATGTGTGCTGCCACATTCTCTGTGAGTTCACATATGCCATCTCTGTTGTACCTTGGAGTCTTTCACCACCTGTGGCTCCGAAATCTTCCTGCCTCCTCTTCTGCATACATTTCTGAGTCTGGAGGGAAGGCTTTGATGGAGAAATCCCTTTTAGAGCTGAGCACTCTCTGCACATTGTCTAGTTGTGGGTCTCTAAGTTAGCTCCCATCTTCTGCAAGAAGAACCTTCTCTGATAAGGACTGAATGAGGCACTAATCTATAGGTGTAGTAATGTGCCATTAGGAATCATTTTAGTGCTATGTTCCTTTAGCAGAATAATAATAGTAGGTTCTCCCTTGGGCCCGTGACCTATCTAGTCTCAGATTCTTGGCCACTTTAGCAGTGTCATGTGTGAGTTCCATCTCATAGAGTGGGACTTAAATCCGCTTCTTTTTTTAAAAAAAGAAAAGTGGCTGGTTACCCCCCTAAGACTTGTGTCACTATTGCGCCTGTGCATCCTGCAGGCAGGTCACTGTTGTAGATCACAGTGTTTGTAGTGCGGTGATGTTATGATTGCCTTTCTCCTCCAGTAGTGTGCAGGGTACCTTCCAAATCACGAACACTAGTCAATGAGAGTGAAGTTTCTAACTAGGTACCAGTTCAACCTCCAGAGCTCCTTACTTTTGAGACAGGTCCTCATTGACCTGGATCTCACCAGTTAGACTGGCTGGCAAGGAAGCACCAAAGATCCGCTTGTCTCCCCCTCCCCTGCCCTGGGATAAGTGCACATCACCACCTAGCTCTTTATGTGGTTTCTGAGTCACCAACACACCTCCTCTTTACATAGGTCCTGGTAACACGACTCGGGTCCTCATGCTGGCATGGCAAGCCTTTTGCCAACTGAGCCACCTCCCCAGATCTCTTATCTTTTTGTAACTGTCTTATTTCCCAGCATAATGTCCCCAAGGTTCACCCGTGTTGTAGCATGAGTCAGAACCACCTCCTTCTGATATGGGCTACACACGCTTACTCACCCCAGAGACTGGAATGTGACTCAGCCTTAAGCAGGAAGGAAGTTGTTCTACCTTCTGGCTGTTGTGTCTGGGACCATTTCTTGGTTTCTCTGAGACTCAGCCCCATCTGTAGAGAGGAAAGAGAAGAAAGGCTGTCGTGGAGCTGAAAAACAGATTCAATTGGGAAAACTACACAAAAGTCCCTGCCCTGTGGGACTGGCAGGAGAGAGGATCGGATCGGCACTGGAGACTGAGTGGCCAGGGAGTAGCCTGGTCACTGAGTCTCTGTCCAGCCCACTAGATGTGTGGCTGCCCTACAAAAGGCCATCGATAAGTCAGGTGCTGATGAAAATATCTTTAGAGAGGGTAGAGGTAGGGAGATTTAGGGACTCAAGCTTGAGGGGAAGTGTGTTGGGGCTCAGGGCCCCTTTTTGGAGTTGGTAAATGGTATGACTTCCCAAACCAAGCAAAGATAAAATTTCTGCATTAGAAATCTCTGTGTTATTGTCCCCCTTTTGACTTGGAATGTAGCTCAGCTCATAGAGTACCTGCCTGGTGTCCACAAGGGCTCTAACCCTCAGCACCACATAAAACAGATATGGTGGTGCATGCCCATAAATCCTAGCACTCAGAGGCTAATGGAGACAGAGGCTAAGGAGTTCAAGGTCATCTTTAACTATATAGCAAGTTCAAGGGCAGCCTGAGCTAACATGAGATCCTATCTTAAAAATAAAAATTTCCATTGTGTCTACCCTTGAACTTCTGGAGTTGATTAATGTGGCCACAGGCATCCTGAGTTATTCAGCCTTGATGTGGGGCCCTGGATAGCCTGTGTCACACCAGAAACCTCAGGACTGCATAGAGCAATCCCACCCGTAGACTGCGCAATTGCTTTGGAATGCTCAACTCTTGTCTGCCGATGCTCAGGTTTGCAAATGGGCAGCAATTAGGGACATGGAAGAGACCTCTGCTTTCCATGGGTTTAGCCTTGGTCTTCTATACTCAAGTTAAGGGTTAGGGACTGCAGTTGAGGCTCAACAGTAAAGCTCTAGCCCAAAACAAAAAGTAAGGCTATACTTGAGAACATGGCCAGCACTTGAGCCTGGCTTCTGCCCACAGGTGACAGCTGCTGGGGGCTCTCTGTGTGCCTGGAGGAAGCAGAAGAATGCATTTACATGAAGACCCAATGCCCAGGTGTGGCTGTCTCACGCAGTGGGGACGAAACAAGGGAGGAAATCACTCCCCTCCTCAGCCACCTATCCTTACCAAACTAGATGGTCTTGAGTTTGCTTTAAGTCTTGGGGCTTGTTGGATTGCCAGGCCTGTCCAACCTAAGGTCTGCAGGACGCCTGTAGCCCAGGATAACTCTGAACATGACACAACACGAGATATAAACTTAAAGCACTGAAGTGGGGGGAGGCAATTTTTGGTAATTTGAGTGGGTGGCTATTGAGCATAAACTTTGTAGATGACAACATTGCATTGCAGTGTCAAAATGTTGGACATGCCTGACTAACAGTTATAGGAAGAGAATGAATGGGAGGTTACCCATCATGCCTCTCTTTGACCTTCCCTCAGCCTACATCCCCTGGCCCCACCCCAGCCTGGGACTTGGAGACACATTGCTGTGTGAGAGGCTGCTAGGTGGCAGAGCATCAAGGGAGATGTGTGAGGGCAGGGGAGACAGAGAGAGAAATGGAGATGCTGTCTAGGTTGGGAGGAGGGGAGAGAATTCAACAAGAGGACTCTGAAGAACCATCTATCCAAACAGCCTCCTGGGTACTGGTGATGCCTTCACTCTGGTGAGGAAAGCAACTGGGAAGCGAGGCTTTGAGCTCATGCTGCCCCCATTAAAGTTGAGCGGTTACATATGAATCTTAGACTAAGGGATAGACCTGTTGGCCACATGAGTGAATCCCATAGAAGCCTCTAGAGCAGGGTTGTGACCAGCCCTGGAGTGTGTTCACAAGCAGCCCCCTTCTCCTCCTCTTAGACCCCTTCTTCTGTGAGTGGCAGCCAGAGTGGCAAGCTGCATCTCCATAGGCCCTGCATGCTTAGTGACATCCAACCTGGGCCTGCTGGGAGCTCTGCACAATGGCTCCTGGAGGCAGGGCATCCCACCCAGCCTGCAAAGCTGCCTACTCTGTTGCACCCCTCTATTGGGCCTGCTGCTGAACCATGCCACCCAGAGGAACCACCCAGACAAATCCATTTGTTCTGCCACCTCAACAAAAGCAAATCTGGCCTTGGTTAACCTAGACAGGGAATTTTATACTTGTGCCTAGCAGTGACCATCAAAATGCCATGGTGCTGGTTCGGCTTCAGGTCTGGACATAGCTTGCTCTATTTCCCGCTTGGGCCTCCTTTCCTTTGCCCCACAGCCAGCCTTCTGCGGCCTGGCATGAGCCCCCAAGGCTCTGTGGGAGAAAATTGGGTCTTCTTGCTTTACAAGCAGAGAGACAAGCAGCTCCATCCATGCTGATGGGGTTCCAATCCCCAGTCTCTCTCTCCCTAAAAATAGATACATCCACAGAGGATATAAGGCCTCCAAACGCCAGGGTTCAGTTATTGTGTCTGGCTGGCTCACAAGGTTCTCAGATACCTGCAGCTGCACACAGGGCACAGGAAGGTTGTACAGTGACCTGAGATGGTGAGACACACATGGAGGTGCCAAGGAGGTGGCTGGTCACACACTCGTGCAGATGCCACAGGCATTGGCCTAGACACAACCCATAGGCTTTACATTCCATGCAGGTGCAAGTAACCATTTGTTAGAGTGGTGCTGGCCTTAGGGCCTTGCCAGAGAAACACATTAGCATGGCTTGTCTGAAATTCCAACACAAACACCGACTGCAAAGCCTGTGTCCTGAAGACCAGGGTCTGTGTCTTTGATAGAAGTTTCTGTCCTAAACACAGAGCAATGGGGCAGAGTGTTTTTGCCTCATTTTATGGCCTCTCTCTCTGTGTCTCTGTCTCTCTCTCTGTCTCTCTCTGTCTCTCTCTGTCTCCCTCTGTCTCTCTCTGTCTCTCTCTCTGTCTCTCTCTGTCTCTCTGTCTCTGTCTCTGTCTCTGTCTCTCTCTCTCTCTCTCTCTCTCTCAAACAAAGTTTCATGTAGCCCAGGCTGTGCTCAAACTCAATGTGGCCATGGATGACTCTGAACTCCTAATCTTCCTGCATCTTCTTCCCAAATGCTGGATTGTACACCTTGGCCCCCATGCCTGGTTTATGCAGGGCCATGGATCAAGTCCAGGGCTTCATGCATGCTAGGCAAGTGCTGTACCAAGTAATCAGCAGTCTCAGCCCTGTGTCTCTTCAATCCCTAAGTTTCCTTCAGCCACTCTGACCTGAAACCCTCAGCCCACAAGGCTAGGAAGGAATTTATTCTTTCCTCACTCACTGTAAAAGGGCCCTGTGGGGCCCTTCCTATCCAGAAGAACACCCCTCCCTCCATGTCTCTCAGAATCCTGCTCTCCTCCCAATTCAGAGCATCCCTCACGGGAGCCAGAAGCACCCTGTGAGGCAGAGCCGGGCTGCTTCTCTGCCCTGTGCCGACTCCTCAGTCCAGGATGTACCATGAGCAGCTGCTCAGTCGGGGAGAAGGAAAGGGAAGCACGTTGTTGATTCTTCATTGTTGGGTTAAAATGCCGGACCAAAGCAACTCAAAGGAAGGAGGGGCTTGTTTTAGCTCACAGCTTGGGGGTGCAATCCATGGCATCAAGAAAGACATGGCGACAGGAATTTGAGGTGGCTGGTCGTTGCATCTGCAGTCAGGGAACAGAGAGGCGGATGCCGGCATGCAACTCACTTTCTCCTTTCTCTGCAGTCTGGAATCCCAGCCATGGGATGGGGTCACATGGGGCAGGAGGGGCTTCCCACCTCAGTCAACTCCCTCGGTCATGCCCAATGTTCTAACTCCTGGGTGACTCTAGATCCTGTCAGGTTGATAGCCAGTGTACCACCATCACACACCCAGTTCTAATCTTGCCATGAACTGCTCTGCCTTGCCTAGACTTGGTTAATGACCAGATGCTGCATCTCCCCCTGGTAGATCTGAGAATTCTTGAGGGGTTTTGAGGCTGACTTTGCATGAAGGGCAATGCCTTGGAAGGCATTCACACCCTGTCTTTCAGTGCCCCCAAGCCCCAGCATGGAACCTGCCATGCAGGTAGCAGGCAAGGCAAACAGATACACAATGCTGTGCTGTGTAGTTTCATGTCAACCTGACACGAACTAGAGTCATTAGAGAAGAGGGAGTCAACTGAGAAAAATGCCTCCATAAGACTGGGCTATGGGCAGCCTATGAGACATTTTATTTCTTTTGGAGGGCAGGGGCTCCAGAAATGGTTTCTCTGTGCAGCTCCAGCCGTCCTGGAACCCACTCTGTAGACCAGGCTGGCTTTGAACTCACAGAGATCCTCCTGTCTCTACCTCCCAAGCGCTGGGATTAAAAGCGGATGCCACCACTGGCAGACTTGGGCATTTTCTTACTTAGTGATTGGTGTGGGAGAGCCCAGACCATTGTGGGTAGTGTTGTCCTGGGCTGGCAGGTCCTGGGTTCTATTAAAAAAAACTGGGACTGACATGTGAAACAAGATTGTTTCTAACCTAGATAAAAAAATTATTATTATTAGAAAAAAAGACAGGCTGAGTGAGCCACAAGAAGCAAGCCAGTAAGCAGCTCCCCTCCGTGGTCTCTGCATCAGCTCCTGCCTCCAGGTTCCTGCCCTGTTTGAGTTCCTGTCCTGACTTCCTTTGATGATGGACAGTGATGTGGAAGCGTAAGCCAAAAAACCCTTTCCTGCCCAACTTGCTTTCCATCATGGCCTTTCATCATAGCAATAGTAAACCTATGCAGGACAAATGCCATTTGCAAAATTCAACCAAGGGGCTAGAGACGTGGTGCAGCAGTCAAAAGGACTTACTGCCCTTGTGGAGGATCAGAATTCAGCCACAGCCCCACATCAGGCTGCTTACAACTGCCTATAGCCCCGGGCTCCAGGGGATCTGATGCCCTCTCCTGGCCTCTGTGAGCTCTTGCACACATGGGTGCCTATACTCACACAGACACATAAAATAATTTTTTTGGTTTTAGTTTTATTTCAGGTTGTTTTGGGGTTTTTTTTGTTTTGTTTTGTTTTGTTTTTTTTTTTTTTTTTGGTTTTTCAAGACAGGGTTTCTCTGTATTGTTTTGGAGGCTGTCCTGGAACTCGCTTGGTAAACCAGGCTGGCCTCGAACTCACAGAGATCCGCCTGCCTCTGCCTCCCGAGTGCTGGGATTAAAGGCGTGTGCCACCACCGCCCGGCCAGGTTGGGTTTTTGTTTTGTTTTGTTTTGTTTTTCAAGAGAAATTCTCACTATGTAGAGCAGGTCAGCCTGGTCCTCACAGAGACCCACTGCCTCTGCCTCTAGAAAGCTGGGGTTAAAGATTCACAGCTCAGCTAAAAAAGAAAAAAAAAAAAAAGAAGAAGCCAGGCATTGATGGTGCACACCTTTGATCCCAGCACTAGGGAGGCAGAGGCAGGAGGATCTCTGTGAGTTCAAGGCCAGCCTGGTCTACAGAACAGGTTCTAGGAAAGGGTAGTTACATAAGGGAGGGAGGGAAGGAGGGAGGGAGGGAGGGAGGAAGAGAGGAAGGAAGAATTATTCATCAACAAAGACAACAGCTTTCTGTCTGTGTGGAGCAATCAGACTTACAAGTGGACAAGGAGGCAGAGCCCAGCGCAGAGGGACACAAGTGATTTTTTTTACAACCGAATGTGAGGCCCTCAGATTCAGGGCACAAGGCTGGCCTGTGACTGACAAGGGCAGAGGGCGATATAACTTGAGAGAGGTTTAAACACGTGGAAGGAGGCCTGGACCAGCAAGAACGTGTTGTGACATGCCTGTGACCCACACTGAAGCACACACCACTGTGAGCCGCTCCCGGGGGCTGAAGGCAGGAGGCTCCAGGGAGCTGTGGAAAGAAGGCAAAGGGCCATCATGGTGCCTGTGATCGCCACATTTAACCTGGAGTATCATGACCATGGCAGTATTGGTTTTCACTGTGGATCTTGTTTCATTTTACGGAACACTGCAATGCACTTTTCAGGGCTTTTGTGAGAAAAGGCTCACCTTCAGTGTTGTGTTTCCCCCGAGTCTGAAGTTTGTCCCAGGAGTAACTCTTGGCTTGGAGAGGCCCAGGAATGAGTAGATGAACAGCAGAGCTGGTGAAGAGTGTACGTGTGTCCTGGAAGAGCAAAGGCAGGAGTGGCACACGGGAGAGGGGTCTCTCCACCACCTCCTTCCACTGGCCTCAGGCAGGGTGCTCTGTGGTATGCACGAGTGAGCCCAGCCAGCTCCGCCGGTGGTGAGGAGCCGTCAGCCAGGGGCCATGTGCACATACATTGGCTTTCCTTCTCAGTGACTCCATCCGTGTTTTCCTGTCTAGGTCCCCCTGGACGGCGTGGCAAGCCCGGGCGAAGAGGCGACCCCGGTGAGTTGAGTTTTCTTTTCTTTTTTTCTTTTTTTTTCTTTTTTTTTTTTTTTTTTTGGTTTTATGAGACAGGGTTTCTCTGTATTGTTTGAGGCTGTCGGTCCAGCCCGGCCTCGAATTCACAGAGATCAGTATGCCTCTGCCTCCTGAGTGCTGGGATTAAAGGCATGTGCCACCGACACCCGGCAGAGTTGAGTTTTCTTAATTCCTAACCCCATGAGAGACACACCATGAGCCCGGACCCAGCTGGAGGTGCCAACCACCTGCTTCCTGGTCCGGTTCACGTCTTCCTTCTTAAATGCCAGCTGCCGCCTCTGGGCCATCATGCCCGATACCACCTTCTCTTGGCTTCCTGGCATCCACAATTCCCAACTCAACTCTTTATCACCCAATGTGAAACAGCTCCCTCTGACAGCAGGCAGCTGTCTGCCATGGCACAGCTCCCCTGTAGATCTCAGCTCCCTCCCAGGCCCTGCAAAGATTTTCACCCCCTCTCTCCAAGCAAACCCCAGGCTCCCCGTCCCCACAGCCACTCCCCCATTGTCTTCATTGCATCCAAAATGAACTTGCTCTGCAGAGTTTGCCCTCTTTCCCCAAATCTTGACCACTGTCCCCTAATAACCCTCTGCCTCGCACCTATGACATCATCTTGGCCAGAGTTGCTCTCTCCCCCCAAATCTTGACCACTGTCCCCTATGTCTCACACCTATGACATCATCTTGGCCAGAGTTGCTAAAGACAACATGGCTACAGTAAGACATGTCCCTGTCTTTATCTTCTTTCACCTTCCTTCCTTCTCTACTTTTCCTTCCTTTCTCTTCCTTTTGCCCTCCTCTCTCTCCTTGTCCTTCCTCCCTCTCTCTCCTTTCTTAGTCAACTGTCAGGGAAAAAAATTCAATAACTAGACAGATGACTTCAGTGGCACTTGCTGCTCTTAAAAGGGACCCAAATTGGGTGACTAACAACCACCTGTCTCCAGATTCAGGGTATGCCCTCTTCTGGCCTCTGTGGGTACTACACCCACATGTACATACCCTCCCTCCCCCGTTCCCCCCCTCTCACACACACACACACACACACACACACACACACACACACACACACACTTTTAAGTCAGTTTACATTCTGATGTGCCCACATCCCCTTTGGTCTTCATTTATATGGCTTGAGAATACAGGGCATGTGCTATGGGTGGATGTCAATAATCTCAGATCAGCTGAATGAGCTTCAGGCAGCTATGTACATAAGAGAAACATTCAGAGCTGTGGGTGAGATTGGTGCAAAATCTGTGCATCAGATGACACATTTGCTGCCTAAGGACTGTAGAATTCTATTTTTGTGCTAGGTTGATTACGGATAGGCAGTTGGAGTTTGTTCTCCCTAGATGTCTGGTACCGCTTCAAGAAAATGCTTCGTGGTTATGTGTTCTCTGAGCTGAAGATGGATGCCATGAGCAGGCATAAATTGCTGAGAGGGACAGACATGCTTACTCCTCCCTGTCTTTGTCTTTCTGGACTGGGTATTTCTGACTGCCTCAAGCTGGTTTCCACACACACACTGTACACACATGGCTGGCCTCGACACCTCAGTCTCTTCTGGGTCCCACTTGGTTCTTAAGTGAGTCTGCCCTTGGCCCTCCCTCCTCTTTCCCCACAGCATCCTGAGGCCCCAGCTGCCCCAGGACACTGATGGTGCCTGTCTCCCTCTCTCCCTCCCTCAGGCTCTAGAGAGTATACATTTACCCCTGAACACAGCATTGCCCCGTCTCATCTCCTAGGCATCCCCATCACAGGGAGACAGCATCTACCCGCTCACTTCCTGTGCAGTGTCCCTGATGCTTCCCTTTCCACACCGAGTCCCTCTCCATCTCCAGTTTATCTCATACCTCTGCTGCCTTCTCTGTCCTCATGGCCACAGCCTCCTAGAGCTCTCACCACAGGACGCCTCCCTATGACTGTCCGGGGCCTTGTGACCTCTGTGCCTTCAAGTCCTCCCCTGGCCAAGATGTGTTTTTCTCTGTCTGAATTCTACTGTGTGTTCATTTTTCTTTATCCTTAAAATCAAACTCAGGTGACTCCTCTAAGACAGCATTCTCTAACCCCGTGGCTGGGGCTACACCCACCTCCAGCATCCAGCATGTAAACACTCGGGCTAGTGAATACACAATCACCCCTTAAACGACATCACAGACAGGGCACAGCTGTAAGGAACCATGGGGTCAGAGGGACCCCCCAACCAGAGGACCCCAGGCTGGCTGGGCCCAACAAAAGCCAGCACAGGTCCAATGGATGCTCCGTTCTTATCCTGGGAGCTGGGCCTGGGGTTCTTTACCTTTTACAGAAGCCATCCCATAAGTTCCCAGAATTCCCTTTTCTCTGATGGCCTGACTCCCGGAGAGTGGAGGGGTTGTGTTGAGCTCTGGGAGCTAGCTCCCTCTGCTCTGCCTCGTGTGTGGCTCACAGCATGCCCTGCCCGGTGCTCACCTGTCTCTAAGTTCTCATCTTCTTCCTGCAAAGGTTCCCTTGTCTCTCACTGTCTACTCACCAGCATCCTTTCTGGGAGGAGACGAGAAACCCTGTCACCCTTTTTCAGGATAAAATATGACATGCCTCAGGCCACTCAAAAAACCATTACAGGGGCAGGGAGATGGCTCAGTCAGTACACACACACACACACACACACACACACACACACACGCCAATAAACAATGAAAAGCCCCTGTTTCTGACACGCTATGGCTATTGACTGATAAATGACACCTGACACTGACTTCAGCACCCACATGCACCAGCACACATGTGCACCAGCACACATGTGAACACATGCACACAAAAACAAGATACAGATCTAAAATAACACTTCCCAAAAGCAGGCGTGCATAGGGCCGGTGGCAGATAGGTGGGGTAGGCATATAATCCCAGCACTGGAGAGACTGAAACCGGATGATCCTTAACTCAAGTGAGTTCCAGGTCAGCCTTTCTCAAAAGAAGAGGAGGGGGGAACAAAAGCAAAGATGTGCACCCTGGGGAGGTGTTCTCCTCACTAGTCGGCAGGTGATCGCAAACCAGAACTGTTGGACGCATCACATCGCCCCAGAGGAACAGCTGTTACCAAAGGACGGAAGACAGCGTGTGCTGCTGCCGATGTCCACACTTAGTGCAAGTGCCGCGGTGGGGATCGATATGGAGTGTGTAGGGAGAGCCCTCAAAGCGTTGTATGACCTGTTATCCCAGCCTTGGGTGTATACAGAAGAAATAAAGTCACTGTGGGGGAGGGACGTCTGCACACCGCGTTCATCGCAGCACTTTTCACAGCAGCTGAGAAGCATAGACAGCCTAGAGTCCGTGCACACCTGCATCTCTGTACTGGGCCCTTCAGAATCCTACGTTTCACATGATCCCCGCAGGACTGCCAGATGAGAATATGTTCTTACCCCCATTTTTCAAAATAAGAACAGGCTGCAATGAAAACACTGTCTTGTCTAAGGTCGGCCACCTCCCCCCTGCACCTCATGTGAGGTGTTTCTCGGAGCCAGTGAGAGCCACACAGAGCAGGTGTCCCCTCTGGCTGACTTTGGATGGTACTGGTGTTTATTTCTGGATAGTTTCACATACATGCACATCCTGGAATTGTCACCCTCCATTATGCAAAGCAGGCCTCTCTCCCAGGGTGCCCTGGCAGAGAGACTCTTTTGGAGTGCAGGGACAGGATCTAACCAGAATGTTATCCTACCACAAACGCCCGCTGCCATCCATGGGACCAGTTCCTTAGTCTCTCCCAATCAAGGCCTTGTCCTGGACAGCACCCTCCCTGCCCTCTGGCATCACAGGTTCATCTGTCCAAATAGAACGGAGTTCTCACCTGCTCCTGGCTGGCTTTCCACCGGGAAACACAGCACAATGTCTGGTATAACTGCCTGGATCAACCTCCCTCCCCAGGCAAGCCTGTGTGACACTGAATTCCAGAGATGAGATTTTTGTACCCGATGTTCCCATTTCAGCCAAAAGTCTGGAAGCCTCTCTAGAGTGCCATTTAAATAAGAGCACCTTCACTCTGTGGTCCAGTCAGGCCCGGGGCCATGGGTTCTTCAATGTGAATTACACAGTGGAAAACTGACAGCTGTTCTTATTTTTCCTGGGGTCTATGTGCATGTGTGTGCATGTGTGCAGTATGTGTCATGCTCACACTTGCATGTGTGTGAAAGGGAACGTGCTCTAAGTCCAGCCTGTGCTAGCTTCTCCTGGGCTAGTGCTATTCAGGGTGCTTCACAAGTGTACACGTGTGCACGCATTCACGCATGTGCGCACGCACACACGCACACACGCACACACGCACACACACACACACACACCATCTTCCTCAGTCCTCCCCAACATCCAGAGAGGCAGACATGCGTACTCACCACATTCTCAGACACAAACTCCTACCCCACTTTCCCCCTCATGACACTGCCTCGGAGTTTGCTCAACATTACTCCACCTACACACAAACTCACTGAAAAGCCCTTGGGTTACCCACTCTCTTCCCTAGAGAGAACTGGCAGACGTAGCAGAAGGCTCCTCAGCTCATGCAGGGAAAGATCTGGTTTCTACGGTGTAGACTCTGGCTGTGGCACCACCCTGGAGCTAGCTAACACGTGAGCAAGGCGGAAAGCCTATTCAACCGAGGAGTGCAGGAAACAGGCCGACAAATAGCCGAGTCTAAGACAACAATAACAGTTGTGGGGCTGGGAGCCCGGACAGAGACTCTAGCACCCTCAGGCCAAAGACAGCCTCCACTTCCACTGCGTGGGCCAGGCCCTGCCAGACTAGCAGAGAAACTATACAGGAAGATCCAACATACCTTTGGGAGACATTAGGGAAATGACTGACCTTGGAGGAGCCAAAGCTCCAGATGGACAGGGTGGCTCCCAGACCCACTACCCACCTGTCAGCACCGAACAGGCAGCTCACCCACCCAGGCAGCCAGTCCCTCCTACCCCCCAAGGTGTGGGTGAGCATGGCTCCCAAATTAGGAAGCCCTGGCAGGTCACAGGCACTCCGTAGACAGTCCTGAGACTCACCAACCGCCCTACTTCCTCAGGCCAAGTCATCCGGCTCGCATTTAATTGCTCCCACATTCTGGGGATTAGAACATATGTGTGAAAGCTGTGTGCTCAAGGGTCAGAAAGTAAAACACAATGTGGAGCCAGGCTCAGGGGGTGGGGGCACCATGTAGTCCATTGGGGGACCTGAACCAGCCTCGTTTTCTAAGCAGGGACCCCTGGATGACCTAAGCCATCTCTCTTAAGTTACCCACTTGCTACAGACCCTCAGAATCTGCCTCTGGCAGCTGTGCCAAGCCAGTAAACTCCATAACAAAGTCAGGTGCAAAGGGTTTAGCAGAGGTGCTGGTCCAGCAGGCAGCTCCTGCCCCTCTCGCCCTTGACTCTTCCTGCCTGTTTATTATTGTAGGTGCCTGCCAGACCCTGAGCTGGGTGGGCATCAGGGAACCTGTCAGATGTCAGTCAGCCCAGGAAGGCAAAGGGGGAAGCTGGCCTTAATTGGAGAAGGTCAGTTCCTCCAGTAACCTGAGGGGCGTGAGTAGGAAGGAGGGTGGGCCCAGAGGCAGACACATAGACATGTGCAGACAGACATGTTCATCTAGTCTCCAGAAGATGGTTAGTGAGTCTTTCCGGTGGCTTTTGTCTTCTCTGGAAGACAGGAAGCAAGGTCAATCACTGTAAGTTCAGAGTCTATGCTGTCCTTGCCCTGTTCAGCCCCACACTAGACTTAGGGAAAGCACAGCTTCTGTTACCATTGGTGGTAATATTAAAACATCCAGTCAAAAATCTTGACCATGTCTCTCACCTCCATGAACATCCTCTCCCACCATTCGTCAGTCAGAAACTCCTGCCTCTCCTCTTTGCCGAGTGTCTGCAGATTCTCACATCTTCCTGACGCCACTGCTGGGACCTGCCAGGGATAGCGGCCATGCACGCCAGTGTCTACTCTGGCCTTTCTTCCAGCCTTCATCCATGTTGACTCTTCAGTGATTCCCTGCACTGTCCACAGCACCAAGCCCTGCTCTCTCAGTAACATGGAAACAGACCTTGTACCTGGCTGGCCCGCCTCCCTCCCCTGCTCCATCTCCTTCTCAGGAAAAGCTCAGGGATTTGGAAGCATGTTCCCAACTTTCCCATCTCTGCTTCTCCTCAGACTGCCCCTGCCTCGCTCTGATAATTCATTTTTGTCTCCCCCTCTAGAACCAGTAGAGCCCCTTCCTGAGCAAGCCAAGCCAAGATAGGCCCCCTATTTTTGATTTTTATTCATCTGTGTTTTGTTTTTTCTAAGTGTCTGTTGAAGGAACACTGTGTTAGGCAGGGCTGTTTACACTTGTCCTCACTGATGGGTCCCCCAAGGCTCCCAGCCCACCGTTGACCATACAGACATACTCCTTATTCCCATGATTGTCAAGGGCTGCCTCATCCTACGGGGTATGATCTGGGGTGTGATGGGAACAGGAATTGCAAGTTCGGTGGAAGCTTGCACTTGTGGGAGGTGATGTTGCTTTGGGGAATTGAGAGGCTATCTTCCGGGTGCCCTGCCCCTTAACTGACTCTAGCCAGCCTTCCCACCCATGGGACCCACCAATACTGAAGTCCCTTATGTAAAATGACTTTATATTTGCATATAACCTACACACATCCTCACAGATACATTAAATCCTCTCCAAGTGCCTGAGACGATGTACATGAGATGCAAATCGTTGTTATACTTAGAGAATAATGACAATGGCATGTTCAATAGAGGCACAATGTTTTTCAAGTATTGTGTGTTTGTGTATGTGTGTGTGCTTGGGTATAGATGTGCATGTGAGTGAGCACATATATGTTCAGACTCCATAGTCAGCATCAGTTATCTTCTGTGGGCAAGACTCATCACAGCTGCTACCATAATTTCTAGACTGTTCCTTCAATCTCCTTGTACACCTCTACCCCTAGAGCTGGGCTGTGGTCATCTACTCCACCTCTGCCCAACCATACATACCACATGCCTTCACCCCCACCCTTCCCTCTACCCGAAATGTTTTTTCCTCTTTATCTCTCTCCTCCCCAGTAAAATCCAAAAACCTGCTCACTGGACAAGCAAGATCTAATCATATTTAACTTTCTAGAGTGTAACATGAGTGTGTCCCAACCAGCCTCATGCAATGAACACATGACTCCCTGCATGTGAGGACCATCACTGCCTCCCACATGGCCACCCAGGCCCCTCCGGGGATGAAAGTATCTCTTCTTGGTTCTGTGGCTGACCCTCATTGACAGGGCCCTTGTGGGCAATACTGTGACCCCACTGAAGCCTTGAGTTGATGAGGTAGAGAGTGGCCAGAGCTGTGCAGAGGATAGGGAGGGAACCCTTCGACGCTGACAGGCCTCTTCTGCTTGTGTTTTGCAGGTCCTCCAGTAAGTGTCGTGGACTTTGTGCGGTTTTCCTGAAAGATAAGACATTTATTTGGTTCTCTCTATGAAACCAGCTCCCATGGAATCAGCTTTTGGTTGGAGAAGCATGTGGAAAGGGCTGGGGAGAAGCCAAGGAAAGGGCTGGGGATGCAGCCTGGTTGGTAGAGTGTTGCCTGGCATGTGCAAGCCCCGGGTTTGATCCCCAGAACCACAGAAAACATCGTGTGGTGCCAGACAATGGAGGCACGCCTTAATCCTAGCACTTGGGAGGCAGAGGCAGGCAAAGTGAATTCCAGGAAAGCCAGGGCTGTTACACAGAGAAACCATGTCTCAGAAAGAGAGAGAGAGAGAGAGAGAGAGAGAGAGAGAGAGAGAGAGAGAGAGAGAGAGAGAGAGAGAGAGAAGGAAGGAAAGAAAGAAGGAAGGAGGGAGGGAGGGAAGGAAGGAAGGAAGGAAGGAAGGAAGGAAGGAAGGAAGGAAGGAAGGAAGGAAGGAAGGAAGGAAGGAAAGTCCTATGTGGTAATACATACTACAATCCCTACATAGGAAGTCTGAGGCCAGCTTGGATTACATGAGAACCCGCCTCAGAAATAAACAGGCCAGAAAGTTTCCCTCCCAGACAGAGGCTGACTTAGCTCTTAAATAGTAGAAGAAATCCCTGAGTTCGCCTTGCCGACTAGAACACTCTAGGCCAGCCAGCTTCTTCTCACACAAATGTAGCAACTCCTCCCCACATCTTTGATTCAGCTTTGTGAACAAGAAATGTTAAGTGCCAGCCCGTCTCTCCGAAGTGTTCTGTGGCTGCCGATATTGTAGCTCCAAGACAAAGTTGGGCTCGAACACTAGATCCTGGAGTTTATTTTTCTTCTTAGCCAGCGTGGCTTGCTCCCAGCTGGCACTCCGTGAGCCTGACTGGCGGGTGGAGGTGTCTAGGTGGCACCAGAAGTAAAACAGTCGCTGTATTTAAAGAGGGTGTGAAGGGAAGCTCCCAGTCTGCCTGGGTCAGAGGCTGCTTTAACGGCAGTGACTCCATGGCCCTGGGAATCCCACTTTCCCTGCTCACGGATGTGTCTGCCTCTGATTCCTCTTGGCGGATTCTTGGGACCAGATAAATTCCTATACATCCATTCGAGCAGCACATTGACGGTCAACCGGAGCCAAAGCTAACCTTGCAAAGGGATTCTTCTCAGATGAGCCGTTTTGCTTCTGACTTCTCCTTCCCATGATTCACCCCCACCCCCAGCCCCCATCAGCACCCTTCAGGATGTGGGCTCCTCTGTGCATGTAGCATCAGTTTGAGCCAAAGAAAAGGCAGGCGGACAAAAATGTGTAGGTTTTTGGCCACAAATGCACTTCCTGGTAGAGTGTTCCCTGAGGCCCCTCTGAGACAGCGTGTGCAAACTTGTGGAAATGCAAAACGCAGGGACCAAGGCGTGGTTTTGTTTTGGCTCTGTTGTTAAAATATTAAATGGGTTAAACAAACAGGAACTCTTAAGCCACCACTGAAGAGGGAGGTGGTTTGAAGAGGAGGGTGGATGTCCATGTGTGGAACACTGTCTCGGGTGTCAGTGGCCTTGAACAGACTTGACCTGAGCTGGCAGAACAGAGAAAACAGTCAATAGCAGTGCATGCCCCCCATATCTCTAGCTTCCAGAACTTTCTCAGTTCAACCTGTTCCAGTAGAAGCATGGAAGAACTGCATCCCTCATGTAAGGAACACTTTCAGTCCCTGGTTTATGGTTGTGACAGATCCTTCCAGCCCTATATGATCACATGTTCTGTGTCTTATGCCAGGACTGACATAGAGATGACACCTATGGGTATGGTGCCCTTGATAGCTCTCATGAAGGCCCATGACCTCTGACGGGAGAAGGTAGCTGACCCACCAGAGCCCTGAAACAACACACTACAACTAGCAGTGTTAGTATCCTGCAAACCACACCGAGAACAGTGGGGGATATGGCCGGAAAGAGTTATAAGCATTGCCATATGGTTTTCTGCCAAAACTCTGATTATTAATGGCTTGTTAATTACCACAGGGGCAATCAGGACGAGATGGCTACCCGGTAATTGACATTTATTTTTTTGTTCTATCTCTGCCTCCTCCTTTTAATCCGACACTCTCCTCCTGAACCTTGACTGAACTGTCTTACTCCATCCTCCTCCTCCTCAGTAGCTGAGCTGGTTCCTTCTATGGAAGGATCAGTGTGCACTCTGGGCAGACCCCCACACAAACCTCCCTGAGATGTCTCCCAAGGAAAGCAAAGAGCCTTCCAAAAAGCAGCTGTCCTTCCAGCCCAGTGTACCTGCTGAGCCTCAAGTCTGGCCCTGGCTTGGCCATATCCTCCTGGAAGACACTACTATACCTCTGCCTAGAGGCAGAGACTCCCTGAGATCTTACCACTTATATTCAGGGAGCCTTTATGATATGAAAACTTCAAACAAACAAGCTGTATTTGGGGGTTGATGTCCCTACCCAGACCAAATGAGTACCACATCAAAGACAAGGAGTTGAGGTACCCTGCTTCCATAGCTGCCTTGCAAAGGTTAAAGATGTTGACAGTAGCTTCCAGAAGTACTGATACCCTGGAACACACAGGAACCAAGCCAGGTGTTGATGATACATGACTGAGGCAGGAGGACTACCACGAGTTTGAGGCCAGCGTGATCTACATAGAGTGGGGAGAGGAAATTGGTAAGACCTGTAGGATAGAGCTCAGGGGATCTGTCAAATTCAAGGGTTTGTTCTGTGCCTTCAAAGTTGGGAGGATGCCAGGAGGGGAATGCCAGCTGGTTCAGAGATCATTCTAGAGTCAGGACTGGCTGGCAATGGTGATGCAGTCCCCAGTCCTGCACGGCATGCCTCCCAGAAGGCTAGCGAAGGCAGCCCATCCCTGGGTGTCAGGGAGACCTGGGCTTGGTTCTACCGGTGCAGCTCCATAGCTTGGTGAAGGTGCACACCTTCTCAAGCCTTAGTTTCCTACTCTGAGCATGAGACAATTAAGGTCTCAAACAAGTGTGGGAATTGAGACTAAATGAGACCAAGAGGTGACAATTCTGCATAAAGGACAAAATGAGTCGTATGTAGCTCTCTAGGATGCGATGGGACCCTTTGGAGTCTCCTGGGTGGCTGAGGCACTTCCCCAGCAGGAAGTCTCAGACGAGAGCACTGGGGCTCTACAGGAAATGCAGCGTCCACAGAGCACACTGGGGTCAGATCCTGCAGGGTCCCAGAACCTCTTCCTGACTAGGAAGGAGTCAAGCCCTCACTCTGACTCCTGCATATGGCAGCTAGGGCCTTAGGAAGCCACAGGTTTTTGCTGGGATGTGTCCCCACTTAGGTCATTACTAGCTTGAGAGGACTAGAATCCTTCTAGCAAAAACCTCTAAGTCCTAGGGGACTTGGAAAACATACCCACCTTCTCGAGGTTTCTCTTTAGGATACAGATTCTCTTCTGGGGGTGGGAGGGTGCATCCCAACAAGCCCAATGTCGATTGGAAAATATCATATATTAAAAAAAAAGGTACCTGGCCCATCCAACTTCCCAACCATCCTGGCTAGGAACAGCATGCTGCAGAGCCTTGCTGTCCCCTCCCACACCTGCACACGCTACCCGTCATGATCTGAGAGCAGACGGGAGCTGCCGCTCCCTGCCATGGCCAGCTGCACGGGAGAGAGAATCTTAACACACAGCACACGGGCTACCCTGGCAGAACCAGATCCCAAACTCCAAGTCCCGTTCCCACCGACGCTTTCTCGCCATCACAGAAATCACAAAGCGAGCTTTCGAAGTTAAGCCTCCGCCCTTGCAAGGCCCAGAGGAGAGGGAAGTCGCCGCTGTTTGCTGTGAGCCCTCGCTACCGGCTGAGAGCATCAGAGCTGTTGGCTGGTGATGGAAGTCAGTTTTTCCCTGCATAAGGGGCAGGGACTTGTTCTAAACAGCTTCCAGGGAGTGTGTCCCCTGCTCTCTTCCCAGGTCTCGGGGAGGGGATGACAAGAGGTCAAGTATGGGGTTAAGCAGCAGTCTGAACCCATCTCCGCCACTGGCTGGCAGAGAAGCCTGGAGTGGGAGACCCCCCCAAGTGTCCCTGAACCTCAGGCTGCTTCCTGTCAGGAGAGACTGTCCAAAGCCCTTTCCTCAGGAAGCTGGGTTTCTGGTGAATGGAGATCCACAAGGAACACGCAGAACACGCAGGTCACAGCAAACCAATGTCATCTGATGGGCCATCTAAGGCACTGTGGGATTTAAATGTGAGGTGTAGCTTATGACAGATACCTGGCCTGGCCCACAGGGGGGATCTGTGAATTCTGGGATGGTGGCAGAATAAGGATTCATGTACCAGGAACTCGAGGGTCCCTGTGTCCTGATGCAGGTAGCTCTCTGAGGTGGTCAGTGAAGACCCAGCAAGCCAGCTGTCCCCAGGTCCTGTTTGCAGGCCTGAAGCTACCACCCTGAGTTCATGAAACAGCTCCTCAGGCCACTGAGGCAAGCTGGGCCCAGTGAGTGACGAGGGGACCCATCGAACCCTCTAGAGAACTAGTATCACAGCCCATGGCCACTCTTGGCCAGCAGTTTCTACGTTTCACTATGCGAGCTAACCCTACGTTTCACTACGCAAGCTGACCCACTGCTGACCTTGGGGCGTTCCTGTCACCCATGCCAGTAGCATCCCTGCTCACCCAGCTATGTGCCCAGAACTCTTGGTTCTGGTCCTGAATCTGGCCCTGCCACATGGGCTGTCCTTTTCCTGAGACCTGTGTGGGGATGGGGTACCCAGTGCCAGAGAGAGAGCAGTCTCAGAGAGGGGAGAAGCTAGACTTCCTGTGGTGTTTGGGTCTAGTTCCATCCTCTTGGCCTGTGGAAAGCAGCTCCCATGGGGCCAGCACAACTGCCCAGTGTTATCGTTATACATATATTGGAATAGACCGCCATGCCACATCAGCTTATTCCTGACTGAGCAATTGCAGATTTACAGATAGTTTTGATGTGGTGCCGGGGGGGGGGGGGGGGGGTCGAACCCAGGGCTTTGTGCATAGTAGACAACTGCTGTACCACTGAGCCACAGCCCCATCCCTACATAGAGCTCATGTGAGCACACATACCTGCACAGGGTTACTCACCCTGTGTGAACATGTAGAGGCCAGAGATGGATTTCTGTTGTCTTCCCCCAACCAAAAAAAATGTATTTTTTGAGACAGGGTCTCTCAATGCACCTAGAGCTCTCCATTTTGACTTGGTTGTCTGGCCAGGAAACTCCAGGGATCTGCTTCTCTCTCCCCGACCCTCTAGGCCCCCAGTGATGGTGGCATCAGTGCATGCCACCAGGTCTGGCTTTCACTCAGGCACTGGGGATCCAAACCCAGGTCCTCATCCTTGCCAGTGAGTACTTTACCTACCGAGCTGTCATCCAAGCCCGCCATGATGAAACTTGTGGGGCGAGGATAGAGCTCTGCTCACCTAGCACACCTAAAGCTCTGGGTTCAGTACCTCAAATCCCATAAAACTGGGAGAACTGGTGTACACCTGTAATCCCAACACCTGGGAAATGGATCAGGGGTTCAAAGTCATCTTTAGCTGCACATTGAAGTTGAGGTCAGCCTGGGCTGCGAGAAACCCTGACTCAAAAACAAATAAGCATGATTTGAAGAGAGGGCTCAGCAGTTAAGAGCACTTGTGCTTGCTGAGGTCCAGGTTTTGTTCCCAGCACCCATGGTGGCTCACAACCATGTTAACTCCAGATCCAGGGGTCCCAATGCCCTCTTCTGACCCCACGGGCATCAGGCACCCATATATACATGCAGACAAAGCACTCATACACATAAAGTAAATCTAAAAAAGCAATTTAAATGCATAAATATTATTTAGAATAGAAAAGAAGGGCTAGCAAGATGTCCCGGGGTGAGGGGGGGGGTAGAGACACTCGCAGTGCAAACTTGACTGCCAGAGTCCAGTTCCCAGAATCCCCGTAGAAGGTAGAATGAGAGAACCATCTCCACAAAGCTGTCCCCTGACCTTCACACACAAACTGTGGTGTGCATGCCTACACACACACACACACACACACACACACACACACACACACACACACACACGCATGCATGCAAATAAATAGATAAGTAGTGATGATGTAACAAAAATGTTTAATGCGGAAAACAATCCGCTCAGCATACACCAGCATTTGGATAGAAAGCCAGAATTGAGACTGATCAGTCTTAGGATGTTTTGTGGCTGAATTTTAGTGCTGGTATTTTTTTGTTTGAGGGAATCTTAGAGGCCGTGTTCATTTTGTTGGCAAACTTCAGGACCAGGGAGGATTTTCCTTTTCCCGTTGAGCCAGAGTCTCCGGGAGAAAGAGCAAGACAAGATGGGGCAAAGGCTGTGGTGGCCTGGCCTGTGCTTTCTCCATTTACCCCTCGGCCCGCCCCACCCCCAGCTGAAACCAGGTCCATGTGTGCAGCCAGTAGGAGGGGCTGAGGGACAGGGGCAGCAGGGGCCACCCACATCTGTGAGGCCGGTTATGGACTCAAGGGGTCAGAGCTGACAGGACTCCGGGGTCACTGTCTCCATGCCCTTTCTGAACAGAGGCTGCCTGTCCTTCGTGCCCCCAAGGGCTTGTTAACAGAACCTTATGGTTGCAATAAATGCATGTCGTGTCTATTGTAAAACATTTGGAAAATAGAGAAAGGCACAAAAAAAAAAAAAGGAAAAAGCAATGTCCTTCCTCCCACCACCCACAGACAATCAATCTCACTGTTTTCGTGTTGTTCTAGCTTTTTTTATAGGCAACTTTGTTCCCATGCTACCACTATAAAAAACAAGGCTATAGGGATATGCTGCTCTTTTTCACTGGAGACATCATGACACACTCCCACATCATTAGAAACTCTTACAGTATGTAATGACGGCATAGTATCTGATCACACGTATAGTTTTATTTAGCCAGTCTCCGAGTTATATTATTAACATGGACAGTTTTTCATCCTTATACTCAACATCCTGGAGTAAGTGAAGGCTTATTTCTGTGATTATCTCCCTAGAATAAGTGCCTATAAGTCGAATTGTTGCACCAAAGGATTTGCACATGTTTAAGGCTTTTGATGTGCATTGCCAAATTGCCCTCTGGGAGGCTGCACTCATTTACATTCCCACCAACAGCGCACAAATGCTGCATGTCTCTCCAAACGCTGGCCAACTGTGGGTATTATCATACTCTTAATTTATTTCAATATGATAAGTTTTTAAATATATGTATTTGTGTCTTGTTTTAATTTAGGATGTATTTTCCTTAGATGTAGTCTTAAAAGATGGGACTTGTTTGTTAAAGTTTGTGTTGGCCTGCCGCCTAGTGGTGCCGTCCGGAATTGCAGGTGCAGGGTTTGAAACTGGAAGGAGCAGCCAGGGTCAAGCAGTCTTCTTGCGCTGACAGCAACAAGGAGTTCTGAGCACCGAGCATTGTGAATCATCAGTGAGGGCTGCAGAGGAACCCCAATCATGACATTCCAGCATTTGGGGGAATTAATCAGCTTGTATGTGTTAGAGTGTTTTTGGCATCTCATTAATAGGAGTCTTGATAACATGCCTTGAGCTACCTTGAGCTACACATAGTTACACATGGATGTCTTTAGACAGCTGCAGGTGGGAGACAGTGATCATCTGGGCACAATGGAGTCATCCTAAAGGTGTTTCTCACATCCCTCTTTTCCTCTCTGAGATGGATGTAGCCTCTGAGGTGGAAATGGCTCATCTGATGCGCGGGGTTTAACCCTGCCTCCACCCCTCACCCTTTGTAGAAAACACAAGACTGCGCCTTCTACTCACCTCACACAGATCCTTGGCTTTCCTCTTGAGAGCTTTCGTTTTCTTCACTCTTGGTGTTGAGCTTCCACGGCTCCCAGCTTCCTGCTTACCTTCTGGAGACAGTGTGGACAGTCTGAGGTGGAGGCGGTGTAGACAGTCTGCACAGTGAGGTGGAGGCCGTGTAGACAGTCTGCTCACAGTGAGGTGGAGGCAGTGCAGACAGTCTGCACACAGTGAGGTGGAGGCCGTGTAGACAGTCTGCACAGTGAGGTGAACCAGAAAAAGAATAGAGGAGGCTGTGGTGAGGGTGCTGGGTGGGTGCAGAGATAGTTGTGTGCTCTGGATCAAATAATCAAGGACAGAATAACATTTGGACTGAGACTTCAATGACAAAATGCAGAGCTCTGTGAATGCTCTCAGTGGAGGAAGATAGAGACGGGGACAGGTCATGGAGTGTAGGGCAAGCTTCGTAAGTGCAGAGCCACCGAGGCCAGGAAGGGAGGAGGGAGAGAGGAAGTGGCTGGGAGGCCGTGGAAGGGGAAGGTGTCCAGGGGATTGGAGAGGTGGCTTAACAGGTAATGGCTGCTCTTCCAAAGGACCCGGGTTCAGTTCCCAGAATCCTTATCAGGGGGCTCACAACCCCCTAACTCCAGCTTCAAAGCATCTCAAGGCTCATAACATGGTGCCACATAAGCTCATGCAGGCACATACACATAAATAAAAAAATCCTTAAAAGGGAGGGTGTCCAGGTGGTATGTGGAGCAGAACCTTGTAGACTAGATGAAGAGGCTCACTAAGGCAGTGGGAACCAAGGGACAATGAAATTTCACTCTGTTTCTAGGAAACTCTTGTCCCCAGAGACAGCTACCAAGATCCCTCCCAGCCCCAGCTTCCTGAACTGTCACAGTGTATCCTTGAAGCCATCAGAGGGCCCTGAAGCAGCATTAACCTCTGGCCCCACAAGTGCGCACCCAAATGCACACAAATGAAAGCGTGAGAGATAGGGCTGGGTAGCTCACAGTTCTGGAGGCTCCGAGTCCAAGACTGGCGCAGAGCCTTGGCTCAGCTGCTCTTCCAGGGCTCACTGTGGCAAGCACCTCCGTGGATCTCGCCAGGGCCTGCTGCTCCTCCTCCTTCACCATCTCTGCTCTATCTCGCTCTGCTTGGAAGTCATCTACTTCCAAACGCTGAGTTCTCTCAGATTAGCACAGCTGGTGTTCCCTGCGCACGCTCGGGGGGGCCGTCGTCTCCATCTTCCACACCTACTCGCAGTGGGCTGGGAAAGGAGAGTGATGCTGAGTATAGCACAAGCCAACCAGCTCCTGTGCCCACCTTCCAGAGGAGACCGGTGCTCTGCAAGTCCCTGCATAGTTCTGGCAGGTCTCAGTGGGATGGGCATCTCTGATCCCAAATCTGAAATGCCTCCAGTCAGAAGCTTGTAATTTCTTTTTTTTTTTTTTTTTGGTTTTTACGAGACAGGGTTTCTCTGTATTGTTTCGGAGGCTATCGGTCCAGCCCGGCCTCGAACTCACAGAGATCCGCCTGCCTCTGCCTCCCGAGTGCTGGGATTAAAGGCGTGCGCCACCACCACCCGGTTTTTGTTTTTTTTTGAAGCTTGTAATCTCAACAGGATGCCACAAGTGGAAAATCCCGCACCGAACCTGTAACAGTCACAGCACAGGTGCAGGGGCTGGGGAGATGGCTCAGTGATCAAAATATTTGTCTCAAGAGTGTGAGACCCAGAGTTCAGGTCCCCAGAAGCCACAGAAATGCCAGGTATGTGTGATAGCACATGGTAGGTCAGCTGTAATCCTAACTTCAGAGGGTAGAGACAGGCTCGCCAGGGCAGGCACGTTGGTGAGCTCTGGGGTTTGCTTAAGAGGCTGCCTTAGTAAATAAAGTGGAAGAGTGGTTTTGATTCCTGATGTCAACCTCAGGCCTCCATACACACACACACACACACACACACACACACACACACTGTTGAAAATATCGCATCCAATCACCTTCAAGAGTTTAGCACTGTGACACACGTCTCTAATCCCAGTGCTTTGGAGGCTGAAGCAGGAAGATCATAAATTTGAGGGCAGCCTGGGCTACATAAAGAATGCCAGGCCAGCTTAGGCTATGAGACTCTATCTCAAACACCAAAAGCTAAATTATAAAGATGAAATGAGATTATCCTTGGACTCAATGTATAAAGTATATATGAGCCATGTGTGAATTTCATACCTAAGAATCGATTCCCCTCCGAAGGCAGAGGCAGAGGCAGGTGGCTCTCTGTGAGTTCAAGGCCAGCCTGAGCCTTAGAGCGAGTTCCAGGACAGGCTCCAAAGCTACACAGAGAAACTCTGTCTCAAATAAAAACAAAAAAGAATTGATTCCCATTCTAATTTATCTCACTATATGCCTGCAAATACTCTACGTAGCCCAGACTGGCCTAGAATTTCCTATGTAGCTCAGATGACCTTGAACTCCTGGTCATCCTGCCTCCATCTTTTAAGTGCTAGTATAACAGACATTTGCCACTGAGCCTGCCACGTGTGTGTGTGTGTGTGTGTGTGTGTGTGTGTGTGTGTGGTTGGCAGTACTAGAGGTTAAATTTAGATTTTATTTGCACATTAGACAAACAGTCTTCCAATGAGTGTACCTACAGCCTCCGAAGTACTCCTGATGACCAGCATTTTAAATAAGGTTTTCTCCCTCCACATATTTTAAAGGTGCCCCCACTTCAGGGCAGGGGCAGGGGCAGGAGGAAGCGGGCCTCACCAGGAAGAGGCAACAGTAGTTTACTGACCAAGGCAGACTTGAGAACTGAGGAAGAGGGACTGCTGAGAAGCGAGGCCTGGGTGAAAACCTTAGGTTAGGATCTGGGGCCAGCAAGATGGCTCAGCAGCTAACGGTGCCACCAGGCTTGACCACCTGAGTTCCATCCCCGGGTCCCACATGGTGGAGGGAGAGGACTGAGCCCTGGGAGTTGTCCTCTGACCTCCATACAAACACCATGGCATTCTCGCCCACGCAACGCCCAATAAATAAACACAGTAGAAAGGTTCGATGAGGAATCAGATTATCACAGGGCATGGAGCAGACCTCACTGGACGTCGAAGCCCCCATTCAGGCATCTCCGACCCTGAGCTCCACCCACAGCCCTCGCCTGGTTAAACTCATGGTACCCAGGGAAGCAGGGCCTGCAAAGTCTCCGACAGCAGTCTTGGGGCATCGACAGCCGAGGTCCCAGAGGACAGTATGAGCTCGGGGCAGAAATGTGGTCTGCGAGACAGGGCCCCAGCCTGGGACCAATTTCAAAATGAATAACTCAGTTGAACTGTTTGGAATTAATCAAGCGAACAAAAAGAGAACCAGGGACGCCACACACTCATATGCTTTCTTACACTCTTCTAGTTCAAAAACAGCTTTGATTGTAAAAATGTAATTAGTTAAATGATCCATCTGTAATACCCCCAAATTCAAGTGCTTTTTTAAATTTTAACATCCTCCGGCTCATTCGCATCTGACCCCTGCAGGGCGACTCCCAGCCCCCGAGATGACGGGCAGAGTGAGGAGGGGTGAAAGCAGACTTCCTGAGTCCCCCATAATGGTCCCCAGATTGGAACCTCAAAGACGGAGCCAGCTGGGCCTGCAGTGGAGGGCCTCCACACTGGCTTCCTCCCCAGCCCTCTCCCCTGAGGCAGAACAAAACAGGTACCTCTGGAGCCCGGCCACTGTCTTGGTCTAGTTCTCCACTCCTCAGTTTCCCATGACTGTCCCATGTGAGGCAGTCAAGGAATGGGAGATGACCACAGCCAGCCAGGAGGCTCCTGTGTTCAGGTCCCAGGAGCCACGCACACCCTCTCCTGTTTCTGCTCCTTCCTGGCACAGGGGCCTCCTGCCCACATGTCACTCCGGAAGAGGACACAGCACCGCGAGAGTCCAGGCAGAGGACTGTGGCTCCTCACGTTGCTGGTTGCCGGTAATCAGTCATAGAGTGGTACCTGAGGCTGGCTGGCACCCATCTGACTTCACCACACACAGCCTACTCCATGGAGGAGCGAGTTCACATGGACTGGGTCAGCGACCCATGTTCAGGTCTCCCCGGAAAAGACTGGAGAGAAGATAGGAGTGGGGGGTAGGAAGCTATTCCTGCAGCTCCCATGACTTGAGAAAGTGTGAGCTCTGTATTCCCACAGACTGTGACCTAGGCATGTCCCAACCCCTCTGAGCTGTGTTCCTGGCATCCCCAGTAGCAGCTAAGAGATCCCAGTAGATGACTCCAGGAAGCCCCAGGGCTGGGCATTCACAGTGGGTTCAGTGAATAACAATTCCTGTCACTCTGTGGTCACTCTGTCCAGCAGCAGGGAGCCCTTACAGCTAACAGAGCTTAGCATGGGTAAGCACCCTAAGTGTAGACTGCCCTGGCTGGCCTCCCGTGCTGGGACACAGTGGCAGGAGTTGGCTGGAACCAGCAGATTGCAGATTAAGGTCGCCCTCTAGTGCTCACAGATCAGACACCAGTACTGGTGGATATTTGATCACAGAAGCACTGTCATTGTGTCAGAACATTGTTCAACAAATGTTTATTGTGTTCTCAGCTCAGGGCTCTTTGGCATTTCAGATGTAGTAGCAAGAAATGCGTCCAGGGTCCTCACCTCCGGGGAGTCTATGACTAATTGAAAGACGCACAATTCACCGAAGCTCCAGCTTTACCGTTAGACTGTGGTCAGTGCCGAGAGGGTTCAAGTAGCTGTGAGCACCTGTAACCCACAGCAGGGATCAGGGCTGCTGCCTGGAGGAATGGAGGTGCGGCATAAGAACAAAAAGTCCAGTTTGCCTAACAAAACCAAGCCTTGGGTTCGATCCCTACACCACATAAAAAACAGGCATGATGGTGCCGGACAACAATCCTCCCAGCACTCAAGAGGTAGAGGAAAGAGGATCAGGAGTCATCCTTACCTACATGATGAGTTCAAAGCCAGCCTGAGCTATATGAGGCCCTTTCTCACTACTAGCAAACATCTTTAATCCCAACACTTAGTAGGCAGATCACTGAGTCTGAGGGCCAGCCTCATCTACATAGTGAGTCCCGGGCCAGCCAGGGCTACATACATAGTAAGACCCTGTCTCAAAGAAAAAGATAAAAAACAAACCAAAGCAAACCCCAGATAGATGCTGGCAAATTGAGAGGCACTGCACCCCCACCCCAATCCCCCCACCACACCCAGCGTGCGCTCCGGCACAGGCTAGTGAGGAGCATCCAGCTGCCACAGCTAACCTCACTGAGGGGTCAACTGCTTCCTTCACTGATGTCCAAGTCCCAGGGGAGCCACCCGCCCATCCCACTTCCCTATCCCAGAGAAGGACATGGGCATCCAAGCAAGTGGGGCAGCTCACTCTTGAGGCCTAAGGGCGGGGCCATGGCCAGCAGGCCATCCTCTGTCCCTCGTCTGTTTGGGAAGTCACGGGCGGAAGATAGTGGAGGCTGGTCTGGGAAAGAAGCCAGTCGTGCTCGGGAGTGTAGAAGGGCCAGAGAGACAGCTCAGCTCCTGAAAGGTGAGCTCACGAGCTCACTGCTGCCTTTCAGGCTTCAGCCAGATAAGAAAATTTAAAAAATAAACTGCCAGCAAGAAAGTTTAGAGAGGGCCTGGAGATGACTCTGCACTTAAGAGCACTGACTGTTCTTCCAGAGGACCTGGGTTCAATTCCCAGCACCCACAAGGCAGCTCACAACTGTCTGTAACTCCAGTCCCAGGGGATCTGATATCTTCACCCCAATGCACATAAAATAAAGGTTAAATAAATTATTTTAAAAAGAGAGAAAGTTTAGAGAACTGGACTGGGCTGGGCTGGGCTGGGCAGACTGGGAACGTCTAAATGGGGTTCTGCAGATCAGTCCACAGGGCACAATCCTCACAACATCTTCTGGTGTTTCAAGAAAAGCTGGGAACCCCTTTTTGCTAGTGATGTCGTGTTCTCTGCCTGTATTGTCCGGAAATCAAGGAAGGTCCATGCTGCTGATCCAGATAGGAGAGCTGGAGGGGGATCTTGGCGCTGTCTTGCCTCATGCTAAATTCTACCTCCAGTGCATTAAAGAGGGAAGGGGGTCTAGGAAATCATGTGTGAGTAGATAGGGCAGGACACAAGCAAGTACCCATCAGGCCTAGGGCACAGTAGGGACTTGGCCTGGCTGAGTTCTCCCATCAGGCCTAGGGCACAGTAGGGACTTGGCCTGGCTGAGTTCTCCCATCAGGCCTAGGGCACAGTAGGGACTTGGCCTGGCTGAGTTCTCCCATCAGGCCTAGGGCACAGTAGGGTCTTGGCCTGGATGAGTTCTCCCATCAGGCCTAGGGCACAGTAGGGACTTGGCCTGGCTGAGTTCTAGGGACTTTGCTGGTGAACAAGGAGAGAGAACACCACAGCTTCTGTCAGCCGTGAGCTGTCTCTGTCACTGGTCCCTGAGTCCACTGAGGAGCTGGAACCACACAGTGGTCTGCTTGGTGCTCAAAGGGTCCCCCAGCCTGTCTGCTGTGTCTAACTTTTCCCAGCACACAAGCATCTCAGACAGACACAGCCTACCTCCCCACTCCCATACCCCATTCCCCCACAGCCACTGGAAATCAAGGCCCCTTATCCCCTCCTCCCCAAAGAGGGGCAATTTTTCCCGATACCTGACAAGGTAATCATGTTTCTCCCCACCAAATACCAGTAATGGGTGAATAAGTAATTTAAGCAGATATTTGGGATCAGTTCAAAGGCTTAGTCCTTTAAATACCACCTCTTCCAGCCATAGTGTGTGATGGGGACATAGATGTAATTGCTTCCAGCCAACCCGGGCCACTCACCGAGCAAGTCCTCTCCACCAAATAGAAGCCAGCTGCTTTCATGGCTCAGCGTTCGCAGCTGAACGAGACCTAGGCCAAGGGTTGCACGCCCATGCCCCTACAGAGCTGGCAGGTCACTCCCCCAGGCAGCCAGTGGGTGTGAAGCAAGAGATTGTGGAACTAGGGCCATGGCCAGCTGAGAAGGCAGTAGAGTCCTGGGCAGGCAAGCTCAGTCCCGGGGCCGGGGACGCCTTCCTACTTCTCAAGACAACTCCAAACTCCTCACAGGGAAGTGAACTGCCAGGTTTTGTTTTCTTCTGTTTTGTTTTGTTTTGTTTTGTTTCAACATGGCTGCTAATTTGGTTGGTTTGAGGTTTCTGGTTGTGGTGGTGGTGGTGGGTTTTGTTTTTATTTTTTAACTTCATGGTTGTTACTTGACAAAGCCTCTAGCTTTTGACATTGCACAATGACATCATCATCTGTATATCTAATATTGTGTGTGTGTGAGAGAGAGAGAGAGAGAGAGAGAGAGAGAGAGAGAGAGAGAGAGAGAGAGAGAGAGAGAGAGAGAGAGAGAGAGAGAGAGAGAGAGAGAGATCAGAGGACGGTTTGAGGTAGCCACTTCTCTCCTTATACCATGTGGGTCTCAGGGATTGAATTCAGGTTTTCAGGCTCAACAGTGAGTACCTTTACCTTCAGAGTCACCCCACAAGCCATCATCTGTGCATCTAATACAAAGTTCACCCTTGAGAATGTGTGACCCGCTTACAAAAACATTGCCAAAAAAATCGAATTTTAAGTAACTTTACAATTTGATGTTGGGAGCATTCATGGCCGTCCTCCTCCACGTACAGCCTGGAGCTACAGCTTTCTGTGACTCGGGTGCAGAGACTACCCTGCAAAGCACCCAGACAGACCTAGGGTCTCTGGAAAAAGCAGCAGGCCACTAGCAGGGCACAGGCCACGGTTCCACAGCTGGCCCCCTCTTCCCTTGCCTTGGGGTAGGGAACTCGAGTTTGGGAAATTGTTAAAACCTAGGATGGACTGCAGTCCATGTGTACGCAAACAGCCAGGCCTGAGAAATCAGAACCATATGGGACTGACCTGCCTGGAGGGGGCTGCCCCTACTCCCGCCCACTGGCCAGCCCTGGTGAAGGCTGGGACAAGGCTCACAGAGCCTTCATGGACACTTCCCCAGGCTGGGACCTCAGACCCCACCAGCCTTGTAATTTGATGAATCGTCAACATCTGGGGCTTAATTACCAGGCCCTGAACTGATAATCCTGGTAAGCCCCCTCATCCAGGGGCCCTGTCCCAATGCATTTTGAGGGCTCCATTTCCCTAGCAGGAGCTGTCAACACTAATTACAGTAAGAAAGCAAGACAGCCTCCCAGCTCTAGTTGAGCAGAGCGGTTCTATATGCATCTAAACATTGCCGGTTTGTTGGTTTGGCTCTGTCCTGCCCATCTCAGGGAAAGTGAACCACAATAAGAAGGCCCCAACTCAGTCTATACATAGTCACACACACTGGAATCCTAGCAGCGGGAGCTGGAAGCAGGAGCTCAAGACCAACTATAGGAGGCTCTGCCTAGGGGAAAACAATAAAACAGGCTAGAGAGATGGTTCCGTGAGTCGAGCCACTTGCTGTCAAGCCTGATGACCACAGTCCAGTCCCCAAAACTCACAAAGTGGGAGGAAACAACGTCCCAAAAGTTGACCTCTGACCTCCACATGCGTGCATACACACTCACACAAATAAATAAACGCATTTTTAAAAACTAAAGCTGGAGAGATAGCTCAATAGTTAAGAATAGCACTGGCTGTTCTTTCAAAGGTCCTGAGTTAAGTCCCAGCAAACACGGTGACTCACAATCATCTATAATGGGGTCTGATTCCCTCTTCTGCCATGCAAGCATACATGCTAGTAGACCACTCATATACATTAAATACATACATACATACATAAATACATAAATAAATCTTTTGAACTGGAGAGATGGCTCAGCAGTTAAGAGCCCTGGCTGTTCTTTCATAGGTCCTGAGTTCAAGTCCTAGCAACCACACGGTGGCTCACAACCATCTATAATGAGATCTGGTGCCCTCTCCTGGCCTACAGGCATACATGCAGGTAGAGCACTGCATACATAATAAATAAATCTTCAAAAGAAGAAAATTAAGAAGGACCAACTCCCAGATAACCTCCATCCCCACTGCCTTCACCTTTGCCCTAGTGGAGACACAGAAAGTATCAGAGCCAGCCCTTGCCATCCGCAACATGAAGTAGATGGTTCCCACAGCTTTCAGTGGCTAATCATCTTGAGGTCCCCAGCAATGGAGCCTCCAGACCCCACAACCCAGACATACTTTGTCAGAAACCCTCTTTCTGGGGGCTGGAGAGATGACTCAGTGGTTAAGAGCACTGGCTGCTCTTCCACAGGAACCAGGTTCAATTCCCAGCACCCACGTGGCAGCTCACAGCTGTCTGTAATTCCAGTTCCAGGGCATCTAACACCCTCATATAGACATGCATGCGGGAAGAACACCAATGCACATAAAATAAAAATGAACAAATATTTTTAAAAAGAAAAAAACCCTCTTGCCATACTTTTTCTCAGTTCTCAAAAGATGGCTCCGTGGACCCTTACTTGGAAACATTCCAATGGCGCAGTGAAAGAAAGAGCCAAGGCCTGTAACTCCAGCTTCAAGGGATGCAGCGTCCTTCTGGCCTCTGCTGGTACACATACACATATTTTTTTTGTTTTTTTTCGAGACAGGGTTTCTCTGTGTAGCTTTGGAGACTGTCCTGGAACTAGCTCTGTAGACCAGGCTGGCTTCGAACTCACAGAGATCCGCCTGCCTCTGCCTCCCCAGTGCTGGGATTAAAGGCGTGCGCCACCAACGCCCGGCTACACATACACATAAGTAAGTATAAAACAAATCATTTCGTATAAATGGCCTCCTGTTATTTATCTGTTTATTTATGTGCTTTGCCTTCAGGTAGGCATGTGCTCCACACGCCTGCCTGGTGCCCATGGAGGCCAGAGGGCGTCAGATCCCTGGAACTGGAGTTACCAAGGGTTGTGAACCATTATGTAGGTTCTGGGAACCAAACTCAGATTCCCTGCAACAACATCAGCAAGTGCTCTTAACCACTGAGCCATTTTTCCAGCCCCAAATAATTTTTTAAAGTGTGCCAGGGGTAGTGGCTCACATCTTTAATCCTAGCATTTTGGAAACAGAAGCAAGTGGATCTCTGAGCCTGAGACCAACCTGGTCTACAGTAGTGAGTTCCAGGCCTTCCAGGGCTGTAGTGTGTGACCTTGAATCAAAAAGAAAAAAGAAAAAAAGTCAGTAGGTGACTCAGAAAGTCCCATGAAGTTCACTCCCAGTGCTGCCCCTGCCAGGGCCAATTTAAACACCGATTCCCTGTCAGATAGCCTGTAGCTACCCCCTGTCTTGCATTGATCTCGGAGAGGCAGGAAAAAGGGAGGCTGACCTGGGACCCAACTTGAACTTGTCGCTTGAGGGAACAGCATGCCTTATAGATAAGCTGAATTCCTGGCTGTCCTGGTCCCTGAGTGAGGCAGGAGACTGAGCCTGCCCGGGGCTTTGCTTTCGATTCATGTGCAGCCCGTGGTTTTATTTGCTTCTCGAACATCCAGAAACATCCGGGAGCCAGCTGATCTCCTCGAGGAAAAGCGACTTCAAGCAGAACTGAGACTTGTAAACAGCTGTGGGATTTCACGGAGGGCAGAAGGTGATGAAAACCTCTGGTGGATCCTACGGCTTTGATCAGGAAAGAGAGGGATCCCCCCAGGCAGGGTAGCAGGGGTCAGAGGAGGAATTTGAACCCAGGCTGAACAAGGCACTCCTTGGTGTTTCTTGCAGGAAATTCAAGAAGGGCAGGAGTAGCTGATGGTTGGTTCCCCGTTGTCTGGGGCAGGGGTGGGTTGTCTTGATGGGAGAGATACCCACCCCTAATCCTGTCACAAGAGTGTGCATCCAGCCAATCTGGGGCTCTGTCTTACCTTCACCAGCCTGACCACATAACAGCCAGATTTGTTCTGGAATTAACCAGTTCATCTCCTAGCTCTTCCCAGAGCCAGGCTTATGCCCTTTTCCAGCCCACGGGAATTCCTACTTTGTAAACAGTCCCTATAGCCTCATACCTGTGTTGTCTCAGGCAGGCCCTGAGATGGGAGGCAGGGGCACCCATGAAACTGGAAACCCACCAACTAGAAAATTATTTGGACAAGCCTTATGAGAAAGAAACCTACTTCACAGAGTGAAACTAAGTGTTAACTCCCGGGACTGCAGAATCTCTCCATGGACAAGTCTACAGATAGTGGACCATGGGGCATCAGTCTGAGAGAGGTAGAGGAGAGATGAGTAGTTTCCACACTAGGAAGTTTCACGGCTCAGAGCAACTCAGCCCTCCCCTTTCCACTTCCACCCTGCTGCAGGACAGAGGGGACATCAGAAGAACGTCATCAAGCCAGGCAGTTCCATCTGACTACAAAGTGGGATGTCTCTTCCTCTACCTATCTCTCAGCCCCAATCTTCAGTAGCCACCGACTCCCAGTAGCCACCCTCCGCCCAGCAGTCTCCTGGAGACACACCCACTCACCCAGAAGGGGCATTAATTCAGAGGCCTGGGGAGATCTTTCTTACCCCAGTCTCGTCAGAGATGATCCCAGAACCACCTCTGCAGGTCATGGCCATGGGTCAGCTCTGTCCTAAAGTTCAGGACCCTAGCACTCCCTGTTTCAGCCTTAGTTGAACCCTTCTCTGGCCACACCGCCCAACTTCCCTCACATTCCCCACATCCAAACTAGATCCGAATCCCCAGGCAGTATTTCCCCAAGTAGTTCTCCCTAACCATTTCCTCTACCCCCAACCCAAAGCTGAACTTGCCCCTTCTTGGCTGTGCCCTGCCAGGGCTCATTTATTATTCTGTCCCATTTCTCCTTCCTCCCTCGTGTGACAGGTTGACATCCCTCATCTGCAAATCTAAAATGCTCCAAAGTCAGAAACTTTTTGAGTGTCAGCATAAAAGCCCAGCTGGAAAATTCTACAGCATGACACTGTGCTTAGCAGACAGAATCATTAATATCATGCAAAATTACCTTCAAGATATGTGAATAACATGCAAATGAAATATAAAGTTGAAGATGACCTTGAACTTACAGATCCTCCTGCCTCCACTTGCTGCCTGATTTTTATGTGATATTGGGGATTGAACCCAGAACTCTGTGCATGCTAAGCAGACATCTACCAACTGAGCTGCAGTCACAGCCTGGAGCTCGGGTTTTCTGATGAGGAATGTTTGACCCAAGCATGCCCTGTTCCATGTCAGGCCTCACTCATGTGCTTGAGAGTCGGGGAAGAAACTTTCTTCTTGACTGTTGTAGAACTTGTGTAGAGCACACATTAACCATGTGTCACATGCAACCATCAGACTATATTGTCATGAACAGGGACAGATGACCTGACTCTAGGATGTCGAGAAACCTGGAAGGTTTCGTGGAAGAGGAGTAACCAAGCTAGAGAGAGTGGTGGTGCACACCTTTAATGGCAGCAGAGGCAGAGGCAGGCGGACCTCTGAGTTTGAGGCCGGCCTGGTCTACAGAGCCAGTTGCAGGATATCCAGGGCTGTTACACAAAGAAACCCTGTCTCAAAAAACAAAACAAACAAATGGACTGGAGAGATGGTTCAGCCATTAAGAACACTGGCAGCTTTTCCAGAGGTCCTGAGTTCAATTCCCAGCAACCACATGGTGGGTCACCAGCCATCTATAATGGAACCTGATGCCCTTACTGTCACATGCCACAGCAGAATACTTAGTCTTCCAGAGTCATCCAATCTAAGTGACAGCTACTCAAGTCAAGCTGGTTTAAGGGAAACCCAAGTGTACAAATGTGTGCAGGTCCACAGCAGCAGCAATACAGCTGTGAGCCCTCAGCACTGTTCTCTCTCTCTCTCTCTCTCTCTCTCTCTCTCTCTCTCTCTCTCTCTCTCTCCCTCTCTCTCTCTCTCCACATGGTGGGTGAAGGAAAAGAACCCCGTTTCCCCCTTAAGAGCACTGTTTGAAGCCCCAGGCATGATGCTCATGGCTCAGCTGGCCTTCCAGGCCTGCACCTGTCACCTTGACAAGAGAGCATGGTCATTGCCCACCCTCACCAGTCCCACCTAATGATGGGGAGAGGGCTTGAGAGAAGAACTGGGCTTCTGTTATCAGAGGAAGGGGTTGGGAGCGGCTGACTACACACAAAAGGCCCTTCCCCCATTCCCTACCCTGGCCACATGGCGTGTACCCTGACCTCAGGGCTCAGGACAGGGTTTGCTTTCTTGTCACTATGTAACGCACTGGGGATCTAAGACATGGAAGGAATGTTCCTGTGTGTAACCCCTTCTCTCTCTCATGTTCCAGGGACCTCTGGGTCTGGACGGAAAGCCAGTAAGTCACCACAACAGAACTAGGTGGTCCTAGGGTAGGACTGCGGCTGTGCCGCTATGGGGGTGGAGTGGCCATGGGACACCTGAAGGGATTGGGAATTTAGTTCAGCAGCTATAGTATAGCAAGACAAAGCCACTTGTCGTATGAGTTCAAGTCCATCTCCACCATCTGCCGTCTGAGCAACCATGGAGATGCCCTTCCCCCTTCTTGCCTCTAAGCATCCTCTCCCAGGGGATGTTAGGGAGTTACGGAGAACCACGGGTAGCACAATCCCTAGCATTTAGTCAGCCCTCAAAGTCTACAAGTCCATCCCAGCTGGCCCTAGACACAGAAGGTCTAATGCATCCTCAAGACTTCCCTCATGGGTAACAGGCTAAGAGGTTCTCAGTACCTGCTTCAGTAGCCCATATTCCACAGGCACCCTCAGCAGATGAACAAGGTTCACAAGGAAATATAAGCACAATTAAATAAATAACAGGGTGTGGGCAAACAGGCAGGCAAATAGGCGTACTGGTAGGTGGGTGGCGGATGGATGGATTAATGGATGGGTGGACAGATGAATGGGTGGTTGAAAGGATGGATAGGCAGGTAGATAAGTGGATAAATGAGTGCATGGATGGGGTTGAGAAGATGGATAGGCAGGTAGGTGGATATATGAGTGGATGGATGGATGGATGGATGGATGGATGGATGGATGGATGGATGGGTGGGTGGGTGGATGGGTAAGCAAATGAGTGAATGTCTGGATAAATGAGCGGATGGGTAGATGGGTAGACTAATAGATGAGTGGACAGATGAATGGAACAGATAAACGGGTAGGTAGATGATGGGTAGGTAAATGGATGAATGCATGCATGAATGAGCGAGTAGATGAGATAAGTAAATGAATACATGTATGGATAAATGGGGGGTGGCTGGGTGACCTATTGAAGAATAGATGGATGGAGCCTAAAATTCAAGGGGCTGCTGCTCATAAAGGCTGCTCTTAAAGTGTTCTGGAGACTAGATGGAAACTCTGGACAATGGCCTCCTCCCCTGTAGAGACAAGGCATGGAATATGTGTGCCCTCTAGGCAGAAAAACTAGTGTATGCACCATTTTCCTACTCAGAGGATGCCTGTGGACCCCTGCTGCTGACCCCCACACCCTCACCTCCATCTTGCTGAGGACAGGTGTGGAGCTTCCAGAGACAGAAAGGGTAGCTTGACAGGCCTGTGTAGTGTCCCACTCAGATGCCCACACGTCCCTCTGCCCTCGCAGCCGTGAGTCAGCCAGAGTGGAGCAGCCTAGCTCACCTCACTCATGCCTGTTCTTTCTCTGTCTTCCTTACCCAGGGACTTCCGGGCCCCAAGGGGGAAAAGGTAAGTGCAGTTGGATGCTGTTCGGATACTATGTGCTGATGAAGGATGCCAGCAGCCAACTCTAAACCTCAGTTCCAGAGTGGAGAACTGAGCAAGTCAGCCCACCACCCCCAAGCCTCCAATTCCCCATCTGTAGAGTGGAGCAAACAATGCCTGTCTCCAAAAAGGGTCACAAGCTTATATACCATATGCTGGGAGGATTGGATCTGGGTTCTGGTGTCCCAGCAGAACATAACAAAGACAGTTTGTGAAGTGAACTGGAGCCTAGAGAGCTTAGAGCATGAACGATGATGGTGGATGGTGTGTCTGTGGGGAAGACACCATTTGATGGGCACAGATGGCAAAGAGCTATCTCAGGCAACCGCTCATGAAGTAGATGGATGGACTGATGGGTGGATGGATGTGTAGGTAGAGGAGCAGAAAGATGAATAAGTTAGTAATTAGATGAGTAAACAAACAGATGGATATAAAGATGGCCCATCCACTAATAGACAGATGCAGCCTAGACTCCAAAGAGCCACTGCCCTTGAAGGGACATAAAATCTGACAGCTCCGCCAGGCAGTGGTGACGCACACCTTTAATCCCAGCACTCGGGAGGCAGAGGCAGGTGGATCTCTGTGAGTTTGAGGCCAGCCTGATCTACAGAGTGAGTTCCAGGACAGTCAGGACTATTTCACAAAGAAACCCTGTCTCAAAAAAAAAAAAAACCTCTGACAGCTCTGGGCAATGGCCCCTTTAGTACTTGGCATTAAACATAGGACATAGGGCCAACCAAGCTTCTTGGAAGGAAGCAGAAGAAATTTGCATGGACATGATGGTGGAATCTGGAGGAAGAGGTGCCAGAGCAGAGCTCAGAGTGGCAGATCTAAGTGAGGCCCTTAGAAGCCGCGTGCCGCTATGCCTTAGTGATGTGGCCACTCGGGGACAACCAATCAGTGCCCCTCGCTACCAGCAGGGCTGAGAACGCCATGCAAAGACACGGGACCTGGTGGCTCAGCAAGTCGCCCAGCTGTGAAGACCTCAGTTTGTCCATCTGTATTAAAGCAGCTTCACAGAGCTATGGGGAGGTCTCATGAGGTCATGGTCTGAACGGTCTTTGTTGGAGGGCGGATGAGACACTGGTGCAGCTGGTAGGTATTGTGATTGTCTTCTTGGCAGGTTCTGACTGATGCCACCAAAGCCATAGAAACTACTCTGGGGCTGCATAAGCCATTTCAACGCTCATGGCTTTATTGTCTCTCCCTAGTCCAGGATTCAAAAGTTTCGAGAGGACACAGTGGAAGCAGCTGCCCACAGGCCACACTGTGCCTGAGATCTTGAATGTCTGAGGTGCAGCCACAGATGAGGAACTGCCTGGCTTCAATATGCTGGCTATGTGACCATGGGCATATTACTTAACCTCCTTGAGTCTCACTGTCCTCATTGGAAATGAAGATTCAAAACAAGGCCTGCCTATTTTTTCCCTTAGAATTTATGCCAAGCACAGAAAGAATGTTCAAGAGGAAATGTGGAAAAATAATGTAATCAGTGGCCATTGATTTCCCTGTGTTTGGTTCCCAGGGTGCCCCAGGAGACTTCGGCCCGCGGGTAAGAATGGAGCACGACCTCCCTCACCCACTACACATGGTTTGTTTAATATTATTATTATAAGGCATTTCTAGCTTTTCTTTGGGGGTCCCAGCTCACCACAGCTTATCCCAGAAAAATTCGAGTGAGACAACCCTTTCCCCCCCCCACCGTGGGAACCCCCAGGTATCCTGTCCCAACTGAGGCTGTTGCCTCCCACACAAATGACAGTTATCTGGTGGACATCCCGATTGTCATTCTCGTCACCATGGTGACCAGACAGTGGAGTTAGCCCTAGTCCCAACCAGATGCTGACCGTGTCACAAGACATCTGGCACTCAGGAAGAGTGAAGGTCCTGAGGTCAGCCCTGTCACCTCCCAGACCCACAACTTTGACAAGTCACTTTTCCCAGAGATTCAGACCCAGATTCATTATGACCATAAATGTCAGTAGCTGACAGCAGCACTCAGCATAGAGACAGGAGACAAGTGCCCCTCCAGCCTACCTGTGTCCCCTGGGTCCAGGAACCTATAAGTGCTAAATCTTAGGAGGTCCCTAAAAGTGGGTCTTGTCAGAGGAGCACTTGAGTAGCCCTAGAAAAGTTGTCCCTACCATTTCCAGAATGTTCTGGGCAGAGTACCCTGAGTGCAGAGACTCAGAGGTAGGCATTAGCTGCCCAGAGAAGGACTGCGTCACGTGAAAGGCTCCAGGCCCCAAAACATCTTACACAAAGGCCTCTTACTCACATCAGCAGTCTGTCATCTTAGAGCGGGGCTGGGTTGGGAACAAGGGAGCTGCCTGGACCCAGAGAACACCATCTGGCTGATGAAGAGAGGGGAGGAGAAAGGGCAAGGCACACAGGCCGGGCTTTGTGGTCCAGGTGGTCGAGCAAGACCCAGCTCTGCAACGTCAAGGCTCAGAGCCCAGATTTTATAAAATGACAACGGTGGGTCCCACAGTCACAGGGTGTTTATTGTGATAACAAGAGCTGGAGCAGGCAGGGGGATACGGCAGGCTGAGTTTCGATGGGCAGAGAAGTCCCTTGTTGGACCATTGACGGAGGTCAGGACCAAGGCCACAGAGGTGGTGAGATGTCTCTGAAGTCAAAGAAAGGATATTTCCCTTACTCTGTGGCTGCTGGGGGAAATGCTGGTTTCAGATGGGATTTGTGAAAGTTAATCTTCCCGGTGGGAATGCCCCGCCTGCAACAACCAGGATCCATCTGGTCCTAAGTTCACCAAACAGAACATTTCTCCCAAAGTGTCTTGCCTTCCCAGGGGTAGCCTGCCTCCTGTCATGGTATTCCAGACACTTGATCCCTAACTCCCCTCCCCACAGAAGGGCTTTGTGACTTGAAAGGACAATTCATCCTTCTCTGTCATGGTCCCCGGAGTTAGCCAAGGTCTCTCCTATGGTTGAAGGCAGAGTGTTCTAGGGGCCCAGGTGATGACACCCCTTACAAGGTTATTGTTGATGTGTCTGTTCCCACTCATCTGGGAAGCAGACACGTGTGACTTCCCATGCATCCTGGGGCTTCCTCCCAATTTGGCAGTGGGTTCTTAGAGATGCTTCTGGGAGCAGCTTTCTAAGAAGCCAGAAGTAACAGCTATCACACCTGTTAGGAGCTTCACCCAGTATGGTCCCAGCATCACACCACCCCTGTTCTGTTCTGTTCTGTTCTGTTCTGTCCTGTCCTGTCCTGTCCTGTCCTGTCCTGTCCTGATCTGATCTGTTCTGTTCTGTTCTATCCTGTCCTGTCCTGTCCTGATCTGTTCTGTTCTGTTCTGTTCTGTCCTGTCCTGTCCTGTCCTGTCCTGTCCTGTCCTGTCCTGTCCTGTCCTGTCCTGTCCTGTCCTGTCCTGATCTGTTCTGTTCTGTTCTGTTCTGTTCTGTTCTGTCCTGTCCTGTCCTGTCCTGTCCTGTCCTGTCCTGTCCTGTCCTGTCCTGTCCTGTCCTGATCTGTTCTGTTCTGTTCTGTTCTGTTCTGTTCTGTTCTGTTCTGTTCTGTTCTGTTCTGTTCTGTTCTGTTCTGTTCTGTTCTGATCTGTCCTGTCCTGTCCTGTCCTGTCCTGTTCTGATCTGTTCTGTCCTGTTCTGTTCTGTTCTGATCTTCTGTTACGGGAGTGGAGAGGTGGGTGTTGGTAATTTGGCACACCCAGCCACAAACTGCCTTTCTCTGGGCTGCGTCAGGTGGCTTTGCCTTGTGATTTTTGCAGTCCTCTCCTACTTTCTGACTGCACTGCCTGTTTGCCACGGCTCAACGCAGGCTTTATAAGTAGAGATCATCGTGGGTACAATCTCCATGTCCTCAAGGTAGATTGGCGGAGTGAGGGGGCCTGGCCTGCTGGTTTGCTGTGCTCCCCAACCCCTCCCTACTCATCCTGTGTTTTCAGGGCCAGACCTCAGCCATCCAATCCTGGAAAGAGAGGGGGAAACGGTTAGGGGAAGAAAATAAAGTGGCACACGCCTTACTCCAAGTAGCAGGCGGCAGAGCAGGCAGTACTCTGTGAGTTCAAGGCTAGTCTGGTCTACATAGCAAGCTCTGAACAAGCCAAGGCTAGTTCTACATAATGGGACTTTGTCTAAAAAAAAATAGAAACACAAGCCTGTACAGGAGTCAAAACTTCTTTCTATCTTGGTAAATCAAGTCCAAGCCAGGAGTACCCAGTCTGGAGCCTCGGAGCTATGAGCAAATGAACGGGGAGGGGCAGGGGTAGAATCCTTCTGGATTCAGTGCTGAATGAAATAGGAATGTCCTCTCATCGTTACTGACTTCAGACAACCTAATGGCAATGCTAATTTTGGGTCTAGACTCTCTGATCAGGGCCCTGGCCACGCCATACTGAGCAGGAAATCTGAGTGGAAGCCCTAGGGAGCTGCCAGGCATTTATTTATTTATTTATTTATTTATTTATTTATTTATTTATTGAGTATGGCCTGTAGTTTGCTAAAGAGGTGAGCTCTCTCCTGGTGAGGGGGAGGAGACGCAGCTTCAAAATAATATCTGAAAAAGACCAGTGGCAGCTCTGGCATGAGGTCCAAATCCCTAGAACTGAAACAAAGTGCCCAGTGGGTGTGGCAGCCCGCCTGCAATTCCAGCTTCAGAAGGCAGAGAAGATCCCCACAGCGAGCTGGCTAGCAAGACTAGCCTCATGGACTGAGCTCTGGCTCTGAGTGAGAGACCTCAGCCCAACGAATAAAGTGGAAGAGCTGCTAAGGATGATCCTGACATGGACCTCGAGCCTCCACACGTATGCCTGCACACATATGTGCGTCCATGTGTGCGTGTATACACGCGCGTGCGCATGCGCGCGCGCGCGCGCGCGCGCACACACACACACACACACTGGGAAAAAAAACTAAAAATAGAAGCTGGAAAGTTGGCTGATAGATGAAGAGCACTGACTGCTCTTCCAGAGGACCCAGGTTCGATTCCCAGCACCCACGTGGCAGCTCACAATCATCTTTAACTCCAGTTCCATAGAATCTAATGATGTCTCCTGACCTCCATGGACACCAGACACACTGGTGCATAGACATACATGTAGTGAAAAAACATATTAAATAAAGGAAAATTAATTTTTAAAAAACCTAAAAATAATACTGGACATGATAATGCATGCCTTTAATCCTAGCAGTCGGGAGACATGGGTAGGTGAATCTGTGTGAGTTCCAGGACAGCCAGGGCCATACAAAGAAACCCTGTTGCCCTGGTAACAAAAGACTCAGTTTTTCTTAGTTTAGTAGCCCTAAATAAATGATTGCCTTCCCCACCCCCGGCACTTCATCTGCATGAGGGGAGACAGCTTGGCCCTGGCCAGCTGTTCACGGAGGCTGCATTAGACCATCTTCACTCTCCAGGAAGTGCTTGCTGGACTCACATAAGGCTTTTTCCTTTCTTTGTTGTCAGAAGTCAGGAAACACTGTGCCGTGACCTGTGCCAGTCACACTGTGTGCTTCGTTTCTTGCAGCACAGGCCATGAAGTGGGGGTTTGGCATGCCTGAGGTCTGACCTGGTACTAACACCAGTTAGATAGTCAGGGATTCTGTGCGACCTAAGACTGTGTGGCTCTTCATTGCCTGCTGTTATTATTGTCTTTTTATTTTGCAATCACTGTAAATTCACTTGCATGCATAGTAAGTAATTCCCTGTGTACTTTTCATGCAGTTGTGCCTAAGGTGACGTCGAGCACCACTGTGGTCCAGCCTGTCAGTCTGGAAGCTGATGGTGATTTAACCCACCAGCCATACTCAGATTTCCTCGGTTTACACGTACTTGTGTGCACACGAGTGTCTGTGCTTGAACATGACTGTGTGAGTATGAGTGTATGTGTCTAACTGTGTGTGCACAGTCAAGTGTATGAACCGGTGTAGATGAGTGTGTGTAAATGTGTGTGCTTGACTGGGGGTACATGAGTGTGTGAGATTGTGTGAATGAGTGCGTGTCAGTATATGTGCTTGACTGTGTGTATGCATGGGTGTATGTGTATGAGTCTGTGTGAATGTGTGTATGAATGTGTGTGTGTGTGTGTGTGAGTGCATGTGTGTGTGCAGGTATTTTTTTCTTCTATGCAGTGTTAACATATATGGACTCGTGAAACCCACACAAAGATCCCTCATGCTCTCCTTTCCTACATAGGATCACTTCCTGCCCTCATCCCTAGCCTCTGGCAACCACTAATTTCCACCTGTTTAACTTTTCCATTCAAGAATATCAGGTGCTCGGCACATACCTTTAATCCCAGCACTCGGGAGGCAGAGGCAGGTGGATCTCTGTGAGTTTTAGGCCAGCCTGGTCTACAAAGTGAGTTCCAGGGCAGCCAGAGCTGTTACACAGAGAAACCCTGTCTTGTAAAATAAAAAATAAAATACCAGGTTGACCTTGAAATCACAGAGATCCACCTGCCTCTGCCTCCCAAGTGCTGGGGATAAAGGCCTGTGCCACCGCTGTCTGACTCTGGAACCCATTTTGTTATTCAGGCTGGCCTTAAGTTTACAGTGATCCTCCTGTCTCAACCTCCCAAGTGCTGGACTTTGCCTGTTCCTTTTTTGTTTACTGCTGGATGAATGACATGGCATAATATGACACATGGCTCAGCCTCTTGCCTGTGGGAGGATATTTTGAGAGCTTCCATTTTGGGCACTTACAAAGAAAACCACTGCAAATATCCACCTGCAGTTGTGTGTGAGCATAAAATAAACGCCCACTCATGCATGCCTGCCACTTTTAATGCAACAAGAGAGGACCAACAGGGATGTTCTTGTCAGAGACACTCTGTCTTACCCACCCAGCACATGTCATTTCCGCTCCTGACAACAGATCCAGGCTTCAGATGTAGAGAAGGTGGCAGCAAGGTCCTATTGGGTCTGTTCCACAAAGGTCCCCTCCTGCAGCTACCAAGAAGCAACCAGAGCCCAATATCAAAGCCTTGTGGCTGCCTTAAGGGCTGTGGAAAAGGAAGGCATGGGGTTGCCCATCTGAAAAAGCCTCTTTCTGGAAGCTAGACCCCCTCACCCTCGGGGTCAAGTCCAGCCATATGTCTTTCAGGGAGCCCAAGGGCAAGATGGAGCTGCAGGACCACCTGGGCCCCCTGGACCACCTGGAGCCCGGGGCCCTCCTGGTGACACTGGGAAGGATGGCCCCAGAGGAGCTCAAGGCCCAGCGGTAAGAGAAGACATGGAACTGAGGCCTCCAAGGACTGGTCCTATGTTGGCGCACACTCTGAACCCTGATCCCCAGAGCCGACTCCAAACCAGCTTTATTCTTAGTAGGCCCAACACCAACCATTACCCAATGCACACACTCAACCTAGACCCAACTCTAACCCCAAGCCCACCCACAGCCCATCTCAGACCCTTATGCCAACCAACCCTTCAGTCTGACACAGAGCTGCTTCCTAGCCCTAATCAGGACCTTGACCTCAAATCCTGTCCCGTGCTCCAGCTCAGACAGTTATCCAGACTCTACCCCTAAGCCTGACCCCATGCCCAAGTCTAACCCTAAAAGACCAGTGGACCCAACCTTGAGTTGCAAGCTCAGTCTAAATCCTCACCCCAGCTCTGACCCAGATACCCACAGGTGAGCCCTTTATCTGCAATTCTCCACCAACCCCTATTCCTCTCCCTATCCCCTCTCCCTCAATACTAACCAGTGTGCCTCAGTTTCTCCCCAAGGTCATGAGAGGCCAGTCCACAGAAAATAGTTCTCTCATCCTAGCCCAGAGACTCTAATTGGTCCTTCCCTCCAGTGCAGAACCTCTACTAGACTGCCACCAGGGGCTCCTATTGGGCAGGTCCTCTCAACTGGCTCATCCATCCATTGTCACATTGGGTGCATAACTCCCAAAGCCTCAACCTTCCCATCTGTGAAGTGGGAACAATAACAACCAAGTCTCAGGGTTGAAAGGTGAATTTGGGTGCTCTACTTAGAACCCTTGCTCTAAGGGCTCATGTCCTGGCATGATGTTCAGGCTCAGTTAATGTGACATCCTTGGGTCACTCACTGATATTTTCACATACCTCCCTAGGGTCCCAAAGGAGAGCCTGGACAAGATGGCATGATGGTGAGTGTCCGGCTGTTTACAAGGCTGGAGTACAGGGGTGTGTCTCCCAGAGGTGGAAGCCTCTTTCCCACTCTAAAAGCTACTTTCTTCATTGCTGTGACAAAGCACATGGCAAAGGAGACTTAAAGTGAGAAAGACTGATTTCTGCTCATAGTCTAAGGGTGCAGTCCACGGTGGGGACGGTGTGGTGGCCAGAGCATGAGGCAGCTGGTCCATCATGGTGGGGACGGTGTGGTGGCAGGAGGTGGCTGAGGCATGCGTCACAGTGTGTCTACATCCAGGAAGCAGAGAGTTATGAATGGGTCACCTCCATTTATCCAGCTCAGGACCCCAGTCCACAGGGCAGTGTTGTCCCTTTTAGTGGACCGTCCCTCTTCAGTTGAACCTTCTGGAAACGCCCTCACAGACATACCTGGAGGTGTGTCTCCATGGTGATTTGATTCTGAATCAAGGTGACGAGATAAACCCTCACACCATCACATAACCACACCAGGATTATGTAGGTGTGGATGCTTGTGTGCCTATCCCTCTGCCCACAATGGGGATGTGGATGGGCAGTCAATGCCTGAACAGAGTTCTAGAACCTTCCTGGGCGAGAGTCTGCAGTTCACTTTCCACCTTTCGAGCCCTGACACAGCCACTGTCAAGGCACAAGAAGTCTGTCCTAGAATTTGACTGAGCATCCCTGCTCCTAGCCATGCCTGCCTCTTCCTCTGGGATGTGGTGTCACCCTTGATAAAAGGAAAATGGCAAGACAGACCCAGGAGTACTAGGAATGCTCAGTGTTCTTAACCACTGAGCCATCTCTCCAAGACTCATATATAACTTTCAGAATGACTTTTTTCCCACATTTAGCACAGTATCTAAGTTTTTAGATACGTTAGAATTTTGTTCCTTTTTTCTTTTGTTTTCTTTTGGGGGGGTTTGTTGCTTAGGTTTGGGTTTTTCTTTTTATTTAATTTATTATCATTTTATTGTTTTGTGTATATAAATCTTTAGCCTGCATATAAATTTGTGTACCACATGGGTACCTAGTTCCCTTGGAACCCTGAAGAAGGCTTCAAATCCCTTTGCACTGTTTTGGGGGCTTGGGAGATATTGTTGTTTGTTTGTTTTCTGTGTGTTGTTGTTTTGTCTGTGTGATGATGTCAGATTCCCCTGAAACTGGAGTTACAGACAATTGTGAAGCACCACGTGGGTGCTGGGAATTGAACCTGGGACCTCTGGAAAAACAGCCAGTGCTCTTAACCACTGAGCCGTCTCTCCAGCTCCCTGGGCTTTCTTTTCATTAGTTTTGGGTCTTGTTTTTGTTTTCCTTTCTTTTATTTGGGGCTTGAGTTCTTTATTTTTATGGTGTGTGTGTATGTGTGTGTGTGTGTGTGTGTGTGTGTGTGTGTGTGTGTGTGTGTGTGTGTGCCTGTATATGTGTATGGGCACACACACACCACACCACCAGCATAGAGGTCAGAGAACAACTTGGAGACATTGATTCTCTCCTCCTATGTGGATCCCAGGGATTAAACTAAGATCGTAAGGTTGGGCAGCAAGTTCCTTTACTGGTTGAGTCATCTCACCAGCCCTGATTTGGGTTTCTTGAGACAAGGTCTCATGTATCCCAGACTGGCCCCAAATTCACTATGTAGCCAAAGATGACCTTGAACCCTGACCTTCCTACCTTCACACACACACCTGTCTAACACCTCTCTTCTCTTGTTCCAGGGCCCCAAGGGACCTCCAGGACCCAAGGTGCGTACTCTGTTGGTTGGCCCCACTTCCCAACCTCTTCTCCCAACTTCCCCAGTGAAACTGAGGCAGTGAGATCAGGAGACCCAGTTCAAATGAGAGACAGGTTACTGTATGTTAGATCTCAGTTTACTCACCTGTTAAATGGGGGCATGGCAGACCTTTCCTACCTTGACTTCACATCAGACTGTGAGGGTTCATTCATAAGACATCTTGGCTATTTGGGTTTGTTGTTGTTTTGGGGGTCTTGAGGGGTTTGTATGGTTGTGTGTTTCTTTGGGTTGGTTGGTTGGTTTGTTTGTTTTGGTGGTGGTGGTGTTTTGAGACAGGATTTCTCTGTGTAGCCCTGGATATCCTGGAACTCACTCTGTAGACCAGGCTGGCCTTGAACTCAGAGATCTGGCAGCTGGGATTAAAGGTATGTGCCACCACTGCCTCATACTGTTTTTAAAAAACAAACAAACAACTTTATTTTCTACGTAATTTTAGGTTCGAAGCAAAATTGAGGGGAAGATACAGAGCTTTCTTGTATGGTGCACGCGCACACACACACACACCCTGCACACACTGGCCCAGCCCACCCCCACACAGCAGCCTCACACCCCACCACCTCTGCCTCTCATGTGTATAGTTTTTGGGGCTTCCCTTATTGTCAGCATCCCCTGTCAGAGCAGTACATGTGTCACAATTGAAATCACAATGACACATTGTCCCCAAAGTCCACAGTTCACAGGAGGGTGCCTAATGCGGGACAAATGCATAATAACTTGTGCCCTCCAGTAACATAGCTAACAATAATTTCACTGTCTTAAAAATCCCTTTTGATGACTAGGCAGTGGTGGCGAATGCCTTTAATCCCAGCACTCGGAGGCAGAGGCAACTGGATCTCTGTGAGTTCTATACCAGCCTGATCTACAGAGTGAGTTCCAGGACAGCCGGTGCTACACAGAGAAACCCTGTCTCAAAAAGCCAAAATAAAAAATCCCCTTTGCTAGGGATTGGGGAGATGGTCCAGTGGGTAAAAGTGATTGCTCTTTAAGCATAAGGACTTGAGTTCGAATCCCCAGCACCCAAAGGAAAAGCCAGGCATGGCTGTGTGTCTGTAACGTCAGCATTTGGAGGCAGAAACAAGTGAACCCGAAAGCTTCACAACCATCTGAGATTAAACAAGCTTCAAGATACACTGCCCCATGCTCCAGAAGGCTGCCCCAGGTGCCCCCCCCCCCCCCGTCTCCTCCCAGCCCTTGAGCACTTCTAGGCACAAAGCCTTCTGGTTTTTGCCCTTGTGTCTGTTCAGGCTCTGGTCCCTAAGGATGCTCACCAGCTGTTTGCTGAATCAGCGAATTTACTCCCATTCACTTGTCCATCCTGTGTCTCAGAAGCCTCCTGAAGCTGGTTCTAGGCTGCTTGTAGGAATTGAGATGGTTCTGACTCAGACTCTGCCTTAGAGGGTTAAGTTCGGGGAGTACCTGCCACTAGTGCCTGGACCAAACAAGTGTGCAGTGAGTCTAGAGCAAGTAGGGACCAGCTGGACCACTCAAAATGTGGCCAACATGTCTACCTGTGATGGCTTCAGTCTCAGCTGTTATCTTCTCAGGGAGATGATGGGATGCCCAGCCAGCCAGGACTCCCTGGACCCCCAGGGCCCAAGGTAAGTATAGACCCTCTTCCTCCACCCTCCAAAGTTACCGTCTACGGTATGCCCCTATCCTGGCCCTTTCACATCCTGGGGCTGTGGGCCAATGCCCAGGACAGGCCAGAGGGAGGAAGCAGTGGGCCCCAGACACCCTGGCAGCAGCTTGTGTCTCACCCAGGCCATCTGTCTCCCCTAAGTCCTCTTGGTTCCCACCTTACTTCCTCCACCCCCTGCCTAGTGCCAAGCTAGGAATAGGATGTTATCTTCACACCTTGGTCCCCAAACTCTGTCACAGCCACCATGCCCTAGCCAGCCTTACTCCAAAATGTCCCTTGGACCAAGCATGGTGGTATACACCCATAATGTCAGCACTCAGAGCCTGAGACAGGAGGATCTGAGTTTGAGGCTAGCCTAGGCTGCAAAGTGAGACTCTGACTCAAAAAAAAAAAAAAAAAAAAAAACAAGACGCTGAAGAAATGGATGTCAGTAAAACACCTGCCTTGCAAGCACGAGGACATGAATACATGAATGATCCCCAGCACTCCAAGAGAAGCAGGCGGATCTCTGTGAGTTCTAGGAAGCCAGAGCTGACTCAAAAGCTAAATTTACGTTGGTGGCGCACGCCTTTAATCCCAGCACTCGGGTGGCAAAGGCAGGCGGATCTCTGTGAGTTCGAGACCAGCCTGGACTACCAAGCGAGTTCCAGGACAGCCTCCAAAGCCACAGAGAAACCCTGTCTCGAAAAACCAAAAAAAAAAAATAAAAATAAAAAAATAAAAGTTTATTTATTTAAGAGAGCAAGCATGGTAGCTCCTCAGCAGTGAGGAGGTGGGCCCACAGCTCCCTGGGGTTTAGTGGCTGCCAGGTTTACCTATGTAGCGATTTCCAGGCCAGGGAGACATATCCTGTCTCAAAAACAAAAACAAAGAAACTCTGGGTGGTGCTTAAGGAATGGCACCCAGAGGTCCCAACATCCACACATATGTGTGCACACATGTGCACCTGCACATACACACACACACACACACACACACACACACACACACACACACACAGTCTCTTGAGCTGCCCCAGGTTTGTGCCAAGACCCAGACCAGAAGGGGATGGTTATGGTCCAAAATCCCTGGGGCTAGAGAGAGACTTTATCTCTATCCCCCAACCCAGGAGGGCCACCCTCACCAGGAGGTCTAAGCACAAGGCCCCCGTGCCTCCGGGTTAGCACTTCTGCTTGCTTTCACTGATAATTTCTCCATTTCAGGGTGAGCCAGGGGATATGGGCCCCCAAGGAGAGAATGGAGTGGACGGTGCCCCAGGACTGAAGGTGATATCACAATGCTCTGCCCAGTACTGAAGACCCCACTGATACTGTCACCCAGTCACCAGGGGACGATGTGATCTTACCCCCTTAATTTGTACTTTTAAAAGTTCCAGAGGTCCTGGGCCAGGAGTCCCCTGTGACTCACAAGCAGTGGTCTGAGGAATGGTGGCCCATAGCTCAGAGCCAGCAGCAAGACCTCACTTAGGCTCAGCTCTGGGGTCAGCTATCATGTAGTCTTGGGCTCCTGGGCCTCAGAATCTCCACTACTACTCAGTGCAGAAGGCTGTTCTTATACACCGGCTGTGAGGTCCCAGTGTATTGACCTGGACTCTTTGGGGAAGAGGGGACCAGAGGTAAGATAGGGCATAAGAATCTCACGCACCAGCAAGCTTCTATGTGTCTCCACAGGGGGAGCCCGGCCACCCAGGTGCAGATGGATCCCCAGGACCCCGGGTAAGCAGCATCCCTTCTGGTCACACCGGTGAGAATCCAGGGTCCCAGTAGCTTCAGAAGCCCTTTGTCCCCAACAGGGGTTCCAAAGGATTGGTGAAGCAACAAGGCCTAGGGGCATCTTGTTTCTTAAAATTTTTAGTGATTGTAAAATTTTTCATAACACATGCCTACAGTGAAAATGAAAATATGGATTATAAAGGGAAGAATCCCACTTGCTGTTAAGTAAGAGCTCTCTCCCTTTCCAGGTAACTATATACTCTTCTAGAATCTTGTTCCCATATTCAAACATTAGTCTTCAGTTTATCATTAGGCATGACATTACCTGCTTTGGGGTGGTCTTGCTTTTCCAAGCCTTCTGCAAGAACAGCAAGTGCTCTTAACTGCTGAACCATCTCTCTAGCCCCTAGTCCCAGATCATTTGTAACCAACTCATATGTGTCACCAGCATCTGAAAATGTAACTCAATGCTGCCAGCAGTCTAGCCTAAAGAGTCCTACTCAGAGCCTGAGGGACTCTACTCAAGTACACCCTGGTTCCTGACATACAGATGTTATTTTTTTAATTATGTATATAATACATGTACCTTTGGGGGTTGTACATGTTAGTGCAGTGCCTGCAGAGGCCAGAAGAGGGCATCAGATCCCTTGGAGCTGGAGTTACAGGTGGTTGTGAGCTGCCTTATGGGCGTGCAGGAAACCAAACTCAGGTCTTCTACAAGAGCAGTATGCACTCTTAACCACTGAGCCATCTCTCCAGCCCCAAGAGGAAAGCAGAGTTAGTGAGTTTGTTTATGAAGCAGAAAGCTATGTACTTGAAGAGAACTGAGTGAAGCCATTTAGAGAAGAATGTACCTAAGTGGTTCAGCTATATATGTGATCTGGGATTTTAAAGCTACTTAATCTAGGACCAAGCTTAGACATTAGGAAACCCATATGCTGGGATATTTTGTTTCCTTGCCCACAAAATTCTGTCCTTGAAGAGACCTTTTCTTTTTATACACTGAAAGCTTGCAGCTGGAAAAGGGAGTTAGAAAGCATAGATCAAAGGACTCCTTTATACATATGCCACAAGGAGGTTGGACTTGAGGCATAGTTCATTTGAAACTTTTAGTCATCCAGTCTGGGATGCTTCTCAGAAAGAGTCCAGCTCTTTTTGCAGATGATCTTGTCTGTTAGAATGAAAACTCCCAGGTGTCAGCCAGGGACAGATCAGAATGGAAGCCAGGAAGACTGAGGGGCCCTCTCCCTCCTCATGCCCCTTGCATTCCCTAGATAGCTATCTTGCCTTGTGTGGACATGTCTTGATGCTGACTATCGCATTCCATCCTTGGCTATGTTTTCCCAGGTCATTATACCCCCTGTCCCGTGGGAGCCGGGGAAATGGCTCAGCTAAAGCACTTAGCAAGCGAGCATGACAATCAAGTGGGTGGGTGAGGTGACCAACACATAATTCCATGGAAGGTGGAGATAGGGATCCCCAGATCAAGCTGGCCTGCAAGACTAGCCGTATCAGTGAGCTCTGGATTTAATTGAGCTCACTAATTCACTACGGTGGAACCAGCCTCATTTGGTCAACACAGTGTCTTAGAAGAGATTTGGGGCAGTTGGGTTGTTTTATTTGGACACCTTTAAAAGTCTCAAGAACTCCCCACCAAAATGAGGCTTTCTAGGGTGCAGATACAGTTCAGACCCTAGAGTGCTTCCCTAGTATACATGAAGCCCTGGCTCAAAGCTTTAGGTTTAATCTCCGACACTGCATAAACCAGGCATGGTAGTGCACACCTGTCACCTGAAGTCTCAGCACTTGGAAGGTGGAGGCTGAAAAATCAGAAGTTCAAGGCCATCCTAAGTTATATACAAAGTTTGAGACCAACCTGGCCTAGAGATCCTATCACACACACACACACACACACACACACACACACACACACACACTCGAATGCACGTAAGCTGGGCATAGTGGTGCGTGTGTTTTATCCCAGCACTTGAGAGCCAATAGCAGTTAGATCTGAGTTAGAGGCCAGCAGGGTCTACATAGCAAGTTCCAACATAGATAGGGCTACACAGTGAGACCCTGTCCCTAAAAAATAAAATAAGCAGTATTGGGCTCTCTGTTTTCTCTGAGAACTGGACCTCATTGGATTTGAATACCCACATGAAGGCAAATCATAGGCAACCTCTCGGGCCAAGTGGCAGCCTGTTCTTTCCTCAGTTGGCCCCAGGCTCCCTGTCACTTCCCTCATGTGGCCTTTAATGAACAGACAGCATGCTATGATGACCGCGGCGCACGAGCATGCCTGTAGCCTGGGTGGGTGGCAAACTCTTGGGTTCATCTCTGGATGTGATGGAGATAGCTGGTATGTTACCCATGATGCAGCTCTTCCTCTCCTGCCTCAGGGTCCCCCAGGCCTCAAGGGAGAACAAGGTGACACGGTGGTAATCGACTATGATGGCAGAATATTGGATGCCCTGAAGGTAAGAGTATTCCTGGTGGGCCCTGGATGCACCCTTTATGTCCATTTCTGAGGGAACAATGGCTCACTATGTCTTACCTATGGGACCAAAGACAGTTTAGCACGGAGATCTGGGTTTCATCAGGTACCTAATGTGGAAATTGGTCCTGTGTGGAGATCCACACAGTGCTGAGAGACTTTCTGTGAATGTGAATCAGAGAGCCCTGAGCTTCCCACAAGCCAGGCAAAAAAGGAAAGCACTCTCCCCAAACCCAACTGTGCCTCTGGGCATTTCAGGAGAGCTAGAATTCCTCATAATTACTATAAGGGACAAATAGAACAAGCCTGACCAAGGAGCCTCGGGACCCACATGGTCTCTGAGCACCAATTCAAAAAGAGATGGGTGCCAACTGCTCTTGCGTTCAGGGAGGGATGGGATGGGGTGAGGTAGTCATCAGAAACTAAAGTGGACATTAGTGCTCAACCCAGCTTCAGCATCAATTCCAGTTACCTCCCACAGGCCTCTGGGAAGTACAAGTTGATGATAACTATGACCCACACTGGTCTGCGTGGTGTGGTGTGGTGTGGTGTGGTGTGGTGTGGTGTGGTGTGGTGTGGTGTGGTATGGGCCTGAGGTGCATGGTATATCCCAGGTTTATGGGAAACAGAGAGCCAGGAGGCAGATGTGGGTACCAGAGTGGGAGGAGGACTCAATGTCATGGTCAATGGGAGTTGCAGTTGGTTATTAAGTGTAAGATGTCAAACTACCAGTGTACTGGGGTGGCCAGGTGGCGTTGTGTAAGTGTGTGAGCATAGGGAGAGCTTGAAGTAGGGAGCTCACTGGGGACATGGATGCTGATCCTGAACCTAAAGAGGGTGGGAAGGGTGGAGAATAAACCCAGAGCCATCAGAGTAGGGACATCAACAAAAAGGGGGACGGCTGGGAAGAGATAACTTGAAACAGGGTCAGAGGAGCTGGGCAAGGTGTGGCCTCTGGGTGAGGGCATGAGTTGGCCGTCTCAGTGTGTTGGTACAAGAGGCTAGAATGATGTCAGTGCTTGAGATAGTGTGGACACATCCTTTACTGTGTCACTGGGGAATTTCTGAGAAAGCAGACAACAGATCCAGACAGTCAGTGAGGTCCCAGGACCAGCAGAGCAGGTCGTTGTTTGGGTTGCATGCTTGGCCTGTCTTGAATGCTAGAAATAGACTTAAGCTTCTTTTGAGGGACAAGGGTGGCCAGTGCCAAATCTTAAGCAGGAGAGTGTTAAAAAGAAAGTCATGTTTGAGGAGAATTTCTCTGAAAACAGAGGGACCTCCAGTTGTGGATACTAGTATCTCCTCCAATGGCCAGTACCCTCTTACTGGCCCCTCAGTAGACTTGAAAGCTAAAGCAAGCTGCATGCTGTAAGAGCTAATTTGACTGGGCGGGAAGCACGCTGCTGGGGACCTGACCTGAGGTGGTGAGGCTTGGTGGGCAGTGGAGTGTCTTGTATAACCATAGCTGGCTTGATCTTTTACATACAGGGTCCTCCTGGGCCACAAGGAGCTCCGGGGCCACCAGGGATCCCTGGAGCCAAGGTTGGTGTAGCTGCATTCATGGGACCCCCAAGTATTCATCTCTGGATCCCACTTCTCCTCTCCTCCCTGCTATGTATACCCCTAATTTCCTCCTGGCATACTTATGGGGCTTAGAGAAAGGGCTCCTGCACCTTCTTTAGACCCTAGTTCTTGAAGAGAGAGCCTGAAACTGAAGAATGGACCTCTTGGGACTACGTGGCCCACAGATGTACCAACCCTTCTGTGGCTTGTACCTGTTCACTACTCCTTGTCTGAGGACAAAGAACCCAGGGTGGGCAGGAGCTGGTTCTGACACCAGCACCCCTGGACTCCATGACCTAGAACAAGTCACTAAACCCTGCAAACCTAATCTTAGGCACCCCAGCCAGCAGGGACAGCCACCAGCTCCAACTGTCCTTCGGGCTGAATACACAAAGAGAGACAATGGGCACCATCTGGGAAGTGTGTCTTCAGGGACCCAACCACAGGGTCTGTTCTTACCTTGGGTCACTAACCCACTGACTGCTGAGGAAGGCATAATTCCTTTTGTCATTTGTTCCTTTCTAGGGTGAACTTGGATTGCCTGGTGCCCCAGGAATCGATGGAGAGAAGGTCTCTGAGCCTTTTATTTCTATGTCAATGCTATACTGGGTGGTGTGTGTGTGTGTGTGTGTGTGTGTGTGTGTGTCTGTCTGTCTGTCTGTCTGTCTGTCTGCCTTTTTGCCTGTGTGTCTATGTGTGTGTATGTGTCTGTGTATGTCTGTGTCTATGTGTATTTGTGTGTCTGTGTCTATGTGTCTATGTGTGTCTGTGTGTGTCTGTGTCTATGAGTTACTATGTAGACATCAGTGAGCATCTTCCCAGGTGTTATTCAATGTGTGTGGATGAATCTTTACTGCTGGGTCCCTAGTAGGAGAAACATCTTGGACATGTCACACAAAGCTCCTGACACATGAGCACAGAGTTGGCCTCATAAGGGCTGGAGCTCAGCAATAGAGCGCTTGCCTAACATCCATGAAGCCATGAGTTCAAGCCCCAGCACCACTACATAAATAAATAAGTACATACACACATAGATAAATAAATAAATTAATTAGTTAGTTAGTTAATGAAAACAAGGGGCTGATAGCCAGGCATGGTGGCACACTGCTTTAATCCCAATACTCAGGAAGTAGAAGCAGGCAATCTCTGTAAGTTCAAGGTCAGTCTGGTCTACATAGTGAGTTCCAGGACAGCTGAGGCTGCACAGAGAAACTCTGTCTCAGAAAACAAAAAAACAAACAAAACAAATAGGGTGGAGCCTGGAGAGACGGTTCAGTGATCAATAGCTCTTGCCGCTCTTACAGAGGACCTAGGTTTGGTTCCTAACACCCACTTGGAGGCTCACAACCGTCTGTAACTCCAGTCCCACAGGATCCAACTCTCTTCTGACCTCTGTGGGCACTGCACTCATGTGGTACACAGACATCCATTCATACACATAAAATAGGAACAAACAAAAATTCTAATTGAAAATAAAACAAGCCAGGCATTGGTGGCACATGCCTTTAACCCCGGCACTCAGGAGGCAGAAGCAGGTGGATCTCTATGAGTTCGAGACCATCCTGGTCTACCAAGCAAGTTCCAGAACAGCCTCCAAAACAATACAGAGAAACCCTGTCTCAGAAAAAAAAAAAAAAAGAAAAAGAGTTGGCCTCATGAGTGTCCCAGAGGGAACACACCAATCCCACATGCTCCCCAACCCCTCTATCTCATAAACTTCCCCTCCAAGGATACAGGAAAGCAGGGTTGGGGTGTCCCCATAGCACCCCTACTTCATTCAGTCAATATTCCCAGCATCCTAGGCTAGAGATGGAAACTCACAAGCAAAGAGTGGAGTGTAGGGTTAGATGTGCTGACACACACACCTGTAATCCCAACACTTAGAAACTGAAGTAGATGGATTAGGAACTCAAGGTAATCCTTGACTACTTAGCAAAAAAAGAGAGAGAGACAGAGAGACAGAGAGACAGAGAGAGGTTGAAGATGAGGAGGGATAGAAATGAATAGATGAGTGGACAAATGAATGAATTAACAAGCAAGGTAGGGCATATGGTCAAACTTAATAAGCCGAAAGGCCCACAAGGGTCAGGGGAGAGGAGAATGCCCACCAATCTCCACTGATTTCTTTTCCCGGTGGCTTTCAGGGCCCCAAAGGACCAAAAGGAGACCCAGGAGAGCCTGGGCCAGCTGGACCCAAGGGAGAGACGGGCGAGATGGGCTTATCAGGCCTTCCGGTAGGTGACTAGACCTGGCGGACGCAAGACCCTGAGGACTTGCTGATGATGGGGGCGGGGGTGTCCTCACATGAATGCCCTGCAGCCTACACAACCTCAGCTACAGAATGGCATTCACATCCCTACAGGAGCCCTTCAGGGGAGGTAGTGAGACACAGCCTGGCAGAAACCACTTAGCTGGGTGGCTCAGTAGCCTAACCCCCCTCTCAGTCCTGGAGCCCAGCATAGCAACCGAATCTCCCAGGGTCTCACTGCCCACATGTAATAACAAGCTTCCAGGCCTGGTGACAGTATGAACTGGACAGGACCAAGAACAGCAGCTGGCAGTAAACATCCCTGACTGTCATTGGCGTTTCTATGGCTCCTGGGGCTACATTAGAAAAGATATTTACCTCACAGCCCTTGTGCACCCCTGAACATGACTCAGCCAGAGGTGCCACTGGGATTTGAACCCTCGGCCTCTGTACCATGAGACAGTTTGTCTGTGCCATTGACACACTACTGTGCTCCTTACCCAGGGCATGTGACTTGGGGGAAACTGCTTTAAACAGAAGAGGCCAGCCCATGACTGTCCTGGTCAGGGAGGTGGCGCTGAGCACGGTGGGAGGGAGGTGACCTTAGGGTAAACAAAAGTTCACAGGACACTCTGCCCTAGGGTGCTGATGGTCCCAAGGGAGAAAAAGGAGAGTCAGCATCTGATCGCCTCCAGGAGAGCCTGGTAAGGGGAAGCTGAGACTGGGGGAGTCCTGAGCCTTGGTTCCAGAGAAGGACAGCCGGAAAGCGGGAGTGGTGGAGCTCAGAGTGTGTCCTCCACCTCATTTCCAGCTGAGACCCAGAAGACTAGGGTCCTTCACCGAGTTATACCTCTCTGGGGGCAGGAAGGGGCCTTGCCCAGGGGTTCAGGGTGTGGCACCAGGAGTGCTTGTAAGAACAAGGGGGATTCCAGAGGGTGGGCAGATGAGGGGTAACAGGCACAGGGTAACTAAACCCATTTCTAACCCTTCCTAGGCCCAGATCATTGTGGAGCCAGGGCCCCCCGGTCCTCCTGGCCCCCCTGGCCCCATGGTAAGGACATTTTAACCTAAAGCAGCTGGGATAGCAAGTGGTTAGTGAACCTGGGTCAGGGTGTGGGGCTGGGGTGTGCACATCAGGTCAAGAGGTCAGAGCTCCAGGCAGGGCCACAGGAGCCAGTGACTAGCCTGATTCAAGAGGGGCTTGGCCTTGAAGTTTTCCCTCAGCCACACAGCCCTATTGATCTGCTTTCTTCCTGCAGGGCCTTCAGGGGATCCAGGGTCCCAAGGTGAGTGCAGACACACCCTATTCGTTCAGAAAGTTGTGTTAATGAACAGCGTGAGGTCCCTGTCTCAGCCACTGTGTTCCCAGTGCCCTAAACAATGTCCCCAGAGCAGCCCTGCCCCATGTTTTGGCTCTGTCCTTTCCTTCTGCCTCCCCCTTCCAGCCCCTCCCCCACCCCAGCGGCCTCCCTGCCCACTTCCTCCCACTCCCCATGCCACCTTCCCCTGCTCCCCATCCCTTGTCCCCTCCCCAGCTCTTACCCATGCACATCTGCGTCTTGACTGCCCACCACCCGGACCTGAAGCCTTGGGTTTGGTACGCATTTCATCATGTCATATTCTTTCAAAACCTCAAGTGCAGTGCCATGTGCCGGCCCCAAGGGAGGCAGACACAGAGTGAAAGACTAGCTGGCCTCGCCTCTTGTCACACAGGATCTAATCTCTCCCTCCCCAGCGCAGAGGCCCAGTGGAGGACCCTGGGTCATAGAACCCTGACCTGGTGTAGTGGCCAAGAACTGTTTCTGATCCTATTTTGTCCCAAGCTTCAGCACACTATTGTTTGAAGAGACATCTATTGACGGTCTTGGTCCAAAGCTGGGCTTCAAGAAGCTGGTGGCAGACAGCCCAACTGTTTCTGTAGCATCAGGGTGTCCCATGTGCGGAAGAAAGGAAAATGTATACACATGCAACTCGCTCTATCACGGAGCAAGCTGGGGCCAGGCCTGACAGAGCCTGGAGACTCTCTCTCTTCCCTCTGTCAGGCACAGCTCAGTCTCCACACAGACCTGAGCTTTCTGTCCTGTGTGCCCCGCCCCCTCCCCTGACTGGTCTTCCTCTTCACTTCCAGGGCCTGGATGGAGCCAAGGGAGAGAAGGGTGCATCGGGTGAGAGAGGTCCTCATGGCCTGCCTGTGAGTGTCATGAGCATTGTTTGTCCTAGAGGTGTTGCATCCTATGCCACCGTGCCTGCTAACCCTCTCCTTTTCCACCCAGGGACCAGTCGGCCCACCAGGCCTTATTGGGTTACCAGGAACCAAAGGAGAGAAGGTAACTTACCTTGAGGCCCCTGCCCATTGTGATCACATATCCCTAATGTCACTCAACTTTTGGGGTTCATCCCCTGTACCCTGCTGAGTCCCTGGACCCCACGGGACGAATTACTATGGTGCTCTGTGACCAGCCACTGGACTGAACTCCCCAGCACCTGAGTACCTAACATCCCATCTCCACCCCCTCACACGCCCTCTGTATCTCTCCTCAGGGCAGACCTGGAGAGCCAGGACTGGATGTAAGTTTCTTATGATTCGCTGTGAGTGATGGGACCCTCCTGTGTATGTCTTCTGCTCTCTTGTTGCCCATGCATATAGCAACATGGTTAGTTCAAGTGTGGCCCATCCCCGAGGGGTGCTGCTGCCTGGCTTCCCTGTGTCCTCGGTGTAAAGTCCAGTAACATGCCCTGGAGTACTCTGGGGTTGGATGCTAGGTTGACAGCAAAGGCACAGTGGAAAACTGACACAACTTGATGGCTCAGAAGAGAATGGGTGGATGAGCTAATGGTTTGACGGATGGTAGGGATGGATAGGCACAGACAGACAATGGAGGATGGCTGAAGGAAGAGAATGATGGAGAGATGGTGGGGAATGGATTAAGTAATGGAAGAGTAAAGATGGATTAATGGACAGGAATGATAGCTGAGAGATGATTGGATGGATGGATGGATGGATGGATAGATGGATGGATGGATGGATGGATGGATGGATGGATAGATGGATGGATAGATGGATGGATGGATAGATAGATGGATAGATGGATGGATGGATAGATAGATGGATAGATGGATGGATGGATAGATGGATGGATGGATGGATGGATGGATGGATGGATGGATGGATGGATAGATGGATAGATGGATGGATGGATGGATGGATGGATGGATGGATGGATAGATGGATGGATGGATAGATAGATGGATAGATGGATGGATGGATGGATGGATGGATGGATGGATGGATGGATAGATGGATGGATGGATGGATGGATGGATGGATGGATGGATGGATGGATGGATGGAACACTGTAAAAGGGAGGAGAGGAGAGAGGTAAGGAGGCTGTTGCAATGTGCTGATGACCAATAATGACACCTTGACACCTTGGCTAGGGCAGTATTGTGAGGAGACAAGAAGAAGCACCAGCTTGATGTTGGTTGCCTCAGGCCTCCTTTGGTAACACAACATAAACAAAAAAAAAATATTTCAAACTTGCTTAAAATGACTCACAACTGAAAATTTTAGGGATTTAACACATGTATCCAGGACACAGCCATGTCAATATCACCCAACCCTCTCCCCCTCTGGTCTTTGCTTTCCCAGTGTGGGGATCACCAGAGATTTGGTTCAGCCTCCCAACAAGTATCTCCAATCAGTAGGAAGATTTGCCTCCCCCTGCTGGTGTACAGCAAATCAACCCTGAGCCATCACTGGATTATAGGAGTGCAGTGTACTCTCTGGCCAGGCTTGATTCCCCTGTCACCTGGAGCTGGAGTGGTCAGTGAGAAGGGAAGGAGTCTAGACAGGTCGTGTGGCAGGGGAGGGAAATGGATACAGAGATGCCAGTCCTCTGGGGATGCCCTGGACTGTAAGGAGACAGTGTTGTTGCCATGGTAAGCAAACATGTGCCAGGAAGAGAGAGACCAGCCAGGCTCCTGTCTGGGAGGGCCATTTTCCATTGATGAGACAGAGCTGGAAAGTGGCAGCTCCAAAGTAACCATGCTGAACCCCCATTCAGGCTCTGGAACAGGAAGCTAAAGAGATTCTGTGCAGCTGTGGGGTGGCCTGAGCTGCCTCCTAGGAGGCCAGGAGCTCAGTGTGGCATCTAAGAGCCTTCTCTGTAGTCTAGCAAGCCCCAGCCTTCTTCCACTCAGCTGGATGGTGACTTCCTCAGCAGCTTGCTGTGGTACCCTCCCCTTATCCGAACAGCCTATCCCCTGCTGCCCTGCCACATCTGTCTCATAGGTTTGTGCCTGAGCAAGATGCTCATCTGCACTCCATAGCCTGCCCCAGAAGATATAAGGGAGGAAACACACCAAACCCCTTTCTGTCCCAGCATCCACCTGAAGCCTGGGATCTACTGGAGGTTTAGTCATGAGGTTGGGTAGGTGGACATTAGACTAAGAGGAGAATGTAGAAGAAACTGAGCCAAGGGCAGAGAGCATAGGTGAGCTTCTCTCAGACTATTGAAGATGGTCACATGACTTTTGGGGGTTTCCTCTGTCCCAGCCAAGCCTGGGCCAGTACCAGCTATGTCTGGCTGTGACAGGAGGAAAAAGCCCCTCTCTAGAAGCTCTAGATATACCTCCTCGAGGATTTCCAGCCAGGAACAGAGCTGGGGCCCTAAATGTACTCTTCCCTGTGCGGACCTGGGACGCAGCATGCACATAGGCTAACCAGCCAGAGCCTGGCCGTTTGTGTCACAGTTATGTGTGGACAAAGAATGATGACGGATGAGAGAGGACCAGAGGTGTCATGTCACAGAGAAGTGGGCTCGGCCCTCACTTCAGGGTTAACTTTTCATCCATCTGTCAGGGTTTCCCTGGACCCAGGGGAGAAAAGGGCGACCGGAGTGAACGTGGAGAGAAGGTGAGGGGTGAAGGAGAAGGGGGATGGGGCAGGCAGGTGGGGAGGCAGAGGCTGTGCTAACTTCTGCAGAGCCAGGTGGCTGCTGGAGCCTGGGGCACCTCACTGGGAGGTGGTGGAGTGTCCCAAGCCTGGCAACCACAGCTATCCTACCACCTCCTTCTGATGCAGGGGGAACGAGGAGTTCCTGGACGGAAAGGAGTGAAGGGCCAGAAAGGAGAGCCCGGCCCACCAGGCCTTGACCAGCCATGCCCTGTGGTAGGTGTCTCGGTAGGATGGAGTCTGACTCTAGCCATAGGTACCATTTCCAGAATCACAGCCCCTTGTGGATCTGATACTCCCACTAACGTGGCTGAAAGATGCAGCCATCTGTGGAGATGGAGGCCTGGCCAGGAAGTTTTAACCCCTGGTTACTTCTATTTATTCAACCTTGAGTGGGGACCCATTGCAGGTTAACCTTGGGGAGGGTAGAGACAACCAGGATAGGAACAGAGCTAGCTTTTTCCGGAGTCTTCAGTAATTAGGGGTGCCCTGGGAGGGGGCTAGGGGCTGGGAAGGGAAGCCCAGCAGACACACAGCTTTGGTGTGTGTGTGTCACAAAGTCAGTGAGTGACCAGCCCCCCTCTCCCACCCTGACCATGGCTGCTCTGGGGTCTGACTTTCTGTGGACTTGGGACCGGGCTGGTCTGAGACGGGACTTCCTCGGGCACTGGGAGAATCACACCACCCTGACCATGGCTACCCTGGGGTCTGACTTTCTGTGGACTTGGGACCGGGCTGGTCTGAGATGGGATTTCCTCGGGCACTGGGAGAATCGCACCACCCTGCCTTCCCTAGGCCTCTCATTCTCCTTTGGCACCTCTCCTTCTGGGATCTTTTTTTCCTCCGGCAGCTAATCTAGCCTCTTCCCAGGCCCTCTGTAAACACACGGCCCTTCCTTTCCTCCTCTCCACTTATCTGTCTCACTTCCTGCTGGCAATAGCTCTTGATAACCCACTAGGCCTGGTAGTGAAACTCCCACAGTTCATTTCCTGTTTTCTAGAAAGCTGGAGGGTTTACATATCACGGTCTATAAGTGGTCCTCAACAAGGACAGGAAAATGAAACACTTGGGTCTCCACACTGAGCTGTCCAGATGTTCACTCCCAGGTACCCCCCCCCAGAGCTTTGGGGAGCAGGCAAACGGGCCCAGGATCAGGGACCTCTACTCGGTCCACTGGCCTCCAGTGAGTTCCTCCAAACCTCTCTGTACCTTGCTCTCCTCCTGGCGGGTCTGAGATATTAGTGAGAGAAAATAAAAAGCCTGGAATCCCAGCACTCAGGAGCTTGAGGCAGGAGGATAAAAAGTTTGAGGCCTCTGCTACATAGTGAGACTCTGTCTCAAAAACAGACAGCCAGAACCTGAGGTCATGGCTCAAGTAGTGACATGCTTGCCTTGAAAGTGTGAAAACCTCAGTTCAGATTCCCAGAACCCATGTGGAAAGACAGGCGTGGTGATGTGTGCTGGCAAGGTGGAGACAGGCAAATCTCTGGAACCCACGGGCCAGCTTGCCTAGCCTACTTGGTAGAGTTCCAGGCCAATGGACACCTTGTCACAAACAAAAGAAGGTGCCTGAGGACCTGGCCTCCACACTCATGTATACACAAATGCATGCATACACACACAGACATACACACAAACACAAAGAGACAGATGAGAGACTGAGAGCCCGCCCTGCTTCCCCAGATCCTGGACCCAGACTTCCTCCATGTGAATAAGCCTTTATCTTAACACAGGAACATCCTCGATGTGGAGGCAAACGAGGGGCACCAGGCTCCCGGGGCCTCGTGATGGGCATCGGGCCATGCCCGCTGGTATGCAGTCTGGCTGCTGTGTGCTGTGTGTGCAATGCTGGGCCTTCTGGGATGCTTTGGGCTGCTGACTCCATCCCTTCTCTTCCTCATTTCTGCCTTCTGGTGCATTCTATCCCTCTTCTCCTCTCTTTGCCTCCTGGTCCCCAAACTGTACCCCAGCATGTACTTGGAAGGGGGTCAGGGTGTGTATCCCATGTGTTTCCCTGTATCTGTGCTTTGGAACAGAGTGGAGTGTTTCTGTCTCGGGGTCACCCCAGGGACTTGACATTTTGTTCACCTCTGGCTCTCCAGTCCTCCAGGCTACCTGAGGAAACCCACCCATGCTCATGTCTGATGAGTGGGTGGACATTGTTGAAGTTTCCTGATAACCCCATCTCCGGCCCCCAGAGTTCATCCTGATGACACTGTCCACCTCCCAGATCCGATCAAAGTGGCCAGGAAGGGCTGAGAGATGCTCCTCCTGCTCTACTCTCTCGGAGACATTCCTGCCTAAAGCCTGAGAGCTTGCAGGGCCCCCAGGATGTCACTTGTAGCAGACAGAAAGCCACCCTTTTCATAGGATCACCCCTCCTCTGGCTGTCAAATGTCTAGCACAGGACCCATTACATCAGAGTGTTCTGTTTCTGCCCGCTGCTCCAGTGTCCCCACAAAGCATCATGAGAGGACAGGACAAGTGCAATGAGGGGACATTATGTCCTCAGATAGACAAAGGAGACACCCAACCCTGCCTCTGTGGAGTCCGTGATTTCAAGTAGCAGCTCCCTGGCTCCCTAGAGCTCCAAGAAGGGTGGCAGAGGTATTGACAGGTCATCAGCCTCCTGCCTCTGTCACTTAAACCTCCTTTTTTTCCAGGGCCCTGATGGCCTGCCCGTGCCTGGCTGCTGGCATAAGGTACTTTTCAGGAAAGGGTCTCAAGGGTGGGCCTGAAGGAGTTGGCATGGGAGAGTTAGAGGGAGAGAGAGAACCCATGGGGACCAGGCACCATCACGCAGAGGTTTGAGTCTCAGTACGACTGTCTCACAGTGCCTGAATAGTCAGGCTTCCCAATGATGTCTTTGACTTTGTTGTCACATGGCCAAGGCTTGGAGCTTGATCCTGGCTGATGTGTGTCATCTGCCTTACTGGTCATCTGGGTCTTGGTTGACATCTGGCCCTGCCAATTGAAAGCCATTGGGGAGCCTCCTGGGACTTATCCCAACTGCCCCACTGAAAGGGGCTTGGAAAGAAAGGCGGGCTACACCTGTTCCAAAAGAAATCATCAGGGCGGAGGTTGCTGGTGGGGGCCACAAGGACCTCTCCAGGCCTGTCCGTCACCTTCTATCTCCCCCTCCTTTTCCAGTGATCCTCAGACATGGCTCCCAACCTGTACAGATCCATTTGGATGTTTTTAACTTGTGTAAAAACAAAACAGTAATATATTGATCTCCTTTACGGGATGCACCAACGGTGGCCTTGTAACATTGGAGAGTGTGCCAGCCAGCCCCAGGACAACCTGCACAGGAAGCCAGCAGGAAAGTGGGCAGGCCGCTGTGGGAAATATGCTTGAGGACCCGCTGCAGGGCTTTCCTAGAGAAGACGACGAAGGTGGAAACGCCTGGCTCAGGTGAGGCTGCACAGACTCCAGGTTGGGCCTGCAATCACCTGATTAGCAGAGACACACGACTGTTCCCTGACACCACACTGCCCCAACTTCTCACTGTCCAACAAGACCCCCTTGGACGACTGCTGTACCTTCTTGCCTCTGGACCCCGCCACAGGCAGCTGCACTGGGACCCTGTGTTCAATGGGGGCAGGTGGAGATTGCTTGAGCCCAGCACTGGGGAGAAGGCGATGGAAGGAACTCCAAGAGGGCTTTGCTCTACCCAAGCTCAGTAGTCTTCCAGAAGCCACCCTGTCATAGGAGCGTGTATCCTCAGGCCTCGGGAATGGCAGGGCTCTGTGAATACCTCAGTGTGGAGCCAGCTGCAGGCAGCTCAGTAACCCCTGGCTGTAGGGTAAAGAGACCCAGATGCACTAGTTGCTACTTCCGGTCTCCTCAGGAACAGAAGGAGGACTTTATCAGCCCTGAAGAGACAGGCCTCTTGGTCAGGACTTGAGTCTCACTGGCCCTGTCTCCCACCTAGAACTCTGGTCAGCCCAGCAGAAACTGGCCACCTAGTAGGTGGTAGAGACACCATGAACCCAAAGGCTGGTCCCTGCAAGCCTGAGCAAAACACCTGTGGCAGAAACCCCTGCCCTCTGAGAAGGGGCTTCAACACTTCTAACAAAGGTTCCTAGCTACCCCTCTGTCCATGGCCTCACATCCCTGTCTGTGTAAAGGTGCTGTGTGTAATAAACCACACGTGTGTGTCTGGGTATGCCTGTCCTTGCAGACTGTGCTGTGTGTAATAAACCACACATGTGTGTCTGGGTATGCCTGTCCGTGGTCACTTCTAGCTGAGTTCATCCTAATGGTTCCTGCTGAACGGGAAATGGGGCTTTCTCTAGGGGCAGAGTCATCCCAGAAACCAGATGATATAGTTCAGGATTAGGAGATAGGAGGATACAGGCTCAAGACCTGGACCCACACATGTCAGCAGGATCCTGGGACCAGTCACATCATGCCACTAAGTCCCTGTCTGCCTTTCTGCTATGCTTACTAAGCAAGGACACTCCAAACTTGTTGCCTTGAAATATCCATTCTCTCAGTTCCAAGGATTCAGAGGACCAGCTGGGTGGTTTCTCTTGGACTCTGCCTCATCCGGTGATGGTGCCTGTCAGCTAGGATCCCAATGGCCATGGCACCTACCTACCTATCACCTGTTTGAATGACAGCAGGATTCTTAGAAAGCTGTGTCACCTCGTATGACGAAGCCTTCAAAGTCACATGATGTCACTTCCTGCAAAAGTCAGAGCTTCATCCCAATTGAAGGGGAAGAAGACAGACCCACCTCTCCATGAGCAGTGTCAATGTCATATTTAAATGAAAAAAATGTGGGAGAGGAGATCTTATAGTCCTTCAAAAATAAAATAATAAAATAAAACCAGCTCTTGAAATCACTATGTAGCTGAGGATAACCTTAAATTTCTGACCCTCCAGTCTCTACTTCCAAGTGCTGGAATTACAGGTGTATACCACCATGCATGCCCCCCCCCCTTTTTTACAGTACTAGGAATCGAACCTAAGGCTTTATGCATGCTAGGCAAGCACTTGACCAACTAAGCTATATTCTTAACCTTTGTTATAGCATCTTTTTTGTTTTGTTTTGTTGGTTTTTCGAGACAGCTTTGGAGGCTGTCCTGGAATTAGCTCTTGTAGACCAGGCTGGTCTAGAACTCACAGAAATCCACCTGCCTCTGCCTCCTGAGTGCTGGGATTAAAGGTGTGCACCACCACCACCCGGTTGTTATAGCATCTTAAATAATGCCTTATCTATAGCATAAGACAGTAATGTTCAAAACTCAGATGTATGATTCATCTTTGTGTAACACAGAGAGCCTAGGACAGGTCAGACACTCCAAAGTGCCTGTGGCCGGCTGTCTTCACTGTATTCACTCCAATACCGAGTAGTAACCACAGCTTTGCCTAGGGGCCCATGTCTTCCCTGTGCATGTCCTTAGAGATGCCCAGCAAACGTGCCCATTTCCACAGATGACAGAACCACATTCTTTGTCTGCATTTAGAAAAAAGCAGGAGGCTGCGTTAGTGCCTCTGGTCTCCTCCCTCCGAGAACAGAAATAAGAAAAAGAAGACAAATGTAGGGGCTCACTGCTATTAATGTGTGCTTTGGAGATGCAGCCCAGCCAGCCCAGCCCACCATTCACTATAGTTAGCAATGCACTCCTCTTTCCCCTTGTTAGTCCTGCAAGGAGAGGGGCTACAGTGGTTGGTGTCACTATATCCATGTCACATATAGGAAACCTGAGGCTCAGGAATGCACAGCCAGGCTGGAGTGACAGGCTCATGATTGGACCCATGCCCTTGGAAGTCATCTAATTTGTCTTCAGAATTGTGTGGCAGTGCATGGAATCTGCCATGCAGTCCCTTGACAATGGGTGGGCAGCAAGTAGAGCTTGGGAGAGGTCAAAAGCCAGTGTTCTCCCTGTCACTTCTCAGCCTGGCTGCAATGGACCATTCTTGACCTGTTGCTGCCCCCTGTGGCCTCATACCTTGTAACCCTTGCAAGTGGACATGCAAAGCCACTAAGTCCTATGCCAGCCTGGAGAGAGACTGAGAGAATGGCTTGTTCAAGGTCCCAGATGAGACAATGGAGAATGCCCTGCCTCACCAATGAGCCTCAAGGACTGAGAGGCCTTGGGTCTCTCTGGAAAAGGGGGCAGTTCTCTGTAAGTCATACAGAGGTGGAAGAGAGGAGTCTGTACTGAGTCCTTGAGTGTTCCCTGTCCCTTGACAGCTAAAGTAACCACCAGGATAGTTGTCCCCCTGGACAGATGGACCTGAGGCTTGAGAAGCTGACTTACTTAGTTTCTGTCCTTAGAAGAGGCTTTGAGTTATCACAGGACTGGGGAACACTCCTGGCATTTGGTGGACAGAGTCAAGGTTAGCAAACATCTGAAATAATCCTGAACACTCCTGTTCAGTGGTGAAGCTGCTCACTGGGAAAGCCAGCTGAGAAAACCCTGCACTAAAGTCAAGGGGTAGGGTGGGGTACCTTTGCTTGCTTGTTGAGAAAGGGTCTCAATATATAGCCTCAGCTGGTCTCTAACTCGCAATTCTGCCTCAGCCACCCAGGTGCTGAGATGACAGGCTTGCACCAACCACCATGCTCCCCTCTATGTGCTCCCCTCTATGTGCAAGCCTTGTTCAGCCCCTCTCTCCTCTCAGTCTGTGCCCTCCTGACCTCCAGTGTCCCCTTGAAGGTCGGATGCCAGAAAATGGACAGAGGACATTTACCATGGGGCAGGGGCAGGAAGGAAGGGGCTTTTCTGAGCAGGAAGATGGACTCTTCAGTAGTTTTATGGTTAAGAACATGCAACTTGACTCAATTTGGGAATATGAAAGAGTTGTGACTGGGAGTGAGAATGTACTAATGCCTCTGAATTGTACCCTTCAAATAGCTTGGTTTTTATGTATATTTTACCACAATAAAAATAAGAAATGCAAGAATATAAGGTTGTTCTTTAATACGGCAGTAAGTATTTTTGTGGGGAAGAGAAGAGATGAGCTATTGGATGATGAGCAGAGGGCTGGCATGTTGACAAGACTGCCCCGGCCTGCAGAAGGGCAATCCGAAGCCTTTGTCCAGAGTTCATCAAGGTTATCGGTCCCAGCGCCCAACCATCTAGGGAGTATCTCTGCTCTCCCAGTTCCCTGACCGCAAAGGTCTCTTGTCACTCAATGTGCTAGTTCTGGAGGCCTTGCTTTAATCCCGCCTCTGCAGCAAACCTACAGTCAGTGTTTCTGGGAGCAAAACCCTTTCTTTTGGGGGTCTGTTTCCTGGACAAAACATACAGAAGGACTCTTAAGTTCCCAACCCTCTTTTTTTTTTTGGTTTTTCAAGACAGGGGTTTCTCTGTATTGTTTTGGAGGCTGTCCTGGAACTCACTCTGTAGACCAGGCTGGCCTCGAACTCACAGAGATCCACCAGCCTCTGCCTCCCGAGTACTGGGATTAAAGGAGTGCGCCACCAACGCCGGGCCCCCAACCCTCTTTCTATCTGCCCACTGCGATATTCTCTTCTTGTAGCCACACGTCAAGTTCACCTGCCTGGGCCTACCAAAAATGTCTATTGATCTCCGTGGTCTGTCTCGGCAGTGGCCCCGAGCTCTCCTACACCGGGCCGGAAAAGACTGCGACTTTCCAAGGTCCCAGTCACAGGGAGTCACGCTTTAAGCGCAGAGGGCAAACCGCTTGGGCGTGCCCAGCCACAGTCCAAAGTCCCGCTCAACCGGAAGACCTGGGAACACCTTCCCGGGAAGGAAATCTCAGGGGTGGGAGAAAAGAGCATGGTACGAGCCCGGACCACCGCAGAGCGCCCCCGTGCGGCGGCGTGAATCACAAGCCAGCTTTCTTGCTCGCAGGTTGCTTGAATAATTGAAGGCCGGGAAGGGAGCGCCAAGGGGCGGGGCCAGCACCGAAACCCCGACCAGAACTAACGTAGCTGGCGGAGGCGGGCCTAGCGCGCAGAGTCTGGGCCCTGACTGACAGCGTGGCGACATGGCCGCGGATTCGCGTGCCAAGGCCGCCACTCTGAACCTGAGACGCCGCCTGCTCAGGTACCGGGTGTGGGCTTGGAAGGCGCGCACAGCGCTCGCCCCGAGTCCCTGACATCCCCGCCTCTCTCAGCCTCAGCTTACTAGAAGCGGCCATGGGCCACGCTGAAGCTCCGGGACGTCGCCTGCCCCGGGGGACCGGCTTTGCCCCTGACAACTTCCTGCAACAGGAGCTGGGCCTGGCCCGGGGTGGGAGTCACGTCACAGACAGAGTTAAGAGAAAGTCTGCTCTTGGCCTGTGAGGAAGACTCTCGTTCCCACGTGGAGAGGAGGCGATGGCTGGAGTTAGCCACCCCAGCCAGGGGCAGTAGGGTCCCTGAGATGGCAAGGAATGCTGAGGCCTAAGATCCAGCTCTTAACATGGGGCTTTTCTTCGGGAAACCATCCCGAAGCCTCTTTCCCCAGGGCCACAGGAACTAGTGTATGTGCAAGCAGACCTGAGAGGGCCACCAAGGCTTAAGCGAGCTTGTCTCAGCAACTTTCTGCCCGTCCTGTCCCTCATAGGAATAAGGAGGCCAGCTATTGTCCTTTCCAGACACTGGGAAGGAGTGGATGAGGTTGTGATGAGTGTAGTCCCCACTCCGGTCTTTAGAGGGGGCTATCCATTCTTTGCCTGTCCCCACAGCTCTTCCTGCAGACTCTTTTTTCCTGAGGACCCTGTTAAGATTATCCGAAGCCAAGGGCAGTACCTGTACGATGAGCAAGGACGAGAGTTCCTGGACTGTGTCAACAATGTGGCTCATGGTCAGTACCAGCCTCGCCCTTGGTGAGGGAGGAGAGGAGGCCGAGGCTGTAAATCTGATTGGCAGCCTGGGTTGAACAGAATCATCCAATCTTTGTGAAGGAACCTGAAAAGGCCCACACCCTATCTGTGCTTAACCAGGAAGGAGGCAGAGAATAAGGCATCAGGGTCCAAGTTCCACTTGGAACTCACAGCAAGCGGCCTATGGAGCCTGCCCAGGCATGACCACCAATGAAGCATGATCCTTGGCCCTGTACGGGGTTATTTAAGAGCAGGCCTTCACGTCTATATTGACTGTTGGCGGGGAACTACAGGAAACTTAAGTATGAATTCAGCCAACTAGGGTTATCAGAGCTGATGGCAGAAAGGAAGGCTTTGGGTTAGAAAGCACATTGGAGGCAGATAAAGGTTAAAATCCAGGACTCTCCCAGCACTCAAGGGACAGAGAGGCAGGTGGATCTCTGTGAGTTAAAGGCCAGCCTGGTCTATAGAGCAGAACAATGGTTTCACAGAGAGACATTGTCTCAGGGAGAAAAAAAGTCACTTAGTGCCCTGAACCTTGTTGCTCATTGGACAAGGAACAAAACTCAACTAGCAACTCACCTAGTTTGACTCAGGGGTTTTGAATAATTGTGTGGATACTGGTAAATTGCTTTAACCATGCTTGGCACTAACTCTGTTACTCCTTAACCCTCTGACCATTCCCCTCCAGCCCAAGGTCTCAAGATACCTCTCTAAAAACACTGATTTTCTAGAAGTCTCTACAGAACCATCTTTTCCTTCTGCTGGAATCTCTCTCGAGGCCTTCCATTCCAGAGCATCATCCCTGTGCTCCCCCACCCCCACCAACTGCCCTTTCCTCTCCTCGGATGGGTTTGCAGATGGAGGGGGGGTCTGGTGGGGCTGGCTGGGTGGAGTCGGCCATGTGATGGAGGTGGCCTCTTGCAGTCGGGCACTGCCACCCTACCGTGGTCCAAGCTGCACATGAACAGAACCTGGTGCTCAACACCAACAGCCGATACCTGCATGACAACATTGTGGACTATGCCCAGAGGCTGTCGGAAACCCTGCCAAAGGAGCTCTCGGTGTTTTATTTCCTGAATTCTGGGTAAGTGAACTGTGGACAACATGCCCTGTTGAAAACAAGTCCAAAGAAGAAAGTCACCCATGTGGGTGCAGTGTAGTAAAGCTGCCTGGGGGAGTGGAGCCCACTTCAGGGAGAAGCCTCTGGGCTGCCTGGGGGAGTGGAGCCCACTTCAGGGAGAAGCCTCTGAGCTTCCTGGTTGTAGACTCCAGAGCTTTTTCTGTTGACTCCAGGTTCTCGCTCTGTAGAACACACCACAGCCTCCCTTCCAGGCACACTGGGGCTTAGTGAAGTAATGTATTTCTTTATTTCTTCCTCATGGATCCAGACTTCAGGTGTAGGTCAGCAAGTTGAAGGGACACCAAATCTTCAGAGAAATAGGAAATTATGGAAGGGTCCTTTTCTAGAGCAAGAATACAGAGTAATGAGGCCTAGAAGCAGTGGGGGTCCTGACTTGACTGTGCCTCCATGGAGATGCTGAGAGCTCCTGAGGTAACTCAGGTAGTAGCTAAGGGAGGAGGAAGGCACTCTGGGAAAGTATGCTTGTCAAGGTTGGTCACCACCAGTCTGGGCAAAAGCCCTGTAACATGAAGGGGCAAGGCATGCGTGGTGACCCACCAGAGGAAGAGGAAAGAATGAGCAGGGCAGGGAGCGGTCTCTCAGCTGTGTTTATCTTCAGGTCGCTAGAAAGCTATAGGGAATTGGGGTGAGGGTTGTTTTTTTTTCTAGTGATGGTTAGTGTTTTTGATGTTTGCTTTTAATATTTGTGAGTGTTCGATATTTTTTGTTGTTGGGGTTTTTGTTTGTTTGTGTTTTGGTTTTTTCTAGATGGGGTTTCTCTGTGTAGCTTTGGAGGCTGTCCTGGAACTCACTCTGTAGACCAGGCTGGTGTCAAACTCATAGAGATCCACCTGCCTCTGCCTCCCAAGTGCCACCAACGATCGACGATGTTTGTTTTTAATATATTTGCCTGAATATATATCTATGGATCATGTGCATGTTTGATGCCTGTGGAGGCCAGGCGGTTTCAGATCTCCTAGAACTGCAGTGCAGACAGTCGTGAGCTTACATGTGGGGACTGAAAATAGGTCCTCTACAAGAACAGCAAATGCTCTTAACAGCTGAGCCATCTCTCCAGCCCCGCCCCCAAAGAGTTTTAATCAGGAAGCTATGCTACCATGATGGGGACCAAGAGTGGCTAGTGTTGGGCATTTGGACTGGGAGAGGCAGTGATACAGAGTCAGGAACATGACCACCACATTCTAAGAACATCCAACAATAGCATTTGGGTTTTAGGCACAATCACAAGTATCATTGCCTCATACAGTCTTCAGTCTCCTGAAGAACTTAGCAGTAGAATTTGCCGTCATTTCACAGATATGGAGATGCATCGACTTGGTAGAGCGCTTACCTAGTGTCACGAGGCTTTTCCATCTCTAGTACTACAGTATAATAGGTGGGAGACGGGAGGAAGTGGGGAGCTGGCTAGGAGATGGGAGAGCCTAGGCTGGGAACTCTCTGTTAAGAACAGGAGGTAGGCACAGGGAAGACAGTCCCCGTTGTCTCCCTCTACCAAGTTCCTTCCGTGTGGATTCCTGTGACTTGATGTTGCCAAGTCCTGTGACCTCTGGGCTCCCTAGCCTGTTTCTCGACAGTTTGACAGCTGTCATTCTCCCTAGAGATGCTTTTTCCTCTTGCTTCCAGGCTCTGGTGCTCACCAGCTGCCAGTGCCACGCCTCCTCTGTCCTGCGGGGCATGTCCCACTCCTTTTGTCCCCTCTGTGATTTCATCTATCTGCTTGGAATTAAATGTCATCCATGTGCTGATGACTCAAAAATCTATATCACAAACCCAGATATTGGAGCTGCAGAGCTGCAGAGATGGCTCAGCAGTTAAGAACAGTAGCTATAGCCGGCAGTGGTGGCCCACGCCTTTGATCTCAGCAAAAGCCCTGCCCCTCCCCCTGAAAAAAAAAAAGAACAGTGGCTGTTTTTCCAGGGGACCTGGGGTTTTGTGTATTTGTTTTTGTTTTTTTGTTTTGTTTTGGTTTGTTTTGGTTGTTTTGTTTTGGGTTTTTTGTGGTTTTTCCTTTTTTTTTTAAGATTTATTTATATATTATGAATACAACATTCTGCCTCCATGTCTGTCTGCAAGCCAGAAGAGGACACCAGATCTCATTACAGATGGCTGTGAGCAACCATGTGGTTGCTGGGAATTGAACTCAGGACCTCTGGAAGAGCAGTCAATGCTCTTAACCTCTGAGCCATCTCTCCAGCCCCTTTTTTTTAAAGATTTATTTGTTTGTTTGTTTATTGTGTATACAGTATTGTGTCTGCATGTATGCCTACAGGCCAGAAGAGGGCACCAGATCTCATTACAGATGGTTGTGAGCCACGATATGGTTGTGGGAATTGAACTCAGGACCTCTGGAAGAGCAGCCAGTGCTCTTAACATCTGGGTCATCTCTCCAACCCTTTTTTGGTTTTTCAAGAGAGTGTTTCCCTGTGTTACATCCCAGGGTGTCTTGGAACTCACCCTGTAGAGATTGAACTCACAGAGATCCGCCTGCCTCTGCCTCCCCAGTGCTAGGATTAAAGGCGTGCGCCACCACTGCTGAGCAGGGTCCTGGGTTTGATTCCAAGCACCTATGTGTCACTCACAACTCTCTGTAACTGAAGTTCCAAAGAACTCAATGAGCACCTTCATAGACACCAGGCACATATGTAGCGCGCAGACATACATACAGGTAAAATACCCATACACACAAAATACTTTTAAATTAAAATAGCAGGGCCTGGAGAGATGACTCAGTGATTAAGAACAACACTTGATGCTTCTACAGAAGACCCAAGTTCAGTTCCCAGCACCCATGGCAGGTGGTTCACAACCACCTATAATCTACCTCAGTGCCCTCTTTTGGCCTCCTTTGGCACTATACAAACAAAACCTCCACACAGACACACATTCATATAGTTGAAAAATAAAAAAGATTTTTTAAAAACCCAGATGCTGGGGCTGGAGAGATGGTCTTCCAGAGATCCTGAGTTCAATTCCCAGCAACCACATGGTGGCTCACAACCATCTGTAATGAAATCTGGTGCCCTCTTCTGGCCTGTAGGCATACATACATGCAGACACAATACTGTATACATAATAAATAAATTTTTATTTTTTTTTATTTTTTTATTTTTTGGTTTTTCGAGACAGGGTTTTGTGGCTTTGGAGGCTGTCCTGGAACTCGCTTGGTAGTCCAGGCTGGTCTCGAACTCACAGAGATTCGCCTGCCTCTGCCTCCCGAGTGCTGGGATTAAAGGCGTGCGCCACCAACGCCCGGCAATAAATAAATTTTTAAAAATAAAAAATAAAAACCTAGATGCCGCCCATGGGTTCCACTTAAGGTTCTAAGTGGCCATTCTGACATCTGACAGTCATCTCCAACTTCATTTATTCAAAAACAACCAAGAATTGCCTTCTCCTGAGCACACTGGCTCATGCCTTTAATCCCAGCACTTGAGAGGCAGAGGCAGGCGGATCTCTGTGAGTTAGAGGCCAGCCTGGTCAGGCAGTGAAACATAGACTCTGTCACAAAAACAAGTCAAGTAATAAAATAATTTTTAAAATAAAAAGCTGCCATCTACCAATGCCTATGTGAGATCATATTACTAGTTCTCCCTGATGCCCTGCACACACACACACACACACACACACACACACACACACACACACACACCACCCACATACTATCTCACTTGGAAGAAACCACACATGCAGTTCTCCCTATCTGTCCCAGGATCTCTCTTGGCTCATCCTCATGGTTTTCATCAGGCAGCCTTCAGGGCCTCCTCACTCCCACCTCATTCCCTTTAGAAATAGCCAGAGGCTGCCTCAAAAAGAGAGAGAGAGAGAGAGAGAGAGAGAGAGAGAGAGAGAGAGAGAGAGAGAGAGAGGGAGGGAGGGAGGGAGGGAGGGAGGGAGGGAGGGAGGGAGGGAGGGAGGGAGGGAGGGAGGGAGGGAGACAGAGAGAGAGAGAGCAGAGTCACATCTTTTCTCTGCTTCATGGTCTCTCTTTTTTTTTGGGGGGGGGGCTTTAAATGTGCTAAGGAGATGATCAGTCTCCTCCTCGGTCCCAGGAGCATGGCCCTACATATCTCTCCACTTTTCTGCCCCAGTTTCCTTCCCTCCATTGCCTAAACATACCAGACAGAAGAGGGCCTGTTGTTGTGTTCCAGAGTCCTAGAAAGTTCCTCAGGATTTAGGGCAAATATTACCCTTTGCAGATATATCACTGACCCCATTATATTGACGGGTAGGGTAACCCTAACAAAAGGTTGCAGACTTGGAGGTTATGCAATAGAAATGTATTTTCTCAGGCCACACATGGTGATGCCTTTAATCCCAGCACTTGAGAGGCAGAGGTAGGCGGATCTCTGTGAGTCTAAGGCCAATCTGGTCACACAGTGAGTTCCAGGACAGCCAGGGGTATATGGAGAAATCCTATCTCAAAGAAAGAAAGATAATGTATTTTCTCCAAGTTCTGGAGGCTAGAAGTCTCAGACCATCGTGTCAGTAGGATCTGTGTGCTCAGAGGCCTGGCTCCTTACCTAGCACATGAATGCCTTCTTACACACCTGACAGGGTCTGTGCAAAGGCCCCCGGTATTTGTGAATCCACACCACTTCTCATGGACATCAATCAGATTAGGCTAGGGTTGCTCCAGGGCCTCCTTTTAACTAGCCTGTTGAAAGGCCTCATCTCCAAATGAGTTCATTCTGAGGTACTGTGAATTAGGGCTCCTGTGTAGTAGTTTTAGAACACATCTTACCTCATAACAGCCTCTACCTACATGGAGCCTCACGTGGGTCTTCCTGAGCACCCCGTGCCCAGTGGTGACACAGAAATGATCACTCTGTCTTGTTTGGCTTTCAAGATACATCAGCTCTGGGCAATAATGGGACACGCCTTTAATCCCAGCACTTGGGAGGGAGAGGCAGGCAGATCTCTGTGAGTTCCAGACCATGCTGGTCTGTTGAGTTAGAGTGAGTTCTAGGATAGCCAGGGCTATTATACAGAGAAACCCTGTCTCCCAATAAAAACAAAAAGCAAATGCATCATAATGTAAGTTTTAAGAGGGCACCTCTTGTTCTCACTCTGCCCTGATGCACAGAAGGCTATACATATTGCCAAGGAAACTGTGCCCTGAGAATGCTCTCAATGCTGAAAGGGCTCCTCCATGGAAAGCGCTTGGGTGATGTCCCAAGTCATGCCCATATTTTCTGTCACAGGTCAGAAGCCAATGACCTGGCCTTGAGACTGGCTCGTCAGTACACAGAACACCAGGATGTGGTAGTATTGGACCAGTAAGTGTAACTCCCAGCCCTGCTTCTCCAAAGCCTGGGCTCCACAGGTCTGGGAGGGTCAGCAGGACTCTGACTTTGGACCGTAAGGGGGAAAGCCAGTGTGGCATGAAACCCAGACCCCAGTGACAGCTCCCTGGACGTCTTGACTTCAGCCTACCTTTCTGAAAGAACAGCAGCTGGTAGTGAAATCAGCGCCATAAGCATTAGAGACCAAAGGCCATTAGAGACCAGTTAAGATTTAAGATGTATTGTAACTCTATGCTCCCACTTTACAGAGGAGAAAACTGAGCCCAGAGTGGTCAGGTGACTAGAATTGTGGCATGCTAGCAAGTGGCCTTGCAGGAAGTCACTCCAAGCCTGCACTTGTCCCCAGCTCAAGGACTTGGTACCCTGTGCTTTGTCTTCAAAAGTGGTAGACACTGGTTAGGGCTTATCCCAGGAGTAAATGCCACCAGAGCCTGAGCCCACATCCTCCTTCTCCCTAGTGCTTATCACGGTCACCTGAGCTCCTTGATTGACATCAGTCCCTACAAGTTCCGGGACCTGGATGGCCAGAAGGAATGGGTCCATGTGGTATGCACGCCCACATCGCCACAGGTGAGTTTCCACCCCCAAGCCTGGATGACATGGCAGTGTCTCTCCCTACAGGCTCCTCTCCCAGACACCTACCGGGGTCCTTACCGGGAGGACCACCCCAATCCAGCAGAGGCCTATGCCAATGAGGTGAAGAATGTGGTCAACATCGCACAGGAGAAGGGCAGGAAGGTAACCACACCCACATCTGTCCAGAGGATGTAAAATCCACTGACAAGATGCTGAGGCCCAGACTTGGTGGCTATATATATACAAAGGTCAACCTGAGCAACTTAGTGAGACCCTATACAAAATAATTTTAATTTTGTGTGCATGGGTGTTTTGCATACATGTATGTCTGTGCACTATGTGTGTGCAGTGCCCTTGGGGATTAGAGAATGGTTAGATACCCAGAGACTAGATTTATATATGGTTGTGGGTCACTATGTAGGTACTGGGAATTGAATTCAGGTTCTCTGGAAAAGCAACCACTGAGCCTTCTCTCCAGCCCTGGAATTTTTTCAAAAGTAAAAAGAAATGTGGAAAGCCTGGTGTGGTAGTACACACCTTTAATCCGAGCTCTCAGGAGGCAGAGTCAGATAAGATTTACTTGAGTTTGAGGCTGGTGTAGTCTATATAGGAAGCTCTAAGCCATTCAGGGCTGGAACTGACTCATCTCAAAGAAAGGCTGGGGAAGGTGTGGTGAGAATGTATCTCAGTGTTAGAGTGCTTGCCTACTTATGTGTGTGAGACATCCTGGGCTCAATTTCAGTACTGAAGAAAAGAGTAGAATGAGACCCTGATTATGATTTGAGTGAGAATCTAGTGTGGAGAAGGGATGAGGCTTGTTAATGCCCAACCTAGTTTTGTTTTTTTGTTTGCTTGTTTTTTAATTTTTCCAGATAGGGATTCTCCATGGCTCTGGAGGCTGTCCTGGAACTAGCTTTTGTAGACCAGGCTGGTCTCGAACTCAGAGGTCGGCCTGCCTCTGCCTCTGCCTCCCGAATGCTGGGATTAAAGGTGTGTGCCACCACCACCCGGCTGTCCAACCTAGTTTTAACATATTGGAGCAAGTATGGGTCCCACGGCCTGGGCTAGAGCAGTGTGGATGGATAGAGGCTCCTTAGAGGAGGTTACTATGGAGTTTCAAAGTAAAGGTAAGATTTAGTCATTCCAGGTAGGGTAGGAGGCAGGACAGGAAGAGCTTCCTGAACAGGCACCTGTACAGAGATGAGGGCCACGTGACTGGGGCTAGGTGGAGCAGGTTGTCAGATGGGCCTAGACAAGCAGGCAGGACCCATATGCCTGGAACTCTACCTAGGGACCTCAACACTGGTGAGGAGACCTGAGGACTGTGCTGTTCTGTCTTGGGTTGCATGCTGAATATATTTTACTGGAGCAGTCCAGAGACAGGTCCATGAGGCTGCCTTCCCAGGGCAGTCTATGGGGATTCTGTGGAGAGGCAGACGGGAGTGTATATCCGGGGAGAACAAGGCCCACACTTACTAGCAACTGGCTGTGAGGAAAAGAAAGGGCCGGGCGTTGGTGGCACACGCCTTTAATCCCAGCACTCGGGAGGCAGGGGCAGGCGGATCTCTGTGAGTTCGAGACCAGCCTGGTCTACAGAGTGAGTTCCAGGACAGCCTCCAAAACAATACAGAGAAACCCTGTCTCGAAAAACCAAAAAGAAAAGAAAGGTAGACTGTGGTGCCAAAGAGGTTAGCAGAACCAGCTGAAGAGCTCTGGTACTCCACAAACACTTCAAAAGAACCACTGTAGTGGCGCACGCCTTTAATCCCAGTGCTGGAGGCAGAGGCAGGAGGATCTTATGAGTTCAAGGCCAGCTTGATCTACAGAATGAGTTCCAGGAGAGCCAGAGCTACACGGACAAACCCTGCCTCAGAAAATAAGTAAATAAGGACCTCCTTCCTCACTCCATCAGCTGTCCCATGAGGCCTCCAAAGCAGCCCTCCAGGGGGATACATAGGGAAAACATGTTTGGGCAAAGAGTTTTAAGCTGGACACAGATAACCTCAGTGTCTGGGTTGAGGCATCTTCCCGAGGGCAGTGTGAGAGACAGGAAGAGATATCCCATAAGACAGCATCTGCAGTAGCCACAGACAAGAAGCAGACTCTGAGATGTGACAGCCATGAGACAATGGGTGTCAGCAAGACACATTACAGGAAGGCGTAGGTAAGGATGAAGCCACATTTTTGCTCTCAGTGAGGTGAGACTGTTGCTGGTCACCACATAGGGACCAGGGAGAAAGGGTTTATGGGGTGAATGTGTGTGAGTGAATTTAGTTGACTGCAACAAGCCCAAGTACAAGGGGATGACTCACACCCTCAGATGTGACATAGCATCCAAAGGGAGGCTCATTGCCAATATTATTAGCAAGGCACACTGAACTCTGTCTCATCCACAGATTGCAGCCTTCTTTGCTGAGTCTCTACCCAGTGTGGCTGGGCAGATCATTCCCCCTGCTGGCTACTTCTCCCAGGTGGCAGAGTGAGTAAAGGGGCAGGCAGGCTCTACGCAAAGGTGAGCAGGCTTTTAATTTTTTAATTGGGTTTCTTGAGATCTATTCCAAATTCCTATAGCCTAGCCTGCCTCCCTGAAGGATCTGAAACAAAACCCTCAAAGAAATAATGGCCCAGATAAGGCCAGCCATTTGCCCAAAGTGAGACACAGCACCCCACCCCAGGACTTCTCAGCTATGGGTCTCTCTCACCACAACCCTGTCTGCTATCTATTCTCCTTCTCACCACAACCCTGTCTGCTATGTATCCTCCACAGGCATATTCGCAGGGCCGGAGGGCTCTTTGTTGCAGATGAGATCCAGGTTGGCTTTGGCCGGGTAGGCAAGCACTTTTGGGCCTTCCAGCTGGAGGGGGAAAGCTTTGTCCCTGACATTGTCACCATGGGCAAGTCCATCGGCAATGGCCATCCTGTTGCCTGTGTGGTCACTACCCAAGCTGTGTCAAGAGCATTTGAAGCCACGGGTATAGAATACTTCAACACGGTGAGCAAAGCTGCAGGGCAAATGCTCTATTAGTTGCCACTCGATCACCATGTCCTTAGTCCGTGGAGGCTCCAGGGCTTTTCACTGTGCCTAGCACAGATTTCTAAAATGCCATCCTCCAGGAAGCTACATCAGTTTTGTTTGTTTTGTGTGTGTGTGTGCAACAGACAGACAGACAGACATTAAGAGACTCACTGGGTAGTCCTGAGTGGCCTCAAACTCAGAAATCCACCTGCCTCTGACTCTTAAGTGCTGAATCAAAGTTGTGTGCTGCCTCACTTGGCCCAGGTCAGATTTTTTTTAAATACTGTCAAACATTTTTCAAAATTAGTATTAACCCAAATGCTATCACAGAATAAAACACACAGAATGCAAGACCCCTTTCCTTCCGGCAGAAGCTGCCTACCTGTGGCAGATGCTACAGTCAGAAAGTTGAAGAAGCTGAATGAGAGGAGTGTTTTGGTTAGCTTTGGAGACAGGAAGTCTACAGCATGTCGTGGAGGAAGGATGGCTCCCTGTCCTTGGAGCACTGGCCAAGATTTTCCCGAAAGGAAGCTCACATACACCCAACATAGGTGATTCTGAGGCTGTAGGTGCAGGGTGGGAGCAGGAGCAGGTCCTCAGCCAGGGCCTCCTCCTCCCATTGCAGAAACAGAGTCCATGACCCTGAAGACAGCAAGGGGTGTGTTGCTTGGCTTTTTGTCTTTTGTTTCAAAGTGCTGGTGATCAAACCCAGGCCTATTACTGCTATGCAAACACTTTGCATGGAGGTACACCTGACTCCCAAGGAAGAATTTTCTTCATAGAAAGATGAGGTCTAACTACTCTTTGGAAAAATCTCTTGACACCAGCACAGAGAACAAGGTGTAGTCAGGAAACTGAATCTGGCCAGAAGCAGAAAGGTCTTGGGTGCTCACCATAATTTCCACAAAAAACCATTTGAATTTTTTTGTTTTGGTTTGGTTTTTTGAGACAGGGTTTTTCTGTGTAGTTGCCTGTCTCCCAAGTGATGAGACTAAAGGCGTGTGCCACCATGGCCTGGCCTGCCATTTAAACTTTGAAGGAAGTCAGCACTTGGCAAGATGTCAGAAAGGCAATGAGGGTCAGTCTGAGGAGGGGAGTGACATCTGCTCTGGTACTTTAGGAGCCGTTACTCTGCCCAAATAACAGACAGCCTCTGCCCTGGGTGGGCCTGATGTCAGGGCAAGAAACACTCCTAGACTCAACTGGGACACTGGAGAGCCTAGCTTAGTAGACACAGTATAGGATGGTCCACTGTGAGAATACAAGGGACATTCCAGGCAAGTAGACACAGGGCTGAGAGACAAGTTAATGGAGACAGATATCAAGAGCAGAGTCTGGAGGTGAGCCGCAGTTGATGTCCCTATATAGCCCTCTTCTAACCAGCTGGTTGCTTGGCTCTTTTTGCTAAGGTTTTTACATTTATTTATTCATTTGTGTATGGATACATACGCAGCTACTCATGTGGAGGTCAGAAGACAACTTTCAGGAGTCATTTGCTCCTTCCATCATGAGCTCTGGGAATCTAATTCAGTCCACTAGGTTTGACAACCGGTACCTTAGGCCACTGAGCTATCTCACCAGCTCTATTTGGTTACTTACAAACCCATGAGCTGTCACCTCAGATAAAAAACGAGGATCCTGGGCTGGAGAGATGGCTGTCAGAGGTCCTGAGTTCAATTCCCAGCAACCACATGGTGACTCACAACCATCTCTAATGAGGTCTGGTGCCCTCTTCTAGCATGCAGGCAGTAGACCTAATAAATCTTTAAGAAAAGGGGGGATGGATCCTTGCATCTATCCATCCAGATGTTTGTCCCTTCACTAATGATTCTGAACCATGTTTTTTTTGTTCTAGTTGCTCTCATGATGCACATTAACTCTAGGGATTTTGTGAATATTTTTCACCTGACATTATATTACCAAGAACCAAATATATTGTCACTCGCTTGCTTTTCCTGCTGATGCACTCTGAGGCTGTTCTTATGAACAGTACTACAATCTGTTCTCCATATGCAGAAAGATCAGTTACAAATTAACCCAGAAGTGGAATTTCTGGACCAGAGGGTGTGTCCACACTCAATTTAAAAGATAATGACGGAGCCGGGTGTTAGTGGCGCATGCCTTTAATCCCAGCACTTGGGAGGCAGAGGCAGGCGGATCTCTGTGAGTTCGAGGCCAGCCTGGTCTACAAAGTGAGTTCCAGGACAGCCTCCAAAGCCACAGAGAAACCCTGTCTCGAAAAACAAAACAAAACAAAAAAACAAAAAAAAAAAAAAGATAATGACGTTTTCCAAAGTAGTTCACAGGTCAAAATAGCTTACTAGTAGTGTATTGTTTGGGGTTTGTTGACTTGTGAGAGGGTCTTACTGTGAAAAGCCCTAGCTGGCCTGGTACTGAATATATAATCCATCTGACTTGAAACTGATGGCAATCTTCCTGGCCCAGCTGAGTGCTAGGACTACACAAATTCACTTCCATGTTCCACTTCTCATCAACACTTAACATTTTGCCAGTTAGCAGTCAGTGGTGGTGCACGCCTTTAATCCCCTCACTCTGGAGGCAGAAGTAGGCAGATCTAAGTTTTAAGGTCAGCCTGATCTACAAAATGAGTTCCAGCACAGCCAGACTGTTTCACAGAGAAACCCTGTCTTAAAAAAACAAGAAAAACATTTTGCCAGTCAAGGAAAATATACAATGGTAATCCATATGGTTTTGATATGCTGTTCCCCAAATCCCGATTTTGTGAAGTACCTCTGTTTTTTAGTTTTAATAGATTTTATGTACCCTGTTGTGTGCACACAAAAGAGGACACCTTGCAGGAATCAGTTGTCTCCTTCCACCAATGTGGGTCCCAGGGATCAAACTGGGCTTCAGGATTGTAGAGACGATCCTTACCTGCTGAGCCTCTTCCACAGTCCTCTTCCTGGTTACTGTCCAATGTGTTCCCTCTTCTGTGAAGTGCTAGTTTGTGTCTTTTTCCATTCTTTAGTTGCTAGTGCTTGTGGAAATTTGTGTAAATGCATTGTCTGTCTGTTTCTGTATGAAAGATATACACATTCCTAGATTGAGATTAGTGTCCTGCCAGTGGTGTATACTATGCATATGTGCATCCAATTGGCAGAACTCTTTACTTCCTTTATGTATTTACGAGAAACCACAAAAATATTATCAGTCATCTCTATTTTGGTTTTGAGACAGAGCTCAGTGTGAAGCCCTAGGTAGACCAGCTAGATTCAAACTCATTGAGATCCTCCTGCGTCTGCTTCCCAAGTTCTGGGGTTAAAACCACGCACCTCCATGCTACTTGGTACCTGGATTCCAGGGACCAAGCTCTCATCATCAGATTTGCACAGCTGGCTCTTACATACTGAGCTCCCTGGCCATCTCACTGGCCCAAAATTTTTTACTATTTTATATGAAACCAGATGTGGTGGTGCACATCTTTAATTCCAGCACTCAGGAGACAGAAGTAAATGAATTGCTGAATTCAAGGCCAGCCTGGTCTATATAATAGTGAATTATAGGCCGGGCATTGGTAGTGCACACCTTTAATCCCAGCACTCAGGAGGCAGAGGCAGGCTGATTTCTGTGAGTTCAAGACCAACCTGGTCTACAAGAGCTAGTTCCAGGACAGCCTCCAAAGCCACAGAGAAACCCTGTCTCAAAAAAACAAAAAAAAAAATTTAGATGATCCAAATTGTCTAATTTTTTTTGGTGGTTGTTGCTTGTACTTTTGAATACATATAGGGCACTAAGCATGTTGCCCAGTGTACGAAAATGCTTAGCTTATGTCTACAATGTCTGTGGGCTGACGTGTATGTAGCTCAGTGGTAGAGCATATATTTAGCAGGCAGGCGCAAGGCCCTTGGTTTGATCCCATCAGCCCCACAAAATACATCTTTATAGATCAGGGCAGTGCTGGAGCCCAAATTCTGTCACTAAGCTATATCCCTTAGGTTGTGTCTTATTCTCCTCCTAAACAATTTAAAGGGCTAACAAGATAGTTCAGTTCATAGTGTAGTAGTTTGCCCTGCAAACCTGAGGACCAAATCAAATCCCAGAACCCGTTTAAAAAGATGGGCTTTAGTAACACAGGCCTATAATCTCAAAGTTAGGAGGCCGAGTGTGGAATCCTGGGCTTGTGGGACAGCCAGCAAGTCTTACTGGTATGTTCCAGGTCCTAGTGTCTCCTAAGAACATCTACCACACCCAAGGTTGGATTAACATCTGACCTCTGCACCCATCCATATAGACCCGCACCTGCACCCGCACCCAATCGTTGTGAAACGGTTTTACAATACAGCCCTGGTTGGCCCGGAACTATGTAGACCAGGCTGGCCACAAACTCAAGAGCTCCACCTGTTTTTGCCACTTTTGAGTGTCGCTGGACAGTAGAGGTGCACGCCTTAATCCCAGCACTCAGGAAGGCAAAGGCCAGACTGGTCTACAGGGTAAGTTCCAGGACAGCCAAAGATGCTACACAGAAACCCTTACTGGAAAAATCCACAAGGGAAAGAGGTATGAGACACTAACCACCCAGCCAGGCCCTACTTCCTAATACCATCATAATGGGGTTATGATTTCTGCATACAACGAGAGACACATAGTCCATTCTACCAGGCTCTTGCAGCTTTTTCAAATTATGCTTTTCTATCTTCTAAAAGTCATTTTTTTTCCTTTTTTATTAAGTTGGCTTGTTTACACAGGTTTGAGGCTCTGGCTTGATTTTGGCACTAGGGAGGATTATCATTGTTGCTAAAGCTATCCCCCAAACACCTGGGCTCAAACAAGCCCACTTCAGTGTACAGGTTTTGTAGTTCGTTACTTTGCATATACTGGGGGGAGTTGCATGTGTTCCACAGCACACATACAAGTCAGAGGATGTTATGAAGTCGGTCCTTGCCCTCTCACTCTCTCAGGTTCCAGTCATCAGACAATCCTAGCAGGGACTTCACCTTACAAGCCATCTTGGTTTTTACTGTATGGTATGCGCTGCGTGAAGGTCAGAAGAGGGTGGTGCTGATGTAGTCTTCTACAGGAAGAAGAATCAGGTCCCCTACTTAAGGGGTTAAAGGCCAGCTTTGAGTTAAATAGTAGGGATAAATAGTAGGTAAGACCATTTGCTACTGTACATGTGAGGGCATAAATTAATCTCTAGCGTTGGTGTAAAAGGCTGGGCAGAACTGTAGGAATCTAATCCTAGCAGTGGAGATGGGTGGAGGCAGGTGTTGAAACATTGAGCTTTCATATTCAGACTTGACTATGGTAGTCATGAAGAAAGCTGTAGAAGACATGATTTCTCTGTGTATCCTTGGCTGTCCTGAACTAGCTTTGTAAACCTGCTCCCCAGTGCTGGAATTAAAAGGTGTATGCCACCACTGCCCGGCTTAGGCAGAAACTCCTAATTAAGTCAATCCCCACTTTCTGCTTATGTGGCTTTTCAAGATTTGTGTGGGTCTTACCCATGTCTTTTGTGTACCGTGTACATGCCTGGTGCCCATAGGTCAGGAGAGAGGCTGGACTAGTTCTAAGTCTCTTGATTACCTTATACGTGGTTGAAGACTCCCAGTAGACCAGTTTATGAAAAGAACAGCCCTAAATGTGAAGACTTTGGGCCTATAGCCTTCCCAATTGTGGCAATTCCATGGGATTGTGGTCCACTTGGCAGAGCATCTGACATTGCTGTCCCCTGGTTCAGTTTGGTGGCAACCCAGTGTCCTGTGCTGTGGGGCTGGCAGTCCTGGATGTCTTGGAAACAGAACAACTCCAGGCTCATGCCACTAATGTGGGCAGTTTCCTAATGGAGCACCTCAGCCAGCAGAAAGCCAAGCACCCTATCATTGGAGATGTCAGGTAAAGTTCTGGAACCAACAGGCATTAACCAAATACTTGCTAAGGGTTCAGCATTGTTCTATCTTCCTACCTTGGGATAAAAACCATCTATGTTGTCTCTGGAAGGAACTGGGATTCTGCGGATCCTGAGCCTTTCTCCAACCCCATTAGGATCAATCTCTCCAGGGTGAAGGGGGCAGCTCAGGCCAGGGCAAAGTGAGGCAGAGACCATAGATATAAAGATGTCAAATCCTCCAGGGGCACTGGACTCTTCATTGGTGTGGATCTGATCAAAGATGAGACCTTGAGGACACCAGCAACTGAAGAAGCAGAATACCTGATCTCCAGGTATTTTTTTTTTCCTGTGGGTTCCTGTGTGGCCTATAGCAATGAGTCTGCAGCTTTCTGGGTCCTAATCCTTGATTGAAAGCCTATAGGAGCCAACCTGAGACATCCCACACCTAACATCAGACTTATGCCAACCATAAAAATTCCTGAGTTTGAATGTGCCTTTATTCATATTGTAAGATGTGTTAAATTTACCTAGTCAGTAGTAAATGGCCTCAGCTATAGTATCCACTCCAGTGGGGGAATCAGAGATTGTCAGGTATAAAAGCCAGGGCCCAGGCTAGTGTTCTTAACTGAGTCATCCTAAGCATGGTTGGGTTTTGCCCTGGGTCTGATCCAACTTTTTCTCTCTGGGACAAAGACTGGGGAATCAAAAAGAATGTAATCATTTTATACCACTGAAGTCATCAGCACCTGGACTAGGTAGATAATGAGCTGGGTGGACATGGTGATGATGTGACAGCTGGATTACTATAATCAGAGCCTTTAAAGCCTGGTCCACAGGTGAGTTCAAGGCCAGCCTGGGCAATTTAGCAAAACCTTATGGAACTTTAGGACATCCTTAATCCCAGCACTCAGAAGCAGAGGTTTACTCTTGAGCTGGAGGCCAGCCTGAGACAACCTGAGCTACATAAGAGTGGCAGGTTTGAGCCAGGCGTTGGTGGCGCACGCCTTTAATCCCAGCACTCGGGAGGCAGAGGCAGGCGGATCTCTGAGTTCGAGGCCAGCCTGGTCTACAAAGTGAGTTCCAGGACAGTCTCCAAAACCAGAGAAACCCTGTCTCGAAAAACCAAAAAAAAAAAAAAAGTGGCAGGTTTGGCACAATGGACAGTGTACCTTGGGTAGGGACCAACTAATTGGGTGCCTACCTGTTCAAGGTTATCTTCAGAGACAGTTAAGACAGAGAACCAAGACTTTTAAAGTGTTTTGTTCTTACAGGCTGAAGGAGAACTACATTTTATTGAGCACTGATGGCCCTGGGAGGAATGTCCTGAAGTTCAAGCCTCCAATGTGCTTCAGCCTGGATAATGCACAGCATTTGGTAGCAAAGCTGGATGACATTCTAACTGGTAAGCTCGAATAGAACTCAACTAGCATGTATCAGGCCCTGGAGTCTGATCCTCAATACCACATACATAGACGTAATTTGAACAGTGGGATGAACATGGCGGTAACCACTGGTGATAACAGCATTTGGTAGGTGGAATAGGGTGAGATCACATCCAAGATAATACTGGGCTGCCTTAGGTTAAAAAAAAAAATCCTCAAGTCAGGCCAGGCCAGTGGTGCATATACCTTTAATGACTAGAACTTTATCTTCAAAAAACAGGGTACCCTCAACTGCTGAGTGACTAAAATGAATGGCTGACTACAATGAAATTCTCCCAGTAACCTCTAAATCACTCAAGGTTAATCAAAAGCAGCCCAAGGTCTCCCTCTATTTAAAGAAACTACCAACTATACACCAAAGTGGTTGTTCTATGAAAACACCAGCAAGGAACCTCTATCCCTGTCACTTAAGTGTTAATTAGTTAAACCCAATCCCTAGTGGATGTTTCAAACTGGTTCAGCTCTAGGAGTTGTATGAATGATTATGGACTTAACTAGAAACAGAACTGCTTTGGGCTCACACATGGGACTATCTGTGTTAGGGAAATTGTGGGACACGCCTGGGTAGGGATTCCAACTATCATACCAAGCACCCTATAACCTAACTGGGGAATAATGTAGGGTAGATCTGTGGTATTTTTTTCTAGATATGGAAGAAAAAGTAAGGAGTTGTAAAACACTCAGGATCCAGCCCAACTCAGTCAAGCACCCTTCAGGTAAGCGGGACTTATGTTTGGCCCACCTCCACCAGGAGATACACCAACTTCAACTTGCATTTGCTTGATAACTGAGTAAGAAACTAAGGATCTAGAGCATAATGCTTGTAAGATGTTCTCTAGATATAGAGGCTAAGGAAACAAAATGGTAAAAAGGTCAAGTGGGGAAACAGCTGAAGGACCCCTGCTACAGGAGACCCTAGTCCCAGAGCATCTATTACCTCCAACACTGGGCAAGGTCTCACAGAGCACCCAGGCGTGGGGGTTTTTTAATTTTTATTTCAAAAGCTCGGATAGCTTCAATATCCAGGTCGTGGCAAAATCAGGACACGTGTAAAATACCTTACAATACATTAGATTCCCAAAAGGTACCAAAAAGTACAGTAAAATTAACACTTCCATTACTGGAAATGTATGACACAAATAATATAAAATTAAAAGGTGAAAAAGGTGACACTGGTTTCCTAAGATACAGTTTACTTTACAACCAGGGTCCACAGGTCCAGGCTGCAGAGCAGCAGCAGGAAGCAGACCCTCCAATCTAGTACAGGGTAACCTGGTAATAAAAATCAGCCCCCCATGCTGCTCTGGCCTCTGAGACGCCACACGCTGCCTACAACTAGAGCTCTGGAATAGTAAACAGGAGAGTGATTTCCGGGGGGAAATTTTAAATAAGATGCACATGGGACAGGCCATAAAAGTTTGCCAAGTTAAATTTGGTACATAATTGTGTTCACTCCGCGTCCAAACAAAGCGTGTGCGGTCGTCAGTCGGCCGCTCCTGCTGCCTCTCAGTATGGCTTGTAGTTATTCTGATGGCCACCACGTCGCTGGCTCTTCCCGTAATTTGTACTACCCTGACCTAGGAATAAGAACAATATTGTGGCTACTACTTAACTGTACATTTTTACCCAGTGCCAGGCGCTTGCCACATCCTCACCATGTAGCCTCTCTTCACAGCAACACCAGCTTCTCATCTTACTGAGAAGGCTGAACAGAGGATAGAGCTCTATGTGGTAGCTCCAGTGCCTGAACCAGGCCTGTCTGACTCCAAAGCCCCTGCTGCCAGCGGCCTCTGCACTATCTGACCTGCCTCCCCTAGGAGGAAGTAGATGGGGCCTCCCTCTCCTACTTACTGTAGTCGTAGCCGGGGCCGTAGCCGTAATAGCCATAGGGCGAGTAGTCGTAGCCGCCATAGCCGGGCCCGTAGCCCTGCTGGTAGCCGTAGCCCTGGTTCCAGTAGTTGCCGTAGCCCTGATTCCAACTCTGACTCTGACCTGTGGGGGGAGCAGGGCACAGGGGCCCATGGACCATTTAGCACACGCAGGAGCTAGGATGGAGGAAATCCTGCCCTTTGGGTGGCGGGGTTACTATGGCAACTCAGGTAGAAGCCAAGAGGCTACTGTTCTGGTTTAGAGGGCCCTAGGCCCAGCCTTGCAATCCAGGAGGCCAAGACGCCAGTAACTTCACTTGGGAGTATAGGAAGCTTACTCACACTCAAATCACCCTCTGGTCACCTCCACCCTCCCTTTGGCAGCTTTGCCTTGAAAAAGATGCAGTTCAGGCTTTGGAGTTAGAGGGGCCTGGGATGGAAGGAGCTAAGCGCCTGGCACAGCTTTGCCTTTCTGCCCACAGGTATGTGTGTACCAAGAATCAGGACAGCCACAAAGCTAAGCACAATACACTGTGCCCCAATCATTCTCCCAGTGCAATGAAAATGTCCCCTTGGCCTGGGGCCCCAAGCTGCACAATGAGGAAGATATGGCTGTTTCAATCCATGGAGCCATGAGCCATAGCAGCACAAGCACAGCCTCCACCCAGGAAAACCACTCCCTGAGCTGTACCCACTTCACACCCAGCTTGCCCACCCCCACTGCACAGAAACACCGAGAGGCAATCCCAAGACAGCCAGAGAAAGCTCCTTGCAGGCAGGGAAAGTCTTCATCCAGCTTCCACTTACCTCCACCTCCACCACTGCCTCGGTTCCCTCGATTGCGGTTTCCTCTTCCCCCAGAGCCATACTGCTGTTGCTGATACACCTCTTTAGGCTGGGCAACTTTGATTTCACACTAAAAGCCAAGAAGACACTGGGTCAAGTTCTGAGGGACAGATCAGGTCTGGAATGCTACAAAGACTGCTATAGCCAAAACTCTTGCCCTCACCTGTCCTGGAAACTTCTAGAACGACAGCTAAAACTACAAGTTTGAGGGATGAAAAACAGGTCAACTAGAGCAGCTAGCCATAGTGGGCAAGGCGAGGTTAGAATTCCCCAGGGCCACAGGTACTAAGCTTTTTCACTCTTCTTTTTGCAGAAGGTACTCATCCTAGGCAAATATTCTAACAGGACGGCAAGCCGACCTCCACCTTACAGATAAAATCAAGCATGAGGCATTGTTGGAAGCCATATTGCTACCCTCCTCTTTAAGTACTGGTCCAATGAGATATGTTTCACATCTAAATCTGAACAGAACCCAGACTCACTTTCACGACTGATAACTTAAGGGAATATAAATGCTTTTACTTAATGATGTTTCTAAAGGCAGTCCTATTACATTCCCATTAAAAAAAAAAGTAACGTTAAACCCACTTCACTGGGATGCAAAAACAAACAAAACTCTTCCAAGTTTCAAACTAGCATGTTATAGAGAGCTGCAGTTCTGCCATGGAAGCAATGAGATGCATATATCTCCTATCAAGCTTTGCCTGATTTTATCTTACTGAATTAAAGGTACTGAATAAATTAGGTGGTGGTGGCATTCACCTTTAATCCCATCACTCAGGAGGCAGAGAGACAAGAGGGCAGCCTGGTTTAGAGTTCTAGGACCGTCCGAGCGAATCAAAGAAACCCTATCTCAAAGGGGTGGGGTGGAAAAGACTAAGTAATTTGAATGTTTACTTCTAAGGCTCACCAGCAGCAGTTTTCACTACCACAGAGGGCTCAAGGCTCTTCCTAGTTTACATGAAGGTACACCAAAAAAATAAAAAAAAAAAATGTCACTGTCGCCGGGCGTTGGTGGCACACGCCTTTAATCCCAGCACTCGGGAGGCAGAGGCAGGCGGATCTCTGTGAGTTCGAGGCCAGCCTAGTCTACTGAGTGAGTTCCAGGATAGCCTCCAAAACAATACGGAGAAACCCTGTCTCGAAAAACAAACAAAAAAAATCACTGTTTACTGGAATAACTAAGAATGCCCCACCTGTCTGCTTTAATTCCCCAACCCAAGTTTTTAATACTCCAAGAGAAGGGCAAGAACCTTCCTGGAACCTCACCCTACCTTATCTGGCTGCCACTCCAGTTCTCCAGTAAGCTACAGCCAGTGCCACACCTTCTATCCTAACCAACTTGAAAATCTATTTCTTCACTAAACATGACTCCACATTTGCAGTCCTTTTTAGGCCTACAGTAGGGCTGACTAAAGCACACCTAAATGGAACAAACTCTGGAACAGGAAAAACATCCACACATATGTAAACATACTAAATTACTGAGCTCTAGAACCTAAGACCACTGCAAGTCTCATAACCCCTGAACTGTATCATCCCCAACACCACTAAATCAGGCACCAAAGAATCTAGTCAGCAGGTCTATTCACAAAAGCCTTGCTTACTCTGCCTCCTTACACCTATTTTAGTTTTTATCAATATACCTAGTACATACAGTGCACTGTGTCCACAGAGACCAGAGCATTAGAGCCCTTGAACTATAGTTACAGGCTTATAGGTGGCTGTGAGCCAACAAGGGTGCTCAGAATGGGCCAGGGTCTTCCTGAGAGCTAGTGCTCTTAGCCTCTTTAAAGAACTGCTTTTATCAGCATTGTGTACTACAGAAAAACAGTAAAATTTTACTAACAAAGGGTCAGTCAACCTACACCTCCAAAAACCAAAAGCAGGTAAAGCCGTTTCTGACACCTTACCTTGCTTCCACTGACAGTATGGAACTTTTTCTCCAGAACTTTCTTCACAGGGTCTTCCTCTTTGTATGTAATAAAAACAAAACCCCGTCTTTTGTTCAACTTGGGATCTATTGGAAGCTCAATGGCCTCAATCTGTAAAAACATAAAACAAAGCTCAGGTTTAAACCTCTGGTACCCACATACAACCCTGCCAAAAGACCACTGAAAAGATGAGAAAACCCTGCTAATACACTGGCCAGGCAAGGTCAAATAACAGGACAAAACAGCCATACTCACCTCCCCAAATTGGCCAAAGTATTCTCTGATCTTTTCTTCTGTGGCTTCAGGGTTCAGACCTCCCACAAAGATTTTCTTCACAGGATCCTTCTTCATAGCCATTGCCTTTTTAGGGTCAATAACACGACCATCCAGCCTGTGTTCCTTCTGGTCTAAGACCTGTGTAAAACAGAGTCATGTCAGGTCCAATCCAACACAAATACACAAAAAGGGCTTAATTCAGACGGGCGGTGGTGGCGCACGCCTTTAATCCCAGCACTCGGGAGGCAGAGGCAGGCGGATCTCTGTGAGTTCGAGGCCCGGCTGGACAGACAGCCTCCAAAACAATACAGAGAAACCCTGTCTCGTAAAACCAAAACAAAAGGGGGGGCACTTAATTCTCTCTGGGGCCAAGCCAAATTGACTTTCTAAGCCTCAATACAGAGAACCACCTGAATACCTATAAGCCAACCCCCACTAGCCTCTGCCCATGCTCTATACTTCTCCTTCCTAACCAGTAGTTCCCTACTTAAGACCTCCTTTCATTGAAGCAGTAACAAAGAACACTGGATAATCTCATGTTGAAATCCTTTCCACCCAGCATAAATGCATGCATTTTCACCATTTCTGATATTTAGGAATTGGGGTCCCATCCCAATTAAAATTCTATTAAAAAAAAAAAGCCTATCCTACAGCAAAATATTTAACAGCAAGCCCATGAATAGGCATATATAAAAGATAATAAAGAGCCGGTGGCAGTGACTGCACACCTTTAATCCCAGCACTTGAGAGGCAGAGGCAGAAGAACCTCAGTTGAGTTTGAGGTCAGTCTGGTCTACATAGTGAGTTCCAGGACAATCAAGGCTGTTACAGAGAAACCCTGTCTTAGAAAAAAATTAAATAAAATAAAAACACATAGTAAGGGAGGGCTGAAGGCAAGACTCTAGTTCTTGCCCAGCTCACTGCCCTCCTCATATGCAATAAGCCTTAAGACAGTATGAACGGTAATCCTCCAAAATAACTCCCTCACATAACCCATTCAATCTGTACTATCCCTCAAAACAGGAATTTGAGCTCAGAATCCTAATAGACTGCTGCTAACACCCAGCTTACCTTCTCTACACTGGAAGAGTCTTTGAATAGGATAAACCCAAACCCTCTTGATCGTCCAGTGTTAGGATCCATCTTAATCGTACAGTCAACGACCTCCCCAAACTTAGTAAAATAATCCTTTAAATCTTTTTTGCTGGTATCCCAACTCAGACCACCAACGAACATTTTTCTGAAAGGAAGACAACGAACACAAATCTTAGAAGCGGGATGTGGTGTTTACAAGTCTGACCCGGATACACTTTCCTGGCAAGGGCTTGTGAAACCACCGTCCCATGGGCCAGCCCGAGATGGCGCTCCTTTTTTTTCCAAGTTGATCCCTCCCGTGTTACTCTGGCATCTCGACTCTTCTGAAATTCACATCTGACGGAGGTTGTATACCCACAGTGTGGAAAAAGGCCAACCTGATCACAAACGTGACCCATAACCCCTCACAAGTTTAAGAGTGTTTTGCACTCCTATATTTAAGTTAGCTCCCGTTCCGTTCTTCCCCGCCTCCCAAGAACTGGTCCCGAGGAACTCTGGGTTTCCTGGGGCCGAAACCGCCCTAGGGTTCAGGCCGTGGCTCCGCCCCTCGACCCGAGGCAGGCTAGGCCGGGCCCGCCGCGCGCCAACTCCGCCCACGCAGCCCAGACGCAGCGCTCGCGGCCCGATTCGAGGTCGGCCGCTTTTCCTCTTCCGGGGCCTCCCGCCTCGAGGCCCGCTGCAGTCTAAGCACCCCGCGACTAGCCCAGGGCGGCCGCAAAGTCGACCCCGCAAACTCCTGCAAACTCCAATGCGCCTAACCGCGCCCGGGCCCGCCGGCGAGCGCGCCAAGCACCGCTCGGCGGGCCGCCCGCCCCTCCCCCCGCCGCGTGGCGCCAACAAAAGGCTGCCCCGGAACAAAGGCGGCGGCCCGGCGGCCCGCGGCCGCACCTACCCCGCGTCCTCCTCGTTTTTGCTGGCGTTGATCTGATCACCCTCGGCGCCGTTCTGGTTCCCGCTCGGGGTGGCCGTGGTCCCGCCCCCAGACGCGGCCGGGGCTGCGGGGGCCGGTGCCCCGGCGCCCGGCTCTACCGGGGCCTCGCCTTCGGGGGCGGCCTCGTGTCCGTTCTCGGTGGCGCCCGCCGTTTCCATGGGCTGCTCCTCAGCCGCGTCCGACATGGTTAGCCAGGCCGCAGCGGCTCCTGCAACGAGCGGCGACGGCGCGTCAGGCCCCGCGGCACTCCCCGAACTCCCGCCCACCGCCCGCGGCCCGGCCGCTCACCTCGCCGCCGATGACGCCGCGAGGCCTTACTCGCCGCGGAAGGCGCCGCGGGCTTGGCCGGGCTCGCACCCGCACCCCCGGGAGCTCGTCCGCGTCCACCGACGGTGTCGCGCCGCTCGGCTGCCGGCGTCCACAGGCCACAGACGCGACCTCAGCTCCGTCCCGCGCGGTGCCACCGCCTGACAATGCCAACTCGTGGAGCTCTTTATAATGCCGGAGCCGGGGATCACCTCCTAACAAGAACTATTCTCATTGGGTGGCGCCAACCGCCACTCACCACTGTCGTGGCATTTTATTGGCTGCTGCCGCGCGCGCGCTCTAGATCCGGGCGGGCTTTGTCCTCATTTTAGAACGCGCGCGAGTCAGAACTGCGTACGGTTCCGGTCATCGAGCGGGCGCCTGAAGTGTCCCTTTTTGTCGGGGGGAGGGGGGAACCACACGACAGTCTGTCATCCCCACCGCACACCCCGTCCCATACTAACAACCTAAAAGAGGATAAATGAGCCGGAGGAAGCCCCTAAGTCCAAGGTCGCCCGGAGGAAGTAGCCGAATCTTGGGTTTCCAAGAAAAGGGTGCTAGGGTCGCCTGAGGCCCCCAGTGCGGCCTCCTCCTAAGCGCGGTGTCCTAAGACGCCCGTGCTCTTGCCCTCTCTTCCAGTGATGCTGGCTGGTGCGGTCCGTGGCGGTCTGGCGCCATGACCGTTGGAGCGTTGCGTTCCCAGTTTCAGCTTAACACCGATAGATACTTAACACCGCATTCGTGTTTAGTTTTGCTTGTAATTTTTTACGTTGATTGGTTTTTGTTGGATTTTTTGTTTGTTTTTTGAGACGGGATCTCGAAACCCAGACTGGCCTTAACTCCTTTTTCACCCGCTCAGTGCTAGGATTATGCTGCACCACCACCATTACTGGCTTAATTTCATTTATTCTAGATGGCATTTTTTTTTTTTTTTGGTTTTTTGAGACAGGGTTTCTCTGTATTGTTTTGGAGTCAGTCCTGGAACTCACTCTGTAGCCCAGGCTGGCCTCGAACTCACAGAGATCCGCCTGCCTCTGCCTCCCGAGTGCTGGGACTAAAGGCGTGCGCCACCACCGCCCGGCGGCATTTTTTTTTAAATAAGGTCTTTTTCGCCTGGCATTGGTGGCGCATGCGTTTAATCCCAGCACTCGGGAGGCAGAGGCAGGCGGATCTCTGTGAGTTCGAGGCCAGCCTGGTCTACAGAGGGAGTTCAGGACAGCTTCCAAAACAATACAGAGAAATCCAATAAGATATTTTTCTGTAGCCCAGGGTGTGATTATAGACCTGTGCCACCCTGCCTAGTCTAACAACTTGTTTTTAGGAAACATATGTTAAATCATATATGAGGTCTTAACTCACAGAGATCCACCTGCCTCTGCCTCCCAAGTGCTGGGATTAAAGGTGTGTGGCTTGTACCACACCACCCAGCTCCTTCCATTTTTCTATGAGTTCCTGAGATTAAATTTTGAACTTATGCCCCCAAGCTTTCATAGAAGGTTCACTCAATTTTCTCACTACCCTCTGCCATGTTTTGAGACAGCGTCTCATTCACTGCTTCATTTCCCCAGGCTAATGGGCCCACAAGCTTCTGGAGATCTCCCTTGTCAATGTACTAGTGCTAGGATTACAGATTTGTACCATGGTGTTCAGCTGTGGGCTCTGGAGACCTGAATTTAAGTCCTCGTGCTTGTGCCCGCTGAGCCCTCTCCACTTTTTCAATTTTTTATTTTATTTTGGAGACAGGATCTTTCTACGTATCCCTGGCTGTCCCAGAACTCACCCTGTAAACCAGGCTGGCCTTGAATTTACAGAGATCAGCCTGCCTCTGCCTCCCGAGTGCTGGGATTAAAAGTGCATGGTGAAATGCATACTTTTTTTCTTTTTTTTTTTCTTCTTGGTACTGGGTGTCACTGTGTACCTCACAGACACCAGATTGTGCTTAATTTCCTAGGCAAGTCTCTGTCCAATCAAGCTGAAAAGATTAGCCATCATTGGTTTGCTAGGAAGCCTCGCACACAGCCATTTTTCCCGTCACCACCTTAGTCCTCCCCCAACAGCAAAGAAGACCAAGGTTATGGCCACAAAGGATGACTAGAAAAGCCACCCAAATGATGACAACCAGGAAACAAGGCTCAAAGTCAAATCACTTAAGACAATGGGAGCCGAAGCTCAGATGGTAGAGTGCAACATGAGGGCTGGGGTACACACCCAGGTGAAAACGCTGAGTGGAAGCCAGCGTAATAGCGCACTTAGGAGGCCAGGACAGATGGATCAGCATACGTGGTGCACATGCACATACGCAGGCTAAACACTCATACATTTAAAAATGACAAGTTGGACATAGCCAGGCGTTGGTGATGCACGCCTTTAATCCCAGCACTCGGGGAGGCAGAGACAGGTGGATCTCTGTGAGTTCGAGGCCAGCCTGGTCTACAAAGCGAGTTCCAGGACAGCCTCTAAGACAATACAAAGAAACCCTGTCTCGAAAAAACAAAAGAACAAAAAAAAAAAAAAAAAAAAGAGAAAGAAAAGTTGGACATGGCAACTCTTATCTGTGTCCCTAGGGCACTGTGAGTGGAGACAGGCAGATTCCCAGAGCTCACTGTCCAGCCAGTCCAGCCAATCAGAGAATGGGTGAACAGCACATTCAGTGAGAGACCTTGTCTCAAAAGATAAGGTGGAGAACCGCTGAGAATACAATTCAGTTGATTTGCCTTCCAAGTATAATGCCCTGTGCTGGATCCCCAGAACCAGTAAAACCAAACAGGAAAAAGATAAGACGTGCACTGGAAGAGGCCCAGTCTTGCTTTCTGCCCTACACACACACACACACACACACACACACACACACACACACACACGATACGCAGGTGCACATACACAAAGAGCAGCCTCAAGACAGAGCTGGGGGAGGGAGGGTCGTGCATTCCCTTTACCTACAAGGATTCATGGAGCACAGTTCAGAAATACTTTCAAGGATGTGAATTCTGAGGACACTTTGGGGAAGTGCTTCACAGCCCAAAACATGGGTCCAGCAATGAATGGCACCTCAAAAGAACGTTCTGCAGGGCAGGAGATAGCTCAGTAGTTAAGAGCACTTGCTGCTCTTGCAGAGGACTCTGATGGTTCCCAGGGGCTACATTATGTGGCTTATAGCTATCTTTAATACCAGCTCCAGGGGTCCTAAGTCTCTAACCTCTGAGGGTACTTGAGATCACTTGTACATACTCATGTGCAGACCCACACACCTGCACATAAATAAAAATAGAAAATTTACTTTTTTCAGATATATGATTTCATCCATATGTGACTTTTTTCCAGTTTTTTTTGAGTCATTGTTTCTCTGTGTAGCCTTGGCTGTCCTGGAACTCACTCTGTAGACCAGGCTGGCCTCGACCTCATAGAGATTCACCTGCCTCTGCCTGCCTCTGCCTCTGCCTCCCAAGTTCTGGGATTAAAGCCTGGGAATAAAGGGCATTCTTTTCAATGTTGAAAAGATATTTTTATTTGTGGTGAAGGGGACTCACTCTGTATCCCTGTCTGACCTGGATCTTGCTATGTAAACCAGGCTAATCTCAAAAGTATAGAGATCTGCCTACATTTGCCTCCCTGGTTATTGGAAAGGCTCATGGCAGGTGAGCTGTGGTGGCACATGCCTTTAATCCCAGAACTCATGAGGAAGAGGTAGGCAGATCTCTGTGAGTTTGAAGCAAGCCTGATCTACAGGGTAAGTTTCAGGACAACTAGAACTGTTTCACATAGCCGGGCAGTGGTGGCGCACGCCTTTAATCCCAGCACTCGGGAGGCGGAGGCAGGCGGATCTCTGTGAGTTCGAGGTCAGCCTGGTCTCTGTAGCGAGTTCCAGAACAGCCTCCAAAGCCACGGGGAAACCCTGTCTTGTAAAACTAAAAAAGAAGAAGAAGAAGAAGAAGAAGAAGAAGAAGAAGAAGAAGAAGAAGAAGAAGAAGAAGAAGAAGAAGAAGAAGAAGAAGAAGAAGAAGAAGAAGAAGAAGAAGAAGAAGAAAAGAACACGGTTAGCAGGACTGGACCTGCCCAGGGCTATCTGCAAGAGAAGGAGGAAGAGCAGAGGACAGAGAATAAAGAGAGCACAGCGAGAAAGCAGGGTTATACGGAAGTAGTGTAGCTGGGGGGAGGGAAGGACCAGGAGGCTGGAGTGGGGCTCTGAAATGTGTAACAAGTACTGAGGAATCCTAGAGGCCGGTATGCACTTTGAGTTGTCAACGGAAAGCCACATGTCCCTGCTGCCAGAGGTAAGGGAAATGACTCCTTTTGGCAAATGGGAACCAGTTTCACAAGTTCCTGAGGAATTCTGACTTTCATCTAACCCCAGAAACCCTCCCATAGTCCAGGTTGAGCTCATTTCTTGATATTTGGAGTTTGGGGAATTGGAGTTCCTTTTGGACCCGATAAAAATAAATCTTTATAAAAGAAAGAGATGCTCTATTTCAAAAAGAAAGCTCAACTCTCTCTTTGACAAAACTCTACAAAGGGGAAAAAGAGGAGGCCAAAGAGTAAGGTGGGCAGCCTCCCTGGCCATTGTTCCCTTGCTGCTGCAGCGCAAAGGCCTTTGGCTCTGCTCACACCCACCAGAGAGGCGGGTCTCGGGTCTCTCACCCAACGGGGGAGGGCTCTGAAAGCCACAGAGCTTGCACACACTAGTTCCGCACTTCCATCAAGTCAGAAACCGGAAGAGGCGGGGACAACACAACCCATTGGCTGGACTCCTCCCTCTTCCCTGCGCAGCAGAGGGAAAAACAAAGCTAGTTTGCTACTGCACAGCAATCCTAGCTGCCTGAGCTCCAAATCCCAACAAGTGGCTGGGAGGAGTTGCAAGGGAAAGGAAAGGTGTGGGACCCCGGTCAGGGGAGAAATAGTCTCCAGTCAACACAGGGAAAGTGCCAGAACCTAACCCAGCTTTTTGGATTTTGGAGACTGATTGCGGCCACCTTCTTTTTCCACACTAGGGAACTAGTTAGACTACTCCACCGGGGAGGCGGGGCTGCACTTGCTGTGCACGATAAAACATTTTCACTTAGCCTGGGACGACAAGATGGAACTTCATATTCACTTGTGCAATCGCTTGAAAACTACATTTTTGTTTTCTTTTGAGACACGGTCTCATGTAGCTCAGGCTGGCATCCACCTCCTAATGTAGCCAAGGATGACTCTGAACTTCTGAACTTTCTGAACTCCACATCCTCCCAAGTTCTAGGATTACAGGTGTGAATCATCGTATCCAGTTTTCCTATTGTTGGAATTGAACCCAGGACTTTGTCCATGCAGGCCCCATTTCAATTTTTTTGTTTGTTTGTTTTTCGAGACAGGGTTTCTCTGTGGCTTTGGAAGCTATCCTGGAACTAGCTCTTGTAGACCAGGCTGGTCTCAAACTCACAGAGATCCGCCTGCCTCTGCCTCCGGAGTGCTGGGATTAAAAGTGTGTGCCACCACCGCCTAGCATAAATCCTTTCTTTAAATATTTTTAAAAAATTTGCTGCTATCTGCTATAGAGGAGATTTTGTGTGTTTTTTTGAGACAGGGTTTCTCTGTCTTGTCCTGGCTGTCCTGGAACTTACTCTGTAAACCAGGCTAGCCTCAAAAGCTGAGATCTGCCTGCCTCTTCCTTCTGAGTGTTAGGATTAAAGGCATGTGCCACCACCCAGCTCAGCAGCAAGAGTCTTAATCACTGGCCAGCTCTCCAGTCCCTCTTTTTTTCTGAGAAAGGGTTTTCCTACACAGTCATGGTTTGCCTGAAACTCACAAAATTAGCCTGCCTCCAGCTGGAGAGATAGTTCAATGATTAAGAGCACTGACTGCCCCTCCAGAGGTCCTGAGTTCAATTCCCAGCAGCCACATGGTGGCTCACAACCATCTGTAATGGGATCTGATGCCCTCTTCTGGCATAACGGCATATATGCTTGTAGTGCAGCACTCATATAAAGTAAATAAGTAAATCCAGTTGTCGTCCATCTCCCCCCACCCCCCACCCAGGGTTTCTCTGTGTAACCTTGATTGTCCTGGAACTTGCTCGGTAGACTAACTAGGCTGGCCTCGAACTCGCAGAGATATGCTTGCCTCTGCCTCCCAAGTGCTGGGATCGAAAGTGTGCATTACCACCACCCAGCTAAATAAAAAAAAAAATCTCTCTTTTTTTTTTTCTTGAGACAAAGTTTCTCTGTATTGTTTTGGAACTTGTCCTGGAATTCACTCGGTAGACCAGGTTGGCCTCAAATTTACAGAGATCCACCTGCCTCTGCCTCCCGAGTGCTGGGATTAAAGGTGTGTGCCACCAACGCCCAGCTAAATAAATAAATCTTAAAAAAAAAATTGGCCCACCTCTGTTCCCCGGTGCTAGTATTAATGGTATGCACCACCAGGCAGTAATGTAGCACGCCTTTAACCCCAGGCAGAGAGAGGTGGATCTCTGTGAGTTTGAGGCCATCTAGTCTACTAATCCAGTTCCAAGACAGCCTCCAAAGCTACAGAGAAACTCTGTCTCAAAAACCAAACAAATAAATAAAGGCATGCACCACCACACATGGCCTCAGCTCAATGTTTTTAAATATCTTTTTAAAAAGTCTCAAAAATAAAAATACTAACAATATATGTGGAGTGCTCCAGTGGCCCAATCGGTTAGTGCGCGGTACTTATACGACTAATAATATATGTGTATCTATGTATGTGTGTGACTGTGCCTCTGTGTATATATGTATGTATGTGTGTATGAGTGTATGTCTGAATCTTCCTGTGTGTTACAGTGTTGGGTATTGAACGCATGACCTCACTTATACAAGATGAGAATTCTACAATCAAACCACACTCCTGCTTCAAGGATAGTATTTCTCAACACATAAAAATTATGTGAACTTCGCCGGGGGTTGGTGGCGCACGCCTTTAATCCCAGCACTCGGGAGGCGGAGGCAGGCGGATCACTGTGAGTTCGAGACCAGCCTGGTCTACCGAGCGAGTTCCAGGATAGCCTCCAAAGCCACAGAGAAACCCTGTCTCGAAAAACCAAAAAAAAACAAAAAACAAAAAACTTACCTTGTGTTTTTTTTAACATTATACTTATTTTGTCTGTGTGTGGTGGGGTGCTGCTCTCCTCTTGAGTGCCATGGTGAATGTGTTGAAGTTAGAGGACAATTTAGGGGAATCATGAGGACTGAACTCTGGTCCTCAGACTTGGCAGCAAAAACCTTTGCCTGGGGCTGGAGAAATGGCTCAGAGGTTAAGAGCACTGACTGCTCTTCCAGAGGTCATGAGTTCGATTCCCAGCAACCACATGGTGGCTCACAACCATCTGTAACGAGATATGGTGCCCTCTTCTGATGTGTACATGGGAGGCAAGGTGTTGTATTTGTAATAAATAAATAAATCTTTAAAAAAAAAACCTTTGCCTACTGAGCCACCTTGCTGTCTCTTATTCCGGGATGTTGTTGTTAAGACTTATTTTGGGCTAAGGAGATGGCTCAGGGGTTAAGAGCTCTTACTATTCTTGCGGAGGACCCAGGCTCCATTCACATGACGGCTCACAACCATCTATAGCTCCAGGTCTTGGGGCTTTGATATCCTCTCTGGCAGGCACATACATGGTATGCAGACAAAATACTCATACACACAAAAGAAAATAAACATTAAATATCTTTATTTTAGTCGGGCGTTGGTGGCCACGCCTTTAATCCCAGCACTCGGGAGGCAGACGCTGGTGGATCTCTGTGAGTTCGACGCCAGCCTGGTCTACAGAGCAAGTTCCAGGACAGCCTCCAAAACAATACAGATAAACTCTGTCTTGAAAAAACAAAAAAAATATTTATTTTACTTTGGGGCTCTCTGTGTGGCTCTGGCTGTCCTGAAACTCACTCTGAAGACCAGGTGACCTCAAACTCAGAGATCTGCCTGCTCTGCCTCCTGAGTGCTGGGATTAAAGGCATGTATCACTACACCCAAACAAAATAATGTTAAAAGAATTTTTAAAATATTTTTACTTTATGTGGATATGTACGGGAGTATGTGCCCATGAGTGCAGCTGTCCACGGAATCCAGAAGAGGGTGTCGATCACTTAGAGCTAGAGATACAGGTGATTTTGAGCTGTCCAACCTGGGTTCTGGGCGTCAAACCTGGAACTTCTGCAAGAGCAGTACATACTCTTAAAGATTGAACCATCTTTCCAGTCCTCAGAGTTTAATCTATAGAATAGATACATTGACAGCCAAGTGTGACAGTGCACGCCTTTAATCCCAGAATTTAGGATGCAGAGGCAGCTGGACCTCTGTAAGTTCAAGGCCAGCCTGGTTTACAGAGGGAGTTTCAGGACAGCCAGGACTGTTACAGAGAAACCCTGTTTCAAAAAACCAAAAAGAATAAATAAACATCCATATGCTGTAATAGAAGTTGTTTTACTCCAAAGCCACAGAGAAACCCTGTCTCGAAAAACCAAAAAAAAAAAAAAAAGAAGTTGTTTTAACCTTATTAACCATATGTTTATGGAATATCTATTTAGTATTTTTGGACTAAGTGGGCCACACAGAAAACAACCCAGAGACGGAGTCCATGTAGCAGAGAGATCAGCACCAGGCACAGCTTGTGGTAATTCTAGGGCTCTCCAGAAGGTGGCTGTATAAGCTAGGGAGTGGATTAGGACAGGCGCGCTTCCTAGACCCCTGGTGAAGATATGTAAGGCTGGGGACCATCAGATTTGGGCAGTGAAGGGGCCACCTTTCTCCCCCATCGCATTGTCTGGAAATTTGACTTCCAGGGACATTTTTAAAAAAAGATTTATTTATTTATTATGTATACAGTGTTTTGCCTGCATGTATTCCTGCAGGTCAGAAGAGAGCACCAGATCTCATTACAGATGGTTGTGAGCCACCATATGGTTGCTGGGAATCGAACTCAGGACCTCTGGAAGAGTGGCGAGTGCTCTTAACCTCTGAGCCATCTCTCCAGGGACATTTAACATCAGAAGACAGAGGTGACTCCTATCTGTCTCCTTAAATTGGGTCTCCGTCAGATTCAGCTTCAGCTGTCAAGTATTAAGCACTTAAAGTCTAAACAGTTGATATCGTCCAATGTTTATTCATCACTTACTGCATACATACTTAGACCTCCCTACAATCTGAAAAAGGAGAGATTATTACAAGCTTTTTGTTGTTGTTGTTTTGCTTTTTTGAGACAGGGTTTCTCTGCAGCTTTGGAGGCTGTCCTGGAACTCCCTCTACCTGTTAAATAGCTGGGCAGTGGTGCCGTACGCCTTTAATCCCATCATTTGGGAGGCAGAGGCAGGTGGATCTCTGTGAGTCCGAGGCCAGCCTGGTCTACAAAATGAGTTCCAGGACAGCCTCCAAAGCCACAGAGAAACCCTGTCTCGAAAAACCAAAAAAAAAAAAAAAATGTACGTGGTGGCCACACCTTTAATTTCAGCACTCAGCAAACAGAGGCAGGCCAGTCTCTGAGTTTAAGGCCAGTCTGGTCTACAGAGTGAGTTCCAGGATAGCCAGAGATACATAGAGAAACCCTGCATCAAAAGAAAACAAAACAAGACAAAAAAGCCTGGTGATGGTGTACACCTCCTGCACTCAGGAGGCAGAAGCAGGTGGATCTCTGAGTTCGAGACCAGCCTGAACTGGAACAGAGCAAGTTCCAGGTCAGCCAAGATCACACAGAGAAACCCTGTCTGGAAAAAAAAACAGCCAATCAAACAAAAGAAAATAAAATTTATAAATAAGGCTGGAGGTTAAGAGCACTGGCTGTTCTTCCAAAGGTCCTAAGTTCAATTCCCAGTAACCATAAGGTGGCTCACACCCATCTGTAATGAGATCTGGTGCCCTCTTCTGGCCTGTAGGTGTATATGCAGACAGAACATTGTATAATCGATCAATCAATCAAAAAATTTATAAATAAAAGCCAATAAAAATAGTAATGGTGGTAGCCAGACGGTGGTGGCTCACACCTTTCTTGGGAGGCAGAGGCAGGAGGAACTCTGAGTTTGAGACCAGCCTGGTCTACAAGAGCTAGGTCCTGGACAGACTCCAAAGCCACAGAGAAACCCTGTCTTTTTTTTTTTTTTTGGTTTTTTGAGACAGGGTTTCTCTGTATTGTTTTGGAGGCTGTCCTGGAACTCACTCTGTAGATCAGGCTGGCCTCGAACTCACAGAGATCCGCCTGCCTCTGCCTCCCAAGTGCTGGGATTAAAGGCGTGCGCCACCACCGCCCGGCACGAGAAACCCTGTCTTGAAAAAAACAAAACAAAACAAAACAGAACAAAGCAAAAAATAAATAAATAAATAACCCACCACTACTAGTTAATAAGTTCTTTATATTCTTAAGCAATTCGATGCCTGGATAAATGAATTTATATCACAACTTTTGTTTTACTTCTGAGGCAGGACCCTACTATGTTGCCCTAGCTGGGTCTCATTGTGTTGTCCTAGCTGGCCTCGAACTCGCTCTGTAGACCAGGCTAACCTAAAACTCACAGAGATCTACCTGCCTCTGCCTCCTCAGTGCTGGGACCAAAGGCGTGTGGCTGATAGTTTGAGCAACAGGATTCGGGAAGGGGAAAAGAAAATTTGAAAAAAACTTTTAGCAGCGGCACCAGGATTCAGCTAACCAGTAGCATCAGGTCACACCAGCCCAGGAGTTCAGGAGCCACACTAAGGAATAATCCCTTTCGCCCCGCCCCTCTTCCCTTCCAACAGGACCCGCCTCTTTCCTCTGGGGCCCGCCTTCATATCCCAGGCCCCGCCCCTTTCACCTCTGGAAACGGCTTCCTAAACTCCGCTTCCCCATATTTCCGCGGGAGAAATCCAAACCCGGTACCTAGATTGCCTTGTGACTCCGCCCCTATGGCCAAGACCCCGCCCCCTCGCAGATCTATTTACAGATTGGTCGGTGCAGAGTACCTCGTTTCCCAATTGGCCACAGGGAAGGGCAGTTTCATGACCCGGAAGTGATCTCGGAGGGGCGGCCGCGTGGTCTGTCTGTTCACTTAGTGGGTTGCCGCAGTTGCTAAGATGACCAAAATAAAGTCCGTTCCCGAGGAGTCTGAGGCGCAGGCGGAGGGCTGCAGCGAGGAGCGCACGTACGAAGAGCTGCTGGTCAACCTAAACCCCATCGCGCAGCCGCTGGCGTCCCGCCGCCTGACGCGCAAGCTCTACAAGTGCATCAAGAAGGGTGAGGTGGGAGGGCGCGTGGAAAACGCGGGGCAGGCGGGCAGGCGGGCGGGCGGGCACGGGCGGGACGAAGTAAGCGGCTCACCCTTGTCTTTGCAGCCGTCAAGCAGAAGCAGATTCGGCGTGGTGTGAAAGAGGTTCAGAAATTTGTCAACAAGGGCGAGAAAGGGTAAGAAGCAATCCTTTCGCTGGTTTTTAAGTTTTGTGTTATTTATTTATTTTTTGCAGCGCTGGGGATTGAACCTGTGTATGCTAGACAATTAGCTCTGCCACTTCAGTTTGCGTTTTCAGTTGGTTAAGATTGAATTCCACCTACCGAGGTGCTCAGTAACGGTGAAATTGACTGCCCAGTCAACTGCCTTCACTGCAGACACCCACATCACTTAGAGGAACTAACTCCCAATGAACAACGGGAGAGAACGCAAACCCAGCCCACGTATCCCTCCCTGGGCGTTCATTCTGTGGATTGGCAGTTTTTTTCTGGAAAGCTTCAGGCAACGTGCTGTAGGGAGACATCTTCCCAAGTAGGCCAGAGAATGAGGGCTGCCTTCGGCTACATAGCAGGTTTAAGGCCAGCATGGACTATGAAAACGTCACCAAAAACCAAAAGGATAGAATGATAGCAGGAGTGGTGGTACAGGCCTTTAATTCAGCACTTGGGAAGCAGAGGCAGGTGGATCTCTGAGTTTGGGTCAGCCAGAACTGTGTATAGATAGCCTGTCTCAAAACAACAAAAATCGGAGAGAATGGATGTATGTTGATTGGGGGGGTTGGTATCCGGAGAATAGAAGGGACTCAGGCAGAGGAGCGGTTAGTGCTTGAACACCTCATGAAGGCCTTTAGTTTTTTTTTTTTTTGACTTATTTTGTGTATGAACGTTTTGCCTAGACAAACGTATGTTTGTGTGTCCCTGGAGTCCTTGGGAGGTCAGAGAGGGCAAAGTGTCAGATCCCCTTGGACTGGAGTTACAGATGGTTATGCACCACCGTGTGGTGCTGGGAATCCAATGTGGGCCCTCCGGAAGAACAACTGAGGCAAGTCCTCGTGGGGCTTGTTTGGTTAAAGTGAATGTTGAAAAGTAATATTGAGGAAGAATTAGGAGAGGCGAGTCAGGTTTAGGAAGCTGTTGTAGCCCAAGTGAGGTGAGGGACAAGAGGAACGTTGGAGGAATTGAGAGGAGAGTGACAAGCCTGTGCCTTCCTTGTGCTGGTTTGGGGTATAGTCTGTGACTGCAGGCTGTGGAGGAAAGCCAGGTTTGTGTGAAAACATTTTAGGTGTGGTTTAAAACAACTTTTCAGCATTTTGAATGGTACCTTTATTAATGTGTGCATACATGTGCACTCTGGTGTTTATATGGGTGTCAGGACAACTTGTGAGAGTTGATTTTTTTCCACCATTTTGATGGACTGACTGTGCTAGGGGGGCCAGGGTTGGCAGTGACTGCTGTGTCCACTGAGGGATCCGAGCTGATATGGAAAATGTCCTGGATATGCTCTGCTTCTCTATCCTCCTGGCAGATGGTTGTGTTTGGTAGGGCAAATGAGGCCCAGTACTCCAGGTAGCACCTGGCACCATGGTTGTGGGTCTGGGTGGCCACAGAGGAGGGCGGCAGGCAGTGGGGACCAGCCCTGGGCCAAAGGGACAGAGTATGGAAGCAGGATTTTTTTTTTTTTTTTTTTTTTTTTTTTTTGGTTTTTCGAGACAGGGTTTCTCTGTATTGTTTTAGAGGCTGACCTGGAACTCACAGAGATCCGCCTGCCTCTTCCTCCTGAGTGCTGGGATTAAAGGCATGCGCCACCACCGCCCAGCAAACCAAGGGTTCTTTTTTTTTTTTGGTTTTTTTTTTTGAGACAGGGTTTCCCTGTGGCTTTGGAGGCTGTCCTGGAACTCGCTCGGTAGACCAGGCTGGTCTCGAACTCACAGTGATCCGCCTGCCTCTGCCTCCCGAGTGCTGGGATTAAAGGCGTGAGCCACCAACGCCCGGCAAAACCAAGGGTTCTTGATCTGTCACTAACCCTTACAGAACACTCTTCCTATGGGCAAATCTTTAGAACTGTGTGTCTGTACAGTACACTTAATTGAGGATGCTACTCTGGCACTTTCTCTTGGGGCAGACTCCTGTCAATCTCTATGGCTCTGTTCTTTGGCCCCTCTTACTATGTATTGCAAAAGGTAATCCTTGTTCTTGGCAACCAGCTTTTCAGTATCACTCTGTTCCCTTGGCCTCATTCTGTCCCTGCCCCTGCCATCCTGGGAGCCTCTTCATGGCACTCAAGTCCAAGAGTCATCTCCTAGCTGGGCAGTGGTGGCACACACCTTTAACCCTAGCACTTGGGAGGCAGAGGCAGGCAGATATCAGTTAGTTCGAGGTCAGCCTGCCTGGTCTACAGAGCAAGTTCCAGGACAGCCAGGACCATCCCACACAGAAACCCTGCCTCGAAAAACAAAAAAGCAAGTCATCTTCTAGAACATCACTGACTCTTAAGAGCTGAGTTTCTATTTCTTGGCATTCCTCCCATACCTCATCTGGCCCAGCATTGTACGGCTTGTCACATTTGGTGGTATTTATGTGCTGTCAAGTAGAGATCATGTCCCCCAGAAGAAATGCATTTGCCAAACACGACTTTACACCCCCTTCTAAAGCTGGAGGCTCCTCGGAGCCAGGCATCTTACTCATCTCTGCTCTCACAGCCCAGCTGGAGGTAATGCTTAACAACTGAACAACTGAAGGGGAGGAGGGAGCAAAGTAGAAATGACGATGCTTTCTCTTGTTGCAGAATCATGGTTTTGGCAGGAGACACGTTGCCGATTGAGGTATACTGCCATCTACCAGTAATGTGCGAGGACCAGAACTTGCCCTATGTCTACATCCCCTCTAAGACGGTGAGGAGCTCATGCCCACTTTGCCCCACTCCCAGCTTGGCCCTCTGGAGGCTATATGAGGAATAAGTGTTAGAATTCACAGGTCTGGGTGACTTGTTTCTTTTCTTTTTGGGATGGTGCCTCCTTATGTCACCCAGACTGGCCCGAGTCTCTGCAGCTCAAACAGTCCTTCTGCCACAGCCTTCTGTGTAGCTGGGTATGGCACATGGCAGATCTCCTTCCTGTAAGATGGGAACATTCTTTGTAGAGTCTATAAGATGTGGCGTCCGTCCATGATTGTACTCTTTTTTTTTTTTTTTTTTTTTTTTTTTGGTTTTTCAAGACAGGGTTTCTCTGTGGCTTTGGAGGCTGTCCTGGAACTCGGTTGGTAGTCCAGGCTGGTCTCGAACTCACAGAGATCCACCTGCCTCTGCCTCCCGAGTGCTGGGATTAAAGGCGTGCGCCACCAATGCCCGGCTCATGATTGTACTCTTAAGAGCTTGACCTGAAAGCTTAGTTTGAGTTTAAATGGTGACAACTAATCGGAAATACTTTTTTTTTTTTTGGTTTTTCAAGACAGGGTTTCTCTGTAGCTTTGGAGGCTGTCCTGGAACTCACTTTGTAGACCAAGCTGGCCTCGAACTCACAGAGATCCGCCTGCCTCTGCCTCCCGAGTGCTGGGATTAAAGGCGTGCGCCACCAACGCCCGGCTCGGAAATACTTTTAAACGTAATGTGTACCAGTAGGACATGTGCACCACATTAGACCGGTGGGTCACTTGTGGCTCCTGTTCCCAACAGTTTTTCTCCTCTTTTGTATAGGACTTGGGTGCAGCTACAGGCTCTAAGCGTCCCACCTGTGTGATCATGGTGAAGCCCCATGAGGAGTATCAGGAGGCCTATGACAAGTGCCTGGAGGAGGTGCAGGCCCTGCCAACACCTCTGTAAGAGACAGGAGCTGCAGCCTATTCCAGGAGCTGCTGGGCTGGCTGCAGGCGGCTGCCCACCCTCACAGCATCTCCCCGGTTTCCTGACGTGGGACTTCTTCCCAGGCAGCTCCAACAGCTGTTCTTGGAGGTAGAGCCAGCATCTTTTCTATCAGAGCCATCTCCTGTTGAGCTTAGATGAAGACAGTTCCAAAATGTGTGGTGGAAGTAAATGCTGAGGCAAAATGTGGTGAGTGTGTGGGTGTTTTTTAAACTCCAGCTGCCAATGGAGCCAAGAAGTTGGCAGGAGGATGGAAGCGGCTTTTCAGCAGGAGTCCTAAGAATGTACCTCGAAAATGCTCTGTGCTGTCTCTACTGCCCACCCAAGACTCAGTTCCCACTCCAGGACAGGTGGGTCTTAGAGATGAGGCAGCAGGGCCCAGGCCCCACCTCACAGAAGCTTGTGACCCCTGTGTCAGGGATACTTCCAACGGCCTTACATATCTGATAGAATTAGTTTGCCTCACCATACAGTAAATTGGAAATAGAGCTAAATACACAACTCTAGGCCCTGGAAGCTGGAGAGATGGCTCAGCATTTAAGAACACTGGCTGTTCTTGCAGAGGCTCTGGGTTTAGTTCCCAACACCCACATGGCGGTTCATACTTTTCTGTAATTCCAGTCCCAGAAACTGAAGTCCTTTTCTGGCCTCTGAGGGCAACAGACATACGTGCAAGCAAAACACTCCCACACATAAATTAAAAACAAAACCCCAAGTTCTCCAACTTGACAAGACTTTGAAGCATTTTTAAACTTAAGGTTCCTTCCTATAAAAAGGAACCCTAGGTTAGGGTACAGCAACCTAGTTCAAACGCCCTGGAATGATCAGGTGAATTTGGACTTAGAGGTCCCGAACTGGTTGAAACTACAAGCTATCTTCTTTCAGTGTCCCTTTACACGGCTTTGAAGTACGGTCTTACATGAGTATATGGGAAAGCACCTGCCAGGGTCTGCCATCTAGGTTTTCACACCCAGTACCTTATGTAGCAAGCAGTCATTTGTCAGTGATGCTCAAGCCTGACCAAGAAGGAGAAGGGCTGTGAATATATTTGTTCAAAGTTAAAAAACAGCATTCAGTTCTAATGGGCTATTTACAGTAGAGAATGGATACATACAGTTGACTGTACAGTAGAAGGAGCTGGCCCTGGTTTGAGGGCAGGAGTAGAAAGATGTCTGCTTTTGATAACCACAGCCTTTGCTACTGTCAGGGGCAAGTGTAAACAAAGACAGCAGACACAGCAGCCAGTCCCCCTCCCAGCCAAGGAAGTGCAGGCTCATTCAGCTGGTCTGAGGCACCACAATCCACTGAAGCCTTGGATAACACCTTCCCGCAAAGTTCCTTACAATCAGAATATGATACGTTTCCCATCTGCTGGATTCTGCTCCATGGGACAGTAGGGACACTTCAACCTGCAAGCAAAGGCAAAGGAAGACCATCTCAGGGCAGGCCAAGAAAGCCAGGCCAGGATGGAGCCAGGCAGGGGCAACTTACTTTCCTCCATTAATGAGTTTGTTGAGTGCGTCTCGGGAGATGACATGGCCACAGATTAGCTTGATGGGAGGGTTAGAATCTGAGGTCTGCTGTCGCAGGATAGGGCATGCAAACACGGAGTGATACCAGCACTTCATGCCCAGCTCGATCTCAATCTGAGGAGGCGAGCAAAAGGCTGAGAGTACCACCTACTGTCTGAGTTGTGTGCCCCAGCACCCGCCTCTGGAGTACCTCCCCACCTGGCCTTACCGGCAGCTCATCCTTGTGACTCCACACGCCAGTGCACTGCCTCTGTTCGATCACAGCTTTGATGTTCATCAGCACTGGTAGCGCCACACAGCCAGAAGCGAAGCTGAAGAACAGAGAGCAGAGACTGAAGCAGCTTGGATCACAGGAACCAGCAGACAAAGGACTGACACTGTCCCAAATAGGACTCGAGACAAAATTCTAAAGTATGTGTAGGAGTGCATGCCCACATATATGTGGGCCATGTACATGCCAGAAGAGTTATGTCAAATCCCCTGGAACTGTAGCTAATGAGAGCTGTGAGCCACCGTGTGGGTGCTGGGAACCAAACTCAGGTCTGCAGCAAGAGCAGCCAGTGCTCTTACCCTCTCCTTCTCCCAGACTGCTCCTAAAGGGCCACATACATAGCTAGGTGTGTTCAGCTCTGTATTTGTTCTAATAGATGCCCAAATTTGAAAAGCTCCAGCACAGAAAACAGCGGGCAGGTGAAGTGCTTGTCCAAGACAGTGGAAAACTCCCAATGGGGGTTAAACTACAGAGCTGTAGTTCAGCCAACTCTGTTACCATGGTACATAGTAAGAGTTGGTGAGCAAAGACATCCATAAATGAGTTCTATCTCAAGATAACAGGAGTCCAGTGGCAGGAACATCTGTGAGTACAGTGCAGCCCTCCCCAGCACATCCTCTAGGGGCAGTGGTGACCTGGCTGGGACATGCCAAATCCACAGCAACAGCATAGGCGACTGAAGCCTGTTCTTGACGGTATGACAACTATCCACTATGGTGCAGAGTGTTTCTGGGGCCAGCCTAGGTGCTCTTTGTTCCTGTGAAACCCTGCAGGTTAGCTCAAGGCAAACCTCCATCCTCTTGGGTGTTAGCTCAGGTAACAGGACTTCTAATTTGGGCCTGCTGTAGAGTGAGCAGAGACCACTGCAGTGTAGACATTAAGCAGCACCTCAAGCATGTTACTTAGCACTCGAGACTCCATATAAGGAGGTGATGTTTTGGTGAGGTTGTAACAGGGTAGGGTAGTTTCCCAAGGGTACCTAGTGTGCAGGAGAGGTGGGCACTCTTAACTATAAACACAAGCAGTGTCTATTTCAAGGTTTGTGAAAACACACGGTAGAGTCAACACAATTGTTCTGCTCCCTGCCTGTCCCCTTGTGTTCAGGAGGCTGGGTTGTACCTGACACTGAGGGGGGACTCCACTGAAAGCCCCAGCAGGGAACATGCATCCCGAGTAAAGGTCTCACAGATCTCCGCCCAGTGGCTGCTGTCTAAGAGGTGGCAGTAGGGTGACTTCTCCAAGCCTAACCGCAGGTACACTAGACTGCCCATCATCACCTGGATCTCTGTAAAGAAAACGGGATGGCAGTTCAGGGAAGGCAGAGGCTCTGGGCCTTACTCCGAGGAGTCACAGGGCTGCAAAGCCCTCTTAACATGCAGAGCATTGGCCTCTACATCCTGCTGCCAACATGGAGGCAGGTAGGATGGTGAGGCTGTCCCCAGCTTTCTGATTACATCACTAGCAAGTCTGCTTGACAGAGAATGTCCTGACTCACCAACTCTAATCCTCCCCTGCTGTTTTGGAGTCAGGTCTCTATGTAGACAAGGCTGATTTCAAGCTGCATCCCATGTCCTGGGATTAAAGGCATGCACCACTATGTACAACTTCCCCTTTTAACAGCAAATCCAGGTTTGAAGCTTGCAGGAGGCAGGAGGAGCTGAAACTGCTGTTTGTTTATGGGGGGGGAGTGGCTCAGTGGTAAAATAGTTGTCAGTAGTAACACAGTATTGATAAAGTCTGATTCCATCCCCAGTACCACAAAAAATAAAATCACTGCTTTGGTTTTGCGATTTTTTTTTTTTTTTGGTTTGGTTGGTTTTTTTTGAGACAGGGCATCTTTCTGTGTAGTACTGGCTGTCCTGAAACTTACTCTGTAGACCTAGCTGGCCTCGAACTCACAGAGATCCCCTTTCTCTGCCTCCTAAGTTTTAGGATTAAAGGTGTGCACCACTAATGACCGATGACTTTTATTTCTTAATCTTTTATTTCTATCTTGTGGTCTTTTAATTCTTGAGTTGAGGTCTTGCCGTTGCCATGCCAGCCTAAACTGAGACTGAAGCAGCCTTCCTGCCTCAGCTCTGCCTCTAGTTTGGACTTCACTTTAGAGGCAAAGAGGGTCATTGGTGGCGCACACCTTTAATCCCAGCACTCGGGAGGCAGAGGCAGGCGGATTTCTGTGAGTATGAGGCCAACCTGGCCTACAGAGTGAGTTCCAGGACAGCCTCCAAAACAATACAGGGAAACCCTGTCTCAAAAAACCAAATAAAAGTTTCTGAATTGTGGGGAGCCATCTTTCTGGTAAACAGAACTGTTTGTGGGTACAAAGACAGGCTACCTGACATGTCCAGACATTGGCTGGAGCCTAACCCTTACTCCCAGCACCTTGGGCACTTACCTCTCTGGTGCAGCCGAGCAAAGGGCTGGAAGTGCCGGGCATAGCTGAGGGCCTCCAGCTGCTTCTCGGGGCCACCGGCTAGGAGCCGGATAAAGTGCAGCCGGTGCAGCTTGAACTCCAGTGAGCTGTTGAGCTCCAGCAGGCGCTGCCGATGGGAGACAGCCCATCTGGGGAGAGAGGACAGTGTGGGTGCAGTGGGTGGTGGCTCCAGAGGGCCCTAAAGGACAGTGTGGATCCCTAAGGCAGGGCTGGAATTAGGCATACCACAGGCAAGCCCCACTGTGGGCATCCTTACTCCAGTGCAGGTCCCAGGTCTTGCTCATGTAGAGCTTCTAAGATCCGATTCAATTCCAAGAAGGGCTGCTTGAAGTCCAGGTCCACATTCAGTGTCGATTCCTAGGGAAGATGGAAGGTAGTGACCCCGAAATTCTGCCAAAGGTTGGCTGCAGAAAGGCAGTGTTTGCCAGAGGTGTTGTGATCTGCCAGTAGCATGAGCCCTGTTCGGTGTCGGTTTGCCAAGGTTAGCACCATCATTGGTCAGCCACAGTGAAGAACCCTTTCCCTCTACTGCAAGTCCCAGGCCTGGCACTGAGTGGCATAGTGAAAAATTACTTTTAATCTACCTAATTACATTAAGGCAGAATCTCCTTCTGTTCCCAGTATATTTAACACCCAATTAGTGCTATGCCATTTTGTTTAATCCCCTTTATTAAAAGGAGAGCAAGTCTTGGCTCCGTGCTCTGGCAGGCAACCAACTCTAACTAGAAATCAGTAACTTTTTTATCAGATATACTTAGATCTACCTCCTATTGTGTGGTAGATAGGGGGACCAACTTCCTTTCTAAAATAATGTCAGTGACTAGGCCTATGGGAGAGCCATACACACCTGCAATCCCAGCCCTCAATGAAAGAAAAGGGAATAAGGACCAGTTAGAGGCCAGGCTTCACTATGTAGACAGACCTTAGCTCAGAAGCACAAGAAACAGGGTGTAGTATTAGCACGTTGAGAAGCAAAAGGATCTCTTGAGTTTGAGGCCAGCCTGGCCTACATAGTGAGTTCCAGGCATTTCTCAACAACAAAACAAAAATAGTCAAGAATATCAGGGATGGGATAGAAAACTAACAGATGATGAAATTGGCTAAGTATGGTGGTGTGCACACTCATAATCCCAGGGTTTAGGAGACTGAGGCAGGAGGGTAGCTAATGAGGCCAGGATGAGTTACATAAGCAGGACCATCTCAAACAGCAGGAGAGATAAATGCCCTTGTGCTCCCAAGGCCAGCATTACCTGGCACAGCTCTTCAGCTACGCTGAGCATGCCCTGCTGGTACAAGTGCTCCACAATGGCCATCTGCAGGATCTGCTGCTGCTTCTCACGTGAGTCCCACACCGCATCCGAGACCACGCCGCAAATCTCAGAGTCAAAGTTCTGACAGAGAAGAGACGGATCTGAGACTCAGGCCCTTACGCTTAGGTTCCTGCCAAGCTAGCACACATTAGCTCAGGAGTGTTCCCACCCCTAGGCCCTGGCTCACCCACATACTCACCCTGTCAATGGCTTTGCCCACTCGGGAGACACTGCTATGAATGTCCTTATGGTCTGAAGCCAGTTTTTGGACTGTGTCTTTGATCTTCCGACAGCACTGGGACATTACAAGGGAGAGGGTGGCTGAGAGAGGCGTCCCCTGGAGAGCTGTGGAGACAGCAGACTGGGTCAGGAGGCATCCTAAGCACCTGCTTTGCCGCAGACCGCTTCCTCCTACACGCCAGTGTGTAGCCCAGAAGACAGCCTTGCCTGCCAGAGTTAAACACCTACTTCCAGTCTGTGGTCAGCTACTTTTTTTTTTTGGATCTCACTATGTACCTCTGACTGTCCTGAACTTATTATATATAGCCCAAGCTGGCCTCTAACTCAGAGATCCTCCTGCCTCTGATTTGAGAGTTCTGGGATTAAGCCGGGCAGTGGTGGCACATGCCTTTAACCCCAGTAGTCGGTAGGCAGAGGCAGGAGGATCTCTGCGAGTTTGAGGCCAGCCTGGTCTATTGAGCGAGTTCCAGGACATACTCCCAAAGCTAAAGCTAAAGAGAAATCCTGTATCAAAAAAAAAAAAAAAAAAAAAGGCCAGGTGTTGGTGGTGCACACCTTTAATCCCAGCACTCGGGAGGCAGAGACAGGCGGATCTCTATGAGTTCAAGGCTAGCCTGGTCTACAAAGTGAGTTCCAGGACAGGCTCCAAAGCTACAGAGAAACCCTGTCTCAAAAAAACAAAAAACAAAAAATTTAATTTAGTTGCATGGGGTGGAGTGGGAAAACATTCACATATGTGCCATGATGTATCCTGGAGGTCTGGAGACAACTTTCATGAGTGGGTTCTCTTCTTCCACCATGCGGGTCCCAGGGATTAAACTCAGGTCATCAGGCTTGGTAGTAGAAGCCATTTACTTGCTGAACCACCTCTCCAGCCCACAAGCCAGAACCTGGGTGACTTTATTTTCTGAGCTGTAAAATTCTAGGGTGCTGTGAATGCTGACTTGCCTCCTGGGTGCTGCATTATTTTGTGTATTACCTTCACTGTAGGCTTCCTGTGAACCATCAGGTTAAACTCAGAATTACCCTGAACTCAGCAACTCCACTTCTAAGAGAAATGGAGATGAGTCCACACAAAGCCACATGTGCGAACTCTTCCTAGCATTCTTCAAGACAGCCAAGAGATAGATAGAAACAACCCAGTGTCCATCCACTAATGGGTACAGAATACCATACATGCACACAATAGGACATTAGTCAGCCATAGAAGGTATGAGGTAGTTGGGCGGTGGTGGTGGTGCTGCATACCTTTAATCCCAGCAACCGGGGGGCAGAGGCAGGTGGAAGTGGATCTCTGTGAGTTCCAGGCCAGCCTGGTCTACAGAGTGAGTTCTAGGACAGCCAGGGCTATATAGAGAAACTCTGTCTCGAAAAAACCAAAAAAAAAAAAAAAAAAAAGGCAAAATGAATAAAATATTTTTTAAAAGGTATAAGGCACTGATAAACGCTACAATAGAAATAAACCCTGGGGCTGGAGAGATGGCTCAGAGGTTAAGAGCACTGACTGTTCTTCCAGAGGTTCTGAGTTCAATTCCCAGCAACCACGTGGTGGCTCACAACCATCTGTAATGAGATCTGGTGCCCTCTTCTGGCCTGCAGGCATACATACAGGTGGAACACTATTCATACTAAATAAAGAACTAAAGTAATAAACCCTAGGAACCCCTCCCCTGAAATAAAAGAAAAGTTAGCTGAAAACAAAATGGCAATGCTTACTATTTCAGGCAAATTGATATTTCTGTTAGGTTTTCTGAACAGTTTCCTTTACCACCTTCAAGGAAGCCTAGAGATGCGTGTCCAAGACTCTACCACCCAGTCAGCAGCCTAGGGCTACATGATCCCTAGGGATTGTCACCCACCTGCACTGGCCAACTCAGCCCTCAGCTGGCCCACATAGTGCAGCAACTCCTCCAGGCTCTGTTCGCAGTGCTGCCCATAGGTCAGGAACTTGTGCAGGACTTTGTCGAGCTCCCTCTCCACACATGCACACTGCTCCATGATGGCCTCTGCCTAGTGAAGTCAACTGGGTCAGGCCAATGTGTGTGTGGGACTCCCACAGCATTTCTTCAGGTCCCTCTCACCCTTCCTGAATAATACATCAGGCCCCTGCTAAACAAAGTGCTTCCCAGCCATCCTCACTGAGGTGTCCACTGCACGATGAAGGCTGGAGCCCGAGGCCAGCCTGGTCTACACATCAAGTTCCAGGACAGCTAGGACTGCTACACAGAGAAACCCTGTCTAAAAAAAAGAAAATTACTGTCTTAGACTTTTTGCCCTGTTATCTTTGTCCTGCCCACCCCATACCCCAAGACAGGGTTTCTTGAACTCCTGGCTTTATAGGCCAGGGTGGCCTGGAACTCACAGAGATTCCACCTGCCTCTGTCTCCTGAGTGCTTTGTGCTGGGATTATTATTTTATGTGTGTGGGTGTTTTGCTTCGTGTACATACATGTACATTTCGGGATATTTGATCACACTGTGAAACTTGTACAAAACTGTGCTAATAAAATTAACCTTGGATCAGGGGACAGAGACAGTGACTAGTTGATAGGAACTAGTCCTAGAGAGGACAGAGGAGTCAGGAATACGGATAGAGAGAGACTCACAAGAAGGAGTAGGGAGGCCGGGCGTTGGTGGCGCACGCCTTTAATCCCAGCACTCTGGAGGCAGAGGCAGGCGGATCTCTGTGAGTTCGAGGCCAGCCTGGTCTACAAGAGCTAGTTCTAGGACAGCCTCCAAAGCCACAGAGAAACCCTGTCTTGAAAAACCAAAAAAAAAGTCTCCTGCCACAAAGGAAGGTCAGGTAGTTGCTTCTGGCTTGTCTGATCTAGCAGGTTTTCACCCCAACATTTGACTCCCCAGTCTTCATTCGTCAACAGCACTACAGAGACTTAGTTAAAACCTACATTTGGTGACTGAGCTGGTACCAATGGGACAGAAATTCCCCCAGGCAGCAATCTGAACAGTGGGGTGCTGACTGCAGGATAGCTAAAATATCAGTAGATTCAGGTGCATCACTAAACCAACAGAAAAACACGTGTACCACGTATATGCAGTGTCTGCAGGAGCCAAAAGAGGGCACTAGATCCCCTTACAGATAGTTAATGAGCTACCTTGAGGATGCCGGGGAAATTGAACCTGGGCCTTCTAGAAATGCAGCCAGTGCTCTTTATAACTGCTGAGCCATCTCTTCAGCCCCAACAACTGGCAGTTTTTACTGGATTTTGGATGCCAAACTCAAGTTCAAAGGGGCAAACACTTCAGAAACAACCTCTGACAAACCCTTGGTTCCTCTTTTTTTTTTTCTCTCTCAAGACAGGGTTTCTTTGTATTGCTTTGGAGGTTGTCCTGGAACTCCTTAATAGACTAGGCTGGCATCGAACTCACATAGATCCGCCTGCCTCTGCTTCCCAAGTGCTGGGGTTAAAGGTGTGCGCCACCAATGCTCGGCCTCAGTTCCTTTTTAATCAGAAGCCTGGGTCTCAGCAGAGCCTCGGCAGGCTATATGGCAAAACAACCTAGGCTCACATTGCTTCCAATTCATATATTCACTATGGCTACCTCTTCCAGTCAGTGGAACTGGTTTTTCATGTACTGTAGGGAAATAAGCCATGAAGGTAGTCCTTGGATGGCTGTTAATGCCAAGTACAGCTTCAGGAATAGTTAACCGCCAACTGTGCAAGGCGGAAGGGCCTCCCCACTGCTTGCCTACTGACAGCTCCAGTCTGGACAGCTAGAACTCTTGCTCTCACAGCTCCAGGCGTGGAACACAGTGTGGCCTTGCCATGGTTGAGCCCTGCAGCCTAATCCCAGTAGTCACAGGCAGCTGGCCCCAGCCTCACATACTTGGCTGGCTACGCTCACTCTTGGTTCTCAACGCTGAGTGATGATCGCTGAGGGCCTGCCTCCCTACCACACTAGATGCTTGCTCAATTATACATGGAGAGGGAAGGAGGGAGGAAGGGGTTTATGTGTGATGTGTATGCACGTTCTGGAGTACAGGCACAAATGTGCATAGTAGAGTGTGGGCATGGAGGTCAGGACAACCCTGTGTCCGTCCTCACCTTCTACTTCATTAGAAACAGGATTTCTGTGCTGTTCACCGATGAGTAATCCAGGCTAGCTGCCTCGAAGGGTTTTAGTGCCGGTTCTGCCTCCCATCTCACCATGGAAATGGAATGCTGGGGATTATCCTCTACCATGCCTGGCTTTACATGGGTTCTGGGAATTCAAACCCAGGTCCTTGTGCTGTATAGCAAGCAACACTGAGCCAGTGCCTCAGTCCAGTTGACAGCTTAATGCACCTCCTTCTCACCGTGGCCTCCTCCTGACCCTCTCTACATTGCTCCCCCTCCTTTCTTCTCTTTCTTTCTTCTCTTTCTTTCTTTCTTTCTTTCTTTCTTTCTTTCTTTCTTTCTTTCTTTCTTTCTTCTCAAGACAAAGAGTTTCTCTGAGTAGCCCTGGCTGTTCTGGAACTCACTCAGTGGACCAGGCGGCCTCAAACTCACAGAGATCCGCCTGCCTCTGTCTCCTGAGTGCTGGGATTAAAGGCATGCATCATCCACCTGGCTTCTGTCCCCCCCCCCTTTCAAGTAGCAACAGAGTAGATCTTCTGCAGTCACACAGAGGACTAGAAATAAGAGGACTGAGTTATGTGTCCTTCTAAAAGGGTCAATGTAGCCAGATATTCACTCTCCCAAAAGAATGGCAGCACAAGAAGCCAGTGTCCATGGTGACCCTGGGATCTTCCCATTTCCTCCACTCTCCTAGTCCCGCAAGGACGACCCATCTCGGCTTTACCATCTCATCTCCACTTACAGCCACTAGCTCCTTCCCAGATAGAGGACAAATGACAGGAAAGTGCTGGGCCTTGGCTGATGTTATTGTACACACTAAAATCTGTAATCATAGTGTCCGGAGATGTTACACCCCCAAACCAGACTCAACAGTTATAAGATATTAAGGGTAAAATATAACAGGGACTCCCATTTAAAATGATATAATTATTTTGCTTGGTAATAAGTAACATTCCCCAGAGGCTCGTTATGTGCTAGGCTCTGCTCCAATGACTTCACCCATTAACTCATTCACTTAATTCTCACACTATGAGGTAGGTATGGTTATTAGACCCACTTTGCAGCTGAGAAAATGAGACAGGGAAAGATAAAATAAACACCCAAGGCCACACAGCTGGGAAGTGGAGGAGTAGGAACAGAAGGAAGCCTGCTATCTGGCTCTAGGCTGAGGCCCTCGCCTTAAATAATTTGCACAACAGACCAGCAAAGCAGGCTGCTAGCCTAGCAGGAAAGGACAGCCGGGCCTACGTGTGTATGGCTGGGATGAACTCACAGGGTCCATCAGTTATGACAACAAACGGGAAGTTAAACTGGAGCGAATGCAAACCACCAGCTGGGGAAGACGGCCAAAAAAAGAAAAGTGGGGGGGGGCGGGGGGGGTTGGCTGGAGAGATGGCTCAGAGGTTAAGAGCACAGGCTGCTCTTCAAGAGGATCTGAGTTCAATTCCCAGCACCCACATGGTGGCTCACTACTATCTATCATGAGACTTGGTGCCCTCTTCTGACATGTAGGTATACATGCCAGAACACTGCATACTCAATAAATAAATCTTAAAAAAAAATAAAAAGCTGAGAACTGGGGCTGAGAAGATGGCTTCATTGGTAAAGTGCTTGCCACACCTGCTGAATTAAAAGCATGTACTGCCACCCTGGTTACAGCCACCTTTCTACACTGCAAATGCTAGGGATCCAACTGAGGCTTCTACTCACCAGCTGCCTAGTCCAGCACCTTTTCTGTATGGCAAACCTGATGTGTCGGTCCCACAAGATCTGTCGGTCCCACAAGATCTGAATCCTTCCGACTGCCTCTTCATATGTGTTTCCCCCGCACTGGATGACCAGCTGAGCAAAGCCTGGAGACGGGTTTCATCCTCTCCTGGGCCTGGGCAACCACAGGCCTGAGTTTGCCCTAACTGATTAAACAGTACCTCCATTTCCAGCCTTTGGCTAAGCAGGCATGAGCCAAAAGCTCCCAGTGGGCAGAAAGAGATACGAAGGAAACGTTAAAAGTTCATACTACACGGGCTGGAGAGATGCTCACTGTTTCGGGGCACCTATTGCTCTTGCAGAGGACCCAAGTTCAGTTCCCAGCACCCATGTGATAGCCAACAACCTCCTTGTAACGCCAGTTCTAGAAGCCCTGAAGGTCTCTTCTGACGATGCATTCATGTGGTGCATAGACACACTCATGTGGTGCAAAAATACCCATAAAAATAAAAAAATTAAAACAATCTGTTGGGTGTAGTGGCTTACACTTTTAATTCTAGAACTTGGGAGGGAGAGGCAGATAGCTCCTTAAGAGTCCCAGGCCAGCTTAGTCTACAGTGACTTCTAGGACAGCTTAGCCTAAGTAGAGAACAACTCCTGTCTCAAAATAGACAGACAGACAGACAGACAGACAGACAGACAGACAGTAAATAAATAAAGGCCCGATGGTAGGGCACATGCTTTTTAATCCCAGGACTCAGGAGGCAGAGGCAGGCAGACTTCTGTGAGTTTGAGGCCAGCCTGGTCTACAGAGCTAGTTTCAGGACAGCTAGGGCTACACAGAGAAACCCTGTCTTGAAAACCAAAACAAAACAAAACAAACAAACAAAATATACAAATAAATCTGACATTGGGTGTGGTGGTGCATGACCATAGTAACACAGCACTTGAGGAGGCAGAAGCAGGTGAACCTTTGTGAGTTTGTGGCCAGCCTGGTCTACTTAGGAAGCTCCATGCCATCCTGGGCTATCAGAGACCTTGTCTCAACAGACAAGAACAACAAAAACAAACAAACAAATGCTTTATCCAAACAAGCTCCTTCTAGTCACGCTCTCCATCACTTCCCATACTCTACCACCACTGGCCTTTCTGGTCCAGGGTACATCCAGTTTATTTCTGCCTGCACCCTCTGCCTGAAACACATCCTGCCATAGCTGGCTCCTTATCTAGGTCTCGACACAAGTGTCATCTTTTCAGACAGCAACATCTAATGCCCTGTACTTTACCCTCAAACAAATCATATCTCTAATAATATTAGAAAAGTTTCAAATCCTAACGTCTTCACCTAAGTCTGAAAGCACAGGAAAGCCCACCATCTACCCTGCCACGACTCGGACTTCACCCGCATTATGTGCTAAAGATTGGCAAACTCCTACTCATGCTTCCAGAGACCTCCCCTGCAGTGCGCTGCCAGGACTCCACCGTCTGCAGCCGGTTACCTCTGACCCAGTCAGGTGCACCAAGATGGGACGTCCGAATCGTGGCGACTCCACCAGCCCTTGGAGGGTGTGGCAGACGACTGCTCCGGGCTTTGGTCGGGGCGCCCCGCACCCCGGACCCGGAGCCCCCAGGCTGTCACCTAGTCCTGCAGCCCAGCCGGCTTCCGGCGCCGCTGTCATCGGAACCGGAAGGCGCGGCAGTTGCGCCTGGGGTGGGTCCGGGCTCGCCCATGCGCGTTGTCAGGGAGCGTGGGGAGAGTGTCCGTCTATCCGGTGGCTTTGCCCAGAGTGTAGAATGGAATCGCCCGCGGGAGCCAGGTGGCAGTCAGCGCCTGCGCAGTGCCCGGGCGCCGCTACCCTGCTACCCGCAGCGAACCTCGGTTTCCGGAACTACCGGAGGGTGGTCACGGGTTTCCATCGGAAGCATGAGCAGGCGTACCTGCCTAATTGGCGTCCCCAACGGCTAGTCCTATCTATATTCCTAACTCTCAAATGTCGAGGTCGGTGCGTGGGGAAGCTGATGCTGGAGGAGCGCCGCGAGTTCCAGACGAGTTTGGACTACAAAGTGAGATTCTGCCTCAGAAAATAAATAAAGCTGGACACTGTGGCACCTGCCTCTGATTATAGGAAGATCAAAAGTTCGAGGGTACGGGCTGGAGAGACGGCTCAGTGGTTAAGAGCACTGACTGTTCTTCCAGAAGTCCTGAGTTCAATTCCCAGCAACTACATGGTGGCTCACAATCATCTACAATTCAATCTGGTGCCCTCTTCTGGCATGTAGGCAGAACACTGTATATGCAATAAATAAGTCTTTTTTTTTTTTTTTTTTTTTTTTTGGTTTTTCGAGACAGGGTTTCTCTGTGGCTTTGGAGGCTGTCCTGGAACTCGCTTGGTAGTCCAGGCTGGTCTCGAACTCACAGAGATCCGCCTGCCTCTGCCTCCCGAGTGCTGGGATTAAAGGCGTGCACCACCAACACCCGGCTGCAATAAATAAGTCTTAAAAAAAGTTCAAGGGTACATAGTGGATTAGGCCAGCCTGAGCTGTTTGAGACCTTGTCTCAATAAAACCAACAGGGGGAAGTACGTTGCTCAGCGGTGGACAGGTTGCGGATTCCTCAGTCCATCCCCAGCACCCGAAAAATAAAAATTTCAAAAGCCCGTTACATGTACGTGGCTCAGTGATTACGTATTTCCTGTGATGCTTTTTTTTGTTGTTGTTTTGTTTTTTTGTTTTTCGAGACAGGGTTTCTCTGTGGCTTTGGAGGCTGTCCTGGAACTCGCTTGGTAGTCCAGGCTGGTCTCGAACTCACAGAGATCCACCTGCCTCTGCCTCCCGAGTGCTGTCCTGTGATGCTTTTTGAAACAGCAGATAATGTTTAAAAGAAGAGTCCCTTCCAGGACAGCCTCCAAAGCCACAGAGAAACCCTGTCTCGAAAAAACCAAAAAAAAAAAAAAAGAAGAGTCTCGAGGCAATGTGTAAAGTGTTTGCTGTGCAAGCCTGAGGACCTGACTTGTTGTAAAGCTGGCCCACCCATAGTGGCACAGGCCCGTAACTGCAGCACTAGGGTGGGTGTGCTTGCCAGCTAATGCAGTTGAAAGGTAGAGCTCCCGGCTCAGTAAGAATAAGGACGGTGGTGACGCAAGCCTTTAGTCCCAGCACACGGGAGGCAGACAGGCGGATCTCTGTGAGTTCGGGGCCAGCAGCTTGGTCTACAGAGCGAGTTCCAGGACAGCCTCTAAAGCTACATAGAAACACTGTGTCGAAAAGAACACCAAAAAAAAAAAAGTTAAAGCAAATAAGGTGGAGAGTGATAGAGTGGCCTCTACACACTTGTACAGGCAAGCACACCCACATACACGTTCACAATACATATACACAATGTTTAAAGATGGTCTTTAAAAGAAATTTTTTATTTATGTATTGTGTATAAATACAGCCAGCAGAGGGCACCAGATCTCATTCAAGGTGGTTACGAGCCACCATGCGGTTGCTGGGAATTAAACTCAGGACCTCTGGAAGAACAGTCAGTGCTCTTAACCACTGAGCCATCTCTCCAGCCCGCACGCCTTTAATCCCAGCACTCGGGAGGCAGAGGCAGGCAGATCTTTGTGAGTTCGAGGCCAGCTGGACGGACAGCCTCCAAAACAATACAAAGAAACCCTGTCTGGTAAAAACCAAAAAAAAAAAGTCGTTTTTTGTCCTGACCGATCACCTAACCCTGTTCTTCCACAGCCCCTAGACCTGCTGCTGTCTGTGGATCGCCCCTCTTTAGTGGTAAGATGGAGTAGGGAGTTGCATATCTGCCCTAATTAAAAAGGATGAAGGAGCGGGTTGTAGTTGCATATACTGAGTTTGAGGCCACTGGGAAACCAGCATAGGACCAACCCAGACCCCCTGATGGTGGGTGTCAGTTGGGAGGCCTCGGCAATCTATGGGGCTAGTGGATCAGTATTTATCCCTAGTACACGACACAAATGGACTTTAGGAGCCCATTCCATATAGAGGGATACTCCCTCAGCCTAGACACACGGGGGAGGGCCTAGACCCCCCCTCCAAATATGACAGATCCCCCATGGAAGACCTCACCCTCCCTGGGGAGCAGAAAGGGGATGGGATAGGGGATTGGTGGGGGGCAAGGGAGGAGGGGAGGGAGAGTGAACTGGGATTGACATGTAAGACAAACTTGTTTCTAATTTAAATTAAAAAATCTGAAAAAATGGGGTGACAGATGGACAAAGGTACAAAAAGAAAGGAGGTGGTGACCCCAAAATTGAAAAGAACTAAATTCTTATTTCTAATTTAATGTTTTAAATTTTATTATTTTTTTCTTTTTGTTCTTTTGAGACAGGGTCTTTTGTATCTCAGACTAGCCTTGAACTCCTTGTGTCATGGAGGGCATCTATCCACCTCCTGTGTACTGGGATTACAGGTCAACACCCAGGGTTCTCCTCCAGCCCCTCTTGCGTTAAACCAAAAATAAAGATTACCTTCTCTCTCAGATCTGAGGAAGACAAGGCATCGTCTCCTGACAAGAAGCTTCCTTTTCACTGCTGGTTTCTCTCCGGGTCTTTTATCTGCCTCCCCCACCTCGCACAATCTAGCTTTGTTTTCTTTACAACCTTGGCTTGAAATCAAGTGTTTGTGTTGATTCTGTCTCCTGACCCCTATCTCTGCCTCCCCGACTTTTAGGATAAAAGCTCCTCTGGGCTGAGGACTTTGTCCTCATTGCTACTGGAAAAGAATAATCACAAAGATGCTGGGAACTGCCCGACATCCTCTGCTTATAAAAGAACAAACTGTGGCTCACAACCTTCTGAAACACAGCAGGGAAGTGCAGAGTAGGACGCGAGCCGGCAGCGGCATCATGACCCCAGCATCCAGGAGATGCCTGGGGGTGTCCCGGGTGCCTGGGTGGTCTTGGCCCCACGCGGAAGTCGCGGGGGCGAGAAATTGAATGAGCCGTGCTTGGGGCGAAGAGCCAGAGCTGAAGAACTCCGAGCCCCAGCAGGCAGGACCTCACAAGCTTTCTAGAACGCCGCAGGCTTTCCCACTTCCTCTCTCAGGATGCCTCACCATCAAGCAGGGTGTGAACAAAGCCGGCGTCTACCAGAACCAGGGGCCGCTCACACTGGGCCTTTGAACGTGTGTATCTTTCTCACGATGTGGTGGGCCTCGCGTTCTGTATTCTCTACTTTTCCTATGTATGAATTTTCTTCCTCTCTTGATTCTGTCGCTCTTTTCCTTTTTCAGATTGGATTTTTAGTTTTTTTTGGAAGGGAGTGCTTCAAAGTGGAGTGCACAAAAGCTGTTCTCAGTATTTTCTTTTTTTGGGCCAGTTTCATAGGAGTTATTTATTGCGTTTTTGAGACAGGGTTTCTCTGTGTAACAGATCTGGATGTCCTGGAACTCGATGTGTATACCAGGCTGGTGCAAACTCAGAGAGATCTGCCTGCCCCTGCCTTCCAAGTGCTGAGACTAAAGGCGTGTGCCACAGCTGCCCGGTGGATTTATATTTTAAACTAAAAAAGATGAAAAAAACAAAACTAGAGATATAGTTGAGTTGGTGAAGTATATGTCATGCAAGCTTGAGGACCTGGGTTCAGGATCTTGAGGACCCTGGTGCCCACCAAAAGAGCTGCCTGTACTCCCAGAACTGGGGAAGCAGACAGGTAGTTCCCTGGGTCTTGATGGTCAGCAAGCATAACTAAAATAGTGAGCCTCAGATTCAGTGAGAGACTTGCCTCAAAAGATGGAGAGTGGGATTGAAAAATATACTCAATGCTGACCTCTACATACACAAACGGGAAAACCCTCCATGTCCTTGTTATTTTAGAAGGTAGTGCAAATTGTGACTTATTTTCCCCCATATTTAGAAGTCAAGCCAAACAGCACTGGTCAAATTGTGTTCCTTCCTTAGGCTTTCCCTTTATTCTTTTTTTTTTTTTTTTTTTTTTTTTTTTGGTTTTTTCGAGACAGGGTTTCTCTGTGGCTTTGGAGGCTGTCCTGGAACTCACTTGGTAGTCCAGGCTGGTCTCGAACTCACAGAGATCTGCCTGCCTCTGCCTCCCGAGAGGCTTTCCCTTTATTCTATAGAGTTTTGTTGTTGTTGTTGTTGTTTTTTGAAAAATATGTTAGATCTGGATCTCCACTCTTTCCATGTAAGTATAGATTTATTTTTATATAATTTCCTATCACTTTTCTTGTTATTGTGTAATGTGATATTTGAAAGAGGTGTGATTAAACACCCTCGCATAAGAAAAAAAAAACCCTGCAAGATTTTTTGAGAAAGTGAGGGTTAAACATGGCTTATATTCAGGCAAAACATACATTTTATTTGTTTTTTCATGACAGGGTTTCTCAGTATTGTTTTGGGGCTGTCCTGGAACTCGTTCTGTAGACCAGGCTGGCCTCGAACTCACAGAGATCCACCTGTCTCTGCCTCCCGAGTGCTTGGATTAAAGGCATGCACCACCAACACCTGGCTGCAAAACATACATTTAAAAATAAAATCTTGTTAAAAATGAAAATGTGAGTTGGGTGGTACACATCCCTTTAGTCCCAGTACTTGGGAGGCAGAGGCAGGTAGACATCTGAGTTCAAGGCCAATCTGGTCTACAAAATGAGTTCCAGGACAGCCGGGGCTACACCAAGAAACCCTGTCTCAAAAAAAAAAAAAAAAAAAGCTCCCTCCTTCAAGCATTAAGGAGCTCAAGATGGTAACTCTAAGTGAACACCAGTATGGGGTCCTGTGTGTTGTACACACCCGTTTCCTTTGCCCAGGAGCTCCTTGCCAGCTCACCCATCAAGCTTTCCAGGCATCTATCCCTCTCTTCTGTTTACTGTCCTTCTGAATTTAGGCAGGATGCTGTCTTTCCTGGAACTCACCCCATACTTCCTGCTACACCCAAGTTCAAATTCATTTGGGGATGCCCCTCCACACTGCTCAGAAATGTACCCCTCTGACTGCAGAGAATCCAATTCAGTCCCCGGTTCCAACACTGGGTCACTCACAACCACCGGTAACTGAAGCTACAAGGGCTCCTTCCTCCTCAGGCACAGGTACACATGTGCACAGACATGCATACACACAGATACATACATAAAACATAAATAAAAAAACTCATCCTTTGCTTCATAGAGTATCTGTGGAGGCCAGAAGTGGGAGTAGCTTAAGCTATATGAGGCTATGTCTCAAAAATAAGAACTATCAGTTGGGCAGTGGTGGCACATGCCTTTTATCCCAGCAGTCAGCAGAAACAGGTGAGTTTGAGGCCAGCATGGTCTACAGAGTGAGTTCAAGGGCAGCTGAGGTACACGGAGAAATTCTGTGTGTGTGGGGAGGAGACATTCTGAATTATCTTTCCGCTGTTTAAAAATGTATTTTTCATGTGTGTAGGTGCTTTCCCTGCATGTATGTCTGTGCATCGTGTACTTACAGTACCTGTGGAGGCCAGAAGAGGGCATCTGATCCCTTGGGCCTAGAGTCACAGGTGGTTGTGATCCATCTTGTAGGAACTGGGAATAGAACCTGGGTCTTCTGGTAGAGCAGCCAGATGAGCAATCTCTTCAGCCCTGTGTCCTTTTCATCCCCTGACTGGCCCTGCTATCTAAAACAGCATTCAATAGTGTAGACATGTCTTCATCCCCTTCCTCATCTGTGAAGTGAATTCGGCCCAAGGTCTGAATGGTGACTTAAGCTAGAGCCTTAAACTTGGCATTGAACTGACCTAGAACTACTGCCTATGAATAGCTCAGAGTTAAAACATTCCCCAGGTCCTCACCTCAAAGTCATACTAGTTAGTGGGGGAGTCTGGTCATCCTTGCTTCCATATTCTACCTCCCTGGGGGTGGAGCCAGAGCAGTCTGAAGCAAAATGGAGGCCACCACCCTGCTTTGGCAATGCTCACAGCCTAATGGAGTCAGGCAAGCCAACAGTCAGAGCACAATAGGAACACCTGGTAGAGACAGGCGTCTGGTGCTCTGAGAAGTTTTCTTTCCAAGTACTGGCTACCTCTGTGTGGTACCTTGAACACAGGGCTCAACCATGACGAGTCCCAGCTACCTCCCCAGTGATGCCCAGGACCTGCTCAAGCCCTTCTTCTTCCAACCCCCAAGGGCTCCAAACAGAACCATCTCCTCTCCCTGTAAGCCTTGGTTGGGCCAGGACAGACTAGAGCGGGCTCTCCAGAGAGCCAAGAAGTACAGCCGAGATCACTGAGGTTAGAAGGTCCTAGAAGACTGTTGGTTAAGTGACAGGCCAAGAGGAAGAAACATTGGGTGAACAGGAGCGATCCAAAGAATAGAATTGAAAATAGTGTGAGGGGTCCTCCGGAGGTAACAGGGACAGGATTCTCCAGTAACTGTGACTTCTATGACCAGTTGGCCCCAGAGCCACCCAGCCTGCTTGGGGACCGGGGAACTGGTTTGCCAAGCAAGGGTGAGCTAACAAGAGATCTAGTTCTGGGCTGCCCTCCCCCTCTACATCTGGGCCTGGCCTTGGTTTCTGGCACCACTGCCAAGTTTTGGTACCGCCCACCCACCCCCGCTGGCTCTACTGGCCAGCCCAAGTCGTAATTGCTGGGTGGGGAAGTGCACTGTGCAGTGGGCACACCAGAAGGTGGGCACCTGGCCCGACTGGCTCCTGGCCCTGGGGAGGAAGTAACTCAGACTTCAGGCTAAAACCTGACCTGTTAGGGGAAGAACTTCTAGAGGTCTACTAGCACAGAGACTTGCATTTGCTAGGAAATGGAAGTGGGTACCATGGTCTGTGGGGATTGGCTTGCCTAACCCACTTCTGCTTTCCCTGGGGTGGGGACTGGAGCTCAGGTGTGTGCCTGTGTGTGTGTCTCAGCTACTCCCAGGGAACTATCTGGGATACAAGGTCGACCTAGTGTGAGGAGTGCAATGGGCTGAATGGTTGGGAAGAAATGGAAGGAAAGGGCCAGGAAGCACTCCTGGATTCCACCCAGGAGCTGGCTTTTAGGGACAGGGCTCCAAACACACCCCCTTGGACACACCTACCACCCCCAAGCACATCTACACACACACACCTGCCACTCACAGATCATAAACACAGCATCCCTGCAACAGACAACTCACACCCAATCCTCCACCCTAAAAAAGGTGGGGCCCATCATTTAGGTGTCACAGCCTATAGCTGGTCACCTAAACCCTGGCACCTATTTGCTGGGCCTCAGAGGCTCACAGACATGGCCTGAGACCTAGAGTTCTGTGACAGGACTCTAAAAGAATTCTTGAATTGTGCCAAGGAAGAGCCTGGAAACAAAAAACTGACTGTGTTCAGTTGGACAGGTGGACCTCTGTGAGTTCAAAGGCAGCCTGGTCTATATATTGAGTTCTAGGACGATTAGTGATACATATCAAGTGTCTCAAAAACCAAGAAACAAGCTGGTAGTGGTGGCGCACACCTTAATCCCAGCACTTGGGAGGCAGAGGGAGGTGGATCTCTGAGTTCAAAGCCAGCCTACAGAGCAAGATCCAGAAGAGGCTCCAATGCTACAGAGAAACTCTGTCTTGAAAAACCAAAACAATATGGTCTACAAAGCAAGTTCCAATATAGCCAGGACTATTACAGAGAGAAACCCTGTCTGGAAAAAACAAAAACAAAACCTATGGTTTCCCCGGGAGCAGGGAAGCACAGTGAATTTGCATTGCGATTCATAACTGTAGCAAAGTTACAGTTATGACGCAACAAAAATAATGTTATGGTTGGGGGTCACCACAACATGAGGAACTGTATTACAGGACTGAAGAATTAGGAAGGCTGAGAACCTCTGCTCTAGAGGAAGGGAGCCCAAAATGGAGGTGCATGCCTATAATCCAAGCATTTGGGAGGCAGGGGCAGGAGAATTTCTGAGTCCTGGGCCAACCTGGGAGTCCCTGTCTAAAACATGGCAAAAGAAAGCAGACAGGCTAAGATGCATATAGCACAGGTCCATGATTCCAACACTTGGGCAGCAGAATCCCTCAGGGCTAGCCTGGTCTACAAAGACGTCCATGCTAGTTTGATCCACATAGCAAAAGGGGGTAAAAAAGATAGATAAGGAGGTAGGCAGAGTTATCAGCTACATCAGTCACTAACCCAAGGGGAGCAAAGCCATTAGGAAGCGCAACACTGCTAAGGGAGGGGTGGCTGAGGGCTTCAGAGGACCTGGACCATCTTTAGCTGGAAGCAGGGGTTTAAAGGGTCAGTTTTGAGGCCAGTTACAGAATGAGTGACTGCTTTCCCGGAGCTTTCTAGAACACAAACCAGATCTACCACCTATGAAAATGACCCACAGTTCCTGCACCTGCCTCTGGCTCCCGGCCACGGAGGGAGGGGCACACCACAGGCGAAGATGGCAGAGCCCACAGGAGCTTTTAGCATGTTACAGAGGAAGCTGTCTTGAGCGGGCTCCAAACCCAGCAGCTGCCTGGGCACCCGGGTCTACACATCCCACCAGAAGACTTCGTGTTCTCGAAATGCCTCTGTCGACCAATCCTTTTGTTTCCCTGGCATTGTTTCTTCTCAAACATCTGATGGTGTTGAAGAAAGGGGTTGCAGCCCACACAGCAGCTAAGGACTGTGAGGCATGGAAACAAGGAATAACATTCCTCCATCCTCCAACACACAGGATCAGAGACTGCAGGGGCACACTCTTCCCACCACCATGACCACGAAGGAGCTACAGCCTAGGTCCAAGACCCGGCACACTGACCATCCAGGATCCTCTGGACTCAGGCCAAGGACAAAGCTATCAACTGGGCCTCCTCATAAAAAAATGTGCTTTTATTTTGGAGGCCAGTCTTCCCACCCATGGCTCCTTCCATGGAGGAAGACCTCAGGCCAAGTCTCCAACCACCCGCCCTCCGTCCTGCTTCTCTGCATCCTGGGGTTGGGGCTTCGATGGCTCCAACCTACTTTACTGGGCCACACCCATTGTAGGGAGCAGGGCTGGGCCTTGCCTGGGTCTGTTTCTCTGCCAGCAAGACTTTGCCATAGCTTCTAGAACAGGCACCCTATCCAGACCATTGCCTCCTGGATCCCTCCTCTGGGTGGGCCTCCCATCCCTGAACTGGCCTCTACAGATTCTGCCTCAGACCAGCGCAAGGGAGAAGCCTGCCATCTCAGGGTATCTTCTCATAGCGCGCCTGCTGTCAGCACACTTGGCTAGCGTCAGATTTTAGAGGACTCCAGCCGGGGACTCCAGGATGTAGGAGGCTCCCGCAGCACCCGCAGCTCCTCTTCGAGTGCCTGGTTCCGACGGTACATGTCCATGTAGCCCCCTTGGATTTCTCGCTGGTAGCGCAACACCCTTTCCTTTTCCTCCTGCCAAGTCTGCCGCTCCTGCTCGAAGCGCAGCGCCTGCTCCTGGCCACGAAGCCGCTCTTGCAGCAGCTCTGCCCGTAGCTGCTCGGCCCCTTCTCTGGCTTCACTGCCTCCTGCCTCCCCTAGCAGTCCCCTGCTCTTGCAGTCATCCGTCTCACAGCTGCCTGGAGCTGCCTCCCGAGGCGCCTGCTCCTGCAGGCTGCGCACCGTCTCCCGCAGCCGAGCCAGCTCAGCGTCCTGAGCCTGGGCTTGTGCCCTGCTGCCCCGAAGTTGCGTCTTCAGACTGAAGATCTCAGCCAGCTTCTGCGCCAGCTCTGCCTGGGCTTCCCGAAGCTGCTGTTTCAACAGACTAATCTCTGCGGTCTTCTGGCACACCTGAGGGTAGGGAGAAACTGTGAGCGAGGGCCCAGCAGTGTGGTACCGGAGCCAGCTGCAGGGGAGAGGCAACAGGGTATGGGGCCAGGGCAATGAGAGACAGAACCCGATGCCTACAATGGTGTCCTACCTCCCATCGGGCTTCCTCCTCTGACCGGGCACTGGGGTCGGCCTCCATTTGGGGACCAGAGGTCCGAGGTTCTGGGGCCAGGCCCTGCTGAGCCCGCAGCTCCTTGCGCAGGCGCCGCTGCTCCTGTTGGGCCATAAACAGCTGCAGTTGGAGGTTGCGCTCACTGCGCTCGGCTTTCTGGGCCACCTCATGCAGCCGTTCCACATAGAGGCGCTTCAGCTCAGACAGCCACAAGCGCTGGCGCTCCTCTAGCACCTGCTGAGGGAAAGAGGAACTGGTGAGCCGTGGGCCCAGCCTCGCTCAGATTTGCAGAGTTGGCATGCCCCCTAATAACAATGTTCACGCCGGGTGATGGTGGCGCACGCCTTTAATCCCAGCACTCGGGAGGCAGAGGCAGGCGGATCTCTGTGAGTTCGAGGCCAGCCTGGTCTATAGAGCGAGTTCCAGGACAGCCTCCAAAGCCATAGAGAAACCCTGTCTCGAAAAACAAAAAAAAAAAAAAACAATGTTCATTTGTGTCCATTGCCTGCCACCATTAATGTCTTATGCACCTAGGCCACAGAGTCCCTCGTCCTGGCCACATGAGCTTCACATCCAAAGAGGCTCTCCACAGATAAGTGTTACTAATACATGGTCTTCACAGAGGCTGTCTCCCTCCTTCCTACACAATTCCCAGACAGGACCAAAGTGACAGGGCATCCCTGACATGCAGCGGAGGAATAGCTAAGGCTAGAATTTTTTTCTTTCCAATGCTGAGAATTGAACTTAGGGCCTCACGCGTGCTAGGCAAGCACACTACTCCTGAGCTATAGTCCCGGCCTACAGGTGTCTTTTTTCGTTCTCCCTGAAGACCAACGGGAGGAAGGGGCACAAGCTCCCATGTCATTGCTCATCACCTCTAGTACAAAGCTGGCCCCCAACATCATGCTACGCTTAGGTCTTGTCCATGGTTTGTCCCCACCCCAGCTGTGTCAGCTGTCAGAAATTAATCTGGTCTATATCTCAATGCTAAGGGACAAACCACTCCAGGGCAGGGACTCTCTCACCTGAGTGAAGGGGTTAGAGACATCCTGGTCACTGAGGTCCCTCTTGAGTTCCTCACAGGTCTCAGGCAACACAGCTACCTCCCCATCAGTGGGACAGGAGAACTCATAGGGGGGAGGTGGCTCAGGCAGGCAGCTCAGGACAGCCAGAGGTCCAGATTCCTTGGGGCTCCTTGAAGCACGGTCCAGTGAGCCCCCAAGGTGATTAATGTGGCCTAAGGAGGAGCTGAAGGGGCTGGGGCCAGTGCCTGGACTACGGCCAAAACTGCCCGCACTGGAAGAGTCTGAAAGGCTGGGCTCGGGGACACCATCATCTAGGCTGAGGGCGTGAAGCAACTGTGCCCGGGCCTGACTGGCCCGAGGCCCAGGGCTCAGGGGTGGGTGGCAGGCCAATGTGTGCAGACTGCCATTACTTCGCCATAACTTCTGGCCCTTGTGGCCCGCCAGGCTTTGCATGGACAGGAATCCTTTCCCACTGCCCACAGGAGGTTTGAACACCGACGGACGAATTCGGCACTGCCAGGAAAAAAAAATTCAAGAATGAGTTGGGCTGGTCACTCTTTTCTGCCTGCCTGATGTTCCTGAAGGCCCTCCGGATCCCCTGTGAGAATGCAGGGTACATGTCACAGGGAGGCAGTGGTCAAGCTTCAGGCCAGCCACCTGCCCTAACCTGTCGTCTGGGCCTCCTAGCTGACCACCCAGGATCATGGTCTCCAAGTTGGGCCCAATCCCCCACAACAGAGATGCACCTTGTCAAAGCGGCCCCGCTCAGGTAGGGAAGTCTTGCTGAAGTCACCAGCCCGAGGATGCTCCCGGTAGTAGAGGGTGGCATAGTCAGGCTCATTCCGGGGTGCTCGCTTGCTGTTCTTGCCGTCCTTCTTGGGGAGATGCAGGTAGCTGAAGAGTTCCCGCTGACCCAAGCCTTTCCGGAGGAGCCCATCAGGCTGCCTGGGGCCCCGGGATCCAGCCAGCGCAGCCCGAAGTTCTTCGGGGGAAAAGTCCTGCCGTTCCAACAGGCTGCCCACACTGCCCATGGCAATGTCAGTAGGGCCCAAGGCTGTGGCCATGAAGGTTCAACAGGGCACAGGCAGCTGACTCTGGGAATCAGAAGGCTCCGTTAGTGGCAGATGGGCACTCAGTACCCAAGTCCTCAGATGCTCTAGAGCCAGACACTTGCCATCTGTCAGTTCCCCAATTTGCTCAGGCCCATCAGAGGCAAATATGTGTGAACAGGATAGGATTCACAGAAGGGCTTATGGAACACTGTGCCAGACTAAGTCTAAAGACAAGCAAATGGGCTTCCACTGGGACACCTAAAGGAACAGCTCCAGATAGGGGTCTGGTGTGCAATGCCCAGGAATGGCTCCTAGGTAGGAGAACAGGGCCTTCCTTCTAGAACTGCACCAACAAAGGGCAGTGTGTGTGTGTGTGTGTGTGTGTGTGTGTGTGTGTGAACTCAGGCACTGTCTGACCCATGACCCTGCTTGCTTCTGACAGGTTCTCCACCAAATATGCGGCATGGGGAGCAAGCACAGGGAACCAGAACTGGAGGAGGTCTGTTCCTCTGTCTTCTCTAGGTGGGAAGCTCCTCTTCCCTCAAAGGGTCAGAGGGTTTCCCCAAGGAAACATCTGGAGCGGGTAGGGCTGGGGGAGGAACACAGTGGGAGGGATACAAACAGGAAAGGCCCAAGGGGAGGAAGGATGGTGATACACACAGGAAGGGCCTAAGGGGAGGAACAATGGCTCCCGTTTCCGGAACAGGTGTTCAGGTCTAGGCAACGACGGGAGGCAGAGGGACGGGGCAGTCTTTCTCTGTAATGCCACTGAGTTCTGCCATCAGCTATCACCAGCCAGGGCCCCAGGACCTTAGCCATGCCTAGTCTCTTCTTGTCTTCCTCGGAAGCAGAAAGGCAGTGACAGACAGCGTTTATCACTTAGGGATGCTGAAAGGGGTAAGATAACGTGACCAGGCACCTAGTCCAGGCCTGGCCTGAAGCCACGATCAACACAGAACACCCGAGGCTGAGCTTAGTCACACACTCCCAACCCCACACCGAGGGACCAGGCTTATGGACTCCTCACACGCTCTGGGGCCCGCCGCTCTGGAGCTGGTGCCTGTACCACACCCATCGCCTGGTGTACAGTTAGTGCAAACAACTGGCAGTGAATGGCACCTTTTCTGCCGCCCACGCACACACACAGCTGCTCCCAATGCCAAGCAGATGCCTGGCAGGCAGGCTGCCACCGGGAGTACCCACCACCACCCACCCAATATGCTTCCGGGACACCCACTCCCACCCAAACAATGTGGTTAGGAGGCTCCATCCTCAACCATTTCCAGGCTTTGTGTTTGTGAAAGACAAAGCTCTCTCTGGTAGAGAGAGGGCAGGCCTTGTCCCTGCCCCACTCACTCTACAGCCCTCAATTGCACCCGGGGGTGGGGGTGGCGAGAGTCATAGCCCTGTCCTGAGGAACTTTCTTACACCGCTCAAATTAGAGTGCATGTCTGAGTTAGGACACACTGACCAGCCCCGTGTGAACAGAGTCATCTCCTTCTAGGGATGTCACATGCTATGTAAATTCAAGAGATTCAAACAGGTTAAAGGGTTATTGGAGCAGGGGCTACTACAGTAGCATGGCACTTCGAAGGAGACTGTGGCTCCAGTACCCCTCTTTTTAAAGGCAAGCCCCTGGAGACTCACAGGGCTGGCAGTATGAGGACGCATAGGGTCCTAATGCCAGAGCTGCCAAGTGTCTAGCAGGAGTCAGGATGTCGCCCACAACCAAAAGGACTAGAATGGGGTCACCTTGCCTCCCTATTTCAACATTGCCTTACCCTGACAAGCCCACCTTTTGAGACATCACTGCATGTGAAATGTTCTGTTACTACTCAAAGAAAGTGATCGATCTAGTCTCCAGCCACCTCTTTCCCTCGTGTGTGTGTGTGTGTGTGTGTGTGTGTGTGTGTGTGTGTGTGTGTGTGTGGTGGGGGCGATAGATGCCTGCCTTTGCATCTTGCCTTCCTTACCTCTGTCATGACAATTGACAGAGAGGCAACAGGAGTGAAAGGGCTTTGTAAACTGCTAAATCCTGTGTGCCCAGGGGTTGGGGCCATTGCCAAACATGCCCACTTCACCCCAAACACACACACCCTCACCTTCTTCTGTGTAAATACTCACTGCCAGTCTCATGAGAAAAAACTGGCATTCTATGGTGCTAACCAAAAGGTCTCAGGTCCAGGGATGAGCCAGCAGGGCCTTGAGCCAAAACTATGTAAAGGGCTTTACACAGAACACTGCGTCAGAGTGTCAGTCCCACAGAGAAACGTTATTAGAGGACAGTTGCATCCAACAGCAGACAGCACACTTTGTACAAGGTCACCCACTGCTCGCTCACCCACTACTCAAGTTCTCACATGGCACTGTCTGCTCCATCTGCAGGGCTGAGGCCCCAGGCCACCCAGGTCTGCCTGGAGACAGACCCTCTTCCTGAAAAGACCCAACCTACTACCTCTGCCCCTCCCCCAACATATACATTCCTTCCTTCCCGTTGCTTAGAAGCCTTGGGATTGCCTGCTCAGACCAGGGCAGCTGTGCAGGCTCTCTGCGATTTGGTGGGGGTGGAGGAGAGAGTTGACAAGTGCCTCACCACCTCTGGGGAAGCAGAGCAGAGCAGAAAGCGGGGTGGGGGGTGGGGGGTGTTCCACCAAGTGCCCGTGCTGTGCCTATCTTAATGCCTGGGGCTCTGTAAGGGTGGGATACACACCATTACTCAGCTGGCCACAGCAATACCCCTTCATGCCTGTCTCCCTCAGCCCCAAGATTACCCAGCGGTGCAGCAATCCCTAAACAGAGGTACACAGTGGGGCTCCCCAGTACCAGACCCTGGGTACCTCTTCCAAATACGCCCAGGGGGTGAATGTACTCAATTTTTGCTTCACTGGAGGAAAATGAGGCCGGGCGTTGGTGGCACACACCTTTAATCCCAGCACTCGGGAGGCAGAGACAGGTGGATCTCTGTGAGTTCCAGGCCAGCCTGGTCTACAGAGAGAGTTCCAGCACAGCCTCTAAAACAATACAGAGAAACCCTGTCTCGAAAAACCAGAAAAAAAAGGGGGGGGGTAAAATGATGTGACCAAGGTCACGTTCAGCTGTGTGGGAAGAAGTGCCCTTGGCTTCCTAGATGCAGCTTTCCTTGCATTTCCTTTGGGTTGGGGGCCCTGCAGACTCTGTGTGGCAGTACCGTCAGTCACCCTGAGCTGCCATTAGTCCCACCAGAGCGCCCCAGGGGAGGGTCACACCACCTGCTGGGGGATCAGTCCTTCTGAGGGGTGTGTCTGCAGCTGCCCCAGAGGAATGAGACTGGAATGTCCCAACTCCAAAAATGGGGACAGCCTGAGACGTGGTGGGGTGGCTGGCATACCCTTGGCAGAATTATTTCCCCTGGCTCACTGCACAGTGTTTCAGGGTTTCCCAGCTCTTCTATTTCACAATGTCACGTCTCCACAGAAGCCGGTGGACACACAGGGCACTAAGGATCCTACCTACAGATAGGAAACTGAGGTTTGGAAGGAGGAATGAGTCCTCTACTACACCCGGCTGTCTCAGCTAGGGGTCACCTTCCACCGGCAGACACTGCTGTCTATGTAGCCTGCCCTGCCCCCATGCTTCTTTCTTCTCCCAAGGGCATCATCTGTGGGTAGGATGGAACTTAACCCCCTCCCAGAGATCTCTCCTAGGGCGCCCTGGAGGAAGGGGGTAGTGCAAGTGGCGCTGGCTTAGAGACTCTAAACTCTGGAAACTGCTAGAGGCGGTGTCGGAGCTGGCTGGTCGTTTTCATTCACAGTCTCGCACATACACACCCACACGCAGCCAGTCGGCAGAGGAGCCCTGCTTGGAAGAGCCTAGGAGGAGGCTGATCACCAGGTCCAGGAGGGCCTCCCGCCTCTGCTTCCTCCCAAGGACAGTCATGCCCACTCTGTACCTCTGGGTTGGGGATGTCCCAGATCCCCATCTGAATAAAGCCAGGGTCCCGGTTCTCACTTTTGCCAAAGGCTGAGGTCAGGACTGGAACAGAGTTCCAGTTCCAGCCGAGGACCAGACAGGGTAGGAGGCCGGGGCAGGAAGATGATACCTTGAGCGCGAGGGCAGGTGAGCGGTGTCCCCGGGAAGGTACCCTAAGACAGGTTGGCCATCCTGGTGGAACTACGCCAGGGAAGGCAGTGGAGGAAGCAAGAGATCCCAGAACTACTGGAGGCCCCAAAGCTACCCAGGGGGGCGGGGTGGGGAGTGCACATCCCGCCCGCCGTCTGCCGGGCCTGCCTGGAGCTGCTGCAGGGGGCGGAGGCCGAGGTCAGACTCCTGCGCCAAGGGCGCCTGCCCCTCCTGGCTGCGGCGCAGGGGTCTCGGGCGATGCTCCACGGAAAGCGCATTCATAGATCAGCCTCATGCGCGGGAGCGGAGGACACCGGAGGTCGCACTTTCTCCTGCCACCCCCGCCGGGGTCTGAGAACGACCTCGGCGACCTGCCCAGCCCACTTACCATGCTGGCGCCGTGATCTCAGGACGCGCTGCAGTCCCCAGTTCGGTCTCGAACCTTTCTCCTTGCAGCCTCTTCGGAGTGGCGCGGGAGCCGGATCGGCGGGCAGAGGACGCGCTGGGCGACACTCTTCTGCTGGCCCCAGAGGCGGAGGGAAAACCCGGCCTGACTCACCCGCGCGCCGCGAGCCCCAGAGCCCGGCCCGGCCCCCGGATGTGGGGGGCGGGCACCGGCACCGCCCCCAAGCGACCTGGGCCCCGCCCAGGCGCGAGGTTGCAGAGGGGCTAGGTTCCCCCGGTGCGCTCTCGCTCGCGTGTTACAGCTCCGTAGACTCGGATCCAGCCGAGGCTCCAGAGCCCGCGCCTCCCGGCTGCTCCTCCTCCTCCTGCTCCGGGCCTCTCCCGGCTTCCTTCCCGAACCAGCTTCCAAACTGGCGCGCTGGGGTGGGGCGGTCACGTCTCTGTTCCTCGCCGCCTCTTTCTCAGGTAAGCACCCCTTTCCTCTTCTGAAACCCAAGTAGTGCTCTGAGAGCCGAGGAGGTGTAGTCAGCGTCTCCAGTGGTTGGCAGCTGGACTGAGCGCAGGGCTTTTATTTTGGAGGGAGTTTAGTTTGCCTCCCTTGCCTTCTAGGGGCGGCAGGTTCAGATGCCTTCAGGGGCCAGAGTGATAATGTAAATGAGTCACATGGGCTGGGTAAGGCAGCGGGACGGAAACAGAAGGCTGGACACCCAAACACGTTCAAATTCAGAAGTTAGAACACCTTTTCTCCCTTAAAAAGTTAAACACAGTTGGGTGAGGGTGGAGAGATGGCTTTGTGGTTAAGAGCATCAGAGGACCAGGGTTTGGTTCCCAGCGCCCATGTGGCGGCTCATAATCCTCTGTAACTCCTGTTCTCTGGGAACCAGTTCCCCGCCTGTCTCTGGGGGCACACTGCATGCACGTGGTGTGTGTGTGTGATTTTCGAGACAGGGTTTCACAGTGTAGCCACAGGGTTTCCACAGTGTAGAAACTCACTCCGTAGACCAGGCTAGCCTCGAAATTAGAGATCCACATACCTCTGCCTTTCGAGTGCTGGGACCAAAGTCGGGTGCCACCTCCTCCTGGCCACGTTTTCTTTTTAAGATTAAAAAAGAGAGAGAGAGAGAAAGGAAAATAGGTTAGACGTGACTTTACGGTATTACTTACCACTTCCATTCCTAGATATATGGCCAAAGAACCAAGAATGCCAACAAGAACTTATACTCAGATGTTCATAGCAATACTGTGCATAGTAGTCAAGAGAAGGAAACGCATCAAACCCTCCATGGATTAAGGAAGGGATAGTGTGGTCCACCCATACAGTGGAATATTATTTACCACAGAAAAGGAATGATTGGCATCCCATGCTACAACTCCGATAAACCTCTAAAAAGTGATGCTAAATCAAAGCTCCCACCCACAGAAGGCCACATGTGGAGTGGTCTCAGTCATGTGACATAGGTAAACCCTGTGGACAGCCTGCAGATTGGGGACGCTGCAGGGAAGAAGTGAGAGGGATGCCTGCTGGTTGTGGGGTTTCATCTTGGTGTCGGGCGGTGGCTGCAGCACTTTCTGCTCTTCCCTTTAAAATGTCTCAGCGGGCTGGGTGTGGCTCAGTGGTACCCCCAATTCAAACAGGTAATGTTGTGTCGTGTAAAACTTCATTTAAACGAAACGTCACCTGTGGCCCTGCAGGTACCAATTTGCAGCCTCTGCTTTCTGTTTTACTGTTGGCAGCTTCCTAGCAAAGGAAATGTCGGGCTTTGGGATTTTCTCCTTAAGAAAACTCACCCACAGCGACTCAGTATCTGGGTAGTGGAGGGGCTGCAGAGCCTGAGACAGACGGACGCTCACGGCAAGGTGGAGAGCTCTGGGTATGTTTAGATGCAGATGAGCTCTCTTGGGAGGCTAGAGCCCTGAGAGATCATCTGAGGTGGCACACACAGAACATGCAGCAGGCTGTGTAGGACAGCCGAAGGCAAGCTCGTGCACCAGGACCGACTGGGCGCTGCTCACACAAGCCTGCCTGCTGGGCGAAGCTGGAGACTGGGTTACAGCCACCCAGGCTATCATCTGGGGAGATTGGGAATGTTCATGAAATGGTTATAAAGAACTAACTTGGAGCCAGGCTGTGGTGTCGGAGCCAGGCTGTGGTGTCGCACGCCTCTAATCCCAGCATATAGGAGGCAGAGGCAGGCGGATCTCTGTGAGTTCAAGGCCAGCCTGGTCTACAGAGTCAGTTCCAGGACAGTCTCCACAGCAATACAGAGAACTCCTGTCTAGAAACAAACAAACAAACTTTTTTTTTTTTTTTTAGGAAAAAAGAGGTCAAAGCTAAACTCTAGATTCTTTTTTGTTTGAGAAAGGGTTTCATGTAAGGCAGGCTGCTCTTGAACTCATTTTGTAGCAGAAGATGGATTTGAACTCTATTCTAAATACTGGGATTGTATGTGTCCTGACTCTGTAAATACTTACTAATTGCTATTGTTGTTGGGTGATGTGTGTGCATTTGCATGTAGGTGGAGGTCAGAGAACAACTTTGAAGTGAGTTTCTCTATTTCTGCCTTTACGTGGGTTCTGGAGATCGAACTCAAGTCCTCGGCTTGCACAGCAAGGACTTTGCCCACTGGGTCACCTCACCCGCCCATTTTTAGTGTTGATGGTGACTCTGGTTCAGTAAGACCCAAGCTCACATCCCTCCTCTTCCTGAACCCCTTTCATATTTACAAATGCAGTAATTTATCCAAGTTCCTGTGGGTTCTTCCCCTGTACCAAGGTGGCAGTGGGGAAGGGTGGTGGTTGTGTCTCTGGCATCCCAGAGGAAGGACTGGATCAGAGGCCCCTCCCCTCTGGAGCCCAGAGACACCAAGAATGAACACAGGAGAGAGGGTGAAGGCTCCTGACTGAACAGAACACTCAGAACTGTCTTCAGGTAAGGATCCTGGCTTGGCTGTGGAGCTGAGGGTCTAGAGCAGAGGACGGGGACAGCCTGGAGAGAGGTGTCATTCAGGGAAGCGAGGGAAGGTTAGGAGCAGGCTTCTTGTCCCCTACAGCGACTAAAGACTCCAGACTGCTAAGACCATCTGCCTCTGGAGAACTGACCTGACTGACAGATACTGCCTAGCTTTGAGCATGCATGTTGTTACCCTGGTTACCTTGATGGGGAATGGCAAGGCAGACAGGACCAACTGATCCTGTAGGGAAGTAGGCTCAGTACAATCCAGTATCTCCTCTTCCCCTGGCACGCTTATGCCTTCCTCTGTGTGTTTTCAAGGCTGAAGCATAGGACATATCATTGAACTCTTGGATGCCCTTGGTTCAGGTCTCTCTGATGGAACACTTGGGGCTCAGAAGGGGGACCTGATCTGCCTCTACCAAAGTACATACACCTCAGTCCTAGAGGGCCCAAAAGGGTTTGCCTTTCTGAGGTCTTGGAGAGAAGTGTGTTGGGCAGAGGTGGGGTCAGAGACCATCAGTAGGCCAGGCCTCTTTCCTCCCACCGTTACCTTGCCTCACAACGTTGAAGAGACTAGACTCCTAGGCAGTTGGCCCTGGGGGCGGGTACCCACTGAACGCTGTCCACCTCTTGGGTTTATCATGCAGACCGGTATACACGGGCTCTTGTCCTTACATTTGACAGACCTATGGATTTGGCATTCGAGCCATGCTGTTCAAATGCCAAGGGGTGAGGCACTCCGGGCACCAGGCCAGGGCTGAAGTGAAACCAAATTCCCTGGGTACCTATTTCCTGAGTTGGCTAGCCTTGGGAAATTTAACTTCCTTCAGTTATCTGCTGCCTGCAAGTGCCCAAGACAGTGGGGTCCTAGGGTCACTCGTGGGGTGTAGGAATTTATCCCACCCCTGGCTGCCACCCCGGCTGCCTCCCCTGGCTGCCTCCTCTGGCCCCATCACCTTTCTTGTTGACCGTTGCGACAGTCTACCTAGGTTCCTCTCCACTCTGCCCCAGAGGAACCTTCTAGCCCACACATTTTGTCTCCAGCCCTCTGCAGCCGGAGAGGCAGAATCTCAGCCTCAGAACTGGTCCTGCCACTCCTTCAGGCTGAGACACTACCATGGCTCCCATCACCCCGTCCTGGGAACTGCCTCAGTCTCCTCCTCTGTAATTGGCTGGTTTGGGGGTCACCCACTGCCTTCCAAGTCTCTCTTCCCACCCTCAACACAAAATTGATCACACTGTCTCCGCTCAGCCTTGTCCTTTTACTGTGCACCGTCATCTCTGGGCCACTTGTCCCATCTTTTTTTGTTTGTTTGTTTGTTTTTCAAGACAGGGTTTCTCTGTATTGTTTTGAAGGCTGTCCTGGAACTCGCTCTGTAGACCAGGCTGGCCTCGAACTCACAGAGATCCGCCTGCCTCTGCCTCCTGAGTGCTGGGATCAAAGGCGTGCGCCACCACCGCCCGGCACTTGTCCCATCTTGTCACTCCCAGAGAATAGCCAGCCCTGAGCACATAGGGACGGTGTCCAGTCCAGATTTCCCCAAGGTCCTCTGCCTCTGTAGTGCTGGTAGTACAGATGTGCACCACCATGTCTGGCTTCTGTATGTAACAAGACAACCATTATTCACCACAAAGGTATTCACCACGAAGCTCCTCCATTCACCTTCCCAAAATTTGTGCCATGCCTATCCTTCCGTCCCAGGAGCAGAGAGCCCATATTCTTCTCTGTAGCACCAATTGTTTCGCAAGGAAATGGTTTTTCTCCTTTTGTTTTTGAGGCAGGGTCTCTCCACATAGCCTTGGCTGTCCTGGAACTCACTATGTAGAACAGACTGGCCTCGAACTCACAGAGATCCACCTGCCTCTGTCTCACAGCGAGAATAGGGAGGCTTGCCACCATGCCCAGCCCTCGTGCTGGAGATTGAACTTAGGGTCCTGTACATGCCAGGCAAGCACTCTACTAACTGAGCTACACCTCCAGTTTTCTCCTTTAAAAAAAAAAAAAGATGTGTATGTGTGCCTGATTATGTGTGCCTCATGTTTATGCAGTATCCAAGCAGGCCAGAAGAGGGCAGTGGATTCCCCTGGAGCTAGAGGCACAGGCAGTTTTATACTGCCTGATGTGGGTGCTAGGAGTCAAACTCAGGTCCTCTGTAAGAGTAGCAGGTGCTTAATGGCTGGGCACCTCTTCCCGGCCTTCCTCTTCTTAATCTGTCTAATGACAACTTAATTAGTAGACCAACGAAGAACTTAGGAGGAAGGCAGAGAGAAACCATTTGTTCTCACTACAGTCTCCTTGGGGCCTGACAGTTGGCCAAGTTCTTCTTCAACACACCATCTGCCCCCAAAAGAACTTCATGGCTATTTTCTAGCCAGGAAGAAGAGAAGGAAGAGAGGTGGTTCTTGCCCTGGATCCTGGTTTTGTAACTGCCTGGTGACCTTTCTGAGCCTTGGATTCTTGGTTTTGTAAAACAGGTCAAATCACTAGATTAAGTTCACTTGGGTGCAGGAACTGGCACAGTACACAGGGACTTGACAGCCCTGCAGCCCCCACCCGTCACTCCTCACCCTCCCTCCTCTCTGTCCCCTTGGAGCTGAGCCAGCTCTAGCCCGAAAGAGAAGATTTGGGCTGTGTTGGTGGCCACTAAGTCCTTACAAAGGGCAGGCTGACAGATACTAAGTGGACTTGGACTGCCCTCCCTAAGTCGCTGGCTCCTCTCCTGCAGTCCCTCCTCCCTGGGTGACCCAGTGACCTGGGCAGCCCCCAGCAGGCTGTGGGTGGAAGCTGAGACCTGCCAGGACATGCTCAGATGCCTGCCTTAGGGCAGGCAGCTCAGACCTGCAGGAGCCAGCCAGAAGACCCGCCCCCGGAAGTCCAGGCCGCTCAGCTGGCCCACTCCTGGGCTACAGGGAGACCTGGACCAGCCAGTCCAGGAGGAGCTGCCGGTCTCAGTGGTCACAGCACTTAGTTCCAGTAGGCTTAAGGCATTCAAAGGTTTAGGGATCTGGGTTGGGGGTCTAGCCTATAAGGCAGTGTCGGCACACTCAACCCTACCTACTGAGTGCAGTCAAGGGGGCTAAGGTGGCACTGTATATACAAGGTGCATTTTCCCTATAGTGGTTTAAAAGGAAAGGAAAATATCAGCTCAGATCGTGGATTATTATGTATCATTCCTGACTACAAAGTGTGTTTCAGGCCAACCAAAGAGTACATGACACCCTGCCTTGTAAAAAGAAAAATACCAAGTTATGGTCTCTCTATGTTCATGATGACCTTCAGCTAGGACTCTAGGCTCAAGCCCTCAGCACCCCGTGGGAGGAGCTGGGAGTGCCTGTGGGTACTCCTGGTAATTTAACCTTTTTTCCTAAGAATTGAAACTAGGGCCTGGCATCCGCTAAACCCTTGTACCAAGCTGTACCCCTAGGTCCACCCTCAGCCCTCCTGGCTTGTTTCAAAACAAATTCCAGATAATAGCATTTCATCTGTAAACATCTTTTTTGTTTGTTTTGTTGTGTTGTAGTTTGAGACAGGGTTTCTCTGTGTAGCCCTGGCTGTCCTGGAACTCAACTTGAGACTAGCCTCAAAATCAGAGATCCAGCTGGAGAGATGGCTCAGAGGTTAAGAGCACTGATTGCTCTTCCAGAGGTCCTGAGTTCAATTCCCAGTACCACATGGTGGCTCACAACCATCTGTAACTAGATCAGGTGCTGTCTCTGGTATGCAGGCAGGAACACTGCATTCACAATAAATAAATAAAAACATTTGTTAAAAAAAAAATCACAGAGATCCTCCTGCCTCTGCTTCCCAAGTGCTGGCATTAAAAGCCTGCACCACCACCACCTTGATTCGTCTATAAACGTCTTAGGGAAGGCATTTAAGTTGTACTGATTATGCCTTTATTTGGGAGTTTGCTGGAAATTGAGTTCAGAGCTTTATATATATATATTAAATATGCTGACTTTCTCTTAATTTTTTTTTTAAACTTTGTGTTTTGAGACAATGTCTCACTGTAGCCCTGGCTGGCCTGGAACTTGCTATGTAGACCTGGCTGGCCTTTAATTCACAGAGATGTGCCTGTCTCTGTCTTCTGAGTGCTGGGATTAAAGTCTAGCACGCCGTTCCAGACATAAGCAAGCTTTCTCCTCCACCGGGCTACACGGCAGCCCCGAGCTTGTTTTTCTGTATGACTTCACAGGTGTGAAAGCAAAGCTGAGGACTGCAAGTGGGCAGTGTCTGGAGGTGGAACTCTCTCTGCCACCCTTGACCACTGGCAACGCAGAGGAAGGTCGGGGGGGGGGGGGGGACCGCCTTTGACAATATATTGGAAAGATGGCTAAGATGTGGAGCCCTGCCTCAGCCCCCAAAGACATGCCTTGTGGGGTTGTGGTGTCTGTCAGGGGTCTCAGGCATGTGGCCACTCATACACTTCTCTGTTCCCATCTCCACGGCCGTCTGACAGCCCAGCCCTGAGCCCAGCCCTCCATGCTCCTTTCTCCAGCAAGCACCACCTTCTCCCAACATCTGCTACTAAGACAGAAGTCTATCTGGAGCTCAGTTTTGTTCAGCTTCCCTAACCCAGTAAGTAAATAGATGTGTCTGGCACCCAGCCCATATCCTGGCTTCCTTCCCAAACCTGCAGCCAGACCATGTGACAGCCACCGCCTATCCCCAAACATTCACCAGGCCTCACCCAGGAGAGCCAGATATTTGCACACACCCTCACCTGCCTGGCATTGCCGTGCTCCTGCCTGGCTCTCTCTCCAGACCTACCAGAACAGCAGCTTTCACTAGGCTACCTCTGCCTGGAGCCCACCGCACAGGTCCTTAGGAAGTTCTTAAGGCATGGTGTTTGTGATGCCCTAGGTAGGACTGGCTGACACAGGACTGTGGTACAACCAGAGAGGTCAGAGAAGGCAGGCTGAAGGCTGCTACTTGACCTGTGCACAGCCACCATGCCCTGGTACCTTCTTGTCAGGAGGATGGGGATGAAAAAGGAGCCCATAGGGACTGATGTCCCTGGGTCAGCTCAACTGCTTGAATTGGCATTGCCCTCACACAGATGTGTTGAAGGATGCAGACTTGACAACTACCTAATGCACGGCTCCAGGCTGGCCAGCTGCTCCAGGGACCCCCAAGAGTGAGGGAACAAAACCTATACCATCCCCTTGTTCGTCCACTAGCTACTGGAGAAGTGTGGCCTGAGGCTGAAAGCCAGGGTGGACCCTGCAGGTGCCAACCCTGAACACTGTCAGTCATCTTGCTGTGTTGGGCAGCAGGCCCTCCCTTGAAGTGGTGTGTCACCCAATCCCGAGTTGAATAGGTGCTTTTAGGATGGAAGCCTTTCAGACCACAGATTTGTGTGCATGTGACTGTGGTGCTGTGTATGTGGCCTTAGTGCACATGTTCGGAGGCAGGTGGGCATCAGGTATCCTGCTCTGTCACATTTTATCCTATTCCTTTGGACACAAACCATCCTTGCAGAGGATCCAAGTTCAGTTCCCAACTCTTGCATCAAGTGGTTCACAGCCACGTATGACTCCTGTTCCAAGGCCTCCAGGAACACCTGAACTCACCTCACATGTCCAGCCCCCCCCACATGCACATAACGAGGGCTGGAGAGATGGCGACGAAGGCTAGGCTCACAAGCAAAATAAAATTATTCATATATTTATATTTTTGTTTGTTTGGATTTTTGGTTTTTTTTTTTTTTTTTTGGTTTTTCGAGACAGTGTTTCTCTGTGGCTTTGGAGGCTATCCTGGAACTAGCTCTTGTAGACTAGGCTGGTCTTGAATTCACAGAGATCTGCCTCCCGACTACTGGGTTCAAAGGTGTGCACCACCACTGCCGGGCCCCAAAATAATAAGTTTTTTGTTTGTTTGTTTTTGTTTTTCCAAATAGGGTCTCTCTGTGTAGCTTTGTAGACCAGGCTGGCCTCAAATTCACAGAGACCTGTCTGCCTCTGCCTCCCGAGTTCTGGGATCAAAGGCGTGCGCCACCAACACCTGGCATTAATTTTTTCTTTCTCTTTTGTAATTTTTGCTTGTTTTCCAATATAGGGTTTCTCTGTGTAACCCTGATTGTTCTAGAATTCCCTCTGTAAGCCAGGGTAGCCTTGAACTCAAGAGATCCACATGTCTCTACCTCCCAAATGCTGGGATTAAAAGTGAGTGCCACCATGTCTAGCTAAACTTGTTTGTTTTTCAATACAGGGTTTCTCTGTGTAGCCCAGCCTGTCCTGGAACTCACTCTGAAGACCAAGCCAGCCTTAAACTCAAGAGATCCACCTGCCTCTGCCTCGTAAGTGCTGGAAGTTAAGGGGTGCACCACCACGTCCTGGCTTTTATGACGGCTTCTAACGGTCATTTTGGTTTCACTCTGTTCCTAACACATACATTCTCTTAGTCTTAGCAGCTCTCTGTGAGTTCCAGAGAGGGCTACACAAAGAAACCCTGTCTCAAAAAAAAACCCTAAATAAATAAATACTAAAACAGTTGCTGCATGTTTTTGTTTGCGTGTATCTGACACATATGGAGACCAGGGGACACTTGGAGTGGCCCTCTCCTGACATGTAGAGATGTCTTGCTGGCCTTGAACTTTTTAAAAATTAGCTTGAATCTAAAAACCCATAGCCCTGGACGTGGGGTCACGTGCTGTGATTTAGGGAAGCAGGGGCGAGAGGCTCACTCAGAAGTTCAGAGCCCATCTGTCAGACGCTGTCGGTACACGTTGTCTGTACTCACTGAGAGCAGAATCTGGGGGCAGGAGGCTTCTCACCCATCCCAGTCTCAAGCATTTTACTTCAAGTCTCCTCCAGAGCTCCCTGTTCTGGGGACAGGCTGGCCCTTTCATCCTGTAACAGGGTAAAAGAAAAACAATGAACAGCTACTTGTATTTAAAAACTTGGTGATGACCTGGTGGTGGTATACAGACATACATGCAGGGGACACACATCCATATACACACAAAAAAAATCAAAATTTGAAACAATGTGACCATAAGAGCAGAAGGAAAAAGTCATTCCAACAGAGGTTATTGTGAATCTCATGGTGTAAAAATAGCTAAAGAAGGAGTGGAGAAACATTCTCTCTCTCAGGAAATTCGAGCAAAGTTATTTCATCCAGGCTACCCTCGTCATTTCTGCTGGGTGTTTCCAGTGCCTGATTTGATGCTGTCACCTCTGCTTGCTGTAGCAGCCGCCTTTGTCATAACTCCTGACTTGACGGTCTGCTGTCTGCTGCTTTTATCTGCTACTTGCTTTTGTTCTAACTTTGCTTGCTACAAGCTTAACAAACTCATTCAAATCCAAGAGTACAGCTGACCATTCTCTGCATGGAATGGGCCTGCGCCACATAGCAAGTTCCAGGCTAGCTGGTGCTGCTAACCTGGGGGAAAGGGGGGGGGAGGAGAGAGGGAAGGAAAGCTGGGCCTAGGGGACTTGGATGGACTGTAGCAGGCCGAAGTGTGGCAAGCATGGCCCTGGCAGACCTTGCTCTCACCCCATTCCTTCTTCCGTGGTAAAAACTATTAGATTAATTCTTTTATTTTTTGGGGGGTGGGGAGTTTAGACAGGGTTTTTCTGTGTAGCCCTGGCTGTTCTGGAACTCGATCTGTAGACCAGGCTGACCTTGAACTCACAGAGATCCTTCTGCCTCTGCCTCCTGAGTGCTGGGATTAAAGGTGAGTGCCACCACCACCCAGTCTGCCTTCATCTCTTAAGGGCTGGGATTGCAAGTGTTCAGCACCACATTGTCTCTACTCTACAAATACAATTTTTCTTTTGGAAGTCTGTCTTGAGAGAAGCTGACTCACACACTTGTTGCTATTTCTTCACTCACTCCCACATCCATGCTCCATCTTGGTTTTCTTTTTCTCTGCATTTAGAATTTTCTTGAACATGTGAGGCTTTCCCAGTGGCATCTTGCTGTTTTGGGTGTCTGAAAATGTTTTTTGACATCTTGAGGCAGATTTTCTGAGCGCAGAATTCTAGACAGATAGTAATCACCTCAGTATACTGAAGCTGTGCTCAGTGTTCAGGGGACCACGGAGGACAGAAGAGGGCACTAGATCTCCTGGTGCTGGAGTTACAGGCAGGTGTGAGCTACCCAATATGGGTGTCGGGAACCAGACCCTGGTCGTCTGCAAGAATGGCAAGCCCTCTTAACCACTGAGCCTTCTCATCTCTATCCAGACCCAGGAAGGTTTTATGTGGCTCCTTGGCTTGAACAACAAAGGTTTATTTCTTCCTTTGTGGGACAGATGGTGACACACCAGGCTCCTGGTGGAGAGAGGGAGAGAACAGTGGCAAAATCCTTTGACAGCTCTGGAAGCTTCTGGCGGCAGACATCACTTAACCTCACATATCATTAGCCAAAGCCTGGTTCTAGCAAGGGCGGGGTCAGGTTTTGCAGATCTAAGTTGTTTGCATGCATGGTCATTGCTAAGAAGGGACTGGCAGCAGTAATTCAGTCCATGACACTGCCTCCTTTGCAGAACCCTGTGTGATTTTTAGGGTCCACAGGAAAATACTAAGCACACTACTTCTTCTCAGGCCAGTGTGGTAAGATATTCAAGGTGGGTTGTTTACTCATGCTGTAAACTGAAAGAGCCGAGAAGGAAGCTGAGGTTCCCCGGATGTTAGTAATTACAGTGGGTGGCTACCACCCCTAGGCCTGGGAGGACGAAAGGGTTCAGGAAGTAGGGCTGACAGGATGGAGGACTTGGAGGAGGACCCCAGCTACAGATGGTGGGTAGGAGGGCCCAACCAGCTTGGGCTTTTCCTCACCGGGAAACTACCACAGCTGCTCCGGAATGTTGACAGAAGCCAAGGGTGGGAAGTAAAGGCTGCCGCAGCAGAGGAAGGACTACCTTCTCACTGCAGTGCCCCCATTTACAGAACCTAACAGGAAGTCCGTTTGCAAGGACTCAAGTCTGGGATCTTGCTTTGCAGTGCTCACCCAGCCTCACTGAGTGGATTCCAGGAGGGTGGCCTGGGACCTACCAGAGGCATGTTTAGTAAGATATTTTCCACTACTAGCTTTGATGACTTTTCTTCAACTTTTGACTTGTTTTGTGATTTATTTAATTTTTTCTGTCTGATTTTTGTTTTTTCGAGACAGGGTTTTTCTGTGGCTTTGGAGGCTGTCCTGAAACTACCTCTTGTAGACCAGGTGGTCTCGAACTCACAGAGATCCACCTGCCTCTGCCTCCCGAGTGTTGGGACTAAAGGTGTGTGCCACCACTGCCAGGCGTGATTTATTTTTTAAAAAGTGTGTGTGTGTCCATTCTCACTTACGAACGCCGTTGATGCACTTGAGGTCATCAGACTTAGTGGAGAGTCAGTGTTCCGGTTGGTTGGCCGATTTGGTTTGGTTTCTGTTATGATTTTTCAAGAGAGGGTTTCTCTTTGTGTCGCCCTGGCTGTCCTGGAACTCACTTTGTAAACCAGACTGGCCTTGAACTCAGGGATTCCCCTGCCTCTGCTTCCTTAGTGCTGGGATTAAAGGTGTTATACCCAGCTATTTTTGATTTGTGAGCTGGGGTCTCACTCTTAGACCAGAAATCCATATACAGCCTAGGCTACCTCAAATTCATGTTACTAGTTCTGTACAAACCTCCCAAGTGTTGCAGTTCTCGGCATGAGCTACCATGCCTGGCATTTGTGTCTGTCTCCAGCCTGTTGTAGTAGTGTTGCTGTTGTGTGCCCACACAGTTGGCTTAAAAAAGAAAAGATTTCTTTTTAGTGCACGCCCGTGTCTGTGTGAGGATGCGCGCATTTGTGTGCAGGCGCTGGAAGAGTCCAGAAGAGGACATGGGAGTCCCCAGGGCCAGAGCTAATGTTTGTGAGTTGCCCAGTGTGGGAGCTAGGAAGAGGACTCATCCTCTGCAAGAGCAGTGCAAGCTCTAAACCACTGAGCCATCCCTCCAGCCCCACCACTGGCTTTCTTACCGAGTGCTAGGTATCAGACCCGATACCCATCCTTCACAGTGGTCCTTTCTCGGTTGTCTCCTTAGCCCGTCTGCTGTTGTGGTACAGGCTATATCCTCATCTGCATGGTAAGAAATGATCTAAAAAAAATGAAGAAAAAAGTGCCGTGCAGTTATTTGTAGAGATAATTTGAAATGGGGTGAAAGGTAAGAGTCTTTACTTTTCCCCCTCTTTTTTGCACTGATGACTGAACCCAAGGCCTTACACATGCTAGGCAAGCTGTGACACTAAATTGTATCCCTGACTCTCCTTGTCTCATTTAAAAATTAGATAAATTTTATTTTACGTGAATTTTTAAAAATATTTTTCTACTTATTATGTATACAGTGTTCTATATGCCTGCAGAAGAGGGCACTAGATCTCATTACAGATGGTTGTGAGCCACCATGTGGTTGCTGGGAATTGAACTCAGAACCTCTGGAAGAGCAGCCAGTGCTGAACCATCTCTCCAGCCCCTTATATGCATGTTTTGCCTGCATGTTTCTGTACCAGGGCTCTCCTGGAAATGGACTTACAGACCATTGTGAGCCATAATATGGGTGCTGGTAGCTAAACCTACACCCTCTGCAAGAGCAACAGTACTCTTAACCATCTCTCTGCTGTGTCTTTTTAAAAAGGAGTGTGTGTGTGTGTGTGTGTGTGTGTGTGTGTGTGTGTGTGTGTGTGTGTGTGTGGTGTGCCCATGAAGAAGCCAGAAGTGACTGTTGGTGACTTTCTCAATCAATCTATGTCAGATTTTTTGAGACAGGGTCTCTTACTAAGTCTGGAGTTCACCAATGGCTATGGTGGCTTTCCCCTCATCCCACCACAATCTTGATTTCTTTTTTCTTCCCCTCCCTCAACCCCCCCCAAAGATTTAGTGAGCCACCATGTGGTTGCTGGGAATTGAACTCAGGACCTCTGGAAGAGCAGCCAGTGCTCTTAACCTCTGAGCCATCTCTCCAGCCCCTTTCCTTCTCTCTCTCACTTTATCAGATTATGTGTAGATTTATGAAACAAAAGTGAGAAATAACTTCTAGAATGGGAGGGCCTCCCAAGAGGAAAGGCTGTGCCTGTCTGCTGATTCTTGTATTTATCTATTTATCTATTTATTTATTTTACAGGCTTGTTACTAGCTGAGCCATTTTCCTAGCTTCCATTTGAGGGGGGTTATTTGTTTGAGGTAGGGTTTCTCTATTTAGCCCTAGCTGTCCTGGAACTAGCTCTATAGACCAGACTGGCCTCGAACTTGGTTATCTGCCTGCCTCTGCCTCCCAAGTGCTGGGACCACTGCCTGGCTCTTTTTTTTTTTTTTTTAAGCTAAGGCATTGCTATGAAGCCCTGTTTGCCCTTAACTTGCTATGTAGGGCCAGGCTTGCCTCAGATCTGCAAACATCTTCCAGCTCCTGACTCCTGGGTAATGGGATTACAGTTATAAACCACACACATGGCCAGCTGTCTTTTTTAACTTTTCTTTTTGAGGTAAGGTCTTTAGCCAGGCAGGCCTTGAACTTTCTACCCTGCTACCTCTACTCACATTAAAAGTGTTCTTTAAGCTGGGTGGCGGTGGTGCACACTTTAGTCCCAGCACTCTGAAGGCAGAGGCAGATGGGTCACCGAGTTCGAGGCCAGCCTGTCTACAGAGGGAGTAAGTCTTCTCTACTAGGCCAGACTCCAAAGAAAACTTTCTGTTTTTCTCTCCAGGCTCCTGCAGGCTTAACAGACAGATGATCTAAATTCGTACTCAGGGCTTGCTGTTGGCCAGGCTACCTCAATGACTCAGTGCTGTCACCGCCGCCAGGAAAGGGCAAGGGCTGTTATTCCCATTCTCTTACACTACTGGACTGTGGACTTTAAGGGCTTTGATAATCTAATCGGCGGGCGTGTGGGTAGTTTAGCCCAGTTTTGTCTCCAGCCAAGCAAAACCACCAGAAGTGAACTTGGCCTCTTTGTCTTTTTGTCATTTCTTTCCCTTGGCAGAAGCCTCCAGGGCATCTGCCTCAGGAACTAACTCTTCCCCCCACCCAAGGTTGGCCTCAAATTTGATATGCAGCTGAGAATGACCTTGAACATCTAATTCTCCTTCGGGGCCCCCAGACCCTGAAATTATAAAGTTGTGTCACCATGCCCAGTTTTGTGCAGTGCTGGGAATTGAACCCAGGGCTTCATGCTCACTTGCAAGTACTCTACCACCGTACCACCGTGGTTGTTTAAGTCTTCCTTTGCTCCTGTCATTGCCCTCTACTCTTTTCCCTGTGGCAGGGTTTCACTTTGTAACCCAGCTTTGTAATCAACCCGCCTTGACCTCCCAAGCACTGAGGCTAGGGGCATGTACCGTCACGTCTGGCTTGGGCTTAAAAGAGAAAAACCTTAACACTGTTATTCTCGTGAAGCACAGTTATTCTGCAGCGCTGTTTTTGCAAACAGCAGTTGTATACTCCAGGGATCTGCTGTTTCCCTTCCATAAATTAAAAAGTCAGTCCATGCCAGGCAGTGGTGATGCACGCCTTTAATCCCAGCACTTGGGAGGCAGAGGCAGGTGGATCTCTGTGAGTTCAAGATCAGCCTGGTCTACAAGAGCTAGTTCTAGGACAGCCTCCAAAGCCACAAAGAAACCCTGTCTCGGGAAAACAAAACCAAAAGTCAGTCCATGTGGGTGTAAACCTCAAAGTTTACTGTTTCATTGGTGATTACATGAAACAGAGATTGTAAACACATTTCTTCTTTTGGTTTTTAACTAAATTTAATAACTTAATTAAAATTAATTAAATTAATAACTTAATTAAAATTTGTAGATAAGATCTCACTCTGTATCCCTGGAAGGCCTAGAAAACACACACACACACACACACACACAATAAGGCTAGACAAACAAAAAACAAAAATCAGTGGGGGGAAAAAAGATCATACTAGGAACAGGAGTTAGTGCACAGTCCCTACAGAGAAGGGGGGCTAGATAATAAAAGTTTGAACTTTTGTTTCCTTATGGCACTGGGAATCTAATCCAGAGCTTTGTGCCTTCAAGGCAAGCTGTCCCCACAAATGAAAGCTGTAGGTCTCAGCAGGACATTTTCTTTCTTTCTTTTTTTTTTTTTTTTTTTTTTTTTTTTTGGTTTTTCGAGACAAGGGTTTCTCTGTAGCTTTGGAGGCTATCCTGGAACTCACTTTGTAGACCAGGCTGGCCTCGAACTCACAGAGATCCGCCTGCCTCTGCCTCCCGAGTGCTAGGATTAAAGGCGTGCACCACCAACGCCCGGCTCAGCAGGACATTTTCTAAACAACCTGAGAAGCTAGTGCTTTGCAGCCTTGTGGTAGACATGCTGGGCGGTACATTTCTCAGGTGATTACAGGTGTGTTGCAGGAAACATGCACTTTCATAATTTTAAAGCATGGTGTTGTTTGTCTAATGTGTCTGGGGCTGCTTATGGCTGAGCCAACAATTTAGTAAGTGGACACAGCAAAACATGAGGTTGTGAAGGCTTGCCGGCAAGTCTGTTGCACGTTACTGAGTGGACAGCACCCCCTGCAGGAAAACAGTGGTCAGCATGTGATTTCATTGCAAATTATAATTGTATTGCAAATGACAGTTTCTCTAACAGCGTCTGGATGTCCATGTCCCCTGCATCTCGGGTTTTGCTTTTGCCTGCATTTTGTGCCCCACCCTTGGGTTCCAGCTCCCTTCAGTTCTCTAGGAGGCAGTGTCTGCGTTCACAGATCCCAAGGCTCTCCAGTTCCGAGTTGTGTTTTCCACAGCTAGGCAGAGCACGGTTAATGCTAGACCCCTACCCTTTCATCATCCACAGATGTCTCAGCCAGGGAGAGTCCTGACTGCACTTTGGGAAAGTAATGACAGGGTAGGTCTCCAGATGTGATGAGGGTACAATCAGATATGGGAAGGAGCTGCCTCAACCTGACCAAGAGTGGCTGTTTTAGGACCTGGAGAACATGGTGCCCGGGCAGCCGGGGCGTCAGGTTAACTATATACCTACTTTAACTGCTGTGGTCATCTTGCAAGGCAGGTATGATCCCAGGCTGTGCCTAAAGAGCAGAGAGCAGTTCAGTGGTATGAGAGGTCACTCAGTGGATCCATCCCCACATCTCCGCTTTGCTTCTGGAAGGGGATTGTAAGCATCTACCTGGTGTGTCCTGGCAGCCTTCAGGCCACCCACTGTGATACTCCACACCCTTATGCAGCTGACAAGCATGGGGCTAACATGTGCTGTGTACACCTTTCACCTCTGGGCCATGGAAAACTTCATTTAGTCCAAGGCCTTTTCTTGTCAGCTTATCAGTAGAAACACTCCACCAAGACACCACATCCCTGCAGAGGTGCTTGAATCTCAGACTTCTGATGGATTGTGGTTCACTCAAGTAAACTGTATTTTTCTATTTTGCTTTCTTTTTTAGGGGGTGGGGTTGCTACTGGTTTCTAGAGTTTCCACTTGGTACTAGGGTAACAGTTAAGGGGTATCTTAAGGCTTATCTCTGGCCTAGATAGCCCAGGAGGCTCCCAGATCTGGAACTGAAGTTTTAGATGGTTATGAGCCATCATGTAGGTGTTGGGACTCAAACCCAGGTCCTCTTATAGAGCAGCAACCTGAGCCAACCCTCTAGTTTTGTTTTTGTTTTGTTTGAGATAGGGGAATCTCACTATATAGCCCTGACTGGTTTGGAACTTTCTACGTAGCCAGTCTGCCCCTTCAGGGATCCACTGGCCTCTGCCTCTGAAGTGCTGGGATTAAAGTTGTGCATCACCAACCATGGCTTACTTTTCTTTTTTTTCAGATAGGATCTTTCTGTATACCTCTGACTGTCCTGGAACTCATATGCATCAGGCTGGCCTCAAACTCAGAGAGATCCGACTGCCTCTGCCTCCTGAGTGCTAGGATTAAAGGCATGTGCAACCACAAGATTTTACATTATAAAATAATGTTACCTCACAGGCAGTGGTGGTTCTTGCCTTTAATCCCATACTTTAGAGGCAGGTGGATGGATGTCAGTGAGTTCAGGGCCAGCCTGGTCTACAGAAAGAATTCCAGGACAGCCAAGGCTACACAAAGAAACCTTGTCTTGGGCCAGGGGTGGTGGGGGGAGGTAATGTTATCTCAGTAAAGGGTCTGAGAGATGGCTTAAATGGTTTGGCACAACCCAGGTTTGATTGCCAGCACCCACATGGATGGCTCATAACCATCAGTAGGTCTAGTTCCAGGGGATTCCATGCCTTCTTCTGGTCTCTTCAGGCACCAGTCATGAAGATGCAGGAAAAACATTTATACACAGCTGGGTGGTGGTGGTGCATGCCTTTGATCCCAACACTCAGGAGGCAGAGGCATGTAGATCTCTGTTAGTTTGAGACTAGCCTGGTCTACAAGAGCTAGTCCCAGGACAGCCTCCAAAGCCACAGAGAAACCCTGTCTTGAAAAAAAAATCATACACATAAAATAAATCTAAGTTTTTCTTTTTAATTATCTCAATCAGCAAAGATGTAGGCTTATTCTTAATTTTTGAAATAAAACATTTTAAACTACTGATAAATGTTTACAAACAAATACTAATTTCATCATAATCCAGCTAAACTGTGACACGTGAAGTTTGCCAATTTTTTGTTTGTTTGTTTGTTTGTTTTTGAGACAGATTTCTCTGTAGCTTTGGAGGCTGTCCTGGAACTCGCTCAGTAGACCAGGCTGGCCTTGAACTCACAGAGATCCATTGACAGGCTGTTTTATCAAGTTAATCACAGTGCATACCCCACTGTGATTCTCAGGTTTTAGTTTACAAGATGTTTCTTTCCAAGAAATTGAACCTTTCTCTCGAATGCACTCGATCGAATAGGAGAATTGGGCTCATAAAAGGGATTCATGGCAAACTTGATGTATAAGTCATAGACATCAGTGAAGAAGTTCTTGATTCCGTCTTCTTGCCTCATGTCATGAAGCATGATGAATCTCATGTGCCCAGCAGTGACAAAAGCTGACACAAACCACTCATTGAATTTGTCCACAGTTTTCAAGTACATGTTGTTGGAGAGCCACATGTTTTCGTCAACCAGGTCCAGAGCGGCGTGAGCTATGAACTGGTTCAGGTGGCGATGTTCATCTTTGGGTTCTGCTTTCCCAGCTGGCAAAAATTCCATTTCAAAAACTGGATTGTCATGGTGGCCAACAATTACAAAGTAGAAGCTTCCAGACATTGTCTTCTGTATATGTACAGCTCCTGTAGTAAAATGCTGGCAACAGAAACACTCAGTCAATACATGAAGAAAAAATTTATTTTACTGTATTTGTTTTTGAGACAGAATTTCACTCCATAGCCCAGGTCAGCCTTGAAATCCCAGCCTTCCACCTTAGCCTCCTAAGCCACCACACCTTGTCGTATTTAACAAATTTCACCCTCCGCTACCAATTTAATATGATACCTCTACCATATGCTAAATTTGCATATGTATTTCCTTTACGTTTGGATTTTTGTACTTTTTTTTTTAAGATTTATTTATTACATATACACTGTTCTTCCTACATGGCAGAAGAGGGCACCAAATTGAATTGTAGATGGTTGTGAGCCACCATGTGCTTGCTGGGAATTGAACTCAGGACTCCTGGAAGAGCAGTCAGTGCTCTTAACCTCGGAGCCATCTCTCCAGCCCGGATTTTTGTACTTTTTATGAAACAAAGGGAAAGCTGTTTATCATCTAGATCATTTCAATAGGTTCAGAAAATGAATTTAACAAAAATCTACCATTTTTCCATTGATTAAAACCAGAAAAAACAGCTAGGTGGTGGTGATGCACTCTGGAGGCAGAGGCAGGTGGATCTCTGAGTTTGAGGCTAGCCTGGTCTACAGAGAGAGTTCCAGCATAGTCAAGGGCTACACGGAGAAACCCTGTATTCAAAAATCCAAAACAAACAAAAAATCTGAGAAAAATACAAAGAGAAGGGAAGAAGTAATCACCACCAACAAATCCAAGAGTAATTTTACAGTTAATGGTCACAGACTGCAGGGCAGTGGTAGCTCACACCTGAAATCCCAACACTGGGGAGACTGAGGCAGGAAGACTGTCAGGATTTGAGGCCACCTGGACCACACAGGGAGTTTCAGCCAGCCTGGGCTATAGTCTGGGGTGCTGTCTCCAAAAACAAAACCCCAAATAGTTAAAACAACAACAACAACAAACAAACAAACCCAGAAACTAAAAGCTAAAAGCTTTCTTCTTAAAATCACAAACAAGGCAAGATCAGGCCTTTATCTTTTGGCTAAGATCAAGTTTAGGAACTCGGGGAGAGTGCCTCCCTCTGCCACTTCTATTCAGCACCAACTGGAGATTGTCAGCCAGGGAAATAAAGCTGAAGTTGACACCACATACATAAAACACCCATGGAGAACCACTTAGAGGAAGGTTCAGAAGGTTACAGAAAACAAGATCAAGACAGAAACAACTGCATTTCTGTAGACTAGCAACTAACCCAAAAGTGATGAAGGAACAGGGCAAGGGACAATCACTTAAAAAACACTCCCAGGCTGGAGAGATTGCTCAGTGGTTAGGAATACTGGCTGCTCTTGCAGAGGACCTAGGTTAGCACTGAAAATCATTGACGAATTAAAGAATCTCACCCATTCTTGAAAAGCTATAGGGCAAATAATGGCTCCTGGTTCAGGGGAGTCATTTCATCAATGGTGAAGCCACTGATAAGTTGTCTATATAAATAACTTCCTACCCATGCAAATCGTGAGCCGGCATCTCTGTCTCTGTCTCTCTCTCTCTGTTTTTCTCTCTGTCTCTCTCACTCACTCACTCACACACACACACACACACACACACACACACACACACACACACACACACACGTATACTTGCCATGTATTCATGATGACCTAAGTTCAATCCCAGAACCCACATAAAGGTGGAAGAGAAGCCAGATATGGCTTGGTGGCACATGTTTTTAATCCTTGAACTCAGGAGGCAGAGGCAAGAGGGTCTCTTGAGTTTAAGACTAGCTTGGTCAACAAAGCTACACAGACTTTGTTTCCAAAAAAAAAAAAAAAAAAAAAAGGCTGAGAGAACTGACTCCATAAAGTTGTCCTCTGACCTCTGACCTCCACACATGTACAGGCACTGATACTAATGTATCAAATACAAAGACAATAATAGTAATTTAAAAAATGCTGTAAAGACATAAGGGGAACTGACTGGGAAGAAGGGGTTCAATGGGAGTGGGAGAGAGGGTAATGAGGTGTGAAAAGTATGCACATGAATGAAACTGTCAAAGCATAACTTAAAGAAACAAACTATATAATGGGATGCCATCCATGGATGAGAAGTTTCTACACCCCATAAGCCTCTCCACTGATGCAGCAATCCAAATCAGACCAAATCAAACCGAATTAAAAAGGCCCACGTTTAATGTATACAATGCTCCTGGATGGCCTTCCAGCCCCCCAGAGAGGAGACTGAATATAGAGACTGGAATACCACCTGCTGTGCTTATTTTCTGGGGGGCAGTTTAAATACCTTGTGGGAGTGGTCTTGAGCATCTGAGTGGGAGAGAGATCATCATTTGGCGGGCTTTCTGAGATGCAGCAGGGTTTGCAGAGAGATAGGGGAGGGGGCTCGGGTGGAACCTCCACCATAACTTGCCAGACTGTTTGGGTAGATGGATGCCAGGGGCTGAGGTGAAGCTTCCACCTTAACAATGTTAATGGATTAAAGAGAGCAATACCCCTACTGACCTGCAGACTCGATGTCGTTTCTTGCAAAAACCATCTAACTTACTTCTGAACTTACTACACAATTGCAGAAGTCATGACAGAGTGGTGCTGGCCTAAGTTAAGACATCAAAATGACCAATGGGATAAGTATCCACTAAATAAACCGTTCATTCTGCCATTTGATTTTCTTTTTTTTTTTTTTTGAGACGAGGTGTTATGTAGTCCAGTCTAGCCTCCAACTATCAGAAGATGGCTTTGAATTTCTTACCCTTCTGCCTCCCCTCTCTCTAGTGCTGGGATTATCCACTATGCCTCTCTTAATTTTTTTTTAACTTTTTATTTCCGGTCCTGGGGACCAAATCCAAAGTCTCGGTGCTAGGCTAGGGCTCTACCATTGAGCCACACCCCATCCTAAGTAGGACAAAGTACACACCCATTGAAGTGATACAACTGCCTTCCCGGCCTCCCCCCCAGACAACCTCCTGTCTTCCGCTCTCTAGCTCTGAACTTTTTGTTTTGCGACAGGGTCTTGCTGTCACTCAGGTTGGCTTAGAACTAGAGGCGATCCTCTGGCGCTCGTAAACGCTGGGATTACAGGCGCGCGCACTCCGCCCAGTGTGGGAGTTTAGCAACTATAAATACCTCACATGAGTCGGCTTCCCTCTGGTTCAGGGGCGGCAGTGGTGCTGGTGAAGGCGTAGAAGGGGTCAAACTTAACGTCCGCCTCACAGGATAGCTCCGCCCAACGAGGAGTTGGGGCGGCCCACTGAGCATGCGTACGCGTTCGCGCCTATCAAGGAGCGACGGAGTGGCCCGTCCCGGCTACCATCTTGACTGCGACGGTGACGGGAGACCGCGCATGCTCGCTAAGGCGGCAAGAGCCCCCCCCCCCCGGGATTTGACCGCCATCTTGGGTCAGGGCATGGTAGGACGTCGGGTCCCGCTGGACAGCACTTCTTTGCCTTCGCCTCGTGCATGCTTGCTTTTGTCACTGATGTTCACTCGGAGGTGTAGAGAACCGGCACCTGGCGTGACTGGTGGAAGAGACATGCCAAGTGAGGCAAGGCTTGAGACTACATGGGTGCCAGAAAGCAAAATGGAGGTTGCAGCGCCAGGCACCTGTGTCCGGCCTGTGGGCCTTATTTCGTGGGCGGAAATGCGGAAAAGGAGGAGGATAGGAAGCAGTTCGGCTGGGGACTGTGTTTGGTGCTTATTTTCACCTCACACTCTTGCCTTTTCGAGTGTATACCTAGTTTCTTCACAGGTTTTTCCCTGAGGCACTTATTGCAAACGAGACTTTCCTGGTTATGGCGTTCTGTGTCTCTTCATGCCCTAAACGGACACTCTGAAGTTGCTTTTGCTAAAGAGCACTGGGGCACGGGGTGTCGAAAGATGAATTTTGGCATTTCTGCGTGTGTTTTGTGTCTGCCGGAAACTGATCTTGGTGTCCCACAAAGGAACAAGTGAACAAAGAGAAGTAGATCTGCAAGGCGCTTTCGTTTGTAAAAATTGTGTTTAAGGATCCAAACCAGGGCTGGAGGTTCACTTGGTTTTTATTTTAACAGGTGGGGACTATGTCTTTTTCCTCATTAGCTGGGATCCGACCTTTGTGATTGGTTGGTTTTGAAAGATTAACCTAAGGAAAGCAATAAAGGGTCTGTGCTACAGGCAGCCGGGAATTCTGGAGGGAAAAAGGATGTGTGTAGTTCGTGTAAACATTTTTTTACCAGGTGTGTGGGGGGGTTTATGGAATCTTGGCCCTCCGCAGACTGCCTCCTTTTGTTAGAACAGCATCAACAACCACCTCTCCATGTCTCCTTTCTTTACTGTGGGTCAGACACCTGCCCACTTGTGCACGCTTGAAGGCATAAAAAGTCACCGTCTCAAAGCCGAGGTCACCGTGATAGCGATGGAAGTTAGGGGAAGACTAAATGAAAGTGCTCTCCACAGGCTTCTTCAGTTATCATTTGTTTCTCTGGAGACACAGTTTCTCTGTGTAGCCCTGGCTGTCCCGTAACTGCCGTTGTAGACCAGGCTGGCCTCAAACTCAGAGATCCGCCTGCCTCTGTCCCCAGAGTGCTGGAATTTAAGGCCTGTGCCACCACCTGGCTTCGGGTGTTATTTGAGCCATCTTAGTGCGAACACGTCAGCTGATCACAACTTTGCATCAGTGAACCTGACTGCTGTTACCACCTTTATTTCAGAAAACTATTATCTCCATGTGTGCATACTTAGGTGTCTATGTCTGTTTGTCGGAGCACTTTTGGTTGTGTGTACTTGTGTTGAAATCACTGTTCACCTTGGTTTTTTGAGACAGTCTCCCTGTGTAGCCCTGACTGGCTTTAAACTTATCAAACTTAGCTTGAGAATCTTACAGAAAGTTTTACAGTAAGTATGATTGAGATGCTCAGAAATAAGTGGATTATGTACATTAAAAATATTATTGAGCTGGGCAGTGGTGGCGCGTGCTTTTGGTCCTGGCACTCGGGAGGCAGAGGCAGGCAGATCTGTGTGAGTTCAAGGTTAGCCTGGTCTACAGAGTGAGTTCCAGTACATCCAGGGCTACACAGAGAAACCCTGTCATGAAAACCTACAACAAAAACACTGTTGAGCAAAATAAAAAGTGAATTAAAATCAATTTTGGAAATAAAGCATACAGCCATACAAATATAAAATCAAGATTCAACTCCAGTTTAGGTAAAGACAAAAATTAAGGAAAACAGTGCTAGTCATGATGGCTTACACCTTTAATGCCAACACTTAGGAGGCAGAGGCTGTTGGATCTCTGAGTTCAAAGCCAGTTTGGTCTACACAGTGAGTTCCAGGCTGGCCAGGGCTGCATAGTGAGACCCTGTTTTAAGACAACAGAAGAAACGAATGAAAACACACATGTATGTAATGGAAATTCTGAGGGTAGAAGAAGAGGGTGGGGTTGAGCAGCAAACACATGCTGACCGTGGAGGCACAGTCGTGGGATCCCAGCAGGTGGGTAGCAGAGGCAGGTAAGCCTGTAAGCCAGCCATTGCTGCATAGAGACCTTGTTACTGATGGTTGGGATTGGGTATCCCCAGGTTCTTGACCTACTGTCCAAATAATTGAAGAAAGGACCTCATACAGTTTGCACAAGTGTTAAGATAGCTTCATTCACAGCAAAGCAGTAAACAGTTTAGAAAGGGATACACTGCCAAAATGGACAGTGGCCACAGAGTGAGGGTAGTGTTCAGGCTTCTTTTAGTGGAGTTCAAGAGGAGTAGTTAGTAGTTTTAACTGGCATAGTTTGGGTGGCTCTGTTTTGATGATTGGGTCATACAGTCCTGCCCATCCCTAAAGTGCATCTGACTTTATCATGTGTATGGTCAGTTATGCATGGGTCCAAGATGGTAAATCGGGATTCTCCTTATAAGCTTATCTAAGGAGTTTACCTTACTGTACATGCTCCCAAAACGAGTTCAGGCCAGATCAATCATTAGATTCTGTCCCATATTTGTATGTAGATATATGTTTTTCCATGTATTTATTTGTGTGTGCAGATCATTTGCCCCAGGAACCAAACTCAGGTCTTCAGTGTGACACTAAGCATGTTTATTCCTGTGTTATCTCTCTCTCCAGCCCTTCTGTTCTTTATACAAATTGCTTCCAATATATTGGGAATATATTTGAAAAGAAACTAAGTTTGATTGTTGTTAGAGTAGGAGAAACTTATTTAGAGAAAAGTGTGCATTTTGCTCAGTGCAACTGGGGTTGGAGATTGCTGGGTCCATCTTTGAGAGATACATGTGGGTAAAGGAAGTAGGCTGCCAAAGTGCATTACTAGGAGGGGTGTGTACTACCCAATCCAAGTAGAGTATCATGTTACTAAACTATTCCTATGTTCCCTTGCCTCAACTTTTAACCTTATCTCAAAACAAAACAAAAAGAATCCCCCAAAACAGAAAAACTATTTGAAAAGAAGATGGCTAGGAGCGGGGCGTTGGTGGCGCACGCCTTTATTCCCAGCACTCAGGAGGCAGAGGCAAGCAGATCTCTGTGAGTTCAAGGCCAGCCTGGTCTACAGAGCGAGTTCCAGGACAGCCTCCAAAACAACAGAGAAACCCTGTCTCAAAAAACAACCCAAAAAAAAAAAAAAAAAAAAAAGATGGCTAGGAACTCTCCAGAATTGGAGAACAAGGATCTTGTAATTAAAGTTGTCATCTGAAGAACAAGCAAGATAAACAATGAACCCAGAGAAATAAAACTGTAGAACATTAAGGATAAAACCAGAGCAAAATCTCAAATGCTAAGAGATGGTCTTCAAATGAACAATAGTTGGACCTACATACAGTAGTCATCTTTACAGGAACAAAACAGTCTAGAAGACTGAACTGGTGTCAACATTCAGTAAGAAGTTCCCTTCAGTCTAGAATTTCTAACCTAGCTACCCTTGCAGAGCATCAAGAATTCAATTTAAGACTGAGGATATGGCTTATTTGGTAGTGTTTGCCTAGCTTGAATGAAGGCCCCCTGCCTCCCTCCCTAGTACCACATAAGCCAGGCATGGTAGCATACTCTCTTTTTTTCTTTTGAGGGGTGGGGTTTCTGAGGCAGGGTTCCTCTGTGGCTTTGGAGGCTGTCCTGGAAGTAGCTATTGTATATCAGGCTGGTCTCAAACTCGAGATCTGTCTGCCTCTGCCTCCTGAATGCTGGGATCAAAGGCGTGCACCACCAACGCCTAGCAGTGCCATACTCTTGTAATTCTATATTTAGGAGGTAGAGGCAGGAGGATCAGAAGTTAAAGGTTTTATCCTTGACTACATTGTGAGTCAGAGGCAAGCCTAGGCTTTATGACAGTCTATCCACCAAAACAAAACATTGTGGAAGCTGAGGCCACCAATCTGGACTATAAATAACCAGCTACTGTTTAAAGCTCTTTTGATTAACTTTATTGAATAGCCAGATTCATAAGTTAGCACAGATCAAATGATTGTTTGCATGGGTTACAAATGACTCTTTTAAAAAACAGGAATAAAACAGTGAAAATTACAATCTGTAAAAAGGAAGACAAATCTTGTTTCTTAACATTTCAGAGAAGCGAGACTGAACACAACACATTGAAGATCAATACTTATTTTTGATTCAAGAACAAGGACTTAATGTTACAATATTATACACTACTTTACAAAATTAAATTTTCTATGTAAGGATTGTGTTTCTAATAGTTAAAACTGTGAAATCACATTTGGTGGTCCCCTAGATAACAGCTGTTATGCATCTCTGATTAGAAGTTTACATTTTTTTATTCTAATTATTGCAAAACAGTCTATTAGACTCAATACATTACATTAAATTAAAATATATGCAAGCTAAAATAAATGGTACTGCTTGAGTGAATATTAGTATGTCAGACTTAGAGAAACATTATTTTAAAAATTCTAGAAATTAGAAAAATAGAGTACTTTTTATGGTAGAACTGCCATGCTCAGATTTATATATCAAGATTGCCCTTGTCTGTTACTTTAGTAGTTGTAGATCTGTAGAAAATTCAAGGATCTTTCATAATTTACAACTACAATAAAAAAAATATGGCATAGTGTAAATATTAGTTGCTTTACATCAGAAAGTAATATAGGATGAGAGGATGGGTAGTGTCTTACTGTCAAAACAAAACAAAACAAAGTAAAACATTCAATATTGCAAAAAATAATTATATCAATATTCCACAAAGTTTCATTCTCTTATCCAAAGAATGAAAATTATGAACCCTAAATAGTTATGTTTTTATGACTGTTATAAAATTACTCTGGATTACACATTACACAATATCTAAAATAAAAATTAAAAGTAAATCTGTGAAATATACTAACCAAAGGGGTGCTAGCTAATAAGGGTCACTCACTCAGGGAAGGTCTGAGGCACAAGGAAGGTTTCCCTAGGAGTGCAACATTTCCCTCTGAAGATTCCTTACTATGAAAGAAAGAGCCTACAAATACCAACATTTCAAATCACATCAAGAAGAAAACTTTAGTTCATTTAAAGGAACATTAGAACATAATGGCTATTTCTTAAAGAGAGGGCAAATTATATAAATTGAATTGGTTATAGTTGAAAAGTGCTTCTCAATAAATGAAGCAGCTTTCAAGAGAAATTGGGTTCAGTGTACTATGTGTACATTGGAAACAAACTAATTTTTCAGCTGTCTTTTTTGAGACAAAGTCTTGCTGTTCTGGCACTTGCTATGTAGCCTAGGCTAGCAATTCTCCAGTCTTGGCCTCTTAAGTACCAGGTTAGGGGCATGTACCATCACGTCTGGCTTGGGATTAAAAGAGAAAAACCTTAACACTGTTATTCTCGTGAAGCACAGTTATTCTGCAGCAGCTGTTTTGCAAACAGCAGTTATATACTCCAGGGACCTGCTGCTTCCCTTCCCAGGAGTTAAAGACAGCCCATGTGGGTGTAAACCTGAAAGTTACTATTTCATTGGTGATCATGTGAGACCGAGATTGTAAACACATTTCTAACCTATGAAAACAAAAAACAAAGTCTCTTCATTATTATACACAAAGGTCATTGAAGTTCATACAAGACAAGATAAACCTGTGAAAACTGATCCAAACTCTTAAAAACACATCACAGCACTTTAAATACATATGGATAATTTACCTATTTGTAAACAAAAGCCATCTGATAGTTTGACTGTAATAGTCCTCTAACTGAATCAAAAGCAGTCTGGAGAGCATGTTCAGAAATCAAGTTTCCCTTAAAACTTTAACAGGATGGATTTGTACAATCTTAATATCCACCACCTTGAACAGCAGCATTCATACTTTAGCAGGTTTTAATATCTCAGAATATGTGAGTGGCTTCCAATTTAATTATTAAACTCCTTAGAGAAATGGTGATGAACTCTGAGATGGCATTACAGAACCTTTACTTTTTTCACTCTCATTTTATCAAAATAACCACTTTTAACTTTGTATCAGTCACAGCAGAAATGTACCAAACAAAAGCCCACTCAGAGACTCAAGATAACCCAAATTTTCCAGCTCCTATTATCATTGCCAGTCCTGACATATTTGCTAAGACAGCTCTAAGTCTATTCATGGCAGAATAAAACAGCAGAAAACCACCTAATTACAGTTTTCACCTCAAATTAAAGTGACTTTGTTCAAGTAGAGAGAATACTGACAGACTTTAAAGCTTGACAATTACTTTATATTCTTCCCAAGCAAGGCCAGAGCTAGTTAACTCCAGTTTTTGTTAACATGATCCTTTCTTTTTCTTCCTTAAGAAAGGAAGGGTAGGGGTGGGACAAAAAATGTAAAGGGAATAGATTCCAGCTTTTCTACAGTCTATTGACTTTCAGCTTTTCCAATTTTAAAAAAGATCATTATTGATACATTTGAAACTTCCCTGCAACACTTAGTTTTGTGAGGTTTTTAAATGTAGCAGCCAAAAAACTCAGGAAAAAAAATGAGAACTAGAAATGCAGAACACAGAAGTCTTTATTTTATAAAATGTACTCTGCCTCTGTGATATTGTCTCATCTCAATCTCTAACAACTCAAACATAGTTGGCAGCAAAGGGGGGAAAAAGGCTTCCAATTGTATAGGCCTCTATTTTGATTTGAAAAATACAGTATTTTGGAGTTCACACCTGACTCTGCTGTGGTCTTTATTTGCTATAGTTGTTGAAATCACAGTGAAACATCTTACTCATCACATTTGCTCACGATCTGTAGGAGGAAAGGAAGGTACTGCATTCTCAGGAACTCTGCATGTGATTCCTCAGCAGCTCTGTTCACTTGTTCACTTGCTGCTGTATGTGCAGGAGGAATTCATAATACGACAGTGCAGATTCCGTTCTGTCTTCTACCAAGTTCTGAAGGAAGGCTGCTTTCATTGGACTCTCCTCCCTTAGAAATAAAAGGCAAGAATGTTCATGTACTTTAGATGCAGAAGAATAAACTATGATTTACTGTGGTAATTAAAATAAATTTGGCCTTATAGAGCACTTGCTGCTTTTACAGAGGAACTACGCTCATTTGGCTTCTACATGGTGGATCACAACTGCCTCTAAGTCCAGTTCTAGAGGATAAAATGCCCTCCATCTGACTTCCAAGGGTACCAGGTATGCATATGGTGTGCACACACACACACACACACACACACACACACACACACACACACACACACACACAGGCAAAACACGTGGAATATTATTTTAACTAGGCAAAGATGTTACATTTATTTATGCTGCATTTGTTTAACAATGTAAGGATGTGTGTTATGTAAAGATATGTTGCATCTGCTTCATCTTGCCTGCCTAAGGCACCTGGTTGGTCTAATAAACTTATTTAGGAAAATTTTAATTCAGAACTAGGGGAAACTACTGATATTTTTGTTAGCAAGTTTATTAAAAGATTTTTCTTGGTTTTTCAAGACAGTTTCTCTGTGTAGCCTAACTGTCCTGGAACTTGCTTTTTAGACTAGGCTGCTCTCAAACTCAGATATCTGCCTGTCTTTGCGCTCCTGAGTGCTGAGATTAAAGGTGTGTGCCACCACCACTCAGCTATATTCTTTTGTATTTTTGAGACAGGGTCTCAAAACCAAAAGAAGAAAAGTTGGGCAGTCGTGGTTGGTGCATGCATTTAATCTCAGCACTCAGAGGCAGGGAGATCTCTGTGAGTTTGAGGGCAGCCTGGTCTACAGAGCGAGTTCCAGGACAGTCAGGGTTACACAGAGCAACCCTGTCTCAGAGAGAGAGAGGGGGGGGGGAGGGGGAGAGGGGGAGAGGGAGAGGGAGAGGGAGAGGGAGGGAGGGAGGGAGGGAGGGAGGGAGGGAGGGAGGGAGGGAGGGAGAGTGCATGCATCATGTAGTCCATGCTGGCTTTGGATCATTCTAGCTGAGGGTGAACTTAAAGTGATGCTCCTGCTTCCACCTTTGGAGTGCTGGGATCACAAGCCTGTGTCACCATGCACTGTTTTATATTGTGCTGGGGACTGCACAATATGCTACAGAATATGCTACGTAAGATTCTACCAACTAATCTATATCCCCTGACTCTCTTATGTTCTTTTAAAAGGCTTAATTACAAATTAGGTCATACACATACTAAATATGTCCTTGTAAGGCCAGACACTGACACATTAAAAATATGACTTACCTGATTACATAGAGTACTGGGAAAAATGGCCTCTGTTCTCTAAGCCACGAGATGAAAGCTACTGTTCGGGCAGATTCTGGTGTATCCAGTTCTGGAAGGTCTGTCTGTTAAACAAAACTCCAGTTACTGCTATTATCTACTGTGTAGGCTGAAGCTCTCTTCAGATTTTAACATTTAACAATCAGCTGATGATTTTGTTGAACCACTGAGTGAATATTTTAGGTTCTGAAGTAATTTTGTCTCTGTTGCAAATACTCAGCTTTGCCATTGCTACCCTGAAGTAAGTGAATGGATATGAAGTAAGCGTTGTGTTGCAATAAAATCTTAATTACAAAACAGGTGGCAGGCTCTTGGGTATAGTTTGTACTGTTCTGATTTAGGAAAACCTCCCCGCTCTTCACTTCATAATGAAATTTAGAATCAACCAACTCATCAAGGTGGTTATTACTAATAGAACAGTTTTCTTATTTCATTACTTAAAACGCCTATTCATCCAGTCCAGTAGTGTTGCTCAAGAACTGAAAGCTAATATACTAACTATAATCTTGACATCTAAATCTAGATACATGAATCCTGAGGATCAAGAGAGGGCTCAGTGGGTAAAGGCACTTGCTACCAAGTCTGATGACCTGAGTTTGATCTCTGAGACTGACTTGGTAAACAGAAAGAACCAACCCCCCAAAATTGTCCTCTAACTCTATACTTTGTTGTTGTTGTTGAAGATTTATTACTCTGCATGTATCCCTGCAAGCCAGAAGAGGGCACCAGATCTCATTACAGATGGTCGTGAGCCACCATGTGGTTGCTGGGAATTCTGGAAGAGCAGTTAATGTTTTAACCACTGGGCCATCTCTCCAGCCCCCTGGAGAGTGACTCCACACTTGAGCCTTGACATTCATATTCCCAACTCCAATGAAGAAACAGAAAAAATAAAAATAAAAAATAAATACAGGAGGGGCTGGAGAAATGGCTCAGTGGTTAAGAGCACTGGCTGGCTGGCCTGGCCTCTGAATGCTGGGATTAAAGGTGTGCACCACCATATCCAGACACAAGACCTACCTCAAAAACAAAACCAATGAAATGAAATGCATGCACACACACACACACACACAACCATGTTATTCCATTCTCAGAAGGAGAGGTAGGATGAACTTGTATGTCAGGTTAGCTTGGGCTACACAGCAGGCCCTGTCAAAAAACCGAGGGAAGCAGTTAGAGATGGCTCAGCTCAAGAGCATGTATTGCTCTTGCAGAGGACCTGGGTTCACGTCCCATCACCCACATGGTGCTCAACTATAAGCCCAATTCCAGGGGATCCAACACCCTGTTCTAATTTCCACAGGCATGAGACATGCATGTGGTACACACATTTACATGCAAGCAAAATATTCATACACATAAAATAAAAACATGTCTGAGGCTAACCAAAATACCATTATAAGACAAGATGAGATACGTGTAGTGGTTCAAGGTGGTTCTCTGTGAGTTTGAGGCCAATGTGGTCTACATAGTGAGTTCTAGGCCAGCCAGGGCTACAAAGTGAGACCCTGTCTGAAAAAACCAAAACCCAAGACCCCAAACTCAAACCCAACCAAACAAAAAGGAGAAGATGAGCTTGGCATGTCGGTGTGTGGTTGTAACCCTGTCTGCTAAAGAAGCTGAGGCAGAAGGATCTCCAAGTCCTTGGATCACAGCACCCAAACCAAACCATAAAATGAGCACTGACAGGTGGAAGAGAGAAAGATACTATCTGTGAGGACATATTTACTCTTCAGGAGAAACTTGGAGTATTAATTTCTGATTTGGAAATGGAATTCATGTTTTTGTATTATTTAAAATATCCTTTAAGTCCCCTATGATTATTAACATAAAAAGCTTACCATCATCTGTGGAATTGATGCATAGTTTTGAACTCCCAGAACTTGGCTGAGAAAATTCTGTGCACAATTTTTTCCAACCCAAAGCATCAGTACCTGCAAACAGAAACACACTATTCTGAGAGGCAGCCTAATAGTGAGTCTGACACTTTTACCACTGGGTATGTTTTAAAAAGTTAAAAGTAAAGCATGCTTAGTGAGGCTGTACAGAGAACTACTGCACACTGTGAAACGAGGCTGCAGGGAGAAGGCAACACCCACATACAGATTAAAGAAAGGCAGCAGAAGCCAAGTGCTAAGGAGGCCCAGCAGCACACTGAGCTCATCAGGCTGCATAAATCCACTCACCGAGCCTGCATCCATGAGGAAGGCTCCATCCCTGCTCAACTTCTCCACTGAGAGCTGAAGAATGGGGGGCTGAGGTATGGTTCTGTCATTGATGTTGAGAGCTCCCTGAAGAAGGAAGCAGTAAGGTTTTTACACAGGTGACACACAGACATGATATACATATGTTTGCATATGTACATGTATATGGCACATGTTCACAAGTGCTAGGTATATGGTCGTGTGTGTGCACCTGCGCACCAGCTCAAAACTGATGTGGGTGTCTTTTACTTTTTCAAGGCAGTCTTTTGCTTAACCTGGAGCTCACCAATTCTAGACAGTCTAGCTAGCCAGCTTGTTCCAGAGATCTGCTGCCTGTATTCAGAGTGATGGGATTACAAGTGGCTGCTATGTCTGCTTGTTGCTTTTTATGCCTGCCCTACATTTTATGTGAGTTCTGAATTCTGGTCCTTACACTTCCACAATAAGCACTTTATCCTTTGAACCAAACCCCCGCCTCAGTGCTTTTTTGGAGAAAGGGTCTAATAAAGTCCAGGCTACCCTCAAACTTCTTATGTTGCTGAAGAGATCTTGAACTTCTTAATTTTCTGCCTACTCCTCTTAAATTTTGAAATTACTGGTATGTGGTATTATGGTTAGCCCTATAGAACTACAGTTAAATGAATATGACTCCTAAGAGCTTAGAACTTAATTAGGCAAATCAATTATCCTTAGTAAAGATGGAGTAATATATATATTAAAATCACTGTGACTAGTAATTGAAATCGAATTCTGATCATATTTAATTTATTTCTTGTGTGTGTAGCTAGAAGTAAATGGTAGGTGTCTTTTCTGTTATTCTCCATCTTATTCTTTAAGACAAGCTCTCAATGAACCCAGAGCTTGTTGACTCAGTTATCTGGCTGACCAGTGCATTAAAGGGATCCTCTTGCCTCTGGTTCCCAGTCCTGGGAACTAACTCAAGTCCTCATGCTTATGCAGCACGCACTTTACCAACAAACCATCTCTCCAGCCCATTCTCATCTTCTGTTGTTGTTTTTATAGTTTCTTTTTACTTTATGGACATTGGTTTTGCCTGCATGTATGTGCGAAGGTGTCAGAAACTTTGGTACTGGGGTTACAGACAGGTGTGAGCTGCCATGTGGGAGCTGGGAATTGAACTTCAGTCCTCTGGAAGAGCAGCCAGTGTTCTTAAGTTACTGGGTCATCTCTCCAGTCCCCCCTTTTTTTGTTTTTTTAACCAGATCTTTAGATACAAGGTAACTGCCAGCTCCTTATGTAGCTAAAGATAACCTTGACTTCTTTTTTGATACTCCTGCCTCCACATCCCAAGTGCTGGGACTGCAGGTATGAGCCATCATGCTGGGTTTATACAGGGCTGAAGAGGGAACCCAGGCTTCTCCAATGCTAGGCAAGCATTCTACCAACAGAGTACATTCTCAGTTCCAATTGTTTGGTTTTGAGAGAGGGTCTCCTGTTAGCCAGGAAGGCCTAGAACTCCCCTTATACCTGGGGCTGGTCTTCTAATCCACCTTCCAAGTGCTGGGATTACAGACATGTGCCACCAAGCTTGACTTTTTTGTTTTGTTTTATGTTTTGGTTTTTTGAGACAAGGTTTCTCTGGCTTTGGAGGCTGTCCTAGAACTAGCTCTTGTACACCAGGCTAGCCTTGAACTCACATAGATCCGCCTGCCTCTGCCTCTCAAGTGCTGGGATAAAAGGTGTGCACTACCACTGCTCCACCCAAGCTTGGCTTTCTAACTTATTTTAAAAAATGAACTCAGTGAATACAACATATAGTGGCATTAATGAAATACAAACCAAATCTGGAATTTAGTTACTAGTAATATATTCCTTCCTTCCTTTCTTTTTGAGATAAGATCTCTCTCTGAAGCTTTGACTGTCTTGGATCTTGGCATGTAGACCAGACTGGCTTTGGACTCAGATCTGCCTGCTTCTGCCTCTGGGCGTTGGGATTAAATGTTACGTGTACCTCTATTCCCAGCAATTTTGTTTTCTTGAATTTTACAAATATAATATAGTTTTACATTTACTTTTAAATCTTTTGGGTTTTGTTTTCTGAGATAGGACTGTTTCAAACTTATGTGCTCCTGTGATCCTTTTGCTTTAGCCTCCCAAAGTCATTGGAGCTATATGCATAAGCCAATTGGCTATAACCCAGCTAACTAGAAAATTAAATACTAGAGGAGAATGGCTAGGGTATGTAAGAATCTTCTGTGCTGACTATTTTACGCCAACTTGGTACAGGCCAAACATTTAAGAAGAGGGAACCGTAACTGAGAAAATGCCCCCACCAGATATGAGGCATTTCTCTCAATTAGTGAGTGATGTGAGAGTAGTCCAATTGTGGGTGGTGATCTTGGGGTGTGCAAGAAAGCAGGCTGAGCCAGGCATTGGTGGCGCACGCCTTTAATCCCAGCACTAGGGAGGCAGAGGCAGGTGGATCTCTGTGAGTTCGAGGCCAGCCTGGTCTACAGAGTGAGTTCCAGGACACCAGGACAGCCTCCAAAACAATACAGAAAAACCCTGTCTCGAAAAACAAACAAACAAAACAAAGCAAAACAAACAAGCAAAACAAAACAAAAAAAAAAAAAGAAAGAAAGCAAGCAGGCTTAGCAAACCATCAGGAGCAAGCCAGTAAGCAGCACCATCCCTGGTCTTCCTGTCAGTTCCTACCCTAACTTCTCTGCATGATGAACTACCAACTACAAGCCAGTAAGCAGCACCATCCCTGGTCTTCCTGTCAGTTCCTATCCTAACTTCTCTGCATGATGAACTACCAACTACAAGCTGAAATAAACCCTTTCCTTGACAAGTCGCCTTTGGTCATTGTATTTTAGCACAGCAATAGAAACTGAGACACTTTTTTGTTTGTTTGTTTTGTTTTGAAGACAGGGTTTCTCTGTATCTTTGGAGGCTGTTCTGGAATTAGCTGTTGTAGATCAGGCTGGTCTTGAACTCACAAAGATCCACCTGCCTCTGCCTCCCGAGTGCTGGGATTAAAGGCGTGCGCCACCACTGCCTGGCTGAGACAGGGTTTCTCTCTAGGTTTGGAGGCTGTCCTGGAACTCTCTTTGAATACCAGGCTGGCCACGAACTCACAGAGATCTACCTACCTCTGCCTCCCAAGTGCTGGGATTTTGTGCCACCACCACCCGGCCACTTTCTATAGTATATCTATAAATTTCAAATTAAAGAAAGAGAATGTGTCTTAGAAAACTTAAAGTCATCATTTTTTAGGAACTTTCCTAAAAATAAAGGTTTCTGTGCATTTACCTAGAAAAAGAACAAAGAACTAAGTAACAAACTCTTATTTCTGGACTGAATATAATTAAGCAAAACAATTTTCAGAAAAAGCCACAGAACAGGGAGTTGACCTTACCTCATCTGAGAGGTTGTCAATTCTATACAAACTGGGGTGTGTTGTGAGCATAAGGTGAACCAACGGCTGGTTTTTCACTTGACACATGGCAAAAATTCGGTCATCTAGACGTACATTCGTCCCAGTCTGGAAAGACTTCTGTAACAAAAGAAAAACCATGCCCCCAATTAAAAAAAAAAAGACAGAATTTTGTAAATGTCAGTTGCTAAAAGATCTTCAGGAAGAATTAGCAAATTTATCATAAATTGTCCCTTGAAAATACCTTTTAAGAAGTCCTATAGTAAATTACTCTGCAGCCTCACCTGAAAGTCTCAAGTAATCAAATGCTGGACCACAGTGGAGCCACCCAATCTCCCTGGTGTCGGCCTCCTCATGGCTAAGCATGTCTGCTCAGTGCTGGTGAAGGAGCTGAGCAGCGGCAATGGAGACGGGACGTACACGACATACAGAAAGACTCACCATGTGTGCTGTGCCTGCTGCACGGTAGTTAACAGTGGCTAAACGCAGAGGTGCTTCTCCCACAACTAGAGAAATTAAAAAGTGCACCAGATCTGAACGCAGAGGTGCTTCTCCCACAACTAGAGAAATTAAACAGTGCACCAGATCTGAACGCAGAGGTGCTTCTCCCACAACTAGAGAAATTAAAAAGTGCACCAGATCTGAACGCAGAGGTGCTTCTCCCACAACTAGAGAAATTAAAAAGTGCACCAGATCTGAACGCAGAGGTGCTTCTCCCACAACTAGAGAAATTAAACAGTGCACCAGATCTGAATGCAGAGGTGCTTCTCCCACAACTAGAGAAATTAAACAGTGCACCAGATCTGAACGCAGAGGTGCTTCTCCCACAACTAGAGAAATTAAACAGTGCACCAGATCTGAATGCAGAGGTGCTTCTCCCACAACTAGAGAAATTAAACAGTGCACCAGATCTGAACGCAGAGGTGCTTCTCCCACAACTAGAGAAATTAAACAAACAGTACACCAGATCTGAACGCACAGGTGCTTCTCCCACAACTGGAGAAATTAAACAAACAGTACAGCAGATCTTACAAGCCTATGCAGGATGACATGAATGGGGACAGCAGCACAGTGGCCGAGTTTGTGACACACTTGGCTGTAGTAGCTTCATAGAGACCAGCGAAGTTCTAAGGTGAGGTTTTAAAGGGTTCCAGTTGGTGAAAGGAGTAAAAGAGGCAGGAACAACAAACCAAATGTGAGCAGAGAGCATTCAAGGCAGGCTCAGGTGACTACTCGGGTAAAACACTGACAGAGCTTTGACCCCATTGCACCTAACTTAGACTGTCACATGTCCCTCATTGATGGGTGTCTGCCTGGTGTTCATCTACACTCACTGTCCCAAAGATCCAAATCAGCTTTTTATGCCTAGGATAGCTGCACTCCTGAGGTTGCCCATTAATCAGCATGTATTGAAAGCTGGTGGCCTAGGTAATTGCAATAGAGGCTTTGGCACAGCATGAGAAAGATGTTAATGAATTACTTCACCTGTAAATATAAAATAAATAGGGCTTGAGAGATAGCTCAGTGGTTAAGAGCACTGGTTGGTCTTGCAGAAGACCCAGATTCAGTTCCCAGCATACATCTGGTGTTGTCTTCTGACCTCCACAGGCACCAAGTACACATGCAAGCAAAACACTCATACATATAAAATAAAACAAATAAATATAAAACAAAGAATAAAATAAATAATCACTATAGTGAAACAATTCACTAAAATCTTTTCCATTTATTGTCTATTACATATTAGGTGCTAGAACTGAATAGTAAATAAAGGCAAAAATCTTGGTGTTCACAGGTTACTTCCTATAAAACAAGAGATAAAATTGTGTATAACAGTGCACTTGGGATGCAGAGGCAGGTGGATTTCTGTGATTTTTTTTTTTTTTTTGGTTTTTCGAGACAGGGTTTCTCTGTGTGGCTTTGGAGACTGTCCTGGAACTCACTCTGTAGACCAGGCTGGCCTCGAACTCACAGAGATCCACCTGCCTCTGCCTCCCGAGTGCAGTCTTCAGTCTCTAACAAAACTGTCATTCTGCTCTTTGAGTCCATGTGCTCATTTCTAAGCTTCTGAATATGTGAGAACATGCAACACGTGTGGCTTGTTATATCAACAACACAATTTCTAACTCTTTCTTTGGAAAGCTAGTTATCATTTAAATTTGTGGTCACAGCACAGTCCTTGATGAGTGAGTTATCTCTTATATGTTAGGCACTTGCATTAAATTATCCATAAATTTCTTTGGCTATAAATCCCTTGAATACTTTAATAAAAGATAGTACCCATTCTTAGAAAATTTAACTGGGTTAATGTCAAAAAGCTTTTTAACATTCTTACTGTGCTAGTCTGTGTTTTCTTACCTGTTTAAGGAGAGCCAACACAAAGAGTGGGAAAAGCCTCAAACAGAAAGGAACCATGAGGCCTGGCTGCTGGTTACTCAGGACTGAAGATCGGTATGCCGAGAGAGAGTCGATGACAGCATTCACCAAAGCATCCCGGGCATCGCTCAGGCTGGCAGTCACTGACCTATCGACAGCTAGTGAGGTGAGAGTAGGGACAAGAAAGAAACAAGATAGAAATTCGGTGATTCTAATAGGGCAGAAGAGAACATGGACAGACAGACAGACAGACACACACACACACACACACACACACACACACAGAGTCAGAGGATGGTTTGCAGGGGTCGATTCTCTTTCCGTCATATGAATATTCAGGTATCGAACAGGTAGTCAGGCTACTTGGCAAATACCTTTACCTGTCAAGCCATCTTGCTAGCCCAATGAATGCCCCTCTCCTCCCCCCACACCCTCCCAAGACAGGGTTTCTCTGTGTAACAGCCCTGGTTTCCTGGAACTCAATTTATAGATTAGGCAGGCCTTGAACTCACAGAGATCTGCCTGCCTCTCCCTCCCAGGTGCTGGGATTAAATGCACGCATCACCATGCCTAATTAATTTTTTTCACAGCAGATTTAAACAAGGTTATGAACATATGTTTGAAAGTGACATATGTTTAGGTTTTTTGTTTTTGTTTTTTTCAAGACAGGGTTTCTCTGTAGCTTTGGAGGCTGTCCTGGAACTCACTTTGTAGACAAGGCTGGCCTCGAAGTCACAGAGATCTGCCTGTCTCTGCTAGTGGTGGGACTAAAGGTATGTGCCACCACTGCTTCATGCAAAAGGTTTTTGAAGTTGGAACAAGTAGAAGTTAATACAAACACACACAACAAACCCCAGGTGTTTCTGGGAATATTCAACCTTATTGCACTGCAGTGAATTTGCTGTAGTAGCCTCTATTCTGAACACACAGCTGAACCTGAGACCTCTTGGCTCAGCTCAGATGCTTTGTGTAATGGATAGCAATGTTGTACATACTCTTATAAGACACAATGGTTTAATTAGCACTCGGGAGGCAGAGGCAGGCGGATCTCTGTGAGTTCGAGACCAAGCCTGGTCTACCGAGCGAGTTCCAGGACAGGCTCCAAAACAATACAGAGAAACCCTGTCTCGAAAAAAACAAACAAACAAAAAAGATTTATTACATATGCCAGAAGAGGACATCAGATCTCATTGCAGATGGTTTTGAGTCACCATGTGGTTGCTGGGAATTGAACTCAGGATCTCTGGAAGAGCAGCCAGTGCTCTTAAGCACTGAGCCATCAGTCCAGCCCCAAATGTTTCATTTTTTAAAACTGTTGTTTGAATTGCTGAGTTGAGGTTCATAAAAAGTTGTTAAGTGAGTTAATCTTGAGATCAGGACAGAATAATGGCTGTAAACAAATTTTAGCTATATTATTTAGATGAGGCAGTTCTCTCAGCATTGATGATAATAAAACCAAAATATACACCAACTTTAAGAAATGCTGAACATATATCCAAGGTTTAATTCATGGAAAAATAAAGCACATCCATCTCATTAATATGCAACTTGCTTTTGAATATGGTAAAAGGAGAAAACATGAATATGCCAAAATTGTTTTAAAGTTTCTTTGTGATTCATCATCAATAAAAAACGCGATCTGTATATGTATATCCCTATCCACATAGGGCTGCATGCAATATTTTTGGGTGCAGATGTTTCAGCCCTGCCTCACAGTTCACTGCCATCTGCTATCCAATGCAGAACTAATAAAGCTTTATCAGCAGTAGTTCCAACAAGTGTTCATACTAAACATTTCTATAAGAAATGCTGTTTAAAGGGGTCGGGGAGGTGGCTCCACAATTAGGGGCACTTATTGCTTTTGCAGGGGACCTAGAGTCAGTTCCCAGCACTTACATGGCAGCTTATAACCATCCTTAACTATAGATCTAGGGGCTCCAATGTCCTCTCCTGGCCTCCTCATATACCAGGCATCTGAGTATGCACAGACATACATGTAGGCAAAGCACCCATACACATAAAGTAAAAGTAAAGATTTTTTTTTTTGTTTTGGTTTTTATGAGACAGGGTTTCTCTGTATTGTTTTGGAGGCTGTCGGTCCAGCCCAGCCTCGAACTCACAGAGATCTGCCTGCCTCTGCCTCTGGAGTGCTGGGATTAAAGACGTGTGCCACCACCGCCCGGCAAATAAAGATATTTTAAAATCTTTAAAAAAAAGTTTCAGAAGAAAATAAAGGATATATATATATATATATATATATATATATATTTTTTTTTTTTTTTAAGAAGGTGGTAATGACCTATGCCTTTAATCCTAGCACTCAGGAGTCAGAGGCAGGAGTATCTCTGTGAGTTCAAGGCCAGCCTGGTCTACAGAGCGAGTTCTAGGACAATCAGGGTTACACAAACACAGAGAAACCCTGTCTTGAAAAAAACCAAAACCAAACAAACAAACAAAACAAAAATATCCACCCCTCCAAAAAGGAGATATAGTTACTTAAGTCCAAAGAAACAAATATCTATAGAGAGACATTCAATGATGGCTTAAGGCCAGTGAGGGAAGGAGCAAGGAGCAGGTACTAATTGGGCATGAGATTCTTTTCAGTTGATGAAAATGCTCTAAAATTAAACTGTGATGTTGGCTGTATAACTCAGTAAGCATGTTAAAAATAATGAATTATTCAATTAAAATGGCTGAAATTCCTTAATATATAACTATACTTCAATAAAGCTGTTTATACAAGCAAAACAGACCCAATCAGCACAGTGGGCCTTTTCACTGAAACAGATACATATACAAACATCAAAACCTCTAAGGTGACATCTTTAGGTAAAACAAAAACATACATATGTGTTTAATGGTATGATGTAAAATATTTAAACTGGTAACAATTTCTTACCCATATTGGCCAATAACCCTGAAATTGCTTGAACATCAGCTCCAAGAAAGACTTCATTCAAGGTGGAAACTACCGGCAAACACAAAGTATGGACACGAATTCTTCTTTCACCTTTAGGGGTAAAAGACAATAGCTGTTTTTTAGGAAAAGGTTATGTTGAAGTCACTCTTTCTTCCCCTTCTCATACTCATCAGACAATCACTTTGCTTATTTACTTATTTGTACGTGGAGGTCTGCAAGTTGGCTCTCTCACCATGGGCATTGGGGACTGAATTTAAACCATCAGTCTTGGTGACTGGCACCTTTACCTGCTGAGCCACCTTGACAGCCCCTAAAATCATTTCTTCCTTTATTAGAACCCAGAAGGTCATATAAGAGGCAGGGATACGCCGGGCAGTGGTGACGCATGTCTTTAATCCCAACACTCAGGAGGCAGAGGCAGGCAGATCTCTGTGAGTTCAAGACCAGCCTGGTCTACAGAATGAGTTCCAGGACAACCTCCAAAGCCACAGAGAAACCCTGTCTCGAAAAACCAAAATAAATGAATGAATGAATGAATGAATGAATGAATGAATGAATGAATAAATAGAAGAAGCTGGGATACCACCAGAAAATATTTTTTCAGGCTTTATATTGTAACTATGGAACTCCTCTTGTTTAAGTTATTACTAAACAGGTAGCAGAAATTATAGTTGGTAATATGCTTGCTGGCTTTTTCTTTCTTTCCCTCCTGAACAGGATCAAGATACAGCCCAGGCAGGCCTCCAACTCATAATCTTACTCCATCAGTCTCCTGACTGCTAAGATTAGAGAGGCACAAACTATGCCTAATAAATTCCCTTTCAAAAGATTTATTTAAGCCGGGCGTTGGTGGCTCACGCCTTTAATCCCAGCACTTGGGAGGCAGAGGCAGGCGGATCTCTGCGAGTTCGAGGCCAGCCTGGTCTACAAGAGCTAGTTCCAGGACAGCCTCCAAAGCCACAGAGAAACCCTGTCTCGAAAAAAAAACCAAAAAACAAAAACAAACAAACAAAAAAAAAAGATTTATTTATTTTTATTTGATGAGTGTTTTGCCTGCATGTATGTTAGTACACCATATTCATACTTGGTGCTAGAAGAGAACATGGGATTCCTTAGAACTAGAGTTGCAGATGGTTATGAGCTATCATGTGAGTGCTGGAAACTGAAACTGGGTCTTCTGGAAGAACAGTCAATGCTCTTTTTTTGCTGGTTTTTGTAGAGACAGGGTTTCTCAATGTAGCCTGGCTGTCCTGGAACTCACTCTGTAGACTCAGAGATCCACCTGCCTCTACCTCCTGAGTGCTGGGATTAGTCAATAGCTGGAGCCATCTCTCCAGCCCCCAATTTTATACATACTTGTTTGTTTTGTTTTTTTGAGCAGGGTTTTACTATGTAGTTGTTCTTGAATTCATTAAATAGACAAGGCTGACCTCAGACTCATAGAGATTCACTTTGTCTCCCAAGTGGTGGGATTAAAGGTGTGTGCCACCACAACCAACACATATTTTTTAATCACAGAAAAAAATTTTAAATTAATATCACAGTATCTTTTCTTTGGCAATCACAACAGCAATCAATGAATAAAAAGACCCATATGAAAATTTCTAGGTAATACTAAATGCCAGACCTGTGGTTATTTCTAGTGCTGAGCATTGTGACCACAGCATCATACATGCTAAGTACAAGTTCCACTACAAGTTATAACTTTAGCCTCATTAATCAGTTATGTATTTTAGGCAACGTCTCATAATTCTCAGGCAAGCCTCAAACTTGAAATGTAGCCAAGGATGACTCTGATCATCCTGTCTCTACCTCCCAAGTGCTGAGATCACAGGGGTGCACCACCATGCTTGCTTTATGCTGCACTGGGGATAGATCTGGACTTTGTGTATGCTGGGCAAACACCCTATCAACAGAGCTACATCCCCAGTATAGCCCTGGTTGATAGGTAAGATCCTCAGGAGCTATAGGCAGTTGTTAGCTGCCATAGGGACTGGGAACAGAAATCTGGGTCCTCTGGAAGAGCAGGAAGCAGCACTGTTAACCATTGAGCCATCTCTCCAGTCTAGAGAAATTTTTTTTTTTAACTAGAGTGTTTGATCATAAATAAAAATCTGTTATTGAGCCGGGCGGTGGTGGCGCACGCCTTTAATCCCAGCACTCCGGAGGCAGAGGCAGGCGGATCTCTGTGAGTTCAAGGCCAGGCTGGACCGACAGCCTCCAAAACAATACAGAGAAACCCTGTCTCGTAAAAAACCAAAAAACCCAAAAAAAAAAAAAAATCTGTTATTGGGAGTAGTGGATAGTGCAAGTGCATGTCTATAATGCCTGTACTTGGGAACCTGAGGCAGGAGGAACCCAAGTGTGTGTGTGTTGATCTTGTCTCAAAAAAAAAAAAGAAGGAAAGGAAAAAGAAAAAACTTACAAAGATACACCTGCCTCTGCCTCCTGAGTGCTGGAGCCAAAAAAATTTTTTTCTTTTAAAATGAAATGGGGGGGCTGGAGAGATGGCTCAGTGGTTAAGAACACTGGCTGTACAGGGTTCAATTCCCAGCACCCACATGGCCATGGCAGCTCATGCCTGTTCATAACTGCAGTTCCAGCAGATCTGACACCCTCACACAGACATATGTGTAGGTAAACCACAAATGGACATAAAATAAAAATTAAAAAGAAAATCTTTTAACTACCAAGAACAGCAATAAGATTCTTATCATTACAAATAATCTGTACTATCTTGATACTATCAACACCTATGGTACTGAAGACAGGATCATAAGCTATAGTAGACACCAGCACACCATAAAGCTTACTTGATCATTATACTTTGTGCTTAGTTAATCATGCACTGTATACCTAAACATCTGTTCAGAGGATGGGAGGCATAGGTAGGTGTGTTCGAGGCTAGTCTGGTCTATACAGCTAGTTCTAGGATAGTCAGAGCAGAGCTATAGAGTGAGACTTTGTCTCCAAAACTAAAAACATTGTGAGAACAAATACAAACAAAAACATACCTTTACTTGATGTATATAAGAGTGCTGACTGAAAAGAAACCAGCTGAGTGTCAGTAAGGTTTTCTTCTACTGACATCTGCACCGCATACCCAGCATCTGGGTTGACATTGGGAAGAGACAGTAAGTCTGTAGAACGGACGAAGAAGTTCCCATGGAAAGTATGAATGGAAAGACCTAGAATAAAGAAATTATTAACATGATTGTTATGTGTTCACTTTTTCTTTATGTATTCTTTTACTTTTACTTTATGCATTTTCTTTGGAGATATGGTCTCTTAAAAAAAATGGAAACAACACATACAGCATAAAATTTACCATTTTCATGTACACAGTTCAGTAGTTTTAAATACATTGACAATATTCCATATTTTTTAAAGATTTATTGTTATCATTTTAAATTACGTGCATGTGTGTATCTATGTGCAGGTTTGTGCACATGAGTGTAGGTATCTACAGAAGCCAGAGGCATCAGGTCTCCTGGAGCTGGAGTTACAGATAGTTGCAAGTCAGTGTGACTGCTAGTGACATAGCTTGAGTCATTTGCAAGAGCAGTATGTACTCTTGGCTGCTGAGCCATTTCTCTAGCCCTAATACTGCCTGTCGTAAAATAGTTTTTCTCCTTTAACTGCATATTATATAATTTTACATTCTAAAACTCAGTAATATATCTTTGCATAATTTTACTGTATAAAAAAAACATGTAGGGGCTGGAGAGATGGCTCAGTGGTTAAGAGCACTGCCTGCTCTTCCAGAGATCCTGAGTTCAATTCCCAGCACCTACATGGTGATTCACAACCATTTGATGCTATCTTCTGGCAAGCAGGTGTTCATGCAGATACATGTACATAAAATAAATAAATCTTGAAAACAACAACATGTAGCCTTATGAGGGAAATAAAGTGTTCCCACCTTTGGTGCACCGGATCCTCATGACTGCCTCAAATCCAATCTTCCGAGTGAGGTATCTCTGTAGTTCCTTCTGGAATTTCTGCACTTGGACTGGATTGTGCTGATGATGGTAAGAGGGATAGTAATAAACACTGCCTGCTGAGTACCGAGAAATACAGCCTGGAAGAGAACACATACTCTTTTTAGTCACCTCTTCATTTACGCGCGCGCGCGCGCGCGCGTGTGTGTGTGTGTGTGTGTGCATGAGAGACAGAGACAGAGAGACAGAGAGAGAGAGAGAACACATACATATATCCTCAAGTTTTAAAGGTTTATTGTTGCTGGGCAGTGTTGGCGCACGCCTTTAACCCAGCACTTGGGAGGCAGGCAGAGGTAGGTGGATCTCTGTGTGTTCAAGACCAGCCTGGTCTACAAAAGCTAGTTCCACGACAGGCACCAAAGCTACAGAGAAACCCTGTCTCGAAAAACATAACAAAACAAACAAAAAGATTTATTGTTATTATTTTAAACTACGTGCAAGTGTGTGTCAGGTTTGTAACAGAGGCATCAATTTATTTGGAGCTGGAGTCATAGACAGCTGTGAACTAATGTAGTACTGGTAATATAACTTGGCTTCTATCTATCTGCACACATATAAACACACACACACACACACACATATATATATATATATATGCTTCATTCCTCAGCCTCTCAATACTCCTGTAGAACAGTAGCTACTAATACATCAAAGTAACTGCACACATTTTCCTTTGGCTTCTCAAGGTACCATCAAAAAGAATATTTTACTCCTTTATAATAGTGGCATAGCAAGCAAGCTCTCCACCTCCCTTTCACTAAGTTAAGAGTAGAGTGCCACTTGTAATGGTGTATGATTTTATTCCCAGCACTTGGACAGCGAGGGCTCTGTAGAGAGACCCTGTCTCAAAAAAAAAAAAAAGGTAGAAGAGTATTAGGTTTTTTTTTTTTTAATATTTATTATGTATACAGTGTTCTGCCTGCATGTATCCCTGCAGGCCAGAAGAGGGCACCAGATCTCATTACAGATGGTTGTGAGCCACCATGTGGTTGCTGGGGATTGAACTCAGAACCTCTGGAAGACCAGCCAGTGCTCTTAACCTCTGAGCCATCTCTCCAGCCCGAGTATGAGGTTTTAATACATTTGAACTGACTGACTAGCAATGTGGCTAGGCATGGTGGCACAGGCCTATGGTTTGAGCTACTTGAGAAGGTGGGGTGTGTGAGGATGGGAGACGGAATAATTACTGAGCTCAAGAGTGGAGAACACTTGCCTGGCATAGTAGCACACACCCTTAATCTCAGCACTCAGGAGGCAGAGGCAGGCAGATATCTGAGTTTCAGGCCAGCCTAATTTACAAAGTAAATTCCAGGACAGTCAATGCTACACTGATAAATGCTGTCTCAGAAAAAACAAAAATAAAAAATTGGAGAGAAGCATGGCTAACACAGCAAGATCCCATTTCAAAAACAGAACATTATCATAATAACATCATTTTGACATTCATTTTAAAAATCATTTAAAAAAGGACTTGCATGAGAACACACATCTGTAATTCCAGCTCTTGGGAGATGGCAGCAGAACAATTTGGAACTCAAGGTCATCCTGGGAACCAGGTGAAATTGAAGGTGAGCCTGGGCTACCTGAAACCTTGTCAAAAGAAAGAAAGAAAAGAGAGAGAGAGAAAGAGGTAAGAACTTACCTAGAGAAGCCAAATCAGAATACTGTCCACTGAGAAGGAATAAGTCAACAGCTGCCTGCTGGCCAGAACAGTCCAAGGCTAATTTCTTATAAAAGTCAGTGGATGGTGTCAGGTGTATTTCCTATTAATCGCAGGATAGAAAGAGAAAATTTTAAATTCATCAAAAAAATGTAAATATACACTTAGGTATACCGCAATGTTAAAGCACTTTCTGAGGACTTATGTTTATTCTGTTTATTATTAAAAAGAAATACTTTCATGCCAGGCATTGGTGGCACATGCCTTTATCCCAGCACTCAGGAGGCAGAGGCAGGTGGATCTCTGAGTTCGAGGGCCAGCCTGGTCTACAGAGCAAGTTCCAGGACAGGCAAACCCTGTCTCAAAAAAAAAAAAAAAAGTAAATACTTTCAAAAAAGAAAAGAAAAACTTCTATTACATTAATTTTGTAATAGACAAAGATAAAAGTATTATTTTAACTTTGGCCTACTAAATGCTCCATATGCTGGGGACATGCTAACAATTCATAAATGACATGTATTTAGTCATTTCAGCTACCCTAAGAGTTGGGCATTAGCATCATCTTCTCTTCATACACAAAGAAATAGAAGGATATAATATATCAGTTACTGATGTCTAACCCCTGTTTAATAGGCAATAGAACTTAGGCTGTCTAGTCATTAATAATATGGGAAGTATATGGTGGACCTGTTTTTCTCTTTTGGGAAATGCAAATTCCTAATTCACACACACAAGGAACTCAAAAGCAAGCAATCCCTGGCTGTTAATCTGCCTGATTACGACCCTTTCTTTTTTATTTTTATTTTTTATTCCTCTCCCCCCCTCCCCCCCTCCCTCTCTCTCTCTCTCCCCTCCCCTCATCCCCTCTCTACCAGGCTGGCCTCAAACTCAAGAAATCCGCCTGCCTCTGCCTCCCAAGTGCTGGGATTAAAGGTGTGCACCACCAATTCCCGGCCAGGTTCAATTTCTAAGAGCCTAAGATATTAAAGATGATAAAGCACAGATGTATCGGGCAGGTAGGAAAAAGAATAAAACAATCACATGCACATAAAAGTGAAACCCTTGCTGGGCGGTGGTGGCGCACAACTTTAGTCTCAGCATTCGGGAAGCAGAGGCAGGTGGAAAAACAAAAACAAAAAACAAAACAACAACAAAAAAAGTAAAAAAGTGAAACCCTTTATTCATTACCAACAGTCCCTCTTCTTCACAGCCAAGAAAATAATAAAGCAAACAAATGGAAAACAAGCTCTTAGGTCTAAGAGACAGTACTAGCACAGACCAGGCTATATACACCTAGTGGTCTAACCTTAGCAGATGACCTTTGGTTGGGTTCCTCCCGTGGTTTCAGGGCTCCTACACCAAGAGTTGGGAGTTGTGTTTGGAAGACCGACATTCGACCCCCAGTTGGTGACATTAGCTTGAATGCAGCCTGCAGTGCAGGACCCAAGGCACTCTGGGTCTCCAGTGTCTTAGTAAACATCTGTGGCAAACTTTTCAGTAAATCTTGGACAAGCTTATGAAATAAATCAAGAAAACTCGAGAATGTTACAATTACATTTTTTCCACAATAAATCATTATCTAATACAATAGACAGGACACTGAATCATGATGATGGTCAGAGAATCTATGGACACTACAAGAAACAATGAAGTTGGTCAATGACAAGAAAGCCATTTTAAGTAAACATTATAAATTGGCAAGCAAGACATCAAAACTGGAGCCTTACAGTTCTTGCACATGCAATAGTCCAGCAAGACTGTAAGTCCAGCATGTATTCAATTTAGAAATTTGTCTATTTTAAAGCCAGGAATATGGCTTTCTCCATCACCTTTACATACTTTATTCTCTTAAGTTCCAAAGTGAGTTTAACTCCTCCCTGTTGCAAAATCTAAGATAGTCAGTAACAATGCCAACTAGTAGTGTTACTACAAAAGAAAAAGAAAGTCAAACCAACTGCCTCTTTAAGTTAGGTTGTACAGATAAAAGAGAATTACTGGGGAAAATATTCTGTGCTACACAGCACAGTCCCCACTGATGAAAGCGGGGCCCACAGACTTGCTAGTTCAATGTTGCCCTACGCCATATATGCAGGTACAGGGTAGACAACATCCCCCCTTCAGACACACTCTGTTCACCTCTCACTGCATTATGTCATGGCAATTTCCAGGCAGGTAATAAGAGTTTCTTCTGAACTGACCCAATGACACTCTGTGAATCAGAAAAGCAAAAGCACTGAGAGCAGCCTGGCTATGTGCTTCTGTGCAGTGACCAGCAGTGTTCTTTCAGCAACCCTCCCTCTCCCACATGGCCTCAGACCACACCTCCTCCAGGTGCTCTTCCTCCTGGAAGAGGCATAGCTTCTGCTCCACAACAAAGAACCTGCTGCCTTAGACTAAAAGACGATCAGTATACAACTGATCTCAAGAACCATCCATCCAGTGAACTTAAACTAAGAGTAGATATAAAATGATACATAGCCTAAAGTATCAAAGAAAAAGCAAAATCTAAAGTTCATTTCAGAAATATGCATTGTGTTAAAATAAAATGGCAGGAAGGAAAGTATGCCTTACCTCTTTACTTTCATTTAGGTTTACTAGTAAGTTCTCTGGCATAGGTATAAAAACATCTGAAAGAATAAAGAAGCACTAATTTTATTATTTATCTTTTGTTGTTGTTTTTTGAAGTAGGATTTCTCTGTGTAGCCCTGGCTGCCATGACATTGTTAATGTAGACCAGTCTGACCTGGAACTCACAAGAGATCCACCTGCATCTGCCTCCCAAGTGCTAGGATTAATGCTATGTGGTTACTACACTTGTTAAAGACACATTTTTAATATTAGACAGCTATGGGATTAAAGAGATGGGTCAGTGGTTAAGACCACTAGCTGCTCTTCTAGAGGATCAGTTCCCAGCATTCATACTGGAATTCCAGTTCCAGGGGATGAAACACTACCTTCTGACTTTTGTAGATAATAGTTAACAGAAAATACAAGAATGTTTTGAGACAAGATCTCACTATGTAGTTCTGGCTGTCCTCAAACTCACAGAGATCCGCCTGTCTCTGCCTCCCTGCTGAGATTAAAGGTGTGCCCCACTATGTTCACCAAGAATGCTTTAGTTTTATCTGAAATAATAGTTTACTAGTATTTTTGTCACTCAGATGGCAGATGCTTCTTCATAAAGGAAATTCCAAACCAGTGCCCTACTAACAGGACTACAAATGCAGGTGAACCAGAAGTTGCTCTCATCATTTTAAGTGAGCCTCTCAGAATATTTGTTCTTTCATTTACTCATTTGGTGATGTGGTTTTGTTTTGAATTTTTAATGTCCATGTGCGTATATGCCAGTGCATGTGGAAGCCAGAAGACAGCCTTGAGTAGCATGTTCAGAAATACCACCCACTTCCTTTGAGACACGATCTTTCATTGGCCTGCAGCTCACCAGTTAGGCTAGGCTGGCTGGCCTTCGAGGCCCAGGTATCTGTGTCTTTCAAGTACACCACCACATGGGCCTGACATTCTTAAGTTGGTTCTGGAGGTAGAACTCAGGTCCTTAGGCTTGCAAGGCAAGCACTTTTATTGACAGAGCTATCTCCTTAGCCCCTTGCTTGGTTTAGAGACAAGGTTTTACTATGTAGTCCAAACTGACTTGGATCATCTTTCTGCTTCTGTCTCAATAGTGCAGAAATCACAGTGTACTACCATGTCCAATTTATAAAATACTGTTAAAAGAAAAATTCCTGCTCAAGGCCAGCCTAGGGTGTATGAGACCGGGTCTGAAAACAATTTAATTATTTCATTAAAATCTTTACTTTTTGACAAGTAAATATAGAAACTGACTCCTTATAATTTTCCGTGCACCCTTATTTTCTTCCTAGTTTGATTCCATCTAAGAAAAGAAATTTGATTCCTAAGAAAAATAAGTTTTGAATGTATTGTCCACATTAAATCGATTATTAGGCCTGGAGATGTGGCTCAGTGTTACTTTTCCAGAGGATGCTAGTTCAAATCCCAGCACCCATGTCAGGCACTCACAACTACCGATAACTCCAACTTCAGGGGATCCAATGTCCTCTTCTGGCCCCTGCTGACACCAGCAGAAACAGAGACGCATAGATAAAATAAATAAATTTATTATCAGATATGTAATTACAAGTATTTCCTCCCCCTCCTATATGCTATATTCTCTTATAAACTAGTTGTTTTTCTTTTGCAGTGCCAGGGATCAAACCCAGGGCCTTGCATTGTGAAGTGAGCACTCTACTACTTAGTTAATTCCCTAGTCATAAAAGCCTATTAAGACAGGGCTTTACTATGCAGCTGTGTAACAATCATAGCTGTCTTAGAACTTGCTCTGCAGACCAGGTTGGCCTCAAACTCACAAAGATCTACCTGCCTCTTCCTTGTGAATACGGGATTAAAGGAATGCATCAGTATCAACCGACCTTACCATGCATGGTTTTATGTGGTATTGTGATCAAACTTTGGGATCCATGAATGCTAGATAAGAACTTACCAAATAAGTCACTCCAGGCTACTAGCAAAGTTATTTATTTTTATATTTATTTGTGTGCAATAGAGGGAGATGCACAGCATGCATGTGGAGTTCAGAAGACAGCATAGAGGAGTTCATTTTCTCCATCTACTTTTTAAGAGTTATTTATTATGTATATAGCGTTCTGCTTGCATGTTACCTGCACACCAGAAGAGGGCACCAGATCTCATTACAGATGGTTGTAAACCACCATGTGGCTACTGGGAATTGAACTCAGTACCTCTGGAAGAGTAGCCAGTGCTCTTAACCTCTGAGCTAACTCACTAGACTCCAAGTTTTATATTTTTAATTTTTCTTCTTCTTCTCCTCCTCTTCCTTTTTTTTTTTTTTTTTTAAAACAATGCCTTACTACATAGCACTGGCTGTCCTGGAATTCACTATGTAGACCAGGCTGGCAAGGAACTCAGGGTCCACTTGCCTCTGCCTCTGCCTCTGGGTGCTGGAATTAAAGATGTGTCCCACATGATCTTTTTTTTTAATAAATATTTTTAACTCAAGTTTACTTTTTTCTGGTTTTGTTTGTTTGTTTGTTTGTTTTGAGACAGGGTCTCACTATCTCTCCCTGGCTGCCCTGGCCCTCACAATGCAGACTAGGGTGACCTCAGACTAAAGTGATTCTCCTGTCTCCTTCTTCCAAGCTCTGGGGTCACAGGCATGTGCTACCTACTTAATATTCTTTAAACAGTACAGTCATGTTCTTTAGTATGTCTAGTTTTCCCTCACTGAGCCTTGGAATCGTAAACTAACTGACTGTTTCCCTAGGGCCTATTTTTGAGCTTCAGTATCTCTTTTTCTTCCCAGTCTACACTCAAGTTCCTCTGTTGTCTGTGTGGCACAGGTAGGAACTCACCTGCACGACTCCACCCATGGTCCTCAGGAACTTCTTCACTGCTACATATCTCACAGACTCTAACACCAACTTGTCTGTGTTCCCTTGCTCAGAAATCACTTCTCCATAACCCTTTTGCTCTCTGATAAAATAAGAGACTGGACTTAAAGATTCTGACAACTCCATCAATCTAATATTTTTCTACCCAAGACTTCCCTTCAGCCTGGTAAGGTGTCATATAAGTTTAAGGCCAGCCTGACCTATCCAGTGGTTTGAGCTCTGAAACACAGTTTTTTTTCTACATTACTAGAGTCATGCCACACAATACCGATTCACCAAACACTCAGGAAAATTCTCCAGGCAATTCAGTGAGTTTAAGTGTCTAACACTTACCATCAATATCTGAAACTATTAGCATCTGAGGCTGGGAGAGACCTTCTTGAAGACTGTAGAAATGAATAGTGCTATCAAATGTTATGAAGCCAATTTTTGTCCTAGTGTTGCCAGGAAGCCTGGAAATAAATTCACAAGGAAGTTTTAATCAGTGTTCACACACACACACACACACACACACACACACACACACATTCTCATTCTCTCTCTCTCTCTCTCTCTCTCTCTCTCTCTCTCTCTCTCTCTCTCTCTCTCTCTCTCTCTCTCTCTCTCTCTCTCTGCTAATTGTCATGGGTAAGTAGCCAATGTAATAGTATAGAAAGTGACCCAGTATAAATAGGCATTTACATCAGCCAATGTTTACCTGCTATGAAAATAACCTCCTCCCTATGTGAAAAACCAAATAATCAACAAAAGGCAGTAATGCTACAGCAATTTAAAATCAACTGCTTCTATATAGTTATAATTTCTTGGCATATGTGAGTTTTTTAAAAGCCTGGAAAATATGTACAAAAGTGGGCTCAATTTCAAGTTAATTTTTAAATAATGCTTCAGGGGCTGGGGATTTAGCTCAGTGGTTGAGAACATGGCAGACAGGTGTTAAGGCCCTGGGTTCAGTCTCTAGCACACAGGAAAAAAGAACGCTTCAAAAAATGATAGAGCATTTTAAAATGCATTGTAGGGGCTGGAGATGGCTCAGTGGTTAAGAGCACTGGCTGATCTTGCAGAGGACCCAATTCAATTCCCAGCACCCACATGGCAGCTCACAACCATCTGAAACTTCAGTTCAAGAGGACTGAATGTTCTTTTCTGACCTCCTCTGGTACCTGGCACACATATGGTACACATAAATACATGCAAGTAAAACACTCATACACACCGGGCGTTGGTGGCACACTCCTTTAATCCTAGCACTCGGGAGGCAGAGGCAGGTGAATCTCTGTGAGTTCAAGACTAGTGTGGTCTACAAGAGCTAGTTCCATGACAGCCTCCAAAAACAAAACAACAACAAACAAAAAAACCCACCAAACCACTCATACACACATAAAAAAACAAAATCTTTAAAAAAGAAATTAAAATGAAATAACTACGGCATCTATTTAAAACAATTACATAAACCTTTTATTTTATTTAACGCCTATAAGAACAAAAAGGAGCAAAAGTATCTTCTTTAAAGGACCCAACATATGGAACAAAATTAGTGAGAAAGGAACTAGCTTCCAGCCTTTTCCATGCCTGGGTGTCTTAAAGTACCTTCTCAGCCGCACAGTCACCACATAATATACAGCCTAGAACATGAGATACAAATACAGATAGGAGAAAGAATGCGCTTTTGGCCAATGTGAAGGAGCTGCGATGAAATCTGGCCTATGCATTTCTTGTATTAAAAGTTCACACTAATTTTTATAAATTCTATCCTGTGTACATAACATTTAAAACATATGCATTAAACTGGGTGAAGCTGGGTGGTGGTAGCACATGCCTTTAATCCCAGCATTTGGGAGGCAGAAGCAGGCAGATCTCTGTGAGTTCAAGGTCAGCCTGGTCTACAGAGTGATTTTTCAGGACAGTCAGGAATGTTAAACAGAGAAACACTGTCTTGAAAACCTGTCCCCATCATGAAAGTCCATGAAATGATTGCTAACGATACTCTGCTATTCTCATAGATTGGTGCCTAGGCCAATTGTCATCACAGAGACTTCATCCAGCAACTGATGAAAACAGATGCAGAGACCCACAGCTCAACATTAGTAGAATTCGGGGAATCCTATGCAAGAGGGGAGGAAGGATTACAGGAGCCAGAGGGGCCAGAGGGGTCATGGACAACACAAGAAAACCCACAGAATCAACTGACCTGGGCTCACAGAGACTGAACTGACAACCAGGGAGCCTGAGTGGAAGCAGGGGCTGTCTCTGACCCTGCTGTCTGCTTTGGGGACCCTTCCTTCTATTGGGTTTCCTTGTCCAGCCTTAATAGGAGAGGAGGTGCCTAGTGTCAATATAATGATATAATAGCATGGCTGGTTCATATCCATGGCAGGCCTGCCCTTTTCTGAAGAGAATGGAGGAGAAGTGGGTGGGGGAAGACAGGCTGGCTGAGAGGAGAGAGAGGGAAAACTGTGGGGTCTGGATATAAAAATAAATAAAATATTAAAAATACATATATATAAATTACAAATCAAGCCAGGCATTAGTGGTACACGCCTTTAATACCAGCACTTGGGAGGCAGAGCCAGGCAGATCTCTGTGAGTTTGAGGTCAGTGTGGTCTATAGAGCAAGTTCCAGAACAGCCTCCAAAACAATAGAAACGCTGTCTCAAAAAGCCAAAAAAAAAAAAAAAATCATACCATGACTAGGCACAGTAGCTCACATCTATAATACCAGCGCTCAAGAGGCCAAAACAAGAAGAGAGCTGAAGGTGTAAGGACAGTGAATTTGAGGCCTATCTTGACTACAGAGTAAGATCTTGTACTTAAAAAGCCTGGATGTATTTAAAGGTAAAATGATATGATGGCAGAGACTTGCTTGAAAACAGTCAAGTAGAAAAGGTGTATGAAAGAGGATTACATGAAGCAAAACCAGCAGCATGCTGAAGGTGACAGGCGTGGGGGGTGGGGCCTCCTCAGACTCCTCTTCCCATTTACTCTAAGACCCAAGCTAACCCAACCCATTAAGTGGTCCTTTAGAACAGCATTATGCACCTTTAAAATAAACTAAGTGCTCATTTTGAAGATACGGTCTCTTTCAAATTAAGCTGAATTAAGACACTTACAGATCCAGATTGTCTAATAAACTCTGGCAAACCGAATTCAAGTATCCAGTTTCTATTGCGTTGTGAGATACGTCAAACACAAAGAGGTACACTGGAGGTTGTGGTGGTCGTAACTAGAGGGAAAAAGGATTCAATTAAATACATCCAACCGAATTACATTTAAATTTACATGCTGGCGTCCCATACAGCAAACCTACAACAAGCGCTATTAAAGGGCTGCGTGGAGGCAGCAGTGAACCACTTCCCATCTACCACAGGCTCTAAGTAAGACCTAAGCTGACATATTTAAGTGGTCCTTTAGAACATAATTAAGAACCTTTGAAACAAACTGATGGCTCATTTTGAAGACACTACCCATTTCAAACGTAAGGGAAGTGTGTGCACAGTTCAGAAGCGCTCTCTCTCGCAGGAAAGAGTGTGTGCAATCAGAGGGCTCTGGCAGTACTGGCCACGCTCTCATCTTTTTCTTTTCTTTTTAATGTGTAGAGTGTTTTGCCTGCACGCTTGTGCACCATGTGCAGATGCCTGGAAGCCAGAAAGGAATGTTGGATCCCCTGGAACTGTAGTACAGATGGGTGTCAGCTCTCATGTACGTGCTGAGAATCAAACCAGGGTCTCCTGGAAGTCTACCAGTGTTTTTAACCCCTGAGACATCTCTGCAGCACCTAATGTTACAATATTGGTCAAGACAGTACTAACAAAGGTGGCTTACTTCATAATTATTTGATAACGTATGTACTTATGTTTGACTGACTTTTCTATTGAGCAAATTTCTTCATCATCACCATCATCTGTTTTGTTTTGTTTTGTTTTTGAAAGTGTTTCTCTATGTAATCCTGGCTGTACTGGAACTCACTCTGTAGACAGGCTGGCCTTGAACTCACAGAGATCCACATGCCTTTACCTCCTAAGCGCTAGAATTAAAGGCATGTGCCACCACACTTGGCTGGGAGAGCAGATGCTTGAGCTCTTTAATTTGACAAAGTGCAGAGAACTGTTACTAATCACTTCAGCAACTCAAAGAATTAAAAAAAAAAAAAAAGCCAGGCGCATGCCTTTAATCCCAGCATTTGGGAGGCAGAGGCAGGTGGATTTCTGTGAATTTGAGGCCAGCCTGGTCTACAGAGTGAGTTCCAGGACAACATCCAAAACAATACAGAAAAACCCTGTCTCGGAAAAACCAAAAAAAAAAAAAAAAAAAAAAAAAAAAACAGACCACCCCTCATAAATTACATAATAAAATGGATTCAACCTCACATGTAAGTGCAAAATACTATATACACTCCAAAATAGGGAGACAGATCGCTTTACGTGTTTGCCATACATGCAAGAGAACCCGAGTTTGATCCCCAGAGCCCATGTGAAGAATCTAGGGTGTTGGCTTGAGTTGTAAGCAGTATAACGAGCAGAGACAGGAGGGTCCCTTGGGCTCTCTAACCAGCTAGCCCACCCTAATCAGTGAGTCCCAGGTCAATGAGAGGGCACCAAAAATGGCTCAGAGCTAAAGAGCACTGGCTGCTCTTCCAGAGGTCCTGAGTTCAATTCCCAGCAACCATATGATGGCTCACAACCATCTGTAATGAGATCTGGTGCCCTCTTCTGGCCTGCAGGGATACAGAACACTGTATACATAATAAATAAAATAATAGGGCTGGAGAGATGGCTCAGAGGTTAAGAGCACTGACTGCTCTTCCAGAGGTCCTGAGTTCAATTCCCAGCAACCACATGGTGCCTCACAACCATCTGTAATGAGATCTGGTGCCCTCTTCTGGTCTGCAGACATACATGGAGGAAGGATGTTGTATTCATAATAAATAAATAAATAAATCTTTTTAAAAAAATAATAAATCTTAAAACAAACAAACAAAAAAAATCAAGGTGGGTTGGCTTAGAAATGCATGCCCTAAATCCCAGTTTGTCTCAAAAAGAGGCAGGTGGATCTCAATGAGTTCAAGGCCAGTCTGGTCTCCAGTGTTCCAGGACAGTCAGAGCTACATAATGAGACCCTGGTTCAAATAAAGAGCAAAAATCATGATAGATGACACCTGAGGAATGAGATTAGAGGATGCTCTCTGTCTTACATGATTACACACACACACACACACACATACATACTACAATAATAAACTAGAAATAAAGACTGGTATTACATGTTAGTGTCATTTTCACATTCCTTTTTCTCAGACGCAATTAAGACTTAGTAAAAGAAAGAGAACCTAAATCAAGAGGCCTAGGCTCTTTGTTTTATTTATTTATTTTATGTGTATGTGTGAATGCCAGCATGCACACATGTATGTGTACTGCTTACACGCAGTGCACACAGAGACCAGAAGAGGGCTTCAGATCTCCTGAAATCAGAATTACAACTTGGGTCCTCTTGTAAGAGCAGTCAGAGTTCTTAACCCTAAACCATATCTCCAGCCCCTGGAGCTTTTTTGTTTTGTAGATTACTTTATATAGCCCACACTGGCCTAACTCACATAAAAGGCAGGCTTGACCTTTTTTTGTTTGTTTAAAGATTTTATTTATTATATATATATAGTGTTCTGTCTGCTTGTATGCCTGAAGGTCAGAAGAGGGCACAGATCTCATTACAGATGGTTGTGAGCCACCATGTGGTTGCTGGGAATTGAACTCAGGACCTCTGGAAGAGCAGTTGGTGCTCTTAACCTCTGAGCCATCTCTCCAGCCCCAGGCTTGAACTTCTAATCCTCCTGCCTGCCTCTTTTTTTTTTTTTTTTTTTTTTTTTAAGATTTTATGCCAGAAGAGGACATCAGATCCCACTATAGATGGTTGTGAGCCACCATGTAGGTGCTGGAATTAAACTCAGGACCTCTGGAAGAGTAACCAGTGCTCTTAATCTCTGAGCCATCTCTCCAGCCCCCTTGCCTCTACCTCTTAAGTGCCTGGATTACACAGCATTATTTGTAAAACACATGTCTGATTTGACTGATATATATATATATATAATCCTAATAGTATATTACAAATTGCCTGGTACAGACAAGATACTGATGCTGTGGAATATTCCTGTAAACTGTGTAAATCATGCTCTGATTGGTTTAGTAAGGAGCTGACTGACCAACAGGCAGGCAGGATAAGGTTAGGCGGAAAAAACAAAATAAGAAAGGGAAGAAAGGTGGAGTGAAGGAAACCCAGGCTGGCTGCTGGGAAGGCAAGATGCTAGAGGGCAGGTAAAGCCACGTGGTAATACATAGATTAATATAAATGGGTTAACTTAAATGTGAGAACTACTTAATAATAAGCCTGAGCTATCAGCAAAGCAGTTGTATTTAATATAAGCCTCTGAATGGTTATTTGGGAATCAGTAGGCAGGAGAGAAACATCCGTTTACCCACTAAAGGGGAACTTCACACACCTTTACTCTCTGAATATCTTAATCTAATTACATGTGTGTATGTGCATGCATGTGCACATATGTGATGATGTGTGCACATGTGGGTATATGCACATCATAGCAAATGAATGGAAGTCAAAAGATAACTTTCAGGATCTGGTTTTCTCCTTGCACCTTCGGGTGGGTTCCGGGAATGGGATTCAGGTCCTAGGCTTGCACAGCAAGCATTTCTACTTGTTGAACAAATACTTTCTCAGCTAAAAACAGAATTTTGTTAAAAGTTATTATATTGTTTTATTTAAAATTCAGTATTATAGCTGGGGTTATGGCTCACAACCATAATCACATCATTTGGAAGCCTAAAGTAGGAGAATTATGGGAACTTTGAAGCTAGCCTCAGCTAACTAGCAAATACCAGGCCAACCATGGCTACATAGCAAGATCCTTTCTCAAAATAAAATAATCAGCATACCCCCCTCCTCAAAAAAAAGAAAAGAAAAGTAAAAGAATGCTTACCATGCCAGGCGTTGGTGGCGCATGCCTTTAGTCCCGGCACTTGGGAGGCAGAGGCAGGTGGATCTCTACGAATTCAAGGCCAGCCTGGTCTGCAGAGTGAGTTTCAGGACAGGCTCCAAAGCTACACAGGAAATCCTATCTCAAAAAAAAAAAAAAAAAAAAACCCAGAAAAGAAAGAATGCTTACCATGTATTCTGAAGGAGCCATAAACTCAATAGTAGCATTCTGAACTTCAGGCCTTCTGTGAGGTTCTCCATAAACTCTGGTTAAAGGGTTGTACATGAATTCTTCAGGAACTGTGCAATACAAGCAATATATTGATAAAAGGATTAACTCAATACCATGCATTTGTATATTTTAATTTACATGTTGTAATTAATTTAATTCAAGCTAAAAATAAAGTAACAATTAACTTTTAAAAGGGGCTCCATTAAAAAAAGGGGGCTCCATTTAAGCTCCTCCCACAATAGATGGCTATAAGAGGCTTTGCTGACAACTGTAGTTACTGTGACTTTCCCCAGCACTTGATGTCTTGTCAAAATTCTTTTTGTTGTTGTTTGTTTTTTTGAGACAGAGTTCCTCTGTGTAATAGCCCTGGCTGTCCTGAAACTCCACCTGTAGAGCAGGCTAGTCTCAGACTTACATTAAATGTCACTTGTCTTCCTAAATCTCACAACTGTACAAAGATTAACCTTTGACACAGAAGATATAAAGACTGGTTTCATTAATACCAATTGCCTTTATACAACACCAGTTGCCTCAACTTGTTATTCACTATGCTCAGAGCTGTCACTGAAACCCAGCCTGCCAGGAATTGCTTAAATCTTTAGCCTGGGTGAGGTGATACATGCCTATGATCCCAGCATGTGAGAGACTGAGGCCAGAGGGGGGGAGGGGTCACTAAATTAGGTGTCAGCCTAGGCTACCTAGCAAATAAATACCAGGCCAACCTGGGGTAGTATGTAAGTCCCTGTCTCAAAAATTAAAGGGCCAGCAAGATGACACAGCTGGTCAGGGTAGCTGCTGCCAAGTTTAACAACAACCTGAGTTTGACCCTAGAACCCACACTGGGGACAGAGGTTACTGACTCCTGCCAAGCTGCCCTCTTATCTCCATGTGCATGTTGTAGCATGTGTCTCCTACCCCCCCACACACACACAAAGTAAATAAACGTGATTAAAAAATTAGCAAATGAGTCACAACGACCAGCACCAATCTAAAATCTTTATGTACTCAAAGGGTAAGCTATAGTTTATTAAGCAGCTCAATGGCACATGAAGGAGGCTACAACTTGGACAGGGTCTCTGTGGCTGTCCTGGCACTCAATTTGTAGACCAGGCTGGCCTAGAACTCACAGAGATCGACCTGCCCTTGCGTCTTGGGTGCTGGGATTAAAGGCCTGCACCACTACCACTTGGCTAGGAGGCTACAGCTTTTATCACAACTTCATTTGTGCATTACTGAACATATACTCAAGATTTTAAAGGTGATGGCCAGTGGTGGTGGTGCAGGCCTTTAATCCTAGCACTCCGGAGGCAGAGGCAGGCGGATCTCTGTGAGTTCGAGGCCAGGCTAGACCGATAGCCTCCGAAACAATACAGAGAAACCCTGTCTCGTAAAAACAAAACAAAACAAAACAAAATCCCATTTCGAGGTCAACCTAGTCTACATAGCGAGTTCCAGGACAGTCATGGCTACATAGAGAAACCCTGTGTCAAAAAAAAAAAAAAAACAAAACAGACAAAAAACAACAACAAAAGATTAGGAATTAAACACTATATATTTTCTCCTGAATTTTTATAAAGTAGAGAATATACTTGGTTTTGCTTTGTAGCCCAGGCCAGTCTTTAGCCTCTTCAAGGGTTCAGGTTACAGGTTTGTGACACCACACTCAGCTATAGTCTCAACTCTTAATTAAATTTCTTCCAAAAATATATTTAATCTTTTCCTCTCTTGTCCTCTTCTCTCTCTCTCTCTCTCTCTCTCTCCCCTTTGTCTCTCTCTCTCTCTCTGAGTAGTCAAGGTCTGCCCAGGTTGGCTTTGAACTCTCCTGTATAGTTCAGGGATAACCCGCTGCCTCTGTCTCCCAAGTGCTAAGAATTCTAACAGAGTGCCGTTGGTAATATGATACTCTTCAAATATAAATTATGAAGTAGTTACTGAGAGAGCACGCCTCTTCTTCAGTTACTGATCAACTAACCTAGTACTGCCCCACTCTGTCCAAAACCAGTGAGGGAATAAGGCAACTGGCACGTATGGACGTACTTTCTTTTACCCTTGGGGGAAAATTGTACAAATTAATTTCAAAACAAAGTATTTATGGCTGAAGACAGCTTAGTGGGCAGAGTGCAATCTCCAGCACTACATAAACTGGGTATGGCAGCATATACCTGTAATCCTAGCACTCAGTAGGAAGAGGAAAGAGGACCAGAAGTTCAAGGCATCCTTAGCTGCACAGTGATTTCAGACTAGCCAGGGACACGTGAGAAACTGTCCCAAATAAAACAAAACAAAAGCCGGGCGTTGGTGGCGCACGCCTTTAATCCCAGCACTCGGGAGGCAGAGGCAGGCGAATCTCTGTGAATTTGAGACCAGCCTGGACTAACAAGCGAGTTCCAGGACAGCCTCCAAAGCCACAGAGAAACCCTGTCTCAAAAAACCAAAAAAAAAAAAAAAAAAAAAAAAAAAAAAACTTACATAATACTGTGAACTATTCCACTTACAGTCTCAAAATGATAAATGTAAAATATTGTCTCAAAATTATCTCTTTTCTACCTGAAAATACTTATTTTTATGTATAAAGGCATAAAAAAGGTAACAGTAACCATCTGAACTAAGACTGATTATCTGTAGATCAAGTAAATAAAAGGGCTGTTTTTCTTTTTTTCAAGACAGGGTTTTTCTCTGTGTAGCCCTGGCTGTTCTGGAACTTGCTCTGTAGACCAGGCTGGTCTCAAACTCACAGAGATCCGCCTGCCTCTGCTTCCTGACTGCTGGAATTGAAGGTGTGCCCCATCACTTCTCAGCTAAAGGCTGTTTTTCTTGAGCTGGGCTACCATCCTGCTCAGACTCCCTAGTGGTTAGAATTAGAGGTCCTTGTGCTGTCTCTGTCTCTCTCAAGACAGGCTCTCTCTCTATATAGACCAGGCTCTACCTGCCTCTACCCTCTGAGTACTGGGATTAAAGAGGTGAACCACCAAGCTCAACTCTTGTCATTTCCTATTTTTTTATTACCTGCTTTTCTCTACATTGCAAGTAAAAATTAGAAAGTGTTTCAAAGGGCTGGAGAAACAGCTCATCATTAAGAGTGTATACTACTTTTGCGGAGGATCCCAATTCAGTTCCCAACACCCACATCAGGCAGTTCACAATCACCTGGAACTCCAGCTGCAGAGGGATCAGATGCCTACACACACACACACACACACACACACACACACACACACACAAATTAAAACAAATTTTTTGTTGTTGCTTTTTTGAGATGGGGTTTTTCTGTGTAGCCATGGCTGTCCTGGATCTCACTCTGTAGAACAGGCCAGCCTTGAACTCACAGGTACCACCACCATCTGACTAAGTAAGTTTTTTAAGACAATGTTTCAAAAATGCATACCATCATTGACTCGATAACATAAGTTACATTTCCATCTTCTTTGATCAAGAAAGTTGACAAAAGGGTTGATGTAAGTCCTGCATGAACGGCATCTCACAATTGTACTGGAGGTGACTACAGGCAATTGCTGGAGAAAAAAAAAAAGCAAAGTTGTTAAAGGCAATGTTCGTTAAGTTGAACAAGAAGACATTAATCTATCCCTTCCAAATAACTAGCAAGACATTGTGTGGCCTCCACAATAAAATGTATCAGACAGGTCTCACCATGTTGCCCAGATTAGTTTCAAACTCCTGGACCCAAGTAATCTTTCTGTCTCAGCTCTCAGAGGAGAAAGTATATTCTAAAACAATGAAGAGTGAAACTGTTGCATAGTCTGACTTTATATTAAGAGACCTTAATTCTCTTATAACTATTACAAAGTTAAATGGTATTAAGCTTATCAACTAGTGGGTAAAAGCATTTTGTAGTACAAGCCTGATGCCCTGAGTTTGATCCCCAAAGCCCATGTCAAAAACTGGATGGTGTGGCAAGTATCTGTAATCCCAACAATTCTACTGTGGTATGGGAGGTGGAGACAGGAGAACCACCCAGAAATCCTTAGGCCAGCTAGCCCAGAGTTCACAGCACAGCACAAACAAGATAGACTGTCTCAATTAAGTTTGGAAGGTGAGAACTGACTCATAAAATGTTTCTGACCTCCACCTGCAAGCATTCAAACTCACATATCTATATCATACATACACAGTAATAACAAAATAAAAAACAAAATTTCTCAGTCTTCATATAAAACAAAACAAAACCCTCAACTCAGTAAGGGAAGCCAAATCTTGTGGCCCATACTTATAATTCTAGCATTCCAAAGGCCAAGACAGAAGGATTCTTATCAGTTCAAGGCCAGTCTGAGCTACATAAGAGCACAAAACAGAATCTTTAATCAAACAAACAAACAAAAATCAATAAAGGGGTTGCATAGTCTAACTTAGGTGTGCAGCACCTGTCCAGCATTTTTTATTATAATCCCCAATACAACCACAATTAATCAACCAATCAGACAATAAATCCCACCAACCACATGGTGATTCTCAAGAGAATGAGAACATGTTTGATCCCAGAGAATTAGGACAAAAGTGATGTAAAGCTTTTTTAGATTTTATAACAACTTCTATTTTATTTTATTTACGTATGGGCAGCAACTTCTTAGAGCAATTGACTTTACTCCAAAAGCAGCAAAGTGGGAAAGCTAGGGTAAACTATTTTAATGGTAATTTACAATTTAGTTAAATAGAATAGTTCTTTTTTTTTTTTTTTTGCCTATTTTTAAAGAAGTGTCTCAGGGATTAGAAAGACGGCTCAGTGGTGGTGGCACACACCTTTAATCCCAGCACTCGGGAGGCAGAGACAGGCGGATCTCTGTGAGTTCGAGACCAGCCTGGTCTACAGAGCGAGTTCCAGGACAGCTTCCAAAGCTACAGAGAAACCCTGTCTTGAAAAACCAAAAAAAAAAAAAAAAAAAAAAGGAAAAAAGATTCCTGATCACTCTTCCAGAGAACTCTCCCAGAGTTCTAACAGCAGTCTGCGACTCCAAGACCTGACATCCTTACACAGACATATGTGCAGGCAAAGCATCAATGCACATAAAATATGAATAAAGAAATTATTTTTTCTTAAAGTGTCTAAGTATGTAGCTCAGACTTGCCTTAAACTTAAAATCCTCCTGTCTTAGTTCCCTGAATGTTGTAATTGCAAGTGTGCACCACCACGCCTGGGTACAATTTTTGTTGTTATTGTTTATGTCCATCTATATAGCATCCCTTGGGTTTTTCAACAATACTTCTCTTACCTTGTTCTTAAATTGTAATAAATTGTTGTTTGAGTTAGAAATTAAAAATGAAAATAACTCTGCCACATAACAGACTTTATATTCATTCTTACACTATTGCAGAAACACTTCACCACTTAAATAATATCCACAAAACATTTACTTCCTCTAAAGAAGCATACCACTAGATCTTTAAAAGGGTGGAGCAGCAGCCCCAAAGGAAGCTTGGCTTTATTCAGTAAGGCCTGAGTCTGAGGGATGTTAGTCAGCGTGCATCGAAATAACCTGTTGGGGGAGAAAATGCACATGTCAACTGCTGTTATCATTATTTATTAAATGAAATAAAAAAGCGCATACTTTAATCTTAGATCAGATTACAAATGAATCATAGACCTTAAATTTTATATTTTTTAAATATTTAAATTGCCATATATGCCACACATAATGAATCCAGGTCCCAGGAAGCTGAGGCACTAGGATTACATTTTTGAAGTCAGCTTGGGCCACAGTGAGACCATATCTCAAGAAACTAAAATAGAAAATTAAATCAAAGACCTACTATTCATAAAGAATAGTCTCATCTGGCTTCTATGTAAAATAGTCTGGACTAGCCAGGCATTGGTGACATACGCCTTTAATCCCAGCACTCGGGAGGCAGAGGCAGGTGGAGCTCTGTGAGTTCAAAACCAGCCTGGTCTACAAGAGCTAGTTCCAGGACAGCCTCCAAAGCCACAGAGAAACCCTGTCTTAAAAAACCAAAACCAAAACAAAAGTAATAACTAATTATTACCTTGGAATCAGTAGGTGGTGACTCAAATCCTCAAACAAAAACTTTATTCTTTAATTAATTCATTAGTTAATATATTTATTGTTTTTGATGGGTTTTGGTATGCCACCTAAGCTGGTCTTGTACTCCTAGGCTCAAGTGGTCCTTGTATGTCACTTGACCAAATAGCTAGGACCACATGTGCACACTAGCACACAAGGTCAAAGGGTTTTGAAGAGCAGTTTACTAAAGCTTTTAAAAATATTATGTCAAAATAACAAATTTCATAATTTATGAGTCTTTATTACATACATTTAAATGATTTAGGGACTAAAGAGTTGAGCATAATGTCTTAGAATCTGGGAGGCTAAATCAAGGAGAATAAAGTTTGAGGCCAGGCTGGGCATGGTGGCGCAAGCCTTTAATCCCAACACTAAGGCAGAGGCAGGCAAGAACTCTATGAGTTTGAGACTAGCCTGGTCTACATAGTGAGTTTCAGGAGCCTGTCCTGGAACTAGCTCTGTAGAGATTCACCAGCCTCTGCCTCCCAAGCGCTGGGACTAAAGGCATGCGCCACCAATGCCCAGCATAGTAAGCATTCTTTTACTTTTCTTTTCTTTTTTGAGGAGGGGCTGATTATTTTATTTTGAGAAAGGATCTTGCTATGTAGCCACGGTTGGTCTGGTATTTGCTAGTTAGCTGGGCGTCAAGCTGCAACTCTTACAAGCTGCCATGCTGTTTAAGCTGGTTTAGAGGTCAGGCTCATGGTGGACAAGAAACCACAGGGCTGGGAGGAGGCTTCAGAGAAACAGTAAGAAAGTCCAAAGTGTTATTTAGAACACACAGGTCTCAGGAAAGTAATAACAGTCCTATCTTAAGATATATAGTCTACCTGTACAGCTTATTCATAACACCTAAAAAGCACATTAAAAAACTTAAACATAGATACTGTCATAAGAAACGATATTTGAAGCCTTACTCTGGGTTACAGTTGAGTTTCTGGATGTCTTCGTGCAAATTTGGAACTGGAGGTTGCAAAGGTGTCGAGGGAAGCATGTTCCTTTCTTGAAGAAGATTGACAATCCTTAGACCCTCTGGATGTAGACTTAATCCACTCATGCTTGCAGTTAAATGATTAGCACCTACGGGAGTCTACAGACAGTTTCAAAGTGAATAACCTTTGTAGGTGTATAGGGCTTGGGTAGAAGAGCATCATCTAAACTCTGGCCACGCTGAGGTTCTAGAGAAGCAAACAAGTACAAAAGTCTTATGAAATGGGTCTGGAAGCACTGGCTGCTCTTCCAGAGGTCCTAACTTTAATTCCCAGCACCCACACAGTAGCTCACAAACATTTATAATGAGATCTGGTGTCCTCTTCTGACGTGCAGGCAGAACACTGTATCCATAATAAATAAAAATAAATCTTCCTTTAATCCCAGCACTAGGGAGGCAGAGGCAGGCAATCTCTGTGAGTTCGAGGCCGGGCTGGTCCGACTGCCTCCAAAACAATACAGAGAAACCCTGTCTCGTAAAACCAAAATAATAATAATAAAATAAATCTTAAAAACAAGCCTTATGAAATATTCATTTTTATTCTAAATGACTATAAAATGTTCATTGTACCTTTAAAATATATATATATATTTAGAAATACACACACACACACATATCTTGAACCAAAATGTTAAAAAAATATTTTTAAAAAGGGGGTTTACCTGAGTAAAGGCCTGGGGGCCACTTGGGTAATTCCGGGAGGAGGGTGGCATTCCAGCTGAACTAGGTGGCGCTGTGTTCTGGTAGCCAGGTGGTAGGGAGGGGTATGCATATCCCACACTTCGGCTCGTTTTGGGGTTCTGATTAATAAGCTGTGGTGTTGCTAGAAACAAGGTAACTTTTAAGTTCTATTTTAAATTCCAGAATACATAATACACCATAATGAGCCATTAAATTATGAAAATTAAACATCAATTCTTTTGAATTATAGTTTCATTTATCAACTTACAAAGAAACAATCATTAGTAATAGCAAGATCAATAATGATCCATTAATTGTGAAAATTTAACATCAATTCTTTTGAATTATAGTTTCATTTATCAACTTACAAAGAAACAATCATTAGTAACAAATAACAGCAAGATCAATCAATAGACTACAGCCATAAACACATAAGCAAATAAGTTCAGCATAGTTCATTTACATCCATATCATATAATAAATTTCATATTCAGGCTAAATTTCATTTAAAAAACTTTAACAAATTCATCCTAAATGCAATTTAGGGGCTTAGGTACATGAATTTAAACATGTATATATAATTGATTAAAATGCACACATAAAGTCCAAAGTTCCAATTTAGTATGCCTGGAAGTAAAAAAATAACTGTGGGTACATATATATATATAACATAAACTTTTTTCTCTTAGTTTCCTTCAATGAACACATATTACTTCTATAATCAGAGAAGAAAGAAAAATGTTCATAAGCATCTCACCCAAGAAGCCTCCTCCTTCAATTTCATCATAAGTACTATGAGCCACCATAGGTCCATTATTGGCATTTGATATAATACCTAAAAAGAAAATCCATCAACAAGATTTAAGTCAGAATGACTGCAACCGGGCGTTGGTGGCCCACACCTTTAGTCCCAGCACTCAGGAGGCAAAGGCAGGCAGATCTCTGTGAGTTCAAGGCCAGACTGGTCTACACAGCGAGTGCCAGGACAGACTCCAAAACAATACAGAGAAACCCTGTCTCAAAAAACAAAACAAACAAACAAATCCATAGTTTCTCTACAAAATGAACTAATCTAAAAATTTAGAAACCCTTAATAATAATTTAAATCCCAGCCTATCAAGTGTTAGATGTTGCCAGGCACTGTGGTGCATGCCTTTAATCCTAGCACTGGGAGGGCAGATGCAGGTAGACCTCAGTAAGTTTGAGGCTAGCCTGGTTTACATGGTGAGTTCCATGCCAAGGCTACATTGCAAACCCCTATCTCAAAAACAAAACCACCACAAACAACAAAATCTGGTTAGAGAGATGGCTCAGTGGTTTAAGCACTTATTGCTTTTCTAGAAGACCTGAAGCAGGTTCCCAGAATCTACATCAGGTAGCTCACAAACATCTGTAATTCCACAGGGATCTGGTTCTTGTGTCTGAGGGCACTGCACACATGTGCACATACCCACACACAGACACATACTGAGAAAGAATAACAAATCTTTTTGTTTGTTGGTTTTTCAAAAAAGGGTTTCTCTGTGTAGCCTTGGTTGTTCTAGAACTAGCTCTGTAGACTAGGCTGACCTCAAGCTCACTGAGATCCTCCTGCCTCTATCTCCCAAATTCTGGGATTAAAGGGGTGCACCACCACTGCCCAACTACAACAATAAGGCTATAACAATAAATGTTTAAAGGTGCCTGCCATCAAGCATGTAGATGAACTGAGTTGATCACCAGAAAGGTGTGAAGGAATGAAACCATATGCTAGAAGGAGTGGACCAACTTCTATAAATTGTACTCTGACTCTTGCATGTGTACACACACACACACACACACACACACACACACACACACACACACACACACAGAGCCTGGTCTACAAAGCTACACAAGAAAAAAACCTGTCTTGAGAAAAGGAATGACATATACTTGAGATGACAGATACCCTAATTATTCTGTCTAGATGGATCATCACATATTATATCTATCAAACCATCACACTCCACCCTCTAAATATGTACCTTAAGTTGTCATTTTTTAAAAGCTCAAATGTGAAAATAAAAATTTAAATACTGGCAGGAGAAAGGCCAATAGTAAAATTGGGGAGGGGGAGTTCCTCAGTGCCTGGAGAGATCGTTCACTGGTTAAGACCATGTACTGTTCTTGCAGAAGATCCAAGTTCATTACCAGCATCTGTGTCAAGTAGCTAACAACCTCCAATAACTTCAGCTCTGGGGTATTTGACATCTATGCCTTCTTCTGGCTTCTTGTGGCTCCTGAACTCATGTGCATATACCCACACACATAAACATGTATTTAGAAATAAAAATTGTTTTAATTTTTATTGAAAAAAAAGAATATATCTTAGTGGTTGAATGATTGCTTAGCACACATAAATTCCTGGATTCAATTCCCAGCTTAGCACATAAAAAGATCAACAAATTAAAGACAGCTGCTGGACTGGAGATGGTTCAGTGGTTAAGAGCTCTGGTTACTCTTCCAGATGACTAAGGTCCAATTCCCAGAACCCACATGTTGGCTCACATCTGCCTTATAACTCCAGTTCCAAAGACCTCGATGGACTTCTAGCCCACCTGGGCACCAGGCATACATGTGGTGTAGACATACATGCAGGCAAAACACATAGCATATTAGAAGGTGTGTGTGTGTGTGTGTAGAGAGAGAGAGAGAGAGAGAGAGAGAGAGAGAGAGAGAGAGAGAGAGAGAGAGAGAGAGAGAGAGAGAGAGAGAGAGAGTTTAAAGGAAGTTGCTGGCTAGCTGCAACACAACAGTAGAGTATTTGCCTAGCACGCACAAGATCCTAGATTTGATGCTCAGCACCACAAAACAAACACAAATAAAATGGAATAAATGAAAAAAAATGCAAGTTTTTAAAACTTTGCTTGTTGAGATGAGATATCATGCAGCATAGGCTAGCCTCCAAATTAGACTCCTAGATGCTGGGATTACAGGTATGTGCCAAATACACCAATGTTTCAAATAACTTAAATGCAGGCTTTAGGAAAAAGGAATCTTTTTTTTCCTGGAGATTGAAGAAGGATGATACAATATTCTAATTCCAATGTATCTAGAAACAGGCTTCTAAAGCTCGGGATGCAGTTCACATCTTCCTTCCAATCCTGAGCTGAGACTGAGCAGCGGCTTTGCCTTCCATTTGCTTACCTTCCTGGTTGACAGTCGAATTCCGTGAAGGTGGGAATGCAGCAGCCCTAGGAGGTGCTTTCTGGGGAGGTGGGCCTCCAGCTGGAGGGGGCCCAGGAGGAGCTCCTGGCTGAAAAGTGGTAGGCAGAGGTGGATTCTGTAAGGGAAGTGCAGAACCTATGGAAACATGGGTTTTTCACGTCATGTACGAGCTTAAGACAAAGGTTTCCAACAGTCTTTACTAAAACCAAGCAGATTTCTAAATTGAAATTTTAAAATAAAAATAGCCACCAATAAACTAATAGAAATACAGTAACTTCCTAAATTTGACACTCTATGTGCAGTCTACATTTTATAATTCTTTCTTACCATGATTCTTATCTGTCAGTTCTTAATGCAATATAAATAAATCAGCAACCCATAATCTCAGCACTCAGGAAGCTGGAAGTCAATCCAAGCTAGACTGGAGGTAAGACCTTGTCTCTATACAAAGTAGATGCACACATCAGTACCAAATCACTTCTAGGGTAAACAATATTCTGATTATCTTTTTCATTAACTGATCATAAAAAACTTTAGGAAGCCAGATGGACTATCCCAAGAATAAATTAAAATGAATAAAATTTGTGAAAAAATTTGGGGGAGTGTGGCTGGAAATAGGGTTTCTCTGTGTAGCCTTGGCTGTCCTGGCAATCACTCTGTAGATCAGGCTGGCCTCAACCTCACAGAGATCCACCTGTCTGCTTCCTGACTGCTGGGATTAAAGGCACATGCCACCACTGCCCAGCTATTCTGTTTTTATTATGGTATAACTTCTTTTTTTTTTTTTTTTGGTTTTTCAAGACAGGGTTTCTCTGTATTGTTTTGGAGGCTGTCGGTCCAGCCTGGCCTCGAACTCACAGAGATCCGCCTGCCTCTGCCTCCCGAGTGCTGGGATTAAAGGCGGCCGCCATCAATGCCCGGCCATGGTATAACTTCTTAAAAATGAAATTATAGGGCATTCCTCGCTAGGTGGCTCTCTAATGTCATTATGGGGAGGGAGTTCCTACTCACTTTCCTCTAATAAATCCACATTCTCTGTTTAAAAATGAGATTGTGGCCAGAAATAGTGGCACACGCCTTTAATCTCAGCAAGCAGGCAGAGGCAGGCTGATGATCCCTTTGAGTTTGAGGCCAGTAAGGTCTACAGAGTAAGTTCCACAACAGCCTGGGAAACAAAGAGAAACCCTGTCTCAAAAAAAAAAAAGACTAGAGCTGGGAATTGGTGGTGCATGCCTTTAATCCCAGCACTTGGGAGGCAGAGGCAGGTAGATCTCTCTGAGTTCGAGGCCAGGCCAGTCTGGTCTGCAGAGTTGAGTTCCAGGACAACCTCCAAGATGATCTTGAACTCTGATCCTCCTGCCTTTACCTCCTGAGGACATGCTGCCATGCCTCGCTTATGAGGTTCAGGAGAACTGGGGGTACACACCCAGATCTTCAGCTGGGCAAACACTCTACCAACTGAGCTCTACTTTCAGCCATTCTCCAGTTTTTTGAGACAGAGCCTCACTATATAGTCTTGAACTCATGATGCTCCTCCTACCTCAGCCTCCTGAGTGCTGGATTTTATTTTTAAGACTTATGTTTATTTTATGTGTATGGGTGTTTTGCCTGTATGTATGTCTGTGAACATACATGCATGCAGTGCCCACAGAGACCAGCAAAGGACAACAAATCTCCTGGAGCTGGTATGATAGTTGTGAGCTAACTAGTACAGGTGCTGGGAGCCAAACCTAGTTCCTCCATAAGAGCAGCCAGCGCTCTTAACCACTGAGTCATCTCTCCAGCTCTTTATGTATTGGGGTCATATGCATGTATCCCCTATACCAGGTTCAAAAGCTCATTGTTTTTATACTTGTTAGTGACACAGTTAATACATTTTACTTATATGTATTTTATAAAACCAAAAGAACAAAGATAGCCAAATACGAAAAATTTGAAAAACTCATACTGTTAAATTCTCCAGGACCAAGTGGAAAAAAAACCTTTGTTATTAATAAATCTTATTGATTTAACAAGAATTAATCAGTGTTCATTGGGAAAGTAAAGATTGCTGCCATGCAGCTCCCTTATCAAGAAAGCATCCATTCATCTATGACAGTACACACAATTTAAAAGAACAAAGGGCAAGGTGCACTCCCAACTCAGCATTAATAGGAATCTATGACCATGACACCAAAAGATGTCTAACCACAAAGCTGCAATGGCTTAATGTTTAACAAAACACAAGTTAGTTTACAGGTGTTTTTCACGTCTTAGAACATTTTGAATTCAGAACATGCTATATTACATAAAAGAATTGTTTAAAAAGTATTTCAAGACAAGATTTATCTATGTATCCCTGGCTGTCCTGGAATTCACACTGGAGACCAGGCTTAAAGGTGTGTGTCACCATGTCAGGCCATAAAAGAGACTTTACTGGCAGAGTAATTCCTGTTTCTTCACTGCTGGGAATTGGTCCTAGGGTCTAGCACAAGCTAGGCAAGTGTTAAACTGATCAGTACCTATTTATAACATGAAGAGTCAGAGTTCTGGACTTGGCCTTTTCAGATCCCTAAAAGCTAATTAATGTGAGGGTAAAAAAGGCAGGGAAAAAAAAAACAGAAAACAGACAGGCTTTGGTTGTGCACGCCTTTAGTCCCAGCACTTGGGAGGCAGGCGGGGATCTCTGTGAGTTCAAGGTCAGTCTGGTCTACAGAGTGAGTGCAAGGATAGGCTATACAGAGAAACCCTGTCTAAAAAAAAACCACCAACAACAAAAAACCAGCCAAACAGAAAACAGAATGTGAGACTAGAAACAGGTACAACTTAGAATAGGCTTTTTCCTTTTCCCCTTTTTTCCTTTAATGCCCTGTGTCAAAGGAGGGTTAGGTTGTTTTTTTTTTAATTATTATTACTTATTTTATGTGTATTGGTGTTTTGCCTGCATGTATGTCTGTGTGAGGGTTTCAGATCTTGGAGTTACAGACAGTTATGAGCTGCCACATGTGGTGGTCAGAGGACAACTTGGGGAAGTCAGTTCTATCCTCTCAAGTGAGCAGTGTAATGGGGACACAAGAAACTTAAGTTACCGACGTTGATAGATGGTGCGGCTCAACCCACTGAGCCATCCCATCACTGCAGTATGTTGTGTGTGTGTGTGAAAGTGTGTGAGTGTGAGTGAGTGAGTGTGTGTGTAATTGGTTTTTGTTGTTTTGTTTTTTGAGACAGGATCTTATTCTGTACTCTAGGTTGACTTTAAACTCATGGGCAATCTCCTGGCTTACTTCCAAGTTACAAATATTACAGGTAGGAACTGCCACACAAAGCTTGATACTAGAGTTTTTAGTTTCAGACTATCAAGTACAAGATGAGAATATAGAAATTAAAACTGAGATTTTTTTTTTTTTTTGGTTTTACTGAGACAGGGTTTCTCTGTATTGTTTTGGAGGCTGTCGGTCCAGCCCGGCCTCGAACTCACAGAGATCCGCCTGCCTCTGCCTCCCGAGTGCTGGGATTAAAGGCATGGGCCACCACCGCCCGGCAAAACCCAGATTTTTTTTTAAGAGAGCTATATATTTATTTTACTTTCATTTTAATAGTTTATATGGCCTTCCCACATTCTCATTCTATCTCTTTAAAGATATAATCTTAGCAGGCTGGCCTTGAACTGTGATTTTTCCAGCCTCAGCCAACCAAGTGCTGGGATTACAGGCCCATGCTACTATACCCACACTCCCAGACCCTTGTTTTTTATGTGGGAATGTTCAAAGTTTAAGTACTTATTTTTGTTTTTCTAACCACGTCGATGCTGTAGTCAAAGTGTTCTACCTTAGAGCTTTTGTTAAGGCCAAAGAAATTTTAGGTTACTGATCATGTACCCTTTTCACCAAGGTGATACTTTGTCTGTCTGTCTGTCTACTTATTTTAGAGGCCGGATCTCACTTTGTGGCCCTGACTAGCCTAGAACTCATTATACAGATCAGGCTAAGCTTCAACTCAGAGATCCAATCGCCTTTGCCTCCTAAGTGCTGTATTGATTGGTTATTTATTTGAGATGTTGCCCAGGAAGGCCCCCAAATCCTAGACTTAAGTAGTCTTCCTAAGCCTTTTGAGCAACTGGGAAAGTAGATGAAATGGTTTTTCATTTTCTCTTAGACTTATTTTTATTATTATTTGTGATTGTGTATCTGTATGTATATGATGCCCAATGTCTAAAGAGGCCATTGGATCCCTCAGAGCTGTATTTATAGGTATGTCCAGGCTACCTGACTTATTTATTACATGAGTATTGAGATCTAAATGCCTGTCCTCATGACTGCACAGAAAGCACTCTTAACAGCTGAGCCATCTTTCCAGTCCTTAACAGATTTTTTTGTTTTTGTTTTTTAGAGACAGGGTTTCTCTGTATAATTTTGGAGCCTATCCTGGCACTTGATCTGTAGACCAGGCTGGCCTCAAACTTACAGAGAACCGCCTGTTTTTGCTTATACATTCTTAATCACTGTGTGGCCCAGGCAAGCCTTAGTCCACCTGCCTGTTTCACGTGTTGTGGGATTACAGCCATATGCTATCATGCTCAGTACATTTTATTATTATTGTGTGCATGTGTATGAATAATGTGAGGGAGCACAAGGCACCCATGCCACAACTGTGTGGAGATCAGAGGACAACTTTCTTGAGTGAGCTCTCTCTTCCACCAGTGCATGTCCTGACAACTGAACTCAGATAGCCAAGCTTGCATAAGCACTTTTACCCACTGAGCCATTTCATCAACCTGAGATCTTCAGGGTTATTCTTAGCTCATGCTCTGAGGAAATGAACCAGTAAAAACTTCCAAATGAAATGGCTAATATCAATAACTATCTCCTTTTATTCATATTCCCTTAACTATATACAGATATTTTCCATCAAGCACGTAGCTTGTTAGTGAAAGTGATCTAATGGGCAGTACTTGAGACTGACTGAAGGTCCTGGCACTTGCTTAAGCACACATCTGCAATTTAACCACATTTCCATGTCCCTGAGCTTGGTAGTTAGTGCATCCCTGTAATCCCTGCACTAAGAACATCTTTAGCTGCATAGTATACTCAAGGACAAGGCTGGTTCAAACTAAAAAACATCTAGCCTTCCCAAAGAAAAGGCTAAAAGAAAAAAAACAAGCCGGGTGTTGGTGGCACACACCTTTAATCCCAGCACTAGGGAGGCAGAGGCAGGAGGATCTCTGTGAGTTCAAAACCAGCCTGGTCTACAGAGTGAGTTCCAAGACAACCTCCAAAGCCACAGAGAAACCATGTCTCGAAAAAACAAAAACACAAACAAACAAACAACAAAAAAAAAAACTGCGAGCACAAGCAGTGGAGCCTAGACCTTTAGTTCACTCTCCCCGTGACTGTTGTCATGCCATGGCACTAATTTAAACTAATTTCCACTCATAAACAGGAGTAACTTTTATTAAATATTTATTATTTTCTAGGGCATCACCAAATCTCTTTGCATGTGTGTATACTCCAAGTGCTAGGGTTTAAAAAGGCATGTGCCACACCTGTCATCTTTTAGGCCTATTGAAGTGACTGCACAAAAACCTAAGTCCCTGGAAATCTTAGGAGAGAGTGAAAGAAAAATAGCTTGGAGAACCAGATGTTTGGAAGGCTTCGGTATAGGAATTGCAATTCAGCATAGACAGCATAACAAGACCTTGTCTCATGAAAAGGGAAAGAAAAAAAATTACTCACAAAGCAAAAGCAGTAAGAATTCAAGAATGTAAAATAAGCAATTTATTAACTTAAAGACGTAAAAAGAAACTTACTTAAAAATCAATTGATTTTGAGGCCGGGCGTTGGTGGCGTACGCCTTTAATCCCAGCACTCGGGAGGCAGAGACAGGCAGATCTTTGTGAGTTCGAGACCAGCCTGGTTTACAGAGTGAGTTCCAGGACAGCCTCCAAAACCACAGAGAAACCCTGTCTCGAAAAACCAAAAAAAAAAAAAAAAAAAAAAAAAAAATTGATTTTGAAAACCATCTTTCTATAAGGCTTAAGGTTTTGTATATTCAGTGCAAATCTAAAGGAGCAAGTTTTACATTTCTACATTTCAAACATTCCTCAGTACCTGGCTTTATGAAGCTGGTTTGAAGTGCAGGGTCTCCAGAAGAAACATACTGATGATGTGCTGTTAAATTTGTATTCCCAGACATAGTTGGTTGGGCTACATGAGGAAAATGGTTAGTCTGTGGTCCTGTAGATGGATAGTTATATTGCCAATTCAAAGGTGGTGGTGGGTTGGCTCCAGGAAGAAAGCTACCAGAAGGCATTGGTGTAGCAGATGGGTTCTGAGAAGTAGGTGGTGGCATTTGGGAAACAGGACCACTGTGAAGTGAAGGTGGTGCTGGACTGGAAGTCACAAGTGGTCTATTAAGAGTCTGTCCAGATCCCTGAGAACCACCATAGTTCAACTGTGCAGAAACTGGATTCAAAGTCTTTGCTGGCATTGGACGAGGGTAGGATCCTGGAAGTTGGGAATCATATCCTTGGCTCGATGACATTTGTGATGACATCAGTGTATTTTGGACAGGACCTTCAGATAAGACAGAAGGAAAATTAGTCTTGTTAACAAATATAATAATACTTTTAAAGATACAATAGGGGGCTAAGAGTGTGGTTCATACAAAAGATCCTGATTTCAATACACAGGAACAGGGAATAATAAGTATAGCACTCAGAAGACTTATGCAAAAGGACTGCAAATTCCAAGACAGCCTGGGCTACAGCGAGTGCTTAGTCGTCAGGGAATGGAACTATTTGAGAAGGACTAGGAGGTGTAGGCTTATTGGAAGATGTATGTCCCTGGGGGTGGAATCTGAAGTTTCAAAAGCCCATGTCAAGCCCAGTTCTCTGTCTTCCTGTGGCCTGAAGGTCAGGATGTAGCTCTCAGCTACTACTGCGGTGCCATGCATGCCACCATGTTTCCTGCCATGATAAGAATGGACTAAGCCTCTGAAACTGTAAGCAAGCTGCCCCAATTAAATGTTTCCCTTTTTATTTATTTATTTATTTTGGTTTTTCGAGACAGGGTTTCTCTGTATTGTTTTGGAGGCTACTCTGTAGACCAGACTGGCCTCAAACTCACAGAGATCCGCCTGCCTCTGCCTCCCGAGTGCTGGGATTAAAGGCGTGTGCCACCAACGCCCGGCCTAAATGTTTCCTTTTTTAAGAGCTGTCTTGGTCATGGTGTCTCTTCACACACTAGAACCGTGACTAAGACAGTCTCCTCAAAATGGAGACAATCACCACCATCAGCAGAAGAAGGATAACCTGCAGGATTTGTCATAAAAACAAAGCACTAATAGGCTATAAATGAATAAACCTTAAAAATATTACTACATGCTGGGACTGGAGTTCAAGCTCAGCAGAGCAGCATCTGCTGCTATGGATGAGGCCTTGAGTCCACTTCCCACCACTATCTTTTAATTGAAAGAAGCCAGATATGGGAGTGTGTAATCAGACATGCATTGTATAATTAACCTACATACAATGTCCAGAATAGGAAACCCCAGCACAAAGGCCGATTCATGGTTGGGGCACTGGAGTGATAACCAAAGGATTTTGATTATCTTTGGGGGTAGGAGTATTCTGAAATTTGGGCTACTGAGATGGCTCCTTGGGGAAAGGCCATTTGCTATTATAACAGTAGAAGAGAACCAACTCACCAAAGATGTCCTCTGCCCTCCCACATGTCCACCATGGCATGTGTACAACCCAATGCACATGTGGACACACACAGATACACTCGCAGATACACACACACACACACAAAATAAGTAAAATAAAGTGTTGGCTTTTTTTGTTTTGCTTTTATTTAATTTATTTATTTTTAGTTTTTTGAGACAGGGTTTCTCTGTGTAGCTTTGGAGGCTATCCTGGAACTTTCTCAGTAGACCAGGATGGACTCTGAACTCAAAGAGACCACCACCTCTGTCTCCCTAGTGCTGGTATTAAAGGTGTGCACTACCACTGCCCAGCAAAAGTGTTGTTTCTTTAAGTCTGCATACCAGTACCAGGTGCAGGAGGTAGCTCATGCCTATAATCTCAGATTTCCAGAGGCTGAGGCAGGAGAATCTCTGTGATCTCAAGAGTATGAGGCCAGCCTAGGCAACAGAGACCCTAGGCAACTGGTCACTGTCATAAACCTATCCCATCCTATAGATGTCATGACTTTCAAGGTTGCTGAAGATACAGATGATCTAATATGGTCGCCCTTCCCCACGCCCTGCCTGCTCTTATGGATCTGGCAGTTCACAGGAACCATTATCAGTGTTTCCTCATGTACTGTGAACTGTCTACCAAATTACTGCATCCAAGCAGGAAGGTCATGGGATTCCCTGGTATACCCAATCAGAAGCACAGGTCAGAAACCTGGACTTGGTATTGCATCTGAAGCAACTTGTAGGGCTGAATCCTTATTTGACCTGAAGAATCTGGTGCTATCTCCAGGTGGATGAGGTCATAACTGAACAAGACAGGTTGACTGTAGTTGTTGCAGTTGGAGTCCACTGAAGAACTGCATGTGCCCAACCCCAGGGTGGTCACAGCAGAGCTCTCTGCTGTGTGAGAGCACGCAGTTCAGTGTTTGTTCCTTTACTCCTGACCTCTTTTTTTTTTTTTTTTTTTTTCAAGACAGGGTTTCTCTGTGGCTTTGAAGGCTGTCCTGGAACTAGCTCTTGTAGATCAGGCTGGCCTTGAACTCAGAGATTCATACCTCTGCCTCCCGAGTGCTGGGGTTAAAGGTGTGAGCCACCACCTCCCAGCTACTCCTGACCTCTTCATAGCACCACTGTAAGTGTCCTTCAGGAGGCAGTGCCCCTCCCTCCCCGATAGACCTCACAGGTGCTTGGAAACCTCAGTGACATTCCATTCACACTATATTCCGTTCATAGCAATTACTGGGCAATTTATTTCTCACTCAGAGTTTTGCACTCCTTTATCTTCAAGCCAGTGGGGGAGGGACAACTATTTCTCAAAGTCATTTGTTTCCCCTAATTGCCTATCTACTTCTCATTTCCCTAGTAAGATGGCATTACAAATCCTAAATAAGTAACTGGGCATGGTGATGCACACTTTTTATTCTAGTGCCAGGGAGGCAAAGGCAAGTGGATCTCGAGGAGTTTGAGACCCACCTGGTCTATATAGTGTGTTCCAGGATAGCCAGAACTACATAGCAAGACCCTGTCTCAAAAACCAAACCAGACCAAAAATAACTACCCTAAACACCTTTTCCCCCAGTTTTTGTATTAAAAATACTTTATTACTTTTAATTATGTGTATGTATCTGTATGTGGGTACCCACAGAGGACAGAGGTGTTGGATCCCCTAGGGCTTGAGTTACAGGTAGCTGTGAGCTGCCTGATATGGATACTAGGAATACAACTTGGATCCTCTAGAAGAGCAGGAAATTCTTTTAACTATGGAGTCATTTCTCTGGCCCCATGGGATTTAGGTTTTTGGTTATTTGGTTTCCTTGTTCGTTTTAAGACAGCATCTCATATGCCCTAGCTGGTCTTGAATTTGTTATGTGGGAAAGACTGGCTTTGAATTCCTTGATCCTCTGCCTCTACCTGCCAAGAGCTGGAATTGCAAGCATATGTCACCATAGCCAGCAAACATTTTTACTTTATTAACCAGGAGTCATCTGTGGCTCTATTAGGGACAATCCGGAGAACATGTGGGAACAGAGGCTGTCTTAGTTAGGGTTTCAATTGCTGTGAAGAAACAGCATGACCATGGCACTCTTTTTGTTTTGTTTTTTGAGATTGGGTTTCTCTGTGTGTAGCACTTAGGAGGCAGAAGCTGGCAGATCTCTGGGAGTTCGAGGCCAGCCTGGTCTACAGAGCTAATTCCAGGACAGGTTCTAAAGCTACAGAGAAACCCTGTCCCTGTCTCAAAAAAAAAAAAAAAAAAAAAAAAAAAAAGAGTTGCCAAGATCATGGTATCTCTATCTCTTCACAGCAAGAAATACTCTAAGACAGTAACTCACACTCACACTTGTAATCCCAGTACTTGGGAGACAGATATTAGAGGATTGCTGTGAGTTGGAGGCCTGCCTGAGCTACATTCAGTAAGAGACACTGCTTCACTCCTCCTAACCTGCCAGAAACAAACAAATAACTCAACAGAATCCTAGAAGAGCCCCTGGAAGAGTACATGCCTCATGTACTGACAGTTCACATAGATTTTAGAATGGACTTCAGAAACCAATTATTTAAACTGGATGTTATGGCATACATCTGTAATTCTAACAATTGGGAGGCAGAGACAGGAGGACTTCATCAAGTTTAAGGTCAGCCTCTTTCTTTCTTTCTTTTTGGTTTTTTGAGACAGGGTTTCTCTGTGTAGTTTCGGAGCTCCTCTGTAGACCAAAGGCCAGCCTATTTCTACACACTGTGTTGTAGGCCAACCATGGCTACACAGTAAGTTTCTGTCCTCAGAGAAATGGCAGTGGCAGCACAGGGGTGGGGAGTATACATACAAACACATACATACAGATGTTCATACGAGTTTTGGTAACTTAGCAAGACACTGTCTAAAATAAAGTTTTAAAAGAGGGGAGGAATGCCTGAATATGTTAGCTCTATGACAGCATGATTGTTAGCTATGTGAGACCACATGCTCAATCCCCAGCAACCCCAAAACAAAAAACTCACCAATACAGATAACTCTTAAAACAATTGGTGTCCTTATTATTCATAAATCAAACATAAAATTAAAGAGAATCCTTCCAAAAGTATCACACCAATTAATACAAAAATTATGATTTATAAATGTCCTTAGTAAGTCTAGTAAACAGTTAAGAATACACTGAATTAACTACCTCTTTCACATAAAAGTCCATGTAGAAGAAAAAGGTCAGCCTGGTCTACAAGAGCTAGTTCCAGGACAGCCTCCAAAGCCACAGAGAAACCCTGTCTCGAAAAACCAAAAAAAAAAAAGAAGAAGAAGAAGAAGAAGAAGAAGAAGAAGAAGAAGAAGAAGAAGAAGAAGAAGAAGAAGAAGAAGAAGAAGAAGGCTGGTCTTGTCAGTTCAGGCCTGTAACTTGGGAGGCTGAGGTAGAAGGACTAAATGTTCAAAGTCTACTCTGGCAACATGAACTCAATGCCAGCCTGATCAACTCACTGAGACTGTCTCAAAATTTAAAAACACAAAAAGGAGTAGGACATTGCTCACCAAATACACATGAAGCCCAGAATTTAATCCTCACTATCATATAATAAATACATAAACAAAATGTAAAGGAAGCAGATAAGTCCCTAATGGTTTTCCTTAAAATTCTAAGTAGGACAAAGACTGAGGGCCTTTTCATTCTTCAGCAATCCGTTCACTAGTACATTATATACTGAACCACTACTTAGCAGTTTATGTGGGCCAACTATCGAACATGAACCTAAAAGAAACACTAATTTTAATTAATTCAGAGGTGGCTCAGTGGTTAAAAGCACTAGCTGTTCTTACAGAGGATTTGGGTTCAATTCTCTGCACCCACAGGGTAACTCACAAACCTGTAAATCAGCCCAGGGAATCTGACAACCCAGGGGACCTAACTTAGTACCTCATCTCACATCATTAATCAAAATACAGTCTTCACCTGAAGAATTTGTCAACAAAAACAAAACAAAAGGAAAGAAAATATATCAATAACCACAGCATTTATGAGACGGAGGGGGAGTTTCCTGCTAGTTTGGTCTACAGAGAGAGTTCCAGGACAGCCAGGGTTACACAGAGAAACCCTATCTTGAAAAAACGAACAAACAAACAAAAAAGATGGGGAAAAAAGGAAGAAAGCAAATTCTGAGATTCAAAGTTAGGGTAGGTGCAATCTCAGGATCTACAAAACATTTATGAACAGCAGGGAGAGGTTCAAGATTTAGCTCACAAGCATAAGAACCTGTTCGAGATGCATACATATAAACAGGAAGGAAGAGAAGGACTATGAGACTGAGGAATAATAATGACAAAAGAAAACAGAAAAGTCCATGGTGGGACAGGAACAGAATGGACTAAATATTAATGAAAGAAGCAATCTTATAAAAATTGTCAGCAAATGTTGGTCATGGTGGCACACCAAACAAAACAAAAGAAAACAAAAACCAACAACAACCACCTTTAATCCCAGCACTCAGGAAGCAGAGGCAGGCAGATCTCTGTGAGTTTGAGGCCAGCCTGGTACACAGAGCAAGTTCCAGGACAGCCAGGGCTACACAGAGAAACCCTGACTCAAAAAACAAAAACAAAAACCAAAAAGCCAGCAACTCTTTTGCTGTAGTTATATGTATATACCTATATAAGGAAACCAAAAATAAGGCTAAGACCCCTGATTCCCACACTAGTTCAAGGATCTGGGTCCTAGGATCAAGGGTAAGAAGAGCGGGTAAATAATTAGAAGACACTCAACAGTGCTATTGACAAATGCCTGAACAGTGAATGCTTGCTTCCTGTTACTATGTCTCTCTTTCCAAGGGCCCTAGTCAATCAGCAGAGACAAGCAGTTCAGTAGCTACCACATGCAACATTGTTACATTTTGGGGGCTTTGCTTTTTTTCTTTTTGCAATACTGAGCATTGAACTAAGCCTTGCACATGCTAAGCAGGTGCTTCACCATTAAGTGTTATCTCTGGCCTACAACATTGTAAGTACTTACAAAGGTACACAAAGGATTATGGGAGCTCAGTTTCTGAACATTCTGAAAACAATAAATGGAGCTCAGCTACAACAGCTAGTGGGAGCTTGTTTCTGAATAAAGACTGCCCATATACCATTAAGAGCACTTGCTGCTCTTCCAAAGGACCAAATTTCATCTGCAAGCACTCATATCATGTAGCTCAAAACTGCCTGTAACTCCAGCTCCAGGGGATCTGATGCTCTCTTTAGGTTTCTGAAGGCACCTTCACACATGTCTGTCTCTGTCTCTGTCTGTCTGCCTGCCTGTCTGTCTGTCTGTCTGTCTCTCTCTCTCTCTCTCTCTCTCTCTCTTACACACACACACACACACACACTAAAATAAACAAAATAAAAGCTGGGCAATGGTGGTGCACACCTTTAATCCCAGCACTCCAGAGGCAGAGGCAGGAGGATCTCTGTGAGTTCAAGGACAGTTTAGTCTACAAAGCAAGTTCCAGGCCTGCCAGAGCTGTAACACAGAGAAACCCTGTTCAAGAAACCAAAGCAAACAAGCAAATAAATAATTTGAATTATATAAACTGAAAATATACTCTAATATTACTATAAATAAATCAATACATATTCACCGATTGAACTGCAAACACATGATTCTAAAACTTTGTTCAACAAAATTGGGAACTTTTTTTTTTTCAAGACAGGGCTTCTGTAGACCAGGTTGTCCTTTAACTCAAGAGATCTGCCTGCCTCTGCCTCCTGAGTGCTGGGATTAAAGGTATGCACCACACCTGACAGGAACTTCAAAAAAAACATTTATAAGTATTTTTTGTGTATCTGTGCACCAATGCTTGTCTACTGCTCGCAGAGGCCAGCAGAGAGCAGGTACTTACCCTAGAACTGAAGTGGTTGGTTGTGAGTCATTTCATGGGTCCTGGGACTTGAACCCTGGTCCTCTGCAAGAGCAGCAAGTGCTCTTATCTATTGAGCCATCTCTTCAGCCTCCCAAACTAGTAATTCTTAAATGTGCTAGACACTATGTGGCCTCTGAAGTCAGGGACTTACAAGCTAAAGGAAGTCAGATACTCTTTTACAAAATCACAGCCTACCAGGGGAAGGAGAAAGGAGGCTGTTCCTCTCAGCTTCAGGGCTATATGTAAAGGGAACTATTATATAGACATCACACAGAAATGAAGTTAATGAACCTTCAGTCTCTTAACTGCCTTGGCAAGTTGGTTTAAAAGCTAGCAAAGGAGGTACAGAATAACAGGAGCTCTAATGTCCCTTTACCCTTACTATGATAATCAGGATAAGGTGTCAGTTTAAGTTGTCTTGCAGCCTCACTATCAACATTTTGCAATGGAAATATGCATACGCAAATCAGTATTAAAAATCTGAGGGAGCCAGGTGATGGTGGTGCACACCTTTAAACTCAGCACCTGGGAGGCAGAGGCAGGTGGGTCTTTGTAGCCAGCATGGTCTACAAAGCTAGTTCCAGGACAGTCAGGGCTACACAGAGAAACCATGTCTCAAAAAACAAAACAAACAAACAAGAATCAACCCTACATCCAAGGGGGTTAAAAGCCTGATGTGATGGCTGTTATATTTTCAGTTATATGACTCTACTCCTTATTTTTATTGACCTCATTTTTTTCATCTCCTACCACACTAAACCACAATCACCAGTTCCATATCTGAATTCCCAAATAACTCTAAACAACCCACACAAGAGTGCTCTCTTATTCTCTATTATTCCCAAGGTCAGAATATGAATGTGCAACAGGTGCATGTTTAGCTTTGACCAAAAAGACAAGTGGGGACATGGAAATTCCTGCTCTGTAATTCAGGCACTCAAGCAGCTGAGACAGGAGGATCACTACAAGATTCAGGCCAACTGGAGAGACAGAATGAGACACTGCATCAAAAAACTAACTAAAATCAATGAAATACCTCCAGCACAGCCTATCATACTAATCAAATTCCTGCAATGTTTCAAAACCCTGACAACTATACTTGCATGTAAACTCACAGGCACATTTGCATAATTTGACATTTAAGTATAATTTATAAGAAAAACCCACACCAGAGACACCTTGTTTAATTGTTTTCACCTTAAAGGAGATGGCTTCATCTTCTGTGCAAATGTTACTATCACAGAACAAAATGTAGTTTACATAATCTGTTACTATAAACTTAGGAACCAATTCAAGTTAACTTGTCAATACTTCTGGCTTCTGCTGCCATGCCCACATAGCTGCCTACCCACAGACATTTTTAAGGATGATAAAGAGCCCTCTTTGTAAGGAAAACAGTAGTCTTCTTTAAATGCATTGTAACCAGCAATTTTAGTTACTGGCTATTTTCTCCAACTTCAATGAGCACAATGAGTACTTTAGTATTATTCTCCCTGTCTTCTTCCCATGAAGCAAAGATTTGTAGGCTAATTTGTAAGCAGGCAGAAAATGTGTCTTTATTACATCAATTAAAATTCGCTTAGCAATTCACACTGTAGAAAAATCTCCTATCATAAGATACTCTCATGCCAAAAGATAAATCATAGTGCCAGATGTACACTCTCCTCGGGTTTGGAGAGTTGCGTCAAACTACGTCCCAAGTGAGGAAGAGGCCTCTCGAAACGAACCCTAACCTTCCATCCATTTGGTTCTTCCACAACCGAAAAACTGCACAGGTGGCCCAGGGACCGCTGTAGGAAGGAAGATACTTGGAGAAAGATCCCTGGAGGGATGAGTAAGTCCCAAAGGGGTCTGGAAAGGCGGAGTGGTTCATTCATCTCCACAAACTCAGACTAATAAACACGACCCGCATCCCACTGCGCTTGGATCTTACAGAGCCGAGAAGAACCCTGCCCTCCAAGACACCGGACTCAGGTGGCGCGGAGGGTGATGACACTCAGATACTATGACCTCCCTTGTAAGGCAGTTCTAAGGAACTGATTTCGTCTGCGATTCTTTTTCACCTCTTGTTGATCGCTGCATACCGCAGGTGCTTACTGTTTGCGGGCTGAATATACATGCGGAACACTGTCCCCAGAGCAGGTCTGCAGGTGCACCTCTACCGCCGTTCCCGGGGTCGAGCCGTCATCTGACACTCCCCGTGGCAGACCCGGCCAGGAGATCTCCCGGGCCCGGGCCCTGGCCGCGCCGTCCTCCCCGCCCCCATGCGGCACTCACCGTTGGTGTAGGGAGACCCCGAAGCCGAGGCAGCCCCGTTCTGGGCTTGGAGGCCGGCTGCGGCGCCGCGGGCGGCCGGGATCCCGGGCTGGGCCATGGCGCCCGGGGTTCTCAGGGTAGGACGGAGTCGTCGGGGTCGACCGCGGCGCCAAGCCGAGAGCTCCAAGAGGAAAGCCGAGGGAAGGGACCCGAAGGCCTGAGAAGCGGAACGCGCGAGGGCGGCACGTCAAGGCCGAGGCATGGCGCTTCGGTCTCCTCAGCCCGCCGGAGACCACGACCCGGCCTGGGCGCGGAGAGGCTCGGGAATCAGGCTGGCGGGGCCGCAAACGCCGGGCTCGGAGGCGCCAGCCGAACCCGGAGAGGAGGCAGGCCCTGGGCGGAGCCGCCGGCCGCGCAGGCACAGTGGGGACACGTGGCACTTCCGGTTCCGGCTGGTGGCTCTCTGTCCCGGCAGAGCTGCCCCGCGGCCACCTGACAGTCCCGTGTCCGGGCCCGGAGGACCGTGCACGGACTCGCCTGCCACGTCACTGACTCCCGCCGCCCACCGGAAGTGGCAAGTGTCGCCACTACGAAAATCCCCGGCGTGGAGAACGTCACCTCCCTGACCCATGATGGGGGAATCTCAGGGAGGTGTGGACTTTGAGTCACTCCAGTGGGGTAGGACAGGACCGGCTCCTGTTCCGGGATCCTCTGAGGATTACCTGAGACAGATGACACCGTCTGCAGTCGAGACCGAGCCACCGCTAGGGACTCCGTCGGTGCCTTGCCGGGTGTAGAGTGCAAGAGAATTTTAAAAAGAACGTGTTAAAATACGTGTGGTTGTCAGTGGCATGGGCCGAACGTGGAAGCAAATGAAAGGCCGAGGCAGGAGTGTTGCTCTGAGTTCGAAAGCGGCCTAATCAGGCCTGCCGGGGCTGGAGAGGAAACTTTTTCTTTTCACCTGGAAGATTCTAAGGTCATTTTATTTCTTTTTAAGATTCATTTATTGGGCTGGAGAGATGACTCAGAGGTTAAGAGCACTGACTGCTCTTCCAGAGGTCTTGAGTTCAATTCCCAGCAACCACATGGTGGCTGACAACCATCTACAATTCAATCTGGTGTATATGTAATAAATAAATAAATAAATCTTTTAAAAAAAAGATTTATTTATTTATTACATATACAGTGTTCTGTCTACACGCCAGAAGAGGACATCAGATTGAATTATAGATGGTTGTGAGCCACCATGTGGTTGCTGGGAATTGAACTCAGGACCCCTGGAAGAGCAGTCAGTGCTCTTAACCTCTGAGCCATCTCTCCAGCCCCTGAGGTCTTTTTTTTTTTTTTTTTTTTGGTTTTTCGAGACAGGGTTTCTCTGTGGCTTTGGAGGCTGTCCTGGAACTCACTTGGTAGTCCAGGCTGGTCTCGAACTCACAGAGCTCCACCTGCCTCTGCCTCCCGAGTGCTGGGATTAAAGGCGTGCGCCACCAACGCCCAGCTCCCTGAGGTCATTTTAATTTTGAAGTTAGCTTACTCTAGCATAGTCACTCCGAAGTATGTTCACCACGCATGGATCCGCACCCTTCCTTTCCCAATGTTGATACTGGAATCCAAGGTCCTAGAGAAGCACTCATTTTCCACTGAACTACACAGCTTCTAACAGCAAGTATTTAGTTGATATTGAGGTTCAGGGCCTAATAATGTAAACAGTCATTTTAAACCAGTGGTGGTGGTGTACTCCTGTAGTTCTGGGTACTGGAAAATGAGACAGGAAGGTGTTGAATCCAAGACCAGCCTGGGCAGTTTAGCAGGACTCAGTTTCTCAGAAAAGGGTTAGGGATGTGAGTTTACTGCTTATCCTTGTAGGAAGAAAACCTGAGCTCAAAAAGTTAAAGACAGTTTTAATTCCTCTTCTGAGAGTTTGCATTAAGGGAAATAAATCAGACTTCCTTGCTGGGCAAGTAATTTTAAATTTTTTAATTTATTTTTTCTACCCCCAAATAGACATTTTGACTTTTAAGGCCACAGAGCAGTAGAAACTGGTTGGTTACACAACATAATTAATGATATCAGTGGTGATCTTAGCTCCCTTCGTTGTGCTTCAGTTTTTCCTGCTCCAAGCAGATGACAAAGTCCTTCACAGATGTGTACTGCTGATTAAAGAGTCGTGTTAGGACAATAGTTTCACAACGTCAGGGGAAAGTACATCTTACCTAATTCATTAAACAGCTAACGCCTGCCGTGAAGTATACATAGGAAAAAGAGCACAGTCGCAGGGCGGTGGTGGCCCATGCCTTTAATCCCAGCACCAGCACTTGGGAGGCAGAGGCAGGCGGGTCTCTGTGAGTTCGAGACCAGCCTGGTCTACAGAGCGAGTTCCAGGACAGCCTCCAAAGCTTCAGAGAAACCCTGTCTTGAAAAAACAAACAAACAAACAAACTTGGGTCAGAAACTGTCAGACCCAAGAAGCAAGCAGTAAATACAGATAAAAATGTATCCGCCAGGCGGTGGTGCACATCTTTAATCCCAGCACTCAGGAAGCAGAAGCAATCGGATCTCTGTGAGTTTGAGACCAGCCTGGTTCCAACAGGCTACAAAGCCACAGAGAAACCCTGTCTCGAAAAACCAAAAAAAAACAAAAGAAAATTATCCTGCTCTTTCTTGACTCCACCTCTGAGGTAGCAGCTTTGGAGTCTGATGGTTAGTCGTCAACATGCAGCTCTTTGTACGTGCCCAGGAACCACATGCCCTCGAGGTGAGCAGCAATAGAAGATCGACCAGATCAAAGCTCATCTGGCCTCACTGGAAGGTATTGCCCTGGAAGTTCAAGTCGTGCTTCTGGCTGACTTGTCTCTGGAAGATGAGGCCACCCTAGACTAGTGTGGCATAGAGGCCCTCACCACTCCAGAAGTAGTTGGCTGCATGCTGGGAGGTAGAGTTCATGGTTCCCTGGCTGGTACTGGAAAAGTGAAAGGTCAAATTCCCAAGGTGGCCAAACAGGAAAAAAAAAAAAACAAACAACAGGACCGGCCAAGCAGCCAGTGCTGTACAACCGTGGCTTTGTCAACATCGTGCCCACGTCTGGCAAGAAGAAGGGCCCCATGCTAATTCCTAAAACCTATTGTGATTCTGGCACTCTAATAAAGCCACTTTGGCCAGGAAAAAATTTTGCTTTTGTCAGGCAGTGGAAGACACCTTTAATCCCAGCACTCAGGAGGCAGAGGCTGGCAGATCTCCGAGTTCAAGGCCAGCCTGGTCTACAAATTGAGTTCCAGAACACCCAGGGCTGTTATTCAGAGAAACCCTGTCTTACAAAATAAATAACTAAATAAGAAATAAGAGGCTGACTTGTAGACTCTGCCTCCCGAGGGCTGAGACTAAAGGCATGCGCCACCACAGCCCGGCAACTGCTTTTTTTTTTAATTTTCAATTTTTTTAAAGATTTATTTATTATGTATACAGCGTTCTGCCTCCAGGCCAGAAGAGGGCACCAGATCTCGTTACAGATGGTTGTGAGCCACCATGTGGTTGCTGGGAATTGAACTCAGGACCTCTGGAAGAGCAGCCAGTGCTCTTAACCTCTGAGCCATCTCTCCAGCCCCAGCTGCTTTTTTTTTTTTTAAAGATTGTTTTAAAGTTTATTTTATGTTTGTATGAGTACCTACAGGGAAGTTTTTTGTTTTGTTTTGGCTTTTGGTTTTTCGAGACAGGGTTTCTTTGTGTTGCTTTAGAGACTGTCCTGACACTCTGTAGACCAGGCCAGACTCAAACTCACAGAGATCCATCTGCTTCTGCCACCCGAGTGCTGGGACTAAAGTATCTTACACAGTGGATACAGTGCCCACAGAGCCCAGGAGAGGGTGTTGCATCCCCTGTTGCTTGAATTGACCAAATTGTGAACTCCCTGATGTGAGTGATGAAAAGGAACCCTGGTCCTCTGTGCAATAACAGCCAGTGCTCTTCACTGCTGAGGCATCTCTCCATCCCTCTCCACCTTATAGCAAGCTCTAGGTAGGCATCCTTAGTATGAAGATATTTTTAATCAAACTTTCACCTAAGAGCACCTGTGACAACAACCCAAATATATCAAAGAACAGTAAAACATACACACACACACACACACAAAAACAGAACAAGAACACAAGTCTTGACTTTAAAGAGAAAATAGAACTCAGAAACTGAAGCTTCGTGAGGTCAAAAAAAAAAAGGTCACTCTTCAAAGAGGTAAATGCCATGGTTTCCAACTTCCCTTGGTTTAATGTTCTCTTTATATTCAACTCCTTTGGAATAATCTTGGTTTGTTGACCTTGGCACAGTGGTTTGATTTGTTTAAATCAATCTTTCTTTGAACTTTGGCCTGTTTAAGCAACAGCTGTGTGTTCAAATCTTAAAAAGTACATAACCTCGTTGGTTAAATCAGTTAAATAGCTATAAATAGTTTGCTCATAACTAAATAATTTTGTTTCACCCCTATATTTCTCTGTTGCTATTACTAACCCCAAACTATGGTTAAATCTCTGAACATTTTTTATGTTTTCAATTAATAACTTGGAGAAGCCAGGCAGACAGATTAAAGCACGAGCCTTTAATCCCAACATTGTGAGTTCAAGGCCAGCCTAGTCTATAGAGCTAGTTACAGGACAGCCAAGGCTACACAAGGAAACTCCATCTGGAAAAACAAAAACAAAAGAAATTTGCTGATACTCATAAGTAGACTGAGGCTCACAATAGGCTCTTTTGCCTGAGTACTCAGAATTGTTAGATTATCAGATGATGAAATCAATATTTCCAGGAAGGGGCTAGAGAAGAGACTAGGAAAAGTGCTCGATGCCAAGTCTCATGACATAAGTTCGATCCCAGGAACTCTCATGGTGGAAACAACTCCCTGCAAACTTTTCTCTGACCTCCAAGAATCCATAGTCATACACGCAAACGTACATGCGCGTGCGTGCGCGCACACACACAGGCACACACTTGAGAAAAATATTTTTTTAACATTTTTTGTGTCTTTTACATCATGCGTCTCCATCACATTCATTTCTCCTCCCTTCTTATCCACCCTCTACCCTTGCAACCTCCCCCTAAAATAAAATAAAATAAAATAAAGAGAAGAAAAAGAAAAAATCTCATCACGGAAGCTGTGGTATCACACAGAGAGCCATGCAGTAAACCCTTTTATCCATATATCTTTACTTGCAAGTGTTCACTGCAGAGTTACTGGCCTGGGTCGAGGCCTCCGGTCTCTGCCACACTGTCAGTGCTGCGCTTCCCTGGAACTCCTGTGGGTTATCCTGCTGTTGCCCTGTGTCATGGAGATCCTGCAGCTTTGGGTGTGCTGGACCAGTTCCTTCACGTGTTCCAGAAGATCACAGACGGGCTGGATACTGGGATGGGTCAACTCATAACCCTGGGTAGTTGCAGGGTTGGTCAGCTCTCGCTGTCCTCACCACCAGGCTGAGCTCTCCTGCATTGCCCTGACTAGTTCACCCCTGGCAGCAATGAGAAGGGCCAGGGCCAATTCTCCTGCTTCCAAGTCCTCAGGGTGGGTTCTCCTACACCTACACCTTCAGGGGCAGCTCTGTGGTGCCCAGGTGTGGTATGTGGCCCACTCTCCCAAGTACTGCAGTTGATGAGGGGCGGGGACAACGCTCCCTCTCTTATGACCTCAGGGCATGCTATCTCTCCTGCCTCAGGCTTTGATAGGGTGGGTGGGTGGGAATTTCTCCACCACATGACAGATGAGTAATGGGGACAGCTCTCCCATGCTCACAATGTCAGGCTGGCTCATCCACACCTCCACCAAAAGGGCTGGCTCTATTGTGCTGCCCAGGGGAAGTGCAGGGCCTGCTCTCCCACCTGCCTCAGGGGTTGCAGCTGGTGGGGGTAAGGGGCAGCTTTCCCACCTACCTCAGGAGGTGATGGGAGTGGTATATTGTTTAAAAGGGTAAATTACCAGGCATGTTGGCCTTTAATCTCAGCACTTGGAAGGCAGAGGCAGATCTCCATGAGTTTGAGGCCAGCCTGGTCATCAAAGTGAGTCCCAGGACAGCTAGAGTCACATAGAGAGACTGTCTCAAACAAACAGACAGAAAAATTCTGTTTCTCGCTGAGACAGAAAAATTTTCAGTTATAGATGTTTGTATGAACAGTTTCATTCTCTGAAACTTACCTGCCACTCCATTTTAGAAACAGTTCCTTTGCCCTCATTTGCATGTACCAGGACACCTGTTTGTATGAGAAGGCAGCTGCCATGAAGCACATCCCAAGTACAGTCACCTCACAGCAGGCCAAGGACCTTCCTAGCTCTTGGGAGACTCCCTTAGGACACAGCTTTCTCATTACCTACCATGCTGAGTTTGAGCATCCTGGACTTGAACTAGTGGACTGTTTCTTCTGAATTCTTTCTCCCTGGTCCGTACTACAAGCCCCAGGTATAGATGTTGTTTTACCTTCAGGCATTCCAAAACTGTTACTCCTGCTTGCTCAGTCAACTTAAAATTCCTCTCAAAGGTTTTTCTTGTCGCCTGCTGAATAAAGGTAGAAGTCCCACCACAGCCTTCCAAGTCCTTCATGACCCAGCTTTGCTGCCTCTCTGCCCTCCCTCTGGCTAAGACGGTGGTTCTCCACTTTCCTAACACTGTGACCCCTTACCACAGTTCCTCATGCTGTGGTGACCCCAACCATAAAATGCTTTTCACTGCTACTTCATAATTGTAATTTTGCTACTGTAAATACCTGTGCTCTGATGCTCTTAGGTGACCCCTGTGAAAAGGTGTCATGACCCACAGGTTAAGAACCACTTAACTAAGATAAATAACTTAAAAAATTTAAAACTCCAGCAACTGTGAGAATAATTGATGAGAGGAAGACTAGAGTTGCTTTAACTGGGGACCACCAATGACAGCAGCCTACCGCATTTTGTGTAGAACAGAAATGGACAGCGTATGTTAAAACTGACTGGGCAGTTGTGGCGCACGCCTTTAATCCCAGCACTCAGGAGGTAGAGGCTGGCAGAGCTCTGTAAGTTCGAGGCCAGCCTGGCTTACAGAGTGAGTTCCAGGACAGGCTCTAAAAGCCACAGAGAAACCCTGTCTTGAAAAACCAAAACAAACAGAAAAAAAAATACTTTGGGCTTTGCTCTCTTTATCTCTGTTAACCACATGAAACCTTACATTGTATTTTTTTTCTCATACATGATTCCCTGTCTCTCTCTTCCTATTGACCCAACCCAGGCCCTGGTTACCTCTCACCTGCCTGACTGCAGCTGCCTCATTGCCAAATTAATCTCAACTTTCAGTTTTGACTTGTTCAATATAACCTGTGTACTGTTACCACATGAAACCTCCGTAAACACAGTTTCCATCTATGCTTTTCCTGTTTGGGTCAAAACCTCTCAGAGGTTTGGATTTTTGAGACAGGTTCTCTCTAGGTAGTCCTGTCCTGTTTGGAACTTGCCATGTAGACCAGGCTGTTCTCCAACTCACAGAGATCCCCCTGTCTCTGCCTCTCAAGTGCTGGGACTAAAGGCGTGCTCCTGAACGCCTGACTAAAACCTCTTAAGAGTTTGAGAGTCGAGGCCCTTCATGCCTCAGGCTAGTTTTACCTAGTGAAACAGCAATACTTCCTAATGCTGTTCTCATATTTACTGCTTTCTGTATGTTCTTCTGTCTGGTTTTAGACAGGGTCTCATGTGGTCCTGGCTGGCCTCAGACTTGCTATGTACTCAAGCGAGGCCATCTTTGATCTCCTGACCCTCCTGTCTCCACCTCCCAGCTGGGATTACATGGATGCACCACCATGTTTGTCGATTGTTGTTCTTTCTTCATAATGCTGTTCATTTCTGGATATTAGTTCCGATTTTATAGAAGCAGGAACTGAAAGTTAAAGTGGCTAGTAACCCTGGAGCTTGTGTGGACAGACCAAGTGTGTTTTATAATACTGCCAATGATGCACAAACTGTTAACACAGGTTTGAGAATGATATTTCTTTTTTCTGGTCTTCCAAGCTTTAAATAGTAAAAATTCCTTCCTTCTTTCTGTGTGGAAGAAGGGCAAGCTAGCCATAGTGCACTGGTGCAGGTCAGATGACAAATTTCTTTGTTCAATCTTGGGGTTCCAGGGATAGCAGCTGCCTTTACCTGCTAAGCCCTCCTCCAGAGTTCAGCATCAGCAAGACTGGGGGATTTGGGGCTGGGGATACAGCTCAATCGATAAAGTGCTTGCTCTGAAGAATGAGGATCTGATATTGATCCCAAAACCCGAGTAAAAGAAATTCGCAGCACAGCAGTTCATGCCTGTAATTGCGGTGCTTGCTGGAGAAAAGGACACAGCAGGATCCCTGGAGCTACATAGCAGCCTGGGCTACATAGTGAGTTCCAAGATAGCCAAGGCTATGTAGAGAGACCCTGTCTCAAACAAAACAGATAGGATCCACTTTTTTTTTGTACAATACTTGGAACTGAACTCAGAGCATTTTGTAAGCCAGGCAGGCTCTCTATCATTGAGCTATATTTCTAGTCAGTCCTCTAAAAGATATATTTGGGTGGAGGTAATAAGGACGTTTTAATATAGGTTTAAGCATGAAGGTTAAGGGAAGGATGGAGGGCAGCGGTGGCACAAGCCTTTAATATAAGCACTCAGGTAGCAGAGGCTGATCCGGCTCTGTGAGTTCAAGGCCAGCCTGATCTACAGAGTGAATTCCAGGACACCAGGGTACACAGAGAAATCCTGTTGAGAGAGAGGAGAGAGAGGGAAGCTATCTTTCTTTGTGGGGCTGCTGTCGGAGCCAGCTGAGCAGCCCGAGGTTCGTACCTGAGAGGGGGAGTGTGACTAGAGAAAGGCTAGATAAAGATGTTAAAGAAAAGACAAAGACATACAGAATAAAGCAGGAGGGCAAATCAGTCCATACTGAAATGCACGAGTTTATTTCTCACCACTCTTATATACCTTAACCAAAAAGGGAACGTGGTTATCATGTGTACAAAACAGACTTTTCTTCCTCATTTCCCCAAGAGTTCCCATACTTCAGATTCAGGTCTGTTGTTATTTAGAATAAGACACCCAAGGCCAAGATCAAACATTCTACTGTAGCCATGCCTTTGACCTTTAGGTCTTATGGCTTACTGGGGACAGTTTTGAACTCTCTGCCCTTGGGCCAAGATGGAGTGAAGTCATCTTTGTGGGCACCAACAGGTGCTCAGAGGAAAAATGAGACATATCCAAGAGCAGGGGTGTGAGCATCTCAAAGAATTGCAGGAAGTAAAGCGTACCCCAGTGTAAGCCCAAGGGGTCACTCAAATAATGGATTTATTTTAAACATGAAACTTGCAGTTACCTTTATTTATTTTTTAATTCATTTTTATTTTATGTGCATTGGTGTTTGGCTGCATGCATGTTTCTGTGAGGGTGTCAGATCTTGGAGTTATAGACAGTTGTGAGCTGTCATGTGGGTACTGAGAAGGGAATTAAACTTGGGACCTGTAGATGAACAGTCAGTGCTCTTAACCGCTGAGCCATCTCTGCAGCCCCCAGAAGATGTATTTTTAGGTAACAGATGCCAGGTTGGACCTGGTGTTTCAGGGTTATAATCCCAGTTTCTCAGGAAGTTGGGGCAGGAAAATGATAAATTCACAATTTACCTGAGCAATTTTGTCCTGTCTCAAATAAAAATAATAAAAGGGGGGTAGATGCAGTTTGGTGGTTTACTGCACCCCCAAGTACCGAGAGGGAAAAGGAAAACCAAACCGAACCAACCACTACCACCACCAACAGCAACAAAAACACAAAACAGCAGGGCGTTGGTGGCGCACACCTTTAATCCCAGCACTCCGGAGGCAGAGGCAGGCGGATCTCTGTGAGTTCGAGACCAGCCTGGACTACCAAGTGAGTTCCAGGACAGCCTCCAAAGCCACAGAGAAACCCTGTCTCGAAAAACCAAAAAAAAAAAAAAAAAAAAAAAAAGCAAAAAAACACAAAACAGATGCCAAAGACACTTTTCTCGTCTGCCTCTCTCATCTGCCTCTTTGGGTTGATGTGAAGTGGGCCGGAGCTGGCAAGGGATTGGTGGCGGGACCACAAGGAGGCGGAACTGAGGGCCAGCGGCGCTAGTGTCCCACGGACTGTCACAGGCAAGGCGCCCGCCGACCCGGAAGGAGCTGAAGAGAGCAGGGGCCGCGGCAGCCATACCGCTTGCAGAGCCGGCTCGGAGCGTGGAGGGCGGGCACGGAGCAGGGAGTCGCGTTCTCTGGAGTCGCAGGTGGGTAGCAGTGCCCTCGTCGGGAAGGAACCCGGGCGACAGCTGTGGCCCTCCGGAAGGCGCATTATTTAGGCTGTACACTCGCCCAGAGCACTTGTCCCTGGCCCTTCGCGAATGGAGAGCCTGGTTGTTGTTTAGTTTGTTGTTTTTCGGTGCGAGGGACTACAAGTCCCGTTAGTGCCCACGGGGACCGCTCTGGTGGCCCCCGGGGTAGGACAGTGGTTGTCACACGCAATTGTTTCAGGAAAGAGTGACAGGACGGCACGCGAGCCTCTTTCCTTCTCCCGGGCCTCAGTTTCCTCACTTAGTAAGGCGAAGAAGGAAGCAGGAGTCATTGACAGCTGGAGAGGATGGGAAGCTCGGCGTTGTCCCAATTAGTGTGGGGACCAACCGAGCCTCTTCGTTTTCAGTAGTTGTCATTTGCCACAGCTCTAGTTGAGCGAGGGGGAAGATACTAATGGGGAGGGAGGGAATCACAATTTCCCAAGACAAAAAAAAAATGTTTTGAAAACATCCAAGTCAAACCTGGCGGTGGTGGCGCACGCCTTAATCCCAACAGAGTCAGAGTCAGGTGGATCTCTGTGAGTTCGAGACCAGCCTGGTCTACAAGAGCTAGTTACAGGACAACCTCTAAAGCCACAGAGAAACCCTGTCTCGAAAAAACCAGAAAACATCCAAGTCTGTCCCTGTTAGCTGGAGGCATCAAAGTCGTCGGGAGTTTAAGGTATTGGGGTGAAGAAAATCGAACCTACCGTCGCGAATTTGGACATCAGTGGGTGGGTATCTGTTTTACAGATGACCAGTGAGGGAGGCTATACAGTGTGCCAGGGAGTGGTGGCGATAAAGGGGAGCAACTCGTGGCTACCACTGTACCCTTTTAGTAGATTTGTATTTGTGACCAAAATATTTTGACCTTTAAAGTTTTTGTGAACTTAGGCAGGCACCCTGACCCTATAATTCCACCTACTCAAAAGGGGAGGGACATCATTTGAACCAAGACTGCCTGGGTGACATACCTAAGATCCTATCTGAAGAAAAAAAATTTCCCAAGTGTTAAGATACTCCCAGGGCATTCGTGAGTTTATAGGAAAGTGGCCCCGTTGTCAAAATGTCAGAAGAGCATTGTGATTTTGAAAACTCACAGTTTAAATAAGGCATGTTTTAACCTTCCTTTGCCTAGTACTGTTGTGCTGGAGTAGAAATGCAAGCAGGACTTGACACATAGGAGTGTAGTCTATCAGGGATGGAAATCACTGCCACCTCACTCGCAGTTTACAAACTAGAGTGCTACAGAGTGACTCACCACTTCCCCCCTTCCTCCCTCACGCACATGGTGGGCTGAAACTCATCGTAATTACTCTTTTACAAAATATGATGAAGAAATAATACTTAAATCCGTGTCCAACAGTTTCTCCAGTCTATGTAGTTTTTAGAGTAACTTTGATTATTGTTTTAAAATATTTTATTATATGCATCATTATTATGAATGCACCTGTGTTGAAGGTCACCCCAGGAAGTAGAGGTAGAGGTCAAAGGACAATTTGTGGGAGCTTGCTCTTGCTTCCCACCACGTAGTTTTCTTTCTTTCTTTCTTTTTTTCTGAGACAGAGTTTCTCTGTGGCTTTGGAGCCTGTCCTGGAACTAGCTCTTGTAGACCAGGCTGGTCGCGAACTCATAGAGATCCTCCTGTCTGCGCCTCCTGATTTTCTGAAACCAGGCTTGGTGACAAACTCCTTTACCTACTGAGCTACCTTGCCAGCCCTCTATTGGTGTTTTGAGGATGCAATTTGTTATATACCAGTTTGAATTTTCTTAGTCCACTAGTGGCAAGTCCAAGTTCAGTACTCACTCTCATAAGATTCTTTTTGTTGTCTCACAGGCTGCCCTCTTTGAGATCCCCCATCAGCCTCCCAAGTCTCTCTTTCTCTTTCTCCTCTCCCTTTCTTCTTTCCTAGCCTTTTGACAGAGGTTTTTCTTAAAACCCTCTCTCCTTTTTTCACTCTTAAAGTCATATTTCTTGTGGTTTTAACCTTCTTTCAATTGGGCGTTATTTTTTTCCAGAATAAACAAGTATAGACTTCAAAAAATTATGAATTAAAGGGTTTAGTTCACATAATTGCTTTATTTTAGGGGTTGGGGTAAGGGATTAGTTATTGTCCAGTAAGCTGTTTTCCAATGAAAATGTGTGAAGCAGAACTGTTTTGAAACATTTATATAAACAAAATATAGTCACTCCTGGTGCGGTCTACACTCCTTTGATCTCAGTACTCCATCAGAAGCAGGCTGATCTCTGTGAGTTGCAGGTCAGCCTGGGATACAGGAAAGTTCCAACCCAGCTACACAGTGAGACCCTGTCTCAAAATAAAACAACAACAAAAACCAAGGTCAGGCATAGTTTTATCTGGTATCACAGGCTGGCCTTGAACTTGATACGTAACTGGAGATGACCTTGAACTTTGCATCCTGTCTACCTCCCAAGTGCTGTCCCATGTCTGGCTCATATGTTGTTGGTGATCAAACCATGCAAGTAAGGCAAGCACTCTACTAACCAACCTTCATTTCCAGCCTAGCCATTGCATTTTTAATGGTAAGTTAGATTACAGATAGCAGTCCATCTGGTGTGTGGGGTAGGGCTTGTATGCGCCATGTTGCACCTGTAGAGATCAGAGTACAACCTGTGGAGGTTAGCTCTCTCCTATGTGGTCCCTAGGGATCAAACTCTGATCTGGGTGTCATCAGCAGTTGCCTTACACACTGAGCTTTCTTGCTGGTCCTTTTCTATTTTGTTTCAAATTGTTTTTTTTAAGTTATCATAAAAAACAATGGGTTTTATTGTGACATTTTTAAAGTTTTATTTTATTTTATGTGTATGGGTGTTTTGTCTGCATCTGTGTATATGTACTGCGTGCATGCTTGATGCGTGTAGACCAGAAGAGGGCATCAGATCTCTTGGAATTGGAGTTACAGATGTTGTGAACCGCTGTGTAGATGCTGGGAACTGAGCTGGATCAGCAAGAACAAGAGGTCTTAACCACTGAGCTGTCTCTCCAGCCCCTGTCTTGTCATTTTCAGGGTTGTATATCACTGTGTCTTGCTCATGTTTACTGTGCTGTTTTTGATCGTCATTGTTGTCTGTTGGAGACAGAATCTCATTAGTCCAGGCTGGCCTTAACTCACTATGATCTTTCTGTCAAGTCACAAATGCTGGAGTTACAAGTTACAGGCAAGCACACCATACCCAAATCTCCCCTCCTCGTCACTATGTAGCCAAGTGGTGATCCTCCCATTCAATCCCAGCACTGGGGAGTAGAGGCAGACCTGGTCTACATAGTGAGTTCCAGGTCAACCAGTGCTACTCAGTAAGATCCTATCTCAATAAAAATATAAAAAGAATAATGATATAGTCCATGCTGGTCTCAAACCAAGAATCCTCCTGCCTTAGCCTAGAGTTATGATTAGGTATGTGCCATATTGGTGGTTTGTAGTGAAATTTCTATACCTGAGTCGGCAGGACACTATCCTAGTACTTTTTCTGATGGCAGTCAGAGACAGTTCTCTGTGGCTTTGGAGGCTGTCCTGGAACTAGCTCTTGTAGACCAGGCTGGCCTCGAACTCACAGAGATCCGCCTGCCTCTGCCTCCCGAGTGCTGGGACTAAAGGCGTGCGCCACCAACACCCGGCTGAGACAGTGTATTTCTATGTAATGTGAAAACAGGGGTGACGAGGTGGCTGCTCAGGGAAAAGTGCTTGCTGCACAAGTCTGGCGACCTGAGTTCAAGCCCGGAACACATAAAGTTGTTCTCTGACCTCCACACAGGTGCCATGGCATATGAGCCCCTACCCACCACACAAAGATATGTACATACACACGCATGTGCACGCGCGCGCGTGCTCGCGCGCACACACATACACACACACAATAGTCAGTCAGCAAATTTTAAAATGAGAATGCTATCAATCTTTTTTATATTTAAAGTTATTAATATTAAGTTGGACATGGTACCACAAGCTTATAACCCCAGCACTTGGGAGAGCCAGCCTGAGCTACATGATAACTTGTCCTAAGGGAAGGAAAAAACCAAAAACTTTAAGATTTGTTGAACTAGACTTGACATACAGTAGTATTTACCCTTTAGTATGTTCAGAATGTTCTCAATATAGTCACAATCTTACACAACCTTCACCACTAAATCTAGAACATTTTTCCTCACCTCTAAAAGAAACCCAGCCCCCACTAGCAGTCGCTCCTCTCCCCCTCCTGTCTCTCACTCTAGACTGCACTAATCTGCTTGCTCTCAAGACCTGTCTGTAGTGGGTATTTCACACCGAGAGTTATCCAGGGAACTTCAGTGGGACAGAGTTTTAAGCAATGATTTGTAACCCGAGTTCTGTTCATTGTGCTGATTTTCATGTTACCTGAGTAGATTGCCTTTTAATCTGCAGAGCTCTTCCTGTTTGGTGTTCAAGTAATAAATAAATCTGCTGACGTGCTGTGTTTCCTTGTAGGCGACCTTTGCTCTTCACATGTCTCTGTGATGTGTCCTGGGTTGTGTAACCCACTCTCGGGGCTCAGGTGTCTGTTTGTAGCTAAGTGACTTTATTCTCAGTTGGATGTTTTTATTTTTACGTCTATTTGAAAAAACAAATAACTAATTCTGTTTAATAATTCCTAGCACGTTTTAAGGCTTTTAAAAGTTATAGTTTTGTAGAAATATAGTATCTGTTTTCTCAAGTAGAGTTTCTTTGTTAATTAGATAATTTCTCTGAAGATAAATTTTATAGCAGCATTGGTACCACCCTCATGCAGACAGCTCTTTCCTTCAAGGCTTATGCTGCTCCGCCCTCCACCTTTTCCTGTAGCTCTCCATCCCAGGGAAGACTTTGCCTCTCGACTCACTGTCATGTACAGGGATGCCCTTAACCTTTAGATGATTCTACAACCTGTCACTGTAGACAGTTCACCTTCTGGCCTGGCTTCCTGTACCTTTTACCCCAATGTCTCTTTATCTTTCTGTGCTGGTGTCAGACCTTGGAGCTGCCACCACGCAGACCTGAACTCCTTTGACCTTTGTTCTCCCACATCACCATGCACCCTGGTCTACTTCACCCCCTCCCCTTTCCTACAGCCACACTTATCTTTTGGTTTCCAGACCTTTCCTCGACTCTGTTGGCTCTGTTCTGTGGGAAGCCTGCCTTTGTCACCGCACACCTCAGTTATCCTGTTGTGTACTCAACCTGGAATGAGGGCGGCTCACACCCATGCTTCTCATGGTGCCCTCCATACTATTCCTCGTGTTCTTCTTTCTTCCCCTTAGCACTAGGGTCCGACCCACAGCCCTCTCCCTGTCCTTTCTCACCTCTATCTTGGAAGTCTGAGTTTCCTAAAGCCCAGCATCGCTGAGGGTGGGGTGTAAGATGGGGGTGTTGAGGGTAAAAAAAAATTAGTGCTGATTGGCAGTGCTGTGAATGTTTACGAGATCTCCAACACTTTTTTTTTTCTTAAATTCAGTGGTGGCTGGGCGTGGTGTTACATGTCTTTAATCCCAGCTCTCTGGAAAAAGAGGCAGGTGGGTTCTGAGTTCAAGGCCAGCCTGGTCTACAGAGCAAGTTCCAAGACAGCCAGGGCTACACAGAGAAACCCCATGTCAAAAATTAAAATGAATAAATAAATAAACTCAGTGAAAGGACTCAAACCCTGGTCCTTTCATGTTCTTGGCAAGTATGATGCCACTTAGCCATACCCCAGCCTCTGAGCAATCATTTGACTTCATCCATCACCTATCACTACAATACCTGTTGGCTATCTCGAAATTTCCTCAGCTCTCCTCTGCCACTGTTTTGAGAGAGGGTTTCACTATATATGTAGCCCAAGAGCTAGCCTTAAAGTCAGCGTCCTAAATTCTGGGACTTAGAGGGCCCTACCCCTCTTCATCTCTGGAGTCAGATTGCTCTTGGCTCCACAGATTTCCTGGGCCTCCCTTCTACTCACAGAGAAGGGGTGTCTCAGTTCAAGCTCCCTGCCAGCCTTTGCTCCTTCTTTTGGTTAATTTCTCCCCTCCTTTTCTCGATTAGGTAGCTCTTTGCTCTGGACTCACTAGGTAGAACAGGCTAGCCTTGAACACACAGAGATCCATCTGCCTCTGCCTCCCTAGTGCTGGAATAAAAGTGTGCAAAGGTTTTAGTCAATATAGTCAGTTTCTCCATAAAATGGAACGCCAGTATATTTGAAGGATTTGGAGGTTATTTAATAGTGAGCTAGAGATACATATACAGATAATTGCTGAGTACTGTAGACCATAGAAGAAATAACACCTGCAGGGACATTATTGAGGGTTTCACTCCATGCTAGATTTGTGCCACTAACTTACTTAATCTTCACAGCAACAGCTCAGGTAGCTGCTGTTATCTCATTTTACAGGTGAGGGAAGTAAAGTCAGTTGCCTAAGATAGACAGGAAGTGGTCAGGTCCTGGCTTCAGAGTTCCTTGTCTTAACCTCTAGACCAGTGGTTCTTAATCTGTGGGTAAGGACCCCTTTCTAAAACCTCTGTCTCCAAAAAGATTTAATTACAATTTATAACAGCAACAAAATTACAGTTATAAAATAGCAATGGAAATAATTTTGTGGTTGGAGTCACCACAATATGAGGAAGCATTAGGAAGGTTGAGGACCACTGAGCTAGACCATAATATTCCTAGATATTCGATGAATGGTAGCTGTTTTGTGTGCTTTCCTTTGATTTTTTTTTTGGTTGTTGTTGAATGACTGTAGTAAGTTGAGGTGGCCCATGCTTATGATCCCAGCATTCAGGAGGCAGAAACAGGAGGATTTGAAAGTTTGGGGCTAGCCTAGAACATGTAACAAGACCCTGTGTCTCAACTGTAGGCCACCTGCAGCCAAAATCACATAACTGACTCAGCACTCTCTTTTGTCTTCATTGTAGGTGAGGAACAATAAGGTGTAATGCCTGTCTAGTATGTGATTTGCTAGTTAGCATCCATTGATTTCATTTTGTCTCTGAAAACTTGTTATGAAGTTGCAGATGGTCTTGACTTCCTCATCATTCTCATCCTGCTCCACCTCCCAAGCCCTAGGATCACACCATACCTAGATTTCTGTTGTTATTTTAAGACATTGTTTTGTTTCAATGTCTTCTTTGTGTAGCCCTGGCTGTCCTGGAACTTGCCTTGTAACCCAGGCTTATCTCAAAGTCAGAGATCCGCCTGCCTCTGCCTCCTGAGTGCTGGGATTAAAGGTGTGTGCCACCACTGCCCTATTTTTTTATGTAAGAATGAGAGAGAGAGAAAGAGAGAGAGAGGGAGAGGGAGAGAGGGAGGAAGGGAGGAAGGGAGGAGAGGGAGGGATGAGAAGAGAGAGATTCATGAGCATAAGTGCAGTTGTCCTCGGAGTCCAGAAGAGGGCATCAGATGCCCTAAAGCTGGAGGTACATGAGGTTGTGAGCCACCTGATGTAGGCACTATGAACCAAACTTGGGTCTTCTGGAAGACCAGCAGGCACACTCTTCCATCTTTTTTTTTTTTTTTTTTTTTTTTAAGAAACAGGGTTTCTCTGTATTATTTTGGAGGCTGTCCTGGCACTCCCTCTGTAGACCAGGCTGACCTTGAACTCACAGAGATCCGCCTGCTGGGATTAAAGGCATTCGCCACCAACGCCCGGCCACTCTTACATCTTAACATCTTAGGTGTGTGAGTGTTTTGCCTGTATGTGTGTATGTATGTATGTACTGTTTCAAATGTCTGCTGGTGCTCTCAGATCAGATGCCCTGGAGCTGTCTGGGTGTTGTGAGCTGCCCTGGGAGTGTTGGACACTGAACCCAGGTCCTCTGCAAGAGCAACACGTGCTCTTGATTGCTGACCCATCTCCCTAAGCCCCTCTTCAGCTGGGATTGTAGGTGAGAGCCAGCACAGCCTGTTGTGAACTAGTGGGGTTTGGGCAATTTTTGGTTAAATTGCATTTGTGTAGCTAGTTTGTCGGTCTACAATCTATTTGAGGAGCCACGTGGGTCATCCCTTTTTGTATTCTTAGCAGTGTTTAGCGCAGGTCCACAGGTCCTTGGACTTACTGTAAACTCAGAAAACATCAATTAAAATAACAATACATTCTGTATCTTTGGAAAGATAAACTTTTCACATGTATTCTTTAAGTTCCAATGTATTTCTATATTTTTTTTGGTTTGTTTTGGAGACTGAACCCAGAGCCTTATGCATACCATTGCCCAAACCCTCAGCCCCCACACATTTCAATTTCTATGTCACCCAGACCATAATGGTAGCAGGTTGTATAACTTCTGGGGAAGGGAAAATTTTTGAGCAGTTTCACTATGTAGTCCAGGTTGGTCTGAACTGGATGTACAGCTCAGATTGTCCTTGAACTCAAAATCCTGGCTCGTCCCTGCCAAGGACTAGAATTCATGTGTAAACATCCTGCTCATATTTCTCCTTCTTTTGTTACTGACACATTCATAGTTTGTATTTGATCTCAAATTGGGATTCTTGGGCTATAAAAACAGAATTTGAGTTAGGTATAAGGGTGTATCTCAAAAATTCCAGATACTCAGGAGACTGAGTCAGGAGGATTGTGAGTTGTAGGCCAGCTTGAGGAGTTTAGTGAGACCTGGGCCCCCTCCCGCAATGAAAGAGATTAAAGGGGAGGGATGAAGCTTAGTGGGTAAGAGCTTGCCCAGCACTCTTGAGACCCTGGTTTAGCACCTACCCTCACCTCTCTTAAACCAGTTTCAGAAAGGAGAGAATAAAGGACTTAGAGTATTTCAGAAAAACAAGCTGGGCTCATATGCTCCCTCTTCTTCTAAAGTGATATGGGTATAGGGTCGCTTGACTGCTTGCCCCTGTCATATCAAGTTTGACAGCCTACTGCAGAGATGACTAAAGCAGGCAGGACATGTCTAAAGAATGACAAAGACAGCATAGCCTCCCCAGTGTTTGAACTTGGTCCAAGTTTCAGGCCAGAGTTACTTTTTCACTCTAGAAAATGAACTTTGTTAACCTGTGAAAGTACATTTCTGTGTCTATGAACTTTCAAGAAACTTTCTGACTTGTTTTTCCTGTTACCCCATTAGTTTGCCAAGCTCTGTTAAGTAAATGCTGAATTGTACTGTTTTCTACTGTGACTTAAAAGATTTGTTTGATATGTGGTAATAGTTAAATGTTGAAAAATTCAGAAAGATAGCATACCCCAAATTTATCACATGGAACCGATTACCATGAGAAGAGACAATAGGCATGAAGGTACATGTAGTGTTCTTAGCGCTTAGGAGATGGAAACTGGACTATTGGAAATTCAAGGTCCTCCTTGGCTACATAGGAAACCAGCCTAAGTTACATGAGACCCTGTCTCAAAAACCATAGAGAAAGATAAGCTCTGCTTCACTGCAGATTCTCTCTCTCTCTCTCTTTGTGTGTGCTAGTGGGGAATTGAACCTAGGGCCTGACATGTTAGACAAGCTGTCTACACCTCTCTCTTTGTGTTAGTGGGGATTGAACCTGGGGCCTGACATCTTAGACAAGCTGTCTACACCTCTCTTTGTGTTAGTGGGGATTGAACCTGGGGCCTGACATGTTAGACAAGCTCTCTACACTACGCTCCCCCCATTTACATTTTATATATTGGGGAGGGACACACACATGCCATGGTGTCCTTGTGGAGGTCAGAAGACAGTTTCCAGGGTGGTTTCCAGGGACTGAACTCAGATCTTCAGGCTTGGCAGCAAGTGTATTTTGTCGATCAAGCCATCTACCAACCCATACACTGAGCTTTTTTATATATTTTTTTTATTTTATTGCAGGGGTGGGGAGAGGGATAAGAGACTGGGATGGACTTGTGTTTTTGTGTTTTTGAGATGGTCTCAGAAAGCCAAGGCTGTCTAGTTAAGTCTGGCCTTGAACTGTTCTCCATGACATCTGATCCCAGGCTTTTTATTATTTATTTCTGAGCCATCCTTAATTGAGTATACCAGGCTCTTGGTCTTGAGCCCACAGTGTAGCCCAGCCCAAACTTGAACTTGTTGATCATCCTGTCTCAACCTTCTGACTAACTGGAGTTAAAGATTTGTACCACCAAGCTCAGCGGGGAAATTCTTAAACCAATTATTATTCTAAAACTCAGAAAATAGACCAGACTGGTCTTGAACTCAGAGATCTGCCTGCCACTGTCTCCATAGAATACTGGGATTAAAGACTCGTGCCACTACACTTGACCTTACTAATTATTATTACTATTTGTTGTTGAAACAGTCAAATGTAGCCCAGGCTAGCCTTGAACTAGCTATACAGCCAAAGATGTCCTTAAACTCTTGACTCTCCTGCTTCTTATCTCCTCAGATATCAGGCATGAAAACTTGTCATACTCTTTCTCTCTTCTCCATATTTTCTTCCCAATGTCCAATTTTCATAGCTCATATCTACATATGTTGAACAAGGCAGAAGAGAGCTTTGGAAATCCTGGGGTTGGCTAGAGTCATAGGCAGTTGTTAACCACCAGGCATAGTTGCTGGGGATTGAACTCAGGATCTCTGGAGGATTAGGAAGTGCTCTTAACCACTAAACCATGTCTCCAGCCTCCCAGTTTTTCTTGTTTTGAGATGGAGTCTTACAGTTCACCCTGCAGTCTAAGCTGGCCTTGAATTTGCAAGCCTCTTGCCTCAGCTTCCCAATGGCTAACATTACAAGTATGTGCTACCATGCTTGTCTCTAACTTAGTTTTGAAAAGGTTTTATGTTAGTTTATACTTCTACCTAATTTATTTCCTTTTTTTCTAAAGAGACAAGTTTCACCATATAGCTGTGGCTGGCCTAGAACTGCTATATAGACCAGTCTAACCTCAAATTTACAGTGATCCTCCTGCCTCTTTCCTGAGTGCTGGGATTACAGTTGTTGGCCACTATACGGCTCTTATTTTTTTCCCTAGTCCTAGTTGCTGCAATTCATTTTGTTCCTTCCATGGACAAAGAATGGTCTTTTCCTGATAGGTTAGTGGCATGTTGAGACTGATGCATCAGCACAGATGAGGTTCTGTCAGCCTGGATAAGTCTGTTGTTGGTGTTTACAGGTGTGCACACATGCATGAGTTCATGTGTACCACAATGTATGTGTAGGTGTCAGAGGGCAGCTTGTGGGGTTGGTTCTCTCCCTACCATGGGAGTCCCAGGGACTGAACTGAGGGTGTCAGGTTTGGCGGCAGTGCCTGCCTTTCTCTACTTAGGCCTCTCCCTCGGCTCTGTATTACTGTTCCTAACACTTGTATAATGTTGGTGAGTACTTAGGCTTGTTTAACATCTAGTGTATGTTAGCAATGCTGAGTGCTAAATCTAAACCTTGTTTTTCAGACCCTGTAAGATCTGGACATGTCCTTCATATTTGACTGGATTTACAGTGGTTTCAGCAGTGTGCTGCAGTTTCTAGGTAACCTCCGCTTTGCTCTTTGTAGCTATCCCATTTGACCCTGTTTATGTAAATGCACCTGTTTGTTGAGAGCTCCTTTATGTAAGCCTGTGGTTAAGAAAGTGAACTTTGAAATTATGAAATACATCCAGTGACTCACTCCCTTGAAACCACAAATCTCAGGTCAGGTGTGGAAGAGCGCACCTGTATCCCGGCTCTCAGGAGACTGAGACTGGAGGATTACAACAGGCTCCAGGCCAGCCTGCTCTTCAGAATGAGCTCAGTTTTTTTTCAAAACTTGTATAATCTTGGAGAATTTGCTTTTTCTACTTTACTCCAAGTTTCCTTATCTATAAAATGACATTTTTCTTTTAATGTGCTAGAGCTTGAACCTAGGGTCTCACATGTTGGGCACTGAGCCATGTTCCCAGCCTTGGCTCTAATGAATCTACTGTTACAATTTATTTATTTATTTAGAGACAGGGTCTTACTATGTACCCTAGGCTGGCCTGGAACTCATGGAGATGGGCCAGCCTCTGCCCCTAGCCCCAGTGCTGAGGTTAAAGGTGTGTGTCACCATGTTTGGCTTCTATCTCTTATAATTGTTGTCAGTAATAATCCTAACAGAAATATATATTGCTTCTTGGCTAATTTATCTGCATTTTTTAACACTTTATCTCATTGAATCTAGTGTGGAATCCAGTGTGTTACTTTTGCTTTTGGTTTCTTTTGGTACAGAGACTCTGACTCAAGGCCTTTTGAACATTAGTGTATGGCTATTGCTGTATCAACTGAGCTCCCATAGCCCTGTCAAGTATTAGACTTATTATAAACATCTGTGTCTAGGGCTGGGGCAAGGTCTCAGTCAGCTACAGTACATGTTCAAGCATGAGGACCTGAGCTGATCCCTGCACCCACAAAATAAAAATAGAGGCTGAGCATGGTGGCACACACCTTTAATCCCAGCATTTGGGAGGCAAAGGCAGGTGGATCTCTATGAGTTCAAAGCCAGCTCCAGAATAGTGAATAGTTTCTACACAGAGAAACCCTGCCTTGAAAAACCAAAAATTAATTACATAAATAAAAATACAAAACTGCTGATGGGGGTAAGGTAGGACTGGCTGGAGAAATGGTTTAGCTGTCAAGAGCACTGATTGTGCATGTGGTGGTGGCACATGCCTTTCACCCCAGCAGAGGCAGACAGATTTCTGTGAGTTCAAGGCCAGAAGAGCTACACAGTGAGACCCTGTATCAAACAAACAAACCAAGCATGATTGTTTTTCCAGAGGATCCAAGCTAATACTCAGCACCCACATGGTAGCTGACAACCATCTGTAACCAGCTCCAGGGATCCAACTTCCTCTTCCGGCCTAAAGCACCGGGTGTGCACATGGTGCACGGGTATACATGACATGGTACACAGATATACATGCAGGCCAAACTCTTATATAGCTCAGTGGGCTAAGGTGCTGACTGCCAAATCTGATGGTTCCCAGGTTCCCAGAGTCCACTGAGTACAGAAAGAGAAAAAAAATAAAAGTTTAAAATTTATTACCAGCTGAGTAGTGGTGCCACATGCCTTTAATCCCAGAATTCAGGAGGCAGAGGCAGGCCCATCTCTGAGTTTGAGGCCAGCCTGGTCTTCCAAGACATCCAGGGTTACACAGAAAAACCCTGTCTTGGAAAAAGCAAACAAAAAAGGTGCCTACAAACTAAGAATAATTTAGTGCAGTACACATTTTGTGGGTTGTTTGCCTTGGGGGTTAACATGCTAGGGATTGGATCTAGGTCTTCATCTGTGCTAAGTAAATCCTCTACTATCAAGTTACATTCACTGCCCCAATCCACAATCTTCTTTTCTTTTGTTTTCAAAGATTTATTTATTCATTACGTATACAGTGTTCTGTTTGCATGTATGCCCATGGGCCAGAAGAGGGCACCAGATCTCATTACAGATGGTTGTGAGCTACCATGTGGTTGCTGGGAATCGAACTCAGAACCTCTGGAGAAGCAGTTGGTGCTCTTCACCTCTGAGCCATCTCTCCAGCACCCCCAATCCACAATCTTTCAAAAGTAAAGTTTAAGTGTTCTGTGTTCTAGGTATCCCTTTTGAGAATCAAAGTGATGTACTTTACTATTTAGTATTTAGGCCACTGAAAAACAAAAACAAACCAAAAAGAAAATAAAATTTAGGCTACTAACCATATGTGATGGTATATATCTGAGGATGGGAGTTAAAGGCCAGCCGTGGCTGTATTGGGAGATTCTATTTTCTGTTTTCCCTTTTTCTTTGTTTTTTTTGTTGTGTTTTTGTTTGAAACAAGATCTCACTATATTGCTCTGGCTGTCCTGGAACTCACATCTGCTGGTCTACAAAGTGAGTGGATCACAGAAATCTGCCTGCCTCTGTCACCTGAGTTCTAAAATTAAAGGTGTCAACCATTATGCCTGCCTGGGAGATTCTATTTTCAAAAACAAAAAGAAATAAAAGGAGGAGGAGGAGGAGGAACAAAGAGAGAGGAAAGAAATCAGACAGAGAGACAGAGAGAGACATTCATAGCTTATCAAAGATTAGGACTTCAGTTTACTTCTAAGACTAAAGTGTCAATAAAAACTAAACGTTGTTTTGGAATGAACTTATTAGAAAATGGATGGCCTAAAATGTTCCTTAGTGGCCTAAGATGTCAATGTAATTAGGTGTATGAGCATGCCGTGGCAAACAGATCAGAATATGACAGGAACTGGGTCTTTCCTTCCACCCTATGGGTTCTGGGAATCAAACTCAGGTCATCAGGTTTGGCTACAAGAGAGTGTGCCCACCCAGACATCTTGTCAGCCCCAAGTAAATATTTCTTGAGCTGCTGCAGTGAGTCTAGAAAAGCTTCCTGTCCCTTTTTGGTAACTTTGGGTGCAGTTGAACAACTGAGCACGTCAAAAGTAAAGCTCAGAGCTGCCTGGAACTCACAGAGATCCGCCTGCCTCTGCCTCCGGAGTGCTGGGATGAAAGGTGTATGTCACCACCGCCCAGCTAATGTGTAGGTCTTAAATCGCTGTTTTAAAACTGAAAATGAGGGACTGAGGAGATGGCTCAGTGGTTAAGAGAACTGGCTTCCTGCCCTTCCAGAGGACCTGGGCTCAACTCCCAGCACCCACATGGCAACTCATGTAATTGTCTCAAGGGACCCCTCTTGTGGCCTCCTCGAATACTGCACTACAGGCAAAAAATAAAATAAAACCTAAAAATAAGAACTATGCCTTACTTGGTGGTACAGACTTCTAACTCCGGTTACTCAGGAGACTGAGGCAAGAGGATCACTTTTTTTTCCGAGACAGGGTTTCTCTGTGACTTTGGAGCCTGTCCTGGAACTAGCGCTTGTAGACCATGCTGGTATGGAACTCACAGAGATCCGCCTGCCTCTACCTCCTGAGTGCTGGAATTAAAGGCGAGCATGTGCTGCCATACTTGACCTGGTTTTTGTTTTTTAAGACAGGGTCTCATGTAGTTCAGGCTAACCTCCAACTTACTACATAGCTAAGAATTGCCTTGAACTTCAGATTCTCCTGCCTTTATCTACCGGTTACATACCTGTTGGGATTGCAGGTGTGGTAAAGTTGGGGTTTATTAGGGTTCTAATATCAATTTAAGCACAGACATTAGAGATGGGCACTTAAAAGGACATTGCACCCCAGGAGCTCTAGACTTCTCAAGAGCTGGCACTTTAAGTGTCTTAACAATAACCTGAATACAATGATAACAGTAACTTTCAAGCCATGTCTAATATAAAGTCATTTTTTTTTTTTTTTTGGTTTTTCGAGACAGGGTTTCTCTGTGGCTTTAGAGGCTGTCCGGGAACTCACTTTGTAGACCAGGCCTGCCTCTGCCTCCCAAGTGCTGGGATTAAAGGCGTGAGCCACCAACGCCCAGCTATATAAAGTCATTTTCATGATGGGTGTTTGATGTCACTCTGACTGATCATTGCTCTTTATTCTGCAGGACTGTATAAAAAAACTGGTAAACTGGTATTCCTTGGATTGGATAATGCAGGGAAAACAACGTTGCTACACATGCTGAAAGATGACAGGCTTGGCCAGCACGTCCCAACACTACATCCCAGTAAGTATTTTCTTCCATTTGAGTAATGCTGAGTCAAAAGTTCATTTGACTTGGGGTTTTTGATGGATAAAGTGTGAGATTATTCAACCTGTTCCTGAAATAGCTGGGTAAATAGCAATCTCCCTGGTTCCCAGAGCACAAATTAAGATCTCGAAGTAATGCTCAGACATTTTCATCCCTGCACTTTAATCCAGCCTAGGTTACAGAAGAAGAACCTACAGAACCATCAGCAGAAAGAAACAAAGACAGTTATCTAACTGTCACAGTGAAAAGATTGTAAACCAGGCAGATACAGTTTAAAAACAAGTTGCTGGGCAGTGGTGGGAGGCAGAGGAGGCGGAATCTGTGAGTTTGAAAGACCCTTTGTTTCTTTATTACACTTTTTAGTTAGGAGTAGGTGTGTGCATGCTGCAAGGGGAGGTCAGCAAACAAACTGGATGTCAAGTGCTCTCCTTCTACCCTGTGGGCTCTGGGGATCAAATTTAAGTCATTAGGCTTAGTGGCAAGTGCCTTTACCTGTTGAGTGATCTTGCTGGCCCGCTTCTCTCTCTCTGTCTCTCTCTTCCTTTTTTCCTTCCTTCCTTCCTTCCTTCCTTTTAAAGAGATCCTGTGACCAAGGATTTAGAGGAAATATGTACTCAATGAGGGGATAAATGGAAGATAATAAATAAGCTTGTCTGTATAGTCCAGGCTAACCCTGAACTTGCTCTATAGCTAAGGATAGCCTTAAACTTCTGTTCTTCTTGCCTCTACTTCCTAAGTGCTAGGATTACAGTCATGAGCCTCTGTGTCTGGCAGATTTCTGATTGTGTTGTGAAAACATCTTGTTTTTATTTAGCTTCAGAAGAACTCACTATTGCTGGCATGACTTTTACAACTTTTGATCTGGGAGGGCACATCCAAGGTAAGATTCTATTTCTCTTAGTCTCTGTTTTATCTTAATTAGTAACCATGACTACTGTGGTCCAGAGCTTGGAACTGCATGTTCTTCAAGTAAGGAAGAATAAGGTCAAGGGTCATCAGCAGATATACTGGCCTTGAAAGCCAAGAGGGTTTTTAATGGTACTTCTGAGTCACTGGAGTCTGGACTGACTGCTTGTGGTGGTGAGTTATGAAGACAATTCAGCTTCCATTTTCTCTTTGCAGCAGGCTCCTCTCACCTGTTGTCAAAAATCATATTGTGAACCCATGATACTGCCCCCCAAGTCCCCAGAAAACCGTTTCTCATAACACTTGTCATTGCTCCAGCATTCTCTGTGGTCCTTTCTCTCTTGTTTTCCCCTCTGCTGTTGTTCACAAATCCCCATTTGTAAGATGTGACGTCCTCCCTGGAGAAGCTGCCCTAGCTAGGAGTGCTCCAGCTGTACCTGTGTGGGACTTAGTGCTTCTGTGTGATTTCTGCAAGTCCTGAGCCCTAGACTCAACTTCTGTGGACTAATAGCCTGTCCATTTTTTATATTCCAGTAGTTCTTAGCATGTGGGGCCCATGGTACAGCACAGATAGTGACCACTCCAGACCGAGAGGCTTCCTGAATCCTGCTGTTAGGGTATGGTTAGAGATGGTGGGCTTCCTGAACACTGCTGTTAGGGATGGTTAGAGCTGGTGGGCTTCTGGGAGGATGGTATTGGGTTGGGTGCCAGCCCCACAGTGCCAGTGCTCTATAGTAGAGCATGCCACCTCATATGCACTTCATTCCCAGCACCATAAAAATAACAGTAAAATATTTTTTTAAATGATGCAACATGTTGTTGTAAAAGATCTTCAGTGGATGTAGCTAGTGAAAAAGCACAATTGAGACACACATCTATTAATCTCTGGGGTATGAAGATTAGAGAATTAGAATCTAGTGCTGGGGAGGTGGCTCAGTGAGTAAGACTCCTTGCAAACCTGAAAACCTGAGTTCAATTCCCAGAATCCACAGTAAGAGGAGAAAACAGACTCCAAAGGTTATTCTCTAAACTACACAAGCTTGCTCTTGCACACACACACTTGTACTCACAGACACATCATAAATAATAATAATAAATAAAATAAAACTCAAAATTTAATGAGGTTTACCTGAAATTTCATTTCTACAATGTATTCCAGATGGACTATAAAGCTCAAGTCAGGGAAGAGAGTCATTTCCCATGGGGTCCTCTGAAAGTTGCTTTCTCAAGGCTGGAGAGTGTAGAGTACTGCCTGCTCTTGCAGAGGACCTAGGTTTGGTTCCCAGCACCCACATGGCTGCTGACAACTGTCCTTACTCCAGTTCCAGGGGATCTGGTGCCCTCTTCTGGCCTCCACAAGAACCAGGCACACAGCATACAGACATGCAGGCAATACACTCATACACATAAAATAAAAACAAGAAAGTCTTTTTAAAAATTAAAAATTGAGCCAGACAGTAGTGGCACACACCTTTAGTCCCAGCACTCAGGAGGCTGAGGTAGGCAGATCTCTGTGAGTTCAAGGCCAGCCTGGTCTACAAAACAAGTTGCAGGATAGCCAAGACTACACAGAGAGAGAAACAAACAAATAAATATCATTTTTTAAAAAAGATTTATTTATTTATTATGTATACAGTGTTCTCAACGCATGAATCCTTACAGGCCAGAAGAGGGCGCCAGATCTCATTATGAATGGTTGTGAGCCATCATGTGGTTGCTGGGAATTGAACTCAGGACCTCTGGAAAAGCAACCAGTGCTCTTAACCTCTGAGCCATCTCTCCAGCCCCCTAAATATCATTTTTTTAAAGAAACCTTTAATGGAAAAAATTACCCTCATGTTTTCCTACACTTTAGCTAATTAATTTCTTAATAATAAATTATAAAGAAATACCTTTGATAGATATGTAATGTTACTACTTATTAAAGATTAAGGAAAATTTGCATGCTAATGAGATGGCTATACTTACTTATTTTTATATAAAGAGTTAAATCCTAGCTGAATATTTTCTACAGTGAGACAGAGAATCTTTAGCATTTTCAAACTCTTTTTTTTTTTTTTTTTTTTTTTTTGGTTTTTACGAGACAGGGTTTCTCTGTATTGTTTTGGAGGCTGTCGGTCCAGCCCGGCCTCGAACTCACAGAGATCCGCCTGCCTCTGCCTCCCAAGTGCTGGGATTAAAGGCGTGCGCCCAGCCAAACCCTTTTTTTTTAAGATTTATTTTTTTATGTGTATGAGTGCTATGCATATACGTCTGTGCATCACATGTGTGCCTGGTGCCTGTCTAGCCCCTGGAATTGGAGTTACAGATGGTTGGGGACCACCATGGGGGTGCTGGGAATTCAACTCAGGTCCTCTGAAAGAGTAATAAGTGCTCTTAACCACTGAGCCATCTTTCCGACTTTGATGTTTTGATTATATAGACATAGTACAAAATGGCAAAAGTATATTCAGGGCCATTTTAGAAACTGTTGGAAATTCTATCCTAATCCCAAGCTAGAATTATTTAATGATTTCCCCCCCTCCTTTTATGGAGCTGAAGTCAGCAAATTAATCAGCAGTTTTTATAATGAAACATTCAAAAACAATACAATCCAAAGTTATATTAATTTGATACTTACTGAGGAATGATGGTAGGAAAATATTGAAAGTCTTTTTTTTTGTAATTAAACCATTATGTTTCTATAAGAGCAGAAAACTTTCTGTATAGCTGAAATACTGCAACTCCTAACACAGAGAAGTCTGAACTCTGAACTGAGGTGTTGGAGGCAGTGTTGGTTAGAGCTGTAGTGTGACGCATGCCTAGTGCATGTGTATGTTGTAAGAACCAAGGCTGCAGTGAAGTCAGGGTCTGCCACATGCACATGGGCCAGCAGTGCCAGAAACACCCCGGAATCAAGACTCCCTGGTTTTCGAGGTCACTTGTGGTTGATGGGCATTCAGATTCTTGACCCACAGCTTAAGAAGCTGAGGTATGGGCTGTAAAGATGGCCTAGTGGTTAAGAGCACTGACTGCTCCTCCTGAGGACCTGGGTTCAAATCCCAGCCCCCAGATGATGCCAAACAACTATGTATAACTCCAGTCTCAGGGGATCTGATGACCTTTTCTGCCCCCCTCTGTGGGCAATGCATGCATGTAGTAGTCAGATACATATACTCAAAATTTTTAAAATTTAAAAACTGGGATATAATGTACATGTACCAGGAATTCCTTAGAAAGTAGATAGAAAACAATAAGTGAAATAGTGGATCTCAGTTTTCCCAGTCTGATGAAAATGGAAACTGGGGGCTGGAGGGACAGCTCAGTGGTTGAGAACATTTGTTGCTCTTGCAGAAGACCTCCATTTGATTCCTAGCAGTCACATGGTGACTCACAGCCACCCCATTTCCAGTTCCAGGGAATCCACTTCCTTCTGTTCTCCTTGACTATCAAGCACATAAAATAAATCTAAGAAGACTGTCACCTCTCAGGTGTAAAGAACTCAGTGAGCTCCAAGCTTTGTGATGCAGGCAGCACTAAGCCCCACAGAAATTAAAGTACTCTGAGCCAGCGACTGGGAGAAGAGCCCCTAGAGGAGAAAAGACATGTAACCCACAGAACGCAGATAGGAGGGGCAGCACATCAGGCATCGAGGTGGCTCAGCAGATTGGGTGTTTGTGCCGAGTCGATGACCAGAGTTCACTTCCTCAAGATCCTCACAGTATAAGGAAAGAATAGACTCCCCACAATTGTTTTCTGGCCATATAGTGGTGACCTATTGATCCCAGTACTCTGGAGGCAGAAGCAGGTGGATCTCTGTGAGTTCGAGGCCAGCCTGGTCTACAAAGTGAGTTCCAGGACAGCCTCCAAAGCCACAGAGAAACCCTGTCTCGAAAAACCAAAAAAAAAGAAAAAGAAAAAGAAAACAAAACAAAAATTCTTTTCTGACCTTCACACATTTACTACGGCATGACTACTACTCCTATACACTACTCTCACACACAGAAAATAATAAATGTAAAAAGATAAACCACATTTATCATCAGAAACAAGGTAAACATGAAGACAGTGAAGAAATGTTTCAAATACTGAAAGAAAAACTTTTGTTTAGATTTACTTATTTTGAGTGTTTTACATGCGTGTTGGTGCACCAGATAAATGCCTGGTTCCCTTAGGGGTCCAAAGAGGGCATCGATTCCCTGGAACTAGAGTTACAGATGGTTGTGAACCACCCTGTGGGTGCTGGGAACTGAACCCTGATCCTCTAGAAGAGCATCTCTCTTAACCACTGAGCAATCTCTCTAACCCCCATGAAAATGTTCTTAGAGTAAATATGAAATGTCCTTACAACGTTATCTGTTGAACATTCATTCCCTGGATGGTGGCACTCTTTTGGCATATTCTCATTAGTTAAATTTTTCTGTTTTAAATACAACAATTTGTAACTTAGCCAAGCCTGTACCCAGTACTAACATCCTTCTGACCTTGGCTTCATATTTATCACTAGCTAAAACCTGAGAAACTAGAAATGTCAAAAAAAGTAATACCATGCTCACACGCATGCATGCATGTGCATGCACACGCACACACATGTATATAGTTTATATTGCTTTATTTTGGTTAATGGAAGTTAGCAGTGGTTCTCTAGTGAACCGAGTGAGAGTCACTGTGTCTGTGAATGTACACCATGTGTGTGCAGTGCCTATGGGAGCAGAGCAGGGTATTGGATTCTCTGGAACTGGAGTTGCTAGTGGTTGTGAGCCACCCTATATGGGTTTCAGGAACCAAACTAGGGTCCTCTGGGAGAACAGGAAGCACTCTTAAGCACCCAGCCATTTTCCTGCTCCTATTTACTTTCTTTTTAAAGATGTATTTATTTATGTGCTTTATGCATGTGGATGTTTTGTCCATATGTATATTTGCACGTCAGAAGAGGGAATCAGACTACAGTTATAGATGGTTGTGAGCCACAGTATGGGTGCTGGGAATTGAACCCCGGGTTCTCTGGAAGAGCACTCTGTGCTCTTAACCACTGAGCTATCTCTTCAGTTCCCTAATTCAGTTTCTTTCTTTTTTTTTTTTTTTTTTTTTTTGGTTTTTCGAGACAGAGTTTCTCTGTATCATTTTGGAGTCTGTCCTGAAACTCGCTCTGTAGACCAGGTTGGCCTCTAACTCACAGAGATCTGCCTGCCTCTGCTGGGATTAAAGGCAGGCGCCACCAACACCCGGCTCCTATTTCAGTTTCTTAATGGGAGGAAAGTTAAGGACTGGATTTACCCATGATCAAGGAAAGTCTGAAATTTGTTTTGGTTTTCTGGGGAAATTTTGGTACCAGAATCTTTCACAAAACAGGCAGTTGACTACACAATGAAACAGCAGCCAAAGGGATGCCTCAGTACTCTTGAAATCTTACTGGATTCACCATCAACCATCTGACAGGCTTGACCAACACATAAATCCTAACTCCTGATTGTTTTTGTTAGCTCGAAGAGTATGGAAAAACTACCTTCCTGCTATCAATGGCATTGTATTTCTTGTGGATTGTGCAGACCATGAAAGGCTGTTAGAATCAAAAGAAGAACTTGATGTAAGTTGAATAATGAAAACTAAAACAACTCTCTGTGGGCAGCCTGAAGGAATCGGTGCAGCCTGAGCTGCCAGAACAGCTTTCCTGCAGTGTCTGAGCTAACCCCAGCAGTCTGGTGGGCTTGGTGGTGGTTTTCACTGATGGTGACTCTGTTTAGAGTGGAGTAGCTCAAACTAGTGAGGAAAACTCGGAGCTCACGTTCTCCAGAGTGTGCCCTGCATGTGTGTGCACGCCTGCTCATTCCCGAAACCAGTTGATCAGGATCCCAGGATAGTTCTTCGGCAACTATCCAGCCAGCTTTGTGACCGCCTGCAGAAGGCAGTAGGTGCATGTTCTCACCCTCTGCACCCTCTCTAGGTCAGGTACTCGTAAAAAGGCTCAGCAGTTTCCAGCAAGACAGAACTCAGTCTGAGACCACAGAGTAAGGAGGTCCGTGATCTGACTGAAGGTTAACCCTGACCCTAAGTAGTCACTGCTGATCCTTCTCAAGCTTCCATGAAGCTAGTTGTCTAAGATGGGACCAGGTTGCCCCACCTCCAAGGTGTCTACACTCTCTTAGTGATTTGTATAGTACACATCTCCAGAGAACGGTAGGGAGATAGGAGAATCTAGCCTACAGTTTCTTAGTGCTCACTATCGTCTCAAAATAAGCTTTTTAGATAGCTTTAAATCAACTTGTCTTTGCTGTTATTTGCTTTGTTTCAGTCACTAATGACAGATGAAACCATTGCCAATGTGCCTATATTAATTCTTGGAAATAAGATTGACAGACCCGAAGCCATCAGTGAAGAGAGGTTACGAGAAATGTTTGGCTTATATGGGCAGACAACAGGAAAGGTAAAAACCTTTTATTTTTATTTTATTTTATTATCTGTTTGCTTGCTTATTTTTGAGACAGGGTCTCACCATGTAGCCTTAGCTGTCCTGGAATTTATTATGTAGACTGTACTGGCCTCAAACTCAAGAAATCCACCTGCCTCTGCCTCCCAAGTGCTGGGATTAAAGGTGTGTGCTACCATATCCAACTAAGAAAGGTAATAAAAAACTTTAAAGGGTGATTTGTTTGCATTTTTGGTTTTGAACAGGGCCTCAGAATGTAGTCCTGGCTAGCATTAAAGAGCTCACTGCTAAGACACTTGATTCTCCTGCCTTTACCTCACAAGGACTGAGGTCATAGGCATGCACCAGTACGCCTACCTTTGACCAATGTGAACATTAGTTCCGCAGTAGAAGCATCTTAAGTTACTATGTACAACTACACACGCTCATTGTTTTCCTTAAAGAAAACCTAATTGTCTGTGCATGGTGATGCACTCCTTTAGTCCCAGCACTCGGGAGGCAGAGAGCAGGCGGATCTCTGTGAGTTCAAAGCTTGGTCTATAAAGAGAGCTCCTATTTCTTCATTAATTTTTATTTTATGTGCATTGGTATTTTGCCTTCATGTATGTCTGTGTTAGTGTCTAATCCGCTGGAACTGGAGTTACAGACAGTTGTGAGGTGCCATGTGGGTGGATTTGTCGAGGCATGGTATGGGGCATGTTAGTACTGAAAAGTTCCAGAAAGCCACAGAACACAGTGGTCCATGTCTGAATACCAATACTTGGGAAGCTGAGGCAAGAGGATCACAGGTTTAACTACCCTGGGTGCTACATAGTGAGACTGTCTCAACAAACCAGTAAGAAAAAAATATTCCCAGACAAACCATGCATCGAACCTCATGATTTATAAACAAAACCTCCTTACTTCACACATGCTCTTTCAGGGCAAAGAGCTACTGCAGCAGAGGAAGGGACTCAGAGCTTTACTGCTGTGGACAGCCTAGCCCTCTGTGCCATACCAGTCTTAGGCAATGGCCTCACTGTAGCCAAGGCAGGCCTTGAACTTTGATCCTCTTGAGTATTATGATGACATGGGTATGCCACCACCTGGAAGAATGCTGTCTTAAATGTCAGGAAAGAGAATTTGGACTTTTTTTTTTTTCTGTTTTGATTTTTGAGACAAGGTCTCACTTTCCAGCCTAGGCTGCCCCGGAGCTTGAGATCCTCCAGCCTCAGGCTCCAGGGTGCTAGAAACACAGCGTGCCTCAGCGCTTGGATGATTATTTTATTCCTTTGTACCTCCCAAGCTCATGTCTTTCCCACTCATTGACCAAATTGTCACAGTAGAGTAAGAAAAGGCTTGGTGTGTAAGGGGACTTGGATTCTAAGCAACCATGGCTTTTTCATTTACATACCCTTTGTTCTGAAGTGGAATCTGCAGTGTGCTGGGAGTAGAACTTGCATTCTGTGAGAGCAACCCCGACCTAGCAGCTCTCTTCTCTTCCAGGGCAGTGTGTCGCTGAAGGAGCTCAATGCCAGACCCCTGGAAGTGTTCATGTGCAGTGTGCTGAAAAGACAAGGCTATGGAGAAGGCTTCCGCTGGATGGCACAGTACATCGATTAGCAGCCGTCCTGCCCACTCACACCAGGCCTCCGAGATCCATCCCCAACACGCATAACTTGAATTCAATAGACTTTTGTTGGTTTCAGAATAGGTGTTTTTTAGATTATTAATATATCTACCTGAGTGGGAATTGCAAACTGATTCAAGTTTGAATATCACAATGTTAGCTTTCTAATTCCATACAGATAGTTTTACAGTTTACAGCCCTACATCGACCCGGTCACCGTTTATAAAGATCAGCTTCCCAGCGGTACATTTGAAGCACTTTTTAACGATGTGAAACTACAAATATAAACCATATTTAAAAGCTCATCATGTGAAACTTTTATGTACTTTTTGGAAATAGTTTTTCAATTTTAGATTGTCCGCCTACCTTGTGTACAGTTAAAATCCACTTATCAGTGATTGCATGATGCCTTACTGTTTTCAGGACTACTTTTTCTTATGCAAAAGTCATGCAATAAAACAAACTACAACGTTTGGCTCTTTGTTGGGCTCTTTGTTGGGCAACTATTTCATTTGGGTGTGTCATATGTGACTAGTGTGCTCTGAAAATGGTCTAATATTACATATACGAGAGGATGGTTGATGATCAAGGTGGTTCCTTCAGAATATTAGGATGGTGCTGGGGGGCTAGAGAGATGGCTCAGGAGTTAAGAGCACTGCCTGTTCTTCCAGAGGTCCTGAGTTCAATTCCCAGGAACCACATGGTGGCTCACACCATCTATTATGAGATCTGGTGCCCTCTTCTGGCATGCAGACATACATCCAGGCAGAAAAAAAAGATTTATTTATTATGTACACAGTGTTCTGTCTACATGTATCCCTGCAGGCCAGATAATAAATCTTAAAAAAAAAAAATGCTGAAACCCCTGGAGGCCTTGAACTTACCACACAACAGATGGAGTTCAGAGTACCAGACTCCAAGATTCTGAATTCTCCATTTTCTTTACCAGTCACTCAGCCTGCCATTACTACCAAAGCTTCAGTCTGCAGCCTATCCTGTCCTGCAATCTCTTCCGCCCCATGCTAGTCATCTGTTGCTGAGTTTAGCAACTCTTTGAATTCAGTGGTTCTCTGACAAGTGACCTGGCTGTCCACATTGAGTCACTCTCAGAGCTCCTTACATGGAATGGGACTTTCAGAAGGAAGCAGCCCAGCTTAGAGACCCGCACGTCTGGGGAAAGCGGCAGCTTGTCAGGTGGGATTCTGCATTAGGCATGCTTTATTTCCTGGGAGGAGGAAAACGAAAGCTTGTTTGGGGCCATCTTTATCTCACTGGAGCTCAGCTTGCCCAGCTCAAATAGCACAGAGCACCCTCCCTGTCAGCCTCTCTGCTGATGCAGCAATCCAAATCGGACCAAATCAAACCGAATTAGAAAAGGCCCAGGTTTATGGGTTAAAAGGCACCCAGGTGATATTCCAGGCCCTCAGAGATGGGGAAGAGAGACCAAAACCAAAACCACACACATCTGTTTTATAGTGCCCTTTAGGAGTGCTCTTGAGCATCTCTGAGGGAGGAGTCCTGTTTGGCAGGCTTTTAGAGATGAGGCAGGGTTTGGGGAGAGAGATGGAAGAGAGGGATTGAGGTGGAACTTTCATCAGAATATTCCAGACTCTTTGGGTATACGGATACAGGGGTTGGGGTGAAGCTTCCACCAGAACACCCACCACTTGGGAGGCAGAAGCAGTCAGATCTCTGAGTTTAGGGTCAGCCTGGTCTACAGAGTTCCAGGACAACAGCACAGCAAAAACCAGTCTCAAAAAACAAAACAGATAGAAAATGGAGACCTGGCGTTACCTCCCAGAGAGATAGCAATGATAACCAGAGGGCTCGGTGTGAATATGGAGTGTTATCTGTTATGGGTGCCACCATTTTTGTTCATACCAAATAGTTACTTTAACTAGGGTGGCTGCCAAGTCACATGGCTGCTTCCATCTTGGTGAGGTTACCAGCCAACGTGGCTGCCAAACGCGTGGTTACTGAAAACTTTTGAACTGTGACCTGTGACCTATAAAGTGTCTGGGTCATGGATAGATTCACAGTCAACCCCACCCACCCAACACACACACACACACTCACATTTGAAATTAAACTAAATGTACAAAATAACATAACAACCGATGTGACTCTCTTTACTATGGTACTCTAGTGGGGGTGGGGGTTCCCAGCTCAGCAGAGTGCACCTGGAGAAACAGCTCCCTGAGACTTGCCCCTTCCATCTCTCCTGCCTGTTTGCTGTAAGCAGCCTGTTGTATGCAGGGAATGGATGGGGAGTGGTTCTACTCCCTCTCTCATGGTTTATGTAATCTTGAAAAATATTTTATTACTTTATGTATATGCACTTGAGTGAAAGTGCCTGCAGAGACCAGAGGCATTGGATTCCTCTAGAACTGTAGTTGCAGGTAGTTGTGAGCTACCCAACGTGGGTCCTAAAAATTGAATTCATGTCCTCTGGAAGAGCAGTATGTATCCGTAACTACTAAGCCATCAATCACTTCAGCCAGTTTATGTAGCAGGCTTTCTTAGACCAGCAGCCTCCAAATAATGTCACAGACATTTATTATTAATTTAAATGCCTGGCCTTACCTTAAGCTTGTTTTCTTGTTTTTAGCTAGCTTTTATTTTATAACTTAATCAACCCATTTCTATTGGTCTATGTGCTGCCCGAGGCTTGTTTACCTCAGCTACATAATGTCTAACCTGCTTTCCTGCTTCCTCTGTATCTGGCTGGATGGCTCCCCTTTTCTCTCTGCCCACTAGCCTTGCCTATCTCTCCTCTGCCTAGCTACTGGCTGTTCAGCTTTTTATTAGACCAATCAGGTGCCTTAGGCAGGCAAAGTGAAGCAGCACCACATCAGTGCATAGTTAAACAGTTATTCTGCAACACAAATGTAACACATCTTTACTTAGTTAAGTATTCTATTCCACAACAAGTTTATGTTTCCTTTTCAACAAATGATGTGTAGAATCGGAAAACTCAAAACCTACTATTCTCTAGAAAGAGTAAAAAAGCTACCCCCAAGCCAAGCAGTGGTGGTGCACATCTTTAATCCCAGCACTCCAGAGGCAGAGGCAGGTGAATCTCTGTGAGTTCAAGGCCAGCCTGGTCTACAGAACGAGTTCCAGAACAGTCAGGGTTGTTACACAGAGAAGCCCTGTCTGAAAAAAAAAAAAAAACAAAAAACAAAACCAAAAAGCTGCCCCCCCAGCTGGGCCAAAGGATCAATGCCAGAAAGTGAAGCCTAAGACACTACAGATTTTACCAAGGAGACTGGACAATTTTTATCAGGCCCTCTTAGAAAAGATTAAAGACAGCTGCGAAAAAAGATTGTTTTTGTTTTGCAATTGGCCCCAGATATTAAATTAAAAATAAAAGACTTAAAAAAAGAAAGAAGGCCTTGAGGGTATGACTAGGTCCCAGCTGTTAAAAATAGTTTTAAAAAAAGTCTACAATAACCAAGACTAGAAAGAGGAATTGTAAAGTCCAGTAGAAAACCCTGGTGTCGCCGGGCAGTGGTGGCGCACGCCTTTAATCCCAGCACTCGGGAGGCAGAGGCAGGCGGATCTCTGTGAGTTCGAGACCAGGCTGGACCGATAGCCTCCGAAACAATACAGAGAAACCCTGTCTTGTAAAAACCAAAAAAAAAAAAAAAAAGAAAGAAAACCCTGGTGTCCTCCCAGCCCTGGGTCTCCTGGACACCACCACCCCTTCCACCTATATATAGATGAGGCTGGGAATCTCAAAATGAATCCTCACTCAGTCTCTGGGGCTTTGGAAGTGGCTGATGGCATATCCAAGATGCTTGACCAGTCTCAGTTGGGTGGCCAGTGTGTATCCCAGCAGTAGCCACCATGGCTTTTCTGGTGAGGGAGGCTAATAAAGCTGACTCTGGGACAGGAACTAATGCAGAAATATTAAACTACACAAAATAGGGGTGTCCTATGATATTTTATTGAGGAAGAGATCACGTATGTGAGAAGCCAAGAAAGCCGAGAACCAAAGGTCTGCACACTGCTCTCCAGGCTGGAACCAGAACCCAAGAGAAAGAGTCTTTTTATCCCCCCCCCCCCCCGTACGTTCTACTTACCTGTGAACACACCCAAACGGGCGTGGTCAGCGCTATGGGTACACAGACCTCTCCCTACAAGGAATTGTTCCTGACTGCCCCACAGTTGGTTTATGCCATCCTATGGGGCATTCTGGAAAGATGACGTCAAACACACTGGTGACACATTACCAAGCCCTGTACCCAGTTCTGCAAAACATCAGCCTTCAGCCCTGCTAGCCTGTTACCAGGTGATGATCCTGCAGAACCTCTGTGGGACTGCCTTGAGGTGATGAGCCTGGCCCAACCTGACTGACGCCCTGTTGCAGAAGGCGGATGAGGTACTGATACCGAGGGGAGCAGTTTTGTCCAGAATGGAATCAGGTACAATGGGGCTGCAGTGGAAATCCAGAATAGAACTGTTTGGTTGCAATCACTCAACCAAGGGATCTCAGCTCAGTGAGCCAAGCTTCTAGCACTAACTCGGACACTGTACTGGGGAAGAGACAAGTCTGTCACTACATACAGTAATAGTCTACCTTTACCACAGCCCACATACTGCCGTTACCACAATCCATATACATGGGGCTCTGTATCAAGAAAGAGGGATCCTCACCTCCACCAAGATGATCAAAGACAAAGAGGACATTGTGACAGTTAGAATCCATCTAGCTACACAAGAAGGTACCCATTGTCCATTGCAACCGACACTAAAACAGAGATTCCCTCCAGATTTTGGTTGACATTGCCAGAAAGTAACCTGCTTTAATGCCCAGACTATACAGTGGAGGAGACTGACTTGGCCAAGCAAGAGGGTGCCAGACAAGATGAAAAGATCTGGGAGATGTTGCCAGACAAAAGGCCTGTACTTCTAATAACTCTTGGAAGTCAACTAGTAATGGAGCATCACCAAGTCACTCATCTAGGGGAGTCCCCAAAACTTCAGAGTTCCTCAGACTCTACTGTATCCCCAGCCAGAGTGTTCTCTAGATGGGGAAATGCTTCCTACTATAAAGTGGCTTGCTCTTAAACCTTCTATCCCACCCTCTGATCTCCAGGCAAGCTTTATTTGTCAGAACACAAACAAAATATCACACAGCTCTCAGGTGAATGAAGTCAGGTATTTTTTTAATGATACTAGTGTGTAACTGAACGCAGAACATCCTGGTAAGTACTGGTAAATGTCTTAATGTTGCACTCATTTGAACTCTCAGTGCTGTAGAATTGAGGTCCAGTGTGTACTCTAAGGACAGTGTGTCTAGAGAGTCCAGCATGACTTTAGACATTTCTGTGTGCCTTTGTATTGTTACAAAGAACAGTTAGCTGTTGCATGTTCTTGTGTTAATTTGATCATGATTTATTTTGTTTTGTTTTGTGTTTTTGAGACAGGGTTTCTCTGTGTAACAGCCCTTGCTGTCCTGGAACTCCCTCTGTAGACTAAGCTGGCTCTGAATTCACAGAGATCCGTCTGCCTCTGCCCATCCCTCCCCCAATAAGTGCTGAGACTAAAGGTGGGCATCATCACCACTACTTTTCTGTTTATCACTCCCTATGCATTTGATGTCAGGAACAGGAAACTAAAATGCTGACTTGACCTTGGAAGGATTCTAGTGTTGATGTATTTTGTTTTGTCTTGGCAAGAACAGTGAACCCAGGAATCTGAGAACACAAGGTAAGCACTCTGCCACTGAGTCACACCCCCAGGGTCGGCTCTGTTTTTATCACCCAGCTCTAATTTTTATTTTCCTCGTAGTTTTAAAATTACATGACTGGGGCTAGAAAGATGGCCCAGGGATTGAGAGCACTTGGCACGATTGCGGTGGACTAGTGTTCAGTTCCCAGCCCTCATGCCTGGCAACATACAAACACACCTGTAACTCCAACTCCAGGGGATCTTACGCCTTCTTCTGGCTTCCTTGGCCACCAACCCACAAGTGTACATATAGACACACACATAACATAAAAAAATAAAATAAAAATCTTAAATTACAAAAACAGTATATTTTATGCATTTTTTGTTTGTTTGCTTGCTTGTTTTTTGAGGCAGAGTTTCTCTGTGTAGCCCTGGCTGTCCTGGAACTCACTTTGTAGACAAGGCTGCTTTCAAACTCACAGAGATTCACCTGCCTCTGCCTCCTCAGTGCTAGTATTAAAGGCATGCACCCTCTGGCCTGTCTTGCTGTTGAAGTCAGTGTCTTTCACAGTTCTGCAGTGCACTGATTAGGCTAACTGCCTGGTCAGCGAGCTGTGTTCACCACACTTGGATACTTAAGTGGGTTCTGAGCATCAAACCCAGGTCCTTTTGCTTGCATGGCAAGCACTTTACCAGCTGACCCATTTCCTCAGCCACCAATGATTCTCTAGCATGTACAGAAGTTCCTGACAGTTCTTTTAAAGCTATCACTATATCTCTCTTACCCTCCTGCAGGGTCCATAGTTCAGTTCCCAGTACCTACATGGCAGTACACAACCATCTGTAACTGCAGTCCCAGGAGATTTGATGCCCTCTTCTGACCTCCCTGGGCACCAGACATATATGTGATATACATACAAATAAAACACGGATAAAATAAGATTTAAAAAATTAAATGTCACAATGGCTTCAGTGATGACCATTGGGCACTTGTTACAAATAGGCAGATAACTTTGCAAAAATAAAATTTAATTTTTTTTTCTTATTGGCTCCTGGGGGTTGGGCTAATGGAGAACAGATTTCCTCTACTGAAAAGAATTTGCTTGATGGCCTGGAGAGATGGCTCAGCAGTTAAAAGCACTTGATTGTTCTTCTATAGGACCTAGGTTCAATTCCCACATGGCAGCTCACCACTGTCCGTATCTCCAGTCCCAGTTGGATTTAACACTCTCTTCTTGCCTCCACAGGCATTGTGTGCATAGGAAGCATAGACATACATGCAAGCAAAACACCCACACACATAAAAATAATAAACAATTTTTTTTCAGTTTTTCGAGACAGGGTTTCTTGTGTAGCCCTGGCTGTTCTGGAACTTGCTCTGTAGATCAGGCTACTCTAGAACTAATAAAGATCATCCTGCCTCTTGAGTGCTGAGACTAAAGTCTGGCGCAACCACCACCAGGCTTTATTAAACTTTCTTTAGTTCAAGAAAGCAGTCTATAGAGCTGGGCAATGGCTCAGTCGATAAACCACTTACCATACAAGCATGAGGGCCTGAGGCAAACCCCCAGAACCCATGTAAGAACAGGCAGTAACAGGATACTTCTGTGATGCCAACACTCCACCAATGGAGAGATGGGAGAATCCATGGAAGCCTGAGGACCAGTTGGCCTGGCATATGCAGCAGGGAACAAGAAACATTTCTCAAGCAAGATAGAATTTGATAAAGCCCAGCATCCAAGCTACTGACTTTTTTTTTTTTTGGAGACAGGGTTTCTCTATGTAGCCCTGGTTGGCTTGGAACTCACTCTGTAGACCAGGCAGGACTCAAACTCACAGAGATCCACCTGCCTCTGCCTCCCAAGAGCTGTTGACTTCCAGGTGTGCACTGTGGCATGTGCTCCCTTTCCGCTCAACACAGGAAAGCAGTTTAATATAGCTGGTCTGTGGTGGCGCACACCTTTAATCCCAGCACCCAGGAGGCAGAAGCAGGTGGATCTTCGAGTTCCAGGACAGCCAGGGCAACACAGAGAAACTCTGTCTTGAAAAAACAAAAAAGAAAAACAAGGTTTAATATGAAACTCAGTGAGATTGCAGTCCTACTTCATCTGGTACTGGCCACACAGCAGAAAGCCAGAAGACACAAACATGGCCAAGTACTGGCACCCCTTCCAGGTCTCATTTAGATCTTGGGTTTTCACTGCACCCAACTAGACTTTAAGTTTGAGGTGGTGTCTGGTCCCATTTCCTGATTAGGAAGCTAGACAAGCTTGGTTGCAGTCTAGAGAAAAGCAAGTTTAGGGCCTTCGCTACTGAGGGGGGCAGGGAACCCTCAGTAAGTCAAGGCAGGAGAGTTCTAGCTCATTCTGGCTGTACAGAATCTAATGGGCACTGCTCTGCGGATAAAACCCTGTGACTCAAGGACCCAGCTCAACAGCTCCCGAAGGAAGCCAGCTGGGGCTGCTTCCCTTCCCGAGTGCCTGACAGCAGATGGCAGGGCATGGAGCTATTTACAGAACAGCCTCGGAGTTTCGCTCCACCCCAGCTTCTATTTGGGGCCAGGCTGAGAATCAACAGAACCCTTGCATCATCTGGCATCAGGTAGCCGCGGAGGCCCCCTTGGAGTCTCTGTCAGTCGTGATTACCTGGGGCTAGGCAGCCTTTGATGTAATTATCCTTAGTATCATGCTGGGCAAAATCAGGACAGGGCACCTCCTTGTGGGAGGTCTGTCCGTCAGATTCTCTCTTTCTCAAACACTTACATGAAGGCAAACTGTAATTGTTACCAGGTATTTAACCAAGTGTGTGGAGTCGGGCTTAGGCCCTTGGACTCTATTTCTTTCTGTTTCCCTCTGATAGTCATTCAAGAGGCGTTAGTTCCTATAAATTGTCAGCTGAGGGCTACCATGGTGGCATAAGCCTGTAATCCCAACATTCAAGAGACTGGGGTAGATGGATTGCCATCAGTTTGAGGCCAGCTTGGGCTATATAGTGAAGCCTTGTTCAAAAAATAAATGGTTGGGGCTGGAGAGAAGAATCAGCAGTTAAGAGCATTAGCTGCTCTTCAGAGGTCCTGAGTTCAATTCCCAGCAACCATATGGTGGCTCACAACCATCTATAGTGGGATCTGATACCCTTTTCTGGCATAAAGTTGTACATGCAGATAGAGCGCTCATATACATAAAATAAATGAATCTTAAAAAACGGGCATGAGGGCTGGAGAGATGGCTCAGAGGTTAAGAGCACTGACTGCTCTTCCAGAGGTCTTGAGTTCAATTCCCAGCAACCACATGGTGGCTGACAACCATCTACAATTCAATCTGGTGTATATGTAATAAATAAATAAATCTTTAAAAAAAAGATTAAAAAAAAAAACGGGCATGAGGGCCTGGCATTGGTGGCACATGCCTTTAATCCCAGCACTCAGGAGGCAGAGGCAGGTGGATCTCTGTGAGTTCGAGGCCAAGCTGGACCGGCAGCCTCCAAAACAATACAGAGAAACCCTGTCTCATAAAACCAAAATAATAATAATAATAATAATTCTTTAGCTGGGCATTGGTGGTGCATGCCTTTATTTCCAGCAGAGGCAGACAGATCTCTGTGAGTTCGAGGCCAGCCTGGTCTACAGAGCAAGTTCCAGGACAACCTCCAAAACAATACAGAGAAACCCTGTCTCGAAAAACCAAAAAAAAAAAAAAAAAAAAAAAAATCCAGCTGCTGGAGCCGGGTGTTGGTGGCGCACGACATTTACAGTTTCCTGTTGTGTAACCTCCCTCCTTAGAAAGTTGTAAGAAAGTTAGGCGAGGTAGCATGCGCCCTTAGTCCCATCACTCAGGAGGCAGAGGTAGGCAGCTCTCTGAGTTCCAGGCCAGCCTGGTCTACAGAACAAGTTCCATGGCAGCCAAGGATACACAGAGAAACTCTGTCACAAAAAAAGAGGAAGAAAGAAAGTACATAAGAGCCCCCCACACCTGTCAGGTTGGCTCTGATTTACTTTCTTCAGAGCCCTCTGTTTGTCTATGGCATTAAGTACTTTTTCTGACCTCCAGAAACAATCTCTGTCTCCGTGTCCTGTATCATATCTGTGAGAGAATTTTCACCAGGGGTTGGGGGTAGAGACTAGGAATAGTCTATCCTGGTCCTCATTAGGTCCCATACATAGACAAGCCAAAGTTTGATTCCACCAAAATTCACCCTAGGGAGCCACTGAGTTTACTAGGGTTACCAGAGTAAGGGTGAGGGGTCGCAAAGGAGTATGGGTGTCCCCGGGCTGTGGCATTACAACATGTGCACCCAAATGGCTTCTGTGGTTGTAGAGAAGGAAGTTTCTTCTTTCAGGGCTCCCAGAAGACCCAAGCCATTAGGAAAGAAGGAGTACCTGGATAGTCAGGTGAGGGTCCCATGAGCCTCCCTACCCCCTCCTTCTATGAGGGAACTCAACAGTCAACAAACCTGATCTTTTTTTTAAACACAGACTTTTTTTAACGATATTATATATAGTGTTCTGCCTGCATGTATGCTTGCACACCAGACGAGGGCACCAGATCTCATTACAGATGGTTGTGAGCCACCACGTTGTTGCTGGGAATTGAACTCAGGACCTCTAGAAGAGCAGCAGGTGCTCTTAATCTCTGAGACATCTCTCCAGCCCTTAACATAGACTTTTAAAAGTTCTTTCTTTCCTTCTCTTTTTTTTTTTTTTTTTTGTGATGATCTTTCACAAGGAGACCCGTCTGCATGTCTGAAGATGACAGCAGTTTGTCTTGGGGGACAGTCCAGTACAACAGTATCCAAGACCTTTCAGGAGGCAGGAAGACATTTCTTCAGCAAGGAGTGGGCAGACCTGTTGTGGCTGGAGGCAGGAGTCTTTGCAGCCCGATATCCCAAACAAACACCAGCACCAACTAGCCTCTCAGATTCTGGAAATAGCACCAGGCGGTACCCACCGGTGAGGGGAGGGTTTTGGCAAGCTACTTTTCTCCCTTGCTTTCCCTTGCACAACTCTAGCTGACCTTCTGAGTCTCAAATTGATCACAACAGTCAATCCCAAGCAATGGAGCATTCCTTGTGGGAGAAGGAAGGAGGAGGTCGGATCCAGATTCCTCTGCCCGCCCTGTTCTCGGGTTACAAGGTTTCAGGTGTGCTGAGGAGAATCTGAGACACTCAGAATTGCTGGCAGTTGTGTCTCTGGCTCAAGCTGCTGTCACATACACCTCTTGGACTTCATCTCCGGTCCCCACCAGCTGTTTCCAACAAGCCCCTGTCAGGGAACTGCAAAAGGCTAGTACTTTCCCTGACCCCAGACCACACTTGTTGGGTTGGCTTATGGAGGCCCTTGAGAACTTGTAAACAGAAAGGCTGTTACCAGTTCTGATTCCAGGAAGTGCAAGTCAGTAAACAAAGCACCTTGCCTCTGGGCAGTGGCCAAGCTGGCACTCCTCTCTCCCTCAATACCTTTGGAACATCATTTTGTCTCCTCTATGAGAATGTAATGTTAGCAGGGCGTTGGTGGCTCATGCCTTTAATCCCAGCACTTGGGAGGCGGAGGCAGGCAGATCTCTGTGAGTTCGAGACCAGCCTGGTCTACAAGAGGGAGTTCCAGGACGGCCTCCAAAGCCACAGACAAACCCTGTCTTGAAAAACAAAACAAAACAAAAAAGAATGTAATGTTAAAGGGGCTGGAAAGATGGCTCAGCAGTTAAGGACACGCTCTGCTCTTGAAGAGAGGACAGGTTGGTTCCCATCCATTTTGGGCAATTTACAGCTGCTTGTAACTCCAGCTCCAGATGGTCTAAAATCCTGGGAACCCAGAGTATATGTGCCCACACAGACACGTACATTATGGTTAAAAATGAAACAAATATGTATTTTTAAAAAAGAATTCGATGTTAGGATGCAGCGTAGACTGCTGCTCAGGCCACATTCCTGCCGCAATCATTCCCCGCGCACAGATACCGCCACTAGCTAACAGACTTCCAGGTGCCTGGGTCTCCCACCTGGTGAAGTGAGTTTACATCAAAGGGGATGTTGCTGACCACACCCTGCTCTTCACCCCTTCCCTGCCTCCTGCATGGAAGCCACTTCTACCCTCAGAACAAAGAGAGAAGGGACCCTTACTTACCCTCGTGCTATACAGACCCTGATTCCTGTCTTCAGAGTCCCCATCATGCTGTCTGTCTGTCTATGGCATTAATTAACTCTCCTAATAAATTTTGATCCCAACAATCCATCTCAGTGTCCTTAAGCCCACATTGAGGTGGCTCCTTGGCCACCCTGCGTAAATGGCTCAGGCAGGCTCAGGGGCCAGAAAGCAGGCCATGCTTCTCCAGGAGCTCAGGGCCCACAGGAGTCTATTTCTAGTGCATACACACTAGAAATTCTCATCAACACATGTTCTACGCTCAGATGGCCACATACTGTTTGATGGAAGCTAAGGAAGGAGGGAACACAAACGTGTGGACCCAGCACCAGCCTCCCTTGGGATGGACCACTCAGAACACTCAGCTAGAGCTGCCCGGGGCCTCGAGGACCTCAGCCTCCCAACACCCCTGGGCCTTGTTCCCAGCTTTTCCTCATCCCTCAAACAGCCACACGCGGTTATTATTATTTACAGTATCATGCAGCCTACGCTGGCCTCAAATTTAGCATCTAGTAGAGAATGACCTTGAACTTTTGTGACCCTCCTGCCTTCACTCTTCCACCCCACCCCAGTGCTGGAGCTGGAACCCAGGACTTTCTATAGTGTCATATCCGCAGACACTCAGATGGCTTCATCCCCCTTTGTCTCACTACACCTTCCCCCCAGCATTATTGAGGATGGAACCTAGGACCTCATACATGGTAGACAGTGATCTATGACAGATTTACACAGCAAGGCCCCAGACCTGGTAAGCATTTCACTACATATTCACTCCCTATACTTTCAAAGGCCTTTTCACCCAGCAACAGATGAGTCAGGGTCTGCTTGGGCATCTAGTGTTCTGACTGGGCAAAGGCCCAGGCTGCACGGACTAAAAATTCCCTGTCTCTTTTCTGCCCACATCCAGTTTGAAGGTTCATCTAGCTCCATCTGCCAGCCAGTCACCTCATCCAGCTGGCCTCAGGTTAAAAATCCTTCTAGAGAGCCTGGAGTGTTGGCTCGGAGGTTGGAAGAGCTCTTGTTCTCTCAGAAAACACGGTGGCTCACAACCTCCACAACTCCAGTTCCAGGAGTTCTGACTCCCTCTTCTGGTCTCTTCGGGCACCAGGGATGTGCACACATTTACATGCAGGAAAACAATTCGTGCATGCATGCACGTGCGCACACGCGCACACACACACCCCTAAAAAAATCTAGAAAGCTCTCCCCTGGTGTGCTGGTTCGTATGAGAATGACCCCCAGAGGCTCGTGTACTTACTTGAATGCTTGGTGGCCAGTTAGCGATGATCATAGGTCAACCCTGTGAAACTGTGAACCTGTCACTGAATAAATGCTTAGTTTTGTAAGTTTTCATAGTCGTGGTGTCTCTTCACAGAAGTAGCACAGTAAGGAAAACACCTGGCTTCCCTGAGTATGGGCTCTGCCTCAGGGGCTGGAATTTGGAGAGCTTCTCACTCCTGGGTCAGAAGTCTTTTTGTAAGCACTGTGCAGAAAGCCAGGAAGATGGGCGTGGGGTTAACAAAGAAAAGGGAGCCTTGAGATGAAGTTGGGAGACCTTAGGGGAGTTGCCAGTGTGCTAGGGAAGATCCCATTATTTATTTTAATATTTCTTTTTGGCTGGGCATTGGTGGCTCAAGCCTTTAATCCTAGGACTTGAGAGACAGAGGCAATCAGATCTCTGTAAGTTGGAGGAAACCTGGACAGCTGGGGATATCTATCTCTAGCTATCTCTATCTTTTATCTATCTCTTTATCTATACAAATAGAGAGGGAGAGAGAGAGAGAAAGGAAGAAAGGAAGGAAAAGAGAGATTTTTTACTTACGTGTCTGTGTGTGCGTGGCTGGGGATATCTCTATCTATCTATCTATCTATCTATCTATCTATCTATCTATATCTATCTCTCTTTATCTATACATATAGAGAGGGAGAGAAAGAGAGAGAGAAGAAAGGAAGGAAAAGAGAGATTTCTTACTTACGTGTCTGTGTGTGCGTGCCTGTGGCAGTACCAGGAGGAAGGGTGACGTTATCCCTTGGAACTGAAGTTACAAACAGTTGTGAGCTGTCTGACAGGGGTGCTGGGGCCTGAACTTGGGTCCTTTGCAAGCACAGTAAATACACTTAACGATGATGAGCTCAATAATTAGTTTTCTCTTCAAATAATTGTGTTGTATTTATTACCGTGTGTGTATGCATGCCACGTGTGCACTAACTTAGCTCGCGTGTGGAGGTGAAGGCCGGCTTGCAGAAGTTAGCTCTTTTCTTCTACTGTCAGGGCTGACAGCTGGTACCTTAACCCACTCAGGATTCTCATTACCTTCCTTCATTTCTTTGAGGTGCTGGGAGTGAAATCAGAGCCTCACACATACTAGGTGATTCCTCCACCTTTAGCTACACGCCCGTCTCCAGCATGGACCCCTTTCACGTTTCAGGATGGTTTCCTTTGTTTATTGTGTTTGTCATTGCAGCAAAGCAGTTGGGTGGCTTCTGCATATTTTGTTCGAGGTGGTGGGTTTTTTGTTTGTTAGGTTTTCTTTCTTTCTTTCTTTTTTGAGACAGGGTTTCTCTGTGTAGCTTTGGAGCATATCCTGGCACTCGCTCTGTAGACCAGGCTGGCCTCTACCTCTCAAGTGCTGGGATTAAAGGCATGAGTCACCAACGCCCGGCCTGTTTGGTTTTCTTGAGACAGGGTTTCTCTGTGTAACAGCTCTGGCTGTCCTGGAACTCGCTTCATAGACAAGGCTGGCCTCAAACGCACAGAAATTCACCTGCCTCTTGCCTCCCGAGTGCTGGGGTTAAAGGCGTGCACCACCACTGCCTGGCATGCTATTGGTTTTTGGTTTGTTTGGTTTTTTTGCATTAAAAATTGTTTCATGTGCATTTGGATTTTGCCTGCATGTATGTCTGTGTGAAGGTGTCAGACCTCCTGAAACTGGAGCCACAGGCAGTTTTGAGCTGCCATGTGGGTGCTGGGAATTGAACTCTGGTCCTCTGGAAGAGCAGCCAGTGCTCTTAACTGCTGAGCCATCTCTCCGGTCCCATTTTTTTCATTTTTATTTTATGTGTATGGGTGCTATATTTGCACATGTCTGTACACCATCTGCATGCAGGACCCACCAAGGCCAGAAGAGGGCACAGGATCCCCAGGGACTGAAGTATGGAAGGTCGTGAGAACCCATGTGCATGCTGGTCTTCAACCAGGGTTCTCTGGAAGAACACCATCTCTCCAGTCCCTACATTGTACTATTTTTACAAGACTGTGAGGCAAATACTACAAAATAATCACTTCCTGGTCTTTTAGCTAACACCGTGTGTAATAGAAAAGAAACTCAATGGTTTCCGAGTGCAGCACAGTATTATACATACACACATTTACATATCATACATACACATCAGTGGGTGTCAGTTCCCCTGGCCCCACCCACTTCTACCACTATGCCCACCAAACACGTCCTCACTTTCTCCTGCCAGTCCCTGGCAACTACCATCCTGCTTCTGTCTCTATAATTCTGACTATTCTAAATCCCTCATATGATCCGTATATAGCAGCTTGTGCCTGTATTCCCAGATACAAGTTAGTCTCTAAAGAGGAAGGCTATACATCATATGTCATTCAGCCTTCCATCACTGGGAGGACACATTCAGTCTGTGGCCAGGCGGTTGTTGCTCTTGGGCCTTGGAGAAGCAAGGCATCATGGAGGCCATGCATGGCAAAGCCTCAGCTTAAGGCCAGGGAAGCAAAGAAAAATCGAAATGGCTGAGGTCTCCATGGTCATTCAAGGGACATCCCCAGAGATCCAATTTTCTTCCCCTAAACCCACTGCCTCTGAGTAGGACCACATATTGGTAACAAGAGTAAGCACTGTAGGGACTAGGTGTAGTGGTCACACTGTAATCTCAGCACTGATGAGGTAGAAGCAGGGGATTGAGTTCCAAGTCATTTTGTATAGAGTTCCAGGTCAGCTGGGCTACATACAGGAGACCTGTCTCAGAGGCAGAGAAATCCTTACAAAGGGAATCCTGATACCTGATAAGCCTCAAGAGCACTACGCTAACTGACATGGAGCCAGACATGGGTTGCTGAATTGGTACCACTTATGATGTCATAGTTTCAGTTTGTTGTGTAAACCTATATCCCATGACTTTTAAAGGCAGTGCTAGGAATTTGTGCATGCACTCTGCTCACAGATCCGTGGTGCCCAATCCATGACAGTTCTGCTATTTGTATGTAACATGTGGTTCATTATCCAGAAATATTGAATGGAAAGATTCTAGAAATAAACACTTTATGTCACTATTGTTTTTACCTCACATCAAGGAGACTCATGGCTATGATACAGTAAGTTTGGATTTCTTCTTTTTTTAACGCCCAGAATGGCCAGGGTTACATAGTAAGAAAAAAGTATTAAGAAATGCAGAATCATCAAATTGATGCTGTTCTGTTGCTGTCCAGATTTTATGTTTTCTTTTTGGTTTTTTGAGAACAGGGTTTGTGTTAACAGCCTTGGCTGTCCTGGAACTCACTCTGTAGACCAGGAGGGCCTCAAACTCAAGAGATTCACCTGCCTCTGCCTCCTGCGTGCTGAGGTTAAATGCGTGAGCCACTACTACTTTTCAGGAAGTGGGTATGCAACAGTGCACACATGGAGCTCGGTGGACAACTGTACTCATGATCACAAGCACATCAGATGTCTCCAAGCTTCTGTGTGCTGATCTTGGATGACAAGTATCTCCCAAGCATCCTCCCAAACTTGAATTTCCTATCACTCCACCTCCCATATGTAACCAATTCTTATTGGTTCTTTGGGTCTCCATCAGAAGGTGGGGTGGGCACAACACCTCAGCAGTATGTGGTCAACATACCAACTACTAAAGGAAGGAATGATGCCACTTCCTCAGAGGCACCCTCCCTATGTTGTCTACCCCCACAGGACTAGGAGTCCTCAGCCAGTACCAGAAGCCATTCCCTAGACCAATCCCAGAACACGGCAAGGAGTAGGGGCGGAGCAATAATAAAACATAAGCCTAGGCAGAATTCTCCACTGATTTCTGGAAAAGATCCTCCCACACTTTCCAGTAGGTGGCTGTTAGGTGGTGTCGGAGCACAGCAACCCTGCCTTTGATGTGACACTTTACCTAGTGCCAGAGTTGTGATTTTGGGTTACCCCTTCATCCTCGACCCTGAATGCCAGGGGCTAACTCTGAAGTTCAAAGACACTCCCGTAAGGCACACTGTGGAATGTTTGCAAGCACCGCTGGAACTCGGGACTTTCTGAGCACACTGTGCAGGCATGCAATGGGATTCCCAGGTCTCCTACGCACCCAGTGCAACAGAACCTCACAGCAGCCAGCACAGAAAACATCGCTTTATTAACTGAATTTGCCAACACACAGGAGTGCAATGGGCTCCTCAGACAAAGACCCTGGCAGGGGCCACAATCCAGAAGCCCCAGTGAGTGAGCAGGACAGGACAGGACAGGGCTGGAAACTATGCAGCAGCAGCAGCAGCAGCACAATCATGCAGGGCACTGGCCACACGGGGTGACCGGACATTCTATTGCTCGTTAAGGGTTGCGAACAAGGACAATGTACAAAAAGGAGAAATAGGTCTTTGCGGTAATGAAAAATACATTTTTCTCTACAAAGGAATCTTCTCTAATACAAGAAAATAAATATTGCAACATAAGCCAAAATAATTTAAAATTGCTCTTTTCAATATATTTTCAATATTTCTCTTGTATATTAACAAATGGCACATCACTTTCTTTGAAACAAAGACAGAAGGTGTGTCTCCTCCTGTGACATTCATATCACCCTCCCCACCGCCACCCCCAAATGATTTGGATGGAGCACGAGTGTGTCCTCGAGGGAAGGCGGCAGGAAGAGCCTTAAAGAACAACCAAGGGCCCCTGACTCCGAGACCTCTGGCTCTTGGGCCAATGTGGCCAGCCAGGCCAAGAGCATGGGAGAGTTGCCTCAAGGACCTTACTATAGAGATCACACATGGTTCCACAGAGCTTCAGGCATGGGCACAGGTGGGCCACATGTGGCAATGGCAAGGAAACCCTAAGTCTAACCTGTTACCAACATTTCTGCAGAATCAGGCAGTTGATTCCTCAGAAACCCTAGCAAGTCCCATAAGGTGTCCATGCATGCACACATGTGTGCACAGTGATCTGCTCATACACACACGTGCACAGTGCTCTGCTGTACACACACACACACACACACACACACACACACACACACACACACACACACACACACTCTGAGTCTAAGACCGATGATGCCCAGGAACCTGGGTGGCTGGTTTCTCCAATGAACCTGTGGCCCTTACATCGCAGAGACTCTCACACCATTTACAAAGTCAGAGCCCATTTAATAAAGTAAATGGGCTTTTTCTCTCCTTTTCTTTACTTGTTTCAAAGTACACCTAATGACACACAAAAATACTTTCCTTGCACATTAGCCTGTTTCCTGTGATGAGGGAATGAGGTGAAGGGTAGCCAGGGTTGATGGGAAGGGTACAATATCCAGAATGAGTTACAGAGTCCTTTCTGCCTCCTTAAGGAGGGGTAGTGGATGTGGGCAAGAGAACTGCCTCTGGTCTGGAAAGGGTGCCACCTACGCCATGGGCATTGAGTGGCCTGGAGGAACTAAGGGGAGAGGCTAACGGGACCTTCTCATCCTCCCTGCAGACTGATGGACATCTTAGAAGAGACAGCTGCCCGATGAAGACTGGCACAGGGCTTGCCTACTGAAGGCGCCTGCAAACCAGCCACAGTAACAGACAACTGGGCTTCGTGGCAGGCAGGACCTAGTGGATACAGCGGGCCCAAAGCGGGTGCCAACTGCCAAGAGGCCCAGAACTCAGAGACTCTTGGAAGCGCCTCACTTGCCTACCCAGTTCAGGCTCTGGGGGAAGAGTACCAGTGGCCCAGAAAAAGGGGCCAGATTCACTCCACTCATCACTAATGCCTACCCACAGAGCCCAGCCCCTGCCCCGGGTGGTACAGAGTGTCAAGATCATTCCCTGGCTCGCTCGCCCGCTCGCCCGGAAGCATTTGGTTGTTCTTTAAGCCCCATTGCCCTTTGTGTCCCACAGGTCAGACCACCAGGCAATCCAGCAGACAAGGTTGCAACCCGAAGTGACCCAAAGCACAGGGGTAAGGAAGGTCTGTTCAAAGGCAGTAAACAAGAGACTGGGGTGGGGATGCTGACACTGACACCGCGTTGTCACTACTACCAAGACGGGCAGGCAGACTAAGTCTATGTGGTAGCCGATGCCATCCCGATGCCCAGGATCCTTGGAGTCCACCCCATGCCCTCGGAGAGTCCATTTGAATTAGACATGTTTGTCCAATCCACCAAACTGAAGTCATTATCTTTGTTTCTGATTTTGCTCAAACTCACTGTCGTACCTTGATAGTTTTGGAGTCGAGGTGGGTGAAGGTCCCGTATATTTGCTCTTTGTGTATCTGTGTGGTGGCGATGGGGGAACCACGCTGGACTCATAGTCAGGATTCTCCCCACAAAGGGGAGAGTCCTCAAAGTTAAGGACCACACTCACAGCGGCCCAGCCCAGGGACCGTAAACCAACAGCAGCAGCAGCAGCAGCAGCAGCAGCAGCAGGCGGCGGTAGTGGCAGCGGCGGCGGCCGAGGCCTTGGGCCCTTCTCTGTAGGTGTGCAATAACCGAGTCTCAGAACTCTGTTGCTAACCAAATCCTTTGAAACGAAGTTCAAGTTGACAGTTGTCAGGTCCGGGCTGTGCTGTATGTTATGGTCAAAATATTCTTTGGCATTCTCAGGATGATTCGACTGGTTCACTGGACTTTTGCAAGGTTCTGGTTGGAGAAGTTCTGGCTTTACCAGTGGTGGAAGTGACCCAAGAGTAATTCGTAAAAGAAAAAAAAACACAAAATGTTTTCACGGAATTCCTTTGTTCCCTGAGCTATCACCCTGGGGCCACTCCATCGAAACTTTTCAGAACTACCTGGGGACTTGGAGGAGGGAGGACTGAAGAGGAGTAGGAAAGGGGTACAGCAGGGAGGGGAATAGGTTTAAGGCGTCAAGGGACACAGGAACACAGGAAGATCCAGCAATACTTCAATCAGCCCCAGCAGGCCCACACTGGCCTGCCCTGGGCCCCGGGATCCCACTACACTTGTTGGAAGGATGTTTCCAGAAGGAAACCAATGAGGAAGCTCATCTCTTAGCAGGACTAGGAAACTTCAAAAGGCAAACGGTCTGGTCTGGCCAGCTCCACACGGAGAGAGCAGACTGTGGCCGAGACTGGCCCCAAAGGAAGAAAGGAAGTTGAAGCCCCAGAGTGATTCTCTGCAGTGGGCGGATCTGAGCCCCAAGCCCCGGCCTGGGCACTGGCCCTCCCTTGGAGCCTTGCACCTGGACAGGTGGTTGGCTGTTTGGGGAGTCCCCTGAGTAAAAATAGCACAGCTCAGGAAGGATTGTGGGAATCACTTCCCAGAGCTGCTTGGGCTGGGCACTGGCAGGGACAGAGCAGCAAGGGAGGGGGGGTTGCGGGTGGGTGGGCAGGCCTAAGATGTTGTGGGCTATTCGGGAGCCGGCAGGCCCCCTGCACCCCCTCAGTGCTTTCTCATAGAAACTCGTTGTGCTTGTGACAGTGAATAGACTGGCTGGGTATCACTCCTTATACTTCCTTAGGGATCAGTGGAGTGCAGCAGGGCACCCCCCCACCTAAAAAACAAACCCCAGTACAATCTGGGAGGACAAGGCGGGGCAGGCCCCGGGATGGCCCATCTGCCATGAAATAATGCCCAAATGACAGTCTGTGTCACCCAGTGGCAGTGGGCAGGAGCCCTGAGCTCTCCTTCACCTTGTCTACATCAAGCCAGAAGCCCGGCGATGTTGGGTGGACTGGGACAGGGTGGCAGAAACTGGCATAGTCTCTGGCCAGGGCCACGGGAGGAATCCTAATGTCCTAGGCCAGCACAGAGGAAAGACAACGGAGTGGAATTCACAACTCTCTCTATATTTAAAAAAAAAAAAAACCACGACAGAGTGGTGGGTCTGGGGCACTCAGCAGTTGGAAATGGCAGTTGTGATTGGGCTGAGGCCCTGTGGGGGGACCAGGGCAGTGCCCTGGTGAGTTAGGAGGCCAGTACCCCCATGCGAACCACCTCCTCTGCCCCTGCCTCCCTGGAAGCCCGTTGTACTCCACTGTCCTCTGCCTCTATGTCAGACTCGCTCATCTCCTCATCAGAGAAGTAGCCATCAGCCTCAGCGTCAAAGTGCAGGCTGACCTTTGGCCTCTCGGCCACAGCAGACGGCAGTCCTGTCCCAGCGTCAGACCTAGCACCCGGAGATTTCCGACTGATCTTGATCTCTCGGGGTGGCCGGAGCCTGCCCAAGGGTTTGGGGCTCACTGTAGGGCCAGGCACTTGGACATTCAAGTCAGAAGCCACGAGGGCTGTCGTGTCCAGGGTTTCAGAGGCCAGTGGGGGGCTTTCCATTGATGCTGGGACAGGACAGTCCCCAGCTGCAGGGCTGGATGGCAAGTGAGAAGACGTCCTCCGTGGCGGCTTCCTGGTGGGTGGTCCTTGCAGGCCCTTGCCACTGCCAGCACCCTGGGCCCAGGGCTTCTTGGGTGACTTGTCTGGAGTGGTCCGTGCACTGGGCCCATCCTGAAGCGGGGGTGGTTTCTTCTTGGCAGGAAGGCGAGTGCGGCCTCGGGCCTTCCTGGCAGGGTCACCGGGTCGTAACGAGGGGTCCCTCATGAAGCTGAGTAGCGTCTCCTCATCTTGCAGCAACTCCTCTGACAGCAGACCTGGAGCAGGATCCTCCCGGTGCCCACTGTTCAAAGACCACTCACTCATGGCCATGTCTTCTGCTGTGATCTGCACTGACTGTGCCAACCAGCTGTTGAAGAAAGTGCCATCGATGGGGAACGAGGTGGACAGACCTGACCGACGGGAGAAAGAAGGCAGGTGTGTGAGCTGTGCGCACTACCCTTTCAGGGGGCCCAAGACAATCAACACACTCAGGCAAGTCATCTTGTCTGTCCACCCCTCCTACGAATGCCATCAGAGAGCAGGGCCAGACAAAGTCCCTGCTCACCAGAGTGACGGACCCCAGGACAGGCCTTGCAAACTGCGGAGTGGAAAGGAAGTGGTGAGTTCTTTGTTCAAACACTTAAGAAATTTCAAAGTGGTAAAAGCAGAGAGGCCACCAGGGGGCGCTGCACCTTCACAGGCAGTCCCCCTGCTGAAGGAAAGCAACTGACAGAGATGCTTCCTTGGAACAGGGTGGCCAGGGCCAGCTTCAGCTTTGGGCCCTGTTTTACTGAGGTCTATTATGACAGTGACTAGGGGGCCTGCTGTCACTCCTCTTGGTCTCAGGGTGGCTCAAGAAAGGTCTACTGGGGTTGAGTCAGCAGCCCGTGGGGGTGAGGGTGGAGGAGGTGACTCTGGCCGTGTGGAATAGGGGCAAAGACTTCCCCTCCCAGCACGGGGCTGGTTTCTAGGCAGCTCTGGGCGGATCCATCACTCAGCCCAGCGAAGCTCCTGAACTGTCTCCATCCAGCTAGACTTTCTTGGGATCTCAGGTGAGGGGAGGTTGGGATGCCGAGGGCACCTGGAAGAGGAAGGGCCTAAGTGGCTCTTCTCTGAGAAGGCCCCCGTCTCTGCTTCATGCTGCTGGCCTCCAATGGGGTGAAGCTGAAACGTAGGTTGGCGTTGGCCAGGCAGCAACGGCCCCTCACTTACCCAGCTGCCCTAGGACAGACTCGGGCGCGGCCTTTATCTTCTCTTTCTTCTCAGGGCTGCTGCCCTTGGGACCCTCTCGGCCTTTCCTCTTCGAGTCACTCTTCTTGCCCTTTGCTCTCCTCCCAGAAGGCTCTGTGTCAGAGAAAGAGAGTTAAACTCGAGTGGCAGTCCGGGGTCCTCCACGACACCTAGACGCAGGGAGCGTTGGGGTAGAAGAGAAGGTAACCGCCCACAGCTCTATGAAGGGTCTTGGGGTAGGCACCGGACTTGGACTTTAGTGGACACAGTGACTGGATGTTATACAGACAGGACAGGGCCTTGAACGCCAGGATAAGGAGCTGGACACAGGGCAGAAAAGCATCATCTTGGGGTAAGAGGCTTAGGTTCGGAGCCTGACATCACAGCCAAGCTCCCGATCAAGCTTCTTGCCTCCAGGTCTGCTTCCGCAGTAAGGCAGAGGATGGGAGGTTCCAGTTTCAGATCTGGTTCTCATGTCCCCAGCTCCTCAACAGAGGCAGGAGGGCTTCCTGAACAATATTAATAAACAAACAAACAAACAAACAAAAAACAAAAAAAGAGCCTGGCGGTGGTAGCCCACACCTTTAATTCCAGCACTCGAGAGGCAGAGGCAGGCGCATCTCTGAGAGTTTGAGCCCAGCCTGGTCTACAGAGCTGACAAACTGCAGCAGCAGCAGCAGCAGAAGAAGGAGAAGAAGAAGAGTGGAAGGCATGCCTTGAGCTGTTCTCAGGCCCTAGAGCCTTCAGCTGGTCCTCAGTCTCCTTTCCTGTAAAATGGGCCCCATGCCTGACATCCCAAGGCCCCACTATCTCCCATGTCTCACCGTGGTTACCCCATAGCCTTGTCTAAGCACATTCTCTCCCCTGGGTCCGTCACTTCATGCAGGGGTAAAGCAGTCTTCTTCAAAGGTGCATTGCCCCAAACAATGGTGCTTTCACCCACCCAGGTCAAGGAGCTGCAGAGCCTCCAGAACCTACGCTGGGGTGCAGATCCTCTGGTTGTAGGATCCTGTGCCCGAAGGTGCTTCTCCTGCGCTGCCACCCTCAGCTTCCTTGAATACAAGGACTTTGTGTGGGCCTTGGGGTTCTTAGGAAGACACGTGTGTGGCCTCTTCAAGTGCTGCGGTATCCCCCTTAATACCTCAGTCCCTCAACCGCAACTGACTGCACACCCTGGGACACTACTTTCTTGCTCCAGAGAGTAAACTGTCCATGGGCAGGAAGGCTCAGGAGGCTACATAGCAGCCCGCATCTCTAAAGCTCTATCTACCTAGCCATTTCTGCTGCCTATGTTGAACATTTGAGCATGATGGCGTGTGTATGCGGGGTGCTAAGCATGTCCTTAACACGTCTAGACTCCACAACTAACCAATGCAATCGATGCCAAGACCTTTGGCCCTGATTTCTAGATGTGCTAAATGCCATGTCATACCCAGAGACTGAAAGAGGACAAAGAAAACACAGCTGATAGGAGCCTCAATTTTGTCGTGTTTAGAGAAGGAAACACACATCCTCATCTCTATGCAGATGCCTTCCTGAGGACTGAGCCCCAGTCACACCAGCGCTCAGGGAAGATGGCCAGCAACTGCCTGGCTTGAGCCCAGCAGAGCCAGGAAAACTGTGGATCTGCACCTGTCCTGGTGCAAGCTAAGCCATCGTTGATGGAATGGGGCTATCCCAGGGAACCAGTGGTGCCCCGGGGGGCAGGTTCAAAAGTCACAGTCCAAACTCTGGCTGCTTGCCCATGAACACAGCCAGGGCCTTGACAGCTCCCACATGGACCCGATGATGGCAACGGTGGTGGTAAGGGACACACCGACGGCTTCTGGCCCCAGGCCCCTCCAGGCCCCACAGACACACTTTCCCAGCAGCAGGGAATGCACCGCGCCTACCTCGACACAGCTCTTGCTCCATGAGCTTCATCTGCAGGTGGAATATCTGCTCCTGGAGTTTGCAGATGGTGTGTTTCGTCCTCTCGCGCCTTGTCACCATGTAACACAAGTTCCTAACCTGCGGAGACACGGGACATTCCCACCTTACTCACCGCCACCCATCTCAGATGGGCCATCTCTAGGGGCCTTGTCCCTGGAGAAAGCAGTGCTTGGAACATGGGCCACCGCTGCTACTTCCCCTCTGCCCAAGACATTTGAGAATTCACTTCCAAACCCTGAGTGTACAGGCAGTCTGGTCTCACGCTGGCAACCCTCTCGTCCTGTCCAACAGCTGCCTTTCCCAGCAAAGCAACTTCAGATACAAGCATCATTAACACCCAGCCCCAAGGCACCGGCGGCACTATACTTTCAAATGAGCACCACCAGGCAGAACAGCTTTCCCAAGTCTACCTGCCACACCAGGACCTGGGCCAGGTCCCTGCCACTCCCGCAATGCTCCTGTGCCCACAGCGACACAATGCCTTACTTTACAAAGGTCAGCAGCCTCTGAAGCCATCTGGCTTAGTCTGCAGGACAGGCACACATTCTCCAGGCTGTCTGGAAGCATCGGAGGTGGACCTGTCAGGGTGCCGCCTCCCCACACTGCTCTCTCACACACTTCTGGGGCCAGGGCCGGGCTTCAGCCCTTGATTCACTCCCTTGGTCTGCCATTTCCTTTGGGGTCCTATGGAGCTTTCCAGAAACAGATGTAAGGACTCAGGCATTATGCCGGCCTGTCCCATGTCACCTGGCAGAATGCACTCAGACAGCTCCCTGGTCAGCCTAGGGTTTCATGGCTTCCTAGTCTGCATGCAGGTGCAAAGGACCCCTCTGAAAGAAAGACCCCGCCCACTTATGCTTCCTTTTTCCACTCTGCCTTCTTCTCCTCTGTCCTCCCAGTCTCTGTGTCTCTTTACCTCTGTTCTCTTTCCTCCCCTGCCCCTTTTCCTTTCTAATAAAACTTCTCACTAAGCTCTGTCTGCCTGGCGTGTTTGTCCCTGTACCTCAGTCAACTTCAACAGCCATGGAATCTGCCAAGGTCCTCCACGAGTATTATCACAACAAGACAGAGCTTATCGAGAAGCTTTATTAGAAAGGGAAGAGGGGAGGGAGAAAAGAGGTAAAGAGACACAAAGACAGAGAGAGAAGAGGGAGACAGGAAAAGTCCTGTCTGCCCCAGGGAACAGTGGGAAAGAGAGCAGGAAAGACAGGAGCCCGAAAGAGAGCGGAAGTGGGCAGGTGTCTTTTTTCCCCCCCCGAAACAGGGTTTCTCTGTATTGTTTGGAGCCTGTCCTGGAACTCGCTCTGTAGACTAGACCAGGCTGGTCTGGAACTCAAAGAGATCAGCTTGCCTCTACCTCCCGAGTGCTGGGATTAAAGGCATGCGTCACCAACGCCCCGGCTGGCAGGTGTCTTTCTTTTAAAGGGGTCTTTTGCATCTGCATGCATGCAGACTATGCAACTATGGAACCCTGGGCTGACCAGGGTACTCCCTGAGACACTCCCTTGGTCTGGCATTTCCTTTGGGCTCCTATGGAGCTTTCCAAAAACAGAGATAGCTGTTTCTGACCATCGCTGTTCAGCTTGAATCCTATTCCCACCAAGGCCTTCCTTAGTTAAGTCTCTCTGTCCTTAAGCTGCGTGGAGTGGCCTTTAATTCGGAACCCCCACTTCTTGGCATGACCCCTTCTTCTAGCTCAAGGGAGTATGACCAGATTTCTGTTGGGTATGGCCTCCCCTCTTTCCTTTCTGAGACTAGTTGTGAAGAAGATTCTAGAAGACCCAGTTCAGCCTGTAAGCACCAGTAGGATGGATTCAGTATGGACTCTTCCTGGGACAGCCCATGTGGGTACTCCCACTGTGGAACTGTGAACACCAGGCCACAACGGTCCACCCATTACTGATCCCAACTTTTCCAATTCTCATGGGGCAGCTTTGGATTTTGACCACTTCATGCCAGCCTGGGACCCATGGCCCACCTTCCAACCAACTTCCTCTCCACAACCCTGCACACCAGTCTGACTCAGAGCCACCTACTGTCTGGGAGGAATCCGTTGAAAGCAACACGGTCAGGGGCTCTTTCTCCCCGAAGCCAGCCACCAGCAAGGCAGAGATTCTGATGAGGTACTCCCAGGACCAGGTGGCCTTGACCCAAGACTAGAGGGGTGCAAGGCTGGATAAAGGGACAGCCAAGACCAGTGTTGGGGTCCCTCGAATTGAGGAGGGGTCCCCAAGCTGCCAGGCAGCAGGGGATGGGAGTGGGGAAGCAGGCTCTGCGGGTGTTCTATTGGGCCAAGGAGAGCTGTGGAAGGGTATGGTTGAAAACTGGAGTCATCCCTGGACTTGCTCTCTCGGCCTCCACCCACAACAGACCCATTGGTACATTTACATTCCTCTTGTGACTGACACCATCTCCCTTCACAGCTAGGTTCTGCCCACCCCCCAGCCTTTCATAGGGACAGTAAAACCATCCCCCAGCCATGCTCTTGAAATGCAAATGAGACCACTTCCTGGAGGCCTTACACCTTCTAGGGCCTCTATATGGGTTGAATTCCCCAAGATTTCCTGCTGGGAACCTCAGAATGGGACAGAAGGTCTCAGAAGATAGAATTAGCTAAGATGAAGTCATCCTGGGTGTGTGTGTGTGTGTGTGTGTGTGTGTGTGTGTGTGTGTGTGTGTGGTATGTGTGTGTTAGAGAAGAGAGTGGCGTGTGTGTGTGTGTGTGTGTGTATGTGTTAGAGAAGAGAGTGACTTGTCCACCAGCCAAGCGCTGTTAGGGATTTTGGCAAGAGATCGCAATCTAGAGACCAGCAAGGAGGTGAGTGGCAAGGTCAGAAAAGGGCAGGACCCAAGTCCCACAGGGCAGCTGTGACTGAGAGCCCCTGCTCCCCTCCTGCTTCCCACACAAGATCCGTTCAGTCTCTGGAATGAATAGGTCCTGTAGCAAGAGCCACAACCAAGTCCCTGCAGGGCCCGACGACCAGCGTGGCTGCTAGGGGATGTGAGCTGGCATTTGCAGGGCCGATGTCCACTGCTGCAATTTTTCTGTCAGCCGTGAGTAACTCTGGAGGCTGCAGTGGCCGTGCCCATCCACACTGCCTGCCAAGGCCCAGGCCTGCTGCTGAAATCTGTAGGAAAACGCATCTTCTGGGTTGGCCATAAAAACCAATTTCATGCCGGAGGCAGCCCTGCTCCTGAACCACCAGAGATGCCCACGCTGGAGCACCAGGCCCTGTGCTTTCTGGAGCCCACTCCTGGGACACAGGCTTCACCCTCTTCCAAGAGCTGAACTGCTTATGGGGCCAACAGTGGCAACCACCAACCTGCAGTGGGCTAGGTAAGGGGAGGATTGTCACGAGTGTGAGGCTAGCCTAGGCTACAGGGTGAGTCCTAGCCTCAAACAAAATAAAACCAGCAATGGAGGCCACCGTCCTTGTGTGACCCCAAGGCCAGCTGGATCCTTACTTCCATTTCTTGGAAAAGGAAACAGAAGCAGTCATGGACCTGGGGGGAGGGGTGCTGGAATCAGTGAACGGCCAAGACCACCCAAGACCTCTTAAGTCCAACTTCATCCTGCACCTTCACTCCGGAAGCAGGCCCAAGCTGGCCTGGTGCCCAGTCAAAGGCAGGGTACTTTCAGCTATTGGCTCTGGGCCATGGTCAGAGACTGCGCCTGCTGGCCAGGCCACTGCCACCATAGGGCTCTGCAGGAACCCCCACCCCCCCAGATAGAGAGCTTGGTGACTTTCATCATGTATGTAACCCACATGTGATCCTGGGAGGGTTAGGGTTAGGTGTCAAGGCTCACAGTTTGCTTCTTCAGCCCTGAGGATTCTGGGAAGCCGTTTAGAAAGGGGCTCCTGTCAAAAGCCTCCAAGAGACTTCACAGAGTTCCCAAGTAGGCTCTTACACCTCTTTCTAGATGCTCAGATAGGTGTCACCTGCCTTTGGAGGGGTCTGTGGTAGCCCTCGTCAGCCTCAGATAGTGGCCCCTGTACCAGCTGACACTGGGGTGGGAGCATGGAGGGATCGTAAGAGGACACATTTGCTCAGGAAAATCTACAGAACTGTAGATTGTAAACACTCAATATTGCTTTTCCTGACCTCCATCCCCACCCTCCAAGTCCAAATCCAAAGTCGAGTTCCAATTCAAGGAGACTGAGGCTTCCTATCAGCTCAAGCTCCTGAGCCCCATCTGCTGCTGCCTCCCGGGCAGGGACGGTCTTCCTCGGGAGGTTAAGTCAGCTGGGGGCCACATCTGCTGGGTCCTCTGAGAAGCAACAAGAGGGACAGCAATTTGCACTGGAGACCTGGGGGTGGGGACTTGGGGAAGCCTCAGGACAGCCCTGAGATGTGGTGGCCACTAAGTCAATTAGCTTTCCCCTCTGGCCCAACAACCAGGGACATGTGATTCTTACCACATGCCTTCTGACCCGGTGACAGACTCAGTGGCTATCAGGCAGTAAGTTCCTTCTCAGGCCACCAGGGTCATTTCTCCTTACTCAGCCCCCAGGGCAGGAAGCTAAGAGTAGTCACTGTACCTATCACAGCATAGCACCAGCTGGGGTGCCCTAACCATTGGACAGACCTGCTCCCTGAGGCACAGATAGGAAAAGCAGCCAACAACAAAGTCCCTTTGAGACTTCCAAACAGGACTGTTTCCTAACACAGCCCAGGAAGAGGTGACATGATATACCTGGATCCACGAAGGACAATGACATGACTCTACAGTTCTCTGAACCCTAGAGTTTAATGTTCAGAAAGGAGATGCCAGAGCAGCTCCCGGGTACTGATCCAGACGTGCTCACCTCCCTCAGCCACACCTCTATCCTGTCTCCTAAAACAAAGATGGAAGCGTGCCTGGCTTATGCGCCTAGGCCAGGCCTGGAATACCTCTGTGGGGGAATGCCTCATGCTATGTGTCATCTGGTCATTATTCCCTGTGCTCTGCCTGGCAGTCCATGGGGTTCACATCCACCATTCATCTCTGCCCACCCAGTTCTGGCCAGCACAAATTTGCCTGGTAACTAGACAATTCCTGCTTTCAATACCCCAGGACATAGGCACCCTGGGTAACACTGACTCCTCCAATCCCAGTCACCGTCCACAGAGGTCAGAAAGGGGACTAAAGTCCTAGTATCCTTCCCTCCTGTCCCCACAGGCCATCTTCACCAAGGCCTGGAAAACGGCTGGAACAAGAAAGAATCAATAGCCAGGTAACGGTGGCACCCACCTTTAACCCCAGCAGAGGTGGGGTAGAGACAAGCAGATCTAGGTGAGTTTGAGGCCTACCTGGTCTACAGAGCAACAGAGAAACCCTGTCTAGAAAAGGAGCCACGTCCCCCATACAGAGAGAGAGACAGCGAGAGAGAGAGAGAGAGAGAGAGAGAGAGAGAGAGACAGAGACAGAGACAGAGACAGAGAGACAGAGAGGCAGAGACTCAGAGACCAAGAGCTGCAAAGTCAGTCTGAGAAGCATCCCTCATCCCATAGTATCTTCCAATCCTGGCAGCTTTCATGAGCCCTGGCTGTCCCTAGGCAGGACACACGGAGTAACCGGCAAGGCCACTGACCCACCAGGGCCACTTACCCTCTCCAGGTCCTGCCGCAGGTGAGTGAAAAGCTTCAGCCGGCGATAGAGGACATCCTGCTCCTGTTGGGCCAGGTTGTCAACCTCGTCAGTCTTGGGTGTCAGCAGCGGCTGGTTAGCATTGGCTCTCCTCTTTAGCTTCCAGTACTGGTAGATGAAATCCACCAGCGCTTCGGCCAGGTCCAGCCGTTCGGCCACCTCGGCTGGCTCCACCAGCTCATAGAAGTTTTCTTCTAGCTGCTGCAGCCGCTGCTTGCGTAGGGTCACCTTTTCCAGGTCCTCAATGGCCTGGCTGGGCTCCACAGGCTCAGAAGTAGGCTCATTCCGAGGGCCCCCGTCACTATGCTCCTGGCAGAGTGACTTGAACTTGACCTCATCGTTGTCAGCTAGTATAGTCCGCATTTCCAGGCCACGGTCAAAGGCGCATGTGACATGGAATGCTGTGATGCAGGAAGGCATGGAACACTGGAGAGAGGGGAAGGACAGTGTCAGGCAATAAAGGAGCCCCAAGGAACAATGTAGGGGTTCATCTAGGACACGGAGCATTCACAATATGCTGGAGAGACCCTACATAAAATGGCACAGGCTCCAACACCCCACAGTGTTGAAAGAGCTTTGGCAGGAGAAACAGGAACCCCGAGGTAGCTGGAAATCCCAGACACCCTGAAGGAGCCAACAACCAGAAGGTGATGACTCTCCTGGGGACAAGACACACTGTCCTGTGGGCAAAATGACTATGGGATTAGAGGGCGGGGGAAAGCTAAAGCCAGTCACATCCTTCTTTATTATATTGTCATCAAAGCCAGGTCTGCCCTGGTTCTGCTCTCTACGAGCAGCTGGATCCCTGCTTTCTCTGGTTCAAACAGCTAAAGGGTAGACCATCTCTCCCAGGCTTGGACGGGGAATGGACCACTGGAACCAGTTGTCATTGGTATGCTCAACATAGATACCACGGCCCCAGCATCCAGAGCCTTTTTGGAAGGCTGATAAATGGAGTAGAGGCCTATTTGCAAAGTCAACTGTGTTCTGGGAAGATAGGAAGGGCAAAGGCAATCTTCCACCCCCACAGCACAGACCGGAAGCACCGAAACCCCTGCTTTGTGAGAAAAGCAAATCCACAACTCCCTTCATACGTGGATCACCAAGACGGGAACCATCATCACAGGTAGACCAGTAAGCCCATCTTGTGTCAGGAAGGACCATTTGCTGAGCGGGAGAGGAATTTAGATCTTCATTCCTCTCACATGTCAGAGCTGCAGTCTAAAAGGCCAGTGTACTATTCTTCAAGCCCAGAGATACTTGTTCTCATAGGAAAAGCAATGCTCTTAGCACTCCATGGGTCCAGTCTGTCCCTATTCCTTGGAAGTCTGAGGATAGATGAAATAAATGAACCTTCCTGATGGGTAAGCACCAAGCATGGCCCCAGTCCTAAGCCTCTCAGGCTCATCAGTGATGCAGCCTTAGGGGAGAGTGGTGGCAAGTCCTGGGGTTTTAGGTACCCCGGGTGTCATTTGTCTGGCTCAGGGGTGCAGCAGGGCAGAAGAGGCCACATACCTGGATGCAGGTGCCTGTGCACTCTTTGCAGAGGCTGCAAGACAGGGCCCAGCGGCTGGCTGGAATATGTGAGATCTTGGTAATGGGCTCCATCTTCTCTGGACAGCCAATGCTGACCTGGGCAGAATACAGTGAGCTGCATCAGTGTTCCAGTGGGAAGCCGTCTGTTGTAACCAGGTAGTGCACAGACAGAGCCGTGGGTGAGCTCACAAATCCTAAGTCCTCCCTGATTCAACATATGTAGAGTTTGAGTTCCCCACCCCGGCTCAATCAAGTACCTGCTCACTTGGGTCTAGTCCCAGAGTGTGCCTATGTAAGAATGTAGCTGGCTGGGAGACACACGTACCTGGGAGTGGAGATTCTAAGACACAGGTGCATGTGTGCACATGTATGTTCACCTATGCCACAGCACACGAGTGGAGGTCAGAGGGCAACTTACAGGAGTCAGTCCTCTCCTTCCACTATGTAGGGCCCAGGGACTGAACTCAAGTTGTCAAGCCTGACAGTGAGCACCTTTACCTGCTGAGCCATCTTGGCCAGACCCCAAGGATGGGGTTCTTTTTTTTTGGTTTTTCGAGACAGGGTTTCTCTGTGGCTTTGGAGGCTGTCCTGGAACTCGCTTGGTAGTCCAGGCTGGTCTCGAACTCACAGAGATCCGCCTGCCTCTGCCTCCCGAGTGCTGGGATTAAAGGCGTGTGCCACCAACGCCCGGCTAAGGATGGGGTTCTTAATAGGTCAGTTTGTGTCTGTTGTAACCAGAAGAGAGGGCACTGGGAGGCAGTCCTGGTCTTTCAGATGCAGATCTGGCACAAATAATCACTATCCCAAAAATGGCAAGGTGGACCTCACTGGTAACCTCTGGATTGAGAACCAGGAAGGGAAGAGCCTCATGCCGACAGGGTCTCCTAGCTTACTTGTAGGCATGGGCAGCAGGGGATGGGGGGTTTCAATACATTAGAGCTGACCAAAACCCTGGTGAATTTTAGCATCTGTTTATTCCTATTCTATTTGGTTTTCGAGACAGGGTTTCTCTATATAGCTTTGGAGCCTGTCCTGCCACTAGCTCTGTAGACCAGGCTGGCCTGGTACTCACAGAGATCCACCTGCCTCTGCTTCCCAATTGCTGGGATTAAAGGAGTGCACCACCACCATCTGGTGCATCTCGTATTTTAAAGAAAATGGACCCAGCTTGCTATCCATGGCCATCCCATATGACCCCAGCCACAGGCTACCTTTGCACCCCAATCCCAGACATAGGGGCAGGGCCACGACCTGACTTCCTGCTGTTACCCTCTAGGCTAGGGGATTATCTGTGTCCTCCTGCTTGGTTTTGAGACAGGATATTATATAGCCCAGGCTAGCATCAAACTCAAGATGTAGCTGATGATGACCTACCTCTATCTTCCAAGTGCTGAATTTGCAGGTATACACCAGCAAGGCTGGTTCACTCTGATCTTAACCAAAGCCTTGTTTCAATGGATCTCATAACCTGAGTGCCCCCCTGCTTGACTGGAGTATGGACCTCAAATCGTCCCTCCTGAATGTCCCAGTGGCTTATCACCCCACTTGCCAACAGAAACTGCACCTGACCTATGACCAGGTTCACCAACAGTGTTCCCAATTATTCCTAGACCTGTCCCTCTGAGTCTTCATGGGAGTCCAACAGTCCCTTCTTTTCCTGTACTCATGCCTGGCCCAACCTGAGCTCTCCACAAATCCCTTGCCCATGTTCTGTTCTCTGAAGTCTTCTACCTCCCACGCCACGCACCTCAGGAATCCACAGGGCACAGCTGACATGCACCCATTTGGTCCCGCTTCTGGTAGGCTTCAAGGCTCCTCCTCGCTTAGGGCAGAGCAGGCACTTGGGCTGGACTCCCAGGGCACATGTCCGGCACAGCCAGCTGCCCGTAGGTACCTTGAGAATCCCGTAGCATGCCTAGGAACAGAGCAGGTGGTCATGGGTCAGGGTCATTGTCAGTGGTACCTGCTCTGTCTCCAGGCTACACTGCATGGCAGAGTTCCTGAGGTATGCGTTCCCATCATCTGGTAAAGGGGAGGGGGCCGCTCCCTGATGGAAGACCTGTGTTAGCCAGAAGTTCCTAACCAGCATGGGCTATCGGGAAAACCTCAACTGCTTCTTAAACTGAACACAAAAGTGGTTCTAAACCTCCCAAGACCAAGGTCCAAACTTTCATCTTTTTTTATATAGGAGTCTGTGAAAACAGTGGCCACACCCCATTTCTCCTGTCATTCCACAAGTGCAGGAGAAACAATGGACCCAAGAGCTGCTGCAAAGTTCAAGTCTCTGCTCCCCAGCCTCCCAGGATCTGTCTAGTTCCCTAGTGACGGGGACAAAACTGTAGTCGACATATGTGCCTCAAAGTTGGGGACCAGAGTTAGTCCCTGGCTCCAAATCTGGTCTGGAAACAAGGCCAACGATACAAAGGACCCAGAGCCTCAGGACCTGAGATTGAGAATGGGGATCTATGGGGCTGGAGAGATGGCTCAGCTGTTAAGATCGTTTGCTGCTCCTGCAGGGACCCAAATTCAGTTCCCAAAACCCACAGCCACATTTAACTCCAATTCCAGGGGATCCAATGTCCTCCTCTGGCCTCTCTGGGAATCAGACACACACCTAATTCATTTTCATACATGAGGCAAAACACCCTTACACATAACATAAAATGATTTAAAAAAAATAAAGGGTAACTGTGGGCTGGAGAGATGGCTCAGCTGTTAAGAGTGTTTGCTGCTCTTGCAGAGGACTCAAGTTCAGTTCCCAACACCCACATCAGACAGGCTCACAACCATCTCTAACTCTAGGTCCAAAGAGATTGGCTGCCTCTGATCTCCACAGGGACCCACCTACACACATGCATACCCCCCAAAAAAATCTTAAAAAAGAAAAAAGAGGTTCTGGCTTGCTCTGTCACAATAGTCCTTACTGTATGTATTTTAAAAAAAGATTTATTTATTACATATACAGTGTTCTGCCTACATGCCAGAAGAGGGCACCAGATTGTAGATGGTTGTGAGCCACCATGTGGTTGCTGAGAACTGAACTCAGGACCTCTGGAAGAGCAGTCAGCGCTCTTAACCTCTGAGCCATCTCTCCAGCCCCTAAGTTTTTTTTTTCAAAGATTGATTTTTATTTATTTTATTATGTATACAGTGTTCTGTCTGTAGGCCAGAAGAGGGCGGCACCAGATCTCATTACAGATGGTTGTGAGCCACCATGTGGTTGCTGGGAATTGAACTCAGGACCTCTGCAAGAGCAGCCAGTACTCTTAACCTCTGAGCTATCTCTCCAGCCCTATGTATTTCTTAAGTTGATTTATTAGGGACAGAATATTGCAGGTCATGGGCTACATAGAAAGGTTTGATAATTCTGAGTTGGTTCTCTCCTTCCATCTGTATATGGACACTGAACTCACGTCCCCATTTCCATCTGTATATGGACACTGAACTCACGTCCCCATGCTTCCATCTGTATACGGGCACTGAACTCGCGTCCCCATGCTTTCAAGCAAGTGCCTTTACCCACTGAGCCATCTCACAGGCTCAGCCCTACTGTCTTTCACTAAGCAAAACTTCCATAAACAATTCGCTTTTTGGGGGGGTGCTCGGGATAGTGCTAGGGACTAAATCCAAGGCCTCAAGAATACCAGGCAAGCACCCTACCACTGAGTCACAACCACTTCCCTGCTCTGACTGCTTGCATTTATTTACAGTTTACAAAACAGAGCTCCCTACCTCCCACAAGACTCCTAAGCTGTGAAAGGCAGAACCATGCTTTGAAAACACGCAGCTTGGGTCTCCATCACTACCTGATGTGCTGTCCCCGCTTTGCAAGGTCAGGAAGTGAGGAGCCAGGGGGTAGTTTTCTGAGGGGAAGACCTGAGAAAGACAGCAGACAGACTACCCAAAGGACACTTGCTCATGTCTGGTTAACAGGACTGAGCCAAGGAGTCCCTGGATGTCCCAGGTACTGCAAGGCATTTATGTTACCAACTTCTCCGTCTCTCGTCCTTCTTAGGCTACCCAGTATGCATGCTCCAATAACCAACTCAACCAGCCTCATGGCCTCAGGCAGCATGGGTCACACGGTACGAAGAAGAGTGACAGGGTCCACCCACCTGGTGCACACAGACATTGCACTTGTCACAGAAGACCATCTCGTTGCCATCCTCGCCTTCAGGGGAGCGGCACACGTCACAGACAACATCCTCATCGTACTCGATGCCCAGCCCCTCCTGTGTCTCAATGGCCTGTGCCATATTCTGGTGGCACAATGTCTCTAGTTCTTCTAGAACACGCTCTAACGTTAGCTCATCCAGCTCGGGCCTCTCTGTAGGCAGGACGGCAGAGGACACCATTAGGAGTTTAGCAGGCTTTGAAGCAATCAGGGCAAATGTATTAGTGGTGTAATGGGGAAGGCTCCACCCACCCACCCACCCACCCACCCACCCACCCACCCACCCACCCACCCATCCATCCATCCATCCATCCATCCACAGTGTGACCTGGACCTCAGCTCCATCAAGGACAACTGAACCATCCAATCTCTAAGGTTCCTGCCCATTATGGCTGCCTCACTGTCTACAACCTGCCTGCAACCATGCCCTCACCAGTGTATGCATACAATGTAGGGTGTCTCTGGGGTGCAGCTGGCGCCACAAAAAATCTACTGCTTGCTCTGTGTGTACATCATCTGTGTACACTTGGATAATGGCCAGGCTGATCCTTCCTGGGACACATCAAGAGGCTTCCTCCGGGAGGCTCATGCCCACTAACACCCAGCTCTACCTGCATGTTCACTTCATGTGTCACTGAGCCCTGTGAACTACTTGCTATTTTTACCTTCCCTCTGTAGATGCTCGAGAGGCAGAGACAATGAAAGCCACTCCTGACAGTAAAGCTGCAGGGATGCTCCCCGTCACAGCTACTGGATGTGTAGACACTATCAGGAGCCGGGAAGAAGATGGTCTCTGCCAGTTGCAATAACACACCTGGCACAGAAGGGTTACCTACCCATCTCCTTGAGTTCTGAGTTGAGCAGTTCCAACCAGTAGGCATCAATCTCATCCAGGTCATAGCGGCTGCCTCCCGGCCAGTCAGGATGGGCACCCTCACCAAGTGTGGGGCTGTCTGGTGACACCTGTGTAGGGGGGCCTTTCAGTGGCGGGAGGATCCTGTGAAACCAAGGACAGGAATGGTAAAGGAATGGGCCTTAAACGGTTCTCAGTCAGTCTGGGGAGGAACTGGCGGCCCTGTTAAGACACGAGATGCCGACGCCCCACAGGGCCCACCCTTCTATCCATCCCTCTTTCCATTTCTTTCCTGGTTGCCAGTCTGCCTTACAGACTCCATTAGCTATGGATCTACAAGAATAGTGGACCCTAAGGGCAGGGTGAGGTTCGCGTGGGAATGACATGTAATGCTGGCCCACCACAGTAACATCTGTCTTGCCCAGTCAGAGCTATTCCCAACCTGGATCAGCCCTGCCCGGGCCTGCAGGACGTGTCCCAAGTGCCATCCTGGACAATGTCCTGTGCCAGCTACTTGGGGACAAGCGAGATAGAGCCAGCTGGACTTAAGACCCTTTGGCATACCCCTCCAGGCTAGAACCCAAGACTGTCTACATGGCTTCATAATCCCTGGGCCCTCTTCACCAACAGCCTGGAGGTGTCATGGTCTTGAACTGAAATGATTCTGTCTGCTTTTCTCACGAGTTTAATCTCTGCAGGGGTCCACTGTACGACCCAGGGGAGGGCCTTCTGGATTAAAGGCCTCTTGACATAGTGGCACGCTGGCCACACACCTTTACCCTCCCTGTGGACCACATAGGCACCCTGTTTCTTACTGCCTCATCTTGCCTCCTGAAACTTCCAAACTCAACCCTGTCTCAGATGCCACCCAGATCAGCTTTCCCTGGGGACCAGGGACATGCTGCAGGCACCACGGCTCTCCCCACATTGTTCTCTCAGGCTCCCACTCCTAAACAGAGTACCTACCTTAGGCATTTGGTGACAGGATGGCAAGGATTAAAAGAAAGCTCTTAAGAAAGTGCTAGGTATCGAGGGGCGTGAGCTGACGTGTGCGTGCGTGCATGCGTGCACTTGTGTTAAGATCTCTACATGTCAACCACCTTTCTCCTCCTAAAACTGGAAATAAGGGACATTTTGCCTCAGATGGGTGGGGTTCTCTTCATGCATCTGTGTGCTACCCATCAGATTTTGAGGCCAGTTCAAAATGCCAGCCCTTCCCATACCCCACTGGTTGCCATGGTTATTGTCTGGAGCCTGGCCTCCATCTGGCCAGCCCTGCCAGGCCTGAGAGGCCTCACACTTGCCCGGGAGGCCTCCTGGGGTTGGAGGTAGGGCTTGCCAACGGCTGTGACTCAGCTAGGGCTGGGCAGGGGAGGAGAGGGGAGGGTTCAAGATGGCACAGGGACAGGGCTGAGCTTCAGGGAGGGCCCCTGGCTTCAGGAAATGCCCTGGTGTCAGCAAAGGGACAGGATGCTGGGCACAGGGAGGCAGGGGTGCCACCAGGGAGAAAAGACTGAAGGCTTGGAGATCATTTGGACAAGGAGACAGGAACGGTCAAAGGCTAATGGTCAGCACTACCATGCCACATGAGAAGCCCTCATGAGAGTCTTAGGTGACAATGAAGGCAGGACCCTCCTCCCACACCAAGTAGACGATTCCATAGAGGAGCTAACACTATGCCCTCAGTCCAACCAAATGCTGCCTTTCCCAAGAAACTGTCACTCCAAATGAACATCTCTTAAAGGCACAGCCCATAATTCTGTCACAATCCAGCTTTGTGCGTGCCCTGAGCATACGCTTAGTCAAGCGTTTGAGCATCCCTACAGCCACCTACTGCGTAACACCAGTCCCACCTGCCAGCTTCACCCGTGCCGCCTGGCTAACCCTCTGGGAAGCCAGGGCTGAGGGACACACACCAGAGAGAACGTCTCCTACCAGGCGGGGACTGACCTGACCCTAAGCCAAGGCCTCACCCTCAGACACAGCAGGTGGCGGTGGGCTGGATGGGGTGGCAGGAAAGCTTCCACAAGACCTACAGGGGAGAGCAGAGGCTCTATTCCAGAGAAGTAGACACCAGAGGCTGTGATTTCCCCCTGGACCAGGTCTGAAGGGACAGTGCAAACCCTCAGGGGCAGATTTCAGACCACGAGGTGGGCAGAACTGTCCGAGGCCAGGAAGGGGCAGAGGAGTTGGGCTGGGACAGCGCATGGGTGAGAGCAGTCGGGCTATACCTAATGTTCTCACTCTAGGCCTCACGGGGACAGCCCAGGGTTTGTTACTGTGGTCTGTCGTTTCCTGGCCCAGCAGCCTACTAGGCCCCATAGGAAATTCCCCAGAATTTCCCAACTTCCTCATCTATAAAATGGGGACAGTACTATGTACCCTAAAATTGTGATCACTGAATGATGGTGAGAGGCTGGACTTGGGAGGCTCTCAGTGTCCCCCAGGGCAGCTGCCACAAAGGCTTCCAGGCAGCTGTGCAGTGGGGGAGGGGGGCCCAGGCAGGTGGTAACGGTGATCCCAGGGAGACCAGGAAGCACATTTGCCCACCTCAGCACACCTTCCCCCAGTACATCCCCCAGCTCTGAGTATCTTAACTCATGTCAGTCCAGCATAGCCATAAGAATGCTGTGGGCAGGACTGGAGAGAGAGCTCTGGGGTTAAGAGCACTGACTGCTCTTCCAAGGGACCTGGTTTCAATTCCCAACACCCATATGGTGACTAATCACCATCTATAACTCTTAATTCCAAAAGGATCCAACACCCTCTTCTGGCCTCTGTGGGCATACATTCAGGAAAAACACTCACACACACAAAATAAAAATTAAATAAATCTGTCTAAAATCTCCCCTACAAACACTGTGGATGTAGTATATATCCTATATAATAGGTTCAAGATTGGCCTGGGACACATGAGACCACATCTCAAAAAAGCTTTACAACAAAACGAGTAAATCAGATGAAGGATTCTAGGATTATACATCAGGAGGCCAGGACAACATGGCCCGTCTCCATGTCATCAGGTGAAATACCCTACACAGAGACTTAATGAAGCCAAACCACCAGGGTAGAAGCAACTGCAATAAACTGTCACGCCAGCAGATGTTCCCAGAAGCATCTGACATTGTGACACTGACATCAAGTCAAGAGGTCAGACTCCTGGGTGACTCCAATCAGGATTTGCTTCTCTGTTCAGTGTTCAGTGGCTAGCCTGTCCCTCTTCATCCCCCTGGCCTTGACACATATGGTGACACGTTGGCATGAGAATTCTCACTTCATCGTGACTCCCATGTCATCAGGTGGTAACTGGTATTAATATCATCTCCGTTTCACAGAGGGGCTGACTGCCTTGGAAAAGTCAGGTCATGGTTCTCCCGAGTGGCAAGGTCAGGGCACGAAATTCACTATGATCTTGGCCCTATTTACAGGCCCCAGAAGGGATGAGGATCTTAAGAATGAATGAATCCATGAATCCATCCATCCACCCATCCATCCATCCACCCACCATGTGTCCATCCTGTATCCATCCATCCATGTATCCATCCTGTATCTGTCCGTCCATCCATCATGTCACTGGAGGAAAGGCATTCCCACATCCAGTCCCTCAGGGTACCTGGTTGGCCGAGTCTCCCTTGCCTGCAATCCTAGCACAGGGCTTGCATGAAGTAGGCTCTTCACAGATGTGGTTGTCAGGAAGCAACGGTGCCAATGTCAAAGGAGGGGGCAGCTGCGACCTTTGCCCCCAGTTTTAACAAACTAGGTCTCAGAAGCAAAAGCTGTGAAGCTGCCAACTCCAGGAAGGAGCGCTAACACAAACTGCCCAACTCAGGTGAGCTGGTGGGACGGGAGGCCAGACCACCAGTCCTTCAGGTTCAGAATGAAATACTTGAGTATATTCTAAAGTTTAAGGCAAGGCCATATGAGGTTATATCCCGCAAGAGTCTCTGCCCACAAGCCCAGCAGGCTATGAAGCTCGCGAGGATGCTACTTTGACCCAGCCCTATAGGACAGACTCCTCAGCGGGTAACCCAGCCCTACAGGACAGACTCCTCAGCGGGTGATACCAGTGAGTGTTTCTTAGGCCTCTACTGAGTGACGGGCCAGGCTCCTCCCTCTAAGTTCTTTAAGGGGTGGTTTAAAAGAATTCAGAACATGGCTTATTCTCATTGTAAGGGATGGGCAAAGCCTGGAGGTTTCCCTGGCCGGCCCTGCCTGCTGTGTGGAATGGTACCATTCTAACCCTAGCTGGTTGTGTGACATCAGCTATACGCAGGTCCCACCCCGAGTCTTCCAGAGATGCACCAGTTTACTATACCTCCAACCACAAGGAAAAGTCATCACCCTTATTTTAGAAATAAGAAAAATGAGGCCCAGAAAGAATACATTTCTGGTTCAAGGTCCTACTGAAGGTAATAGGCAATTTGGACAAAGGTAATCGGACTTCAGAGCCGAGTTCAAGTCCAAAGCCTCAAAGGTACCCCTACCAAAATTTTTGGACCAATGTGTTTTTTTGTTGTTGTTGTCTGGCAAGAGAATTAACCACTAACACAAACAGGCTGGGAAAGAATCCTGGAACTGGTGAGCCTCTTACCAAACCAGCCCTGCCCCACTGGTGCTTGCCTGGCCGCCTGGCTCACCTCACCACAGGCTCTGGAATGGCCTCCGCTCCAGCAGGCACCTGCACACCTTTCTCCCACTCTTGTCGCCACGGGTCCGCCAGGACATAGTAGTCATCCGGGCTGAGCTGGCACGAATCTGGGATCTTCATGGCTGTGATCAAGTCTGTCCGGAAAACCTGGCAGAGGTGAGAGGTGAAGAGTCTTCATGCTGCCTCAGAGAGGCCAGGGGACAGACAAGCAGGGCACCACAAAGCGGGGTCAGTGAAACGGCCGGGCAGGAAACGGACTGTGCCATCAAGCCACCAAGCCTGATGACCTGGGACCCACATGTAAAAGGAAAGATTCTTGCAAATTGTCCTCTATCTTACTGAATGGAGACAGGTAAGAGAGAAACCGAGAAGAGAGAAAGCAAGCCAGTGCTGGGAGGTCCCTCACCAAAATGCAGCCGCCCCTTTATCCTCAGTCCCAATGGGCCTAACCTGGCCTCCTGGCTCCTGTAGCCACACAGACAGACAGACAGACAGACAGACAGACAGACAGACAGACAGACAGACAGACAGACACTCCAAGAGTAGAAAGGTCACCTGCGAACACAACACTACTGCTATGTGAATGTTCCAGGACTTTCTTCTGTAGAGTTAAAACTGTGCTACAGATTTGTACCCCTAGACACAAGTGTGTGTATAATACCAGGCACCAGTCCCAGAAAGTCTACGAAGAGTAAAGCAAGAGGCTGGAGCTTGGGACGTTTCCATGAGCCATGACTTCCAAGTCCCCTCAAAGACACTCTCATCCCACCGCAGCAGGGTGTAGTGCCACCCGTCACTGGCGTGTGGTTTGGGGAGGAAGACCTTTGTCTTCCATCATCCTTAAGCCTGTCTTGAATTCCTACAAAGCCATATTTTGGGGTTTCCTCGGCTCCCTCACTAGGAAAACTGTTCTTTGCATTGTGCTGTCTGCGGCCTCCCAACTTCTACCCCAGAATAACCTCTGAACCCCTTCCCAGCTGTCGGTGGCAAAGCCCCCTGTCTCTGCGCCCCAGCCCCAAGTGTTGCTATGGAATACAATGGTACCTCTAGACAATATGTGACTTACTCAAGGCCCAACTTTCCCAGCGGTCATCACTTGAGAATCACAAGCTAAGGGCGAGCTCATATCAATGAGAAGGGAGAAACCACTTCAAGCACACTCCGGGCCTAAGCCCCGCCTCCCATGGCAGCCTTTTTGCAAAGTCAACACCCATTGATGAAGTGTAAGTCCTGGGGCTGTCAGTTCACTTGGCCCTCTGGAGGCTCTTGACAAACCTGTTCAGCTGTAACCCACTGCCTGTTAGGGCCAGCTCAGTGCCTGTGTGTGTCTCGTGGACTCAAGGACCACAGCCACAGGAAAAGAACGGAATGGGTTCATCAACGGACGTAGAAGCAGCGTCTCGCAGAATTTAATTAATATCTGCATCTAGCTGGAGAGGGCTCTGACTTGAAAAAAGGTCAAGTTTCTTGAAGACTCTATTTGCCAATATAATTTAATTGTTAAGACTAACACCCTAACATTTAATTAGGGTGCCAGTGTGAAAAAATTAAAACCAGATTAGATTAAATGCTAATTAAACAGAAGATGGAATAGGTCTAGGATTTCACAGCCCTGATAATTTACATATCTTATTAGCAAGCAGCAAGCGAGCTAAGACAAGAGTGCAAACCCAGGCACTTTCGAGAGACCCTGGCGGCCTGCTTCACGTTGGTGAGAGGTTTTCCCCGATGGGGCATCTGGAGACTACGTAGCAGAGTAGTACTGTGACTGGGCTATTTCCCTAGAGGCTTCAGGATCTAGTACAACCAAGGTTTGGGCCTATCTAGAACTCCCTCAAACTTCTCAGCGGTGGGAGATCCAGACCCTTTGAAGGCTCTGTTGCCACAGGGACCCATTCAGAAGCCAGCCTCTAAGGCGGCAATGCGGTTGGAAACATCCTTCTGGGACATGACTGAGGCCCCGCTGCTCAGGAGGCAGAGTGAGTTCCAGGCCAGCCAGACTACATAGGGAGACTGCCTCAGCATCAACCAAGTGCTGGGGACGTAGCTAAATTGCTTGCCTAACATGAAGGAAGTCCTGGTCTCAATACCTAGCACCACGTAAAAAATGGGTGTGGTGGGTCATGTTTGTAATTTCAGCACTGCAGGGTGGGGATGGAGGCAGGAGAGTCAGTTCAAGGTCAGCTTGGACTATAGGAGTTGTTGTCTTAAAATAAAACCATCCTGCAGGGTGCTCATCTAGCCTTTACCTTAACTGTCAGGGACCTTTACTCACCATCAACTTTGGGACTGCAGGGGACCTTTCCACCCACCCCCAGGCACCTTCTAATTATTTACACACACAGACGCGGTCTGCTTTACATGTGTCTCGTCCTCTCTCCTGTCACACATTGTCCTGTTGTGAGGTGTGTCCTTAGTGCCTGGTGCTAGACACAAAGACTTTAAAGTGCTGGGAACACTTAAAAGTAAGAGTGAGCCGCAAGCCAGAGACCTCAGAGGCAGAGACTCTCAGCCACATGGACCTATAAGAGGCTAAGTGACAAGCAGCCTCCCTCTCCCTACTCCTGAGAGCCTGATGCTTCACGGCCACTGAAGAGCCCTGCTGCGTTTGGAGTGACCAGAGTCATACTGCAGAGAGGCAGCCCTGACTTTAGGCCAGGTCCTAAGGCAGTTCTAAGTTTTGTCCCTGTCACTAGGGGACAGGTGATAGGACATTAGTGGCCCTTTTAGGAAGGACTCAGGGAAACTCCAAAAAAATAACACTGCCTCTACCAGTTACCTCACAGTGACAGTTTTTAAGAGTTGTGCTTAAAAAGTAATTTCCAGCTGGGGACTTAGCTCAGTAGGTGGAATAGGCACCTAGTATACCCACAGGCTTGGGTTCAATTCCCAGCACCACTAAAACGGAGCTCAGTGACGGTGCACACCTGTAATCTCAGCACTCAAGAGGTGGAGGCAGGAGGAACAGGAGTTCAAGGTCGGGCAAGAAAGGAGGCTCAGTAAATAAAAGCGCTTCTCCATACCACAGGCCTGATGACTGGCCTTCAATACCCACAGCCACCGTGGAAGGAGGAAAGTGACTCAGAAGTTACCTATCCTCTGACCTCCACAAGCATGGGGAGGCTCATATGGGCCTGGTGTACACACACACACACCAAGATCATCCTCATCCTCAGGTACATAATGGGGCTTCGTGAGACACCACGGAAAGTCTTTGGTTTTTGAGGCAGAGTCTCCTACTGAAAATTGGTTTCAACTTCAAAATCCTCCTGCTTTAGCCTCCCAAATTCCTGACTCATGGATGCGCCGTCACATTCAGAAAGAGCTGTTCTTATATTCACTATTAGTACGGAATCCAAGAGGTAGGTGGTACCACCACACCTCCACAACAGCCTCCCCCTCCCCAGGGCACTGCTCAGTGCCTCTGAATTAGCCTGAAGTCAAATCAGGTGGATTCCCAAAGAAGAATATGCAAATATGATGGAGGCCTTTAGAAGTGCCAAATCCTGCAGTGGCTTCCCACAGGAGGGACTCTGAGTGAATGCTGTCAACCTCACTTGGTCTACAGTCACCTAGAACACACCCGTGCTGCTTGTGAGGGATTATCTACATCAGGTTAATTGAAGTGGCAGAACCCATGTTAATTCTGGGTACCAATATTCCACAGGCTGGGGTCCCAGACTGAATAAAAGAGTTGAAAGTGAGTCAGGTTTGGTGACGCACTCTTTTGATCCCAGCAGAGGCAGGTGGATCTCTGAGTTCGAGGCCAGTCTGCTTTACAGAATGAGCTCCAGGACAGCCAGGGCTCAATAGGGAAACTTTTTTTTTTTTTTTTTTGGTTTTTTACGAGACAGGGTTTCTCTGTATTGTTTTGGAGGCTGTCAGTCCAGCCTGGCCTCGATCTCACAGAGTGCTGGGATTAAAGGTGTGCACCACCACCGCCCGGCAATAGGGAAACTCTTAATGGGAAAACAAAAACAAAACGTTGACCGTGAGCTAGGCACTAGCACCCCTCTGTCTGTGCTTCCTTACTACAGATACAAGGTGAATACCCGCTTCAAGCTCCTATGACCACAACTGCGTTCGTTCTCCTTTAAGTTGCTTTGTCAGGGAATTTTTACAGTAACAGGTGGGGCGACTAAAGAAGCTTCCCAGGCCATGTGGCTGCACGACTGTCCTTGTCACCCAAGCATTTTTTTTTTACCCTTTGCACATCTCCCTTGTCAAAGTAGGAGCAGCATGCTTCATACCCCCTGCCCCCAACCTGGCCCTCAGAGGTTCTAGGAAGCTCTGCCTAGGAACCAGCCTGGGCTTTGTGTGCACTGACAAAGCCCCTGTTAATGGAATAGCTGGTTTCCTGGTACATCTTCCCTGCCAGATGAGCTCGGTGAGCTCTGTCTGGACTAAATGATGCTGGGCGGTGATGCACACAGGGCTTTGTCACATCCTAGGTGCTGACTCCAGATGTTTGAACAGATCAACACCTTGGCTTCAGTTGCAGGCTACAGCCAAGTACTGAGTGGCCTGTTTCTTAACCTACATAGATTTTTAGTTTGAACTACCAGAGGTTAGGCTTGGAAAAAGCTTAATGATTTCCCTAAAACTCCTTTGAATAATTTATGAAAACTAAATATAGAGTAAAACAGACACCGATGAACAGAAGTCTTGCTGTGGCAATAAAGTTGAGGGGCTGGAAAACAAGCAATTTCCTTAGACTGTGAATGTTTACTACTCTTCTCTTCTGGTTGTCTTTAAAGGTCTGCTGCCTAGCAACCAAGTTCTGCTGAGCTGCTGGGACTGTAGCATTCTCTAACCATACAAAGGAGGCTTTGGCTTCAGACTCTATCAACCAACCCAAGGGCCAGGGGTTCAAAGGCCACCCTGGAGGGAACCAAAGACCTTACTCCGCCTACATATGAGGATGTCAACCTGGAGCTCGTGACACGATCCTGCCCCACAGGTCCTTTCTGTGTACCTGCTGCCCAGGAAAGGTTGAAAACAGGCTCCGGGGAGTATCTATGCAGTCGGGTGACCTCCACAAACCAACAATGGCAACAGGCAACTAACTTTCGAAGCACACTGACCCTAGGTCAGCAGGCACGCAGACATTTTATAGCACAGTGTGTGATCTGTGGCTTCAAACATTTCACCCTGGAAACTCAGTTCTCTGCTTCCTTTTCTTCGGGGCTGGATGGCTGAGGAAGTCTGGTTACTCCAGAGAGACTCAGCAGGTCACATAATTACAAAGGGACTGGGGGCATAGCTCAGTGGATGGAGCACTGGCTTAGCACATAGGAAGCCCTAGGCTTGATCCCCAGCACCGCATAAACTGAGTGTAGTAGTATGTGCCTGTACCCCCAGAATTTGAGAGACAGAGGCACAAGCATTGTAACTTCAACACTATCCTTGGCCATATAGTGAGTCTGAGGCCATTTCGAAAAACTAAACACACACACACACACACCCCAATCTCATGTGATAAGCCACATAAGGCAGGCACTGCATATATCCTATGGCACAACAGAACACCCAAGACTTCCCTGAAGTATGGCTAACTGTGGAAAGTTCCTATCAGGCAGAGAGGTTGCATATGTGTGCAGGGGTGGGGTAGGGTGAGAACCCAGAGCCACTGTAAACTGTCCCAAAGCCAGTGTAAAGGGCTTTGGCCAGGACCTACCTCTCCCTACTTCTATCCTTCCTGCCCAAGGAATATTTGAGCATCTGTCCTGAATCTCATTTTAGGTTGTTTTTTTTTTTTTTTTTTTTTGAGATAGGGTCTTACGTAGCTCAGGCTGGCCTCAAACGTTCTCTGCAGTTGAGGTCCATAGTGAACTCTCCATCCTCTTGCCTCTACTCCTTGGGTCCTGGGATTACAGGTATGCACCATATCTTTATGAGGTGTTATGAATTGAACCCAGGGCTCCATGCACGCTAGGTAAGCACTCTACCAACTGAGTTACACTGGCATTCTCTGGAACTCATTTCTTTTTTACTGTGTGTGTGTGTCTGTGTATGCCCTTTGTGCACAGGGGCACATGGAGGGCAGAAGAGAGTGTTAGATGTCCTGGATTTCCAGTGGGCTGTAAGCCACCCATTGAGTGTTAGGAACCAAACTCAGGTTCTCAGAAGAGTGGCCAGTGCTCCTATTTGCTGAGCCATCTCGCCAAGCCCAGGAACCTCATTTTAATCACAGTTGTCTCCTGAGTGTCCTATCTTGTCAGAAACAACACTTTGTAACGCGGAGGCACAGTTCATGTGTCAAACACTTTCCTTACACTGTTGGCCTCAAGTCTGCTCCCCCTATTTCACAGTTGTGGAGACTGAGACCCAGGAGTTAGGAAACCACTTGTTTCAGATCTGTCTCCAGCCACATTAGTACTTATACCCTGAGCCAGCCATATATTACATCTTGTAAGTAATCTTTCCTGGGCTGGAACCTGATACAGTTTCTCAGCCAAGAGAAAATTTACATTGCTTATTAGGTATGTAATCCCAGACAGGGGTTGGGGAATAGTCACCTCCACCCATCTCCAGCTTCAAGCAACCACGGAGCCAAGCCAGTCAGGTGCTCAAAAACACTGAAAAACCACTCAACAACTCACTCTTATTTTCATGAGGATAACAGCACTTCCTGCTCTTAAAGAGAATTTATGATACACATTTCCTTTGCAAGACAAGTCCCAGAGGCCAGGAGGCGTTTCCAGCTGGCGGGAAGATCTCCATTTCTGCCTCTACCAGAAGTGGATCTGGCCCTATCCACCACCCAAGTGAAGTCTCAGAGAGCGAGTGCCTGGCCCTGGAGGAAGAGCATCTGCACCCCACCCCCACCCAGTTGGCTGGAAATCTGGATCTAATAGGGACGAGCAGGGGAGTTCTTTGGGGCTCCCCTGTTGTGTGTGGGCACTCTGCACATGATGACACATGACACCATACTGGTTTTCTTTGTGTTTGAGTCAGGGTCTCCAGACTAGGACCAGGTTGGCCTCTAATCCGATATATAGTGGGTAACCTTGAATATCTGATCCCCCTGTCTCCACCTCCTGAATGTACCCCCATGCCCAGTATATTCAGTGCTAGGGATCAAACCTAGGGCTTAGTGCACACGGTGTGATCGTTCTAATAACTATACTGCCACCAGCCCATTGCTGGTTTGTTTGCTTGCCTTTAGACAGGGTCTCATGCAGCCCAGACTAGCTTGGAACTTGGGTATGGCTAAGGATGACTTTGAATTTCTCCTGTATTTGTGTATATGCTATGTGTGAAAGGGATGAAACTGTGCTGTGGCTGGAGAATAACATTTTGGGCTTGATTCTCTCTTGCTGTGACTCAGGTGGTCAGGCTTGCCACTTTTACCTGCTGAGCAAGTCTGATGGTCTCATGAGCTTGAACTCCTAAACTTTCTGAGGTGCTGGGGAATCAAACTTGGGACCTCATGCATGCCAGATGATCCACCAACTGAGCTACATCCCCAGCCCTGACCAGTGTTTTGATACAGACTCTTATTCCAAACATCTGGGCGTCATCTCCGCACCTCCAGGATTATTTTCCTGATTTTTGACCCAACAAAGTGGCCACATCATCATTCTTTCAGGGTGTCCTCACGTAGCTTTTTAGGACACATCTGGGGACATACTATTGCTGTTTGCAGAGGGTGCTCTCACTTTCTTGGCCAGATCCTGTGTGGACATGGAGGGGGACATTCACTCCTCAGCAGAACCTATGGAGGAGGATCAGACCACAGGATCCTGTCTTCCCTGTTCTGGGACCATTCAAAGTGGCCAACTTCTCCTGACACTCATCCATCCCACTCTTCTGGAACTCTCCTTTTTGTGATGGTTTGGATGGATGGCCCCCAGAGGCTCATATATTTGAATGCTTGGTCCCTAGTTGGTGGACCATTTAGGAAGGATTGGGAGGTGCGGGCTTGCTGGAGGGGATGTGTCACTAGGGGCGGGCTTGGAGGTTTCCAAAGCCCACACGAGGCCCAGTTTCTCTGCATATGCTTGCACATCAGACAAGAGCTCTCAGCTACGGCCCCGGTGCTGCCTGCCCCCAATTAAACACTTCCTTTTGTAAACTGCCTAGGTCATAGCATGTCTCCACAGAATAACTAAGACCACCCTATAGGTTACATGGATATCTGGGGGGCAGGGAGGACAGCCATATCCCCAGAACAGGGTCCAGGTAGGGTTCTCCAGATGTTCATCTCAAGGCTCAGAGAGAAGAGTCACTTGCCAAGGGTCCCAAAGGTCCTCAGCAGCAAAGCAGGTTTACTTACCCCAGTGACACATTCCCTGAAGCATCTGCATCTGGCCAGGCTTCCCAGGCACCCCCACTGCTTGCTGATCTCAGGGGGGGGGCAGTGGAGGCTCACTGGCTTAACACCTCCAGGGGAAATCCCCACCGCTTGGCCTGCTCTTCAGCCCTAGGCACGAGGAAGACACCAACCACGGGCAGGCCTCCAGGTCTCTCCCAGAACCATCCTTAGCACCCAGGTAGGTCCCTGCCCACTCCAAGTGTGTGTGAGTAGGGTACGGTGACAACTAGCCAGGGAGAATGTATAGGATGCCCCTTTTCTCCCCCTGGATTAGATCCTGTCTGCCGCTTAACAATCTGGCTGGAAGCAAGAAGCCTGGACCCATTATCTTGGAAAATGAAGGCCAAGCTCTCAGCTCGTTCCCCAGAAGGAAGGCTCTTTCCTATTTAAGTACTGGTCTCTACCTAAGGGTAGATCGAAGGTGCTGGAGTATCAAAGATGATCTCGGGCTGCAACTTACATCAGATTCTCTGAAGTCACGATCCACGAAGGAAAAAGCAGTAAGATTCCAACGTTACCGGGCAAGAGAGCACAAGCCAGGACTCCAAGACTTCAGCAGAATTTATACAGCACCAGTTCCTCAGACTGGGGGTTCCCCTCTGAATCTATGGTCCCCACCTTTCCTTCCATGGCCTAAAGGCAGACCCCAACTCAGCCTGGAACTCCCCTTTCCTTTCAGCTCAGGGAGAGGCCTGGGTAAGAAGCCATAGGGGAAAGCTGGCTTCAGCCCTGTCCAGGGTCCTGACTCTTGGCCAGTGCTCTGTGGCCCTGGAGCACCCTACAATAGGCAAGAAAGGGTTACCTGTTTTTTTTCTCAGCTATTTTACAGTTCACTACATTTCCACTGCTAGTTCAATGCTAAGCACCGTGGTTCCTCAAGTTCCCCATGCCACTACTGGACACACAGGAATTAAAACGGAACGAACCACAGCTTCCTTAGCTCTGCAGCCACTGGAGAGCAGTTTTCTGTACCTTCCTGCCACAGTAAGAGCACAGAATGGGACTACCTGGCAGCTATCCCACAAGGCACTGGGCGGATGGGACTCCCAAGAACCTCTTTTGCTAGGGTGCCTGGAACCTTTGAACCCTAAGCCAGGCAAGGCCCTGTGCCTCCAGTTCACTCACTCACCAGAGCAGACACACACTCTCGCAGCCAAGCCTTTCTCTCCTCCCTCTCACTAGCCAGATCATTTGGAAGCTTCCACTGATGCTTTCTTCTCTGCCCCACTGTAACTCAGAATTTATACCGGCTACGGCTCAACCCTCTCACTCAGAGGATGAGGAAAACCTCTCAGGCTGTTCTCCAGCCTGCTGTGGGAAGAAAATGGCTTGGCTGCAGTTCAAGGCAGGGAAGACTCTTTAGTCCTCCGGGGTGTACGTCACAGCCACCTGGAGGGGCTCCTGGTCTGGGCCAGGGCCATGCACAGTCCCCAGAAGGCGCCTTGACAGAGGTTTGAGTCTATTTTTAGGTACAGAGCCTCTGGGCTGGAAAACCCAAGAGGCAGGGGAATTTTCTGCCCCCATGCAAATTGCTTTCTTTTCAGCCTTGCAGACACCTGTTTCCTCCTAAGGTTGATCCCAGCCAGTGTAGAAGGCTCCTCATCCCCCACAAGCTGGGAGGGGGTGGGGCAGCGGATGAGATGGTGCCCTCAGGAGTTTCCCCATCTCATGCCAATTCACAGAACCATGGGGAAGCTGGAATCAGCCAGGATTCTCAGAGGCAACATCCTCAGATCCTAAAAGAACGTGACAGTTCCTGCCTCCCAGGACCAGGAGGGCCAAGTAAAGGTGACTACAATGTTACTCAATTCATGAAGAGGCAGAGCCTTCCAAGAGCACACTTTTTTTTCCTTCCCAACCAGTATTTGGTACACTCGGTCCTCCCAAGTAGCCAGCTTAGGAGGAGGGTATAGAACCTGTGTGCTTTAACCTTAAGCCTCAGCATCCAAGTCCCTCCTTCACTACAGCCCCAGAGACAACCCCATCCCACTTCCTCTCAAGCATGGTCTGGAAGGTATCCGGGCTGGCAAGACGGCCCAGCAGGTAAAGATGCCTGCTGTCAAGCCTAAGGACCTGAATTTGACCCTTGGGACCCAAATGGCAGAAAGATGCAACTTCTTCAAGTTCTTCCCTGCCCTCCACATGCGTGCCACGATATCCACATGCACTCGTGTGTACCTATGTGTTAGACACACACTAAACAAATCAATGTAACTTAAAAGGAAGATGGGAGAGCACCCTTATAGGGTCCCAACCCCACCTCCCAAGGGAAGGGTGCTAGAGCACAGGGCATCCTGGGAGGCAAGGAGTCATTTGTTAAGTACAAAGCTCTGGGGAGACCACCTAAGAGCATATAGGGCGACCACCCCAAATACACATCCAGGGGCTGATAAATCTGACACCGAATGGCACTAGTGGAGAGCAACAGGAGAAAAGGGGACTGTGGCCTGGGGAAAGACGGGGTCCTTCACCCCACACCAACACAAAGCAGCTGCATGTGTAAGGACCAGGCTGGAAACGCCCTCAAAGTTCTCCCAGCCACTTTATTTATTGTGGGTTTTCAAAAAATACCAGATTATGTCTGATGGGGGGGGCACACGCCTCTAGCCTTTAGTCCCAGCACTTGACAAGAGGCAGAGGCAGGCACATCTCTTCGAGTTTGAGGTCACCCTGGTCTACATAGCATGTTCAAGGCCGGCCAGGACTACACAGAGAAACCCTGTCCCACAACAATAAAGACACTAGACTATATCACTGCCTTGCTTATGAGCATTCAAAGGTTTCTCTTGGGTCAAGAAGAATGGCTTAGATGAATTGGTCCCCAATCATTCCATCCTGCCACACTGGCCACCTTTGGCCCTCTGCCAAGAACATGTGGCCTTCATACATGTGCTCAGCCTGTTCCCTCACTCCCCACAGGTGTCAGCTCCAGTCACTCCCCCAGCCCAGCTCCATCCTTCCCGGAACCTTACCACCACTACTTACCTCTGAGGGCTTCTTTTCGTTCTGCCGGGGCCAGCCCGACTTGGTACTGCTGGGTAGTTTGGAACATCGTGATGCTGATGTGGGTGTCACGTGACCTGCAGAGAGACCACAGGCCATGAAGGGTCCTGGAGGGTCAGAAACAGCACCCAACCACATCAAGGATCAGGAGGTGGGAGGCAGTGTCCCTGCTCTGGGGCCTAGCCTTTCTACATATCAATGGAAATATTAAGGCTTCTTCGCTCACCCCTGAAAAGAGGTTTCAGAAATCAACGGCAATTATCAGCTGGTTCTGTGACTCAGAGAGAGAGAGAGAGAGAGAGAGAGAGAGAGAGAGAGAGACAGACAGACAGATAGACACACACACACACACACACACACACACACACACACACACAGACCCTGGCCCTCTGAGGTTCTGTTCCTACTTGGTCAAAGATTGCTGGAACATCCCATTCCCTGTCTCCCATCTGTCCCAGGTTAGGAGAGTCAGGGCATTCCTGCAGGCATTAGTAGGTTATAGAGGCAGGGTAGGGCATGAATCTGGGCAGACCCAGAGACTACAGGCTAGATCCAAGTTAGCCTCCTACTTACTGGCCACCACAGGCAAATGACTTGATCCCTGTAAGCCTGAAAGCGGTGGATGGGTGATGGTTAGTGTTAACTGCCACAGTGATAGGACATAGAACCACCCAGGATGTAGGTAAGCCTCCAGCATACCTGTGAGGGATTGGTTAACTTCTGGCCAAGCCCCTGAACTATTTTGACTATTCTGGATTAAGGAGGGAAGACTCATACTAAAGTGACCGGCACCCTGCCACATACACACCCCAAGCTTGGCATCCTGGACCATATAAGTGGACCAGAGAGTTCACCTCTCTCTCCTCTCCTCAACTGCAGAAACTATTTGCGACCCTGCGCTCCAAGATCTTCTTGTCAGCACGCCCTTCCTGCCATGATGGACTGGACCCTGCACCACGAGCCAAAAGAAGCCCTTGCTTAAGCTGCTTTTGTCAGGGGATTTTATCCCAGCAACAGAAAAGATACCAATACAGGCTGGCCTAGAACTCATGCTTCTCCATCTGCCTCCTGAGTGCAGGGATTAGGTGTTTGTTTGCTTCTCTAATATGAGTGTGATGGTTTAATGTTCCTCAAAGGCGCATGTGTCAAAGACTTAGTCCTTTAACTAAGATGAGAGGTGGCCTAGCTTTTTAGAACCTGGAACCTCACAGTAATTACTGAAGCCAATTACTCATGCAATGAAAGTCCCCAAACTGTGAACTAAGTAAACCTTTCATTTCACAGGTTAACAATTTTGCATATTTCATGATAGCAACAAGAAACTGATTAACAGGGGATACAAGATAAACCTTGACTGAGCCAAGGATACCATATCTATAGCCTTAGGATGGTATAGCCTTAGGATGGTACAAAGGGATTCCTAAACTGCATGACTGCTAGACCTCAGCCAGAAGGACCAGGAAGACCCAAGGGTTTTTCTATTTTTTGTTTTAGACAGAATCTCACTAAACAGCTCTAGCTGATCTGGAACTTGCTATGGAGTCCAGGCTGGCCTTGACCTCCCCTCAAAGAGATCAATCTGCCTCAGCTTCCCAAGCGTTGGAATAAAGACATGTACCACCACAATCAGCTCAATGCAAGGTATTTGATGGACACAGGAGTGTTTAAGTTTAACTAAGCCAGGCAACACACAACATACCTTGGCCACAGAACTCCAGATGTTGTGATCCCCTCCTGCCACAAGGGGATTGTGAAGTGGAGTGGGCTGGAGCCAGAGTCAAAACCACAGGACAGTGAATGAGGCCCGGAGGCAGCATGGGGCTGGGTGTCTCAATCCTCTGGCTGCTAGAGGCTGTAGACAGGGGTTTGGAACTAGAAAGGGCCTTCAGATGCCACTAGGTGACCAGGTCTAGAGATGCAGGGCTCCATGATCAACCTCCCCAGTAGTGTGGCCTCCTGCTTAGAGGGCCTCCACCAAAGCAGTCACTGCAAGGTGAGGTCTTCCCGGCAGCATGTCCCTTCCCATTCATGAAGATGGAACTCCTTAATTCAACAGGCTCAGGAGGTCCTGGCTTTCCAGCTACTAGAGAATGGCTACGTTATGTCACCCATCACCCAGGAGGAAAGCTCTCACCGTACACAAATCTCTTTCTCTGCTCCCAAAATGTCATTTGTTCCTTGACAAATGTGGCCTTTCCTCCACTTCTAGTCATCCAACTGACACACCCCACCCCTTATCTAATCTACCTCTGAGAATCTACTGCCAAGATTCCATGAAAGCTGGGCTTCTTCAGTAATTTCTTCAGTCAACATTTATAATGCACCTACTATGTGCCAGATTATAGCTGCTAACAGAGTCATGAGCATGACAGGAATCCTCTGATCAGTTTGCCACTGGTTAGGACGCTACTTACTATAATAATTAACTAACTGTAATAAAGGGTCACAAATTTCATGTCTGTTTTGTAGAGACTTCTAAAAGGGTCTTCACTCAACAGGAAGCCAAAGGATTCATTTTTTTTTCCTATCAGCCAGCAGCAAATGCCCTGAGGGGAGTTAGTTTATTCCAATCAGAGGAAGGCCTGCCTAGAGGGTAGAGTGTAGAATAAAGGGGATGGTGAGGGTCTCGTGTAAGGGCAGGGACTGACTACCTCAGGGTCAGAGGAACCTGACTTGAACTGGTCTCACCCACATGGCTGCCCTAGGCTGAGCTGAATGGAGGGTTAGCCTCCTCCTACCAAGCCTTTGGGTCTTAATCCCTGTCCCTATATAGCCCCAGGTGGGAGGGCCTTACTGTCAGTGGTATCCGAGTTGTCACTGCTAATGGAGTATTTACGCCTCTTCTCTTCCATCTGCAACAAAAGGCAAGAAGGGTCATTATCTTCACAGACACCTGGGGAAATCCTCAGTGTTTCTGGAAAATGCCCATCAGCTATGTCCTCAACCCACACTTCCATGCAGAGAAAGTATGAGGACATGCCTCTCTTCCAGCCTTATCCTTTCCACAGGGCCAGTGTTTGTGAAAGGTGGCCCCGGGGAGCTCAGAGGAGCAGAAGTCTGCCCAGTGGTGTAAAAAGGACAGCAGGGAGACCAGCAGGAACAAACTGAAAGGGGACAATGACAACTCAAGTCCTGGTTCCCATTCAATGAAATGAGCAGACCAGGAAACGCAACCCACCACAGGGACCCCTTGAGCGCCCCCTAGAGGGAGGAGGGGAACGAGGAAATAAGACCCATTCTTCTAGGACCAAGCTATCACTGAGGTCCAAATCCTGAGCATAGCAGCTACTGGGTGTGGAAATGGGGTAGCAGGTCCTTTCTCAGACAAAATTCAATCCTATTTATCTCAGCTTGCACCATCTGACAAGGTCTGCACAACTTCATCCACAGACCCGAGTTCCCAAAAGCTTGGTGAGCACTAAGACACAGGCCCATTTACAGATGAAGCTTGCCTCGCTCCACTACCAACTGGTTGAATGGAGCTGAGCACTGAACCCAGAGCCTGGGGTCTGGTCCTCAAAATTACCCAGAGCTCCTTTTGTGCAAATAGTCTGCTTCAACTGGAAAGCTGTGCCTACCCACTTCTTCCTCTGGTCTCGCAAAAGCCTGAACGGCGGAGCCCACTTGGAGGAGAACACCTAGAGTGGTTTAATACCTGGCTTGGGTCAGGGTGCTCCCACCATGGTCCCATTCAGTCCTAGAATGGCCTCGCCACAGCCAAGGACATCTAGCCAGATCTTGTCAAGTTATAGCGTGCCCATCTTCCTGCAGTGCCAGAGACCCTGGAATATCCACTCACTAAGGGGGGAGGGACATTACTCCAACCTCGGGGCCAATCATGATGACCTTCCTGCTTTACCCTTGACCCCAGTTTGGAGCCTCTTTTACCCATGATTCCCCCAACAGATCCAGTGTTTCCTAAAGGGCAAGAGACTGAGAGACACCTGGCAGAGCAAGCAACCAGAGACAGGAAGGAACAAGACCTCACCCTTTATGGCAGGTAAGAGGGGGTCCCCTAGCACACAAGGACCCCATGGAGCTCTCAGAATAGCGCTTGGTTTTATGGCTGGATATGACAACTGCCTTCCTCGAGGTGCAGGGGTTACCCACGGTGACAATGTTTGTACCAGACTTAGAAGACCCAATTCCTGACCAGCAGACTTCATGGCCTCTTTGCAGCAGAGAGGGAGCCCAGAACCACAGCCATCACCCTTTGTGATATCCAGGATCTGAGGAAGGCTGGCTTGCTAAAGAACTCTGGCCTTAGCCCACACATGGCCCTGCCTAACCCTGTCAATGGTGTGGCAGTAAATTCCTCTAACAACCCCATGCAGGAATTCTCTCATTTTCATCAAAGAGGGCAACAGTACTTCTAAACCAGGATCTCCTGTAGCACTAACAGCCAGCTGGTGACGGAGGGCAGTGCTCAGTAGTCACCAGTCATGTGCTTAGCACACACAAGTCTCTTGGCACAGCCTCTAGACAAGGAGGAAGAGGAGCAGGAGCTACACATGGTATTTATGAGTTATGGGTTCAAATCCACCACTCACAAGGCCAGAGGTCTTGGCAAAGACATACTTCCCCTGAGTAGGTAAACCGGATCCGATTTCCCCATACGTCTGAGTTTAAAATGCCGGCAACCGAGTCAGAATTCGAAGAACACCCTGAAAGGGCCAAACAAAACATTTGTTGGCAAGAATCAGCTGGCCAGACTACATGACTGTGAAGAACTCTCAGTTCAGTGGCTGGAGCACCGCACGGGTGCTTAGCTAGTAAGCGCTCGGCAGCCATGCGCCAGAGTGGAGACCTTACTGGGACCAGCCCTTTGGAAAGAATAGTCAGTGACCATGGTTGTCCACTCCTTTCTCATAGCACTGGGTTCTTGCCCAGACACCAACAGGTGACCTGTCAGTTTCAGACCTACATCCAGTCCCTTCAATAAGGGAGCCCTTTGTTTCACTAATCACCTGGCCCACTGGCAAGAAAGGGGACAGACACTGCTAAGCGGGTAACTAGCAGGTGGGGGTTCCTCTCTAAAGACCCCTCCCAGCTCTCCCCAGGCAAGGTCTGTGCTGGCAGATGACTTCAGTGACACATGGCACTTGCTTTTGAAGGAAGTAGTTAGTCCTGAAATCCTATCTTGTAAAGGAGTCTAGGCAAGAAAGGTCTTCTCTTGCCATTCTTCTGGGTCCACGGCCCTTCCCATACCACCCCAGGACTGTGGGTGACCCGAGTGCCCTCAATGGAGCAGTGGTCCCTGCCTGTCTGCTTCCTCTGCACCACAGCCAACCTCTGGCAAGTCCTGAACACAACTCACATTTTCCAACTCTACCATCATCCCACGGGTTCAAGCCCACCTCACCTGGCCCATCTATGCTCATTTCCTTCTCTCACAGACTCCAAACTCCACACGGCAACCAAAGAGACCTTTAAAGCTTAAATCCCGTCACACTGCCCCAACTCCCCCACAGGCTTCCAGCTGATCCAAGGCCAAATCTCATCTCCTCACAGAGCCTACACCAATCCAGACCCTGCCCGTCCCAAGTTCATAGTGACCACCCCTTCCTCCCTACATCCCAGCACGGTGGCTTCCCTTTTGCAGGAGTGGGGACTGAACCTGGGACCTCATTCACGCCAGGCAAGAACTCTACCAATGAACTACGGCCACAGCCCCTGGCCTCCTTTTTTTTTTTTTTCTTTTCCCAAGTCAAAGATGCTCCATGCTTTCAGACCTGGGCTGTGTCAGCTGCCTGTGTCATTTTTTGCCCACTACCCTATTTAGAGAAATAAACTGCCCTGTTTCTGCCTTCAGAGCCCTCATCAGTGTGTTGAGCTACTTGCCAACTGTCCTTGGGAACGAGTAAAGAGAATGTCTGGCTAGATCGTTGTGTGAACGCCAGGAACTCTCTCACACTGCACCCAGTATAATGGGGAGTACTGAACACATTCTGGTCCCTCCCTCCTGGAGTGTCAGGACCACACAGCCCAGCTGGCTGGCTTGCTGCTGGCAGACACCAACACCCCAACCCAAGATTCCCTCCTGTTTTCACAGTCCTCCTTCCCAGTCTTGACCCTACACATTTTCCAGGCAGCTTTATTTGGTTGGGCTCTTGGCTAATGACCAATGTCAACTCAGTAATAGGGCAGCAATTTGGTGGCAGATGTTTTCTTGGCAACACAGGCCATCGGTCTTAGTCCTCACTAAAGTTCTGGCCCTGGAACACCACTGCCCAGTGCCAGTCTCTTTTAAAGATGTCTCTGCAAATAAATTCAAATAAACACCCTGGGCCTCCATTAACGCCCTCCCAGCTGACCCTGGGAACAGTGGGTCTTTCAGGCCAGCTCCTGCAGCCACTCCCTAGGGCAGTTAAAACACCCCAACCTGGCCTCCAGTCCCTCCTCTCCAGGGGCCACTAGGCTTGCCCTCACACACACAGCAGGATTCCGTCCTCCTTTAAAAAAAAAAAAAGAGGTAATGGGGGCGCACCTTCAAGCAGGCAATTTACCATTCCAGACACAATCTCTCAGAGAGAAACAAAAACTCTCCCTGTCTGAGGCAGACCACGAAGGCGTGTGTGTAATAAGATGCTAATACAATTTAATGATATTTCGGCTGGAAAACCTGTCCTCAGAGCCTCCTTGTGCAAGGAAGGCCAGACATTCAGAAAACAAGAGCTCACACACTCTTAAACTGCTTCGAAGGGGGTCACAGCTCCACTCTTTCCCATCTCTCAACTTTAATGCCTTCTCAGGGACAATAATTGCAGACACAAAAAGTGATTTTGTGCAACAGGGCAGAGGGCTGCTGTCTATGACTGTCAACTAACTCTACTTCTCCAAACCCCAGGGGAACCTGAGCCCTCTTCTACTACACCATCGCCTGCCTACCTGCTATTCTAAGTGTCCCAACCAGGACCAAGCTTCCAGGACCCACGTGCACTGGGAAGGCTAGCTTAGAGACCCAACCAATGAGATCCCAAGAATGAGATGGGTTCTGTCTAATTTATCGTTTGGTATTTCCTCAAACTTCCTCAACCCTACACTCAGCCCCCGCCCAAAGCAAAACTCAGTGGACTGTGGTAACTCTAGTTGCCCGTAAGCACCTGTTGGCCGCTTCTCATCTCTTCTTCAGAGACGAGAGCTGGCTTTCTGGCCTAGCCTGGAGCCCACAGCAAAGGTCACAGTGCATATAATGCATTGGCTGGCCTCAAGTTCACTAAGAGTGACTGGTTGGTAGGCTGCAGGTGCTACCTCATGCCCCACTTAGGGCTTCGTCTTTCCTCCCTTCCCTTTCACTGTAGTGAGAGACTGAACCCAGAACCTTGCACTTGCTACAAGTGCTCGGCTATCAACTTCACCCTCAGACTCAGGTTTACTCTTTAATACAATCTGTCGTTTTCTATGCTCACCTAGATAGGGACTGGCTGATAAATAAACTAAGGTCTGTAGTGCTTTTGCCACGGCTGGAAACAACATTCAAACCTAGGCTAGCTGACTCCATTGTCAAAGGGCTCAAGTTTGTAGGTATGCTTACAGTTCCTAGTATAGATGGAAGTTTTCTAAACTCCAATGGAATTTCTGAATGGAAGCTAAGAGGATTCCCTAAGGTTCCAGAACCAACCTACCTTAGAGTTAAGCTTTGAGCTAACACCTGCCATTTATATGTGTAAGCCATATGCTATAGATCCCATATGGGGGACATAACAAGTGTCCTAACCCCAACCCTGGCCTCCTCTCATCCAACCTAAATATCTATGAGATCTCTAGACAGCTTATTGCACATTTGGTGAAGTGCAAAAGACAGCCAACCACCTTCTAGTCTAATAGAAACACTGGTTGTAAGTAACCAGAACGCCCTGCCCACCACCTCAAAGACAGGGGAGCCAGTGCCCAAGGCTTAGCTTAGATACTAAGGTACCATAGAGATCTGGGGAACCACATTCCCACACTGTCAACGAGAGCTAAATGACTGAGATCTTTGACAGCAGCCTCTTGGATTAAAAGTCACTGGCCATTTAGCCAGGCGATTTGGGGAAAGGAAAAGCATGTTGGAGGGGAAAACATTTGCTGAATCCAGAGTCCAAATAACCCTGTCCTTAAACACTTCATCTGTCAGAGTGATGGGGAGACCCTTAGCCAAACAGTTTCAAAACCAACATTCACTGTTAAGCCCTGCTGCGCAGGGTGAGGACTTCCCTCTACAAGGCATTTGCTGTGGAACCAAATGCTTTCCCATTCAAAACAACAGCCAACAACACTTGGAACTACAGAGGAGAGGGCTCCAGATCAAACAAACACCCCACCACCACCACCACGCAAACTTTCTCAATAAATTATTCGCCCGCTTCGGATCAAAGCCGGTTTTTGCAGCCTGTGACCTAAAAAGCAAATATCATAGCCTAAACATGAAAGCCTTCCCCCATGACTGGGTCAGTTTTATTACTCACCCCCCTTACAGTTTATTCTGTTATTTTCGTCCTCTGCTTTAGTGGAGTGCTCTGCAAGTCCCAACCCGCCCCAAGAAGATTGGACCAGAGTACCTGGAGGGCTTGTGTGTTCGCTTGGGACCCTAAGGGTAAAAAAAAAAAAAAAAAATCAGGCTAGGGGAAAAAGAAGCCAGAACCCTGAGAACCCAGGAAACGGGGCCAGGCCCGGTTGGCAGTCCTCTGCTTGGCCTCTCTGCCAAATGTCCTACTGGGAATTTTACCAGTTAGAGGACAGAGACAGTGCCACTTGGGGAGGAGAACCCACCTCCCAAGCTCGGGTCTGTTTGCAAGCATAAATGTTTAAAGGTGCATCATAACTGTTCTTCCGGGCTCAAAACTCTTCATTTCAAAATGGGGGTCCGCCCCTCCCCAGCCCCTCAAGCACTTCTCTGAAAACAACCATAATCCTTCCTACTGACCTCTTGCAAACTACCTCTGGGTAAAACTTTGTACCTCTGAATCCTGCAGATGGGGGGGGGGGGGGGTGTAATAGGGACAAGGGTGAGGTCTGTAAATCTTCAGAGACCCGGGATGTTGAGTGTAATGTACCATCGGGCATAAAAGAACCCCGGCGCCCCTCCCCCGTCCCCCCCCCAGCAGGAGGCCTGAGGCCAAGCAGGTTAAAAAAAAGTGCCCAGGCCGGCTGCAGTGGCTAAGGGGATTAGAAGAGGGTTGCGCGTCTCCAGCCTGCCCCTGGCGGCGGGCGATGGGCACGCAGTCTGGAGGCGCGCCGGCGTGATTCCGACCGCGGGAGCCGGGAGGAGGAGCCGGAGGTGGCTGCGGGGGGCTCCGGCCCAGGCGTAGGAAGGGCAAGAGGCGGTTCGGGCCGGGGGCGGTGCCAGAAGGTGGGTGGGCTTGGCGCCCGGGGCAAGGGAGGGGTCTAGGGGACTAGGGGGAAGGGCAACTGAGCCCCAGGTGGGGGCTGGGGTGCTGAGCGGGGCAGAGGTGTGCAGTAGGGGCACCCGGCAGGGCTGGCCGGGCCTCTCTGTAAGGTAGAAGCCTCCAAGCCGGTTTTGCAGACGTCCTCACCCTCTGGCAGATCAGCTACGAGTCGCCAAGCTGAGCCAGGATCTGCTTTTGCCCGGAGAAGGGGGTGTCTCAGGACCCAGGGATGGGCGGGAAGGGACCGTGGGGAGCTACAAGTCTGCACCCAGGCGGGGAGTGGGCGTGCGAGAGCCGCTCCGCAGGCGCAGGCAAGTGGGTGGAAAGGAGGGAGGGAGAGGGAGGAAGGAGGTGAGTCGGGAAGATGCCACTGCCGGGGGCGGGGCGGGGCCGGGGATCCGGCGGAGGGACTGCAGCAGAGCTTGGTGGGGGCGGGGGCTGCAATGTCACTCATTTTGGGGTCAGGTGCGTGTGTCCCAGGCAGGGCCCGCTACTTGCCTACTGCTCCTAGGTACCACTCAGAGTTTAAGGGCCGAGGGCAGGGAGCTGCAGAGTAGTCCCCGAAGCGGGATGCGAACCGGCAGAGTTGGGAGAAGGTAAACAAGGGCCACGCCCCCTGCCGTCGCCCCGCGAGCGCGCACCCGCCGCTCCGGCCGAAGCCGGTATATTTCCACTCTAGCAGCGTCTCTCCCCCGCTGGACTCCCGCGCAGCCCCGGACATCTGCTATCCCCTACCCCAGTACACACCCTGGCTACCTGGGTTGCGTATCCTGCACTCACCTGGGAAGGCTGTCCCCTACCCCTCAAAAAAAAAAAAAACTAATTTGTGCAATGCCTCTGAGCCCAGGAACCGAGCATGCTGCCCCCGCGTGCAGCGCCCGCGTGCACCCAGCCTGGAAAGGGGGCGCAGGGCGGAGGCGGTGGCCCCCGGAAGGTGTCTAGGACTGGACCGGCTGCACGTGAGCCCAGCGCGGGGTCATGTGCATCGGCTCAGCCCGGTTCGGCACCCGGACGTGCTACGTATCAACAAAATGAAACTCGGGGAGACAGAAGGGCAGATAGCTCCGGGTTTCCCGTGCCCCGGCGCCCCGCCGCTCGGCCTCCCTACCCCGCACCCCGGTCGCGCCGCAGCCCCACGGGCCGGCCGGAGCCCGCGAGGCAAGTTGCAGCCCCAACACCCCCACCCGCCCGCGCCTCCTCGCCGGCCCAGGGGCGCTTTGCCGCAGTCATTAATAAAGAAGGTCGCCAGGCTCACCCTTCCAAAAGTTGTTGCATGCGCCCCTCTCAGCCTCCCCGCACTGTACTCTTTAAAACACGGCTGACCAACATGCGCAATCTCTCTCCCCAGTGCTGTGCGTCCCCCCCCACCCCCCGCGCTGGCTTCCTAGAACAGGCAGCCAGCAAGAGAGAGAGGGAGCGAGTGAGCAAGAGAGAGAGGGAGCGAGGAGCACTGGCAGATCTGTTGCAAAAAAAAAAAAAAAAAAGCCCACAAAATAATGCCGTGGAGATGCGCAGGGCCCATCCGCCGGGGGCTGGCTCTTACCTTGCTCCGCGGTGCCCTCCCGAGGGGCGCTGCCCTCGGCTACGCGCCGCGGCGGGGGCCGGCGCGGGAAGGATGCTCCCGAAGCCAGGAGCTCCTGGGGCCGGCGCGGGAGGGCGGGGGGCGCGCATCCATCCGGGGTCGTGGCGAGGGAGGCGACCGGGCCGCGGCGTCCCCAAGCCCGGCACCCCTGCTGGGAAGACGGTCAGCCCTCCATCCCAGAGCCGGTGCCTCTAGGAGTGGGCGCAAAGTAACTCCATGGACGCTACTCACCCCCCAAAAAAATAGCCTCCAACTGCGATGGCCGCGGTCGGCACCATTCACCAACCCCCTGTGTATGTTTCTGTTTCTTTTTAAACCAAGACTTCCTTGTGATCTCTTTAGAGGAGAAAAAAAATGTGTTGGGGTGGGGGTGGGGTGGGGGCGGGCAGGAGGAGAGGGAGGGGGAGTAGCCACTTTTTTCTAATTCACTCGGATCTCTGCTCCCGGCACCCCCCGCCGTGCCCCCCCTCCCCGCCCAGTTGTTTGGCTCCGGCGACAGTCCCAGGTAGCGTTGCGGGCCCCCCCCCGGGGGGGTGCTCTGCTTGGTCCCCCGCCCGCTTGCACGCGGGCCCGGACTCCTCGTGGACTCCCGGGCGCCCCCAGCCCGCCCTGTCCCCAGGGCCGGGCCCGAGCGCTGGCTGAGCCCGTGCAAGTCCCATCAGGTCGGCTCACACTTCACACACTCACACACATACCCCGCCCCTCCACTCGCTCACTCACACTTTCTGCTCACACCCCGCCCCCTTCGCGCCCCAGACCCAGGCGGAGCCCCCCGCAACCTTAAAAAAAAAAACAGCCAAGCTTATACTTAAAAAAAATCTTTTGGCGCCATATTAATGACGTACTTAAAATTTGCCATTTCTCCCTGCGTCAAAAAGACGTTTCTTTGCAAATAACAGCCTGGAGGCGACACACGCGGAGGAAACGAGGCTTGCACTGAGTACCCCGCCCGCCCGCCCCACCCCCCGGGACTCCGGTGCTGGAAGACCCTCGTCCTCCGCCCGGTTTCGGAATCACTGGTTTTAAAATCGGAATCGAATAAATCGCGTGGCGGTTTTTTTTTTTTTTTTTTTTGCAGCGCCAGAAGTGAGCAGAAAGTGCTGGCAGGAGTGCAGGGGAGGGGCGCGCATGGGGCTGGGGGAGGGGGCGCGGTCCTCCTCCCCCACCCACACCAAATGCAAACTAGCATCCCAAGCTGGGAAACTTGAAATTGAAATTGTGGGCGACCCCCGGAAGAGAGGGGCTGCCGTAGAGGGGGGGGTCCCTTCTTGGGTTCGTTGCCCCCTCCCCCTCGCGGGTGCCTCCTGGCGCCCGGTGCTGCCCTGCATTTCCGGGGGGGGGGTGAAACGCGCTGTGATGGGTGGGTGGCTAGCAGGGTGGCAGCACGTCCTAGCCTCAGGCGGAGTTTGCCACCGGGCACCCCCTTCCTTCTGCCTCGTGCCTCTTACAACCGCAAAGGGTTAAAAACCGAGGGGCAACTTCCCAGGGCTAGTACTTGGCGAAGAAGCGGGGCGCCCCTCTCCCCACCCTCTCCTCCTCGCCCCTCCTCCTCCGACTCCACTTCCCGACTTGACCTTGTGGTGCACAAACAGTGCTCTCCAATCCTCGCAGTTTCTGGAAGAAGAGCCTGCGCTCGCCAGGCGGGCGGGCTGTCGGGCGGCTAGCCGGCAGTGGCGGAGCCTTGGGTCGGTTCCCTGAGCTGCGGGCCACACCCACCCAACCCGCTTCGCCCAGGGAGCTCACCTTCTCTCTAGGAAGGAAAAGGCAGACCGCCTGGATGGATAGGCACGTGGGGGGCAACCTTCTGCCTCCTGGGAATGCTCCAGCTGGGGAGGTTGGCTGGTTTTGGGCTGAGGTTTGGGGAAGGCTGGCCCAGCATCCCAAACCATCTCCTCCTTGCCAACGTTTTCTGCCCCCTCCAAGATAATCCAATGATTTTTTTTTTCTTCCCAGCTCACCTTGGTTTTTGGAAGCAGGTGGATGAGTTTTAAATCCCTTCCCCTCTCCACGACTGAAGGTTGTTTATTTTTCCTTTCCCCTCTACCCCCCCTTGCATGGAAAGATAAATATTCAATTTACATAAGATGACATTTATGTGACAATTAAGAAGATTCCCCGATGGAATGTTGTGAACACATTTGCTTATAGGAGAAATAAATCTAATAATAAACAAACTCATAACAGCTCAACTCCTCTGACAGTGAGATTGTCTACACAACAAAGAGGGGCATGATGGATGCAGAAATAAGCATTTTCTGCAACAAGAAAGAAATACGAACTCAAGGGGAGCCACCAGCAGAATTTCTCTCCATTGGCCTTCATTCACAAAGTTTGAAGAGGCTTGTTTGGCAAGAGGAGGGGCTCATTATCACCTCACAGTCAGCCTGGCTAGGCTCTGGTTCTCAATGGTCCACTGAGAAGATTTTCCCAGGCCAAGGTCAATGCCTGCTAACAGGTGTTGCAGACTGGGGATGCAGCAGCATGGTTAATGGCTACTAACCCCGGCTCTCCTTTTCAGAAGGCCGTGTGAAGCAGGCCGGTAAATACATCTTCTGGATCTATTTTTCAGCTTGGTGAGCTGAAGATTCCAGAGACCACATGTGTACATACCCATGTACATAAATATGTAAATTTGCATCCTGGATGAGGAAAGCAGGACTTGGTTAAGAGTGCACAGTGTACCTGATTGCTTTGCAAGTGTGTTCTTTCTTATAAACTCTATTTATTTTTTAATATTTTTAATTACGTGTAGGTGTCCATGCACCCACTTTTAATTATGTGTCAGCACGAGGGCAGATGTGCATGAATGCAAGGCGAGGCAGGCCAGAGGCGTGGGATGCCCTGTGACAGACGGTTGTGAGCCACCTGAACTCAGGTCTTTGGGAGAGCCAGAAGTGCTCCTGACCACTGAGCCTATCTCCTGCTCCTGCTTTTTGTATTTGCTGTTGTTGCTAATGACTGAGCCCAGGGCCTCGCCCATTCTAGGTGAGAACACAAGGACAATAATGCCTCTCTTTCCTCTGAGGATACAAACGAGAACTCCCAGTGTGGGTAGAAAGGACTAGAAGATGAAACTGTTGGAAATAATGGGCGACATAGTCAAGGTCCTGACAGCAGTGCTAGCCATGAATCTGGGATGCAGGAAGAGGCACAATGGTTTAGAGACAGAGTCTAAAGGTACCCACAGATTTGGTCTGATGCTTGGGGCCTCTATGCAGGACAAGACAGGTTTTTTTCTCCTGGTCTTCAGGAGCCCATGAACTGGAATGGGAAAATGTCTTGACCAGGAACTATAAAATGACCCAGAGAGATGGTAGAGGGGAGGGATGAGCTTTTCGTGAGCACTGTGCCCTGTGTGGAAGCTGTTCACAAAAGCCCACCTACCTGTTCAGAAAGACTTCAGTAACTCAACAGTAACCACATAGCCAGCAGTGGTGAACAAACACCTAAGTCAAGATGACCTTGAACCCAGTGTGGTTGCCCTTTACTGCACACCAGAAATAAAAAGTAGCATTATTTATAGTATATGATTGATCTTAGCAAGAACAACTGCACTATTTATTTTTTTATTTTTTTGGTTTTTACGAGACAGGGTTTCTCTGTATTGTTTTGGAGCAACTGCACTATTTAATCCTTGATGTAGTTCTCTAACTTAGGGCTGGACCAGGTCCCCCTAAAGAATCCTTAGGAAACATTCCAGTTTAGGATCAAAATCCCCTCTAGTCCTTGGCTTTCCCAGAGCTCTGTGCTATTGTCCAAGGTGAACCTTGGAAGTGTTTTTTGTTTTGTTTTGTTTTGTTTTGTTTTCCGAGACAGGGTTTCTCTGTATATTTTTGGAGGCTGTCCTGGAACTCGCTCTATAAACCAGGCTGGCCTTCAACTCACAGAGATCTGCCTGCCTCTGCCTCCCAAGTGCTGGGATTAAAGGTGTGCCCCATCAACGCCTGGCTGAACCTTGAAAGTGTTAACAAAATGATACCAACAAAGCTAGTTTGAACTCCATAACTGTCACTAAAAACCTCACAAGCCACTCATTAACTGGTTTGAAAAAAGTGAGAGTGAATGACTTGTGGAGAAGGCATCTTTTGTTTGTTTGTTAGGTACTGAGGACACAGGCTCAAGTTAAAGGATAATAAATGCCCAGTCTCTTGATACCTACTTTCTGATGATAGAGACACACATCCTAATTAATAAACAAATGTAAAATTGTTTAGCCAGGCATCATGGCTCACACCTATAATCTCAGCCCTTGGGAAGCTAAGGCAGGAGGATTGCCAAGAGTTAAAAGCTAGCCTGGGCTATACAGCAAATTCAAGCCAGCCAATACAGCAAAATGAGACAACAGAGGGAGAAGGCCCCAGAGTAGCCCTCACCAAAAACCATGGAAAAAGAAGAAAAGTAATAAAAATTAAAGTTATACACTAGTTTTAAGTGTGTGTGTGTGTGTGTGTGTGTGTGTGAGAGAGAGAGAGAGAGAGAGAGTGCAGGTGCTTGTGGAGACCAGAAGAGGGCATGAGATACTCTAGAGCTGGAGTTACAGGCGTTGTCAGTTCCTTGGCTTGAATGCTTGAATGCTAGGAACAAAACTCCAGTCATCTACAACATCTTAACTGCTGAGTCATCTCTCCAGCCCTGGAAATAAGTAAATAAATAGAAAGCTTAAGATAGGATCTTACTGAATAATCAAGTGTGAGTCCAAACTAGCCTCAAACTTACTGCGTAGGCCAGGTTGGCCTCAAATTCTCTGCAAAACTTATATCTCAGATACCCAAATGCTTGGATTAGAGATGTGTGGTGGTGTGTTTGTAGGTAATTACTACATTGAAAATGTTCAATTGGAAATCAAAACAGCATAGGGGTACAATTGTAATTTTTTGAGATTTATTTTATGTGTATGGGTGTCTTGCCTGCATGCATGTGTTTCATGTATGTGCACTGCCTGCAGAGGCGAGAAGAAGGCATCAGATCTAGGGACAGCATTTTAAATCGGATTGTCTGAGAAGATGACCGGTGAGGAGTGAGCCGTAGTGTGTGTGTGTGGGGGGGCATTCTGGAGTATCCCTCCATAGGTCTGTGGGTAGAATTCAGGGGGCTTGAATTTTGATGGGATAAAAGGTCACATCTTCATTTCCATCAATAAGAGGTAGTGCATTCTTCAATTATGAATAGAGACAACAAATCTTCGCTATCAGCTGCACCTGTGATATCATTGCTGGTGAAAATCACAGGTATTTTCATACTTCATTACAGCTGTTACTAATACCCTAAAATACCATTACACATCACTATTTCAAATCATGCTGCTCTTGTAATTTAGTAAAGTACACATATTGGTATGTTACACATTTTGAAAATATCATGAGAGTTATACTCATTATAATCAGGTTTCTTCATAGCTCATAGAACTTATTTCAAGGGCTGCAGGTTGGTGACTCACACCTACTATCTTACTATATAGGGGAAATATGGAGGAGGATCAGGAGTTCAAGGTCCTGCTTGACTACATAGTAAATTTGAGGTCAGCCTAAGCTGCCTAAGGTCCTGGATTCAATTCTCAGTACTGCAAAAATAGTAAAGTCTTGTACTCAAGAGGAATCTGTAGGTCTCAGAGTACTTGCATGGCACAAACAAGGTTAAGGGTCTCACATGTAGATGCTCTTGGACAAGAGTGTACTGCCTGTAAAGGGTGAAACTTTATAGGGCCTTGAGAGGCCTTGTTAGGGCTTTGGTCTTTGCTGGAGTGACATGGAGGGTTTGGAGCAGAGAAGTGTCATGATCTGACACTAGATTTTATAGGCCCAGGCATCTCGTGGAGAGCAGATGCCAAGCTCAAGGCTGAGCCAGGAAGAACATTCAGTATGGCAGAGGCTACCTTTGGCCAGAATAGGAGCAGTGATAATTCGTGAAGTGAGCAGGTTCGGCATATATTTTAACAGAATTTGCTGATGGAACAAGAGAGAAAGAGAGGAGTTTAGAAAATGGGAAGGGCTGGTGTGGGGGCGTAGTGGGGGAAAGGCACTTTCAGCCAACCCTCACTACCTGAATTCAATTTCTGGAATGTGCTCGATGGAAGGAGAGGATCAGTTCCCGCATGGTGTCCTCTGACTTCCACACACACACTGTGGCATGTGCATGCCCATGAATACCCACCCGTGTCCATATACATACAAATAAGTAAAATATAATTTAAATTTTGTTTTAAATAAAGGGATAGCTACCAGTGTTTTGTCGTAAATCGATGAGAGGATGAATTTTCTGTTTCCTAAGATGAAGGAAATGGAAGGAGGTTTGAAGAGGAAAGGGGCTCCTTTTTGGACGTACTGTGCCTAAGGTGCCTGTTGAATGTCCAGCTTTAGGCTTCTCCTAGGCAGCTAGACATGGCAGTTTCAGCTTGGGCAAACTGGGGGCTAATGGATGCTATAGGGCTGTAGGGCTCTCTGAGGTCCTCAAAGAGGTATGGAAAGAGGAGTCCAAGGATGATGCACTTGGGTACCATAAGGCTGAGAGATCTGGAAGGGGAGGACTCAACCACGGCACCACTAAGAAAGAGGAAGAAGGACTGAAGATGTAGCTCAGTTGGTAGAGTGCTTGCCTGGCATACACGCAAAGCCCTGGGTTCGATCCCTGGCCTCATATAAACCAATGTGGTGGTGAGGGTCTGTAACTCTAGTGCTTGAGAGGTGGAGAATCAGAAGTTCTGGGTAATCCTCAGCTGCATACTGAGTTTGAGGACAACCTGGGTTCATGTAGACCCTAACTCGTAAAAAAAAAAAAAGTAAATAAATCTAGAAACAAAACAGTTTAAGAAGCATCCGGAGAGATGGAGGAAAGTTGTGAGAGCTCAATGCAATAAGCTGCTGACGGATCAGAGAGCATTTGATCATGAAGCTGGGCATGGTGGTGCAGGCCTTTAATTCTGGCAGCTCTCTGCATGTCTGAGGTCATCCTAGTTTGCACAGGGAGTTCCAGGCCAGCTGGGGCTACATAGGGAGACCCTGTCTTTAAAAAAAAAAGCCAGGAATGGTTGTTCACGCCTTTAATCCCAGCACTGGAAAGGCAGAGGCAGGCAGATCTTTGAGTTTGAGGCCAGCCTGGTCTACACAGAGGTTCAGGACAGCCAGGGCTATACAGAAAAACCATGTTTCAAAAGACAAATCATAAAAATCTGAAGGTTCAGAACCATGGAGGTCACTGGTGACCTTGACAACAATAGAGTGAAGCAAGCAAAAACTTGACTGGGTTGTCAAGAAAGAGTGGCAGGGGGTAGGGCATGGCTCAAGAGGATCAGAATTTCAAGGTCAGCCTCAGTTATACAGAAAGTTCAAGGTCAGCCTCAGTTATATAGAAAGTTCAAGGTCAACCTTAGTTATACAGAAAGTTCAAGGTCAACCTTAGTTAAATGATTCTGTTTTTTTAAAAAAGGTGCAGATTTCAACAGTCTGGTCTTGATTTCTGGCACACCCAGAGAGAAAGAGATAGAGTGGCACATTTCTGGACTGACACCCACAGCTTTTCAATAAGCAGGCTTAAAGCAGGGCGCAGGGACCTATAGCTCTACGTTTTCAACAATCACTTAGTTGTTCTTTCTGGCTTTTTTGAGCTAGAGTCTTACACTGTGGCCCAGGTTGGCTTAGAATTCACTATGTTGCCAAACACATCCTTGAATTTGCAGTAATTCTCCTGCCTCAGTGTCTCACCTGCAATGATTATAGACTTGAATACACTTGCCTTACTTGATCTTTATTTTCTTTTTTCTCATTATTATTATTATTATTATTATTATTATTATTGGATCTTGAGTAGCCTTGAACTTGCTATGTAGCTGAGGATGACCCAGAACTTTATATTTATTTATCATTTTAAAGATTTATTTATTCATTACATATACAGTGTTCTGCCTACATACCAGAAGAGGACACCAGATTGAATTGCAGATGGTTGTGAGCCACCATGTGGTTGCTGGGAATTGAACTCAGGACTCCTGGAAGAGCAGTCAGTGCTCTTAACCTCTGAGCCATCTCTCCAGCCCCTTATTTATCATTTTTAAAACAATTTTTATATAACTTGACCTTCAACTTCTGATCCTCCTGCCTCTACCTTTGGAGTTCCTGGTATTACAGATATGGGTCACCATACAGGGCTGGGAATTAAAGCCAGGGTGTAAAATTGAGCTACACCCCCATCTCGTCCCCCACCCTTTCCTGGTGGTTCTTTTTTCCCCAAGACTCACTTTTTTATGTTTATTTTCCATGCTCTTATTTATTTATTTATTTATTTTGGTTTTTCGAGACAGGGTTTCTCTGTATTGTTTTGGAGGCTGTCCTGGAACTCGCTCTGTAGACCTGGCTGGCCTCGAACTCACAGAGATCCTCCTGACTCTGCCTCCCGAGTGCTGGGATTAAAGGCGTGCGCCACCGATACCCAGCTTCCATGCTCATACTTATGTGCACCACAGGCATGCCTGGTGCCTCCTGAAGCCAGGAGAGGATTTCAAATCCCTGGGAACTGGAGTTTCAGATGGTTGTAAACCACCATGTAGGTGCTGGGAACTGAACCCAGGTCCTCTGCATGAACTGTAAGTGTTCTTAACCACTAAGCCATCTCTTCAGCTTCCTTACCTGGTCAATCTTGATGCTCTTGCCTGTGAACCATCCTTTATGAAACACGGAGTTTGTGCACACGGTGTCAAACACTGACTTGGCACTCAGTAATTGCTCATTAGACAACAGAAGTTCTTCTTCCAGGAGTCTTTACTAAGAACACAAAAGTGCTTCAAAATAACTTGCAATTTATGTCCAGAAGCAGAGGTTCCCTGTACCCTACGTGCCTTAACTGAAAAAATATATATATATAGCCTAAGATTTGTTCAGCATTCATGCACTGAATATTTATTGAGTGCCTATGTTCCAGGCAGCATTCAAGGGCTGGAGAGACAAACTATCTGACTCAGTCATTTGTCTGAGTCATCAAGGTAGGCAGAAAAGAGCACCAGATGTGCCAGCGGCTGTTGCCAGCAGCCTACCTCCAGAGGACGGGTGGGGTGAGGAGTCCTTATGCAGGCCTCAAGCTGACAGTCACTCATTTGGTGCTCAGGGCAGTGTCTATTCAAAGATAGGAGCACATGGATGACCGGGAGCTTCTTCAAGGGAAGGTTCTGATTCACCAAACCTGGGATAAGGCTTGAGAGTCTATGTTTCTCATAAGCCTCCAGCAGCTCCCTCCAGCGGGTCACCCTTGAAATGGAATGGGCATAGAGGTTTAGAAAGCCAGATCACAACTCTGTTCTCTCCCTAGGGTTCCTGTGGGGAGTACTGTGGAGAAAGGAGTCTCCCCTGTGGGAAGTGATTCCATGAAGATGCTTCTTACACAGATACAAATAAGCTTTGCTCTATTTCTTTCTTTAAAAAAAAAAAAAGCAGTCTCACTATGTAGCCCTGTCTGAACTCAAAGTGAGATACAGCTTCCTCCTGTTTCCCAACTCATGGAGTTAAAGGCACAGTCTATCATCTCTGGCCTTCTTCTTCTTCTTCTTCTTCTTCTTCTTCTTCTTCTTCTTCTTCTTCTTCTTCTTCTTCTTCTTCTTCTTCTTCTTCTTCTTCTTCTTCCAAGGTATTATGTAGCCTAAGCTGACCCTGAACTTTCTGTGTGGTTGAGCATGACTTTGAATTTCTGATCTTCCTGCTTCTACCTTCCAAGTTCCCAAGTGCCGGAACTATAGGTATGTGACGCTGTGCCTGGGTTTATGTGCTGAGGATTAAACCCAGAGCCTTGCTCACGGCAGGCAGGGACTCTGCTAACTGAGCAACATTCCCTGCCCTCATATTTCCTTTTATCAACCTTTCTAGAATTCCATCTTTCTCTTCTATCTAGAGTCAGTAGTATGAGGTGACTTTATTGAAGAATGGTTATCATCCAGTCCTTCTTTCATTCAATGAATATCTGCCAAGTACCTACTGTGTGCCAAACAGACCTTCAGAAGACAGCAAAGCCCGAAGTTTAAGCCTCCTGGACACTAACGAAGAAACTACAGCTGGGGCTTGGACTAGAATGAAAAGCCATTCAGGACTCCTTGTGGCTAAAGTTTCTACTACCTTGGCAAGATCTGAACTTGGCTCTGCCTGGGTGTACTACAGTGAGTGGCTGGGAGAGTTGCCTTTCTGCAGCACAATCAGTCAGTTCAGACATGGTTCTGACCAGTCCCAGGAGATGTCTGGATAATGTGCCAGCCGGGCCACCTGTCCCTTCTCATCTTCTCAGACCTAGCCCATTGGCCACAGATGGCAAAGGGCAGTGGAGATCCCTGGGGCTTCCAGACGTCTCTCCAGAACCTGGCAGCAGCCAGTAACGCCTGTCAAATCAGTGCCTGCCCAACCAGAGTCTAAATGTGAGATGCCCCATTTGGAACTGAGAGGATTAGCCCCATTCAAGAGCCACCAGGAACCTGAGGTACTGGTTCTAAGTCAAGCCAGGTAGTGTAAGAAGAAGTCCTTCACCTCTCCTAGGTGAAGCAAATCCCTCCCATTACCAGAGCTCCAGGCTCCTCCATGCTCAGTGTCAGAGCAGTGACTGGCCTTCTTAGAAATAGCTCCACCTTTAGAAACACAGGCTGGGGATGCAGCAGGTCAGTACAGTAATTACCTAGCATGAAGAAAGCCCTGAATTCGGTCCCTAGCACTGCATAAACCAGACCTGGTGATGAACACTTACAATCTCAGTATTTGGAATTGTGCTGGCTTGAGTTGTTCAAGGTCATCCTCCGTCACATAGTGATTTCAAGGTTGAGACCCTGTCTCAAACAAACAAAAATGATAAAAAAAGGTGTCTTGGGAAACAGGTTTAAATGGTCAAAATAATTTCTTTTCTTTTTTTGAGACAGGTCTCACTATGTAGGACTTTCTGTCCTAGAATTCACTGTGACAACCAGTCTAGCCTTGAACTTACAGAGATCCTTGTTTTCCACCTTCAGGGTTCTGGGATCAAAGGTGTGCACCACCATGCCCAGCCCAAGAGAGTTTCTTGGGTCATACAGATGTAGTATTCCTCCATTCTTCACTCCTTAACAAAGTACACTTGGCTTGGGGAAGTCACTCAGTTGGTGGATTGCTTACTTAATGTAAACAAGGCCCTAGGTGTTCTCTCTAACACAGCAAGAAAAAAAAAGTTTACATAGTCATAGTTTTGGAGGCTCCAGGACATGGTGCCAGCCTCAGTGTAGCTCTGGTGGGAAACTCCTGTCTGATGGCATTGCAGTGGCAAGAATTCTGTGAAAGGGGAGAGATCACATGGCCAGACACAGGGAAGGAACCCAGGCCAAGCTCAGGGCTGTATGGTGATACACTGTTTGGAAAACTTGCTGTTCCCTTCGGAGGACAGGCTCCCCAGTGACCCACACACCTCCCACCAGGCCCAATCTCTTGCAGATTCCATCACCTCCCACATCAGCATACTGGGGACTAAGCTTCCAACCCATGAATCCTTGGGGGAATGCGCCACTTGTAAACCATAGCAGATGTCAAGTCAGATGGGATGGGGGGAGGAGGAGAGGGTGTTCCAGAGAGGCCAGCGGTGTCTGCCTGGGACTCTGAAGTGTAGCAGAACATCAGACAGAATGGTCTTAGAGGATTCTCCCGAGTAGGGAAGTGCCCCTCATTCTATCAGGGGCCTTCTGAGGTGAAGTTGGGAACAGTGGGTCTTCAGTTTTGGAAGTGGAGGTGAGAATATGCAATTTTACTCCCAGCAGTCTCTTCCAGGGAGGCCCTCTGACAGGAGCACAGGAGATCTGCCTAGAAGGGTGAACGAAACAGAGCATGGTACCAACTGAACAAGGTGCCAAGAAAGGAGCAGCCTTGTGTACCTCTGGTGTGGAGAAAGACTTTAAATTGTGATGAGTGGAGCTGGAGACATGGTTCATCAGTTAAGAGCACTGACTGCTCTCACAGAGGACCCAGGTTCAAGTCCCAGCACCCACATGGTGGCTCAGAGCTCAGAGCTCTTACTCCAGTTTCAGGGAGTTGGAATGCCTTCTGATCTGCATGGGCACGAGATACACAAGTGGTACGCAGACATACGTGCAGGCAGAACACCCACACACATAAAAGAAAGGCCTCAAGGGATAAGCAAGCCTCGGGATATGAGATGCATGTCATCTCATTCACAGCCAAACCAAATGCCTGTGTGACAAGTCCCCCTTTTGTTTACTTTTAGGTGGGTAATGAGGGCCTGGGGCATTCTGAGTCTGAATGAATCTCTGCTACTAAGATGAGCTCCAGTCAGCCGGGCGCTGGTGGTGCTTGCCTTTAATCCTAGCACTCGGGAGGCAGAGGCAGGTGGATCTCTGTGAGTTCAAGGCCAGCCTGGTCTACAGAGCAAGTTCCAGGACAGCCCCAGCAGTTTATCTGAAACCCTCAGAAACGCACTTATGGCCAGTCATGGTAGTGTGCACCGGGAAGCAGAAGCGTGAGGATTAGGGGTTATTACATGTTATCCCCAGCTGGCTGTCCTGGAACTCTCTATGTAGACCAGACTGACCTCAAACTCACAGAGATCTGCCTGCCTCTGCCTCCTGAGTGCTGGGAGTAAAGGCTTGTACCACTACACCTGGCTTTGATTTGTGTTGTTGTTGTTTTTTATCTTTAAATTATAATTATTTGTTATATTTATGTATATGTGTGTGTGTGTTTGCATGAGAGCCCAATAGGCCAGAGAGGGCATCAGATCCATTGGAACTGGAGTTACAAACAGTTGTGAGTCACTATGTGGGTGCTGGGAACCATACCCAGGTCCTCTGCAAGAGTAGCATTCTTAACCCTTGAGCCATCTCTCCCAGTCTCAATGGAGCACACTTGAAATCCCAGCGCTTTGGAGATAGAAGCAGGAGGATCAGAAGTTCAAGGTCATCTTCAGCTGTAGAGTGAGACCCCATCTAAAAATAAACTTTAAAAAAAGAGAAGGGGGCAGGGCGTTGGTGGCGCACGCCTTTAGTCCCAGCACTCGGGAGGCAGAGGCAGGCGGATTTCTGTGAGTTCGAGGCCAGCCTGGTCTACAAGAGCTAGTTCCAGGACAGCCTCCAAAGCCACAGAGAAACCCTGTCTCGAAAAACAAAAAACAAAAAAAAACAAAAACAAAAACAAAAAAGAGAGAAGGGGGGCTAGAGAGATGGCTCTGGGGTTAAGAACACTGGCGGCTATTCCAAAGGGCCCGGGTTCAGTTCCCAGCACCCACATGGCAGCTCACAACTGCCTGCAACTCCAAGATCTGGCACCCTCACACAGACCTACATGCAGGCAAAACACCAATGCATATTAAAAAAAAAGAAAAAAAAAGAGGTTAAGAGCACTGGCTGCTCTTCCAGAACACCTGAGTTCAATTCCCAGCAACCACATGGTGGCTCAAAACTGTCTGTAACTCCAGTTCTAGGGGATCTGACACCCTCACACACATATGCAGGCGCAACACCAATGCACATAAAATAAAAATAAATAAATTATAAAAATGAGAGAGAAGGAGGAGGAGGAGGAGGAGAAGGAGAAGGAGAAGAAGAAGAAGATGGATCAAGAGAGTAATTATAGCCTTTGGTAAGTGTTGGGAAAAGTCAAGGAGTGAAAGAGAGCTGGGCGTGGAGTGGGGCCACCTCTGTGACAGAAATCTTCAGCTAAGGGACAGTGACACTTACTTAAAGACACTTGGATGGACTCTACCAGCCTGCTTCTAGTATTGTGATTTGTGTGGCCTGGGCCTGTTTGGCTTTCTTTGGTACCTAGAATCATGGTCTTTCTCTGGACAGCTCCAGAGGAATCTGTTCCAGAGCTTGGTGCCTCCTAGAGCCTTCCCATGGACTTTAAGCCCCAGCAGGGACTCAGAAAACCCCATGGTCCTGGGGTTGTGGTCAGCTAAGTGGGTCTGGGACTGGGAATCAAGTGGAATAAAGACACTGTTGAGAAGGCTGGCTTCCAGAAGACACCCAGCTTTCTTATTTTGGCAGGTTAGGTTCTATTTCTTCCCAGTATATTTGGTTTAAACATATCTGGCCCCTGAAGTGATAAAGGTGGGCATAATTCATTGCCCAAACAGTTAATAAGAACCCACATGGGGCTGGGACATTCCTTAGGTGACAGTGTTTACCCAGCATACATAAAGGCCTGTATTCAACCCCAGCACCAAATGAACAAACATGGTGACACATGCTGTATGTAACTCCAGAACTCAGGAGGTGGAAGCAGGAGAATCAACAATTCAGGCTTGAGATGGCTTAGCTGGTAAAGGCACTTGCCACCAAGCCTGACAACCTAGTTCCATCCCTGGTGTGGTAGAGATAGGAACTGACATGTAAGTTGTCCTCTGATCTCCATATGCACTCTGTGATGCCCAGAGGCATATATACACCCACACCCAGATAAATAAATATGGTAGGATAATTTTTTTGTTTGTTTTTTGAAACAGGGTTTCTTTGTGTAACAGTCCTGGATGTCCTGGAACTCTCTCTGTAGACCAGGCTGGCCTCGAACTCACTGAGATCCACCTGCCTCTGTCTCCCGAGTGCTAGGATTAAAGGTGAGCACCACCGCTGGGCGTTGGTGGCGCACGCCTTTAATCCCAGCACTCGGGAGGCAGAGGCAGCTGGATCTCTGTGAGTTCGAGTCCAGCCTGGTCTACAGAGCGAGTTCCAGGACAGCCTCCAAAGCCACAGAGAAACCCTGTCTTGAAAAACCAAAAAAAAAAAAAAAAAAGGTGAGCACCACCACCTCCCGGTTTAGAAGAAAATTTTAGTAAAAGAAGTTCAAGGTCATCCTGGACCACAGAGCAAGTTCATGTCCATTGTAGGTGACAGCAAAGGATATGAAGACTAGGCCAGGGTTTGGGCTCTGGACTGGTGTATCCCGGTGTGAGCTGAACTCAAGTTGGAATCTGTGCTGTTCTAGGCCTAAGCCCCACTTGGCATCAGGTTACAGATATGTGGCTGAGGTCCCTGTACTACAGGAGGGAAGAAGGACAAACCATAGAGGCACCTGAATGGAGTCAGGACTCATGTGGGGCCAAAAGCAATAAGGCCCACCAGGTCCTGAGGCGTCTCACTCCAGTCAAGTCTCCATAAATGGCCTCCTGGCCTTCAGTCCTGGTTCTGACCAGCCCTGTGCTGTGGAAAGTGCTCTGGCATGCAACGTAGCTCCCTTGAAAACTCCTTAGGGCACAAAGAAACAAATGTTTCCCCCCTGGGCTTTGACATTGCTTGCCAAACACCCAGGCCCTGTGGTTGTAGCAGGAGGTGCTGAAGTCCAGTCAGGGCCTCAGGGAGAGGCTGGGGATGGAGTCACACTACAGGCACACACCAGGAAGATGATGGAGAAGTTTTGCTTGAGTTGATCCTCATCTAGGCTAGCAGTAGGCAGATTATCTGCCTACCACAGTTCCTCAGGGCAAGTTCTAGAAAGTACTTTGACATCCAGGCCGGGCAGGAGAGGCACACTACAGGTGAGAGAGACAGAGGGGACTGCATGGGCAGTACAGACCTCCCTGGACACTGTCTGTCCCTAGACACCCCATCCCTTATGTTGCCAGTCCCCAGCTGCTCTTCTGTCCTGAGTTCAAGGTTGTCCTGGGCCACAGAGAAAGTTCAAGCCCAGCCTAGGCTACATGAGACACTACCTTAAAAGATAAAGAAAGATTTAAAAAAAGAGACGGAGAGAACCTTGGGGCTGGGGATGTGAAGGAGAGAGCTAGCGTTAGGAGAGAACTAGTTCACACAAGTTGTCCTCTGACCTCCACACACATGCCTTGGCATGTATGTATGGTAGCCTCCCACTCATTTATTTAAAAGAGAGAAAGTGAGAAAGAAATACGATACCCGACAAGGTAGGATATAAGTTGCTGCTCACAAACAATCTGCCCTGTTCATGTCAAGGGCAGCGACGGGAGGGGAAGGGAAGGGAAGCCTGAAAGGCGATGCTGATGTGGGGGCTGAAGGGAGGGAAAGGGTACCCGTTATGGATGCCTCTGTGTCTGCCCGTCATCCACACACGCCCACACGAGCCTACGGCCATGTCTCTGGAGTCCTCATCTTTTGTGCTATTTCCCCAGACAACCTAAAAATAATTTCCATCTAGCTTTGGGATTCGTGATTTGATGCTTGCCTAGCAGATACACTTTTCTACCCACATTTTAATCTAAGATCAACATCCAGTTCAAGTGAGTCTGCATTATTTATGCATAGTGAGCAAGAGGTAGCCCAGAGCAGTCTGGAGTAAGTCTATAGAAGAATGGTCCTGCCAGGGTTGGTGGGGCATCTCTGGAATCCCAGTGATTGGGAGGTTGAGGCAGGGTGACTGCTGTGAGTCTGAGGTCGGCATGACTTACATAGCAAGACCCCTCTATGTCAAAAAAGAAGGAACGAACAGTCCTTATGAAGATGACAAGATCAGACAACATGCATAGATTGATGATGACAGTATGAAAGAGGACCCTGAGGTCCAGGAGCAAAGGCACTTTAAAAAAATTCATCTATTTACTTTACAACCTGGCCTCAGCCTCCCCCACATCCTCCTCTCCCAGTTCATTTGCCCCATTGTCCACCCTACCCTGCCCCAGCTCCTACCCCCCAATCTCCTCTTCTTCCATCTCTGAAGGAAAGAGCAGGTCTCCCAAGAATATCAACAAAACATGGCATACCAAATTACAGTAAGACTAACCACCTCCCATGTATTAAGGCTAGGCAAGGCGACCCAGTATGAGGAGTAGGGTCCCAAAAGCCAGTAAAAGAGTTGGAGACAGCCCCTGCTCCACTGTTAGGAGTCCCACAAGAGGACAAGCCACATAACTGTTACACATATGCAGAGTACCCAGATCAGTCCCATGCAGACTCCCTGGTTGTCTGTTCAGTCTCCGTGAGCCCCTACGAACCCAGGTTAGTAGATTTTGTGAGCCGTCGTCCTGTGGTGTCCTTGACCCCTCTGACTCCTACACTCCTTTTTCTCTTCCAAAGGATTCCCAAACTTGGCCCAATGTTTGGCTGTGGGTCTCTGCATCCTTCTCTATCAGTTGCTGGACGGCACCTCTCTGGTGACAACTGGGCCAGGCACCAATCTGGTCACAGGAGATGGCCAGGCCAGTATCTGCTATTGCTATTGCTACAGAATCTCCCTGTAGACTCCTGGGAGATTCCCCTGTGCCAGGCTTCCATTCAACCCCTAAATGTCCCCCCCCCCAGCTATCCCCTTCAGCACTCTTCCCCTCCAGGCATCCCCAACCTGATTGCTCATGGTCCCATCCCCACCTGCCCTCAGTCCACTCAAAATCTCTTCTAGTCCCTCTTCTCTTTTATGTTATAGCTAATATCTACTTATATGTGAGTACATACCATGTTTGTTTTTATCAGTCTGGGTTACCTCACTCAGGATGATTTTTTTCCCAGTACCATTCATTTGCCCTGAAATTTCCTGGTGTCCTTGTTTTTAAGAGCTGAGTAGTACTCCATTGTGTAAATGTATCACATTTTCTTTATCCATTCCTCGATTGAGGAATGTCTAAGTTGTTTCTATGTTCTGGCTATTATGAATAATGCTGCTATGAACATAGTTGATCAAGTGTCCTTGTAATATGATTGAGCATCCTTTGGGTATATGGCCAAGAGTGGTATAGCTGACTCTTGAGGTAGATTGATTCCCAGTTTTCTGAGAAACCACCACACTGATTTCCAAAGTGACTGTACAAGCTTGTACTCCCACCAGCAGTGGAGGAGTGTTCCCCTTGCTCCACACCATCTCCAGCACGAACTGTCACTTGTGTTTTTGATCTTGGCCATTCTGACAGGTATAAGATGGCATCTCAGAGTCATTTTGATTTGCGTTTCCCTGACGATAAAGATGTTGAACATCTTCCTTAAGTGTTTCTTGGCCATTTTTCTGTTGCAAATTCTCTGTTTAGAACTGCACCCATTTTTAAATTGGATTGTTTGGTTTGTTGATGACTAGTTGATGTCTTGAGTTCTTTATGTATTTTGGAAATCAGTCCTCTGTTAGATGTGTGGTTGCTAAAGATCTTTTCCCATTCTGTAGGCTGCCCTTTGTCCTATTGATGGTGTCCTTTGGAAAAGGCACTTTTTTAAAGATTTAATTTTTATTTCGCATGAATGAACGTTTTGACTGTATGTGTACCACATGTGTGCCTGGTGCTCAAGGAGGCCAGAAGATGGAATTGGACCCCCTGAACTGGAGTTTCAAATGAGTGTGAGGCACCATGTGGGTGCTGGGAATTGAACCCAAGTCTTCTCAGAAGAGCTGTCAGTGCTCTTAACCACTGAGCCATCTCTCCAGCCCCTCAGCTGACTTTTTATAAGTCTGCTTATTAGATGACTGAAGAGTAAGTGTCAGATTAAGAGAAAGATCAAAGGTATGCTGAATCATGGATAAAGGGAAGGAAGACATAAGTTGTGACCTGCTGATGAGCTGATAGGGAATAGATAAAGAGGATGGGGGGACACAATATCCATCCCTTTATCTTCAATGGATTTCCCAGAACCTGAGAAGTGTGTTCCCTTATTTATGGGATCATTAAATTAAGAATATTGGGTCTGGAGAGATGACTCAGCAGTTGAGACCGTTGTTGCTGTTTCAAAGGACTCAAGTTCAGTTCCCAGCACCCGTGTTGGATGTCTCGCAACTGTAACTCCAGCTTGCAGGGAACTGGCGCCCTCTTCTGGCTTCTGCAGGTGCCCACATGCACTTGTGTATCCTCACACACACACACACATAAATAAAAATTCAATATAACTCTTAAAAAGTTAAGGCACTTAGTCTGAGCGGAGGCAGTGCGCACATTTAACCCCAGCACTCAGGAGGCAGAGACAGGTGTCTGTGAGTTCAAGGCCACCCTGGTCTACAGATCAAGTTCCAGGACAGCCAAGGCTGTTACATGGAGAAACCCTGACTCAAAAAACAAAAGCAAAACAAACACCACCAACAAAAAACAAACACGAATAAGGAGACAAGGGTGATTACTCTGGATTGTCCAAGTGAAGACCCTTCCAGTCTCACGCCTACCCTGACCTCGTGCAAGCACTGCTCCCGCCTCCCTGAGTTCTTTTCGATTCTTGATCACGCCAAGTGCATTCCTACCTCAGGAACTTTGAACTTGCTGTTTCCTCTGTCTGCTCTTTTCATCACTCAGCCTCAGTCCAAATGCGAGCCGGCTCTCTGCTTCCAGATTTTTGTCCTGGAGCTTTGAGTACACTCTGTTCTGAAGGACTGGGTTGGGGCAACAGGATACAAGCTCCTAGCCTGAGCTGGCTGGCATCCTCCCCAGCCCAAGTCCCGCCCAAGGTTGCGGGATGGAGCAGTGTGCATGAGTCATCGGCCACAGACACAGTCCCCTTGTTGGAGGGACCTGAGTAGTTATGTTGTGGCTAACTCCAAGAGCCAAGGGCTCAGTTGAAAGGGGAGGTTAGGAATTTCCCCAAGTTCCTCAGAATCACACAGGTCCAGGAGGGAACTGGAGAGTAGGATAGCTGAGGGTGGCTTGTATAGATGATGTTGGAAGCTCTCTGAGGACTGCCATGTCTCCAGCCCTCATGTGGACAATGCAAGAAGCTCTCTGAGGACTGTCACGTCTCCAGCCCTCATGTGGACAATGCAAGAAGCTCTCTGAGGACTTTTGTGTCCCCAACCTAAGCTTAAGCAGGCTATGCAGGTGCAGATGGTACTTACAGTGGTCTCACTATCCATTTATCCACCCACTATGTGCTGGGCATCACATGCCTTACCATAGGTCAGACCCTGCACTCCAAGAGCCTGCAATCTGTGCAGGGAGACCAATTTACCTCCAAGTCTGCAGCTTAATTGAGAGGGAAGGGCTCAGAGTGGGAGAGCAAAGGGGAGGGTGTGTCCGGCAGGTGATGATGGGCAGTAAGGGGACCTGTTAAAGAGTCAGGGTAGGGGCACTCTGCAAGGAGCCAAAGCCAGCTTGGGTACATTACTTTCTTAAGGATGATGTAACAAAGTACCACGGAAAGGACGAGTTAGTCACAGAAATTTATTCGCCTGCTCTGGAATCTGGAAGCCAGAAATCAGTGTTGACAAGACCTCTTCCTTCAAATGCCTGACTCAGGGGAGGATGCTTCTGCCTCTTCCAGCTTCTGGTTGCTTCAAGCATTCTCTGGCTTGTGGCCACATCTCTGTGGTTTCTGCCTTCATCACCACATGGCTGTCTTTCCTCTGTGGCCTGCTTGTATGTCTCTGTGTCTTTACATGCCTTCTTCTCCTTCTTGTGTATATGCCCAGATCCTCATCCTCGTCCCTCCCATCGCTCTCCCTCCTCCTCCCCTCTTCCTCTCCTTCTCCCGAATCATGCCTTCCTTCCCTCCTCTTCTCCCCTTCTCCTCTCTACCCCACTCCCCTACCTTTTTTTTTCGGTAGCCAACCTTGAACTTACTGTGTACACGGTATAGCCCAGGTGGCCCTGCAATCCCCCTGCCCAGACTTATGAGTGCTGGGATAACATGTGCACTGTCCCATTACACCCAGCTTCAAATTTTCCTGTTTTAAGAAGATACCAGTCATACTAGATAGGGGCCCACTCTGCTCTAAGGATCTAATTTAACTGTATTAAACTGGCAAAGACCCTGCTCCACATAAGGTCACCTTGAAGGTGCCAGTGGTTCATCTTCTTACAGCTGGAGCACTGGGACACAACTGAGCAAAAAGGCGTGGAAGGAGAGAGCTCAGGGGCAGATGGCTGGCTATTTCCTGTTCATCCACAACTTTAAGAAATGCTCCCCAGGCTGGCCTCACACTCACTATCCTCCTGCCTCAGCCTTAGTCCTGGCACTTAGCATCCTATCTAGCTTGGCAGTGATCCTTTCTCAGTTGGCAACCTGTCTCTTCAGGGAGCACCTCTGCCGCTGGCATTGCTGTGTGGGCACCTGCCTCTGGTGGAGTCTACTTAGTCTTCTGCACAGTGCTCAGGTGGGCATCTTTCTGACCCTTGAAGCCTCCTCTGAGCCCCTTGTCAAGCCTGGCCTAGAAGCCTTGATTCTGGTCCCTCAGTCACATCCCAATCGCCTCTCACTGTCCCTGCCAGACTTCCTACCTGGGCCTGGATGTCTTCACAGGGTGCGCACAGAGGCAAAATTCCTGATTGTTGGCTGGGCTTCCTTACTCTGGCCCCCACTGTATTCTTCTTAGGGCTCCCCCTCCAACCTCCAGAGCCCCGCAGAGTGCCCTTGGCCCCATCTAAGCCTGGCCTGCAGTAGATTACAATCCAGGTGAAGGACTCCTGACCCAACCATTTCCCTTACCTGTCTGTCAGTGCTACCCCACGAAGTCTCATGCCCTGGGAGTAACTGGGCATTCCCCTTCAGGAGCCTGGCAGGTTACACACAGCAGGTTCAAATCCTACAGGAGACCTGCTGCCCAAGCTTGGGATGGGCTAGTCTGCGCGTTTTCATCCAGAGTCAGCTGGCTATGTGGTGAGGGAAGTCGGGCAGCCCTGGTTGACAGCTGGAGAGGTCTCAGGCCTCTTTGCTCTGGGGCTTCCCCTCCCTCTTTCCTCATCTGCACCCTCCTGGCTAGAGCACAGCCGAGGTGCACTCCCAGCCCCTGGCTGTTAGTGGCCTTTGGACTGGGGAAGTACAGCTTCTGGGGCCCCATGCCAGGCTGGCACTCACAGCAATCAGGGAGAGGCTCAGAACTGTCACTCTGTAACACCCACAGGGCAGTCCCACAGGGCCCTCAACCAGCCAGTCCTGTTCTGCCTTCTCCTGATCAGAGGTGGAGTTCAGACTAGCCCTGGAGGAGGTCTGAGTAGCGCACAGGACAGGCTTAGCTGCAGGCACCATGTGGCCACTTGCCCTCAGCCCACATGTGTGGTGCTATGGAGTTTGGCCTCTGGGTGGAGGCCCTGGCTACTCCTGCACCCCTGGAGTGGAATACAGTGAGGTGTGCTCACCACCAGACCCACCAGCCCCCCCAAGAGGCCCAAAGACTCATTTAGGAAGGTGAGCCAGCCACGTCTAATACAGAACTATTTCAGGTTTCTGAGCCGCTAGTCTAGTCTGGGGCTGCCCAAAATAGCCAGTTAATGGAAGTCAATGTCTGCAGGAATGTTTAGGGTCCTGAAGCTCTTATTGTCTAGTACAGTCCCAAGTGGGGTATCAGGAGTTAACCTCAGCCTCTGCTCCCTCCTTCTTCCCCTTCTCCAATCTAAGGCATGACTTGTTCTGACCCCTAGATGTCCTTAAGCTATCAATGCTTCTGGAACTCTGGCCCTAACAACTTCTAAACAGCAATCACACAGCTGCCACAAACAAAATGCTTCTTGGATGACTGGCTTCATGGGAGACTTCAGGACAGAATGAGTTCCCAGGGCTTTGAACCTACTGCTCAGGGGAGAAGTCATCTCTGCAGCTGGTGTGAGCTTGTGCAGGCGATTGGGTTGACTTATTTCTCCAGAATCATCCATCTTGCCCTTCTCCCAGGAAGCACTCTGGTTTAGGGCCATTGACTCTATCACACAATTCCCAGAGGGACATCTTTTGACCCGTTTCTTACATCCTTCTCCTGGCCTTATGCCAGGTGTGTCTTCTGAGGCCTTGACTTCCCCACTGAGACAGTATCAGTCTCAGTTGAGTATGCACATCCCCAGTGGGGCATGGAGGGGATGCACTAATCCTTCAAGTCTTGGTCCTCTAGTAAAGGTGGTAAGCCCTGCTATGTCTTCACTGTCTCCTCCTAGTAAGCCTGGAGTTTGTGGTCCACCTTAAGTATGGCATCCATGCTAAGAGGGGTAAGACATACAGGAACACCCAGCCTGCTTGACATTATTCAGGCGCCTTGTATCCATTAAGACCTTGCTGTGTGCCAAGTTCTCACCATGGTCTCAGAGACTATGGGGACAGCCTGCCCAACAGGCTGCTTACGTAGGGGTACATTACACCTCTTCTTGACTTGTTATCTAGCTGAGGAAGACCTTGAATTCCACATCTTGAGTGTGGCATGAATTCTCTTTGGTTTTCATAATAAAAACTCAGAGTCAGCTATCAGGGAGTAAAGCTGAAGGATCAGAGAAGCAGAGCAGCCAGCCACTAGAGTTCTTACCTAACAGTGCTCAGACCAAAGGGGCGATCCTGTCTTCAGACTGATTCCTCAGACTGCTTGCCTCTGACTGACTGCCTCAGATTGCACGGCTCCAGACTGCATTCGTCTCTATGAATCCTCAGACTACATCTCTCTCTTGTCTCCTGCTTCCTTATATTCCTTTCTCTGCCAGTCATTTCACTCCTGTCTCTACCTCCTTAACGCTGGGATTAAAGGCATGCCACTCCAATGCTGGGATCATCTTTGTGTGAGCTCTATTTCTCTTTTTACACTGGATCAATTTCGTGTAGCCCAGGGTGGCCTTTAACTCACAGAGATCTGTCTGCCTCTGTCTCTCCTGAGTGCTGGCATTAAAGGTATGTGCCACCACTGCCTGGCCTCTATGGCTAACTAGTGTGGCTAGCTTTGCACTCTGGTCTTCAGGAAAGCTTTATTTGTTAGATCATAAACAAAAGTTCACCACCCTTGAGTGCTGGGTCTACAGGGGCGCATCACCATGCCTGGTTTATGGACTGAGGATTGAACCCAAGGAAGCAGTCTACCACCCAATCTACAGCCCCAGTCTCCCAGCTCCCAACATTTTTATCCACTTATTTTTATTCCTTGTATATGCATGTTGATGTGTGTTGAGTACAGGTGTGCATGTGCTGTGTTGTGGTGTTTGTGTGTGTGCTTGTCAGAGGATGACAGTGAGTGGCATTCCTCCTGGGCTATCTGGTCTACCAACTTCTAGGGCTTCTCCTGTCTCTGTGTGTATGTCTCCATTACAACTCCTTCCCTTATGAAGATGAAGATGCCTACCCCTCCTCTTAAGGTCCCAGTGGCAGACAGCCAAAGTTGACTCTGTGGAACCAACGAGGTTTTTTTTGGGGGGTGGGGGAGGTTTCCTTATTGAGAGTGTAGGTGAAGGTTTACTTACAGGAGTGTAGGTACTCTTCCCCGGAACAGGCATCACCTGAAAAACTTTTACCCAACAGGGATGAGCCTCCTCCCCTGTGATTTCAAGAACTGTATACTCTAGCTTCTCTCCCTAGCCATGAGTGAGTAGTGCATATTTGCATATATTTGCATACAGAGACCACTTTGCATGTGGCTGGGAGGGCTGGATACTCAAGTGAGCCTTTCCTCCCAACCCTCCATAAGGGAGTGTAAACAGTCAACAAGCCCATGGGATGATCTTTTGCAAGGGGGCATGTGTCTGTAGGCCCCACCCACTTTCCTGTAGGATCCCCTGAGGCCAGAAGAGAGCATCAGATTCCCTGGAACTGGAGTTACAGATGATTGTGGGTGCTGAGAATTGAAACCAGGTCCTTTGCAAGGGCAGTGAGTGCTCTTACACACAGAGCCAACTCTAGCTCACCTGGGAGCTCCTTTCCCAACTTCCTAATGTTCTCCAATGTTCTGGCGCAGCGTCAGGAGGAGAACACGCCTCCACATCCCTAGGCTTGACTTCCCTCAAAAGCTCATATCTTCCCTTAATCCTGCCCTAAAATGTCATTGTAATCCTGGATATAATGCTGCTCAGCCTGTGCAGGTCTCTAACTCTCTGGGCCTCCTTTACATTACTTGCACAATGGAAACAATGATCACTCTTATCTTAAAAGTCATTGTGAGGGCCAGGCGTTAGTAGTGCACAGGCCTTTAATCCCAGCACTGGGGAGGCAGAGGCAGGCAGATCTCTGTGAACTCCAAGTCAGCCTGGTCTACAGACGAGTTCCAGGACAGACTCCAAAGCAATACAGAGAAACCCTGTCTCAAAAAACCAAACAAACCAAACAAACAAACAAAGTCATCATAAGGATCAAAGGAGATAACCCAGGGGCAGGGAATGTTGCAAGTGTCCCCCTCCCCAGTGCAGGGCATGGAATTCAGGGCCTTACCCATGCTATACACACACTCTGTCCTTAGCCCACAGAGGTTGGGGCTGGAGAGAGGGCTCAATTGGAAAAGGTGCCTGCAGCCAAGTCTGAAGACCTGAGTTTGATTCCTGGGACCCACATGGTAAAGAAGAAAACTGACTCCTGCAAATTGTCTTCTGATCGCCACATGTGTGCATAAATTAAACAAACAAACAAATAAGATAATGAGACAATGAGAACAATAGTTGCTATGATTATTGTTGTTCTGGAAGTTCTTTAAACGAGTCCCTCTTCTGCAGCTCCCTCCACACCATCCCCCACCTCTTGACAAAAATCTTTCCTGAACCTCCTCAGTATGCACTGGGGTGCCTGGACAGCTTTTGTCCCCCAGTAAGCTGGGGACAAGGATGTATACTGAAGCGTCCTTGGTCCCTGCCCAATCTCCTGGCGTCTCCTGGAACCCAGTGCCCTCTCACTTTGGGCACACATTCATTCTCCACAAAACGTCAAGAATCAGAATTTTGTGTTAGAAGCCAAAGCTAAGAAACAGAGAGGGTAAGGGAGTCACTGCAGGTCACACAGCTGGGGACAGAGGCTCCTTTAACCCTCTCTTCACATGTGCATGACACAGTGGCTCTCGTTTCATCAGACTCTCTCGCTCTGGAGCTTTTGGAGAAAGCAGAAAACAAAGTTTGGAGCCAGCCCCTGGGCGTGAAGCCTGGACTCTGGGGCCGACCCACGCGCCACAGAAACCTTACCGGAGCTGATGATTCAACTTCCTGCCTATTGAGAGAGCCCTGACCACAGAGGTTTCCTTGCTGGGAAGAACCGGGCAGCTCCCTGCAGAAGGCCAACTGCGATGGCACAGGGCGCCACCGTACAACCCAGGGGCCGAGGACCAGGCAGTGCGTGGGCAGACCCAGAGGGCCAACTAGAGCCCTGTCTTGTCTCCCAAAGCCTGGCCTCTCTGGGTTAACAGTTGCCAAATAGGGTGACCAGCTGTTCTGTTTTGCCTGGGACTGCCCTGGCTTTAACACCTAAAATCCCAAATCCTAGGAAATCACCCGTCCGAGGCCAACCGCAGCTGCTGGCCACTGTATCACTACCCATGACTTATGGCTGTGGTGATGGCTGTGGTGACTGGCGCTCTAAACCTCAGGGCAGGACATTCTAGAACAGAGAGCCAACAAACTATGGCCCAAAGGCCACACTTGACCCACCCTCGGGGTACTTTTTTATTTATTTATATGTTGATTTATCCATTTATTTATTTTTATAGTCTACAAGCTAAGAACAGTTTTTACTTTTTTTGTTTTGTTTTTAAGGCCAGGTCTCACAAAACCCAAGCTGATTGGAACTCATTATAGCGCCCAGGATGACCTTGGTCTTCCTATCCATGCTGGTCAGTTTTTGTCAACTTGGCACAAACTAGAGTCACCTTGGGAAGAAGGAACCTCAGTTGAAGAATTGCCTCCATCAGATTGGCCTGTGGGCATGTCTGTTGGACAGGTCCAGCCTACTATGAGGCGTGGGTGCCTTGAGCAGGTGGTCCTGGATTGTAGCAGAAAGCAAGTTGAGTAAGCCACGTTTAGCAAGCCAGTAAGTAATGTTTCTCCATGGGGTCTGCTTCGTTTCTGTCTTAAGTTCTTGCCTTGACTTCCCTGTTGGATGGACTGAAATATACACTTAAGATGAAATAAACGCTTTCCTCTGAAGGTTGCTATTGGTCAGTGTTTTTATCACAACAATAGAGAAATAAACTGGGACACTACCTCTGCCTCCCAAGTGCTAGGATTGCAGGTGTGTACACCTACCTGGTTTACGTGGTGCTGGGAGTCAAACCCAGCACTTGGAGTGCGCTAGGTAAGCGCTCTACCATCTGGGCTACATCCCAGCTCCCAGGTTTGCATTTTTTTCCTGAGACAGGGTTTCTTTGTGTAGCTCTGTAGACCAGGCTGGTCTCAAACTCAGAGATCCACCTGCCTCTGCCTCCCAAGTGCTAGGATCAAAGGCGTGTGTCTCCACCGCCCAACAAGGTGTCACATGCCTTTAATCCCATCTCCCTCAGGAGGCAGAGGCAGGTGGATCTCTATGAGTTTGAGGCCTTCCTGGTCTACAGAGCTAGGTCCAGGACAGCCAGGGCTACACAGAGAAACCCTGTCTCAGAAAACAATCAATAAAATAAAAATTAAAATAAGAATTCTTTCTGCCTCTGGGTGTGGTGGACTCACCTTTATTCCAGCACTGGAGAGGCAGAAGCAGACAGATCTTTGTTGTGAGTCTGAGGTTAACCTCAGCAAGCAAGTTCCAGGTCAGCCCAAAGTAAAATCAAAAAGAGGGCCGACTACTCTTGTAGCAGACCCAGGTTTGATTCCCAGCCCACACATAGCAGTTTAAAACCAGTGTAAACTGGTTCCATGTGATTCAATGCCACCTTCTGGCCTCCTCAGGCACCAGACACATGTGTAGTACACAGAAAAACATGCAGGCAAAACACTTATACACATAAAAATAAATACTATTTTTAGTTACATGAAATTCAAATTTCAGATGTCAGTGCATGTGAATAAAGGGCCTAGCCATGCTAGTCATTTGCATTTGGTCTCTGTGCTTCCACCTGTCTGAGAGGAGCTGAGTGCCTGCAGGCTGAATTTAGGGACCCATGACCCAGTGAGACTCCCAGCTGACCCTTCCTGGAAGCAGATGCCCTGCCTGGTTCCACAAGGCAGAAGGGTGTGCATGAGAAAAGGCAGTGGTAACGGTAAATGAACTCCAAGGTGGGGCAAGAGAACTTGGAGCAGAGGCATGCTGGCACCAAGCAAAGCCAAGGTCAGCAGATGAGCTACAAGGCAGGGCACCAGATCTCTCTGTGACTTGATTTGCCTGTCTGTACAATGGAGTGAAGCCACCCTTCTCTCTGGTTTCACGGTCTAGGCTTCTAGAGAAAAGCACCTCTCCTCTCCAATAAGCCGTCCGCCTCCAGAGACTGCTGTGTGCCCGATCAGGACCCAAGCTGAGGTCTCTTCAACCCATTGGGTAGGTGCCTATATGGTTTGGAAGCAGAAACTTCATCCTAGCCAGACTTCCTACAGGGGTCCCAAAGAGCCCATGGCACGCTTTACACTCCTACGGCCTCTTGCCGTTGGAAGGTTCCCAGGGTCCCTCTTTCTGTTGCATTCAGTTGTGGGAATGGCAGCTATTTGCCCTGAAAGCAGGTGCAGATGGGTCATAGTCCAGCGCCTCCTACCCATCACTGGAAACCTGTCAGGTGCCCAGACTGCCTGCCCTGAGTGCCTGCAAGCTGAGCTGAGCCAGCAGGAAGTAGACAAGCTTTGAGAGTTGAAACAGCAGAGAGAGCAGCTGGGCTCAGGGCCAAGTTCAACCCCTCCACCCACCCCTTCACTCTGCCACAGGTGCACTCTCCCTTTATTCTTTGTCCCTCCCCACCTTGTCCCTCTCCCTCCTCTCCCTCCTTTTTCTTCTTCAGACAGTCTTACCACATAGCCCAAGCTGCCCTGGAACTCACTAAATAGTCTGGTCTAACTTTGAACATATGCTCCTTCAGCCCCCGAAATGCTTTCCCGGAGAGCTAAGGAATAGATTTCTCTTGCAAGGCCTGCGGGGAGCCAACCTCTGCTGCACCTCCACAGTGATCCATGTGCTTTGTTCAGACAAGGCCAGGACAAGCCCTCTTCAGGCTGCTAGGGAGCCTCTGAGACCTTCAGTATCCTCCTAGGGATGTCACCCCAGGAGGTCACCTCTCTCTTTTCCTATATCCCCAGAACTCTGTTTGCTGACTTCAGGTTTTGTGCTTTGGAGAATCAAGGGTCAGCAGAGGTTGGCACAGGATGAGCTGCACTGACATTCCTGCATGGAGTGGCTTGGGTCACAGAGGCTGTGTGTGTGTGTGCGCGAGCGTGTGTGTGTGTGTGTGTGTGTGTGTGTGTGTGTGTGTGTGTGTGTGTGTGCGCGCGCGCGCATGTTATTTATTTATTTTTTTAAAGATTTATTTATTACATATACAGTATTCTGTCTACACTCCAGAAGAAGGCACCAGATTGAACTGTAGATGGTTGTGAGCCACCATGTAGTTGCTGGGAATTAAACTCAGGACCTCTGGAAGAGCAGTCAGTGCTCTTAACCTCTGAGCCATCCCTCCAGCCCACTTATTTATTTTTTGTATGGGTGTTTTGTCTGCATGTATGTCTGTGTACTACCTGCATACCTATGTGCCAGAGGAGATCAGAAGAGGGCACTGAATCCCCTGAGACTGGAGTTACAGGTGGCTGTGAGCTGCCATGTAACTGCTGGAAATGGAACCCAGGTCATCTGGAAGAGCAGTCAGTGCTCTTAACATATAAATAAATATAGTGTGCATATGTTTTAAGACAGGGTCTCATTTAGCTACTACGTGTGTGTGCCCTCATACCCAGCCTAGATAATCTTTAAAAAAAAGTAGGCAGTGGTGGCACACCTTTAATCTCAGCACTTGGGAGGCAGAAGCAGTCAGATCTCTGAAGTTGAGACCAGCCTGGTCTACAGAGCTAGTTCTAGGACAGCCAAGGCTACACAAAGAAACCTTGTCTTGAAAACCAAAATAAATAAATAAACTAAATTTTTAAAAATTTATTTACTGAGCTGGTTATAGTGGCATACACCTTAGTCCCAACACTGGGAAGGCAGAGACAGGCAGACCTTTGTGATTTTGAGTTCCACCTGGTCTACATAGTGAGTTCCAGGAAAACCAGAACTACATAGTGAAACCCTGCCTCATTAAAAAAAATTATCTTCCTCCAAAACAATACAGAGAAACTCTGTCTCGTAAAACCAAAACAATTATCTCTTTATGTGTATGAAAATTTTGTTCCCATGCACCATGTGTGTACCTGGTGCCCTCACAGGTCAGAAGAGGATGCTGGAGTCCCTGGGACTGGCGTGATGGGTAGTTGTGAGTGCTGTGTAGGTGCTGGAAATTGAACTCAGATTCTCCGCAAGCACAAATGCCCTTAACCTCTGAGCGGTCTCTCCTGGCCTCTTGAATACAGTTTTTATTGGAGTACAAATGCACACAGAAAAGTGCACAAATGCCCCAGCCCTGCCCTCTCCCTCGCAGGAATGGAACCGACACCTCCAGCCCAGGCTCCCCCCCCTTCCTTGTGCTTCCCCAGTCGCATCCCAAGGGCAGCCACCGTTTCAGCCTCTGCCACCACAGATGAGCTTTATCTATTTTTGAACTTTGTCAATGGAATCTTATAGTATGGGCTATTTTTATGTCTGGCTTCTACTCACTCGTGCTGTGGAGGATAAAATACTTTCCCAGTCTCTTGCTATACTCTGTTTTATGACTGTATCACTTTATTTATCCACTCTGCTGCTGCTGGGAGTCTGAGTTGCTCCTACCTTACTTAGGCTGTTACACGTTTGCACGTGTTTCTTGGGCTATAGCTGTGTGCCTTTTTGCCAGACATATACAGTTAGGAACGAACTGTTGGGGGAAAGGGACTGCCTGTGTTTGACACTGGAGGTGACTGTTGAACATCTTTGACTGGTTTTACACAGGAGGCTCATTGCTTTTACGATAGGCTGAAACTTCACTGTTTATATTATCAGGGGCAGCTTCTTAACCTGTTTTGTTCTTCTTTCCTCCCTCTCTTAATGACAGAGCTTGTTGGTCCTGAATTTGTTATACGGCTGATGATGATCTTGAACTGCGACCCTTCTGGCTTCATTTTTTATTGCCACTATACCCAGTGATCAGACTCAGGGATGTGTGCACACCAGGCAACCACATCCACAGACCCTTGCTTTTTTTGCTTGTTTGTTTGCTTGTTTGTTTATTGGGACAGGGCTTCACTATGTAGTTCTGGCTATCCCGGAACTCATCATGTAGACCAGGCTGGCCTCAGACTCACAGAGATCTGTCTGCCTCTGGCTCCTAAGGGCTGGGATTAAAGGTGTGTGCCACCATGACCAGCACTCCACAGACCCTCCTTTTTTTTTGGTTTTTCAAGACAGGGTTTCTCTGTGTCTTTGGAGCCTGTTCTGGAACCAGCCTTTGTAGACCATGCTGGCCTTAAACTCACAAGATCCTCCTGCCTCTGCCTCCCAAATGCTGGGATTAAAGGCGTGTGCCACCACCACCCCACTCCACAGACCCTTTTCAACCTTTCATTTCTGGAAAATACCTGCCAAGGTGACATATGATACCGTCTTTTCACCCCAGATAGGACACTGCAAACAAACCAAGTGAACCAGTCCACTCAAACCCAACTTGGTGAACCAACGGGTTTATTGGGCTTATGTATAGGAACCTGGAAGAGGAGTTGTAAGAGCATAGGTGATTCAAAACCAGTCACATAACGTCCCAGCACGAGCGATGACTTCAAAGCTTCATCTGCCTTCAGACACTTTCTACTTCTTATATACTCTAGCACCTCCCCAAGATCAAGTGCAGCCAAGGACCAGAGGGGAGTGGTGGGAGGAATCCCTCTCTCCTACTAGGGACCAGAAATAGAAGTTACCTATATTTTTTTTCTGTTGCCATGACTACAGGACCAAAGGTATCTGTGCTCTGTGATGGTAAGGGGGTAGTCGTGGTATGCCTAAGGGAAAATATTTATGTGCCAACTCCCAAAGAGGGCTCCAAGATGATGATCTAAGGGATGAGTATGGGCTAAGTAAACCCTAGAGCTCAGGCCAGCTGGGTGCCAGGAACCTGCAGAAAACATACATTGGGAGGCCCTCAGCCCCAGAGGCCACTGAGCCCATTCGTGACTTGGAGGCCCAATCCAGGTTAGAACATTGAGGTTAGACCCTCCCAGGAAGTACAGTTTTCTGACTGTGGATGAGAACATGTAGGGTCAGGCACCCCAATGTTGCCACATAAAGATGTCAGGAAAAGAGGGGTTCCATGTGCGCCTACAGGTCTCCCTACACATTCCAAGGCTGCTGCCTTGAGGGACTGATTCGAAATAGCTAAGGGCGGTAGCCTGTTTCTGAAGCCAGGAGGGAAAGGTCTTCATGTGGTCCCTTTCTGAGCTGGCTTTAGCTACCAGTGTTTAGGACCAATGCCTATGGCTCTGACAGTCCCAACACACACACACACACACACACACACGCATACACACACACACACACACACACACACAAAGATAGTGTAAAGGCACTTTCCACCAAACCTGATAACCTTTGATCCTCAGAGCCCACATGGTGGAAGGAGAAAACTGATTCCCCCTTGCTGACTTCTGACCTCTGCACAGGCATGTTTACACACATACATGCACACATAACAAATAAGTAGGTGTAATTTTTTATTAGTTTATTTGTTTCATGTGTGTTGTATGTATGCGTTCCTGTGTTTGCAAATGTGCATGTGGAGGCCAGTGGTTGGTGTTAATTATCTTCCTCGATCACTTTCCATCGCATTATATTTCATTAATTTTCATTGTTGTGTGTAGCAGAGTGTATGTGAAGGTCAAGGGACAACTCTGTGGAGTTGGTCCTCTCTATCACGGGTTCTGGGAATCAAACCCAAGTCATCAGGCTTGGCATTGGGTGCCTTTGCCCATTCAGCATCCTCACCAGCCCTCTACCTTAGTTTTTGATACAGTAGTTCTTTTCACTGAGCTCATAGATTCAGTTAGACTGACTAATGGGTGACCTCCAGGGTCCACCTGTCCCTACCTCAGTGCTGGTGGCACTGCCTTCGCCAGCTTTTCCATGGAGCTACCGATCTGAAATCAGGGCCTCGTGCTGGCAAGCACTGTACCAACTGAGCCGTCTCCCCAGCCCTGGACGGTTATTTGTAGTTGTTGGGTTTGATTGTTTGCTTATTTTAGACAGGGTTTGGCCAAATCAGGCCAGGCTCAGATTTGCAGTGACCATCCACTGGGGTCAAGCTCAGGTGGTCGCTGGTCTGGCAGTGGTTGGTCATTGACTTGCTGAGCCAACTCCCCTCTGCCAGATGCTGTGGTAGCAGCACAGCTGTCAGCAACTCCAGGATGACACTTTCACACCTTCAAGCCTGGATGAATGGAAAAACCATGCCTTCCCGGCTCTCCAAATATCTCATAATTAGACCACTCAGTTTGGCGTGTGGTCGCAGCCACCTCCAAACCAACCACTGTGCAGCTCTGCGTGGTCCGTGAGGTCTTCTGAAGCCCTGTATTGAACACAATGCACTCTGCACCACCCAGAAGCGCTCTGCGGCTGGGCACCAGGCAGAAAGTGCTCTGTAGTTTTGCACTGTGAATAAGATGCTACACAGCTCTGTATGTGGCAAGGCTGTCTGCATCTTGGCACTGTGCATAGAGCACCCTGCAGCTCAGCAGCACAAGTGAGATGCTCCATAGCTCTCCTGGGCTGGGCATGGTTCATGCCAGGGAGTTAACCCCAGCTGAAGCACTCAAGCTGGAAGTGATGAGAGTAGTAGTTGCCCAGGTAAAAATTGGGGTTCTGGGACCAGCTGGAGAGACGGCTCAACACTAAGAGCATGAACTGCTCTTGCAGAGGACCCGAGTTCAGTTCCCAGCACTCACTTCCATGGCTCACAACTTTCTGGCCTCCATGGTTACCTGCCCTTGTGTGTGTGTGTGTGTGTGTGTGCTCATACTCAAGTGAACATATGAATGTGCTCACACACACATAAAAAATTTAAAAGTAATAAAAATAAATATTTTTTAAAAATTGATTTGCTATTACTGAAGAGGGGAACAGAGACAAGGTAGGGAAGCCCTGGAACTTGCCTTGTAGACCAGGCTGGCCTCGAACTCACAAAGATCTACCTGCCTCTGCCTCCCGAGTGCTGGGATTAAAGGTGTGTGCCACCAATGCCCGGCCTGGATCTGTCTTAAGACATCCATGTGCCGATACACAGCTTGGGGGCAATGAGCTTGTGAGGTGTTGTCCAACTCCAAGGAAGTATGGGGTCTCCTTGGCAGTCCCTGCTCTCAGGTCACCCCTCCAGGACCTGCAATCTTATTATTATTGTGTAATCTGGGCACCCTGGTTCTCTCAGAGTCAATGTCTGGGCTAAGGTCCTTGGCCTCTGAATGTGCTGTCTGTGAGGGCAGGAACCACTTCCCACACCCAGAGCTACAGAAACACCTGCTGAGTGCATGTGCATCCGTGTGTTGTGTGTTAGAGTTCAATATCGTCCAGACTGCTTTACTATTGATGTTTGGTTTGATTCTTAGTTTTCCCATTGACTGTTCAGAATTGAGACCTTCTTCCTGTGATGGGAAGTTCCCTCACTGGGAGACCGGAAATACTGTGTCCTGTCCTTTCATCACTGAAAAGGGCACAAGACATAGGCTCTGCCAGTCAAACCCATGGGCTGGCAGTCCAGAAAAGCCAGTACCACAGAAAGTTCCCCATGGAAGGTACCATGGGTAGCCATGACGCGCCTGGGACACTGCTGATTCTTGCATCCCGGGGTGAGGGTATAGCCTGCAGTGTCTGGTGAACGGTGGGAGCAGACAAAAGTGACACTGCGTGCCTGACAGAGCCTGACCTGCAGTGTGATCTGCGGCCATGGTCAGCTCTGCCCAGAGAATCTCCAAGTTACTCGATTGTTTGATTATATTGTTTCATACATATTCATGCTGGACCCAATGTCGGTCTACTTAGTTAGTGGTCATTTTTAGGACTTGGAGGTCAGTGGCAGAGCACTTGCCTAGCATTCTCAAGGCCCTGGGTCAGGTTGCATGAAGCTTGGAGCACTGACCATTCCAATCCCCAGGAAGGATGGCTGAGTAGTCTCCTTTTGTCAAACAGTTGAGGCTTAGCAACTGGGCCTGAACCCAGGCAATATGACATTTCCTGAGTTGAGAGGAGAGCAAGGTGGAGAAAGCCTCCGGCTGGGAGTCTCCATGAAGAAAAGAATGTCCTCAAAAGCAGAGCCACTTCAGGCTAGAAGCCTCTGTCACTGGAGGTGACAGAAGATCTGGGAGCAGGAGAGACTTTCAGGGTGGCTCAAAACCCTGGCACTCTGGGTGACACCAACAAGCAGTTTAGGATGAAAACACATTGCAGGGTGTGGTGGTGTACAGCTGTAATCCCAGCACTGGGGAGGCTTCAGTAGGTGGATCAGAGGTCCAAGTCAACCTCAACTACGTGGTAAATCTGAGGCCGGCCTGGGCCACAGGAGCCATGTACCAAAATAAATAAATAAATAAATAAATAAATAAATAAATAAATAAATAAATAGGCCCAGCCCAGTGGGCAGAGGTGTATGAGGTGAAGCATAGTGCCCAGAGTTCAGTTTTTGGGACCCACATGGTGGAAAGAGAACCTTCTTCTAGAAGTCCTGTGAGCTCTACACATGTGCTATGACCCACACATGTGCATACTTGTACACACAGTAAGTAGATAAATACGTGTAACAAAACTTAGACAAATAAGTATATATACAAATACAACGACCACAAAAACCCAGGAGGCAATAACACAACTCTGGTGCCACAGCTTCAGATCTTTGTAATTTCTCTTACAGCCGGCCTGGGCCTGGCCCTGCCATGTGACACAACTGCTGCTCGTCCCATGTCCCAGGGCAAAGACATAGCATTTGTTGTCACTTTAATGAAATAGACCCCACACCAAACAAACACAAGCACAGACATTTGCAACTAATTACGGTATTGCTGATCAGTCAAATTTCATTGCAGATTGCATGTTGGAATTGATAGTGCAGAGTCATGAATAAACTGGTTGTCTGGGTAAGTGACACGGGCACACAGGGCTAGATAAATAATTCAATTTAGCCTCAGCCAGACACCCCGAAGAAGAGGAAACAGCAGATTAGCACGACCGGGAGGATGTATCTTCACCCCAGGAGCTGCTGCTGCTGTGCCTGGCTTCCAAGGGCAGTGGAGCCTGCTGCAGGCTCCTCCCTCCCACTCTGGGAGACTGCAGGGCGCTGAGTGTTCCAGGCTTTAATTTTTGGTTTGTAAATTGGAGCTGTGAGTAGTGTTGGGTGGGGAAGTCAGCTTGGCATTTGCTGCTGAGAAGCCCACTCAGGAGGGGTCTTGAGGGACAGGCACCTCCCATTCTTGATTCCTGGGTCAGGGGGACCCAACCCACTTTGAAAGCCAGGTTGTGGGTCTGGAGATGTGGTTCACTTGGAAGGTTTGTCTAGTGTGCACACAGCCCTGAGTTCGATCCCCAATGCTTCATAAAATGGGGGTGCACACATCTATAGTCTCAGCACTTGTGAGGTAGAGACAGGAAGATCAGGAGCTCAAGATTATCCTTGGCTATATAGGAAATCTGGGGATAGCCTAGGATATGAGAGTCCTTGTTTTTAAAAAAGAAATGCTGGGTGTGGTGGCACATGCCTTTAACTCCAGCATTCCAATGGCACAGGCAGGAGGATTTCTGTGAGTTCCAGGCCAGCCTGGTCTACAGAGAGAGTCCAGGCCAGCCAGAGTTACATAGTAAGGCCCTGTCTCAAAAATGAATTAATTTAACAAATTAAATAAATTTGTTAGAAATTTAAAAAATAAAACAAGCCAATCAGACAAACAAATGAAAACCAAGTAGGTCAGGAGCCAGGATGTGTTTTTACAGAGGTCCCCGAAAGGACTTTCATGGGTCCTAAAAAAATCAAACCCAGAAGAGAGTTCATATCAGCATGGCATGGAAGCCACACAATGGAATGGCCCTGTCTTCAGGACTGAGCCTTCAGCCATGTCCTCCTGGAATGTGTCATTACAACCCCATCTGGGGAGGTGAGGCGGAAATACAAGGGTCAAGAAGCCGATTCCTGTATCTGTGAGACCTGTGGGGTGAGCGGTGCAGCCACGGTGACCCCCTAGTCCTGGAGTGCTGCCCATTGAGCCAGGTTAGGGAGGAGAGGGCCCACCGGCGGCCATGTTGGACGAGCTGCTGCTGTGCTCCGGATGCAGGACGAGAGTTTGAGAGTCAAAACCGGAATGTCTGCAGGAAAGTGGGCCAGCTATGGACTGGGAGAATTGGCAAGCTGAGCCTGATTGTTAGGGGTGGCTGTGAGTCAGCCTTAGGAGACAATAGCAATGGAATTCAGAAAAAGGTTCAGGCTGGCATATATATTTGGCAGTTACCAACAGCTAAATGGTGTTTAAAGCCAGGATCCTGGAGGAGGTTATCAGGGCGGGGACAGTAGGTGGAGGCAAGGTGTTTATGTGCCTTGGAGATGAGCAGTTGTGGGCAAAAGGGTGGAGAGGGGGGTCACTGGTTGATGATGTGGGGAGATGAACTCCCCCTCCTTTCTCTTTATCTGTTTTTGAGACAGTCTTACTCTGTAGTACAGGCAGGCGTGGAACTCACGGTTAGGTCAGAATGCCCTTGAACTCAAGATCCTCTTGGGTCAACCTCCCACAGTGCCCGGATGGAAAATGAACTCCTTTCTTTTCTTTTTTTTTAAAGATATCTGTTTACTTATTTGTGTGGGGGTGGGGTAGGTGGGTGTGTGCATGTGGAGGTCAGAGGGCATTTCCTGGAGTTGGTTCTATCCATCCACTGCCCGGGTTCCAGGGATTGAACGCAGATCATCAGACTTGGGTGCAGGCCCCTTCACCCAGTGAGTCATCTTGCTGGTCCCAGATGAACTCTTTATTTATTTGTTTGTTTATTTATTTATTTCTAATGCTGAGACAGGGTCTCTCAGTGCAGCCCTGGCTGCCCTGGAACTCTCTCTGTAGACCAGGCTGACCTTGAATTCACAGAGGTCCACCTGCCTCTGCCTCTAGAGGGCTGGGATTAAAGTCGTGCTCCGCCACCTCCCGGCTCCAAGATGAACTCTTGTGTCCTAAAGAGACAGGAGGAAGGTGAGGAATGATTGAACACTGAGCTTAAGGCTTTGGAGAGAGAACACTTTGATGGCACTTTTGGGCTTGTGAGGGGTAGGGGCTCTGACTGGAGTGAGTACAATACAGGAAGGGAGAAGGGGGAGGCTTGAAGGAGGTCCAAAGGGCCCATTCCTTCCAGGAGTCGTGTCACAGAGGGCAAAAGGAAGGAAGATATTTGAGAATGACATAAGGTCATGAGGAATTTTCTTTTTCTTTCAGAAAGAAAAACGGGAGGCTTTTTGTGTGTCGGTGGCAATAATCACAGAGACAGGGAAGTATGGGTGAGGAGAGGGTGAGCATTGGCTTGGAGCCCTGGAGAGGCAGGTGGGGTTGGCATCTGCTTCACAGCCGGGTGGAATGGCACGCGCCTGTGGTCCCAGAACTCGGAAGGTGGAGGCAGGAGGAAGATCAGGAGCTCATGGTTAATCTTGGCGCCATAGGCTAGCCTGGGCTACGTAAGACCCTGACTGAAAACAGCAAAAAGAGAAATAAAGAAAAGGAAACAAGAAACGGGGCTGCCCTGCCGTGGGACAAGGGCGGCTGCTGCCTCAGTGGGAGGCAAGGCGGAGCGGATGGGCACAGATGCAGGTGGGTGGGGAGCGCAGAGCCAGCACAGCCCCTGTGCCAAGGGCTTCTATTTTCTTAGCAAAATCGGAAGAGGTTGTCAGCTGCGAGTGAGGTGGAGGAGGAGGTGTGAAGCAGTCGTCTAGGAGAGCGGGTGTGAATAGACTTGAAGGATGCAGTGTGGTGGCTGGGCAGTTGTGGTCCTTGCAGTGGGACTGGGGGCTGAGTCTGCAGCTCAACCGTGAGGAGCCTGCACGAGGCCTTGACTCCTCTAGCTCTGCAGAGTAAATAAATAAGGAGTGAGTGGAGGCTGGTTTACCTTCAGTTTTGGTCGCCTGGGGGACCCGGGGTGGGGATAAAGGGCTGAATTTACTAGAGCTGTGTGGCTTTGCCAGGTGACCAGACCGTACTGTAAAATCAGCACAGCCTCCAGGCTGGGGCAGGGGTAAAGTGAGACACTTGGCAGGTGAGGGTACAGATATTTGCTCACATCGATGGGTTTCAGGATGGAGTGTTGGGGTGTAGGGGAGGCGAGGCTACAGAGAAGGGCACTGCCTATGAGAGAGAGGATTCATGAAGTTGAGAGATAAAAGGATCTCACTGACAATAAACACTCCTTGGAAGCCTGGCTGTAGGAGGGGAAGCTGAGCTGTTTTAGAAGACTGAAGAGGAGACAAAGGGCAGAGAGACAGAGACAGAGAAAGGCAGGCAGGCAGACAGACAGACAGACAGACAGAGACAGAAAGACCTGTTTGTGTACTTGAATGCTGGAATCAAAAATACTCCAGCCGTTATGGTAGCATATACATTTAATCTCAGCACTCAGGAGGCAGAGACAGGCAGATCTCTGTGAGTTACAAAAAGTGTGATCTATATAGTGAGTTCTAGGCCAGCCAGGACTAACATTAAGACCCTGTTCCAAGAACAAACAAACAACAACAAAAATCTACCCCAGTACAGTCTCAGACACCTATAATCGTAGCACTGGGGCATGGGGGGGGGCAAGAGGATCAGGACTTTTAAGACTAGCCTCAGTTACAGAGTAAATTTGAGGCTAGCCTGGGCTTCAAGAGACCTATTGTATTCAACCGTCAGCAGCATTCATCCATTGATCTTCCTCACTTTGCTAAGGACCAAACTCAGGGCTTTTTGCATTCCAGTCAACCTCTTTACCATGTTACCAATGCCCCAGACATTGCTGGGTTTTTTAAAAATTAACTGTGTATGTGTATGCATGCCGGTACTCATGAGCCACTGCACAGGTATGGAGGTCAGAGGACAGCTTCCTGAAGACAGCTCTCACCTTCCACTGTGTGTTTGAGGCTGCGCTGGATTGCGCCAGGCTGGCCAGCCCCTTAGCTTCTGACAATTCCCCTGTCTCAGCCTCCCATCTCTCCGAAAGAATGCTGGGGTTTCAGAGCAGCAGCGCTGCATCGGAACATGGGTTCTGGGGACTGAACTCCGGTTGTCAGTTCATGCTTACAGCACACATGCTTTTATCGCTGAGCCATCTCGCTGCCCTGCCGTGGGTCTCTGTAGGGAGGATAAACAGGAAGTGACCCAAGAAAGTACAGTCAGCTGGGCATGGTGGCAACTCCCTGTAATCACAGCACTGGGGATGCTGAGGCAGGGGCTCTCGGGCAAGCTTGGATTATACAGTGAGACCACGTCTCAAATAAAAAGACAAAACCACAACTTTCACATGGTGGCAACTCTTTTTGGGGGAAAATCCCTAGTAACCGAACTTCCCATCCTCAGACCCAGAGGGAAACATAAAACACATGTCCTAAGAGGCAGCTTTCTGTCAGAGCAAGAAAGTGATGGGGACAATTAGAAAGGAGATTGAGAATATGGGAATGGAGTTCACCTGAGATTCACAGAGCCATGAATTTCTGTAAAGGGGGAGGTGTGGAATGAAGTCAGAAAGGGCGGTCAGTCACTGGGCTGGTAGAAGACAGATTTTTTTGTTTTTGTTTTTGTTTTTCGAGACAGGGTTTCTCTGTGGCTTTGGAGGCTGTTCTGGAGCTCGCTCTGTAGACCAGGCTGGTCTTGAACTCACAGAGATCCGCCTGCCTCTGCCTCCTGAGTGCTGGGATTAAGGGCGTGTGCCACCAATGCCTGGCTTTCTTCTTGACTCTTGATGGTGGTACGGGGTCTGAGACAGACCTTCCTAAGAGCAGATGTGGCAGCCGGGCAGTGGAGACCCACACCTTTAATCCCAGCACTTGGGAGGCAGAGGCAGACAGATCTCTGTGAGTTCGAGGCCAGCCTGGTCTACAGAGCTAGTTCCAGGACAGCCTCCAAAACAATACAGAGAAACCCTGTCTCGAAAACACCAAAAAAAAAAAAAAAAAAAGTGCTTGCTCTTTCAGAGGAACATTATTCAATTCCCAGCATCTACACCTGGTGGCTTGCAACAGCTCCAGGGGATCTGGCGCCCTCTTCTGGCTTCTGTGAGCACCAGGCATGCACATGGTGTACATAACACACATGCTGGCATAGGAGGCAGAGGCAGGCGGATCTCTGTGAGTTCGAGGCCAGCCTGGTCTACAAAGTGAGTTCCAGGACAGCATCCAAAGCCACAGAGAAACTCTGTCTCGAAAAACCAAAAAAAATAAAAATAAAAATAAATAAATAAATAAAAACCCACTGTTGTAAGTAGCCATTTATAAGCAGCCCGTTGACTTTCAGCAGAAACTGCTAAACCATGGATTAACTTTGCCAGCAGTGAAGCTGGGGAAGTTTCTCAGCTCTGGAAGAGGAATGGACTCATACTCTTCCATCATGAGCTCCCCACTTAGGAAGCGAAACTATCAATCTTCTTAAATGGAGTTATAAGAACACAGCCTATAAAAATTGATAGATTGAATTTCATGAAAAATTAAAAACTGGAGCTGGAGGTGGTGGCATATGCCTTTAATCCCAGCACTCTGGAGGCAGAGGCAGGGGGATCTCTGTGAGTTTGAAGCCAGCCTGTTCCATAGAGATAGTTCCAGGACAGCTAGGACTGTTACACAGAGAAACCCTGTCTTGAAAAAACAACAAAAATTTAAAATTAAAAACTTAGCAGGTGCAATGACTCAGAGGGTCAAGCTACTCTGCATCAAACCTGGTGACCTGGGCTTGATTCCCAGGACACACGTGGTGGGAGGAGACAACGAGGTCCTCCACGTTGTCCTCTGACTCCACACTCAGGGCGTGCAATGCATCACCCTCACCCACCTAACCCCTGCCCTGAGAGCAAATGTAAACATTTTAAGAATTATCCAGGGGACCCTATGCCCTCTTCTGACCTCCCTGTTATACATAAAAAAATGGATAAAAAGGGCTGGACATGGTGACACGTGCCTTTGATCCCTGCATTCAGAAGGCATAGGTAGTCAGATCTCTGTGAGTTCGAAGTCAGCCTGATCTACATAGTGAGTTCCAGGACACCTAGGACTGTGTATAGAGAATCTATCTAAAACAAAACAAAACAAAAAGGCCAAACCAAATCAAACCAATAATGGATAAATAAACATTTAAAGAGTTTTAAGATTCAAAAACTGTTACGGCAGTCTGAAATTAATGACCCCCCACCCTCAATCATCTCTCTAGCCCCCAAAGACGGTCTTTATGAGATCAAGGAAGTTTCTTTCCATTTCTGGTTTGGCAAAAGACTTTGTAAAATTACTCACCCATTTAATCCAATCAGTGCTGGATTGTATGTAGCTGGCGCTTTTTCTGCCTCCATTGAGATAACCAGCCAAATCTTCTCCTTTTGAAGTCTGTCCTGATCAATTACACAGACTGCTTTTTGAACATTAACCAAACTTTATATTCCTAGACTTGAATATAACTTGGTGGTCACTCCTCTTATCCCTTTTATGTCTGGCAAATTTTGCTTATTAAACTTGTTTAGGGATTTCATAACTGCGTTCACAAACTAGTCTGGCCTTTAATTCTCCCTTATTGATCTTCAGATTTGGAGGTCAGGGTCTATGTTGACTCCATAAGGTGAGTTAAGGACAATCTCTGTCCCTTGTGTGGAAATACCTAAACTTACAGAAAAAAGTGCAATCATGGCCTTTTTTCCCTTGAATGTTGAATATAGGCCAAAGGTAAAGCTGTCTGAATTTGTAGTTTTCTTCCTAGGAAGACTTTTTATTTTAAAATGGGTTTCACGCTGCCAAGCTGGCTTAAAACATGCTGTGTAGCCAATGATAACGGTGAACTTCTGATCCTGCTGCCTCCAGCTCCAGAGGCTAGGGTTACAGGCATGTGCCACCACACCTGCTTTATGCTGGGGACCGAACCCAGGGTTCCTTACATGCTAGGCAAGCATTCTACCAACTTAGATATCTCTCTGGCACTTTCCTCTCTCCTCTCTCTCTCTTCCTCTTCCTCTGTCCCTCTTCCCTTCTCTCTCCATCCTCCCTCTCTCTCTCTCTCCCTCTTCCTCTGTCCCCTCTTCCCTTCTCTCTCCATCCTCCCTCTCTCTCTCTCTCCCTCTTCCTCTGTCCCCTCTTCCCTTCTCTCCCCATCCTCCCTCTCCCCCCCCTTTCTCTCTTTCTTTCTGAGACAAGTTCAGGCTGGTCTCAAACTTGCTGTGTAGCTAAGCCTGGCCTTGAATATAAATTTAATTATCTAGTGTACATGCACCATGTACACCACAGTGCACATGCCAGAGTATGTGTGTGGAGGGCAGATGATAACTGTGGGAGAATCTGTTCTCTCTCCACCATGTGGGCCCCAGGGATTGAATCCAGACTTGATGTAAGCACCTGCCCACAGAGACATCTTGCAGGCTTCTTCGGAGTTCATCCCCTAAGTTCCCACATGCTGGGATTCCATGCATGCCACCATGCCTAACTACAGATTTATAATTGCTGTTTGAACCTACAGGATTTATAGGATCTTGTGGTTTCCCATGTCTTCCATGAGTCATTTGATAATTCATTATTTCTAGGAATTTTCTGTTTCATCTAAGCCTTTTCTAGCTGTTCACATTAAGCTACTCATAATATCCTCTTGGTGTCTTGGCTTTATTTTTACTTACACTGTCTGTGTGGTATGTGTGCGTGTATGTTTACATGTGTATGCGTTTATGGGAGCGTACGTGAGTGAGCATTCACGTGGAGACCAGAGGCAGACGCTGGGTGTCCTCGTTTCATGCCTCACCTTATCTTCTGACCCAGTGCCCGCTGGCCCAGCCGTCATGTGGGTGCGGATGCTCTGAGCTCAGTGCTCACTCAGCAGGCACTTCACCCACAGTGTCTCCCAGGCCCGCTCTCAGTATCTGTAGACATATGTGGAGCTCTTGTAATGACCCCGTCCTCATTCCTCACAGTGGCTCACCTTTAATTAATAGTCTCATCAGAGTTTTATCAGCCTAAAGTCTTGCTGAGTGTTAATTCTGTGGTCCCGCAGGTTTTTTTTTCTTTTCTTGAAACAATGTCTCACTCTGTAGCCCAGGTTGGTCTCAAACTCAGGGCAGTCCTCCTGCCTTGGTCTCCCATGCTGGGATGATAGTCATGAGCCATCAGGTCCAGTGTAAGAGCACCCTGTTTTTAGTATGCCCAAGGTTGTGGTGCAGCTCTCAGCAGTAATCAAAAAATTCTCCCTATTGTATGCTTGCCTTCTGTTTATTTATTTTTCTCTTCTACAGCCAGACATGGTGGCTCATGCCTGTACTCACAGCACTTGGGAGGTGGAAGCAGGGAGATCCGGAGTTCAGTGTCATGCTTAGCTCTGTAGTGAGTTTGAGAGCAGCCTGGGCTGCAACAGACCTTGTCTCCAAAATAGAAGACTGGAACTGGAGCTCAGTTACCAGAGGGCTTGGCTCCAGTGCACAAAGCCTAGGTGGGGTTCGGTCCCCAGCACTGCATAAACGAGGTGCAGTGGTGCATACCTCTAAACCCAGCACTGTCCCTGTGGAGTCAGGAGGATCTAAAGTTCAAAGTTATTCTTGACTATTTAACAGGTCCAAGGCCAGCCTGAGCCACATGAGTTAGTTATGTGACTCTGTCTCCAAACAACAGCAACAACAAAACCCACTCATCTCACATTTATTATTTCATTATTCTAGTTCATTTGAGTAAAACTCCACCCCTTTTATTTTAGCAATATTACATATGCATATAATGCTGCAGATTTTTCTTTCAATTTTACCTTAGCTCTGTTCACAGATGTCCATTTATTTATTTTTGGGTGTGTCTGTCCCAACAAGAATTGTTTTTCAACATAATTATTCACAGTGTTACTGAAGCTGTAGAAGAAAACTAGAAGTGTACTTGAAGAAGCTGTGTGTATGTGTGTGTGTGTGTGTGTGTGTGTGTGTGTGTGTGTTGTTTTTGGTTTTTCGAGACAGGGTTTCTCTGTATTGTTTGGAGGCTGTCCTGGAACTCACTCTGTAGACCAGGCTGGCCTCGAACTCACAGAGATCCGCCTGCCTCTGCCTCTCTAGTGCTGGAATTAAAGGCGTGTGCCACCACGGCCCGGCTCGTGTGTGTTGTTTTTGAATGTGCACATGTGAGGGTTTGAGAGAATAGGGAGGCACCTGTGCAGAGGCCCCGAGCAGGACACTGGGTGTCCTCTTGTCACTCTTCACCCTATTCTCTTGGGACAGAGTCTCTTCCTGAATCTGGAGCTCTCTTTTTTGCTAGGCTGGCAGCCAGAAAACCCTAGCAGTCCCATGGTCAGTGATTCCACCCCAAAACCCCAGCTCTGTGGCTACAGGCACACAGGCCATTCAGAGGACCACATGTGACTTTCGGTGCTGGGGCCCAAGCTCAGGCGTGTTCATGTTGCAAGCCTTTATCACTGAGCCTCTTCACCAGCCCTTGAAGACTTTTGCCAGTGTTGATGTCTCCCCTTTGACCTAATCACTCACTTCTAGGAATCAATCTTAAGGAAATGATTCTCGGGAAATAATGAGTCACTTCTAAGAAACAATGGAAAGGAGAGTCATTAAAGCATAATATATAATAATAAAAAATTTAGGCGAGTTAGATGTACAGTAAAATAAGACATTATGTCTAATGAAATACCCCATAACCATCAGGAAATCACCACGTGGTCTCGAGTTGTGCATATAAACCCCAGCTATTACTTTAATTCACCGTGCAAGGAAATAGGTACATATCGTAATTTTAAAATCTCATGAAATACGCCAGGTGATGGTGGTAGTACACTCAGGATTGTCAACATGATGTGGAAAAAAAAATCTAGGACTCACGCTTTTCATTTTCAAAACTGACACAAAGCTCCAGCGATCAAGCCTGGGAGCTCCTGGCATGAGATTCAGACACACAGAACAACTAAGTAAAGCTGAGACTCAGAGAGGTCCCTCTCCAGTGCCTTGACAGTGTTGGATCAGAGTTCTCTAGAGGAACTGACCTCATGGGATGAGTATTAGGCAAGGGGGATAGACAGATGTTGCTTAAAACCTTCCTGGGGGTGGAGGACGAAAACGATGCTTATCCCACTCCTAAGGTCCTATGATGGTTTGAAGGCGAGTGACCACCACAGGTTCATACATTTGAACACTTGATCCTCACTCAGTTGGTGGAAGGAGTTGGGGAAGACTAGGGGGTGTGGCCTTGTTAGAGGGGGTGTGTCAAAGGGTGGGGGTGAGGTGGGCTTTGAGGTTTCAAAAGTTGAAGTTTGTCCCAGTTGTCTGCCTGCCTGTCTCTCTCTACTCCCACTCTTAGATGGATGTGAGCTCTCAGCTCCTGCTCCAGCACGCCTGCCTGCCTGCTGCCATGCTCCCACCACGAAGGTCATGGACTCAGCCTCTGAGGTTCTATGTCCACAATAAACTTTCCTGTAAGTTTCCATGGTCATGTTATCATAGCAATAAAAAAGTAACTAAGACAAGTCCCAGTGACAGACTGAGACACAATTCCATCAAGGTTCACTCTGGGGAACCAATGATGTGGAATGAGGCTGCCCCTGGGAAGCTTTTACTCGTCGGAGATGAGGCCTTCCCCATAGCCACATAGATGGAGTCCGCTTCTCCGGTCTTTCCTACCTGTATACTCTAACCCTCACGGAGGCCACATGCAATACACGGCAGGGAGTGTTAGACACTCAGGGGAGAGTCTTGAGGCCCTCTCTAGCCCTCCATGAGGAAGCATAAGCAGTCAGCTGGCTCAGTTAAGGTAATCCTTTCACAGTAGAATGCACAAGATGGAGGTCACTTGGTTCAAGGAGAGTCACACACAGCAATTGGCTTGTACAACACTGGCTGTGTAGTGCAACCATGGCCGTTTGCACGTCCACTGCGCGAGGTACGAGGCTGGAGGCCTCAGCAGTCTCAATTTGGTGCTGAAGGTCTGTTGGATTCCCGGAGAGCAATTGGCCTTCGGTCTGTGCTGGAAGGCAGAAGAAGATGGGTTCTGATGCAGCGAAGGACAGCAGTGGCAGCAACGGAGTAGATGCATTCACCAGCAAAGAGCGGTATGTGGGCAGGCAACAGCAACACCGCTTTCCCCTGAGACCTCTGTTTATTTGGGGTGCTGTCAGGTGAAGCTGCCTACTCTTAGAAGGGTCATCCCCTTCAGTTAACACTTCTAGAAAGTATCCTCACAGAGCCACCTAGAGATGTGTCTCTTAGTTGATTCCAGATCCAATAAAGTTGACAGTCAAGATTAACCATGATAGGTTTGATCCAACTCCTCCTATGCTCTGATTCCTGTTTGGAATGACAAGTATGAAATCTGTTGTTTTATTTTATAGGAGCCCATAGTTAAGAGACTTTGGACTTTTTTTTTCTTTTTTTGGTTTTTCGAGACAGGGTTTCTCTGTATTGTTTTGGAGGCTGTCCTGGAACTCGCTCGCTCCGTTGACCAGGCTGGCCTCGAACTCACAGAGATCTGCCTGCCTTTGCCTCCTGAGTTCTGGGATTAAAGGCGTGGGCCACCAACGCCTGGTGAGACTTTGGACTTTTAAATTTGTCTTCCATATGCAGTTGAACTGCGGGAAGTCCGACTATATATATATATATGCTCTTTTATTGGTTGATGAGTAAAACACTGTGTGGCTAGTGGTCAACAGGGCAGGAAGATAGGCATGTCTAGGGGATGAGGAGAATTCTGGGAAGGTGGCCCCGACAGAGTCAAGATGCTGCTGGAGGAGTAACACCATGCCAGGCATTTCCGGGTAAGTCACAGTCTCGTGGCAATACATAGATTGATAGAAATGGGTTAATAATTAAGACAGTGCTAGCCAATAAGAAGCCCTAGTCATCCACCAATATTGCATAATTAATATAGCGTCTGTGTGTTCATTTGGGGTTGACGAGGCTGTGGGTCCAGGCTGGCAGGAAAGAGTGCTCGGAACACAGTTGCACATGAATATGTACCAATCTACAGGAAAATACACATGCTATACAGTAGTGGTTAGAAAGAAAATGTCAACCAGGTGGTGGTGGCACACGCCTTTAATCCCAGCACTCAGGAGGCAGAGGTAGGTAGATCTTAGTGAGTTTTGAGGCCAGCCTGGTCTATGGAGTGAGTTCCAGGACAGCCTCCAAAACAATACAGAGAAACCCTGTCTCAGAAAAAAAAAAGAAAGAAGGAAGGGAGGGAAGGAGAGAGGGAGGAAGGAAGGAAGGAAGGAAGGAAGGAAGGAAGGAAGGAAGGAAGGAAAATGTCCCCCCCCCAGGCTCATAGGGAGCACACTTTTAGGAGCTGTGACCTTGTTGGTCTTGTGGCTTGGTTGGAGGAAGTGTGTCACTAGAGGATGGGCTGTGAGATCTCAGAAGCACAAAGCCAGGCCTAGTGACTTACAGTCTTTTCTTCCTGCTGCCTGCAGATCAAGATGCAGGACTCTCCACTCCTTCTCCAGCACCATGTCTGCCTGTGTGCTACCATGCTTCCCGTCATGACACTAATGTTTTTCTTCATAAGAGTTGCTATGGTCATAGAAACCCTAACTAAGACCACTCTCTTACACACACACACACACACACACACACACACACACACACTAAACCAAAAACCAAATAGCAAGAAGAAAGTTGGAGCTGGAGCAATGGCACAGCAGTTAAGAACACTGTCTACACTTCCAAAGAAGATCCAGTTCAACTGTCTACACTTCCAAAGAAGATCCGGTTCAATTCCCAGCACACACACACAGCTCACAACTATCCAGAACTCCAGTTCCAGAGGACCTGCCACCTGTTTCTGACCTCTGAGGGTACCTGGAACACACACAGTGCACTGACATATATGCAGGCAAAACACTCATACACTTAAAATAATAATTTAAAAAATAAAAATGAAAATATAATACAACCAGAAAATGCTTACCAAGTGTATGTGTGGTAAGAGAGCCGTATCTAAGGCTGTACTGGTTGCTCATGTTCATATTCTCAGCTCTTGGGAGGCTAAGGCAGGAGAATAACCTCAAGTTTAAGGCTGGCCTGAGCTAAAGAGAGATGCTGACATTTATCCAAAGAAGATATAAAAATATCTAATGAGGTTTTGGGAAATAGTTTAGTGGTGGTGTTCTCAGTCAGCAATAGAGGAGGTCTGGAATTAAACTCCCAGCATGTTGATAGTAAACTCACCAATATGATTAATCATCAGGAAAACACAAACCCTAATGAGATCTGACTTCATACACTAGGGTGCTGTGCTCAAAAGGGCAGAGAGTAACAAGTGTTGGCAGGGATGTGGGGACATCCCTCATTCATGGCTGTAGGAATGGAAAGTGGCCCAGTTGCATTGGAAAGCAATTAACAGAGGTTAACCACAAACAGTTAACACTAAGTTCCTGTATGATCCTGCAATTCTACTCCCAGGCACATTCAAAAGGGAAGTGAAAGCATGTCCACCCAACAATAATTTACCCATGGGTGTTCACAGCAGCAGTACTGATAATGCCCAAAATGTATAAAAACTTCTAAGTGTCCATGAACTGATGGATGGAAAAAGGAAATGTGGTATATCTATGTAACAGAATATAAGTATACATTTGGCCATGGAAAGGGATGAATATTTTTCTTTTCCTTTTCAAAACAGTTTTCTGAGGTAGCGTCTTGCTGCATAGTCCAGGCTGGCACACTGACAAAAATAACACACATAAATATAATTTGTGAAAATTTTACTTCACTTTTTTGTTTTGTTTTGTTTTGTTTTGTAGACAGGGTTTCTCTGTGTAGTCTTGAATGTCCTGGAACTCACTTTGTAGACCAGGCTGACCTTGAACTCACAGAGATCAATTGCCTCTGCCTCAAAAGTGCTAGGATTAAAGACCTGTGCCACCACCACCCAGCCCACTTTTTTATTTAAAAAATTTTTTTATTTGGTGCTGGAGAGATGGTTCAGTGGTTGAGAGTACTTGTTGCTTTTCCAGACGACCTGGGTTCGGTTCCCAGCACTCACATGGCGGCTCACAGTCACCTATAACTCCAGTTCCGGGGATCCACAATCCTAGTTCCTGGTGGTTATGTGCCCCCTTGTCTGCCCTTAACCTCTGAGCCATCTACCCAGTGCTCTGAGCTGCTATTTTAAAAAGCTACTACGCCAGGTAAGGTGGCGTATATATGCCTTTAGCCCTGGCACTTGAGGCCGTGACAAGAGGATCCTTGCAAGTCTCAGGCTAGCCTAGTCTACATAATGAGTTTGAGGCCAACCAGAGCAACATAGCGATATCCTGTCTCATGAAACCAGAAACTACAACAAGGTGTCTGAGTCAGCTATACTGGGCTGGTGGGACATGGCAGGCAGACGAGCAAGGGAGACGCAGAGACTGCTGTGGTGGCTGTGCTGGCCACAAAGGCAGACAGATGGGCCTGGATGGAAGCAGGGCTGTTTATTATTCCATAAGAGACACTGTGGCATTCCATAGGCTGGCTCGCCAGCCCCTTGTCCCGACACTGACCACACAGGCCAGGCCGGCCACCTGCCACTGAAGTGTAGCCACCTGGGAAAACCACATGCAGCCTAACCTTTGGACGTCTTCCCTCTGACGCCCACTCCCACTGACCACTTTCTTCTCCAGGCAACCTAGCCTGGCCAGATTGAAGTTTAAGGACTTCCAAGAGCATCTCGCAACTTTTTCAGGGGTGAAGGGAGCTCTCTGAAGCCAGCGAGAGGAAGGGGACCCAACAGGATCACAACCCATTTGCCTCATTTCCGTTACTTACTGTCTTCTAGTTGCTGTGACAAAATACCTAAGGAAAGCGACCTGAGGGAGGAAGGGTTTATCCCAGCAGCTCACAGTTTGAGGGAATGTGGTCCATGATGGAGGATGACAGCGCAAGGCAGCTGGTCACATGGCATCCACGGTCAGAAGGCAGAAAGAGATGCATGCCCAGTACCTTCTTTACTTTCTCCATCTTCCCTCATCACCCAGCCCAGGATAAAGCACTGCCCACATTCAGGGTGGGCGGATGTCCAGTTATTTTTCTATTGCCAGGGCCAAACGGCACAACCAAGGCAACTTATAGAAGAAAACATTTAGGGCTGGACAGATAGCTCAGTGGTTAAGAGCTCTTCCAGAGGACCTGGGTTCAGTTCCCAGCACCCACAGGGCAGCTCACAACTGTCTGTAAGTCCAGTTCCAGGGGATCCAGCATCCTCACGCAGACATACATGTAGGCAAAACACCAATGTACATAAAATAAAAATAAATTTAAAAAGAAAGCATTTAATTTGGCAGTTCACAGTTCCAGAGGGTTAGAGTCTATGGCCACCGTGGTGGGGAGCATGGCGGCAGGCCTGGTGTTGGGGCTGAGAGCTCACATCTGATTCACAAGCATACGGCAGAACAAGAGGCCTACTGGGAATGTGTGGGCTCGTCAAACCTCAAAGCCCCCTCCCAGGGGCACACCTCCTCCAACAAAACTGCACCTCCTAACCCTTCCCCAACTGTTTTACCAACAGTAGTTGGTGGGGGAGACAAGTATTCAAACATATGAGCCTACGGAGGCCATTTTTATTCAAACCACCTCAGTAAGGCTTTTCTCATCAGTCAAACCTTTCCAGAAACTTCTAGATATACCCAGGAGTATATCTCTTAGGTGAATCCAAATCCAGTGAAGTAGACAGTGAAGACTGACCACCCATATACACACTCGCACTACCTGCTAAAGCATCCATTCTAGGGATTACTGGGAGCCCCGAGGGATGCTGCGGGGAGACTCGAGTCTTCATTCTCTTTCCCTTATAGTTCCTCCAGCCGCCTTCTGCTCCCAGCAGAGATGCAGGTCCTCCAGCCGCCTTCTGCTCCCAGCGGAGATGCAGGTCCTACCAGTGTTACGCCATCTCAGCAGAGGGGTTCCTGAGTGCCTTACTGAAGTGGTGAAGAGAACCTGTTACCAGAGGTCAGCTGTGGCCCTGCTTCCTATGGATTTAGATGTGTAGCCTTGTAGGGCCTAACTTCAACTATGTCTTGGTAGAACCAACTCTAAATTCAGCCTCAAGCCACGGGCCCTGCCATAATCTCCAACCTCTAATTAGCATGTACACTGTAGAGGCTACCAGTTCCCCAACCAGGATATTGAGAGTCTCAGATGCTGAATTGGAGACGGGATCTGGGAAGGAAACTGACAGGGGTCTAGCGCCTAGAGCTTTTCAGAGTCTGCCAAACTCCTTTTCTTTTTTTTTTTGGTTTTATGAGACAGGGTTGCTCTGTATTGTTTTGGAGGCTGTCGGTCCAGCCTGGCCTCGAACTCACAGAGATCCGCCTGCCTCTGCCTCCCGAGTGCTGGGATTAAAGGTGTGCACCACCACAGCCCGGCCAAACTCCTTTTCTTAAAGGCAGGGACTCATGTAGCACAAGTTGGCCTCAAATTCTATAGGTATCCAAAGTTCTTGATCCCCCTTACTTCCCATGCCATATATTACCATATCCATCTACCAGTGCATTCACTTAGCGTTCAATCAGAGCCATGGGTTTGTAAAGGCTGACTGACTTTGGAGGAGGTAGTCATTGTATTTGGCTTTCTAGGTGCCTACCCACACACACACATATATATACACACACATATATATACATGCATACATACATATATATATCTGGGTCAGAGCCAGCAAGTAAGACATTTTTACAAACTGGGACTCAAGCAAGTTCTAAGGGATTGGGGTGGAAGGAGGCTATTCGATTTTGTTTTTCTGTTGCTGTGATAAAATAGTGACCAAAAGAAACGTGTGGAAGGAAGGGTTTATTTCATCTTACACTTTACAGTCCATCATCCAAGGAAACCAGGGCAGGGCTCTGCAGGCAGGAACAGAAGCAGAGACCGTGAAGACTGCTGCACACGCGTTTACTTCCCTCCCGCTGGGCCCCTCCACGTTAGTCAGCCATCACGAAAGCGCTCCACAGGTGTGTCTACAGGCCACTCTGCGGGACCCAGTTCCTCAACGGTATTCCCTTTTCCCACGGAAGTCTAGGTTGCTTTACGGTGACAAAAACTAACTAGCACAAGGGCCTTGTACATTCAATTCTCTCTTGAAGAGCCAAGATGTTCTTTAGTAACTAAAAGGAAGGCTCTGAGAAAGCACACAGTGAACGGTCTGTGGGTGTGGGTCATTTGTTTTGTGTTAATTTAACTTAATTATTTATTTTAAGACACTGTCACTGCGTATCCCTGGATGGTCTGGAACCCTCTATGTAGTCCAGGCTGTCCTTGAACTCACAGAGATCCATCTGCCTCTGCCTCTCACGCCAGTCCCTGACTAATCTTGTTTTTGAGACAGAATCAATAGCCAATAGCCAGTACTGGCCTCAAACTCCCCATATAGCTGGATGTAGTCCCGGGATGACTTCTGACCCCCAGACTCTACCTCCGCCATGCTGATATTGCTGGTTTGTGTCACTATGCTGTTTATGCAGTGCTGAGATTGAACCCCGACTCTCCTACCGACTGAAGCACATCCCCAGCCCTAGGTCTGTAGGACTGTTTCCCAAGCACGTGTATCTGAAGGATCCCCTGGCAGCTCTCCCCGCAGTGAGTTCGGCACCTAGCACTGGACCCCTTGGCCACCCTCTCCTCTCCTCCCACCCGGGGCGGGGTGGGGTGGGGTGGGGTGGGGTGGGGTGGGTGGTGGACACACATACTCGGCTCTGCATTTGACGAGGTACAGCCCTGTGCAGCCTCCACCTGCTGAGGTAGAGAGAGCTTTAAATAACCACCAGGACCTCCTCCTCTCCTCCTCACGCTGTAGCTTGAGTCACCCCGAAAGCTTGCCTTTTCCCCAGCCTCCCTCTCCAGGGCTTTCTCTGCCTTCTGAGTTGCCTCTCTGAGGTCACTGGCTCCGCAGACCACATTTGGCAAGAACCTATGGGGGCGGCACCGTTTCCTGAAGGCATCGCTCAGAACCTGAAACCCATTGGTCAGCTTCCCTACCTAGGACTAGGCCTCTGACAGAGGGACTGAAGGTGGGGACAGGGGTGGAGCGACAACGCAGCGTCCGCGTCTTGGGAGAGGGGGGAACCGAGTCTGCCTGGGTCCCTGAACTCCATACTATGTAAATGAAAGATGAAAGACGGTTCTTAGAGAGAGAAGCCCCCTTCCACTTAGCCTCCCGCGGTGCTCAGTCCCGGCAAGCCCCCCCCGCCCCCGAAGGGATCTGGCTGTTTCCCAAAACACAGACATATCCTGGCTGGAGCTGGCTGTGGGCCGGGCACCCCAGGGCAGCTGGGCAGGGCGGGGTGTCCTGGAGAGACGCGGATGGACCTCACACCCAGGCTGGGCCAGGACACCCAGTCCTTGGCTGAGGCCCAAACCGGCTCTGTTTACAGAATCTGTCAGCCTGGTTCCCCTCCCCCACCCACCACTTCCCCTGGAGTCCTGGGGGCTGGGAGGGGACAGGCGGGGCCATTGGGAGTTCTAGTCGCCCGCCTCCCCACCTAGGCTCGGATATTCATCTGCCTCCAGCATCCTTTCTTCTGGCGTCGTTCTCCAAGCCTGGAGCGGCACTTCCACCCCTGGGCAGGTGCATTTCAAGGGGGTTCTGTAGAGACAGCGCTTGCCCCGAGGGAAGCTGAGATAAAAGGTGCAAAGATAGGCTCGGTGCCCAGTAGTGCCAGGGAGACTCCCAAGGGCTTCCTGGAATTCGCCAGACAGCTGAGAATGGCTTTCTGCTTCCTCCACTCCCCAAACCCGCGGGCCCCCAGGAGCATTTCCAGAATTCCTGGAGGCACCTGGCGCAAGTTGGATGTAGCCTGGAGGATAGACACGGGACTTCCAGGACTACGAAGTCCAGAGATGAAGATACCAGGCGAGCCCGCACGGTGACTCAGCTGCCGCCAGCAGCAAGGAAGCTCTGCGGGGGTGGGGGGGTGGGGGTGGGGGGCGGGAAACGGGTCTGGACGCCCAGCCCCCCCCCCTCCTCGATCCGGGAAGGCCGGCTCACCACGCCCAGCTTCTCAGAGGAGCCTGCAAGTCCCAAGGGTTTCCATTCTGTGTAAAGTTACTGACAAAGGCTGGCACTTGCCTATAGCACTCTGTGATGACTTACCTTCCTATAGAGATAAGGAAACTGAGGCACAGCGAGACCAAGCTACTGAGTGACTGAACTGCAGCTTCCAAGCAAGCAGCCTCCTCCTCAACTTTGTCCCAAGTCACACTCAGCTATGTGATAGTGGGTGAGCCCAATGCTATCTTCCTAAGGCAAAAACAGGAACCTGGAGATTCCCTGGGCCTGGAGGCTAACTGTACAAAAATATATCCTTCTTGACCAGTTTGGTGGCACACGACTTTAATCCCAGCTTTTGGGGGTTAGAGGCAAGCAGAGTTTGAGGCCAGCCTGGTCTTCTACAGAGTTGCACAACAGCCAGGGCTACATGGAGAAAATCCTGTCTTGAAAAACAAAACAAACCCAAAGCTACACACACACACACACACACACACACACACACACACACACACACACACACACACACACACCATGGCATTGCTAAGCATTTGCTGACAGTCTGGCCTGCTGGTAGAAGTGGCCTGGTCTTGAGTCTCCTTGTAACCTCCTCTGTCTAAAGCAACCTCCTGGGTGCTAAGTTGGGTCTCCTGTGAGAAATTACCACCTTGGTGCCCAGCTCTGTTTTGCTCACATATGTGGGGTCAAGACCAGGGCAGTGCCACAGGAGGATGGTGTTGCCAAGAGTGTTAGTCCAGGCCTTTCATCCCAGCACTCTGTAGGCAGAAGCAGGGGGTCTGTGCATTTGAGGCTGGCTGGTCGACAGAGTGAGTTGAGAGAAGAGAGAGAATTTCAAAATGCCAAGGAGCAAAAAACAATGGTGTAGAAGGGTATGATGGTGTATGCCTTTAATTCCAATACTTGAGAGGCTGAGGTAGTCAGATCTCTATGAGTTCAAGGCCTGCCTAATCTACATAGAGAACCCTAGGTCAGCCAAAGCTACATAATGCGACCCTGTGTGGTAGTTTGAATGTAATTGACACTATTAGGAGGTGTGGTTTTTGTTTGTTTTCTTTTTTTGGGAGTGGGTGTGGCCTTGTTGGAGGGATCTGGCTTTGAGGTTTCATATGCTCAGGATACCACCCAGACTATCAGTTGATTTCCTGTTGTCTACAAGCTGTAGAACTCTCAGCTCCAGCACCACATCTGCCTGCACGACACCATGCTCCCTGTCATGATGATATGGACTGAACACCTGAAACTATGAAGGAGCCACCCCATTAAATGTTTTCTTTTTGTTTGTTTGTTTGTTTGTTTGTTTTTCAAGACAGCGTTTCTCTGTATTGTTTTGGAGGCTGTCCTGGAACTCAGCTCTGTAGACCAGGCTGGTCTCGAACTCACAGAGATCTGCCTGCTTCTGCCTCCCGAGTGCTGGGATTAAAGGCATGTGGCACCAACACCCAGCAAATGTTTTTTTTATTCAAGTTGCCGTGATCATGGAGTCTCTTCATAGCAATAAAAACCCTAACTAAGATACCCTGTCTCAAAAAAACAACAAACAAAACAAAAACGGCCAATGGGAGGTGTGGGGGAATGGGCAGCAGGCGTGGAAGAAGTGGCTTAGTGAGGCCGGATGAGGTGACCCCTCTGCTCCCAGCCCTCTGAGCTATCAGCCCAGCGGTGTCTGTGTGAAGCCTGGTTCTGACAGCTGCGTGGACGGAAACTTTCCCAGGCTCTCCCACTTCCTTCCCCTTTGACCTCTTTCTGCTGAGCCCTGTGATCTTAACTTCTGGAGACTTACAGGCTAGCAGGAAAGAGGGCACTGCATATCTCTGCCGTATGTACATCCCTGCCTCAGTGTCTCCCTCGGTCTCAGTGACCTGTGTTTGCAGATCTTCGAGGCTCTGACTCATGGGAAAATCTGAGGAGGGGAGGGAAGAGGAAAAATTGAGATGGGACCCTACTTGGTGGTTGAGTTGGTCTGACCTGGTCCCCAGTCTAGGTTCAAAGGATTTCTCAGAAAAGCATGACCTTGTGCAAAATTTACTTAACCTTCTAGGACCTCTGCAAAAGCAGAGAATTCAAATGCCAACTGTCCTTCCGGGAAAAGCACTGAGTGACTCTGTGACCAAGCATGGTGAGGGCTGGAACTCTTCAGTTCGCCTAGCTTTGTGGGCAAACTGTGTCCTTCTCAGTTATTTCTGGAGGAAGCAAGTTCCCAAAACCAGGAAGAGGACAGAAGAGGGAAGAAGATCATGGGATCGGTGTTCAGTACTGAGAAGGGCTCAGGACACTAGTAAGTCCGCCTCTGTGTGCAGGGCAGGGCCCTGCGGCTTCCATCCACCTTGGATGTCATAGGGCTCCTGGTTCAGCCTCCAGGCTCTACATCCCTTCCCCTCAGCTGTCCTGGAGCCTAGTGCCAGGGGTATGTCAGATTCTTTGTGTCCTGTGCTCAAAGATTCCTGCCTTTCCGGGACACCTTTCCCTCCTCTTCAGGATCACTCTGGCCCATAGGCTGGCATCACAACTCTATTGAACCTTGTACAGAGAGACCAGAACCTCTAAGTGCCGGAATGGAGGCTCCAAATGATAGGAGAACGTGTTGTGGGGGGGGCAAAAACAAATTGGGGGCCCAACCCCCCACCACCTAAAGTTAAGACAGCATGCTATGACCTGGGCCTAGATCTGGTTCCAAAAGGTTTTAGAGTTGGGAAACAGACTGCCCTAAGTATTAGAAGATTCTGGAGGACCCCAAGGACTTCTGTTTTGTTGTTGGTGGTTTTTTTGTTTGTTTGTTTGTTTGTTTTGGTTTGGTTTTTTTTTTGGTTTTTCGAGACAGGGTTTCTCTGTATTGTTTTGGAGGCTGTCCTGGAACTCGCTCCATAGACCAGGCTAGCTTTGAACTCACAGAGATCCACCTGCCTCTGCCTCTCGAGTGCTGGGATTAAAGGCCTGTGCCACTAACGCCCGGCTTCCCCAAGGACTTCTTTAAGCCTCTCACTTGCTTTACTGTGAAAATGTGCCCTTAACTAGCTCCTCAAAGAGGCGACACACACTCGGGAGGCAGAGGCAGGTGGATCTCTGTAAGTTTGAGACCAGCCTGGTCTACAGAGCGAGTTCCAGGACATGGTCCAAAAAACAATACAGAGAAACCCTCTCGAAAAAAAAAAAAAAAAAAGAGGCGACACACACCTCTCCATTGTGGAATCTCAGTTCACTGGACTGATCCACGCATAGGAGTCTAAGTTAGAAGCCTTGTACCTGTTACCTCCACTCCTAGTTGAGTCTTTCTGTCTATTATTGTTGTTGTTATTTTTCACAGAGTTTCATGTACCTAACTCCAGCTTCAGACTCACTTATGGATGAGAATAACCTTGTTCTTCTGACCTTCTTGCTTTCGTCTCCTCGTGCTAGGATTTAAGGCATGTGCCCAGTGTATGCTGGGGACCAAACCCAAGGTTCTGGGCATGCTTGGGAAGAGTCTGCCAGCTGAACTGCAGCTCCTGTCAGCTTCCTAGTGCTGGGATTACAGGCACACACTACCTTTGTCTTTCTTTGGAAACAAATCACTCCCGACTTCAGTGAATCATAATTCCCCCCGAAGAGCAATCTTGAGAATGTCAAGGGGAAATTATTGAATTATCCCAGTTGGCAGAGAAACCTAATTTATAGCAAAGCATTTCTCTTGAAGTTTTAATAGATTTTTTTCCCCTCCGATGGATTTTAATGCTCAATTGTTTCCTGGGCTTGGAAATTTCGTTTGCAGCACTAACATCACTTTTCTGTTCTTGATTTATTACCGGCTCCTGGCTTCTGAGTCTGATAGGAAATTCAACAGCCTGTTTGCCCCTAAATGTGACAGGCCTTCAGCCTCTGCTCAGCCTGTCTCTGTCTCACTAAGGCCTGGAGACCTGTCTGAACCTTCTGGGCCTTCTTTGGACCTGGAAGGGGTTCCCTCCTTGAGAAGTTTGCTGCAGTTGAACCTCAAGACCATTTCTGTATAAATGTCACTGGCCAGTGACAGCCTTAGTGGTCTTCCACATGGCTAACCTGCTAACCCTCCTTTCTGCCCAACCCCTTCCTCCAAGCCAATCAACAGGTCTCGTGTGCAGGAAGAGAAAACAGGTGTCACAAGAAATACAGGATGGCGTGACTGAGTGACAGAGTACCTGCTTGGACCAGTGACAGCTCAGCCTACTGTCAGCAAAGGAACATTTGTGTTCATGTTTTTGGGGTCCAGTGAAATGGAACCATCTGGAAATATCATGGGGAACAACATGGTAAAGAAGTCATCTGGAGGTGTCTGTTTATAAGCCCCCCCCCATAGAAAGATCTGGAGGCTCCAAAAAAAAAACCCTCCTTGAGAGATAGGCAGTAGACTGGACATTCAGCTGCCTTTATTTGTTTGTTTGTTAGATTTATTTATTTATGTATATAGTTTCTGCCTACATGCATGCACACCAGAAGAGGGCACCAGATCTCATTACAGATGGTTGGGAGCCACCATGTGGTTGCTGGGAATTGAACTCAGGCCCTCTGGAAGAGCAGCCAGTGCTCTTAACCTCTGAGCCATCTCTCCAGCTCTATTTATTTATTTATTATTATTTTTTATGAGACAGGGTTTCTCTGTATTGTTTTGGAGGCTGTCGGTCCAGCCTGGCCTTGAACTCACAGAGATTCACCTGCCTCTGCCTCCCGAGTGCTGGGATTAAAGGTGTGCACCACCACCGACCGGCTCTATTTATTTATTTAAAACAGTAAGTACCACTTATGGCTACTAGAAATTGAAAAATATGTATTTTTAGACTTACTTTATTTTGCATGTATGAGTGTTTTGCCTACCTGTGTGTGGAAATGCCACACCAGGCCTATGAAGTAAGAAGAAGGTGTCACAGTTACAGAAGATTGTGAGCTGCCATCTGGATACTGGGAACCAAACCCTGGTCCTCTGCAAGAGCAGCCAGTGCTCTTTCCTGCTGAGCTACCTCTCCAGCTCCATATTCTTAGCTACCTCCTGAGTGACAGATGGGAGTTGCCAAGCTTGCAAAAGAAGGGGAACTTTGGATTGCACGACAGGTAGAGAACAGAAATATTTGGGAATAAAACCAACTTCTTTAGCACTCTTGGAATCATGACACCATTTCTACAGAGGTGACACCTAAGGTTCTGAGAGGCGGGGAATGCACACCGCTTTGGCAAGGGGCCAAAGGGAGCCTGAGACCCATTCTCAGTATATGAGAGGCCCTGGCTAACCTGACCCTGCAGGGCTCAGCAAAAACCAGGCTTTGGTAAGAATGGGGTCTCTCCGACTCCAAGGAATGCTACATGTAACCCAATGGCCTCAGGTTCTGGGGGCTCCTTCCTGAAGATCTCTCCTCTTCCTCTCTGTTCACCACCTTTCTTCCTGGCCTCCATTCACCCAGTGGCTGGAGCCTAGGCCACCGGATTCCATTCACTCTCTGGCAGACAGTGACGGTACCACACGTGGCGATGAGCCAGGCCCAGGAAAGCTGAGTGCATGGAGCACAGAGGTTTCTGTCTTTTTGAAGAAAGTAGAGGAGGGAACTTGAGCAGGCTAGTCATGAGATCTTGCTTCCTGGGGACAGAGTAACTGATAAGAATCCTTGACTGGGAAATTTCCTAAGGGGTATTGGGGAGCAGACATTAGAACAGGGCCAACACAATACCAATTGACAAGTTCCAAACGGGCAAGTTGGGGGACCAGAAATCAGGAAGCTACTAGTGGAACCCCACGTATGTGTAGTCAGTCTTGGGGCTTAAGGATGTGGCTTAAGGGGTAGAGGGCCAGTTAGCATGCATGAAGACCTGGGTTCGATCCTCAACCTCAGAAACTGTTATCCTACCATTCAGGAAGTGGAAGTAGGAGGAAGTCTAAGGCCATCCTTGGCATGACAGCAGTTTTGAGGCCAGCTGGGATGCATACTACCCTGTCAAGAGGAGAAGGAGGAGTAGGAGGAAGGAGAAGAAGGTCAATTGGTAAGACTGAGAGTTTTGAGAGTCCCAAGCCGGTCAGGAGAGAAGCAAGTTCCTTGTCAAGTGTGGGTCAACCCATGGGTCAACCTCCAGTTCTTACTTGCATTTTGGGAAGATGAAGTCTATGATAACCCAAGTTTAGAAGTCCCCACCCCCACCCCAGCACTACAGTCCCCCCTGACCTATTCCCCCAGCACCATAGCCCCCCCACCTACCCACACCCAATACCACAGTCCCTGCTGACCTACCCCACCCCAGCACCACAGCCCCTGCTGACCTACCCCACCCCAGCACCACAGCTCCTGCTGACTAGCCATTCTTACTGTCCCTGGGGTTTGGGTCCCTTGCCAGGATTTCTGAAACTTAACCCCAGGGCGAGTAATTTCCCAGGGTTTGTGTCTGGCGTGAGGATCAGAGCTCCTGCTCTCTGCCTCCCACCTCTGAAAGAATCAGAGGACATGAGCCCATTGAGCCTATGGTGGGGCCCCCCGGGGGAGGTTCTGATGCAGGAGCAGTCTCCAGAGGTGGGATGAAGGGCCTGTACAGACCTGGCATGCCTGGAGCAGGAAGCTTCTGTGCTGACTCCTCCAGCCCACGCACCCTGGCTCAGGCTGTCTGGGTCTGAGTCTGTTGGGCACCAGGGGTTGGCTCCCTTGATAGCGGTCATGCAGGAGGCATGCCTGCCATTCAGGCCCTTGGCAGCAGCCCGTCTCTCATCCCATGGTTTCCTCAGCACTGGGCAGACAAGGCAGTGTGCAACAGAGCTCAAATGACAGCTGCGAGTTCTCATAGAGTTGTCTTTCTTTTTTGTTTTGTTTAAGACAGAGCCTCAGGTAGCACAGGCTGGCCTCAAAGTCCCCATGTAGCCAAGGATGACCTTGAACTTCTGATTCTTTGCCTTCACCCCCAGAGCCCTGGAATTACAGGTGTATACCACTGTGCTTAGTTTATGCCGTAACAAATCAAACCGTGTGTGCAGGACTTCGTGTGTGCTGGACAAATACCTTACCAAGTGAGCCATAACCCAAGCCCTCAGAAAGCTTTCTGACAATGACAGGTAACTGTGTGGAGATGGGGAAGGTGGGGAAAGTGATCCAGCTCTTCAGACCCTGGAGTCCTGGTCTGTGTGAGGAGCAGGTGTCACCCCACCCCCTTGCATCCAAGATCCCTGTATAACAAGGATGCTGGCCATGGACAATCTGGTCTCATCTTTTGGCCGCTTCCCCTCTGCACTGGTTGCCTCCTCCTACCCATCTCCCTCAGTGCTTCTCCTCTTCCTTCTTCTTTAAATGATTTATTTCATGTTCATTGGTGTGTGTCTGCATGTATGTCTGTGTGAGGGCATCAGATCCCCTGGAACTGGAGTTGCAGACAGGTGTGAGCTGCCATGTGGGTCCTGGGACTTGAACCTGGGTCCTCTGGAAGACAGCAGCCAGTGCTCTTACCTGCTGAGCCATCTTCCTGAGCTTTCAATGTTCCTTCTTCACCTGACAGCCTAGTGAGCTCCTCAAAGTCTGGCGATCTCTCTGCTGCTGGAAACCTTGGGTGACAATGTCCCTCCCTGAGTGAAAGTCCTGCCCATCTGAGTCCTAGTACCTGTGGCCACTCAGAGAACTCATCCTCTGTGCCCTAGCTTCTTCTCTTACACATTTCACTTTATTGTTGTTGTTGAGTGTGTTTGAGAGTAATGAATAGTTATATAAAGCTAACTTGTTTTCCTAGTTCTGATTTTGGCATGGACCTTTTGATTTGGTGGATAAACGCATAAAACATCGCCAATACTGACGCTGTAAAATTTAATTCAAGGCTCCCTAGCTTCCGTTTCAAATGCCAGTACTAACTATGTAGAAGTTCACTAAATTGTACAGACACTGGCGTTGGTTAATTTTGGTGTGTAATGTTTCCATTTGTTTGCAAGGTTTTTGGTAATAAAGTTTGTTTTTGTAAAAATTGCAAGCTGAGCATAGTGGTGAAATTGATCCCAGCACTCAGGAGGTGTAGGCAGGTGGATATTTGTGAGTTTGAGACCAGCCTAGTCTATATAGTGAGTTCTGGAAGATACATAGTGAGACCCCGTCTTGAAAAAAGAATTGCAGTCAGGTATGGTGGTACATGCCTGCAATCTGAGCATTTGGGAAGTGGAGGCAGGCAGGTCTTTATGAGTTTCAGGATAGCTAGGGCTATACAGCAAGACCATTGTCTTTAAGAAAGGCAAACTAAAACAAAAAAAATGTGTTTTCTGAGGAAAGACTAAGAAGGATAAATATTTTAAACACTAAAATTTTCATTTCATTTATCGTTACTGTTAGTATTGTGAGACGAGAGACAGCAGATTCACATGTGTCATCATGACACCTTGAATGTATGGAGGACAGCTGTGAGAGTCCTGTCTATCCTTCCACTGTGGGACCTGGGACCTGGGACTCAAACTCAGGCTCATGTGGCAAGCACTTTTTACCTCTGTGTCACCTCAGTGTCTATCCCTAGCTTCTTCACTGGGACCCTCCCATCTTGCCTCTTGAGTGTCGCTCATCTTTTAAGATGAGGAGGACAGGCTTAGTGTGGTGATAAATGCCTTTAATCCCAGTGGCAGACTGATCTCTTCTAGTTCAAGGATAGCTTGGTTTACATAGTGAGCTCCAGGTCAGCCAGGGCTGCATAGTGAAACCTTGAGCTAATGAATAGATGGATAAACAAGAAGACATATAAATAGGGAAGAAAGTTCCAATGCATCAACGTTTCCAGGGTTCTGAGGTCCTCTGCTAAGTCCACCCCCTAGCACCTGCCACCTTTTATTGTCATACTTGGGTGGAGGGGGGGCATGTTTGTGTGTGGATGGAAGAATGAGTAAACGGGTGATTTTGTGAGACAAGGTCTCATTCTGTGCCTCAGGCTGGCCATGAATTCATGATCCTCCTGCCTTACGCTGAGTGCTGCTATGACAGGCATGTGCCACTACTCCCCACTTTCCTGTTTCTGTGTATGTGTGTGTGTTACATGTGCTGTCATGTATGCTGAGACTGGAGAACATTGTGTGTCTCCCTCTGTGGCTCTCCACCTTATTCCCCTGAGACAGGATCTCTCACCAAACTTGGAGCTGTTGTTCAGCTGGCTGGCAGCCAGGAAGCCCAGTGGTCTCCAGCCTCTGCCCTTCCTGTCTAGGCAGGACACGTGTAGCCCAGCTCGACTTTCCGTACGGGTGCTAGGTACCCAAGCTCAGGTCCTCAGACTTGTGACGCCATCACCCTCCCCCCAGTCCCTCAGGTTTCCATCTTTAAAAAAGATTTATGTGTGAATGTAAATATGTATGGCATGTGTGGTGGTTTGAATGAGAAGGGCCCCCATAGGCTGATATATTTGAATGCTTAGTCACCCGGGAGTGGAACTGTTTGGAAAGGATTAGAACGATTAAGAGGCATGGCGTGGGCCTAGTTCGTTCTCTCTCTCTCTCTCTGTCTCTCTCTCTTTGCCTACTGCCTATAGATCAGGATGGACTAACTCTCTAAAGCTGTAAGCAAGCCCCCAATAAGTGCTTTCTCTTATAAGGGTTTCCATGAATTGAACTCAGGTCACGAGACTTGGCAACAAGAGCCTTTACCCACTGAACCATCTCCCCAGGACAGTTGTCACCTTAACAATATTTATTTTTTAATTTTTATTTACGTATATGAGTGTGTGTGTACGTACGTATGTATGTATGTATGTGTTTCTGTCTGTCTGTTCATGTGTATACATGTGAATGTGAATTTCCATGAAGGCAGAGGAGGTCTTCATATTCCCAGGATGGGAAGTTGCAGGTGGTCATGAGCTACCCAATGAAGGTGCTGGGAGCAGAACTCAGGTCCTAGGAGCAATGAATGCTCTTAGCCACAGAGCCTACTCTCCAGCCTGTGTTTAGGTCTTTGATCCATTTTGTGTTAATATTCGCACATGGTCTAAAGGTCCAATTTTGCTTTGTTTGTTGAAAAGAATGTCCTTTTTTTCACTGAGTAACCTTGTCAGTCATATCAAGACTCCTTTGATACCAGTGTGTCGTGGCTTGTATCTGTACTCCCAACATGGGTGGCTGAGGTATGAAGGTCGCCGTGAGAGCTAAGTCAACCTAGGATAGAGCAAGACTGCTAACTGAGAACAAGAACACAGCAGCAAAGCCCCTACGCTAGGCACTTCCTGGTGCTGAGACAGAGCCCGCTTACGGAAGACAGTTTATTTTGGCTTACAGTTCCAGAGAGCTAGAGTCAATAACAGCAGCAGGAGCAGGAAACCGGCTGATCACATTTCACCCACATACAGGAAGGAAGAAGGAAGTGGATCAAAGTCAACCCTCGGCGCCCACCTGCAGTAATGTACTTCCTCCAGCAAGGCTGCACCCCAGGAAGGTTCTGTAAACTCCCCCAGACAGCACCACTAACTGGGACTGACTGTCAAATGCATGAGTCTATGGAGGGTGTTTCTCATTAAACGCACAACAGTGCTCCCCTCCCCCAATTGCTTGACCACATATGTGGGTTCCTCTTGAGCTCTGCTTCATGGTGCTGGTCTGTTATGCCTGTCTATGCCAATAGCCTTGTGTTTTGATTAACTTAGTTTTGAAGTCAGGAATGAAATGGAAAACTATAACTCTACTCATTTTCAAGATGGCTTTGACTGTGGGAGCCTCTGTGATGGTCAGCTTTCACTGTCAACTTGACACAACCTGGAGTCACTTAAGAAGAATATCCCAATGAAGGATTATCTAAATTGGGTTAGCTGTGGGCATGTCTGTGTGGTACTGACCTAAATTAATTGAGATGGAACAATCCAGCCCACCATGGGTGGCACCATTCCCTACATAAAGGGTCCTGATCTAAGAGTAGAGAAATTGAGCTGAGTACAAGCAAGCGTGTGCACACTTGCTTCTCTCTGCTCTTCACTGAGGGGACTACATGACTAGCCGTTTGAAGTTCCTGCCTTGACCTCACCACAATAATGGACTAAATCAGGGATTGTGATATGAAATAAATCCCTTTATTCCCTAAGTTGCTTTTTGTCAGGGTGTTTCATTATAGCAAGAAAAGTGAAACTAAATAGCATCTCTTGAAATGTTGTGTAGATGTAAAATTTGTTCTAAGTGTTTGTTTTATGTATACAGGTGCTTTGCCTGTGTGTTGTGCAGCATGTTTGTGACTGCTGCCTATAGGGGGCTGGAAAAGGACACCAGATGCCTTTGGACCGGAGTCACAGGTGATTGTGATCCACCATGTGGGTTCAGGGAACCAAAGTGTCCTCTGAAAGAGCAGCCAGTGCTCTTTACTGTGGAACCGTCTCTCCAGTCCCAAATTTTAAGAAGGAGTTTTACATTTCTGAAAACTGCTTGTTGAGATTTGGTTGTTTTTGTTTTGTTGTTGTTGTTGTTGTAACAGAATCTCATGGAACCCAGATGGGTCTTGAACTCTTGATCCTACCTGCCTCTACCCCCACCCCAAGAGCACCATGGTGCCCAGTTTGCTTTTGAGATTTTGACAATGGTGATGATCTCACCTACGCAATTTTAAGGAGGGCCTGGACCAGCTAAGGTACTGAGTAGCCATGAAGGAAACGAGGACGAATTGTGGTCTGAGCACATGGGGAAGGCTCACACTTGGCACATGAAGGTGTGATAGCAGAGGACTGTCCTTCAGGGTACCTAAACCTCTGGGGTTTGCAAGACTTCCGCCATCAGAAAGGGGACTAGGGTGGGAGATGGTCATGACATCATCGTCAGCTTAATGAACATTGTATGCTCATCATTTTCCTCCCTTTATCCAGGTCTTCAGCTCTTCGTGTCCCTTGTTGGTTTATTGGAAGGAGAGCTTCCTGCCTGGGCTCTTAGAGCAGAGTCACTTATACTCAGAACTGTGAGAAATACCTGACAGATGCATCTGCAGGAAGGGAGGGTTTATTTGGATTCATGGTTTAAGAGGGCATAGTCCACTATGGTGGGGAAGGCATGGTAGAGTCTGTGACAGCAGGGGTGTGTGACTTAGATCTCGTTGACGTTGATGGATCAGGAACCAGAGTGTTTGGGCTGGGAACAGGTTGGATCATGTCTTAGTCAGGGTTTCTGTTGCTGTGAAGAGACACCATGACCTCAGCAACTCTTATAAAGGAAAAGATTTAATTGGTGGCTTACAGTTCAGAGGTTCAGTCCATTATCATCATGCTGGACATTGTGACACGGTACTGGAGAAGGAGCTGAGAGTTCTACATCTTGCAGACAACAGGAAGTGAACTGAGACACTGGGTGTGACTTGAGTATATATGAGATCTGAAAGCCTGCCTCCACAGTGATGCACTTCCTCCAACAAGGTCACACACCCACTCCAACAAAGCCATACCTCCTAATAGTGCCACTCCCTTTGGGAGCCATTTTCTTTCAAACCAGCACAGATCATAACCCTCAAAGTTTCACCCTTAGTGACCCACCTCCACCAATCAGACCTTCTTCTCCAGAGGTCCCATAGCCTCCAAAGCCAGGAATACCAGCGGGCACCAAGTGTTCAAATGTGTGAGCCTGTGGGAAACACTTCACACTCAAATCACAACAGGAACACTACCAGTGTTTTAAGTGGATGGACATTCTGTGATTCCTCTAACCTTTAGGTCATTCTTGTAGTCAGCCTGTTGCTTTGCATGTCTCCTCAAGATAATGGAGAAGACTGGGGTGTATGTCAATGAAAGAAAACTTGATCTACCTGTAAGAGATCCTAGATTCTATCTCCAGTACATGATGGACACACACTCACACACACACACACAGCACTATCGCTATCAGCTCATAACCCTGACAGAGTGGGCCAGAAAGAATCATTTGTTGAAGATTCATACAGGTAATAGCATCATTGTGTGTGTGTGTGTGTTTATTCATGCTAGGAATGCATATGGGCCTCACACTTGCTAGGCACTCTCTACCATTGAGCTCTACACCCCCAGTCCCTGGGGTGTCTTGTAGATCTCATTAGGGGAGGCTTACCTGTAGTAGCGAAAGCAAAGGTTGCCACATGTGGCCTTGTGCACCCCACACTCTTGGGAGATGACTCACTAGGCCCTAAGCTAGACCTGTGGCTCAGCTTCAGAAAGGTTGCATCACAGCCACACACTTAAGAGGCAGAGGTCCATGACTTACACCCTGAGACTTACTACAGAGCCTTAGGCTGGGGGTGCAGCTCAGTGGCAGAGTGCCTGCCAGGGACCCATGAGGACCAGAGTTCCAGCCATTTCAGACACAGATGTAAGCAGCAAGCACTCCTCCCCATTTCAGAATGAGGCAATGAGACCTAAAAAATTCTCAGTCAGGAAGGAAACCTGTCCAATGGAGCTTTCTGTTTCCCTTCATCTTCCTTCTTCCTCTCTTCCTCTTCTTCTTTTCTTTCTTTCTTCTACCATCCCCCCTTTTTAAAATAGGGGCAGGGTCTTTCTGTGTAGCCCTGGCAGGCCTGGGGTTCACCGTGTAGACTCACAAGGTCCATCTGTCTCCCTCTCCAGTGCTGCGGTTAGAGTGCACAGGATGCCCAGCCTCCTTCTCCTCCTCTTCCTCTTTTTAATATATTTTAATTAATTCTTTGAGAATTTCATACGATGTATTTTTATCATAGTTACCCTAATTCCCTCCCAATCCACCCACTTCCCCACCCCGCCCCCAGCTTTGTAGTCTCTATTTTAAAATAATTCATGGAGTCTAGTTTATACTGCCATGCTCTCCTCAGTGCTGTGCTGACCTATTAGGGGGCTACATCCTTAAAGAAAACTGACACCCCCTCCCTCAGAAGCCATTACCATGGTTAGGGGTGGGGACTTGTAACCCCCCCTCCTCTGTGCTAAAATCATCCCTGCTTGACCTTGTACAGGTTTTACACAACCACAGCTTCTGGGAGTTCATGAGTGCAATGCCCCTCCCCCATTTTTTTCGTTTAACATTTCTTTAATTTTTTTTTTTACAGTTTTGGATTTTTTTCCCAGCGGTTTTGCATGTGTACATGCACCGCACCAAACACGAGGAGGTCAGAGGACAACTTTTCATTTCTCTCCTTCCACTGTTGTGTGGATTCCAAGGATTGAACTCAGGTCTTCAGGCTTGGCAGCAGGAGCCTGTACCTGCTGAGCTATCTTGTTAGCCCTTTTGTTGTCTCGAATGCAGTCTGTCACTCAGTGTCTTTACCAGGGACAGACCCCCTTGGCAGGTGCTGGGCATACAGATGTGAGCATATCCCAAGCTGTTTGGGGAGGTAGCAAGCCAGTGGGCAGCCTTGGGGGATGGGAGACAGTGATAGACTGTGGGACTCTTTACTCATAGACTCTGACCTAGGAAGCTGGCGAACTGTTTCTTGGAAAAGCATGAAAGATAAGGAGAAGCAGGTACCCTGTAGGCAAAGAAGAGAAAGACATCAAGAATTTGAGCAAAGGTCTTGGAGCTGGAGGAAGAGGCCTAGAAAGGAAAGCCATGTCAAAGTCACTCAGGGAACTAGAGACTTGGAGACTTTTGGTTTCAATGCATGTACCTCACCACACCCACAGCCCAATGCCCCAGTTTTTAGGCAGCATCCCAGAGTCCCACTGCTGAACCCCACCCCCCATAAACCCAGGAGAGCCCAGAGATGAACCAGAATGAGTCCAAATATGTTGAAGGCCCTCAAGCCAGTGATTGGCAGGACATTTCAGCTTAGTTAATGGTTGGAAGGGACTATCTATGTGCCTTGGGTGCCTACTCCAAGATTGTGGTGTCTGGCAGGGTCTCAAACATGATATTCTCAAACAGAGGCCTGCAATAGGTGCTCAGTGTTTTCAGCAGACTAGACGGCCACATCCGGCCTTAACGTTTGCTACTAGCCTTCATTTGGGGTAGGTCCTTGGCTCCCCATATAGTCCAGTCCACTTGACAGTTTCACTACTTACTGCCCTGTGGTCTAAGATCCACACCCTGGACCATAAAGCCTGGATCCTTTTCATCCCCCGCCCCTTGCATGCTACGTTGAATTCTAAGCTGGGACCCTGGTCTTGGCCACCACTGGCATTCACCTAAAGGTATTCACTTCCTCTCAACTTGTCAAGCTTTTCTTAACTCATCTTGATCATCAGGACAAAGCCTTGATTTTTTTTTTTTTTTTTTTTTTTTTTTTTTGGTTTTTCGAGACAGGGTTTCTCTGTGGCTTTGGAGGCTGTCCTGGAACTCGCTTGGTAGTCCAGGCTGGTCTCGAACTTACAGAGATCTGCCTGCCTCTGCCTCCCGAGTGCTGGGATTAAAGGCGTGCGCCACCAACGCCCGGCAGCCTTGATGTTTTGACTTGGCAGAGAGGGTCTGGATAGTTGACTACACTTAATTCCACCCTGAATTTTCAGCTTCTCCAATGTCTGTGATCCCCTCTTGCAAGGGCATGCTGCCCTCCTCTTTTTTTTTTTATTTTTTCTTTTGTTTGTTGTTGTTTGTTTCAGGACAGTGTTTCTTTGTGTACCCTTTGCTGTCCTGGAACTCTCTTTGTAGACCAGGACCTCAAACTCACAGAGATCCACCTGCCTCTGCACCACCACCACTCGGCTGTCCTCCCCTTTTCTGGCCACTCTGCTTCCTTCTCTTTTAAGTTTTAGTGGAGATGCCAACAACTTGGTTGAGCCTCCCATGCCGTCTTTAAATTGAGGCAGAGTGACCTAACATGGCATAAATACTGTTCAGTCCTTTCTCCCCCGGAGAAGGTCATGCCAGCACAGCTGTGGTTCTTACATTCTCTCCTGAGGGAGGCTGGGCTTCACAGCCTCCCCTTCTCCACCTCACCAAGTGACCACAATGAGAAAGCGGCCAAGCTTGGAGTCACTCTGCCTAGGCTTGTTCTGGCTGGTTATGCTAGGCCAAGGGCATTCTCTAGAGACCTGTGTGCCTTTTGAACTTGATTTCTGGCTCTTGGGTGAATTCAAATGCTTATTCCCACATGAACTAGGAATGCCTCCCTGGGGCTCTGTGCTTTGAACTGTCTTGTAAAAGAAATCAAGAGGTCCCACAGACTGACCTTGGATTTTTTTTTTTCTAAGCCAACCCATATCACCGCACTCTGGAAGTTTCCACTGACTGGTCATTCCCACCCACTCCGCCATCCCACATCAAATAGTTAGGGAAGGTCCCCAAGAGCCTACCAGTACCCATGTTCACGTCCAGCTCACCGCAGTGAGTTCTAGGGAAAAGGAGGTCGGGGTGACACACTTGCTTTACTGAGCTTGCATCTGTAATGTGGGAATGTTTTTACAAGCTTGTATGGCTTCTGTAATTAAAGATGCAAATTCAATAAAAAGCCCCAGCCCTTAGGCCATGGCTTCAGAGGACAGAGGATGACAGGAAAAACTTGGTAGGTGAGACGGTGCGGAAGCTGACCCCGGTCAGGTGGGACAGTGGATGACAGCAGTGATGAGAGAGCAATGGATATGACAGAAGAGAAATCAGGGCTCTGGCGAATATGGGAGATCTTTGCAGGGGGCGACAATAAACAAACAAGCAAACAAATAAAAGCTAATGCCCGGCTCAGTCAGCACAAGCTCAGGAACCTGAGAACAGCCCTGGAGTGCCCATAATAAACCAGAAGTGGTTGTGTGCACTTGTAATTCCAGAGGTGGGGAGGCAGAGATAGGTAGAGAGCTAAGGCTGATTGGCCAGGCAGCCTAGCCTAATTGGCAAGTTCCAGATAAAAACAAGAGACCCCGTCTCAAAAATAAACAAGGAACAGGGTGGAGAGTGACTGAGGAAGCTACTCATAGTTGATCTCTGTCCTCCATACACACACACACACACACACACACACACACACACACACACACACACACCACGATGGACACACATTGGGCTGCAGAAAGAGACTAAGGGATACTGTGAGAGGTTGGTTCATATGACAGCAGATAGGTCTTAAATTTGTTCCTGAGCTAGGGACCTAGAACCTGCCCAGGGCTGCCAGGAGACTCCCTGCACTCCCCAGCAAATGAAGAACAGCCAAAAGAGGGGTTTTCTAGATGTCCAAGGGCAGCACTGGTCTTATCTGCGCTACTTGAGTCTTTGAGGACCTGGTGCCCTCTGGACTTCCTGGAGCCCAAGCTTCCTTCATTCTATTGATTCCTGAGGGGCCCTTCAGTTGGAAGTCATCTGATCACTTATATGCATCTCACTTTCCTGGGTCTTGGAGGGAAAGCAAGCTTGCACAACATGTGTGACTAGAGTGTGTTAGCATGAAACTGGACCCTTTTCATACTGTAGAACTGACTGCAGGGGCCAGATGGATATTTAGGTGATGGGGGGGGATTTGCATGGTTTCTTAAGGGACCCAGAGATCTTGGGGACTGGATCTGATGACAGGACATAGGTTGCAGTGGCTCTAATACAACTTCTAGCTTTGTCTCTTGCACCATTAGAGATGGCTGTGTGGTTAGGATGGAGAATCTGTCTAGGTCATGTGGGCCACCTCCATGGAGAAGGACTAGAAGAACTCAGATTCTCCAAGGACAGATTCATCCCATCCCTTTTTAATTTTCAGGTCCTCCACCATCATGGTCAGATACTAAAGATCCAAAGACAACAGGAAGCCCGGCAGATAATGGCAGAGAGTCCTCAACTCTGCCCCTCCCTTGACCCTGCTGGTTGCTCAATGACAAAAGATCAAGGCCACACTTACCCCCCAGGGAACCGGAGACTTCAGAGAGCAGGAACAGGCAGGTCTGGGATTCCCCTAACCTCTGCCCTGGGGAGTTTGCAGATGCAGGGATGCATGCTTCCTTAGATGCCTGGTCCTTCCTGCAGGTGTCACCTCCTCTGGGCTTCCTTCCCTTGCAGCTTCCTCAGTACAGATCCATCATTTGGGGACCTCGCACTTAACCCATCTCTGGATGTTACATTCTCTACTGTTTTCCTTTGTTTGTGAGTCTGTCGTGATGATGTCATAGAGTCTTCCTCTATTCTGGGTCCCTAGGATGTGGGATGTGGCTATTGTCTTCATTATTGAGCAGGTGCTCGATAAACATCGGGGCAAGCAAGCTGCAGACAGCAAAGGGCAGTCTGGGCTCTTCACTTTGCTTTCCTTCTCCTTAGCTCAACCCGACACTCTGCCAACTCAGTCACCCTACAACGTTCTGCTTCTCCCCAAGGTTGGAGACTGGCCTCAGTCATTGGCTGGATATCTCTCCCTCTCCCTCTCCCTCTCCCTGTCCCTGTCCCTGTCCCTGTCCCTGTCCCTGTCCCTGTCCCTGTCCCTCTCCCTGTCCCTGTCCCTGTCCCTCTCTCCCTCTCTCCCTCTCTCCCTCTCTCCCTCTCTCCCTCTCTCTCTCTCTCCCTCTCTCCCTCTCTCCCTCTCTCCCTCTCTCCCTCTCTCCCTCTCTCCCTCTCTCCCTCCCTCTCTCTCTCTCTCTCTCTCTCTCTCTCTCTCTCTCTCTCTCTCTCTCTCTCTCCCTCTCTCCCTCTCTCCCTCTCTCAGTGTCATACAGCTCAGGTTGGTCTCAAACTTGCTATGTAGCTGAAGATGAAGATGCCTTGGCTTTCTGATACTCCTACATCCAGCTCCTGAATGCAGGATTACAGGCCTGCGCCCCATTCGTGCAGAGCTCGGGATAGAACCCAGGACTTCGTGCATATGAGGCAAGTCCTCTTCCAACTGAGCTCCAGCTCCAGCCTCTGTAGCTGTCTCTCTTGAGCAGGTAATCTAATGAGAAGCCTGCAGAGCTCTCCAAACCTTGTGGGTGAACATGGGACACTGAGAAAGACAGGCAAGGAAGGTTAGAAGAGTGTTTGCTGTGGTGACCAACAGCCCAGTGTATTGGGAAGTGTAAGTTTGTCCCCAGCAAGTAGAGGAACACAGAACCTGACAGAGATAGCCAGTTGGGGATGCAGGACCTCATCTAGCTTGGGCACCTCCCCCAGTCATGGGCAAGGAGTGTGGGCATAGCCAGGTAGGTAGAATATTCTATACTACCCTTCCATACAATGAGTATCACAGCGTCCTCACTCAGTCCAATCTCTTCACCTCATCCTCAGTTAGGTTCCCAGTGTCCATGCTGCCCACAGCAGGACAACCAGCAGTCCCATAGAAGGGCCTCATCAGAGACCCTGCTGTCTTTTGAATGCCAAGCCCAAGTTTTCTGTTGGCTAATTTTGCTTTCTTCTAAGGCCAGGAGGGTCCCTGTCACAGGCCACTCAGTGAAGCTAGAACCTGGTTCTCCTCCAGCCGGCAGAGAGATAGAGAGCTCATCCTCTATGTGGCCAGGCTTCAGTGTACCACACCCTTCCCAGCGGAATCATGCTGCTAGGGCCCTGGCTGTGGCCTCCAGGAGGTCTCAGAGCAACACCACTGCTCAGCTCTGAGCTTGCCTGCATTTGGTCTCTTCGGTTCATTGATCAGGAATCATATGATCGTTTTCAAAACACAGCTGGTGGAATTGCCCATCTGTGCTTCTGCATTTGGATCCGTTACTCGGCAGCCTGGAATTTATTTAAACCTGCAGTTGTGCATATACAAGGAAGTTGCTCTCACTAGGCCTCCTGTGATGGGATTTCATTTGGGGATTTGCTTCATGTTTAGGACTGAATCTGTTTTATTTTCATTGTGTGTGTGTGTGTGTGTGTGTGTGTGTGTGTGTGTGTGTGTGTGTGTGTACATGCCATAACACCCATTTGGAAGTCTAACGATAACTTGCAGAAGTCAGTTCTCTCCTTTCACCATGTAGGCCCCAATGATTAAAATCAGAGCCTCAGGATTGTTAGTAGTCACCTTTGTCCTCTGAACCATCTCACCTTCCTGGGTTTGTTTTTCATGCTCATTTGTCTGCTGAGCTTTCTCCTTTATATTGAGATTCATGAATTACTAGTATATACTTCTCAATAGCACACGCATGCATGCACGCACACATGCAATCACCAGCCAAGAAGGTTCATAAGTTCTTTTCCAGGTCAGAAACCCAAGGTTTGTGATGTTCTCTCTGTCCCCAACCCCCCAACTTTTGAAATGTACTCTGGAATATTGTCAGTGTGGCAGAGACTGACATTTGTCCTCTAGTGTATGAACTACAAACATAGACTCTCCCAAAATAAATACTAAATTTGCCTGCCTCCTTTGCAGCTATGCAACAAACTCTAATGAATAAGATACATGTAGAATGTTGTGTCTAACATCGAGAAAGCATCCTGAAAAGAAAAAAAGGAATGCCCTGCCTCCTTTCTTCCTTGTTCACCTTAACTGCAAAGGGTGGTCTATGACTGACAGCTGGAATTAGAGCAGACATCTTGGAACTCGAGGCTGAAGCTCCTTTTTGAGGATAGCAAATACGGTTGCCAGTTTCTAAGATGACCCCCTGTGACTCTCAGTTCCTGATATTCTTTCTTGTTCCATTTTCTTCTCCACTCAGTAGGACTGGCCTGTGTGCCAATTACCTGAGATATCACAGAAATACAGTCATAGAAAGCAGAGCGTGTTACTTCTGTGACAGTATCATGAAACACATTAACTGTGCTTTTCTTTCTCTGGGATTGTTCGTTCTAGGCCAGCAAAGGCCAGGGGCTGTGCCTTAGGTTCACGAAAGTGAACTCATGGATCAAGGTCATAGGGAACCCAGGCTTCCTGCCAACAGCAAAGATCAACTTCTCAGCATGTTGTAGCCCCACTCAAGCCTTCAGATGACCACAGTCCCCATCCAAACTGAAGCCTCTTGAACCACCCTGCTAAATCACTTCTGAATCTTGAGCCACAGGAAGTGTGAGGTTAGTCAGTGATTTTTGATCCTATTTGAAGCCACCAAGGTGCTCTTTTCTTTTGCAAACTGGGATGGAAACAGAGCCTGTGTGTGTTAGGCAAATGCTCCACTATCAAACCATACCTCAAGCCCAAGCAACAGGTGCTCATTTTGAGACAGGGCCTCCTGTAGCCCAGGCTAGCCTGGAGCTCACTATGTAACTGAGAATGACCTTGAGCTCCTGATCCTCTTGACTCTGCTTCCTGTGCTCTGGGAATATAAACATGGGCTACTACTATTTGTGTATGTGTATGTGTGTGTGTGTGTTTGCACATCATATGTGTGTGTCTTTGCACATCACGTGTGTGTGCACACATGTATGAATTCCATCATGTGTATTCCGTGGCACTGGCATGGAGTGAGAGCACAGTCTTGGGTGTCAGTCCTTGCCTTCCACCCTGTTTGAGACAGCAGGGTCTTTTGTTCTCTGCACACTCAACTTAGCTGGCCTGTGAGGTCCTGGGGACTCTCCTGTCTCCACCTCACAGCTTCCTATAGGAGCACTGGGTTCATGTATTCTTGCTACTGTGTCTGGGCAGTATGCAGATTCTAGGAACCTGACCTCGGGTCCCCCCCGTCTGCACAGCAGATGTTTGACCCACTGAGCTGTCTCTCCAGCAGTTTTTTTAAACTTATACTTATTTATTTACTTATGTTATGCATGTGTGCTTATGCATGCAGCTACACACATGCCACTCAGAGGACAACTTTCCAAAATCAGTTTGTCTCTTCATCTACCATGGAGGTCCCAGGGCTCAAAGACAGGTTATCAGACTTGGTGTCAAGCCATCTCTGTCCCCATCCCAGCCACCACAGTCCAGTTTTTAGTGAGAAGTAACCCCCCTGTCTTCACTGCAATTAGTTTGTGTGTCTGTCACTCCTTTTCCTATTTATAATATTGGGTAATATTCACTCTAAACTTCTAACAGTTCACGCCTGCAAGTGCCCTTTTCAGGTTGTCTCCGCCATCCTTCTGAACATAGCATGCGGAAACCACAGTGTTTCTAAGATGAAGACCAGTTTAGGTTTAAAAAAAAAATCTGCAGCTGCATACACTGGTAGGCACCTGCAATCCTAGTCCTTGAGAGGCTGAAGCAAGACAATGATGAGCTGGAGGCCAGTCTGAGCTACATTGTGAGACCCTGTGACCAAAACAACCGGGGATGTAGTAGAGTTGGCAGAGTGCTTGCCTAGCATGCACAAGGCCCTGGATTCCATTCCCTGGCACTGCATAAAACCAGGCATGGTAGAGTACGCCCATAACCTCAGCACTTGTGAGGCAGGAGGATCAGAGGTTTAAGGTCATCTTCTGATGTACAGCGACTCCCAGGCCATCCTAGGATACATCTCTCAAAAACCTAAGAACAAGGGACTAAGGAGATGGCCTGGTGGGTAAGAGCACTTGCCTTGCAAATGTGAGGAATTGGGTTTGAATCCTCAGCCTCCACAAAGAAAGCTGGTATAGCTGCCTTGAAAAGCAGAAGCAGACCAGACAGTGGTGGCTCATGTCTTTAATCTCAGTACTTGGGAGGCAGAGGCAGGTGGATCTCTGTGAGTTTGAGGCCAAACTGGTGTACAGAGTGAGTTGCAGGACAACCAGGGCTACACGGTGAAACCCTATCTTGAGAAAACAAAAACAAAAACAATGCAGACAGACACACAAAGCAGCAGAGACAGATTCTGGGAGATCCTGTCTCAAGGCACTGACCCAATTCTAAAATCTTGTGAATTTTTAAGGGAAAAGTGTACCAAACAGGCAAGACTACATCTTGATATGTTGCTCCAAATTGGCCATGGCAGTTACAGGGGGCTATTACATGTTATGACATGCTGCCTGAATTCTGCGGAGAGACACAGGCCCTGCCCACCAACAGTAATCCTGCTGAATGAGCTACTGTTGTGGCAGGACCTGTCACTGCTCAATACTGGCAGCTGGCCGTCCAGAGCGGGGAACACCCCGCAGGAGTGGGGATGTGACTCTGCCTGTCCCTCCCCCTCTTGAAATGAACATCTTGCAGCTGAGCAGGAGAATCACCATCCAGCCATTGCTTGCACAACAGCTCACTTCCGAGGAGGTGTACCAAATATTTGTTGACTGAGCTGTGTCTTCCTTCTGACTTACACGATGGTCCAGATATGCACTGGCATCCGTGCGTGGGGGTGGGTCAGAGACTGGGAATGGCTCCAAACACTTCCTATTCCTCTTCTTCCTAACTAACCTACAAGACAGTATTTATTTTGGTTTGTAAGAATGGAAACTCACTGAGTCACCCATGGTGGTGCTGTTGTTAATCCCAGCACTTGAGAGGCTGAGGCAAGTGGATCTCTGTCTACAAAGCAAGTACCAGGCCAGCCAGGCCTACATAGGGAGATAGGGAGCCCTCACCTCAAACAAACGGACAAACAACAACCAAAAAAACCCTTACTTCCTTCCAGGAATTTCTTCATCAGACAAGTTGATATGCTTTTTGCCTCTGTTGTGGTTTATTTGATTGTTTGCTTGTTTTGGATTATTTATATTTTTGTTTTTGACTTTTTTTTGAGACAGGGTTTCTCTATGGCTTTGGAAGCTGTCCTGGAACTATCTCTTGTAGACCAGGCTGGTCTGGAACTCACAGAGATCTGCCTGCCTCTGCCTCCCAAGTGCTGTTTTTGACTTTTAAGATTTACTTTTAATTTGATGTGTTTTGCCTGTATGTATGCTTATATACTACTTGCTTGCCTAGTACCAAAGGTGGTCAGAAGAGGGTGTCCAATTCCCCTAGACCTAGAGTCACAGACTATTGTGAACTTTCATGTGGGTGGTAGGAGTTAAATCCAGGTCCTCTGGAAGAGCAACTGATACTCCTAGCTGCTGAGCTGTCTCTCCAGCCACTTGTTTAGTTTTTTAATTAATTTTTAAAGGATTTTCATTTTGTTTTTATTTCTGTGTATGTCTGTGTGGTTTTGTGTCCCTGTGTGCGAGTGTCCAAGGAGGCCAAAAAGGATGTTGGATCCTCTGGAGCTGCAGTCACAGTGCTGCCTTCCAGAGGACCTGAGTTTGGTTCTCAGCACCCATGTAAGCCTAGCTGGCCTCCAACTCTCTATATATCTAAGGGTGACTTTAAACTTCTGATTTCCCTGCTTCTTGATGTCCATGTCTAGCTTGTGAAGGGCTTCAGCATGCTAGCCAAGAACTCTTATCAACTGAGCCACATCCACAGGCCCTCTGCTGTTTTCTTTGTGGGTAGCAACTTGAGAAGTTAGCTCCACTCATGGCCATGAGGCCACATCCCCAGCCTCAGAAGAAGCCTGTCTCCACCTTTGTGTGTTGCAGCCTCACCCACATTTGGCATCTCTGGACATAGGTGCTTTAATCATGAACTCCTCCTGGTCAAGCAGACAGAAAAGGAAAGAATGCATGGGCCCAGCACTTACCCTTGCTGGCATGATGGGGACAGGTCCCCGATGCAATGACCCACTGAGCACAGAGTCTCCATGCCTCCATCACCTCTAACCCAGGGAATGGTGCTCCAGAGATGCATGAACTTCTTCCTGAAAAATAGGTGTGGAGGGAAAGCCTGATATTTTCAGACACTCCTCTAGGATGCTTGAGCTCAGACTGCCCCCTCTCCCTGATGCCCCCATCATCTGACCATTTCACTCTCTCCAGAGGCTCTCGATTGCTTCCAGGATGCAATCCAAGCTGCAGGTCTGGCCGTCAGCTTCCTTGCTTCTCAATTTGGTCCCTGCTATGTCTCTGGCACTATCTCCCTTCACCACTATCTAACTATCCATTCACCCTGGAGCTCAACTCATGCATTGTCTAAAGGATGCTTTCCAACTCCTCAGAGCTGCCAACATTGCCTCCCTCCAATGGCAGCCTGTCTATTACTAATGGATGCCGTCAGGACTGCATTATGGAAGATGCTGACGCAGGCAGCACCCAGCTGGTTCAAGCACAGAGCCCTCCCTGGGGCTCACACTGCCCCTGGGACTGCACCTGGACAAATCTCATGCAGATTGATTTCCAGAATGGCTGTCTCTGTGGGAGCAGCTGCAGATCCCTCCCACCCCCCAAGAGCTCTGCTGCAGAGCAGAGGCAGTTGTATTAGGACACATCATAGCATCTTGCTGCCAAAGTGACAGCTACAATTATGCTTTGGCCGACAGCTGGAGATGAGAGGACATACAAGCAGCCAGGCCACACGAGTGTCCGTGAATCAGCAGTTCCGTGCTGTGTACCCAGCTAGAGGTGGGGTGGGCTCCTCCTGCCCCTCTCCAGGTCCTCTGCTGATGCCATTGTGCTGCCTACAGAACTCAGGGAGCACCTCAGGTGGAAAGTAGAAGCTACCCCAGGACCCAGGGCAGCAGAAGAGTGGGTTACTAACCCCAAACAAGATACAGACCTTGAGGGACAGGCACTTGGTTTCTACACAAAGTCAGGGACAGACCAAGAAAGGGACATAGGCATAAAGGTCAGGTGTCTGCTGAGGCCCCATCATGAAACCTGACCCTGTGCTAGACATGTGCAGTTCACAAATGTGTATGCCTGTGTGTCTGTATGTGTATATGTGTATATGTATCGTGTATGTGTCTGTGTATATGTGTATATATATTGTGTGTGTCCGTGTGTGTATACGTATTGCATATGTGTATGTATGTGTATATGTATTGTATATGTGTGTATATGTATTGTGTATGTGTGTATGTGTGTGTATATGTATATGTATTGTATGTGTGTATGTGTATATGTATTGTGTATGTGTGTATATATGTATATGTATTGTGTATGTGTGTATATGTATTGTGTATGTGTGTATATGTATTGTGTATGTGTGTGTATGTGTATATGTATTGTGTGTGTGTGTGTGTGTGTGTCTGTGTGCTTGAACACACAGCCATCAAAGGACAGCACCAGGTGCCTTGCTCAGTCATGCTCTGATGACCCCTCCCCTCTCTGTCCTCTCCCTGAACCTGGAGCTTGCTGTTCTTCAGCTCCACTGGTGGCCATCCAGCCCCACAAATCTCCTGTCACCCAGGTCTCACAGCACCGGGGTTACAAGCACACACAATCACCCCCCACAGTTTTTAATCTTGGATCTGGGGATCAGTCCTCATGTTTCTGTGGCCAGGGCTCTACCTGTTAGGCCATCATCCGCACCCCAGATGTTGCATCTTATTCTCTTTTCCACAACCCCATACGGTGGGTTTGTTACTATTCCCATATTGTCAGTGAGGAAACTGATAACATCATGCTAATTTGTTCAATCTGGCCTTGAACTTGTGATCCTCCTGCCTCAGCTTCCTGAGTAGCTGGAATAGAATGGGTTGGTTTTTTTCCTAAAGAAAAATTAGAGCTTGGCAGTGGTGGCACACTCCTTTAGTCCCAGCACTCAGGAGGCAGAGGCAGATGGATCTCTGAGTTTGAGGCCAGCCTGGTCTACAAAGAAAGTTCCAAGACAGCCAGGGCTACACAGGGAAAACCTATCTTGAAAAACCAAATAAATAAATAATATATACACACATATGTATGTATATATATACATATATTATATATTTAAAAAACATGAATAAACAAAAGTATAACTGTTCAAATCTATTTTTTCTTCCTTCTTTTTTTTTTTTAAGGGTCTCACTGTTCTCGAACTCACAGAGATCCACCTGCCTCTGCCTCCTGACTATTGGAATTAAAGACCTGGTACCACTATGCCCAGCTTGACCTCAGTTTTTCTTAATATTTTTCAGATTTGCCTATTTATTTATTTTATGTGTATGAATGTTTATGCCTACATGTATACATGTGTGTGTCTGTGAGTACCTGGTGCCTGTGGGGACAGAAGACAGGGTCAAGACACCTGGCACTGGAGTTGTGGGTGCCTGTGAGCTGCCATGTAGGTGCCGGGAATTAAACTCAGATCCTCTGGAAGAGCAGCCAGTGCTCTTAACTGCTGAGCCATCTCTCCAGCCCCCAGTTTTTCTGTGAAACACCGTCCCATTCTAGCCCAGGCTAGCCTGGAAAGCACAGCACTCCTCTGGCTTCCATCTCCGGAGAGCTGAATCCAGGAGGCCAGCTCCATGCCTAGCTCTGCGTGATCCGTCTGGGTTCCCAGTTTGGTTTGTGATTCCTTATCCTGGTTTGGCCCTTTGGATGTCATCTTGGCTGCAGGGAAGGGAGGATCCTCCAGTGTCGCCTCATGTTGAGTGAGAGGAGTGAGAAGGCCTCCAGGAAGACATCGACCTGGGAAGGAGGTGCGGCCAAGGGTGATAAACAGCTGTTTCAGGAGGCAGGTGCAGGCCTATGGAACTGGAAAACGGTTTGCATGTTCAGTATTTACAGAGTCTACAGGAGCCCTTTCTCTCTGTCTCCCCTGCCCCATCCCTCTGGGATGACCTCTCAATTTAGACCTAGGTTCTAGCCTCAGTTTCCGGAAGGGATGGGCCGAGGCTACCAGAGCTGTGCCAGACCTGCACAAAACCAGCACAGACAGTCTAGGCTGTATCAGAGCTCTTCTCAGCCTCCTCCCGGTGGGTGTGAAGGGCCTGCAGGGCTGGAGAAGCAGGAGTGTGTTTGGATTTCAGCTGGCGGATGCCCATGAATCACCAATTTCATTTTGTGCTTTCAGCCTGCAAAGGCATCATTTCCACCCAGCCTCACATGGAGCTGGCGGCCAGAGCCTCTTAGTGAGGCTATAAATAGCAGATCATCAACTCACCTCTTGTGAGATCATCGTAGGCTCCATTTACTGTGCGTCTTCCAGCTGCATGCACGTCACCTGTCACTCAGATTTCCCAGGTGAAGCTTGCCGGAGAGACTCAGGGCACACTCTAGGTTTGGGAGGCAGGGTTTGGGTTCAGGGTGACAGCAAGGGCAACGGCAGACTTTTGAAATGCTTGACATTTAAAACGTCATAATTACAATCCCTGGTCTGTGTGCTCCTCACCAATTAAATGCGGCAGCAAGGGACTGTTATTTCTCTCCCAGCCCTAGAAATCAAAGGCAGAGGAGTCACCAAACTTACACCTAGAAAAAGCCACCCAGGCGGATAGGAACAAATGAAAGGGCTTATGCTTTCTTGGGGACTTGTCACCTATTGCTGAGCGACAGAGACATGACTCTTTGACTTCTGCCATGACATGGTATTTCTCAGAATTCTTCCTAGCACTACTGTGCAGGGTGCTCCCTGTGGGTCAGGCACCATGCCCAGCCTCCCGTGCGGCATCTCATGGAGTCGTCACAAAAACCGGATGAAGCTAACAGCTTGTAGGCTTTGCATTGTTCAGGGGAGAGTCTGCTATGGAAGGTGATTCACTCACTCACTCACAGATAATACTGCAATCCAGTTTCAGAGCCTGAGTTCTCAGCTACTGCCCCATCTACCTCCTGGGACGAGGATTGTGTGTGTCCACACACGGGGGACCCCAGAGGGCTCTATACACTCATGACTGTGTGTGGGAGTGAGATGCCCAAAGGTTCATTTATCCAAGGTCTCCCTGGGCATCCTCGACGTTCTACACCATCATCTTCTCCCAAATTTGGTTTCCTTCTGCCTTCTCATGCAGGAGGGGTTCCGGTCTTCCTATTCAGAGTCACATCCCGGGTTTGAAATGAGGTGTTTCCAGAATGCAGATTCCTAGTCTCCTCTCGACCACCTGCAAGACAATCTCAAAGTTGTGCCAGGCAGGTGTGGTGGCACACGCCTTTGATCCCAGTGCTCAGGAGGCACAGGCAGGTGGATCTCTATAAGTTAGAAGACAGCCTGGTCTACATGAGATAGAGGCCAGTCTGGTTCAGAAAGCAAGTTCCAGTCAGTCAAGGTAACATTGTAAGACCCTGCATAGAAAAAAATGTGTGTGTGTGTGTGTGTGTGTGCGTGCGTTCGTGTGTGGGGATGTGTGTGTGTAAATCTCGAAGGGCAGAAACTAGGATTCAGATCCTTGTTTGTCTTTCTTTGTGTGCGCATATCTGTATTGGTGTAGGGGTGTACTAGTGCACGCAGTGGACAGGTGTACCTGCGTGTGTGGAGGTGTGCCATTCTCAGATGACACCCACACACGTTTTTTGAGACAGGTGCTCTCACTGGGCTCGCTGATTAGGCTAGGTGTGTTGGTGCCAGGAGCCCCAGGAATCCTGCTACCTCCACCTTTCCAGCACTTCAGAAACACTCACAGCACACTCGGCTTTTCTCCCATGGATACTTGAGATCAAACTTAGCTCCCCATGCTTGCTTGGCAAGCAGCTTTTCCAGGTGAGCTATCTCCTCAGCTCCAGGGTCTGGATCTTTAAAAAGCCCTGTGACCTGTCTAGTCGGGAAACCCCTTTATTTAATTACCCCCCCCCCAGTCCAGACTTTCCCAGTCTGACCATTCTGGTCCAGCAGAACTTTCTTGAAGCACAGGCTGTCTTGTCAAAAGCCTTTGGTAGCGAAGGTAAGCTGAAGCCACTGGTGTTCCCTTCTAAAATTCTGAGCCTTCAGGACAAGGCATAAGGAACCCTTGTACCATTGTGCTGAGCACTGCGTGGATGCCTATGATGTTATCACTGGGGAGGCGGAGGCCAGTGTGGCTGGCATGTATAGGGAGTTCAAGGTCAGGTTAGCTGCATAGCAAGACCCTGTCAAAGACAGAAAAATAAATGAATAAATAATTTTTAAAATATTTATTTATTTATTACAAACACAACACCCTGCCTCCATGTACGTCTACACACCAGATCTCATTACAGATGGTTGTGAGCCACCATGTGGTTGCTGGGAATTGAACTCATGACCTCTGGAAGAGCAGTCAGTGCTCCTAACCTCTGAGCCATCTCTCCAGCCCCCCATGAATAAATAATTTTTAATAAAAAGTTCTTATTCTAGAGTCACTGGATCAAAGGGACTACCCAGACAGACAAGGCGTGTAAGCAACAGTGAGCTCAGGAGACTGGGAGGTGGAAAGGACTTCACAGTTCCTGGGCTTCTCCGTACTCCCAGTTCAAAGCCCCTCTCCAGATCTTTGCTCCTCCTCCTCTCAGGGGGAAGCTACTGCTGGGTTTTGTTGATGTCGTGCAAGATGTCTTGTGCTTTTCGAACACCCTTAGTAACTAGCACCATTACCAGACATCTACCCAGAAGAGCAGAAGAAAAGCTTTGCCACAGGCTTGGCATGTTGGCGTTTAATCCCAGCACTTGGAGACAGATCTCTGTGAGTTCAAGGCCAGCCTGGGTACATAGTGAGACCCTGTCTCAAAAAAAAAAAAAAAAAGAAAGAAAGACAAGGAAAGGAGGGAAGGAAAGCCTTGTTGACTGGAGCAAAAGTTGCTGCACAACGGGTCCTGGAAATGATCTCCTTAAAGTGAGCATGAACTGACCCTAAAGAAATAATCTCCTTAAAGTGAGCATGAACTGACCCTAAAGAAGTTCTGGATAAGAGGCTGGGGATGTGGCTCAGTTGATGGAGCACTTCAAGCATGAAGCCCAGGGTTCCATCCTCAGCACCGCATAAACCAGGCATGGTGGTACAGGTCTGTAACCCTAACACGCTGAATGTGGACGCAGGAGGATAACACTTTCAGGGTTGTCCTTGACTACGTAGGAGAGTTTGAGGTCATCGTGAGCTACAAAAATCCTTCTTTCAGTTAGGTCTTAAACCTGGGATAAATGGCTGAGGTGCCTATTTAACACACCAAAGCGATGCTGGGGCAACTGGTGGCTCATGCCTTTAATCCCAGCACTCGGGAGGCAGAGGCAGGCGGATCTCTGTGAGGTCTACAGAGCAAGTTCCAGGACAGCCTCCAAAACAATACAGGGAAACCCTGTCTCGAAAAACAAACAAACAAACAAAAAAAAGTGATGCTGGCAGTGAAGTTCTCCCAGCATCCCCCAGTCCCTACCTGTTACAGCCCTCCTAGCTGGCACACTGTGTCCGCTGTCCCCTACCCTGAATTCTCCAGCCCTGAGGCTGGACAGCCTTTCCCAATATAGTCAGCCGTCTTGGTTACCTGGTCCTTTTTCTTCTATTCTCTTTTGGGCTTTCTGGCTGCTGCACCTGGTTCCCTCTCTCCCCTTCTCCTACCCCTTCCCCTCCCCACATGGTCTAGTTCAGTCTGGTCATGTCCACTCTGGACTCTCCCAGATGTCCCTGCCTCTGACTATGATCTCCCTTTTATCTGCAATAAACCTTCTCCTCCACAATGCCTGGGAGCAGTCATGACCTTTCACCTTTCCCTGTCTTCTTTTTCATTCATCTGGTCCCGAAACCTGGGACCAGTCATGTCCTTTCCTTTCCTAGTTTTTGGGGGGAGGAGCAGGGGATCCTTCCCTTTTTTTTCTTTTTTTCATTCAGTTTCAAAAAAGAAAGAAACTTTCAATTAAATATAGCAGAAGTATGCCCCGTGAATCTGACTGTTCTGTCCCCAAACCATACTAAAAAAAAAACATAAAGGAATCAGAAGAGAACTAAATCGCATGACCTTTGAGAATAGAAAAAGAGCTGGTGGCAAAGATGTCAACCCAGTTTTAGAATGTCGGAAGGGGACACAGTAGTGACAACCACAGCATCCAGGAGGGAGCAGAGGCCTGTGGCCTGCAGTGGGGTTTGTGGAGGACTGGGGCCACTGCTGGGGAAAGGGAGAGCAAGGCTGTAACGGAGAGGACTGGTGGAGGCTGGGAAGGCCCAGTGAGAAGGTGGGGGTGGTGGGGAGGGGGGGAGGAGGGGCTGGGGGTGGGGGGATGCTGCTTCCTAGGAACCTGGGTCTGTACATCAGATGCTGTGCAGCGGGAGTAGGGGTGGTGGATAGCAATGGAGATACTGAAAGCTCAGCCTCCAGCCCCCTTCCTCACCCTGCTCCCAGACAGCCTACAGTCAGGCCCCTGCCTCCTCCAGGCTGCAGACCAAGCAGCCCTTTTCTGTAAAACTAAGGAGGCTCCAGGCAAGGCCTGTGGGGACCAGACACTTGAAGTCTCCAGTGGAAAAGCCACTGAGGATCAATGTCCCGGCCTGGAAGTCACCACCAGACAAGCTCCACCCAGGCATGCTAGCCATCTAGTCATCTTCACCACGCAGTCCTGTAACGCGGTCAAGGCCGGACTCTCCAGACATTTCAGGAAAGCCTCAGCCGTGAGAGGCAGGGGTGTGCCTGTGGGTGAACAGTGGAGGCGACAGAGGAAGAACTCATAAGTTCTGGAAGAAAACTTTAAAATGGTACAAAATCCTCAGAGAAAGACAATCAGACATCTCAATGGTTCATTATCAAAAACAGCAGGGATCAAGAAAAAAAAAAAACAAGACCTGATTTGCACATCGAGTTCCAGGACAGCCAGGCTTATATAAGGAGGCCCTGTCTCAAAACAAAAAAGACTTAAGAGAAACCAGGCAGTGATGGCGCACACCTTTAACCCCAACACTTGGGAGGCAGAGGCAGGTGAATCTCTGTGAGTTCGAGGCCAGCCAGGTCTAAGGTCTACAAGAGCTAGTTCCAGGACAGGCTCCAAAGCTACAGAGAAACCCTGTCTTGAAAAACAAAGCAAAACAAAAAGACCAAAGAGAAGAGAGAGGAAAATATCCTGATGGATAAAGTGCTGGGATCCCCAGAATCCGCCTGAAGACAGACACAGTAGTGCATCTCTGTGACCCCAGAACTTTGGCACGATGGGAAGCTTACAGACCACCCAGCCTGGTATACACAACAGTGAAGTTGTCCCCCTGTCAGACACGTGGTGAGGCCCAGCACGTGAAGTCGTCCTGTAGACATGTGGTGAGGACCAGCACGTGAAGTTGTCCCCCTGTCAGACACGTGGTGAGGCCCAGCACATGAAGTTGTCCCCCTGTAGACATGTGGTGAGGCCCAGCATGTGAAGTCATCCTCCTGTCAGACACGTGGTGAGGACCAGCATGTGAAGTTGAACTCCTGTCAGACATGTGGTGAGGCCCAGCACGTGAAGTGGTCCTGTCAGACACGTGGTGAGGACCAGCACGTGAAGTTATCCTGTCAGACATGTGGTGAGGACCAGCATGTGAAGTTGAACTCCTGTCAGACATGTGGTGAGGCCCAGCACGTGAAGTGGTCCTGTCAGACACGTGGTGAGGACCAGCATGTGAAGTTGTCCTCCGACTGGACTTGAACTTCGTGGCTCACATGTCTGCACCCCAAATTCAAGGGAAGGAGGAGAGCAGACAGGCACAGGAGAAAAATGAAGGGGGCTGGAGAGATGTCAGTGGTTAAGAGCACTGGCTGCTCTTACAGCGGAGCTGGGTTCAGTTCCTGGCACCCACACGGCAGCTCACAGCCCTCTGTAACCCCAGTTCCAGAGGATCACACGCCCTAGTCTGCTCCACAGGATCCCACATGCATTGGGGGTCAAACCTTACACAACCTCACACAACCACACACACAAATCAAAGATAGATAAATAAATAAATAAATATTTTTAAGAGGAGGGAAACAAGAGCTGGCCCTGGTGACAATATCTGTCACCCCAGCACTTGGGAAGCTGAGGCAGGAGGATGACAAAGAGTTCAAGGTCAGGGCTACAAATCAAGACTCTGTCTCAAAAACTGAAAAAGCAAAACCAAAAGTGAGGCAGTTACTACCGACCAGTAACATCAACACACCTGAACTTTAGAGGATAACACATGCGATGTAAAAATATGTAAAAAATGAAAAGTATAGCTGCGATGAAGGAAAGAGAACACTGATTTTGCAGGTGGCATAGCTTAGTGGTATAATGCTGGACTGGCATGCATAAGTCGCTGGCCCAATCTCCAGTACTGCTGGTAACGTAGCATCGACTTCACCCAAGATGGGAGCATGATGAAGGGAAACACGCTCTCACAGCCTGGGGCTGGGACTGTAACTTGGTGACTGAGCAGATGACCAAGATAAAAATAAGTCTTTAAAACAGAATGAACAGGCCAGGTTTGGTGGCACACATCTCCCAGCACTCCGGAGGCCAGTCAGGGCTACAGAGTGAGATGCCTGTTCTAAAAACAAAGCACAGCCAGGTGGTAGTTGGGCAGGTCTTCAATCCCAGGAAGTCAGAGGCAGGTGGATCTCTGAGTTCGAGGCCAGCCTGATCTACAGAGCAAGTTCCAGGACAGCCAGGGCTACACAGAAACCGTGTCTCAAAACACCAAAAGGAAAAGAAAAGGAAAACAAAAGCTCCACATTCAGAAAAGAGGGAAACAGTTGAGTGGCTGAGCGCTGCCCTGAGCATCCTCGGGGACCAGAGGGCAGAGCTGGCAGGAACGGGAATTGCCGTCCCACTGTGTGCTTTTTAGTGACTTCAGCTTTCTATTATTTTTGTACAAGTACCCAATGTTTTCATAAAAATGATTTTTTTCTTTCTTTCTTCCCCCCCAGCCAGTGGTAAAGATTAAGCCCAGCCTTGGGTACACTAAGCAAACACTCTACCACAGAGGTGTCCCCAAAGTGTCAGTTTTTTTGATTTTTGTTTTTTTTTTGTTTTTTGTTTTTTTTGGTTTTTCGAGACAGGGTTTCTCTGTATTGTTTTGGAGGCTGTCCTAGAACTCACTCTGTAGACCAGGCTGGCCTCACACTCACAGAGATCCACCTGTCTCTGCCTCCCGAGTGCTGGGATTAAAGGCGTGCGCCACCAACGCCCGGCTTCAAAGTGTCAGTTTTAAAATAAAAATTAATATAAAATCAGGCCTGGGGATGTAGGTCAGGGGTTGAATACTTGCCAAATGTACACAAAGTCCGGGGTTAGTCCTCATCTCCCCCTTCACCCTAATTAATATTGAGAAAAAATAAAGAGATTATTGTGAATTAATTATCTCTATTTTGGTTTTCTTCCGCTGCTACTGACCTTCCTGTCTGTTTTCTGAAGAGGCCACACCTACTTTAGGACTGATCAATGATCAGAATCTGTGTGACTGACGAGAGCTGGAATGTTGCACATGGAGAGCCAACATTACCTTGGGCTATCTCAAATCCTCCTAATAGCCATTTATTGCCCATGTCTACATCTAACCTAACATCCTGTTGATTATCAAGTAAAAATGTTTGGAATGTCTTCCTAGCAGTCGGGCTTCAAGATACTATCTGTAGCCAGACATGGTGTCTCCTGCCTGCAACCCCAGCCCTTGAGAAGCTGAGTCAAGGTTGTCGGTTTAAGGCTAGCCTGGGCTACAGAGTGAGATCCTGCTTCAAAAAAGACAAAACAACAACAAAAATGTAGTATCTGCTACCTACAGTGCAGGCTTGACTGTTCTGCTGTGACCCTCACCAGGTCCCCATCAACACACTTGATAGATGCCTCAGTCTGTGGTTTTCTTTTGTTTTGAGATTTTCTGTGGTGGCGGCCTGTGTTATTTAGAGAAACCTGGTGCTCATTCAGGGCCACAGTCACTCAATTTTGGCCCGGAGTAAAATCTCTCATATTCCCTTTGGGGGTGAGAACTGTTTTACGTCAACATCTCTGTCTCTGTTTATTTTCTTTCTTTCAAAGACTAAATCTTGACTGGAAAATGAGGTAACGTTGCCAGATAAAATACACTTGGGATATTACTTACACTAAAAAAAAAAAAAAATTATCACTGCTTATCTGAAATTCAAGTCCCCCTGTGCTTCAGCAGCGTGTAGACTTAAGTTGAAATGATACACAGAAATTTGTGAAGTGTTTCATATTTTAAATTAACTGAGCCAAGCATGGTGACACAGGCCTTTAATCCCAGTGCTCAGGAGGCAAAGGCAGGAGGATCTCTATGAGTTAGAGACCAGCCTCGTCTACATAATGAGTTTTGGAACAGTTAGACCTACACAGTGAGACCCGGTTTCAAAAAGAGTAAAATTAAATTAAATTAAAATTAACTGAGTTAAGCATGGTGGCGCACGCCTTTAATCCCAGCACTAAGGAAACAGAGGCAGGTGGATTTCTGTGAGGTCAGCCTGATTTATGTATTGCTCCAACACATCCTATCCCTAAAATGAAAAGAAGAAAAGGAAAAGAAAGTGGTTTCCTTTGGGGAGGGGCACTGGGTGGTGCCAGTGTTGGAAACTGACACCAAGAGAACAATCTATTACTGAGAGACATCCCTAACACCCATCCTGTATTCACGCAGGATGCATCAGGGGCTGTAAATGCAGGGTGTGCCTTCACTAGCCCCACAGGTAGGACTCTGACCAAAAGGACAATGGCAAACTGCAAAGTTCCAGTATAGTAAATACACACAATGTGAGAGATGTGTGCAGAAACTGACCACACTTCCTGGTCACAAGCTGATGGCAATTTGGGATTGTGGCCGGAATGGTAGCTCCCACCACAAGAGCCACTGCTGACTTCCCAGCAACACAAGATGGGAGCTGAGTGTGGGGGTCAGTGCTGGGACACTTGCCTGACAACTAACATGCAGTTCTTAAAAATCAACTTAAAAATGCTAAAGATGCTTCACAGTTGTGCTCTTCTGCCTGTTTGTTTTTGTTGCTTGGTGTGTTTTGAGGCAGGGTCTCATCCCCGCTTATGCATGTGTGTGATGTGTGGGGAGGCGTACGTGTCAAGCCGTGCAAGCGGAGGTCAGAGGACAACTATGTGGGGTCAGGTCTCACCTTTCATTTCCATGTGAACTCGGGTCTCAGGCTTACATCATAGCACAGCAAACACCTTTTCCCACTGAGCCATCTTGCTGATCCGACTTTGAATTTCTGATCCTTCTGCTTCCACCTCCTAATTGCAGGGATTACACGTGTGCCACCATGTCCAGTATGAGCTGTTCTGGTATCGAACCCAGGGCTTTATGTCTGTTAGGAAAGCGCACTGGCAGCAGAGCCGCAACCTCAGCCCTCTTTTGTATTTTAAAATATCCAGCCAGCAATAAAAAGCCTAAATAAGACAGAAGTTATTACCAGGGACGGAGGTATTGCTGTTTTAGGCCTGACCACGCTTTTGTTTAGAGTAATAGGGACTTTGGTACTTTGGGTTAGGAAAGAAGTAGAATGCTCTAAGCACTGCTTAATGGGCCACACTAGTAGGAGCATGGAAGACAATGGTGCTGATAATGACTTGAAGTTTCGGGAGCTAGCTCCAGAGGTTTCAGAGAAGAATTTTAGTATGTTGCCTAGAAATCATTCTTGTGATATTTTGGTGAAAGAAGTGGCTGCTTTTTACTCTTGTCCAAAGAGTCTGTCTGAGGCTAAAATGAAGAGTTTTGGATTAATTCTGTTGGTAGAAGAAATCTCAAAACAACCCAGTATAGGCAATGACTAGAGTAAGATTGGACTTTGGATCAACTGGCAAGTTTTGGGAACTTCAAGTTGAAGATCCCTGTGGTGGAGAGAGAAATCTTGAATTTTTGCCTTAAGCAAGAAGGTTAAAAATATTTAGGAGAAAAGGGGACCCAGAAAGTAGCATGGAGCTAAAATCTTTGTTCAAGGAGACAAACAGATTAAAGTAATGGAATAAAGGGAGTGAGACCTCAGAGCAAGATCCCATCCAGGTAAGTTTCGAACGTGTAGAAAGGAATTAAAGAAAAGTTCAGAGCTGGGTATAGTGGTGCACACTCCTTTAACCCCAGCACTGGGAAGGCAGAGGTTGGAGGAGCTCTGAGTTTGAGGCCAGCCTATTCTAAAGATCAAGTTCAAGAACACACAAGCTTAGGCAGTAAAGAAAAACAGAAAGCTGGTGAAGATGTAATTAAACAAGATGGCCATGTTACAGTCTCATTAAGCAACAGAATTTGGCAGCTTCGGCCATGTGGTTCTGGCTTTAGAGTTAAGAATAGAAGAAACAGGCTAAAGAAGTTGCCCTTTGAGGCTGGAGAGATGGCTCAGCGGTTAAGAGCACTGACTGATCTTCCAGAGGTCCCGAGTTCAATTCCCAGCAACCACATGGTGGCTCACAACCACCTTGAATGAGGTCTGGTGCCTTCTGCTGGCATGCTGGCAGAAAAGACTGTATACATAACAAATAAATTAAATAAATAAATGCCTGAGGTGTTTAAAAAAAACAAAGAAGAAGAAGAAGTTGCCTTTGAGCCTAAGGACAGTTGCTGAGGTCAGGCATGTGTCAGGGGTGTCTCTGAATGGAGGCCTAGTAGTGAGGCCATTGTGTGAAGCTGTGAAGTTGCAACCTGGATTGCCTTGGAGACCCCAAGATGTTAAAGGTACCAGAGTCCTGGGATACCTGCTGAGAAGAGCTGCAACAGGGAGTGGAACCAGCCTAAGAGAAAGAAGCGTGTTGCAGTCAACAAAGCTGAACAAAATTGGAGATGTGGAGAACGTTTTGACACCAGACATGGAGATGCAGAGTTTGGAGTTTGCCCAGTTGGGTTTTGGTCTTGCTTTGGTCCATTATTTCCTCATTATGTTTCCTTCCCTGTGTTTTGGAACAGTAATGTATAGCCTGTGCCATTATATGTTGGAAGTATGTGATCTCCTTTTTGATTTTGAATTTTACAGGGGGATTATAATTAAGATATTGCCATTCGTATCAGAAGACACTTTGGACTTTTAAACATTGTTCAGATTGTGATAGACTATGGGGACTTTTGAAGTTGGACTCCATGCAATTTTTGCATTATGATACGACTATAAACCTTTGGGGGCCAGGGTGTAGAATGTGGTGGTTTAAAAAAAAATGACCCCCAAAGGGAGTGGCTCTACTAGGATGTGCCATACTCCCTGCCATTGATGATAACCGACTGAACCCTGAAACTGCAAACAAGCCACCCCAATTAAATGTTTTCTTTGTAAGAAATTAGAAAAAGAATGGCTCCCATAGGCCCATATATTTGAATGCTTAGTCACCAGGGAGTGACCCTCTTTGAAAGGATTTACAAGAATTAGGAGGTGTGGCCTTGTTGGAAGAAGTGTGTCACTAGGGGGTGGGCTTTAAGGTTTCTAAAGCCCATGCCCAGTCCAATCTCTCTCTGACTGTGGATCAAGATGTAGCTCTCAGCTACTGGTCCAGTGCCATGGGCACCACCATGTTCCTGCCATGATGATAAGAGAGTAAACTTCTGAACTGTAAGCAAGCCCCCAATTACATGCTTTCCGTTATAAGAGCTGCCGTAGCCAGGCGTTGGTGGAACATGCCTTTAATCCCAGCACTCAGGAGGTAGAAGCAGGTGGATCTCTGTGGGTTTGAAGCCAGCCTGGTCTACAGAGCGAGTTCCAGGACAGGCTCCAGAGGAATACAGAGAAACTCTGTCTTGAAAAACAAAACAAACAACAACAACAAAAAGAGTTGCCATAGTCATGGTGTCTTCACAGCACTAGAACAGTAACTAAGATAGTTACCTAGTTAACTTTGTCTCAAAAACCAAACCAGCATGATGGCACACACACACTCCATTTTAGTGGGTAGGAGATTGAGGCAGGAGGATCGAAAACTCAGGCATCCTCAGCTACAGAGCAAGTTTGAGATCAACTTGGGCTACATGAGACTGTGCTGGCTAGCCTGGTGTCAACTTGACACACAAATTAGACTTAACTGAGAGAGGGAACCTCTATTGAGGAAATGCCTCATAACATCTGGCTGTAAGGCATTTTCTTAATTAGTGATTGATGGGGGAGGGCCCAGCCCATTGTGGGTGGTAACATCCCTGGGCTGTTGCTCCTGCGTCCTATAAGAAAGCAGCCTGAGCAAGCCATGAGGAGCAAGCCAGTAAGCAGCATCCCTCCCTGTAGCCTCTGCATCAGCTCCTGCCTCCAGGTTCCTGCCATGTTTGAATTCCTGTCCTGACTTTCTTCGGTGATGAAGATGACGAACAGTGAAATGGAAGTGTAAGCCAAATAAACCTTTTCCTCCCCAAACTTGTCTTTGGCCAGTGTGTTTCATCATAGCAATAGTAACCCTAAATAAGATAGACCCTCTCAAAACAATCAGAACAGCAACAAAATTTAAAGAAAAAATCCCCAAAGAACCAAACCACACAGACAACCATGTAAAAATAATCAAACAAATGAAAACAGAGCAGAAGAGCCTAAAGTACTGAGAATAGATAAATATTTTAGTGTTGGAGCCTCGGGCCACAAAGAGAAGATAGGCTGATTGACCCTGGACAGTCAAGGCTGTGAGACCTAGCCAGGCGGTGGTGGCACACGCCTTTAATCCTACACTCGGGAGGCAGAGGCAAATGGGTCTCTGTGAGTTCCAGGCCAGCCTGGTCTACAAAATGAGTGCCAGGATAGGCTCCAAAACTACACAGAGAAACTGTGTCTCAGGGGGGGAAAAAAAACTAATGCTGGGGCTGGAGATATAGCTCAGAAGTTAAGAACACTGGCTGCTCTTCCAGAGGTCCTGAGTTCAATTATCAGCAACCACATGGTGACTCACAACCATCTATGATAGGATTTGATGCATTCTTCTGGTATGCAGGCATACTTGCAGACAGAGCATTCATACATTTAAAAAAATACATGTATAAAAAAGCTAATGCCAATGTTTCCATATCTATGAACTATGGCTTTCCCTTTAAAGTTGGTGGATAGTTGCAACAGTCACTGGTCTCACATTCTTTTGTTTGCTTGTTTGTTTTTTATTTTGTTTTCCTGCTGCAGCATTAGCTTTTTAAGGCAGAATTTGTCAAAACATAGTAAAAGCTTTGAAAGTGTACACCTGCTCTTAAATCAGAGAGAAGTCAAATTTGTCAGGAGGAAAACACTCACTAGGTGTCCATAGAAATGTAGTCGAAACTATAAATCATAGAGTTCTTGATAATGGTGTTGATGATGGTCATGATGATGGTCATGATGATAGTGGTGGTCATGGTAATGATGATGATGATTGTGGTCATGGTAGTGGTGATGATGATAGTGATAATAGTGGTCATGGTGGCAGTGATGGCCATGGTGATTATGGTGATGATGATGATGGTCATGGTGATGGTGGTAGTGATTCCCATTATTACTAATATCATCATCATTATTATCATTATTATTTTCTGTAGTACTTACTAGGGGTTGGGCATAGGGCCTAGCCTATGCTTCGGTTTCTAGCTGCTTGGCTATGTTGAAGGCTGTGGAAACTCTAAGAGATGGATTCTCACTGAAGGAAGCAGGTTACTAGAGGTAGACCTTTGAAGGTTTCGTTAGCTTCTGGTTTTGCCCTGAGCACTCTACTTCTTAGTTGGTCACGATGTGAAAAACTCCTCCCCCCACAAGCTACTATCACCAAGAACCCACATGTTATGCTTGGCTGTCCCTGTCATAATGGAAGATCTGTGGCCCTTTGGATATGCAAGCCAAAATAAACCATTCCTCTCAAGTTGGCTCTAATGTGTATTTTAACCATGAGGACAAGAAAATAACCCTATAAAAGTCTTTTATAGATAACAAAGGGTGGTCCTCCCTGACTCTGGCAGATCAGAGGAACCCATCTCTCTCTGGGGCACCACAGTAGGGTAGGAGTTGGGCCTTGCTAGGATGACTATATACCATTAAATAAGGCACTGTTAATGGTAATGATAGGCCTTCACTGTTAGCTCTCTCTCTCTCTCTCTCTCTCTCTCTCTCTCTCTTTCTCTCTCTTCTCTCTCTCTCTCTCTCTCTCTCTCTCTCTCTCTCTCTCTCTCTCTCTCTCTCTCAGTAAGATGTTTGTGGCCAGGGCAATTTGATTCTCTAATTGACAGTTGTTAGATGCTTCCCTTCTGCCCGGGTTGTCTTGAGCTCAGGCTTACTAGCCAAGCAATCCCTATCTGGCAGCCAGCTGGATAGCCCTCATGCCAGCAGGCTGCTTTGAACACTTCACCAATGTCTTGAGAAAGCTACACTGTGACCACAGCTGCTTGCTGCCAAAGCACTACCCCAGTTCCAAAAGGCACTGTTCCAAATTCTTCTGTTTCAGACAGCTTATGCCAAATTCTTTGCCATGGCAAGTCTTGGTGAATTCTCAGTTGTTTTTACCCAGGCTAGAGGGTCAATGCTTCTTCCTGTAGGCCCAGAAGAAGACTTGTGATTGGTATACACATGGTTTTTCATCTGAATGGACTGTGCTGTGATTGGCCCAAATACAGTCTTTCATTTGCATGAAGGATTATGCCACACCCCAAACACCCCAAACACTTGCCTACCCCCTTTCTGACAGGGTAACAGCAGGCTGTTCAGTGTATTTTTGAGTCAACCAAAGGATCCCCTTCTGTGCTGCCCCCTAGTGTTGTGACATTAGGCCCATTAAAAGGCTCTCTTTCTCTCTTTTTTTTTTTTTTTTGTTTTTTGTTTTTTGTTTTTTGTTTTTTGTTTTTCGAGACAGGGTTTCTCTGTATTGTCTTGGAGGCTGTCCTGGAACTCGGTCTGTAGACCAGGCTGGCCTCGAACTCACAGAGATCCACCTGCCTCTGCCTCCCGAGTGCTGGGATTAAAGGCGTGCGCCACCAACGCCCGGTGCTTCTCTTTCTCTTTTTAAAATTATATTTTATTTTATGTGCATTGGTGTTTTGCCTGTCTATATGTCTGTGTGAGGTTGTTGGATCTTGGAGTTATAGACAGTTGTTAAATGCCATGTGGGTGCTGGGAATTGAACCTGGATCTTCTGGAAGAGCAGTCAGTGCTATAAACTGCTGAGCCATCTCTCTAGCCCCTTCTCTCTCTTTTTATAATTATCTACCTTTTTTTTTTCCGAGACAGTGTTTCTCTGTATTGTTTTGGAGCCTGTCCTGGAACTCGCTCGGTAGACCAGGCTTGGTCTCGAACTCACAGAGATCCACCTGCCTCTGCCTCCCGAGTGCTGGGATTAAAGGCGTGCGCCACCACCGCCCAGCAATTACCTACCTTTTTGTTTGTTTTGTTTTTCTCAAATTGATTTATTTAGTTTTTATGTGAATTGGTATTTTTGCCTACATGTATGTCTGTGTGAGGGTGTCAGATACCCTGGAACTGGAGTTACAGACTGTTATGAGCTGCCATGTTGGGTGCTGGGGATTGAACCTGGGTGCTCTGGAAGAGCAGCCAATGCTCTTAACTGCTGAGCCATCTCCTCAGCCTTGTTTTGCTTTTGGAGACAGGGTCTCACTGTGTAGCTCTGGCTCTCCTGGAACTACCTATGTAGACCACGCTGACCTAAAACTCATAGAGATTCGTCTGCTTCTGCCTCCTGAATGCTGGGATTAAAGGCATGTGCTACCATACCATGCTTATTACTTTTCAACTGTAAACAAAGTAAATACATATTTAAATATATGTGTGTGTGTGTGTTTATACCATTTATGTTCAGATGTCCTCAGAGGCCAGAGGAAGGCATCAGATACCCTGGAACTGAAGCTAAAGGTGGTTGCAAGTGCACCTGTCTGGCTTCTGGGAACTGAACTTGGTCTTCTGAAAGAACAGCAAGGGCTCTTATCCACTGAGCCATCTCCATGTCTTCCACCTTAACAATTTTATTTAAGTGTATATGGATGTGTGTGTTTACATGTATTGTTTTATGTGTGTGTGTCTATGGGGGTGTATGCCATGTGAGTGCAGGTGCTTGCGGAGCTCAGAGGAGGGTGTCGGAGCCCCTGAAGTTGGCGTTGATAGACAGTTGTGAGCCCCCTGATGTGGCTGCTGGGAACTGAACTCGAGGCCTCTGGAAGGGTGGTGAGCACTCTCAACACAGCTGAGCCATCTCTCCAGCCCTTTACTTTTGTTTGAAGGTGCATTTGTTTTCATCTTATATGTATGGGTGTTTTGCCCGCATGTATATCTGAGCACCATATGCATGCCTGGTGCCAGTGGAGGTCAGAAGAGGGTGTCAGATCCCTTGAAAGTGAGTTATAGATGGTTGTGAGCTGATACTTTGGTATTTATCATCAGTAGAGCAAGCTGAGTTGGGGGTAAACTGTGGAGACACCCACAGGATAGCAACACCTATGGAGGTGGGTTACAGAAGACCCTGTCTCAAACAGTGACAATGACAACAAGAAGGGCAAGACATGATATTTTCCACCTGTAATCCCAGACCTGGGGAGGCAGAGTGAGTAAGATTTAAATAAGTTCAAGGCTAGCCTGGTCCACACAGCAAGCTCCATCTTAGCCTGGTTACATGACAAGACCCTTTCTCAAAAACAGTTGGGGGCTGTGGAGAGATGCTCGGCATTGGCTGCTCTTGCAAAGGATCCAGGTTCAGTTTCCATCACCCACATGGTGACTCAGAACTGCCTATAACTCCAGTTCCAGGGCACCCAATGCCCTCTTCTGGATTCCCCCAAACTCAGCCTAATGTTTGGCTGTGGGTCTCTGCATCTGCCTCCATCAGTTGCTAGATCATGCCTCTTTGATGACAATTGGGCTAGGCACTAATCTATTAGTATAGTAGAATATTGTTAGGCATTTTAAATTTTGTTTTGGTTTTGATTTTGTTTTTCAAGACAGGGTTTCTCTGTGTATCCTTGGCTGTCCTGGAACTCATTCTGTAGACCAGGCTGGTCTCGAACTCATAGAGATCTGATAGGAGATGTTATTCTGTATATATGTCTCTCCTATTGATTGATGAATAAAATACTGTTTGGTCATTAGCGGTAGGAAGATAGGCAGACTAGGAGACGAGGAGAATTCTGGGAAAGGTAAGCAGAGAGATAACTCAAGGATACACCATGTAGTGGAGGAAGGAGTAACAGGTCCAGACCCTTGTCCAGTAAGATAAGACCACATGGAAATATTAGATTAATAGAAATGTGTTAATAATTAAGATAGAGCTAGCCAATAAGAAGGCCTAGCCTTGGGCCAACAGTTTTATAATTAATATGTCTCTGTGTGCTTATTTGGGACTGAAGGGTGGCAGGACCTAGCAGAACAAGAAACCTCCAGTTACAAAGATCTGCCTGCCTCTGTCTTCCGAGTGCTGGAATTAAAGGTGTGTGTTTCCACTACCTGGCTCATTAGGCATCTTTACATTAACTTTTTTTTTCTCAAGTTGTGTTTCGTTCAAAACACAAGTGACAGCTCATGCTGGAGAGGATGTAGAGCAAGGGGAACACTCCTTCACTGCGGGTGGGAGTGCAAACTTGTACAGCCTCTTTGGCGGTTTCTCAGAAAACCAGGCCCATCTACCTGAAAAGCCAGCTATACCACTCTTGGGCATATATCCAAAGGATGTTCAATCATACAACAGGGACACATGCTCAACTATGTTCATAACAGTTTTATTCATAATAGCCAGAACCTGGAAACCACTTAGATGTCCCTCAACCGAAGAATGGATAAAGAGATAAAACCATGTGCTTGCTTGGACAGCACACTTGCTAGAATCGGAATGATACAAAGATGATTAACATGGCCTCTGGACAAGGGTGACATGCAAATTTGTGAAGTGTTACATATTTTTGATTTGTTATTGAGGATGCTTTTTTCAAAACTGATGATGCTGAACTATCTTAAGTGACATGTTAAGCCTACTTTATTGGTTGATGTAATGGAACTTAAGGAGACCATGTAAGAAAAAGATACATTACTGCTTTTCCTACTTTGATCATTTCCAGTGAGTAAATAGATACTTTGAATAAAAAAAACAACAATGAACCAGATGGTATAAAGGAATAACAAACAAAGTGGGAATGGGTATATAAGTCTAATGGCTCATGGGACTTAAAAATACACTGCCTCTGCAGTCAACGAAATCGACCAGGTTTTTATACTCATGGGGCCCTGTGTACAACAGTTCCAAGCAACAGTCTCCTTGGGAGTATGCAACCTGTACCTTGTTTGGGTTGCCCTGAGGGGTCTTTGAAACTGTTTTCTGGTGGATATGCATGTCTCTGAGCTCATGCTGTCCCTACACTGCACTCCAGACCTGACACAGTGGCCAGTTTCAGACAAGCCAGGTCATCATGTCCATCTGCTTTAAGCTGCAGCATAAGCAACATGCATTTGAGGCCCTAGGAAAGGCCAGGTTCAAGCTCCCTGGCCACCAGAAGATCCACATCTTAAAAGAAGAAGGGCTTCACCCAGTTCAGTTCACATGGATTTGAAGATGTGGTAGCTGAGAAGCAGCTCATCCCTCATGTCTGTGGGGTCAAATACATCCCCATTCATGATTTCCTGGAACAGTGGTGACCCTGCACTCCTGAAGGCTTCCACTGGGCTAAGTTCTACATTCTGCCAATCATGTTTGCTGGTAACTCTCACATCCAAAGCAAACAAACCAACCATAAAGCCAGATGTAGTTGCTCATGCCTGCAATCCTAGCATTTGGTAAGTGGAGGCGGAAGGATCAGTATTTCAAAGCTAGCCTCAGCCATAAAGGGAGTTTGAGGCTATCCTGGAGTACATAAGACCCTGCCTTTAAAAAGTGTTTGAGTGCACACACACACACACACGCACACACACACACACACACACACACACACTACAATAGTCACACAGCATTTGGGAAACTAAAGCAGAAAGGTTGAGATATCAAGGACACTCTGGGTTACAGAAAAAGATCCTCATTTAAAAACTAAATAAGTAAAATAACAGCAAAACAAAACCACACACATTACAAAGGCTAAATAAATGAGCAGATATATCATTACCATGTTTGTAAAGTAGAAGATTTAATATTGGTTTTTTGTTTTGTTTTGTTTTGTTTTTGTTTTTCAAGACAGGGTTTCTCTGTGGCTTTGGAGACTGTTCTGGAACTAGCTCTTATAGACCAGGCTGGTCTGGAACTCACAGAGATCCTCCTGTCTCTGCCTCCTGAGTACTGGGATTAAAGGCCTGTGCCACCCCGCCCGGCACACTGAATGTTTTCAAAAGTCTGGCACACTAAAGTTAGAATCAGAATTACCTAGAACCTTGACTCTGAGTATCCAGGGGTTTAGTTGGGAATCTGCCACTGCAATAAGCTTGTCAGGGTCTGCCACAAGCACTTTGGGAACTCAGCTCTGGTTGCTGTTATCATTAGATCCCTGAGCCCTGGGGAGAAGTTGCTTCTGTCTTTGGGTTCTCATGTTTGGTTCAGATGCTCCCTGTCAGAGTATGAATACCATGACTTACTGAAATGACTGGCATGTCACACAGCACGGTGCTTGTCCCTACACTGCTCTGCCATTTGTTTACTGGATGGTATTTCTACCCGCTGGGGCCCTAACATGGCAATAGAAGCTGCAGAAGGGAGGAAAGCAGTTGTAACCCAGCCTGGGCTACATGGTGTAAGACCCTGGAGGAGCGGGAGCGTCTGCAATAGCAAACATCGTATAATGAAGGGCCCATTCACCACTTAAGACCTTCACTGGAGCTCAAGATCCTGGGCTCTAGGCTTTCCTCTGACCCAACCGTATTTTCACAATTATTTATTTGTTCTCTCTCCCCCTCTCCCTTCCTGCATCCCTTCCTCCCTTTCTTCCTCCCTCCCCCCTCTCTCTTTCTCGTGTGCGTGTGTGTGTGTGTGTGTGTGTGTGTGTGTGTGTGTGTGTGTAGACACCCATGTACCACACAGCTAGCATATGGAGGTCAAATGACAATTTTCAGGAGTTGGTTTTCTCCTTCCACCATGTGGGTTCCAAAGTTTAACTCGGGCGCTGTTCACTTAGTTCTCCACCACCACCACCTCCACACCTTGCTTCTTCGGGTCTGTGGCAATCTGACTTATTTTATGATTTGCCAACGGCCCATTTATTTGGGCAATTCTTTCGCTAACATCCACTTCCCTCACAAAGTTCTTTAGAGCGGGGCATCCTGGGCACCGAAGTGCCTGGAGGGCACTCGTTGTATGAATGACTCTGCAGGAAGGCAGAGCACAACCGCAGGGGATCCATAAAAAAGAGGGCATCACTTCCCAGGACGATTCACAGAACTTAGGGCAAGCTTCAGCTGTGGCAGAAGGGGTACCACAGAGCCCCAGCGGGCACCCAGCTGCCGACCCCGTGCTTTTGGGCCTCAGTTTCCCCAGCATCTGTCTACACAGCAGACCCTGCCTGCACCGGCCTGTGCAGTCCTGAGTACACTAGGCCTCCGTGCCCCTCGAGGGCGCTCCAAACAGTCCTCCTGAGCAGTAGCGCTCGGCCGAAGCCTCTCTAGCGGCGTGTCGGCGGCGCGGGGCGTGTCGGGAAGGCGGCGGGCTAAGTGCGACCCTCGGTGGCGGCGGCGGCGGGAGTCATGGTGGGTGGCGAGGCCACCATCTCAGTAGAGGAGCTAGTTTCCGGGGTGCGGCAGGCGGCCGACTTCGCCGAGCAGTTCCGCTCCTACTCGGAGAGCGAGAAGCAATGGAAAGCGCGCATGGAGTTCATCCTGCGCCACTTGCCCGACTACCGAGACCCACCCGACGGCGGCGGCCGCCTGGACCAGCTGCTGTCCCTATCCATGGTCTGGGCCAACCACCTCTTCCTGGGTTGCAGGTGCGGATCCCCGCCGGCCGGCTGACCCCATCTGCCCACCCTTAGTCTGGCCCTACGCTGCCCCACGCTGAACCCGGCCCAGCCTCCTACTGCCTTGGCTGATCCCCTCTTAGCATTCCCTCGGGGAAGATGTATCTCTTTCTGAGCCTCGCTTTCCCCTGGTAAATGGATGGCTGTGATGACTGCAGCAGTTAAATGATGCAGAGTGCAACGCAGGTGGGCTCGAAGGTGGCTGTATTGCCATGGTCATTTTTTATTACTGTTTATTAGCCCAGAAGATTGCCTTTGCAGAGTGCTTGAAGTCCATTAGTTCCTGTCATCCACGTGGCAAAAGTGCAGACAGAAACTGAAACTTCCCCCTCCTCCTCTAATTGAAGACACCCAGCAAGAGGATGTGATATATTGCACCTTTGGTCGGCACGATGTAATCTTCACCTCTTCATTTGCCTCCTTGCTTTCCTTCTAAAGAAAGTAATGGTGCTTTTTTCTTGCTGTCCCAAAACCTCCCTGAACCTTTGCAATCACACCAGGGGGGCAAGAGCCTGGCCTTGAGATTCCTGGCAAGGCATTCCTTTTACTCCACATGGAAAGTACACCAGGTTCTTACACTCCCTTATGGTTTTTTGTTTTGTTAGGTTTAGGCTTTGTTTGTTTGTCTTTTTTTTTTTTTTTTTTTTTTTTTGGCAATCGTCCTTTATAACTGAGGCTGGCCTCCAGTTTATTATGTATCCAGGTAGTCCTGGAATTCCATATACTGAGCATGCATCTCCAAGCTCTAGAGTTTCTTGAAATTGTGTTAAAATTTTTGTAGCTTCTAGCTGGTCACATGGCCCCTTCAGGACAAGCCCCTTAGTTTGCTTTTTGGGTTCCGTGTTAGGCATGAAACCCCAGCCTTGGACATGTCAAAAATAAGTACTCTACCACTGAGCTACATCTCCAGCCCTGAAAGTACTTGGCTTCAGAGCTTGGCATATTTGTTAGAACAAGATGTGGGGAAGCTGTGCCAGACACACCCATCACACACAGGCTCACCCTCCCTTCTGCCTTCACCCTCTAAAATCCTAGTTTATAGGAGCCAAGGTCATACAAATAGCTGAGAACCAACATTAGACCAACATTCTGTGTGTTTTACAAATCAAATTTTTGGCCCTCAAATCTCATCCATGAATATGTACTACCTGATGTATGGTGCTCCTGTTTTTGCAATTTTATTTATTTATTTACGGCTATTTTAAATTTTATACGCGCGTGTGTTTTGTCTACATGTCTGTCTGCACTCTGAGTGCCCCATGGTGGTGGGGGCCGGAAGAGGGCTTTGAGTTCCCTGGAACTGGAGATGTAGATGGTTGTGAGTCACCATATGGATGCTGGGAACTGAAACTAGATCCTCTGGAAGAGCAGCCAGTGCTCTTAACTGCTCCTGTTTTTGTCATTTTTTTAACAAATATTTTTTTATTTATTTTTATTTTATGTGTATGGATAGGTAACAAATATGTACCCAGTATCTTCAGATGCCAGAAGAGGGCATCAGATTTCTGAGAACTGAAATTATAGCCATGTAGGAACTGAACCCAGGTCCTCTGCAAAGAGCCTCAAGTGCTCGTAGCTACTGAGCCGTTTCTCCAGTCCCTGTTTTTGTAATTCTTCAGACATCTGTTATATTGGCATTCTTCAAGCCTAGAGCTGTATCCACAGGTGGGGAGAGCCACTTGTTAACCATGTGCTGAACACTGTAGTTTTCCTTGCAGTATGAAGTCAGCGACTTGCAAAACCAGATAGTGGTGTGTATCTGTAGTCCCAGCTACCGAGAAGGCCGAAAGGAACATTGCTTAACCCTCAGATGGCATAGTATGACCTTACCAATGGAAAACAGTTCTGTAGTCTAGGAGTTGCGTTTGCAGTCTAAGAACCTACACTTTCTTGTTAGCTCATAGTGACAGTGACTCTTCCCAGGTTTTTACCTTACTGCTTTTTGTTGTGCAGTTACAATAAAGACCTTCTGGACAAGGTGATGGAAATGGCTAATGGGATTGAAGTGGAAGACCTGCCACACTTTACAACCAGAGGTGAATTAATGAAAAAGGTAATGGCTCGGCACGGCAGTCCCAGCCTTGCCACTGTTATCACACTGCCTTTGAACTTCCTTGTTTCCGGCTCCACATCTTAAGTCCTTTACTTCCTCACAGTTGGTGTAAACCTTCTCAGAACTAGATTACAACTCAGCATGATAAACTGTGCATTGTTGGTGGAGTAACACACGGGTATTTCAGTCTCCTTGGTTTGTCCAGGATACTTCTCTTGATGCCAGGGAGTGAAGCCAGGTCCTTTATGCTAGATAAGCTGGGGATCAGTAAGGAGGATCCTCCAAAGCTACAAACATTTGCGGCTGTACTGCTCCTGAAGGACTCTGAGTGAACACGGCAAAGAGATTTTACACATCCGTGTTTACGGCTGCACTGCGGGCATGCTAGGTGAATGGATATGGAAATGCAGTCCATACACGTACACAACGAAATTCTGTTGTATATGAAGAAAAATGAAGTTGGATGTTCATGGATAGAAATGGAGATCACGTTGTGCAAGATAAGCTAGAATTCAGAAAAACAAGTATCGTGTTTTCTCTCGTCGGTAAAATGTATTGTTTTGTGTTAATGGGAATTGAACCTAGAGCTTGGTGTGTGCTAGGCCAGTGCTCTGCCCCTGCGCTCTACGTAGTGCTTTTCTTCTTCTCTTTCTTCGCACAGGGTCTTGCCCAGGCTGATCTTGCCCTTCAGCCAGGCAGGCCTTGGGCTTCCAATCCCCCTGCCTCTGCCTCCCTGGTGGTTTAGATGACAGATCTCTGCCCCCAGGAACAGCTGTTTATTTATTTTTTTATTTACTCTTTTACTTATTTAGGGGTTTTTGGTTTGGTTTGGTTTGGTTTTTATTTTTGTTTTTTGAGACTACAGCCCTGGCTGGCCTGGAGCTTAATATGTATACCAGAATGTTCTTAAAATCGATATGGTCTTCCTACCTCTGCCGCCCTATTTCTGGGATTATAGGAATAAGCCCCCAGATTTGGCTTATTTTGCTTATTAAAAAAGCTTGCTTAGAGTGCTAAAGTTAGAAGTACTTCATTTTAGATTAATTCATACCGAGTATCCCTGCTTCAGCAGGTTAGGGCTGGACCCAACTTGTGTGGACTCTCTGACTTGCTGATAAGGAATGTGGTGGGGTAATGTCCAGACACCACAGCTGTGTTCTGGTCCCCGGGCTTAGTCTTAGTCTTATTGCTGTGGCCTAGTAAACAGTGAGCTTTGCCCTAGAGTCTTACTTCTAGATCCTGGATCCCTGGGGCTGGGGAGAGGCAGAAAGAACTTTGGAGAATGGGGTCTCAGCTAAGTACCCCAGAATATTTGTTTTTCTTACGTCTGCCCTGGTCTCGTCAGGCAGTAGAATTGCTCCCTTGTTTCCTAAAGTCCCTTCAATGTCTGTCTAGGCTTTTCATATAAAATTTCAAATTATTTATTTGGGGAAAGTATAAGATTTACTGCTGAGAATTATTCGGGAGATAGTGTAACCATGTAAGAACCGAGAGTTCAGGGCCTGCTGGGATGCCACAGACATGGGTGGTGACCTACTTTTCAACTGCCAAGTCTTCAGATTTACTTGCATCAAGCTTGGTAAAGCACGGCTTCTGTGGGGTATGGATTTTCTGGCAGCTAGTGAACTTGAACTTGAGCTTATGCAGGGCTTCCCTCATGTGCTCCTTAGTCTTAGCTTAGCACAGAGGGACATGATCTAACCAGTGTGAACCCAGGCCACTGTGTCCTGGGGCTTCCCAGAGGCATCTCAAATTCTGTCTGCAGCCTGTAAACCCCACACAGAACTACAAGTCAACATCTTGTCGATACTTACAATGTGGAAAGGGTGGACTAATGCTCACATGGGAAAGCCATTGTTTGTACAAATGACACCGTACTCTAGGACTTTGAAGGAGACCATGTGTGGAGACCAAGTGAGAATATTCTTCCTCGTTTGTCTTCTGTCCTTAGTCACAGGTATCAGTCTTGGGCCTGTGAGATGACTTAGCGGATAAAGGTGTTTGCCAGCAAGCCTGATGACCTGAGTTCAATCCCTGGAGCTCACATGGTGGAGAGAGAGAGCTGACTTCTGGAATTGGCTTTAACCTCCACACATATGCTGTGACCTGCCCACACATCAGCACACACATGTGGATAAATAGCAGTGTAAACTTACAACACGCATTCTTCTAGGAGCCTGGGGTTGTGGCTCAGTGGTAGAGTGCTTGTCTAGGTTGGGTAGTATCATGTGACCCCAACCAAACAAAAACTTGTGTAGATAAGCCCCTCCTGAGAAAAGTCATCTATAAACTGTGACTGGCTTTCATGCTGTTGCAGGCCATCTCTTGAGAGTCCTCTGCAGAGAGCCCTGGGGTCTTCCAAGTAGTTTGTCCTTCCTTTCATGTCAGATGAAGTTGGAGTAGTAGGCCAGAAATGTAAAAGCCCTGTCATTGTGCCAGCCAGAATTGATCCTTTGCTCTAAACTTAGAGTTTAGTTGGGTTTTAGAGTTAGCTGGCATGAGGAAATGAACCACTCAGCATTGTTGACACCTCTAGGCCAGACAACGTTGATGACTTAGATGTAAACTCTCTGGAGTAGTTTTAAAAATACATTTTGCCCTCCTGACACTTTTGGGCAGGTGTATCTCTGTCCAACTCTCTTTCTTTTTAGTCTGAGGAGTGAGTGTGACAGGTGGTATTTGCTCAACAGTTGGAGTGTGGGTTCTTGAGAGAGAACACTCAGCACAAGCATGTTGAGCAAATGCCTTGGCTGTCTTAATACCCACCCTGGAACTCACCTGCAGCCTGCAGCCCCTGCCCCTGAGTTATAAGGCAAGGTGGCACATGCTTTTAATCCCAGCACTCTGAAGGCAGAGGTGGGTGGATTTCTGTGAGTTTGAAGTGAGGTTGGTCTACGTAACTAGTTCCAGGTCAACCAGGGCTACGTAGAGAGACCCTGTCTCAAAAAAAAAAAAAAAAAAAAAAAGCAAAACAAAACAAAGCAAGAATGAGTGACAAAAAAGTTGTCATTGTTGGTTCACAGAAGAAGTTGTAAATGTCATAATTTGATTCTTCTGAAAACATGTGTATCCCATGAGGAAAAACAGCAGTGTCAACGTGACCTCAGGTAACGATGTGAAAAAGCAGGAAAGCAGCTGTGCCTACATGTCAGGAGTTCTTCTCCGCTTGTGCAGTCTCTGCCAGCTGTTTTCATGGAAGCCATAACCAGACATGGGGGTCCACACCTTTATCCCAGCACTCTGGAGGTAGAGGCAGGAAGGTCAGGGGCTCAGGGTCATTATTAGCTGCAATGCCAGCTGGAGAGAAACCTGGGCTATGCAGATCCTGTTGAAGGAGAAGGAAGAAAAAGTATGACCCTGTTGTAGTCCCAACTCCAGGATGGGTAAATCACCTGACAGTACCGTGTGGAAAAGACAGTAGTCTGCGTCTATCTAGTTGAAAGTCTGAGCAAGGGGCTGGAGAGACAGTTCAGTGGTTAAAAGCACTGGTTGCTCTTTCAGAGGATCCTGGTTCAATTCCCAGCACCCACATGGTGGCTCACAATCTTCTGTAACCCTAATCCCAGGGGATCTAATTCACTTTCCTGGTACCTTCTCTGGTAGGGCATACACATAGTGCACAGACATGTAATACCTGTATACATGAAATAATTTTTAAAAAGAAAAAGAAACTGAGTGAAATGGCTTGGGATGCCTTCCTCTGGACTGCAAGTTGTTTCTTTGGTCATACTACCTTCTCCCAAGAGGAGAAAAACTGGTCTTTGCTGAGCATTTTTGGCTTAGTTAGAAAATAGGTCATACCTTGAAATCTCTGATTACTAAAAAGACTTTGTTGATTCACTCACACTGCTCAGTGTTAAGGGAATCCATTCAAACACAAGGTGACAGTCAGTGATTTCTTCACACCCTCCTTAAAAGTTTTCTAAAGCTAAGTTTAAATTTACCACAAGTGCTAGAGGGCACCAGGAAGGAATCTGTAGGCTCCAGGTCACCACTGTTTGCAAACTCACTTTTACAGATACTCATCTTGTGAACTCCAGGAATATGTGACCTTCACATCTCCTAAGTGCCCTGACTCAGTGTGGAACACTGCAAATTACCACCTGTGTTGAATCTAGAACAGTGAGTGTGAGAGCAGAGGCTGGTGGCAGGAGTAGCATTTTAAGTATTTCTGTTATCACTTAAATTATGAACACTTATAGACACCAAGCCACAAGTCAGGGAAGTAAGCTTCTGCTTTCCAAATGGATCGTGCACTCAGCGTTTAGCTGCATTTTCTTATGTAGTCAAATATTAATAATTTCTGAGTAGACTTGCCATCTTGGTCGAACATAAATATTCCATTACTGCTTTATTTGAATGTGTGAAAATAAACTTGATTCATGGGTCTCAATGGCTATATAACTTTTTCTTCTCTTTTTTTCCCCAGCATCAACTCTAACGCAGATCTACCACATTTCCACCCCTGGGGACAGGCTTAAAAAGGAGGCCAGGGTGGAGTTGACTCAACCATGTCAGCTCTTGAGATTCCTGGTGTTTGCAGCATAGAAGCAGCTGGAATGGAAAGGGACGTGTCTACAAGGGCTTCAAAGAAGTCTTGGTTCTTCTAGAAGCCATTGCTGTAAAAGTACATGTACATACTTACATATTTATAAACAGCAAACTTTCTGAAATTTCATCAGCGTCATCCAAGCCAAACTTTTCTTGAAATGCCTTTTATGTTGTTATAATAATGACAGTGATGGATTTTATAATCTGATTTTTTTTTTAGCAGAGTAATTCTGGTTTTTCGATGTAATTCTGGCTTTTGCCCTACCCCCACCCAGTTTTGTCCTTCTGAGGCAAGCCAGATTCTCCTTCTATCTGAACCCACTCTATGCTTGGTCCTCACTGCTGATGGCCACCAAAGGACCGCGCTAACGACGGCCTCGCTGGAGCGCCCCGGCTGCTGGACTCTCAGATTTCTGTGGAGGAAATGGGAATCATGTTGCAGGCCTCAATTTAAAATTCACTGAGGGCCAGAGATGTAGCTTAGCGGGAGAGTGCTTGCTTAGCATGCTTGAGGTCCTGGGCTTGGTCCCCAGTATTGCAGAGGAAAAAATAGCTAGGCAGATTAAAAATTAAATTCCTGGAAGTATATACAGCTTTGTCCAGCTGGCTAGCGGATTTTCTAGACTCTCCTAGGCTGCTCACGTGCCTGCGTTCTCTTTGTTTCTAGAAGGCTTTCAGACTTGAAGAACTGCCTTGCACATTGCTTCTAGGTTGTAGTGCAATCGTGCTTTGCTCTGAGGCGGTGGTATTGGTATTCTACCTGACAGCTGATATGTCTGTTCTGAACCCCCTTCCAGTTCCTTCTGTTTAGTCTCACCATTAGGTAAATGCCTGCACCATGGACAGCAGTGGAACAGAGTGCCACAGCTGGACTCATCAATGGCAGGCCCATTATGGCCAGTAAGAGTAGGGGCTGCCTTGGTCTTACATACTGAATTCAGGAAATTGAACCCCCAGAAGCTGGGGCCGGTGGTGTCTGGAGTCAGAGCAGTGGGATGACATTCTTGGTGGCTTGAGATGAAGGACACATCTTTGTGTTTCCTAGCTGTAGTCCCCAGTGACCAGGATAGAGTGGTAGTCAAGACAAACGTCCCCAGGCAATGGAGGTCAGGCTGCCAGTCACAGAGGCCTTGGCAACACAGTGACCGTGAGCTGAGCTCTGTACTGAGACTTAGCTGTCTCCTAAACGCAGCCTCGCCTTCTTCCATTCTAATCTTTTGTCAAATTTCTGAGGCTTAGAAACAAAAATGGAGGTGATTCACTTTAAAATGTACTTTCTGTATACAACCCCCAATAAAACAGCTTTTCCATTGAATGAAGTCTGAGTTGTGTGGTTTCTTCCCGCACCCCTTCAGTTTACTTACTTCCATGTAGGTAGCTGGCCAGCCAGAATCTCGGGAAGCAGAGCTGACTTGAGGGCCTTAAGTTTTGGGGCCAGCACAGCACAATTGTCGCCTTCAGTTCTCCGATGCTCCCTCCAGCCTTCTCTTTCACTTTTCTTTGTTTTTGGTGGTGATGGTGAAATCCAGAGTGTCATCCATGCTAGGCAAGGGCTGCATCATTGAGCTAAATCTCCAGGCCTCCCAGTTTAAATTCTGATTATACTGAGTTTTCTCTATTTCCTCAGCTAAGCTGTCTGCCTTTCTTTTCATCATATTTTTACCACCCGTTGGCTGACTCACCTATAAAATTACCCAATACTTTATTCTTTTATGTATTTCTTCCCAAGCTTGAAATGAGAATGAGGTACAGAGCATGCCCAGCAGAGGACTTCCCATGAAAGTGTGTATCAGGCCATAGGAAGTGAGCATTAAAGCTTCAGACAGGAGGTACTCAGGTTGGTCGCGCTATAGCCAGGAAATTGCTCTCCAGGATTCCTGAGAAACCTGTGGCACAGTGCAGGCTCGGGATGTGGCTCAGTAGTGAAAGCCCTGGTTTTGATCCCTAACACCACATAAACCGGATGTGGTGGTGCAGCCCCGTAATCTCAGCACTGGTGAGGTGGAAGCTGAAGGGTCAAAAGTTCAGGACCAATTTCAGCTGATACTGAGTTCAAGTCTAGCCTGGGCTACATGTGACCTTAATAAAAAGGTCCACCTATTGATGGTGTTAAAGGTAAGGATTCTCTGGGCTGGAGAGATGGCTCAGAGGTTAAGAGCACTGACTGCTCTTCCAGAGGGCCTGAGTTCAATTCCCAGCCCAGCATCCACATAGTGGCTCACAACTATCCATAATGAGATCCTGGTGCCCTCTTCTGGCCTGCAGGCATACATGCAGGCAGAGCGCTGTGTATATAATAAATCTTTGAAAAAGGTAAGGATTTTCTCTGAGCTTTTCTAGGATTGATGGGGACTACTGGCTGAGCACTGGCAGAAATAACTGCCTCTTGGTGAATTCTTTGCCATGTGTAGTAAAATGTTGCCCTGTGCTGCCCACTTGAGCTCTAAGGTTCTGGGCACCAATCATGGTGGCACTGGTTATGGTGGCAAGGAGATGAGGCTGTTGTCTGCGGCCTGTGTGCTTCATGATACCCCATCGTGGCTCTTGTTTGTAACACGTTTAGTGATGCCAGTCAGTTTAGGAGAGTACACAGATCTTCAGAAACAATAATTTCAGAACTTAGAAACCAGACTTAAGAAAAACAAATACTGAGTACACAATGAGAAAGGAAATCTCTTCCTTGTGTATATATGTGTGCACTTGTGTGAAATGAACTTCACACACTTGGGCCAGGTGGACGAAGGCTGGCTGCCAGGAGCAGAGCAGTCTGGCATGTGTTTGTCAGTGACGGAGGGGGACCTGGATATCCACACTGAGAGCCGCCTGAGGAGAGTAAAATCACCCACTGCGTCACCTGAACAGATTCAGGGTCCCACAAAATCAAAGACTAGAAACTAATGAGTCTGTTGCTCATTTAGATTTGTACTTCGTCCTAGAAGTGAGCATGTGAGCCAGAGAGCTCTGTCAGACAGCGATGCCTCTGGAATACAACCCAGCAGCTCTTCGCTTTCCCAGCCTTCACAGGCTATGGCTTAAAAAAACCTTCACTGTGGCCTTCCAACCTCATTTGCCTGGGGGGATGTCACTGCTAGTGGTTTAGAACCCATCTCAGTCCTTCTCTGCTTTTTTTTTTTTAAGATTTTATTTCTTTATTGCATATACAGTGTTCTACCTACATACTGGAATAGGGTATCAGATTGAATTGTAGATGGTTGTGAGCCACCATGTGGTTGCTGGGAATTGAACTCAGGACCTCTGGAAGAGAAGTCAGTACTCTTAACCTCTGAGCCATCTCTCCAGCCCATGTCCTTCTCTGCTTTAACATTATTATTTGTTTTGGCTTTTGGAGACAAGGTTTCTCTGTGTAGCCCTGGCTGTCCTGAAACTATGTAGTCCAGGCTGGCCTCGAACTCAGAGAACTGCTTGCCTCTGCCTCCTGACTGCTGGGAGTAAATGTGTGTGCCACCACTGCCTGGCTTAAAATTTATGTGTATAGGTATTTTGTCTGCATGCATGTGTGTGTACCACTTGTATGCCTGGTGCTCTTGGAGGTCAAAAGAAGGTGTTGGATCCTTGGATCCAATCTCCTGGAACTGGAGTTACAGACAGGTGTGCAACACTATGTGGGTGCTGGGAATTGAACCCAGGTCCTCTGGAAGGGCAGTCAGTCTCTTAACCACTGAGCCAGCCCTACTTCCCTTGGTTTAATAAATGAGCAATTAGAGGTCATCCTTGAGCTCTATGGGGATGGTGACTAACAGCTTCGCTGTTAAAATTGGCATCAAGATCTATTTCTCTTGGGCTGTGTTCTCTTTTCACTTTGACATTTTTGTTTGAGTCTTGGTATAGCCCTGGCTGGCCCGGTACTCTACCTGCCTCAGCCTCCCATGTGGTTAGAGTGACACAGTGAATGTGACTGTAGACACTTCCCATTGCCATTGCCCTTGGTGGAGACATTTGACAAAAAGGACTCCCTTTATTGGAAGATTCTGTGGGAAACCAGTGTCTGCACACGCCTGGCATGAGTGTGTCACTGCTTCTGTCCTGTCCTGGGTTTCCACTGAGGCCAAGCTGGAACATGTTGGAACCAAAGTTTTTGACAAACTTGGGTGCACACAAAAGAAAAGCAAGTTTCCACAGTGCCATGCTCTCCCACCCCAGGGCTGCAAGAGGAAGGACTTTTCTACGGAGAAGAAGTAGCATGCATGTGGCCTCAGACACCCAAGAGTTGAGACCGACAAATGATGGGAGGTGCTGAGCAACAGGCCAACAACCAAATACAAACCCGAGAAAGTGGCAGATCATGGCTAAAGCTCTGGTGGCCACTTGCAGCCTCCAGCTCCAAATGCTAGGTATCTTGGGACTTGACAGCTCTGGGTCTGGGATCTAGAACTCCTGTGGAGTGTCAGCGTGCCCCTGCCCTGCCCTGCGTGCAAAACACCAGACTCCCCTTCACTCTGGTTAGAGCCCTGGGCTGACCCTACTTCTTAAACCATTCCTTTTCAGCATCTCAGGTGCTGAGTCAGTGATCTGTGTTTCCCTCTAGGTTTTTGTATTTATCTATCTTTATAACTTGTTAAATTTTATTGTTGTATTGAGATAGCACAATCCAGTTCTCCTTGGTTGTGTGACAAATGCTTTGCAAGTCATACCAGGAGCTATCATTTCCACCATCTAGATGGACCTTGATTTGAGTCAGGGCCTCACTATGTAAACCAGGTCAGCCACCAAGAGTCCCAGGCTGGCCTGGAACTTGCTATATAGACCAGGCAGGCCTCACAGAGATCTGTCCGCCTCTGCCTCCTATGTGCTGGGATTAAAGGTGTGCACCTTGGACCCCAAAGGTCCTCTGCTACCTTCCAGGCCTGTGCCTGCAGAGGTTAGCTGTAAAGCAAGTGATCCTCATTTTCCTTTGGTATTGTATGTTGCTGCTCTTATCACCAGATCTTTGATGCTGATTGTGGCCACTTCTCAAGCTGCTCCATGCTGAAGATCCAGTTTCTCAAAGAAATTATGTGGGGCTGGGGGGTGAGTGCCTGCCTAAAGTACATGAAGCTCTGAGTTTATCCCAGCAATGTGTAAGCCAGGAGGGGATGCACATCTATAATACTAGCACTTAGGAGAGGGAGGAAAGAGGACCAGACATTTAGTCATCCTTGACTGTACTCCAAGTTCAGGCCAGTCTGGGCTATCTAAGATTGTCTCAAAAAAAAAAAAAAAAAAACCAAAAAACAACAACAACAAATGGGTCTGGAGAGATAGCTCAGTGGTTAAGAGCACTGGTTGCTCTTTCAGAGGACCTGGTTCGATTCCAAACACTAACATGGTGGCTCACAACTGTCTGTAACTCCAGTTTAAGAGGATAATCTGATGATGCCCTCTTTTGCAACGATCATGGACACAAGTGTCACAAAGACATCCATGCAGGCAAAATACCTATACATGTAAACACAACAATGTAACTCATCATGATGACACCAGCTATTACTAACACTTGGAAGTTTGAGGCAGGAGGATTCTAAGTCTGAAGCTATCCTGGACTACACAGAGGTCTAGGTTTGCCTGAGCTGTAGAAGACTGTTTCTAGCACATACAACCAAATAAATGTGTGATAACAAGGCCAGGAGTAAGCATTAGTTTTGACTTTGCTTGTGCTGCTGCTGGCTTGCAGAGGACCCCAGCGACGAGGCCTCACTCTAAAGGAAGGAAGCCTTGCAGTTCCCATTCTGCCTGATAGCACATCTGTGTGCGCAAACAGGAGGACGTTTCCAGGACCAAGGCCCGTCACAGCACAGTAGGATGACAGTATCTCTTTTTCTTTTTTTAGTTTTTTTAGATAAGAGTTTGTGTAGCTTTGGCTGCCCTGGAACTTGCTCTGCCGACCAGACTGGCCTCAAACTCACAGAGACATGCCTGCCCCTGCCTCCCAAATGATAGCTTTTCTTGGCATAAGCATGTAGCTCCAGAGCCTTCTGTAGTTTCTGCGAGTGTCTAAGTTATCAGGTCAATCAAACACACCTTTTCCTAGGGAAAGGGAGAGTATCTCTCACGCCCAGAATGAGGACGTAGGTGAGGGGTTTCCTGTTTGTTTTCTCTGAACCAACTGTTAGAAAACTGCCAATTCTGTTTTCTAAAAAAATAACTTCATGTGATCAGCCAGAGTGTCCAAACCTCTTTAACACTCTTTAGGCGCACAACTGTGCCAATTCAGCTGGTGGGGCAGTGGTATTCTTGGCAAAAGACTTTGTTTGTGAAGGGGCAACTTTCTCCTCTGCGCTACAGAAGGAGCAATGCTTAGGACCCAGAAAAGTGCTCAGATTCTAAGGATGGTGACTAAGGAGTTCAGACTCCCACCCTCCCAGCCCAACCACGTTTTAGGGACTCAGTTCCATCTGAGCTGAGTGGCACAGTGTGTGGGATGTTACTGGGGATCAAATCCAGATCCCTACACTTGCTACAGCAGGTGCTCTACCACCAAACCACACACCCAGCCCAGAGGTGGTGTTTTGTAACCATCACTCTGAATTCTTTCTCTAGTAAACTTGGTTGGCTACCTGCTCTCAGCAAGTCACTGTCAGATAAGTGCCACGTGGCCAGAGAGTTAGTTGTGTTAGTTATGTAATGTCAGTTAAGTCCTTCCACGAGCAAGTTCCTCATCCAGGCCTGAACTTCTATGTACCTAAGAAGCCGCCTGGAGCCACTGCTGAACTGTGTGGACTGCTGACATACCCATTTGTAAAGGATACAGGCCATTTATCTTTTTGACCCAACTCAAAGCAATTCCCTAACCTTCCTATGAGTAAGAGAAACATTAAAAACTTTACTGATTTTTTCTTCTTCAAAGTTATAATAGTGATGTGAAGACAATCCTTTCAATCACATGACTTCTACCATCTTTGCTTTGTCTCGTACTGGGACAGAAAATAATCTCTATTGGATAGTAGTTCATTTTCTCCCTAACTAGATGGGAATGAAGCATAAACCTGGCACAAGTCTCTCCTGACAACTCTATACAACCTCAACAGCTCCAACGACTGGATTTCTATTTACACATTTAGCCCATGACACATCCCATGGCTGGACACAACAGAAAGAACTATGATCCACACTGTCTACCCCCAAAATTAGGAAAATTGAAGTATCCCAGGGCTACGTAACACTTGCCTAACATGCTTGAGGCAATTGTGACTCCCGGTACCTAAAAATTTGAGTCCAAATGTTTTTTTCTAAAGGCAGGGTCTCTGTGTAGCTCTTGCCTTGGCCTCCCAAATAGTAAGCTATAGTCATGAACCACACCACATGTATTATACCCGTGTTCTTTTAAAATCTTTATATGTTATCTGTGTCTGTGAGTGCTGGTGCCCACAGGTCAGAAGCTTCAGGTCTTTTGGAGTTATAGCTGAGCTACCTGATGTGGGTGTTGGGAACTAAACTCAAGTCCTTTCTAAGAGGAGTATGTGACCTTAATTAACATTGTGCCATCTCTCCAACCTCTAGTGTTATTCCTATGACTCAGGCAATAGGAACTAGCTGTAAAGCTCATCAGTATAGTGCTTACCTGGCACTCACAAGGATCTTGGTTCGATCCTCTGTTCCACCAGAAAATAACACAAAACAGACCATTAGTAATCAGAGCATCACTCTTAGCTTTTGTTACTTTCCACCTGAATTTTAGGTCAGTCCTCAGACCTTATATTACACTGATTTTGTGTATGAGAGCACATGTGCCAGGCTGTGGTTAGAGGTCAGAGGACAACTTATGGAAGTCAGTTCTCTGCTTCCTGGGGTCCCTGAGATCTGACTCTGGCTTGCCATCAAGCTCCTTCACCCGCTGAGCCATCTCAGTCAGCATCTGAAAGTTATCCACATTAATGGAACCATTTTGTTGTGAAGGGGGGGTAGGCCAGAGGAGCTCCACACTCAACAGTATTCCCTCAAAGGGGAAAATGGCTTATTGAGGAATTGGTCCTTTATATGAGACCAGGGAAGTTTCTACACCCAGACTTCTTGACATGTGGGAAATGATGACAAAGATAACCTTCCCATTGGATAGTGTCTGTGTAACTCTATCAGTATTTCTCCAAAAGGGAAATTCCCCTGAATATTCCCTAATGGTTCCAGGGCCAGACTACTCTAAAGCCAGCTCATGTCCAGCTGGCTGACCTGAGTGAGACACCTTATCTCTGTGCACTTAGTTCCCTGATTTGTAATGAAAGTTGGAGATCTGGGCAGTGGTGGGGCATGCCTTTAATCCCAGCACTGGGGAGGCAGACACAGGTGAATCTGAGTTTGAGGCCAGCCTGGTCTACAGAGCGAGTGCCAGGACAGGCTCGAAAGCTACAGAGAAACCCTGTCTCAAAAAAAAAAAAAAAAAAAAAAAAAAACAAGAAACTTAATGTGCTGGGAAAAGTACTAGTGGGCTGCTTTCTGCTAGCCATTACTGAGGAACTGCATCACAAGTGCACCTAAACCCCAACACCAATTTACCTCAGTATCAGTTCTAGTTTCTTGCCGTACAAATCTATCTAGAGAGTAAAAATGAACATTTTGCATGGCAAAAATGAAACACTTGGGCCGTGGTGGTGGTGCATGCCTTTAATCCCAGCACTTGGAGGGAAGGGGGAGAGAGCAGAGGCAGGCAGTTGTCTGTGAATTCAAGGTCAGCCTGGTCTACAGACCGAGTTCCAGGACAAGCTCCAAAGCTACACAGAGATACCCTGCTTCAAAAAACCAAAACCAAAACCAAAAAAGAAAAAGAAATCCAGGGCTGACAGTTATCAAGGAAGGTGTTTAGCCAAACAGGAGAGTCTCTTACAGGTATTGCTTGTTTACTGTCTGGCTCACTGGAGGGAAAGAATTTTAAATCGAAAGGCAGAGGTATCATCAAATATGGGACTCACTATGTACCCGAGTGGCCTGGAACTCACTATGTAGACCAGACTCAAACCCATGACCCTCTCCAGCCTCCTGAGGATATGTGCCACCATGCTCTGCTTAAATAGATTGAATTTCTTTTTTATTAATTATGTATGTGTCTGTGTATGTGAGTATTAATGTCTGAGGAGGCCAGTTTTGGATCCTCCTGGAGCTAGAGTTACAGGGAGCTGTGAGCTGTGGGTGCAGGAAAACAAGCCTGGGTTCTTATAGAAATAGTATATGCTATTAACCACTGAACCATCTCTTCAGTTCCTTGGAGTAATACTTCTAAAGGGAGGTACCAGCGCCTATCCATCCCAGTCTTAAACTTTGCTTGTAACAGAAGACAGTCATTCTGCAACCCAATTTTCCAACAGAGAGGCTACCAGAGCACGTCTCTAGAAGGCTGGTATGGATGACAAGAAACTCAGGCTCACTATAATAGCTGTTTCAACTACTAGAGAGACTACACAAGTGGTTCAACAGAATTTACTTGTATATTTTCCATTTTTCTATGCTATTTGAAGGCATAGAATAGCTTTGTATTAGCTTTCTACAATACTGTGTTTTAAATCTATCCAGTAAACTAAGATGCAGTACAACTTGTATACAACTGAGGATGTGAGAAGCAACTCGGCAGGCCCTGGTGCTCAACAGTTCCAGAATAAACAGGTAGCGCACAGCTGCATTAAAAGGTAGTTTGCAAATATTCAAGTTACACCAAGATTCCTTCCAAATCTCTGCCTTGCTCAAACCAACACAACCGGCCATTGCTAATACTGTGGCACGGCGTTTGGTAAATGGTGATGGTTTTACTTTCTTCTTAATCAAAAGCCTGTGAAGGTGCTGCCATACAACAGAGTCAATCAGCTCTGCTCGTGGCCGAGGTGCCAATTGTGAAGTCAAAATAGATACAGTTTAACATGAGAAACGCACGTTAACAAGTGGCCCAAATACAGAGCTGGACAGAATCAGACCAGTAAGTCTATAATCACTCAACTGAACTAACATAAGTACATTCAAAATAAAGCCGGAGATCAGAATTGGTTTTAGACTCAAATTTGCAGACTTCCTTGATAAAATATAAGTATGATCTTCTGCAGTTGGAAATGGAGCTCTCAACTGGTGGAGAGCTAGAGACTTCTCAGTCCCTCCTGCACAGATAAGGAAATAAGTGACAAAGTCTCTTGCACTGAAGTTATGTATTTTAACAGCTTTACATGTAATATTCATATATAAAAAACTTTAAGTGCTTTTCTCCAATTTAAAAATCTAAAGAATTCAAAAATAAGGCATTCAATATTTGAAAAAAGTACAGATTTACAAAATGTGTATATTCTGTCATGAAAACTCCACACCAACATTATACACTTGGAAAAAAATACAAACAGGATATATTACAAATTTATGCAGCAATAACTTAGTTCACACCATGCAATAAAAAGCACATTAATCGAGATACACAAGCTTTTGTAGGTTCTAAACTGAAGGACTTTTCTTTTTCTCTGCAGAATCCTTAAAACCCGTGGCACTTAAAACTTGCTAGCCTTTCTACTGGGAGGTAAATTATACACAACAACGATGAAAAGATGAACAGACCAGGTGTCTATTATGAATCATTCCAGCTTTGCTCAACAATGGCCGAAACTCTCTTCTCATACTCCCGTTTGTTTTCCTGATAAAGCTGTGCTGCTTGGCTATTCGCTGGACTGTTTGGATTCGGTTCATCCAACAGAGACTAAGAGAGAGAAGAAAATGCTTTTCAGTTATGTGTCTATTAACATGGCTCAGATGAGGACAAAAAAAATTCCTCAAAATGTCAGAATTATTTGGAAGTTCCCATGTCATCTTTTAGGTCTCAAAACTTGCTGCTAAACAACATAAGTTTCCAAAACAATTCCCAGTTGCTTTGAGACTTCCCATTTCAAGGATCAGTCAAGAACAATATTCATTAGCATATAAGAACTTCCTCACTAGGAAATAAACGGCTGAATTTGGTTAGGCTCTAACACCTGTAAATACGTTAGCAACTATTATTTTCATTTACTTTTTACTGCTACTATCATTTTTTTGGTGGTGTTCAGGTCTCCAGCATGCTAGGTAAGTGCTTTACTCCTAAGCATATCTCCAGGTCTAAACATTATTGAAGTCACCCAGCAAATCTGTAGGCAAGCTTTGCTCCTGGGATAAATAAAACACCCATGTTTAGCAGGGAGGGGATGAAACAGCAAAGCTTACCAGAGTGGGAAGGGACGGAGCAATGAGTAACGAGCAACCTAAGGGCAATGGTTGCTCTTCTATGTAGGTATATTCTATGTGGGATATACCTTCAAATACACGGAACATGGAAACAGAAAAAGGAACTAAGGGGAGGGGGCGGCACAGCTGTGGGAGGAGGAGGAAACACCACACAGGGATGGGGCAGATGGACAGACAGGTAGTGGGGAAGCAGGTATGAACAGGGTCAATGACACAGTATTAACATAACGATGTTCTCTATCTAGAGATGAGCAGAACTAATAGAGTAAAAGACTCACAAATCAGCACAGCCACAACAGTCTCCCCAGACTCACGGGCAAACTGTTACTGCCCCCTCTTTACAGACTTTCCTGGGTGAGACAAAACAGGTCAGAGTTCTCTGACTTGGCAGTTCCTAGAGATTCCTATGGTTTTCTAAGCAATCTTAACTTCTCAAAACACTAGCACTCTGGAGGCAGAGGCAGGCGATCTCTGTAAGACCAGCCTGGTCTTCAAGGAGTTCCAGGACAGCCTCCAAAGCTACAGAGAAACCCTGTCTCAAAAAACCAAAAACAGGCACTATGTGGGTACAAGTAAGTCTAACCTGTGAGAATGTGCAAAACATGACTGACAGGTTGTGACTAGGCATGGTACATAGGACTGTACCTATAGCATAGGAAGAGAGGCAGGAGGATCAGAGGTTAAAATGAGACAGCCTAGGTAACAACAGATACCACCACCAGAGGAAACAAGTTTGTGGATTTAGATCTTAGATGTCAACTAACATAAGTGCAGACCAGTCCAGGGTTCCTGGGCAATGGCTGGCAGTTTGCTTCCTTGGTCGTTAGACTGCTCTAAGTAACTGATGATATCCCACAGAATGCAGAAAAGTTGTGATGCTTCTGAACACACACATACCTGAATTGAAGTTAAGATGGAAGAGACATCATACGTGGGACTCCATCGATTCTGCAGAATATCTAAACATATGCTACCATCAGCATACACTGCAAAGACAACACTAAAGTTAGTTACCACTACCTCACAACCTAGTTAAGAGAACGTGACCGCACACAATACCTGACCAAATAACAGTTCTGAATGTCAGGTAGTAACTAAACCCTACCATCTCACAGGGAAACTTGTTTTGAAAAGTCATGTCAGCCTCACTTCAGAAGGCTGAGGGACAGACTTTTTCAAAGCACAACATATATTAATCACTCCCAGAACCCACACATAACTACCCTACCCTTCTTAAGTCTCGAACTGAACTCTAAAAAAAAAAACCCACTCCATGGCAGGGTGTTGTTGGTGCACGCCTTTAATCCCGGCACTCAGGAAGTAGAGGCAGGTGGATCTCTATGAGTTTGGAGTTTGAGGCCAGTCTGGTCTCCAAGACAGCCTCCAAAGCCACAGAGAAATTCTGTCTCGAAAAACAAAACAAAAAACAAAAACAAACAAACAAACAAAAAAAACACCACTCCTAGAGACTATTCTCAGAACAGTGTCAAGTTATTTGGGGCTGGAGAGATGGCTCAGAGGTTAAGAGCATTGGCTGCTCTTTCAGAGGTTCTGAGTTCAAGTCCCAGCAACCATATGGTGGCTCACAACAATCTATAATGAGATCTGATGCCCTCTTCTGACCTGCAAGGATACATGCATACAGAACACTGAATACAAAATAAATAATTCTTTAAAAAAAAAAAAGTATTTGTAGGATGTTCACAGTGACATGATCTACTAAAGAAAAACAGTACTCCTTGTGGTTCAAAAAAAAAAGAAGAGGGAGCCTGGCTAAACAGGCTCCTGCCTGGAGGTGGAGTATTTACACTTAGGGACAAAGTCCTAGGTTAGGTTCCCAGCATCCTAATAGTAAATGATGACACATTCAAGGTATATTGGTAGTGTAGCCATCATAAATGTTATTTATCTATTGTGTTACTCATGAAAACAAGGGGTTTTTGTTTGTAGACAGGTTCTTACTATGTAGTTCTGACTGGTCTGGAACTATGTAGACCAGGTTGGCCTTGAACTAAAAGATTAGTCTGCCTCTGCCTAAAAAAAGAAAAGTTAACAAATGACATCCGGCAGTTCCATATTTTGTTTTTAAAAAAGTATGTAAGTAGCCAGGCAATGGTGGTGCACGCCTTTAATCCCAGCACTCGGGAGGCAGAGGCAGGCAGATCTCTGTGAGTTCGAGGCCGGGCTGGACCGACAGCCTCCAAAACAATACAGAGAAACCCTGTCTCGTAAAACAAAACAAAAAAGTATGTAAGTACCTTCACTTTGAGTAAATGAAGTAACAAATATTTGCAAAATTATGTCAAAACATTAGCAGCTAAGACTGACAGCTGACCTTTACCTTTCCTTGTAATATACCCCATCCCCCAACCTCTGGTCATATACAAGTGGAAGAAAACCACACACAAGTAGAAGAAAAAAGGCAGGAAGTTAGCTAGGCATTGGTAGCACACGCCTTTAATCCCAGCACTCGGGAGGCAGAGGCAGGCGGGTCTCTGTGAGTTCAAGGCCAGCCAGGTCTACAGAGTGAGTTCTAGGACAGCCTCCAAAACAATACAGAGAAACCCTGTCTCAAAAAAACAAAAACAAAACAAAACAAAACAAAAAAGGCAGGAGGTTAACATGCACTATAACTTTTGACTACCTGGGACATACTTTCTACTCTCTTAGGCCCATGTTACAGATATTGCCAATGTGGAGGATTTCATTCATTTAGAAGAGTCTCATGTAGCCCAGGACAGCACTGCGTTTCTGATTCTCCTGCCTCTCTCTATCTCAAGTGTTGGGCTTATTAAACATGCTCCTGGCAATACTGGCAAACTGAAAAACCCAGAATCACGATATCCTCCATGGCAAGGATACATAGTATACATCACACACACTAATACTACTATCAATATTAACACATACACATAATATCAACACAAACACTAATAATACATATTATCATCACATACACATATCACCATCACATATATAATATACATATATCATCACTTAACATCATCACCATATTATATAATATATTATTATATATACAATGTATATATATATATTAATATTATTATATCTATTATTAATATTATTATTATTATTTACTATTATTATTATTACTAATATTAATAATATTATTACACATATATATTATTATTATATTATTAATAATAATTATTATTATTATTATTATATCATTACATATATTATATTAATACTATTAATAATATTAATAATATATTATTATTATTATTATTAATATTATTAATATATTATTATTATTATTATAAATAATATTATTACTACTATACTTATTATTATTATTTATATTATTATATTATTTATTATATATTATTATACATATATATATTATATTATATATATTATATATACACACATATATATTATTAATAATAATATTATTATTATTATTAATACTATATATTATATATTATATAATATTAATATAATATTGATACATATTATTATTATATATACATATATATATTATATTAGATACATATATTATTATTAATAATAATATAATATATTAGAGATATGTCCATCCTAGGGTTTCTTTTATTTCTATTCCCATTATTCATCTCTGGGCAATCATATCTACTCCCCTGGCCTGACCTTGTTCTCTGTGTGCTCAGTATTACTAACGGTTAACCTCAGTCCATATCTTTTGGCCTGAAAGTAGAAGTTAGTCACTTCTCATCTGTCCTAGGATCAAATGTCACACCCCAAGTCAAAAAATAAAAAAGCAATTGAAAACTTAAGTTTTGATTTTGAAATGCCAAAAGGAAACTTGAATCCAAATGTCCATCAATTGATCAAGAGGTAAACAGAAGATATCTAAATAGTAAAACTTATTCAAGCAATAGAGACAAAGCACAGCTACAAAGATGGGGATGCAGTCCAACCACAACAGACAAATCAAAAGGTTCATGATCAGTAAGGCCATGTGCTAAAGAATCCACTAACACAAAATGTCCAACTGCTACCTCACAAGAGAAAGGGAAATTGGCCATTTTGATGGTTTTACTGTGTCTATGACTATACCACAACTCCACTGAATTGTGTAATTAAAATGGACAAGTAGGCTAGATATGGTGGTGCAGGCCTTTATTCCAACACTTGGCAGAGGCAGGTAGATTCTGAGTTCAAGGCCAGCCTGATCGACACTAAAGTAAGTTCCAGGACAGCCAGGGCTACCCAGAGAAACCCTGCCTTAGAAACACAAGTAAAAGCCGGGCAGTGGTGGCGCACGCCTTTAATCCCAGCACTCGGGAGGCAGAGGCAGGCGGATCTCTGTGAGTTCGAGGCCAGGCTGGACCGATAGCCTCCAAAACAATACAGAGAAACCCTGTCTCGTAAAAAAACCAAAAACAAAACAAAAAAAAGAAACACAAGTAAATAATTAATAATAATAATAAAAAAGTAAGCTGGGCAGTGGTGGCGCATGCTTTTAATCCCAGCACTCAGGAGGCAGAGGCATGTGGATCTCTTTAAGTTCGAGGCCAGCCTGGTCTACAGAGCGAGTCCAGGACAACCTCCAAAGCAATAGAGAAATCCTGTCTCAAAAACAAACAAACAAACAAACAAACAAAAAATACCAAAACAAACAAAAAAAAACCCAAAAAAGTAAAATGAACAAGTAGAATGGCACACACATTGTATATACACTTGTATATACACACTCGTGTGTGTGTGTGTGTGTGTGTGTATGTATGTATGTATGTATGTATGTATGTATGTATATATGTATGTATGTATCCATCAACTAGCCCAGGATTGAGGATATAGTCTAGTCTGTAAAGTGTTTGCCTACTGTGTAAACTTGGAGTTTGATCCCTAGTGCCACATAAACTGGGTGTGGTGGCATCTGCACATAAGCACAAAGAGATGAAACCAGGAGATCCTGAGTTCAAACTCATCCTTGTATATCAAAATGAAGGCCAGCTCATTTTGCTCATTTGAGCATGCACACACGTACTTGGGAGCTCAAGAAACAGGTATAGAGGCCAGAGGACTACCTATAGGAATTGGTTCTGTCATGGGAATCCTGGGGATTGAACTCAGGCTACCAGACTTAATGGCAAGGTACTTTTACCTACTGAACCATTCTCAACACCCTAAAATGTTTATTTTTATTTTGGGAGACAGGGTCTCATGAAATCTAGGCTGGCTTTGAAGTTGCTAAGTAGCTGAGAATGGCCTTGAACTCCCAATGGTCCACCATCTGGCTTGAATGTGTGGTTTATAAAAGCCAAATTCCAGGTTAAATTTTTGTTAACCAAATGGATGTTTATTACTTTTAATTCTTATGTTATTATAATTACTTTAGCTCACACATGGAACCTCGTTAGGAGTCTAGCTAACATGGGTATGGAAGCAGTATCTGATGACAGGCCTAATTATAAGAATAAGTCACACCCAAGGGGAGGGACAAAGCCTCCCATGCCCTCATCCCATTACTGACAAAACCTAAGAAGCTGTCACTTACCATTTGGATGAAACATTTTGGATAAGAACCTAACGGTTGGTGGTTTATTTGGATATTCTTCAGAAAATTCTATTACTAGTTTAAAAGTACCTAGGTAGAAAACAAACCAAATCACAGTAAGACAAACATTACTTTTAAACGTCTTCATCAAATAATTCTTAATTCCATATCAAATTTTGCACAGCCGCATGTTAGCCAGAGAACTCTGGTTTAGCATATAAAACACCTGACATGTTTCTGTGTTAGACCACGGACAAGCGAAGCTGGCAAGTACTTGGAGGACAAACACTTTCCACGGGCTACTACAGGAGTGTGGAAGTGGGAATGGTCACATCTGGCTGACTGAATGGGAGTGTATGACTTATGTGTACAGATGGCATCACACCAGGGTTTGTGTGTGGAGGTCAGAGGTCAACTTTGTTTTCAAGTTAGCTCTTTCCTCCCACCTTTATCAGAGTTCTAGAAGTCAAACAGGTTGTCAGGGTTTGTGAGGCAAGCACCTTTATCCATTGAGCTATCTCATCAGTCCCAACTGTCATATCATATTTTTTGAAAGGCAACTGGACCCTAACTACTAAAATTTTTAAAATTCACACTTAAGGGACTACAAAGTTTTTTTACAACTTAAAAGGAGAGTGACAGAAATAAATAAATAAAAAGTCACTAACGGACTAGGGTAGCTTAGTGAAAAAGCACTTAGCTAACATGCCTGAGGTATGATGCCCAACGTTGCAAATCAAAAAAGAGGGGGGGGGACCTTAAAAAAAAAGGAGGGTGTCAAAGGATTCTAAGAGAGTTGACTTCCACCTGGCAAAGGACTGCGGAGCAGAGACAGGCGGATCTCTGTGAGTTCCAGGACAGCCTCCAAAGCAATATAGAGAAACCCTGTCTAACAACAACAACAACACAATGACTCCTAGTATAGTATGGGCCGAGGTCTCAATTTGTTCTTAGATGCCCAACTACTTAGGAACAGATCTAGCTCAGACTGCTTCTATACCAGCAACGCAAAGGTCAACAAGTACTGGTATCAAGACGATCAGTCACACAGTCTCCTGAAAGGGGAATCAGACACCCTGAAGGGTTTGTGGATTGAACAACTGAGAAGGGTTGAGATAGCTAAAAAAGCCTGCTACAGTCACTCAGTACCTCCTTGGATTCCTTATACCTACCTAGAAATTAAGTATGACAGTGTGGCACGTATCTCTAACACATGCATACATAATTAGTAAGGAAGAGGATAATTCCACAACTTAGAAGGCAGAGGCAGGAGAATTTTCTGAGTCCAGGGCAACAGAAGGGGCTACAGTGAGATCTATCTCACATACGGATCTAGATTATTCTACCGAGATCGGCCTTATTATTCTTCAACCAGTATATTCCAGAGTATAAGTACAGTATCACTTGCTTAGCAGACTTTCAGGTTATCCCTGACAAATAATTCAGTTGTTCTTACCAAATGTGTTAATAGAAAAATTCTGAAGTCATTTTGATAATTACTGCAAAGCTGTTTAATTTTTTAAAAATCTTCTATAATTAGGGAAAATCTTTAAGTACCTGTTTAAAATCAATCTAATAAACATAACTATGATTACAGATTAGAACCAGACTCCCATTTTCCTGGCTCCTATTAGATATACCTAACTTGAGATGCAAATTACTGCAGAATGCTTTGGGTGCTACATGCTAAGTAGTGAAGCTACTGGTAGCTATGGATTCAGGACTCAGGGAGAGCTTCAGAGTGGAGTGCTTGTTTGGAACACACAAAACTCTGGGTTTGATCCCTAGCACTGGGGGAGACAAAAAGAAAAATTTTTATCACAAGACTGTAATCAATGCAGATAACACAGTAGTAAATTATAATCACCCTCTTGGTATTACCTCAGGAACACCTTCTGCTAGGCTGCCTAAATATAAACTACCCATAACACAGACCCACTATCTAGTTCTATAGCGCTACAGGCAAATCATATTACATTGGAAACTGGTGACAGAGGTGTCCAAGCCTATCTCTGCAAAAAAGGATCCTTGTTAACTATAAATTTTCATTTGCCTGATTAATATCCATGGAGTTCATTAAGAGTAAAACCTGACTTCAAATAGGTGTTTTGGTGTTCAAATCTCTGATTTAAAAGCACCCTTTTAATATCATACAGAAAATAATTAAGAGTTACTCACCATCTTCAAAAGGTGTCCCTTCTGGTCTGAAAACAAGAAGATTTCTAATTAAAAGAAATTTTTTACTCTGCTGTTTTCTCTCTTCAAGGAGGGAAAGGATAAACTGGGAAACTAGAAAAGGCTGCAGTCATCCAGCTACCAGGAGAGTTGTACAAACACCATTGAGTAAACCAACATGTAGCCTTAGCTTTTTCCCGATAGAGCAAACTTGTCTATGATTTTGCTGCAAGAAGAATACATACAGTGCAGCTTGGTGGTTGAAGTCTTTAATCCCAGAAGAGAGGCAGGTAGGTCTCTGAGTTCAAGGCTAGCCTGGTCTACAGAGTGAGTACCAAGACAGCCAGGACTATCCAAAGAAACTATCTCGAAAAACAGAAACTCAAAGTAGCAGTATATAAGTGGGCATGGTGCCATAAACTTGCAATCCCAGGTATTCAGGAGACTGAAGCAGGAGGATGTCAAATTTGAGGCCTGCCTAGTATACACAGTGAGTATGAGGCCAGCCTGGGTAACTTGGCAAGACCCTGTCTCAAACTAGAATTTTTAAAAGGGATGATATAACACACACAGAAAAAAAAATTGGCTATCATAGCCCAGACTGGCCTGACTCTGCACCAATCCCCCTGCCTCAGATTCCTGAGTGCTAGGGTTTATAAGCACGAGGCAGTATACCTAACTATTTTTTCTTGATACAAGGTCTTGCTAAATAGTCCAGGTTGGATTTTAGTTTGTGATTCCTCTGCTTCAGCCTTCCAAGCGGTATGATTACAGATGACCGAACCCAGGGCTTCAGGTAAAGTTGGGCAAGCACTCCACCAACTGAGCTACATTCTAAGACAGCTCAGGAATTAAAAGAGTATTTGAAACTCTTACAGGAGTTTGGTCCTCAGCACCCATCCATATCAGGCAGCGCACAACTTCAATTACAGCTTCAAGAAAGAGATCTGATTCTCCCACTCCTACCTGCCCATCTATCATGGGCACCTGTTCTATTGTACACGACACCCCCTTCAAACTCTAGTTTTTAATTACCTGGACTGACTGTAAAATCATCCCACAGCCAGCTGCAGTGGCAAATTTTCACAATTCCATACATCAACAGACACACATAATCAAAAATTAAGTTTTTTTTTTTTTGGTATTTTTCGAGACAGGGTTTCTCTGTAGCTTTGGAGGCTGTCCTGGAACTCACTCTGTAGACCAGGCTGGCCTCGAACTCACAGAGATCCGCCTGCCTCTGCCTCCTGAGTGCTGGGATTAAAGGCGTGCGCCACCACCGCCCGGCCTAAAAAAAATTAAGTTTTAAATTATCCCTGAACCCAATGATGGAGGGGAAGAAGTGACCTAACAGTTGCCATCTTATCTTTACACTGAGTGCTGTGGGTTACAGTGTATATTGTACAGTATATTCATGGTGTACACTGTACTGCTGTTAAGTACAGTGTACTCACTCACACACAAAGAAATATTAGTAATAATAATAAACAAGAATTTAAGGAAGTATTAAGTATGGTGGCCCATGCCTGCCATCCCAGCACTTGGGAGACTGAGGCAAGAGAATCTGGGAAATTTATGGAGATACTGCACTTTTATTTAAAACTGCTGAATCAAAGGGTTGCACCCCAACCTTTGTCAACAGTCCACCACTAAACAAAAAAAATCCCCACCCCACCCCCAGACAGGGTTTCTCTGTGGCTCTGGAGGTTGTCTTGGAACTAGCTCTTATAGACCAGGCTGATCTCAAACTCAGAGATCTGCCTGCCTCCGCCTCCCGAGTGCTGGAATTAAAGGCGTGCACCACCAACGCCAGGTTTCAAAATAAATTTTTAACGGAGCTGAGTGTAGCTTGGTGAGGAAGCGTTTGCCTACAATGTGTACCATGCACCAGTTCAATCCTACCATCATGCAAAGTAAACCACTACTTCTGAAACATTTCCTCTCAGCATACAGATAATTTTTAGCTGAAATTCTTGTCACAGCAAAGTTCTTAGTATTTTGGTTCCAAGTCTTTGTACATGAGCACACTTACTTGCATGGCACATTTTGTATGAGCTAATTCATTTCCTTTCCTTTGCCACTCAATTTAACATAAAATATTTATTGATTTTCAGTGCTGGGGAATCAAAACCAGGGCCAAATGCATGGTAGGCAAGCATTCTACCACTCAAGCTCACGCAAAGCCTTTGAACCCTCATTCTATCAGTTACCCGAAGCGGCTGTAAAAACCATACTATAAAGCCAGGTGGTGAGCCGGGTGGTGGTGGTGCAGGCCTTTAATCCCAGCACTCGGGAGGCAGAGGCAGGCGGATCTCTGTGAGTTCGAGGCCAGCCTGGTCTACAAAGTGAGTTCCAGGACAGCCTCCAAAGCCACAGAGAAACCCTGTCTCGAAAAACAAAACAAAACAAAAAAAAAACACAAACAAGGGGATCACTGCAGGCCAGTTCAAAAATCACCTTGGGCAACATTTCAATACTCTGGCTCAAGTGAAAGAAAACCAAAAAAAATATATATATAACAGCAAGGAGCAAACCAATTTTATTAACTGTCTCAGGCTCAATAAAATGTTTTAGGGGTTGGGTGTACAGCTTAGTTGGTGGAGCACCAGTAAGCAAGCACACATTGAGGCCCTGGGTTCAATGCCAGCTTCTCAAAAGAAGTGGTACCCACCCTCCCCACCCAGTGAGTTTCAGATTTTACTCAGCCTCTTTCCTTAGTGCTCATATGCTTATTTTTCTTATGGAGTCCCCACACACTTATCATCCAGTAACGATTTCAACTCACCCAAATATAACTGCGTTCCATTGCATGATGTTGTTTTCAGATGGTGCACCACTGACCCCCACAGGTGGGTCCTCTTGCAATCTAGAAATCCAGAATAGTCATTTTCAGAGTTGAACATAAAGGCCACCGAGTTCAAATTCTACTGAACCTATTCTGAGAAACTGACTAGACTGACTTTCTTGTTATTGTTGGAGCCAGAATGAACCACAACTTAAATCAATCAATCAGGTTAATAAACTTATTAATACTACAAGTGATCTCTTAAGTCCAAAGGGCTAAGAGATCATCCCTCTTCAAACAACAAGATTTAAGATATGATCTCCTGAAGAAGCCATGTTTACAGACTGTACTCTTTTTTTGGGGGTGGGGTGGGGGGGTTTCCAGACAGGGTTTTTCTGTATTGTTTTGGAGCCTGTCCTGAAGTTGCTGGTTAGACCAGGGTGGCCTCGAACTCAGTGATCCACCTGTCTCTGCCTCCCGAATGCTGGGATTAAAGACTTGTGCCACCACCGCCCAGCTCAGACTGCACTCTTAACCCATTAAAGGGTTACAATCTTCGAAGTAAAAACTACTGCTAGACAACCAGCAACTTATGCTGGGCGGTGGCAGCACACACCGTTATAAACCAGCACTCAGGAGGCAGAGGTAGAGGCATGTGGGTATCTTGTGAGTAGGAGGTCAGCCTGGTCTACATAGGGAATTACAGGACAGTCAGAGCTACATAGAGAAACCCTGTCTGGAAAAAACAAAACAAAAAAAAGGAGAGAGAATCTGCAACTTTCCTACCTTAATCATGCAGGGATCACCATTACTAGCCACAGACAAAATCGTAGTCAATCTCTATATACGAGGACAGGCGGTGGTGGCACATGCCTTTAACCCCAGCACTCAGGAGGCAGAGGCAGGTGGATCTCTGTGAGTTCGAGACCAGCCTGGTCTACAAAAACTATTTACAGGACAACCTCCAAAGCCACAGAGAAACCTCTCGAAAAACGCAAAAAAAAAAAAAAAAAAAAAAAATCTCTGTATACTGTAAATGGCTAAAAACCACCACATTCAATTCAACTAGAAATCAAGTTTTACTTCATGCCCTGTGCTCCTGTAGCCAGAAGCTCCGGCTAGCTTTCCCAGCAGCCTATTTTAAAGGCCAAATCTACCTCGGACCAGGAGACTTCACAAAGCTTCCAACAGACGCCATCATCAAATTCCTGTAATGTGAAGATCCTTGGAAAATCACCAACTCAGAATCAAATACAGGAATTGCAAAAACCAGCAAGAGATAATAATGGATGTAACTGGTAAGTTTTACTTTCAAGGAGCTAAATCAAATATAGTGACTTCAAGCCCTGGGTGACTTTTGCACCAAAAAAGGGCATCCTTGCCTGTCAGATTAAAAAAACAAAACGAACTTCTCCATTACACACACGTTATTTTCAGATGGTAGGACACTTGGCTATCAGTCCACATAAAAAGTGTACTGTTTGGTCACTCTCAAGCAGATTAGGCTGCTGATAGGGCTTACAGGAACTACTTATTGCTTGACTCCCCACTTTTACGTGGTTAAATGAATTAAATGATGTCTAGGGTCCAAGACTGGCTTCTAAATGCCTCACACAGGGCTCTAGAGTGGTGAAGTTAAGAGGTTACTTCCTGAGTGGCAAATCTAAGTTTCTGTATTACAGATTTGTCTCAATCACGGCAGGTCTGCCCAAAAAAGAAAACTATCTGGACGCTGGACTTTAGGTACTGTTTATGCACTCGTACGTTTCCAAGGAAAGATAAACAACTGGAAGAGGAGGGAAGAGGTCGTTTTCTTCCTCCAAGCCCCGTATTTCCCAACAAACCACTATTTTCCAAAAGGAGGCCCAGGTGGAGTATCAGATTAGCATCAGGCTGACGGAAGGCATTTTTCCAGGCTAGGGAGGCTATAGATAGGCTTTTATTCGGCAGCCAGATCTCGGTTCCAGAAGGCACTGGCAGCACGAGTGGCCATCTCCTGGGCCAGGTTTCCCGAGCCAGTTCTCAAGGTCCTTCCAGGTGGGCGGGGGCAGAATCGGGTTTCGGGGGATGGGCTAACCACCTCCGGCCCTCGCGCAGCAGACCCCACCCTCATCACTGCAGAAAGGGAAGGGACGAGGGACAATATTCACCCTAACCCCAATACAAATGGGAGGCCACGGGGCGCTGTAACAAAGCTGGACTGGTCTACCAAGCCAGGCCCCAGCCCGAGGCGCTCACTCGCACCGGCTGGGGAGGGGACGCCGCAGGGCACAGAGGCGGGAGGTGGGACGGCGGCATCTGGCCTAGGTGGGCCTTGGGGACACCTAGGCCCAGCGATGGCCACCTTCTTCTTTGGGGGAAGGGCAGGAGGCAGTAGTACCGACCTCCTTTACTCAAAAGGCGGTACCAGGCTAGGGAGTGGGAGCCGCCGGTAAACCGGGACTGCCGCGGATCCCGCAGGCCCACAGTCCACCCCCTCAGGGTCAACAGGGGACTATGTCCCGGATCCCCGCCCTGCAGTCCCACGGATTCGGGAAGGAACCGTCATATTGGACTAATGCGAGGGCCCTTACCGCTTGAAATCCCGCATGAGCCTCCTACGGGCCGGGGTCGACATGCTCCGCAGCTGCCCCGCGGTCAGTCTGAAAGAAAAGAGTCCCGTTTGGCCCCCCCACCCCCCGGCGCAGCGGCCGAATCACTGTGAGTGCCGCCGCCGCCGAGACTGCACAAACAACCCTGCAATGACGTCTCCCTCCGCCGCCTCCAGATCCCTCCGCCCTCCGCCAGTACCACCGTGGGAGGAGGGGGGAAGGGGCGGGGCGAGCGGGCGCGCGCGCGGCACCGGCCGGCTCGAGGGGCTGTCTTCCGGGCCGGTTTCCTGTGGGGAGCTGAGCAGAGTGCGTTCCCTGCTCACGCTGACACAGCAGGCACAAGGCCGCTGGAGGCCACACGCTACCTTGCCTCTCAACCCCCGTCGCTAGTTTCAGGTTCGGCCGGACGGGGAGAGACGGACGCATCCGGAGCCTGAGATTTCAGGGAGAGGAGGTGGGATGACGTCAGGTCACGTGACCACCGGCGGCGTTGTCAACAATCCACCCCTGAGGGGGAGGGAGCGAAGTATCTAGAACCACGTGTTCCTGTGACGCCATTAGAACAGGTCACGTGACAGCGTCAGCTAGCTCTTGGTTTTAGATCTAAGGAGGCGGGTCGTTGAGTTTCAGGGCTTGACACCTCTAGTTATACTTCGTTCTTTTGGTTCCAAGTACAAGGACTTTGCCTAAACAGACGTTGTGGAAGGAGCCGCTTGTGTTCTAAGTCTAAAGAACGGAACAAAAAAAAAACCTGGATTTAATTCTCAGTTCCAAGTGACTTAGCAACTCTGGTACGTGGAGCAGGTACTCAAAGGGTCGCGTAGACTTACAATAAATATCTTTGACTGCTAACTAAGTTCGGCGCAAATGAGATGGGCTCACGGGCACTGGGACCAGTAGCCTGTTCGTGCTAGTGGGATACGGAAATGGGAATGGAATAAACTGTCCCAGCCTTAAAGACTGCACAGAATTAAGGAAATTGGGATCTGAATCTGCCTGCGTTTGAGGCACAATTGTACTTCTCAAGAAATATGGGGGTGTGATTTTAGAGCGTATCAGTGGGCTGCTGGTCGCCAAACCTACAAAAATGATTCAGATTGGGGAGAGACCGTGCAGACATAAGTGGGAGGTACTTCTTTAGTCTAAGATAACTCAGTACAGGTTTTAAATAATTGCAAGGAGGCTGCAAAAGAACCGGAAGTGCCCGGTCGTGGGTGATGATGCGCAGCAGGCTCCTCCTTTTCCGAGTCAGAATACCCACCCTCCGTTTCTAGCTCCAGTTGTGAGAATTTGCTACTCTGGGGTACCGAACATTTTAGTAGACGCGGAATAATTAGCTCTAGAAGGAGGAAAGGAATGAGAATGCCCCGCTCCACTCCTGCCCATACTCCCGTGAAACCAGGAAGGGTTTACGAGTGCTACTGTCTTCATCTCTCCTTTCTCCAAACTCTGAATTCTCTTGATTTAAAGTAACCTTGAGAACCCGATGTGTGGTGCATCTTCTGCTTATCCCACCATTCAAGTACTGGAAAGGATAAGGAGTTTAAGGGTAGCCTCAGTAACAGTGGAATGGCAGCCACCCTGAGCGGCCTGAGGACGTCATTTCTTTCCCCGCCCCCACCACCGAAAAGAAAACCTTGACGATTGTTAGGTAGGTCTAGCTCCGTAGCCGCTGCTGTGCACTCACAATGCGACTAAATTAAAAGTTAAATAGCCTTTTCTCCTTTTTGATGTGTGCGATAGAACCCTAGGCCCTCACAGGGCCATAGCGATATATATATATATATATATATATATATATATATATATATATATATATGGTTTTTGCGAGACAAGGTTTCTCTGGTTTTGGAGGCTGTCCTGGAACTAGCTCGTGTAGATCAGGCTGGTCTCGAACTCACAGAGATCCACCTGACTCTGCCTCTGCTGGGATTAAAGGTGTGCGCCACCACCGCCTGGCGGGCCCTTTATATTTTTATCGATCGGGGTATGACAGTGCACAAGCACACCCTCAGCACTGCACAGGTGGTGACAGGATTGCAAACTCCATGCCACCATGATCTGCATGGAGAGATACTGTTGTGGAAAAATAGTGAGACAGCCTCCTTAAGTTTCCTAGGCTGGCCTTCAACCCCCTTTGAGTAGCTAGCATAGGTAACAAGTGCCTTGCCTTTTTAATTTTATTTACTTATCATTATTATTATTTTGGTTTTTTTCTTTCTTTCTTTCTTTCTTTCTTTTTTTTTTTTTTTTGGTTTTTACGAGGCTATCGGTCCAGCTTGGCCTCGAACTCACAGAGATCTGCCTGCCTCTGCCTCCCGAGTGCTGGGATTAAAAGCGTGCGCCACCACCGCCCAGCTATTATTTTGGTTTTTTGAGACACGGTTTCTCTGTGGCTTTGGAGATTGTCCTGGGACTCGCTCTGTAGATCGGGGTGGTCTCAAACTGACAGAGGTCTGCCTGCCTCTGCCTCCCCAGTGCTGGGATTAAAGGCATGCGCCACCAACGCCCGGCTCCTTTTTAAAATTATTAATTTGCCATCCAACCATACCAATCCTGATCTTCCACATGGTTAAGAAGGAAGACAAACATGTGGGATTATATGCAGTGAAATGCTTGAGACATTTTTTATTCATATCCTGTTGCTTATCTAATAATTTAGAAATGGATTTTTCCAAGATGAAATATTTTGCCAAATTCCATGTACTTCCTTTGTCTTAAAGCTGGTTCTCTTTACACCAAGCAGACCCAAGGGATTGATATCTAGTCGTCAGGCTTCCTAGCCTTTTCCTACTGAGCTATCTATCCAGTTGACCTAATTTTACTATCATCCCAGGTAAACCGGGATCTCCAGAAGTGGAGCCCTTTACGGGTTATTTAAATGTCCTTGTGTATCACTCCGCCCAGTGAATTATTTGCTCTCCTAAAAAGTTTTGCGTTTCATGTGTAGTGAGAAAACTTTTTTTAAAGGACTGCTAGGGCCAGCACTTAAAGCAGGCAGATGAGCTCTTGGGAGTTCAAGGCCAGCCTGGTCAACATGGTGAGCCCCAGGCCAGCCAGAGCTACAAAGTAGACCTGTCTCAAAACAGAAAAGGATTACCAGTAGTTAGAAAATACATAGGAATATCGAGAGTGTTAAAGAATTGGTGTTAGAAATAAGTCAGGGGAGTAGCCGAGCGCTGAGTTTTTTGGCTTACCACTGCGCTACGCCCCTTGCCCCAGAACCATTTTGTCCGGTTTAAGGATCAATGTCGACTCTGAGGTCGAAATCAGATGTATGGAGTATTAAAATACCGTTGGCAAACTGTAGTCACAAGTCTTCCTTGGACCAGTTGTCTTTACTGGAAATCAACCTCTTAGGACCAGGCACAAACAGGTGACCTGCAGTCAGTCAGCCTGGCGACAAAACGCTCCCTTCTCAGCGCAGAATGAGCCCACAAGGGCGTTCAATCTGCCACAGAAACCGCCTTCCCCATTCGGCAAGCAACCTAGGCTCCTGCACCCCTCCCCTTGCATCTAGTTTCCGCTTCATGTCACTTTCCTTTCCGGGTCGGGACCCCAGCGATTTCCAGTCTTGCGTACTGCGGTTCCAATGCGGTCAGGCCCCGCCCCCACTCCGTTGCCAGGGCACCGGGCCGCCCAGAGCCGGCGAGGTCGGCCCTGAAAGGAGGCGTGGCGTCCTATGGCCCGCTGGCTCTTAGAGTCGGGCCTGCGGGACTACAGGATGGGTTGAGGTGGCGGCGGCTTTCCGGACGAGGTCGACAGCCCGACTCCGGTCGGGGCTGCTTAGACTGTGGGTTTGAGGGGAGAGTGGGACGCGTGTGTGACTGCAGTACCGAAGTGGGGTTCCCACGCTTGGTGGAGCGTACGTAGCCTCAACGGATCCGCAGTTAGTGGGACTTTTTTTGTTTTTGTTTTTCGAGACAGGGTTTCTCTGTGGTTTTGGAGGCTGTCCTGGAACTAGCTCTTGTAGACCAGGGTGGTCTCGAACTCACAGAGATCCGTCTGCCTCTGCCTCCCGAGTGCTGGGACTAAAGGCATGCACCACCAATGCCCAGCGTTAGTGGGACTTTTTAACCCGGCTTCCGTTGTCGTTGCTGCTTTATGAAAGGGAACTCATATTCTAAATCCCGTATTCTAAAAGGATTTCTGAATTAAGCGTGAGTCAGACCTTCCTTTAATTTCTCAGTCCCAAAATGCCAGATAAATGCAGGACACCCCTGTGTTCAGGTGAAAGTTGGAGCTTCTCCAACAACCGAAGAGTTCCCATGAACAGGCTGTGTTGTAGCCAACTTTACTGGTTTTTGTTCTTCTATCAATACATTATCCAGCTTAAAATTGTAAGGTGTGAGTTTTTAACATTTTCTTTATTTCTGTGTAGCAGAAACCAGCCTTGAAAATGGAGATGTATGAAACTCTTGGAAAAGTGGGAGAGGGAAGTTACGGAACGGTCATGAAATGCAAACATAAGGATACTGGGCGGATAGTGGCCATTAAGATATTCTATGAGAAACCAGAAAAATCTGTCAACAAAATTGCAACGAGAGAAATAAAGTTTCTAAAGGTTTGTTTCTTTTGCTTTTTATTTTATATACATATATTTCCCCCCCTTGGGAAAATATGAAGCCCAGGCTGGCCTAGAACACTTAATTTTTCCAGTGTTGATATTTACAGGCTACATCACAACACCAGGCGGCTTTTGCCCTGATAGTATAAGTCAAGAGAGAAATTGTTTTTTTGTTTTTTGTTTTTTTTTCAAGGCAGGGTTTTTCTGTGTAGCTTTGGATCCTGTCCTGGAACTCTGCTCTGTAGACCAGGCTGGCCTCAAACTCATAGAGATCCTCCTGCCTCTGCCTTGAGTGCTGGGATTAAAGGAGAAATTGTTATAGAATAAAAACTAAATTATGAAAGAACATTTCCATTAACAGATATACTAAGACCTGCATAGAGAAATTCTCATTGTCTACAATTTGTAATTTTTTTTAGTGATAAGCGATCTGTGTGCTTCTGTATAGCAGAATTATAATATTGTGAAGACATTCAGAACTATTCAACTGTAACACTTAAAAAAGTTCCGCTTTATACAAGGGATTGTGGAAGAAGCTAAGACTAGAAAGAAGTAAAAATTTATTCCTTGAAGACTTATAACCAGGCAGGAGGGTGCATAGAAACAATCCTGAGTGAGAGTGGTTCATACTCTGTGGTTAAGACCACTTGCTGCTTGTGGGGGACTAGAGTAGTTCCCCGACCGGTTTGAGGAGGCTCAAACTGCCTGCCCTGCAGCTCTCTTTGGCCTCCAGGGACACCTGCAGGCATGTGTGCATACTCACATACCCACACCCTCTTTTTTTTTTTGTTTTAATGGTTAATATTAAGTACCACAAAATTCAGTTTGCCAGGGTAGGTTTCTTGAAGAAAATATGGTATGTTCTTGGCCTTGAAGGGTGTGTAGCATTTGGGTGCAGTAGAGCTGTTGCTGAGTTCTGGGTTAGGGGAATGGGAACAGCATATGCTCAGAAAGACTAAAACAGACAAAGCAAGAGTGAAAAGGAATAGAAGAGAAACTCACTTGTGAGTTTCTCTTATAGATTCAGAAAGAGGTGTGATTATTGCAGTAAATTGGAAGTTCGTTTTAAAATGTTTTAGGCTAGGAAGTTGAAACTTGGTTTGAGGGCTTGATTCATAGTAGTTCAGTTGGCAGAGTGCTTGCCATGAAGCCCTGGGTTTGATCCCCAGAACCACATAAAACTGAGTGGTTTATATTGAGTTCTAAGCCAGCTTGAGATACATGACACCCTGTCTCAAAAGCACAAACCTGATTTTTTAAGAGATGAAAAGTGAAGATTTAAATTAATTGTAAAGAATTAATCTGTTAAGTATTAATGCGGCAGTGCTCTGTAGAGTGTATTAGAAGACTGAAACCTCAAGAGGTCTGATAAAGAATTTAATTCAAGGATCCTGCTCATATCGTGAGGCCTTTTTTAGAATTCAGCAGTGTAAATGACATAGGGAAAAGAGTTGGAGATGTCCTTGAAGTCCAGAGAATGCTGCAGTTGGTGTAAGTTAGAAGAGAATTTGAGAACTAGTTCAGTTTTGGAAATGTGGACCTGGAGATGACAGGAATATTTAACTAAAGACTATTAGGCTTCTACAAACAGTATCAAGAGAGATCAGGTGTGATAGGTCTACTTGGGCAAAGAACATCATGATGAGGTGAAGAGTGTGAACATTCCTTGGGGACCTGGTCCAAAACTGGAGACTGAAACTGAAAACAAAGCCTCCAAATACAGATGTTCTATTTTACTGGAATCTAGGTGCTTTGAGTCCAGATGTTTTATATGTGATGAAGAGTACAACTATTCATGCCTATCTTTATTTGGTACAAAAGAAGCATTTTCTTTCTTTTATTTTTGGGTTTTCAAAACAGGGTTTCTCTGTATAGCCCTGGCTGTCCTGGAACTCACTCTGTATGGTCTAGGCTGGCTTCAAACTCAGAAATCTGTTGGCTTTTGCCTCCTGAGTGCTGGGAACATACTGCCCAGCATTTTCTTTCTTTTTATTTGTATTACGGATATAAATCAGTTTGCTTCTAAAAAGAATACTATGCGCCACCAGTGCCTGGCTTAAAATATTTTTTTTTTACTTAAAAGATTTTCACTGTATGTGTGTGGGTGTTTTATGTGTATGGATGTTTTGCCTGTATGTTTATACTATGTTGGTGTAGTGCCCACAGAGGCCAGAAGAAAGTGTCATATTACCTGGAACTGGTGTTACAGAGCTGTGAGCTAGGAACCTGTGAGTTGACTCATCAGCTGTTAAGAGTAATTGTTGGCCGGGCTTTGGTGGTGCATGCCTTTAATCCCAGCACTTGGGAGGCAGAGGCAGGCGGATCTCTGTGAGTTTGAGGTCAGCGTGGTCTACAGAGCGAGTTCCAGGACAGCCTCCAAAAACAATACAGAGAAACCCTGTCTCAAAAAACAAAAACAAAAACAAAAGAGTAATTGTTGCTCTTCCAGAGGACCTGGGTTCCATTCCTAGAGGCCACATGGTGGTATTTGATTTTCTCTTCTGACCTTCCTGGGCATCAGCCATGCATCTGGTGTACAGAACTATATGAAAGTAAACTCATATACATAAAATAGTAAAATAAATAAATCTAAAAGAACTAGAGTCCTCTGGAAGATCAGCCAGTACTTTTAATCGCTGTTTCATCCTTCCAGGCCCCTTCTTTTTACACAAAATTTTATTGATTAGTCCCAACTAGCCTGGAACTCATTGTATATCTCAAGCTGAACTCAGTTTTCCTCACTCTGCTTCAGCTTTTGGAGCCCTGGGAGTACAGGCATGTGCCAGCACATACCTCTTTTCAATTTAGCATAATCTAGTAAGAGGTTCTTGCATTTGTTAGTAGTCTTAACCTAAAATGATTGCCCAAATAATTCAACTTTACCTAAATTTTTGTGGTAGAATCTGAGTAAATTACCGTCAGCAGTTAGAATAGCTGTGGAAAGGTTATCTAGTAATAGAAAAAAAATGTAATTAAATATGTTAAAAAAGAAGTCCCCTAGCCAGGCGGTGGTGGTACACGCTTTTAATCCCAGCATTTGGGAGGCAGAGGCAGGCAGTATCTCTGTGAGTTCGAGAACCCAGCCTGGTCTACAGAGCTAGTTCCAGGACAGCCTCCAAAACAATACAGAGAAACCCTGTCTCGAAAAACCAAAAAAAAAAAAAAAAAAAAAACCAAAACATATTTTTGGTATTCTTTTGCTTATGAAATGAGTTAATAAATGGCCCCTAAAACTTATGGTTTATTCTCTACATTTTATATTTTTGGATTTTTCGAGTCAGGCTTTCTCTGTGTAGCTTTGTAGATCAGGCCGGCCTCGAACTCTGCCTGTGTCTGCTTCCCCAGTGTTGGGACTAAAGACGTGTGGCACCACTGCCTGACTTTGTTCTCTACAGTTTAAGAGAAAATTAGAGAGTAAGTTGTGTAAATGTATAGCAGGTGCTTACTGATGTTGAAATCTAAGCTTGGGGTGAAGCGGCTCGGTGGTTAAGAGCACTTGCTCTTGCAGAAGACCCACGTTTGCTTCCCAGCACCCACTGGTGCTTCACAACCATTCTTAACTCCAGTTCCAGTGGACTCGATGTCATCCTCTTCTGACCTCTGGGTGCCAGGCATGCACATGGTACACATATACATGTAGACCAACACTCATATATATTCTTAAAATACAAAAATTCATGCTCTGGGGGAGGGCCTAGGCCCTGCCCTGGATGAAATGACAGACTCTGGAGATCCCCCATGGAGGGCCTCACCCTCCCTGGGGAATGGAGTGGGGATTGGGTGGGGGGTTGGAGGAGTTGGTGGAGTTTGGGGGAGGAGGGGAAGGAGAGGGAATTGACTTGTAAAGCAAGCTTGTTTCTAATTTAAATAAAAAAGATTTTTAAAAAATCATGCTCATTGGAAAGCATGAGGACCTTAGGGGCTAGATACATTCAGCTCAGTGTGTGAGAAGACCCCAAGTTCAGTTTCCAGAAAACAAAACAACCACATGAATGTGGTGACTTATATCTTTAATTCCAGCATTCCTCATTTAATCCCAGCATTCAGCACTCCAGAAGCTGAAGCAGAAAAGGTGTGAGTTCTGGTCTAGCCTGGAATACATAGCAATCCCTTGTCTCTGAAAAATCAAAGTAAGAAAAACAACTACAAAGATAACAAACATAAAACAAGATCCATTTTATTTTATTGATTGGTTTTTATTTGTTTGTTTTGCTTTGAGACCAGGTCTCTGTCTGTAGCTCTGCCTACCCTGGAACTACCTGTGTAGAGTAGGCTGGCTTTGAACTCAAGAGATTGGCTTGGCTCTGCCTTCCAAGCTGACATTAAAGGCCCATGCCATCATGCCTGACCCATGTGTTAAACACAAACCAAATTAAAAGGTAGTAAAACATTTCTTATTACATTGTAGTATGTTAGTTCTAAATTATTTCAATAATCAATCAGATGTCAACATGTCTCCCCTGTCTCTACAAGAAACTGCTTACAGTAATTTTTATACATTAAGAATGTACCAGATCACTTGAGACATTTCTGTTGAAAGAAAATAATCTGAAACTGTTGCTGTTTCCTTTCAAAATTATATAGGTGTTTGAATTACTGTTTCCAACAATTTTATTTAAAACTCTTGTTTCTTTTATTAATAGCAATTTCGTCATGAAAACCTGGTCAATCTGATTGAAGTTTTTAGACAAAAAAAGAAAATTCATTTGGTATTTGAATTTATTGACCACACGGTCTTAGATGAGTTACAGCATTACTGTCATGGACTAGAGAGTAAGCGATTGAGAAAGTACCTGTTCCAGATTCTCCGAGCAATTGAGTACCTTCACAATAATAATGTAAGTGCTTCAGAGTGAGCCCAGCTGGCATGGGTATGACTCACCAGTGCCATGTGAATAGTTCTGTTTTTATGAAGGTGGCTAAGAAATTTCTGTGTGTAATACTAATAAGCTTCCTGAAAATGAGAAGGGGGATATTGCCTTTCATTTTATTTGCAGAACCCAGAAGCATTTATTATTTAGTAACAGTAATGATAACTGTTAGAATAACTTAAAGGGAGGAATTATTGTTTTGCCTCATGATTTCAGCCCATAATTCTCTTCGAGCATCTTGGCTGTAGGAGCATGGAACAGTGTGCTTATATCATGGTAGACAAGGAACAGAAAGAGAAAGGGTTCCTTCAAGCATATGCCCTGATAACCCACTTCTAGCTAGACATCCTCCTGAAGCGAGCCACCTCCAGTAGCAGCAGTGGGAATATACCCTTCAATGAGCCTTTTTGAAGGGGATACTTCACATCCAGTCAGTGGCAGATACTAAAAGCAGTATCAATGATTTGGTTTAAAGGAATCACCATTGAACTGAAGAACATCTCTGAGAAAATGAGCTGTGCTTTCATGGAAGATCCCTTTAAATGAAGGGAGATTTGGGATCAGGAGGTAGACGTTAGATAGGGGATGGCAGTCAGTGGATGTCTTTGGGGAAGAAGACAGAGCAAAGTGTCACCACTTGACCTGTGAAATAATCAAGGAGAAAAAGCCCAGCTAATTTTAGTACTGACTTCAGTAGTATTTAAATAGTAATGTAGCTCATTGAGGTTTTTGAGACATGGTCTGAAACCTGTTGTGTAGGCCAGACTGACCTTGAACTCACAAAGATCCTGCTGCCTCTGCCTCTGCCTCTGCCTCTGCCTCTGCCTCCTAAATGCTGGAATTAAAAGCATGCACCACCAAAGCCCAGCCTAGTTCAGCAGTTTTTTGTGGCACTTTATTTTTTTCAGATGGCTGTACTTTCTGGAAAATACAAATAGCCAGGAACTAGCAATAAATTATATATCTAGGAAAAAGTAGTAAAATCCTTTGTTTTTTGAAACAAAGTTCTCAATGGGTAGCCCAGGCTAATGCCAAATTCATTATGTATCCCAGGCTAACCTTAAGTTCCAGGTCTTCTGCCTTAGGCTTCAGAGTACTAGCATCATAGTGTGAGCCACTGGCTTGTATATCAGAGGTCATTTTGTTATGGCTTTGAAAACTACGTATTAGTTCATGTGATAATGTCCTTGCCCCCTAGATCCAAGAGGAGGCAGTTATGAGATCATCAGGAGCATATAGAGTTGAGTATGTGGTACACACTTGCACTCAGCAGGCCACAGCAGGAGGATCACTGCAAGTTCAGACCAGCAGTGCTACATGTGCAGTTTGTTTTTATTTGTTTGTTTTGAGGCAGGGTCTCTCACGTAGTTCTGACTGTCTTAGAATTCATTATGCAGACCAGCCTGGCCTCAAACATACAGAGGTCTGCCTACCTTTGCTTCCTGAGTGCTGGGACTAAAGGCTAGCACCACAACACTCATTGAGACTTAACCTTGTTAAGCTTCCCTTTCTTATCTGTAAAATAACATGACCATACCTTACTGACTTTAAAAAAGCAAATAACTTGCTGAGCAGTGACGACACATGCCTTTAATTCCAGCACTGGGGCAGATTGGTCTTTGAGTTTGAGGCTAGCTTGGTCAACAGAACAAGTTCCAGGACAGCCAGGGCTGTACAGAGAAATGTCTTGAAAAACCAAAAAGAAAAAGTGAAATATAATACCAAATAGGCTGTAGATAGAATGTGCCCTCCCCCAACACTCCCGGCAAATTGAAAAGTGTAAATGCATGGATGGTGTCTGCAGGGAGTGTGGGCCAGACAAACAGCAAAGTATTGAGGATGAGATAAAGTAAGCTGGATTGAAATGTAGCTAGGAGTTCATTAGAGAAGTGTACCCAGGCTGCTACTGTAAGATGGAAGTCAACCTGAGCAGGGGACTTTAGAGGGTGGCAGTAAGTCAGGGAGGAGAAGACATGATTACACAGTTGCCCTGGACAGTTTTCCAGAGCACATGTGCACACAAAAGAAATGAAAATCTATAAACATTTAAAAAGAAAAGTCAGGAGGGACAGTGATGCTCTCCTTTAATCCCAGTGCTCCAGAAGCAGAAGCAGGCAGACTGCAACCTCATCTATATAGTGAGCTTCAGGACAGCCAGCACTTAAGTGAGATCCTGTCTCAGAAAGCAAAAGAATGTCATGAGAGATCCACCGTTTTATACAAGTACTATATGCTAACAAAAAGGAATAAATAATTAAATTGATTTAAAAGCTATTCAGCAAGTACAGTGTTGAATTCTTAGAAACACATCTACTGAGTTACTGAGTGAGTGTTCTGTTTTCTGACACATTTTTTACATGCCCCTAACTTTTTGTTGAAAACAGGATATTTAAAATAATGTGGCAGTTACAGAAATCAGAGTTTTCCATATCTCTCTGGGCTTACCTACCCATCCTATACATACCTGCTAAGTAGGTGTGGCTGGTCTGGAATTCATGATAATCAGGTAGCCTGTCACTTGCTAAAGTTCTACCAAAAGCCAAAATGATACTGTCACTTTGGAAAACAGCTTCGCAATTTTCTCCCTCCCTCCCTCCCTCCCTCCCTCCCTCCCTCCCTCCCTCCCTCCCTCCTTCCTTCCTTCCTTTTTGGTTTTTCAAGATGGTTTCTCCAAAACTGGCTTTGTACATCAGGCTGGCCTTGAACTTAAAGAGAGTCCTGCCTCTGCCTCCTGAGTGCTAAGTGTTGGCAAGCACCAACACGCCCAGTGGTATTTTCTTTAAAACAACCACCACCACCAAAATAAATAAAGCTGTTGACAGCAATATTATTCATAAATTCTGAACTAGTAACAAGCTAGAAGTTCACCAGCTGGTGTATGCTGTATCCACACTACAGAGCAGCACTCAGATCTAAACATCTGTCCAGCAGTACGGCCTATCCCTCTCCTGCCTAACTATTGGCCGTTTAGCTTTTTTTTTTTAAGTTTTATTTATTTTATTTATTTATTTATTTATTTTTGGTTTTTCAAGACAGGATTTCTCTGTGTCTTTGGAGGCTGCCCTGGAACTAGCTCTTGTAGACCAGGCTGGCCTCGAACTCACAGAGATCCGCCTGCCTCTGCCTCCCAAGTGCTGGGATTAAAGGTGTGCGCCACCAATGCCCGGCGGCTGTTTAGCTTTTTATTAGGCCAATTAGATCAATCAGGAGCCTTAAGTAGGTAAGGTGAAACAGCAACACATCTTTACATAATTAAATAAATGCCACATAAACAAATGTAACACATCTTTACATAGTTAAAGTAATATTCCACAACAGATTCACCCTTTCAGTGTCTATTTTGGCTTCATTTCATTTGGAAATGATGGATGGAGAATATGTAACTATTTTACCCATGATTAGGAAATGTCTTCACTGTCTTAACTGTGAGCCAGATTTTCCTCTGAATAGTTTTTGATTCTATATAAAATGAAACTATTTTAATATGTCAAATTTTCTGTTTGTTTTTAGATTATCCATCGAGATATAAAGCCTGAAAATATTTTAGTCTCCCAGTCAGGAATTACTAAACTCTGTGATTTTGGGTTTGCAAGGACACTAGCGGCTCCTGGGGATGTCTACACAGATTACGTGGCCACTCGCTGGTACAGAGCTCCGGAACTGGTATTAAAAGACACCTCTTATGGAAAGTATGTATACTTTGGGAATCCACCTGGCTTCTCCCAGGTGTGTCATTTTTCCTGTACTACTGACACTCTGCTGTCTGTGTCTGGCTTTAGTCAAAGAAGAGGGACACCTTTAAAGGTACTCCGAAGACCCTGTGGGCACCTGTGCTGTTGGCGACTGTGTCTGTGCTTACACTAGAGTGTTTAATGACTGCAACTGCTGGAGGCCTGTGCACATGTTCTTACACTGTGTGCAGGCTTGCTTTAATCTGTGCCACACCTCTGGCAGTGCTGTCTTCCCTCTGTTGAGGTTCTGCTCCCATGTTCTGCAATGGTTAAAGAAATATATATTTTATTTATTAATGCGGTGGGGCCCATGGCTGGAATGTGGGGATCAGAGGACAACTTTCACGAATCAGTTCTTTCCAACTATGTGGGTGTCTGGGATTCAGCTCAGGTTGTCAGATCTAGTGGCAGGTACCTTTGCCTGCTGAGCTTCCATAATTCTGTGTTAAACTAGGGTCTTGGAGGGCTGGAGAGATGGCTCAGTGGTTAAGAGCACTGACTGATCTTCCAGAGATCCTGAGTTCAATTCCCAGCACCCACATGGCAGCTAACAACTGTCTGTAACTAGAAGTCTGATACCCTCACACAGATATAATATGCCTGAAAAACACCAATGCAAACAAAATAAAAGTAAATTATATAAATAAATAGGATGTTGGAAAAAGTGACACTTTTTTTGACACTTTTCTTATAAAGACAGAAAGTCATGATTTTTTAAAAATTGTGCTGTTCCAGATGGCTCAAAAAGAAGCACATTCTCATAATTAATGAATATCCTACAGTGAAAATTTGTAAATAATACCACTTAAACATTGTCCCTTGGGGCTGGAGATGGCTCAGTGGTTGTTAAGAGCACTGGCTGTTCTTCCAGAGATCCTGAGTTCAATTCCCAACAGCTACAAGATTGCTCACAACCATCTGTAATGAGATCTGGTGCCTTCTTCTGGCCTGAAGGCATGCATGCAGGCAGAACATTGTATATGTAATAAATAAATCTTAAAAAAAAATAGGCTGAAGCTGGGTGTTGGTGGCACATACCTTTAATGTCAGCACTTGAGAGGCAGAGGCAGGCATATCTCTATGAGTTTGAGGCCAGAGTTCGAGGCGCCAGCCAGGTGTACAGAGCGAGTTCCAGGAAAGCCTCCAAAACAATACAGAGAAATCCTGTCTCGAAAAAACAAAACAAAAAAAAATGGCTGGATGTTGGTGGCACACATCTTTAATCCCAGCACTCGGGAGGCAGAGGCAGGCAGATCTCTATGAGATTGAGACCAACCTGGTCTACAGAGTGAGTGCCAGGATAGGCTCCAAAGCTACACAGAGAAACCCTGACTCGACCCTCCCCCCAAAAAAATTATCACTCCCCCTTCCCTGGTTTTGAGACAGGGCTTCACTATATAGCCTTGGCTGTCCTGGAACTCAATATGTAGACCAAGCTGCCCTCAAAACCACAGATATCTGCCTGTTTCTGCCTCCCTGGTACTGGGATTAAAGGCATGCCACCATCACTTATGGCTCTCCCCCTTTTTTGGTTGTAGTAATCAAATAACATAATGGCATATATTGCAACATTTTCTTGCATGAGCACTTTAATCATGTTCATCTGCCCTTAGTTTCTGTTCTCTTTCCCCACTTCATTCTTACTCTTTAACTGTGATCTGATGTAAAATGTTTTTAGACTAATTATCATACATATTTGTGCCTAACAAAGTAATTTACTGTGTTTTTCTTTTTTTCCAGACCAGTGGACATCTGGGCTTTGGGCTGTATGATAATTGAGATGGCCACTGGCAATCCCTACCTTCCTAGCAGTTCAGATTTGGATTTGCTCCACAAGATTGTTTTAAAAGTAGGTAGGTATTACTGCAATACTCTGTTATATGTCTAAGTAACTGCTTCCAGATCAGTTATACTTGATGCTCATGTTTAGGGAATGAACACTAAGGAAGAGCCTTGTGAGACAGGTGATGGCAGATGGGTTTCCATGCTGACAAACAAGGCAAAAAATTGTTGTGACAAGTAATATTTTCTCTGGAGGACCTCAGAGTCACTTGTTAATCATTGTTGCTAAGAAAAGTAGTACAATAGTGGTATACTTCACTGAGTTAAATCTCCAACTCCAGTACTACAATTTTTCTAAAAGTTGTGCTGTTCTAGAACTGATAGTTGGCCTCTGCAAATATTGCTCTTCTTTTTTTTTCTGGTTTTTTCGAGACAGGGTTTCTCTGTATTGTTTTGGAGCCCAAATATTGCTCTTCTAAACAAGGGCTTTTCAGTAACAAATTTGAGTCATATGCTTTTTAAAAGTATTGGAGATAGAAAATCAATTATTTGCTAATTCTCTTTTTACTAAAATGGATTTGTTTTAATGGTGTGTATGTGTGTGCATCTGTGTGTGGGTATGTGCATTAAGTGCTGGAGCCCAGAGACAGAGGTGTCAGATCCCCCGGAGCTGGAGTTACAGCAGTCAACTGTAAGCCACCACACGTGGGTGCTGGGAACCAAACTTGGATCCTCTGGAAGGGCAGCATGCCTGTAACCCCTGAGGGACCTCTTCCAGTCCCCTTAAATCATCCTCTTTTTCAACAACCACCACAAACCCACAGTAGAAAACCATGTAGTTAAATAATGTATTTAATAATAAGTTGATGAAAAGTAAAATTTAAGAGTATACTTGATAAGAGTTTAATTATCTTACAATCTGTTTTAACTCCTGTCTTAGATGCTTTTCCTGTTGCTCTAATAAAATATCTGATAAAGCAGTTTAAGGGCCATCAGGTTTATTTTGGCTCATGGCCCCAGGTTACAGTCCATCTTGGTGCAGAAATCATGGCAGGAGTTTGAGGGCCTGATTACATCACAGCCACAATCAGGAACAGAGAGTAACAAATACATTCATGTTGCTTGGCTCCCTTCCTCCTGGACCCAGCCAGGGAGTTGCCATCCACAGGAAGAGGCCAATTAATGCAATCAAGATAACTCCCCAGGGCGTGCCCTGAGGCTTCCAGGTGATTGACAATTAACACTGATCACCATAACTACCTAAACATTTTAGTAGTTTTGCACATGGTGTTGGAGCTTGAGGAGCCCCAAGTGTGCTGGGGAAACTCTTCATAAACACATAATTGCAGGATTCTGATGAAGACGGTACTGTGAACAGTCATTAAAGCAGTAAAACCTGGATTAACATTGATTGAAGATGATTTAAGATTAATAAAAGTCAGACAGAGCCTTGAAGCATCTACTTTATGTGCCTTTTTAAAGACCTGTTATGAGACTGTGTTAGAAGAGAGCTTGGAGGTGATAACACTAACCCTGTCATCTTACAAAGGGAACCAAGCCATACATGATGAAGAGATTCGCTCCATGGCACATTATTAGTGGTAGGGAAAGGTGCCAGAGCGTAGTCTCCATTAATGTTCACAGTTCTTTGCACTCTGGGGCTGCTGTTGGTCTTTCTTCTAGACTAGTGGTACTCAACCTTCTAATGGTGTGATCCTTTAATACAGTTCCTCATGTTGCAGTGACCCCCAACCATAAAATTACCTCATTGTTACTTCATAACTGTAATTTCACTACTGTAATGTGAATATCTGTTTTCTAATGGTTTTAGGCAACCCCTGTGAAATGGTCCTACAAGAACGCCAAGGGGTCATAACTCCCAAGTTGAGAACCACTATTCTTCTATACCATACTTTGGTTTCTGAATTATTTTACTGTGTTTTTTCTTTGCTCTGTAGACCAGGCTGGTCTTGAATTCAAACATTCCTTTCTGCCTCTGCCTGCTGAATGCTAGGATTAAAGTTGTATGCTACCACCACCTGGCTTTATTGTTTTAGCTGGGGTTGTTGTTGTTGTTGTTTATTTGTTTTTTGTTTTTTTTTTTTTTGAGACGGTTTCACTGTGGCTTTGGAGGCTGCCCTGGAACTAGCTCTTGCAGACCAGGCTGGTCTCAGAAATCTGCCTGCCTCTGTTTCCCGAGTGCTGGGATTAAAGGCATGCGCCACCACAGCCCGGCTGTTTTAGCTGTTTTGAGTAAGGTTTCAGTCTGTAAGGCTGGTGAACACCTGACAATTAAACCATTAAGATATAAGTAGAGAAACATGTTAAATTTTAAAGTACTAGCCGGGCATTGGTGGCGCACGCCTTTGATCCCAGCACTCAGGAGGCAGAGGCAGGCGGATCTCTGTGAGTTCGAGGCCAGCCTGGTCTACAGAGTGAGTTCCAGGACAGCCTCCAAAACAATACAGAGAAACCCTGTCTCGAAAAACCAAAAAAAATTTTTTTAAAGTACTTTTGCTGGTAATTATATATGTCTTAGGATTTGGGGGTAAAAGAACCATATGGCTTTATGTACCTGTCAGCAGCTTATGGAGGAAACCTCAGTGTTTAAAACTTATGTAATTTTTTTACAGAGCTGGGGATTGAACCAAGGCTTCACACTTGCTAGACAAACACTCTACTGCAGAGCTGTGTTCCTAACCCAGAACCTCTGTTTTTATGATATAGATTTTTTCTTTCACTGTAAAGTACAAACTGGTGCTCTTCCTTTTCTTCACATTCATAATTGAGCATATCACATGGGATTTCCACTGAAGCCGTTTCATGACTCAGACACTTCCTTCTCTTTGCAGGCAACCTGACCCCGCACCTGCACAATATCTTTTCCAAGAGTCCCATCTTTGCCGGGGTGGTTCTTCCTCAAGTTCAACATCCAAAAAATGCAAGAAAGAAATACCCAAAGCTCAATGGATTGCTGGCAGATATAGTTCATGTATGTTAAGACGTAAAGAATGACTAAGAATTTGCAAAAATCATAATAATATGGAGTCTTTTCTTCTCTTTGGTATTACAAATGGAGTCCACAGCTGGGCAAGCATTCTACCACTGAGCCACACTTGAAAGAGATTCCAAGTCCGGCGGTGGCGCACACCTTTAATCCCAGCACTCCAGAGGCAGAGGCAGGCAGATCTCTGTGAGTTCCATGCCAGCCTGGTCTACAGAGTGAATTCCAGGACAGCCTCTAAAACAATACAGAGAAACCTAAAAAAGAAAGAGATTCCAGAAAGACTCCTAAAGTGTTATTAACATGTTACATATTATGTAGAAATAATAGAATTTAAATGTAAGAAACTGAGGGGTAAATTGGGAACACTTGAAGGACTTTCCATATTTCCCACCACCTTCAGCATCTGGTCTACCAGACTAGGGCTTTTTTTTGTCCTGTGTTACCCTAACTTTCTACAGAGGCAACTGTTGACAATTACCATTCGAATGCTGAGGGTACAACAGCACCCAAATTCACACATTAGAGAAAATGCAAACTTTTTCTTGGTTGTTTTCAAAACAGGGTTTCTCTGTAGTTTTGGAGCCTGTCCTGGAACTTGCTCTGTAGATCAGGCTGGCCTTGAACTCAGAGATCCTCCCAAGTGCTGGGTTTAAAGGTATGCACCACCACCACTCTGCACGGAAACACAAACATTTTAAGAGGTGTGTGTGTGTGTGTGTGTGTGTGTGTGTGTGTGTGTTGGTTTGTGTACTGTGTGTGTGTTGGTTTGTGTACTGTATGTGCAGTATGCATACTTGATAGTATGAGTGTGTGTGCACATAGGTGCATCTTGTATGCATGTATTTCTAGAAGCCGGAACTTGGTGTCAGGTGTTCTTCCCTGAAACTTGCCATGCTTTGTTGTTATTGTTTAGACAGAATCTCTTTCTGAGGTATAGTACATAATTGACTAACATTCATGAGGGCCTGAGTTCAATACCCAGCTTGGGGGCAGGGTAGGGAGTATAGAGGGAGGGATACAGGAAAGAGAGGAGACTTACATGCCTTTTAGTGAATCTAGAGCTAATGCCCAATTAGTTTAATCCATCTGTCTCCTCTTCACTAATGCTGTGTTACAGATACATTTAGCCATGATATCTAAACTCAGGTCCTGAAGCTTACATGGCACTTTATCAACTGAGCTATCTCCCAGGCCTTTATTTCTTAAATTTTAAATTATATTTAAACTAGGTAGCATATGAACACAGTACAAAATTCAAAAATGTAAGGTGGGTTTACTATGAATAGCAAATCTGATTTTATTTCTCTAACTAGCCTGTTTCCTATACCAGGAGTGAGGTGCTTATTTCTAGATGAGGGTTGTATGACCATTGTTGTGGAATATTAGTTTAAGATGTGTTACATTCGTTTCTGCTGTGGAATATTTGTTTAATGATGCAAAGATGTGTTGCATTCTTTTTTTAAGATTTATTTTTATTTTATTTTTAAAATTTTAAATTGTTTTTTATATATATAATAATTTTTTATTTAACTTTTTACATGTTACTCTCAGTTCCCTCTCCCTCCCCTCCTCCCCCAGCCCCCATTCCTCCCAACCCCCCATCCCACTCCATCTCTTCTCTGCTCCCCAGAGAGGGTAAGGCCTTCTATGAGGGATTTTCAGAGTCTATCATATAATCCTGGGCAGGGCCTAGGTCCTTCCCCATGTGTCCAAGCTGAGAAAGCATCCCTCCTGTGGAATGGGCTCCCAGAGTCCATTTGTATGCCAGGAATAAATACTGCTCTACTTTCCAAGGTCCCATAAATTGCCGAGGCCTCCTCTATAACACCTAGGTTGGGGAGGAATGGGTGTCTGGATCAGTCCCATGCTGGCCCCTCAGTCATCAGTCTGGGGTCCATGCGTTCCCCCTTGTTTAGGTCAGCTGCCTCTGTGGGTTTTACCAGCCTGGTCTTGATTCCTTTGCTCATCACTCTTCTTTGCAACTGGGTTCCAGGAGTTCAGTGTGGTTTTTAGCTGTGGGTGTCTGCCTCTGCTTCCATCAGCCACTGGATGAGGGTTCTAGGATGGCATATAAGGTAGTCATCAATCTCATTATCAGGGGAGGGCATTTAAGGTAGCCTTAATGCCAGGTGGTGTATTTTTGTAGCTCTGTGAAGATCTCACTAGTGCCAGATCTCTCCTCCAACTTATAATGGCTCCCTCTATTATGATATCTTTCATCCTTCTTTCCTCTATTCTTGCCCTGGTTCAGCCTTCCTGCTCCCCACGTGTCCTCTTCTCCCCTCCTCTTCTCCCTCTCTCTTTCTCCCATCTCCTTCTCCCCTCTCCTCCCCCCTGCTCCCAATCCAATTAGGAGATCTCCTTCCATAACCCTTCTCTAGGTCACCATGCATATCTCTCTTAGGGTCCTCCCTGCTTCCCAGACTCTCTGGAAGTGGGATTGTAGGCTGGCAATCCCTTGCTCCATGTCTAAAATACATATATGAGTGAATGCATACCATGTTTGTATTTTTGTGACTGGGTTACCTCACTCAGGATGGTTTCTTATAGTGCCATCCATTTGCCTACACATTTCAAGATTCCATTTTTATTTTCTGCTGAGTAGTGCTCCATTGTGTAGAAGTACCACATTTTCTCTATCCACTCTTCAGTTGAGGGCCATCTAGTTTGCTTCCAGGTTCTGGCTATTACAAATAATGTTGCTATGAACATAGTTGAGCAGATGTCCTTATTGTATGAGTTTACATCTTTTGAATATATACCTAAGAGTGGAATTGCTGGATCTTGTGGTAGGCTGATTTCCGTTTTCCTTAGGAATCTCCATACCGATCTCCAAAGTGACTGCACAAGTTGGCATTCCCACCAGCATTGGAGGAGTGTTCCCCTTTCTCTACATCCTCTCCAGCATAAACTGTTTTTGATTTTAACCATTCTGATGGGAGTGAGATGGTATCTCAGATTTGTTTTGTTTTGCATTTCCCTGATGGCTAAGGATGTTAAGCACTTTCTCCTCAAATGTCTCTCAGCCACTTTAGATTCTCTATTGAGAATTCTCTATTTAGTTCTGTACCCCACTTTTTAATTGGATCCTTTGGTGTTTTGGAGACTTGTTTCTTGAGTTCTTTTTAAATTTTGGAGATCAGCCCCCTGTCAGATGTGGGATTAGTGAACCTCTGGTTTAGTGAGAGAGGATCTCAAAGAGTTAAGGTGGAGAGTGATGGAGGAAAAGACCTAACATCAAAATTTGGTCTCCACCTGTGTATACAGAGCTGCACACATGAGCACATACACCACACAGACATAGTTTTACTTGGTGAATTTCTACACGTAGCGTGCAGTCTCCCTTTTCAGCATTCTTAAGGAGCAGTAGTTAAAACCCGGTGCATACTGTTGTACAGTAGAGCTATAGAATTATTAGTTCATACTGTGCATATTGAAGATAGCAGAAGCACATTTCATATTTTAATTCTGGTCCCTCTACATTAGATCTTAGGCAAGGGCCAGCAAGACGGGTCTGCATGTCAAGGGGCTTGTTGTGTAAGCCTGGTAACCTGAGTTTCTTCCCAGGAACTCACATAACCATGGAAAGAGAAAGTCAACTCCACAGTGATGTCCTCTGACTTCCATACATGTGCTATGCCTCCTCCCCAACAAATAATGAAATTACAAGTTTGGAAGATCTTAGATGATTTAACATCTGTGGGGCTGGGTCTTCTTTGATGTAGACAGGGTGACAGTGCTGTGATGTGAACTGTAGAGAAGTGCAGGGAAAGTGTCTTTTCTTGAGGAAGAATGCATTTTATAAAGCAGATGCGTTTTATTCAAATCCTGTCTTCATTGTTATAGGGACAGTCTAAGTAGTTACTTAGAGTCCCAATGTAAACCCTGTGTATGTTCAGCTTGGCTGGTCCAGCTGTTTCCTTCCAATAAACCCCTTTGGATGAGCTTTGGGTGAAGATCTTCTTTTGTGGCGGTGGTGGAGCAGAGTGAGCAGGGGATGTTCGCCTACTGTAGCAGTTTTGCTCGGCAGGAGGGGCAGGAGGTTTCTCTGGCGAAGTTGCTATAGTTCATCTCTGCTCCTAGAGAGCAGAGAGCTGGGAGGGAGTGTAACAACTCCGCTCTGCCAAGGGAAGGTTTCCCGGGCAAGTGTTACAGCCCTGCTCTTGGGGAAGTTTTTCCAGGGTAGGTATTGGTCTGATTTCAGTGCTGAGCTCAGATTGGCTAGAGCTCTGCTCGAGGATTGGTTAGTTTTCTGCACAGGATTAGGGTCAGATTTGGCCCTGGTTTCAGGGCCAAAGTATGTTTCTTTCTCTGGTCCTTTTTAGCCTTTTGGCTCCAATTTTAGGGCCAGGGTGCATTTCTTTCACTGACTCTGATTCCAGGGACAAAGTGTGTTCCTTTGGCACTGGTTTTAGGGTCAGGGTACATTTCTTTGGTTCTGGTTGCAGGGCCAAAGTGTGTTCCTTTGGCTCTGCTCAGGGTGTGTTTCTTTGACTGGTCCCTTCTCCCTACACCATGAGAATACATTTCTTAGGTAAATAGATGGTCAGAATGTAGTTAGAAATCTGTGTATTTCAGGCAGATCTCTGAGTTTGAGGTCAGCCTGGTTTACAAAGTGAGTTTCAGAACAGCCAGGGATATTGCATAGAGAAACCCTGTCTCAATAAAACGGCATCAAAACAAGGCAAATTTCTTTTTTCTTTATTATTCACAAACTCTGTTAGTTCTGATTAATTACTTTGTCAGGTGTCAAATCAATTTTTTTACCCTGTTAAAGTCTTAATTTTAGAGGCAGAGCCCAAAGCTTATCTTTTATTAAACCTCTTTCTCTTCCAGGCTTGTTTACAAATTGACCCTGCAGAGAGGATATCATCTACTGATCTTTTGCACCATGATTACTTTACTAGAGATGGATTTATTGAGAAGTAAGCCTGTGTGGTCTTTCTACTCTTTTATCAGGGTACTAGTGGGGAATCACTAAATAGAATAATGTTACAAAGCAAAAATATTCAACTAAACAGAAACCTAATGGAGCTACTCTGTCAGGTATTGATCAGGACGTAGTAGTCTAGCAGGTGATGTAGATGAAAGAGTTATGCAAGTAATTGCAGCAGCATTCGTTACAGAGACATGGGATTGTAGGCAGTGTACCAAGATCCCATTCTACAATTGCAGCCTCATCTCAGACCAGAGGTCATACTTAATACAAGGATGAAGGATTTGTTTTATTTTTGTTTATGTGTGTATGCACATGTGTGGTACCTATGGAAGTTAGAACATTAGATCCCCTGGAGGTGGAGTTGTGGGCAGTTGTGAGCTACCTAACACTAGTGCTAAAAAAGGAATTCTTTGTAAGCCCAGAGACACAAACAGGTTCTCTATCAAAGCTCAAGTTGATATTGCATTAGATTCACTTCTCAAAGGGAATCTAATATAAGTCTGTTTTATAATTTTTTTCAAGACAGGCTTCTTTATGTAGCCCTGGCTATCCCGGAACTAGTTCTCTAGACCACACTGACCTCAAACTTGGAGATCCGTCTGCCTCTGCTTCCGAAGTGCTGGGATCAAAGGCATGCATACCACCTGGCCTGTTTTGTAAGTTTTATGTGGTAGATTTCCATAGCAAAATGTCCAAAAGATCTGTTGCCTGCACACAATTATTGTTAGGTAAGTTATTACACCATCTTGGCCAGGTATGATGACACCTGTCATCCTGGCACTCAGGAAGTTGAGGCAGGAGGATTTTATGCTTGATACCAACATGGGCTACAGTGGTATCCTGTCAGAAAAAAATATCAAATGGTACTATTTCTTGGTATCAACTATTTTATAGCATTGTTTATGATTCATTAAATGATTCTATGTAAGTGAAAAGATGATTGATAAATATTGCTTTATTCATCAGATTCTTACCAGAGCTGAGAGCTAAATTATTACAAGAAGCAAAGGTTAATTCCTTCGTAAAGCCAAAAGAGAATTTTAAAGAAAATGAACCCGTGAGAGATGAGAGGAAACCGGTTTTTACCAACACTCTGCTTTATGGAAACATGCCACTCTATGGAAAGGTGAGCTGCTTCTGGCTTTTTGTTTTTGCCTGTGTAGTTACATCATAGTTAGGTCTCTCATGACTCAGATTCTCAACATTCCTGTTTCAGGAAATGGACAAAGACAAAAAGCCCAAGGAGATCAAAGTCAGAGTTATTAAAGTCAGAGGGAAAGGAGACGTCCCAGACCTGAAAAAGATAGAGTGTGAAGGTGAACACCGCCAGCAGGGCACAGCTGAGGACATGCACACTTTGTCTCAGGATAGAAAGCCTGCCGTCGCTGAAGTGCCAAACCCTGTCAATCCCAGCACGAACTCTGATGGTGTCAGTGAAGACCTGCATACTGGAGGTTGTATGATGATGCCACCCATCAACCTGACAAGCAGTAATCTGATGGCTGCAAATCTCAATTCAAACCTCTCCCACCCCAATTCACGGTGAGCTGGGGCAGAGAGGAGACCTAAGTAAAACAGTTTTCTGTATGACAGCATTTCAAAGAGTTACTTCTATAGTGTCAGTGTAGACTGAATTTGAAAAAGATCTGTTGAAATTGTAGTCATGTAGCAGGGCATTCACTGAGTAGATTTTGGGAATGCCATATGAGAAATTTTTTCTTAGAAATATAGGTATTTTTGTTTTTGTTTTTGTTTCTTTTTGGTTTTTTCGAGACAGGGTTTCTCTGTGGCTTTGGAGGCTGTCCTGGAACTCGCTTGGTAGTCCAGGCTGGTCTCGAACTTACAGAGATCCACTTGCCTCTGCCTCCGGAGTGCTGGGATTAAAGGCGTGCACCACCAATTCCCGGCTTTGTTTTTGTTTTGTTTTGTTTGAGACAAATTGCCATAGAGCCCAGACTAGCCTGGAACTTGGCTGTGTGACCCAAGCTGGCCTCCTACATACACATGGTCTGCCAGCCTCAGGCTCCTCAGTGACTGAATTGCAAATGTGTACCACCACAACAAATTTAGTTGTCTTAATTGTTTACTGGTATCTTTGGGATAGCTTTAAAGATATTTATTTTATGTTTGTATGTGTCCCTGAGTATACTTATGTGCACCACATTCACTCAGTGTCTATGAAGGCCACAGGGTATCAGATCCCCTGGAGATGGGGTTATAAGTCCTTGTGAGTCACCCAGTGTGGGTGCTGCAAACTGAACCCACATCCTCTGCGTGGACAATACCCACTCTTTACTGCTGAGCCTGGAACTTTTTTTTAATGATTGAATTTATTTTTATTTTATGTCCATTGGTGTTTTGCCTGCATGTATGTGTGTATGAGGCTATCAGGTCCCCTGGAACTGGAATTACAGACAGCTGTGAGCTGTCGTGTGGGTGTTGGGAATTGAACCTAGATCCTCTGGAAAAACAACCAGGGCTCTCAACTGTTGAGCCATTTATCCAACCCTGGCCTGGAATATCCTTTTAAAAGAAATATCTTCTATTTTAAGAGAAAAGGGGTGATTTGACTTAAGTTTTGCATCTATGTCCTTGTGTTATTCCACTTAGTATTGCTATGACAAAATAACTGAGACGTGGGAGTCTTTATAAAGAAAAGAGGTTTGCTTGGCTCATAGACATAGTGGCTGGAGAGGCCAGCAGCATGGTTGCCACTGCTCTGGCAAGGGCTCGTTGACTGTGTCACAGTATAGTAGAGAAGGAGGCAGGAAACTGATCACCTGTAGGAATGACTTATGTGCAGACAAGGAAGAGAGAGAGTTTGGGGGAGATGCCAGGATCCTTATAAAGACCCTCTTTTATGGAGCATCCTTCAAGTGCAAGAATGCCTCCTAAGGAGAACAGTCACCAATCCATCTTGAGATTTAGTCATCTCCTTTCTGAGAGTCCTCACCACTTACAGGTTCTCAACCCTGCCCACTGGGAACAAGCTTCCAGTATGTGGACCATTGGAGGCCAAACCATATCTAACCTTAGCACTCAGCACTGCAAAGTAAGCTTTATTTCTGCCTCACAGCAGTGTCTCTCAATGAAAGAAGAATAGTTCAAAATTAGTCTTTCATGGCAAATAGCCTTTCAGTGTTAAGTATTTTGGTAAGGAAATGGTATATCAGGCCAGTTTTAGAACTAGCTTCTGTTGTAGATTGAGAGACTGATACTGAGTCTGCTTAATGTGGGGACTGGTAATGAACAGTGAAGGCATTAGGTCTCTTAGCAAACTTACACTATGAGGTGCCTTAACTAGATCCTCACAGACTGATTTAGGCTACAGATTGTAAAGATGAGTGGTCTGTAAATATAGGCTAGTGGATATGTCTGTGTAGTTCAAAGGTACATTAGGCCATAGGCTGCAGTAATTCAATATGTTCTTGAAGTGACCCTCAAGCCACACTACAGTAACCATCGTTTAATCCAGTCTCAGACAGCAATTGAGAACTCCAGAGGTTACATGATCCAAGTTTAGAACAGATACAAGGGAGCAGATGGGCCATAAGAGTAACTTGATGACATGATTTTCACCAGCAGTTAGCCATGTGTTAGTTGTTCTGTCCCTAGAGTTCTCAGAACTGACAATTGCTTTTTGACACTCAGTGTTCTAACAGTACCATGGCATAAATCTTTTTCATAAGCTAGGGCCTGGTTATATTGCCCAGGATGTCCTTAAATTAACAACCCTGAACCAGCCACTTGAATGCCAGGGTTCCAGATCCACCTATTATAACTTACTTGTTTTGTGTGTGTGTGTTTTGTTTTTGTTTTTGTTTTTTCCTTTTCTTTATTTTTCCAGACAGGTTTCCATGTACAACAGCCCTAACTGTACTGAAATTAGCTCTGTAGACCAAGCTGGCCTCGAACTCACAGAGATCTGCCTGTCTCTGCCTCCAAAATGCTGGGATTAAAAGCATGCACCACCACCACCACCTGGCAATTTATTTGTTCTTAAAGCTAAAGCAAGGGCAATTATTGAAGGTTCTAATAACTTCTTTATTTTTAATTAATAGGTTAACTGAAAGAGCAAAAAAGAGGCGCACTTCTTCACAAACTATTGGACAAACTTTGTCTAATAGCAAACAAGAGGACACAGGTCCCACGCAAGTAAGGCAAGACGCTAGTCATTACAATATGGATTCTTGCCGGGAGGTGGTGGTGCATGCCTTTAATCCCAGCACTTGGGAGGCAGAGGCAGGAGGATCTCTGTGAGTTCGAGACCAGCCTGGTCTACAAGAGCTAGTTCCAGGACAGCCTCCAAAGCCACAGAGAAACCCTGACTGGAAAAACAAAACAAAACAAAAATTATCTTTATGGATTAAAAACACTTGCCAAATAGATGTAGTTTCCTTGCTTTAGAAATGTTAACCATGTCTTTATTTTTTTTCTCATCATTTCTTTACATAGTGTAATCCATTTATTACATTCAAGGCACAACATTATTTATAATAATATAAAATTGAAAACATCCTGTTGTGGTGGTGCACAACATTAATCCCAGCACTCAGAAGGCAGAGGCAGGATGATCTCTAAGTTTGAGACCAGCCTGTTCTATAGATCGAGTTCCTGGATAGCCAGGGCTACATAGTGAGACCCTGACTCAAAATAAATAAAATATAAAAAACAACACAGACTTGTGTAAGAGCTGATAGTTTCTGAAGTATACCAGGGTACATTTGTGTGATGTGGTGCTGCATCTTACACTGTGAAAAAGTGTTCACTGTTTTAGAAAAGTTTTTTATTGCATTTATTTATTTGGGGGGACATGCATGTGGAAGGCAGAGAACAATCTGTGGGAGTCAGTTTCTACTTCTACTTTGTGGCTTCTAAGGATGGAACTCAAATCACCAGATTTGATAGCAAGCATCTATACCTACTGTCCCATCTTACCACTACCAAGAAAGCTATGAAGGTATCTCAGCAGGCAGAGTCCTGAGCTTCATCCATAGCCCTACCTGAGCCAGGTGCACACCTGTAATATCAGGTGGAGTTAGAAGAATCAGGAATTCAAGCCTTGACGCATCCTATCTCAAAAAAAAGGAAAAAAAGTTTTTAGGGGCTGGAGAGATGGCACAGAGGTTAAGAGCACTGGCTGCTCTTCCAGAGGTCCTGAGTTCAAGTACCAGCACCCACATGGTGGCTCACAACCATCTATAATGAGATCAGTTGCCCTCTTCTGGAGTGCAGGAACAATGTATATGGAATAAATAAATAAAAATTTTAAAAAGTTGTTATGATCCAGTATCCAAAAATAGGTAACATAAAAGGTTTTCCAGATGGTACATGTATACACATTTCTTTTTCCATTGGAGTGTCCCGGGGCTCATAAAGCATATCATTTCATAAATAGAAAAATTTATTATTGATAACATTAGCTGAAGCAGTTGTCCAAAGTCAGGTTGAAGCAAATAATATTAAAAGTTACAAGTTATCCAAGGCAGTGGTGACACAAGCCTTTAATCCCAGTGTTGGGGATGCAGGAGTAGGAGGACCTCTGTGAGTTCGAGGCCAACCTGTTATACAGTTCCAAGACAGCCAAGGCTACACAAAGAACCCAAACCTGTCTCAAAAACAAAAACAAACAAAACAAAAGGGTTGTGGTTCTAAAAATCAAGAATACTAAGGACTGAAAACCTTGCTTGGGAAACATTGCAGGGTGTCTGGTCTACTTATGTGTGGTGGTGCTCTGTACTTTTGGTTTGTGTGTTTGTTTTTGCTTCTGTTTTCTTTGAAACAGGGTCTCACTATGTATCCTAGGCTGGCCTTGAACTAGAGATCCTTCTACCTGTTTCCCAAGTGCTGGGACTACAGGCTTGTCTAACATACTTGGTTCTGTTCTATTTTTTAATTGTTAAGATAATCACTGGAACTGTTTTCCATTATCCAAATAGCCAGCACATCTAGGTTTGTGTTTCTATGGTTAGTTTTACATTGGTTCTTCATGCTAACTGGTACCTGTTTGTCTAGAGCCAAGCAGAGAAGAACATATTTAATGATCGAGTAGGCCAGAGTGATCAAATGGCAAGTGGAAACAAAAGAAAGCTGAATTTTCCCAGATGTGACAGGAAAGAATTCCATTTCCCTGAACTGCCATTCACAATACAGGCGAAGGAAATGAAAGGAATGGAAGGTGGGTACCTCGTGGTGTGCAACTCCACAATGCTCTGCAGGTGACATGAGTAAGGGGTGGGACTTTTCTTTGTTTGGTTTTGTTTTTCGAGACAGGATTTCTCTGTGACTTTGGAGGCTGTCCTGGAACTAGGCTCTTGTATACCAGGCTGATCTTGAACTCGCAGAGATCCACCTGCCTCTGCCTCCCGAGTGCTGGGATTAAAGATGTGCACCACCAATGCCTGGCTGGGTGGTTCTTTTTGTAAGGTACCTTGCATGTGATCTTTGTAGAAAGTAGTAAATTGGTTTGAAAAAATAAATTCCATTGATAAGACTTCTTTCTTTTATAGTTAAGTAAAGGGTCAGATGTTTTGTTTTGTTTTATTTTAGACAGTCTCATTATGTATCTCTCCTGATACTCACACAGAGTCTCCTGCCTCTGCCTCTGGAGTGCTGAGACTGCCTGGCTTAATAGAGATAATTTCAAAGACAGGTAAAGACAGCTCCAGAGGGCAGACATTTTATTAGCTTGGTGTTGAGATGCAGGGCAGAATTTGAGGAAGATGAATTTGGTCCAGTGTATAACCTGTAGAAAAGCACCTTCCCTGGTTGTTTGCCCAAAAGTGTTATAGATGCTTTGGGCATGCTGACATTGGGTAGATTTTATACATTTAAAATTTATCATAATCTTAAGATTTAATTTAAGGGCTGGAGAGGCAGCTTAGCAGGTAAAGGCATTTGATGCTAAGCCTTGATGACCTGAGTTTGACCATGGGATTCACATTGTATAAGGAGAGGATTGGCCTCATTTCAATAAACAAAGGAATGATAAATGGAATGTAATAATTAAACAGATATTTATCTTAAGATGAAATGTATTGATGTGAGCAAATGTTCTTTCCTTTCCTTGGAAAACAGACCTTATGAAAATGTGATGCAGTAGCTAGGTGTAGAACATGTGCCACATGAGGGCCTCTCAGTAAAAATAATAGACCTGCTTGATGAGATTGTGAAATAAACGGTACCATATTTTACAACTTAGAGGTGCCAGTTCCTTTGCAGCTAACTTCAAAAGTGGGCTTACTGGCAGTTAGAGTACCAACCTGAACGCCTTAAAACGATAGTTTCTAGGTGGGCAGGCCAACAAATTACTTTTTTTTCCCCCTCTTTATTTTTTCTTTTTTTTTCAAAAGTTAAACAGATAAAAGTGCTGAAGAGAGAGTCAAAGAAAACAGATTCACCTAAAATACCAACTTTACTTACTGTGGACCCAAATCAAGAAAAACAAGAGGTAAACATTTATACTATTTTATAGAATATTGTTTTGTCTTTTCCTTAGTGCTTGAATTTAGTTCTTATTGGAAAGTTTTGTAAAAATTAAAACTTTTATAATCTTTAAACTCTAGAAACAGGTTTGTTTTTATTTTATTTATATATGTTGTTGGCTTTTTGAGGCAGGGTCCTCACTATATAGCTCTAGCTGACTGGAATTCACTCTGTAGACCAGGCTGGCCTCAAACTCACAGAGATCTGCCTGCTTCTGTCTCCCCAGTGTTGGGATTAAAGGCATGTGCCACCATACCCAAATATTTATGTTCTAAATGTTGGTTTTTGGTACTCCATCTCTCATTGAACTTTTAATGGTTAGAAAAGACAGCATCCAGGACAAATAGTAGTTGTGTTATGTTCCTCAGCTAGCCGTATTCAGTTGACCCATGCCATGGGATAGGTAGTAGCTGGCTGCCCCAGCTGTGTTTGCCTTTGGCTTCTTCCTTTCTGTTTTCTTCCAGTTTACTGTCTTTGACTGTTCCCTGGAGATTGTCCTATTTTCACAAATATCTGCTGTCAGCTCCAACCCCCACCCACCACAGTGATTCTTAGACTTTATTTGGAAATCTTGTAGTTGTCAATACCCATTTGAATGCTTTCTCTTAAGAGGAGATTGATCTGACAGTCACTGAGTCTCAGCATGCATGTGGCCTTGGATTCCCCAGGGAGATCATCTCTGCATAATTGATCAGTTTTATTATCCCCATTACAAATACAATTGACTACGTTTTAATTCATGATAAAGCTATTTCTACTTTATTAAAGAAATTTGAGTAAATTAAACATATGGAAGGCTGGGGAGAGACAGTAGCTCATTTGGTAGTGTGCTGGCCTAGCATACACGAGGCCCTAGCTCCACATGAACCAGATCTCTAATCCCAGAATTTGGGAGGTAGAGGCAAAAGGATCAGAAGTTCAAGGTCATTCTCAGTGACTTTGGGGCTCTCCTGGACTAAGAGACTTTGTCTCAGAAAAACAAACATTATATATGCATATATAAATTTTCTGAAACCCTATAAGAAAGTATTTTAATTGTGACATTTAGAGCTGTAGCTTTGTTTCAACAGTCCCAGGTTTTCTTCCATATGTCACAGTCTACTTTGCAGACCCAACGCTGTTATGGAACAGGAAAGCCATTAACGACCATCTTTGAGTTTGTTATAAGTCACAAGATCCTTTAAGCTTGTGCATTTAAGGGTGTCCTCATGTCCTGGAAGCCTGCAGAACACACCATTTGCAGATACGTTGACTAATTGGGTGAATTAGGGCTCTTAGGTTTGAAGAGACTTGTGATGTGCCACCAGTGTTCATCTTGCTATTCCATGAGAGGCCCAGAAACCCAAACCACATATACATGCAGGGAAAAATAAATCAAAACAGAGCTCTCAGGTGTTTACATGGTGTTGAATTCCTAAAAAGACAGTCTTGAAAAGAGAGTAACCAAAACCAGTTACAGTTATTAGGAACACCCGGGAGCTGTCAGGGCTGCTCAGAGCTTAACTGTACACCGTTCAGACACAGTACCAGTGCATAACTAGGACTGAGGTAATGCTAGTCCTAACACAGTTTGGTGAGCTAATGTCAGAGTTAGGAAAATTTCTGAGCAGGTGAGAAGACCTGAGGTCTAGCCCCAGAACTGACATAATAGAAAAAGAACGAGACCCCACAAGTTGGCCCCGACCCTGATACGAACATCATGACATACACATTCATGCGCATACAAAGTAAATATATGTAAAATTAAAAAAATGTCCTTATCCATGTATGGTTTTAGGTGCCTTTAATCCCAGTACTTAAGAAGCAGAGAACACGGATCACCGTGAGTTCGAGACCAGCCTGGTCTACCGAGTGAGTTCCAGGACAGGCTCCAAAACAATACAGAGAAACCCTGTCTCGAAAAACAAAACAAAACAAAACAAAACAAAACAAAACAAAAAATAAGCAGAGAACACTTTGAGAGAAAGATAGAGGCAGGACAGCCTGGCCGATATGGTGAGTTCCAGGCCAGCCAGGACTTCATAGTGACACCCTATCTCAAAACCTTTTAGAAATTTAGAAATTTTCAGTCTGTAGTTTCTTTTATAGTTTGAGAGAATATCGAAACATGGGATAGGAGTTACAAATGTAGCTGCTAGTGCTCATCCAGCATGGGCTTAGTCAACAGGACCCCGAAACAAATAAAAACCAGAAGACAGGGAATAGAAACTTATGTGTTCTAGTCTTGACTCTTACATTAACTTAGTTTTTTAATTACTTCATCAGATATAAGCACTTCCTTGATGTGTATTAAACCCTTTCAGGAGGCTTAGCAATACATTGACAAAATGTAGGTGCACAGAAGGAACCCCACATGATTGTAGGTAGATAGCCTCAGCAAGAGCGAAAGAGCCGTGGGGAGACCATTAGAAAGTAGCTCTGTTTGATGAGGAAGAGTCCTTTGCCACCAGTCCCCCTGTGTCTTTATGAAGCAACCCCTAGGGCAAAGTACAGATATTTTATCTCAACCTTGAGTTCCCTTAGCCAGTGACTCATCACCTCCTGTTTTTAGGATGCAAGAAATGCAGCAGCTAAAAGGAGAGGAACCTCTTAGCTGTAGAATAGAAAATACGGCAGATGAAAATTCAGGGAACCTCAGATGTGTGTGTGATTAAAACAACCATTTTGTTAATGCTTCATACACAGAAGTGCTGACTAGCAGTGAAGCCTGGATATCTGGGTATAATCTCCTATTTTTGCTTTTAAATTTATAATATTGTTCCTATTTTCTTAATTTGAACATTTAGTTCACCAATGTCTGTTAATAGAACTACATCTCACATCAAGATGTGATTTTATTTAATCACACATTATTTCTAGCATGTTGATTAGCACTTGTTCTTATGTTTGGTTAAGAACCTTATAAGTATAGAATGGAAAGTTACTAAATATATAACAGAGTCCAATGTAAATATGTAATACAGAGAGTCCCAATGTAAATATGTAATATAGAGTCCCAGTATAAATATGTAATACAGGGAGTCTCAGTGTAAAACAGGTAATGCAGAGAGTCCCAATATAAATATATAGTACAGAGTTCCAATATAAATATGTAATATAATATGTAATACAGGAAGTCTCAGTGTAAAATAGGTAACGCAGAGAGTCCCAATATAAATATATAATACAGAGTCCCAATGTAAATATATAATACAGAGAGTCCCAGTGTAAACATATAATACAGAGTCTCATTGTAAATATGTAATACATAGAGTCTCACTGTAAATATGTAATAGCAGAGAATCCCAATGCAAATATGTAATACATTTCCTAGGTCCCAGTTTCTAGGTGCCAAAGATTCCTGAGCAAATAAGATAAGCATGAGGAGGTGTTGGATTCCACACTGAACATGCTTGCCAGACACTGAGTCCTGTCCCATAGTTTGATTGAAAGGATGGGACTTACTGAGCAGCTCTTACCATTCGGTAGATCGCCTGTAGTGTAACATTAGTATGGACATGGCTTTAACAGCAGATATTTACATTTCTTATCCCTGGTTCTTACTGGCTTGGTTTTTAATTTTAGGGTGGAGATGGCGATTGTGAGGGGAAGAATTTGAAGAGGAACAGATTTTTTTTTTCCCGATAGTGTTTTGTCTTTTAAGTAATCTTAAAAATACAATCTTGGCAACTCTTTCCTTTTTATTTTATACACAATAGAATGTAATATAGATTGCTGTTAAGATAGCCATCCATCCTATCTGCATCAGATCATCTGCTTTTTTGGTTTTGTTAGCAGAATTTTAACCATTTTTCTCTTTCTTCTAAAAACTGTTATTTTGATGCTGTGATTTGGAATTATAAAGTCACCTTACCACTGCTTGATTCCTTCCTTGCCATGATTACTGAGTGGGTAGCACAACGTCACAGTATGTGCCCTGTTTTCACTGCTCTCAGCCTGCTGAGAGTCAGATTTCACAAGCCAGTTGTCTCCTGGGAAGCCCTGGCCTCTTCAAGTGAATGCTTAATGAACTTCTTGTCTGTTGTCTTAGTAACTATTCATTACCATCACATGAGGAAAGACATGCTGTTGGTCAGCAGTGAAGCATTTATAGTAGTTAAATAACATTTAGCAGTGATATGATGTTCCAGTGTTAAATTCCTGTAAGTGAATCAATTGCCTCCATTCTCCCAGTCTCCTAGACTGGAAGAAATTCTGAAAAGAAATTATGTGTGACCTGGAAAAAGGTTTACTTTCTCTCCTGGGATGTTTTCTGCTGCTGAATAATAAATACTGGGTAGTTAATATAAAAAAACTGGGTAGTTAACTTATAGTACTTTAGGCTAGAACTCCACTGACACAGGCCGGTGTCTTTTGGCATCTGGGAGGGCCTTGATGCAGTCAAGCATGGTGGAGGTCACTACATGGAGAGGCAGAGCAATCCACAATACATGAAGGTGCCACTTCATGACTTCATCTGTTATGAATTACCTCCTTAAGACCCTAGCTGCCTCAGGCCGTTCACATATTAGCTTGGGGATTAAGTTTATAGCACATTAATTTTTTTCCTTTGGGGATGCTGAGAAATGAATTCAAGATGCACATGGGGGAGGCAGGATCTCTGCCCCTGAGCTAGAATATGAACCTTTTGTTGTTGTTTTAAGACAGTTTCATATTGGATACAGCCTAAGCTGACCTAGTTCTCTGTATGTAGTCCAGGCTAGCCTCAGACTTGGAGCAATCCTCCTTTCCTAGTCTCCTGAATGCTCGGAGTATAGCTATGTTTCACACATGAACTTTTGAAGAATATATTTAAACCAAGGTACTACCAAAATTCTAGTTTTTTTTTCACCCTGTAAAAAATATAAAACTATGGGCTGGAGAGATGGCTCAGCAGTTAAGAACACTGGCTGCTCTTCCAGAGGACCTGGGTTCAATGCTCAGCACCCACATGGCAGCTCACAAATGTCTGTAACTCCAGTTCCAGGGGATCTGACATCTTCACATCAATGCACATAAAATACATTGGAATAAATTATTCAATTATATAAATAATTATCTTACTTGGTGTTTTACCAGGCTTAAAATCCAGTTTTGTAGTTACTAAATAAATATGAAAAAGAAAAGAAAACAAATTTTTGTTTGTTTTTTTGAGACAGGGTTCTCTGTGTAACCCTGGCTGTCTTGGAACTCACTCTGTAGACCAGGCTGGCCACAAACTCAGAGATCTGCCTGCTAATTCCTCCCGAGTTCTAGGATCAAAGGCATGTACCACCACTGCCTAGCCAGGAATTTCTTTTTAATACATTATTTTTATTAATTCCTTGAGAATTTCATACAATGTATTTTGATCATACTTACTTCCTACTCATTTCCCTAACAACTCCCAAATCCATCCCTGTAACGTGTATTCTTTCCTGCCAGCTGCCTGGGTCCCACCACTGTCTCTGCCCCCAAATAACACATGAGACACTATATTAATTATGAAGCAGTTGGCCATTTGGTATGGTTTCTTAATGGCTAGCTCCGACTTAATTATTAACCCATAATTACTAATATGTATTTTTATAAGGTCTTATCTTACTGAGGATGCAGCCTCATGTGTCCTCTCTTCCCAGGATCACATGGCGATTCTCTACTCTTGACTACATTTCCCAGAATCCTCCTTGACTCCTAGTCCCATCTATCTTGCTTCCCTATTGGCCACCAGTGCTTTATTTATCAACCAATAGGACAACATTTATACAGAAGGACTTCCCCATAATCTCCTCTTTTCTGTCTAAATAAAAAGAAAGGTTTTAACTTTAACATAGTTATTAAGCAAGAACTATAAATACAATATTTAGTCCATTAACATTTAGCAAGATTTAAAGAAAATATCATCTATCCTATCTTTGTGAGTCTAAAGTCTTATATGTAGCTTATTTTTTAATCATAACTATGGAAAACTATACTTATAACTATCTGTCTTCAACTCCATCAAAGACCACAGAAGGATAATATATAAACTCTAGAATTGACAGAAATCTCGCTACGTGGACAGTCACCCAAAGTTCCTCTGTAACGTTGGGGTATCCATCTTCAGCCCATAGGCCACAGTGTGTCTGACAGACTTCTCAGCAAAGTAGGAAATTTTAAACTGTCCACCTACATTGGCAGATTGTCAGTAATTTTTCTCTGTGTCCTGCAGAATGTCTGGCAGACTCTTTCATGAAGCATGAACTCTGTAGGACTGTCCATCTGGTTTTGTAAGTTTAGAAGTCACTTTCCTGTGGGTCCTACATGTCCAGTTTATACAGCAACAGTCAATCATTCCACACAACAGCAGTTTCTTGCCCAAATGGCTAATCTTGCCATGTTGAAAGCCAACTCCATAATGAGTTTCTTCGATGCCCATCTTCCTCTCAGATGTAATTGGTTTGCCAGGAGTAGTTGTATCTCACTATCATGAAAAACCCTAAACCATTTAAATGCCATGTATTCTGTAGGTCTTTGAAAGGTTTGAAGAATATTTATCCATCTCAAATACATCTCTATATATCTAGAAAACCTAACACCTAACTATAAGTTCTGACTATTATAGGTAACTATCTATAATCGGTATTTAATTATGCATTACATTTTTCGGTAGAGCACGGGACTCTTAATCCCAGGGTCGTGGGTTTGTGTCCCATTTTAGGCGCCACATCCCCACCTTCCTATCCTACTCCCAATTTCATATAATGTATTTATTTTTATATTTAATAACCTGTAAAGTTCAATTTGTGCTGCCTATGTTCTCCTGGGGGTGGGGTCATCCACTGGAGTGTGAGCAACCCACCAGGGGCCACACCCTTAAAGAAAACTGACTCCCCTTCCTCCAGAAGCCATCAGTTGCCCAAGGCTACACAATCAGAGGTAAGGGCTTATGATGCTCCATACCCTCCATGTTAGAATGACTGGTTTGATCCTGCTCAGGCATCCACAGCTGCCATGAGATCTTGAGAGCAGGGATTATGACATATCTAGAAGATACTGTTTGATTCCAGTCCTCCCTGACCTCTGGCTCCTATATCGGTCTACTGCTTCTTCCATGATGTTCTCTGAGCCTTGTGAGAGTCTGAGTGATAGAGATGTCTCCTCTGTGATTGAGCACTCTACTGACACTTATTCTCTGTACTCTGGCCAGTTGTGTGAGTTTCTCATTAACCACCATCCACTGCACAAAGAAACTTCCCTAGTGGCTTCTGAGAGCCACACTAATCTATGGATATAGAGACATGAATTTAGAGGACAGTTTGATACTATGTCCATTTAGAACCAACCCTGGAATCTATGAACTCTCCATTGTAGATTCCTAACTAGATTAGCAGTACCAGGTATGCATTTCCTCCTTTGCAGGCCTTATATGCAATCAGGAAGCAGTTGTTGTTAATCCCCATAACATTCATGCGACTGTTGTACTCATTGGCATCTCTTGCCATTCCAGTCATTATTGTAGTGCACAGAGTTTATAGCTAGGTAAGACTGCTGATGACTTTTCCCCTTATCAGCCTACATAACACCTTCTAGTACTCTGGTAACTAGCCAGGCTGGGAGGAAAATTCCTTGGAAAATACAAACTTGATTTTTCCACAGCCTGAAACAAAAACGTGTGCTGTCTTTAGCAAAACAGGAGCTTATCATTAAGTTCTAGTGTGCAACCAAGAACAATGGCAATAGCCTGTATGGTTTTGGGAGTCTTAGGAAAGTTTTGGTTCAGGGCTGGTGATGTAGTGCAGAGTGCTTGTCTAGCATGCATGAAACCCTGTGACATGCATGAGGCCCTGTCAAAAAAAAAAGATCTCCTACCTCCAGAAGCATTTTGAGGGCTGGAAGATAGACCAGTGATTAAGGGCATTTGTTGTTGTTGCAAAATATCTGGGTTTGGTTCCTAGCACCCACACAGAGGCTCACAACTGCCTGTAACTACAGTTCCAGGAGATCTGATCCCCTATTCTGGCCTGCATCAGTGCACAGACATAGGAGTATACTGCATCAGTCCACAGACATAGAAGCACACTGCATCTGTGCACAGACATAGGAGCACACTGCATCTGTGCACGGACATAGGAGCATACTGCATCTGTGGACAGACATAGGAGCACACTGCATCCGTGCACAGACATAGGAGCACACTGCATCAGTCCACAGACATAGAAGCACACTGCATCTGTGCACAGACATAGGAGCATACTGCATCAGTACACAGACATAGGAGCACACTGCATCAGTGCACAGACATAGGAGCACACTGCATCAGTGCACAGACATAGGAACACACTGCATCAGTGCAAGGACATAGGAGCACACTGCATCAGTGCAAGGACATAGGAGCATACTGCATCTGTGGACAGACATAGGAGCACACTGCATCAGTGCACAGACATAGGAACACACTGTATCAGTGCACAGACATAGGAGAACACTGCATCTGTGCACAGACATAGGAACACACTGCATCAGTCCACAGACATAGGAGCACACTGCATCAGTCCACAGACATAGGAGCACACTGCATCAGTGCATGGATATAGGAGCACACTGTATCAGTACACAGACATAGGAGTACACTGCATCAGTGCAAGGACATAGCAGCACACTGCATCCGTGCACAGACATAGGAGCACACTGCATCCGTGCACAGACATAGGAGCACACTGCATCTGTGCACAGATATAGGAGCACATGTATCCATGCACAGACATAGGAGCACACTGCATCCATGCACAGACATAGGAGCACACTGCATCCATGCACGGACATGGAGCACACTGCATCCATGCACAGACATGGAGCACACTGCATCAGTGCACAGACATAGGAGCACACTGCATCCATTCACAGACATAGGAGCACACTGCATCTGTGCACAGACATAGGAGCACACTGCATCAGTGCAAGAACATAGGCGCACACTGCATCAATGCACAGACATAGGAGCACACTGCATCCGTGCACAGACATAGGAGCACACTGCATCCGTGCACAGACATAGGAGCACACTGCATCAGTCCACAGACATAGGAGCACACTGTATCCATGCACAGACATGGAGCACACTGCATCACTGCACAGACATAGGAGCATACTGCATCAGTGCACAGACATAGGAGCACACTGCATCCATGCACAGACATAGGACCACACTGCATCAGTGCACAGACTTAGGAGCTCACTGCATCAGTGCACAGACATAGGAGCACACTGCATCCATTCACAGACATAGGAGCACACTGCATCTGTGCACAGACATAGGAGCACACTGCATCAGTGCAAGAACATAGGCGCACACTGCATCAATGCACAGACATAGGAGCACACTGCATCCGTGCACAGACATAGGAGCACACTGTGGCTGTGCACAGACATAGGAGCACACTGCATCCGTGCACAGACATAGGAGCACACTGCATCTGTGCACAGATATAGAACCACACTTCATCAGTTCACAGACATAGGAGCACACTGCATCAGTGCAAGAACATAGGAGCACACTGCATCAGTGCACAGACATAGGAGCACACTGTGGCTGTGCATGGACATAGGAACACACGACACTATTGTGTAGAAACATCAAGAGAAGGAAAGCTGCCCAAATTCAGAACCACATTGTCTGAAGTGCAAATTAAAGTGCCCTAAATGGAAATTGGGCCATGTTACTAAAACAGTCAACAGGATTGTATAGGGAAATAATGTATATCTTAAGTGATACAGGAACTGTGGTCAAGATGATTAAAAACAAGAAAGCCTTAAAAATTTTTAAATAAAATTAGTTTTTAAAAACACTACACGGCTGGGCGGTGGTGGCATATGCCTTTAGTCCCAGCACTTGGGAGGCAGAGGCAGGTGGATCTCTGTGAGTTTGAGACCAGGCTGGTCTACAAGAGCTAGTTCCAGGACAGCCTCCAAAGCCATAGAGAAACCCTGTCTCAAAAACCCCAAAACAAACAGAAAAACACTGCACATAGACGGGTGTGGTGCTGCACCCCTTTAATCCAAGCTCAGGAGGCAGAGGCAGGTGGATCTCCGTGAATTCAAGGCCAGCCTGGTCTACAGAGTGAGTTCCAGGACAGGCTCCAAAGCTACACAGAGAAACTCTGTCTCAAAACAAACAAACAAAACAACACTCAAAAACAAACAAACATAAACACATTATGTGCCATGTGATTTCAAGAAAGCACTCTTTGGTTTATTGGAAATCAAAGCACAGAAAGAAAATACTCTCTGTTACCAATCTCCTACTAACTACCCAGCTTTCTTTCCATGCAGAGGTAGGGAAGGGGTTAAACTGACCATGGAGACAGGTTTACAGCAGTTCTTTTCTGAAAAGGTAATTCTGAGGTCAGGTAACCAGGAGTGGCATCTGTGACAGGTGACACTCAGACCATACTGACAAGTTCTTCAGGGTATGCTTAGTCAGGCTTGTCCAGTACACTAGTTTTTATTTTAGAATTGTTAAGAAAGAGTTGTTATAGATTAGTTTTCATCTCTTCTCTCTGGGTGTTGTATTATCTTTTCTATTTCGTTTTGTTTTTGAAGCAGACTCTCATGTATGCCTGTAGTTTTAATTTCTTATTTGGGCAACCTCTTAAGGGGAAACTAGCATACCACTCTTCTTAAAAATGTCTTAGATTGCCAGGCGTTGGTGGCACACACCTTTAATCCCAGTACTCGGGAGGCAGAGGCAGGTGGATCTCTGTGAGTTTCAGGCCAGCCTGGTCTACAAAGCAAGTTCCAGGACAGCCTCCAAGACAATACAGAGAAACCCTGTCTCAAAAAACCAAAAAAAAATTGTTAGATCACTGGGCAGTGGCAGTGGTCACACCTTTAGTCCCAGCACTCAGGAGGCAAAGGCAGTAGGATCTCCATGAATTCCAGATCAGTCTGGTCTACATAGTGAGTTTCAGGATAGCCAAGACACAGAAACCGTGTCTTGAAAAAAGTCTTAGATCACAAAAAGAACAAATTTATTTCTCTCTAACCTAAATGGTCCCCAAACTCCACATTAAGATTTTCAACTGTCTGACAGTGCCATTGAAACATATAAGAGGCAGAGGGTCTGTGATCACCTTCCTCACTCCCTCAGTGATTTCCACATCTCAGTTGACATGAACTCCATTTTTTTTTGTTGCTCAAGAGAAAAACTGTCAAGTAAATTTCTACTCCTCTTACCTGCATTCTGTTTTTGAAGTATTTCCAGGGTCTAACTACTTAGCCCCCTATTGTCTTTCATGACATCTCTTGCCCAAGCTTCGTAGAAATTCCCTAACAGGTATTCATGCTTTTACCCTTGTTCAACCTTCAGTTTCTTCCCAAGAACATGGCCAGAATGTTGCTTAAAAAAAAAAAACCTCACCTCATTCCACCCTGACCTGTGAAAGTCAGCTGTCCAGTGCTCCTGTGCTTGTGGGTTTCTCTGCTTAGAAACACTACCCCCAATGGTGTTACCGAAGGATCTCCTCACCCATCTGTACTCAGGGTGAGACACCCTGCTGCTTCCAGCTCCATCCATACTCCCATTTCCTGTTTGATTTTCATACAGCATTTCCAGTCTGGTAAGCTGTTCATGTTGTTTATCTCACCTACTAAAAACTACCTTTGGGAAGTCATGGATTTACTGTTTTATTCACTCTCGTATTTCCCATGTTTTGAGTAGTGCTTAACATATATTGGCACTCAATAACATTTGATATGTGGTGAATGAATGTAAGCACCACACATACTAAGTCATTGATAAAGCAAAAGTAGCATGCCACCATATATATCTTTCTGTTGTTTGTTTGAAACAGGGTCTCACTGCGTAACCCAGGTTGGTTCTGAATCCGTGAACTCAAGTGATTCTTCGTATTCATTTTCTTGTGTAGCGTGGACTGGGCATGTGCTACTGGGCCTGGATACCATGTGATAATATTAATTTCATTTTCTTCATCTCAGTATATAGATTATAGTAGGTCCTTATAGTAGCTGCCAAGTGGACTACATGTGCTTCCCTCCCTGAAGATAGTCTCCTCCAGAGGGAGCCCAAGGTCCAGCCTTTTCAGAGCCCCTAGTGCCTGTTGGACTGGGCGAGGCTGTGAAGATGGGCACCTATGCCTCCATGCTTTTTGCTCAGATCCCCTAAATGAGGATGTAATAAAAGACAAGATTTGGGATTGGTTTCCTTAGGTGAATGATTCCTAATCTTGGGATGTTGCAGAGCAAGCCCTGGAAGAACCCACATGTGGTTCCAGCTGTGTTTACACTTGGGTGGCTCCTTTGGGTAATTTCTTTGTGGTTATTAATTATTACATTGAAATGTGTTATTACCACACTAAAAGCATCTGATACCTTGTGGGAAAGATTTATTATGGAATCATTTTGCTACCAGTAGTCCTTGGATTGTTGTCCAGTATGGAAAATAATTTCCTTTCATCTTTCTCTGCAAAGACACCATCTAGCTAGAACATTCATTGAAACTATACTATACAATTCTGCAAATCCTTTCTTTGAAAAATCTTATTGGGGCCGGGTGCTTGTGGCACACAACTTTAATCCCAGCACTCAGGAGGCAGAGGCAGGCGGATCTCTGTGAGTTTCAGGCCAGCCTGGTCTACAAAGCGAGTTCCAGGACCGCCTCTAAAGCAATACAGAGAAACCCTGCCTTGAAAAACAAAAAAAAAAATCTTATTGAACAAATACTGTTTTTATTAAAAGCCACTAAGAGTGTAACCATCAGAGTCCAGTAGAGCGTCAGACTGACTGAATGAAAATGTAAATTACTCAGTGCTCAACACCTTCACCATTTCTTTCTTTTTCTTTTCTTTTTTTTTTTTTTTCGAGACAGGGTTTCTCTGTATTGTTTCGGAGGCTATCGGTCCAGCCCGGCCTCGAACTCACAGAGATCTGCCTGCCTCTGCCTCCCGAGTGCTGGGATTAAAGGTGTGCGCCACTACCGCCCGGCCCTTCACCATTTCTTTACATCTTATGTGTGTAGGCAGTCAGCTTGCATGTATGTCTGTGACCACATGTGTGCCTAGTGCCCACAAAGCTAGGAGAGGGCACCTCATCCCCTGGAACTGGAGTTATAGATGGTAATCAGCCACCATGGAACTGGAGTTATAGATGGTAATCAGCCACCATGGAACTGGAGTTATAGATGGTAATCAGCCACCATGGAACTGGAGTTATAGATGGTAATCAGCCACCATGTGGGTGTTGTGAATTGAACCCCAGATCCTCAGGAAGAGTAGCCAGTGTTTTTAACTGCTGAGCCATCCCCTTTAACCACTTCTTCAGAGGGGGATTGTGTGTGTGTTTGTGTGTGTGTGTGTGTGTGTGTATTGTTGTGTTGACTCAGGTGTTCTGGTTGGAAAAGGGGACAATAGTTTATTTACACACATATACACACACAACAAGTAAATTAACATAAAAAGAATAGTTTTTTCTTAGAATATTATTTTTTCAGTGTGTATGAGTGTTTGCCTGCATGTGTGCATGTACACCATGTGCTGGACTCATACAGAAGTCAGAGGGGGCATCAGAGTTATAGACTGTTGTGAGCTGCCATGTGAGTGCTGAGAACTGAGCCTGGAACCTATGGAAGAGCAACCAGTGCTCTTAACCACTGAGCCCCATTTCTTGGAACTATTGTGAGGATTCTCGAGATGACACTTGATACACTTAAGGTATAGTAGGTTTGCACTGATCAAAGTCAGTTATTTGTAGGACTTGCAGAATTTCCTTCAAGAAGGCAGATTGTGGGCTTTATTCTATTTTGGTTTTCTGATGTCTAAGTTGTCAGAGTACATCCTGAGTTCTCTACTCTGGGAATAAATTCAGTCCAGAAGTGCCCTCTGTTCTGTGGTATACTGTCTAAGTAGATCCATTTGCTTTAGACATGAAGCTGGCACAAGCAATAACATATCCACTGTCTGCTCTGTGTACATTCAGTATTTCATTAAATAGAAGAAATGCTGTATTCAGGGGAGGCTTGTTTGTTTGTTTGATTAGTTTTATTTTCAGAATCTTATTGTATAACACAGGCTAACTTAATCTCCCTGTGTATCCCAGACTGGCCTCTAACTCAAAATTCTCCAACCTCACCTTCCCGTGTGTTTGAGAGCACAGGTCTGAGCTACTTTAAAAAGACAGGACTGGAGAGGTAACTCAAAGGTTAAGAGCACTGGTTGCTCTTCCAGAGGACCCATGTTCAATTCCCAGGACCCACATGGTGGCTCACCACCATCTGTAACTCCAGTTTCAGGGAATCCAACACCCTCTCCTGTCCTCTGTTGGCAGCAGGCATGCAAGTGGTACACAGGTAAGACACCCATTGAATAAATAATAAAACTATACTAAAGGTAAACACTCACATCTACTGTTCTTGGAAAGAAAGCCAGTGTGGTACACGGTGGCTCTTTGGTGTTGTACCTCCTCTCATAGGGAAGATGTTAGTTAGTGCTGTAGTTATTTTCCATCAAGACCACAGGTCATAGTCTTTCTTTTTGGGGGGTTTACATTGTTTTGTTTTGTTGTTCCCTCAGAACTTTTGTGCATTCATGGAGTTCATTCCTGTTTTCTTGTTTTATAGGGTCTCACCCTGGCTTGCCTGGACCTCACTTTGTAGACTAAGGTAGCCTGCAACTCACAGAATCTACCTGCCTGTGTGCCTCCAGAGCACTGGGATTAAGGGTGTATATCACCACCCTGCTCATGGAGTTTTTAAAGTGATGTTACAAACAGGGCTATGGTTAGTGGATTTCTACTTACTTTAGGTGTCTCTCGGCTTTACAGAAGTTGAAACTTTTTAAAGGAGAGGTCTTTTTTGAGGAGAATTTCACATTTCAAATGCAAAATTACTTTGCTTCTTCTGTGGCCCTGGAAGGAGTGTGGGTAAGGGATGGGTCACATGACCTCTCAGCAGGTAGGCCTCTGCTGACAGGATTACTGCCACTTGAGTCTTTGGCCACCAACTCATTCCTGCAAGCATGCTGTCACAGTGCAACTGAACCAGTAATTGGGTGCTTGGATTTTTAAATCTGTGGGCTTGCCATTCATCGGATGAAGGCAGAAGTCCTGGCTACAGTCCTTTGCCTACAGTTGTCACAAGCAGAAAGGGTGACAACTGGTGGCTCAGTGGGTATTGCTGTGTGGTACCCACTTTTAAAAAGAAACAGGATGTACTGTTAGGGCATGCCTTGCTGCACTAACGCCTTGAAGAATAAGATTTGATCCACTAAATAAGTGGGTCTGGCTGCTGTTCACCCATCATAAAATACTGCTTTGACTGCGCTCCCATTATCTCCCAAATCATTCAGTTCAGTGGCTTTCTTCAAATAGCTCCCCCACCCCACCCCCGACCTTTCTGTCACGTTTGACACCATGAATCATCTTCCCTTTCTGGAACAGTTCTCATCTTTTTTGTCACATGTCATCATTCTCTTTTTACCTCCAGATGCTTTTCTGCTCTTCGGATAATTTTATCTTCCTACCTGGTTCCCTGTCAGCATTTTCTGGAGTACAAGTCTTCAGTTCTTTGTTCTTTCCATTTCTTTGAGAGCTTAGCTTGCTGCTTCCCAGGAGTGGAGAGCAGAACCTTGTAGTTCTCACACTGACCTTTATTTGAAGCTCTAGCCTCTGTATGTATGCTAACAAGTCCACTTCATCATCTTGAGGTCCCCACAGACGTTCAGTTCTAAACAGGATTGACTTATCCATAAGCCATGTTTTCCTTCTAGGTTTTCTTGTTTTTAAAGTGGAGCTGATGTGGATTCCTTGGATGTGAAGGGATCTGTCTTGGGCTCTTGATCAGCCTAACCCAGGGATCTGGGCAAGTAACAGTCACCAAAGCTGCCCCCAGCCCCTGGCTTCTTATTATGCCCAAGAATAATAAGGAAATATGAACAAGAAGTGAGCAAAGGGAACACAGATTTACTAAAGAAACTGAGAATGGATGGGGGAGGGGTTCAAGAGGGATACTGCTGTGGACCTGCCTAGTGGCATTCTGTTGTGAGGTAGGACCTGGGTGGATACTTAGGTGAACTTTTCTGGGATTGGTTAGTTTTGGTTGTATCATGGGCTGTACCTGCGAGGAGTCTATACCCTCTATGCATGCTCCCTTGGTTCAACCAGAAAGGTTATCACTTGTTACTCATCCAGTCAGGGGAATGGTTGTGAGTGGCAACCATCTTTTTTGTTTCCAAACTGCTTAATTATCTCATGGCTTACTACTGTCCTTCCCTTCCCATGGGAGCTGACTCCTGTCTCAATCCCATGGTTCTCCCTAGTCTGAAACTTGGCATCAACTTGGTGCTTTTCAGTCTCTTGTGTGTCTGATAGCCATTTAGGCAGCAGGCATACTTAATTTATTCTTGCTGTCACATTCTAGCTCTCCCAAATTATAAGTTTTCCACATTTGAGTGTGTGTGTATATATATATATATATATATATATATATATATATATATATATATAGTCATCTCTTTTCCCTCTGGATTCTCACTTCTTTTGAATTGTTTTTAACTAATTCATATCCTGTTTTGTGACATGAGTTAACTCTTAAGTTTGTCTATGTGAGATAAACATCTACATTTTTATGCTTAGTTTTTGTGTTAGAGATCCCCAGAGAAGTGGGACAAATAGAATAGAATATGATTGCAAGAGGAGGGTCATTATGCTGGCTGATATCATCAGAGGCAGACCAGTTACACAATGGCCATCTGCACACACAAAGCCAGGTAAAACTGGTGGCTCAGTCTAGGAAGCTGGAAGCCTCAGCTCATAAGACATGATGCAGCCCTAGTCTGAGGCCAGACACCTGAAGGACACTGGTGCAAATCTATCCTTAGAGACTGAAGAATCTGGCGTCCACGGAACACAGTAATGGCAAAAGCACATCCACTCAGGAAGGGTCAGTTGAGTGTACAGTTGCCAGCTCCGCGCTTCTGCCTCGTGTTTGCGCCGTCTGTCGCCTGCCTATTGGGGATTGCCATGTTCATGGTTGTACCTCTCATGTCACCACCCTGCACAGTAGTCTTCTCTAGAAGACTCCACCCCAGCTCTTCTTTTACAATCTTCTAGATACCACTTCATCAAGTCAGACCAACAACCATATTAGCCATCAACATTTCCCAAGGAAAGGATAAAGTTACAAAGAAATGATATAGAAAATGGATCGACCACACAAAACAGTGACATAATTTAGTTCAATATGTCAGTCAGTAATTTAAAAACATAATCTATGGCTGGTGAGATGTCTCGGCAGATAAAGCACTTGCTGCCAAGCCTGACAACCTGGGTTTGATTCCTTGGAGCCATATGGTGAGATGAGAGAACAGACTCCCATAAACTGTCTGCTAGGGTATGTATGTATGCATACATATATACTGGGATATGTATGTATGCACATGCATGCACACACCCCACATAGATAGATAGATGATATATAGATGAGATAAAAAATTTGTGACTAGCTAAGGTATAAATGTAAAATGTAAGGTATTAATAGATAGCTACTGCCACAATTCATAAAATATTAGGACACAAAAATAGAGAAAACAGCCGGGCGTTGGTGGCGCACGCCTTTAATCCCAGCACTCTGGAGGCAGAGGCAGGCGGATCTCTGTGAGTTCGAGGCCAGGCTGGACCGACAGCCTCCAAAACAGAGAAACCCTGTCTCGTAAAACCAAAAAAAAAAAAAATAGAGAAAACAGCAAGGCAGTGGTGGTGCACACTTTTAATCCCAGCACTGAGGAGGCAGAGGCAGGTGGATCTCTGAATCTGAGTACACCCTTGTGTGCAGAGTGAGTTCCAGGAGAGCCAGGGTTCCACAGGGAAACCCGGTCTCAGAGAGAGAGAGGAAAGAGAGAACATTTGTTTTAAAAAGATACAGAGAACACTGAGGAAAGTAGTTTTTTGGTAACTATTTAAATCAGAAAAATTTGAGGCCAGAAAGATGATTGAGTAGGTAAGGGAGGGCACTTGCTACCAAGCTTGCCTGAGTATGAGGAACAGAATTCTGCCAGATGCTACACACAGAACAACACACACACACACACACACACACACACACACTAAATAAGCATAAAATTATAAAGAAAAAACAGTATATGTAAGACAGGCACTTTATGATTAAATGCTGACGTTTTGCACCAACCATCTGGAGGTGTAGCCCAGTGGCAGAGCGCATGCATGTATCAGGCCCCAGGTTGCATGTCCAACACCACCCAAAAAGGTCTTGTATCTAACAGCATATTTTCAGAATACATAAAAGACAAATTTAGTGAGCCTAAGGAGTACTATTGAAGTCTTATCAAAGTATCAGATTCTTTTTTGTTTGTTTTGAGGGTCTCTTACATAGCTCTGGCTGTCTTGAAACTCATGTAGTCCAGGCTGACTTCAAACATAAGGAGCTGCCTCTGCCTCTGCCAGAGCAAACATATCAAAATGAAACAACGAACCAAACAAAACATGAATATGTATTTGAGTAGTGCAATATTTAACTTTGCTATGATGCACATGTGGGAGAATTTTTTTTATCCAGAAATGAAAAATAACCCATACATAGGAAATTTTAAATATATTTTCTAAATGTGTCAAGAAATAAATAATGATGAGAATCAGAAAACAAAAAAGCATTAATGAAGGTAGAATCTTAACACAGGACAGTAGACCTGTGCTTCTGGGTGGACTTCAATAGCTTAGAACAGAATTGACAGCTGAACAAAAGAAGCTGTTGTTTAAAGGTAAGCAGGGCATGGTGGCCCATGCCATGCCCTCAGTGCTTGGGAGGCAGCATCAAATTCAAGGTCGTCCTCATTGCTATATAGCATGTTTATGATCAAGTGTGGTGTACGTGAGAGCCTGCCTCAGATCAGCACCCAGACAACAAACTGATGGCAAAAAATAGTTTGAGGGGATTATTTCAGAAGCATTGTATGATGACCCACAGTCCTCAGTTCTCAGGAGTATATGTTGATCTTGAAACAAGAAACAACTGAAATTTCCAACTTCTTAAAAGAGGGATGTTTGCCCGGCGGTGGTGGTGCATGTCTTTAATCCCAGCACTTGTACTCGGGAGGCAGAGGCAGGTGGATCTCTGTGAGTTTGAGGCCAGCCTTGTCTATATAGAGAGTTCCAGGACAGCTTCCAAAACAATACAGAGAAATCCTGTCTCAAAAAAAAAAAAAAAGAGGGGTGTTCAGAGAAACGAATGGCACTGTTTAGGCTTTTAGAGTGAGAGCATCACCCTCAGCTTCCCTTTCAAAACTATGTGCTAGCATAGATGTAAGTAGGAGTTCACAAGGGCCAGAGAGGTGAAACCAAACTAAAGAGCTGATGCCCTAAACCACTCCCAAAGCGCTGGACAAGCAGTCTGGATTACAGACACCCTGTGATCCCAAAAGGGAAAATAAAATGCAACAGGAGAACACTGTAGGAAGACATCAGCAAGCAATGTAAAGCCTCAGATAAAATTAAAAAGCAAGAGAACAAACTGACATCGGAGCGTGGTTCCTGCAAAGGTCCACCATGCCTGACAAACAGACGCAGGCGTAAAGTGCTGAGAGAAGAGAGCTGCCAGCCGAGGTTCTGACAACCAGTGAGGTTTACTTCAAAGATGAGGGGAAAATAGCAAGTTTTGTCTGTACAGACAAAAGCAGAGAGAACATGTTACCAGCAGTTTAGCCTTAAGGCAATAGCTTCTTCTATTTTTTTTTCATTTTTGTCAATGCTTGTTATTTTACTTAAAATTTAAAAAAGAAAACTGTGTTTGTGAATGCATGCCACATGCTGGGGTTGCCCATGAAGACCAGAAGAAGGCATCAGGTCCCCTAGAATAGGAGTTAAGTGTCTGAGAGTTTCCCTGTGTGAGTTCTGGGAACTGAACTGTGGTATTTTGCAAAAGCAGCAAGTGTTCTTACCCAATGAGCCATCCAGCCCCCAATCTTACATGTGTGTCTGCGTGTTTGTCTGTGTGTCTGTGCGTTTGTGTGTCTGTGTGTTTTTGTGTTTGTGCGTCTGTGTGTCTGTGTGTGTGAGAGTGTGCTGTAGCACTCCTTTGGAGGTCAGAGGGACAACCACGGGAGTTGGTTCTCTCCTTCCAGTGGATTCTGTGTATCAATCTCATGCTGTAAGACTTGGTGGCAAGCTCCTTTGCCTGCTAAGTCATCTTGCCAGTCCCTTGAAGGGAACTCTTTTTAGATCAAAGAAAAATAGCCCCAAATGGAAATGGGAAATTTGGGGAAAATAAGGAACAAAGGGGAAAAGTGTGGATAAGGGTTTAATGTGTGTGGAGAACTGAGAGTGTAGCTGAGTGGTAGAATGTCTACTTAATGTGCATGGACACCTGGATCCAGTCTCCAGCACTACAAGAATGTAAAAATAAAAGACCACAGGAAGACCACGAGGAATGGGTCAATACAGCTAATGTGCTTTAGCTTTGAGAGTGAACATTTTTTATCTATACTAAACCTAGACAAATCAAAAACAATAAGCACAACTATGTTAATAATTATATGGAACAAATACTCCAAGTATCAGGATAGATTAAAAACTATCCACCCCTATGCTACTTCTGAAAAAGCTTTGCATGGAATATTGAGAATAAAAGATGGAGGAAATCTAGTAACCAACATGAAGCAAAAGAAAACTGACAGTACATCTTAAGGCAAGAGTGAGGAGACAAAAGAAAACTGACAGTACATCTTAAGGCAAGAGTGAGGAGACAAAAGGGATATCACAAAGAAGGCGTCTGTCAAAAGAATATATTGATTTAAATCCTGTTAGTGTGCACTGAATAACATGGTTTCAGAACACAAAATGCAGAAATAGAACTAGAAGGAGACGACAGAGCAGTCTGCAGTAATAACAGTCAACACGGCTCTCCCAGTAACTTAAAAAACGGTGTACATGAATCAGTAACGACATGCAAGCAAGACAGAAATAACTAATGAGCGAGCCCCTATCCACACAACAGAACACTGCACACAAGATTAGAACAGCACTACTTTTAACTATGTGGTGAGTTTATCAAAAGTGACAATAAAGCAAATTCGAGAATATGTCGTCTGGCCACACTAGGATTAAGATAGAAAATAATAACTAGAAAAAGTGGTTTAACCAGTGCACTTAAAAATAATCCACATGTTCAAAGAATAGAAATTAGGAAGTGCCTACAACTCAGCCAGTGAAGATGGGATGAAGAGGTGTACTCCGGGATTTCTTGGAACATATACCTGCCATGCACAAGCTTTACCTCTTGGTAGCCAGGAAACGGGGTTGGGGTGGGGAGGACCAGGGTCGCAGGATTCTTTTCAAAGGCACCCTCATGAGTTAATTTACTCTCTTCAGGACCTGTCTGGTGGGAACCCACAGCCACTCACCTCCTGCATAGAAGGTGAAGACCAAGCCTTTAAACACACAGGCCTTTGTTGGTGCCTACTGAATCCATAGCAACCAACCGGAGACCTAAGTTTGTAACTCAGAGAAGCCCGTCAAAAACAGTAAACTCTAGCCAGGTATTGGTGGCACACGCCTTTAATCCCAGCACTTGGGAGTCAGAGGCAGGCGGATCTCTGTGAGTGTTAAGCCAGCCTGATCTACAAAGTGAGTTCCAGGACAGCCTCCAAAACAATACAGAGAAATCCTGTCTCGAAAAACAACAAAAACAAAACAAAACAAAAACAGTAAACTCTAAAGGAAACTGGAAAATTAAGAAAATACTAAGGGGCTTTGTTTCTGCCATGAGGGAACAGCTTTGTGATGCTTAGTCTTGCTGGGTAACACACTGGCCTGAGGGGTCTGGAGCAGAGGTGAGCTAACTGTCACAAAGGGCTTCTACCTAGATCTAGGCAGCTGCTGAACCATAGCAGTGACCCAAACAAAGCCTGGTTGTTTGCTGAAGTGAAGTAAGGATAGAAGCATCAAGAGGCTGTGGTGGTGAGACTCGATGAGACAACACTAACAAAACAAGACTCTGCAGAGAATAAAGAAGGCAGGCCTGTTTGTGGCAGTACTGCAGTCTTGGCTGAAAACTTCCTCATCAGCCTTGCCAGTCTTCCTTAAAATTGCCCTACAGACCAGGTTTCAGCCCTTCAACTTGTCTTTTTCTCACAAAGCCAAACATGTTTTGTGGTGTGTTTACCCTGCACTCCGACTGCTGTTTTTTCCCTGGTAAATCTCCTGAATTCCTGATTCTCTGTTTTGACCCATTCCTCAGACTATCCGGGACAAGACAGTGGTGCCAAGGCAAAAATGTTAAGCTAGGATCTGAGACTGGCTGGAACACCTTGGGTTAGGCAGAAAGGACATCATTCTGATTGTCATATGAGCCATAGATAGATCCTGGCACAAATTGGATCTCAACAACTAAGTATTTCATAGCTGACGACCTGAAGGGTGTTCTGTTAGGGAGGAATTCTCTATAGGGTGTGATGAGGGCCTGTGAAACCTGCAGGGTAGGGAGAATGATACAGGGATAGAGTTGACAGCTCACTGAGCTGTGTTGCTCCTTGCACAGGGACAGACTGAAAGTTCTTTTGAAGATTTACTTATTTGTGTGGGTTGGGTGCATGCATGTTGGGGTTCATAGAAGCCAGAAGAATTACATGTAGTTTTGAGCCACCCAACATGGATACTAGGAACTGAATTCAGGTCCCCTGCAAAGAGCAGCAAGTGTCCTTAAGTTCCTGGTCATCTTTCCAGCCCAAGAAACAAAGTCCTTCAGAATTTGAGGCTGGATGTCAAAGCCAGTAGCCTCAGTGTCTTATTAAATCTCAACAGGAGAACAGAGGTAGCTGTGCAGTGGGGGGAATGTGTAGTTGTTACAGTTGCAGAACTTCAGGGGCTCTGAATGGAGGGAAAGCCCAGAACTCAGAAACAGAGAATGGTAAACTAAGCGTGGTCACTTACACCTTTAATCCCAGCACTCTGAGAGGCAGAGGCAGGCAGGTCTCTGAGAGTATGCAGCCAGCCTGGTCTACAACACGAGTTTCAGGACAGCCAGTGCTGTTACACAGAGAAACCCTGTCTCATCACACGCCCCCAAAAGAAGCAGCAGCAGCAGAATGGAAACATCTGGGTGGATGTGTGTGAGGATACTGGTGTCTGTGCAGCAGCCTTTGGTTCCTGTGGGCTTGTGGGGGTGGCACCGTTCTCCTTTGCAAGAACTAGCTCTTCCACCTTGCTGGGTGCTGCAGATACGCTTCAGCTGCTGCCCTGACTTCTTACCGCTATGTCAGTGACACTGTGTCAGTCAGGTCGTGCAGCTCCAGTGAAAACATCCTGGACCTGATGAGGACAGAAAGACAACAAAAGAATTGAGAGAAGTAGCTTGCATGTGGCAGGGGCCAGGGGAGAAAAAACCCTTGGAATTAGTTTTTTAGGATGTTAATCAGAGATGAGAATGTACCCCTAGATAAAGACAGTTCATTGATTTTAACATATTTTCTCAGGACATAGGTCATAAGGCAGATCTACCACTGAGGTGGCTCTAAGAAGCTCGGGAAAAGATCTCAACACTCAGGGAAATGGAAAGGCCTGGATTGCATTTATAAATGGCAGAGGAAGGCATAAAGAGACTGAGTAAGCATGCTAGAATAAGTAAATGTACTGTGGAAAGCCAGATGCCCAAACTGAGAACTGTGTTCCACATGAGGCTACAGAAGACAGCACCCACTCACCGTGGCCACTAAGAAAGCCCCACATAAACATTGTATGCTGAAAACCATAGCAACAGACACTTTGCTTTCCCAGGGAAGACCAAGTCCTACATGTCCGCCCCTTTGTCCTTGGATTTCATACTTATGGGGACAGTGTGTGTAGCTGTGTCTTTATTGCATGTGGATTCTTGCCTGAGGTTCATAGAATATTTAATCCCCGGACATGGGATCACACACAGCACTGTGAAGGAGGTAGGGAGTGCTCTTGATCATGATGTCCACTGGTAGTGTCACACTGAGTCCCATTCTAAGACAGCCAGCCTTGTGGAATGCAGGACCAGCCTTAAATAAGTCAGAGGAAATACATGAAAAGAAAGATGAGCTATTCTGTGAGCTGTGCATTAAGCCAGAGACCTGAGTGCTGGGTTCCCAGCAGACAAGATATTTGAGTCTGGAAGTCCAGGCATGGAACCAGAAGTAGTTCCACTGACCATCGCTCCCAACATAGGGGTTCACACCCCTTTTAGAAAGTTTTGTGCTCCCATTCCTGTAATCTTGGGCTTTGGAGTCTTGGAGTTCCTTGTCTCCAAAAGACAAGCCCCTGTCGGGTCAGCAAGAATCCCATTTAAAAAACTGCCAAGGCATTCCTTGTGTCCAGGGACCAGCAGACAGGAAGGAAGTCACCACTGTGATAGAACAGGAGCACGTTGCTGTGGTCAGCAGGATGGGGCAGGACTACTGTGAAACAAGGATGACAGAGTGAACCCAAAGTAGCCACATCAGTCCTCTTGTGTTACCTTACACTTCCGTTAGCTGTGCGTGGACACATACGGAAGCCCAACTGGGAAGATATGCTTGCCAAGAGTTTTCCGCACCACCAAATTTGCCCTGAGAGCTCAGTTAGTTCAGTGGCCCATGAGAAGACTGATAGATTTGCTGCTGGCCTGAGATCAGATGTCACTTTCCCAACTTTCCCTCAGGAAGAAAGGGTAATGGGAACCATGGAAATGCCCCTCTCCAAATGTGGAACACATGTATTTTGGCGGATATGTGGAGGCCTCCAAAACGTACCTCTGGGATTGTGGGGGGAACACTGTGGCCTGATGGCCTCCACTGCTGCGCTCTGCAGTTCATTGTATTTTCACAAGGCCACACTGCCTGTATCCACCTCTGACTGGCTTCTCAGGGATGAGAAGATTGTCCTCTGGAGAACACAGGTGTCTGTCTGTGTCCTCCACTCAGCCTGTCTCCCTTTCAGCTGCCCCGGCTCCTTCTCACTGTCTTACCACAGTTCCTTTGACAGATGTCTTACATGTCAAGTCCTCTTCTTGCCATATGGCTCTTTGTGCACTCAAGCTGACAAACTCTGCTGAGGGTGGAGTTTGCAAAACCAGCCAAAGAATCAAAGACTGTGTTTGCCTTGTATGCTTAAGACCATGACTGATATCCCCCAACACCTCACAAAACAAAGGGAACCTCCTAGAACTAAAAATGAAATAGCTTAACATCAAAGAAGAAAGGGGCTGGGTGTTGGTGGCCCATGACTTTAGTTCCAGCACTCGGGAGGCAGAGGCAGGCTGATCTCTGTGAGTTCGAGGCCAGTCTGGTCTACAGAGTGAGTTCCAGGACAGCCTCCAAAGCAATACAGAGAAACCCTGTTTCAAAACCTCACCCCCCCAAAAAAAAAGTATTAGCTGAAGTAGGCCCTTTTCTAAGGTTTTTTGTTTTTGTTTTTTGTTGTTTGTTTGGTTTTTTTTTGTTATAGTGTTTATCACAGCTCAGAAAGCAAACTCAGACAATTTACCCAATTTTAAAAATGAGCAAAGGAATTTGTGTGGGCTGAGTTACTGTAACCCATCCACTCCCACATTTGTCAGATGTGTACTGGTTTTGGAGACAGAGTTTTTGCTAAAGTAATTAAGGCTAACTGAAGTTGTAAGGACAGGACCCTGATCTGATAGGGTTGGTGTCATTGGAAGAAGAGCCATGGGAGACTCAGGGTGTAGATTAACAATAAAAACAACTGAGCATGTTCTGAGGCAGGGCCGTGAGTACACAGTGAACAGTGAACACCTGCAAACCAGGAGAGCCCTTCCCAGCCCCTGCCAGGCTGACATGATGGTGGATTTCCAGCCTCCAGAATTATGAGAACATAAATGTCTGTGGAATGATTCTGTGTATGAATGTGGATTATGGGAACCCACACTGATTGAAACAGGACTTGAATAAGATGTACAGGTGATTAGCCGGGCGTTGGTGGCGCACGCCTTTAATCCCAGCACTCGGGAGGCAGAGGCAGGAGGATCTCTGTGAGTTCGAGACCAGCCTGGTCTACAAGAGCTAGTTCCAGGACAGCCTCCAAAGCCACAGAGAAACCCTGTCTCGAAAAACCAAAAAAAAAAAAAAAAAAAAAAAAAAGATGTACAGGTGATTAGTATCTTCAAAAACTGCAATATCCTTAGTTCTCAGAGAAGCCACATCAAACCTTAAATTGGATACAACTTTACCATCTTTTAGTTTAGACAGAATTAGCAGGTCAGTTAATAACAAACACTAATCAGAACCTGGGGAAACTGGAATCTTTATTCATACTGCAGGTAGAGTATAAAGTGATTCGAGTGGTTTGGGAAAAGGTCTCATCAGTCCTTAGCTTCTTGCACAGAAATCCTACTCCTGTGTATGTCCATCAGAAGTGAAAGCACACGTCTACAAAGAAGCATGAGTAAAACTGTGTCATACTCATGGAATAGAGTGATACTTGCTCATGAGAAGGAACAAAGGGGCTGCAGGATGGCTCAGCAGGCAAAGATGTGCAAGCCTGGTGACCTGAGTGTGACCCCACAGGAAGAGAATCAACTCTACAAGTATCTTCTGATCCCCAAATGCATGCATCACCCCTCCACACCACACATGTGTTCACACACACATGATAATAGCATTTTAAGGAATTAACTGATACCATGCTACAACATGGAATAACCTCAGGAAAAAAGTGAAAGAGAGCCAGGTTTGGTAGCACACATCTTTAATCCCATCACTCCGGAGGCAGAAGCAGGTTTGAGGCCAGATTGAACTACATAGTGAGTCCCAGGGCACAAAAGGCTACACAGTGAGACCAAACAAAGATAATAAGAAAGCTACAAGATCCACTTAGTATAGCAACTCTCTTCATGTGAAGTATTCAGTTCAGGGAAATGTATCAGGGCAGAATACAGGTTAGCATCATTTTTGGCTCAGTATAAACGTGGTGTTATGGGAACTGATGTTCCAGCCATGTAAACAGTTACAACAGATACAAATGGCTTAGGAAGGAAAAGAGTCTGACCAAAATAGTTTGTAAAAATTTCAAATATAAGCTGGGCGTTGGTGGCACACACCTTTAATTCCAGCACTCGGGAGGCAGAGGCAGGTGGATCTCTGTGAGTTCCAGACCATCGTGGCCTATAGGAGCTAGTTCCAGAACAGCCTCCAAAGCCACAGAGAAACCCTGTCTTGAAAAACCAAAAAAAAAAAATTCAAATATATAAATGGTTCAAATACTTCATTTACAAGACCAAAAATTGTCCAGTTGAAAGAGTCCTATTCACTAGTCAAAACATGCTTCATTGTGAAGATGCATCATAAAAAGAAAAGGAAGGAGAAAGTGTGCTAACAGTGATCATGAGAGAACTGAAGTGTCTGTTGTCTGGCAGTCAAATCCTGGACAGGGAATGCAGGAATAGAGATTTCATGGTGATAAACGGTCCATTCTTAGAATGCAGCTATTTCAAATGCAAATGCACTCTATAAGAGAGCCTTGAGATGCACAAAGCAACTCTGGTAGATAAGCTCATAAACATAACGGATATTTCATCCTTTTTTTTGTGTTTCGATGGCTGAACCCATGGCCTCACGCATGCTGGAGAAGTGCTCTGCTGAGCAGTGACAACCCCAGCCCTCTTTTTTTACCTTTTATTTTGAAACAGAATTTCATTGAGTGCCCAGGCTGTCCTTGAACTCACACCTAGACAGTCTTTGAACTTGTGCTCCTGTCTCAGCCTCCCAGGTAAATAGGATTACAGACTACACCACCTTTAGCACTCTTTCAAACAAGTGATAAGAAAGTTAGTAGGGACATAGGTAAGCTGAATAAACCAGCCAGCTTGAATAACAGATGCTTCTAGAATACTACACTTAAGATAGCTGACATACACATTTTAAAAATGTTTCTTTTATTTATATGCACTTTGTGTGTCTGTGTGTATGTATGCTTGCATGTGAGTGCCTACAGTAGCCAGAAGAGGGCATCAGATTCCTTGGAATTAGAGTTACAGGTGATTGTAAGCCAGCTAATGTGGGTGCTGGGAACAGAATCCCAGTTCTCTCAAGAATAGCCAGTGCTCTTAACCACTAAGCCATCACTCCAGCCCCAAGAACTATACTTTTAAAAGTGCGAATATAGCCCGGTGGTGGCAGCACATACCTTTATTCCCAGCACTCAGGAGGCAGAGGCAGGCGGATCTTTGTGAGCGCAAGGCCAGCCTAGTCTACTGTACTAGTTCCAAGATAGCCTCCAAAGCTACAAAGAAGCCCTGTCTTGAAAAACCAAAAAAAAAAAAAGTGTGAATATAACCTTTACTCCATAGACCATTGTGATGGCTAGTTTATGCCAACTTGATACCAGCTAGAGTCATTTTGGAAGAGGAAACCTCAATTGAGAAATGCCCCCGACCTGATTGGCCTGTGGAACATTTATTTAATTGATGGTTGATATGGTAGGGCTGAGCATACTGTGTGTGGGAAACCTCTGGGTTGGTAGTCCTGGATGCTATAAGAAAGCAGGCTGAGAAGGCCAGGAAGAACATGCCAGTAGGCAGTACCCCTCCATGGCATCTGCATCAGCTCCTGCCTCCAGGTTCCTGCCCTGACTTCCCTTAGTAATGGGCTGTTGCCTGGAAACGTAAACGAAATAAACACTTCCTCCTCAAGTTGCTCTTGGACATGGTGTTTATCATAGCAGCAGAAACCGTTAACTAAGACAACCATATATGGGAACATAAAACAATACATTTTCAAGGATTGCTACCATACAACTGCTTTTAAAGGAATTAATAAATGGAAGAGAGAGGGCCAGCCAGATGGCTCAGCAGGTGAAGGCTCTTGTAGCCGTTTTGACAATCTGAATTAAGTCCCTGAGACCCACATGTTGGGTTGTCCTCAAGACACATCTGAGCACATAACCACATACATACAAAATAAATGTCATTTAAAAGAGAAAGTGGCCGGGCGTTGGTGGCGCACGCCTTTAATCCCAGCACTCGGGAGGCAGAGGCAGGCGGATCTCTGTGAGTTCGAGGCCAGCCTGGTCTACAGAGCGAGTTCCAGGACAGCCTCCAAAGCCACAGAGAAACCCTGTCTCGAAAAACCAAAAAATAAAAAATAAAAAAATAAAATAAAATAAAAGAGAAAGTGGGGGGGCAGAAAGATGGTTCACTGTTGAAGAGCGCTGGCAGCCCTTCTAGAGGATTCAGGTTCAATTCCTAGCGCCCACACAGCAGTTCACAACCCTCTGTAAGTCCAGTTCCAGGAGATGCAACGCTCTCTTCTGGATCCTGTGGACTTGAGGTACACGTGTGCTGCACAGACATACATGCAAGCAATGCATCCATGCACGTTAAAAATAAAACACTAGAAGAAGAAAAAAAGGAAAAATAAAGTGAAAAAAGAAAAAGAGATTCCTCAGTATGTGGGATGAAGGGGATGTAATTGCAGAGTCCACAGACATGAGGCCTTGAAGGTGACAGACACCCACGCGGTGCAGACACAGGGCAGGCAGAGTGCTGTGCACAAAGCATGGTGTTAAAGCCATAGGGTGTACAATAAACTTTGTGCCAATAAGTTTGACCCCAGATGGGAACAAGCTTTCCCTCCCTCAGGCCAGAGAGGGGGGTGTTGTAAGTCAAGGCACTTGCTGCTAAGTCAGATGGCCTGTGTTCAGTCCCCAGAAGCCACATGAGGGAAGGAGAGAGCTGACTCCTTCAGGTTGTCCTCAGGTTGTGGCACACATACAGACACACACACACAGTAAGTAACTAATAAACTAAAAACAAATGCCTTAGAAACGTTTCTTAGAGCTGGACTGTAGTAGTGCGTGCCTTTAATCTCAACACTTAGGAGGCAGAGGCAGGTGGAACCCTGTGAATTCAAGGCCAGCCTGGTCTACAGCTCCAGGACAGCTAGGACTGTTACACAGAGAAACCCTTCTTAATAAGCCACCCACCCACCCACCCCCAAAAATGTTTCTTAGGCCTGGCGGGGTGGTGCCTGATCACTCACTCAGGAGTCAAAGGCAAGCAGATCTCAATGTGTTTGAAGCCAACCTGGTCTACATAGTGAGTTCCAGACCAGCCAGGGCTACGCAGAGGCTCTTCCCTCCCCACTAAGTTTCTAGATGTCATTCTTTTTTTTTTTTTTTTTTTTTTGGGTTTTTCGAGACAGGGTTTCTCTGTATTGTCTTGGAGGCTGTCCTGGAATTTGCTCTGTAGACCAGGCTGGCCTCAAGCTCACAAAGATCCACCTGCCTCTGCCTCCCAAATGCTGGGACTAAAGGTATGCACCACCAAAGCCCAGCTAGATGTCATTCTTAAATCTTTTTTTTTTAATGCTTTCCCATGCTTTTTACAAATTACCAATATGAATTTGATTCCATGTGAGAGCATCTATATCTATGTGACCAGGGGTCCTGGAGTGTAAGGTTTTTCTTGTAAAGCAATCTTAAAAACTTCACATCAAGGTCATGCTGATTTACCAAGGCTAGCTGGATAGTGGGCTGTGTATTGCTATTCACAAGTAGCCATTCCTTCCTCCAAAAAGAATGTATATGCCTGTCTTCCATAGTGTGATTAGTAGAGATGCTTCTGGAAGAAGTACCCCTGTCCCAGCAGGCTGAGACCTGGCCCAGTGACTTGCTTGGCCAGTAGGTGGATGGATGGGACAAGTACCTCATCTGAGCAGCAGTTGTGAAAGTCATCATTTCTTTTGCCAACTCCTGAGAACAGCAAGTCCCAGACAGAGGCCAAAGAAGCCACAGGGCTGAAAGCCATAGTTGCCCTCAGCCCAGAGATAGAGCCACAGCAAATTCCCAGCTGACATGTGAGAAAACAAAGGAATCTCTCTCATCTTGAGTTAATGCAACTTGAGGGTTATTTATGTTGATGAGGTTTATTTGAGACAAGGTCTCATCATGTAGCCCAGGCTGGCCTTGAACTTGTGATCCTCCTGCCTCAGCCTCCCAAGTGGACCCTGTTAGAAGTATTCACGCATCTGTACTAGCCTGTCCTTGGGGTTCTGACCGCAGCAGCAGCCACCGAGAGCACCTGTGTGTATTCACTATGTTCCCTTTTAAAAGGGTCCTGCCCACCTCCCATCCATTTCTCTTTTTCTCCTTCTGTCTCTTCCCCTCTCTCTCCTTCTCTTCCTCCCCCTCTCTCCCCTCTTTCCTTTCTCCTCTCTTCTGCTGCTCCTGTCTGCCGAGGCCAGTCTCCCCACTTCCCTTTCTCCTTTTTATGATCCCTTTCCCTAATTAAAAAAAAAAAACCCTCTGCTTGAACCTTGTCACATGGTGTCTTTCTCTCACCTGCCACTTTCCTTAAATTACATCACACCTAGTTGAAAGTTCAGCTGATAGTGAAAATGTTCCTTTGGGTTGGGAGCACATCTCAGTGGTGGGGTGCTTACCTAGCATGTGGGAGTGCCTAGGTTCAGTTCCCAGTAACAAATAAGTATCTTTTTATTTAAAAAAAATCACACAACGGTGATGAAACCCTTTAATCCCAGCACTTGGGGGGCAGAGGCAGGTGGATATCTGTGAGTTCAAAGCTAGCCTGGTCTACAGATCCAGTTCCAGGACAGCCAGGGCTGTTACACAGAGAAACCCTGTCTTGAAAAACCGTGTGTGTGTGTGTGTGTGTGTGTGTGTGTGTGTGTGTGTGTGTGTGTGTGTGTGTATGTGTGTGTGTCTGTGTACACGTATACATGTGTATATGTATATATGAATACACACACACATATAATCAATCTCTGAGGGTCTGGAGAGGAGTGTTGGCTCAGCTAATCAGAGCACACACTGCTCCTGCAGAGCAAAATTGTTTTCCAGCACCCACACCAGGCGGCCTGCCCTCCTCTGGCCTCCAAGGTCAGTGTATGTGTATGTACACACACAGACACAATCAAAAGTTAAAAATAAATCTTTTTAAAATGGTTATCTGAAAATTTTGTGTAGCTTTGGTTTCACCTCTTATCTCCTTGAAAAAAGCCCATCAATGCCATGGAGTTCTCTTGGTGAGAGCTCACTCCCTACACCTCCTGCCCTCCTCGTCTCTCCATCCCTTTTGCCCTCCTTCTCTCTTCCCCATCCCCTTCTTCCCTCTCCACCATCCCCTTCTCTCTCATTTCTACTTTTATCTCCTTCCGCATCCCCTTCCCTCTCTCCCTTTTTTCTTTCATCCACTCCTTTTACTTTTTCTTAAAGAATTTTTGTTTTCTGTGTATAAGCATTTTGTCTGTACATATGTGTGTATAGCACACACATGCCTTGTGCCTGTGGAGGCCAGAAGAGGGTGTCAGGTCCCCTGGAACTGGAGTTACCTGTGATTATGAGCTACCATGTGGGTACTGGAGACTGAACCTGGTTCCTCTGTGTTGTTTTTTTTTTTTTAAAGATTTATTTATTTATCACATATACAGTGTTCTGCCTACATGCCAGAAGAGGGCACCAGATTGAATTGTAGATGGTTGTGAGCCACCATGTGGGTTCTGGGAATTGAACTCAGGAGCTCTGGAAGAGTAGTCAGTGCTCTTAACCTCTGAGCCATCTCTCCAGCCCTCCTCTGTGCTCTTAACCACTGAGCCATCTTTCAGCCTTTTATAGGTTGTTTTGGAGGTGAAGCACCGGTACACCAGAACTAGTTATTTTCTGAACTGTGAAGCATCTACTGCTTTTTCATTTTTTTCTTTTGGTATTTATTTATTTACTCATTTGTTTTTTGAGACAGGGTTTCTCTGTATTGCTTTGGAGCCTGTCCTAGAACTCACTCTGTAGACCAGGCTGGCCTTGAACTCACAGATGTCTACCTGCCTCTGCCTCCCTGCTGGGATTAAAGGGGTGCACCACCAACCCCTTTTGGTTTTTAAACAAACACATAGGGACTTTTTAACCACCCCCAAACTTTTCTAAAGCTTATGCTAATACCAGCATAAACTTCTAGAATTCAATGGTGATATGTAATACTTGGATGTCTTTTATTTTGTTTTTGTTTTTTCAGTTTTTTTGGGGGGTCCACAACAGGATTTCTCTGTGGCTTTGGAGGCGGTCCTGGAACTAGCTCTTGCAGACCAGGTTGGTCTCAAACTCACAGAAAGCTGCCTGACTTTGCCTCCAGTGCTGGGATTAAAGGTGTGCCCTGCTGATACTTGAATGTCAATAGCCCCACTGATAGCACAGCTCTGCTGGTGTGTTGGAGCAGCAGGGGGCTATGAGTTATATCAAGTAGAGAAGAGAGTAGGAAATAGTGTGGTTACATGGATCATCTAAATTGGAGAGGTGGAGCCTTGATTGGTGAGAAGCACAAGCTAAGATGAAAGCCCACATTAACACTGGCTTCGTCGGAGGCTGCAGCTGTGTGGCATAGACTAGTGGTCCTGTGCTGTGTCGTGAGATTTTCAAAAATAAATGACTCAGGTGCACTCCATGGTCTTCTAGAGGACTCCAGTTTGACTCCCTGCCTCACAACCATCTCTAGTTCTAGTTCCAAGGCCTTCGATGCTGTCTTGGGGTCTCCATGGGCACCAGGCACACATGTGGTGCACATACATACAAGCAAGTAAAACACCCATACACATAAAATGAAGAAAAGCAATCAGTGTAAATTATTCACAATATGTCCGGCAGCAGTGGCTGCACCTTTAATCCCAGCCCTCAGAAGTCAGAGGCAGGTGGATCTCTGAGTTCAAGGCAGTCTGATATATAGATCCAGTTCCTGAATGGCTGGGGCTACATAGAGAAACCCTGTCTCAAAAAAGAAAATATTCACAATGTTCTCGCGGTATTTTATAAAAGTCTATAGGATTTAAGTTGATAATCCCTTTTTACTTATTGATAATTGATCTACTGGTTGATGTTTAAACCAGAATCTTGAGTTTGAAGCCATCCTGTTCTACAGAGTGAGTTCCAGGACAGTCAGAGCTACACAGTGAAATCCTGTCTGGGAAAACAAAACAACAAAAAACAAACAAACAAAAATCCAGAATCTTGACTGAGCAGTGGTGGTGAATGCCTTTTTTTTTTTTTTTTTAATCCCAGCACTCTGGAGGCAGCGGCTGGTGGTTCTCTGTGAGTTTGAGGTCAGCCTGGTCTGTAGCATGAGTTCCAGGACAGTCAGGGCATCACAGAGAAACCCTATCTCAAAAACAAAACAAACCCCCAGAACCTTGTAATTTGTGAGTTTTCTAATTTTTCTTCATCACTTTTTGAGTAGTGATGCTCTGCTATATGTTTGTTTTCTACACCTTTAACGTCTGCCCTACTTTTATCAAAGGTACCCACTATCACACCTGGACAGTTCTGCTAGTGTCTAGCAGAGCTCATTGAATAACAGCTGCTAATAAGAATGTGTTAATAAGAAACACATTGGGGGTGGAGCGATGGTTCAGTGGTTAAGAGCACTAACCATCCTTCCAGAGGACCTCGATTCTATTTCCAGCACCCATGTGGCAGCTCACAACTGTCTGTAACTCCAAGATCTTACACCCTCACACATACATACATGCAGGCAAAAGTGCCAGTGTACATAAAATAAGAATAAATAAATACCTCCAAAACAATACAGAGAAACCCTGTCTCAAAAAACGAAATAAATAAATAAATAATTTTTAAAAAGAGAGAAGAAACACATTGATGTCACACATTTGCCTCCAGGAGCATCTTTAGCTTCATCAGACAAGACTTACTATATTTACTATATGTTATTTTCATTGTTACTCAGTGAATGCATTCTCTAGTTTCCAACACAGTAACTTCTCTGAACCATATGTTATTTAGGGACTCACTTCCCAGTTTATGGACACTCGGGAATGTTTGAGGTTGATATTGCATGGTCAGAGACTCTGCTCTGTAGTGCTTTGATCCTTTGAAATGTATTTGATTCTGCTTACCAGAATACAGTAAGTGCTTGAACTTCAACTTGAAAAACGCATGCATTCTGGATGCAGCATCTATTATGCCAAGAGTGGAATTGCCTTCTTTGGGTCTTTGGGTCACTTTTTGATCCTTTGACATGTGCCTACTCTTAACAGTTTTAGAGGGTGTATTTAAATTTTCCAAGTATGATTGTGGGTTTGTCTGTTTCTTTTTTTTTTAATTTATTTAACTTTATTTTATTTGCATTGGGATGAAGGTGTCAGATCCCCTGAAACCAGAGTTACAGACAGTTGTGAGCTGCTATGTGGGTGCTGGGAATTGAACTCAGGACCTCTGGAAGAGCAGCCAGTGCTCTCAACCTCTGAACAATCTCTCCAGCCCTGTCTGTTTCTTTTTAACTTTTTTTACATTTTTTAATTTTTATTGGGTGTATGTGCATATGGAGACCAGAAGATAACTTGTGGGAGTTGATTGTCTCCTTCCGCGTGGTTCCTGGAGATTGAACTAAGGTCATTAGGCTTGATGGCAAGCACCTTTCTCCACGGATCCATCAAGCCATCCCTGTTCTTTTAGAGCTTCATTAAGGCTTTCATATTAGGTACATGAAATTTAGGTTTGTTTTCTTGTTGAGCTGCACCTCTCTCTTTACATGTGTCTTTGATTTACCAGGGCTTGATACAATTTGCATTTCTATTCTTTCTCTCCTTCTTCTTTCCTTTCTTTATTTGATTTTTCAAAGTGGGGTTTCTCTGTATAACTGCCCTAGCTGTCTTGGAACTCACTCTGTAGACCAGGTTGCCCTCAACCTCACAGAGATCCGCCTGCCTGTGCCTCCTGAGTGCTGGGATTAAAGGTGTGTGCCCCCATAGCTCAGCTGCATTCCTATTATTTAGGCACAGTGAAATGTCTTAGAATGCCTCCTCTCCCTACTCCTGTGCTAACAATGGGTGCCATGTGTCTTCTGTGTGTGTGTGTGTGTGTGTGTGTGTGTGTTCACCCTGCATTACTGTTGTTTACATGGTTGACATTTATCTATTTTTTTCTATTTATCCCTCCCTGCATCTCCAAGCTCATTTTTTCTCTTCCTAAAATCTGCTCTTTGGCATTTCCCTTAGTGCAGACCCTGTTAACAAATCTGTTGAGGCCATGTTTTTCTGAAACCCTTTATGTCTGTGTCCCTGCTTCCTCACCAACACTCGGTGCTGTTTGCACAGCTTGCTTCTGCTTTTTCTTTCTTTTTCATTTTACTTTTTCTTTATTTTTTAATTTTATTTAACTAACATTTTTTCATTTATTTTACGTACTGACCTCACTTTCCCCTCCCTCCTCTCCTCCTGTTCCCTTGTCTCCACTCCTGTCCCCCCCTCCCCATCCACCCCTCCTCCATCCCCATTCAGAAAGGGACAGGCCTCCCACGGTCTTGAACAAAGCAGGGCACATCAAGTTGAGGCAGGACGGAGCTCCTCCCCCTGCATCAAGGCTGGGTGAGGTGATCCTGTGTGGGGAAGGAGTGCCCAAAAGCCGGCTAAGTGCCAGGGACGGGTCCTGATCTCACTGCTAGGAGCTTTACAGACAGACCAAGCTACACAACTGTTGACATGTAGAGGGCCTAGGTCAGTCCCATGCAGGCTCCTAACTGTTGGTCCAAAGTCCATGAGTTCCCAGGAGCTCAGGTCAGCTGTCTCTGTAGGTCCCCCATCAGGACACCCTGGCTTGTATACCCCCTCCTCCCTTTCTTCAGAGGGACTCCCGAGCTAGGCCCAGTGCTTGGCTGTGGATCTCTGCCATCTGCATCCATCAGTTACTGTATAGAGTATCTCTGATGACAGTTACCAATCTGATTATAGTAGATGGGCAGTTCAGGCACCCCCTCCACTATTGCTAGGAGTCTTAGCTGGGGTCATCCTTGTGGATCCCTGGGAGTTTCCCTGGCACCAGGTTTCTCCCTAACCCTGAAATGGTCACCCATCAAGATGGCTCTTTTCTTACTCTCCTCCTCCATCCCACCCCCAACCAGCCTCCTGTGCCCAGCCCACCCAACCTGCTCTCTCAAGTTCCCATCCTCCTATTCCCCACATCTTGGCCCAGTTTACCCAGGAGATTCTTCTATTTTCCCTCCCCAGGGAAATCCATGCATCCCTCTTCGGGTCCTCCTTGTTATCTTGCTGTTGTTTGCTCCTTTGATGGTGTTTTTGTGAATGGGGTGGTGGGTCTCTCTGTGGTTTTGAAATGTGTTCATCTTCCTAATAATCAGTCATGTTGTGAGTTGCCAACCTTGGTAAGCACTTAGGCATCTTTATTTGAACCTTCATTTAAAAAAATGTGGATCTGTGAGCCCAGGGGAATCATATCTCAGAGAATAAGGTAAAAAGTGACAGAAGAAGACACCTAGTCATGCCCCTCTGGATCTGCATGTGTGTGTGCACACATATGTGAACAGTACACGCACACAACACACAAACTGCTCTCCCGCTGAACTGATTTGCACCAGGCATGGTGTATTTGTGTGGAAGGAAAGGACTCCACAGAGAACACCAGCACTAACAAATTAAACAAACTGTTGACTAACATAGTCATTCTTCAAAGAAAAAGGCTAGTCTGTTTTCATTTATTACACTTTAATATATTTTGTGCACGTATGAGAGAGAGAGAGATGCATGCATGATTTGTGAGGTGATTAGAGGACATTTTGTATTATTTTGTGTGTGCACATGTATATGTGTTGTGGGCATGCCCATGTCACAGAATTCATTTGGAAGGCAGAGGACAACTTGCAGGAGTCAGCTCTCTCCTTCTACCATCTGGGTCCTGGGGGTGGAACTCAGGCCATCAGACTTGGCAGTGCCTTTATCCACTGCACTATGTAGCTGACCCAAAAAGACTAATCTAGGTGAATTTGGAAAAGAAAAATTTGCCTATATACTATAAGGCTAAAAACAAAAAGAATAGTGGGCCACTATTACACTCTAGTTTGTAAATTTGTTCCATATCAGTATGTGTTAGTAATTCTGAAATTACGTGTGTTATAGGATAGGGTTGGGCAAATATATTGTGGAATGAAGTCATGTTTTTATTAGACACAGTGGAAATGTTTTTGTGCCACAAAGCATGAGTGACTAAATAAATTATGCCAGCATATCAAAAGGACACAGAAGCCAATCAGAAGGAGCTCCTAAAATTGAATATGGGGCACTAAAACAATTACAGTTATAAGACTGGAGTAGACTGGCTCCCACGTAACAGTATTTATGAATCCATACACAAAATGGGTGATTTGTGCCAAGAGAATATTAGAAGGCATCTATAACTTTATCAAAACGAGCATGCTTAGAATAGGGTAAAGTAAGGGCTAGAGAGATGTCCACTGGTAAGTAAGAAGGCTCCCCTCTTGTAGAGAACCTGAGTGTTCCCTTGACCCTTCTTCTGGTGTCCAAGGGTGCCGTCATGCATGTGAGCACAGCAGACACACATGATATATATAACATTGTGTAGCAAGGGGAACAGCATTATAGCATTATTTCCCTGGTATTCCTGTCAAAAAGATAAGTGACTTGACTCTAAATATGAGAAAGTATCAGGTGAAGACACTATAATGATGGTTGCCTGTAACCCTCTAAGGATCAAGGCTGTGAATATTAAGGAAAGACTGAAGAACAATCCAGAACTAGGGGTATAACTCAGTGGAATGCTTACCTGGCATGCGTGGGGCCTTGGTGGTTTGGATACCCAACACTGCATAAGCCTGGGTTATCACCGGAGTCCAAGCACTCAGGAAGTGGAGGCAGGAGGATCAGAAGTTCAAGGTCATCCTTGGCTACTTCCATTCCAGCCTGAACTACAGAAGACCCTATCCCAAGAGAGAAAGAAAAGAAGGGAGAGGGAGAGGGAGGGAAAGGCACATTTATATTAGTCACTGCAGGAAAAAGTATTTAGTTCAATATCTATTCCCAATTAAAAGAAAAAGAAAACACCTAAATAGAAATGGCAGAAAACTTTATGAATCTGAAAAGGAACCTAAACTAAAATCCACTGAAATACCATATACATATCAAGGGACCAGCAAAAAGACAAGGGTTCCCTGAGAACCTTCCTTCTTCAACAGGAACTCAGTGTGAAAAAAGTGTCAGCATCTCACAGGGCATGTTAATAAAACTCAACAGTTTGTATGGGATCTTGACTATTTTAAAACTCATACAGACCATCCAAGGACTGAGAGCTACCAGCACATCATAAAAACCAGAGTAAAAGAACTTGTCTAACTAGACTGAAGACAGTTTTGAAGTTGTAATTAAGTCACTGCTGAAGGGTGGGAAATGAGCCAGTGTAACTGATGAAGAGCCTGGAAACAGGCCCATTCATGCTCAGAAACTCAGCCATTGACATTCCCAATCACCAGGGAGACACCACACCCTTAAAAGTGGGGCAGGACTATGGTAAAAGGACAGAGGAACTGGGCTCTTTCCTTGTTAGAAACACCAACTTTGTATTAAGAATTGTGACTGAAGAAACTTGAAAGGTTTAAAATGAAAATTTAGACCGTGTGTGTGTGTGTGTGTGTGTGTGTGTGTGTGTCAGTGGGAGAACTATCGAGTCTCCTTCCACGATGGGTTCCAGGTGAAACTCTAGCAGTCAGTCAGGCTTGCTTAGGAAGTGCCTTTACCTGCTGAGCCATTTAACTTAAAATACACTTAATGCTTTGGGGTAGATGCATATTACTTAAAAGAGAAGGAAAAAAGAGAGGGGGAAATGATGGACAAATGGAACTGTAAAATTTATGGTTATCTGGAATGTAAAAAGTAATGAAATAAAAAATATTAAAAACAAGAAAAACTTATAGTTATCTGCAAGCGGTGGTGGTGTACACCTTTAGTACTGGGACTCAGGAGGCAGAGGCAGGCAGGTATCTGTGAGTTCGAGGCTAGTCTGGTGTACGAAGTAAGTTCCAGGACAGCCATGGCAACACAAAGAAACCCTATCTCTAAAAACAAACTTTAAAAACCCCAAAACAAAACAAAAAAACCTATCTCAAACAAACAAACAAAATTTTATGGTTATCTATGGACCCAACTGTTAGAAGCACCGGTTGCTCTTGCAGAGGACTGGGGTTCAGTTCCCAGCACCTGCATGGTACCTTACAACTGTCTGTAACTCCAGTCCCAGAAGATCCGGTGTCCACTCCCGGCCTCTATAGTGCTGAAGGAAAGTGGTTTACAGATAAACAGTGCAGACAAAACACACCTACACTTAAAAAAAATCCAAAACCCGTTTTTTAAGTATATGGTTTTCATTGCAGAACAATAAAAAGAATGGAAAAGTCACTACTTGAAACTTACAGTTATCTTTAGAATATAGTGAATTCCTAAAATATTTTTAATAAGACAGCAAAAAGTGGGGAGCAGATAAGCTGGGTGCAGTGGCCATCATAGTGCTCAGTGGCAGAAACTGACAGCTCTCCACGCTCCAGGCCAGCCTGGGACATAGCAATTTCAGTCAAAGGCTACACAGGAGACCCTTTCTTTAAAAACAAAACAAAAACAAAAGACCTCAGATAATAAAGAAGACAACTGGCTAATAACAAGAAAAGACTATTAGAAAGCAGAAAAGTAGGTTCTACTTTTCATTCTCGCCCATTTGTCAAGGACTAATCATGGCACATGATGTCAGTGAGGATGACACAGAGTGACAGGGAACCAGTACACTGCTGGTGGGAGTGGAATGTGGACCCGCCTTTCTGGAGAACAATCTGGCATTATATGCTGAAGCCTATACCTTAAGGAAAAGTCTTGGACACAGGCTTCAGATGTGTGTGATGATGTTCCCAGCAGTGTTTATTACAACAACATCTGGAAATGTTGCAGCAGCTCACAAATGTATTAATGAACGGTTATTTCTACACAGTGAAAATTAATTGCAATTACAGCCATTCACATGGATAAAGCTTACATCTTTCATAAAAATGTAGTTATGAGAAGGGGGAGCTGTGTGAAAGTTGAAGGTAGCAGAGTATCTCATCAAAAATATATTTCACGGGGCTGGAGAGATGGCTCAGAGGTTAAGAGCAGTCGCTGCTCTTCCAGAGGTCCTGAGTTCAATTCCCAGCAACCACATGGTGGCTCACAACCATCTGTAATGAGATCTGGTGCCTTCTTCTGACCTGCAGGAATAAATGCAGGCAGAACACTCTATACATAATAAATAAATAAATAAATAAATAAATAAATAAATAAATAAATCTTTTAAAAAAAGGCCGGGCGTTGGTGGCGCACGCCTTTAATCCCAGCACTTGGGAGGCAGAGGCAGGTGGATCTCTGTGAGTTCGAGACCAGCCTGGTCTACAAGAGCTAGTTCCAGGACAGCCTCCAAAGCCACAGAGAAACCCTGTCTCGAAAAACCAAAAAAAAAAAAAAATATATATATATATATATATATATTTCACTTGCAAAGAAGTAGCCTTGCATAAACAAGTGTAAAATATTAAAAACAATCTAGCCAAGCGGTGGTGGCTTACACCTTTCTTTAATCCCAGCACTGGGGAGGCAGAGGCAGGCGGATCTCTGTGAGTTCCAGGACAGCCTGGTCTACAGAGTGAGTTCCAGGACAGCCAGGGCTACACAGAGAAACCCTGTCTTGGGATAAACAACAACAACAACAACAAAAATCTAGTGAACTAGAGAGATGGCTCAGTGGGTAGCACCTGTTTTCCAATGGACCCGGTTTGATTCCTAGTGCCCACACGAGATCTCTTTCTTTCTCTTACACACACACATACACACAATTTTTTATTAAAAAGGGAAAAAAAAGTATCTGTAGAAAGCCCCAAGAGGATCCAACACCCTCTTCTGATCTCCGAGAAATGCACATGCTGCACAGATACATGCAAGCAAAACTCTCAGATACATAAAAATTTAAAATGTACTCTGGAACAGCAACATGGTGTTTGCCACCAATCCTGACAACCTTAGTTCAATCCCTGGGGCCCATGTGGGAGGAAAGAACTGACTCAGTTGTCCTCTGACTTTCACATGTGTACTGTGGCATGTGCATGTGTACACATCACAATAAATAAAATACAACACAGGTTTGTAAATTAATAATAAAGCAAAAACAAGTCATAGTATGATGTCATGTGTTTAAGTTAAATGCATTTTAACTAAATTTTTTGAACCAGGGTCTCACTGTGAGGCCCTGACTGGCTGGACCTGGGGTGGGGGAAGCATCCCTGTGTTGGAGTCTAAATATGCTCATGCCTGTAAAAATTTCCATAGGTAGGGCTGGAGAGATGGCTCAGAGGTGAAGAGCACTGGCTGCTCTTCCAGAGGGCCTGAGTTCAATTCCCAGCAACCACATGGTGGCTCGCAACCATCTACAATTCAATCTGGTGCCCTCTTCTGGTATGTACACTGTATATGTACACTGGCAGACCACTGTATTTGTAATAAATAAATAAATCTTTTAAAAATTTTTCCATAGGTTGTATTGTTTGGCATATTTGTTGTCATCTTGTTTTTTTTTTAATTATGTGTATCTGTGTATGTGCATGTGGATGCTCAACACAGACAGAAGAGGACATAAGATCCCTTGAAACTGGAATTACAGATGGCTGTGAGGGGGGCCTGGGAACTGAAACCAGGTAACCTGTAAGAAAAGCAGATGTTTTTAAACACCAAACTGTGTGTACCATTTTTGTTTTTGTTTCCTTGAGACGGTTTCTCTGTGTATCCCTGCCTGTCCAGGAACTTGCTCCATAGATCAGACTGGCATTTTTGTTGTTGGTGGTGGTGTTTTTTTTTTTTTTTTTTGAGAGAGGGTTTCTGTAGTTTTGGAGCCTATCCTGAAACTCACTCTGTAGGCCAGGCTATCCTTGAACTCTCGGAGATTCTGCCTCTGCCTCCTGAGTGTTGGGATTAAAGGTGTGTGCTGCCATTGCCTATCTTAGGCTGGCTTTTTTTTGTTTGTTTGTTTTGTTTTGTTTTGTTTTGTTTTTGTTTTTGTTTTTCGAGACAGGGTTTCCCTGTGGTTTTGGAGGCTGTCCTGGAATTTGCTCGGTAGACCAGGCTGGTCTCGAACTCACAGTGATCTCCCTGCCTCTGCCTCCCGAGTGCTGGGATTAAAGGTGTGCACCACCAACGCCCCGCTAGGCTGGCATTTTAATGAGGATATAATGTGGGACATGTGCAGCTCCTTTCTCTGTCTGTCTGTCTGTCTGTCTGTCTGTCTGTCTCTCTCTCTCTGTATGTGTGTGTGTGTGTGTGTGTGTGTGTGTGTGTGTGTGTGTGTGTGATGGAATATGAATACGACAGGGTTCTTTGTGTCCACTTTTAATTTAGGCACCCAATCCTCTAAGATTTTTAAAAGCTTTTTACTGTGGGTAAATCACACATGCTGAAGAAAATAGAATCTCATAATGATCCATCCCATGTTCTTACCATAAAGCTTTTCAAAAATGTTTTACTTGCATGTTTTTATTACATGTAATAATGGATTTCATTATGACAGTCTCATACACATACATAATGTATTCTATCATATTCACCCCTATTACCCATGTCTGTTAATTGCCATTCTCTTCCCACCTAGCCCCCTTCTGGTTCTTTTATTTCCCTTTATTTATTTATGTAAATTAGAAACAAGCTTGCTTCACATGTCAATCCCAACTCCCTCTCCCTCGCCTCCTCCCCCACCCCTTCTATTCCTGTGTCTGTGTGTGCATGTGTGATCTGGTGAATTTTGTTAGGGTTATTTGTAGGAGCATGTGCACCTTAGTAGTGGACACACCACTGAAGAATATGTTTCTTTCCCTGTCAATCACTAATGGCAAATAATATCCTCAGGAAGCAGAAATGGTCCTTCCCGGCTCCATGTCAGGGTGTTGACAGAACCAATCTCATGCAGCTCTTATGCAGGCAGTCACAACTACTGTGCGCTCAAGCATGTGACAGCCATAGCTAGCCCAGAGGTCAGTGTTTCCTGTTCCGTTTCTTAGGTTCCTTCCACCACCCCCACTTCCACAATGTCTCCTCAGCTTTGAAAGGGTTATGTAGATGCTCCATTTGTGGCTCCCCACTCAATATTCATTTATTCTCAATGCTTTTGACCAGTGTGAGCCTCTGAGACACTGCTGCCTCCAGGAGAAGAAGAACAGCTTCTCTGAGCAAAGCTGACAAGGGCATTGCCCTGTGGGCAGAAACAGTTACTTAGAAGGCAGCTGACAGGCATTATCATGTCCACCTAGAAAAAACAGCTATAGTCACTTCCCCACTAGGGTCTGAGACCTTCCCAGCTACAGGATTTTGACTGGATTTACAATACCAGATATGAATTACTCCTATGAAGTGGGCCTCAAGTCCAATCAGAAAGTACCTGATTACCCCCATAACAGACTTGCCACTCGTGCACCAGGGAACGCACCTTGCCTGGCTGCTTAGCAACTTTATACACCCCGTCCACAGCTGATTAAGACCATTGATGACAGTTCTCCCCAGCAGTGTGTATAACCCCTGCTGGCACCATGAGCCAGCAAGGAGAAGCCTCCATCCCATTTCAGTTGAATTTCTCTTAAGTTCTGTGACCAAAGCATGTGGCATCTTCAGCAGTAGAGTCTTACCATCTAGTTCTGGTGGTCAGTCAACAGCTGTATCAAATTTCTGTATTGTTTGGGGGATCTCAGGGGCCCTTAACCAATATCTCATAGGGAGGGAGCCCACCCCTTTACCGTGTGACTTTAACAATTTTAAACACATGGTCGATTTTTGTCCCCTCTATTCACTCCGACATTTCCTTCTCTCTTGTATTATTTTGAGGCACATCCTAGATATCAGTTCTTCACTAAATATTTCAAAATGTATCTCTAAAAGTTAGGTGTATCTTTAAAAATATGTGATTACTTACCTCACCTACAAATTGTCTTAAACGGTCGACACTCTAGTCAACATTTAAGTTTCCAAGTTTCTCATGTATCCTGTTTTATAGTCTGTTGGAATCAAGTGCCTGTTAATCTTCCTAAGTTGGTAATGGGCTGTGAAGGCACTGAGTAAGAGTCTGCTGAACATATCTGGGGCTGAACATGTCACTGTAAGCACTAAGTAGCTTGTTCACCTCATGGTGTGATTGTAATTCCAGACTCCACATGGCTTGCAGGTGCCAACAGCCATTTCCACAGATGCGTGGTTTACATATCTCTGATGTAATGCTTATCAGATATTGTGGCTTGTTTTTCCTTCTTTGGTCTTGTGAAAATGCCCTTTTAGTGTCTTCCTTGTTCCCATCTCATTAAATGTCTGCAGTTTCTCAGTATTCCCTAAACAAATACTGATTTGCATGGTCTTACCACCCTTGCTCGTCCATGAAACTAAGAAGAAAGATTGGGGTACTCACCAAACAAGATAACGTTCTGAAAGTGATTCTCAACAGGAGAGTGCTGTGCAAAAGGTGTTTAAAGAGAACAGGCAGCCTCCTCGCTCAGGGCTCACCTTTTAAATCTGATACTAACTCTAAGGAAACTTCCCCCTGTTTACTCATCAGGGGCTGTTCAGGCTCTCACCAGCATCTGGGCTGCTGCAGTGGGGCATCAGCTGTCAGGCCCATGATGCAATCTTGCTAATTTGATTCCACTGTAAGCACTGTGATGTTTTGTGGCAGTTTTATTTTTTCCCCCTCTTGTTTGAGAAAAACAGAAATGAATAGAGCAGGAAGCAGACAAGGCCATTACAGGTACAGCTAGAACCAGCACCCACAGCAATGTCATACTATTCAGAGAGGTTCACTCCTTCAAAGTAATGAGAGCAGGTCACCTGGAGTCTCAGCTGAATCTTGGTCACAGCTATTCCTTATATGTTCCACTCCTAAGTACAATAAGATGAAAGCAATCTAAAAATGTGGAAAATATATTGGTTGGGGCTGTAGATGTGGCTCAGTTGGTAGAGTATTTGACTAGCATGCATGAAACCCTGGAATTGATTCCCAGCTCCCCATAAAGTGGGCAGTGTCACATGAATGCATTCCTAGCACTGGGGAATCCAGGTCAGCCTTTGGCACTTAGTTCTAAGCCAGAATGGGCTACTTGAGAGAAAGTGGGGGGGAGGGAGAGAAGAGGGAGGAGGAGCAGGAGCAGAGGAGAGGAGAATGGGAAGAGGGAGGGGAGGAGGGAGGGAATGAAGGACAGCTGGTCATTGCCTGAATGTGGATGGGGGAGGGGGTCGGGGGCTTCCCAGGGAGTCTAGCTTCCTGAGAATGACCTGTCCTTAGAATAGCTTATTGTTTGGTTCCATGTTTTAGAAACAAACTATGTTCAGAAACAGAACTGGCCATAATTAGCTAAAGCCCCCCCTTCCATAATTCCTGGCAGAGGTAGAAATCTGGAGATGGGGTGAGGCAATGAGGCAGACCCTCCCACCAGACCATGCTGCCTAGCCTGGCATGAATGCAGCAGTAGGAAGATAGTAAGCAGCTGTGCCCAGCAGGCAAGCCACTTCAACTCTGCCAGCCCAGGGAAGTCACTTCATAAGAAGTCACTTTGATGACATGCACTCAGTTCACACGGTAGAAACATGCTGCCCAGGTGCATCGCTTCCTCTTGTGGTAGGCGTGGGTGTCATCTTCAGGTATTTGGGTGAGGCAGAGCTCAAATAGCCTTGCTTGAAGTCTTGATGACAGTGAGCACCCAGCAGTGACAGGGCATCATTCAATATAAGGTACATGACTGCTGCAGCAGGTAGGATTACTGGCGTGCTGTAGCTGAAGCCCTCATAACTTTAACTGTCTATAGACAGGACATGGGGATGTGAGGTACAGCATAGCTATGTAGACGACATCACCTGTTCTCAATGTCATCTATACGCCAAGAAAACACATCACAACCATATCATCAGGCAAGGGAGACTGGTAGTGATTGCAGCCCTCTGCTATGTTGTAACTCCAACACATTGTGTATTTCTTTTGGTGAAAGCTTAGGGAGTAGGAAAGTCTTACTTCCTTACTTACTTACAAAAGTCTCTTTTGAGCCTTATATTACTGATAATGCTTTTCTCTTGACAGGTTTTCTTTGATCAACTATAATTCAGTTTTTGCTCTTGGGGAATAAACTTTGCCTAGTAGGAGGAGAAACAGCTCCCCTTTGAAATTTAGCTCCAACTGAGATTGTGTCATTAAAAAAAAATCCTCAGGGCAACTAAACATCACATAGATGACAGTGAACCACTGCTTCATTCAGCAAACTGGTGAATTATTCCTGAATTGCTGGTGTCTGTTTGCTAATTAGATTTTCCATAGTTACAGATTAAAGTTTCCTCAATTTATTTTCTTAGAGCATGTGTCAAAGGGCAGGGATTCAGTAAAGTTGTGTGTTGGTGGGGGTTTTTATTGGGACCACTGGTCAGCTCAGTCCCACCAGTAGATCCCAGATAGCCATATGGCCACATGGAGGGTTTTTTTAAAATTAATTATGAAAGCTCCACTGATAGCTTAGCCTTATTTTTAGCTAGCCCATAACCTAAATTAACCCATTTCTATTAAATCTATGTGCTACTCCGTGGCTTGTTTACCTCTATGTACTTTCCACGTTTCTCCTTCCAAGTCTGGCTGGTGACCCCTGAGACCTTTTTCCCAGCATCCTCCTAGTCAGGCTCTCCCGCCTAATCTCTTCCTGCCCAGCTATAGTCAGCTCTTTATTAACCAATGAAAGTAATATATATTTCCAGTGTACAAAGATTGGTCCACAGCAGTTGTGTCTACAAATAATTATAACGAGGCAGGAAGAAGGCTGAGGTATGGAAGAGCCGTGGGATTCTGGGGGCTGGGGTGCTGGAAAGGCGGAATGGCAGTCAGCTGAGCTGTAGATGGATTTAACACAGGTTATTGTAGGTTGAATGTTTACGTGTGAGGATGTTGGGCTAAGCATGTACCTGCCTCATCCAACTGAACCCTCCTGGCAACTCAGTGAGATGTGTGCTATCATTTATCATTATCCCATGTTACAACTGGAGAAATTTGTGTCAGATTAAGTGATTTTTCTCAGAGACACACAGTTGGTGAATGACACAGGCAGGATTCAATCCAGTCTGACACGAAGGGTAGCTTTTAATACTGGGCTGTCCTGTTCTTTGTTCTAGGAGTGAATTCAGTGTTTCACTTCAGTGGGGAAGCATGCTCTGCTGTGAAAGCTTTGCTTGTCAGGAGGCTAGAGTGGTGGGCAGAGAGCAGTGGGCTCTTCGGTAAGTCAGGGTTGGATTTCGGAGAATTTAGGGTGCTGAGCTAAGGAAGTGAGAGAATCTTAGATGCCTATTAATGAGGCGGCAGGACCAGATATGAGCTTTAGGAAGACAACTTGGTGTGAAGGGCGGTACAGGAGGCATGAAAACCAGTTAGCAACTAGAGAACTAGAATTAGTACAGGTGTTGTTCATTCCTGCAGTCCCAGCACTCAGGAGGATTGTCATGAGTTCAAGTTCAGCCTGAGTTACATAACGAGTTCCAGAGAATCCTGGATTATAGTGAGACCCTGTCTCAAAACAAACAGAATGAATGGGAATTTGTTCTAGAGAAATTTTTGCACATGGATCTTCAGGAGCTTCGTGAAAAGACCTGTTTATGTGGTATTCTTTAGGGCCCACTCACCAATCCTTGCAAGGAATATAGAGAACATGCACACATGCATCCCTTACAACTGAAGCCCTTCTACCTGTCATGAATGGCACAGTTATTACATGCCAAATAAGTGTGTGTTCCTACTTCCAAGGAGACAGAAACCAACAACATTGGACTCTGCAAAGCTCTCACAGACTGTGGCTTCTTGCCTGTGTCCTGGATGCACATGTGAGTCCCTTGCCCTTTGTGCTGGCTCACATTCCTGAGCTGTATGTGTCACCCTGAGGTAATGTGTGTCACCATGGCATGGAGTCACAAAGGGGATTGCTCATGAAGAGCAGACTCTAATATTTTCATGTTGAGTGTGTCCACATGACTTCCCACCCCAACTGAACTTCTTGAAATCTCATAGCCTACTCTGGGGTCCTAGCAACAAATCTGACATGTCCTTCATTCAATAAATGCCAATGGGGATTGCAGCATAGTTGAACACCCTTCATCTCAAAGTGCAAAATTGGAGCATTTGTGGTTTTCAGGTTGGAGATGATCAACCTGAAAAGTCTATATAAATTTTTCAAATTTGTAGGTCTCATCTACATGAGATAAGGGCTGACTGACCTGCATTTTACAGCTCTGCCTTCACTCACCAGGGCTTCATTTGCTGCCTAAAATGAAGACAGATGGAGCTATTAATTTAAGTATAGCAGTGATAAGATTGAATTTTTTTTGGTGTTCTGGCTTTAGTTTAGTTTTGTTTGTTTGTTTGAGACACGGTTTCTGTGTAGCCCTGGCTGTCCTGGAACTCACTCTGTAGACCAGGCTGGTGTCAAACTCAGAGATCCACCTTCCTCTAACTCCCTGGTGCTGAGATTAAAGGCATGTGTCACCACTGCCTGCTGAAATTTTATCTTTTAGAGACAAATATTAAATATATACAAGTGAGATTCTAATGCATGGGATTTCCTTCAGAATGGCCCAGGATGAGTGTCATGGAGGATGCAGAAAAGTAACAATGGCTTTGAGTTGATGACTGAGGAGCCAGATAATGAGGCCTTCCCTGGGGAAGTGGAGTCATTATACTGTTCACTGTATTACATAAATTAGTGAGTAATTATGAGCTTTATAGGTGTTTGAAATTATACATGTTACATTTGTTTAATTATATATGCATATATGCATATTTGAAAATATGAATATTTTTCAATGAATCACTCTTTAGGTATAGGGCAGGATTAGCAGTGCTGTGAGAAAAAGAACTACTGTTGATTGTTTCCAGAGACTCGTGTGCACAGTACCATGTCATCTTCATGTGTGGCATCCTCTTAGCCCATCAGCCATCTCAGTCGAGCCTGGACTCACCTAAGCCACTGAGCGGTGTCTAGCTGTGTGTGCGTTTCTCTGCACCGTCTGTCTGTGTGCTCAGAGGTCTTCCACCTCTGGCTTCTTTTGTTCTTTACAGGGCTTTCTACCCAACCAGCCCCTCACCTTGTAACCCTGACTGCATTTTAGAGTGTCCCAAGGATTATAAAATGATATATTAAGGATAAAATAAGACATCAAAGAATGTAAGTTAATGTTCCCAAAATGGTGATTATCTGAGGCTGGGTTCAGTGTCTAAAATGTCTTAGCTCATTTTGACACTGACAGAGCTCCTCTCTGAAACTAGGGGATCACAGCATGTTTTGTTTTTTTCCTGCAAAATAGAAATAATCTAAGGGCAGTGTTTTAGTTAGGGTTTCTATCGCCATGATAAGGATCATGACCAGAAGCAAATTGGGGGTAGGGTTTATTCCATCCTACAGCTTATAGACCAACATCCAGGAAAGCCAGGGCAGGAACTCAAGGCAGGGACATAGAAACAGGAACTGATGGCCGAGGCCATGGACGAGTTCTGCTTACTGGCTTACTCCTTATGCCTTGCTTAGCCTACTTTCTTATACCCCCAGGATCACCAGCCCAAGGGTGTCACCACCCACAATGGGCTGAACCCTCCCATATTAATTACTAATAAAAAATGCACCACAGGCTTATCTACAGGCCAGTCTGGAATGGGCATTTTCCCTATTAAGATTCCCTCTTCCCAAGTGAATCTAGTTTGTGTTAAGTTGACATAAAACTAGCTAGCATAGATAAGCATGGGGGCACATAACTGTAATCCCAACACTGGGGAGGTAGACGCAGGAAGATTAGAAGTTCAAGGCTAGCCGGGTGTTGGTAGTGCACAACTTTAATCCCAGCACTCGGGAGGCAGAGACAGGTGGATCTCTGAGTTTGAGGCCAGCCTGGTCTAGTGAGCAAGTTCCAGGACAGCCTCCAAAACAATACAGAGAAACTTTGTCTAGAAAAATAAACAAACAAAAAAGAAGTTCAAGGCTACATAGTAAGTTTAAGGCCAGACTGGGTTCCATGATGCTCTGTGTCTAAAGCCCAAGAGGGCTGGGATAATCTGACTTTGGGTGGAAGAAAAAGGAGAGCTAGGTGATCCTGTTATTCCTACAGTTCTTTGTTCTCTTTTATCATAAAGACGTAGAAAATACTATAGCTAATGTCATCGCACTATCTTAAATATGATCCAAAGTCCTTATGTGTACAGGGACTGTACCTGAGGTCATGCCAGGTGCCCTCCACAGTGCAGTACCACAGCCAACCGCAGCCATGGCTTTCTTAGAGGCTGTGGGGAATCAAGTGACTGGTTACTAGAATGCAGATTTTGAGAATCATGATTTCTAGTTTGGACTTCCAAATAGGTTTTCTTTTTTTTGGGGGGGGTAACTTTTCTTTCAAGCAAGCTGTTGAAACAACCGAATGAATCACTGTGGGAGTGTATGATACTGTCAGCAGCCCTTCCTGGTTCCAGGCTGAAACTGAGCTATGCTGGTAGTAAGGAAGTAGAGGAGCTGACTAATCAAGACCTCAGAAGCCTGGTATGTGGAGCTAGGAGTCCCGGGCTGTTGACAAGGCAACCACACAAAACTTTCTCACACAAGGGCTTGACCCAAGGGGAGGGGACTGCAGGGCTAGATGGACACTCATCGTGCATTCTGAGCAGCTCAGGGACCTTCAGGGACATTGGGTGTCCTCTCTGATGTTCAGTTGTCCAGCACATTGGCTCAGAGACTCTGAATGAGTGCAGGTGCCAGTGTGGTCCAGCAGCTGATCCCCTGGAGCTGGAGTCATAGGCTGTTGTGATCTGCCCAATGTGGGCACTAGGAACCAAACGCAGGTCTGCTGCAAGGAAAAACAAAGCTATGCTGCAGGCACCCCTCAGGAAGGGTAACTCACACTTGTAATACTAGCACTAGATATGCCAAGAAGGGGGATCCTGAGTTCCAGGCCAGCCTGGGCTATGGAGTAAAATCTTATCTCCAAAAGCTAAATCAATAAAAATATAAAATAAGCAACAATGGCAGCTTTCTTTATACCTAGGTATTTCATCTCCTCCATACACAGACATTTTAAGAGGACTTAAATGTGTCTGTGTACAGCCAGTGAAACTACTGCTGGATCTCAGTGTGGACCAATTTTACAAGCTCACCAGCTGGCTGTAGCCAAGCCTATTTTGGTGTCCTTCGGTGGAAACTGCCCTTATTTGTTTCTGTCACAAGCCTTTCACCAAGGGGCAAACATGAGTGGCTCAGGACCAGGGCTCTACACTGGCAAAGCTGCTCAGTGAATATGGTGGCTATGTTGCCTGTGTCCACACAGAGAGTGAAGCAGTAGTAAGGGGGACATGTGTCTCCACCATCTTCATTACAACATGAGGCAGTGTTGTCCCTAAGTCCTTTGTCTCAGCTCAGGGGATCTAGAGCAAGGGGCTAATAAGGAAAAGCCTTCACCTGCAGCCTCCTGAGTGTGGACCCTGGCTCAACCAAGTGGAAGAAGAGAGCAAACTCCTGGAAGCTGTTCTTTGACCTCCTCCTTCCCTAGCCGCATGCCCACTCATGTGTGCGGGCACACACACGTACACATGATGACAATGATGAGTTAGAAAAAATTAACACACACACACACACACACACAGAGAGAGAGAGAAAGAGAGAGATTCCCATGTGAGTCTGATGTGGGTCACTCAGATGGCTGCTCCCGGCAGCATTGGTCTGGGGAGAGAAGCTGGAGGCACTGGGTACCCATGACTAGGGAAGCAGAGATGACGAATGTCATGGGTGTATCCTATAGAAGGCTGTTCAGCAGTTGAGCTAATGTATGAGATGTGCAGGTAGAAATGTGGGCAGGTCTAGAAAACATATTGAGGGGTGAAGAAAAGGGAGACAAAATGAGATATGCAACTCGGTACTGTTCATATAAGTGAAAATGCATGCAAACCATAGCACACATGAACACATACAAACCAGGAAACATCAAGTATATGAGAATGATTGCTTGAGAGAGAAGACCAGAGAGGAATGGGGCAAATACATGTGTGTGTGCATACATACACAGATACATACATATGCACATACTACTACATAAATACACAGATGCATGCATACACACATACTAATATATGCATACATGCTAACACACAAGAGAGGAGACTTTCATGGACTGACTAGGGTATAATGTGCTATGAACTGAAAAAATGTGTTGAGTGTCCTCTATCTGAAGTTTAATGAGTTAGAAAAACTTTAAAGTTCAAAAGAAAATAAAAATCAAGTGCCCAGATCATGGCATTCCAGGCTTCCCCCACCTGTGTGTTTACTCCATCTTTATCAGCTTTATAGTGTTATCATAGTGTTTTGATAATCCCATTGAGAGAAATTTGTTGTTGTTTTCACTACAGGGTTTCTCTGTGTAGCACTAGCTGTTCTGGAACTCTCTCTGTAGACCAGGCTGACCTTGAATTCTCAGAGACCCACTTGCCTCTGCCTCCTGAGCGCTGGGATTAAAGGTGTGTGCCCCTACTGAAGGCTTCATTGACAGAGTTTTAGATGTGGCTCCTGTGGGGGTGTTTTGGAACTCAACTGTCCTTGTCAGGTGTGGGGTGTATGATGCTACTCTGCTCCATAAAATGCTTAGACATTGGGCTGCAGGGATGGCTCAGTGGTTAAGAGCATGTGCTGCTCTTGCAGAGGACCTGAGCTGGCTGCTCACAACAGCCTGTAACTCTAGCTTCAGGGGATCTGACACCTTGTCTTTTTCTGGATTCTGAGGGATCTATGTTCACACATGCACACATGCCCCCCATTCACATAATTAAAAATACATACTTTAAGTGTGGAAATCTATATTTTTAAACTAAATTATTTTATGTATATGGGTGTTTTGTCTGCATGTATGTCTGTGCACCTCATGCATGCCTGGTACCTGCAGAGGCCAGAAGATCCCCTGCGACTGAAATTACAGACAGTTGTGGGCTACCATGTGACCCAGGTTCTCTGGCAGAGCAAACAGTTCTCTTAACCATTAAGCCATCTCTCAGCCCCCAGGAAATTACTTTATATTAGCTTCCTGACACCCAGAAGTAGAATGTAAGTATTTACTCTTGTATTTATACCAAATGCAAAAGCTATGCTAACAACTAATAAGGACTAAAATAAAGATAATAAGGAAAAGGAAAGAAAATCTTTAATTATGTTTGCTTGGTTTCCTAAAAATCTGATGTCCATATTTTATATCTAGCTAAGCCTGACAGCAGATGGGTCAAGTTAGGGTCCCTAGATGTTAGGACATGGTGTCTCAACTTCTGAGACAGTGCTATAGCATTCTAGACCAATACCACAATAACAAGTGTGCAAGACCTATAAGTAAAAGGTCATACCATTTAAAAACATTATTTGAGGGATGGGAGATGGCTCAGAGGCTACAAGCACTTGTTGCTCTTGTGGAGGACCTGGGTTCAGTTCTCAGCATCCACATTGGATGGCTTACAACATCTGTAACTTTAGTTCTCAAGGATGTGATGGTCTCTTCTGGTTTCTGGGCACCCACACTAATGCACAAGCACACACATATAATTTAAAGCAATATTAAATAACAACAGCTTCAAGTTTTATGGTGGGTCTAGCTTAAGGCACAAAAGACCTAATGTGCTCCGTAACAACTTATGTTCAATAGTTGTGTGGTGTCTAATGGCTGCAGACTATTAGGAGCCTGCCATGCTGTACTGTCTTACATGAAGTGGGGAATACCCTTATTCCTCCTGGAGATGTGGGCACAGTTGGAACCGAGTTTCAGCTCAGTCAGCCCCTTACGTGTCTAGGATGCAGTGTGCACAACTATGGGATGTGCCTGACTTCCTCTTCTCTCCTCCACCAGGGTTCTGCCGTTTACAACATCATTCCTGGTTGGTGCAAGAGAGGCAACCTCAACTGGCCATCTTGACCTCCCGCTGGGTCATCCCCCAAGCTCTGCTGGGGTCTTGCCACTCTAAAGGTAGAGTCTGACCCATCCCACTTGAGATCGTTCCTGACTTTTATCTACTAGAGCACAACAGGAAGCAAGACTGGCACTAAGCTCTGAAATGAGGTTGTAAAGAATGATACAGCCTCTGGCTTGTTGGCTGGAATACTTTGATCCCCATAAAACATAACAAAACAAAGCAAAAAAGTCTGACTCTCTCAAATCCATCCTGCTGTCAGAAAACAGAGAGTAGCTGTGTCAGGGTTCGGGCCACAGCCCTTGTTTGGGGGTCACCAAGCCTTCAGGTGCTGCTAGACCTCAGGTGTAACGTTGTAGACTCCCAGAGGAGGCCCCAAATAAGTATGGAACAGAGAGAAGTCATCTCCCCAGTGCCATCTTTGAATTCCTGTCCATAGACTCCAGAGTGTGTGATAAACTTGTGGTTATTTTATACCACTAGACTGGAGTAGTCTGTTAAATAGCCACAGCAAGTAGAAGACCTGTTGTCTTCCATCCTACCAGAAAGTGGACAATATGAAAGAGCAAGTAGCCGGGCATTGGTGGCGCACACCCTTAATCCCAGCACTGGGGAGGCAGAGGCAGTCGGATCTCTGTGAGTTCCAGGACAGCCTGTTCCAGGACAGCCTCCAAAACAATACAGAGAAACCCTGTTTCCAAAAAAAAAAAAAGAAAGAAAGAAGGAAAGAAAGAAAGAAAGAAAGAAAGAGCAACTAGCCAAGAAGGGTGACTCATACCTGTGATCCCAGGCTCAGGAGGCTGAGGCAAGAAGTTTATTAGTAAGTTTGAGGCCAGATTGGGCTACAGAGTAAGACAATTTCAAAAAGGAAAAAACAAAAAAAATTACAAATAGGAAAGGCAAGGGTAGAGGATGCTGTTACAAATCAAAATTTTAAAAATTATTAACTAAATGGAACTGAAACTATGAACAAAGGCTAGAATCCTGCTCCCTGCTTGGCCTTGGCAATGAGTGACACCAACAAATGCAAGCAGTAGTATTATGTTTTACCTTTAGTTAGTTAGTTAGTTAGTTAGTTAGTTAGCGTTGAGCTGTGGAGGTCAGCGGTCTCTCCTTCCATCATGTGAGTTCCTGGGCTTGGCAGCAAGTGTCCACAAGCTAAGCCATATTGTGGGCCTGTTTTTTTATTTTAGTTTTTGTTTTACATGTATTTGTTTGAGACAACGTCTCAAGTAGCCCAATCTGGTCTGGGACTTGTATATAACAGAGGATGGCCTTGAACTCCTCATCTCCTGCGTCTACCTCTGAAATGCTGCAGTTACAGGCTTATCCTACTCCAGCTGCTCAAATGGCATTGCTTTGCTCTGAGTCAGATCCCTGTCATTTCAGGAAGTCAGTGAAGAACAAGGAACACCAGGTCAGTTTGACCTCTGACCCTAGATGACACTAATACATCATTGTTTTTTCAACCCCCATACAGTAATTGTTGAAAAAGTCTGTTTCCTCCAGGTACATATAAAGTATATAAAGATAAAAAGGACTCTAATTTGCTTTAAAATGGGTGTGGGGGGGTGGGTATGGATGGAATAAGACTGACATGTTGATAGTTGCTGAAACCAGACAGTAGCTTAACAGAGTCAATCTCATTATCATCTGTACTTCTGGACACACTTGAAACATCTCATAAGAGAAATGGTAACAAGAGAGAGTGAGAGGACTCACTCTCCGCTGCCCAGTCTCTCCAGACCTGGGTTTGTACTAACTGGTACCAAGTCTGGATAGATGTGAGCATGCCCTTTCTGGGAGCCTGGATCTTCTGGAGTCCCTACCCAAGTATGGCTGGTTCCTCACAGAGAAGCAGACTAGAAGGAAAAAAAAAAACCCTATTCTTGGGTAGTGCTCCGACACTCCTCAAGTTAGTATCTTTTTTTTTTTTTTTTTGGTGGCTAGGAATCTCATAAGGATAGAACTGCCTTCTTTGACAGTGCCTTTTGAGTTCTAGGGACACGGGGCATCAGCAAATTCTTGCATTTGACTAAGAAATCCAAACTGAGCATGGTGGCTCATGCCTGTAAATCTCAGAGCTGGAGTGATAGAGGCAGGAGGATCAGGAATTCAAGGCCAGTCTTGGTTATAGGAGATACTTTCAAGAAGCAGGAGGGGTAGCTGTCAGTTGAGGGTTAATCCCCCAGTTTACTCTGAATGTTAAGTAGTCTTTAGTTTTCAGTCTCAAAATACATCTGTCAGCAGAAAGATGGACAAACGGGCTGCGTGTTGCTATGCAGAAGACACGCTTTGGAAGGTTCTCCCTTTGCTTGTGGATCCTGTCTCCCCTAAAGAAAGCTATTAACTCATGCTGCAGCCTGCTGCTCTTGCTGGATTTTGGCTATGTCACCAAGCCGAAAATAGTAAGTTCTTTTACTGCAGAGCAAAGCAGGAGGTTTAAATTTATCAATTCAAGAACAAAGGGTAGCATTATGCTGGCTTTCCTAGGATAGTGAGTAGGGAGAGAGAATGCCTGTTTCATTAGTCGTGATCTGACACTGGCAGGGGCTGGGACCAGGAGACAATCTTCCACTGTGGTAAGCTGGGCACATTTCCCACCCTGGCTCCCCTCACAGCCTCCTTCCAACAGTGTCACTTCTTTCAGCACATGGGAAAGCAGCTGAGCCATTGGGAAATGGTTTCCAGAAATTACTGATGTCATCAGACTGGGGACAATTCTCAGAACCAAAAACCTGTTCTCAGCTTCAAGAGGAATCAGTACCTGGCCACAGAGCCAGGAGAAGTCACCTTTTGTCTGTGAAATGGTCAAAATGGCTTAAATGATCCTGTCATTAGGAAGAGTGTGGGAAGGTGCACACTCTGTCCCTGGAGGAGGAGAAACTGCTCCCTCCCTCTGGAGAGTGGCCTGACAACGTGACTCTCAGGCTCTAGAAGCATGAACACCAGAGAATGAGTATCCACGGGGTCTCAAGTTTGTGGCTGGTGCGAGTGTGGGGATGTGGATGACACCACAGATGTGCTGTGTGGAAGATCACATCCGTGGAGATGGTGTTTGTCATCCATGGGAGAGCGAGAGGATGACGAACCATGGTAGATGTATGCTTTGGATACCTCTGTATCCATCAACGTGAGTAACCCACAGCATTGTGCAGTAGTAATATGGTTGGACATTAGTCAGTTCACAGTAAACACAGAAAAAGTCCTAAACAATTACTTACAACATGATACCCTATTTATAAAGCTAAGCATAATTTTTTAAAATTACTCTTCAGGAATATATATAGAAACAATGAAACAACTTAACAAGAAAAGTAAGGGACTGAACATAGATCAAGATGGTGCCCTTGTATAGGAAGGAGAGGGAGATGACAGACTATGGCTAGATATTTGTTTCTGATTACATTATTAAATTAATAAATGTATTACCTTAGTCAGTAAGATCTGACCATCCACTTGCCAACTATGAGAATGTGTCAGGAGCCAGGAATTACGGTGCAATTCTGCATACCTAATATTAGTGAAGCAACAGCAGAGTAGAGATACAACACTCGTAAGCGTCTGTCTTGAAGAGAGAGATCCAGAGGCACAAACTTAGGAACAAGGACATTTACCACAGCACGGTATACTGAAATGAAAATAAGAAACAATGTAAAGGCCAAGATAATTCATTATGAATTAATTGTATGAATATCAATGTTAGAAAACAGACAGTAGCTGAAAATATGATTGTCACATAATAACTAAATATATGAGGCAGTGCTTGTGATCCATTAAATGAATAAAGCAGGTGATATAATATGAACTCAGCTTTCAATTTCCTCTAAGTATATAGACACACACAAGCACATACACACAAGCTGGGAAAATGAACACAGTGGTACATACTGTCATTCCAGCTTTTGAGAGACTGAGATGGGACAGTTACAAGTTTCAGGCCAACCTGGTCTATATAGAACGACCCCACTTTAAAACAAACAAAAACAAATATGCAGAAAGACACAGCTGTATGGTATGAATGTGTATGAGTGTATGTTTTTTTTTTCTGAGTCTCTGTCTCAAAATAATGTTAATAATGTTAATAAGAGCTCATATAGATGGAGTATAGGCTACAGGCTAAGCGCTTCATATGGACCTTTTTTATTTTTATTTTTTCTTATGTGTATATGTGTTTCTGTGCAAGTGCCCTCAGTGTTCAGATCTCTAGGAGCTGGAGTTACAGGCAATTGTGAGCTGCCTGATATCGGTGTTAGAAATCAAATGTGGGTCTTCTGAAAAATTAGTGCATGCTTTTAACAGTGGTTAAAAGTGACCCTTCTGGTAGGCTTAGACTGTTTGTTTATTTGGGACAAGGTCACACTATGTAACTTCGGCTGTCTTGGGACTCATTATGTAGACAGGCTGGCCTCAAACTCACAGAGATCTACCTGCCTCTGTCTCCCAAGTGCTGGAATTAAAGGAATGCACCACACCAAGCCAGGCCATTTATTTAAAGAGTAAACTAACCCTATGAGGATGGTGCTCCAGAGGAAATACTGAGGTTTGGGACTTAAATAACCTGCAGAACACAGAGATCTTACAAAAACAAAAACAAAAAACAGTGCCTTGAACATGGCTACCAAAGGCTGTTCTAAGTATGGGTCTGCTAGGAGTCAGTCTCCCACACCCAGAAATGGCTGCAGCAGAGTGTGTGGTTTCTGTGAGAACAGAGCTGAGAACTGAGCAGCCTTATGGGGAAACCTGAAGCCTTCACAGAAATCCCTGGGTGTCACAGCCAGAGTACGCACAAGATAGCTAACCAACAAACACAGGAAGAGCAAACCCCGTGCCTATGGTGGTTTCTGATGAGCCCTTGATGAAAAGGAGAACTCCGGAGTTGGAGGGCTAAGATGCTTTATTCATGGCTGGACCAGCTCTGACTCTCACCAAGTGTTGAAGGATTGGCTTCCAGAGTCTTCAGTAGAGAGGAGGGGGGTAGCGCAGCTGTGAGGCAAAGCCAAGGGCATAGCTGCGGTCTCTTCTCATCTCTCATGCTTTAAATATAAGCTCTGATGTGATCAAAGCTCCAGAGATAAAATGCCTTTACCAAACTCAGCGGGCAGGATCTGGTGTCCAATTTGGACAAGATAGTGGAAAACAGACTCAAGGGGGAAAAAAATCTCTTGGCCTTAGCACTTGCATACAGGGGTTGAAGAATTTGACACCTTAACATTGTAAACAAAGGTAGACATGGTTTCCTGTGTTCTCTCCAAGCACTGAGAATAGACTAGATATGATTTAAGAGGGAATGTTTTTTATTGTTGTTGTATTTTTTGTTTTGTTTTGGGTTTTTTTTTTGGTTTTTCAAGACAGGGTTTCTCTGTGGCTTTGGAGGCTGTCCTGGAACTAGCTCTTATAGACCAGAGCTGGTCTCAAACTCACAGAGATCTGCCTGCCTCTGCCTCCTGAGTGCTGGGATTAAAGGCGTGTACCACCACCGTCCAGCCCATCGAGGGAATGGTTTTTAACAGCTCTCTTCTCATCTAAAGAATCCCAGGATATCTTTCAAAATGGAGCTCAAGCATCAGCTTCTGTCAAAAGACTTTCCCAGTATCACCAAAGCAATGTCCTATCTCTTGGGTGCATAATTAATAAGTGATCTGTTTAGCTGTTGGACAGCCTGCCTCCCTCTGGACCCTAAGCTCAGTGGACTGTGTAATATTCCATGTCTTAGTACTATGATAAAATACCCGATAGAAGCAATCTAAGGGAGGAAAGATTTATTTGGACTCATGTTTTCAGAGGGTTACATCTCTTATGGTAGGGAAGGATATGACCGGTCAGGAGCAGCTAGAACCAGGGTCTGGTCTATTACTGCCTTAAGCCTGCCCCTTGTGAGCTATACTAGCCTGGCCCGCCTCCTAAGGGTCCTAAAGTCTCCCAGAATAGTGCCAAGAGCTAGGGAACAAGCACTGGAATTTAGCTGGGCATGGTGGTTCATGCCTATAATTCCAACACGCTGGGAAACAACAACAATCTCAAGAGCCCGTGTGGCACATCTCAGACTTAATTCATAATGTCTTGCCATGGTCCCTCAAAGGATCGTGGCCATCTCATAATACAAAGTGCACTTAGTTCAACCTGAATATTTCACATAGTGTAACAGTCCCACTCACCACTTTTCAGAAATCCAAATGTTCTTCTGAGACTCAAGGCAGTCTCTCACATATGAGACCTCGTAGAATACAAAAGTAAGTACTTCCAACATGCGGTGCCACAGAGTGACATCCCAAGCCCCAGAGGGAAGAATAGGAATGCAGCACCGTGCTGCAGCAAATCAAGACCCAAAGTGTGCCAGCAAGCAAGTGCTATGGCTTCATGGCCATATGGTGACATCACATGGGCTCCTAAGGCTGGGTTGTCCCTGTCCCAGTGACACCAACTGGGGACCAAGTGTTCAAACTCATGAGCCTACGGGGGCTCATTTAGACCACCACAGTGGTGGGCTAGGAAGCAGAGAAGGTTGGAAGAAGAGTCTGGGTTAGAATCTTCAAGGCCTTTCTCTAGTAAGTTACTTCTACCAGCGGGACCCACACCCAGTCAGGAAAGAAGCACTTCAGACAAGAGCCTGGGAGGGACATTTTGAATTCAAACCACGACAGGCTATATATTATGCCTTTGACTTTTCCTTCCTTTCCCCTATCTTCCTATCACCTTTTACCCACTATATTCCTATGCCTGTCATGGTGGCATACATCTGTAGTCCCAGGATTCAGGAGGCTGAAAGAGAGGAATTACAGGTTTGGGTCCAGCCTGAGCTATAGAGCAAGTCTGAGGCTACTCTGGGCAACAGAGTAGTCGGGCATTGTCTCAAAATTGTTCAGGCTTATTATTGGACCTGAGAGCTGTAGAGATTTGGGGATCTTAGTCTTCTGGAATCCCCGGAACTAGGAACCAAATTATTTTTTTGGAAATCAGGCTCTTGAGAGAATTATAACTGTGAAGGTTAAGGTCCTTTTTATGGAAAGAAAAAAAAAGGTACATGCAAAAGAAGATGCCAGCTTGTAGAACACTATATACAGACTAACACACAAATGTGTATGTAAAACTGGGGAAATGTGAGTCACGCATGCTGGCTGAGTCAATGACAGCATCCAAGTTGTAGCATTGTATTATAACACTGAAAGATGTTGGTGCTGGAAAATGGTGATCTCTTCCTACTAGTTTTCTACTACTGCAAATAGATCTAAAATTTCTCAAGGCTGGAGAAATGGTTCAATGGTTAAGATTACTGGCTGCATTTCCAGAGGACCCAGGTTCAATTCCCAGCACCCACATGGCAGCTCACAACTCCAGTTTCAGGGAATCCGATTCTCTCACACAGACATACATGCAGACAAAACACAAATTCATATGAAATAAACAATAAATAATTCATTAAAATCTCTCAATAAAAATGTCTATTAAACAACAACAAGCTAGGTAGTCATGGTGCATGTTTTTAATCCCAGCATTCAGAAGGCAGAGACAGATGGATCTCTGTGAGTTCAAGGCCAGCCTGTTCTACAGAGTATGTTTCAGGACAGTCAGGGCTACACAATGAAACCCTGTCTTGAAAAGCCAAAACCAAAACAAAACAGATAAAAAACCAACAACAACAAAATTAAACCAGGTATAGTGTTGCATGCCTGTAATCCCAGCTCTTGGGAGGTGAAGGCAGAAGGATCAGGAGTTCAAATTCTTCCTTGGCTACATAATGAGTTCAAGGCCAGTTTGAGCTATGTGAGATCCCAAGGAAAAAAAGAAAATAAGAAATAAAGGAAAAGAAAATTAAATTACCAAACATCCCCTGAGGGTTGAGAGACTATGTCTACATTTATCCATGAATTAAGGACTGAGAATTTTTTTGTTTGTGTTTGTTTCTTTTCCGAGACAGGGTTTTCTCTCAGCAGAACTGAGAATTTAAATGTATACAGTCTCCACAGTGTTAGTGTGAAGTGTGAAGACATTCAGATTGATGGTGGCAGGAGGGAGATGACAACAGCTTTTTTTTTTTTTTTTTCCTTATAGGAGAGCCGATTCACCTGAGTAAGAGAGTGCTGTCCCTGATAGGTTGTTTACTTGTTTAAAGGCAAGGCAGATCAACACTTCAGAGCAATTACCCTATCCTGGGAAACAGCAGTGTCAAGCAAAGACAACTCATATTTTATTTTATTTTGCTTTTGGCAATTCATTTTAACAATTTGCTAATCTTTCTCTTTTCATTCCTTCCCAGGCTGCTTATATTCAGAGATGGTCTCATTTGCAAGCAAGGTGACTTAGAAGTTTTAGCTCAGAGATGAGCAGCAATGATTAACAAATGCTGGCTCTTGTCAGACATGGTGGTGCACATTATTAATTCTAGCACTTGGGAGGCAGAGGTAGGTGGATCTCTAAGTTCGAGGCTACCCTGGTCTTTATAGTGAGTTCTAGGACAGCCGAGGTACACAGAGAAACCCTGTCTCAAAAAAAAAAAAAAAAAAAACTAAACAAAACCAGAAACCAAATGCTGTCTCTTCTTAGTGTTAGTGATTGACAGAGGCTCATTGCCGTTTGTCTGTTCCCCCAAAGATGAGGTAAATAATTAGCATGCTTCCATCTGAGAACTGACCATCAGCTTGTAGACACCAAGTCAACCATCACTTTTTTTCTGCACACATTATCTGTTCCTTCTTTAGTTTTAGGACTCAATTCCACTGTCATCCCCCAGAATCAGAATTTAGTAATGAAAACAGAAAGACCAGGTTGGTGACTCAGTGGGTAAAGCCACTTGGCCATTGAGCCTGATGACTGGAATTCCACCCCAGGGACCCACATGGTGGAATGTGAGAACCAACTCCTCTAAGTGGCTCTGTCACTCACTCACACACACAATTTGACTTAAATTTTAAAAACAAATACATAATAATCAAGGGGCTATCTTGCCTGCTGGTTCCCCTGTCAACTTAGAGAACAAATGTCCCTGAGAAAGGAGACAGGAGAGCTATATGGACCTGTGAGTGACAGAGCCTTTGCCTAGCATGGGAGAGGCACTGGGTGTGATGTCTTGCATGCAAAGAGGAGAGAGAGAGACAGAGACAGACAGAGACACAGAGAGAGACAGAGACAGAGAGACAGACAGAGACACAGAGAGACAGAGACAGACAGAGACACAGAGACACAGGCAGAGACAGACAGAGACAGGAAAACAAACAAACATAAAAGATGGGGACGAGAGACCTAAAGTCATAAGGGAAGTTCAAACCAACTGTGGACAGGTAGGGCTCATATAGACACAAGGGAGCATCCAAAAGCAAAGGCTGAGAGTAGGAGCAGGGTGGGCAAGAACAGCTTGGGCAGTGGGGGCAGGGAGGAGGAGGGGTAAGAAGCCCAAGCACCTAGGACAGAGCCTTCAGGGAAGGCAGGAGAAAAGATTGGTTGGAATCCTCTCTCTTCCGACCTCCTTCCCTCCTTCTTTCCCTCCTTCCCTCCTTCTCACCCTCCCTCTATCCCTCTCTCTCTCCTCACTTTTTGGGTTTTCTTTTTCTTTTTTTTTCTTTTTTTTGGTTTTTCGAGACAGGGTTTCTCTGTGGCTTTGGAGAACTAGCTCTTTGGAGAACTGTCCTGGAACTAGCTCTTGTAGACCAGGCTGGCCTCGAACTCACAGAGATCCGCCTGCCTCTGCCTCCCGAGTGCTGGGATTAAAGGCGTGCGCCACCACCGCCCGGCTACTTTTTGGTTTTTCAAGACTATGTTTCTCTATATAGCTATGCTGTCTTGGAACTCACTTTGTAGAGCCGGCTGTCCTTAAACTCACTTAGATTGGCCTGTCTCTACCTCCCAAGAGCTGGGATTAAAGGCACCACAGACAACAAGTTGGAGGTTAGGAAGCAAATGTGCCTGAGGATGTCATTGCGTATGGCCCCCCTCCTTATGGAAAGGAACCCCAGCTTTGCTGTGGCCTTCTCATTTGCTTCCTAGCTGACCTCCTGGCTATGAGGTTTTATTTCTTCCTTTAAATTTTGCTCTTTGTCTATGTGTGCATTTGCACATGCCGCAGCACATTTGGGCTCAGAGGACAAACCTCAGGAAATCAGTGCTCTCCTTTCACCATTGTGGATCCCTGCCCGGATCAAATTCAGGTTCTCAGGCTTAGTGGCAAGTGCCTTAACCCCCTGAGCCATCTCTCTGGCCCCTACCTATGAGTTCTTTGAATCCCTGACGCTCTGAAGATATGGTTTATCTATTAAGATATCCTGGATGTTTTCTTTTCATTGTCATAGAGGTAAGAGGTAATATGTTTTCATTACAGAAGAATCAAGTAAGCAGAGACAAAAAAAAATCCCACTCAACTATTACCACCTCCTGTGTAGCTTGCTGGTGTTTCTTAGAAGCATGTATTTGTAAAAGATGCTTCATAGCCGGGTCTTTAATCCCAGCACTTGGGAGTCAGAGGCAGAAGGATTTCTGTGAGTTCGAGGTCAGCTTGGTCTACAGAGTGAGTTCCAGAGCAACCAGGGCTGTTACACAGAGAACCCTTGTCTCTAAAAACCAACCAAACAAACAAACAAGATGCTTCATAAAACTCTATCATATAAATGGCTGTTGTTTTTTGTTTGCTTTGATCCAGGGTCTCACTTACGGTCCAGGTTGGCCTCAAGCTCACAATCCTGTTGCCTTAGCCTGCTGAATGTTTGGTACATACAGGTGTGTCCCACTACACCTAGGTATGCCTCTTGTTTTATATTAGACTGTAAACAGTCTCCTGTGTCAATAAATAGACTTATGACAGAACTCCTGGGAACTGCAGGGCTGGTGGCAGTGTTCGTGAGGCTTGTCCTGCCTTCTGGATGGTGAACTTTGCCTTTCTTTTCCTGTGCTGTTTCCCTCTGTAACTGAGACCTGCCTGGACGTCATGGGCATCAGGCAGGGACATGATCCTTTTTCTGTCTTTAATCAAGTGACAGGAGTTAGGAGGAAGGTCAGTAGTGTATCTGTGACAAAGTTCCCAGCCACAAACTTTGGCCACAACTATAAAGCTCAGTCTAGGTGAAAAGGCATATTTTCTTTTCCTGAAGACTGCACAAAGGATATTGCCCATAGCCTTGGGAATGTGGAGTCCAGAAAGCTGGTGGGTAGGCAGGCCCAGGCTGCCGAGCATCACAGGCCTTCTCTCCTGAACAGGGCCAGTAAGTTGTTGACTGGGGCTTCTGAGACATTGGAGACACAGGCACAAAGAACATGTTCTCCTTTTTAGGTCTGGTGCTCTCTTTAGACACAGGATTTGGAGCTAAGTGGGGCATGAGCTTGACAAAATATTAATTACTGGATTTATTCCTAAGTAACTGTCTCTATACAACGGTCTCTGATGACAAGGGAAGAGAGGGAGTGCTCTTTTGTTCTAGTTCTTTCCTTGCTTGAATTTCCTCACCCCTTTCCCCTTCTGCTATGATTTTATTACACATGGTGTTTTTGATATACCTGGGGGACTCTAATGGGCAATGGGCATATTTAAAATCGTATTTACAATAAAAATGATATGAAACATTTATCGGCTATGTATTCTATGCTGCTCTTTGCTATACCTTTATGATCTCATTTAACCGCCAGAATAAACTTTATTTACAGTTATCTTACTCTATAAATAAGGAAAGCAGGACTTGGACTATCTAACTGACACTGGGTGTAGTGACTGTGCCTCTAATCCCAGCCCTCAGAGGCAGAAGCAGGCAGAGCTCTATGACTGCTAGGCCAGACCGATCTACACAGTGGGATCCTGTTAAAAGAAAGTAAGAAAAAAAGAAAAGGCCGAAAGAGGGAAGGGAGAGACAAGGGGAGGGAGGGGCGCCCTCCCTGGCTTGGCATCAGTAAAACAGGAATTTGAACCCAGTCCCATTGACCCTAGAGCTGTTCCTCACACTCCTCTCCTTTCCATGTCAGTTGGGTTAAATTGGGGAAGGACCACCAACAAAATAAATTGTAGTTGGAGAGAACACTGGCAAAATACAACTTATTCTTTCTCCATGTTTAATGTCAATTCAGTATTTTGGCTAAGGGTGCCTATTATAAAGCTATTTGCTCAAGGTTATCTGCCTCCTACCCCGCCCCCATCATCAGATGACTTTTATTTATAGCTGTGTTTAAACATCCTGGGCAACGGCAACGAAGACTCACAATACCCTGGATTTGTCATCTAAACCATGATTCTCAGAGTTATCTTAAATGTTTTATTTGTATTTGTTTGTTTTTGTTTTGTCCAGAGGTTAAAAGGATACTCTTTTTTTTTTTTTTTTTTTTGAGACAGGGTTTCTCTGTGGCTTTGGAAGCTGTCCTGGATCTAGCTCTTGTAGACCAGGCTGGTCTCAAACTCAAAGATCCATCTGCCTCAGCCTCTACCTCCCGAGTGCGCCCGGCTTAATTCTTCCTCTTTTAAATTATCTTTTGGCTTTCAAGACAGGGTCTTACACTGCAACCCCACTTACCTTGGACTCATTGTGTAGCCCAGGCTGTCCTTGAAATGGAGGAAATCCTCCTTCCTCATCATCTTCAGTGCTGATATTACAGACATGAGATAACACTCCTAGCTGTTTTTAAATTTTTATTCCAAGTATCCATCAGCTCTCAAATTGAGTCATTTGGGTCAAATTAGTTGGGACCAGATTAACCAAACCCAACTTTCAGATCCTTTGATTATTTTGAGGCTCTACAGAGTATGGAAGCATTCTTGGTTTCTGCTGGGAAAAAAAAGGTACCCTGATTAGCATAGTTCTGTATTGTTTATGATCTGATCTGCCTTATTCCACTGCCTGAATGCTAATGAGAGCTTCCTAGAAGTCATTCCTCAAGAAGTTAAGTCACAGCATCTAATTATTTGGCAGGATGTTTTAAGTACATATAATTATATCTTCCCTCCATTTTGTGAGGGTGGTGAGCCAAGTAACCTGCATCAAGAGGAAATAAATAACACATTAATGCTACCAGCAAGGAGTGCCTAGCTAGTACTTTGGAAGAACCCTCATTATATAACCTTCACATACAGAGTGGGTGTTGATTACTTTTCAGTCTGCCAACTAACATCATCACTGTCTGTACAGGTGAAAAAATGCAGGCAAAGGACAAATGCTGATCCTCTTCTGTGTTTCAGGACCTGTACGACTGTAGCTGAGACCTTGGCAATATGAAGTTCTTAGGCCTGACCATTACCTTGGAGAAATCCCTTCTGTTTTGTGTGTTTCCGTCTGCTTCCTACTCTTTAAGACTGGACCAGTTCTCACACGGGTCCACAAGACAACACAGTGAACATGGCTTTATAACTACGGGAACCCAACAATCATTTCTTTATTCATCTCACACAGTCTTAACCCTTATACTCTGTCTGTTATTTGGGGTTGTTCACTGCAAACTAGAGTCAGAATTTGATCTGAAATTACCTTAACCCCACTCTGGCAGAACAAGTATGTAAGGAGGCTTCTAGAAGAGTACATCTTAGGTACTTTCTTCTGGCACACTAGAGGGAGGTACCCAGGGAAAGCAGAATTGGTCAAGCCGGTCTGCCTCGCCAAGCAGGTTGTCCTTGTTAAAGGAGGATTTTAAGCCCTGCCATTTGTGGATGGGGCCACTGAGGCCCTCTCTTAGCTTGTGAGTCTGGTAAATGCGTCTTGCCCAGCATGTGCCAGACGTGGTTGCTTCCCACAGTAGAGCTTAAAAGACCAGCTCTTGCCTTGCCCGTCATGGTTAACTATTCTTTGGTTTTCACTACCTCTCAAATTCTGCGGAGAGCAGTGTGCAACATCCATACCTTCCATTAGTTTCTACCATAGGGAAAATTAAAGCTTCACTAGGGCAAGTCGCCCTTGTTTGTCCGCATGACCCCTCTATCCTCTAGGCATGGGATCTGGTAAATAGTTGGCGTTCTGTGGAGCCAAGTATCTCTGTAAATGCAGGGACAGTGCAATGTGAAAACATTTCGCAAGCCCTAAAGGGATTCAATAACCAGGTCAAGGGCCGATCCTTACGAGTATCAGCTTCCTTTACTGTCTCTGTTTCTACCAGCACCAGAACACAGCAGGACCGATGTGTCCTCTAGAAAGTAAGCCAGGCTCATTTCCAGTGAGCACAGGACTTGGAGAAAAGTGCACACCATAGCTGCGGAAGGCTACAGGAGAGGAAGCTAGGCTCAGGACAAGGCCACGATCGAGGGCCCTGCCATCGCACCAGGACAGGTGTCTGCTGGGGATGTCAGGTGAGCGAGTGACATACCCCAAGCAGGTACACCTTCCTCCGCCTACGAATGACCTAATTACAGCAGCCTGCAACGCCCTGGGGTGGGGAAGGTCACTCCAGGCAGTCGGCCATTAGGCATCAGTTCTTGTCCTCAAAGACGTGGGTTTCCACGGCTGCTGGACTACGCGCCTTAGGGTTGTGACTGTTGTTTCACTGATCAGGCTGCTACGCCAAGAACTCATCTGAGAGGTGTTACCTGGCGGCCTTCCAGAGGGACCAGATCACAGATAGCCAGCCCTTGCCTAGCCGGACTGCTCATGCGCCGAGATCGCACAGGCGTCTTTCAGAGCCTGGAGCTCCAGGATTAACCTGGCTCGGCGCTTCGAGCACTGCGCTTGCTCCAACTCCGTTCTTCCCTTCCCCCGCCGCCCTCCCCGGAGAAGGACCACGCCCCGAAATCGGAGGCACTTCCTCCGGCGTCCAGCTCCTCTGCGCCTGCGCAGGGGCCCCACGGTGCGCCGCTCTGGGTCCGGGCCCGGCTCCGACGCCCTCCCCGCGGCCCCCTGACGCCGGCGTGACGTCACCACGCCGGGCGGCCGCCATTACAGAAAGCCGAGTCCCGAGCTAGGGCGAGCGGAGGAGGAGGCACAGCGGCCGGCGGCCCAGTACTGCGGAGCGAGCCAGCGGGCCGGCGCCAGCGCCTAGCAGCCGCCAGGGGCCGCAGAAAGCACCCCGGGGAGCGGCGGCGGCGTGTGCGTGTGGCCCGGGTGCGGGCGGCGGCGCGGGAGCAGCGCGGAGCGGCAGCCGGTTCGGGCGGGCGTCATCATGGACGAGAAGTTATTCACCAAGGAGCTGGACCAGTGGATCGAGCAGCTGAACGAGTGCAAGCAGCTCTCCGAGTCCCAGGTCAAGAGCCTCTGCGAGAAGGTGAGCTACTCTAGGCCCCAGGTGCGGCCGCTGCCCGGGTTCCCCGATCAGGAGGCCGCGGGGACGGTGCAACATGGCGGCACTGAGGCCAGGCCCCTCGAACCTCGCACACCGGCGCCCGGCGCTGCCCGCGGCGACTCGCGGGCGACCCTGCGCCCCCCGCCTCCTGCGCGCTGATTGGATGGCGCCGCCGCCGCGGCCTAAGATGGCGCCGCGCGCCGGACTCCGGGCTTTCGAGCCGGCCCGGCCCGACGCTGAAAATCAGGGCAGCCGGGAACACGGGGACTGGTTCTGCTTTGGGCCCAAAAACGGGACCCGGACCTGCGGCGAGGTGGAGAAAAGGCCTTGCGCTTGCACCCTGGCTTGCTTCAATGAGCCGGAGCCGCCTACAGGGTTCCACCACACGCTTTTAGGCCAGACCCCAGCTTCTGTGGAAAGGTCACGTCGCGTTCAGGTCGGCTTGTCGGTTTCCCCGGAGCCCTGTTTCAAGTGTGCATTTTCCTAACGATTACAAACAAAATAGCTAACCCAATTTCTACGAAGGTCATAGTGGTTGTTTCATGGGAGAGTATAAAGTTTTCATAGTTAGAATAAATGGAGGATTTGGTGAGTCATACTACATGAAGACCTTTGGGATTGGAAATCCAGTGTCATTTTAATTTATCATGTATATGCTGACTCAAATTGAGAGTCTGAAATCCTTTTCGGTGTAACGTACTTGGTTGGCATGGTGCCATTTATTTCTGGAATGAGCAACACAAACGGGAAGAGAGTCAAATCTTGTGTCTTTCCTTCTTCGAAAAAAGTTTCTTGGCAGTATTTTTGTGGCTACAAGTAGTGTTAGTAATCTCCCGAGTTGACTTCTTATTGTATTTCAGGCGTGGTGCTGAGTCTATTCAGCAAAGTGATAACTATGTTATGTATCTGAGGTTATCTCGTTTCCATTGGTTTTCCCCAAGACTTGGAAAAGCAGGTTGTTAAGCTTTCGGTCGTGTTGTATTTTTGAAGTCTTATTAGTACAATTTTCTAGTATAAAATATTCGTCTTCACTCCATTTTGGGTTCACTTTTCACGATTAGTTTTAATATTTTAGTGTAAAGTTAAGTATTATTAGTAATTTGTGTTAGGAAGAATTTTTGGAGTACTGTGTACCCACTCCCTTGTGGTTTGATGTAAAAGGGAGGTTTTTGCATTTGATGCGTTTTTCAGAAACTGCTGAGAACAATTGGGGTGTAAGTCAAATGTGGGTTTATTTCTGTACAAAGCCTCCTTCCCTCCCAGGTATCTCTGGCTGCCCTGGTACTGGTTATGTAGCCAGGGTAGCTTTGAACTTGTGGCAATTCTTGTGTCTCAGTTTCCCAAGTGCTGGGATTACAAGTGTGTGCTATAACACATCCCACTTGAATCTCATTTAGTTTGATCGTTGTTTCTCTCACATCAAATGAGGATGGTGTTTTTAAAATTTAGAAATAGTTTTGTTTTTTTGGGACAGGGTTTATTTGTGTAGCCCTAGCTGGTCTGGAACTCTAGAGCAGACTAATCTTGAACCCATGGAGAACCACCTGCTTCTGCTACCCCAGTGCTGGGATTAAAGGCAGGCACCATCACTGCCTGGCTAGAAATAAGCTTTTTAAAAAATTACTATCCTAAAAAATAACTTAATATGTATTGCCTGGTCTTAGTTTCAAATTACTGACTCTGAACATTTTGAGTCAGCTAGTCATTTCTATGGAAAAAGTAAGGCCACTCATTTGACTGTTAGACTGGACCACCACTGCTTGTTTCCCAACTAAGTGATTGTAACTGGTTTTCAGATGACCAATTATTATAAAATAGTTAAAACATGTTCTGAGGTCACTTCTAATCTGAGAGGATTTTGCCCTAAACTGGCACTTGTGTTTTTGAGTATCTAAGATTGCATGCTATTATGGAGGGAATCAGAAGACAGTGAAGAATAAACTATACATATTCTCAAGGAACTTTTAAACTAGTTGGAAAGATTAGGATGATATTGTCAATTTGGCACACTCTAAGTCAGTGATTCTCAACCTTCCTAATGCTACAACCCTTAAATACATAAAGTTCCTCGTGTTGTGGTGACCCCCAACCACAAAATTATTTTTGTTGCTACTTCATAATTGTATTTTTGCTACTGTTATGAATCATAATGTGAATGTCTGATATTCAGGGCATCTGATATACCACCCCTGTGAAAGGGTCATGCAGCCCACAGGTTGAGAACGGCTGCTCCAGAGTCACCAGAAAAGGGACTCCAGGAATTGTCTAGATCAGGTTGGCCTATGAGCATGTTTTAGGAGTGCCTTCATTAGGATGAGATGGGAAAACACACCCACTGTAGGTGGGACCATTCCCTAGATGGGGGGGGGTTGTTTCCCCTCAGTTGTGTAAGCATAGAGGAAGCTCCCTATAGTAGAGGTCCCCTGTGACCTGAGTTTAACCCCTTAGGGCCTGTATGGTAGAAACCTCTTACTCCTTCAAGTTTTCCTCTGACCTGCACACACAAATAGATGCAATTTTAAATGTGTAAGCTTTGCTCTGTTTCTGATTATGTGATGTGAGCTCCTGCCATTCTGACTTCCCTGCTGTGATGAACTGAGACTGTCTCCCAGCCTGGCGTGGTGGTGTGTCTCTTTAGTCCCAGCACTCAGGAGACAGGGGCAGAAGGATCCCTGTCTACAGAACTCTGGATTCAAGGACAGCAAGGGCTCCCCAGAGAACCATCTCTGGAAGGAAAAACAAAACTATCTCCCCAATGTTGTGTTTGTCGGGGTGTCTTTATTACAGCAAGAGGAAACTACACGAAATATGGGACATGAACCTAGTAAGTCAGAGGTTTACATTGGAAAGATGTGATGATGAGGGTTGAAACTTAATGAATCCAGTAATGTTTTTCACATCTTCGTGAAACTCAGATGTGAGGCTAGTCAGCTTAGATCTCTTTTTCTCAGTATGGGCAGGTTTTAGGGTTTTAATGCATGTGTGTATTGTGTATGAAATTATTTGTGAAGGCATCCATGGAGACCAGAGGGGTGTTGGATCCCTGGAGTTTGGTCATTTTGATCCACTGAACTTGGGTACTGGGTGCCCAACTTCAATCCTCTGCAAGACCAGCATGGATTCTTAACCACTGAGCCATTTCAGTAACCTAAAGTTTTAGTTTTAGAGACACATAGAAATAATACTTGAAGCCAGGCGTTGGTGGTGCATGCCTTTAATCCCAGCTCTCAGGAGACAGAGGCAGGCAGATCTCTGTGAGTTCGAGGCCAGCCTGGTCTACAGAGGGAGTTCCAGGACAGCCTCCAAAACAATACCGATAAACCCTGTCTCAAAACAAAAACAAACAAGCAAAAAAAGAAATAATACTTGGCAGGCAATGGTGGCACACACCTTCAATCCCTAGCACTTGGGGAGACAGACAGACGGATCTCTTGAGTTAGAGGCCAGTCTGGTCCTATAGAGCTAGTTCCAGCACAACCAGTGCTACATGGAGAAACCTTGTCTTGACAAACCAAAAAAACAACAACAAACTTGGTTGGTGCATGCCTTTAATCCCAATACTGGGGAAAGCAAAATTACAGGGTGAGACATCTAAAAAAAAAAAAGGTAAATGAAAATAAAAATTCTTAAATGTATTTTGAAGTTTCCTTGAAGTAGATTGTTTTGATGAATGTTGTTGCCTGACTTGTTTTTAATCGTTTTTCAACTTTTGTAACTATGTAAGCCTTACACAAGACTAAAATGTTTTATTAGGTAGGGTGATGCATGCCTTGGTATACCTTGTACAAGGTTTGTAAAATAAAACAGGTAATGTTTAATTGCCAATTCTGTCTCTAGGTGAAAACTACATTTGCTTTTGGCGTGATTGCCTTCTAAATATTATTTGTTTAGTGAGACAGATATGTTTGTGTGCTTAAGGTTGATGTCAAACTCAGCGTCTTCCCTGCTTCAGTCTCCCAAATGTTGGGATTGTTGAGATATATTACTGATTCATGTGCCACCATGTCCAGCTTAACAGATAATTTGAAAAATAAGCTAAATCTTCCATCAGTTTAGTAGTGTTTGTTAAAGAGCTACACCCATCAAAAATAACTATGGATGATCTCCTTATAAGAAGGAATGATAGCATCAGAGTCCTTCTCCCTTATGTAAAGATAGAAATAAACCCTGTATGGTCATTCTGATTATGGTGGATCTCTGTGAGTTCAAAGTCAGCCTGGTCTACAGAGTGAGTTCCAGGACAGGCTCCAAAGCAATACAGAGAAACCCTGTCTCAAAAAAAAAAAATTAAGCCGGGCGTTGGTGGCGCACGCCTTTAATCCCAGCACTTGGGAGGCAGAGGCAGGCGGATCTCTGTGAGTTCGAGACCAGCCTGGACTACCAAGTGAGTTCCAGGACAGCCTCCAAAGCCACAGAGAAACCCTGTCTCGAAAAACAAACAAAAAAAATTATGTGTATGGGTGTTTTGCCTGTGTATGTGTATGTGCACCGACCATGTGCATGCCTGGTGCTTTAGGTGGTCAGAAGAGGGCATCAGAACTGTGGATAGTTGTAAGCCATCAAGTAGGTTCTGGGAATCAAACCCAGGTCCTGTGCAAGAGCAACTAGTGCCCTAAACACCAAGCCACCTCTCCATCCCCCAAGATAAAATTCTTAGATGAAGTGTAATAAGTTTCTGGGTTTAATTTAAAAGGCTGTTTCCATAGTGTTTTCATTATACTTTGTAGTCATTGCTGTTGGTTGTAGATGCAGAGCAGAGACCCCAAAAGGTTCCGTGGCTGGTGAGGGAAGCTGGAGTAAGGTTGCATGAATTATGACTTCTAGTCCCAATGGTCTCATTTTGTTAGCAGACCCTTGTTGAGATGTTGGTAATGAAGGTGCATGTAGATGGGTCAGCCTGAATTGTGGGCTCAGTGATTCTGTAAACTGAAGCATTGTGTTCCTTCTGCTACAAAGCTCCATTCGTCAGATAGGGTTGTCCTACCCCTCTTGAAAACATGTGACTAACTTCATTTGTCCCTCAAATAAGATTGGTGAGATGAAAACTGAGGTCAGAAAATGATGTTCTTGTCATCTCCAAAGCCCCCACACACCGGTGAGGGTTTGTTCGGTCCATGTGCTCTCAGCATAGGGTTGTATTGCAGCTTGGGTTAACTGAATGAGAAGGCGTAGTTAATTAAGCTCACATGCTGATTCCTCGGTCCTCCCTGTCCTCTGCCAAGAGCCCAGAATTCTGTCTTCAAATATTGGCCATAAAGATGAGTCTCATGTTATATCAAGAATGATGGGCATTGGTGGCGCACACCTTTAATCCCAGCACTTGGGAGGCAGAGGCAGGCAGAGGCAGGCAGATCTCTGTGAGTTCGAGGCCAGCCTGGTCTACAGAGTGAGTTCCAGGACAGCCTCCAAAACAATACAGAGAAACCCTGTCTCGAAAAATCAAAAAAAGAATGATGGGCCCTGAAAACCAGACCTGGTAGTGCAGAGTCCCAGCTGTTCAGAGGTTCAAACAGGAGGCTTTCATATGCAAAAGCAATCACTTAGTTTAGAGATCCTGTCTGAAAATAAATGAAGAGAAAGCGAAGGGATGGAGTTCAGCCGTGCAGTACCTGCCTGGCATGCACAAAGCCCAGCCACAGAAAGAGGCTTTATTTATTCCCACCCTGTAGGAATCAGTAGGGCAAATTCATTTCTATGTTCAGTCTGTTTCATTGTAAACGATATCTTCTCTTTTTCATTGTAAGTCAAGTTTGCCATAAAATAAACACTGAATTTTGAGTTGAGTCTTCTAAAGGGACCAGCACTTTTCTCCTAGTGTGACTTGTTTCCATTTTTTTCTTTAAGAATTAAAATATTTTTTCATCTTTGGAAAAGCCCTCTCATTCTTGAGCTATATTTGATCTGGACTGGGTTTAGGAGAGGGAAATATTTTGTTGGTGGTGTCATTGTTTTAAATAGTTTTCTTCATAGGAGTAGGGAGAACTCTCTAGCTGCCAGTTTGGGGGGTGAGAGGTGACTGTTGAACAGTCTGGGATTAACTGCTTTGTATTTTCAGGTTACTGTTATCTCACAGGTCATAATTTTTACCCTTGTGTTGGGGCAGAGCTAAAGGCTGCAGACTTTGGTTCTAGACTGTCCCGATTGTTTACCTGGATAAAACCAAGTGTGGCGTTGAGTTCACGGACTGCAAACTTGGTTGTGCTGTTGTGTGCTGCTGTGGGTTCAGTTAGGCCTTCACTGCTGAACTTGATGGCATATCTCTACACAGATTCAGTTTGATTTTTTTATATTACTTTACTCTCTCTCTTTTTTCTTTTAAAGGATTTATTTATATATTACATATACAGTGTTCTGCCAGAAGAGGACACCAGATTGAATTGTAGATGGTTGTGAGCTACCATGTGGTTGCTGGGAATTGAACTCAGGACCTCTGGAAGAGCAGTCAGTGCTCTTAACCTCTGAGCCACCTCTCCAGCCCTTGATTTTTTTTTTTTTTAATTAATAGCAAAGTTTCAGTCTGGCAGTGGTAGTGAGGCCAGTCTGGTCTACAGACCATGTTCCAGGACAGCAAAAAAAAACAAAACAAGAAGAAAAATTAAAACCAATGTTAGCTTCTTCACGAAGATGATTTATGGTTAGTGTCTCCTTCCAGGGCAGAATTGATGGCAGTGTCTTCTACCCAGGGCAGAATTTGTGAAACACGGAATTATTTCTGTAGTAAAACATAACATTAATCATCCAGTGAGCTGTATCATGTTTCCCTCAGTAAAGACCTTAAAATTCTACTTTTTACATAATATAGGAATTGCTTGGGGAACTTTAGTTAAATTTTATTTTTTATTTTTATTTATTGTAAGGGGCATTAGATGGTCTTACTGTGTGGCCCAGCTTGTCCTAGGATTTGAGATCTTGCTGCTTTTGCTTTCTGAGTACTGGATTTACAGGCATATTTCCTCACAACCTCATGAGTATATTGTTTTGAAAACACTATAGTCATGAACCTTTAAGATAGTGCTTCTAGGAGCTGGAGAGATGATAGCTTAGCATTTAAGAACAGTAGCTGCTCTTCCAAAGGACCTAGGTTCAGTTCCTGGCATTCACAATGGCAGTTCACAATTGTTTGTAATTCCAGTTCCAGGGGATCTGGCATCCTCAAACAAATGTGCATGAAGGCAAAACATAAAACACACATAAGATTAAAAAAAATCTTAGAACACAACAAAAACTCCCCAGCTTAGGGCTATATAAATACTTAGTCTCAAAAGGAGGAGGAGGCATCTAAGCCATGTGAGGCCAAGTTGTAGACAAACCTAGACCATATAATGAAGTTAAGACCTGCCCACACTATTAGGGAAGCTCTGTCAAATGTCAAGGGGCGGGACTGTAGATGAGTGGCAGAACCCTTGGCTAAGAAGGAAAGAAGACTCCTATTTTCAACATGCTTTATTTAAGTAGAACAAAAAATGAGCATACGATGATTGAGCCAGTATTGGAAACAAGGGATTTGTTTTGGTACACTAAAGTATCACGATTCTTGGTATGTGATTCAATGTTGGTTTTTGTTTTGTTTTTTGAGACAGGGTTTCTCTATGTAGACCCTGCTGTCCTAGAACTCTGAGATCCCCTGTTTCTTCTCCCAACTGCTACGATTAAAGGCTTGCAGCCATTAATTAGCCTAGTTTGGGATGATATTAGTATGTTGTCTAGGACTTGAACTTTTTGAAACAATGTCTCATGGGTTTAAGTAATCTAGTAGCCAAGAACAACCTTTAACTCCCCATTCCCCTGCCTCTTCCCAATCCTGCCTGTTTCCAAAATGCTTTTAAATGGGTAGGGGGGACTATGTCTGTTTAAACAACCAACTGAGATCCAGGAGATGATCCCATTCTAAACACCTGAGCATCATTTAATGGTCAGGAGGCAGCTGGGTGTAGTCTTCCCCAGTGGGGGCTAGGTGGGGTTTTGCCACTTTGGTGATCTGTTGCTCATTTGGGCCTTGACATCCACAGTGAGTACAAGTGTGTTGGTCTTCTACTGGAAAAGCTCCCTTTTTTCCATGGGGGCATTCTGAGGGTTTTGACTTCCTATAGAGCTGTGGCTGCTTGGAGTGCTGGGAGGTAGGGGAAGGTGAATGACAGACATGGTCATGGATGTCTCAGCACTACCTTTCAGTTTTCAAAGCCATGGATTTGGCTTTAGAGATAGCAGAAATAACATCTGTGCTTTCTGTGTCATTTTGATGAATAGCTTGATACATTAAGTGCATACAAGGATTTTGACACAGTTGGAGTATTGTGCTTCTAGGTCAATGTGGTTCTCAACCTGTAAGTCAACCCATTTGGGGGGAGGTCTCGTGTCTGACATATCAAGGATTCACATTACAATTGATTAACAGCAAAATTGTTAATGACGGAGCAATGAAATGATTTTATAGTTGGGGGTCACAACATGAGGAATTGTATAAAAAAGGGTCACAGCATTAGGAGGATGGTTGAGAACCACTATTCTACTGTGTTTTAACTTAAATAGATGGGTGGCTTCTTTCTACAGTATAACTAGAAATGACAAGGTAATGATTAAGTAATTGGATCGCCCTCTTCCTCTTACCTTCTCCCTCCCTCCCTCCCTCCCTCCCTCCCTCCCTCCCTCCCTCCCTCCCTCCCTCCCTTTCTTGTGTGTGGTTTTCTTTGAGACAGGATTTATTTGTCCTGGAACTTGCTTTGTAGACCAGGTTGGCCCCACATTTACAAAGATCCGACAGCCTCTGCCCTCTGAGTGCTGGGATTAAAGGCATGCACCACCACTGCCTGGCTGGATTTTTCTTTTCATTGTCTTCCTTGAATAATTCTGTGGGTGAGTTACAAAGTCTAGTTCACATAAGCCTGTTTTCATTTTATTGTATTTGATGGTTGGGATGGCCTATATTTAAGCGTGGTGATACATTTTTAATCCCAGCACTTGGGCAGAGGCAGGTGGATCTCCAAAAAAAATTTCAGGACAGCCAAAGCTACACAGTGAAACCCTGTCTTAGGGGGAAAAATGAGGAGGAGGTCTAATCTGTGGGTCACTTAACAGCAGGCTGACAACAAAACTGTTCAAACATACTGAAAGGATCTTGGTAATAAGCTAATGATCCCCAAAGATTACATTCCTTCCAGAATTTCCACATTGTTTGGATTGCATTTCCTGATCATGAGATCTTGTTGAATGAATAGCCTATTTCTAGTTTTAACCTTATTTTAGGATATTTCTATGAAATCTCTTTTTTCCATTGGATTTGATTGTTCCTATCTGAACTATAACTTTAATTCTTTTATTTGTTTTTTTAATGATGTATTTTTATTCTGTGCATTGGTATTTTTGCCTGCATGTATGTCTGTGTGAGGGTGTTGTATTATCTGGAACTGCAGTTATAGGCAGGTGTGGGCTGCCATGTGGGTACTGGGAATTGAACCTGGGTCCTCTGGAAGAGCAGCCAGTGCTCTTACCCACTGAGCCATCTCTCTGGGATTCCTTTTGTTCACTGCTATGTATGCCAGGCTAGCTGACTCTTGAGCTTCAGTGAGCCTCCTGTCTCTCCATCTCATCTCTGCAGAGAAATTTACTGGGATTACAGATACTTTTGCTATGCAGACAGCATTTACTGGGCTCTGGGGATTTGAACTCTGGTCTTTAGGCTTGTCTGGCAAGTGCTTTATCTGCTGAGCCATCTACTCAACCCAGTGGATGCTGTCTTATTCTTTGGGTTTTGCTTTGGATAAAAGTTATGGCTCCTACCCTTGCTGAGGGACACTGAGGATAGCTGACACGAACTAACTGGTCTTAGATGTGAAGAATCTGGCATCACTGGGCCTGGGATCAGGACTTCCAGCCCCCTTGACTGGAGGACTCAGGTTCCTCATCAGTTGTGAACTCAGTGGTGTCTCGTGACGATGGCAGTGAACACTCTCCTAGTGTACTCACTGAGCAGGGGAAAGATTTATTATTTGTGTGCACGCACACACACCATGTAGAGGCAGTTACTTGCAGAGGCCAGGAAAGGTGTCCGATCCTCAGGAGCTGGAGTTGCAGGCAGTTGTAAGCTGCCAGTATAGGTATGGAAACCGAATCCCAGTCTTCTGCACAAGCACTGGCTTTTAACTTGTGAGCCTCCTCCCAAGCCCCAGGGGTCTTTTTTTTTTTTTTTTGCCACCTACTGGGTGAGTCACAAAGATGACCATCTCCCTCAAATTGCTGCTTGGGTAGCTTTGTGATTTGTGCCTCTTCTGTAGGTTTGGAAAACAACAAACATGCCTAATAGATATCTGTGCAGAGTGCTGGGTTAGGCATAGGGTCTCTATTGTGTATATATAGCTCTAGCTGTTCTGGGACTCATTTGTGTAGAACAGAATCGCAGAGATCCGTCTGCCTCCCCCTCCCCATTGCTGGCATTAAAGTTTTGCACCACTACACCCAGCCTGGGGAAAATGTTTTGGTGAAAGCAAAAAGTGGGTTATCGAAATGGCTCAGTGGGAAAGGTGTCTGCTATCAAACCTGACTGCCTGAGTTTGATCCCCAGGCTGCACATACTGGGAAGAGAAACTGATTTCCACAAGTTGTTCACAGGTGTATCTTTCCTCTGCTCCACTAAATAAAAGTAATAACTTTTAAAATGTTTTCTTTTGCTTTGGGTTCAAAATGCCAGCGTGAAGTTGATTGTTTTAATAAACACTTCAGTGTTCTAACATAAATCAAATTGCTTTGAATGGTTCTGTCATGGGTGTGTGTGTGTGTGTGTGTGTGTGTGTGTGTGTGTGTGTGTGTGTGTGTGTGTGTGTGTGTAGAAGTGGCTCAGTGGTTAAGAGCATCGATGCTCTTCCAGAGGACCGGGGTTCAATTCCCAGCACCCACATGGCAACTCAAACCTTTCTGTAACTTCAGTTCCAGGGTGTCTGACACCTTTACACCAGTGCACATAAAATAAAGTATTTTTGTCTTTGAAAACAGGTTGATAAAGGCCTACATCTCTGGAGGGTACCATTAAAGGCATAGAAGCTGGTCGTGGTGGTGCTTACTTTTAATCCCAACACTGGGCAAAGGCAGCAGAGTATCTTGAGTTGGAGGCTAGCCTGGTATACATAGCAAGACCTTGACTTAAAAAATAACATGGGCGGTGGTGATGCACGTCTTTATTAGTATATTAATACCAGCATTCAGGAGGCAGAGGCAGGCGGATCTATGTGAGTTAGAAGCCAGCCTGGTCTACAAAGCTACACAGAGAAACCCCTGTCTTGAAAAATAAAAAAATAATAAAGTTTCAAGGGCACGGGAGATGGGTTGGGAGGGAAGGAAACTATCGAGAACTAAAGAAATGATCATCGAAGATAGAATTAATAAAGCTAGAGTTGAAAAATAAATTCTGCGGGCTGGAGAGATGGCTCAGAGGTTAAGAGCACTGACTGCTCTTCCAGAGGTCCTGAGTTCAATTCCCAGCAACCACATGGTGACTCACAACCATCTACAATTCAATCTGGTACCCTCTTCTGGCGTGTAGACAGAACACTGTATATGTAATAAATAAATAAATCTTTAAAAAATTAAATTCTGCATTGATTCAGAAGAACTTGATTCCCATAAGAAAATATAGAAAGCCTGATTTTTGTTTGTTTTCTCCTTTCATGACCTGAATCCCCACCATGTAGAAGATGCAGGATTTGTCTGTATATATGTTGATAAAAGGGGATGTTCTAGTGAGAAATGTAACAATCTACAGTGTCAGATTATGGGTCAAATGGCCAAAAAGGGGAGAAGTACACAGACATAAAAATATAAGATATTATAACTGAAAAAAAAAAAACCCAGCCTCCAAAGCAATACAGAGAAACCCTGTCTTGAAAAACCAAATAACAGTAAAGATTAATGGTGCTCTCCAGGCCAGCCTTATTACACAAATAGTTTTCCTAGTTGTACAGTAATCTTTAACATGTGCATTTGCAGCCTTTATTGTCTTGGCATTTAAAATAATTTACTTGCTGTAGCCATTATCTTAGTGTTGATAAATTGAAAAAAAAGATTGAAACATAAAACTAGTTCTTTATAAGCTTGGGGGCTTTTTTGTTGTGTGTAACTGGAACTAAAGAGATGACTGAATTAAATTAAGAGCACCTGGTGTTCTTTCAGAAGACCTGATTTGGCTCCCAGCATCTATGTCTGGTGGGGTCACAACCACCTATAAGTCCAATTACAGGAGATTTGATGCCCTCTTCTGACTTCTCTAGATACAAACACATAATAAATCCGAACACCTTTAATCCCAGCACTTGGGAAGCAGAGACAGCGGATCTCTGAGTTCCACAACAGCCAGGACTGTTACACAGAGAAACCCAGTCTTGGAAAAAAGAAAAGTGGGCTGTGGAAAATGTAGTTCTAGAATAGAATGCAAATGAAAACTGCCAGTTGTTGTATACAAGATGTGTAAAATATCTGAAGTTTGAAAGAACACAACAAAATGCCACTAATGGTTATTTCACCTAAGAAATTCAGGATTATGGTCTATGGGAATGTTTAGTCTTATGTGTGTGGGGGTGATTTTATTGTTGTTGTTGTGTTTTAAATACTGGAGTGTATCTTGCCTGGCATGGTAGCAGGGACCTTTAATCCCAGTGTTTCTAGAAGTATCTCTTTTTAAAACTGAAAATATTCTTCTAAACGTAGTGTCTGGAAATAGGCTCCCCCAAAGTCTTTGGAGAGTAGGGAATAGTAATTGTTTAATATGGTTGTGCTGATGACAACATTGGTAGGTGTGGGGAGAGACTTAAATGTTGGATTTGGATTCTGTTTTCAAAGATTACAATTTTGGGGAAGAAATAGAGACCTGTGTTTCAAATGTATAACCCTAAGTTGTGGTGATGTTAGTTGTCACAGGTTGGCTCATTAGTAATATTGTTCTCTATTTGTGTGTGTATGTGTGTGGGGGGATTCTTTTGAGAGGTGATATCCATATGTATCCAGGCTGGCCTTGGACTTGTAGCAAGTCTCCTGTCTTTGGCCCTGAATGCTGGGGTTGTAGGGTTGCAAAATTTGGGTATGGGCAATTGGCCATTTTAAAGTAGTCTCCTTTTCCTTCTTAAGACTTAGGGTAGTCTGCTTTGTTCATTCAGTCTGTTCTCCTTTTCCCCCTCCTCCATATAAATGACCTGTTTTGTACACCAGTGTCCAGTGGCTAGCTAGCACAGGGCAGAGTTATTCAGATGGTTTAGCAGATAGTTATCTCCCTCTATACATTTTTAGCATATGTAGCTGTCTGACTAAATGATGGTTTCTAAAAGCAGCCTAGAAAGCATGTGTGCTATCTTGAATATTCTATTATAAAGAAATAGAATGAGATGCGAGAAAACTTTAAATGTCTTAACCTCCAAAAAAGTCTAGATCAAAAAATGTCAAAGCCTGAGAGGCAACCTCAAGTGCTTTTTTTTCTCTCTCTCCAAGTTTATTTATTTGCCTGCATGTATGTCTGTACCACTTTCATACAGTGCCCTCAGGCCAGAAGAGGTGTTGGAACTGGAGTTACAAAATAGTTGTGAGCCACCCTGTGAGTACTGGGAATTGAACCTCTGAAAGAGCAGCCAGTGCTCTTAACCACTGAGCCATCTCTCCAGACCACACGTCCTGATCATTTTCATTGATCTTGAATGGGTGGTACTGGTGTTTCCAGTAAACCCAAGAACCTGGATTTGAACACTAGAACACATATGGGTGGAATGAGAACTTGCACATAAAATATATAAAATGTAAGCTTTGGGGATGGGGGAAGTTTCAAGACAGGGCTTCTCTGTGTAAAAGTGTGCACCTCCACCAACCAGCACAAAATGTAAATTTAAAATTTTTAATGTCTATCTTGGGTTGCAAATGCCTGTGGTTGTATATTTTGCTAAGTCTGCCCTTTGCATTAATATGAACAAAAGCATCTTTTTAGCACCGTTTAATGCTGAATGTATTTTTTTTTTTATCTGTAGGCTAAAGAAATCCTGACAAAAGAATCCAACGTGCAAGAGGTTCGATGTCCAGTCACTGTGTGTGGAGATGTGCATGGGCAATTTCATGATCTCATGGAACTCTTTAGAATCGGTGGCAAATCACCAGATACAAATTACTTGTTTATGGGAGACTATGTGGACAGAGGATATTACTCAGTTGAAACAGTTACACTGCTTGTAGCTCTTAAGGTAAATTTAATTTTTCTGTTTGGGCCTTTGAACGGGGTGAGAGCCTTCTGGAATGTTATTTTCCTACCATGATTTGTTTTCTTCATCTGAATGTTAAATTTTAGAACAAACTTCTATATTTAGCAATGTAAATAGTTCAGGGAGTGTCAAACTTACTCATCTGCATATGGAGCCAGAAGGTGGTTCAAAACATGATGTTTTGGGATACCCCAGGGTTTTGTTTTGTTTTCCTTTGTTTTGAGACAAGATCTCACTATTCTAGAGTGTATCTGGCTGTCCTGGAACTTACTATGTAGACTAGGCTGGCCTCAAACCCAAAGTGTTCATAACCTGCCTCTGTCTTTCAAGTGCTGTGATTGACAAGATGATCAAGTAGAAGTTTTAGTTTAGTGCGTTGGCTATGGGAATAATATAACCGTATTGCTAAGAGAGTTTGAACAAATGTGTTGGATTACTTACACATTTGACAGTCCTATGAAAATTTCACAAAGAATTGAGAGAAGATGAGATTTATAAAGTGAATATTTTGTTGTCTTTAATATTAGAAAAGGAATTTGGTCTAAATGTACAAAGTGAGCAAATACTTAAACAATAGCTTTTTCCCCTGGAGTAATAATGGTTAAACATAAGAGCTGAAGTCTGTAATTCTAGCTCTGGTGAGACTCAGGTAAAAGCCTTGAGAGTTGAGGCCAGCCTGACTTATACAAAAACATCTTTCCTTTAAATGAATGAATGAATGAATGAATCACATTTCAGAATCCTTGCTTGTCATTTGTAGCTCTGAATGTAGAGATGAAGAATCAACCCTGAAGCATGGTGGCATTGATTTTAAAGTGGAGTGAATGCTGCCTCTACCTTAGGGAGCTGCTTGATTTAATCTTCGGGTGGGGAACTTTACCACTTCCTATTAGAATTCATGTACCACTAGGCCTGGTTGGCTCTGCTTTAATGCCAGTACTCCAGAGCCAGAGGCAAACTGATCTTAGAGTTCAAAGGTAGTCTCATTTAACACAAAGCTCCCACTAGCCAAGGCTCCATAGTAGACCCTGTCTCAAAACAAAAAGATTTATGTACCAAGGACTAGACTGCATTGTGTCCTCATACATGTCATAGACCCAAACCCTAATTCCATGTACCTTAAAGGGTAGGTCTTATTCTGAGTAGTTCCTCTCTCTCTAAAAGAGACTAGGGAGATAACTCATTTGGAAGATCTAAGTTCAATTCCCAGAACCCATTGTTTTTTAAAATGCCAATCATGGAGGCATGTACCTATAATCCAGTCCTGAATAATTGGAGACAAGAAAGTCCTTAAGGCTCACTGGCCAGCTAGCCTAATGAGCTCCGGGTCAATGAGATGATGTCTCCAAGGATGGCCACGTGGATTCTGAGCATGACACCCAAGGTTGTCCTCTTGCCTTCAGCTGTACATGAACATAGGGAAGAAGATGAGAGACCACATGGAAAAAATTAAGAGAAGACTTTAGAAGGCCCAGCTCTGCTGATACTTTAAGGAAAAATGCCTCTGTAGTGTATGGACCCACTCCAAAACTCATGGCAGTCCTTAGCAAATGAACATTATGGGGAAGGTGGCCCTTTCCTAAATAGTGTCTGAACAAATGCATCAAAACAGATTGTTGGCCTAAATTAATAGCAAAGGCTGTAAATTTAAGAAGAAAAAAATATCTGCACTCTTAATTAGGCTCAGATTGCTCAGCTGTGTTCATAGAATGATAATCCAGGGCTGAGGATGCAGCAGGTTTCTAGAGTGCTTGGTTAGCATGCAGGAAGCCCTGCATTTGACCCCCAGCACAGTATAAGTATGTGTTGATAGATATGTGTAATTCTAGCATTCAGGAAATGGAGGTAGGAGGAGCAGTTCAAAGATACTGCCAAGAAAAAGAAAGTTTGTTCAGTTATTACTTTCTTGGCGCTTCTGGTTGAACTCAGCCTCTTGCATTCTAGCACAGGTTCACCACTGAAACATAGCCTCACTTCAAATGTAAAACATTTCTTACACTGTGTTTTTCTACCATATGTGTCTTAGAGAGCAAACTGGTACCTAACAGATAAAGTGTATAGCTTGTCTTGTAATAGCTGTCTTGGGCCAGTGAGGTGGCTGAGTAAAGGCAGTTGCCACTAAACTTGATCATTGGAATACACGTAGGCATGTAATACATGCACTTAGAATAAATGAAATGTAATCTTAAAATTAGGCTTGATGGCAGACACATTTGCCCTTAGCCATCTCACTTGCCTGTATATACCCTTTTTTAAAGCCTCTTAGTTAATAATAAAGTTTTTGTTGTTTGTGGGGGTTTGTTTCTTTTTTTTTGTTGTTGTTGTTTGGTTTGGTGTTTATTCTACAGGGTAGTTAGCCCAGGCTGCTCTCCAGTTGGTTGCGGTCTTTTTAGTGTTGGGGGTTATAAGCATGGGCAACCATGTTAAGACAGATTTTTTTTCTTTTTTTAAGATTTATTTATTACATATACAGTGTTCTCCCTACATGCCAGAAGAGGGGACCAGGTTGAATTGTAGATGTTGTGAGCCACAATGTGGTTGCTGGGAATTGAACTCAGGATCCCTGGAAGAGCAGTCAGTGCTCTTAACCTCTGAGTCATCTCTCCAGCCCCAACAGATTTTTCTTCTTTTTTTGTTGTTTGAGACACGGTTTCACTGTGTAACAGCTCTGACTGTTCTAAAACTCCTTTTGTAGACCAGGCTGGATTTGAACTCACAGAGATCTGCCTTCCTCTTCCTCCCGAGTGTTGGGATTACAGGTGTCTGTCATCACCACCCAGCTAAAACAGATTTTTTTGAGACAGGATTATTATACTATAACTTGAACAAGACTTAAGCTCCTCATCCTCTGCATGGACCACTATGCCTGACCTTAGATATATAATCTAATTTTAAATGGGCAAAGTACTTAAATAGCTACTTCATCCTAAAGGATAGATGGTTAATAAGAACATGGTTAGTTAACATCATTCATTACTCATTAGGGAAACCTACCTTAAAGTGAACAGATACCATAGATGAATATGCCAAGATGTTAGACTCCTCATCCATTCCTGTCAAGAATGTGAAATGGTCCAACCACTTAGAAGAATATTGATAAAGTTGCATATAAACCAGTCATGTAGCCCAACAGCCACACACTAGGAATATGCTCGAGAAATTTGAAAGCATGTGAGCAAATTCAGAAATTGTGGTGTGTAGCTACCCTGTGAGCTAGTGTACAGCTGTAAAAGGTGTTTACCCCATCTATGCTGCAGTATGGTGACTTTGGGACAGTGCTCTAAGGAATATACAACACAAGAAACTGTTTTGTAATTTTTCACTTAACATTAAATGTCCAGAACAGTCATTCTCAAGAGACAAATGTAAGGGAGGTGGGAGAGTAGAAGTAGGGGGGAGGGGCTACAAATAGGCATGAGGGATCTTTGTAAGTAATACAAACCTCTAAAATTGGGTTGTGGTGATTGCTGCTTAACTATAAATTTAGTAAAAGTCATAGAAAAAATGTATGATTTTTATTTCACAGAGGCTGGTACAGGGGGTTTGATTTTAATTAAGGTGATATTGATAAACACTTTTTAAAAAATGTTTATAATCTCCAAGCGTAATGGTGTACCCCTTTAATTTCAGCACTTGGGAGGCAGAGGCAGGCAGATCTCTGAGTTTGAGGCCAGCCTTGTCTGCAGAACAAGTTCTAGGACAGTCAGAGCTTCATAGAGAAACCTTTTCTGGAAAAAACCTTTTATAATCTGATTTCAGTTCATTGAAGTGTATAAATGTGTATTTTGGTTTTTTTCTTCAAAATTAGAACTCTGGGTTTCACTGTCTGTTGTCTATTTTGCTTTAGGTTCGTTACCGTGAACGTATCACCATACTCCGAGGGAACCATGAGAGCAGACAGATCACACAAGTTTATGGTTTCTACGATGAGTGTTTAAGAAAATACGGAAATGCAAACGTTTGGAAATACTTCACAGACCTTTTTGACTATCTTCCTCTCACTGCCTTGGTGGATGGGCAGGTGTGTGCATCTTAAAACTCATGCTGGCTTTTCCTTTTTCCAGTAATCTGTTTTCTCAGTGTTTAGGAGCTGCTGACTTTCCTCCCTTAACAGCTCACATCCTTTTGGGGTGCTTTTTGGTAAATATTGTTATATATATATTTCCCCTTATGTTATTAGGTGCTGAACTGTACAGAATGGGATCATGGGATGGAAATGTAAACCATTCAGCTTTGGAGGCTGTTTGTAGAGGAGCCTGGGAGATATGAGGGGCCGTTTGCTAATCCTGGTAGTCTAGTGGGGCTGTAAGTAAGGACCCTCAGCGATGGCAGTTGATCAAGAAGGATGGATGGATCCTCAGTAGTCGGGGGTAGTGCAAAACAATGGCCAGTTCTTCACTTCATGGAAACAGAGAGGACCTAGGAACTGATGCAGCCAAATGGTGAAGGTTCCTGGCTAAAGTGTACCCCAAGATTTTGATTTCTCAGGTATAGTTACCAGTTGTAATCCATCTTTTTAGATCTTCTGTCTACATGGTGGTCTGTCTCCATCCATAGACACACTGGATCACATCCGAGCACTTGATCGTCTACAAGAAGTTCCTCATGAGGTATGACTTCTCTTTGATAAATTCTCCTCAGAAGCTCTTTAGGAAAAAAGGAAAATTGTTGACCTGTAGCTTAATCCATTATATGTCAACTCAGATTTTCAAGATTAAATGACATATGAGCCCTTCTTATTGCTAAGAAGAAGTTTAGAAGCCTCTGGTGTCGTCACTATTAAATTAGCCCATCCTGTCTAATAGTGAAACTTGGATTTATAGAATAAGTTACTGATGGAATGTGCCTATTGATGTGCACTGTGCCTTGTTAGAATTGCTTCTAATTTTGGAGAGACCTTAACTGCAAAGTTCACAGTTTTTTCAGCAGACACTGCTCAAAAAGTGATTTTATAGAGTGCTGTGTTTGGTGAATTATCAAATCAAGACTTTTCCACTTTGGTAAAAATCAGTTTATAACTTGTAACTTTTAGGGTCCAATGTGTGACTTGCTGTGGTCAGATCCAGATGACCGTGGTGGATGGGGGATATCTCCTCGAGGAGCTGGTTATACCTTTGGCCAAGATATTTCTGAGACATTTAATCATGCCAATGGCCTCACGTTGGTGTCCAGAGCTCACCAGCTGGTGATGGAGGTATGTTCTTTGAAACCTGAAGAAAGGAGTTTGACGTTGGTACTGTTAGTGAGACAGTCCTTTTTTCCTATAGAATTTGCCACTAGAGCTAAACTATTTTAAGTAGATGTGCAGTCAAATACAAGACAAATTTGTGGTGGTAGGAGCATATATTTAATGTATCTTCAGATTTTTAATGACTTGGAGGGACTTGGATTTAAAGGTGAAAGAGTTAAGGTCTAGAGAGATGGAAAAGGGTATAGTACAGTACAGTTGTTTGTTTATACATATTTAGGATGGCTGTGTGTAGGAAAGGGAAAGACCATCAAAGCAGCGTTGTAGTCCTTTAGATAACTGGGCTGTAGGTGATTTAAAAGAAGCCTCTAGTGGATTCTTAACTTTCAACATGGGCTGCCACGATTTCTCTTGGAGGGAAGCTCTTTTTTTTTTTTTTTTTTTTCCCCTGTCTTATTTACCTGTGTAGGTAGCTAAGTAACTTTTTTTCCTGCCTCTTTTTCACAGGGATATAACTGGTGCCATGACCGGAATGTAGTAACAATTTTCAGTGCTCCAAACTATTGCTATCGTTGTGGTAACCAAGCTGCAATCATGGAACTTGACGATACTCTTAAGTATTCTTTGTAAGTATCTACCCTGAGCTAGAGCTGCATGTTCTCCAGCTCTTGGTAAATCAAATTACAGGTTGATTGCATTTTCATGGGAATGGACCTACATGTAATGGGAATTAGCTTTCTTACTTGGAACCCAGAATGAATCACTAGGTCATCAATTTCTTGTTATTAAAACAGTCTCACTGCATAGCTCTGATTGTCTTGGAGCTCACTCTGTAGACCAGGCTGGCCTTTTGAAGTCACAGAGATCTACCTGCCTCTGCCTCCCCAAGTGCCGGGACTAAAGGCCTGTACCAGTGATCTTCAATTTCTAAACCCATGTTTTTAATTATGGATCAGATCAATGTGTCAGACGTTTAAATGATCTTATTAGAAGGGGCCCGTTGTATGATAATGTAGCCTCTAGAATTGAAGTTGGCTGTTTTTGAAGTACCATTACAACACAGGCTCAGAGCTCTAATCTTTTTGGTTTTTACGAGACAGGGTTTCTCTGTATTGTTTTGGAGGCTATCGGTCCAGCCCGGCCTCGAACTCACAGAGATCCGCCTGAGAGCTCTAATCTTAGTACATGAGAGATGAGGCAGGAGTATTGGGAAGTTAAGGGCATCCTTGACTACTTTTCCTGTTGTTACGATAAAATATACTGACCAAAAGCAACACGTGTTTGAGGGAGCCGTTGTTCAGCCTACAGTTCAAGTTATAGTCTGCCACTGAGGTCAAGGTGAAGCAAGAACTAAACACGGCTGCAGTCAAATAAATACATCCACAGTCAAGAGCAGAGCTGGGTATAGTGACACATGCTTTTAATTACAGCAGAGGCAGGATGCTCTCTCTGAATTTGAGGGCAGCCAGGGCTATATCAAGAAACCTTGACTCAAAACAGAGAAGTGGAGATAAATGTGTGAGTCCTTGCTTATGCTCAGTTAGCTTTCTTCATTCTTAGGCAGTTTAGGGCCCTCTGTCTAGGGAATGGTAATGGCCACAACAGGCTTGGTGTTTCTTTTTTTGTTTGTTTGTTTGTTTTTGTTTTGTTTTTTCGAGACAGGGTTTCTCCGTATTGTTTTGGAGGCTGTCTTAGAACTCTCCCTGTAGACTCAAACTCACAGAGATCCGCCTGCCTCTGCCTCCCAAGTGCTGGGATTAAGGGTGTGCACCACCAATGCCTGGCTTGGACTTGGTGTTTCTATATCAGTTGTCAAGAGAGTCTTCCACAAACACACCCACAAGGCCAACCTGATGTAGACAAGTCTTTAATTAAAACTGTCCCTAGGTAATGACTTTCTTGTGTCAGGTTAACATTTAAAGCTATGTATGAGCAGCTCCCTACTCTCTTGGAATGGGGTCTTGCTATGTAGCTTTGGCTAGCCTGGAACTCAACACTGGCCTCTGCCTCGTAAGTGCTAGAATTAAAGGTGATTTCATTTTTTGTATTTATAACCCAAGCTGATCTAGAACTCTAAATGCTGCTTTTAGAGATGTTCCCCAGTATACCCAGCTCTAAAGTTGGGTTCTGCCTATTAAAATAGGCAGAAATTGGATAGAAAATAAACCATAACATCTGAAAAGCTGAAGATCTTAATCTTGATAAGTACATGGATGTCTTCTTAGAATAGAAATGGTGAATCTTGTTTTGTTTTTCAGCTTGCAGTTTGATCCAGCACCTCGTAGAGGCGAGCCACACGTCACTCGTCGTACCCCAGACTACTTCCTGTAATGAAAATTTAAACTTGTACAGTATTGCCATGAACCGTATATTGACCTAATGGAAATGGGAAGAGCAACAGTAACTTCAAAGTGTCAGAACATAGTTAACATTCAAAAAACTTGTTTTCACACGGACCAAAAGATGTGCCATATAAAAATACAAAGCCTCTTGTCATCAACAGCCGTGACCACTTTAGAATGAACCAGTTCATTGCATGCTGACGCGACATTGTTGGTCAAGAATCCAGTTTCTGGCATAGCGCTATTTGTAGTTACTTTTGCTTTCTTGAGAGACTGCAGAAATAGGATGTAAACATTAACACCTGTGAGTCCAGTTGACTTCCACTTAGCTGTAGCTTACTCAGCATGACTGTAGATGAGGATAGCAAACAATCATTGGAGCTTAATGAACATTTTTAAATAAGTACCAAGGCGTCCCCTCTTGTTTTGTTTCTTTTCAGGGATACCATTTAATTTAATTGTATGATTTGTCTGCACTCAGTTTATCCCCTTCTCAAATCTCAGCCCCACCTTGTTCTTTGTTATTGTCGGAAAACCTGGTGAGTTGTTTTGAACAGAACTGTTTCCCTCCTGTAAGATGATGTTACTGCACAAGTCACCGCAGTGTTTTCATAATAAACTTGAGAACTGAGAAAGTCAGGTTTGAATTGTATCAGTGGGCACGACTGGTGCTGTTTATTAAACAAGATAAATCAATTGATCAATTTTGGAATTTGTAGAATTCCAGGTAAAGAAAAATAAAGATCAAGGCCACTGTGTAACCTCTCTGGCAACTCCTTGGCATTCTTCAGAAGAACTTGGGGACCTGTCTGTCTGACATATGACATATACTGCAGTTTGTGTTGTTGCTGGCCTGCGCTTGTGAAAGGAATCTGTGCTGCTTCAGTAGGACTTGATTGTTAAACCATAGAAGAGTTTGTTTTTAGGATTTTACTTAAAATGGCATGTTTTCAGGTAGAACTTAACAAACTAAATGATGTGTCTAATTAGTGTAGTTTCTGGTTATAAATATATTGCTATGTATATTTCATGACTCTAAAATGATTGACAGAATGGTAAGTTCTTAACAAACATTTGTACATTTTTTGTCAAGTCATGTGATCTTGGAGTTCAATTTGTCTCAGATAAGCTGTTAGTTAGAACCTTAGCCTGTGTTAAGTTCCTTAAGTGGTAAATCAGTGAAGCCAAGTAGAAACAGATTTTTGGGTTATGGTTCGTGTTTTGTTCAGATCCCGAGAATGGTGCCTGAGTGCCATGCTCAGTGAATAATGAGTTTTCCGTACTATTCTTTGACTTGGCTTTAAAAAACGAAGACAGTTCTGTGGGGACTGAATATTTGCTATTTTAAGCTCCCTGGGCAAACATCAGGATGCTTAATCATTACTGTGTGAGTGTAGTAAATAAATGTTTCCTTGCTTTATACTGTGTTGAATTTGGAACCAATAGTGAAGTTACAACATTGCCCTGCATAAACAAACCGGTTTATGAGTTAATTGTCCAAATCAAAAGGCCCTTGGTTTTTTTCTAGGTATCTTTTCTGAGTTAAAAGAAACACATTCTCCAGCCTGTTATTACTTATTACTTTTGCTACTTTGTCTTTTCTTCCTGACCAAACAAATATCATCTATGTACAGCACTTTCTCTTAAGTAAAGGTGGGGTATGGGGAGGGACAGGGTCTTACTGTGTGGCCATGAGTGACTTGGAGCTTGTTGTATAGCCCAAGCTGTCCTGGAACTCGTGGATAATCCTGCCTTCCCATGCCACTTAATGTACAGAATTTCTGATATAACCCTGAAGTGCCCTGGACACCAAGCAGCTGCTTTAAGGAACCTGGTAATAATAGAGTACACTCTAATAGAGACAGTGTCCTGGAGTTGACATGTGCCATCTACATACAAATTCTCAGAATGGAGCTTGTGGCAAAGATTGGTTTTCAAATCATTTGTGAGTTGGAGCAAATTACAAGGCTTCTCATCTAAACTTGAAGTTGTTAATAGTTTAACCTGATTGTAAAATTAGTAAAACGTATGAGCTTCGTAATTTCTTCTAAAAATCTAATTAGCCTTGGATAGGAATCACTAAAAGAATCTCTTAATGGGTACCATAATGAGGTTGCCATAAATTTTTAAGCTTCTTGATTAAGAGCGAAGAATTGTTGAATGAGTGTTATGAAGGAGTCTGGAGAGGCCCTTAGTAGTTAAGCAGTTAGTTCCCAGCTGCCTGTAACTTCAGCTTCATTCCCTCTTCTGGACTCCATAGCACCAGGCACACACGTGGTGTACAATAACTGCAGGCAAAATACTTAATATATATAAAATAAAAGTGAATCTTTTTTAAAGAAGTGTTAGTAGAACTATTGCCTAGCGTATGCTGTGCCCTGGGTTCCATCTCTAAGTGTGTGACACACATTCGACCCCAGCCTTTTGGAGGCAGGTGATGATCTCTGTGATTAAGAACATGTGTAGTCTGTACAGAAGCTTACCCCAGAGCTGGTGAAACCATAAAGGTACACACTTAATCACCAAACTGAAACTCCAGTCTATGGGACCCACAGGGTAGATGGAGAGAACCAACTCCTACAAGTTGTCCCCTCATCTCTGTACACAGTGATGTGTATACCCACATACACAGATGTTAAGACAAGATTGGGGTCTAGAGAGATGGATCCATGGTTATGAACTACTCTTGAAGAGGACCCACATCCACATCTGAAACTTCACAGGGTTGTCTGTAACTCCCGCTCCAGGGATCCAGTGCTTCTGGTTACCATGGACATCAGCATTCACACACATATACATGCATAATTTTAAGATAAATACGTTTTTAATTAAAAGTTTGAACTTACAAAGCTTATTGTTGGGTTTGAATATTTTAAGGAAATATACATAATTTTTAAAAAACATACATAACAATCTCATTAAAGGATACCAAGTAATATTTTGAGGCTTATACATTAAGTCAAACAAAGTATGCCTCAAGTGTTTATCATTGTGGTTGGAGGGTCTTCCTTACTCCTGCAAAAGGTTTTTCCTTTTCTTGGCTGGTTACTTATTCTGATTTATTTATGTGTGTGGTGCCCACAGAAACCAGAAGATGGTATCAGATCCTCTGGGGCTTCTGAGTTGTGGGCTGCTGGTGTGGATGCTGAAAATCCAATTTGACCTGTGGAGGAGCAGCAAGTGCTCTTAACCTCTGAGCCATCTTCATCCCCTCCTGACTATATATTGAATACTTGCTGGTTTTAGTGGATGTGCTTTGAATGGAAGTGTAATGTCTATATTCTGGTTTTGTTTGTTTCAGAATGACCTAGCTTCATTAGAAACAATTATTTCTGTGGTTTTCAATCTTGATATCCATATAGGTTTTTAAATTATTTGGAGGAAAATCTGGACATAAGTATATCTAGGGTTAAGAATCTCTGCTTGGGCCGGGTGGTGGTGGCGCACACCTTTAATCCCAGCACTCGGGAGGCAGAGGCAGGAGGATCGCTGTGAGTTCGAAGCCAGGCTGGACTGACAGCCTCCAAAACAATATAGAGAAACCCTGTCTCGTAAAAACCCAAAAAAAAAAAAAAAAGAACCTCTGCTTCGTTTGGCATGGTGACACATCTATGATCTCAGCACTTGGGAGGCAAAAGCAGGTAGGTGGATCTCGAGTTCGAGGCCAACCAGGGCTGCATAGTGAGACAATTTTGTTTTTTTGAGGCAGGGTCTTAACTGTGTAGCTCTGGCTGTCCTGAAACTCAGTATAGACCAGGTTGGCCTTTAATTTGGAGAGATCCACTTGCTTCTGCTTTCCAAGTGCTGGAATTAAAGGTGTGTATTACCATGCCTAGCATGAACCTGTCTTAAAGAACCAGGGCTGGAGAGATGGCTCTTCTAGGGGTCCTGAGTTCAATTCCCAGCAACCACATGGTGGCTCACAACCATCTACAATTCAATTTGGTGCCCTTTTCTGGCATGTAGGCAGAACACTATGTATGTGATAAATAAATCTTTAAAAAAAAAAAAAGAACCCTTGCTTGTTTGCCAACTACACCTGGAGTTTTGTGGTGTCTTTTGGTGGTGTCTTTTGGGGTAACAATGGCTTTACTAATATGTTCCTAGAAATAACCAATTGTTTGGTAACAGGCTTAGTTTTGAAGTGGGTTCTTTTCTCATGACCTAACCTGCTTTTTATTAACCTCTTAATCTCTTATAGTTCTTCGACTATTTTTAGCCTTTATAAACTTCAATTTTGCCAGGCAGTGGTGGCGCATGCCTTTAATCCCAGCACTAAGGAGGCAGAGGAAGGCAGATTTCTGTGAGTTCAAGACAGCCACTCTACAAGAGCTAGTTAAAGCCATGGAGAAACCCTGTCTCAAAAACCAAAAATAAATAAACTTCAATTTTTTTCACAGTTGTGCTTATGTTAAAAATAACCTTTGTCAGGCTGGAGAGGTAGCTCTTCCAGAGGTCCTGAATTCAATTCCCAACAACCACATGGTGGCTCACAACCATCTGTAATGAGATCTGGTGCCCTCTTCTGGCATGCAGGCATGTAGGCAAACACTATACACAATACACAAATCTTTAAAAAAACAACCTTCATCACCCATGCATGGTAGCACACACCTCTAATCCCAGCACTGGGGAGGTAGAGGCAGGCAGTTCTGAGTTTGAGGACAACCTGGCCTACAAGTGAGTTCCAGAACAGCCAGGACTTTTAAAAGAGAAACTGTATTGAAAAAAAAAAACTAAAAAATATCCTTTGTCAAAGTTATAAATGCATTGGTGGTGCACGCCTTTAATCCCAGCACTGGGGAGGCACAGGCAGGAGGATCTCTGCGAGTTCGAGACCAGCCTGGTCTACCAAGCGAGTTCCAGGACAGCCTCCAAAACAATACAGAGAAACCCTGTCTCAAAAAAAGTTATAGATGCATTTGAGCCTGACTAGTGATGACCATGCCTCTTGTTAGTTTGGTTTTGTATGTTAGATCTGTAAAGATACTGTTTCATTGTGACATTTTTCGTGTGTGTGTGTGTGTGTGTGTGTGTGTGTGTGTGTGTGTGAGAGAGAGAGAGAGAGAGAAGAGGGGGTACTTTGGCTTTCCATTCTATACCTTGATTGTGTATATGGCTTTCCATAATATGACTTTTTGTTTTTGTTTTGAGATGTAGTCTTACTATGTAGCCCTGGCTGACCTGGGACTCGGAGAGATCCACCTGGCCCAATACAGCCATTTTAACAATATTCTGGAAATGTGTCTTGTGTTTGTTCAGGGCTGTAGGGTCTTTCTCCTTGGTTAGGTTTGTTGCTAGATATTTTTTTTTTAACTTACGAGATTGTTCTTATTTCTTTCATGATAGGTTTTTAGTATATGAAAAATACTGATTCTTTAGTAATATTTTATCACTAATGTGTGATATATTTCTGACTGGGTGTGCCATGGTGTGTGTGTTGGAGGACAACTTGCATTTTTATGTGGATCTAGGCTTACCTGCAGAAATGTCTCAAGCTACAGGTTTTTAAATGTTGGTTTTGTAGTCTTGCCACTTGACTGAATTTATAAGGTCTTAAAGTTCTTAGAGTCTTCAGGGTGTTCTTAAGTATAGGACTATGCAAATCCTGCTGGCTGGCCTGACCTGGAATTCACTATGTAAGTCAGGCTGTCTTGAAATGTAGATGCCACTAAGTGATTAAAGGTATGCATTACCATACCAGGATCTTGATCTCCACCCCACCCCCAAACAGGGTTTTCCCTGGGTAGCTTTGGAGCCTGTCCTGAAATAGGGCTTGTAGACCAGACTGGTCTGCAACTCATAGAGGACTGCCTCTGCCTTCCAAGTGCTGGGATTAAAAGTCCAGCAAGGGATTTTTTTCTTCTTCTTCTTTTGAAACAGAGTCTCATACTTGGTATGTAGGTGCAGATGACTTTGAACCTGACCTGACCTTCTTGACTTGGGCTCCCAAGCAGTCCTGGAATTAAACCAGTTTGGTGGTAAATTGCCTTTTTAATGTTGAATTCAGTCTGCAAGTATTTTGAGAATTTTTGTATTGAGGATATTGGTCTCTAGCTTGCTTTCTTTTTTTCTTTGTTGTTGTTGTGTCATTTGGTGAGTTTGGAACCAGCATAATCCTTCATGGAATAACTTTGGAAGTGTAAAGAGAAGCTTTTTCTTTGAGAGAAGCCTTCCCGCCAGCCTGATTCCAGAGCCACATCAGTCCCAAATAAACACGCAGGAGGCTTTATTAATTATGAAGCTGTTGGCCTTGCTTGTTTCTTACCGGCTAGCTCTGACTTAAGTAATTACCCCATAATTGTTAATCTAAGTATGTCTCTTACCGGAGAAGTTTCCGGGCTTCCTACCCCATGGCGTCACATCTCGACTCTCCTGTGTTTCTCCTTCCCAGAGTCCTCCTGGACTCTTAGTCCCTCCTATCTTGGTTCCCTATTGGCTCAACGGTGCTTTATTGACATAAGACTTCCCCAACATCTCTTCTGTTTAAACAAAAAGGTCTTAACTTTAACATAGTCAAATTGTATATAACAGAACAGTTATCAAGTAAGAACATAGTTACAATATTTTGTTTACCAACATTTAGCAAGATTTAAAGAAAATATCATCTATCTCATTCTTGTGAGTCCAAAGTCCTGTATGTAGCTTATCTTTTATCATAACTAAGGAAAACTATAATTATAACTATCTGTCTTCAACTCCATCAAAGACCACAGAAGGATATCAAACTGTCCATCTGCGTTGGTCTGTCAGTCATTTTCTTTGTCCTGCAGAAAGTCTAGTAGACTCTTCCATGAAGCAGGAACCCTGTAAGACTGAGTTCAGCAGTCATTTTTCTGTGGGTCCTGCATGTCCAGATTATACAACAACAGTCAAGCAGTACAGGCAAGAGCAGTTTCTTGCCCAAATGGCTAATCTTGACATGTTGAAAGCAAACTCCATAACAAGTTTCTTCGATGCCCATCTTCCTCTCAGACGTAATTGGTGCTGCCAGGAGCAGACATTTCTCATTGTCAAGAAAAACCCTAAACCATTTTAAATGCCATTTTCTGAAGGTCTTTGAGAAGTTTGAAGACTGTTTATTTATCTCAAATATATTTCTGTATATCTAGAAAAACTAACTTACCTAACTATAAGTTCTGACTATTAATAAGTAACTATCTATAATCTGTATTTAATTACGCATTACATTTTAAAAGATCAGTATAAGCACAATACTTAATCAAGAGGAGAAATATACATATCACAAAATTGACCTTGAATTTGTATCAATAAGTGAAAAACAATACCCATACCCTAATTCCCCTTTTTACCATTAACAAGAGATCGGATGTGATCATTAGCCAATTATAAACAACCCCATTTAAATGAAAACAAAGGTTTATAAACAAGATGGGAATTAGGACATCGCTCATTCCAAACTGCTTCGTGCTGGAAGGGGGCGCTGTTCATACCGTGGGGATCATGACAAAACTCAGAAACCTGCATAAGTCCGTATTTTCGGGGTCTGTAATGCTGCATCATCTTAGCTGTCTCAATTGTTGGAACACCTGGTCCACTGCTTCCGGGGGTCTTGGTTCGTCAAACCACAGAAGCCTGGAAGGAATCCTCAGCTTTTCATTTTCTGTAGAAACATAAATAAAATCTCCTTTCCCAAGTAACATATCATTATACTTAAATTTTGAAGTCAAGGCATTTTCAAAAGATAGAAGTTGGATTAATTTAGCAGCATTTATAATCAAGTGTACTTTAGTAGCTGTTCCTTAGCAATCAACTGAAAAACACAATAGCATACAGTATCCAAACTCTCTGTGTATTTTCCATCTTTACGTGGCTTATTTATTTATCTATTATTACTTTATTTTTCTTTGAGACAGGATTTCTCTTTGGAAATCGGCCTGCCTCTGCCTCTGGAGTAAATCCTACCGGCGTGCGCCACCACAACGCAGGCTTTTGTATTTATATACCACTTTGTCGTTTCATTTTCCCTCTCAATCTCACGTATATTTTTAAACACACTGTAAACCTTTAGAGGTTTTGTTCATCCAAGTCTGACTTTACTGTAAATCTTTACGTTTTTCTGGCCACGTGTCTTATCTGTAAAACCGCGTCTGTTTTAAACTGCCTGATTCCAGCTTACTGCCTCAGTCCATGCTGACATCCAGCAAAAGCTGCCACTTACAGCTGTATGTAAACACCTTTCAATCGTTAGCAGAGTCTCTTAAAAGAACCTTGTTGGTTTTTTTTCTTTTTATGCCGAGTCAGGAAGACTGCGGTAAGCGAGCCGCGTGAATCTCGGCTTGTTGCTAGCAAAACACCTGAGAAAAATGCTGCTATCAAAAATCTGTGCTTCTCTCCGTTCTTCTGTTTCTAAAATTCCTTTAAAGCTTTTGTCATTCTACATGGAAATTCAATCCCACTTCTGACACCATTCTGTAAAGAGAAGCTTTTTCCTTGAGAGGAGCCTTCCCGCCAGCCTGGTTCTAGAGCCGCATCAGTCCCAAATAAACACACAGGAGGCTATATTAATTATGAAGTGTCCCGCGCTACTGTCTCGCCAGCAAGAACGATGCGGCACACTTAGGATCCTTCTGCAGAACAGCTTTAATGCATCTTGAGAGGGAGAGCATAAACTTACAGAGCGGAGACCCCGGGGAGTGAAAAACCCAACCCTTATATAGCCCAACAGTCCCTCCCTCGGACGTGTCATCTCCTGACTGGCTCCTGCTCGTCAGCCCATATGACGCCACGGGAGAGGCAGAGAGTAAGGGATGGAAAAGTACCAGGCACATGCGCACTCTACATGTTTGCAAGGCATAACAGCCGGATGTCGGCGCCATCTTGTAATGGAGAATGTAGGGGCGGCTCCCCACAATGAAGCTGTTGGCCTTGTTTGTTTCTTACCAGCTAGCTCTGACTTAAGTAATTACCCCATAATTGTTAATCTAAGTATGTCTCTTACCGGAGAAGTTTCCGGGCTTCCTACCCTATGGCGTCACATCTCGACTCTCCTGTGTTTCTCCTTCCCAGAGTCCTCCTGGACTCTTAGTCCCGCCTATCTTGGTTCCCTATTGGCTCAACGGTGCTTTATTGACATAAGACTTCCCCAACATCTCTTCTGTTTAAACAAAAAGGTCTTAACTTTAACATAGTCAAATTGTATATAACAGAACAGTTATCAAGTAAGAACATAGTTACAATATTTTGTTTACCAACATTTAGCAAGATTTAAAGAAAATATCATCTATCTCATTCTTGTGAGTCCAAAGTCCTGTATGTAGCTTATCTTTTATCATAACTAAGGAAAACTATAATTATAACTATCTGTCTTCAACTCCATCAAAGACCACAGAAGGATATCAAACTGTCCATCTGCGTTGGTCTGTCAGTCATTTTCTTTGTCCTGCAGAAAGTCTAGTAGACTCTTCCATGAAGCAGGAACCCTGTAAGACTGAGTTCAGCAGTCATTTTTCTGTGGGTCCTGCATGTCCAGATTATACAACAACAGTCAAGCAGTACAGGCAAGAGCAGTTTCTTGCCCAAATGGCTAATCTTGACATGTTGAAAGCAAACTCCATAACAAGTTTCTTCGATGCCCATCTTCCTCTCAGACGTAATTGGTGCTGCCAGGAGCAGACATTTCTCATTGTCAAGAAAAACCCTAAACCATTTTAAATGCCATTTTCTGAAGGTCTTTGAGAAGTTTGAAGACTGTTTATTTATCTCAAATATATTTCTGTATATCTAGAAAAACTAACTTACCTAACTATAAGTTCTGACTATTAATAAGTAACTATCTATAATCTGTATTTAATTACGCATTACATTTTAAAAGATCAGTATAAGCACAATACTTAATCAAGAGGAGAAATATACATATCACAAAATTGACCTTGAATTTGTATCAATAAGTGAAAAACAATACCCATACCCTAATTCCCCTTTTTACCATTAACAAGAGATCGGATGTGATCATTAGCCAATTATAAACAACCCCATTTAAATGAAAACAAAGGTTTATAAACAAGATGGGAATTAGGACATCGCTCATTCCAAACTGCTTCGTGCTGGAAGGGGGCGCTGTTCATACCGTGGGGATCATGACAAAACTCAGAAACCTGCATAAGTCCGTATTTTCGGGGTCTGTAATGCTGCATCATCTTAGCTGTCTCAATTGTTGGAACACCTGGTCCACTGCTTCCGGGGGTCTTGGTTCGTCAAACCACAGAAGCCTGGAAGGAATCCTCAGCTTTTCATTTTCTGTAGAAACATAAATAAAATCTCCTTTCCCAAGTAACATATCATTATACTTAAATTTTGAAGTCAAGGCATTTTCAAAAGATAGAAGTTGGATTAATTTAGCAGCATTTATAATCAAGTGTACTTTAGTAGCTGTTCCTTAGCAATCAACTGAAAAACACAATAGCATACAGTATCCAAACTCTCTGTGTATTTTCCATCTTTACGTGGCTTATTTATTTATCTATTATTACTTTATTTTTCTTTGAGACAGGATTTCTCTTTGGAAATCGGCCTGCCTCTGCCTCTGGAGTAAATCCTACCGGCGTGCGCCACCACAACGCAGGCTTTTGTATTTATATACCACTTTGTCGTTTCATTTTCCCTCTCAATCTCACGTATATTTTTAAACACACTGTAAACCTTTAGAGGTTTTGTTCATCCAAGTCTGACTTTACTGTAAATCTTTACGTTTTTCTGGCCACGTGTCTTATCTGTAAAACCGCGTCTGTTTTAAACTGCCTGATTCCAGCTTACTGCCTCAGTCCATGCTGACATCCAGCAAAAGCTGCCACTTACAGCTGTATGTAAACACCTTTCAATCGTTAGCAGAGTCTCTTAAAAGAACCTTGTTGGTTTTTTTTCTTTTTATGCCGAGTCAGGAAGACTGCGGTAAGCGAGCCGCGTGAATCTCGGCTTGTTGCTAGCAAAACACCTGAGAAAAATGCTGCTATCAAAAATCTGTGCTTCTCTCCGTTCTTCTGTTTCTAAAATTCCTTTAAAGCTTTTGTCATTCTACATGGAAATTCAATCCCACTTCTGACACCATTCTGTAAAGAGAAGCTTTTTCCTTGAGAGGAGCCTTCCCGCCAGCCTGGTTCTAGAGCCGCATCAGTCCCAAATAAACACACAGGAGGCTATATTAATTATGAAGTGTCCCGCGCTACTGTCTCGCCAGCAAGAACGATGCGGCACACTTAGGATCCTTCTGCAGAACAGCTTTAATGCATCTTGAGAGGGAGAGCATAAACTTACAGAGCGGAGACCCCGGGGAGTGAAAAACCCAACCCTTATATAGCCCAACAGTCCCTCCCTCGGACGTGTCATCTCCTGACTGGCTCCTGCTCGTCAGCCCATATGACGCCACGGGAGAGGCAGAGAGTAAGGGATGGAAAAGTACCAGGCACATGCGCACTCTACATGTTTGCAAGGCATAACAGCCGGATGTCGGCGCCATCTTGTAATGGAGAATGTAGGGGCGGCTCCCCACAATGAAGCTGTTGGCCTTGTTTGTTTCTTACCAGCTAGCTCTGACTTAAGTAATTACCCCATAATTGTTAATCTAAGTATGTCTCTTACCGGAGAAGTTTCCGGGCTTCCTACCCTATGGCGTCACATCTCGACTCTCCTGTGTTTCTCCTTCCCAGAGTCCTCCTGGACTCTTAGTCCCACCTATCTTGGTTCCCTATTGGCTCAACGGTGCTTTATTGACATAAGACTTCCCCAACATCTCTTCTGTTTAAACAAAAAGGTCTTAACTTTAACATAGTCAAATTGTATATAACAGAACAGTTATCAAGTAAGAACATAGTTACAATATTTTGTTTACCAACATTTAGCAAGATTTAAAGAAAATATCATCTATCTCATTCTTGTGAGTCCAAAGTCCTGTATGTAGCTTATCTTTTATCATAACTAAGGAAAACTATAATTATAACTATCTGTCTTCAACTCCATCAAAGACCACAGAAGGATATCAAACTGTCCATCTGCGTTGGTCTGTCAGTCATTTTCTTTGTCCTGCAGAAAGTCTAGTAGACTCTTCCATGAAGCAGGAACCCTGTAAGACTGAGTTCAGCAGTCATTTTTCTGTGGGTCCTGCATGTCCAGATTATACAACAACAGTCAAGCAGTACAGGCAAGAGCAGTTTCTTGCCCAAATGGCTAATCTTGACATGTTGAAAGCAAACTCCATAACAAGTTTCTTCGATGCCCATCTTCCTCTCAGACGTAATTGGTGCTGCCAGGAGCAGACATTTCTCATTGTCAAGAAAAACCCTAAACCATTTTAAATGCCATTTTCTGAAGGTCTTTGAGAAGTTTGAAGACTGTTTATTTATCTCAAATATATTTCTGTATATCTAGAAAAACTAACTTACCTAACTATAAGTTCTGACTATTAATAAGTAACTATCTATAATCTGTATTTAATTACGCATTACATTTTAAAAGATCAGTATAAGCACAATACTTAATCAAGAGGAGAAATATACATATCACAAAATTGACCTTGAATTTGTATCAATAAGTGAAAAACAATACCCATACCCTAATTCCCCTTTTTACCATTAACAAGAGATCGGATGTGATCATTAGCCAATTATAAACAACCCCATTTAAATGAAAACAAAGGTTTATAAACAAGATGGGAATTAGGACATCGCTCATTCCAAACTGCTTCGTGCTGGAAGGGGGCGCTGTTCATACCGTGGGGATCATGACAAAACTCAGAAACCTGCATAAGTCCGTATTTTCGGGGTCTGTAATGCTGCATCATCTTAGCTGTCTCAATTGTTGGAACACCTGGTCCACTGCTTCCGGGGGTCTTGGTTCGTCAAACCACAGAAGCCTGGAAGGAATCCTCAGCTTTTCATTTTCTGTAGAAACATAAATAAAATCTCCTTTCCCAAGTAACATATCATTATACTTAAATTTTGAAGTCAAGGCATTTTCAAAAGATAGAAGTTGGATTAATTTAGCAGCATTTATAATCAAGTGTACTTTAGTAGCTGTTCCTTAGCAATCAACTGAAAAACACAATAGCATACAGTATCCAAACTCTCTGTGTATTTTCCATCTTTACGTGGCTTATTTATTTATCTATTATTACTTTATTTTTCTTTGAGACAGGATTTCTCTTTGGAAATCGGCCTGCCTCTGCCTCTGGAGTAAATCCTACCGGCGTGCGCCACCACAACGCAGGCTTTTGTATTTATATACCACTTTGTCGTTTCATTTTCCCTCTCAATCTCACGTATATTTTTAAACACACTGTAAACCTTTAGAGGTTTTGTTCATCCAAGTCTGACTTTACTGTAAATCTTTACGTTTTTCTGGCCACGTGTCTTATCTGTAAAACCGCGTCTGTTTTAAACTGCCTGATTCCAGCTTACTGCCTCAGTCCATGCTGACATCCAGCAAAAGCTGCCACTTACAGCTGTATGTAAACACCTTTCAATCGTTAGCAGAGTCTCTTAAAAGAACCTTGTTGGTTTTTTTTTTCTTTTTATGCCGAGTCAGGAAGACTGCGGTAAGCGAGCCGCGTGAATCTCGGCTTGTTGCTAGCAAAACACCTGAGAAAAATGCTGCTATCAAAAATCTGTGCTTCTCTCCGTTCTTCTGTTTCTAAAATTCCTTTAAAGCTTTTGTCATTCTACATGGAAATTCAATCCCACTTCTGACACCATTCTGTAAAGAGAAGCTTTTTCCTTGAGAGGAGCCTTCCCGCCAGCCTGGTTCTAGAGCCGCATCAGTCCCAAATAAACACACAGGAGGCTATATTAATTATGAAGTGTCCCGCGCTACTGTCTCGCCAGCAAGAACGATGCGGCACACTTAGGATCCTTCTGCAGAACAGCTTTAATGCATCTTGAGAGGGAGAGCATAAACTTACAGAGCGGAGACCCCGGGGAGTGAAAAACCCAACCCTTATATAGCCCAACAGTCCCTCCCTCGGACGTGTCATCTCCTGACTGGCTCCTGCTCGTCAGCCCATATGACGCCACGGGAGAGGCAGAGAGTAAGGGATGGAAAAGTACCAGGCACATGCGCACTCTACATGTTTGCAAGGCATAACAGCCGGATGTCGGCGCCATCTTGTAATGGAGAATGTAGGGGCGGCTCCCCACAATGAAGCTGTTGGCCTTGTTTGTTTCTTACCAGCTAGCTCTGACTTAAGTAATTACCCCATAATTGTTAATCTAAGTATGTCTCTTACCGGAGAAGTTTCCGGGCTTCCTACCCTATGGCGTCACATCTCGACTCTCCTGTGTTTCTCCTTCCCAGAGTCCTCCTGGACTCTTAGTCCCGCCTATCTTGGTTCCCTATTGGCTCAACGGTGCTTTATTGACATAAGACTTCCCCAACATCTCTTCTGTTTAAACAAAAAGGTCTTAACTTTAACATAGTCAAATTGTATATAACAGAACAGTTATCAAGTAAGAACATAGTTACAATATTTTGTTTACCAACATTTAGCAAGATTTAAAGAAAATATCATCTATCTCATTCTTGTGAGTCCAAAGTCCTGTATGTAGCTTATCTTTTATCATAACTAAGGAAAACTATAATTATAACTATCTGTCTTCAACTCCATCAAAGACCACAGAAGGATATCAAACTGTCCATCTGCGTTGGTCTGTCAGTCATTTTCTTTGTCCTGCAGAAAGTCTAGTAGACTCTTCCATGAAGCAGGAACCCTGTAAGACTGAGTTCAGCAGTCATTTTTCTGTGGGTCCTGCATGTCCAGATTATACAACAACAGTCAAGCAGTACAGGCAAGAGCAGTTTCTTGCCCAAATGGCTAATCTTGACATGTTGAAAGCAAACTCCATAACAAGTTTCTTCGATGCCCATCTTCCTCTCAGACGTAATTGGTGCTGCCAGGAGCAGACATTTCTCATTGTCAAGAAAAACCCTAAACCATTTTAAATGCCATTTTCTGAAGGTCTTTGAGAAGTTTGAAGACTGTTTATTTATCTCAAATATATTTCTGTATATCTAGAAAAACTAACTTACCTAACTATAAGTTCTGACTATTAATAAGTAACTATCTATAATCTGTATTTAATTACGCATTACATTTTAAAAGATCAGTATAAGCACAATACTTAATCAAGAGGAGAAATATACATATCACAAAATTGACCTTGAATTTGTATCAATAAGTGAAAAACAATACCCATACCCTAATTCCCCTTTTTACCATTAACAAGAGATCGGATGTGATCATTAGCCAATTATAAACAACCCCATTTAAATGAAAACAAAGGTTTATAAACAAGATGGGAATTAGGACATCGCTCATTCCAAACTGCTTCGTGCTGGAAGGGGGCGCTGTTCATACCGTGGGGATCATGACAAAACTCAGAAACCTGCATAAGTCCGTATTTTCGGGGTCTGTAATGCTGCATCATCTTAGCTGTCTCAATTGTTGGAACACCTGGTCCACTGCTTCCGGGGGTCTTGGTTCGTCAAACCACAGAAGCCTGGAAGGAATCCTCAGCTTTTCATTTTCTGTAGAAACATAAATAAAATCTCCTTTCCCAAGTAACATATCATTATACTTAAATTTTGAAGTCAAGGCATTTTCAAAAGATAGAAGTTGGATTAATTTAGCAGCATTTATAATCAAGTGTACTTTAGTAGCTGTTCCTTAGCAATCAACTGAAAAACACAATAGCATACAGTATCCAAACTCTCTGTGTATTTTCCATCTTTACGTGGCTTATTTATTTATCTATTATTACTTTATTTTTCTTTGAGACAGGATTTCTCTTTGGAAATCGGCCTGCCTCTGCCTCTGGAGTAAATCCTACCGGCGTGCGCCACCACAACGCAGGCTTTTGTATTTATATACCACTTTGTCGTTTCATTTTCCCTCTCAATCTCACGTATATTTTTAAACACACTGTAAACCTTTAGAGGTTTTGTTCATCCAAGTCTGACTTTACTGTAAATCTTTACGTTTTTCTGGCCACGTGTCTTATCTGTAAAACCGCGTCTGTTTTAAACTGCCTGATTCCAGCTTACTGCCTCAGTCCATGCTGACATCCAGCAAAAGCTGCCACTTACAGCTGTATGTAAACACCTTTCAATCGTTAGCAGAGTCTCTTAAAAGAACCTTGTTGGTTTTTTTTTTCTTTTTATGCCGAGTCAGGAAGACTGCGGTAAGCGAGCCGCGTGAATCTCGGCTTGTTGCTAGCAAAACACCTGAGAAAAATGCTGCTATCAAAAATCTGTGCTTCTCTCCGTTCTTCTGTTTCTAAAATTCCTTTAAAGCTTTTGTCATTCTACATGGAAATTCAATCCCACTTCTGACACCATTCTGTAAAGAGAAGCTTTTTCCTTGAGAGGAGCCTTCCCGCCAGCCTGGTTCTAGAGCCGCATCAGTCCCAAATAAACACACAGGAGGCTATATTAATTATGAAGTGTCCCGCGCTACTGTCTCGCCAGCAAGAACGATGCGGCACACTTAGGATCCTTCTGCAGAACAGCTTTAATGCATCTTGAGAGGGAGAGCATAAACTTACAGAGCGGAGACCCCGGGGAGTGAAAAACCCAACCCTTATATAGCCCAACAGTCCCTCCCTCGGACGTGTCATCTCCTGACTGGCTCCTGCTCGTCAGCCCATATGACGCCACGGGAGAGGCAGAGAGTAAGGGATGGAAAAGTACCAGGCACATGCGCACTCTACATGTTTGCAAGGCATAACAGCCGGATGTCGGCGCCATCTTGTAATGGAGAATGTAGGGGCGGCTCCCCACAATGAAGCTGTTGGCCTTGTTTGTTTCTTACCAGCTAGCTCTGACTTAAGTAATTACCCCATAATTGTTAATCTAAGTATGTCTCTTACCGGAGAAGTTTCCGGGCTTCCTACCCTATGGCGTCACATCTCGACTCTCCTGTGTTTCTCCTTCCCAGAGTCCTCCTGGACTCTTAGTCCCGCCTATCTTGGTTCCCTATTGGCTCAACGGTGCTTTATTGACATAAGACTTCCCCAACATCTCTTCTGTTTAAACAAAAAGGTCTTAACTTTAACATAGTCAAATTGTATATAACAGAACAGTTATCAAGTAAGAACATAGTTACAATATTTTGTTTACCAACATTTAGCAAGATTTAAAGAAAATATCATCTATCTCATTCTTGTGAGTCCAAAGTCCTGTATGTAGCTTATCTTTTATCATAACTAAGGAAAACTATAATTATAACTATCTGTCTTCAACTCCATCAAAGACCACAGAAGGATATCAAACTGTCCATCTGCGTTGGTCTGTCAGTCATTTTCTTTGTCCTGCAGAAAGTCTAGTAGACTCTTCCATGAAGCAGGAACCCTGTAAGACTGAGTTCAGCAGTCATTTTTCTGTGGGTCCTGCATGTCCAGATTATACAACAACAGTCAAGCAGTACAGGCAAGAGCAGTTTCTTGCCCAAATGGCTAATCTTGACATGTTGAAAGCAAACTCCATAACAAGTTTCTTCGATGCCCATCTTCCTCTCAGACGTAATTGGTGCTGCCAGGAGCAGACATTTCTCATTGTCAAGAAAAACCCTAAACCATTTTAAATGCCATTTTCTGAAGGTCTTTGAGAAGTTTGAAGACTGTTTATTTATCTCAAATATATTTCTGTATATCTAGAAAAACTAACTTACCTAACTATAAGTTCTGACTATTAATAAGTAACTATCTATAATCTGTATTTAATTACGCATTACATTTTAAAAGATCAGTATAAGCACAATACTTAATCAAGAGGAGAAATATACATATCACAAAATTGACCTTGAATTTGTATCAATAAGTGAAAAACAATACCCATACCCTAATTCCCCTTTTTACCATTAACAAGAGATCGGATGTGATCATTAGCCAATTATAAACAACCCCATTTAAATGAAAACAAAGGTTTATAAACAAGATGGGAATTAGGACATCGCTCATTCCAAACTGCTTCGTGCTGGAAGGGGGCGCTGTTCATACCGTGGGGATCATGACAAAACTCAGAAACCTGCATAAGTCCGTATTTTCGGGGTCTGTAATGCTGCATCATCTTAGCTGTCTCAATTGTTGGAACACCTGGTCCACTGCTTCCGGGGGTCTTGGTTCGTCAAACCACAGAAGCCTGGAAGGAATCCTCAGCTTTTCATTTTCTGTAGAAACATAAATAAAATCTCCTTTCCCAAGTAACATATCATTATACTTAAATTTTGAAGTCAAGGCATTTTCAAAAGATAGAAGTTGGATTAATTTAGCAGCATTTATAATCAAGTGTACTTTAGTAGCTGTTCCTTAGCAATCAACTGAAAAACACAATAGCATACAGTATCCAAACTCTCTGTGTATTTTCCATCTTTACGTGGCTTATTTATTTATCTATTATTACTTTATTTTTCTTTGAGACAGGATTTCTCTTTGGAAATCGGCCTGCCTCTGCCTCTGGAGTAAATCCTACCGGCGTGCGCCACCACAACGCAGGCTTTTGTATTTATATACCACTTTGTCGTTTCATTTTCCCTCTCAATCTCACGTATATTTTTAAACACACTGTAAACCTTTAGAGGTTTTGTTCATCCAAGTCTGACTTTACTGTAAATCTTTACGTTTTTCTGGCCACGTGTCTTATCTGTAAAACCGCGTCTGTTTTAAACTGCCTGATTCCAGCTTACTGCCTCAGTCCATGCTGACATCCAGCAAAAGCTGCCACTTACAGCTGTATGTAAACACCTTTCAATCGTTAGCAGAGTCTCTTAAAAGAACCTTGTTGGTTTTTTTTCTTTTTATGCCGAGTCAGGAAGACTGCGGTAAGCGAGCCGCGTGAATCTCGGCTTGTTGCTAGCAAAACACCTGAGAAAAATGCTGCTATCAAAAATCTGTGCTTCTCTCCGTTCTTCTGTTTCTAAAATTCCTTTAAAGCTTTTGTCATTCTACATGGAAATTCAATCCCACTTCTGACACCATTCTGTAAAGAGAAGCTTTTCCTTGAGAGGAGCCTTCCCGCCAGCCTGGTTCTAGAGCCGCATCAGTCCCAAATAAACACACAGGAGGCTATATTAATTATGAAGTGTCCCGCGCTACTGTCTCGCCAGCAAGAACGATGCGGCACACTTAGGATCCTTCTGCAGAACAGCTTTAATGCATCTTGAGAGGGAGAGCATAAACTTACAGAGCGGAGACCCCGGGGAGTGAAAAACCCAACCCTTATATAGCCCAACAGTCCCTCCCTCGGACGTGTCATCTCCTGACTGGCTCCTGCTCGTCAGCCCATATGACGCCACGGGAGAGGCAGAGAGTAAGGGATGGAAAAGTACCAGGCACATGCGCACTCTACATGTTTGCAAGGCATAACAGCCGGATGTCGGCGCCATCTTGTAATGGAGAATGTAGGGGCGGCTCCCCACAATGAAGCTGTTGGCCTTGTTTGTTTCTTACCAGCTAGCTCTGACTTAAGTAATTACCCCATAATTGTTAATCTAAGTATGTCTCTTACCGGAGAAGTTTCCGGGCTTCCTACCCTATGGCGTCACATCTCGACTCTCCTGTGTTTCTCCTTCCCAGAGTCCTCCTGGACTCTTAGTCCCGCCTATCTTGGTTCCCTATTGGCTCAACGGTGCTTTATTGACATAAGACTTCCCCAACATCTCTTCTGTTTAAACAAAAAGGTCTTAACTTTAACATAGTCAAATTGTATATAACAGAACAGTTATCAAGTAAGAACATAGTTACAATATTTTGTTTACCAACATTTAGCAAGATTTAAAGAAAATATCATCTATCTCATTCTTGTGAGTCCAAAGTCCTGTATGTAGCTTATCTTTTATCATAACTAAGGAAAACTATAATTATAACTATCTGTCTTCAACTCCATCAAAGACCACAGAAGGATATCAAACTGTCCATCTGCGTTGGTCTGTCAGTCATTTTCTTTGTCCTGCAGAAAGTCTAGTAGACTCTTCCATGAAGCAGGAACCCTGTAAGACTGAGTTCAGCAGTCATTTTTCTGTGGGTCCTGCATGTCCAGATTATACAACAACAGTCAAGCAGTACAGGCAAGAGCAGTTTCTTGCCCAAATGGCTAATCTTGACATGTTGAAAGCAAACTCCATAACAAGTTTCTTCGATGCCCATCTTCCTCTCAGACGTAATTGGTGCTGCCAGGAGCAGACATTTCTCATTGTCAAGAAAAACCCTAAACCATTTTAAATGCCATTTTCTGAAGGTCTTTGAGAAGTTTGAAGACTGTTTATTTATCTCAAATATATTTCTGTATATCTAGAAAAACTAACTTACCTAACTATAAGTTCTGACTATTAATAAGTAACTATCTATAATCTGTATTTAATTACGCATTACATTTTAAAAGATCAGTATAAGCACAATACTTAATCAAGAGGAGAAATATACATATCACAAAATTGACCTTGAATTTGTATCAATAAGTGAAAAACAATACCCATACCCTAATTCCCCTTTTTACCATTAACAAGAGATCGGATGTGATCATTAGCCAATTATAAACAACCCCATTTAAATGAAAACAAAGGTTTATAAACAAGATGGGAATTAGGACATCGCTCATTCCAAACTGCTTCGTGCTGGAAGGGGCGCTGTTCATACCGTGGGGATCATGACAAAACTCAGAAACCTGCATAAGTCCGTATTTTCGGGGTCTGTAATGCTGCATCATCTTAGCTGTCTCAATTGTTGGAACACCTGGTCCACTGCTTCCGGGGGTCTTGGTTCGTCAAACCACAGAAGCCTGGAAGGAATCCTCAGCTTTTCATTTTCTGTAGAAACATAAATAAAATCTCCTTTCCCAAGTAACATATCATTATACTTAAATTTTGAAGTCAAGGCATTTTCAAAAGATAGAAGTTGGATTAATTTAGCAGCATTTATAATCAAGTGTACTTTAGTAGCTGTTCCTTAGCAATCAACTGAAAAACACAATAGCATACAGTATCCAAACTCTCTGTGTATTTTCCATCTTTACGTGGCTTATTTATTTATCTATTATTACTTTATTTTTCTTTGAGACAGGATTTCTCTTTGGAAATCGGCCTGCCTCTGCCTCTGGAGTAAATCCTACCGGCGTGCGCCACCACAACGCAGGCTTTTGTATTTATATACCACTTTGTCGTTTCATTTTCCCTCTCAATCTCACGTATATTTTTAAACACACTGTAAACCTTTAGAGGTTTTGTTCATCCAAGTCTGACTTTACTGTAAATCTTTACGTTTTTCTGGCCACGTGTCTTATCTGTAAAACCGCGTCTGTTTTAAACTGCCTGATTCCAGCTTACTGCCTCAGTCCATGCTGACATCCAGCAAAAGCTGCCACTTACAGCTGTATGTAAACACCTTTCAATCGTTAGCAGAGTCTCTTAAAAGAACCTTGTTGGTTTTTTTTCTTTTTATGCCGAGTCAGGAAGACTGCGGTAAGCGAGCCGCGTGAATCTCGGCTTGTTGCTAGCAAAACACCTGAGAAAAATGCTGCTATCAAAAATCTGTGCTTCTCTCCGTTCTTCTGTTTCTAAAATTCCTTTAAAGCTTTTGTCATTCTACATGGAAATTCAATCCCACTTCTGACACCATTCTGTAAAGAGAAGCTTTTCCTTGAGAGGAGCCTTCCCGCCAGCCTGGTTCTAGAGCCGCATCAGTCCCAAATAAACACACAGGAGGCTATATTAATTATGAAGTGTCCCGCGCTACTGTCTCGCCAGCAAGAACGATGCGGCACACTTAGGATCCTTCTGCAGAACAGCTTTAATGCATCTTGAGAGGGAGAGCATAAACTTACAGAGCGGAGACCCCGGGGAGTGAAAAACCCAACCCTTATATAGCCCAACAGTCCCTCCCTCGGACGTGTCATCTCCTGACTGGCTCCTGCTCGTCAGCCCATATGACGCCACGGGAGAGGCAGAGAGTAAGGGATGGAAAAGTACCAGGCACATGCGCACTCTACATGTTTGCAAGGCATAACAGCCGGATGTCGGCGCCATCTTGTAATGGAGAATGTAGGGGCGGCTCCCCACAATGAAGCTGTTGGCCTTGTTTGTTTCTTACCAGCTAGCTCTGACTTAAGTAATTACCCCATAATTGTTAATCTAAGTATGTCTCTTACCGGAGAAGTTTCCGGGCTTCCTACCCTATGGCGTCACATCTCGACTCTCCTGTGTTTCTCCTTCCCAGAGTCCTCCTGGACTCTTAGTCCCGCCTATCTTGGTTCCCTATTGGCTCAACGGTGCTTTATTGACATAAGACTTCCCCAACATCTCTTCTGTTTAAACAAAAAGGTCTTAACTTTAACATAGTCAAATTGTATATAACAGAACAGTTATCAAGTAAGAACATAGTTACAATATTTTGTTTACCAACATTTAGCAAGATTTAAAGAAAATATCATCTATCTCATTCTTGTGAGTCCAAAGTCCTGTATGTAGCTTATCTTTTATCATAACTAAGGAAAACTATAATTATAACTATCTGTCTTCAACTCCATCAAAGACCACAGAAGGATATCAAACTGTCCATCTGCGTTGGTCTGTCAGTCATTTTCTTTGTCCTGCAGAAAGTCTAGTAGACTCTTCCATGAAGCAGGAACCCTGTAAGACTGAGTTCAGCAGTCATTTTTCTGTGGGTCCTGCATGTCCAGATTATACAACAACAGTCAAGCAGTACAGGCAAGAGCAGTTTCTTGCCCAAATGGCTAATCTTGACATGTTGAAAGCAAACTCCATAACAAGTTTCTTCGATGCCCATCTTCCTCTCAGACGTAATTGGTGCTGCCAGGAGCAGACATTTCTCATTGTCAAGAAAAACCCTAAACCATTTTAAATGCCATTTTCTGAAGGTCTTTGAGAAGTTTGAAGACTGTTTATTTATCTCAAATATATTTCTGTATATCTAGAAAAACTAACTTACCTAACTATAAGTTCTGACTATTAATAAGTAACTATCTATAATCTGTATTTAATTACGCATTACATTTTAAAAGATCAGTATAAGCACAATACTTAATCAAGAGGAGAAATATACATATCACAAAATTGACCTTGAATTTGTATCAATAAGTGAAAAACAATACCCATACCCTAATTCCCCTTTTTACCATTAACAAGAGATCGGATGTGATCATTAGCCAATTATAAACAACCCCATTTAAATGAAAACAAAGGTTTATAAACAAGATGGGAATTAGGACATCGCTCATTCCAAACTGCTTCGTGCTGGAAGGGGCGCTGTTCATACCGTGGGGATCATGACAAAACTCAGAAACCTGCATAAGTCCGTATTTTCGGGGTCTGTAATGCTGCATCATCTTAGCTGTCTCAATTGTTGGAACACCTGGTCCACTGCTTCCGGGGGTCTTGGTTCGTCAAACCACAGAAGCCTGGAAGGAATCCTCAGCTTTTCATTTTCTGTAGAAACATAAATAAAATCTCCTTTCCCAAGTAACATATCATTATACTTAAATTTTGAAGTCAAGGCATTTTCAAAAGATAGAAGTTGGATTAATTTAGCAGCATTTATAATCAAGTGTACTTTAGTAGCTGTTCCTTAGCAATCAACTGAAAAACACAATAGCATACAGTATCCAAACTCTCTGTGTATTTTCCATCTTTACGTGGCTTATTTATTTATCTATTATTACTTTATTTTTCTTTGAGACAGGATTTCTCTTTGGAAATCGGCCTGCCTCTGCCTCTGGAGTAAATCCTACCGGCGTGCGCCACCACAACGCAGGCTTTTGTATTTATATACCACTTTGTCGTTTCATTTTCCCTCTCAATCTCACGTATATTTTTAAACACACTGTAAACCTTTAGAGGTTTTGTTCATCCAAGTCTGACTTTACTGTAAATCTTTACGTTTTTCTGGCCACGTGTCTTATCTGTAAAACCGCGTCTGTTTTAAACTGCCTGATTCCAGCTTACTGCCTCAGTCCATGCTGACATCCAGCAAAAGCTGCCACTTACAGCTGTATGTAAACACCTTTCAATCGTTAGCAGAGTCTCTTAAAAGAACCTTGTTGGTTTTTTTTCTTTTTATGCCGAGTCAGGAAGACTGCGGTAAGCGAGCCGCGTGAATCTCGGCTTGTTGCTAGCAAAACACCTGAGAAAAATGCTGCTATCAAAAATCTGTGCTTCTCTCCGTTCTTCTGTTTCTAAAATTCCTTTAAAGCTTTTGTCATTCTACATGGAAATTCAATCCCACTTCTGACACCATTCTGTAAAGAGAAGCTTTTCCTTGAGAGGAGCCTTCCCGCCAGCCTGGTTCTAGAGCCGCATCAGTCCCAAATAAACACACAGGAGGCTATATTAATTATGAAGTGTCCCGCGCTACTGTCTCGCCAGCAAGAACGATGCGGCACACTTAGGATCCTTCTGCAGAACAGCTTTAATGCATCTTGAGAGGGAGAGCATAAACTTACAGAGCGGAGACCCCGGGGAGTGAAAAACCCAACCCTTATATAGCCCAACAGTCCCTCCCTCGGACGTGTCATCTCCTGACTGGCTCCTGCTCGTCAGCCCATATGACGCCACGGGAGAGGCAGAGAGTAAGGGATGGAAAAGTACCAGGCACATGCGCACTCTACATGTTTGCAAGGCATAACAGCCGGATGTCGGCGCCATCTTGTAATGGAGAATGTAGGGGCGGCTCCCCACAATGAAGCTGTTGGCCTTGTTTGTTTCTTACCAGCTAGCTCTGACTTAAGTAATTACCCCATAATTGTTAATCTAAGTATGTCTCTTACCGGAGAAGTTTCCGGGCTTCCTACCCTATGGCGTCACATCTCGACTCTCCTGTGTTTCTCCTTCCCAGAGTCCTCCTGGACTCTTAGTCCCACCTATCTTGGTTCCCTATTGGCTCAACGGTGCTTTATTGACATAAGACTTCCCCAACATCTCTTCTGTTTAAACAAAAAGGTCTTAACTTTAACATAGTCAAATTGTATATAACAGAACAGTTATCAAGTAAGAACATAGTTACAATATTTTGTTTACCAACATTTAGCAAGATTTAAAGAAAATATCATCTATCTCATTCTTGTGAGTCCAAAGTCCTGTATGTAGCTTATCTTTTATCATAACTAAGGAAAACTATAATTATAACTATCTGTCTTCAACTCCATCAAAGACCACAGAAGGATATCAAACTGTCCATCTGCGTTGGTCTGTCAGTCATTTTCTTTGTCCTGCAGAAAGTCTAGTAGACTCTTCCATGAAGCAGGAACCCTGTAAGACTGAGTTCAGCAGTCATTTTTCTGTGGGTCCTGCATGTCCAGATTATACAACAACAGTCAAGCAGTACAGGCAAGAGCAGTTTCTTGCCCAAATGGCTAATCTTGACATGTTGAAAGCAAACTCCATAACAAGTTTCTTCGATGCCCATCTTCCTCTCAGACGTAATTGGTGCTGCCAGGAGCAGACATTTCTCATTGTCAAGAAAAACCCTAAACCATTTTAAATGCCATTTTCTGAAGGTCTTTGAGAAGTTTGAAGACTGTTTATTTATCTCAAATATATTTCTGTATATCTAGAAAAACTAACTTACCTAACTATAAGTTCTGACTATTAATAAGTAACTATCTATAATCTGTATTTAATTACGCATTACATTTTAAAAGATCAGTATAAGCACAATACTTAATCAAGAGGAGAAATATACATATCACAAAATTGACCTTGAATTTGTATCAATAAGTGAAAAACAATACCCATACCCTAATTCCCCTTTTTACCATTAACAAGAGATCGGATGTGATCATTAGCCAATTATAAACAACCCCATTTAAATGAAAACAAAGGTTTATAAACAAGATGGGAATTAGGACATCGCTCATTCCAAACTGCTTCGTGCTGGAAGGGGGCGCTGTTCATACCGTGGGGATCATGACAAAACTCAGAAACCTGCATAAGTCCGTATTTTCGGGGTCTGTAATGCTGCATCATCTTAGCTGTCTCAATTGTTGGAACACCTGGTCCACTGCTTCCGGGGGTCTTGGTTCGTCAAACCACAGAAGCCTGGAAGGAATCCTCAGCTTTTCATTTTCTGTAGAAACATAAATAAAATCTCCTTTCCCAAGTAACATATCATTATACTTAAATTTTGAAGTCAAGGCATTTTCAAAAGATAGAAGTTGGATTAATTTAGCAGCATTTATAATCAAGTGTACTTTAGTAGCTGTTCCTTAGCAATCAACTGAAAAACACAATAGCATACAGTATCCAAACTCTCTGTGTATTTTCCATCTTTACGTGGCTTATTTATTTATCTATTATTACTTTATTTTTCTTTGAGACAGGATTTCTCTTTGGAAATCGGCCTGCCTCTGCCTCTGGAGTAAATCCTACCGGCGTGCGCCACCACAACGCAGGCTTTTGTATTTATATACCACTTTGTCGTTTCATTTTCCCTCTCAATCTCACGTATATTTTTAAACACACTGTAAACCTTTAGAGGTTTTGTTCATCCAAGTCTGACTTTACTGTAAATCTTTACGTTTTTCTGGCCACGTGTCTTATCTGTAAAACCGCGTCTGTTTTAAACTGCCTGATTCCAGCTTACTGCCTCAGTCCATGCTGACATCCAGCAAAAGCTGCCACTTACAGCTGTATGTAAACACCTTTCAATCGTTAGCAGAGTCTCTTAAAAGAACCTTGTTGGTTTTTTTTTTCTTTTTATGCCGAGTCAGGAAGACTGCGGTAAGCGAGCCGCGTGAATCTCGGCTTGTTGCTAGCAAAACACCTGAGAAAAATGCTGCTATCAAAAATCTGTGCTTCTCTCCGTTCTTCTGTTTCTAAAATTCCTTTAAAGCTTTTGTCATTCTACATGGAAATTCAATCCCACTTCTGACACCATTCTGTAAAGAGAAGCTTTTCCTTGAGAGGAGCCTTCCCGCCAGCCTGGTTCTAGAGCCGCATCAGTCCCAAATAAACACACAGGAGGCTATATTAATTATGAAGTGTCCCGCGCTACTGTCTCGCCAGCAAGAACGATGCGGCACACTTAGGATCCTTCTGCAGAACAGCTTTAATGCATCTTGAGAGGGAGAGCATAAACTTACAGAGCGGAGACCCCGGGGAGTGAAAAACCCAACCCTTATATAGCCCAACAGTCCCTCCCTCGGACGTGTCATCTCCTGACTGGCTCCTGCTCGTCAGCCCATATGACGCCACGGGAGAGGCAGAGAGTAAGGGATGGAAAAGTACCAGGCACATGCGCACTCTACATGTTTGCAAGGCATAACAGCCGGATGTCGGCGCCATCTTGTAATGGAGAATGTAGGGGCGGCTCCCCACAATGAAGCTGTTGGCCTTGTTTGTTTCTTACCAGCTAGCTCTGACTTAAGTAATTACCCCATAATTGTTAATCTAAGTATGTCTCTTACCGGAGAAGTTTCCGGGCTTCCTACCCTATGGCGTCACATCTCGACTCTCCTGTGTTTCTCCTTCCCAGAGTCCTCCTGGACTCTTAGTCCCGCCTATCTTGGTTCCCTATTGGCTCAACGGTGCTTTATTGACATAAGACTTCCCCAACATCTCTTCTGTTTAAACAAAAAGGTCTTAACTTTAACATAGTCAAATTGTATATAACAGAACAGTTATCAAGTAAGAACATAGTTACAATATTTTGTTTACCAACATTTAGCAAGATTTAAAGAAAATATCATCTATCTCATTCTTGTGAGTCCAAAGTCCTGTATGTAGCTTATCTTTTATCATAACTAAGGAAAACTATAATTATAACTATCTGTCTTCAACTCCATCAAAGACCACAGAAGGATATCAAACTGTCCATCTGCGTTGGTCTGTCAGTCATTTTCTTTGTCCTGCAGAAAGTCTAGTAGACTCTTCCATGAAGCAGGAACCCTGTAAGACTGAGTTCAGCAGTCATTTTTCTGTGGGTCCTGCATGTCCAGATTATACAACAACAGTCAAGCAGTACAGGCAAGAGCAGTTTCTTGCCCAAATGGCTAATCTTGACATGTTGAAAGCAAACTCCATAACAAGTTTCTTCGATGCCCATCTTCCTCTCAGACGTAATTGGTGCTGCCAGGAGCAGACATTTCTCATTGTCAAGAAAAACCCTAAACCATTTTAAATGCCATTTTCTGAAGGTCTTTGAGAAGTTTGAAGACTGTTTATTTATCTCAAATATATTTCTGTATATCTAGAAAAACTAACTTACCTAACTATAAGTTCTGACTATTAATAAGTAACTATCTATAATCTGTATTTAATTACGCATTACATTTTAAAAGATCAGTATAAGCACAATACTTAATCAAGAGGAGAAATATACATATCACAAAATTGACCTTGAATTTGTATCAATAAGTGAAAAACAATACCCATACCCTAATTCCCCTTTTTACCATTAACAAGAGATCGGATGTGATCATTAGCCAATTATAAACAACCCCATTTAAATGAAAACAAAGGTTTATAAACAAGATGGGAATTAGGACATCGCTCATTCCAAACTGCTTCGTGCTGGAAGGGGGCGCTGTTCATACCGTGGGGATCATGACAAAACTCAGAAACCTGCATAAGTCCGTATTTTCGGGGTCTGTAATGCTGCATCATCTTAGCTGTCTCAATTGTTGGAACACCTGGTCCACTGCTTCCGGGGGTCTTGGTTCGTCAAACCACAGAAGCCTGGAAGGAATCCTCAGCTTTTCATTTTCTGTAGAAACATAAATAAAATCTCCTTTCCCAAGTAACATATCATTATACTTAAATTTTGAAGTCAAGGCATTTTCAAAAGATAGAAGTTGGATTAATTTAGCAGCATTTATAATCAAGTGTACTTTAGTAGCTGTTCCTTAGCAATCAACTGAAAAACACAATAGCATACAGTATCCAAACTCTCTGTGTATTTTCCATCTTTACGTGGCTTATTTATTTATCTATTATTACTTTATTTTTCTTTGAGACAGGATTTCTCTTTGGAAATCGGCCTGCCTCTGCCTCTGGAGTAAATCCTACCGGCGTGCGCCACCACAACGCAGGCTTTTGTATTTATATACCACTTTGTCGTTTCATTTTCCCTCTCAATCTCACGTATATTTTTAAACACACTGTAAACCTTTAGAGGTTTTGTTCATCCAAGTCTGACTTTACTGTAAATCTTTACGTTTTTCTGGCCACGTGTCTTATCTGTAAAACCGCGTCTGTTTTAAACTGCCTGATTCCAGCTTACTGCCTCAGTCCATGCTGACATCCAGCAAAAGCTGCCACTTACAGCTGTATGTAAACACCTTTCAATCGTTAGCAGAGTCTCTTAAAAGAACCTTGTTGGTTTTTTTTCTTTTTATGCCGAGTCAGGAAGACTGCGGTAAGCGAGCCGCGTGAATCTCGGCTTGTTGCTAGCAAAACACCTGAGAAAAATGCTGCTATCAAAAATCTGTGCTTCTCTCCGTTCTTCTGTTTCTAAAATTCCTTTAAAGCTTTTGTCATTCTACATGGAAATTCAATCCCACTTCTGACACCATTCTGTAAAGAGAAGCTTTTCCTTGAGAGGAGCCTTCCCGCCAGCCTGGTTCTAGAGCCGCATCAGTCCCAAATAAACACACAGGAGGCTATATTAATTATGAAGTGTCCCGCGCTACTGTCTCGCCAGCAAGAACGATGCGGCACACTTAGGATCCTTCTGCAGAACAGCTTTAATGCATCTTGAGAGGGAGAGCATAAACTTACAGAGCGGAGACCCCGGGGAGTGAAAAACCCAACCCTTATATAGCCCAACAGTCCCTCCCTCGGACGTGTCATCTCCTGACTGGCTCCTGCTCGTCAGCCCATATGACGCCACGGGAGAGGCAGAGAGTAAGGGATGGAAAAGTACCAGGCACATGCGCACTCTACATGTTTGCAAGGCATAACAGCCGGATGTCGGCGCCATCTTGTAATGGAGAATGTAGGGGCGGCTCCCCACAATGAAGCTGTTGGCCTTGTTTGTTTCTTACCAGCTAGCTCTGACTTAAGTAATTACCCCATAATTGTTAATCTAAGTATGTCTCTTACCGGAGAAGTTTCCGGGCTTCCTACCCTATGGCGTCACATCTCGACTCTCCTGTGTTTCTCCTTCCCAGAGTCCTCCTGGACTCTTAGTCCCGCCTATCTTGGTTCCCTATTGGCTCAACAGTGCTTTATTGACATAAGACTTCCCCAACAGGAAGCAAGTCTCAGTATTTTCTGGGATAGTTTGAAGAAGTTGCCGTGTCTGTCACTTCATTGACAGTACGTTTATGTGTATGAATGTCCTGTTATTAACATGGGTAAATGCAACACAGGCATGCCTGGAACTCACAGGCTAGAAAGAAACATGGCATCTCCTGGGAACTGACATTATAGTGAGTGGCCATTTGGATACTGGAAATGTTAGCCACGGGGTGTATGTAGAGGTCATAGGACAACTGGCAGGATTGCCATGTGAGCCCTGAGATCACACTCTGGTTGACAGGCTTGGCAGTGGGTGCTTTAAACCATTGAGACATCTTGCCAGCTGCTCATTTGTTTATTTTCTTTATGTAATGTCTGTAGTCCTGGCTGTCTTGGTACTCACTATGTAGACCAGACTGGCCTCAAATTTAAGAGAGATCTGCCCATCTTTGCCTCCTGAGTGCTGGGATTAAAGGGATGAAACACCACACTGGGCAAAGAAGTTTTCTTGTTTGTTTTTTACCTTTTGCATATCTTGATGTATTGTTCCCCTTGCCAATATGTGATAATGATGATCTTTATTTTTCTAGTTATGCTTTGTTAAGCTGAGTTTGGCTATTCTACCTGGTTTCTGGATTCCAGCTACTTACAATCAAATTTCTTGATAGACCTCCCTTCAGAATTCCTTATCCTGAATTTCATCTAACTAAATATTTAGAGTAGAACTTTATTCTGTGCTTATTCCCTTCACTGCTCAGTGATGAGTGTATTTTGACACATTGAGTACTGTGCTGGTGCTTCTCCATAGAGCTCCCGAGTTGGTACTTTGTAGGCAGATAGGTTTAGACAGTGGTGTCTATGGGGTTACTCAGATTTCCTCCTCATCTTGTGAACAATATGGTGGGAAGGGATATGGAGATATGTGCGGCTCTTCACGTATGGGTGGTATGCAAGCTTACTGTTTCTCCCTCTGTTGCAGTAGGGTGGATGTCCAGCAATGGGTTTTGAGCCCCTCCCCTCCCTTCCTTCTTCCTAGCTGTCCCCACTTGGATACAGTCACTGGCTTGGGGTTTTATGTCCCCTCTGTCTTTAAAAGAAAATGTTGACATTGGAGTAGAGCAGTGCATTTGTTTTATGTAACTGAACAAGTATCTGTGGAGTAGAAAGAGCTATTCTGGCCTAGTCTCAGGGATACATTCTGTCATGGTGGGAAAGGGACAGTGGTTAGGGCTACCCTATCCATGGCTGTCACGTGGCAGCAGAGAAGGTAGATACCTCAAAGGTGAGGTCTGGGAGCAGAGAGCTAAGTGGAGGAGCTGTTGCCTAGCATACCAAAAGTGTATGGATGCAGACGATAAAAACAAGGAAAAGGGAGAAACACCCACCATGATACCACCAACCATGACAGGAATGGTGGGGGCAGAAATAAGACAGCCAAAGAACTACAAATGATGAGAAGTGGGAAGCAAAAATACAGTTAGAATAGTGAAGATTTAAAACCAGGCTGGAAAGGGGATATGATCACAGTGTTGTACAATGTGTATAATTCTCAGACACTGACCAGACCCTGTGTTGCAGGTGATGTTCTAGTTGTTGCCCAGCTCGATACCCTCCTATACTGTACTCAATAAACTTTATAAACATACATGCACCTGATACTCTGTCACACACTGCCCCTATGTGGTGGGCAAGCAAGGATGACTTTACTCCTGCCAGTCTTGTCTTGACAATCCTTCCTTGTCTTCTGGCTACTGGCAAGAGTATAGGCTAGGGAATATTCACCCCATTGTTGTCACCATTTGATCAGTGCAAGTGGTGGGACCAGGGCTGACTGGAATACTTTCTGGTGTCCCTGGGTAGGAGACAGTGCCCTCAGAGAAACCGGTGGACCCAGGGTGGCATGGTAGGACCTTGTGCTTTCCACCACCCACAGCTGTAGGGGGGTTTAATTACCTGTTTGTGGGGGGATAGGTTTGTGCACAGGAGAGCAGTGACCCAGAGGCCAGAAGTGGGTGTGGTATCTGCTGGAGCTGGAATTAAAAGTGGATTGTGAGCCATCATGTGGGTGCTGGGAGCCTAATTCAGGTCCTCTGCAAGAGCAAGCACTCTTAACCACCAAGCCGCCTCTCCAGCCCCACCCCTCTTTTTCTGTGACTGCCTGGAGTTTGGGGTAGCTCTTCTACCCCTCTGCAAAAAAAAAAAAAAAAGATGGTCTCCTCGGCTGTCTTCAGACTTACTATCTGGCAGAAGTAGGCTTTGAATTCCCAATGCTGCCTCCACCCCCAACAAGCTGGGATTAGGATGTACCACTACAACTGGTGTGTATATTGAATATCAATAAATGGTTGTGGTGTGTATATGCATGTAGATGATACACCAATGTCAGGGTCTCACTATGTAGCCCTAGCTGGCCTGGGAATTGATATGAAGTACAGGCTGGCCTTGAACTCACAGAGATCTGCTTTTTCTGGTCTTCCAATTGCTGAAATTAAAGGTGTGCCCTACCACAAAAGGCCTTCCTTCCTTCCTTCCTTCCTTCCTTCCTTTTTTTTTTTTTTTTTTCAGGGACTGACGTGTTCCTGAACAACAGTATCCATAGAGGCCAAAAGAGGGTGTTAGATCACTTGGAGCTGGGGTTATAGGTAGTTGTGAGCCTCCAGGCATGGGTTCTAGGAAATGAACTCTTGATGGACTGTGCAAGAGCAGTCAGCACTCATAACTGCTGAGCTATCTCTCCAGCCCCTCTCATAGGTTTCCTGAAAATAGAATCTTAAGGATTGTCTTGAGTTTCCCAGTTCTCGGATCCTGGTGGTAGGAGGTAACAGAGCACTAGGTTGCAAATCAGAAGCCAGCACTTTAAAAATAGGCCTGGGGGCATGTGAGTTTTTCAAAATGAGACTGTTTGCTTAAGTCACTTAGAAACACTGGGACATTTCTGTCTTCAGCCTGAGCGGCAGATGGTCCTGCACCATTTGCTGCTTCAGAAGTGCAGCCTAAGTGATTTGTAGCTTCTACCAATACATCAGTTTGATGCTGCAATCCTGAACTAGCTCATGTCGGTACTCCACGCTGAAGGAAGAATTCCTAAAGGGTGTTGAGATGAATGCAGAATAGCCAGAAGAGCAGGGATACTGCATGTTTGGTCCTGAAAGGGCCTGCTGCTAGGGAATCCTGGATCCCCTGGAGACACCTGCTGAGAGTACTGGAAACTGTCTTAGGTCCTGTGCAAGAGCAGCAAGTGCTCGTAAACGTGGAGCCATCTCTCCAGCCCCTATCTTAATTAAATGTGTGTGTGTTTGTGCATGCATACACCCAATGCATGTGCATGCTGTACGAGTGAGTGCAGGTGCCTCCAGAAGAGGCATCGGAGGCCTCTGGAGATGGAGTTACTGTTGTGAGTTGCCCTATCTGAATGCTGGTCCTCTATAAGAGCTGTTGTGAGTTGCCCTATCTGAATGCTGGCCCTCTATAAGAGCTGTGTGTACTCATTAGCTTTGGGGCCATTCGCTCCACTTGTCACTGATTAATATTGCAAAGCACAATCAAATAAATGCCTCTATCCATACTGCCATCACAGCTACCAGTCTCCAGCAGCTGCACCTCTAACCCTGGCCTGCACTGGACCAGCATGTAAACAAGGCTCTCTATGCTCCTGGAAACAAACTCCTTAAACACCTGCCCTTTCCTGTGCAAACTCGAAGAAGCATTTTTGTTGTTGTTGTTGTTTTCTTTGAGACAGTTTCTCTGTGTAGCTTTGCAGCCTGTCCTGGAACTCGCTCTGTAGACCAGGCTGGCCTTGAACTCACAGAGATCCACCTGCCTCTGCCTCCTGAGTGCTGGGATTAAAGGCGTGTGCCACCACCACTGCCCGTCTATTTACTGTTACGTTTTATTTTACTTTATTTTTATTTTTTTGGTTTTTCGAGACAGGGTTTCTTTGTATTGTTTTGGAGGCTGTCCTGGAACTCACTCTGTAGACCAGGCTGCCCTCGAACTCACAGAGATCCGCCTGCCTCTGCCTCCCGAGTGCTGGGATTAAAGGCGTATGCCACCACCGCCCGGCTACTGTTACGTTTTAATTCATGGAGGTGTTTATCTATAATGTAGATCTGTGCACATGTATGCACATTTCCCATGGAGGCCAGAAAAGGTATCCAATTCCCTGGAACTTGAGTTGCTGACAATTGCGAGTCACCATGTGGATGCAGGGAATCAACCCTGGGTCCTCTGGGATAACAGCCAATAACCACCAAACCATCACTGCAGCTACCCCAGGCTTCTCCTCTACTCTCTCTGTGATCCCATGAAGAGATGGCTAAAGCATCCCGGATTGTAGCCTCAGACCAGCTTCTCTCCTGATCTCCCGCGCTACGTAACCAGCTGCCCACTTAATGTGCCTCATCTGGTCAGCATCTCAAAATGAGTTAGTTCCTGGGGCCGGTTAGCGGCTCATTGGCTGATGGTGCTTGCTGCAAGTCTGATAACTTGACTTTGATCCCCCGAATCCATGGTGTGGAAAACAAGAACTGATTCCCACAAGTTGTCTTCCAGCCTTCAACACAAACCACGACTCACCCCACCTCAAATAAATGCACAAATAAATACAGAAAATGAGTTTCTTACCTTCTACCCAAACTCGTGGTATTTCCTCCACCTTTCACATAGCTACTCTTGACATCTCTCTCTCCTTCTCCACAGTAGTCCAGCAGCAGGACTTGTAAAGCCATCTTTATCATCATCATTCACCTGCCCTAGCTCAAACCTCCTTAGAAACCCTGCCTGCCACTGCTGCCCCTCCTAATGTGAACTGGTTTCACGGAGGGACAGTGGCCCAGCGCTGGAGGACAGAACCACTCTGCACTGGTTATTCTAGATAGGGGAAGCAAAGATGGGGAATGCAGTTCTGTTCTGGGACAGCCAAGTGGCCCTCTGGCACCATCTGCTGGGCAGACCAGTGAGTGCTGGTGGTTCTGGGGCCTCAGCCACAGTCCCTGTCTCTGCTTTCTGTAAGCACTTGAGCCGTACCCATCTGTCCCAACAGATTCTGCACTCTGGGGCAGGGTGGAGTGGAGGAGGAAAGGCCATTCTCTTCTGAAACAGCCACACCCAGGTTCAAAGCCTGTCTTCTCACTTTTTTTTTTGGTTGATTCTTTGTGGCTTTCACATCATGCGTCCCAATCCCATCACATGTCTCCGTTCCTTCGTAAGCAGCCTTTGGCCTCCCCAAAAAACAAAATAGAATCCAAAGGAAAAACAAAACAACCAAACAGACACTGGTACACATGCACGCACGCGCCTGTGCTCAAGCGCACCTCAGCATGGAGCGGTAGTATGACAGAGTGAGTCACACTATATACCCTTTCGTCCATACATCTTTGCTTGCAAGGGTTCTTGCAATGAGTCTTTGGTCTGGTTTGACGCCTCTGACTTCTGCTACACCCTCAATACTGGGACTCCTCTGGGATATCCTACTGTTGCCTGTGTCACAGAGATCCTGCAGTTTGGATCTTCAGGGCCAGTCCCTTCAGGACTAGTTCCTAGATGAGGTGGGTGTTTGGGTGGGCCTTGGTTCCGGGCCTGGATGGTGGCTGTGTTGGCCAGCTTGCCAGCTTTCCCTCATCAACACCAACAGGGCAAGCTCTCCAGCATTGCCCTGGCTAGCTCACTCACGGCAGCAGACAGTAAGGAGCAGAGCTAGCCCTCCTGCTCTCACGCCTGGCTCACCCACACCACCAGGACCAGCTCTATTGTGCTGCCCAGGAGAGGAGCAGGAACTGTCCTGAGTGCTGCAGTTGGTGAGGTGCAGGGCCAGCTCTCATGCTCCTGTGCACTCTTTTGTTCCCAAGGCCAGCTCTCGCCTGCCTCAGGTGGCAAGGGGCGGGGTGAGGGGAGGCATCTTACCCTCACCAGGCCACCACATGGCCGATGAGGCGGTGGGTCGGGTCTCTGCTCCCACACCTTCAGGGCCCACTCCCCCACACCCCCACCATCAGGGTCAGCTCTGCTGTGTTGTCTGGGCAAGGGTCAGGGTTCATCCTCCCAAGCGCTGCAACTGGTGAGGGCCAGGGCCAGCTCTGCCGCTCTCATGACCTCAGGTCCAGCTCTCTCACCCGAGGTGGTGAGGGCCAGGGCGTGGGGGAGGATATCTCTCCCTTACCAACTCCAGCATATGGCAGATAAGGGGTGGGGTCAGATCACCCGCACCCCTATCAACCGGGTCAGCTCTGTCGTGCTGCCCAGGTGAGGTGCGGATCCATTCTCTCGAGTGCTGCAGCTAGTGAGGGGCAGGGGCAGCCCTCCCACTCTTGTGACCATGGGACCAGATTTCCTACCTGCAGTGGGTGTCGAGCCGAGCGGCAGAGCGGGCCATCTCTCCCCCACCCACTCCGCCATGTGACAGACAGATAGTGTCTCCCACTTTCCCGCCTTCCGGGCTGGTTCACCTGCACTCCCACTAACTGGGTCAGCTCCTCCATGCTGCCCAGCCAAGCAAGGTGCAAGGCTTGCTCTTCTGAGAGCTGCAGTTTGGGGGTGGTGAGGAGTTCTCCCTAGCGCTGCAGCCAGTGAGGGGCGGGGCTGACTCTATGCAGTCCTATCCTTGCTGTCTTTAATGGTAACAAGAGCCATGGAGATCAACGAAGCCCAAGGCTGTGGCAGGGCCACGAACCCAGACATGACCCTTGGCAGCAGCCCAAGTCCAGACCACACTTTGACCCCAGGTGGCAGCATAGGCCACTCAGATCTGTATGACCCAGGCACTGACATGGCCTTCAGACACTAGTATGGGTCTAGGTGGAGGCTCAAACCCCAGTCATCCTGGTGGCTCTTGGTGACAACATGGGCCATGAATATCAGCACAGACCCTGACTACTGTTGTACCATGGACCCAGACATGGTCCTTGTTAGCAGCCTGGCCAGGATGTTACCGTAGCCCTGTTTGGCAGTGCAAGTCACTCAGATTGGGATGAATCCAGTGTCTGTGTGGCCCTGGAACACCTACATGGTGTCAGGTGGCAGCCCAGATCCCGGGCATCTGCACAGCTCTCAATGGGAATGGGGCATCAGGCGTCAACACATACCCTGCCTATGACTGGACTTAGACATGGTCCCAGCTTCAGCTTGGCTCATAGAGCGTCCTGGTCCCAGTTGGTAGCACATGTCATTCAGGTCTGTATGGCCCGTCAGCAACATGGCCCAATGGGTGGTGGTCCAGATCCTGGGCATCTGTGTGGCCTTTGGTGGCAACATGGGCCATTTATGTCAACACAGACTCAGGCTGCAGTAGGATCATGGACTCAGACATGGTTCCTGGCAACAGCCTAGGCCCAGATGTTATCATGGCATTGCAGGCCACCCAGATTGGCACAGCCCAAGTGGCAGTACAGCATTTAAGCACATGCCACCCTGGACATCTGCTCTGGCCTCGGTGGTAACAGTAGCCATGGACGTCAGTGCAGCCCCTGACTGTGGTAGGGCCATGGACCTAGACATGGTCCTCAGTCACAGTTTGGGTCCAGAAGTTCCCATGGCCCCAGGTGGCAGCACATGCCACCCATATCTGTATGGCCCAAATGGCTGCATGACTCTCAGACAACAAGGTGACCTCATGTATAGGATCAGACTACAGGCTTCTGCACAGCCCTCTGTGGCAATGAGAGTCACAGATATCAACACAGAGCCTGGATGCTGCAGGGTCACAGACCCAGACATAGCCCACAGTAGCAGTCTGGCCAGGATGTCACTATGGACCTGGGTAGCAGCACGGGCCTCTTTGAATGGCATGGGTCCTGTGGGGGCACATACCTGGGACCTGGACAGGGTCATAGGTGGTGGTCCAGCCTCTGGGCATCTTCAGGGCCTTAGGTGGTAAGAGGAACCATAGATACTAACACAGACTGCCACGGCTGTGTCAGGGCCAAGAACCCTGACAAGGTCCTTAGCCGCAGCTAGGTCAGATTTCACCACGGCCCCAGAGAGCAAACAGGTACCCATGTCTGCTGCTTTCTCACCGCTCTTGACTCTTCAGATGTGCTCTTTTTCGGACACTGTGAACATTTGTTCCTGTCATTATCAATACAGAGCTGACTGGCCAATAGCTAGGCAGGATTTTGGGGGCAGCGAGAATGCCGGGAAGAAGAAGGGCAGAGTCACCAGGAGACACAGAGAGAAGCAAGATGAACATGCTGTGCTGAAAAAAAAAAACAAACAAACAAAAAAATGGTACTGCCACGTGGTAGAGCGAGATACAAGATACGAATATGGGTTAATTTAAGATGTGAGATCTAGTTAGTAATAAGCCTAAACTATCAGCTGAGCATTTATAATTAATATTAAGTTGGTGGTTCCAATGAAAAACACCTACAATATGCCTCTCTCCCCAGCACATGAACCTTTTGGCCTTTCTCTCTCTTCAATTTCCTCACTATATTCTCACTCACTGTAATGGTGCCCGACCGCCTGCCTCGACTGTGGCTCAAGGTTGATCTCTGGCCACCCCAGGTGAGGGTCCTGGGGCAGAGCAGTAGCTGTCCTCCTTGCTCCCAGGCCTCAAGGTGCCAGGTGGCTAGTAGCTGGTCTCCAGGTTTATTACAGCTTATAATCCATCATGAAGGGAAGCCAGAGTGGGAACTAGAGGCAAAAACTAAAGACGCCATGGAGAAATGCTGTGTACTGGTTTGCCTGTCTCTGTTGGTGGAATTTTCTTTGGGCTGCCCATGACCAGCTCCCAAATAAGGACACAGAGACTGATTAAATATGAATGCTCAGCCTTAGCTTAGGCTTGTCCCACTAGCTCTTTTAATTCTACCTGTTTCTTTTCATCTACATTTTGCCTTGGGACCTTTCTTTCATTCTGCACGTCCTACTCTCCTGCTTCCTCTGTGTCTGACTGGCTGGCTCCTGGCATCTCCCTGTCCTCTCCTTTTCTTTCCTCTTCAAGCCTAAATTCCTCCTCCTGTTTACTCTTCTTGTTCTGTTCTGAAGTCCTGCCTATACCTCCTCCCTTGCTATCTTTTTTTTTTTTTTTTTTTTTGGTTTTTCCAGACAGGGTTTCTCTGTGGCTTTGGAGGCTGTCCTGGAACTTGCTCGGTAAACCAGCTTTGCATAGTTAAACAAACATTCCACAACTTGTCTCCTCACTTTTCTGGTGAGCATTCTGGCCCAGCTTGTGTAGCCAGTGGCAGCTTTGCAATCTCTCCTAGTGTTGTAGCGTTGAGCTCACTGGCACACTGGTTTACACGGTGTCACCTCTCACTCCTGCCTCATAGGGAGGCCTGCTGTGACAAGACCTTCTGAGTCAACCTGGGCCTCTATCATGACATGGAGTACAAATGTGTGTCAGCCAACATCCTCCTCTGTTACTTAGAAGTGGATACCACTCCCACTTTGAGTTTCCAAGGCAGCGTCCTGTCCTGAGTGTCATTCATCAGGAGTCACTGCACTGGGTGGCCCAAACAGAGGCACGAAAGCCATCTCATGGACCTTTCTGGAGTTTTGTCTGTGGTCAAGGTCCAAGGTTGGACTCTGGGCACTAAGGTCTCCTAGATGTAGGGTCCTTCCAGAAACTTCCTGCTGCTCCCGACACCTCTCATTGCTCCTTCAGTGATTGGGCAGCTGTTTGTGAGAGGTCACAGAAGCACCAAGGTTCCTTGGGAATGAACAATGACACCATGTAAACAACACAGCATGTATTATCTTTTCTTTTTTTTTTTTTTGTTTGTTTGTTTGGTTTTTTTGTTTGTTTTTTTTTTTCGAGACAGGGTTTATCTGTATTGTTTTGGAGGCTGTCCTGGACTCACTCTGCAGACCAGGCTGGCCTCGAACTCACAGAGATCCACCTGCCTCTGCCTCCCGAGTGCTGGGATTAAAGGCGTGCGCCACCAATGCCCAGCCACAGCATGTATTATCACATTGCCATGTCCTAAACATCTTTTAGGGCCTGAGGGAGCGTTTAGCTGTTAAGAGTACTTGTGCTCGGGCTGGAGAGATGGCTCAGAGGTTAAGAGCACTGGCTGCTCTTCCAGGGGTCCTGAGTTCAATTCCCAGCAACCACATGGTGGCTCACAGCCATCTACAATTCAATCTGGTGCCCTCTTCTAGCATGTAGGCAGAACACTGTATACATAATAAATAAATCTTAAAAAAGCAAAAAGAATACTTGTGTTCTTCCAGAAGGTTAAGGTTTGATTCCCAGTAGCTGTATCAGGCAGCTCACAAACACAGCCACAATCACCAGTACTCTGGTTCTAAGGGATCCAGTACCCTTCTCTGGCCACTGGAAGCATCAGCATATATATGGTACACATGCATATATGCAGGTACATACACACACATAAATATAAAACAAATGCATAGATTAAAATTTTAACATTTTATAACAATTTTACCGTGTGTGTGTGTGTGTGTGTGTGTGTGTGTGTGTGTGTGTGTGTGTGTGTGTGTGTGTGTATGCGTCCCTGCATGTCATGGCCTACATGTGGAGGTCAAAAGGCTGCTGAGCCTTCATTCTGGCACTAAAACATTAAAATTTTAAAGATTTCTTTCGTGTGCATGGTATGTGTGCATGGTATGTGTGCCTGTGGAGTCCAGAGATCAGCATTTGGGAGTCAGCTCTCTCCTTACAGCATGTGGTACCTGGGTTTGAACTTGAGCTGACAGGCTTTGGGGCACTGAGCCATCCCACCAACCCACACATTCCATTTTTTTTACTTATGTCCACTTTTTTCTATATCCGCACATGAAGACGTCACCTGGATCAAGATGGAAAGAATCTGGTGTCCCAGAGCCCTCCCTCAACACCTGTGCTTGGCAGCCAAGGAGCCCTCCCTCAACACCTGTGCTTGGCAGCCAAGGAGCCCTCCCTCAACACCTGTCAGCTGCTCAGTGCCACCGCTGGCTTCCTTCACCTTTCTTTGTGGACTTTGCTGAAATGGATTCACACAGTAAGTTGTCTTGCACCTAGCTGCTTTCATGTGACATTGAGGTTCATTCATGTTCTGTCAGTTTCTCTTTCAATTTAAAATTCTATGGCATGATGGCATGAATCCTACAGGCTGTTTGCACAACAGATGATTTGTTGTTTTGTTTTGTTTTTTGGTATTTTTGGGGGGGTTGTTTGTTTTGTTTTGGTTTTTCGAGTACTCTTAACCACTAAGATGTCTTTTCAGTCCCTCAATTCTCCTTTTTTTTTTTTTTTTTTTTTTTTTTGAGACAGGGTTTCTCTGTGGCTTTGGAGGCTGTCTGAACTAGCTCTTGTAGACCAGGCTGGTCTCAAACTCACAGAGAACCGCCTGCCTCTGCCTCCAGAGTGCTGGGACTAAAGGCATGTGCCACCACCACCTGACTCAGATGGATTTGTTATTTCTAATTTTGTTTAAAGGTTTATTTATTTATTATGTATACATATGCCTTCAGGGCAGAAGAGGGCACCAGATCTCATTACAGATGGCTGTGAGCCACCATGTGGTGGTTGGGAATTGAACTCAGGACCTCTAAAAGAGCAGCCAACGCTCTTAACCGCTGAGCCATCTCTCCAGCCCTGTTATTTCTAATTTTTGATTCATGAATAAAGCTGTTGTTTTGCTCAGGTGTGGTCTGACCATAACCCCTGAGGATTCCCATCCTGGAAGCTCGGTCCTCAGTATGGTGATGTGGTTCTTGGTGTGGTGATGTGGTCCTGGGTGTGGTGGTGTGGTCCTCAGTGTGGTGGTGAGGTCCTCAGTGTGGTGGTGTGGAGGAGGCAGAACCTCTCTAAGAGACTCCTTAATTCTTGAGGTACCTAATATGAGGTAATTAGGTCATGGGGCACTACCCTTGAACAGGGTTACTGCTATTCTCCACAGAAAGTATTTGTCCTAAAGCGGAATCATCCTAAGCGTTTGGTCCTAACACAGTTGTTATGAATATTGAAATGTAACCTGTGGTGCACAAGCGCTTATTTCTCCTGGACATATATTCAGAACAGGAGTTGCCAAACCACTGGGTTCATTTGTTTCTCTTTAGTAGATACTGGCAATTAGTGGGATCCACCAGTTTGTACTTCCATCAACAGTGTGTGTGAGAGTATCAGCTTCCATGTCCTTCACAACACTTGAATACCGTCATTCTCTTAAGTTCACCCATCCCAGTGACATAAATAATGTTCACAAAAACTGTAGCAGGTTATTACTGTTATGAAGGCCTGACTTATAGATGAGAAGAGTGACAGCCAGGGGAAACGCCTATCCCATGTCACATGAGAAGTCTGAAGCATGTGTGCAGCAGTGGGCCTACATGACTTCTGTGCACCTGTGACTGAATGAACTTGAGACTACTAGGACATGAGTGTGTCGAACGGCAGAGCTCTTATTCTACTACTGCTCCTTCACAGTGTGGGAGACTGAACCGGCGTGTGATGGTTAGTGTCAATAGAATCACCTAGGAGGCAGGCCTCTAGACCAGGGGCTGTCAACCTGTGGGTCATGACTCCTTGGTCACTTTCACAGGGGTCACTTAATACCATCCTGCATATCAGAGATTTATATTACAATTGTTATGGCAGTAGCAACAAAAATAATTTTATGGTTGGGGGTAACCACACGTGAGGAACTGTATTAAAGGTTGGAAGTATTAGGAAGGTTGAGATCCACTTCTTTAGAACACGGTGGGTCATCAGGAGCTCCCCTCCAGGAAGGAATGTCTTATCTCTGAGGAAACTAGCACACAACCGCTTAGCTTAGGTGCTATCCTCTGGCTTAGAGCACACCAAGAGTCTACATACAAAATGCCCTGTGGCTGGATGCCTAAGAAAGAGAATATTAACTGAGTTCTGAGCTGCAAAGTGTCATTTGGTTGATTTATTGTTTGGTTGGCTGATTGAGACATGCTCCCATGCATCTCTGGGTGGCCTCCAACTTGCCGAGAGTGGCTTTAAACTTCTGGCCTTTCTGTCTTCACCTCTCAAGGGCTGGGATCCAAGATGTGCACCACCATTTCTAGTTTTATAGTGATGGAGACTACTTAGGGCTTTGTGCCTGTTGACAAGCACTCTATCTGCGGAGCTACATTTCTAACCCCAAAGACCTGGTGTGTTTTTTGTTGTTTTGAGTGTGTGTGTGTGTGTGTGTGTGTGTGTGTGTGTGTGTGTGTGTGTGCATGTGTGTCTTAGTTAGGGTTACTATTGCTATGATGAAACATCATGAACAAAAGCAACTTGGGAAGCAAAGAGTTTATTTTACTCACAGTTCATCATCAAAGACTGTGAGCACAGGAACCTGGAGGTAGGAGCGCATGCAGAGGCCATGGGGGAGTGCTGCTTACGGACTTGCTCCTCATAGCTTGCTTTCTTATAGAACCAGGACCAGCAGCCCAGGGTGGTACTGCCCACAAGGGGCTGGGCCCTCACCTATTCATCATTTATATTAAAAAAAAGTCTAAGCTGGGCGTTGGTGGCGCACGCTTTTAATCCCGGGAGGCAGACAGGCAGTCTCTGTGAGTTCGAGGCCAGCCTGGTCTACAGAGCAAGTTCCAGGACAGCCTCCAAAACGATACAGAGAAACCCTGTCTCGAAAAACAAAAAACAAAAAAAAAGTCTTATAGCTGGACCTCATGGAAGCATTTTCTCAGCTGAGTTCTCTTCTCTGATGACTCTAGCTTGCGTTGACATGTAACTATGCAGTGCAGAGTGTTTGATTGCATACATGTATAAGTGTAAGTGCTGTACCACCTGCAGAGGCCAGAGAGGCCACTGAATCCCCTGAAACAGGAGTTACAGGCAGCTCTGAACCATCCAGGTGCTGGGAACTGAACTTAACCACTGCAAGAGCAGCAAGTGCTTGTGTGTGTGTGTGTGTGTGTGTGTGTGTGTGTGTGTGTGTGTGTGTGTGTGTGTGTGTGTGTGTGAGTGTGTGTGTGTGTGTGTGTGTGGTTTTTCAGACAGGGTCCTGGCTGTCCTGGCCAATGCTCTGTGGACCAGACTGGCTTTGAACTCAGAGATCCACCTGCCTCTGCCTCCTTAGTGCTGGGATTAAAGTTCTCTTAAGTGCTGGCATCTCTCCAGCCCCCAAATCCCTTTTAAAGCCCACTGAGAAGGCTGGTCCTCACAGGAATCTTTCTGTGAACGCTTGACAGCAATGGAGACTTGCTCACTAAGGCAGATCATCTCCAGAAACAACGTATTAAAAACAAATGCATTTTTTCCAAGGGCCTTGCCTGACTCCCAGGCTCTCATTTTGCCCAAAGGTTGTATTCCGGGAAACAGGTGTTATGTCAGAACCTGTCTGTGGCACTGGACAGTTGGGGCTGTGTTCTGGGTTGTCAGATATGCCTGTTGGAGCCTCAGCTCTGCTGAGAAAGTACCTCGTCAGTTTTCTTTCCTTCCTCTCTAGCAAAAGGTTTGTTGTTATTTTCAAGGCAGTCTTTGTGTGTACTCAGGTTGCTCTAAAACTCATTATGTAATTCAAACTTGGCCCCAAACTCCTGATTCTCCTGCCTCTCCTCCTGAGTGCTAGGGTTCCATGTGTATCATCAGGCCTGGCCAAACAAGGAGTTTTGATTACATGTATATGGAGAGAATGAAGAATGACACCTTAGCCTCCTCAGAGCTAATTTTGGCACACACACACACTGGAGTCAGTTCTAATCTAGAATGTCAATTAATAAGCTAGGTGAAAATGCATCATTTGAGCCTACACCCTAAACCCTGCAGCCATACTGGCTTTTGAGTGGAGGTTTTAAGGGAAGGCAGGGTTGATTCAAAAAGTGTGATACTGAATCAATCTGTTATGATAAATGCTACTGGCTCCTTACTGACAATGCATTATCACCAATGCCCTATTACAGAAGTTTATCCACTTACTCTAAGCTTATGAAGCACCTGAAATAGTTTTAAAGGCTGAAAAACCTGCTCCCAGGTTAGATTAAGTACACTGAAAGTGAACCCAGCTGCCTTTCCTTACAGTGAGCCAATTAATTATTTTCTTATTCACTTAAAAACATTTTTAAATTAAGGTTCTTGCTATATAGCACTGGATGACCCAAAATTATGTAGACCAGGCTACCCTTGAACTCACTAAGTGCAGAGGATGACCTTGAACTGATTCTCCTGCCTCCACCTCCTGAGTGCTGGGATTACAGAAATGTGCCATCTCACAGTTTATGGGGGTGTTGGGAATCAAACCCAGGGCTTTGTGCATGCCGGGCAAGCACATTACCCACTGAACCACATCTCTAGACCCAGGGAGTAGACTTTCAATAGACTGTAGTGGAAGAACTGTACTGCTGTGTCTAATTCATTGCAGGGAAAAATTAATGTGATACATTCCTGTGAATCCATATCCAAACAGCAGAAAAAATATAAAAATCACAAAACTTTCGCCCCAGCTGCTTTGTTTGATTTCTTTTTGTTGTTTTGCTTTTAAAGATTTTCATTTATTATGCATACAGTGTTCTTCCTGCATGTATCCTTGCAACCAAGAAGAGGGCACCAGGCCAGGCCTTTAATCCCAGCACTCGGGAGGCAGAGGCAGGAGGATCGCTGTGAGTTCGAGGCCAGGCTGGACCAACAGCCTCCAAAACAATACAGAGAAACCCTGTCTCCTAAAAAAAAAAAAAAAAAAGAGGGCACCAGATCTCATGGTTGTGAGATATCATGTGGTTGCTGGGAATTGAACTCAGGACTTCTGGAAGAACAACCAGTGCTCTTAACCCCTGGGCCATCTCTCCAGTCCTGGTTTGATTTTTTGAGACAGGGTTTCTCTGTGTAGCTTTGGAGCCTGTCCTGGAACTTGCTTTGTAGACCAGGCTAGCCTCGAACTCACAGAGATCTGTCTGCCTCTGAGTTCTGGGATTAAAGGCATGCGCCACCACTGTCTGGTAAGTTCCATTTATTTATCTCTTGGTAATTCTAATATCAGAGGCTCTCATACATCTAGAAAAAACATATACCTATTTTGTGCCAAGCCCTGTGCTGGGTTCTTAGGCTAGCTGTATGGCCCAGCACTGCCCACCCAGTACTGCTTGAGACGCCCACCATGTGGAAGAGAGGCTCTCCAGCGACCCCTTTCCTAGGAGGCCCAAAGCAGGAGCTATGAAGGGCAGGCAGTGCGCAGAGAGAAAGCCTGAGAACTGGGGATCTTTCATCTTCTGTCATCAGCAGTGGCACCTGGCAGATACTGGATACCATAGCCCGCAGACAAAGACCTGGTAACCCAAGCCATTGCTTGACCTCTCTGCCCAGTCTTGTCCTAGAGAAACTGTGGTCTCTGGTTTCTTTAGGAGGCCCTGTGTGGAAGTGTCTTTTGTCTTTGTGGTGTCTGGAATACCATCACGTGCTCTTGGCTAGGTGAGCCAGGCGCCTCGGTGGGGACAGTGATGCTCCCTAGACACAGCAGGGCAGGGCGAGCCGCCAATTGCACAGTTCCTGACTGGGGTGGGGCCAGATGGGTGCTTTTCGGCCTCTCCCTCTTTTCTGCAAAGCTGTTTCATCCTAGCGACCTTATCGCAGCCTTCTCTGAGCTGCTCACACAGCACAGTCTGTTCAGGCTGCGCTCAACTGTCCCGGGTCATTATTGGATCCCAGCACTGGCCTCACCTACGGGGTCGAGCGCGTGGTTACCCAAAGAATGTATTCTCACCGCTATGTCGATGTTTTCGTTTTCTAGGCTTGGAGCTTCATGAATACAATGGCTATTTGGGGTTTGGAAGGCTCTTCAGAGGTCGAGGGTAGGAAATAAATGTTAAAAATACCCAACAGGGTAGTGCAAGCCTGTAATCCCAGCGCTGTCACTTGGGAGGCCAGCAGCCTGGTCTATGTAGCAAGACCTGTCTCAAAACAAAACACTTCAGGCCTGCAATTCCAGAGCACGGGGTGGAAGATAATGCGTTTTAGAACAATTTGGTCTACACAGTAAATGTGTAGCCACCCTGTACTACATGAGACCCTGTCTCATAAAACAACAGCAACAAGAAACCACCTCTCCCCCCCCATTTTCTTTTTTTTAACAATCAAACAGACAAGGTGTACTAAGTCAGGAGTATCCCGAGTTCTTGTCTCAACATGCCGTGAGATTAAAAAAAAAAATTAGCATCGGTGGAGTAAGGTTCAATTCCCGAATCCCTGGTGGGCGAACACAACCTCACTTCTTTGGGTTATCAGGAGAGTAACGAGGTGAATCTTTGAAGTGAAACACACACATCCCCACAGCCGCTTTTGCAGTCTGTTGTTTCCAGGCTTTCCAGGACTGGGCTCCTTCATGCAGTTTAAGACAGCCCCTGCCTGAAAGACCCTTCGGGTCGCGTTGGTACCCCAGCCCGTGCCGGCGTCCGCACTGAAGGAGAGCATGGCGCTCTTGAGGGCAGAGGAGTAAGGCGGAAGCCCCTCCTCTGCCTAGCCGCCCCTCCACCCGAAGTCCCTCAGCATCTCTCCCGCAGACCTCTGCAGCGCTCAGGGTCTGGCGCGCCGCCCTCCGCCTGCAGTCAGGCGATCTCAACGGTCAGCCCGGCCGGCTGTGTGACGTCACGAGCCCGGGGGCCTCGGCGCCCGCTTCCCGCTCCTATAAAAGCTGGCCGCCGCGAGGCGTTGCTGTAGTGGCCTTGTCTTCGGTATTTCTCATCGTGTCGGAGCGCTGCCCGTCAGCCTCGCCGAGCACTGTGAGTAGCTGCCCGCGAGCTGGGCCGGGACGTGGTCCCTGGAGGGGGGGCGGTGTTGGAGATCCGAGGTGCCTGTGGCCTGCACGAGGCGGCGGCGACTCGGCCTGGCGTAGCCCGAGGCGCTGTGGGGCCCGTTGCCGACCCCGGACCGCGGAAGGCGCGAGTCGGCCGAGTCAGGCCTCCTCGGGCCGCGCGTCCTCACGGCGCTCGCCCGAGGAGTGTGAGCCGAGCCCTGTGACGAGCCTGTTCCTCTGAGGGCGGCGTCAGTCGGGCTCGAACGCGGCTGCAAGGCCCAGGCTTCGGCCCGGCCTGCCTGGGCGACAGGTTTGCTGCCCCGCGCTCCAGGGCGGGTGGCGGCGGGGCTTGGGGGGGGGGTCCCTGGCCGCCCAGGTGGTGGCGGTCGTCGTTAGTCGGCTCGGTTTTTGGCTCCCTCTTTCGCCTGTATCTGGCGCCACTAGCTCCCCTTTGGTCTTCTGCTGCTTCTACCACCGAAACTGCAGGTACAGACTCGATGTTTCTTTGCGTGTTGTTTTGTCGTGTCCCGCAGTCTCTGGAGGTGTGTCTTTTAGGAGCTTTCGACTCCTAAACTTGAGGTGCCTGGGTTCTTTAAAGAGATAGTGTGACATCTGCCCTTTGGTTCACTTTTTTTTTAAATGGAGTCCTCAGGTTTGGGGACTTGCAGTTTTTCTTCAGAATGTCACAGTAGAATGTGTTTGTGGCATAGAACAATGCAGTCCCTTCCATCCTGCAGTCTAATAACAAGTGTCAGAATTTCGAGTCACTTAAAACAGGTTTGTTTTTAAAGTCTGCTGTAGTCTGCTGTACTAGATTAGGTTGTTTAATTTCCAAGTCCAGGAGTTAGAAAACTGAAGGGCTTTTTTTTTTTGAAAGCATGTCAAATCGTAATCTCATGCATTATTATTACTTGAAAAATTTGCACTTAATTCCGACACAACACCGAAAGTTAAGTCTAGGATTACAGAGTGCATTGAATTACAGATTAACCGATTGTCTCCCCGTCACTTAATAAGATCCTGGCTCCCGCACAAGCAACCTAATACCTGAATTTGACTATGACTAAGCACATCTTTAGTTATTGTGGATTATTTCAAGGAAATATGGAATGGTATTGGTGTTAAAGTAATTCTATCAACTACGTAGTTAGACTTGTTCTGGAGTGTTCATTACAGTATTGGGGACTATAAAAAGAAAGTAATGTTTTGCTGTGAAAAACTAGCTTCCCTTCACTGTTAACTGTATTGTTGCCTTATCGTAGGGAAGGTCTGCTGCTCTGGGCTTCTCTGTTCTGCATTATTGGCAAGCACTGAGTAACATGGAGAAGCAGACATGTTTGTGACTGGAAAAGTGAAATCTGATTCTCTAACCATGGGTGAGGGAGAGTTGGGTATTTTAGTGGATGATTGTAAAACGTGATTTAGCTCGTCCCTGCCCTAGCTTGTTTGCTTGAGGGATAGGGACAAGTGTCTGAGGAAAGATGAATTTAAGACAGTTTTAAGAGATGTGTTGAGTCTTAAGTGTATGATGCTAAAATGGGTGCAGTAATTATTTTAAATGCCAAACCCTGTGCTTTTGTGAAAATTCACATTGTTTCTTAATACAACCTAGATCAGAAGGCTTCAGAGGTACCTAAAGTTAGTATATAGTAACATTGAAGGATTGTCTATCTCAAAATCACAGACTTTAAGAGTTGCCTGTGAGGCTATCTTGGTGCATACCTTTAGTCTCTGCACTGGGGGCAGAAACAGGTGGATCTCTGAGTTCAAGACTCTCGATGTCTACAGAGCAAGTTCCAGGACAGCCAGGGCTACATGGAGGAACCCTGGTTCAAAAAACAACCCCTCCCCCAAAAAAACCCCAAAAAGTTGCATGTGAATTTTAAAGAGGTCTTGGATTAATCCTTTTTGGAGAAATGGGAGAAATCTGAAGATGATAAGAAATTTCAGGCTTAAGAGCTTTTAGTTTTATATTTGCTTTTGTTTGGTTTTTTGATTTTTCCCTCAAATTCAAGTATGTTAGGAGTTTTAGGTTGCTTAATTTTTTTATATATGAATTATATTTTTCCTAGTGGCTCATATTTTATCTGAGTCAATGCGGTCTTTGGGTTTATTGACTGTTGAGTTTAGTTTTTAAGACAAGGTCTCATTCATGAAGCCCAGGCTAGCCTCGTACTTTTTTTTTTTCTTCCCTTCCCCTCGAGATAGGGTTTCTCTGTATTGTTTTGGAGGCTGTCCTGGAACTCGATCTGTAGAGCGGGCTGGCCTCGAACTCACAGATCCCCCTGCCTCTGCTTCCCAAGTTCTGGGATTAAAGGTGTGCGCCACCACCGCCCGGCTTCAAGTACTTTTACAGGCATGTACCACTATGACTTAAATACATTTTGTTCTTGTTTTGTTGTTTCTGAGACAAAGTCTTTCTATGTAGCCTTGACTGACCTGGAATTCATTATTTAGATCAGGCTGGCTTCAGACTCAAAGATCTATCTGCCTGCCTCTGCCTCTTGAGTTAAGAATTAAAGGTGTGTGTCACCATACCTGACTTAAAATGAATTTTTTTCTTTCTTTTTCGAGACAGGGTTTCTCTGTGGCTTTGGAGGCTGTCATGGAACTAGACTCTTGTAGACCAGGCTGGTCTCAAACTCACAGAGATCCACCTACCTCTGCCTCCTGAGTGCTGGAACTAAAGGCATGTGCCACCACTGCCCGGCTTTAAAATGAATTTTTGAAGCAGATTCTTTTTTTTACTGTAGGGACTTAGCCAGAAGATCTCAAACTTGGACACCTGAACAGTAGGTAATGAAAAATTAAAAAGGACTCTTCTAAGTTTAAGCTCTTTGTGGGCTTTAGGGATCACATTGACATCTGCTTATTTGTCTTTTATTTTCTTGTGTGTAGTCTTGCATTTGTTTATAAGTGAGCATTTCCTAGTCTACTCTTTGTAGTAATTTGTTTTTCACTGATAGATTTCACTGTAAGAAATTTACTTTTATTTGATAACTTTGTTTACTTTGGACCGACTTCACTCAGGTTTGTAGGTAGTTAATTGTGACAGTTAATTTTTCATATTGAGTAATTTCTCAGTGGGAGCATAAAGGAACATAGAAAGCATATATCTTACAATTTTTGAGGGGTTAACAAATGGCTGCCAGGCCTGATAACGTAAGCTTGGTCCTTGGAACCCACATAGTGGAGAGAAGTGCCTCCTGAAAGTTGTTCTCTACCTCTGCATGCTGCTGAGCTATATGCATACCTACATATATTATAAATGTCACAGATACCTCTTAATACCAGTTGTAAATTCAGCACTGCCTTTAAGTGGACTTAAGGCTGATGTTTAAGGAGCTGTACTTGGGAATTTTTAAAAAAAATAAAAACAATTATAGACTGATTTGTGAAGAACTTAGAACTGTACAGTAGCTCTGGTTACAGCTTCCTGACAGACTAGTTGACGAAATGTCTTGTGTAATTAATAACTTACATTTCTTAATTCAATGCATCTTTTTTAGATGCCTTCGATCAAGTTGCAGAGTTCTGATGGAGAGATATTTGAAGTTGATGTAGAAATTGCCAAACAATCTGTGACCATCAAGACCATGCTGGAAGGTAACTTTATGAAATTTTGGTGTGAAAAAGTGGGGAGTGTAACTTAGGATGGTATTATATAACCTGCAAGTATTAGGTTTACTTGAGCCAGTTACAAGCTTGAGAGTGAAAAAAGTAGCTTCCTTTCTGCATTGTATGAATAAAACCATAAATTATTAAAGTGTTGGTTGGTTTTTTTGTTTTTAAGATTTGCTAGGCATGATGGCTCACACTTTTAATTCCAGCACTTAGCAGAGGCAGGGGAATCTCTGAGTTCTAGGCCAGCCAAGCCTACATAGTGAGACCCTGTCTCACAAACAATTGTGTGTGCAGGCATGCCATGTCATACCTGATAATGTATTTTAGGAGTCAGTTTTCTTCTTTCACCTCCCCTACTCCACCTTGTTGGTATTTGTTGTGTTTTTGCTTTTTCTACATAGCCCTGGCTGTCCTGGAAAACTTTCTGTCAACCAGGCTGACCTTGAATTCAGGAATATCTACCTGTCTCTGCCTCCCATGAGCAAGAATTAAAGGTGTACACTATTATTGTACCTGTCTACATTGTTGTTTTTTAAGGTTTTATTGTTTATTATGTGTGTATTTAGATATATACACAAGTTTGCAAGTGCTTGGAATACCAGAGACATTGGATTCTGCTGGAGCTGGAGTTAACAGGTGCTTGTGAGCTGCCTAGTATGGTGCTAGGAACTGAGCTGGGTCTGCTACAAGAGCAGTCAGTACACACTCCTGACCACTAAAGCCATCTTTGCAGTCCATTTTGAGGCTGGGTCTCTTCTGCTGCTGCAATGCACGTCCTTACCTCCTTGCCAGAAGAGTGCTGAGATTACATATATAAGCCTTGACATCCAGGTTTTTTTGTTTTGTTTTGTTTTTCCAGACAGGGCTTCTCTGTGTAGCCCAGGCTGTCCTGTAACTCACTCTGTAGACCAGGTTAGCCTCAAATTCACAGAGATCCTCCTGCCTCTGCTCCCCAGTGTTAGAAATAAAGGCCCGTGCCACCACCGTCTGGTGACATCCAGCTTCTTAAGTTGAATAGCAAGTACTTCTACCCACTAAGCCATCTTGGTGGTCCTAATGGGGCTTGGAGTACAAGACAGTGGTCTGTTTCTTTTTTTCTTTTTCGGTTTTTTGAGACAAGGTTTCTCTGTGGCTTTGGAGACTGTCCTGGAACTAGCTCTTGTAGACCAGGCTGGCCTCGAACTCACAGAGAATCCGCCTGCCTCTGCCTCCTGAGTGCTGGAACTAAAGGAGTGTGCCACCACCGCCTGGCTTCTTTTTTTCTTTCTTCATGTTTTTTTGTTAGTTTTTCAAGACAGGGCTTCTCTGTAGTCCTGGCTATTCTGGAGCTAGCTCTATAGACCATGCAGGCTTCAAACTCAGAACACTTGCCTTTGACTTCTGAGTGCTAGGACCATGTCTGGCTATAGTAGTCCATTTCTGTTTAAAATAAATTGGATGTACAAATCTTTGTTTTTCCTAATAAAAATCAAAGCATTTGGAAAGGGTAATATTGCTGCATGACAGCTAAATAGAACTGCTATTAAAGGAAGTGAGTCTGTTGTCAATGCTGTTGAAGACTTTTTTTTTGAGTCTACACCCGAAGAATCTGTATTTCATTTTTCACAATTATTTTTCTGTGTATGGCTGTTTTGCCTGTATATGTGTTGTGCACCATGTTCATGCAGAGGACAGAAGAGGGCATGGGATCCCCTGGAACTGGAGCTGCTAGATGTGGGAACTGGGAACCAAACAAATCCAGGTCCTCTGTAAAAGTAACAAGTGCTCATAACTACTGATCCGTCTCCCCCGGCCCCTGCATTTAATTTTTATTATGCATCTCTATTGTGGGTGTATGCGCATATCTCAGGACAACTTTGTTCTCTCTTTGTTGTGAATTTGAGGATCATTGAATCAGGTAGTCAGGCTTGCATAGCAAGCACACTTTATCCAAGGTGTCTTTATTTTTCAAACAAGCTTTCCTTTTTGTTACTTGTCCTGTTGAAACTGCTGCAACACATTTGTGTGGTTGAACAAAGGTAGGATAAGACAATAGATCCTGAAACTTTGAAAAGTTACTAGTTAATAGTGATAGTATATATAGGAAACGTAAACACCAGTGTTTAAAATTGATGGGAGAAATAATATTCTTTATTACTTAGAAGTCCTAGGGTTTTGCATAGGAAAGGTCTGCAACTTATAAATGCAGGTGTAGTGGCCCATGTCTATAATGTTAGCACTTGGGAGGTTGAGGCAGGACCCGGAATGGGTGTGGGAGTTATATATAAACTCTAGCTATTAAAACTGGTGAAAAGTTTAAACATGGTCTGTTTCTTACAGAATTTACAAGCTAGAAAGGGTGCCAGATACTAAATTTAGAACAGTCACTTAGGACACGTAGTGCATTAGTGAAGTTGTATGCTATGTGGTGCTGCAGGGACAGCTTGACTGGTGTCATTCTATGTTTTAGAAAGACTATAGTGTGTGGTACTAGAGACCATGATTATGCTGAAGTAAAGTAGATGGATTGTTAAGGAAAATTAAGCACAGAAGATCAAAGTCAGCATCTGTTACATAGAAGGTTTAAGGCCAGCCTAACCTTCATGAGACCTGTCCTCAAAAAAGGAAAATTGAGCCGGGTGGTGGTAGCACACTCGTTTAGTCCCAGCACTAGGGAGGCAGAGGCAGGGGGATCTCTATGAGTTTGAGACTAGCCTGGTCTACAAGAGCTAGTTCCAGGACAGCCTCCAAAACCGCAGAGAAACCCTGTCTCAATAAAAGGAGAATTGAGGGACTGAAAAGACATCTCAGTGTGTGGGTTTTTTTTTGTTTGTTTGTTTTTGTTTTTTTTGAGACAGGTTTTCTCTGTATTGTTTTGGAGCCTGTCCTGGAACTCGCTTGGTAGACCAGGCTGGTCTTGAACTCACAGAGATCCGCCTGCCTCTGCTTCCTGCGTGCTGGGATTAAAGGCGTGCGCCACCAACATCCAGCCATCTCAGTGTGTTTTGTTTTGTTTTAAGATTTATTATGCAGTGTTCTGCCTGCATGTATATCTACATGCCAGAAGAGGGCACCAGATCTCATTACAGATGTTTGTGAGCCATCACATGGTTGCTGGGAATTGAACTCAGGACCTCTGGAAGAGCAGCCAGTGCTCGTAACCTCTGAGCCACCTCTCCAGCCCCAACATCTCAGTGGTTAAGAGCGCTTGCTGCTCTTGCAAAAGACCAGTTTGGTTTTCAACCCCTACATCAGACATCTTATAATTGCTTGTAACTCCAGTTCCAGGGGATCTGCACTCTCTTTTGGCCTCTGCAGGGACAGCATTTACACAAGCACAACCCCCACATAACTAAAAAATCTAAAAATCAAAAAGAGAACTGAGTGGCTAGAGAGATGCTTCAGTGATTAAAAGAACTGGCTGCTCCTCTAGAGGACTCATGTTCAATTCCCACCACCTCTCTGGCCTCCACAGGCACCAGATATTCAGGTGGTACACAGACACATGCAGACAAACACCCACCCTCATAAAATAAATAAAATGCAGAGGTTTTGTTTTGTTTTTTTAATAATTTATTTTGATTTCATGTGCATTTATGTATGTCTGTATAAAGGTATCAGATCACTTGAAACGAGTTACTGACAGTTGTGAGCTGTCATGTGGGTGCTGGGAATTGAACCCTGGTCCTCTGGAAGAGCAGCCAATGTTCTTAACCACTGAGCCATCTCTCCAGCCCCTTGTTTTTGTATTTTAAGATAGAGTTCCTATGTGTAACAGCTCTGACTTTCCTGGAGCTTGCTTTGTAGACCAGACTGGCCTCAAACTCAGAGATCTGCCTGCCTCTGCCTCTTAAGTTCTGAGATTAAAGATGTGAGTTGCCACTACCCAGCCTACATATAATTTTTAGTAGCTGTTTGTCTAGATGGGGTAAAATTGTAATACTGTAACTGGTAAAGATATGAATGAATTTGAGAGGAATAGAATTGAAAATGACTTTGAACTTGAATTGTGTTGGAGATTCCCTCAAGGGAAGAGGAAACATCTCTAGGTGGCTGGAGTGCTTGCTGGGTTGCATATCTAGTGGAGGTAGGGTGCTTTTTCTTCCCTTTGCACTACTGGGGACTGAACCCCAAGGCTTGTGCATAGACAAGTACTCTTCACCTGAGGTAGGGGACTTAAGCTGATTGCACAGGGTATGTCTTCTTTGTTAGTGACTTTTTGGTGTTTTGCTTTCATGTATGTCTGTGAGGATGTTGGGTCTCATGGAACAGAAATTATAGACAGTTGTGAGCTGCCATGTGGGTGCAGGGAGTTGAACCCAAGTCCTCTGGGAGAGCAGTCAGTGTTCTTAACTGCTGAGCCATCTCTCTAGCCTTTTATTTTTAAAATAGAAGCTGTGAACACATTTTCTTTGGTAATTGTTGCATGTCATGTGGCACATGAAGTCCTATATTCTGGTAACGAATGTTGTAGATCCCTTCTATTAAGTTTGTAAACTCCTTGGTGTATATCCTTTAGTCATGGTTTATTAAGTATCTGTTGAATGAAGAAATATGGACTGATCACAATAAGGAGAAAGTGATCTCAGTGTCTCTGTAAAGGTAGGTGAATAACTGACAGCAGACTTGCTTCCTAAATACTTGTTTTGGTGATGGAAGTATTTACTTCATCTTAGTGGTTGCTTGACATGCTGATCTGTCCTGTGCTGCTTCAAAGAAGCATTTGCCAATTTTAAGAGCATTAGTTGACTAGAAACTTTTACAGACTAGCTTTGATCTCAGAAGTAGATTGATAGCAGTAGTTAAAGGCTTCTTTCCCTATATGTCCCTTTGGGCTCAAAGCTTCATAGTTTCATTTTAAGTACCTGTAGCTTATAGGATTCTAGCTTCTTAAGATCTGGAATTCTTTGAATTTGACTGCTTATTTTTGTTTTGTATTTACAGTGTCTGGTTAGAGTTCCATGTGACTTTAAAGAGCAAAATGAAACTCTTAAATTCAGGATATTCAGAAGTGAAAATCTTTATGTGTACACATGGATTGGCTTATATGTTCAAGTCTCTAAGATGTTGTGTCAGATACAGGTGTCTGTCAGAAGTACATGAAAAGGAATGTGTTTTGCTGCTTTCATATATGGTCCTAAAGAAAAACACAACTCATCTAAATACTAGGGAAGCAATTTTTTGTAGCCATCAGGACTTTATTATTACTTAGGCCTTCTTCCAAATAGTTTTGTATTTAAACAAAGATAGTATTTTATGTTGTCTTTCAATAGCAATATCTGTTTCCCAAAGGAAAATTTTATAGTGTATGGTTTCTCTTAAGAGTATTTGTTGGGGGGGGTGATGTTTATATATGAAACTTGAGGCTTTGCTTTTTGTCTTTGTTTATTCTAAGGTGGGCAGTGGTCTAGGACAAATCTTAGAGGTATTAGGAGAGAGGAAATGATCTGCTCTTACACTCTTCTGAAACTTGTAAAGGACCTTAGTGAGTGCTTTGTACTCAACTCAAGTGCCGTGTCAATTTTGGTTTTCATCTAGATTTGCAGTACCTAAAGATTGACCTTTTACTTCTTGTTTGATTTCCAGGATATAAATGTTTCTTTATGTAAGTGTTTTGCCTACATGTATTGATGTACACCCTGTGCATGCAGTCACTAAAGAGGCCAGGAGAGAACATCAGATTCTGCTCTGACTAGAGTTACAGACAGTTGTGTAAATTGATGGAGAGGGGGACCTTGTAAAGTTGTTGACTGCAGTTGTGTAGTGGCTAAGGACTGTGGCAAAGAATCTCCGGCCAGGGATATCCCCAAAGAGTACTTCAAATATAAGAAATAAATAAAAGATTTGGCTCATATTTTTAAAAAGGAGACTAGGATCCAGCTTTTCCAGATTGTTTCTCATTTATCCATACTTCATTAAATCAGCGGCAGGTATGTGCCCCCATGCCCATCCATGCTAGATAGTTTTATGTCAACTTGACACAAGCTAGAGGCATTTGTAAAAAGGTACCTCAATTGGGAAAATGCTCCCACCAGATTGACCGTTGGTGGTGGTAGTAGGGGCGACCCAGTGTGGATTTGTCTCACCTCCAGGCAGGTAGTTCTGAGTTGTATAAGAAAACCCATTAAGCCAGCATTTTGGAGCAGGCTAGCCTAGTCTATAGAGCTAGTTCCAGGATGCCTTGGGCTGTTACATAGGGAAACCCTGTCTGGAAAAAAAAGGAAAAAGAAAGCTGACTGAGCAAGCCAGTAAACAATGGCTTCTTCAGTTCCTGCATGCTTCAGTTCTTTCCAACTTGCTTTTGGTGTTTTATTACAAATCCATAACTAAGTTGTTATGGAGTTGAGACTCAATAATGGCTTCTTTTTCCTGGTTTTCTTAGATTTGGGAATGGATGATGAGGGAGATGATGATCCTGTTCCTTTACCAAATGTTAATGCAGCAATTCTAAAAAAGGTAAGTGATTATTTTTGTTTTTCTTATTTTGGTGTTGGAGATTGAATTTAGGGTCTTGAACATGCTTACTGAATGTTCTGATACTGAGCTACATCACCAGCCCAGGTAAGATCATTTGTGGCAGATTTTGTTGTTTTCTTTGTTTTGTTGTTGTTTTTGAGACAGTTTCTCTGTGTAGCCCTGTGTGTCCTGGAACTCATTTTTGTAGACTAGAACTTCCTTTGTAGGCTAGCCTCGAACTCAGGGATCTGTCTGCCTCTGCCTCTTAAGTGCTGGGATTAAAGGTGTGCACCACCACTACCAGGCTTGGTTTTGTTTTTTAAGATGGGGTCTTGCTTGATAGCGCAGGCTGGACTTGAAATTGGAAGCAATCCTACTGCTGCTGCCTTGTGGATGCTAGAATTGCAGGCATGTGCCACCGTACCTCTTAGTGAACTTAGCTTTTGGTCTTTCCATTGTTTCCTTGTGTAAATTAGTAATTTGGTTTTGTTTGTATGTGGTTTTGTTTGTGTGCATACATGTGTTTTGGATGTCTACCTGAATGAAGCCAGAGAAGGACATCAGGTGTACTGATGTATTACTTGTGTCTTGAATCTTGAGCTAGACTGGTAACCAACAAACTTCCCACCCCACCCCACTCACCACAAGCAATAGGGGTTGCAAATGCATGCTGTTTCATCTTTTTTATGTAGATGCTGAGAATTCAACATTGGTCCTTAAGCTTGTTCAGCAAGCAGACTTACTGATCTCCCCAGCCCTGCATTTTATTTTTAGTATATATGTATATAGGTGTTTTGCCTTCTTGTATATGCATGCTTACTTCCTGAACAGACCAGAAAAGGGCATCAAATCTCCTAGAATTGGAGTTACAGATGGTTGTGGGCTACCATGTGAGTTCTGGGAATTGAACTCATGTCCTCTGGACTAGCGTCAAGGTGCTCTTAACTACTGAGCAATATCGCCAACCCCTCTGATTTTTTTTTTTAAAGATTTTTATGCATATGCAGCAAATGCTTTTAATCTCTGAGTCATCTATCCAGCCTCTTGGTTTGTGGAGAGTTTATTGTTTTGTGCTTTTGAGACAGGTCTTGCTGTATCTCTCAAGCTGGCATGGAACTCAGATTCCTCCTGCCTTATTCTTCCAACTCCTGGGATTATAGGTGTGCCTCAAGCATCTGGTCCCTCTACTGGTTTTTTGTTTTTAACAGAGTCAGTTATATTGCTATGAATGATTTGGTTACATCTAGTAAGATCTTTCATCTTTGAAAGTTAAAAAGGTTATCCAAGCTTCGTTTTGCCTTTTGAAAGGATTTGGTAGTTGTGCCTGTAATCCCAGCCTTGGGGATATGGGGTAGTGTTAGGAGGATCAGGAGTACAAGGTAATTGGCAGCAACTAGCAAGTTTAGGACCAACCAGATTTCTTAGTGTAGATGATGCCTCTTAATGTCAAGCCTGATGGTCTGAGTTTGATCTGTGAATCTATGTTTTATTTTATTTTATTTTTTTTGGTTTTTCGAGACAGGGTTTCTCTGTGGCTTTGGAGGCTGTCCTGGAGCTAGCTCTTATAGACCAGGCTGGTCTCGAACTCACAAAGATCCGCCTGTTTCTGCCTCCCGAGTGCTGGGATTAAAGGCGTGCGCCACCAACGCCCGGCGTGATCTGTGAATCTATGTGGTGGGAGAAAAGACCCAATTTCTGCCCAGTTGTCAAACCTTCCTGTGTGTGCACACAATAAATAAACTTTATTTTTAAAAGTTAACTCTTTAACTTTAGCTAGTTCTTATCCCAGAGTAGGGTTGATGTTCCCAGCATTAAACTGAAAGTCTTATAACAGAATGCCTGAAGAATTTGTTGTTGTAGGTCATTCAGTGGTGCACCCATCACAAGGATGACCCTCCTCCTCCTGAGGATGATGAGAACAAAGAAAAGCGGACAGATGATATTCCTGTTTGGGACCAAGAATTCCTGAAAGTTGACCAAGGAACACTTTTTGAACTTATTCTGGTATGTTAATGTATAAGGTAGTTCTGTTGGCACAGCCTTCACTATTAAAGGGTTGAATTTGCTAAGTGCATTGATCATCAGGTGTGGATAGTCTCTGGACTCATGTAATGTTATATGTTACTAGTTACATTAAATGTAAATGAACCAAGTACTTTTGAGAGGTAGAAATGTTAGGTCAGATAAAGTAAAACTCTTGCTGTCTGTGCAAATCATTTTAAGTAAACAGGCACACTTAGAATTAAAGATGGAAAAGAATATGCTAATACAAAAGAAAGCTGAAATGGTTATATTTTGTAGCTAAAGAAGATTGTTTCATAAAGATAAGGGGATTGATTGTTATATACACCTAGAAGCAGAACTTTAAAAAGTGAAAAAGTAGTGAAACACTAAGGTCAATACACAATTGTACAGTCATAGAAACTCCAATATTGTTTCTCAGTAATTATAACAAGTGGACAGAAAATCAGTTCAGGAACACTACTGAACAGTTTGTTTTAATTGGCCATATAAATTCTTGTCAAGGTAAACCAAGTTCTGGGACATAAAAGTCTTAGATTTAAAAGTATTCAAGTTATAGAAAGTTGGTTTTCTGACCTCAGTGGTAGAAACATAAAAAATGTTTAAAGCTTGGTGTAATAGTGCACACCTTTAATTCCAACATATAGGAGGCAGAGGCAGGTTGAGTTTGAGACCAGCCTAGTCTGCATAGCAAGTGTTAGGACATTCAGGGCTACATAGTGAGACTTTGCTTCAAAATAAAATCTGGAAAAAAATTTGCAAATATTTGAAAATTTATCAGTTTCCTAGTTATTTATAAGGCAAAGAAAACATTTAAATTAGTATTTTTTGTTTGTTTGTTTTGGTTTTTTGAGACAGGGTTTCTCTGTATTGTTTTGGAGGTTGCCCTGGAACTCGCTCTGTAGACCATGCTGGCTTCGAACTCGCCTGCCTCTGCCTCCCGCGTGCTGGGATTAAAGGTGTGCATCACCAATGTCTGGCATAAATTAGTATTTTTAACCAAATTGAGATAAAACAATTAAAATCTGGGATAAAGGTAAAGCAGTATATCAGAGGAAAGCTAGTAAAAGGTGAAGTTAAATTGAAAGTAATATTAAAGAATAGAGAATTTCATTAAAAGATGTATCATTTTAGCCGGGCGTTGGTGGCGCATGCCTTTAATCCCAGCACTTGGGAGGCAGAGGCAGGCGGATCTCTGAGTTCGAGGCCAGCCTGGTCTACAAGAGCTAGTTCCGGGACAGCCTCCAAAACCACAGAGAAACCCTGTCTCGAAAAAAAAAAAAAAAAAGATGTATCATTTTAAGCTCAATTTGTAGCTTGTTAATCACTGGATGATTCAGTACACATGACTAAAGACTAACTGTCATTTACAGGCTGCAAACTACTTAGACATCAAAGGTTTGCTTGATGTCACGTGCAAGACTGTGGCCAATATGATTAAAGGGAAAACTCCTGAGGAGATTCGTAAAACCTTCAATATAAAAAACGACTTTACTGAAGAAGAAGAGGCCCAGGTAGGTATCACACAGCCTATTTTTGATTACTTTTTTTTAAAGAGAAACTGGAACCCAGTAACATGATAAAAAAAAAGGGTACCTATCATGAGGTCTTGGGCTAGGGCTACAGCTTACCTAGGATGCCTTTTAAAGTGCCTTGACACCAGCCAGATGTGGTGCATGCCTTTGATCCCAGCACCTGGGAGGCTGAGGAAGGCTATGAGTGAGCTACAGGCATCCAGGGTTATGTAGAGAAACCTTGTCTGAGAATACAAAGAAAACCTTGTAACATTAACAAAAGTCTTGATACAGAGGGATAATGTGTCTCATATACTGCTCATATGTCTCTGAATCTAAGTACTTAGATGGTACTGTCCTTGAAGTCTTTAATTTTTATTCATGTGTGTGAGCATGGTGGCCAGAGGACTGAATCAAATCCCCTGGAGTTTAGTTACAGGTGGTTGAAGGGTAGGAACTAAATGAAAACAGGATTCTTAACCTCTGAGTCATGTCCAGCCTAATACTATTTTTTAAATATTTATTTATTTATTTATTTATGCATGTTGTGTATATGGGTGCTCTGTCTTCATACACACCAGAAGGATTACAGATCTTTGTTAACCACCATGTGGGTGCTGGGAATTGGAATTCAGGACCTCTGAAAGAGCAGCCAGTGCTCTTAACTGCTGAGCCACCTCCAGCCCCAAAGGAGTTCTCCATTACTGGATTGTAGATTTTTACCTAGGACATTTGTATAGGCCATAAACAGTTGGCTTAGAAAGTGGAGCCTGATAGTACAAGAGTGGATGAGTTTAGTTTGTTTACTAGCTTGGAGAGTGGGTCTAGAGTTCCCTGTTGTATGTGCTGTTTGATGATTTACAGTGGAAATCACCAAGTCACATCACATAGGTTACTGATGGTATAGTATAGGTAGTGCTTAGCCATCTCACAAAAGACCACTAAAGGTACTTCCTTGTCTGTCTCTTCTAGGTACGCAAAGAGAACCAGTGGTGTGAAGAGAAGTGAAAATACTGTGCCTGACGCTGTAACACTAGAAGGGTTGTTCTAAATGCTAGTTGCACTGCTTTGTTTATAATTGTTAATATTAGAAAACAGTAGACAAACACAGCCTTGTCCTCATTGCATGTGTAGTTCCAGTACAGATCTGACCTATGGCTGAGTTTCTTCTATGAGCAGAAGGTTTTTTTTTTTGTTTTGTTTTTTGTTTTGTTTTTCTCATTACTCTGAATAAAGCTGAACTTTGGGTTCTCTGTGGAAAGTGGCATTTTGGGCTTTCCCTCTTTCTGTAAAGCAATTTCTGCCTAGTTCATTGTCCAGTTAATTTCAGTGAGCCTTTCTAAGTTGGCATTGTAAATAAAACAACTTATGAGAAGTATGCTGAAATAGAATTAACAAAACATGATCTTTGTTCATGGAGTCGGAAACTGGAACACAGCAACTTGAAGTTAATGTTGTGAATGGGGTTGTCAGGATTAGGATATCTTTCAGCCTCTCTGCTGCTGGTAAACTTGTACACAGTTGGGCTCTCTTAATTAGATCTGAGGACTTGTTTTTTCTTCTTTAATTTTTAATATGTTGCTAGATATGTAGTTTACTCTACCCAGTTTGGTTTTGGAGGGGCTGTAACTAGATATTTTCTTTGCTTTTCAATTAAAAAAGACACTTACTTCATGTGGTATGTCATCTTTTTAATCATCATTGTTCCCACTTGGGGAAAGACACTACTTGCATGTAAAAAATAATTTAATCTTTAACATTAAAGTGTACTGCAAAACCCAGAAAACAGCCTTACTAAATGCAAGATGCGTTTCAATAAAAAGTAATACAATAGGTAGTAAACAGTTGCTTTTGTGGATGTAAATGTGTCTCTTCACTTAAATTAAGTTTGCTTTTAGTGGGTTTTGGGTTTTTTTGTTTTTGTTTTTTTGGTTGTTTATTTTTATTTTTGAGACAGGGGTTCTGTGTGGCTTTGGAGGTTGTACTGGAACTAGCTCTTGTAGACCAGGCTGGTCTCAAACTCAGAGATCCCCCTGCCTCTGCCTCCCAAGTGCTAGGGCTAAAGGCACATGCCACCACTGCCTGGATAAGTTTGGTTATTTTTTTTTTAATTTATTTAGATGTATTGTGCATTGGTGTAAAGGTGTCACATCCCCTGGAACTGGAGTTACAGTAAGCTGCCATGTGGGTGCTGGGAATTGAACTCAGGAACTCTGGAAGAGCAGTCAATGCTGTTAACCACCGAGCCATCTCTCCAGTCCCAAGTTATTTTTTTAATTGAAGAGATTCTTAGGTAGTGACTTGTGGGAATCAGTTCTCTCCTGTCACCCGTGTGACCCAGGGATCAAGCTCAAGTTGTCAGACTAAGTAGGTGGTGTGCCCCCTTTAAAGCTTTGCTTTTTTTTTTTTTTTAAAGATTTATTTGGGCTGGAGAGATGGCTCAGAGGTTAAGAGCACTGCTGCTCTTCCAGAGGTCCTGAGTTCAATTCCCATCAACCACATGGTGGCTCACAACCATCTGTAATGAGATCTGATGCTCTCTTCTGGCTTGCAGACATACATGAAGTGCTGTATACATAATAAAATCTTTTTTAAAAAAAGATTATGTGTACAGCATTCTGCCTGTATGTGTCCCTGCAGGCCAGAAGAGGGCACCAGATCTCATTATAGATGGTTGTGATGGCTCCTGGGAATTGAACTCAGGACCTCTGGAAGAGCAGCCAGTGCTCTTAACTGCTGAGCCATCTCTCCAGCCCTCCTTTGCTTAGTTCTTAAGACATATAACTGCTTAACCACTATTTCTAGCCTCCCCTTTATGGTAGAAAGGTTTTTACTTAAAATGATTATGCCTAGGTCCTTGTACATGCTAAGTGTTCTGCATCTAAGCTACGTTCCCATTTGTTTTTTGTTTTTTTGGTTTTATGAGACAAGGTTTTTCTGTATTGCTTTGGAGGCTGTCTGTCCAGCCCGGCCTCGAACTCACAGAGATCCGCCTGCCTCTGCCTCCTGAGTGCTGAGATTACAGGCATGCACCACCACGGCCTGGCCCCATTTGTTTTCTACACAGATAGAATACATGTCATAATCTTGTTTCAGATTGGTTCTTTGTGTGTAAGATAGCATTTACATTTGAACTTGAAATGTAACTTCAGCCTTTGTTAAAATATAAAAATATAGCTGGATGGTGGTGATAAAAGGCAAAGGCAGGTAGATCTCTTGAGTTTGAGGCCAGCCTGGTCTACAGTGAATTCCAGGACAGCCAGGACTATATACAGAAACCTTGTCTCAAAAAACAACAAAATACAGTGTCTGAGGTGTCGGAGTAGGTAAAAGCACTTGCTGCCAAGCCTGATGACCTGAGTTTGAACTATCCCAGGAACTCACAAGATGGAAGGAGAAAACCCGACTGGCATGCATGGCACAAAAGCATCCACACACACACTTAAAATATATGTGAGAATAAGACGCCAGAAAGTATGAGTTGTTTATCTGGAATCCTTTTAGAAAAAGCTTTGTCCCCTGTGATTATTCTCAAGAAACAGTTTTTTCCCCCATTGTGCTGGTTCAGTGAGGAGGGAGGGTAACACCAGTTCAGTGATAGCTGGAGTGTTTCACTTGTCAGTTATTACTATAATAAACACATTTACCCAGGAACTCTGCTTGTGTGAGGAAAAACCCAAGTCTTGGCTAAAGTTCTTGCTGATATCTAGGGAAAAGAGCCTTTTTTGGGTCAAGGAGGGGCACATACCAAGTCCTGTGTGGCCCAGGCTGATCTTCAACTCATGGACATAGTCTTAACCCAGCATTGCCAGTGGCTACAATGAGGGGGTGGGGGTTTACGTCACCTGGCTTCATTGTTGCTTTGTGAATTAGTAAGCCCAGGAATTATGAGAATGGCTGATCAGGAACATCATTATCTGTATGTCAAAGATGGGGTCTCTCCTTGACCTTTTGAAAGCTGTAACTTAATTTTTCTTGATCTTGTCTAAGTTTCAATATATGTTATTGGCTTGTATCAAACTTCCAAGGAGGTGAACTCTATATGCGCAATAGTCTCATCATGATTTCTACTCTTACTTTGGTTCTCTGTGTAGCTCTGGTTGTTCTGGAACTCACTCTGTAGACCCTGCTGGCCTCAAACTCAAGAGAGATCTGCCTCCACCTCCTAAGTGCCAGGATTAAAGGTGTGCGGCACCACTTTTTTTAAAGCATTGTCCTGAAGTGGTACTTGACAAGTTGAAAAACAGTATCCTTTCTGTATGTTTTTTTATGGTAGCTGATCCAGGATTTGGAGGCCACTGATGGCAGGCAGGACCTACCTTTACTTAGCAACACTGTTCCATGTATTCCTGTATAAGGATCAGAAGTGAGAAACCCCATGAGGTACATGAGCTAGGCACAGAATGACAATGAGGGGAAATTGCTCATAGCCTTGTTATTTGAACCCAGGGATATGTCAGGCAAGCACTCTACCAACAGCTATATCCCCAGCTCAGGAACCAAGAACATCAAGGCTCTTGACCAGCCTTCAGGCTTAATTAGGAAACTGCCTTTTGTCAGCAAAGGGGAAGGTGTTTGCAGTTTGATGATGGCCAGGTAGGACTGAAGAATGTGTTGGATTAGATCTGTACCTGTACAGAGTACATAGCTGCTATCTACAATGCAGTGCTTTTTTTAATGCTGCAAACTCCTGACAGTTGTTTGGTTTGTCTGCTTTTATTTTATGGTATCTATAATTGTGTATGTGTGTGCAAACACCTAGGAAGGTCTGAAGACAACTTGGGAGAATCATTTCTAACCAAATTAAGCTCACATCACCAACCTTGGCAGCAAACTTTTCTTTACTCAATGAGCCAGCTGTACTTTTTATTTTGAGGTAGGGTTTCACTGTACCTGAAGCTGGCCTTGAACTTTGAATCCTGTGAAGTGTTGGTATTACAGACTTGTTAAACTCCGAAAGCCTGAAGAGCTTCCTCTTAGCATGTCTGTCTGGCCCTCCCTTATGTAGCCAAGCCTAGTTTCCAATTCTATCTTTTCTTCTTATGTTCACCTCCCAAGTACTGGGTTTACAGGACCAAAAGCCCTGGTAAGTTTAGGAAAGTTCATGTACTCAGTGTACCCTAACCTGTTTAATAATGTAGTTAAAAACAAAAACAAAAAAACTAGGCCCACAACCAGAGTAGAATTCTTTAAAATGGGGGGGGGGCGTCTAATCCTCCCAAAAAGAGGAAAGAGGGAGAAGTCAAGATTGCAATGTCCAGTGGTCTACATAAATACTTTGGGATGTAATTCTAAAGAATGTTCTGTGAACTGAAAGCTGCAATGCAGCATAATGGTCTGACGGCTGTCCTTGAAAATTCATTTTCTTTTTTTTTTTTTTTTTTTGGTATTGTTTTGGAGGCTGTCGGTCCAGCCCGGCCTCGAACTCACAGAGATCCGCCTGCCTCCGCCTCCCGAGTGCTGGGATTAAAGGCGTGCGCCACCACTGCCCGGCGAAAATTCATTTTCTAAAGGTTAACCCGAGGTGGTATTGGTACCATTTACATTCATGGTAAGAGCTCTAGAAGTTAGCAGCACAGTATACTTTAACATGGTGGGGCATGCATGTAAAAAAGTTTGGTCACTCTGACTTCATTAGAGAAAATACTTCAAAGTATTTCAACAGGCAGCCCTTGTAAGAATAGAGTGCTGTTAAATCTGTGCAGAAAGCTGGAGAGAGGGGTTAAGAGCACACTGGCTGCTCTTCCAGAGGTCCTGCCTGACTCAATTCCCAGCAATCATAGAGTGGGGTCTGGTGCCCTCTTCTGGCATAAAGGCATACATGCAGATAAAGCACCCATACATTATAAATCTTAAGTCTGTGTAGGTATAAGACTTGGATTCCTTATTTTCCTTAAAATAAACATGGGTATCTTTTCTCTCTGCCCTTAGAGGAAAGCAGATCCTGAATACATTTCAGGTTGGACTGTTGTGTCTGGATGGCAGCTGCCAGCTCATTAGTGCACCGGGGTACTAGGGAGAAGGCTGATCTGCCTTGGTTGTAGTGTCAAAGAATTAAGAGTAGAGCTTGGAAAGTGAGCTCAGCCGTGGTGATCAGGACCAAGCCCCTATAAGGAGATTCTGATAGTGATTTTTGGTTTTTGTAGCTTGGCAATCTTGGGATCTTTGTACATACTAGGGAATACACTCCATGTTTTGTGACAGCTAAGAAAAGGAACATTAGGTAGGCAATGTTAATTAGGTAGAAACAGCTTACTACTCAGTCAGGCTTTGGAAAAAAAACCCAGTAAAAAGTATCTTTATTCTCTTGTTTAAAAAAGTCCTTCTATGATAATGCATTAATACAAAAATATTTTGGCTACTACATCAGTTTGTTTCCTTTTTGAGACAAAGTCTCTCCATAGAACTCTGGCTGTGCTGGAACTCAAAGAGACCCACCTCTTTTACTTCCCAAATACTGGGATTTTAGGTGTGCACCACCACACTCTGCCAGTCTTTTCAATGCCTATAACACTACACTAGAAACATGATCTTTGGATTGAGAAACCAGTGGCTAAAATAGAAACAAAAGGCTTTTTTTTTTAAGTGTACAGAATACATGGATAAACCCTTTTCTTTGGATTCAGGCTATATACAGTAAAGAAAAAAAAGTAAAACAAAAAAAACTTGTTTTTCAAGGCTCAAGGTTAAGTTTGGCTCAAAAAGGGTTTCTAGAATGTGGCAAAGAACCATGCCCACAAGAGGTTTATGGACTCCTTGCTTTAGTTGTAACAGATATATTCCTTCCTGCAGCCCTATAGAGAAACTGAAGCTGGCCAGTTCCAAATGCTTAAATATGGGCTCCAGGGGCTGGGGGGTTTGCCCTCTCACAGCTGCCCAGGAGCTATGACTCCGCTGACATAGATGAGCTGGAAATGGAACTGGGAAGGGCGCACACTGGACTTAGGCCAACTTCATTTTATTGACTGTCGTTTCTAAGGCTGGTGAGTTTCTCAGGAAAGATTTCCAAGTCATTCTAATTAAAGCTGAGTACTGTCCACCAGTAGCTAGGGTCGGTGTTATTTTGTTGCCCAGGTTGGAAGGGCCTTAAGCTTTATCTATCCTATTTCCTCCTGCAAGCTCCTGAGAACATAGAAGCATCCTCTGGCCCAGCTTAGGAACAGCAGCTGTTGTTTGTAAACAGAACTTCTCAGCTCAAGAGAGAAGCGTTATTAGACTTTTGTGATTGGTCACCAACCACAAAGTCATCTTGTGTGATAAACCAGATATTGTTGGTCCAAGAAGTATTGGCATGAGGAAGGCGTGGTAGAGGGCAAGAGAAGCTTTGTAGAGAAGGCAGCTGGAACTCAATCCAGCCCATCTGACCTGCAACAACAACAAAAAAACAAAAACCAAAAGACAGTAGGGGCATCCACTAGCAAGAAGTGGCTGCCGTAGGAACCAGGATGCCCTTACTGAGACATATAGGCCACACAGATCTGATCCCCACCACTTCAATGGATGGCCTCCAGTTCAGGGAATAGTAGCAGCCTTTGGAATCTTCAGCACCTTAAAGACCCTTAGCTGGTTCCATGTGATCTGGTCTTGTTGTCTCCTCTTGAGTTAGGTCTGGGCCCCTGAAGCAAGCCAGGTGTCCTGTGCATGCTAGGCTGCCTGTCTCTGAGATTCCTGTTGCTGTACTTGTGTATTCTGGAAGGTGCTGTGGAGGGTCTTTGGGGACACAGGGGCTGGAAGAGTAAGAGCTACAGAGCGACCTGAGAATGTCGGTGCTGGCTCCACGGGGCTAGCAAGCAGTTCTGTGGGGAAGTGGGGCAGCAGAAGATATGAGGGTGAGTCCTGGGGAGCTGGGGACCGGGGACAGCCTAGAGCACTGTCATCGGAAGGAACGGGGCTGGGGCAGCGGCCTTCTCCGGGTAAGTACCGAATGCATTTCTTTTTCCTCCTAGGAATAGTGAAGAGAGTTATCTGTAAACAGAGGGTAAGTCCATGGTCACACACCACAACCAGAAAATGGCTGTACTTGAACTGGCCTGGCTAACCACTTTGTCCTTTCTCTTTGTGGCCTGGAAATTATGCCCATTCTTTCAGCCCCACCTGGCCCAGATCTAGGATGAGTGCAGTTACACAGAACAACCACAAGATGGCAAGAACCTTTTGTGGGTAGGCCTGTGAGCTGCTTCCAATTTTCCAGGGGAACTATCTTAGTTTGGGTCCTTGAGCTACTGTTCCATGTCTAATCATGCAGGGATTAGATATGTATTAAGTCAAGAGACTGTGATGCTTGTGAACAATCTTGGTTCTCACAACCAGGCTAGTGGAAGAAGTGCATGGTGACTGTTGCCTATTAATAACTTGAGCACCCTGGAACAGTTTGTCTTAGACAAGGTCTCCCAATGTAGTGCTGGCTGACCTGCCTCAGCCTCCTGAGTACTGGGGTTATAGGGATGCACCTGTCCCCAACCATAATTTGTCTTGAGAGGCACAAATGGATGGACTAGGACCTCTTCTAGGGATAGAGTCTTCATTTCCTGTTGTGAGTACACGTACACTTGTATACACACACACACACACACACACCTTTCCTCTTTGCCTTTGGGTGCTTCTTTCTCCCTAGCTTCTGTAACTTTTTTTGGTACAAGATGGCAAGTCACACAGGGCTGCCCAGGGGTCAGATTATTTCCTGGAGTCTCTGATACTATTACCTTGCTTTTTTCAATAAGCAGGAATTTCATTTTAAGGAAATGAGGGAGTTTGTGGACCTTAATCACTTTGAGGCTAGGAGTAGGGGCTCTGACAGATTTGTTTTCTAAACCTGGCTGGTACCAAAGCCACCCACTTGTGTATGCCTTTCTTCTAGAACACTGTCTTTCCCTCTCTACTTGTCCCATCTAGACTAGTCATCTCCACAATCTGTTCAGCGTTCACATATACTCTTAGGTGGCATGGGTTCCCTTCTCTACAGGGCTTGCTAAGGAACTAAGGGATGGGGGGGGGGGCTACAGACCCAGCAGAACATGTGCATAAAGGGAAGCAGCTTGAAGCGAAGGGAGAATGATGGTGGGGACAAACCCACCTGCACGGACCACACCAATCCGTCTGCTGGTTGAGGCCAAAGCGAGCACGACATTTCTTAGGCGAGCCAGGGTCTGCTCACAGCCATGCCAGAGGGGCAGAACAGGGCAGAGGGCGAGCAGGCAGGCAGCAGGGCAGAACAGGGCCCAGAAAGAAGAGGTAACATCAGTGTTAGGCAGTTATAGACACCCCATAGCCCCCATAGGCAGAATGGACCTCTCCATGGCATAGCTGGCCCCAGGGGAAGCCTTAGGACCCAGAGCAAGGTTATGAGAAAAGGCAGTCAACCAGTTGGGCAAGAGTCAGTGGGAAGAATGATGGCGTGTAGAGGGAGTTCTCGTGCTACCCCTGCCTTGGCTGATCCTCCTAGCATGGAGGCTCCAGGACTGTACAGGGGTCCTTCAGGGCGTCTGCATTTTCTATCTTGGGGCTGTCTGTTCCCTTCCCCCAACTTCTTGCATGTTTTAATGCAGGTTTTCCTCATTCTTGTCAATACCCCATCTCTCTCTGGCCCATATTCATAATAAGACTAAAAGTACAGCATAACGTTCCACACAGATGGAAAGAAGGACCTGTTCAAGAAATGGCTAAGGGATTTTTCCTGTCCTGTCCCAGTCCTAGGCCCCAGCCTTCCTGTTTGGGGCAACACAGCTCAGAGTATCAATGTCATCTAAATCAGAGTTAGGAATGGGAATGAGGCAGACAGCAGGATGGGTTCTCTGGGCTTTCTGCAGCACTATACACTGCCAGGAGAAATCTGTCAGCAGGTTACCTGTCAGTAGGCTGTGTGACTATTGGGTCCTGGCTGATAGTTTGGGTCCTGGCTGATAGTTTTGATTTAGACATGGTGGAACCTAGCTGTGAGCAGGGCAGGCAAAGGTGGCATAGGGTGTATCACTATAGAGTTGCTTCTGCTGGTCTGTGCCTAGGGTACAGTTAAACCGTTGCTTGCATGGTATTAGACTTCAGAGGTGCAGGTTTGCTTCCAGAGAGCTTCAGGCCCTGAAGGTTCCTGGCTGAGTAGTCCACCCACCCTCTGGGCCAAAGCAGGGCTGTGCTTGAAATGGGAACACGGAGAGGAACCTCTATTACTACTGAAGCAAGGTCTCACCTGTGGTGGATTCTTGATGCTTTTCCCTTGACCTCCTCTTCTTCTTTCCCTGGGGACAAGAGAGATGGTTGGCTCTAGGAGGTGAACCTGGGTTATCTGCAACCCATTGCTTTGAGATTCCAGGTCAATAGGCCCCTCCTACTTTTGTGCTCCTCTTTCTTGGCTATGGTTCTTGCAAAGCTACTGCAGATAGGGTACACTTAGGAGTCTTTCCCTCTCAATCTGATCTCCTCTTTGAGTACAGGGAGGGATTTCTAGGTTCCTTTCCCCTTCTGACATGGCCAAACCAAATACTGGGCAACAGTCCCACCCACAAGTGAATGTATTCTGGAGTGGGGAACTGCCCTAAACTGCTTAAACTTTCCTTTTCTGAAATACTCAAGGGAGATTGTGGGCTCACTCTCTTTGTGTTACTTTGCCTGTACCATCAAGGCAAAAATTCCCCATGCTGAGGTCGTTGTCTTGGGAATGGTATCTCAAAGGTCCCCGCCTCCCCTGTGGTGTATCGCTGGCCACTCACGTAGTTATCCCGCGCTGACCAGCCTGGGTACAGCTGCATGTGCAGCTGCCTTTCCTTGCGGGCCAGTTCATAGTACTTGGCCTGTTCTTCTCGAGATAGTGCATGCCACTGCAACAGGTAAGCGGGTGGGTGGGATACATCATGGAGTTAGGACGCGGTACTGGGGTGAAAGGGACTGGGGGCAATCCCTGCCAGCCCACTTGCCCATGGCCTTACCCTGCGCCCCAGGATCTGGTTGATGGCAGCGCTTTCCTTGAGGGTACACTCTGCAATGACCTTGGCTCTCATCTCCTTCATGTAAAGCATGAAGGCATTGAGGGGTTTTTTAATAGTTGGCTTCTTAGCCTCCTTCTCTGTCTTGGGTTCTGCCTGTGTTTTCCTGGGGGTACAAAACCAGATTACTTGGAAAGCAACCTCCCCTCCCCCACCGCCTCTGCCTCAGCAGTGACCATTGCCTAACTCCACCACATCCCCCCCACTTTTGGTTTTTTGAGACAGGGTTTCTCTGTGTAGCCCTGACCATCCTGGAATTCACTGTTGATCAGGCTGGCATCAAACCCAGAGATCTGCCTGCCTCTGCCTCCCAAGAGCTGGGATTAAAGGTGTGAACCATCATTGCCCAGCTCCACTGCTCTATGTAGTGGTCTGTAAGAGTCTTCTAATTGCCCCACATTAGTGAGCAGAAAATGAAGTAACTGTTCCTTTTAAACTGTTCTTTTGAAGATTGCAAAGCACAGCAATGGCCAGTGCCAGAGCAACCGGACAGCTTGGCAGGGCTCTCCAGGCAGTCCTTTAAGATGGCAGGAAGAAGGCCTTGAACCTGGTAGGAGGCATGTATATCCTGGCTGACCAAACCACTCTGCTCACCTGCCTGGCTCACACCTTCTTGTCCCCTTCTCCCAGCCTGTGTTTTAACTCACGGGCTTCGGTCATATGACTGCAGCTCCTGCTTCCCTGAGGAGGGTACAATGGCCGGGTGAGGGATGGCTGCTGGGTGTCCAGGTACACCAGATCCCAGCATCAAGGATGGGTGGGTGAACCTGGAGGCAGGAGTAAAGGCATCACTAAACCAGAAGTTTGGGCTACACTTGGAACACATATGGAGGTCCCTATACAGAGTACACAAGTGACAGATACTTTATACCCACTGGCCTGGACACAGGGTACACAGATATGTATGCACAGACACTGCAGAAGACCCACATATGTGCTATTGAGGCGGTTATCCCCCTCCACATGCTCAGGAGCCTTTGGCTACATGTGAGTCTTTGCTCTCCACTTTGCTCCTCCAGGCACCACTCTGCACAACAGACCAACTTTTTAAAAGAATGCTATCAGCCCGCTTCAGCTCAAGTTTTCCTGATTCGTAACGGAATAAAACTCACGCTGCTGCTTGGGGCCTTTAACCCCACCTAAGCACCTCTACTACATCTCTCATCCCGTCTTCCTCTTTCCTGTTGTCTTCCTCTTTCCTGTCGCCACCGCCCCATCCCCACGCCAGCTCCAGTTTCTCTATCTACCTTTCCCAGGAACTGCCTCTCTGACCCGTCATGCTTGGTTGGCGTCTTCTTGGGGCTTGTCTTCAGCCCAGCTGCCCATTCAGCTACTGTGCTGTATCTTTACCTCCTCCTGTGGAGTGCTGAATGCCTTACCATGGCATGCCTGGCACTATGTCTGTCACTAGGAGAATGAGCTAAATGTGGGGGGGCACATGCACACTCAGCCCTCTACACACCTCTTCCTGCTGTTGTATGGAGACCACTCTGCCCTTTGTTGCTTACCAGGTGTAAGAACTCTGAACAGACAGGCGCTAGAGGACGGGCTAGGGACACTACCTTCCAAGGTATTGCCTTAGCTTGGAGGATGACCCAGCAGGGGTGAGCAATAGAGCTGAGTTAGCCGCATGTGCTTTGCTGTCCTGGCTGCTCTAGGATGCTCTGTCCAGTATGGCTTGGGCTGAGACTCCTACTTCTAGTTGTATCTTCAGGTACAGAGCAGCATGGGACTCCAAGGTTACAGACAGACAGATGGACAAACAACTAACACAGGGTAAGCACTGGCCTGAACATAGCCCTGTGTGGGCACTGAAGCCTGGGCAACAGGAAGCAGGAGCCTGGCTGCAGGGATAGGGGACTCACCTGGGATAGGGGGCGCCAGGGGCTGCAGTGGGGGCAGGGAAGTGCTGTCTATATCCGCAGGAAGGGGACAGAGGGTAGAGAGGAGGGCTGGGCCTGTGGTTGGGAGAGACAGCTGTTAGCCGTCTGACTGCTAGCCAGACATGGGGAAGGACTTCTGTACCTTGTGCAGTTGGACTCATATATAGTGCTGCACGCATCTGGCAGCCTTCTCCCAGGCTAGGCCCTCTGTCCCTGCTACTAACACTGTCTGGATCGCTCTTCTGCCCTCATCTACCTGCTTCAACTCGGTTTATTTTAATGTGTGTGATTGTGTTGCCTACATGTATATCTGCACCACATGCATGCCTGGTGCTCTCCGAGGTCCGAAGATGGCATTGGATCCCCTGGATCCATCATATTGCTGCTAGGAATCAAACTTGGGTCCTCAGGAAGAGTGCACAGTGCTCTTAACAGCTGAACCATCTCTTCAGCCCTGCTTCAACTCCAAAGCTCCATGGTCCCAAGGTGAATGAGGTGCCTCTCTGGGCTCCTAGAGTCCCAAGTCAAGACAGTGTTAACAGTACTCCATAACTGTTGGCTTCTTACCTGGCTGTCCATTAGACAGACTTTTTTTCTGAAAGGGCAAGGACCTAAGGTCACAGTCAGTTCTAACAGTGTTTCTCTGACACTCAGATTCCTTCCCAGCACACACAAGCCTCAGAACAGAAGGTAAAAATGTTCCATGTCTCACCTGGCAGCAGCTAAGTACCGAGGTTCCCTTCCCTGGGCCTACACCCTTCTCCGAAGGCTCAGTTGAATATCCCCTCAACGCTCAGATTTCCTTGTCTCTGGAGCTTCAGGCCTAGGGGACTTAGGAGGCTTCCAGAGAGCTGCTTGTTCAGAGCCCTGCCCTGCTTCCATCAGGCTAAGCACTGAGCCCCACATTGGTCTTGGGTAATCACGGGCAGAATGGAACTTTGTCCAAAACAACTGGGAATGGAGGAGTGTGCTGATCATGAATGACAGGCAAGGGGAACAGGGCAGGTAGGCCCAGGCTGAAGGTCTGCCTTCACTGCCTTCTTGGGAAGACAGCCTTTCCTGCTACTGGTTAAGAGACCTGTTCAGGTCACACTGGTTAATGAGTAAAAGGCTGGCCAAGTGGCCTGTTGAGACTCAATTCCAGCTGAGAATAGACTCTGGTCCACAGCTGGGCCTGCTTCAGCCTTAGCAGACCCTCCCAGTAGGCTGGTCAGGAGTGTGGCTCCGGCAGACACCAGAAACCAAGACCCTGTTCCTCAGATTGCTCTGCCAAAGGTGGGTCAGACCAGTAGCAGACACTGAGGCCCCAAGGAAGCTACCTGTCTGCTTACCAGCAGCCTCTCCTGGTGGAGTTTATACACTTCCACGCACATGCCCAGCTTTCTCACCTTCTGAAGAATTTAGTTGGAGTAGAGTTGAGGAAGTACGTCAAGCTACTGGGGGATGCTCACAGTCACAAGACTTGCTAGCTTAGAGCCAGGTTAGGCTAAAGCATGGGAGGGCAGACGCAGTGCCCTTTTCTCTGGGCACACACTTACCAGCTCACAGTGTGCGGGAGCTGTCCCATGCTGCCTGAGGTCAGAGAGTAAAATCCCGAGAGATCAGTGGTCTGCAGTGGCCTGTGAACTCCTGTAGTGGAAAGGGGCCAGGTAAGCAGGCCACCCTCACCTGGGAGGGTGGGACATTCAGCAGTTACTATACCTTGGAGCTTTCCAAAGGGGCCTCTAAGATCCCATTCATTTCCTTTTGCCAGAGGTCCAGATATCAGCTGGTTTGTTTAGAACTGTCCTAGGTAATAATAATGGCCTTCTGACAAAGCAAAAGGGACCAAGGACAGAGGTGCTGAGTGACTTGCCTTAGGACACTGGCTGGACAGAGGCAAAGCTTGGAGTCACTCAGGGATGAAGTCAGACCTCACCAATTCCTGGTGCACCGCTGCTCTCTTTGGAGCCTCTGCTTAGGGTAGAAAGCAGCCCTCTAGTCTAGAGGAACCTGGCTTCAAGAGCCAGGGCTCCACCCAGCCCCAGGGTGAGTCAGCAGGTTTCCCACAGCTGACAATGGTGGATTTCAGAATGACTTTGGCTGAGGCTGAGGTGAATCAGCCATCACAACCACCACTTTCCATTTTCTCACTGGGGGAGAAAGGCCAAGAGTTTTGCAGCTGCAGCAATGCACAGATGCTGCTCTCACATTGGCTCAGGGAGCCGAAAGCCTCATTCTGATCTGTCCACCTCCCCGTGCCCTATGGTACTCCCAGGCTCAATCCATTTCTTTTTTTTTCTGACCCCCTCTAAGGGTTTTTATAGCCCAGGTTTGTCTGGAACTCACTGTGTAGCCCAGGTTGGGCTCACACTTCCAATCCCCCTGCCTCTGCCTTCCATACTACTTGGATTACACACCACACCTGGTTCCTTTCTGACATTTTCCTTGGGCCCTGGGTTTGCAAAGCCCCAGCTTCTACTGTTATGAAACGTGGGCCAGCCTATGTGGCCTTAGAAGCCAGGAACTTGGGCCACAAGTTCCCACCTCAATGGGCTTTCCCATGCCCTTCCCATACCTTGCTTCTGGCTGATGTCCGCAGGTGCAGGGGTGGGGTGTGGACTGCTGAAATGTTCGTAGAGTGGAGAAAGTTGGGGGACGCCATGTGGGGGCTGGCCAGCCTTGTTATGCTGAAAAATGACCAGGAGGCTGGTAAACATGGAGTGTTCTGGGACAGGGACATGAGGGTAAAGGGAGCATGTAAAGCTTCTGTGAGTTCTGTGGTCACCCTGGCAGTCAAAAATAACAGGCTTATGGGAAGAAGGCACTCTGCACACCTGGTGTCCTGTGGCACTGTTTTCCTGTGTTCTAATCCTGGAGACTGCCTGTGCAGTCCCACCTCCTAGTGAGCCTCTTCCGGGACAGTCAGTATTTTTCCTCTCAGGAAGTCCTCCCTAGCTAGGGAAGTCCTCCCTGCTCCCAGAGATCCCCTCTGACTCTATGAAGCCCATCAGTTCTATCTGCAGGTGCTGGCACAGGGCAGGGACCTCCTTTAGACCCTAACTTGGGTGAGGTCAGGGGGTACCTGGCTCCCCCCCCCCACGGACAGCCTGTCTGCACATAGCTCTTCTGGTTTCCTTAGCTGCAGGACTTTTTTCACAGTCAAATGGTTCTGTCAAGAGATGACTCAGCAGGCTGAGAGCACATGAGCCAGCCACAGGGCGTCGCTCGCTGCCAGGCCTGGTGTTTTCAGTGCGCGCCCTTGCAGCCAGAGTTCTGGGGACATCTATGACTGAGGCTCAGCTTCCACCCAGACAAGCGTGTGTGTGGGAATGCTGTTGGCTGAAAGCGCACAGGAGTGACTGCTCACCACGGCACAAAAGGGAGAAAGGACAGTAGATGGAACGGCTGGCCAAAAGCAGGTAGAGTCTGTGTGGGCATTTCAGCAGAGCAGTCCTTAGGTCTTGGGTGTCCTGTCCTGGAGGTGAATGAGGCCCAGCACAGGCCCCTTGCTTGTTACTTGGCTACTGCAGCTCTAGGCTAGCCCAGAGGGAAAGCTGGGCATGAGCCCAGTGTATCCAGGGCATGAGGCCTCTAACAGGGCGCAGCTCCAGCAGACCCCACAGAAGTCCTAGTCCACCGTCTTTGCCTGCACTCCAGCTTTCAGCTTGTAAGCTAACCCTTCCCTCAAGTCTTGGGCTACCAGGCTTCCCAGTCCTAAACAAGAGTTGATGTCTGAAGCAATGTATGCTGGTGTTCCCCTTTAATTCCAGAACTCAGGAGGCAGAGGCAAGTGGATGAGTTCAGGGTCTGCATAGTTCCAAGCCAGCAAGAACTATAGTGTGTCCACTGGGGGTGGGGGAAGTCAGCTAGGAGATGTGGACACAGATCAAGCACCGACTACCTGCCACATTCCAGGCACCGTGTATAAGTTTGTAAGTACCTCAACTCTAGGCCTAAAATGTCCCCAAACTCCACACTCTTGTAAGTGCAGTCTCACCGAGGAACACCCTCAGCCCTCAAATCAGAACCTCCGACTCTGCCTGCCTGCTGTGGACTTCCTCAGTTACCAGAAGTTCCGTCCTTCCATTAACTAGGACTGCTCAGGACAGACAGCCTGTAGTCATTCTTGACACTAACCTGTGTCCAATTTCACAGCAGATTCACAGGGTCTCCCTTCAAAATCTAGACCCTAACCACTTCCTGCCTCACGCCCAACAGTCAAAGCCATCACCTCTCACCTGGACCACGGATCCTTTGTGCTTCTTAGCCAGGCTCGAAGCACAGATCCTGTCACTGCCTGACTGTCTCCTTACCTGGTGATCACTAACAGCAGTGTCTTCCTCCATGTCTGCTTACAGTGCCCAGGAACCCCACAGCACTTACCCACGGCTAAGTTTTGAAGTATACCATGGTGTAAAGGAAGTTTGGAACCTCTAGGATTGCTAACCATTTGCTGATCCTGTTACTCCAGGATCCTGATCTGGGCTTCTCCCCTCCTAAACAGGAATGAGAACCAGTCCTTCTCACCTCAGTCATTAAAAAAACTCTTACTGAGGCCTTTTACTACTGGAAGCATAAGGCACTCACTATACCACTCACTGCCGAAGGCCCAGGTTTTGCTTCCTGAGCCCCATGTTACAGCTCAGGCTGGGCCTAAGAAACCTCAGAGATCCAGCTCGGCCTACAATTCCTGCCTGCCTGCTCGGTGTGGTGTGGTGTGTGGGTGTGTGTGTGTGGGTTTGTGTACAAGGCAGTGAAGTTAGGGTCTGGGTTCCTGGGAGTGGTGGGCCTATCCTATCTACTAGTTGTTTCCTGGTGTTTGGGGAAAAGCCTCATTAATTAGAAGTCTGCAGGCAAACCACAGAAGCACTGGGTGGGCAGGGTAGGGCAAAGAACCCACCAGCAGCGAGAGGCCCTGGGAGGCCAGGGCTGCAGGGGAGGCACTGTGGGCCTGGCTCGTCCTTCACCCAAATCCTCAGCTCCTTCCATGCTTGATGGTGCTAGCCAGGGGCCACTGTCTGGCGCAAGGCTCCCTGCCCCCTTCAGCCAGTAGAACGTCCCGCTCCAGGGCTTCAGCACAAGGCTGTCTCAGCGCCAGACTTCCCAGACAACAGGGTGGGGTCGCCTAGGGCTTGCCATGTGCACGGGAAGTCCAGGGACTTGAGCTCCACCTCCCTCTTCTTCTTGAAGGTAACTGTCCCTAGCCTCCAAGGGAAGGAGGCACATTGGGTTGACTGTCTCTACCAGACACCTCAACAGCAGAGTCCGGTCATCTGCTTAGTCCGGGAAAGAACACAGCAAGTGTCAGAGCATAGTGGGACATAGACATGCAAGCTGAGTCAGGAGCTCAGCTGCACCTGGCTCTGCACCCCATACCAGGCACCCCACATCCCCACTCCTTGCCTTTGCTTGAGTGCTGCCAGCTGCTCCCACCCGTCTGTGGTACCCCAGGACAGGTCCCCAGGGGTGCCTGCAGCTAGCTACCCTGCTATTCCTGCCAGGAGTTACCTAGCCTGCTACCTGGTGACTAGTTCCCTCCCAACAGAGGTGGGCCTTCCTGCTACTGGCATGTTCTTGTTGTTCAAAGACTCTCCCACCCCACCCCCAGCCACTGTCCCAAAGCCATCTTCTGGGAAGTCCCCAACTCCAGTGCCCTAGCCTGGCTACCTCCTCGGGGCAAGGCAGCACAAAGTCGAAATGGGGGACCCCTGAGCTCTCTGCTCAAGAGTTGAGCTTGAGTGTAGCTAGGCTGCCCCTGGCCCCCCACTTCCTGCAGGTTCAGGTAAAAAATAAACACAGTCGGCATTTTCCCTGCAGACCGCAGCGGTCTGTTCACAAGGTTGTGAGCTCGCTGAGAGCCCCTGTCACCGCCAGCAGAGAAACTCCCTCGCCTCTGACGGTTGACTCTAAAAACCCCCAAGTGCTTAAGCCCCACAACACTTTCCCAGCGAAGAAAGTTGCCGTTTCCTCTGGCCTCAAGCTCGATGGGGGTGGAAGAACAGGTCCTCTCAAGAAAGCCCTGTGGCGGGGTCTGAGCCAAAAGAAGCGTCCCTGAACATCCAGGACCCATAAGCTTGAACAAGTATCAGGATGTGTCCCTGAGCTCCTAGCAATGTGCCAGGTCAAAAAATGTCTGAGGCTGAGAACAGCATTTGCTAATGACCTAGTGCTGGGCACGGGACAGGCACAGTTCTGAACACCAGACACCCCTCCTTGAACAGACCTTCCATTTGCAGGCAGCATAGTGACTATCACCATTGCAGGTAAGGAAACCGAAGCACAAGGCCACAGCTAGAGCTCAGCTGCCAACTGCTGTAGTGCAGACCTGTGATTAGCAAGGCTAGAGCGGGAGGCTGGAGTGCACAGGAGGCTGGATCTATCAGTCTTCCCCTTCCCCAGGACTAGCTTACACCTTGCTGAGTCTGTGCTCCCGGCTAAAAATAGTCATCAGAAGCCTACTGACAGTGAAATTCGGTACTTTCACAGGCCCTAGCCCTGTCTCCCTGCCCACCACTGGCATGCTCCTGTGTCACCTAGACACCCAGCTCTCTGCCTCAATGCCTCTTCCCACTCCCATGAGACTCCATGGTTCCTCTGCTCCTTGCCACGCAGGCTCCTCCACAGACTAGGTCACCTCTAACCTGGCAAGGGGTCTGCCAGCTTGGCAAGCAACTGCCTGAGCATCCTAGGGAACTAGTGATCTCCAGCTCTCCAGCTTTGCACTCAGGTCATTTCCTGAAGACCTGGAACAAAGGCCTGGCAAATTCTTGGTGCACCACATTTCTGCACATCCCACCCACACTTGTCATTGTAGCTGAGACTTCAAGTCCCTCGGGGCAAGAGGCTGCTCCAGCTCCTCCTGCAGAGCTGGAAAGGGGCCCCTAGGGAGCATCTGTGGAAGGAGAGACAGATCCACTCTGTACTCAGAGCTCCAGGGCAGACGCTAGCCCGAAAGGTGGGCACTGCCATGGCGGCTCACTCTCTGTGTTTGCCAAGAGCACAGCAGTGGACCTGAGCAGTATAAACACTGAGGCAACTCATCGCAGGCAGGCATTGAAGCGGGGCTGTGAGAAGAGGGGGTCATCTACAGCACACAGCCTGCTGGGCCCCTTCAAGGAATCTTGGGGTCACCATGGATGCCAGATAGTCACACCCCTCTGAGCTTTCCTTTTTGCACTCTGCACCAGCCACAGAAGACTGGAGTGCTCTTCCTCCTGTCCCATATACAAGAGACTGCCTTTCCAACCCTCCATATGTGGCCGCTTCCCTGCTGTTTCCTTACCTGCCTTCTCCCTGTGTTCTGGCATTATGTCTCTAATTTTTGTCATTGAACTAAAGCTGGTATCCAGGCTGGTTCTCTAGAAGCGGGTGCAGATAAGCCCACAAAGAGACGACTTGCAGCACTGGGGAAGTCTAGGGCTGGGTGTAGGATTACAGCAGCATAGGGAACTGGGACCACTTTAGGGTCAGGAGACAGTCCATCCAGCATCTAAGCCCCTCCTTGCTTTCCTCCTTTCTACTCTTCGATTGACCTGAGGGGCTCTGGGAATGAGAATGTGCAGAAACTAGACCTGCCACTAGTTCATAGGGTGTCTTTGCCCTGATTAGAATAGGTACACTCATGGACAGACGCCCAAGCCTCTGTCTTGTGGAACACTGTGCTGGCTGGCTTCATCCTCAACTTAGCTCCCCTAAATCCAGTGGTGGCCACTGAAAAAGTCCCCACCAATTCTTACTTCTTGTCTTCGCGTTGTCAGACAGACTGTTGCCCAGTTCCCCATGTGGAGCACAACAGTATCACCATTCAGCACCAACGGCATGTGTGCTTAGGAGTTTCACGGAGGTGCTCCCTAGTGTTTGAGCTCATGAGAATGAACTTCCCAGGATGCAGGTTTCCACAGGTCCTCTTCTGCAGACACACTGAAGACCGGCTGCCGAGAGGAACAGGCTCCAAGAGCCCTTGCTCCTTTTGGCTCCAGCCCCAGCTCCTACTACCAAAGACACAGTGCTCTCCGGGGAACAGCAACCTATAAGCTTCTCATCAACACCCTATGCCAGATAGCTACTACAGAACCAGGGCCACATCCTTAGGGTCAGCAGAGCTGAGAGGGCTTGGGGATGGCTGGACCACACCCTAGACCAAGAGACTTTAGATCCATCTGCTGGCAACAAGGCTGTTGCCATGGTTGCAGAGCCCTGCCAAGTGCATGTGACTAGTCCACTAGCCTCCTGGCCCCGACATCAGATAACGGGACCTGCCTCACCGGAGGTGAGGACCAGAGTCCCTGCACGCAGCTTTGGCAAACCACAGGTTTCTCCACCCAGCCCAGCCCAGAGGCACCATCAGAGTGAGCTGAACCCCACAAGCCGAGTGGCCTTGCCCATGGCCTCTCGTGGTTTCTATTCATTTGTCTGCTTGTGTTTTCCTTCCTCCTCTTTGAGGTAAACGCCCCTCAGGACAGGATGTTTTCAGAGGAAAATATAAGCTTCCGGGAGCTGCTGCAGCTGAGCTGCTAGCTAACTTATGAACACCCTGTCTGGGGATTCTGCAAGCAGCCTAGGGCTGGGCAGTGCCCCTGCTCCCCCTAAGTGTCCACTGTGGAAGTGGCCTCGATACTGTCTGGGCACAGCTGGAGGCTTCGTGAAGATGGAAGGCCAAGAAGAGCAAAGCAAAGGCAGACTTAGAGCTGGTGGTCCCTGCCAGTCCAGTAATGGTCTCCCCAGTGCCCAGCAGCCTACAGAGTTCCACCCTGTGCCAGACGAGAGGAATCTACAGATGAGGATGGGGAAGCAAAGAACAGTGACCAGTCTGAACCTGAGGCCGGCCCTCTGCGTTCTGGTCAGCAGCTCTACCACTTGGCCAGACCTCATGGCCAGCACTTACGCTGGCTGTTCCCTGCCAAGGAAATCTGGGTGGGTTTGTTGGTTGGTTGTTTCTGAGAAAGGGTCTCAACTCTGTAGCTCAGGTTGGCCTGAGAGATCCCAGACAAACCCTAAAAGGTGAAGCTGAGGGGAAAGATGTGGAAAAAAAGAAACTCAGACACCTCATGCTCAGACAGCCTGCATTTTTACCCCAATTCAATCGGTGAAGGACAGCACAGGCCCACCAAGTCACCTGGACTGTCTAGACTGCCTCAAGACGACAGTTTTGCTTGGAGGCCATATCAGGATGCCCCCTCTGCTCTGACACTCAAACTACTCTCTATACAGGAGCTCTGTATTGATTCAGTTCAGCCATTCGTCCACAAGGCTCCAAGACAAGGTACAGAAAGAAACTGCTAAGGACTCCAGTCCTAGAGTGCTCCCATAGCCCCTATACCCAGTGTAAGCAGAGGTGGACTGTTCCAATGCCACAGCGCCCTGAGATGAAGTCCCTAAGGAAGCTGAGTTAGGGGGCTCATGTAAAAATCACACTATACAGACACCGCTACACACCTGTAGGAAGTGTTCCTACACAGGGCAGATACATAGGAGAGCCAAGCACTCAGCTGCTGTGCCATGCATCCTGCCTACAGGGCATTGTGGAGGAGCCGGGCTCAAATCCCTCCTCTAACACTTGCTCTCTTGGTATCCACACTTCCTGGTCTATAAATGCCCATGGAATGTGCCTACGTGAGTTCTTATTTGCCTTTGCTATGTTCTTTTTGTACTTAAGATCAAAAGGAAGAAAAAAAAGTCAAAAGCAAGCCCTGTCCCTAGATAAACGCTTTTCAGGAAAGCCAGCTCCATGCCAAGTTGGGACTGATGGCCTTCAATGTCCTTTGGACCACTGCCTGGTCACCAGCAGACCAGGCTTCTGAGCTCCTCCTCTCTGGCCTGCAGTGACCACAAGGGATGGTTCAAAAATGCTCCCATGAGGCTGGCAGGAGGCTCTGGCTCCCAAGAAGCTTGTCCATAGGTGTCATCCCCAGGCCTTGGGTGCCTTCAACTCCTTAGCCCAGCTGTTCTCAGGGACTCGGGGCCTAGGAAACTCACAGACATCCCAGAAGGGATACCTTGGCCTGGGGAAGCCTAGCAGTAGGTTTTGAGCTAAGTGAGGACCAAGCTGGCAAGGGAAACTCTAACGGACAATTTCTAACCATCTTCTGCCTCACACCAAACCTGGCTCAACCTTTTTTACAGGTCATTTACAGACTGTCCTCATGTGACATTTTCTTGGAAGAGGGAAAGTCCTGGAGTCTGGTCTCCCAACCAAGAAATGCGGTCTTCACCCTGGGAGGACTGACCTTGCTAGGTGTCCAAGAAGAGGGCCAGCTCAGCCCAGGCCCAGAGCTAGGAGGGACAGGGAGAGCCCAAGTCCCTTCTTGGGGCCAGAGGAAAACCATGCAGCTCCACAGCCTGCACTGTTCCCGTCTCTCATATTCTAGAACAAATGGAGACAAGCCGCAAAAAGCATAGACAGCAGGGTAAGAGCCACATCCAAATCCTGACCACCGCGTACTTCTATGAGCCTCAGAAAGATGGCAGTGATAGTGTATGTGTGTGTTTACATGTATGTGCCTATGCACATGTAAGAATATGTGCATAAATGTGTGAGTATATCCAGTGGTTTTCAACCTTCCTAATGCTGTAGCCCTTTAACACAGTTGTGGTGACCCCCAACTATAAAATTATCTTTGTTGCTATTCCATAACTAATTTTGCTACTGTTATAATCAATAATGTAATTATCTGATATGCAAGACATCTGTTGAAAGGGTTGTTTGATCCAAGGGGGGTCACAACCCACATGTTGAGAGCCACTGGGATACAAGCTTAAGACGAAATAAACCCTTTCTTCCTCTCCTCCTCCAAAAAGTGAGCATGAATATGGCAGCCAGAGGTCAAAGATTCCCTTGTTTTCTATTTTCTGAGATAGGGTCTCTCTCAGGAAAGGCAGAGCTCACCATCTAGGTTGGCTGGCTCCAAAGCTCCAGCGTCAGCCTGTGCCTGCACCCTGGCACTGGAGTTGCAAATGTACATTAACACCTTGTTTTTTATGGGTGCTGTGGCCCTGAAACGGAGGTCTTTCTGCCTATACAACAACCACACTACCAAACGAGCCCTTCCACTCCCTGCCAAACAAACCAAACCAAACAGGGCCTTGTGTAGCCTTGGCCTTGAACTCCCAGCATAGCCGGGGACAACCGTGAAGGTCTATCTGATCCTAGGATCATAGATGTCTACCACTATACCCAGTTTATACAGTGTCAGGGATTGAACCTAGGAAGGGTTTCCAGTGTGCCAGGCAAGCACTTGGAACCTACGCCATTTTAGCTCTTGCATAAAGGAAGATGTATCATGACACGTGAGATGTTTAACTGTTGTCTAAGCACCTAGCAAGTGCCAGTCCCTGAGTGGGGCACCGGGAATCTAGTCTTAAAAGGAGCAGATACAGCCTGGACCCTCTATCCTTTCTGATCAAAGCTACCACCCCCGAGTGCTTCACTTGACATAGCGACCAACCTCTTAGCCTCGGTCTCCCTGCTTCATTTGTTCCCTCTATCCCCACCCCCCACAGCAGGGCAGCTCCTGGGGCCGCACACTGCTTCAAAGCCCACCGTCACGCTCTGGGGTGGCTGCCACAACCGGCACACCCCTAGTGTCCAGCCATGCCTGGCAGAGACCCCACTGCTTCCCACAGGCTGCCTCTGAGCATCAGAGGCCCACCCACCCTCTGCCTGCCTGGCCACCAGGCGGCCACAGAGCCATCTGATCTGAGTGAAACTCCAAACTTAATGACTTTCATGCTGGTTATTTAAAACGCAATGTAATTTTCTTAAACACCCTATTATTTCCTTTGATAGCTACAAAGCTTCCCCCAATCCCATAAGCATGTTTATTTTTAGAGAAAAGAGTGGTTTGCAGTTGGTCAGAGACCATAGGGAGAGGGAACCCACAGAAAAGCAGAGCAAGGAGTCAGTGCTAGCAGCCGAGAGGCCCTCCTGCTGCTGGCTTCCCACGCCACCAATCATCAGACCCGCCCGCCCTTCCCTTCCAGCACCCCAGCCAGTGACCCTCCTGTCCCACACCTGACAGTGACCAGGTCAGTCGGGCTGGGCCTTGATGCCCTTGATGGTTGCACTTGCTGCTCATGGAGCCTCCCACAGGATTCCAGGCAAGGACGAGCCTAGGGAAGGGTCCGCAACACACCCTCTAGCAGTCTCTCTCCTGTTCCAGACAGTCCCCCCCAGGTAAGGCCTCGGGCCTGAAGCCTTGGCCAGCAGAGAAGAGACACGTCTAGCTACAGCAGCCTCAGGCTGTGGCTGCCCACATTGGGTGGGTGGGTATGTGCAGTCCTGCCATTCGGGACTCCTGGGCAAGGGAGGTGGCATGGAGGAGGGCTTGTGTGCAGAGGTCAGCTGAGCCCCACCAGTGCGGGGCGTCCTCTGGGAACAGCTATTTTTAGGTCTGAGGCTTTCATGTGGCTGAATGATGGGAGTTTACAGAGCATCAGTAATGCATTTCAGATGGCGGCCCAGCAGGCCAGGAGGCTGGGCCCGACACCAGGGACTAGTCAGAGTTACTCAGCGTCTCCATCCTGGGTTCCCATCACCTGTCCATCCCTTTCTATGACCCCTACTACGTAACGGTGGGGCTGGTCCCTGCAATAACCTTTGACTCCTACCCAAGGGCCACCCTATCAGGCCTTTCCAGTTTATAGCTATCTGAACCTCAAGAATCCTGCTGGGGCCAGGATTCCCACCCATGGAGGACACTGAGACCTAGGGAGGTCAGCAGGCCACCCCAACCCCTGCCCTCACAGGAAAACCAGCTTGAAGGGAGTGCTCCACCACCATTGACCCCAGGCCTGCTCAGACTTAATGGGGTTTGTGCAGCACTAACCATGTACATCCTGAACCCACACCCATTGTTCCCTGGGGCCCAGACCTGCCCACCCAGGCCTGGAGTTTCTGCTATACACACACGTCATCTGGAAGCAGACACTGTGGGGCCCAGACAGCTCCCTTGGCCTTGGTGAGGGAGGTAGTTGTTTTAATGGGGGGTAAGGGGTTGTGGAGGAAGCGTATTTATTTGACGGCGTGTCTGTTTCCTCTGATCTCCAGGGAGTTCTGGCTGTAGAGTCAGGGCCTCGAGGGAAGGCTGTGTCACCCGGTTGGCTCTGGCTCTAAGGCAGAATCTGGGTGCAGTCCAGGGAGGCAGTCTTCATGGGTGGGACAGGCCACAAGAGCAGCCTCCTGGCAGAAGAGACCCAAACTCACACCCTCCCAGCTCTGCTGAGGCAAAGGCCCCCAGCAAGTGACACTCATCCTCCATCCCCAGGCCCTGCACCAAGAGAAGCCCTGTGTACCCAATGGATGTGCAGCAGCAGATGGCTACAAAACCTGTTGAGAGTGAACCCCTCTGAGCTTTGGTGACACAAGCCTGTAATCCCAAGTACCTAGGAGGTTGAAACAAGGGGAGCTCAAGATGGGCGTAAGGCCAGCTTAGGAAACACAGTGAAATCGTATCTCAAGAAGTACAAGCAGGCAGGGTAGCTCACAACTACCAGTACTCGGGCGGCAGAAGGAGGAGGACCATCAGAAATCCATGCCAGCCTGGGATACTTAGCCAGTTCCAAGTTAACCAGGGCTACATCAAGTGGGTGGGAGAGAAGAGAGGTATCTGGGGATATAGCTCACTGGTAGAGGGGTTTTGTTTAAATCCCCAGTATCACCAAAACCAACCAAACAAAAACCCCAATAAAACAGATGATGAGCCTACCCAGGCTAAAGAAAGCTTTCCAGTCTGAGGCCAGCTACCCAAGACTTGCTTGTTTATTTTTATTTTTTTGAGACAGGGTCTCATGTAGACCAAGCTGGCCTTGAACTCGGGGATCAACCCCAGGGATTTGTGCAGGCTAGGCAGGTCTCTACCAGCTGAGCTCCAGCTCCAGTCCAGCCCCATCTTTCTAGTGTCTGGTTTTGTTTTTTGTTTTGTTTTGAGGTGGTTTGTTGTTGCTGTGGGTTTTGGTTTTTGTTTTGTTTCTTGAGACAGGATCTATTTAGTCCCAGCTGTCCTAAAACTTGCTATGTAGACCAGGCTGGCCTTGAATTTACATCAGTCCACCTGCCTCTGCCTCCGAAGTACTGGAACTAAAGGCTTGCACCCTAGAGTCAGTGTATGGGGGGAGGCTACAAACTGCCTGAGGGAGGCAGCAGAGAATATTCTGGGTTCTAGGGTCCTCCTTAAGTCCCTGAGCCTTGCTAGATGGACTCCTGATTAGAGACCCTCCTCCACCCTGACTAGATAACCGATGGGCTGAATGACAAGAGCGCCTACCTTGGAGACTCGCTGGCCTTATACTGGCCAGCATCCTGGTCTCCCTAGCCCAGAGCTCAACCTCCCATGGTCTGCTCACATTCCTCCAATCACCCTGCCACTCCCAGTGTCCACCCTGCCCCAGCTGCCAGCTCTGCCTGCCACGGCCCTCCGCCTCCATGTCCAACCCAAACCATCTGTGGTGGGCACCGCCCTGCCCTGCCAAGGCTGCCAACCCACTCCATGTGCCCACCTGCCCCTCCCAGGCTCTGAAAGCAGTGAGGACTGGGCCCCAAGGTCACATACTAGATCCTTACTAGCAGCCTCCCCAGCCTCAACTTGCACTCCTCAAGGACCCTGGGGTGGGGTCTGCCCAGGTGACAGAAATGAGCCCGTCTAGGCCTCTCTCCTGGCTCTGCTATGCTCCACCCAGGGCACCCTCCCACTCTCCGCTGCAGAGGCGTCTCTTAGGGGGCCTCACCAGCTGCCCCCCCCCCCCGCAGGCAGCCTCTCACTCCTGTGCCTTCTATCCAGCTGAACAGAACCTCAGCTGAGTTGGGGCTCTCAGGCAGCAGCTCTGTCTCACCAAGGGTCGAGCCCTGTTGGCAGTGGGAACCTCTCACCCATATGGCTCAAAACTTACAATGTGGACCCAAAGTTCTAGCAAGCACTGCCACTAGGGGATGCTGGCTGCCTGGGGGACCCCAGCCCAGCCTGAGGTATAAGAGGGCACAAGCTGCCATGGCCTATTCCCAGGCCTTCAGTGCAGCTTCCAGTTCACTGTGGATTTCACATGTGATGCCTCCCTCCCCAAAGAGAACAGAGCCCTGGTATGCTTCTTTCAGAGGGTGGCAGGCGACTTTCCCAGGACCATCCAGCTGGAGAGTGGCATACCCGCCAGGAACAGAGATGGACTGTCCAAAGAGATGGACCATCCAAACTAAATAGTTGTCCTCTTTGTGCTAAGACAAATTTGTTCCCACCTGGCTTCCATCCCCACCTGAGGGGGGGGGTTCCCTCAAGAATCTGAGTGCTGTACAGTTGGGTGGTGGTGATGCTGCTGTGACCTGACAAAAACACCTGCTTCCTCCAACAGAGCCTTGTTTGTACACAGTGGCAGGAAACACCAGTCACAAGTGTGAGGGGTGTGACTCTAAGGCTCTGGGACCACAGCAGACCTGAGGAGGCTGAGGGACTGGCTTGCCCCCATCCGCCCTGCTTTGGGCCCACCGTGACCTAATCTAACCTCAGCAGTTATAGGACTCTAAACCTGCTTTACAGTTCAATTCAACCTTGCTGCTTTCAGGGACAGGGAGGGCTGTGGTGTCTGTCTATAGAGCGCACCCTCCACCCCAGCCCACAGCTCGGAGCAACCACAGAACCAGGCAGAGCTGGGGTAGAACGCTGGGTCCTACTGATCCTAACAACCACCCCATCAGGGCTTTGTGTTGGCCTCTGAGCCTGAGGATAGTGTCTCTCTGCCCTGGTGAGCTAGTTCACCCTGCCCTGCCAGGAGTCAGGCATAGTCCTACAGTTGTAACCATCCTTGCTCAGGGTAGGGCGGCCCAGCTCTAAGCAGGGGACTGCAGGGCAGGCTTCCCTACCCTGACAACAGCAGTAAGGTAAAACCACCCTCAGAGATTTCCAGCTTCAGGACAGAGGAGAGGCAGATAATAGTCCAAAGGTTACACCAGTCCTTCACAGCCCTCCCAGGCTTCAAAGAAATGCAGGTCCTGGGGACTCCAAGTGCAAAGCAACATAGACAAAATGTCACTTCAGTCCAGGGGCACTCAGGCTTTGATTCGGCTAGGGAACAATCAAAGGCTCAAAACCTACAGTGAGTGCTACCTGGGGCTGCACCACTTCCTGGTTCCAGAATTACTCTGAATACCGTGATCTAGGAACATCGTCCAAACGGATGCCGAGGTAAAGAACTGGAAGAAGACACATGGGCGCTGCCTGGGGCTACACTCCCAGAGCTACAAACCAGGAGCCTCTGTGCAATGCTGACAATGGCTCAACAGCCAAAGACGGGAAATCTCTTCTCCCTTTTCCACACCAAAACTGATGTCCTCAGATTCTGAATGAGGGCTTTGTATGGACCAAACCTTTATGGGGGGGGGGCTTTCAGGAATAGCACATCCCACCCAAGAACCCAGGGCAGGGCAGGTGCAGGGTAGGAGCCTGGCAGCCTGAGCCCTATACCTTCAGGGTTCAGACAATCAGATCTCTCCAGCCTGAAGAGAAAGCACAGCCCTCTAGATGGGAAGCTATGGAAGGTCCATGAGCCACCCCTGGGCCCAGGAGAGCCAAGATCAACCATGGCCAATACCTGACCCAGCTGCCCTAAAGTTGCAAATCCTCACTCTACTTCTAGAAGGGTGCTTGCTAGTCCACTGTCCAATAGGAAACCAGGAGACATTAACAGAAGGTCATAGGTGCCCTGGAGAGCAGCACCCACTGCCCTGGTCTGATGAGCTGCCAGGGTGAACGAGGTAGCCAAGGCCGGAAGCCCCACTGTCGAGAGCTCCTGGAGCAGACACCTGAAGTCAGCCCTGAATGAGAAGGTGGAACCCACGTGATGACCTGGGGAAGAGACGGCAAGCTGAGGGCACGAGTGTGACAGTTAGAGGTAAGGGGGGTCTCTAGGTGTGGGCCCCACAAGGACACAGAGCTGACTACTGTGAGGGCAGGAAGAGGACATGGGGAGCCTCAGCACTCAAGCTGGGGTACACAGTGTAGACTTTCCTCCACGAGCAGTGCAAGTCCCAGGTGGTCCAATGAGGCAAGGTCTGGCCCTGGCTCCTAAGAAACCCTTTCACTTCTACGTGACTGCTGGTCAAGGTATGGGGCTGGGGACGGAGAGGGAGGAAAGGGGACCCTGGAGGAAGCATCGACTGCCATCTAAAAGACAGCAACAGGGTGGGTACTGGGCGGGCGGCATGACAAAGTAAAGGATGGAGAGGTCTGAGATGTATCTGGGGACACATCCCTGATCCACATAGCTGTCTGGAGGGAGGCCCAAGTGCATGCTGGGCCCTTCCTTGTCTTCTTCTGGTGAACAACCAGTGGCTTTCAATGCTGCTCACTGGAATCCCTTACAGCCATAGCTGGGTCTTCCCCAGGACAACTGTGATTATATGGTCATGTGCATCCTGGTGCCAAACTCCACCTAACTCTCCCTAATAAGCTTCACTATGACCTAGACTGGTGCCCGACCACCACTAAGTCTTGCAGCAAACCCTCTCCGTGGGGAAGGCTGGATGGCATTTCTCCTCACTCAGCTCTGACAGGAAGTACACAGGGTAAGAGTACCTCCCTCCTTGGCTCCCAGGGGTCCTGCTTAACCTCTCACTCCTGCTCCACCAAGGGTTCACTGCACCTTGGACCTCAATGCAGGAACAGAGGGGAGCCCAGGAGCCCAAGGATGAGTCCTGCGTCTCCCTTCATTCTCCAAACAGGAACAGCTGTTAAGCTCACCAGATGAACACATATACAAGTATCAGAGAGCTGTGGGGACTGGGGACAGGGAAATGTGACCTCTGCCATGGACAAAAGCCTCAGCTTAAAAAAAACAAGTTGAGATATAACTCACATACCATAAAACATACCACTTTTTTTTTTTTTTTGGTGTTTTGAGATAGTGTTTCTCTGTGTAGCTTTGTAGACTGGGCTAGCCTCCAGCTCACAGAGATCCGCCTGCCTCTGCAGACGCTTGCTGCCAAGCCTTACATGACAACCTGAGTTTGATCCCTGGAACACACACAGAAGGAGAAAAACAACTCCCCCAAGTTCTCTGACCCCGACACACATGCAGCAGCATACATGTATACATACACATACATGAACGCAGAAACAAACAAAACACCCCACACAATCCCTAGCTATTGGTCTGGACCACTAACTGCCTACAAGTCAACAGGAGATACCCCACCAGCACCGGTTGAGGAGTCAGCTTTGACCAATTTCCCATTCCGAGAGAAGGTATAAAAGAAGCCAAAACAGCCGGGCATTGGTGGCGCACGCCTTTAATCCCAGCACTCGGGAGGCAGAGGCAGGCGGATCTCTCTGAGTTCGAGGCCAGCTTGGTCTACAAAGTGAGTTTCAGGACCACCTCCAAGACAATACAGAGAAATCCTGTCCGGAAAAAAAACTAAAAAAAAAAAAAGAAGAAGAAGCCAAAACACCAAAAAAGCTACTTGGGCAGGGGGTGAGAGTCTGTGTTCCATGGCAGTTGGCTGTGAGTCAGGCATTTGGCTCATTGCTCTGGGCAAGGCCCCAGCTGGCCTGTTTAAGATGTCTCCCTCCAATGTGGTAGCCACATGGGCAGAGAAGGTCCTGGATCAGGCTTTCCATGATACCAAGGGAGGCCTACCCATTGGTCTTGGGCATCTCAACATAACACTGATGTCCTGTATGCCTTCAGGAAAGGCTGGGCAAAAAGAGAGGAGGTCTATGTTCACGGCCAGTCGGCAGGGCATAAACAGCTTACTGTCTGTATTGCTACAGGAGTGTGGGAAAGGATTAGCTTTGGCAAAGGACTTCCTGCCCCAGGGCCCTTGCAAGGCACTCCTTACCTGTTAGGAGAATGAGGGCGTCTTTCCCAGCACCACACAAGCGAGCCTTGAAGTCAGGTGACAAATGGGCTCCCAAACCACGGGATGAGCAACTTTGCTTTGTAAAACCAAATTCTACTTGAAACACCCACATAGTTCTTCACGGGTTGCAAGCTACTTTTACTTTTTTTTTTAAACCTTTTGTTATGTGTTCTATCAGGTTTGCTTAAGAGATTCTCTCATGCCGGGCGGTGTTGGTGAATGCCTTTAGTCCCAGCGGGGGGGGGGGGCAGAGGCAGGCAAATCTCTGGGAGTTTGAGGCCAGCCTGGGCTATAAAGCTACACAGAGAAACTCTGTCCAGAGAGGGGGGGGGGTGTCTCTCTTAGGCCAGGACAATGGCTTAGCAGCTAAAAACACTGTGCAAGCCTGACAATCTGAGTTCCATCCTCAGAACCCATGTCAAAGTGGAAAGAACAGACTTCACTGAGTTATCCTGAATGTGCATGCCCTCATATACATTACACACATGCACATGCATGTAATAAATAAGATAGTCTTTCTACACTCATGCACGTCTATCTCCCTGCCCCAGCATCCCTCCAACACAAGTCCCTGCTTCTCTCTTTCTAGCCCTGCTCAGTCGCTGATGCCATGGCCAAGAAAGCCAGCACCAGAGCCTGTCCTCCCACTCTGGTGTTTCCAGAAGACAGTGACGAAGACAGTGGCTGAGAAGGAAGGCAGGGGACAGTGACACATAGATATCCATCGGTTGCAGCTTGAGGACTCCAAAGCAAAATCCGCACCAGCCCTAAGCCAGGCGAGTGCTGCTGGTCGTGACTGTGGGAACCCGCTGTTCTCCTGCTCTTGGGCCTCTCTGAGTCCCATCACCCATACCCTTAGACTGAATAGCCCCCTCCACCCAATGCTGGCACCCCTAGATGTCTCCTGTCTCTGGCTCAATCTGTGAGTAAACCCCAAAATCACACTGCCCTCTCCCTGTACTGCTGTGCTGTCCTTAAAACCTAGGTTACCACAGTGAACCTAGTCTTAGCTCAAGTCACAGTTACCACAGTGAACCTAGTCCCAGCCCAAGTAATGCTTGCCAGTGATTTCAAAGTGGTAGATTATGCCAACTGGCCCCCAGATCAATAGCTTTACACCCATTGGGGATTTTAAAAGGTTATCTTCAAGGCACAAGTCCCTAGAGCAAGTGGCAGTGTTGAGAGTCAGCCACCCCTTCACATACAAGAGAAGCACCTCATATACCAAGTCACCCCAGAGCAGAAAGGCAGGCACAGACCACACGGCTGACATGCAGAGCTTACAGGTGAAGAACGGGAAGTCCATCTCTAGAGTGGACCAGGTTTCCCTCTGCCACCAAGTGGCCCAGACCCCCTACTCCACCCTCCAGGCAGTGAACTTAGCCAAAGCTTGCTTCTGGAGAACAGCCTGCATCTACCGTCTCACCTCCCATCCGCTTCAATAGGAAGCTGCTTTCAGAGCATCCTGTCTTCCGAATGGACCCTGCCACGAGCCATCAGAGCCTCTAGCCTGGGCCCCCACCTGCACTGGGCTTACGGCTATAACCACTAGACATCCATGCTCTCCACACACCCTAGCCCCCAACTGAGCACAGCCTGGAAGCCTGGTAGGGACTTTTCAAAGGTGGCGTTTTGCTGGTACCCAGCTCAGAACCAGCAACTCGTTCTTTACCTACAGCTAAGGGCCAAAGGTCTGGGTCATGATGAGCACAACCATGCCACAAGGCCTGACACTAACTCATGCAGCTGACCCCTAACCAACACCCTTGATTTGTAGCACATTTATCAAACCCTTCCTGGTGTGTGTGAGGCCAGGCCAGCCACCTCAAAACCAAGGATCCCTAGCAAGGCTTATGTATCGCCGGTAAGGACAGTTGACCAGGGAAGGTAGCTCCTGAGACACATGTAGGAAATGGAAAAGATTAGGTCTACCCCTTCTACTCTCCGGGGCCCCCTTGCTTATCTGGAGAAAGCTAACGCAAAGCTCTTGCTCGGGGTATGCACAACACGCTAGGGAAACTCAAAACAGTTTTCAGAAGACCCTGATCCCCGACCGCCGACCCCAGCACAGTCCAACACCGGCACCTGCTTGAGCAAGCTGAGAGGACATAGGCCAACAGCAGGTGAGAAAGAGAGGGTTGGGAGCCCAGGCACCCCTTCAGAGTTCTCCTTTGGGGTTAGACTCCACTGAGTGTGCGTGGGAAAAGCGCATCTAGGAATTCTCATCTGGGCAGAAGTCCTTTTTTGTCCAAGCTTCATCTGCATAGACAAGGAGGTAGCCGGCCCATTACAGGGCCAGACTGCTGGGGTCACTTACCAGCGGGGGTTGAGACTGGGGGTGCTGCCCTGCTCCGGAGGCCGATGGGTAGTGCATGAGCAGATTGAAGGCAGAGTAGACAGTCTCTTTGTACATGCCGCTGGCACACTCCGGGGCCTTCAGGCCTGGAAAAACCACAGCTGGGTCAGACACCAGCCCAGCCAGCTGCTCCTAAGGGCTGAAAACTGTCTGATCAAAAGAAAAACAAAAAAACTGCCAAGGGGGTCCCCTTCAAGTTCGTGACTTGATAGGGAACGGGGATAGGCGAACGGGTGAGATTATCCGCAATGCCAAGTTTTGGGGTAAAGACCCAGAGTCCAGGCCTCCACTTAGCGGCCGGCCGGGACTTGACTTCTCACCCCGCCCTCTCGCCTGGGAACCTTAGCCAAGGCTGGCTCCTCAAGGCAAAGGATTAGTCAGTCACCTGGGCTGGAGGGGAGGCGGAGATGGCGGGGGTCTGTTTACTCCTATAAAGGTCAGGGCACCGGAAGTGACTCTAGCTCAGCGGCGCCCGGGAAACCCGCCCCCCACTCCCCCACCCCGAGTTCTAGCGCCTTCCCGAGCCGCGCAGAACTCACCGTCCTCTAGGGACTCTGGAAGTTTGTCCGGGAAAAGTCTCTGCGAAGTGTGCTCTCGTCCCAGGGCCTGCGGAGCAAAGAAGAGGGACCGTGAGGGGTGGAGGAGACACGAGGGGATCCAGGGATGGGACCCACGAGGGCCGCGGGCGCGGGGGGCGGGTCCGCACGATCCCAGCCAGGGACAAGGCCCTCAGGGGAGGAGCGGGCCGGGCTCACCTCGGGCGCTCCCTCGGCCTCTCCATGCACCCGGACGCCGGGACCCGCGCCCCCGGCGCCTGCGGCCGCGCCCTCGGACTCATTCACCAGTGAGGACTTGAGCTCCGCCAGGTCCCTCTCGGGGCCCGCGGCGCTGTCGCGGCTCTTGTCGTCCTGTTCCTCGCCTTCGTCTTGGAAGGCCAGAAGCTCGTCGGGCGCGCCGAGGTCGTCGCCTGCACCCGCACCGCCCCCGCCCGAGTCCAGCTGCGGCATGGTGCGCTGCGCCCGCCGGGGCGCAGGGTGCGGGGCGCGGGAGGCGGCGAGCCCAGGGTGCGGAGCTCCGAGCCCGGAGCGCGGCGGGCGGAGCGCGCGCTGACTCCGCCTGAGCGGCCAGTGGGCGCGGGGCACAGCCGATTCGGGAGCTGGCGGGTCGGAACATCAAAGGCGCCGCGGGCAGAGAGCCGGGGGCGGGACGGGCGCCGGGGCGGGGCCGAGATGGGAGGAGCTAACTGCAGGCCCCGCCCTCCTCTCCCTGGAGAGACCCGGACAGGCCTATTGGGCATAGTCTTAAAGGGCTAGCTCTCCTCGCGCTCTTCCCAGCATGAAATCTGTCCCGAAATTGTAGGACTCTGCTTCCTTACCTATAAGACAGCCGCAACTTGCGCCCAAGTTTCTCTTTCAGCTGCAGAGAATGCGGTTCCTTAGACCCGTGGGTGGTGTGGGTGGCTTGTAACCGTAGTGTGAACACCGTCTTGTGCCTGATCTGGAGGCTTCCTAGGGCCCGGGCTGCTGGAGGATGGACCCATCCACCCCCACACACACCTCTGCCTCTTTCACCATCCCTGCGCCGACCGGGGACCTTATTCCAGACCTCCCGCCAACATAGACACAAGCATTCGCGCCTCAAGTTTATTGAGCGCCTGTTGCATGCACAACTTCAATACTGAAAATATATGACATGTGGCAGCTCCGAGACACAGAGGACGAGGAAGGACCGTGGCTACTCATGTGGGTTCTCCAGCCACTCGCCAGCCCGCTAAGACTTTTCCAACTAAGTTCGATTCCTAGAACCTGCTGCCCAGGAACTGAGACTTCCGGTGGCCACGTGAGCCACGTGATTCGGTCTTGGGCTCTTTAGGCAACAGTTCAATACGGGAAGTTGCATCCCAGAGCCCATTGACTCTGAGGCTACTTAGGGCCGTGGCTTCAGTGGCATCTCCTTCTCACTCAGGGCCGTATCCATGCGGACCTCCAGGACACGGATGGCCTTCACCGGCCACTGTTTCTGCAAGACACTGGACCCTTTGGAAAGTGATGTAGTGAACTGAGGGCGCACACACCTCCGCCCCAAGCACCTCTTGCGAGAGCAATTGGAACAGAGGGCAATTTGTGGAGGAGGACACTAGCCGCCTCTCCGGCTCCGGGCCTCAAAGGACTCCTGGCAGCGGCGCAAAGCCGGCCGGAAGACAGCCGCACCGCCCCTCCCGGTCCAGGCCCAGCCTGCCTGGCCAAGGATCAAAGAGACAGGGCCTTGCTTCTCAGCGCTCAGATCCTATCAGCGCCCTGCCAGCGAGGCTTCTGGGTCCTCCAGCTCCCGGTTGGGATGCCCATTTTTTCTCCCTCCCCAGAGCTGAGGGACTTGGCCATTAGTGCTCAGCTTGGCAATAGAGACGCGGTGCGGATCCTGTCCTTGGAGCCTCTGGAGTCTTCCTCCCGCAGGTGCCAGCTTGCTGCTGATTTTGACCCCATCCTTTCAAGACTGGGGGCAGGGCAGGAGCTCCAACGGAAAGAGACAGGAGAGGAAAGATCCCGGGGCGAGACCTCCCTGACCTCAGCTCTGAGGTTGTCGGGTCTGGTTCTGGGATGACCACCTTTCTGAGAAAGTTGCTGAGAAATTAAGATCATCGTAAGCACTGTGAATCCTCCTGAACGACTCCAGTTTAGGCAAAGTTGCTTCCATGCTGGTTAGCATACTATGAGCTCCCAACTGATGCAGGCCATTGGGGACCAAATTTCTCTCTATCCAAGAAGACAAGTCAGGGAAGGAGAGATGTGATCCCCACCCCCGCCGCAGGCTAATTTTTTTCCCAACTTGGCATTGCCCTTTTATCAAAGAGCAAGGTCTTTCTACTTCATTGGTGCAGTAAGCAGCTTGTCTTCAAACGGTAGCGAAAAGGGAATTTTTTATATGCCCTTATTTGGCAAAAGAAAATATACTTTTTCCTGATGTGTTCACCCTCCCACCCTCAAGTGTCTTTGGATGACTTTATAGAGCTGTGAAATCCCCCAAGCCTGGGAACCACTGCCCTGAGGGATCCTGGGCTCTCAGCCTCACCCGATCTGGTGAGCATGGGAAGGGGGTGAGAAGGGGTGAGGAAGGGGAGGACAGGGGTAAAAGGGCTCAGTCTTCTCTACATCCACACTGAGCAGTCTAAAGGCTTGCTGAGGAGTCGCCACTGTGTGCTCCCCCACGACGGTGGCAGGAGTACAGGTGGGACCAAGAGACCTGAAGGGGTCAGCATGGCGTTGGGGTGGGTGAGGTGGGGTGTGTGTGTGTGTGTGTGTGATTCGTCTGGGTGTGGAAAGCCCCAGGATTTACAGAGCTAATCCAGCCTAGGCTATGTAATGAGATTCTATCTGAAGAAAATAAAAACAAATAAATAGGTAGCAGGAGCCCCTTGCCCAGATAGCACTGCTTCTTTGATCAGCACCTGACAGATGGCTTCATATACTAGGTGACTACAGTGTGCCAGCATCCTTAGGAGCTTCATACTCATTTAATCATTACTGAACCCTGTGACATGGGAACAATCGTCCCCATTTTACTAATGAGGGAACTAAAGCTCAGCGAGGTTGCCTGAGTCACTCAAGGTGTCACAGCTTCAATATGAGGGTGCTGAGCTGAGCTTCCAGTTCCTGGTGGTTAGACACCATAACCCACACCTGACCACCACACTTATATTCCAGTAGGATCCCAGAGGAGCTCCCCTCACCCCACCCCCACCCTTAAGACAGGGTTTCTCTGTGTACCCTGGAAGTCCTGGAACATCTCTTGTAGACCAAGGTGGCCTCAAACTCACAGAGATCTGGGTGGCATCTTGCCTGCCTCTGCCTCCCGAGTGCTGGGAAGGAACTTCGTATTTGATGTGTGGCATTGGCAAACAAAATGCTGAGGAAGCAGCTATCGCTAACAGAAGATCCCGATTTGGGGTGATTCTTATTTCATGGAAGGACGAGGGAGAGGACTAGGTGATTACAGTGGGATGTGGTTCGGTTGGAAGAATGCCTAGCATGTGTGAAGGCCTGGGTCTGACCCATAGAAACTGAGGGTGGTGGCTTGTGCCTGTGGTTCCAGGACTCAGTGGATATATGCAGGGAATCAGAAGTTCACGGTCATGCTGGGCCTATGACATAGGATCCTGTCTCAAACCGGTGAGGGGATCTCTCAGAGTGATGTGTCTCAGTGGCCAAGCCCTTTGGTGGCGACTCCCTCGGAAGTTCCAGAGGGTTGAAGGACCGGACCAGCTGTGGGGGAGATCCAAGTTTTCTGTGGCCGAGCCATGGGTGGTGACTGCAAAAGAGACTTCATCTTTATGCAAATGAACCAGGTGAACTCGGTGGGCCTCAGAGGCTGGAGTCAAAGGACCCCTTCAGGCTAGACAGCGGAGAAATGAAGCTCTGGAGTCTCTACCCTGTGGGGTCAGGGACAAATCATTGGCTTCGGAACCTCAGCATCGTCATGAGAGGAACAGGCGTTGACCTGGGCCTGCCTCTCCCTCATGCTAGCGTGGGGCTGGGTGAATCACTGTCTCCTAGTAAAGAGCTACACACAAAGCCTGGCACATTCCAAGGCACTAATAAATGGGTGCTCGTGAGCTCGATATTTTTCGGAAGTTGTTAGGCTAATTGGCTCTTCATGTAATGCCATGTAAATCATCTGACTGTTCTCATGGCCTGAGCCCACTTAATCATAGCTAAGACTGAAAATACACATTTCCTCTCCTTTCCTTTCAAGTTCCTTTAACATGAAAGGCCCCTGTGAACTCTCTGACCTTTTCTAACAGGGAGATCCTTGAAATGTGGCATTTCCAGAAAATGGCTCAAAGGAGCCCCAGATGGATTGAGTAAATTACAGCAGGGAGGGAGGCTGAGGGGCAAGCAGAGAGCAGCCCTCTTCCTGCCTGCCAGCCCACTTGCCATCCTGCTGGGACTTGCCAGGAGCTGCCTGCAGGGGAGTTGCAGGCTCCAGGCAGAACAGCTCCCCCACGGGCGAGCTTCTCTAGGGACAGAGCTGGACACAGTCCCTGAGGCAGACTGTGGTCTGTTTCTAGAAACTCTCTGGAAACTGTGTAGTCTCTGTCTCTGTGTAAGGATGTGTGTGTGTGTGTGTGTGTGTGTGTGTGTGTGTGTGTGTGTGTGTGTAGGATGTATGTAAGGAGAGATGTATGTGAGGGTGTGTGTAAAAGGAGGGATGTGTGTGTGAGGGGGATGTGTGTAAGAGTGTGTGTTTAAGGAGGGATGTATATGTAAAGGTATGTGTGTGTAAGGGGGATGTGTGTGTGCAAGAGAGGATATGTATATGTAAGTGTGTGTGTGTGTAAGGGTTTGTGTATAAGGGTGTGTATAAGAAGGGATGTGTGGACCGGGCATTGGTGGCACACGCCTTTAATCCCAGCACTGGGGAGGCAGAGGCAGGTGGATCTCTGTGAGTTCGAGACCAGCCTGGTCTACAGAGTGAGTTCCAGGATAGCCTCCAAAACAATACTGAGAATCCTTGTCTCAAAAAAACAAACAAACAAACAAAGAGGGGATGTGTGTGTAAGGGGAATGTGTGTGTAAGGGTGTGTGTAAGAAGTGATGTGTGAGTGAGGCAATGGTGACACACACCTTTAGTCCCAGCACTCCAGAGGCAGAGGCAGGTGAATCTCTGTGAGTTCAAGACCAGCCGGTTTACAAACCTACACAGAGAAACCCTGTCGAAGAAGAAGAAGAGGAGGAGGAGGAGGAATGAGTGAGGGTATGTGTATAAGGGGGATGTGTGTGTAAGGGAGTGTGTGTAAGAAGGAATGTGCATATAAGGGTGTGTGCATAAGGGGCTGTGTGTGTAAGGAGGGATTGTGTGGCGCGCACACCACAGTGGCACAGTGGCATCATGCGGTTGCCTAGAAATGGAGCAATAAGTGGTAAGGATTGATTTCTCTCCCTCATAGAGAAGGATGAGGACCAGGATGTACCTTGGTGGGTAGAGTGTTTGCTGAGCATGTGACACACTCTGTGGGTTTAGTCCCCAGCACCACATAAGCTGATGATTCCTGGGCAGTCATTCTAGTTTAATTGGTAAGCACCATACCAATGAGACATCCTGTCTCTAAGGTGGTTGATGTTTCCTGAGAATGATCTTTGAGGTTGTCTTCTGGGCTATACACACACACACACACACACACACACACACACACACACACACACACACCTTTTAAAGAGTGAGTGCTGGTTAAAAGCAGTGACTACGCTGGTCAGTGGTGGTGCACCCTTTTAATTCCATACTTGGGAGGCAGAGGCAGGCGGATCTCTGAGTTCCAGACCAACCTGAGCTACAAGAGTGAGTTCCAGAACAGCCAGGGGGCTACACAGAGAAACCATGTCTCAAAAAACCAAACCAAATCAACAAAAACACCAATAAAGCACCGGCTGCTGTTTTAGAGGACCCCAGTTTGGTTCCCAGCACATACAGATAGTTCACACTATTTGTAACTCCAATTTCAGGCCACTCTCTCACGGCCTCTGCTGGCACCAAACATGAACATGATACACAGACATAGGCACAGGCAAAATGTCCCTACGTATATAAACTAAGGGGTGTATGTGTGTATGTGTGTGTGTTTAGAGTCATTTTTGGCTACATAGGCAGTTAGAGAACAGCTTGGAATACATGAGATTTTTTTTGTTTTTTTTTGAGACAGGGGTTCTCTCTCTGTATGGCTTTGGAGCCTGTTCTGGAACTCACTCTGTAGGCTAGGCTGCCCTTGAACTCATAGAGATCCACCTGCCTCTGCCTCCCAAGTGCTGGAATTAAAGGCATGTGCCACAAACGCCCAGCCACATGGGATCTTGTATTTAAAAAAAACTATAATGAAAAAAATATATAAGGAAGAAAGCTGGCTTGCTAGATCATGCTATAATACCTGCTTTTGGGAGACTAAGGCAGGAAAATGGCTAGTTCAGGACCAGCATGAGGTACATAGTGAGTTCAAGTACAGGACAGGAAACTTGGCAAGATCCTGTCTTTAAAAAGTTCAAAAAGCACATGGAGTGACTGGAGGTACAGCTCATTTGGAAATCACTTGCCTAGCATGCCTGAGGGGAGGCCTTGGGTCCAGTGCCCAATATAGAGAGGAGGAGGAGATAGTGGTGGTTTTATGCAATACCAAAAACTTATAAACAGCATAATGGCTGGGCATGGTGGCACATGACCTTAATCCAGCTCTCAAGAGGTAGAGACCTGTAGATCTCTGCCAGTTTGAGGCCAGCTTAGTCTACAGAGCAAGTTCCAGGCCAGACAGATACACAGTGAGACCCTGACGAAAGCAAAATAAATAAATAAAGCTATTTTAACTATGTAATTTGTCCTGATGAAACCCAAAAGAACTTGGCCTAAGATGGGGGATTAAGAAATATGTCTCACAGGTTCAGAGGGCTGTTACCACTCTTTTCCACAGGCCAAATTCCATACTGGATTCCCAACAAATGTATCTGGAATTCACTCAGAAGGAATTATCTGGGTCAGAGACAGCAAGGTAAGCCTGGGGTGTTTGCTGTGTGCACTTGCCACTCAAAAACTGGATAGGTCCGGTATCCCCAATCTACCAGGGGCTTGTTGTGCAAGTCCAAGTAATTTCTCTGTGTTCTCCGGACCCAGAATTATCCAGAAACTGCAGGTATCCCTTACATGGTTTCAGGGATGCAATGAGGGGTCCACAGCCGTGAGCCCAGAGCTAAAAGTCAAGCAGCTTTATGAGACAGGGGTGTGCCAAGCCCCTGCCTGGATGTGGGAGCTGCCTGCAACTTCAAGAGAGAAATACTCACATCAACACTGATCTGGGCTTCCTAGGCCTCCTGAAGTAGGAATGCCTCACAAAGCAAGAGGAATCACTAGGTATTTGTCAGTCTGTCTGTCTGTTTGGTGTGGACAGAACTCTCCTATCTAATGTACACTGACTTGGAACTCACTACAAAGCCCAGGCTGGCCAGAAGCTTGAATTTTTCCTACTGCAGCCTCCGGAAGGCTGGGATGGTATGCGTGATCTGCCACACCAGTTTAAGATCTTTATTTATTTTCTCTCCTTTTTTGCCTAGGTACCCAAGAATGACCTTCAGCTCCCACTCTTTCTGAATACTGGGCTTGCAGACCTACACCATTGCTTTTATGTGGTACTGGGAATGAATCCTGGACTTCACGCTTGCGGGGGAGCAGGGGGGGCAGATGTTTATCAATTCTCCTGGATTTCCACCACTCCTGGTTTGGGCTTCTGTTGCTGTGATGAACACCGTGACTGAAGCAAGTTGGGGAGGAAACGGTTTATTTGGCTCAGGCTCCCACATCACAGTCCATCCCTGAAGGAAGTCAGGACAGGAACTCAAGCAGAGCAGGATCTTAGAGCAGGAGCTGACGCAGAGGGCGTGGAAGGGGACTGCTTACTGGCTCGATCATTATGGCTTCCTCAGCCTGATTTGTTATGGAACTCAAAAATCACCAGCCTAGGGATGGCCTCACCCACAGTGGGCTGAGCCCTCCCCCATCAATCACTAATTAATTACAACCAGATCTTATGGAGGCATATTCTCAATTGAGACTCCCTCCTTTCAGACAAATCCAGCTTGTGTCAAGTTGTCATAAAACTAGCCAGCACACCTAGCGTCCAGACTGGGTAGATCACAACTGTCTATAACTCCAGTTCCACGTGGTTCAATGCCTTTAATCCCAGGAGGCAGAGGCAGTAGGATCTCTGTGAGTTCAAGGCCAGCCTGGTCTTCAGTTATCCCTAGATCACTATTCTTTTAGTATTTTTATCAGAGGGGGTGCTATGCTGAGTTGGTTTTCTCCTTCCATTTTGTTTTTGAGGCAGGATCTGCCATTTCTGATGTTGTATGTACTCCAGGATGGCTAGCCTTGGAGGTTTTGTTTTGTTTTGTTTGGGTGGGGAGAGGGATTCAAAGCATGGTTCCTTTGTGTAACAGTCCTGGATGTCCTGGAACTCACTCTGTAGACCAGGCTGGACTCAAACTCACAGCTTCCTAAGTGCTGGGATTAAAGGTGTGTGCCACCACCACCCTGCAGGAGCTTTTGACTTATTCTTCTGTCTCTGTTCCCTGTTTTACCACAGGAGTCCCGGAATTAAATATGTGTGCCACCCCATCTGTCTTTTTTACATGTGTTCCAAGGATTTAAACTCAGGTCACCAAGCATACACAGTGACCGTTTACTCACTGAGCCATCTTAGTGGCTCTAGTAGTTGGTTTTTTGTTTGTTTGCTTGCTTGCTTCCTTGTTTTTATTAATACTGTTAAATTTGTTTTATTTATTTTGTGTGAGCAGGGTGCTAGTGTTTAAATGTTGTTCACAAACTGCAGAAGTTAGTTCTTTCCTTCCACTATGTGAGCTCTGGGAATTGAACTCATTGTTGTTGTTGTTGTTGTTATTATTATTATTATTGTGTGTGTGTGTGTATGTGTGTGTGCATACTATAAGGCACACTCAAAGATCAGAGGACAACGCTATAGAATTGGTTCTTTCTCTTCACATTTTTTGAGTATGTAGGGTTGAATTCTAATCACCAGGCTTAAGGAGTAAGCATCTTTACTGGCTGTGCAATCTCACTGACTCCAGTGGACCTTTCTAGGTAGAAATAGGACCCATGAATAGTGGTGCAACTAATAAATGCTTTCCACCAGAGGATGCAACCATTGCACAAAGGTCCAGCATGGTTTTCAACTTCTTGGGATACTGCGGTAGCATTTCCGTTTGTTAGTTGGTATCTCTGCGGAGTCTGAGAGGTCTCTGTCCTTGATGGTCTTGTCCTGTTTCAAAAGCCTCCCACCTTTGCAGGTCTGCAGTGGTCCTTTTTCCCTTCAGGGATCCCATTGGCCTCTGCACTGGAGACACTCAGGCCATCCCAGCCTCTTGGTTTGATCCTCGAGTCTCCTGTCCTTTGGTTGCTGTGTCTTTGCCTCTTGGAGATCAATAGCTGCATTCTGGCCTGACATAGTGGCACAGGTCTGTGACTCCAGTTGCAAAAGAGTCTCAAGCAGGAAGGTCTTGAGTTTAAGGCCAATCTGAGTTATATAGGAAGTCCAAGACAGTTATGGGCTACAGAGCAAGCCCCTGTCTCGAAAGGGAAAGGAAAGTTAAAGATTAAAAAGGGTCGGAGATGTAGCACAGTTGGTGGAGTGAACTTTTTTTTTTTTTGGTTTTTTTTTTTTTTTCGAGACAGGGTTTCTCTGTGGCTTTGGAGGCTGTCCTGGAACTCGCTCTGTAGACCAGGCTGGCCTCGAACTCACAGAAATCCGCCTGCCTCTGCCTCCCGAGTGCTGGGATTAAAGGCATGTGCCACCAACGCCCGGCTGGTGGAGTGAACTTTTATGCATGCTCAAAGCCCTGGATTTGATCCGCAGCATCAAATAAACTGGGCATGGTGGTGCATGTCTGCCATCTTATAACTTGGGAGGTGGAAACAGGAGGATCGAGAGTTCAAGGACCTCCTCAACCATACAGTTTAAGGCTGGCCTGGAGTTACAGGAGACCCTGTTTCAATAAATGAATGAATGAATAAATAAATAATTGAGAGATATCTCAGTGGTTAAGAGCACTTATTGCAGAGGGACCCTGAGTTTTATTCCCAGCATCCAGGTTGGGTAGAGCACAACTGCCTGTAACTCCAGCTCCACGGGGTCAACATCCTCTTCTGGCCTCCCCAGGCATTCACATGTGCACACACAATACATATTCATAGTGGTGTGTGCCTTCGGTCCCAGCACTTGGGAGGCAGAGGCAGGCAGATCTCTGTGAGTTCGAGGCTGACCCAGTCTACAGAGTGAGTTCCAGGACAGCCAAGGCTGTTACAAAGAGAAACCCTGTCTCAAGAAACAAAACAAAACAAACAAATATACAAATCTCAAAACTAGCTGTTTTCCATCAGAACTGACTTGTGTACATTGTGGGCAAGGCCTTCTGGAACCTTCTTAAGTGGAGGTAAGAAGATGATGCTTGTCTGTCAGAGTTGAGAAGCTGGGGGTAAGTTCGTGCTGGAGACAAGCTCAGGGTGCTTGGTTCAGGGCAGGTGCTTGCATCAACAGTGGCCATTGGCAATCACCATCAGTGTTCCCAACCAGTAGGACAAAGCTGGGGTGAACCCCTAGAGGTACTTTCCAGGCACCAACTGGGCAAGTGGCAGCAGTGCCATGATCGTGGGTGGAGAGTGGAGACCAGGTAAAAGGGTAGGGAACCTGCTATCTGCTGCCAGCAGAAGCATCCAGAACATTCTGCCTGCTGGGAGCCTCCTCCAGCTATGAGTCCAATCTCCTGATGTCTGCAGGCTGAAGGAGCACTGGCCCTGAGGGTACAGACAGGACTAATGGGAGGAAATTACTCGAGAGATTTCATCGGGCCCGGAGGAAGCCTACCAACCAGTCAGAGCTGGTGGACCATGGCAGCCTACTCTGCTGAGTTCTTGGGCTGTAAGGGCGTGGGAGCAGAAAGAGGGTTTCTTCGCAGGCACACAAGATGTGCAGGTTACACCACAGGTCCCCCCAAGGATAAGGGCAGTCCCCTCTGTTTTCCAGGTGACTCTGCTCTGCCTTGATCCCATGAGCCTGGGCACACATCTGACTAGCTGTAGGGTAACTGGCCCCAAATGGGGGCTGCAGGCTGCTTGGGAAGGGGAGGTCCTACAATAGATCCATCTCAATGGTCCATTATGGAGTTGGAGTCTGTCAGCTTTGTGCCCCAGTACCCTCTCCATTCTGCTAGACCCAGGAAGGGCAGAATCTCCCTCACTTCCTTCAGTTTGTTCTAAAACCAGGGATGGGAAGGAGAAAGATGAGAAGCAGAAGAGGAGGAGATCCAGGGTCTCAATTTTGGCTTTGCCATTTACTTTGGGAAAGTCACTCTGGGCTTGTGGGATGTCGAGATCACACTTCCTGTCTCTTACAAGGGTTCTTGTGATGATTAGAGGAGTTCTCACATCTGGTGAGGTGGCTCATGAGTAAAGTGCTTGTCATGCAAGCCTGATGACCTGAGTTCGATTCCCCAGACCCCACATAAAGGAAGGAGAGAAACAATGGCATAAAACTGTCCTTGTGGCATGAGTGATACCCTCCCAACAACAACAACAGCAAGAACAAATACCAACAGCAATAATAATAAGGGGTTAATGAGTTGGCTTAGCAGGTAAAGTTGCCCTGCCACTAAGCTTAACAACCTGAATTTAATCCCCAGGAACCACATGGTTGAAGAAGAGAAATGACCCTACCATGTGGTTTGATCTTTACATGTGCACGCTCAAAAAAAAAAGTAATAAGAAAATGAGCAAATTTTTTGGGTATTTCGAGACAGGGTTTCTCCATGTAGCCCTAGCCATCCTGGAACTCATACTTGTAGACCAGGCTGGCCTCAACCCAGAGCTCTATTTGCCTCTGCCTCCCAAGTACTGGGGTTATAGGTGTGTGCTGCCACTGCCCAGTCTGCAAATAAAATGTTTAGAGTTATTGTTTTTAACATAGTCCTATATTAATGAAATAGATAAAAAAAAAACAACTGGACAGCTCAGCCCTACCAAGATTGTACAAGGGGCCTTACACCAATTATCTTGTTTAGTGGCCACAGCCTAAAGGCGGATGGACCATTATTAGAGAAATTGAATCCAGGAAGATCATGATCATGTGCCTTGTCCAAGGTCAAGCAATGACAGGAAGCACTCTCTGCAGTTGGCAGCTTCTCAAAGGAGAGGAGGTGTCCCCCCAAATGGGTGAAATATACAGACAGTCACTTGGGCTGGAGAACTTGAGGGATGGAGACTGGGTTACAAATTGTAATCCTGCTGAGCGATCTCCACCACGGGGACCAGAAAGTAGGGAGTTTCTGGGCTGGACAGTCCCAAGGTCAGAGGAGGGGCTGGCTGCTTGTCCTGTGGAGGTAGATGATGCTGGAGAGGGAGCTGGGCCACCATAAACAATCTGGAGGGACAGGGCCTGAGAGCTGGAAACCCTGGTCCCCTGCTTAGTGTCTGAGCACCAGGCTTGGACTGCTCATATCATTTTGAACTCTTTCACTGGCAGAGATAGATGCCCAGTACACAGCAGCTGGGCCCAAGATGACTCCAGACACACGCCCAGCTCTTTGCTGTGTACCAGCGCCTTCCTGTCTGTTTTCGCCTGTACTGCAACCCTGAGCACGCTCAGTCCATTTCACAGACGAGGAAATTGTTGCTCAGAACAAGGAAGTGAGTCACCCAAGGGCTCACAGCTCAACCCTGGTCTTCGGCTGTAAGCTGATGCTAGCTCTGCAACGCAAAGACATCTCCCTTTCCTAATGTGAGAATGCTAGAGGGCAGGAAGAACCCCATAGGTGAAGGCCCCTTCAGCACACAGGTCTTTCTCCAGATGTTCTGGGGAGAGTGATGGATGGATCGGCCCCCTGAATGCCAGAGTCACAGCTCCTAGGTTTCCTAACGGGACAACGTGTCTCAGGGGTCCCATGGCTACTTATTCACCAGACTAGCTCTCTGAAGCTTCTCCCTAGTCTGGGTCCTTCCCAGTTCTCACAAGGGACGTGGGTTGGACAGGTCCAAGCCATTGTTCCAAAAAGTGTCCAACCAAGCTCTGCCTCACTGAAGGGAACAGTACTGTATTCCATGGAGACTTAGTTTGGGGTTCCCTGGGGTCCCCTGCCCTGTGCCTCAGTCCCTAGGTGGATCTGTCTGGGAGCAGGGTGGCGGCTGGGTCCTCAGAATGCCACCAGCTCTCACGGTGAAAGTACCTCCTTTACCTGGGGTCACTGGTGCTTCTCCCCCCCCCCGACACTGAGGTTTTCCTCAGCGTCACTGTGCTGAGTTTTTGTTCACTGCTCTGTTATTAGTGACAGAGGGATTTCCCTCGGGGTCAAGCTTGTCTTTTTATGGCTTTGGAGTCTCTGTCCTCTCCCTATTTGCTCTTGTGGAGCTACAGATAGTAGGGGCTAGTTTAAAAGTAACCCCCATTTGTACCCTTGCCTTGCTGTCCTTGATCCCAACTGGCCTGAGGGGACCCCACAATATCGCCAGCTCCGAGGGCAGTCTCTGGGGAAGATATGCATGTGCTATATTTTTTCTTTGTTTGTTTGTTTTGTTTTGTTTTTTGAGATAGGGTCTTGTATAGCCCAGGTTAGCTTGGAACCCACTATTTAGCTAAGGATGACCTTGAACCTTTAGATCCTCCTACCTCTGTCCTACAAGAACTGGGGCAATAATATTCTGTTTACGGGCTAAAGAGCAAATTCAGGATTCCACGCATGCCAGCCAGGTGCTCTACTGAACTCCATCCCCAGCTCCTGGAGACTCTTTTTCTTGCTTTAAGCTCCCTGTAGAATGACCCGCTCACTCTCCTTTACTCCAACTTTCTGCCCACCTCAGGCTGCTCCCACTGCTGGGGCTGCATGGCAGAGAAGAAATGAGAGATGGGCCCCTCTGTAACTCCTGATTCATTGTAGTACTGGTTCTGTGGCTGAAACCGCCCCTTCAGAAATCCACAGCCCCTCGGGCTAGAGTTGGGTCTTGACTGTTAGTTTGGATTCAGAACGGCCAGGGCCCAGGGTGCATCAGGGAAGCCCTCTGTCCTGAACCGGGCTTTGTGCTTGACAGTTGGGTTTTGGGTAGGTTGGAACCAGGATTGAGGAACCCCCTAGACATTAGCCCCAACTCCTGCCTTCTTTGTGTTGGAGTCAGAGAATCGCTGCCTGCTCTGAGGCCCCTAAAGTGGAGTGTGTGTGTGTGTGTGTGTGTGTGTGTGTGTGTGAGTCAGTTTCAAGACATCTAATACCAACCTCGCCCTTGCAAAGCACTGTGCATGTGTGTCAAATGACTCCTGCTTGTGTGAGTGGCTGCTCCCCTGTTGGCTTTGCGGAAGAGATGCAGGCCTGAAGGGGAAAGCCCTCAGCCCCTTTAGCTGCTGAGAATCTTGCGTGAGGCTGACACACAGAGCCTCTGTGTTCCCCACAAGACCGTTCCTTTACACCCACAGAAAGTCCCGAAGTTGCCCCAGGTCCCAGGTCTCAGGCTGGTTGGGAACACAGTGGAAGGGTTTACAGGGCTTACCTGTCACTGCAGCTGCACAGAACAGGAAGCTAAAGGGAGTCACTGTGTGGATGGGGTGGGAGAGATGCCAGGCAGGTCTCAGAGGCTGTGAACAGCCAGGATCAGTGTGGTCAGGGAGGCTCTGGGAAGCGGGGCAGCGTTGGAAGTGAGGGGGGCAGGGAGTGAGGGGTGGCATAGAACAGAGGCCACAGCAATCCTTCTGCCCTACCTCCCTGAACAGGAGGAGAGAGCCTGCTAGAACTCAAGACAGACTTGGAAACAATAGCAGACCATGTGGACATGAAACTGAGGGAAACTGAGGCCCACAGTCAGTGAGCGTTCCCTACCTCATTGCCCATGAGTACAGGAAGCATCGTAATACAGGCTCTCACTCTAGTCCAGACTGACCTGGAACCCACTGTCATTATGCCTTAGCCTCCCCGAAATGCTGGGATTTCAGATATGAGCTACTATGCCCTAACTCTAAGGTAGTCTTGAACATGAAACAAATAAGCCCTGAGTACCATTTCATGTAAAAAGCATTATTGCTCATGGAACAAAAATCTAAACTATTTAATGTTACTTTTTAAGGGCACTTGCCACCAAACCTGATGACCTGAGGTCTAGTCCTGAACTCAGCATGGTAGAGGAAAGAAATGACTCTTGCAACTTGTCCCTTGAACCCCAAGCATGATGTTAAAATATTAATTAATTTGCATGTGTGCTTGCATGTGTGTCTGTGTACCACATGCAAGCAGGAGCCCACAGAGGCCAGGTCCTTGGATCACCTGGGATCGGAGTTACAGACACTTGTGAGCCACTGTGTGGGTGGTGGGAATTGAACCCAGGTCCTCTGAAAGAGCAACCAGGCTCTATACTTCTGAGCCATCTCACCAAGCCATACAAATGATATTTTAGTGAAAAAACGGGATGGCTGATGCATACTTGTTTGTTTGTTTTGGTTTTTCGAGACAGGGTTTCTCTGAATTGCTTTGGGGGCTATCCTGGAACTTGCTCTGTAGACCAGGCTGGCCTCGAACTCACAGAGATCTACCTGCCTCTGCCTCCTGAATGCTGGGATTAAAGGTGTGGGCCACCAACACCTGACTGGCTGATGCACACTTGTAATCCCAGCACTGAAGGAGGTAGAAGGACAGGAACTTCAAATTCATCCCCTGTTACCTAGGGAGTTTGGGACCAGTCAGGGATACAAGACATTCAAAAACTTCAGGTGTGGGGCTGGAGGGATGGTTCAGCAGTTAAGAAACTTCATGGTCTTCAGAGGACGAGAGTGCACATCCCATATAGGGTGGCTCACAACCACCTGTAACTCCTGCTCCAGGGGCTCTGACATCCACAGGTGCCTGAACATGTGTGTCACACATATACACACACATACATTTAAGAAAAAATAAATGCAGGTAGAAATCAATCAAACCTTCAGCTGTGGGTAGAGTGGGGCTGAGGCCCTTGCATTACCAAGCAATACACTCATTCACTGCCCTGGCCTAGCCTTACCAGGGGCCCATTCAACAGCTCCCCTCCTCTCTGCACAGGAAGGCTGATTCAGTGGTCAGTTGAGAGCAGTGGGGGCCCCCTGGTGGTTGTCTCTGGAAGAGGCCTAGCTTTGCCCAGCAGTTGGACTATTTGGATGCTGAGACCCTCAAAAGAGAACCCATTCCCCTTTCCTTTCCAGTAGTGGCTACCTCTTCATTGTGAGGAACTCTGTCTCCCCAGGTCATCAGGGGCTGTGGCACTGTGTTCACCTGGGCTCTGAAGCATGCCTAGTGGTCAGACACATTGGAGTTCACTGGCCACAGCGAGTCTTTAGTAATACGATTGTTAACACAGGACCAAACAGGAGTGACAGACTGTCAGAGCTCTGGCAGCCTCTCAACCATCCCCAAGTCTCCCCACCTTCAGTACTTATGACTGGGCTGTGACACACAGCTGGCAAGGACCCCAGAGAGGGGTAGCACAAGGTGTCTCTGACAGTAGCTTTGGCTCAGATTCTGGGACTTGAAGTAATAATACCAGCCTTGGCAGCCACAGTTTGTTTACTCAGATTTACTGAGCACCAAGAACCTGTGACAGCCAGTGAAATCTCTGACAGCTATCAGGAAGGGACTCTGATTTTGGTGTTTTGAGACAAGGGCTCATGTAGTCCCAGCTGGCCTCAAATTCACAGTATAACTAAGGATAGCTTTGAACTCCTGATCTTCCTGCCTACACTCCCCAAGTTCTGGGATTACAGGTGTGTGCCACTACCTTTGGCTATGTCATTTCACTCTTAATCACTGAAATGTGTATCCCTAAATATCTTACTTTGCTTTTACTTTTTTGAAACAGGGTCTCATCTAACCCAGGCTGGCCTTGAACCGGCTGTATGACTGAGGATGATCCTAAACTTCTGATCTTCCTATTTCTACCTTCTACCTCTTGAGTGCTGGGATCACAGACATGTTGCCTGGTTTAAGAATACAGATATTTTCTTGGGCCATCAAGATGGCTCAGTGGATAAAGGTGCTTGGTGCCAAACTTGATGACCTGGATTTGATCCCTGGTAAGAGAAAGAATCAACTTCTGCTAGTTGTCCTTTGACTTCCACAAATGTGCTCACACACACACACACACACACACACACACACACACACGCACGCACGCACGCACGCACGCACGCATGCATGCACGCACGGATGCACACAAATAAATTAATGTAATTAATTTTTCTCTTGAATGACCACAAACCTATGACCACATTCTTCAAAATCATGAGTTAAGGCAGGGGGTATCAGTCCCTTTCAGGTCAACAGACTTGAAGGACACAAATTATTACACCCAAGGTCACGGAGCTTCTCAATTTTGGAGATGGGAGTTGAACCCAGGGAGTCTGGTTTGGGAGCCTGTCTCTGGGCCTGTTTCCCACTTTGGAGGTGAAAACAGATGCTTCACTACCACCCAGGGCGATGATGGATGTTGGACCATGCTACTCTTGCTTCCAGTAACAAGGAAGCAACAACGGAACAAGGCAAACAGAAGGCATAGCTAGCAGAAAATGAGCATAACAGAAAAGAAATACGACAGCTAAGAAAGCCAAGGTGTGCTGAGCCCTCCCTACACAGTAGATTTCTCCTTGTCTCATTTATGCTTTACCTCGATCTTTTGTCATAATTAGCAGCTTCATCTTACAGGTGAGGGAGCTAAGGGGCTCAGAGGGAGGAAGTGCTCAGGAAGGCAGTGGAGGCTGGCAAGAGCAGCTTTGGAAGCCAGGCTGGTCTGTTGGGGGTAGAGGGAGAAGATGGCAGAAAACCCAAGGGTGTGTCAGGAGCTGAAAACAGTCTTTGCCAAGGGCTTTGGGGCAGCCTGCCACCCTGGGGTGCATGGTTTTTGGAATTATTGCTTGCAGGCTGGAGAAGTCAGCTCTGGTGGTCCTGAGCAAATGGGACTTCATTGGAAGCATGTGGGATGGCTCATGGGATGGATTAGGAGGAGGAAGCTGGGCTGAGAAAAACAGGAGTGTAGCACAGTCCCCGGGGCCTGAAGTCAGCAGCTTGTCCATCCAGGCCCTGCCCTTGGCATGACTCTCCAGTTGCCGGCTTCTCTGCTTGGGTGTGCCCTCTGAGACTCAGAGACTGGGGTGGCAATAAAACACAGTCCCTGCCCATCACAGAAGGCAGGAGGTAAGCACTTTCTTGGAAGGTTCTAGAGCGATGGGCCATGGCCAGAGTGCTTTAGTGGAGTGAAGTAGCTTGAGTTGGAGGGGATTCCCCCCCTTTCCTCTCCCCCTCTCAGACTCAGCCAGCTCTGGTTTTCACACTGTAATTTTGCTTCTGGCCCTCCGGTGTGAGTCACACGTGAAAGTATCTTGTTTTGCTCTGCCTCCTGCATCTCCTGCTGCCACCCTTACTGCAGTTGCCACCTCAGGCAGGAGGCTGGGTCCCAGGCTGCACAGAGCCTGGTTCTAGATAAAAGGGCAGGACACCCTGTCTGCCACTGGGTGCTGTGACTGTGAGAGCACAGCAAGCTTCAAGGGGAATTTTCCAGCCTTTGGGCCACACGCAAATTAAATGCAAATGATGGGTGAAGAGAGGGTCCCTAGAGGACTTGGGAGAGCAAGGTGAGGCTCTGGCCGCTGGACCTTGTGTCCTCTGATGTTCCCAGAAGGCCTGGCCACTTCTCCCTTCTGGAGACCCGAGGACCCCCGGGTAAGGACTGGGTGAACAAAGAAACCGGGGAAGGAAGGTCAAAGTTCATTATGTGCATACATGGAATTGTCGAAAAATAATTAGTAATTAAAAAAGCGTCTCAGCTGGCTTGGTTGTGGTGAGCAAGCTAGAATGACGAGGAAAATTATGGGACCGTGAGAAATAAAGGAGCTGTGGCCCTCAGTGTCTGGTGGAAGCCCCTTGTTAGTTAAGGATCCCAGCAGATGCAGGTGGATTGCTCTGAGTTCCAGGTCAGCCAGGCCTACACGGTGACCCTGAGTCTTTAAAAAATTTTTTTGGCTAGGCAGTGGTGGCACACACACACACACACACACACACACACACACACACACACACACACACACCTTTAATCCCAGCACCAGGGATGCAAAGGCAGGTGGATCTCTGTGAGTTTCAGGCCAGCTTAGTCTACAGAGTGAGTTCCAGGACACCCAGGATTACACAAAGAAACCCTGTTTCAAAAACAAAAACAAAATAATAATAATAATATTTTGTCCCAACACAACAACGTAGCTTAAAACCTTTCTCCCTCCCCAGCTGGCAGCCGGGACTCTCATGAGAAATGCCTTTTTCAATAAAAGGGCCCGATCAAAGCCCTTTTCTGAAACCCTGGCGGCTCCTGGTTTTATTTGACCGGATTGTAATCTCATCCCAGCATCCCCAGAGCTGCCCTGAAATCTCACTTATCAGAAACAGAGAGAAATGGGAAAAAGAGACGTTTCTTAGCAATTGTTCCAGAGATAACATGGAAACCCAGCCAATGGCACCTGTGATTAGTGCCAAGCTACTTCACTGTGACTCTCCCTGGAGATCGCACACTGTATCTTGGGATGTCTTCTCCCCCCACCCCAAATACCTCTCTGTATTTTAATTAACTCCTGCTCTCATTCTGGCTCATCCTGAAATGCTTTTTCTGTGTTGAAGTCAACCACGGATGGTTTTACCTGAGTCAGATCTGCAGATGATTGACAGAAGTCTTCCAGCCACTGCGGTGATAGCACCGACCGGTGTCTCCAGCCCTGTTGTCCCTGCTGCCACATCCAATGGTACTGCATGCTTGCGGGATTATGGCAGAGACCAATTCTGAATCCCTGGTATATGTGTATATGTGTGTGGGTGTGCACACGCATGTGCAAGTGCATATGTATGTCTCTGTGTGTGTGTGTGTGTGTGTGTGTTTGCCTACATGTATGTCTCTGCACCACTTTCATGCAGTGTCCTTGGAGGTCAGAAGGTGTAGGAACCCCTGGAGCTGGAGTTATATGTGGTTGTGAGATGTCTGATGTTGTAGGATGCTGGGAATTGAACCCAGGGCCTCTACAAGGGCAGCCAGTGCTCTTAACTCATGAGCCATCTCTCTTGTCCCCAGAAGATATTCTTTATTCCATTTTATTTATCTATTTGTTTATTTTGTGGTGTGTGTGTGTGTGTGTGTGTGTGTGTGTGTGTACAACTTTTGGGAGTCTATTCTCTCCTTCCACCATGCAGGATCTGGGAACTGAACTCAGGTCCTCAGGCTTGGTGGCAGGAGCTTTTATCCACTGAGCCATTTCATTGGCTTGAGAGGAGAAATTCTAAAGAGAGACCCGGTGTGGGGCACACACCTGCAATCCTGGTACTTGGAAGGTGGAGGCAGGAGGGCTGGAAGATCAAAGTTATCTTTTGTTATGTAGTGAGTTCAAGGCCAGCCTGGGCTACCGGAAACCCTGTTGAGAGAGGAGAGCAGAGGAAGAGAGAGGGAAGAGGAGCGAGAAGATAGAGAAAGAGGGAGAGGGGGAGGGGAGGGAGAGGGAGAGAGAATGAGAGAGGGAGAGGGGGAGGGAGAGGGAGAGGGAGGGAAGAAGGGGGTAGAGAGAGAGAGAATGAGAAAGAGGGGGGAGAGAGAGGGAGAGAGAGATTGAGAGGGAGAGAATGAGAGAGGGAGAGGGGAGAGAGAATGAGGGGGGGGAGAGAGATTAAGAAGGAGGGGGAGGGGAGAGACTTGTGTCACTTTCTCTCTCTGGCTGTCAGACTGTTGTAGCAATGAGCCCCAGAGAAATAAAATTTCTTCAGGAGTTTCAGTCTGGTGGAAGGGAGAGGCTGGTGCCAGTCAGAGAAGGACTAGCCTTGCCAGAAGAAATTTCACAGTTCTGATTCTCACAATTCAATTAGTGTCTGCCTAGTTCTTAGCTTTTTTTTTTTTAATTTTAATCTTTTCTATAAAACTGTAACACTGCTGTAGGAAAAATGGAGAAAAAAACTGGAGATTTTTTTCTGTTCACCTCAGTCAAACTGTGATTAAATCTGTTTTCCTTTACCAATTCCTAGTCAGGATTTTGTTTAAAATACAGGAAAACTGTGTGACAGGAATATGGCCTTAAATACCTGGTGATGCTCTCAGCATCCAGGAAGTAGATCCCAGGAGTGGGGGACCTGTCCACATGAGTGACAAGACATCCCCACCCTCCTCATCAAAAGCAAGCAGTCAGGGGCCCTGGTTCATGCCTGGAATCTCAGCACTCAGGGCAGCTAAGGTAGGAGAACTGCTGAGTCTCAGGCTGGCCTGGGCTCTCAATAAACAAAGCAGGGGCTACAGGGATGCTCAGAGCACTTGCTGCGCTTGCAGGGGATCTGCAAATTTGGTTCCTGGGACTGGTATCTGTTGACTCCCAACTGCCTGTAACTCCAGCCTCAGGAGGTCTCAAGGCCTCTTTTGGTCTCTAAGGGCACCTTCATGCATGGGTACATATCTTCACACAGATGCACACATGCATGCACATAGTTGGAAATAAATCTTATAAGGTCGGGCAATGAGATGACTCAGCAGGTAAAGACACTTGCCCTTAAACCTGAGGACCTAAGTGTGATCTCTGGCACCCACATGTGGAAAGACAGAGCTGACCCTCTCAAGTTGTACCCTGACCTCCTCATGAGCACTGTGGCACACTAGTGAAAACACATGCACAAATAAATGAAAACAAAATCAAAAACAGCTAAGCATGGTAGCACATACTTTTACAAATCCCAGCTTTTGAGGGGGGTGGGCAGGAGAGAGGTAGGAGGATTGTTCCAAATTTGAGGATGATTTATATATATATATATTTTTTTTTTTTGAGACAGACTTCCTCTGTGTAACAGCCCTGGTTGCATGCCTGTCCTGGAACTCACTTTGTAGACCAGGTTGGCCTTGAACTCACAGATATTCATCTGCCTCTGCCTCCCAAGTGCTGGGACTAAAGGCGTGCTCCATCAATGCCCAGCCATGATCTATATATTGAGTTCCAGGTCAGACAGGACTACAGAGCAAGCAAGACCTTGTCTCAAAAAGACAAGACAAAACAGAACCGGGGAGGGGGTAGCTGGAGTGATGGCTCAGTGGTTAAAAGTACTGGCTGTTCTGGAGGACCTGGGTTCAATTCCCAGTACCCACAGGACAGCTCACAACTGTCCATAACTCCAGTTCCAAGGGATCCAACACCTTCATATAGACATGTGTGCAGGCAAAACACCAATGCACATAAAATAAAAACAAATCATTAAAAACCAAAACCAAACAGGGTATGGTAACACATGCCAGTAAACAGCACGGGTAGAGGTAGGAGAATCAAAAGTTCAAGGTTGTCCTTGGCCACATGGTTAGTTCAGCCTGGGTTACTGGAGACTGTCATAAAACAAAACATAACAGCAAAACAAACAGCATCCCACTCGTCCTGCCCTCTGGGCAATGTCTATGCAAAGGGCCTGAGCTACGCTGGATTGAGCCTCAGCTTGTCCAGGCGCCAAGCTGTAGGGCAAGACCTGGGATGAGGCAGAGAAGCCCAGCGGACAGCCTAGCAGCCTGGACTCCACTTGGCTTGGGTCTGTACGCTTCTCTTTTAATAAAGCACCTGGCAGCCTGAGCCCCTGCCCTGCATGCACTGTACCCACCCCAGCCACATCTTCTAACAGTGCGTCTGGCAGCCAGCTAGCACCCTAGGCCTGAATGGAATTGCTTCTTCCTCTCCTTAACAGTCATCAAGCTTGGAGATAACAGCTCATTCCTTTAATCCCAGTACTCGGGGGAGGCAGGCAAATCCCTGATTTCAAGTCCAGCTTGGTCTATAGAGCTAGTTCCAGGACAGCCAGAGCCACACAGAGAAACCCTGTCTCAAAAAAAACAAAAAACAACCAACTAAGCCAGGTGTTGGTGGCGCATGCCTTTAATCCCAGCACTCGGGAGGCAGAGGCAGGGGGATCTCTGTGAGTTCGAGACCAGCCTGGTCTACAAGAGCTAGTTCCAGGACAGCCTCCAAAGCCACAGAGAAACCCTGTCTCGAAGAACCAAAAAAAACAAAACAAAACAAAACAAAAACAAACAAACAAAAAAACCAACCAATTAAACAAAGAAATCATCAAACTCAGATGCTATTCACCCATACTCCACTTATGCCTGGATAAGACGTTAGGGGCCCAACCAGCATAGGCTAATTTTGAGTGCACATGCAATAAGGCCAAGTGCCCTCAAAGCCAACTTTGAGAGAGAATCCCCTCTTTCCCCTCTTAAGCATATGCACAATTGGCGTATGTGTGATTAAAATTAGATGCATTAGCCAGATGGTGGTGGTGTATACCTTTAATACCTGCACTCAGGAGGCAGACACAGGTGGATCTCTGTGAGTTCAAAGCCAACATGGTCTAAATAGTGAGTTCCAGAATATAGTAAAAACCCTACCTCAAATAACACAAAACAGAATGAAGAAGAGGAAGAGGAAAAGAAATAAAAAAATCAGATGCATTATGGGAAGGAAAATGCACAGTAGAGAAATAGTTACTTAACTTAGTATGTCAATCAAAATAGAGTTTCACCCAAACTACCCAAATATCTTCTTTAGAACCTCATAAAAAGAAGCCTGTCCCAAACAACATCAGAACCTGAGTAATCTCACTCTTGTGACCTGCTGTCAACCTTTTAAAACCTATTTTGGGGGGGGAGCTTGGAAAAAGGGCTTAGAAGAGCACTTGCTACTCTTGCAGAGGACCGGGGTTCAGTTCCCAGCACCCACACAGCAGCTCACAACCATCTGTAACTCTACTTCCAGAGGATCTGATAACCTTCTCTGGCCTCTGTGAGCACCAGGTACTCATGTGACATACATACATGCATACAGAACACTCATAAGAGGAAAAAATAATCTTAAAACATTCATTTTTAGTTATGTGTGTATGTGTGTGTATGCGGGGGTTTCTGCACATGGATGCAGGTGCTTGAGAGGGGCTGGAGGAGGGCTTGGATCCCTTGGAACTGAACGTGGGTCCTCTGTGAGAGCTGTATGCGTTCCAGCCCCTGTTGCCAGTCTGATTTTACTAGCCATTTCCTTTGAGTCACATTTCCTTGCTACTTTTTGTTGTTATTTCGAGACAGGGTTTCCCTGTGTAGCCCTGGCTGTCCTGGAACTCACTCTGTGATCACTCTGGCCTTGAACTCCCAGAGATCTGCCTGCCTCTGCCTCCAAGTGCTGGGATCAAAGGTGAGTGCTGCCGCTGCCTGCCTGTTTCCTTGTTACTTTTTTTTTTTTTTTTTGGTATTTCAAGACAGGGTCTCACTGTGTAGCTCTTGTCCTAGTACTGGCTCAGCAGACCAGGCTGGCCTCAAACTCAGAGATCTACCTGCCTCTGCCTCCTAAACGCTGGGATTAAAGACGTGCACCACACTTGTTACTTTTATAAACCTGTGTGAGTCTTTGCTTCAGTTCCTTGAGTAAGAGGCTAAGAACCTGGGAACACCCAGCCAGGTCTCCAGTCACAAGTAACAGACAGTTTTCCTCCTTCTAAGTAATCTCCTTCCCGGGCCTGAGGTGTCCACAGTGTCCATGGACTTCCCAGGAAGAGATAACTTCCAGACACCTGTACCCAGCTGTGAGCAGATAACACACCTCTTTCTTTCCTCATTGAGGATTCATTTAGTGGGTCCCAGAGCTGGGCAGGCCCTGGGTGAAGTCTGTGATGCCTTGATGTGAAAAGCCCTTCCCCAGGACCTCAGTGAGTTGCCACAGAGCTGAGTCTCAGGCTAATGTACTTTGTTGGGACTTTTTGCTCATGAACGTTTTCCATTCCGACCTTTAGTTGGAGGCATTATTTAGTGAGGACTTTTTCTTTCATTGTGAATTTATTTCCAAACCAAGTTCTGAGGTTAACTAATGGTTGTTTTTGTTAAGCAATCCAGGCTGGGTTTCCAAGAGAAAACAAGATGCCATTATCAAAACACTTGGGGTAGGGATGTTTGAGGCCCTGGTGATTTCAGTGATTAGTGAAAGATGCTGATGGTCTCAGGTCGGGACTCACAGGTGTGGATGGCGTCTCGTTGTTGAGTGATGCTTTGGGGGAGGCAGTGAAGCTGCAGCTGCTGGTGGACAGGTGGGTATGGTTGAGGAGCTTCTCTCGTGAGCTGAGGGCCTGGAACCCTACAGCTCACTGAGAGAGGGCTGCAAACCTTGTGGAGGCCTGTGGGGGAGTCTATCTGGAGATGTGGGGTGGAGAAGGGACACCCAGCAGGCCACAGGGCAGGCCAAACCAGCTCTTGGAGTCCCTGTGTCTCCGTTAGAGTGAGAGGAGATTTTTGTCAGGGCGTCTCAGTCTTGGCATTTCGAGCATTGGGGACCAGGTGACTGTTATATTGGTGGGGATGGGGATAAGGTTGGGTAGGTGTCTGTGAAAGGATGCGCAGGTGCATGTGTATATGAAGTGGAGGCCAGAGGCTAACCTTGAGTGCAGCTCCTCAGGTGCCCTCCACCTCACCTTTTAAAGCCGAGTTGAGCCAGGTGGTGGCGCACGTCTTCAATTCCAGAACTTGGGAGGCAGAGGCAGGCGGATCTCTGTGAGTTCGAGGTCAGTCTGGTCTACAAGAGCTAGTCCAGGACATCTAGGGCTACACAGAGAAACTCTGTCAAGAAAAACAAAAACACCACCACCAACAACAAAAAAACCAACAACAAAAGAAGTGGTGTTGACAACTTCATTTTTTTTTCTTTTTTTTTGGAGACAGGGTTTTTCTGTGGCTTTGGAGGCTGTCCTGGAACTAGACAACTTCATTTTTATGTTACTTACTCATTTTTGATGTTTTGAGACAGGGTCTCACTATGTAACTCTGGTGGGTTTCTGCCTTCTAAGGGCTGGGATGAAAGGTATATCACCATGCCCGGCCTTGACAATTTTATACATGTATATAATATACTCTGCTCACACTTACCCTCCTACCTTCTCTTATCCCAATCCACCCACCAAGACCTCCCACCACTATCCTGTCTGTTTGTCTGTCTGCTTTGCTGAGACAGGGTCTCACTATGTAGCCCTGGCTGTCCTGGAACTCTCTATGTAGACCAGGCTGGCCTTGAACTTACAGAGACCTGCCTGCCTCTGCCTCCACAGTACTGGGATTAAAGGCATGCGCCACCATGCTCAGCTGTTTTTGTTTTGTGACCCACTGAATTTAACCTGGGCTGCCTTCAAGGGATGGGTGTGGAGCTGTCCTCTGGGCCTACACCACTGGCCAGGAGCTAGGCTCCACAAAGTGTGTCTTTCTGTGTGCATAAGTTGGAATGCAGGTGGAGGCCGGAAGAGGGCATAAGATCCCGAAACTGATGTTTTAGGCATTTGCGAGCCCCTGTGTGAGTGCTGGGAGCCAAACCTGGGTCCTCTGCAAGAACAGCAAGTGCTCTTTACCACTGAGCCATCTCTCTGCCCCTCCCATCTTATTTTTATAAGTATTTATGTCTTTATTATTATGGGGGGCATGTGCCATAGGCTGTGGAGATCAGAGGACAACTCTGGATCTAGAGCTATCCTTCTTAGTGTGGGTTCTGGGGACTGGACTCGGGTCACCATGTTTTTGTGGCAAGTGGCCCTACCTGCTGAACCATCTCACCAGCCTGCTGCCTGTTTAGTGGTTCTGTTTAGATAGCTGCCCCGCTTTTGAATGCCAGCCGGGTGTTTCTGACACTGTGGCAGGAATCCATTGCTGGGTCTATCTACGGCTAATCCCTAGCTGTGGAAACGCTCAGTCAAATAGGAAGAAGTTTTTGGCCTGCCGTTGTGATAAGAACATTGCCTCCATAAGGGAGCTACCAGCTCAGAGCTGTGTGGTTCACCACAGCCCCGCTAGTGTTACCGAACGGGACGATGCCCTTCTGATAGGAGAGAGGCACATCACACTGTATCCCCGTTCTGCTCTAGCAGAGGACTGAAAGCCCACTTTCAATTCCTCGGCTCTCGGCTCTCAGCAACTTTCATCCATTTAGCTTTGGGCTATTAGATTTCTGAGGTTTTGGGAGTGACATGCCTGAGCTGAGCGTGGGCTTATGTGCCTGTAATCTCAGAATTGGTAGGAAGGCCAGTGGCTAAAGGCCAGCCTGGGCTACATGAGATGGTGTCTCAAAAACAAGCACCCCTCCCCACTGGAGCCATGAAAACAAGGAGCTGGGAGATGGTTCAGTAGGGGAAGCTGTTGCTGAGCGAACATGGGGATGCGAGTCCACGTCAACCAGGTATTTCTGACACTGTGGCAGAAATCCATTTCCAGGTGCATTTCACACACAGACAAGTCTGTCTACGGCTGATCCCCAGCTGTGGAAACGCGCAGTCAAACAGAAAGAGCATTTGGTCTTGGTTCTTCACGTTTGTATGTGTGGCTAATTGAAGTGAATTTCAGTGTGGCCCATGGCTGCTGGCTTGGGTTCTGAACGCCGGGGTCTTGAGCCTCACCAACCTCATCCAGCAATCTGGACTCCCGGAGAATGACAAGTGAGCAGCATGGGGTATAGCATCCCTTCACTTCAGACTCTAGGGAACCCCAGTCCTTTTGTTGTTGTTACCAAGACTTTACTTATTAAATTGTGTGTTTTATTGCTTTTATGTATAATAATTTTTATTTTTTGTAATTATGATTACATCATTTTCACCATTCCCTTTCCATCCTCCAACTCCGCCCATCCACCCACCTTGACCAGTCTCAAATTTATTGCCTCTTTTCCTTTAATTGTTTAATTGTTGCCACACACACACACACACACACACACACACACACACACACACACTTCTAAATACATAAAATATACAGCCTGCTCTGAAGGGGGACCCTTCAGGTATCACAGTAGGCAGAGAAGGTAAGAATGAAAATTCAGTTCTGATGGACTTCATCAACCTGATCAGGACACTGGGGGTCTGCTCGCAGGCAGTCTATAGCACGCTTTCTTCTAGACCAACAACCAGCCTCCAAATTATGACACAGACACTTATTATGAATGCTCGGCCTTATCTTGGCTCTTATTTTGTTTCTCTTTATTTATGTTTTACCTTGGAACTTTTCACCTTTCTTTCTGTTTATCTTACTTTCCTGCTGTCTCCATGTCTGGCTGGTGGCTGCATGACTTCTGGCCCTGGGCATGTCCCTCTCCTTCTCCCTCCTCTTTTCCTGCATATCCCTCTCCTGCCTAGCTATTGGATAGTCAGCTTTTTGTTTCCAGGGAACAAACATCCCAATTCCAGGTACACAATAAAGCTTAAAGTGTGGCTACAATGAAACTCCCTTACAAAGTGCATGTGACCACGAGGGTGGGTTCTATGGCTAACACGTCTAGAATCTAGTGTGGTCTCTGATTGAGATAGCATAGAGGTCAGCAGGCCATACAGCACACACAACATCTCTCCTGAGGATGGGTTCTGTTAACTGGGAGCTAAAGACAATGATCTAGGGGGTAGGAATCTGGGATAAACATTCTGGGTGAAGTCTGCCTCTACAAACAACAAAAAGGTCACCAAGTCACTAACAATGCCCACTCCCAGTCTTCTGGGTGGAAAACAGGTAATTCCTTGAGGAGAGGTCCCTGTGTGTTTAACATTACTGGTTTCCCAAGTGTAGGGAGCCTTTCTCTGTCCTGCCAGCTAGCTCCTTGTTAATAATAAGAGACTTTTTATTAAGTATGAAAGCTTGGCTGATCGCCTCGGTTTGTTTCTAGCTAGCTCTTGTAACTTAAACCATTTCTATTAATCTATGTGCTGCCACGTGGCTCATGGCTTGGTACTTCATCTCCTATATGTCATGCTTCCTCTCCCTTCTGTCTCCGCCCTTCTTCCCAGCATCCTCTCTGTTCCCCAAATCCTGCCTAGCTATTGGCCGTTCAGCTTTTTATTAAGCCAATCAGAGTGACACTTCTTCACAGCGTACAAAAAGATTGTTCCACAACATCCAAGTGCTTATTTGTGGGCTCAAGGACCTTTGTGCCTCCATCACTGCCCTGCCTATATAATGTTACTTGTATGTATGATTTCAGGGCTGACCACTTGATATTGGATCACCAACTGGGGGTTGGACAGGGCTCTTCCCTGGACAAGACCATCTCTCCTGCTCTTGGTGTTGCCAAGTTGCCTATAGTTTTTTGTCTAGGGTTGACACCCCATGAGATTTACCCCCTCCATTTTAGCATGTTCATTTATGTCATTGGTCAGGTCTTATTTAGACAGCCATGTTGCTAAGACTTCATGGGCATAGCCTCTCTGACATTTCTAGGAGACACAACCACACAGCAAGCTTCCTGTTGCTCTGACTCTAACAATCTTTCTTCCTCCTCTTCCACAATGTCCCCTGAGCCTCAGGTGCAGGAGTTGTGTTACAGAGAAATCTGTTAAAATCTCTTGTTCTCCATTTTGATTGGTTGTGGTTTTCTGTAATGGTTTCTCGTGATTGGTGTTGGGGGGTTTTGTTAGATAGTCTATGGCTCTTGGGCAGGGAAGCGTTGTTATCCCACTTGGGAAAATTTACTTTAAACTATGTAGGGGTGTGTGTGTGTGTGTGTGTGTGTGTGTGTACAGTTTCATATGTATTATAAGTAATTTTAGGTAGATAGAGAATATGATTCCTTATGATATTTCAGACATTATTTTTTTTAATTTTATTTATTTGCATTGGTATAGAAGGCGTTAGATCCCCTGAAACCAGGGTTACAGACAGTTGTGAGCTGCCATATGGGTGCTGGGAATTGAATCTGGGTCCTCTGGAAGAGCAGACCAGTGCTCTTAACCTCTGAGCCATCTCTCCAGCCCCTATTTCAGACATTCTTACTGTTATTTGATCCCACTCCCTCTTTCTGCATTTGTCTCCTTCCCCTATTTGCAGTTGGAGTTCCCCCATTTTCCCACTCACCCCACTCAAGTCATGTGTACCCTGCTATTCCCTTCTCTGTTCCTCCTCCCCCCTCCCTTTTCCTATAAATTTCAGTCTTGAGATAAACTCATTGAGGAAAAACCTAGACTAAACCAGAAACACTTCGTCTCACCTGAGACAGGATAGAAAGAGTGGAAAGTATGGAGGGAAAGGAGCCCCTCACCTCAGAGTCTGGTTGAGAACTGAGAATTCCAACACAATTAACATTTGCTTAAAGCCATTTGCCCTTCCCTTCCTGGCTATAAGCTGCAGTCTTCCAGGACTCTCACCAGATTCCCTTTGCAGTAAGAGGTTTTAGGAAATTGTAGTGGCTCATGGGTTACCTTATCAGACTGCAGTGCCATCCAAGGTACCTCGGAGCCACCGCATAATCTCAATTATTGAAGAGGGGATCAGAAGCAGAGGAGACAAGGGTCTCGTAGAAACATACTGAACAATGACGTTCCAGACTCTTCCAAAGGCTACCTGTGCTGCCACTGGCACTATTGAAGAGGGGATCAGAAGCAGAGGAGACAAGGGTCTCGTAGAAACATACTGAACAATGATGTTCCAGACTCTTCCAAAGTCTACCTGTGCTGCCACTGGCACAATGAGGGCTTCTATTTTAATTTTAAGGAACCCAAGACCAAGCTCTCAGGTCTGCCTTGCTCTTTCCCTGCCTCCCTCCCTCCCTCCCTGGCCCCCTTTCTTTCAGTGTGTAGCCCTGACTTGCCTAAAACTTACTGTACAGATCAGATTGGCTTCAAAACTCAGAGCTCTTCCTGTCTCTGCCTCCCTTCTGCTAGGATTAAAGACTTGTGTCACTACAATTGGCCTTAAAGTTTTGCTTATTCTTATTTTTTAATTTTGTATTTAAAAAAATTATGTGCATTAGTATTTTGCCTACATGTATGTCTGTGTGAGGGTGTCAGATCCCCTGGGACTAGAGTTACAGACAGTTGTGAGCTGCCATGTGGGTGCTGGGGATTGAGCCCAGGTCCTCCGGAAGAGCAGCCAGTGCTCTTGACCGTTGAGCCATCTCTCCAGCCTCCTAGTCTCATTTTTTATTATGTGTATGTGTGTGGGTATAGGGTATAAGTCAGAAGCATCGGTTCCCCCTGGAGCTGGAATACCTAGGTCCTTTGCAAGAGCAGTGTGTGTCCCTAACCCTTCTGCTGTCTCCTCCCTATCATTGCCTTTAGCCTGCTCCCCTGCCCTTTGCGTGGGGTTGGGCATCAGATGTAGGGCCTCAGGCTTGCTGAGCTCTGTCACTGAGCTGCATCCTGCCCCACTTCATGTCGTTCCGACCCGCCACTGTTCCTGCCTGGTTGTTGGTCCATGAGTCACTCCACTGCTCTGGTGTCTGAGCTGGACCCCGATGGGAGTCAAGGCTCAGCGCTCAAGTGTCCTCAATGTCTGCTTGCATCCTCAGTTTGCATGTAAAGGACTAGAGCTGGCTGGAGGTCAGTGGGCTGCACCCTGAAGGAAGGGGCCCAAAACACCCAATAGAAACCATGGTGCCTGCTGGGATAAGGCAGTTCTCTGCCTGCTGACCCTACATTTAGCTAAATAGCTTCTCAGAAGAGGGACAGCCAATAGGCCGTGGCTGTCTTGGTTGGATTCTGGTCTGTCGTCTTCTGAATAATTTTAGCTCAGTTCTCTCTGGGCAATAAGGAGGGATGTCCTCACCTCTGCTACTCCAGAGCTTGGTTGATGTTGTACTGTCCTGCCTGCCTGGCACTGACTTAGTCTTTTCAATCCAGCACACTGTTTAGAGTCCAGTGCAGGAGCCTTGGTGGACAATGTGCAGTCCCTCCAAGGACTCCACTCTGACAGTGGAGTTACACATCTGGAGTCATGTGAAGGACATCAGCAGTCAGGGAGCACTCACAGACTTGCTAGGCTGGGGCCAGTGGGATTTTCAGCTCTGAATCTCTCTGTGTCTCTCTGTCTCTCGTGTGTGTGTGTGTGTGTGTGTGTGTGTGTGTGTGTGTGTGTGTGTGTGTGTGTGTACACCTGTCTGGTATCCCAGGCTGGGCCCTGAACTTGAGACAAGAATGACCTTGAACTCTCTCCTGCCCCTTCCACCTCCCCTCCTTCTCCTTCTTCCTCTCCTTACCCCTTCTTTTTCCTTCCCTCCTCCCTACTTCCTCTTCCTCCTTCTCCCTGCAACCTCTCCAGGGTCTCATTATATATCCCAGGCTGGCCTTAAACTCAGGAACTCCCAAGTGCTGGGATCACAGGTGTGCACTACCACGCCTAGTGGGTCTATTTTCATGTGGGCATGCTGAACACACGTGCAAGGCTACCAAATTCCTCACACCCTTGGGGCACCACTCACTTAGAACACAATGTGAGCTGTACAAACATACATGCAATGCATGCACATACACGCACACTTTCCTCTCAGGGTACCCAAAGGAGTTTTAAAAGCCAGGTGTTTTAACCCCCACCCCTGAGGGCTTCCCCCAGGATGTCTGCAGTGGGATAACTTTTGCATCCAGCCCTCAGGATCACATCCAACTCTCTCCACAAGGCATACCCCAGTACCTACAGGCTCACTACAAGTCAGGGAGCCACATTTCTACCTGGAGCAGAAAACTGGAAAATTCCTGACTCTTGGACCATGAATCTATAATCACCTTTATGCCCCTGCAAAGATGATGATGTGAGACCTTGAAGGGGCTTTGTTGCAGATGTTTTGGTAAATCCTGGCAAAGTTGTGAACCATCAGATTGCCTATTCAGTAAGTGCAGGGATACTCTTATTTCCACACTAGGAAGATGGAAGCAGGAGGGTCAGGAGTTCAAGGCTGATCTTAGCTACATTATAGGTCTAAAGCCAGCTGGCTGCATGAGACCCTCTTTAAAAACCTAAAAGAAACAAAAGAAAAAAAAAGAGTTCAGATCTTCACAAAATTCCTCACTGTTCCTGGATCACTGGAGTTGAGTCCCCATTCTTAAGCCCTGCCCTGCCCATTTCTTTATTTGAGCGTTGATTTTTCTATCACTAGTTGTCCTAGTGTTTAGAGAGTGGAGTCTCGTAAGCTCGCATGACATTCTGCAGCAGACAGGCACTCTAGCAGCCTCTGTCCCTGACCCCAGACCTCCTCCCACAGGGCAGGACCAGCTGTGTGAGCTGTCACCAGCTGAGCATATGTAAAAGGTCCAGAAGCTGCCATGCCCAAGCAGGGATTCTGTGTCTTAGACAGGTACCCCCAAAGAAAGATGGCAACTCGGGACTGTTATTTTCAGTGAAAGGGCTTGTGTGAAGATCAAAGCCTGAAGGAAGTAGGTGGTTCTCTGACAAAAACATTGTATTTTTAGAAGTTCTCTGTGGTGTAGGATGTTTTGCCCCAGGCTGCTTGTTGAAGGGGTGATGCCGGAGGTGCCCCCCCACTGCCTTCTTGAGCTGAGGAATGGTGGGAAAGACTTTCCTGACACAGGCTGGGCTGGGGGGGCTGAAGGGGGAGAGTGGCAACCCCCCTTTCCTGCACGTCAGAGTACACACTTGGGCCAGTGTGTGGGTTGAGGGGCCAGGGCCTCAAGGCCTCCTCACCATGTGGCTCAGGCTGGCCTTGAACTTGTTCTTTATGCCTCTACCTCTCCAGGGCTGGAGGGTCCACCACAGCCCACTGAGGTCCCACTGAGAGGATTAGAAGCCTCCACCTTCTGCCCCACGTTTATACATCCCCTCCCCTTCTCAGACTGGGGTCTGCACTCAGCAAACAGGGAGAACACTGCGCACATCCTGTAATCAGGGCTAATTGGTATGGTCTACAAGTGGAGAGATGCCACACTCCAGGGGGTGGAACAGCAGTGGGCTGCTAAACCAAGTGCCCAGGAATCCATGAAGGGTCAGAGGAACCCCAGGTAGGTGGCAGGTTAGGGAGGGTACCCAGCTTCCCCTGAGAGTGGGAACAGCAGGAAGGAGGGCCAGCATGCCCACAGAATGGACAGGATTGAGGGTGAATTCTTCAGGGTCCTCCCTGCTAGTTGTTGGGATCCCTTGTCCTTTAAGAGTTGGGCTGGCCCCTCCCTTTGTGCAAAAAGGAGCAGAGAGAGGCCATTGCTGGAGGTGGGGGGGAGATGCTGCTCAGCCCTCCCTAGTTCTCGTCAGTGTCTCTCCCTTATAATCAGGGTACCTTTGCCTTAATGTTTATGCCAAAATCCCCAGCAGCCAGGCTGGAGTAGCAAGCTGTAATTTACATCATTTTGCATCTGAGCCACAGGCTCTAAAGACTCAAGCTTCTTGCAAATGGGAACCACATTGGAGAGGGAAACCAAGAGGAGGCCACATTAGGATACACTGTCAGGAAGCCACCTGCTTCTCGTTTGGGACCTACATTGATTTGTTGCCCCGTCCCAGTGCCCAGTGGTTTTTAGAGCTGGCAGAGCAGTCATGGGAAATGTCCTTGACGGGCATCCGGCACAAAGGCTGAGGTGAGCCACTTGCAAACCTCAGAATGCCCCATGCAAAGCTCTGCAGATGCTGTTGGGCACACTGGCTCTGTGTCCTCCCCAGTCTCCACAGAGCAGCCTCCTGGAGAAAGTAACATGTGGTCAAACCCTAGAGTCTGTGGGAGGCCTGGGGCCCCTGGCTGGGGGCAGGGTCTGGAGCATTCCACATCCCCAGGTTCTGCCTTTTGAAACCCAGGAATAGACACTCTGAGGTAGGCCAGGGAGCTAGCTATACTGAAAATGAAGGCACCAAGGTCAGTTAACCCTGATGGCTCACATCTGTAATCCTAGCACTCTGGAGGCTGAGGCAGGAGGATTGCAGTGCTCTGAGGGCAGCCTGTGCTGCATAGTTAATTTAAAACCAGTCCAGTCTACCAAATCGGACTTTAACTCACAAAAGCAAATTAAGTCAGGTGTATATGCCTATAATCCCAGCACTTGAGCAGCAGAGGCAAAAGGATCAAAGTTCAATGCCAGGGAAAGGAAAGTAGCTCTGTTGGTGGAATGCTTGCCCAGCATTCATGAAGTTCTGGGTTTGACTCCCCAGGCCTGGGAGCTGTGGTCCATGCCTGTAATCCAAGACTTAGGAAGTGAAGGCAGAGCAAGCCTCGGCTATAAATGAAGCCAGCCTGAGCTACGTGAGGCTCTGCCTTAAAACAAACAAGCTAAATAAATAAGCAAATGTACAGTGACTGCACACACACATTCACATATTAGTATAGGTAAGATAACTTTAAGAATGTTGTCGCTGGGCAGTGGTGGCGCATGCCTTTAATCCCAGCACTCAGGAGGCAGAGGCAGGCAGATCTCTGTGAGTTCGAGGCCGGGCTGGACCGATAGCCTCCGAAACAATACAGAGAAACCCTGTCTTGTAAAAAGCAAAAAAAAAAAAAAAAAAAAAAAAAAAGAATGTTGTCATAATGGTCATCTTGAATGAGGATCAAGATGATAGTCTATGGTTTTAGGAGCAGCATTGTCACCCAAGTGTACACACACACACACACACACACACACACACACACACTTTGTCTTATTCAGGCTGGCCTCAAACTCACTGTATCTTTGAACTGGTCATCGTCCTGGCCCCAGATTGACCAGTAAGTGTTTGGGTCACTGGCATGAATTACCTTACCCAGCCAAGCTCTGTTCCTTGCCCCTCAGGTTGCTGTGTGACTATCCTTGATGTCATTGTGTTTTTGGTTTTCTGAAGAATAAAATAGTTAAGGGGCTGGGATGGAGCTTACTGGTAGTAGAGCTTTTATTTAGAATCTGGCCTTTGCCAAGCGTTGGTGGCTCACACCTTTAATCCCAGCACTCAGGAGGCAGAGGCAGGTGGATCTCTGTGAGTTAGAGACCAGCCTGATCTACAAGAGCTAGTTACAGTACAGCCTCCAAAGCCACAGAGAAACCCTGTCTCAAACAAACAACAAACAAAAACGAGAATCTGGCCTTTAACATTGCAAAAAAGAAAACTCGAACTTCAACTGTTTGGAAACCTACAGCAGGGGTATTGAACAACAGCCTGGCCCCCATTGCCCTCCCTGGTTGGCTCCCTTGTGGTCTCACCCCCCCCCCCCCTTAGTTCTTCCACACCTGTGCTTAGCGCCCCCCTCCCCACTTGACTCAGGTCTAGATTTGAATGAGTACCCTTCAGAGCCTCATGTGTGACAAACTCGAACCTCACAGTCATGTGTTGATGGCATTTAGCAATGGAGATTTGGGGAACTGATCATACGTGAGAGGTTTGAGGGTGAGAGCAAGGTCACTCTAATGGCCTTCCTAGCTAGCTCCTTTACCCTGTCAGGTTATAATGCAACCAGAACCATCAGATGAATAAACCTCTATTCTTTATCAATTATCCCAGCTCTGGTATTTTGTTTTAGCATCAGAAGATGGACCAAGATACTCTGGCTTCAGCCCAATGGGATCACAGGGCTTACAGACCGCCCCTCCCCAGGGCCTGAAGTTTAGGGGGCCACAGAGTCACCCTTTTCAGTAGCCCCTGGCACTTAGTCTGGCACTAGGACCTGGGGAAGGTCTCCTTCTGGACTTGGGGACTAGTTCTCTTCCTCAGATAGAGTCCATGATTTCCCTCCGGGGTCAAGAATTGTCAGAACTCTTTGGTCATTCTTCCGCCCCCCACAAGACAGGGTTTCTCTGTATTGCTTTGGAGGCTATCCTGGAACTTGCTCTGTAGATCAGGCTGGCCTCGAACTCACAGAGATCCTCCTGCCTCTGCCTCCTGAGTGCTGGGATTAAAGGTGTTCGTCACCACTGTCCGGCTCTTTGACTGTCTTTGATGGGGACCTCTGAGGTGCCATTGTCCCCAGCAAGAGCACAGGAACCAGAAGACCTTGTAGTTCCCACCTGGTGTTCTCTGGTAGCAGGCTGCCTGGGCAATGCCAGCTAACTCCGAGAGACTCCCAGTAGGTCTTTTGCTGTGACATGAACGTATCTCTAGTACAGAACCATTTTTCTTTGCTGGGCATTGGTAGCACTCACCTTTAATCCCAACATTCTGGAGGCAGAGATAGGAGGATCTCTGTGAGTTCCAGGATAGCCAGGACTGTTTCACAGAGAAACCCTTTCTTGAAAAACAAAACCAAAAGCTAAAACCAAACCATCAAACAAAAAAACCCCAAACCAAGCCAAACAAAACATTTTTCTTTGAGATGGGGTCTCATGTAGCCCAGGAAAACACCAAATAGGATATCTTAAGCTTCTGATCCTCCTGCCTCCACCTCCAAGCGCTGGGTTTAGAGCATGTTACCACACGGTTTATATGGAGCTAGGGATCCAGCACAGGACTTTGTGTAAACCAGGCAAGCACTATACCAATTGAGGTACATCCCTAACCCCATGAACCCTTTCGGGAAGGAAAAAAACTCTGATCTTCAAAGTTCTGTTTGCTCTCTTTATTTTCTTCAGAAACTATTGACACACAAAGCAGGGCATCACCTGCGGTAGAAGAAACCCATGACAAAGAAAATCAGCAGTGTGGGCCGGGGGCTCCTAGGTGGGAGGGGGCTGGCTTCCTCAGGCTCCTTATTTTTCTGGGGCACACCAATCTCCCCGGAGCACACAGCACTCCCCTTCCCCTCCCCCAGACCTTTCAAGGTGAGAAAACTTTCCATTGTTGCCCTATCTCGCGGTAATCCACTCGCCTCCTTGCGGGAACCACAGGTGCACAGATCTGAGGCCCGATCTGTTCCACTGGGTGCCAGGCAGGGCCGGGGACGCGAACCCCAGCATGAAATAGCGCCCGCAACCGCAAGGCCGGGTGTGCGCCCTCTGAAACCATAGGTAAAGACAATTACCGGCAGTTTCCATCCACCGGTTTGTTTTTTGTTCAAAGGCCACCGAGCATTCTCAGCAGCAGACCTCAGGTGGCGTGTGGTAGTATTCCCACCACACGCCACCTTCATAAACGTGCGATAAAAGCTGTGGTCGCTTTGTCCCGGCTCTTCCTTTTAACAGTCAAACCTTCAAGTTTGATGTTGAAACTGCTTTTTTCTTCAAGTGGGCTTTGATGACTAGATAACGCTTAGAGATAAGGAACCTGCCTTCAAAACCGCTCACTGTACCTCGGGCTCACCACTAGGAGCGTCACAAGGGAAAATCAGACACCTGAGCTCATGAGAGGGAAGAATGTGCTGAGTCTGTGAAATGCTCCTGTGTCTGCCTGCTTGGGAGATTTGCAGGGAGGGGGGAGGAGGGGTGACAAGGAAGAGTCAGAGAGGAGCCAGGGAGTGAGGGACAGCAGCCTGGAAATGTAGTTCCTTTAGTTGCTCCAGGGCATTCATAGGATCACACTGGAAGCCTTAGGTTCAATCCCCAGCAAGATGTAAACCAGGAGGGGTGGCTCATACCTGTAATTTTGGCACCTGGGAGAGAAAGGCAGGAGGATCAAAAGTTCTAGGTCATCCTTGGCTATGTATCAAGTTTGGGGCTAGCCCTGTTTCAAATGAATGAATGAATGAATGACAGAATTCGCTTACTTGGCAGAGGGCTTGCAGAGCATGCACAAAGCCCAGGACCTCCAGTACTGCGTATATTAACAATGGTGAGACATGCTATAATTCCAGCACTTGGGGGATGGAGGCAGGAGGATCAGTAGTTCAAGGTAGCTTTGGCTATACAGGGAATTAGAGGCTTGCCTGATCTAGATGAGACCCTGTCACTCCCCTCCCCATAAGAAAGAAGGAAAGAGGGGCTGGAGAGATGGATCAGAGGTTAAGAGCACTGCTTGCTCTTCCAGGGGTCCTGAGTTCAATTCCCAGCACCCACATGGTGGCTCACAACCATCTACAATTCAATCTGGTGTCCTCTTCTGGCATGTAAGCAGAACATTGTATATGTAATAAATAAATAAATCTTTAAAAAAAAAAGAAAGAAGGAAAGAGAGCCAGGGTCTTCAGCGTCACTCAAAGTAGGCACTGGTGGCATATGCTCAAAATTTAGATCAATAGTTCAAGGCCATCCTTGGCCAAAACAGTTGGAAGCCAGCCTGAGCTATGTGAGATCCTTTCTCAGTTAAAGAAAAACAATAGTAACAAAAAATGTTGTCAGAGCCGGGCGTTGGTGGTGCACGTCTTTAATCCCAGCACTTGGGTGGCAGAGGCAGGCGGATCTCTGTGAGTTCGAGGCCAGCCTGGTCTACAAAGCTAGTTCCAGGACAGCCTCCAAAGCCACAGAGAAACCCTGTCTCGAAAAACCAAAAAAAAAAAATGTTGTCAGAATCACCTGTCAATTTTGCTTAAATGGAGAGACTGTGACAGCAAGCTGTGGTGTCAGCCAGCTGTCTGTGTAATCCTAGTAGTCCACAGGAAAGGAGAGAAGGATGTAGTTCTAGTTTAGCCTGGGCTGTACAGCAAGATGCTACCTCAAAAAAAAAAAAAAAAAAAAAAAAAAGATCCTATGAGGCTTGTGTTAGGTGGTGCCCAGCATCCCCTAACCCTGAGACATCTGAATGTATTTGGTGGTGGTGCTGGCTCTAGATTCATTGGCCTCTATCAATGAGGCCAGGCTCATTAATATTTGCAATCTGCCAGGTCATAGAAGGCCATTTCTATAATCCCTGCGTTTAGGATGCTGGAGCAGGAGGACCTTCAGTTCCGGGCCAACCTGAGCTGTAGCCATAGAGACAATCCTGAGGCCAAGGGAGGGTTTCTTAGCAACAGTATTTATCATGTCTGTAGAGACAAGGCAAAGACTTCCAAGGTTTCCCTGGGTCTTAAGACAAACTCTCTCTCTATCTCTATCTCTATCTATATATATATATATGTGTGTCATATTTTTATTATTTATTTTTTATTTAAATTAAAAACAAGCTCTGCCGGGCGGTGGTGGCACATGCCTTTAATCCCAGCACTTGGGAGGCAGAGGCAGGTGGATCTCTGTAAGTTCGAGACCAAGTCTGGTCTACCAAGCGAGTTCCAGGACAGGCTCCAAAACCACAGAGAAACCCTGTCTCAAAAAGAAACAAAACAAAAAACAAAAAAAAATTAGAAACAAGCTCGCTTTACATGTCAATCCCAGCTCCCTCTCCCTCCCCTCCTCCCCTGACCCCCCACTAATCCCCCATCCCACACCCAATCCCCACTCCGCTCTCCAGGGAGGGTGAGGCCCTCCATGGGGGAATCTCCAAAGCCAAGACAAACTCTCTTGGTTCTTGGTTTTATTGTAATGCTTTTTGTCTGTTTTTCTTTAATTTTTAAATTTTATTATTTTATGTGTATGGATGCTTTTGCCTATGGGTATGTCTATGCACCACATATGTTCAGTGCCCAGAGAACAGAAGAGAGCACTGGATCCCCTGGAATTGGAGTTATAGACCATTGTGAGCCACCATGTGGATGCTGGGAACTGAACCTCATCCTCTGGAAGAACATCCAGTGCTCTTAAGCACTGAGCCATCTCTCCAGCTCCACTTGTTTACACATTCCTCTTTTAAAGTATCATGTAGCCCAGGCTAGCCTAGAACTTCATGTATAGCTGAGGATGATCTTATATTCCTGATCCTCCTAAATCTATTTCCCAAGGGCTGGGATCACAGATGTGCACCTCCATGCCTGCTTTATGTTGTCCTGGGCAAGGAATCCAGGGCTACTGTTCATGTTAGGCAAGTACTCTACTGAGCCACTAACCAGCCCTCTATTTTAGCTTTGTCTTGTGACCATGAACCCCAAGGATCTGAGTCTGAGAGATTGAGGAGTGAGAGCTGGTTTAGATCAGAGAAACCAAGTCTTGAATTGTATCTTACTAACTGTGTGACTTTAGGTAAGTTGCTTCACCTCTCTGGGCTTCAACTTCTTTATCAGGAAAAATGCAGGTTTCGTAGTAAACGCTCTTTAGATGTGAGTACTGCTACCAAGTGTTACAGTCTGTGATTCTATGAATCGCCAGGATTTGCATAAGTTTAACATCTTATAGGTTTCTAAGTGTTTTCAGATCTTTTAGCAGCTGGTTTGATCTCTGCCACGAGCTGTGGCTACACAGGCAGGTATGCCAAGCTTTCATATTCCCATTTCAGAGACAGAAAAATGGAAATGCAGAGAGATCAAATGGCTAACAGAGGAATGAACTGATAAACTTGTCCATGAGGCCTGAACAGACATAGGGACTATGGACCCCTGTCTTATGGAGCAGCCCCAGTACCACAAGGAAAACAAGACAAAAATAAAATCTTGCTTTGAACCAGGTGGTGGTGTACACCTTTAATCCCAGCACTCAGGAGGCAGAGGCAGGAGGATCTCTGTGAGTTCAAGGCCAGCCTGGTCTACAGAGCAAGTTCCAGGACAGGTTCCAAAGCTACACAAAGAAACTGTCTCAAAAAACAACAGCAGCAAAAAAATCTTGCTTTGGTCCTTGGCAGTTTCATGAGTTCAGGCATTTGACTTAACCTTCTGATCTGGGATTAGAACCTAGGGCTTTGAGCTAGATAGACAAGAGCTCTATCACAGAGCCATACCCAAGCCCTGGAGCCTAGAATGGGAATTTTATGAACTTTATGATTTAGCATCCCTCCATCCCAACCCTGCCTCTCCATATGGAGCCTGGTTATATGACTTTGAAGTTTTGGCATCCCCTGCCTCTGCCTCCAGAGTACCGAGAGTGCAGATGTGTGCCACTGTATCTGTCTGTGATCTAACTTTAAAAGCCTAGGGCTTTATGTGGAGGCAGGAGTGTCAGAAATTCAAGAGCATCCTTGACTATGTGTCAAGTTCAAGAACACCCTGAAATACAAGAAGCCCTTTCTCATGAGGCTGGTACAATGACTTCATGAGTAAAAGCGCTTGTCACCATGCCTAATGAGTTTGATTTCTGTAAGAGCTGCCCCCCAAAGTTGTGCTTGGATGTCTACACATACACTGTGGCATGAATATATACACATCATGCACACACACACACACACACAAACGATGATAAAAGTGAAATTTAAAAATTTCTTAAAGAAACCCTGTCATTAATAGTAATAACAGCCGGGCGTTGGTGGCGCACGACTTTAATCCCAGCACTCAGGAGGCAGAGGCAGGCGGATCTCTGTGAGTTCGAGGCCAGCCTGGTCTACAAAGTGAGTTCCAGGACAGCCTCCAAAGCCACAGAGAAACCCTGTCTCAAAAAACCAAAAAAAAATAGTAATAACAAAATAAATGAGATGAGACGTTAGCTTGCTGTGCCTGGTATAGGATAGGGACACAATTGAGTGTCAGCTGCTGGTGCCCTCACACTTAACCTGTGCTCTAGAGACATGGCAGTTTCTGTAGGGCCCTTATTCATTAATGGGTCTGAAGCTGGGAGAGGGCAAGAGTCCCTGCCCCTGGTCCCTCAGGAAGCCTTATGCATACACACAGCATTCTTGGTCCAGAGTGGACCCCAGAACTAAAGTCGGGCAAAAGAGGACGAGCTGTTTTCAAGGACCTAGCAATGGTTGTCTTATGCGAATGAAGGCCAGGAGGGACCGTGACTTCAGATGCCCTCTGTCTCTGATGCTTCGTCATTATCGAGGACGACTGACCACAAAGAGCGGCCGTCAAGAGGCCACAGCTCAACTGGCTTTGATGTTGCCTGGCCTGTGGCCTGCCTGCGTGGATGCAGTGTTCCTTCTACACACCCCTACACCCACTGGGCCCCGTGTCCCCTGCAACTGATTGGAAGCCAGGCTTCACAGCCACTGTGAGAAGCCCCCACCGCAGGCCGCCCCAGCATTACTCACAGCTTCCAGTACCTGCCCAAGTTCAAACAGGAAGCCTGGGTTTTTCCTGTGTTGACGACAGACAGCTCATGTTCTCTTTCTGTTCAGTTCTGGGGCTCCCTGGTGGCGTGGGCTTCTGGGGATGAATGTTTGGGGATATCAGTGAGCTTTGGGGTCCTTCTAGCAAGTGCCTCAGTAAAACCACTTCCCCCAGGATGACTGGGCAAAGGCCTTTGTGTCCCCGAGGGTGACCTAGATCATCAACCGCTTTGCCAGTGAAGGTGGGCGCTGCCCAAGTACACAGTGGGCCTGCAACGCACATGCGTTCAATCAATCCACACTGAAGTTGCGTGTCCCCAGACAAGCCAAGCGCAGGGATTATAGCACCGGCTTTGTGGCCATGGCCTAGACACCCTGGAGCTGTTTCTTGGCTTTCCTCTTCCTCATTTCCTTCCCCAGTGGAGACAGGTCCATCTGTCCTTCTTCCTCAGTGTCCCCAAGTTCAGCTCCTCCCCCTGCCATCTGTAAGTGTCTTCCTCCACTATGTTCTCTCTGCCCCGCCTCATCTCTTCCCACCCACAGTCTATATGGTGGTCAAAGAATCTCCCTGGATACCTGAGGGATCACTTTGATCCTCATCCTCGCCCACCTTCTGTGTGGAGCCTCTGAAGTCCCCACTGTGGCCTCCCAGGCCCAGATGAGCCTCTCTGTGTTGGTGTTGACAGCACCCGGCCCCTTGTGAGTTCCTAAGGAGGCCACAGCCTTGTTGGTTTCCTGAGCTCCGCGCAGTTTGACTGAGCCTGCTTGCTCCTGACCTCTGTCCTAGCTGCCAACTGTTACCCTCTGCTGATCCCTGTCACTGTTCTGAACCCTTCGCTCTCAGAGTCAGCCTCCCTCCTCTGGTGCTGTCTGTTAGATTGCTGGCTGGCTGGTTTTAACATAGGGTCTCATGTAGCCGAGACTGCCCTCTAATTCACTGTATAGCAGAGGATGACCTTGAACTTCTGAATCTATCTGCCTTTCCCTCCCAAGTAGTGGGAAGACAGTATGTGCCACCATACCAGGTTTGATCTCTTTCCTTTGTGTGTGTGTGTGTGTGTGTGTGTGTATGTTGATCCATTCTACAAGCATCCTTTACAGGGGTCTCTGGCCTTAGAGAGCAGGGGTTGGATATGGCTTCCTATTTGAAGACCAGCCCCACCCTACTTGGTTAAGAGGGTCCTTCCCAGTTGGCGTTGGCTGGGGGGGGGGTTAGCACATACCCAGTACTCTGAGTATAACTAGATGATCCCCTCTCCCTCTCCCTCTCCCTCTCCCTCTCCCTCTCCCTCTCTCTCTCTCTCTCTCTCTCTCTCTCTCTCTCTCTCTCTCTCTCTCTCTCTCTCGCTCTGTGTGTGTGTGCGCGCGTGCGCGCGCGCGCGTGCGCTCGCGCCTGTGAATATGCACTGTCTCCCCTAAAATGAGGTCTCTCCATAGCCCAGCCTGCCTGCTCTTAGCTAGGTTTGGGCCTCTGTGGAAACATAACATGGGTTCCCAGTGGATGTTTGAAGGAATAATCTGGGGAAAACGCCTGCAAACCAGAGTCCCTTATAAATAGCTTGAAGTGTTTCTTCTAAACATTGACCTTAAATCTCTTTATTTTCTCAATTGCAAAGTCTTCCTGGGCAATGGGAAAAAAATAAATGAAAAGCAAACACTCCAAATGCACCCTACAAACTCCTCTTCCTCCCCAGACTGGGCTGTATGTATCTCAAACCTGCCTCAGACTTGTTATCTTGTCAACAATGGCCTTCAATGTCAGATCCTCCTGCCACCACCGCCCCTGTTCTGGGGTTCTAGGCACGCACTAGGCAGCTTGCTGTTATGCATGGTTGGGGCTTTGTGCTCAGTGGGCAAACTCCACCTTCTGAGATGCATCTTCGTTCCAACAGCTTCCTGGGTCCTACTGTGTGCAGCCTCTGCCTTCACAGCATCTCCTCATGAGAAAAACGACAGCTTGGCCCCACAGTCTTCTCCACACTGGGACTTGTACACTCTCTGCTGTGCTGGCAGGTCCCAGGGCCCATACCTGTCATTGTCATTATAACATCAGACCCGACAGCCACCCTGGTCACGCATGATGCCATTACAACTCTCAAATGACTGACTGAGGTAGGAGGATACGTGTTCAAGACTAACCTGAGCAACATAGCAAGCCCATCTACCAAAAGAAAAGATGTGAGTCACTGGGTTTAGAGTTTTATGCATATTATCTCAGTTAATCAATACTATAACCCTGCATGGCAGTCACTCATGGTACACTCATTGTATGAGGGGACTGAGGCACAGAGAAAAGCCAGGTCTCCTTTTGGCCTTCCCAGTCATCCTGGCACAGTGTTGGTGGGGTCAGGAGCACTTTCTTCAGAACCAAGGGAAATATGGAAGGTGGGTTGTCTGGGGGTCCTAAATCTTGACTGAGGTCAGATCTCCAATTAATAGCAGGAAAGGACATTAAAGATACCCAATGAATGTCCAGAAAATTTTGTCCAGAAGGCCAGAAAGGACTCTGGTTGTGCTCCCTAAATTTAAAGCCACAGACTCTTCCTAAAGCAAGCTGCAAATTGGGACATGCTAGCACACTTCAATAATCTTAACACTTGGGAAGTTAAGGCAGGGGGATGGCACTTTAAGACCAGGCTGGGTTACAGAGTAGAATCCAAGCATTCGTTTAAAACAACCTGATCAGCTAGATGTGGGGGTGCATGCCTGTAAACCAAACTCTCCGGAGGCAGAGGCAGTGGATCTCTGTTCTACCTACATAACGAGATCCAAGCTAGTTAGGGCTACAAAGTGAGCCTTGTCTTAAAACAACATCAACCACAAAACAAGCAAATAAACAAACAAGCAAACTGAATGGAATTGGGCATGGTGTCATATGCTTGTGATCCTAGCACTTGGGAGATAGAAACAGGATGAGGAAGGAGTTCAAGATTATCCTTGACTACAGAGTGACTTTGAGGCTAGCATCGTCACCTGGCAACAAGATAGGATACAAATCCTAAGTCTCCCCCTTTGTATGTCTGGCTCAGCACCTACAGCTTTAAAAACTCTCCAGGGCGTCACCAATGCCGAGGGACATTATTTTTCCTCCTACTTGAATACCTTCTCTGATGGAGGCCCATTACTCAACAAAGCAGCTAACCTTTAGATGAAGTAGGCTGAGCTTAGTACAAGGACATCTGCTAGAGTGCTGTTTGTGATTGTGACAATCTGAACACAATGCATGTATTCAACAGTGGAGGAGTGGGTACACACTTGGAATACTGTACAGTCATCTGCAAAGAGTAATCCCGAGCCGGGCGTTGGTGACGCACACCTTTAATCGCAGCACTCGGGAGGCAGAGGCAGGGGGATCTCTGTGAGTTAGAGACCAGCCTGGTCTACAAGAGCAAGTTCCAGGACAGCCTCCAAAGCCACAGAGAAATCCTGTTTCAAAAAAAAAAACAAAAAACAAAAAACAAAGAGTAATCCTGACCACTGGGAAGCCAAACAGGAGGACCCTAAAGTCAAGTTCTTCCTGGCTACAGAGTGAGATGGAGGCTAACTTGGGCAACTTAGCGATAGATACCTTGCCTCAAAATAAAACAAAACAAAACAAAAAAAGGTTGGTGATATAACTCAGTGGTAGAGTGCTTACCCCACAAAAGAGAGCCTCTGGGGTTAATTCCCAGGACAAGTAAGGAAGGAAGCTCAGCACTTAGGAGGCAGAGAGGCAGGTGGATCTCTGAGTTCAAGACCAGCCTGATCTACAGATCGAGTTCCAGGACAGTCAGTTCCAGGACATCTAGGGATACATAGAGAAAAATAAAAAAATAAAAGAAGAAAGAAAGGAAGGAAGGAAGAAAAAAGAGAGCTGAGAAGTGGGTGATCTTCAAGATGTAGCATTAAATGAAAAGGGAAAGTGTTAGAAGTTGGAGAGATGATTCAGCCTTTAAGAGCATTGGCTGCTCTTCCAGGGGGCCTGGGTTTGATTCCCAGCACCCACATGGTAGCTTACAACCATCTGTGACTGTAGTTCCAGGAGAAAGGACACCCTCTCCTGACCTCTACAGGTACTAGGCATGCACATGGTACCGGACATACATGCAGAGAAAGCACACATACACATAAAACAAAATAAAATTTAAAAATAAGTTGCTAAGTAAATATATATAACTCAGATATAAGGGCTCTGAGAATGTAGCTCCGCTATAGAGTGCTTGTCTGGAATGCACAAGACCAGCACTGCAAACAAACCAAAACTTCTCAGGCTTATGTAATATTCTGATATATTGGGGTACAGTGTACTGCAAGCAAATCCACCCATTATATATAATATATATATTATACATTACACATTACAATATATATATTGTAAATGTGTCCTGAAAGCTGACCAAGGAGATCCATCCATCTGCTGCCCCAGAGGGAGGGCACTGGAGTTGGAGAGATCCTGTTTTTCTTGGGAGTTTTTATTATTTGTGTAAATATTAAAAGTCTATTTTATTTAAAGGCCTATTCCTGGTCTACAGAGAGAGTTCCAGGACAGTCAGGTCTACACAGAGAAACTCTGCCTCGAAAACAACAGCAGCAGCAACAACGAAGCCTATTGTAGAACAGGCAGGATGGCTCAGGCGCCCTTGCTCTGCAACGGGAATTTGATCCTGAGGACACATGTAAGGGTGGAAGAAGAAAACTCACTCCACAAAGTTGCCCTCCAACCTCCACGTGTACGCTTATACATACACACACAGAGAGAGACAGAGACAAAGTCTATTGTATGTTTTATTTGGTCTTTCGAGACAGGGTTTCTCTGTGTGTAGCCCTGGTTGTCCTAGAACTCACTCTGTAGACCAGGTTGGCCTTGAACTCACAGAGATCAGCCTGCCTCTGCCTGGGATTAAAGGTGTGCACCACCACCACCACCACCACCACCACCAGGCTGACAAAGTCTATTTTACAAAATGCTCTCTTGGGGGTGCGGGGGGGGGGAAGGGGGAGAGGAGGAAGAGGAAACAAACAACCACCCCCTCTCCAGTGGAGTCTTCTAAAGGACTTGAGGCTTCAGGGCCACCATGCCCTCTATGTTCTCCGTATGTTTGCGAGAGGTCACACTGGATGGGGAGAAGCAGGACCCTGGACCCTTGCAACTAAAGACCACCAGGAAGGAGCCATTGCTTTCCCCAGGTCCTTCTGGTGGCTTTGGAAGTCACTTGTGCACCTGTGCAGACAGTTGAGTTACCGGCGGAAAGCCAGACCTGGGGTGCATTTGTCTTACACCTTTGCCAAAGAGCCATGATGCCCTGTTCCTCAATGGGCCCTGCCCTTTACACTGTCCATGAACATGGGCAACCTGATTTCAGACGGGGCTCCCTCTGGATCACCTGTCACAAATGAAAAGGGAGGAGAGCTGCTCCAGGCCCCACCACTTGAGGGACAGGTTGGATCTAGTCTTCATGCTAGGATGCCGTACCACTGCTGAGAAAGTGGTGTGTCCAGGAGCCCCTCTCTCACTGGATTACATCTGAAGTCCTGTCTGCCCAGGCTGATCTACATAGGCTCAGAGGAGGGAACAGAGAAAGATTTAGCAGGTGTCTACAAGATGGGCTCAGCTGCTCATCTCCTGCAAGTGGGGGCTGCAAGGGACAGCCATGTTGGTATCGGAGAACTCCTAGGGCCCTGCAAGAGGGGGCTGGGTCTCGTCCCTAGAAACAACTTCTGCATCCAGGGTTAACTTGAGACAAGCTAAGCCTCAGGGGGGATGTGCAAAGGCTTCCTCTTCCAGAGAGGAGTGAGGGGCAATGGATCCATGAGCATTTTCCCAGCCCGCTGTAGCCCAAGATCTGCCCATGCCAACTAAGGGAAAGGAGGGACTCTGTCCAGGACCCCACCAGACACCCCTCACCCACATTCCCCTCCAGCTCTGCAGTAATATTGGAACTAGGGTGGGGGTGGGAATGGCAGAAGCTTTTAATCCTTTGTGACTCAAAAACAGACTTCTCATTTCTTTCAAGATGCTCCTTTAACCCAGCAGACGACAGCGGAGCTCAGGGGAATTCTGCTCGGTGGAAAAGCGTCAGGTGTTACTTTTGGTCTGGGTGGTACAGGCCTCGGTCTTCCTTACTAGAATCTCAGACTAAAAGTACCCTAATACTAGCTGGGTAGCTGACATGGCTGGAGAGACGGTCTGGGTAGGTGGAGTTAGTAGGGAGGGTCACCCCTCTGCGGGGCCCTAGCTGGCCCTCTTCATCTACAGTTCCCAAGTAGAGAGCTTTGAAGTGGCAGCTGCCCCAGGCACCTTGGCTTCGTCAGCATCATCTTGTCGGTTGCCCCCGCCTCCCCCAGTGCCAGCACCTTGGGAGCAGCAGCCGGCGCTTTGCATAGGAATGGATTGGTGACACCCACTGGGTGCTCTTTGTTTTTTATGAATCCAAACCCGGGGAGGAGGGCTAGGGGCTTCCCTGCAGATTCTGCCTTTGAGTGTTAGGGTGTAGGCGTGTTGGCCTGGCATCCAGAAGGGGAACCATTCCAACACACCAGGGTTTCCCTCTTGAGGAGTGGGGAGGTCTGCCACAGGGCCAAAGTCCCCAAATGGGCCTGCGCTTAGCAGGATGAGGGCCAAGGACCAGTTTCTATTAACATCCCTGTGCAGACTTTTGCCTTATGAGTAGCATTGATGAGAAATAAACATGGATATATGCAAAGACACACAGAATATTGTTTAGCATTGGGAAACAAATGGAGAAAATTCCGGGGGCGGGTGTGGGGGTGGGGAAGCTGGCTGCATTCACTCTTTATCTCAAGTCAGGCAACTACAGAGGAAAGGCATGACTTCAGATCACAGAGAACATCGAGTACCCAACATGTAAAAATCCCTTGGTATTAGCTTGGTCAACTTTATGAGCCTAAAGAACCAGGGTGGAGCCAGGCGTTGGTGGCGCATGCCTTTAATCCCAGCACTCGGGAGGCAGAGGCAGGGGGATCTCTGTGAGTTTGAGACCAGCCTGGACTACCAAGTGAGTTCCAGGACAGCCTCCAAAGCCACAGAGAAACCCTGTCTCGAAAAACCAAAAAAAAAAAAAAAAAAAAAAAAAAGAACCAGGGTGGAATGGGGTGGGGTGGGGTGGAGTGATGGAGAGTGGGGGTGGGTATAAGACACCAAACAACTAGTCGTGGTTCTCTTTGGCTACTGGGACAAAGAAGTCTGGACTGTTGTTATCTTAGGTTTCTCTGAAACCTTATAATATTTTATGCCATAAGCTATGTGTGTTATATGCTTACTTTGTGTGGGCACAGGTGAGAGGGTGACTTTTGGGAGCTGAACCTCGTGGGTTCTAGAGCTCCTGCCCCCACCCACCTTGCCATCTCCTTAAATACATTTTTTTACGTGTTCGGATATTTTGCCTGCATGTATGTACGTGTATCACATGTGTGCATTGCCCATGGAGGTCATCAGAATTTCCTTGGGCTGCAGTTGTAGATGGTTGTGTGCCAGATACATGTGGTTGCTGGATACTGAACCTGGGTCCTCTGGAGGCACAGCCAGGGCTCTTAGCCACTGAGCCATCTCTCCAGCTCCCGTTTCATCTAAATAAAACTGTGTAGGCTAGAGTTATAGACAAGTGATAGAGCACATCCTAAACAAGTGGTACACACACAAGAAACCTCAGTTGTAAAGATAGAGAGAGGCGCTGGAGAGGTGCCCCGTGGTCAAGGGCACTTGCTGTTCTTTCAGAGGAGCTTGGTTCTATTCCCAGAATCTACACGGGGCCTTAAGATCATTGTAACTCCAGTTCCAGGGGATTCAACACCCTCTTCTGGCCTCCTGGGGTTCCAAGCATGCACATAGGTATATGCAGGCAAAACGCTCACACACAAAAATAAATCCTTAAAAAATTAAAAAGTTTAAAAAAAGGAATGGAAATAAATCTACCAGGTTTCTTAACTTCTCAATGTTTAAAAACTACTTCTTGTGTATATATGTATCTGTGTGTGTGTGTGTGTGTGTGCGCACGCGCACGTGCGGACTTGTTTTTGTGCACACACATGCATGCATAGTCCAGCATGTGTGTGTAGGTCAGAGGACAGCTTGTGGAGCGAGTCAACCCTCTCTCTCCACTATGCAGGTCCTCGAGTGAATGCAAGTCGTCAGGCACGGCCACCAGCACCTGTACCTGCAGAGCCCTGTTACTTCTGAATTTGAGGGGCATCCATCAGAGACTCAGAACACTTGAGCATATTTTTTTATTTTATTATTTGCAACAGGCCCCTAGGCAATCAGAGGTTTAATCAACTGGTATCTCCATTTTGTAGAAGGCTGGCTCCAGCCCTGCATCCTTCCGTGACTGAGTTCTTTTCTTTGAAGAATATGGATGGAGTCATAGAGTGGAAAGCAGGGAGGGGGCGCAGAGTCAAGCCTCCTGCCCAGAGTCCCTTAGGCGTGCCCGCTGCTCAGGACCACGCATTCTTGGCTTCCCTGGTACCAACAACACTCAAATGGCCCTGTCAGTGATGAGAGGGCAGTGACACAGATCCACACTGCCAACCTCAGGGGCCTGAAGAGTTCCCTGGACTTTTAGGGACCCTGACTCAAGCCAAATTCAGGTTTGTGGCTTCAATACTGAAGAGAATTTCAGAACTGGCCAGTTTCCTGGGGTTGGTGACTTTATTAAATCCATTTTAATGACTTTTTAAAACATACATTTTATTTTATTGTGTGTATACTTGTGGCTGCTTGTGCCACAGAATTTATACAGAGGTCAAAGGACAACCTGCAGGGGTTGGTCCTCCCTTTCCATCAGGTAGGTAGTGGGGATTGAACTCAGGACAGCAGGCTTGGTGGTACCATCTCACTGTGATTTCAATATGATAAGGTAAAACCAGGAACCACTAGGGTCACACAAGGTGGTTAGGATGCACCTTTTCCCTGCAAACAGAGTTTCTGGTGAGATTCCTAGAGAACTGAATGTTCGTGGCTGGGAAGGGAAACCTTAAGTACTTGCTAATTGAGTTGGATTTCTTGATACCTTGCTAGCCAAAGCTTAACCAGATTCCAGCTTAGCTGGGGGGTTCTCTGCAGGTATCAGATGGGAATCGAACCTGCAAAGAGATGGGAATAACTTCGGGGAGTCTAATGCCAGGCAATTCATTGTCAGTTTATTTAAAAAAAAAATACAACCTAGGAAAAGGTCTCCAGGCAACAGTTTCCATTCCAGATTTCCAGGCAACAATCTTCCCAATCCAGATGCACAATAAAGCTCAAGGTGTGACAATTTAGAAACTCCCTTAAAAAGGACATGTGGCCATGAAGATGGGCTCTATAGGTAAAAAGCCTAGGATCTAGTGTGGTCTCTGACAGAGATAGCATAGAGGTCAGCAACTTCTACGTACATGTGACATCTCCCCTAAGGATGGGAGGATGGGTACTGGTCCAGGAAGGGAAGAGTCTGGGATAGTCATTCTGGGGGATTTGGGTGAGGGCTGCCTCTGTAGCAAAAGGTGGGTGAGGTCTGCCTCCACAGATAGCAAACAGGTCACCGGGTCTTTAACAAAATCCACTCGCAGCCTTCTGCATAGGAAAACAGGTGTTTTATCTCCTCCAAAGAGAGGAGCACCTTTGTGTTCAACATTCCTGCTCTCCCTAGTGATTTGTGGGCACAAGGACCTGTGTGCCCCAACACTTAGGGGTTTCTGCTGCTTCCCTACTTCTTATGTCCCCAAGATTTTCCCTGCCTTTGTATCCTGCCTGTCTTAGTATCCTGCCTGCTTTTTGTATCCTGCCTGTCTTAGTATCCTGTCTCAGCCCCAGCATGTTTCTTCAGATGTGGATCTTTGAAAGACACTAGGAAACAAGAGTATGTAACACCTCCCCACTGCTCCCCACCTTTCCACCCCCATCCCCAGCAAAGCCACCATGTGAGACCCAGGGTCTATGTGTCTGTCACCTTTGCCCTTGTCTGCTCAGGATGCTTGAGGTGGTAGAACACTTTCCCGTGAAGCTTCCCTCCCAGAAGATGATGGCTAGCACCACCCTCTGAGGCCATTCCCATGGTTACCAATCCTGGGTTTTAGGGGATGGTTAATGGGAGAAGAGCAATGAGGTATGGGTCATTTTCATTACTGCTAATCTACAGCCCATTGCAACAGGCCCCTTATTTACCATAGAATTCTCTGTGTGTCTCTCTCTGTCTCTGTCTCTGTCTCTGTCTCTTTCTCTCTCTCTCTCTCTCTCTCTCTCTCTCTCCCTCCCTCTCTCTCTCTCTCTCTCTCTCTCTCTCACACACACACACACACACACACACACACACACACACACAAAATCCCCTTCTCTCTGAAGCCCTGGTGATCCTTTGAAGTACGAACTTGGCAGTTTATTACTGTAAGTCATTCTAAACTTCTGATTTCTTTTACCATTCGTTTTTTACTTTCATCTGTAAGCAAGTAAAACCTGGTGGTTAGGGAGGCTGTGAGCAGGGGAGACTTGTTGGGGTTCCCAGAGGCACTAGAACTAAAATTTTCTTTTACTAAATCTCTCTCTCTCACACACACAAACATACATACATACACACCACATATACCACACACACTCACACAAACATACACACATTCCCCCACCCCCACATACACCACACACACAGACACACACTCCTCCCAGGAAAGCTTATTTTCTCCTAAATTCACTTTGAAGGAATGTACTAATTAAGCCTAGAGGTTTGAGTGATGTGTCTGTGTATGTGTATACATGAATTTGGGTTTTGAGATAGGGTTTCATATTTTCTGGACTGTCCTGAGAGTAACAGTCCTGCCTCAGTCTCCTGAGTATGAAGATTGGAGGTACATGACACCATGCCTAGCCAAGACAGAATTGAAAAGATGGAGAATGAATGAAGCAGGTCATGTCTATAGGTTGGTTAGTGCTCGCTAATGTGCACAAAGCCCTTGGCTCAAATCTCAGCATAAACTGAGTGTGGCGGGCGGTACATGACTGTGGTCCTAGCTCTGGAGAGGTGAAACAGGAGGATCAGAAGTTTAAGGTCATCCCCAGCTGCATAGTAAGTTTGGGGACAGTCTGTGTGACATGACAATTCATCTATAAAATTACTTTTTACATTTTTATTTTAGCAGGGGTAGGACAGGAGGGTGTGTGGGCTGCAGCTCATGTATGGGTCAGAGAAGAACTCACAGTTGGTTCTTTCCTTCCACCAGGTAGGTCCCAGGCACTGAACTCAGGTTCCTTGGCCTGCTGGTACCTCTACCCTCTGAGCCATCTTGCTGACCCAAATTTTTTTTTGTTTTTAAGGAAAATAGCTGGGGAAGCAACTTACCCATGAAGTGCTTGCCTTGAAAATACCAGGAATTGAGGCCAATCCTAAGAACATACACACAAGAGCCTTGTAATCTCAAGGTGGAGGAGACTGAGACAGGGGTTCCTGGGACTCAGCCTAGCCTGATCACCAAGCTTATCCCTACAGAAAGCACAGACAAAAGGATGTTCCCAACAAGAAAAACACAGGAAAGCATCCCTCTTGTCAGCTACAAAAAAACAGAAAAGTGTCCTCAAAGTGACAAGGGAATCACCATCCTAAAGTGATACAGAAATGCTGTAATGTTCCTGGAGTCCAGACAGATGTGTTTTGTTTTGTTTTGTTTTGTTTTGTTTTGTTTTGTTTTGTTTGTTTTTGAGGTAGGGTTCTCTATGTAGTCCTGGTTGTCCTGGAATTCACAGAGATCCACCTGCCTTTGCCTCCCAAGTGCTAGGATTAAAGGTGTGCGCCACCACTGCCTGGCTCCAAACAGACATTTCTTTAAAAAATAAAAACAAGGGGCTGGAGAGATGGCTCAGTGGTTAAGAACACTAACTGCTCTTCCAGAGGTCCTGGTACACTTCCCAGCACCCACATGGCAGCTTGACACCTTCATGTGGACATACATACAGGCAAAAACAACAATGCATGTAAAATAAATAAAATTAAAAACACAGAAAGACATTCACAGACAGACTATTGCAAAAACACTGATAGAGAACATTCCTTGGAAAGGGGGATGTTAACGCTGAATTTTGATGTAGGGGGATCCTGTGTTTGAGGATCCTAGCTATGTAGTAAGATTTAAAGAGAGAGATGAAAGAAAAGTCAGGTGTGGTGGCACAAGCCTATAATCTCAGTGCTTAGGAGCTAGTGTAGGACAAAGAGTTAAAGATGTTCCTTGACTACATGAGAGCAGATCTCAAAGAAATGAAAGAAAAGGCAGGGGTGGCAGGGAGAGCTGGACAGATGGCTCAGCAGTTAAAAGTGCTTGCCTTGCAAACATGAGGACCAGAGTACCAATTCTACCACCCACAGAGCAAGCCAAAATTGTCCATCACATCCCTATAACCCCAATACTAAGTAGAGTGGAAATAGGAAGGTATAAGGTTCTGAGAAAGATCCTGCCTCAAAAGAACAAGGCAGAGAGATGGAGCAGGAACATGATTCTGCCTCTGCCTCTGCCTCTGCACACATATAGGTGCACACACCAGCCTCTGCACACATACAGGTGCACACACCAGCCTCTGCACACATATAGGTGCACACAGCAGCCTCTGCACACATGGAGGAGCACACACTAGCCTCTGCACACATGCAGATGCACACACCAGCCTCTGCACACATACAGGTGCACACACCAGCCTCTGCACACATACAGGTGCACACACTAGCCTCTGCACACATACAGGTGCACACACTAGCCTCTGCACACATGCAGGTGCACACACCAGCCTCTGCACACATGCAGGTGCACACACCAGCCTCTGCACACATGCAGGTGCACACACCAGCCTCTGCACACATATAGGTGCACACAGCAGCCTCTGCACACATGGAGGAGCACACACCAGCCTCTGCACACATGCAGGTGCACCCACCAGCCTCTGTACACATATAGGTGCACCCATCAGCCTCTGCACACATACAGGTGCACACACCAGCCTCTGCAAACATGGAGGTGCACACACCAGCCTCTGCACACATACAGGTGCACACACCAGCCTCTGCACACATGCAGGTGCACACACCAGCCTCTGCACACATGCAGGTGCACACACCAGCCTCTGCACACATGCAGGTGCACACACCAGCCTCTGCACACATATAGGTGCACACACCAGCCTCTGCACACATACAGGTGCACGCACCAGCCTCTGCACACATACAGGTGCATGCACCAGCCTCTGCACACATATAGGTGCACACACCAGCCTCTGCACACATACAGGTGCACGCACCAGCCTCTGCACACATGCAGGTGCACACACCAGCCTCTGCACACATGCAGGTGCACGCACCAGCCTCTGCACACATACAGGTGCACACACCAGCCTCTGCACACATACAGGTGCACACACCAGCCTCTGCACACATACAGGTGCACACACCAGCCTCTGCACACATGCAGATACACACACCAGCCTCTGCACACATACAGGTGCACAGTCTCTGCACACATAGGTGCACACACTAGCCTCTGCACACATAGGTGCACACACCAGCCTCTGCACACATAGGTGCACACACTAGCCTCTGCACACATACAGATGCACACACCAGCTTCTGCACACATACACGTACACACAGCAGCATGCATATGCACATACACACTCTCTCCTACACATAGGAAAAAATACAGAAGGACACTGAAATCTGAAAGGAGTGGAATGGAAGAATAATAAGGGGAGAAAGCCCATGCTGGGTAAATCTAAGGAAGCCTCCCTCCTACGTTTAGCAGCAATACTGACAGCTGATGATTGAAGGGCTGCAAAAAGAGAAAGACATGCAAATAATTTCTAGGGAGAAGAACAATGATGGAAAAATGTAAGAAATTTGAAAATTAGGGTTGGAAATACAGTTCAGCACAGCACTGGCATGTTGGAGACCCCGAGTGTTGTGTTTGGAGACCTTGCCTGGGGTGTGTTGCGGGGGAGCAGAACAAAAGCAAACCTTGGGCTCTTTAAAAAGGCAAAAGGCCAAGACAAACACCTAGGCGAATGGACCAACTGCAATGGGAAAGGAGCCATACTTGAAGCTAAGGAGTGAGTGATGGGGCTGGAGAGATGACCCAGTGATTAAGAGTGCTGGCTGTGCTCCCAGAGGACTCTAGTTTGGTCCTCAGACCAACGTGCGGGTGAGAGGGTTCAGCAGATAAAGGTGCTTGTCATGCAAGCCTGGTGACTGGCGGTCAACCCCCAGGCCCATTTCAATTGGAAGAAGAGAGCCGACACCGCAAACACCGCCTGACTTCCACGTTGCGCCGTGGCGCAGTCTTCCCACACTGAGAAAAAGAAAGAATAGAAACATTTGGATGTGGTAGCCCCTGTCTGTAATCCCAGCACTGGGAAGGCTAAAGTAGGAGGATTACTGCCAACTCCAGGCTCACACATCTGTAATCCCAGCACTGGGAAGGCTGAGAGAGTCATCCTGATGGGAGGCCAGCCGGAGCTACATAAAGAGTTCCAGGGCAAAAAGTAAGACCCTGTCTCAAGGAACAAAACAAAAACAGGAAAGTGAAGGAGAGGGGTGTCATAGCTAACAGAGTCCTGGGTGAGAGGCTAGCATAGCAGGCCAGGCCTAGGGGGGTCAGAAGGCGCTTCTCAAGGAGAGAGACAGTCTCCTCGGGCCTCTGCCCAAGCCTGGCTCTGGCTCTCATTCCTTTCTGTCTATGCCTTCCTGCATCCCCTTCAGCCACACAATCAAACATTTCTAACAAAAAGAAAAGCTGAATGAAACATCAGATTCAGGGAACACGTAAATTTGCTGTTGTGGAGAATGTGGTCCTGAGCTTAAAGGAATGTTGTCGCGGGTAGGATGCAGTTGGCATCATTATATCAGCATGAAAATTCTCTGAACCTTCTAGAAGCCCCTGATGCCTTGACTAAGCAAATGCCAGAACTCAGAAGGCCTGTGCTATCATGCCTGTTTGGCCTCAGAGGCAGTGCACTGGCCTGTGGCCTCCTGCTCTTGAACAAGGCAGCTCCAAGTCCTGGAGTGTCTCCGGGTGTGAGGGAGCGGACCAGCAGAGGCCACCCACTGTGGGACCAAGCAGGCTCTCTGGCATTGCACCCTCTGTAGCTGCAGTGGGATGGCTCTGGCTTTGAGATTCCACTAGGCTCTGGTAAAGCCAGTTTCTGGTCTGAGGCTGAGGAGGAAGTCCTGTGTCAGAGCATGTCTAGTTGGCACTGCGGCCTGGTGGCTGGAGGGAGAGAAGCCATAGGAGTGCCCTACAGTATGCAGGCCTGTCTGGGCCTTCCTTTTCCCATGGCCCCGAGCCTAGGGTTCCTGAGCTCGCTGCCAGCGTTGCCGCCTCCCAGACTGGCACAGCCTGCTCATGTGGAAGGCCTATAATTTGTGACTCATGGCCTGTCGCCGACGAGGAGTTGGCAAGCCTGGTGTCCGGAAGTACTGACTCACCAGGCTGGTCTGTTTCCTCAGCCTCCTCATGGGTACTGGGAGTAGTTGGGTTCACCTGGAGCTGCTGAGAACAGCGGGTTCAGCCCCTGAGAAGGGCACAGGTGAGAGACAGGATGGTCTGTGGGATAAGATGCCAGCCGGAGGCTTTTGTAGACTGCATCATCGGTGCCGGGTCAGATATGTCAGCCTCTGCCTCAGGAAGCTTCAGGAAGGTCTTAGAGCCCAGGTGCTTGTGTCGCAGTAACCGTAACAGACCCGTTAAAGGAATATTATTTCTTTTTTTTTTTTTTTTTGGTTTTTCGAGACAGGATTTCTCTGTAGCTTTGGAGGCTGGCCTCGAACTCACTTTGTATACCAGGCTGGCCTCAAACTCACAGAGATCCGCCTGCCTCTGCCTCCCGAGTGCTGGGATTAAAGGCGTGCGCCACCAACGCCCGGCTGGAATATTATTTCTTTATGATCAAGACAATGGAATCTCTGGCCTGGGTTGAGACCTAGCATTTAGTTAGGCAGGTCAACACCCGGCTGAAGGGTCAACCTGCTGGAAGGTGGGACCTCCCATTAGGGAAGTAGATTTACCCTGGCCACATTAAAGAGATAGGAGGAATAATTATCCCTTTAATGAGATAATGTGCCTTTTACAATTTTTACTCTTTTATTATGTGTGTATGTGCACATGCATGCTGCACCCAAGGAGGCCAGAAGAGGGTGCTAGATCCCCTGGAGCTGTTTTATACCTGTGGTGAGCTACCCAACTTGTGTGTTGGGAGCCAAACTCAAGTCCTACAGATGAGCAGCAAGAGCTTTTAACTACAGAGCCATCTCTCCCGCTCTGAGATAACATACTTTTCTTCTCCTCAATCCCTGCCTCTGAGTGCATTGCTGAGGGTGCTGCAGCTGTGAGGCTGACTTGGTTAGTTGACTGGGTTTCTTAAATTACTCAGAAAAATGAACTTTCCCTTCGGTCTCTTTCCTAAGCTTGCTTTCCAGAAGGGTTCTCGGCTGGACCCTTTCTCTAAGGTTCCCTCTCTGCCCTTGGCTGTTTATCTGCCATGTGGCTGACCCCATGTTAGCCAAATTCAAAGGAATGGATTTCTTTTTCTTTATTCTCCATCTTCCCTGTCTACCTCCTCTGGGAAGCTCTCCAGATTTCTCACTCACCTGCTTTGGAACTTTTCTTCTAAACTCAAATGAAATTGTCCTAGGGATTCCTTTAGAGTTGGTTATTTTGTGGGAAGGTTGGTTTTTTGAAACAGGGTTTTTCTGTGTAGCCTTGGCTATCCTGGAACTAGCTCCATAGACCAGGCTAGCCTCAAACTTACAGAGATCTACCTGCCTCTGCCTCCCCAAAGTTCCCTTCCTCTTCCATCCCACTGTGTCTAGAATGTACTGTTCACAGTCAAGGCTGCTACACTGGTCTGCCCAAGACCTCTCCAGTCAGGGGACGAACAGTAAACCCAGGCCCTCCTGCCAGTCAGCCTCTCAGAGCATGAACACAGAAGTCAGACCACAAGGAGCACCTTTTTCTCTTCCTTCCTTTCTCCTGTTCTTCTGACTCTCCAACTGGCAGAAAAAATGTAAATAACGGGCGAATGATATTCAATACTGAGAGGGCAAGGGGCTGAGTTCCTCAAGTGTCATTGGCAATATCTGTGAAACTCAAATTTATCTTATTTATGTGTACATTTATGTACTTATTTATAAGTGTGCGTGTAAACCTGCGTGTGCATGCATGAGTACACACATGTGTTCACGTCATAGCACATGTGTAGAACTCTGCGGAGTCAGTTCTCTGCCCTCTCTGTCAGGTTTGGCCAGCAAGTGTTTGTACCTGACCCATCTTTTTTTTATTTTCAGGTTTTTTTATTATTTATTTTTAAGTTTAAATTTAGATTAGAAACAAGGTTGCTTCACAAGTCAGTTCCAGATCCCTCTCCGTTTCCCTCCCCTCCTCCCGTGCCTTCCCCCAACCCCCCCAATATCCCCTCATTTCCCCAGGGAGGGTGAGGCCCTCCATGGGGGTATCCACAGTCTGTCATTTCATCCAGGGCAGGGCCCAGACCCTCCCCCAAGAGTTCAGGGTGAGAGTGCATCTCACATTGTTGGATGGGAGTCCAAAGTCCATGTGTATACTTGGGATGAATACTGATCTACTGCCCAAGGCTCAATAGATTACCTAGGCCTCCTCACTGACACCCACATTTAGGGGGTCTTGATCAGTCCTATGCTGGATTCCCAGGCATCAGCCTGGGATTCAAGAGTTAACCCTTGTCAGGTCAGCTGTTTCTGGGGGTTAAACCAGCCCAGTCTTAATCCCTTTGTACCTGACCCATCTTGACAGCCCTAATTTTTATTTATTTTTGAGACAGTGTCTCACTATGTATCCCTGGCTGGCCTGGAACTCACTCTATAAACCAGGCTGGCTTCAAACACACAGAGATCCACCTGAGTTTGCCTCCTCAGTGCTGGAATTAAGGTGTGCACTGTCACACCCAACATCATTTTTATTTTTAGAATGGGTGAACACGCTTTATTGAGAGGGTCAAAAGTTCAAGTTTGCATCAGCTGCATAGCAAGACCCTGTCTCATGAAGAGAGAAGGCTGGGAGGAGTGCTGCCCAGGGTCCCGGCACTAGGCTTGGAAGGTTGAGGCAGGAGGATCAGGAGTTAAGATTCTCCTCGGCTATATAGCAAATCCCAGACCAGCTTGAGCTACGTGAGACATTATCTCAAAAAACTATAGAGGACACACACACACACACACACACACACACACACACCACACACACACACACCAGAGAGAGAGACACAGAGACACAGAGACACAGAGAGACAGAGAATGTGAATGAGTCATACAGGAATAGAGGCTCATCTTGAAGACATCAGGCTCTAATGTTACATCAGCCAGAGACTGGAAGGTGCACAGCACAGCATACCAAAGACAACTGGAGTGAGCTAGAGAGATGGCTCAGTAGACCTTGCTGCTCTTTCAGAGGACCAGAACTCAGTTCCCAGCACCCACGTTAGGTGACTCACAACTGCTTGTACATCAGTCCCAGGAGGGATCGAATGCCCTCTGCTGGCCCCCATGGGGACCTGCAATTACACGCTACTGCACACATCAAGTTGAGTTACACGCAACTCTCACATGACACCCACAAATCAATATCTAAATAGAAAGGGGGATAGATGGTAGGGCACATAATCCCACCACTCGGGAGGCTTCAAAGGCAGTCAGATCTCTGTGGGTTCAAGGACAACCTGTTCTACATAGTGAATTCCAAGACAGCCTGGGCTACACAGTGAGACCCTGTCTCATTAACGATACAGATAATAATGATGAAGACGATGGTGGTGGTGAGTGTAAGACAAGTAACAGCCAGCTGAGTCTTTAGCTCCTCCTGTGTGTTCTTAGGGTTACTAGAACAAACTGCCTCTAACAGGTGGCTCCACGCTGTAAGAATGTAATGTGGATGCGTTCCCTGAAATCTGGATGCCAGGAGACTTCACCGCCCACTTAGACCTTGTCGCGTCCCAGCAGGTCAACCCCACCCTTGCCACCACATTGGCAGGGCCCCTTGTGCATTAGAAACCAAATAATTAGTACTTCAGGGTAGCTTCATTCAGAAAATCACTGCACTGAGGTGTCTCACCGAGAACCAACTTAATTAAAAGACACTTGGATTCCTGTAAGAGATGAGGATGGCACTTTCGAGAAGTGTAATGGAATGTTTTACTGCATATCAAGTAGTTATTAAATCCTTAATATCCTAATTCTTGAAGAATGCCATTGTTAGGGACAGCCACACACAACAAAGGAGGGAATTGTCCCCTCCTCTTGGCTCCAAAACCACAGGAAGTCAGAGAGCCAGGCTCTCTGGGGTGCCCCTTTCTCCGCTCTGAGAGAGTGGAGGAGATGCCAGCTCGGCTGGGGAAGGGAGGTTTATCCAGGTGTGGCAGCACACTGCTGTAACTCTAGCTCTTTGGAGACAGTGGCCAGAGATCTGGAGTTCAAGGCCAGCCTGGGCTCCATGAGAACTTGTCTTGAAACAACAGATTAAAAAAAAATTGTGCACAATATGTTTCATATTTAGGGGAATTCACTAACAAACAGGTGCCAGGGCACCGACAATTTCTTCTTCCCTCTGTTCTTACCCAGCTCTGACGCACCCACTGACTCCCCGGCGCCTGTGACCAGGTTACCTCACTCAGCAAACAGGACTTGGCAGATGGGAGGAAGCCGAAGATCTAGAGGGAGGCCATTCCCCTAGTGTCTCAGTGACATTGCTGGGAAGAGGGTCAGGAGATCCGACAGCGGAAGCTGAGCCTGAAGATATGCTGGTGTGGGGGCCAGGGTTAGGCTGTGAGCCAAGGGATGGAGCAGCTGCGAGAAGTAGGAAAAGACATGGAGAGGATTCTGGAAGGCCACTCCTCTGCTGGCACCTTGGTTAGGGTCTCCATTCTCTTGTTACAGTGTGATGTGAAGCCAACACCCTGGACTACACACACACACACACACACACACACACACACACACACACACTCATCTGGTGGGCGCAGCGTATGCCATGGTACACATGTGTAGGTCAGAGGACAATTTGCAGTTCCCTTCTTCTACCATGTGGCTTCCAGGGACGGAATGTGGGTTGTCAGGCTTGGTGGCAAGTGCCTTTACGTGATGTGCCATCATGATCATTAGAGCATGAATCCGTGGGCTTCATGGGGGTTTGGCCTGTGATCTGATTGAAGGGGACAGGGCACAGGGCTTTGCAGGGTGGCCTGTGTTGGGAGTTGCTGGACCCTTCCTTACCCTGGCAGCTGTTCACCAAAGGCCCAACTGCTCTCCAGTCTGGGCCCAGCCGCCTGTCTGGAACGGCTAGGTGTCTCCCAGGAAGGTGAGTTTACAAGGGCTCAGAGATCTGTGGGGCTGGTCTCTTCTGTGTGCTTAGATCACACACGATGCCTAGGGATGCGGTGTTGACTGGGTGGACGGAAGAGCCAGTGATGGATGACAGTGTGGGCACCAGTTACTTCCACACACGTACACCAGCAGAGCCCGGGTACGCACATGGAGTTCACACGCATGAAAACACCTACATGCCTGGCAATGGTGGCACACGCCTTTGAACCCAGCATCCGGGAGGCAGAGGCAGGTGGATGTCTGAGTATAGGCCAGCCTGGCCTACAGAGCAAGTTCCAGGACAGCTAGGGCTACACAGACAAATGGAGTCTCAAAAACCAAACCAAACCAAACAAACCACATACAGATGGGGAGGGAGGTACACACACAACCCTCACGGATCATATATATGCACAAAGCTGTGCACACATAAATATACAGATAGTTATGTAACAGATGCACACTCTTGTGTCACAGAGCTGCGGTCTAAGGAAGAGAGGTGACTCCATGAGCATTGTAGAGCTAAGATGCCAGCTAGCTGAGCAAGGCCTTGAAGGCTTTGCAAATTCACAGACACCTGGGGCTTCCCTGTGGGCCCAGCAGCTGAAGACACAGGCAAGAAGGATGGGGGTCTCCCACCAGTGGGGAGCAGGCCCCCGGATGTTGGCTGCCGTTGGTGGGGCCGTTAACACACACCTGTGTGACGGGAGCTGAGTGAGGGTAGGAAGGAGCAGGGCCCCGTGCAAATGTCACCCCAGCACGAGGGGGTGAGCCTTGTAGCTTAGGTCCCAAAGCGCAACTCACTGGTATCCTGGAGCAGGCTCACAGAGGGAAGGGGCAGGAATCTGGCATTTCAATATAATGAAGAGACAGGGTGGGAGGAGAGAGCCCCTGCTTTGCAGCTGGAGGGGCCCCACCTGCTGCTTTAGCCTTTTAATTTTTTCTTTTTACATCACATGTTATTATTGTGTGTCAGGAGGCAAACATGCCATGGTACATGTGTAGAGGTCAGAAGACAGTTTCGTTTTGTTGTTTGTTTGCTTCTTTTTTTTTTTTTTTTTTGAGACAAGGGTTTTTCTATATAACAGTGCCGTCAGTCCTGAAACTTGTCTTGGAGTCCAGGCTGACCTCAAACTCACAGAGATCCACTTGCCTCTGCCTCCTGAGTGCTGGGGTTAAAGGCGAGTGCCATCACCACCTGGCTGAGAAGACAATATTGTGGAATGGTTCATCTCCTTCTACCTTTATGTGGGTCTCAGGAACCAAACTCACGTCACCAGGCTTGGGCAGCAAGCGCCTTTACCCTCCGAGCCATCTCACGACCCCGCTGCTTCAATCTCTGAAATGTGCTAATGATGGCGTCTCCCTAAGGAACGCAGGGACGATCCGATGAGAATGGAACTAAAAAATGGTGGCTTCAGAAAACGGAGGCCTTTAACCAAAGCCTACTCATCCCCACGCTGGGCCAGCAGAGTAAGGGCCATTGGTGAGAGTCCTCTGGAGTCACCTCCCACCGGGCAGTAGAATCTGGCTCCAATTAGCGGGCTCATTCCCAGCCCTGGATGTGGTCCAATGCTGAGCCTGTCTGCCTTGTGTCTGATGCAGGCTTGCTGTGCGTCCTTTGCCTATCTGAACCGCAGTGGCCTCATCCTCTCTAGCTTAACTAGTGGTGCAACTCCAATGAGCTGGTGCATCTAAAACTGTCAGAGGCCAGGAATCAGCTGGCAGCCACCACTTGTCCAGGCAGTGTTGGGTACCACTCCATCCATAGCCATCTGCCTGTCAGTCACCACCCTTCAGACTCTGCTGCTCACAGACGTGGGTGAAGTCCGCTGATAGGCAGTCCCCACTAGCCTGTCCCCCACACCCACACACTCTGTATATAGACACGGGAGCTTTAGTCTCTGACCTACTGTGTGCACTGTCCTGGAGGCAGGTGCCTCAGGGATCCCGATTTCAATAGGAAGCCCAGATCCAGTAGGCTGGCAGGATACCCCAGAGGCAGCCCGTGCTAGATAGGCTCTCTTCTCTCCCTTGGGGAGGAACACCAGGCCCTGGACACCTCGCCTGGGCCTGGAAGCTAAAAGACGGAGATGAATTTGCTCTAGGGGCCTGAACCAACCCAACCCACCCCGACTTACGGTAAAGAAGTCTGGGGTCGTTAAATGGGAAGCCTGCCTCTCTTTGAACTGAGTCACCCCAAATACAAATTACCTAGGGCGAGTAGGGGTGGCCCTGGCCCTAGTCCCCAAACGTGGTGAGTAGACAGCCTTGTTGCTGGGTCCCCAGCCCTGCCCTGACTCATCCAGAAAGCATGTGGCCACAAGAAGCCCTGTCCCCTTTGCCTTTGGTCTCTGCTCCCCACTCAAGCAACCTTGTTTTCAAGTAAAAACCCACAGAACGCTTTCCCCGCTCGGATCCCCCAAACAAACAAAGGATGTTGGTCTGTGTTTTGGTTTGTTTTGAAGCTGCTGAAGAGAGTGAGGGAAATGGGTCACCTCAGGAGCTCCAGGGGTGGCGGCTGAGGGGTGTGTGGTGGCCAGGGTGGTGCTGCCTAGCCCCAGGGGACTGCTTGGCAAGGTCACCCTGGGTGGGCTCTAATCCTTAGGGAATGACTCACCCACCAACAGGACGTTCTGACCCCGGGGGTCCTTTTGGGGGTCAAGAGCAGGGCCACACTGGGAAGGCAGTAGGCTGGGATCCCCGGCAAAGTTAAGAGGCCCTTTGTTGGGTAATATTAAGCAAAGCCTGTTTTTCTCTGAGATTCAGTTTCCAGACTACCAGGCTCAGTCCTCGTCTTGAGCTGCAGGACCTGGGCCATTAGGAAAGCACTGTCAGGTCTGAGGCCAAGAGGGCTGGCTTCCCCATCCCTGACCCCCGCCTGCATCTCCCCACTGGTCAGGAGAGGCTGCCCCAGAACCTGGGGCCCATGTTCCATGGCTCTGCCCCTAAGGGACCTGTGGCTGTTCCCCAGAGGTGGGCAGGTCCTCCTGGCAGCAGTAAGGAAGAGCAATGCTAAAAACTTTTAGCATTGACCTCTTCTCGCGCATGCTGCGACCTGAATGCCAGTCAGCCCTTGAGGGATTTGTTTTTGAGACAAAGTCTCAAGTAACCAGGACAGACCTGAAACTCTCGGTGTACCCAAAGACCAACTTGAGCATCTGATCCTTCCGCTTCCGCCTGCCAGTGCTGGCAACACAGGCTTGCACCACCATGCCCAGTTTAAGCTGTGCTGGGGTTTCGAACACAGAGCTCCATTCACGCTAGGCAAACATTCTGCCAACTGAGCTGCATCCCCACCATTTGTTTGGACAAAGGTCTTTCCGTGTGGCCCAGAGTGGCCTTGAACTCATACTGATCCTTCTACCTCAGCCTCTGCGATGGTAGGCTTAAGTCTTCCTCAGTGGTTCATGCTCAGCTCAGGTCTGTGTGTTTTGACCTTTAGTGAAAGCCACAAGCCCTCTTGCTGGGGCAAGATGCAAATGCCTAATGCTGCACATCATGTCGAGAGGCCCGGGGCCTCCCGGCTTAGCCCTTGGTCAGTTAAAAGAATGCACGTTAGAGATGACACAGTAAACACAGAGCTGCTGTCAGAGAAGACCAAAAGATGAGGTGGACTTTATGGGGATCCCACCCCTGGGCTCTGCTTTGGGGTTCTCCTGTCCTTGGAAGGGCTGTGCGATACCATTTGCTTTTCCACTGGCCAGCATAGGTGTGCCTTGGGTGGAGAGGGCTCTGTAGCCTGCCCACCCCACAGGGACTCCACCAGAGCAGTCTAGAAAACACTCCTGGGTGGACATCTCACATAAAACCCTAAGTGGGCTGGGAGCGGTGGAGTACACCTGTAATCCCAGCACTGGGGAGATAGAGGCAGGAGGACCAGAGTTCAAAGCCAGTTGCAGCTACACAGTGAGTTTGAGGTCAGCCTGGAATAAATGAGACTCTGTCTCATAGGAAGTCAAATAGGGACAGTGAGATGGTTCGGCAGGTAAAGGGGCGTGTCTCACAAGCCTGGCAACTGGAGTTCGATCCCCTGATGCTAAATAAGGTGGGAGGAGAAAACTGACTCTGGAAAGTCCTCTGCCTTCCACATGAGTGCTCCCTGCCCACCACACAGAGTAGTAATAAAATTCTTAAAAAGCTAAACAAACAAACCACCTCCAGTGGCCAGAGGCTACTGCTGCTCTCTTACTCTGAGGACTCCCACCTCTCTCTTACCATTTGGACACAGGAAGAAGGGATCCCTTCTCTTTGGTCATCTTCTAGCACCACCTGGTGGCTATGTCTTCAAATAGCAACCAAGCTTCCAATAGACTTGGCCAGAGGAAGCTAAGACAAATGCAGATAATCACAGCCAATGCAAAATGTTCTTTTGTCAGTGAAGGCCGGTGTTGGTAGCACTCCCTAGATGGCATCAACACGAGCCAGGATTGCAGAGACGCTAAGATATGCATCTGTTGGCTTTCTGTTTCTCTGTGAACCAGCAAAGAGGGGTGAGTGGGCTGGAGGGGAGACACCCCAGGAACCTTCCAAAGAGCTTTACTTCCCCGGTGTGCAGTCTCCTAAGGACTAAGAGGCCTGCAAGTGAGCGGAAACTGACCACCAGAATGGAGTATGGGGCAGGTAACCCACTGAGCCCATGACTGACCCTCACATTGGTGTGTGCAGTGTTTCACTGAGTCCACATTTTGTGTCTTTATTTTAAGCCTAATGTACTTTGAGCTAGTGTGTGTGTGTGTATGAGAGAGAGGGGGGATTCTTATTTTGTAGCCCAGGCTAGCCTGGTCTTCTCCTCAGTCTTTTGGATGTTGAGATAATTATCAGTCTTCCTCTCCCCACACCCTCCACCCCCCAAGACAGGGTTTCTTTTCTTTTCTTTTCTTTTTTTTTTCTTGCTTTTTCATGACAGGGTTTCTCTGTATTGTTTTGGAGGCTGTCCTGGAACTCATTCTGTAGACCAGGCTGGCCTCACACTCACAGAGATCCACCTGCCTCTGCCTCCCGAGTGCTGGGATTAGAGGTGTGTGCCATCATGCCCGGCTCTACATTTGTTTCTTTTTGCTGCTCTGAATTGCCACAAATTTAGTGACTCAGAAACATCGGTTTGAGTCAGGAGTGTTGGTACAAACATACATGAAGCAAAAGGACCACCAAGGCCCTTCCGGTCTACATATTGAGTACAGCTACAGAATGAGACTCTGTCTCAACAGAACCACACAACATTTACAGAGCTGGCAGCTAGACCTGAAATGGCTCCCCTGGGTGGGAGCTAAGGTATTGTCAGGCAAGCTTCCTCCCTGGTTCATGGGGATACCCATGTTTGTCTTCTCCAACCTGGGAGCTGTATTTCCTGCCTTGCAGTCTCCTCCTCCATCTCCAAAGCCAACAGGTGGCATCTTCTCTTCTCACAGGGACTTCTTCTGAGTAGACTCTCCCATCTCCCTGAGTGAGGGCATAGTTGCATATACTTGACAGCATCCCATAAAATAACCAGATAAAGAATTCCTATTGCTGTCAGGCGGCAGTGGTGCACGCCTTTAGTCCTAGCACTCAGGAGGCAGAGGCAGGTGATTTCTGAGTTCAAGGCCAGCCTGGTCTACAGAGTGAGTTCCAGGACAGCCAGGGCTACATAGAGAAACCCTGTCTCAGAAGAAAAAAAAAAGAATCCTATTGCCTCCAGGTGGTATATCACATGTAGCACATCAGTCCTGTATCCATGGTGATGCTGGTGCAAACACACCCACTGCACTGCTAGTAATGTAAAAATAGAACAAATAGGGGCTGGAGAGCTGGCTTAACAGTTAGGAGTGCTTGGTGCTCTTGTAGGGAATCAGAGTTTGGCTGCCAGCACCCACATCTCCTGCCCACACCCGTCACCTTTGTCAAAGTCTGTCCCTTCTGTGTCATTCTGTCTTAGCTTTTCAGCTGTCTCCACTGTCACACTTTTCACTTGCAATGATATTGTCTCTCCCTGTAGCCTGATCTCCTGGAAGGCAGGCAAGGACTTTTGCAGGGCTGGGGCCTCCAGGGTTCGGTGCACAGAGGCCCCACGGTGCCTCCTGCTCTTTGTTCCTTGATTCCTCATGGAGGTCGCTCTGAGGAAAAGACATGGGGGAGCTGAGGACACCGGAGACTGTGGAAGGAAGGGCCTTCCCTGTCACGTCACAGTCCATTGCTCTTCAGAGTCTCATTAATGGATGTCTTTCAATCTCATCACTGTTGCTATTATGGGATTGCTTTGGAGCCTGTCCTGTAATTCAGTCTGTAGACCAGGCTGGCCTTGAACTCAGAGATCCACCTACCTCTGCCTCCCAAATGCTGGGATTAAAGGCGTGTGCAGCATAGACAATTGTCATGGAATCTGTGTAGCAGCTTCGCTGTCCGTGGCCCCAATGACTCCAGTATTTTAGTTACTTTTCTTGGTGCTATGAAATAGCACAAGGAAGGTAAGGTTTTTTTTTTAAAGATTTATTTGTTATGTGCACGTGTTCTGCCTGCGTGTTTGTCTGCACACCGGAAGAGAGCACCAGATCTCATTATAGACAGCTGTGAGCCACCATGTGATGGCGGGACCTCTGGAAGAGTAGCCAGTGCTTTTAACCTCTGAGCCATCTCTCCAACCCGGAAGGTAAGGTTTATTCTGGCTAATGACTTGAGGGTGGTGGGGGGAAGCCTTGGTGGCAGGGTGAGAGGAGGCTGCTCACATTGCATCTGCAGGTAGGAAATGGAAAGGAATGCTGGGAATGAGTGATGAGCTGGCTTCCCACCCCCCACTTTTTTATTCAGCCTTGGATCCCAGCTGTGGGATGGTACCACCCACATCCGGGCCTTCCCTCCTCCACCGATCTTCCATGCAACCCGCCCTCACAGACACACTCGGCTGATTCCAAACCCAGGCAAGTTGACAGTGAGATTAACTATGACATCCTCCTACTCCCAACCTGTGAGCATCAAAAGTACCTTTAGAGGTTGCAGGATACTTCCCAAAAGCAAGGACTGAATTTCCTTTGGGACCGGCTCAGGGGACCATCAGGACTCACTAGGATTAAGACCTTTGCGTGAGCCGGGCGTTGGTGGCGCACGACTTTAATCCCAGCACTCGGGAGGCAGAGGCAGGCGGATCTCTGTGAGTTCGAGGCCAGCCTGGTCTACAAAGTGAGTTCCAGGACAGCCTCCAAAGCTACAGAGAAACCCTGTCTCGAAAAACCAAAAAAAAAAAAAAAAAAAAAAAAAAAGACCTTTGCGTGAAGATGAGCTGCAGCTGTGAATCATTTTCTCCCCAGCCTTGACTGGTGCGTATTCCCTACAGGGAAATAAGAGAATTTACTTTCCAAAGGACTGCATAGGCTTTCAAGCGAGCAACCTGTGGGGCTGCTGCCACCTGTTGGTAAGTGGGTGGAAGTGCATTCTTGGATGACCATGGATTGTTGCCAGGTGGACCAGCTGGTAAGAGATTCTCTGTAAGACTCAGCTCGAGAGCCCCAACCGAGGCAGGGCAGAATATATATATATGCACACTCACACGCACATAAAGACGAGTCAGCAGAAACAGGGTATTTTCATTATGCTGCTCAAACATAATCTCCTTTTTTCCTGTGGTCACACACTATGTCCCTCCTTCCTTAGAATCACTGACTGTAAACTTTGCTCTGTGTGCTTGTATCAGGGAAGGGACCCCAAATGTTGGCCACGGTAGAAATCAGGAGGATGGCACAGCCATCCCCGCCGTCCTCCCTGGAACCTTCCAGCTCACTGTAGCTGATACTTCAGCTAGAAACAGCTTCAGCCGTGAAGCCCACGACCTCTGCTTCACCGAGCCCACCCAACCCACTGCGGCCCTCATCTCATTTTAAACCAGAGGCGTCCCCGCGACTGTACTTTCTTCTCCCATGATGCAGTGTGCACAGGGCAGCATTCAGCTGGGTGTTTGGCTAGGCCTGGAATCTTCTGTGGGGCTGCTATAGATTCCATGCCTTATAGCATCCCTGTTTGGGGGGAAATGGGGTGAGGAGGCTGCTGGGGTCCTTTCTACAGCTTCTTTTTAGTTTTTTTTTTTCTCGAAACAGGGTCTAATTGTATAACACCCAGTGGGCTAGAATTTGCTATGTAGACCAGGATAGCCTCAGACTCACCGACCCACCTCTTCAGCCTCCCAAGTTCTGGGGTTCAGATGGGTGCCACTGTGCCCAGCCAGCCCCTACTTTTGCTTGTTTGTTTTAGATAAAGTCTCACATAGTCCATGCCTCAACCTTTCTATGCCATCAAAAGATGACCTTGTCCTCCTGATCATCCTTCCTGTTCTCCGGAGAGCTTGGGTCACAGGCACATGGCACCATGACCAGTCTTTACATGTTATTTGTATGGCATCTTTTTTTTTTTTTTTTTTGGTTTTTACGAGACAGGGTTTCTCTGTATTGTTTTAGAGGCTATCGGTCCAGCCCGTCCAGCCCGGCCTCGAACTCACAGAGATCCACCTGCCTCTGCCTCCCGAGTGCTGGGATTAAAGGCGTGCGCCACCACCGCCCGGCTGTATGGCATCTTGAGGGAAGTCCATCTAATCCTTTGACTATGAGGTCCATAAGTGGCAACAGTGTCTGCTTCTCCCACACTGACTCAGTTCTTAGTGCTGGGAGAGCAAGACTTATATTGAAAACTGGGTGAATAGGGGCTGGAGAGGTGGCTCAGTGGTTAAGAGCACTGGCTGCTCTTCCAGAGGTCCTAAGTTCAATTCCCAGGACCCACCATGAGATCTGGTGCCCTCTTCTGGCCTGCAGATCATATGCAGGCATTATAGTGAAATAAAAAAGAACCCTCTGAAAGGGAGGGACAAAGCAGGAGCTGAGAGGCCAAAGGGCACCCAGGCACAGGTGTACTTCCTCCTAACATGTGGGTCCCAGACCCTCAAGAAGATACAGGGCTGTGATGGTTTGAATGATAATGACTTTCATATCGTGTGTGTGTGTGTGTGTGTGTGTGTGTGTGTGTGTGTGTGTGTGTGTGTATGTGTGTATAGGTTTCTCTGTGTTTGAGACAAGGTTTCTCTGTGTAGCCCTGACTGTCCTGGAACTCACTCTGTAGATCAGGCTTATAGCTAGAATTTTCTTTCTTTGGGGCTGCCAACCAGTTCCCAAGTAAAGACACAGAGACTTTTTAGTTTTTCCAGACAGGATTTCTCTGTTTTTTGGAGGCTGTCCTGGAACTCGATTTGTAGACCAGGCTGGCCCCAAACTCACAGGCCTGCCTCTGCCTCCTGAGTGCTGGGATTAAAGGCTTGTGCCACCAACGCCTGGCGAGACTTATTATTATGAATACTCAGCCTTAGCTTAGGCTTGTGCCATTGGTTCTTTTGACTTAATTTAACTGTTTATCTTCATCTACACTTTGCCTCAGGGCTTTTTACCTTTCCTTCATTCTATATGTCTTACTTTCCTGCTTCCTATATGTCTGGCTGGCCCCTGGTGTCTCCTTGGTGACTCTTTTTCTTTCTTTCTTTCTTCTCCTAGCCTAAATTCCTCCTCCTACTTAACTCTCCCTGCCTATTCCTCTTCCCTTGCTACTGGCCGTTCAGCTTTCTATTAGACCAGTCAGATGCCTTGGGTAGGCAAGGTAAAATAGCAACACATCTTTACATAGTTAAATAAATGCAACACATCTTTTCATAGTTAAACAAATATTCTGGATCAAGGCTGGCTTCAAACTCAGAGATCTGTATGCCTCTCCCTCCTGAGTGCTGGGATTAAAGGTATGTGCCATTACTGCCTGACTTTGGCTCATATATTTGAATGTGTGGTGCCTAGTTGATGAGCTAGCTTTTCAGGGGACAAGTAGGCCTAGGTGGAGGAGGTGTGACACTGATTTGGGCTTTGAGGTTTCAAAAGCCCATGGCCAGGCCCAGTCTCTCTCTCTCTCTCTCTCTCTCTCTCTCTCTCTCTCTCTCTCTCTCTCTCTCTCTCTCTCCCATGTGCTTATGGATCAGGGTGTAAGCCCTCAGCTACTCCTCTGGTGACATGCCTGCCTGCTGCCATGCTCCCTGCTATGATGGTCATGGATTCAACCTCTGAAACTGTAAGCAAACCTGTTATATAAGATGCCTTGGTGACGGTATCTCTTCACAGCAATAGAAAAGTAACTAACACAAGGGTTTTAGTTCATTGTTTGTCCTTTCCAAGACTTAGGTTGAAACCTAACCACTAAGGTGACTTCAGAGGCCATTAAGTTACTCCGACCTCATGAGATGATTAATGCTAGTGTAGCAGGAGCTACATTCTCTAGCTCACTCAGCCTTTACCCCTCCATCATGTGATGTCCCCACTATGGGAAGATACATGGAGAAGCCCCTGCTAGGTGCTGGTATCACACTTGCCAACTTCTACAGCTGTGAGCCATCTGTTTCTCTTTATTGTAACTTACCCAGGTGGTTACAACCTTTCTAGTGAATTGAAAGACACGTGTAAATAAAAACATTCTGGGGGCAGCAAAGATGACTCAGCAGTTAAGATTGATCACTGCTCTTGCAGAGGCCCCAAGTTCAGTTCCCAGCACTTACTCTAGTCAGCTCATAACCATGGGTGACTCGAGTTCCAAGGAAGCTGATGCCCTCTTCTGGCCATGGCAGGTACCTGCACTCATGTACACATACATGTAGACACACAAATACACACAGGTTTTAAAATTCAAAACAACAAAAATTCAGAAATACATTCTGGGTCAGTGAGAAGTCTCAGAGGGTAAAACCTCCTGCTTCTAAACCCCATACCCTGAGTTCAGTCCCTGGGACCTACATGATGGAAGGAGAAAACACAGCCAACTTCAGCACACACACACACACACACACACACAACATTTACAAATATTTATTTATTTTTATTTTATAGGTGTGAATATTTTGCCTGCATATACATAAATGTGCACACCTAGTACAGAAAGAGAGTACCACATCCCCTGGAGTAAATGGTTGTGAGCAACCATGTGGTTGTTGGGAACAGAACCTGGGTCTTCTGCAAGAATAACAAGTACTTTTAATTGCTGAGCCATCTATATAAGCCCCTTTTTTTTTTACAGTGGGTTTTTTTTTGTTTTGTTTTTTTGTTTTTTTTTACGAGACAGGGTTTCTCTGTATTGTTTTGGAGGCTGTCGGTCCAGCCTGGCCTTGAACTCACAGAGATCCGCCTGCCTCTGCCTCCTGAGTGCTGGGATTAAAGGCATGCGCCACCACCACCCGGCTTACAGTGGGTTTTTTGTTGTTGTTTGAGTCAATATCTCTATTATGTAGACTAGGCTGGCCTTGAACTCACAGAAATCCACCTGCCCCTGCCTGTCTCCCAAGTGATGGAATTCAAGGTATGCACCGCCACTCCTGGCCTATTTGTGTGTGTGTGTGTGTGTGTGTGTGTGTGTGTTGAAGTTCTCAGAATGGTAGTGCATGCCCATAATCACATTTGAGAGGCCAAGGCCGGACGATCTCTAGTTCAAAGCCATCCTAGAATACAGAGGAATTTTTAGTTTCAAAGAAAATAAAGGACAAAACAGTTCTGGATTTTTTTTAAAAACAGGCTAAGCTTGGTGGTGCACACTTGTATTCCTAGCACTTCAGGATTGGAGTCAAAAGGATTGCCACAAATTAGAGGTCAACTTGAGCTACACAATGCAGGTCTCAAAAGGTTAAACCACCAGAGAACACAGAGAACGTGGTGTTGAGGAACAGCGGCCACACTCTCTACATCGGCCACATTCTCAACATCGGCTCCACCCTCAACAGGGGCCGCGTTCTGAACAGCAACCAGGGTCTGAACAGCAGCCACACTCTGGATGTCTTTCCTTTTCCCTCGCTGAGGGCACGCTTTTCTCTGGCCCTGCTGTTCTTGGATGCCTTAACGTGCTTGGGGAGGCTGTGAGTGACAGCAACACTCCACAAGTAAAGGTGGAGACCCCGAGAAGCTCCGCCTTCAGCTCCCCCAACCTTCCTTCCAGGACTCCCGGGTGCGCAACCTTTTGAGAATCTACTTCTCTCCGTTTCTCCCCTCCAAGTTGGGACTTCCGGGTATAGCGGCAATCTCCTTTAACCCCAGCACCCTGGAGGCAGAAGCAGATGGATGTCTGTGAGTTCAAAGCCGTCCTATGAGTTCTAAGCCAGCCAGGGTTACATAATGAGACCCTAACTCAAAAAAGCCAAAACAAAACAAAATATCATCACCAACAAAACACAAAATTGAAATCGGGACTTTTTTTTGAGACTGAGTTCCCAGGCTGGCTTGGGACTCATGCAGTGGCTGAGAATAACCTTGGGTCCCTAATTCTCCTGCCTATACCTCCCAAGTGCTAGGATTATAGGCATGTGCTCGGTTTGTCTTTAAGATAGCATCTCATTCTGCAGCCCAGGCTAGCCTGGAACCCAGGCTGTTTTAAAATTCTCTGCAGTCTTCCTTCCTGAGCCTCTGACAGCTGGGATCACATTGGGAATTTCTTCAACTGACTTTTCCTCCAGGTTACTGCCTTAGTTACTTTCTATTGCTGTGAAGAGACATTAAGACAAAGGCAACTCTTATACAAGAAAGCATTTAATTTGTGAACTGTTTGTACTTCCAGAGGGTTAGTCCATGATCATGGTGTGAAGCTGACAGGGATGGCCCTGGAGCAGTAGCTGAGAGCTTTATGTCCTGATCTGCAGGCAGTAAGCAGAGACACTGGCCCACCCCCAGTGACACACCTCCTCTAACAAAGCCACACCTCCTAATCCTTCCTAAACAGTTCCACCAAGCATTTAAACATATGAGCCTATGGGAGCCATTCTCATTTGCACTACCACAGGAACTTTGTATCCCTAAGGGCCTTTGTAGTTTTATTTTCATAGAAGGTTTTGGGTAACAAGCAATCTTCTATGTTTCCCTGTCCCTGTACAGGCTGGTCAGGGGGTCCAGTCTCCTCCAACCAGGCAGGATCACATGGCACTCACCCCAAGACTCAGTTCTCTCTCTCTCCCTCCCTCCCTCCCTCCCTCCCTCCCTCCCTCTTCCTCTTCACTGGCAGATAGAATTGTAAAGTTTGTGTTTGGGATTTTGTGTGTGGAGGGAAGGGGAGGTGTACTTGATGGAGGCGGCTTTGGCATAGTGACCAGGAAAGCTTCAGAGAGAAGCTGGTGGCCCTGAGGGAGGAGCAGAGGTCTGATCTGCTTATGTAAGAGACACAGACCAACTTGTTTTGTGACCACAGGTGGCAGAGCTGCTAAGTATAGACTTAAACCTGAAACTTTTGATCCTGGAAAGGCATCCAAGGCTGGTGCTTCTGGCAAGAAGGCTGTGTCCCGGGCTCCACAGTGTGTGCCCTGCACCCAGGAAATGGTGGCTTTAGAGAGAGACTAACCTATTGGTTTGGGAGAGGAAGTTATGGCATGCCACAGCAAGTCCTGAAGGTCAGTCCCCTACCTCCTTCCTCCGGAGTACCCAGAGGCCAACAAACTTGGCTGCTGACTTGTTATCTGTCTACTTGTCATTGCCAAGATCAGAAAGAAATTCCTGTCCCTGGAGGGACAGAGGGTGAGGCATTGTAGGAGGGGCCACTGGGCAACAATGAACCCCTCTGCCATAGATACCTGAGGGAGTCTAGGCTTTGCTGCAGCATAGTGCCTGGCCTGACATCTCAGTCAGTGTGTGTGTGTGTGTGTGTGTGTGTGTGTGTGTGTATGTGTGTGTGTATGTATGTGTGTATGTGTGTGTGTGTGTGCATGAGAGAGAGAGAGAGAGAGAGATTCTTGGAAGTATGGCAGCAGGGGCTGCCATATTGGAGGTAGTACAGACACTGCTGTCAAATAGGGGACAGTCTATCAGGTCTCACCCATACCCCCTCCATGCTGACACCAACTGCAAATCTAGAGATCTCCGAGGGCACCTTCACATTTAAGAACTCATTGGAATCTCTGCCACCCTCACAGTCACAGGTAAAACCAACCGGGGGAAGTGAAGGGTGGGCAAGGCCAGGAGGATCCCCAAGGAGCTGTCTGCTGTTTTCTGCAGATGGAGCCCCAGCTGGTGTCCCCAATCTCACCAGGTGCCAACTCACACAGAGAATCGTCCCCTGCCTTGCTACATAGTGTGTACCGGGGTTCCCCACTTGCTGCCTGTCAACACCAGTTCTACAGACCTCCCAGGTCCCAGATGCTTATGCTTGGGTCAAAACCCATAACCACATTGCTGATTTATCCTGTATGACCAGCTGTCTCCCTAAATGAAAATCCTCCTCTTGAACAGCACTTTCTGGAAGCTGGGGGCAAAGGCCAGACCTCCCTCTGGACAGGGTTGAGTTCTTCACTTGTATGTAGATAAGTTCAATCCCCAGCCTGCATTAGGCTGCAGAGTCCATTGTTCCAGAAGGACTGAAACCCCCAAGGGCACAGCCTTCCCTGGAGAATGCAGAACATACCTGCTTTCATGCCAAAGGTCACCCACCCTTCATCCAGACTGGTGGTGTGTTGAACACCAGCCATATGACAGAGCTCTGAAAAAAGGACAAGGTGGACAAATCAAAGCCAACCCTGACCCCTGGGTGGCATTCATTCCAGGAAGGAAGTTAGCATAACTGTGATTAGGTATTTAGTTCCACAAAGTGTGGGGATCACAGACCCTGGCCAGAAACCCACTCCTCGAAGGCAGCTGCGAGACAATGTTTACTGAAAACAATTCAGTGCCATAAATTCCTGATAAGGGCTTGATAAGGGCTCAGTCACTGAAACACCCTGACTTTGATCTTCCTGATGGCTAGCTACTCCCTGCTGTTCCCGATTCTGGTGCCAGAGATTTAACCACCAGCCAGGAGGAAGGAGAGGTCTGTGAGAGGTGTGTGAGAGGTCTGTTGGAGATTTGTGCGTGTATGGATGGCAGAAGCTTTTTTTGAAGGGAAGCGTTTTTCTTGGGAAGTTCTCTTAAGCCAATTTGGGGAGCATAAAGTTTTCTTAACGCAACCAACCGGTCTCTGTGTCATCAATCCTCGCCACATTCTCGGATACAGGCTGTGCAGCAGGCCCAGCAATTGGAGGTCCTGCCGAGATCGTGAAAGCGAGGTAAGTAGTCGGGTTCGTCTCTTTTTCTGGCCAGGGACAGATTGGGGAAAATAGGAAAAGAAAGGATGGGAAATAGTCCCTGGAAGTTTAAATTACAGTATCACGTAAAAAAGTTACTTAAGAACAGGGGACTACAAGCCGGGCGTTGGTGGCGCACGCCTTTAATCCCAGCACTCGGGAGGCAGAGGTAGGCGGATCTCTGTGAGTTCGAGGCCAGCCTGGTCTACAGAGTGAGTTCCAGGACAGCCTCCAAAGCTACAGAGAAACCCTGTCTCGAAAAAAAAAAAAAAAAAAAAAGAACAGGGGACTACAACCATGGAAGGCTTTTAAAAATGGATTGAACGAGCGAGTCCATGGTTCAATACTGGGGGAGGCTTAAATGTCCCAGATTGGGAGGCGTGGCAACAAAGAAAGCAAAGAGATGGGCTAAGAAAGAAGAAAAACACAGAAGAATCTACCTTTGGTTAGAAGTGGAGGAAGAGACCACTGGGCCAAGGGTGTAGCTCAGTTGGTAGCGTGCGTGGCATCTAGCATGCAGGAAGCCCTGGGTTCAGCCACAGCACTGCACAAACCAAGTGTAGTAAGTAGCTCATGTCTATAGCCCCAGCACTAGGAGTGGAGGCAGGAGGGTCAGGAGTTCAAGGTCATCCTTGGCTACTTAATGGTGAGTTTGAGGTCAGCCTGGGCTACAAAACACCATGACTCAAAAAACCAAAACAGTCATGTAGTGGCAAACACATTTGATCCTAGCACTTGAAAAGCAGAGGTGGACAGATCTCTTCAAGTTCAAGGCCAGTCTGGTCTACTTAGTGAGTTCTAGGACAGCCAGAGCTGCCTAAAAATAATAACAATAACAGCAACAACAACAAAAAAACCCACAGACATGAAGTTGTGCCTGCTAGCAGAGGCCACGGTAACAGGGGACTTATTCAGGTCCCCAAAGACTTGGGTAGCTAAGTCAAGTGTAGAGGCAGGTCCAGCTATGGAATCTTAGCCAATGATCACACACACACACACACACACACACACACACACACACACACACACACACACACACACACACACACACACGCCCTGACCAGAGCATGCTGAGTAAAGAAGGAACTCTGGTCTTCTTCCCAGTTCAGTGGTGTCACCAGCTCAAAGGTCTCTGGTAGGAATGCAGTCTCCATCAATTCTACTTTCCACACTCAAACCTAAATCTGAGAACCTCACAGCTACCAGCATAGGCAGATGGAGGCCTGGGTTTGCTACCCGGTAGCAGAAATGACATCACTTACTCCAAATCACACAAATCACAATCATTTTCAAGCAGCAAATGCAGCAAGAGCCTCTGCCTTTATTAAGAAAAAAAAAACATAATTTTTTCACTTGTTGCTTTGTGTGTGTGTGTGTGTGTGTGTGTGCGCGCGCGCGCGCGCGCGAGCGTGTGCATATGAGTGCAGTGCCTGCTGAGGTCAGAAGACTGGGACTGAAGTCACAGGGACATGGGACATGGGTGTTGGGAGCCAGGTCCTGTAGAAGAGCAGCTTTCTCCCCATTCTCTGTCCTCCTTTTGAGACAGGGTCTCACTTTGTAGCACAGGCTGGCCTCAGACTTATTGCAATCTTACCTCTGTTCTTTGTCTCACAAATGCTGGGATCACAGCATGTGCCACCATGCAGGCCATCTCTGTCTCACTGTCCCAATCTAGTTGAGGATAGCCCTGAATTCCTCAGTAGGCTACCTGCTCGCCAGGTCTGGTGTTATATGTTCTGGGGATGGAATCCAGGGCATCGTGCTTGCTAGGTAAGCACTGTGGCAACCTAGCAAACTCAAGGCCAGCCTGGGATACGAAGTGTGTTCAAAATGAGCCTTGGCAGCTTAGCAAGGCCTTGTTTCAAAATATAAAAACTGTGGGACTGGTGAGATGGCTTAGCGGCTGACGGTAAATCTGAGCCGGCTGATCCGAGTTAAATCTCCTGGACCATGGTGGAGGGAGAGAACGGAAACCTACAAGGTGTTCTCAGACCCCCACACGTGTGCTGTGGCAAGTGTGCATCCCCCATAAAATAAATAACGATGAGGATTGGCTATGTAGCCCAGGCTGGCCCCCAACTCCTGTTCTCTGCCTCAACCTCCCAGGTTGCTGGGATTCCAGCTGTGTGCCACCACACCCGACCCTCTAAGGATCTTTGTGAGCATATTGGACCCATCAGATGGCCCAGGATAGCACCTCTATGTTCCCATCCTTACCATGATGTGAGAGCAATAGTGGGTTCCGGGGTCTCAGGGAAGGGACGATAGGGGTTGGAGTGAATGGTAGGAAGTCTTAGTTAGTCATCTACAATCTAGTAATGTACCCGCTGCGGTGTCTATGCTAACAGTCCTGGGATGGCTGCTAGCATGTTTATGGGGTTTAGAAACACCTCCGCATGTCTGTGAGGGAGTTTCTAGAGGGGGCAATGGAGGAAGGAAGACCTACCCTAACAATGGGTCGCTTCACCTCATGGGCTCTGGCCTGGAGCTGAGGCCCCAGCATTCCTCAGCATTCCTCTCTCCCTGCTTTTGTACTGTGGCTACTGTGTGTCCCCCTGCCTCGTGTGTCTGCTGCCGTGCCCTTCCTGTTATGACGGAATGCGTTCTCAAACAATGGAATGCATTCTCAAACCCAGAGCCTAGAGAAACCTGTCCTCCCTGGAGTTGCTGCTTGAAATACTGTGTCTCAGTAAGAAAAGTCACAGCCGGGCGTTGGTGGCACATGCCTTTAATCCCAGCACTTGGGAGGCAGAGGCAGGCGGATCTCTGTGAGTTCGGGGCTAGCCTGGTCTACAAAGTGAGCTCCAGGACAGCCTCCAAAGCCACAGAGAAACCCTGTCAAAAAGAAAAGTCACTAACACAAGTGGTGAATTTTAAGTTTAAACTAGCAAAACTGGTTTTGCTTTCCTGAGACAGGGTCTTGCTATGCAGCTCCAGGCTGGTCCTGAACAGAAAATCCTGCTGCAGCTTCCCTCATGTCCGCATTCACTGTCACTTATATGACTAATAATAGGTAGATGATAATTAAAAAGTTCTTAAAAGCAGGCTGGAGATGAAGGGTCTCAGGAGTTAAGAGTGCTTGTTGCTCTTGTAGAGGACCCTGATTCACCTCCCAACACTCACAGGGAGGTGCATAAGCATCCTTAGCTCTAATTTCAGGGGATCTGGCGCCCTCTTCTGCCCTCCATGGGCAATACACACTGTGCACAGACATATATGCAAGCAAAACACGCATACACACAAAATTAAATCTTTTTTTAAAAGGCAGAAAACAGCTGGGCATTGGTGGCGCACGCCTTTAATCCCAGCACTTGGGAGGCAGAGGCAGGCGGATCTCTGTGAGCTCGAGGCCAACCTGGTCTACCGAGCGAGTTCCAGGACAGCCTCCAAAACAATATAGAGAAACCCTGTCTTGAAAAAACCCAAAAATAAAAAAATAAAAGGCAGAAAACTGGGCAGTGTTGGTGCATGCCATTAATTAAGAGGCAGAGGCAGGCAAATGTCCATGAGCTTGAGGCCAGCCTGGTCTACAGAGGGAGTTCCAGGACACACAGAAACCCTGTCTTGAAAAACCAAAACCAAACAAACAAACAAAATAAGCAAAACAAAAGGCAGTAGAGATGGGTGAGTGGGTAGAGACATTTGCTGTGTAAACCTGACAATCTGCATTTACTCTGTGTGCAGAAGAGAACTGACTACACAGTGCTCCTCTCTTACCGTGCGCACTCTTCATGTCTCCTGCTCCTCCTAATAGTAAATAAGCAAATAGCGCTTTTTCAAAATATTTCTTTAGCTTTTACTTACATTTGTTTACATTTATCTATATGGATATTTTGCCCGCATGTATGATGATATCCTATATTTGTGCAGTGCGCACAGTGGAGGGTATTGGATCCTTTAGGACTGGAGTTACAGTTGACTATGAGCTGTCATGTGGGTGCTGGGAATTGAACCCAGGTCCTTTGGAAGAGCAGTCAGTGCTCTTAACTGATGAACCATCTCTCCAGTCTTTTCTCTCTCTCTCTCTCTCTCTCTCTCTCTCTCTCTCTCTCTCTCTCTCTCTGTCTTTTTGTTTTGTTTTGTTTTTCAAGACAGGGTTTCTCTGTATTGTTTTGGAGGCTGTCCTGGAACTAGCTCTGTAGACCAGGCTGGCCTCGAACTCACAGAGATCCGCCTGCCTCTGCCTCCAGAGTGCTGGGATTAAAGGCATGTGCCACTAACGCCCGGCTTCTCTCTGTCTTTTTTAAAGATTTATTTATCTATTATTATAGTGTTCTGCCTATAGGCCACAAGATCTCATTACAGATGGTTGTGATGTGCTTCAGGAAATTAAAAAAATTGTATTATTTATATATGTAAATGTGCGTTGTGAATGTGTCACATGTGTGCAGGTACCTGCAGAGGCCAGAAGAGGGCACCAGATCCACTGTAGCTGGAGTTAAAAGTAGCTCCTGATATGGGTGCTGGGAACTGAACTCAGACGTTCTGGAAGAGCAGGAAGTGCTCTTAACTACTGAGTCATCTCCAGCCCTAGGAAAATAGGTTTTAAAAAAAGATCCTTAGCTAGGCATGGTGGTGCATGCCTTTAATCCCAAGACTCAGGAGGCAGAGGCAGGAGGATTTCTGTGTGTTGAGGCCAGCTTGGTTTATGTAGTGAGCTCCAGGTAGCCAGGAATACATAGAGAGACCCTGTTTCATAAAACCAAAACCAAACAAACAAATAAATGAAACAAAAATATCCTTCCTGGTTGGTGGAGATGTATCTTAGGGGTTAAGAGCCCTAATTATTCTTGCAAAGGACCTGGGTTCAATCCTTAGCACCCACTTCGTAGTTCGTAATTCTTAGCATCCACATGGTGTTTACAACCATCTAGAGCTCCAGGGGATCTGACACCACCTTCTGATCTCCAGGGGCACCAGGCATGCATGCGGCACATAGACATATATACAGACAACGTACATAAAGTAAAATAAATGAATCATTAAAAAAAAGCATTTTTTTGCTGGATATGGTGGTACATACCTGTGATCCCAACAGTTAGGAGGCTGAGGCAGAAGGATCACCATGAGTTAGAGGTCAGGTTCAGCTACATAGCAAGATTCTGACTTAAGGAATATACTGACAGCTGGGCAGTGGTGGCACACACCTTTGATCCCAGCACTTGGGAGGCAGAGGAAGGAAGATCTCTGTGAGTTCAAAACCAGTCTGGTCTACAGATCGAGTTCCAGGACAGACTCTAAAGCTACATAGAGAAAAACCTGTCTAGAAAAAAATGAATAAATAAAAGGGGGGTGGTGGTGGCTGGAGAGATGGCTCAGGGGTTAAGAGCACTAGCTGCTCTTCCAAAGGACATGGGTTCAATTCCCAGCACCCACGTAACAGCTCACAACTATCTGTAACTCCAGTTCCAGGTTATCTGACACCTTCATACAGACATACATGCAAGCAAAACACCAAAGTACAGGCAGGCAGATCTCTGTGAGTTCGAGATCAGCCTTGTCTACAGAGTGAGTTCCAGGACAGCCTCCAAACAATACAGAGAAATGGGCTGGAGAGATGGCTCAGGGGTTAAGAGCACTGACTGCCCTTTCAGAGGTCCTGAGTTCAATTCCCAGCAACCACACGGTGGCTCACAACCATCTATAATGAGATTTGGTGCCCTCTTATGGCTTGCAAGCATACATATAGGTAGAATACAATACATACATATATATATACATATATATATAAAATAAATAATCTTTTTTTTTTTTTTGGTTTTTCGAGACAGGGTTTCTCTGTGGCTTTGGAGGCTGTCCCGGAACTCACTTTGTAGACCAGGCTGGCCTCGAACTCACAGAGATCCGCCTGCCTCTGCCTCCCGAGTGCTGGGATTAGAGGCGTGCGCCACCAACGCCCGGCTTATATAAAATAAATAATCTTAAAAAAAAGTTCAGCACTAGTCTGAATTTCAGGAAACTGTTAAAAAACATACAGAGAAACCCTGTCTTGAAAAGCCAATAAATAAATAAATAAATAAATACAATTTTAAAAAAGAAAGAAAAAGATGGAGAGTTGGCTCATCAGTTAAGAGTACTTGACTTTTTTCCAAGGTCCTGAGTTCAATTCCCTGCAACCACATGGTGGCTCACAATCATCTTTAATGAGATCTGGTCCCCTCTTCTGTACTATAGGCATACATGGAAGCAGAACACTATTCACATAATAAATAAGTACACACATAATAAATAAATCTTTAAAAAAGGAATATATTCACAGGGCCCCATAAATAGGATAGAATCTCTCACCATTGATTGTCTGGCTTGCCTGGCTAGCCATAACTTGTCTGTAGTCTGTAATGTGGTCACAATAATGTGGGTAGCATTATGATTGTTCCCATTAACAATTATGAGTGAGGATTTCCCCACAGGAAGTCTCTGAAACACTTCAGCAGGCTACAGATGATGGGGTTGGGACAGTGCCTATCAATTCCCAGGACCCACAGGGAAAAATGAAAGACCTGACCTCTGCAAGTTTCCTTTAACCTGTCCCTTACTCCCTAGCACCAGAAAGTAAAACAAAAAACCAGGAAGGTGTTGAAATACAAGGCTTGGGAAGTTCAGTTATCATGAGTCCCCTCCCAAGGTTATCTAGATAGTCAACAGTCTCTGGCGAGGAGACTGGTTGAACCGCCTGTAAGTTATGCACTGCTCCAGGGTTGTGTGCACCTTCTGGGAGTTGTGAGCTATGCTGGGCTGGTCTTTTCAGCTACCTTGTGTCATCTTGCAAATAACAACACCTTCATTAGTTTGCTAAGGGAGACTTTGAGAGGACCCATTTCGTAGATCATCAGTGCCATCTCTACAATGAATAGCTGTTTATGTCTCTCCAGGAAAGGTGACACAAACCACCGAGCCTTAGACAGGGGCTCCACCGCTGGGCCACATGCCCAGATACACGTGTCTCATCTTACACTAACACCAACACTCCCAAGTTGAGGTTCTGAGAAGCCAGACTTCCTGCCCACGGCTATACTGCGCAGAGTGGCCCAGAAGCTGTGATGGTGATTTCAAATCCTACCTAGGGCAGCTGGGGAGGCCACTAGAACTCTCCAGGCTGAGGGTCCTGAAAGGGATGCTGGGGTGGTACTTGGAGGGCTAGGAGGACCTTGGACATTGATTCTCTGCCCCACAACTGGGCATCAGGGCCCAGGGCCAAGTGTAAGACTCTTGGAGACTCTTGTCTCTCTGCTGGTGTCCCCAGATCTTGCAGCACTTCCTCGTGACTCAGCAGCTTTCACAGCCTGCTTTACTCTTGGTCTTTGTCCTCAGGTAAATCTGCAGACTTGGGAAGCTATATAAAAACTGTGGCTTTCTTTCTAATGCTAAGCAAGCTCTATACCGCTGAGCTATATATGTCTACCCACATCCCATCGTGAAGGGCTTTCCCTCGGTCTAAGTCAGATCACACAGACACACGCATGCACACACACACTCCTTTATCAGTTCCCTCCTTTCAGCCCACTGGAGCAGCATTTTAAACTCAGAGTGGACACCAGTGTCCCAGCTGCCTTATTCAGTCACAGCTGGTTATGGCTTCCTCCGCTGGACCCCAAATGCCTGGATTCTCCTAGGACATCTGTTAGTTGAAGGCAAAGGGTGTGAAGTCTTCATTCATCTGCCTGTTTTGATTTGATTGGCGTGGGATTCTGGGAGCCTCTCAGTAGGGAAGGAGACCAGGCTGGTGGAAAGTTACCATCCGCTCCACACTGCAGGAGAGCAGACATCCAGAACCCGCGTGACCTCTCCACACAGACTCTGCAGCGAGTCTCACAAAACGCACTTTGCCTTCTCTAGTTTCTGAATTGCTTGGGAAATGGCGGCTAGCGGCTTCGCCACGAGGGAAAGTTGCACGCAAATTGGCAGTGCAGAGCCGGCTGTCAGGGGAGTTTAATTCGCAATTCACTCGCTGACGCACGCGGGCGTGTCGCAGGCTCCGGAAACCTAGTATAGCGAGGTCGGAGCGCAGAAGAGAGGACGACAGTAGCCGCTCTGCCCTATGCAGCGCCACCTCCGGAGCCCAGTGTCTCCACGGGACCTCGGGTAACTCGAGGCCTCGAGGCTGCGCAGGAGCCACAGGGCTCTAACGCCCTTATAGCTGAGGTCCCCAGGCTCAATGTGCCGGAAGCTCCCCTCCCCCTCTTCCCAAATGCTTCCAGCAGCCTGGAGGCTCCAGCAGTGACCCGCGTGTCCCCGCGCACGCACACATCTCACGCACGTCAACCCCACGCTTCCCTAACGCCCTGGGCCGGGTGCACGCAGGCCTTTACGCGCGGTCCCACATGGTCACAGAGCCACTAAGGGCCAGTGCATTGCTCGCGGGGTGGGAAAAGGACCCCGGGACAGGTCAGGGCGCTGTCCGGGGTGGAGCCGGGGGCGGAGCTTCAGGGCCGGGCGCGCAGGTCTGGGGCGTGTTCGCGCCGCCGTGATCCGCGCCGCTCCTCCCTCGGCCCGCTCCCTGCGCTCCCAGCCTCCTCGCCGCAGCCCCCGCCGTAGCTGCCGCTGCTCCCGCCGTCACCGCCTCCGAGGTAGGCGCAGCAGAGAGGGCCCCGGCTATGCCTAAGTCCCTGGGGGCCTCGGGCAGCGCTCCTGGGGAGTCTCGAGGGAGGCGATCGAGGAAGGATCGGGCGAGGGCGCAGGGCCTAGGAACCTGGCCCCGGGAAGGGTGAACCAGGGAGGATCATCGCGGGCCTGGAGGCTCAACGGGCGGGTAGAGGAGGCCTGGAGGGTGGGCGCCGAGCTGATCTCGGGAGGAAGAGATCCGAGTCAGAGCATCCAGAACACCTGCAGTTGGGAGCGAGGGGAGGTCCGAACATGCGGGCGGAAGGGCAAGGGCAGCCGCGTGGAGGCCCGGCGGGCCGCGGGTGTAGGTGACCTTCCCCGGCGGCGCCCTTTGACTCTAGATCTCGTCGGCATGGATCTGGTAGAGACTCTCCCTCAGTCCAAGCCCTTCCTCGGCAGCCCCGAAGATCTGTGCAGACCCAGCTTCCTCCGCCGAGAGGACGAACTCCAGGCTTGGGCATGCCCTGGAGCCCCCGGCCCCTACACGCCCTTGTCGGCCCACGCCCGGAGTAGGTGGCGCTGGGTCCCTCCCGCGCATGCCAGTGCCTTTCCGGACGGAACGGGTTGTCCTGAGTGGACTTAGGCCTCAGGGACAAGCACCTGGGCCTGGGCTAGAGGCGAGACCCATAGGGAGCGATTTGCCTTGGCCTCTTTGGCCTTAGGGATGGATTCCTTGTTCTGTGTCTCCAAATGCGACTGAGCATTCGGGAAACTGTTTTCAGGGCCTGACATCTGATTGGAGGCCCACAACTCTTCATGGTTTGTCCAAGGTCACACTGGTAGGAAGATTTCAAACTTCGAATTTTTCATCTGCGAAGTAGAAGCAATTATATATATTTCATTGAGTTTGGAGGAAGAATAAAATGATACGATTAACACGGAGCCTTGGGTCACCCACAAGGACATCTTAGAAACTTCGACACTTACCTTAGGAGCTTTTGGGGAGGATTGAATTCACTCCCCCACCCCCGCAGACCTCTTGTTTCACACTGTGCCCCGAAAGGGACTCAACCATGCAGTCCTGCTATTTTAATGCCATTGTTACTATGTTAGTAACAAGCATTTGTGCACTACCAGGCATTGACTAATTGGAGGATAATTCATGAAACACTGCCAGTTTAGAGACTGACAGTCGTCAGGCTGGACCACTAAGTCTGACTGCAGACCCAACTGGATTGCAGGGAGGGTCTGGCCTTAGCCCAGCCTTGTGTCATCCAAAGCCCCCTCCCTTTGACCAGAGAGATGCGTGAAGGACTTCTTTACCCAGGCAGTGTCGTTGTCTTCAGGGTGTTGGGTGGAACCACTTGGCATACATTAGGTGGATAAGAAATGTCTGGTGATAAATTCATTTGTAAAAATGTCTACTTAGATGTATGTTTCTGTGCCTATGTGAATTTATGTGCATACATGCAGGTGTCCTCAGAGGCCAGAAGAGGGTATTTATTGGATCCCCTGAACTGGAGTTATTTAGGCAGTTGTGAACTACCCGAGGTGGGTCTGGGAGTCAAACCTGGGTCTTCTGCAAGAGCAGTAAGCACTCAACCTCTGAGCCATCGCGTCCCTCCAGCCCCAATAAATCCGTTTGTTTTTCATGCCACTCTTCACTACCCCAGCAACTGACACGTGGTAGGTGCACATTAACTTGTGGAGTCTTGAACACCCATTAGAAGACACGGGCATCTCACTTGTAGAAGCTATCCTGGCCTAGTAGAATCGCAAATGTTTAAAGGACTGTAATGGTACATACTAACCTACAGCAGTAGCCATGAGAGATGAGAAGTAACTCCTTAATAACATTCCACAACTTCCCAAGTCCTGTGGGAACTTGTCAAACGGGTGTTTCTGGGCTTTAAGTGACGCGGGTGAGTGGGATTCTGGCCAAGGCCTTGGCCTGTTGCACCTTCCTTTTCTGACAGGTGTGTGTCTGGTGGCTTCTACCATCGTGTGGCTTTGAGTAAGGTGTCTGGCCCCAGCTGCAGCAGTGGGTACTCCCAAGTGATTGCTTTGTTTTATTTCTGATTATCTAGACTGAGGTTTGGACTGTTTGGGACCATGCAGTACTCACGCCGGACCTGAGGCAGGTCTAGACTCTGCGATACTGAGATGGTGTAAGGGCAACCCTAACCCCCATCACCAAGGTGCTCTGAGGCTCTTTGCTCTTGCTGAAGTTTCCCACAGTATGATGGACACCCGCAGTAATAGTGACTGAGGGAAACTATGGCAGAGAACTGCCAAAGTCAGGAGGTTAGCCCCCACAGGATTCCAGAAAGGCTGTACCCTGTAACTTTGTACTCCCCTGGGTTCCTGTGGCAGTCATCAGAAAGCTGTGCCTTGGCACAGGCCTGCCTGTCACTGTTAGTCACAGGTCTAAACACTTTACCTAGAGCCGAGCAAGAAAGAGCTCCAGAGGGCAGCCTGGGCTCTCAGCACTGATTGGACTGACAAGAGCCACAGTATCTTATGTCTTAGTTTCTCTGTTATAAAGTGTTCTTTGCTTGGTTTTGTTTTAAAAAATTATTTGTTTGGAGGTGGGCAGCTCATGTGGAGGTCAGAGGACAATTTCCCATCTTCCTGTCTCTGCCTGAGTGTTGGGATTGCAGATGTGCACCAACACACCAGGGTCTGCTGCAGAGGTGTGGTTGTCGCTATTGGCCATTCTGGAGCTCGAGTATATATAATCCTTTTTTTTTTTTGAGACAGGTTTCTCTGTAGCTTTGGAGGCTGTCCTGGAACTCACTCTGTAGACCAGCCTGGCCTCGAATTCACAGAGATCCACCTGCCTCTGCCTCCCGAGTGCTGGCACTAAAGGCCACTACCCAGATAGAGTGTACATATTCTGTGACCCTACTGTGTATACTTGGTGCCTGGGCACAGAGTAGTTCTCTGTTAGTATTCCCACACTGTATTGCTGCTATGTGTTGAGGAGCCCATAGGTGTGAGTTTGTAAAGTAGAAATCACTCTGGTTGGGAACAGAGAAAGAGATTTGAAGCTAGTGTTGGACAACTGCAGTGGTAGAGCCCAGAGGAATAAGTCCTGTTTCCAGCGAGGACCTTGGGGCTGAGTATTAGAAGGACTAGTCTCCCCTGGTATGGGATAGGAGTTGTTCTTCCAGGACCTGGCCATACAGTATCCAGCTAACCAATACCTCTTTATAGATGAGGAGGACTCTGGCCCCTGTAGTTCAGGGTCTTTGACAAGATGCTCAGAGACCAATATTATAGTAATAAGTATGCAAAACAGGGCCTTGGTTAGTTCCTTAGCCACAAATATAGCAATGGAAACTATTGGATGGGCACAGAGCTCAGTAGCATGCATGCCCGCATGCAGGGATCCTAGTTGCAACACTGTAAAAAGTCAGTGTGATGGGACACACACTGTGGTGGAGGTGGAGGACCAAGTTCAAGGTCATCCTTGGTGACATAATGAGTTTGATTTGAGGCTCACTTATGGGCTACTTTATACCTTGTCTCAAAATAAAAACAAGCTGGACTGTGGTGGATCACATCACTCTGGAGGCAGAGGCAGGCAGGTTTCTGAATTCGAGGCCACCCCGGTCTACAGAGTGAGTTCCAGGACATCCAGGGCTACACAGAGAAACCAAAAACAACCAGACCAAGCAAATAAATGAAAACTTACTGTCATCTTGATCGAATGCCAGTTGTGTTTGTTTCATGCTTTCTGTGGGTGCTATCCGCGGTATTAAGTGCTTTATACTGATGAAAAATGGGATTGGAAAGACCGATTAACCCAGTCTTTTACCTGGAAAGGGGAGTAGGATGTGGACCCAGATGCTCCTGATTCCCAAGGTTGAATGCTAAAAAGAACTGTCTATGTCAACCCCCTTTCCCCTTGGGTGGGCTCTTGAGATGCCTGTGCCTATGCTGGAGCCCTGGTGTGCCTGGCTAGACCTTAGACCCTGGAGTGCTGGCTGCCAGCATAGCCCTCCCCTCTTCACGGGTGGATGAGTGGGTAGTCAGACTGCCCTGCGTCAGCTCCATTCTCCCAAGCCTTGTGGAAGACTGTGCTGATGGTGGTGGCCCAGCTTCCAGAGTATTTTAAAATAGAAGCAGCGCCTGGAAAGCCAGGCTGCCCCCTATGAGACTCTGTGGATGGGGGAGGGGAGGGCAGCTGCTTAAGGGAACACAGTCTGCTTCCAGAGCAGAGGGCCAGTGACTTGCCAGCATCTGGATCTGGTGACTGTACCCTGGGCTGCCTTTGCTTAGAACCATAGTGTTGTGCTGTTGTGTGTGTGTGTGTGTGTGTGTGTGTGTGTGTTTATGATTATATCTGTCTGGGTAAGGGGAGCTCGCTCCTGAGCTGGGCCTGAGCTTGCTCCTGAGTTGGGCCTGCCTTTTGCTGGGAGGTTGATACCCACCCCATTCCTTGGGTTGGGGGATAGATAATTGATTTCGCTGTAATCTAACCTGGCCTCTTGTATTGTATGTGCTTGAGTGTGTTCTTTGAATATATGTTAGCACACCATATTCATTTGGGTCCAGAAGAGAGTATCAGATCACCTTGAACTGGAGTTACAGATGGAATGAGCCCCTGTGTGGTTCTGGAAACTGAACCGTGGTCCTCTGCAAAAGCCGAACCATCTCTCCATCCTCCTGATACCTCTTTTGTAAGCTGGTTCATTTTTGCTCTGGCAAACCACCCAAAATTGTTGGAGAAGCAGTAGAGCCAAAAGTGTTCCATGATTCGGTCATTCTGAGGGGATTCCTGGGATGGTGATAGAAGAGTTTGGTCGCTGTGTTGGTTTGGCTCCTGATAGTATCTATGTACACTATTATCTGGTTATTCCTGCAGTATAATGAGGAAGTCATTTGCAGAGATGGGGTAAGGATACAGAGTATCTGGGAAAGGGTATTGCTGTGAATCTTTTTATACCCAGGGGCTCTGCTGCCTGGCTGATGTCCTTCCAGGTACCTGCATGGTCTGGGAGATGCCATGACAGGGAAGTTGTCCTATTTCCCCCTGGCTTTGGGGGGTGGGGCTCTGAGCCAATGGGGATGTTACCAGTGTTCAGGGGACTCTACTTCCTGGCTAGGTGTGAGACCAACAGGCACACCGCTGCCCATGTCACCCATAGGCAGAACCTATGACAAGTTTGACCATTCTGGTGGGTGCATAGCAAAGAATGAGCCTAGTCTTTTGGGGGGAGGGCAGGGTTTGAAATAGAGTTTCTCTGTGTAGCTTTGGAGCCAGGCTTGAACTCACAGAGTCCTGTCTCTGCCTCCTAAGTGCTGGGATTAAAGGTGTATACCACCACCGCCCGGTCCTTTCAGCATCTTAAAAGTTTATTTAATGTTGCTGGGTGTTTTGTTTGCATGTATGTATATGCACCATTTGTATGCCTGGTGTCCTCAAAGGGCATTGGGTCTCCTGGAACTGGGATTTCAGATGGCTGTGAGCCACCATGTGGGTGCTGGGAATTGAACCCAGGTCCCTCTGGAAAGACAGCCAGTGCTTTTAAACAAGAAGCCATCTCTTCAGTCCCTTCTCTATTTTATGTGTCTGTATTATACCATGTGTATGCAGTGCCCAAGAAGCCAGAAGTGGGCACAGAAGGCCTGGCCCTGGCTCTATAGATGGTTGTAAGCCACCATGTGGGTGCTGGAAACCCAACCCAGGTCTCTTCATTCATAGAACTTAGTGTTCTGTGTTCTCATATATAATCTGCCACTATTCTTGTTGCTTTGAGACAGTCTCATGACTCAGGCTGCTCAAATTCCCTATGTAATCAAGGATGAACTTGAACTGTTCATCCTCCTGCCTCCTTGTCCCAGATGCTGGGATGCAGGCCTCGGCCTCCGTACCCACCTCATCGCATTGTTTCTGATGACTCTGGTATTCCTTAGTCAATTAGCATCCTACTCTTGGTTCATTTTCTAATGATGAGCATGTTGGTCACTTTACTTCTAGGTTTGATGTGGTTTGGCAGTGGGCATAGGTTTTTGGGTGCCTACAGTGAGGGTGTGGGTAGGATTAATCCTGAGTTACTTGTCCATCAGTTGCCCTCCAAAAAAAAGGGACTGTATTCACATTCTATTTCCTGGATCTCAGCGTTGACATCTTGCCAGTCTTGAGGTTGTCACTTTGCAGTGGTTCTTGGAATGAAAGCTGTGTCTGGTTTTGAGGCCTGAAGCTGCCAGTTTTCACCCCTAAGGGTACTGGGTCCCTCAGCCTGGGCTCAGCCCTTCCCGGTGGGGTTGCTGCTCTGGGGTCTCCTGGTCTACTCTACTCGGGCTCTCCAGCTGCCTTGCTCAGGAAGCTCTTACTTCCTGGTTACATTGTAATTTTCTTGTTCCTATTGTCAGACAGCAAGTTTCTGCTTTCCTCCTTTTGTTACAATGATACTCTTTTTAGTAAGCGAACAGCTGGCCTAAGAGCCCTAGTTAGTCTAGAACTCCCCTCCTGGCTCCTCCCCTTTGTTCTTTGCCCTTCTCCCTTCACTTAAATTGTGTGTGTGTGTGTGTGTGTGTGTGTGTGTGCGCGCGCGCGTGCGAGCACTCGATATGTCCTCAAATCTAGGTCCTCTGCAAGAACAGTAAGTACTCTTTTTTTTTTTTTTTTTTTTTTTTTTTTTGGTTTTTCGAGGCAGAGTTTCTCTGTATTGTTTTGGAGCCTGTCCTGGAACTCCCTCGGTAGACCAGGCTGGTCTCGAACTCACAGAGATCCACCTGCCTCTGCCTCCCGAGTGCTGGGATTAAAGGCATGGGCCACCACCGCCCGGCTAGTAAGTACTCTTAACCTCTGGGCCATCTCTCCAGCCTCTTCTCACCATTTTGAAACAGGGTCTTAGGTAGCTTAAGTTGGCTTCGAACTCACTATGTAGCCAATGCTGACCTTGAACATCTGTTCCTTCTGGCTCTACCTCCTGAGGGCTAGGATTATAGTCTTGTACTACCTAACCTGGTTTACGCTGTGTTGGGGACTTTGTGCGTGCTAGGCAAGCACTCTACCTACCAGCTGAGTTTCAGCCCACCCCTTAACTATTCTCTGACCCAAGTTTCTGAAGCTGCTGCAGCTAAACCTAGCTTGCAATGATACTTTGGTAGGGCTGATGAGATGACTCAGTAGGTAAAGGTGCTTGCTGCCAGGTCTGAAGACCCGAGTTCAGTTCCTAGAACCTACATGGTGGAAGGAGAGAGCTAACTCCTGCAGGTTGTCCTTTGACCTCCACAGGTGCACCATGGCTCACACAGGCTCACTGAATACATGTAATTAAAAACATTGTATGTGCTACTCATTACATGTTTACTCATGAGTGCCCATCGTGTTCCAGGCTGTGACATCTTTATGCACATTTGGACAAGCATATGCTTGACAGGTTCTGAGGAGCTCTGAGTTCAGGGTGTGGTGTGGGAGGAGGAGTGGAGGGTGGGAGCATGGAGAATTAGCAGCTGTCACTGGCATGTAGTTGATGAGTCAGGAAGATGACGTCGTGCCCCCCCTCCCCAAAGATGGAGGTTATGTAAGTGTGTTGTGTAGACTGCTTAGGTGATATACAATCCTTCCCCTCAGAGCTTCCAGTATGGCTGGGCATCCATTCCTTAGGCTGGAGTGGTGGTGTTGGCATAATGCGTTCAAGGTCAGCCAGGGCAGACTTGTGTTGGTAGGCTGGCAGCCTGGAGGGGAAGCAGGGAACTCTGTTACTTGTGACTTGCTGGTCCTTTTCAAACCTGTCATTGATCAGTGCTGGTCTGCTTTGCCTTGTCCTACACACCCTATGTGTTCTTGCCTTTTACTGGCATGAAGTCCCCGGGCTGTGCCTCAGTTCCAACACCCAGGCAGAGCTGTTGTCACGTCTTTTTAGGCCACCTTCTGACTGTGTGTGTGGCTGGCTGCCTGACTGTGTGTGGGCTTTTGTCTGTGTTTGAGACTGGCTGCCTGACTGTGTCAGGCTGTTGTGCTTCGTGCTCAGAGCTGGCCTCTGAAGGGGTGTGGGTGATGCTGCAGAGTGCAGTTCTGTGGAGACAGCTGTGTATCCACAGTGCGCGGTGATGGATATTCTGGTGGAAGAAAGGCCTAGGAGGGGCTTGGGCCAGGCTTCTACCTCCAGGCAGGGTTGAGCGAGGGCATGCGGCCCTCTCTCACTCCGGGCCTGAGGAGTCCGAGCTTTATTCCCACCAGGGAGGCATTTCTGAAGTGCGTTCTGAGAAGTGTGTGGAAATGGGTGTCTTCTGGGTGCTGTTTATTTTTGTCGGAAGACTGAGCTGCTCAGGAGAGGCAGAACCCTCATCTTGTCTCAGGCTGCCTGCCCTTAATCCTGCTGGATAAATGTATCACAGGATGGGGCATGGGTGAGGAGAAGTCGCTGAAACCTAGCAACAGGAGGCATTTGATGAGAGCTGGGCCAATCTTATGCTCAGAGGGTTGTTGCCTTGGGGCCCAAGAGAGAATTTGACTCTCCCGTACATAGTCCCCTCCCCTCTAAAGGTGGAGAGCACACCTTGTCCAAACGGCCCAGACTTGGGCATGTTCTGTTCCCCTCTCTGTTTATGGGACCTAGGAAAGGGTGTAACTTGCATGTGGGCAGGTTTGTTCCACTATGGTTGATGTAAAGTATTGGCAGTTAAGACTGTTTTTGTGTGCTGCAAGTTCACTTGCATGCAGCAGGTACCAAATAAAGGCAGCATGATAGGATAGTCCGAAGGGAGCCCCACAGAGCCTGGCCCCGCTCTGAACTCTGGTGGCCCAACTCTTGTCCTAGACACTAATCTCCTTAGTGCTGGTGATTTAGCTGATGTTTGCTGTGGATTTTTTCTTTTTTGGCAGGTGGCTTTCCATGCTGGGTTTGGGATTATTGTCAAAAGATGCATCTGGGGAACACTAAGTAATTAGTGTCCTGCCCTTTTCTCGAGGTGGGATCTGGTCCAGATGCGAAGGTGACTGTCGCAGGGTGGGGGGCTTTTTCGTGAGGCCAGGGAAGAATTGAGGGAAAGACCCGCCTTCTGACAGGCTGGAGACACAGCTCAGTTGGGAGTGTGTTTGCCTAGTGTGCTGAGCCCCAACACTGCATACATCCAACATGCTTGCACTCTCAGAACAGAAGTTCAAGGACATTCCTGTCTACTTAGTGAGTTGAGGTCAGCCTGGGCTAAATAAGATCCTGTCTCAAAAGAAAAAAAACTAGATATACAGGCATGTGTATGGGCACACTACTGATGACTCAGGGGGAGAGCACTGCTGTTTTATGTATGTATGTATGTATGTATGTATGTATGTATGTATGTATGTATGTATTGTTTTTGAAATACAGTTTCTCTGTGTGGCGCTGGTTGCCTTGGAACTCACTCTGTTGACCAGGCTAGCCTCCTGAGTGCTGGGTGTTAACATTGGACCTGAGTTTTTTTCCCAATTCCCACATTGGGTGGCTCACAAACACCTGTAACACCTGCTCCAAGAGATCTGGTATCTTCTAGTCTCTGCAGGTGTGTGTACACACACACACACACACACACACACACACACATGTATACACAAAAATAAAGTGAAGGCTGGGCAATGGTGGCACTTGCCTTTAATCCCAGCACTTGGGAGGCAGAGGCAGGCAGATCTCTGTGAGTTCAAGACCAGCCTGGTCTACAGAATGAGTTTCAGGACAGCCAGCCAGAGCTACACAGAGAAACCCTGTCTGAAAAACAATCAATCAATCAAACAAACAACAACAACAACAACAAACTGGTCAGAGTCAGGATGGGCTCTAGTGGTCTTGGACACTGCGGATGGGCCTGCAGAGAGGGACAGCTCTGTCTACAGATGGCTCTTTTTGCTTTGCTTAGTTCATTTTATTTATTGTATATATTTTATATGTATAGATGTTTGTGTGTGTGTGTGTGTGTACCATATGCATTGAATCCCCCAGAACTGGACTTATGAATAGTTGGGAGACACCATGTGGGTGCTGGAAATTGGACCCAGGTCCCCTGCAAGAGCAGCAAGTGCTTTTAACCAAGGAGCTGTCTCTCCATATCCCCGTTTTTGTATTTTCACAGATAGCTCTTAATCCAGGCAGAGATGGGGAATGTTCTGGGCTCTCCTCCAAGATGTTCTGCAGGTTTGCTGGGCTGTGTTCTCTTTCAGTCCAGGATTGAGTGCTGTTGACGTCTTAGGAAGGGTCAGGCCCATCTGGCCTGAGGTGTGTGCCATTTTTCCAGGCCTGAGTGTGAAGTCACCTGCCTGCCCCTGGGGTACATGTGCCTGCCGGGTTAGTTCGAAGGGAAGGGGCCAGTGGGAAGAGGAGAGTCCCCAGTTCTAGAAGAGCCGACAGGGGAGTGTCAGGTACACCTCTGTCCTGACCCTAATATGGCTGCTGGTCTGCCCATGGATCCAGCCTGATCAGGTGCAAGAAATAAGGGCAACAGCAATGAAAGTTAGGGGAGGGTGAGCAGAGCTTCTGAAATCAGGAGCCACTGCCTGTGCTGCAGATTCGTCAGCATCGAGTCCACGGCTGGTGATGCTAAAGTGTATTGCATTTGGTTGTGGGCTGTCTCTTAATTCTTTAGATGATCATTTATTTATTGATGGGTTGATTTAGTATGTGGAGTCACAAGATAACTTTGGAGAGTTGGCTCTCCTTTCCACCATGCAGGTCCCAAGGATCCAGCTGAGATTGTCGGGTGTGGCAGCAGGTGCCTTTCCCTGCTAAATTATTTTGCTGGCCGTGCTGTGGGCTCTGTGGTCTTAAGTGAAGACTTTGGTCAGGTGATATTGATCGTTGCCTGGAATCACCTGAAGTCTTTCCCAGGGGGCTCCACCCTGTCAGGAACAGACAAGTGTATTCATGTTTGTAAATGCATACATGTGTCATGTCAGGTGTCATATATGAAGATTCAGTTTCATAACTTAGGTGTACAGTGTTTTAAAAGCAAAAGGAACAAGGCTGGGAACTTAGCTCAGTTGGCAAAGTGCCTGCCAGTGTACAGAAAGCCCTAAATTTGGCCCTGGCCATACACAAACAAGGTGTGGTGATACATGCCTGTAATCCTAGAAGCTTGGGGGTAGAGGAGTGGAAGTTCAAGGTCATCCTTCGCTACATAGAACGTTCTGGGCCAACCTGGGCTACATGAGACCCTGTCTCAGGAAGAGGAAAAAAAATGGAACCACTCCTCTGGCTAGTGAAGTTCATGATTCTGGGATGGGACTTTTTCATTTATGGTGCCTTCTCTTCTAGGATGGAATTCAGTGTGTGCTGTCCCAGAGTAGGATTTTAATTTTTTTCCATACAGTTTGTCAACATAAAACCTCCCAGAAATATATCATCCTTACAGTGGAGACCATTTCTTTCCCTGACTACTGAGATGCTTAATAAATATTTGACTGACTTAGTCATGTGTAACAACCAGCTTCCTCTTCTGGCCTTTTAGGGTACCTGCACCCATGTGTGCATACTCACCCACAGACACATCAATAAAAAAAGATTAAAAAAAGGGGAGGATTTTAACTTGATGATACACTCAATGGAACCCAAGGCCTGATGCTTGCTAAGAGGTGTGCTACCCCTGGACTCTAGGCTCGGCTCCCCAGATAGTAGTTTGATAGTTGCTTTTGTTTGTTTGTTTTTCAAGACAGGGATTCTCTGTGTAGCCCTGGCTTTCTTGGAACTCCATTTGTAGACCAGGCTGGCCTTGAACTCTCAGAGGTCTGCCTGCCTCTGCCCCTCATGTACTGGAATTAAAGGCGGTACTATCATCAGATTGTGGCTAGAAGCGGCTCAACTTGCTGCTCTTACAGCTTGGACTGGAGAGATGGCTCAGAAAAGAGCATAGGCTGCTCTTCCAGAGGTCCTGAGTTCAATTCCCAGCAACCACATGGTGGCTCACAACCATCTCTAGTGAGATCTGGTGCCCCCTTCTGTCGTGCCACCATACATGCAGGCGGAACACTGTATACATAATAAATAAATTTTGTTTGTTTGTTTTCAAGACAGGTCTCTCTGTATTGTTTTTGGAGGCTGTCCTGGAACTCCCTCTGTAGACCAGGCTGGCCTCGGACTCACAGAGATCCACCTGCCTCTGCCTCCCGAGTGCTGGGATCAAAGGTGTGCACCACCAACATCCTGCAATAAATAAATCTTAAGAAAAAAAGAAAAAAGAAAAACAAGTCCCACTTTACACATGCATGTAATTATCTGTAACTCCAGTTCTAAGGGATCTGACTTTCTTCTTTTGGCCTCCTCAGGCACAGGGCATGAACATAAATAAAAGGGAATAAATCTTTAAAAATGAAAGCCACACTGGAGTACAATAAACGTTAAAGTCTTGCTAGGTGTGACAGTACACTGCTGTAATCCCAGAGGCAGGAGGATGAGGAGTTCAAAGGTCATCCTTGGCTACTTAGTTGCCTTTCTTGTTACAATGATAAAACACTTTGACAGGGCAAATTAAGGAAGAGTTTATTCTGGCTGAGTGTTCAAGGGTGCAGTGCACAGGGCAGGAGGCTAAGCAGCAGGGTCATGAAGCAGCAGGTCAGGGTGGATCCACAGTCAGCAAGCGGACAGCGCTGAATGCTGCTGTTGCTCTGCTGTCTAGGGAATGCCGCCACCGGCGGTGGGGCCCATTTCCTAGGTGATGCTAGGTTCTGTCAACTCTGACAATCAGTATCGACCATCATAATGAGATAGTGAGTTCCAGGGTAACCTCAGCTATATGAGATTTTCTCAAAACAAACAAATAAACAAACAAACAAGAAAATGGCTTCCCATTTATTTGCTGCTCTAGTCTCTCGGTGATAGGAGCAGTTATACGCATGGGATAAAATAATATTGGGCCATTGTAAATTGAGATGAAGTGTGTTTTGTCTCTTCTGCATGGTCTAGACATTGTTCTTGGTGCCTTATGTTTAAATGTGAGCAGGATTTAATCAAAGGTGTTTGCAGTTAATATTGTTTTCATTAATTAAAAACTATGAATGAAAAAGAAATGGCTGGGTGTTGGTTTGGTGGTACACACTTTATTTTATTATTTTAATTTTAAATAGTTTGCTTCACAAGTCAATCCCAGTTCTCTCTCCCTCCCCTCCTTCTGTACCCCTCCCCCTCCCCCCAGCCTCCCACCCTATCAATCACCACTTCCTTCCACATAGGAGATATGTAGAGTCTGTCGTTTCACTCAGGGTAGGGGCCAGGCACTCGCCTGAGAGTTCTGGCTGAGAGAGCATCCCTCTTTTGTGTTATGGACACACGAAGTCCGTTTGTATACCAGGGATAAACACTGATCCACTGCCCAGGGCCCCATAGGTTGCCCAGGCCTCCTCACTGACTCTCACACTCAGGGGGTCTGGATCAGTCCCATGCTGGCCTCCCAGGGTCCAAGAGCTCTCCCCTGTTCATATCAGCTGTCTCTGCTGGTTTTGCCAGCCCATTCTTTGCCAATTTGTTCATTGCTCCTCTCTCTCTGTCACTGGGTTCCATGGGTTCAGTTCAGTGTTTAACTGTGGGTGTTTGCCTCTGCTTCCATCAGTCACTGGATGAAGGCTCCAGGATGGTTATAGACATCAAGTTCATTATCAGGAATGGGCATTCAAGATGGTCTCTCCACTATTGTTTAGCCTGCCAGTTGGTGTCATCCGTTTAGATCACTAGAGGTCTCACTGGTGCCAGATCTGTCTTCTAACTTATGACTCCCTCTTCCCCCTATTCTAACCCCCATTCAACCTTCCTGTTCCCCCATGACCTATTCTCTCTTCCTCTTCTCCCCCTCTCTTCTTCCCAGCTCCCACTCCCCCACCCCTCGCCATGTTCCCAATCTGTTCAGAAGATCTTGCCTCATTCCTCTTCTCTGGGGTACCATGCCCATGCATATCTCTCTTAGGTTCTTTCCTATTTCCCAGACTCTCTGTCAGTGGAAGTGCAGATTGGCACTATCTTGGTCCATGTTTGTCTTTTTATGACTGGGTTACCTCAGGTACACACTTTTAATCCTAGTACTCCAGGAGGCAGAGGCAGATAGATATCTGTGAGTTTGAGGTCAGTCTGGTCTACAGAGTGAGTTCCAGGACAGCTAGGACTAAAAAATCCTGTCTCAAAAAACAAACAAAAATCAAGTTTTTGCAGGTTTTGAAATTATATTTAGTTTTGTGTATGGGTATGTGAGTGGGTGCAGAGGTCAGGGGGTCAACTTGCTGGGGGAGCTCTACCATGTGGGTCCCAAGGATTGAACAAAGGTAGCCAGACTTGGCAGATGGTTAAAGAGCCACAGAGCCATCTGCAGGCCCAGGATTCCCTTTTGTAGCATGTGGTTGGATTTCTTTTCAAGTGAGGAGTTACTTACTTAGCTTGTCATGGTAAAGGAAGTCCCTGAAATGTGAAAACTCTGTGAAAAGTTGGCTGGTGGCATGTAAAGGTACTCCATTGATGCTTGGAGTGAAATCAGAGCCATGTGCAAAATACATTGATTGCAGTGGGAAACTGATTTCCCCTCTGCACAGCTACCGGTGGAACAGCCGGCATTTGTAAGAAGATATGTCATACTGGCGAGAGTTCTGCGGTTCCGTAAAGTAGCTGGCTCCTGGGGATGTGTCTTTGACAGTTCGTTCATTCATCAAATATTGACTGACTCTCCCTGTGCTCTGGGTTTGTGCTTAGGCCTGGGGCTGCTAAAGTCACGTTGATCACTAAGTTCCTCCAGCTCTGGCCTCAAAGGCCGAGACAGCTCACATCACACCCACACCTGGCAGGGGAAGCTGCCTGGAACTTTCAGAGCTGGGTGATTTTTATTGGTTGTTTAATTATATCAAATAACTTTTACTGGTGGTAAACTAATTTCCATAATTACCAATGCATTCATTCATATCTGGTGCTTCTTTTGTTGTGGCAGAAGATGGCTGTGCCTCCCACATATGCTGATCTTGGCAAGTCTGCCAGGGATGTTTTCACCAAGGGCTACGGTAAGTGTTGGAGGAGGGAGTCAGAACGAGGGAGGAATGGAGGGCATTTACCTACTAATTGGGTTGGCATGTTTGTGACATGTGGACAGTGGTCCCGTGAAAAGGACGAGCTTCCGGAAGCTGTGCGCCATCCAGTGGTGAGGCTCTGGCATTGCAAGACAAGTAACTGATCTTGTCTCTTGCAAGCTCTAGAGTCTGCCCAGTAGAATGCCATTCTAAATTTAGCCTGATAGGCCCACCAGGTCTAATGACTGTGCCTCTGCCAGCTGCTGGGAACACCCCATTCTCCTTCCCCCTCTTCCCTGCCCCCCCCTGCGCATGGGCCCAAGGTGAGGGGGGGCTACGTTCTCTCTGTCTGCCACTGTTGCATTGGCTTCCACAAGCAGCAGCAGGGCCAGGTGCCCCCAGCTCTTAGGGCTGCAGTGAGTTTTGTTTTGTTTTGAGCATCTCCAGATAGCCAGGAGGAAGGCAGACGTGTCCTAGCTTCGTTTTGGGGCCCTTGAGCTTGCTAGCAATTGCCCTGTGTCTGAGCTGCACCCCCAGCCCCTCTTGCTTAGTTAGTTAACTTGTTTATGGTTGGTTTTCTTTTTTAGGCTTTGGCTTAATAAAACTTGATTTGAAAACGAAGTCCGAGAATGGATTGGTAAGTTACTCAACTTGCATGGGATGGTATATTTATTCCTGACCAGCAGGGCTGCCTGGCTGGGCTGGCAGAGCCAAAAGCGTTGCCTGTTTGGATTGTGTCAGTTTGCCTGTGCGGTCATCGTGTCTCTGTGTGCTAGGTGGTCTGGCTGCAGTGGCTGTTAAAGTTCATAGGAGAATGAGGGTGGCCTCTGGTAAAATTGTTGTGTTTGCTGCTTTTTTTACACGTCGCTTTGTGGTGCTGGGAGGAAATCAAACTTGGGACCTAATGCACTGTAGGCAAGTGCTCATCCACTGACTGCTGACCTACTCCTCTAGTCTCTCTCTCTCTCTCTCTCTCTCTCTCTCTCTCTCTCTCTCTCTCTCTCTCTCTCTCTCTCTACACACACACACACACACACACACACACGTTCTTGGTGTTGCTTACTTTAAAAATGACCTTTCTCTATTTCTCTCTTTAAAAAAAAATAATTGTCTAACTTTATTTTATGTGCATTGGTGTGAGGCTGTGAGATTCCCAACTGGAGTTGCAGACAGTTGTGAGCTGCTGTGTGGGTGCTGGGAATTGAAGCTGGGTCCTGGAAGAGCAGCCAGTGCTCTTAACTGCTGAGCCATCTCTCCAGCCCCCTCCTTCCCACACCCCCCCCTTTTTTTTCTCCTGAGACAGGGTTTCTCTGTGTAGCTCTGTCTGTCATGGAACTCTCTCTGTAGACCAGGTTGACCTCAATCTCACAGAGATTCACCTGTCTCTGACTCCCAAGTGCTGGGATTAAAGGAGTGCACCAACCACCCCTCAGATGCTTTTTTAAAGACGTATTTATTTGTGTGTATTTGTGTGTGCCACACCTGCCTGCATGAATTTGTATGAACCGCATATATGCAGGGGAACCTGGGGAGGCCATCCCCTGGAACTGGAGTCTCTTTTACAGGTCATTGTCCACTGCATTGTGAGTGCTGGGACTCAAACCCACATCTTCTATAAGAGCACTAAGTGCTCTAAACCACTGAGCTATCTCTTCAGCCCTGTTGACCTCTGTATTTATTTATTTATTTTAGCCTAGTTTTTTGTGACAGGGTCTCTCTACATGACCCTGATGCCCTAGACCTCATTATGTTCTAGGGCAGGTTAGCCTCAGATTTAGAGATTCACCTGCCTTTGCCTCCTGGGTGCTGGGATAAAAGATGTGCACCACCTGTGTTTTTAATATTTCAGTATTATTAGGAAACATCCTTCTTCTTCCGAGATTGTATCTACAGCAGTTGTTAGAGGAAGCGTTTAGAATTCTACTGTGTCAGGTTTTGCTCAGTGATTCTCTCCGTCTGAGGCTGGACAGCATGGAAGCTGGGTGGTTTCCTGTCCAGACTTCAGGGCCCTGAGGGAGGAAGGAAGCTGTCTTCCAAAGATCTCCCCAGAAGGTTCCTTTTGGTAGTGGGCTCTTTTACTCCTTTGTATTTTCAGTATCTGACTGAACTGTAGAAATAGTTTTGTTTGGGCTGGGTGTTGGTGGCGCACGCCTTTAATCCCAGCACTTGGGTGGCAGAAGCAGATGGATCTCTGTGAGTTCGAGGCCAGCCTGGTCTACAGAGTGAGTTCCAGGACAGCCTCCAAAACAATACAGAGAAATCCTGTCTTGAAAAACCAAAAAAAAAAAAAAAAAAAAAAGAAATAGTTTTACTTGGACATGCTGGGGACTCTCTGTTGCTTAAGGGCCTGGAGAGATCCTGAGGGCAGCTGGCTGTAGGCTGAGAGGTACCCAGGGCATCTGGACTGTAGGGGAGAGGTACCCAGGGCAGCTGGACTGCACGGTGAGAGGTGCTCAGGACAGGCTGATGGATACTCTCTCTCCTTTAAGGAATTTACCAGCTCAGGCTCCGCCAACACAGAGACCACCAAAGTGAACGGCAGCCTGGAAACCAAGTACAGATGGACCGAGTATGGGCTGACATTTACAGAGAAGTGGAACACAGACAACACCCTGGGTACCGAGATCACCGTGGAAGACCAGGTAAGGCCTGCCGGCCAGAAGCTCTGGCTCCACTCATTCCTGTCACGGCATCCACGGCCTTGCCCTCCGCTAACCTGTACCACCCTTCTCTTCTGTGCAGCTCGCCCGTGGACTGAAGCTGACCTTTGACTCCTCCTTCTCGCCTAACACGGGGTAAGGGTCTCACCTTTGTCCCGGGAGGTCATTTTAGGATGTTGTGGGCCTTGGAAGTCCTTCATGACAGGATTTTGGTGTTAAGGATGACATCACATGGCCTGTAAACTGGGTGAGGAGGGATTGTGGGGTCAGGGCCAGCCAGGACTATGTAGTGAGATTCCATGTCAAAGAACAAAAATCAACCAGACAACAACAGTCAGGCTGCCTTGGCCCGAGCTCTATACATTCTGAGTTCTGTGGTGGTGTTTTGGCCAGGACACATGCACCAATCTGTTAATGGGCTGTGCTGCAGCAAGGGTTAAGAAACACATTTATCTAACACGTGGTTTTGTGTGTTCCTATGCTCATTTGGGGACTGGGGGCACCCAGGTCAGGGTGCTGCTTGTCCCAAGGCTTCCCTTTTCCTTTGGACACACAGGGTCTCCTGTAGCCCAGGCTGGCCTTGAACTTGTTACGTAGGCAAGCTCGACCTTGAACTTCTTTCTGATCCTCTTGCTTCCTTCTCCCAGCTCCGGGATCACAGTCTCTGGGGTGGCAAGGGTGAACCCAGGGCTCACACACCCCAGGTGAGCACTACCCATTGAGCCTCGTCCCCAGGGCTGAGGATTGTCCTTGGCAGTGGAGGACTCAAACCAGTGTTCTAGGGTCCCTGGATGTCACTGTGTGCCGGGCTTTCTTTCTCAGTTGCTCTAAGACTGCCAATAACGAAAGCAAAGGCTGAAGGCACAGGTGGCGTTTGGAAGCAGGGGTTAACTGGTCACTGTTGCTGGCCTACTTTGTAGATGGGGGGCTCTTCTCCCAGTCTTCTGAGACACTGAGATCTTGGAAGCTTAACCATGCTGTGGCTCCTGGGGCTGCCAGGTCCCTGGTCAGAAACAGATTAGGCCTGTTGGCTGTTGACACATCAGAGGACAAAGAGAGCAAGTTGGTCTTCCTAGGCTCCTGAGGCTCTAGAAAGAGCTTTTCCCTTCCAGAATAGCCTACACTCCTGTGATTTTGTACACAGAGTGTTGAGTCTCCCCAAATCAGGGCAAGGTTGTTTGGCCCACTTGTGACTGAGTCTAGGCTTTTGCTAACTTTCAAGTCTTCGGTTTTTGGTTTGGCAGGTTTTTGGTTTGACACAACATGTATAAAATTTACCATCTGCATCATCTTTTACGTGCACCGTTCAGTGGCAGGTGTCTTCGTTTTTTGTGATTCTGTGCTTTTTTTCTTCCTTTTTTGATTGCCTCCCCAGTGCTGGGTTTAAAGGTGTGAGCGGCCGCGTGGGTGCCGGGAACTGAACCTGGGTCCTCTGCAAGAGCAGCGAGTGCTCTCAACTGTTGAGTCGTCTTCCCAGCCCCCTCAGTGTAACCTTTTATTTTGAAATAATTTTGCAGTTTTTATATAGAAAATTGTGATAAAGGTAACATTTAGAGTTCCCTTCTGTTTCTCCCTTAACCCCCTCTAATGTTGAAATCTTATATCTACCATAACATTATAACACAGTACATAATATATACCCATAATGTATATATAATATGTAGCTGTTTACTACACAGTAATATTTCAGTTGAGCACATATAGGAATTATATGTGAGATTATAACAGCTCAAACATTCCCTATTGCCGTCTAGGCATAACGCATTTCTTGAGTATGTGATAACTGACATAAACTGCACCCACTCTATCACCTGCCCATAAAAGTCTAGCATAGGTGGCTCAGAGGTTAAGAGCACTGGCTGCTCTTCCAGAGGTCCCAAGTTCAATTCCCAGCAGCTACATGCTGTCTCACAACCATCTGTAAATGAATCTGGCGCCCTCTTCTGGCATGCAACCATAGCATACATGTAGGCAGAACACTGTATACAGAATAAATAAGTAATTATGTGCATGTCATAGTATTTGGTGATGATACAGTGTGTGGCTGGCTCATGTGCATTTTCCCAATAGAGTGTGTTCCTTTATAAAATACTTACTGTGAACGCAGGTGCTGGATTATACTGCCTGCCTTGGGCATCTCATATGTGCTCTGTCCCCTGGGTGCATCAGGAGGCCATGGTTGAGTGATTAACCATGGCCATCTGGGTTTCTGCAAGTGCGCCCTGTGGTGTTTGCTTAATGACCAAATGACCCAGTGATGCAGTTTTCAGAATTTGTCCCTGTCATTAAGCAATTGTGGCTGTAACAAAGATCAGCGCCAGCAAGTGAACGTTGGTACCACACTGTTAACTGTGGCCCCACTGATTCTTCCTCCTGGCTCGGGATCCACTCTGCATCAAGTTGTCGGGTCTCCTGGTGGTCTCTCCTGGGACACACTCTCCATCGTTTTCTCTTGTGCCCTGGAGACTTTTGAAGAATGGCCAAGAGTTCTGGCAGAATTCCCTTCTACTCGGATTGGTCTGCTCGTCCCTCCTGATTGCATTCAGGTTGGATGTTTCTAGGCAGCTGAAGAAGGGGCACCTCATCGTGTCTACCACTGCCTGGCCCATCATTCCTTTCTTACTCACGGGTTTTATCCAGGGAAGGGCTGTCCTACTCCCTCACTTACTTAACCTATATATATCTTGGTTTGTTTGTTTTTCCAGGCAGGGTTTCTCTGTATTGTTTTGGAGGCTGTCCTGGAACTCACCCTGTAGATCAGGCTGATCTCGAACTCACAGAGATCCGCCTGTCTCTGTCTCCCGAGTGCTGGGATTAAAGGCGTGCGCCACCAATGCCTGGCTCAGTTTTATATTTTTATTCTTAAATTTTATTTAGATAAATTTATCTTTATGTGCATGAATGTTTTGCCTACGTGTATGTGTGTGTCTGGTGCCTATCAGGGTTAGAGGAGAGCATTGGATTTCCTGGAACTGGAGTTATAGATGGTTATGAGCCACCACGTGGGAATGAAACACATGTTTTCTACATGAACACCCAATGCTCTTAACTGCCAAACCATCTCTCCAGCCCTTTATTATTTAAAAACAAACATTCCTCTGTGTGTGTGTGTGTGTGTATTTAAAAACAAACATACACACACATTTGTTCCTCTGCGTGCGTGCGTGCGTGTGCGTGTGCGTGTGCGTGTGTGTGTGTGTGTGTGTGTGTGTGTGTGTGTGTGTGTGTGTACTACAGTGTGCATGTGGGCATCAGAGAACACTTGCTGGGTTTGGTTTTCTCCTTTCTCTATTCTGCTCCTAGGGATTCGTCTCAGGCCATCAGGTTTGGCTGCAATCACCTCTACCTGCTGAGCCATCTTGCCAGTTTTTATGTTAGTATAGGTTCATGGACACTTATTCTGTGAGTTATATTCAGTTGCATCATTTATGTCGTGGCTCACGTGGTCTGAGTTGTGACAGTTTGGAGCTTCTTCAGGCTGACATGTGGGCTTTGGGGAGCTCCTCTCCCTTTGAGCTCATCTGTGTCTGTTGTTTTAGAAGATGTATGAGGTTAATCTTGGGCTGTCAGCCAGTCCTTCTAGGAGCCTTGCTTCCATACCCTGGGTAGATGTTTGTCTGTAGGGAATAGCTGTAGACACTAGGTGTGTCTTTTGAGAGAGGGTCTTATGTAGCCCAGTCTAATCCTCCTGCCTCCAAGTCTAGGTGTGTGCCACTCATGTTTTACTGAGACTGAGTTTGACTGTGTAGCTCAGGCTGGCCTTCAAATTATGATCCTCTTGCCTTGGGAGTTGGTTCTTTCCTTCCATCATGTGGGTCCTGGTGACTGAACTGAGGTCAGTAAGCTTGGCAGCGCAAGCGCCACTACCCTACGGCATATTACCAGCCCTAAACATCTTTTGATATATTTTAGTCTATTGCCAATACTGTTCTTACCAATGCTCACACTTTCCCATCTTTGAAGCCCCTGGGTGGGAACCTTCTTATTTTAGCACTTAGACCCGTTTGCCCAATTCCTGGTAAACTCTGGTAGTTTGGAGAGCTGTGTTTCCTGCCCCGGATCTGTATCTGGCCATTTCCCAAGAAACAGCAGGGCCTCTGGAGAGGGAATGGGTTCAGAGCCCATGGTCTGCATGCTTCAGTCTCCTTGTGAATAGGGCAGGCAGGTCTGTGTGGTCCTCGGCACTCTGACCTGGTTCTGTTGTCTAGGCTGAGGAAGCCATTGGCCAGGGAACCATCCTCTTTGCAAGCATGTGATGCAGTTTCAGTTTTATTTGATCTTTAAAAAAATTATTTTAGGGCTGAAGAGATGGCTCAGCAGTTAAGAACACTGACTGTTCTTCCAGAGGTCCTGAGTTCAATTCCCGGCACCCTCATGGTGGCTCACAACCATCTATAATGAGATCTGGTTCCCTCTTCTGGACTGCAGGCATACTTGGAGGCAGAATACTGTGTACATGATAGATAAATAATAAAATCTTTAAATTTTTTGTTTTAACGTATTTGTTGTCGGGGGTCAGAGGGTGACTTCAGGTTTGCTCTTCTCTTTTGTCATCTTCTTCTTTTTTTTTTTTTTTTTTTTTTTTTTTTGGTTTTTCAAGACAGGGTTTCTCTGTATTGTTTTGGAAGCTGTCTGTCCAGCCTGGCCTCGAACTCACAGAGATCCTCCTGCCTCTGCCTCCCGAGTGCTGGGATTAAAGGCGTGCACCACCAGCCCGGCCTCTTTTTTTTTTTTTTTTTTTTTAATTATTTTATTTATTTATTGTGTATACGGTCTTCTGCCTGCATGCCAGCAGAGGGCACCAGATCTCATTCAAGGTGGTTGTTAGCCACCATGTGGTTACCGGGAATTGAACTCTGGACCTCTGGAAGAACAGTCAGTGCTCTTAACCCCTGAGCCATCTCTCTAGCCCCCCTCTTTTTTTTTTTTAATGATGTATTTATTTTTATTCTGTGCATTGGTATTTTTGCCTGCGTGTATGTCTGTGTGAGGGTGTTGTATTCCCTGGAACTGCAGTTATAGGCAGGTGTGGGCTGCCATGTGGGTACTGGGAATTGAACCTGGGTCCTCTGGAAGAGCAGCTAGTGCTCTTACCCACTGAGCCATCTCTCTGGGATTCCTTTTGTTCACTGCTATGTATGCCAGGCTAGCTGACTCTTGAGCTTCAGTGAGCCTCCTGTCTCTCCATCTCATCTCTGCAGAGAAATTTACTGGGATTACAGATACTTTTGCTATGCAGACAGCATTTACTAGGCTCTGGGGATTTGAACTCTGGTCTTTAGGCTTGTCTGGCAAGTGCTTTATCTGCTGAGCCATCTACTCAACCCAGTGGATGCTGTCTTATTCTTTGGGTTTTGCTTTGGATAAAAGTTATGGCTCCTACCCTTGCTGAGGGACACTGAGGATAGCTGACACGAACTAACTGGTCTTAGATGTGAAGAATCTGGCATCACTGGGCCTGGGATCAGGACTTCCAGCCCCCTTGACTGGAGGACTCAGGTTCCTCATCAGTTGTGAACTCAGTGGTGTCTCGTGACGATGGCAGTGAACACTCCTAGTGTACTCACTGAGCAGGGGAAAGATTTATTATTTGTGTGCACGCACACACACCATGTAGAGGCAGTTACTTGCAGAGGCCAGGAAAGGTGTCCGATCCTCAGGAGCTGGAGTTGCAGGCAGTTGTAAGCTGCCAGTGTAGGTATGGAAACCGAATCCCAGTCTTCTGCACAAGCACTGGCTTTTAACTTGCGAGCCTCCTCTCCAGCCCCAGGGGTCTTTTTTTTTTTTTTTTTTTTTTTTTTGCCACCTACTGGGTGAGTCACAAAGATGACCATTTCCCTCAAATTGCTGCTTGGGTAGCTTTGTGATTTGTGCCTCTTCTGTGGGTTTGGAAAACAACAAACATGCCTAATAGATGTCTGTGCAGAGTGCTGGGTTAGGCATAGGGAGAGCCTAGAAAAGGTGCGTGGTTGGAACTCACTTTCTGGTCTCTTCCCATGGCGTACACAGCACAGTGTCAGTGTAACCTTTTGCAGACTAGATGTGAGCTTAGGAGAACTTGTGTCCTGCTGTGGCTCAGCAGCTGTTTAGGGACAACTAGCCACTGACCCCCACTTCTATTCCCTACCTCCTGCTCACACTGGAGCAGTCAACATGTTTGCATAGTTCTTAGCATGATAGTGTCAATGCGAATTAGCTTGGCTTTAATACATTTTTTTCTTTTTCTTTTAGGAAAAAAAATGCTAAAATCAAGACAGGGTACAAGAGGGAGCATGTCAACCTGGGCTGTGATGTGGACTTTGACATCGCTGGGCCCTCGATCCGGGGTGCTCTGGTGCTTGGCTATGAGGGCTGGCTGGCTGGCTACCAGATGAATTTTGAGACCTCCAAGTCCCGAGTGACCCAGAGCAACTTTGCAGTTGGCTACAAGACGGATGAGTTCCAGCTTCATACTAATGTGTAAGTGTGTAGGGGGTTGTCAGTTACGTTCCCAGTGCTGTGAAGAAATACCATGACGAAGCAACCTGTAAAAGAAAGTGTTTAGAGTTGGTGCTGGCAGAGGGAAGGCCCAGAGGCAGGAACCGCTCAGAGCTCACATCTTGATCCACAGCCAAGAGGCAGAGAGAAAAAGAGCCTCAAAGCCTGCCCCCAGTGATTCACCCCCTCCAACAAAACCACCAGAGGACCTAGCATTCAAATTTAGGCCGGTCACATTTGGAATGCCACAGGTGTCATGTATTGGCTAGGGTGGTTGCTTTTCTTTTCTTTTCTTTTTTTTTCTCCTGAGATCAGTTTGCAGTCATTTGGGTCAGATAAGCCAAAGGGCCTGTTAGCACTTTTGTTTCCCATCCCATGGTGGATAATTAGGAATGCACAGGATTTTTTTTCTCTCTGTTAATGTGGTTAAAAGTTTACTGACTGTTGGGATGTTGGGTGACGGGCAGAGAGGTTGCATATTAGGTTAGACAGAGTCTAACACCAGACTTGGAGGTTGAAGGACATTGATGATTTGAGGGAATCAAAATTTTCAGCCACAAAAATAATCTTATTTGGGGCTGGGGGAAACTCATGCTGCTCTCAGAGAGGATACAAGTTTGGTTATCAGCACTCTTGTTTTGCATGGCTTACAGCCATCTGAAACTCTAGGGGAGCCAATGCTCTCTTTTGGTCTTTGAAGGGTACATCATCCCCCCCCATACATATAAAAACATTTTTTAAAAAAAGGTAATCTCTGTCGATGAGAGCGCATGCCTTTAATCCCAGCACTCGGGAGGCAGAGGCAGGTGGATCTCTGTGAGTCTGAATTCAGCCTGGTCTACAAGAGCTAGTTCCAGGACAGCCTCCAAAGCCACAGAGAAACCCTGTCTCGGAACACCGCCCCCCCCTCAAAAAAAATAAGAAAAAAAAAGGAAATCTTAATCTTAATTCGATGAAACACTAACTTGTTCTTTCCACTAGAGGGCACTAAAGAAGTAATGCCTTACTCAGACCAGTAACAAATCTAAACAAATCTATTTCCATTCATAATAATTAAAGTGCGTGTGTATGTGTGTGTGTGTGTGTGTGTGTGTGTGTGTGAGAGAGAGAGAGAGAGAGAGAGAGAGAGAGAGAGAGAGAGAGAGAGAGAGAGAGAGAGAGAGAGAGAGAGAATAACTATGTCTCAGTGTACATGTGGAGGAGGTTAGAGAACAGTTTGCATTGTTCTCTTTTTTCGTATACAAACCACAGCACTTGCATTCCAAGGAATGTAAGGCCTGAGCTTTCCTGGCCGTTCTGGCCATGTTTCTTCTCATCTTTGACAGAATCATTTATAAAAGTAAAGACACAAACAGTAGAAAGCTCTGTAGAATCCCAATTTTCTAGTTTCTCCTTTTATTTAAAAAAAAACAAAAACAAGTTTGTTTTTATTCATGTGTATGTAGGCATAGCTGTGTGTTTGTCACATGTGTGCAGATGCTCATGGTAGCCAGAAGAGGGCGCTGGAGCCTCTGGTGCTGGAATTGTGAGCTGCCTCATGTAGGTTGATAAACGTCCTTTGGGAAAGGAGCAAGTACTCATACAGTAACAACTGAGCTCTCTCCTCAGCCCCATCTTCCCTGTTTCTAAAAGAGCATTTGGAAACAAGCTTGAGACTTTGTGCTGCTCTGGTAGTTTTCTGGCATGCCTTTGAGAGTTCCCAGTGATAGGTGAGCTGTTTTAACTTCTGAAACTTGGAGACTCTGGTCTCTGTTCCTCTATTGTCAGACTTCCTGCATGTCAGCACTCATTTCATGAAATTTGGTCTCGATTCCCTGACTTGGTTCAGTCTTTAGGACATTCCTGCTCTCCTGTTATTGCTGATGACTCTGGGTTTCAGCCCATATCCCTGGACATCTGGTCATCTGTTGCTATGCTTCTTTGCAGGAACGATGGGACAGAGTTTGGTGGCTCCATTTACCAAAAGGTGAACAAGAAATTGGAGACTGCTGTCAATCTTGCCTGGACAGCAGGAAACAGTAACACTCGCTTTGGAATAGCAGCCAAGTATCAGGTCGACCCTGATGCCTGCTTTTCGGTGGGTATCCATGAATCACTGAGCTTACGATTGAGAGAATCCCTGTGTTTCCACTTAGAGGTTCTCACTGGGCAAAGCCCATTCTTGTGCTTAATCCCACTTGAAACATGATGGGGGAAGTCCTGTGTATATGTCAATAAAGCACTGTTGTCTAATAGGGAAGCAAGATAGGTGGGACTAGGAGTCCAGGAGGACTCTGGGTAGGAGAAACACAGGGAGTCAAGATGTAACCGCCATAGGGGTAAGAAGCCCGGAATCTTTTCTCCAGTAAGAGAAATATTTAGATTGGCAGTTATGGGGTAAATACTTAAGTCAGAGCTAGCCAGTAAGAAACAAGCAAGGCCAACAGCTTCATAATTAATACAGCGTCTTGTGTGTTATTTGGGGACTACAACTTGGCAGAGCCCAGGCGACTCGTGGGGGATAAACCAAAGCTGCTGGCAAGGAAAAGGCTTGTCTTTACAAATGGTGTCAGGATGGGATCATGAATTTCCACGTAGAATGACAAAAGCTTTAAAGGAGTTTTAGATAAGCCTCTCTCTTTAACCTGTCCCTGTCCCATCATGCAAACCGTTTTCCCTTAAATTGCCCTCATTTTCATTTTGCTCTCAGTCCCTATCCACATTAAGGTGTCAATGGTCAGGATGATGTATTCTAGTGATAGAGCCCTTGCCTAGCGTGTGCGAGGACTTGGCCTAAGCCATTTTACTGGAGGGAAAAGCAACCCCTAACCAGGCCAGGGCCGTAGCTCAGGTGGAAGAAGGCTTGCCTAACATACAGAAAGCCTGGTGCTTGATCCCCGGCACAGCAGAAACAGCAGGCAGAAGGATCAGAAGTTCAGGGCCTTTCATGACGATGATGTAACAAGTGTTCAAAGGCAACCTTGGGCTACATAGTGAGAGCAAACCTCTAAACAGACAAAACCAAGTCATTGGTCAGTGGACATCTTGTCTTGCCTTACCTCATGGCACTGCTCAGAGGCACCGAACTATAAAGGTTTTGTGGTGAACCGAGTTGAGCTGGCTTCTGTTGTCACACTCTAGGAGGCCACCCTTTTGGGTGGAATGAGGAAGTGTCTTGTTGCAGAGTGTTTCTGCTGGCTGGTCTAACTCACAGATAGTCTGTTTTAAGTCTCCTGACCTGGAAACAAGTCTTGGCTCCCTCAACATCAATCATGTGTGTAAAACCAAAGGACAAGGGGCCTCCTTGTTGGGATGTTGGGGGCATGGCTGCCAAAAGCCCTTATTCTCCTTGCTCTGTCCTTTGGAGTTCACAACAGCGGGAGAGTACATGTACCTGCATCTGACACGTCTCATATTGAGTCTCATGAGATGGCCATGGGCAGGTACAGTTTGGCTCTGATAACTGGGATCTGGATGAGAAACCTCACTCATTATGGAGGTAAACATGCGGGGCACTGTTTTCACTTGGGCTTGTCTTTTCTCTTTTAGGCCAAAGTGAACAACTCTAGCCTGATCGGTTTAGGGTACACTCAGACCCTAAAGCCAGGTATGTGCTGCCTGGGTGCAAAGCTAGTTCTCTGTTTACGTTTTGCTGACTTCTGCTCTTCTTGTGGGACATTGTAAATGAGTGTATTTAAATCTTTAGAGTTGAGTGTTTATAAAGGGGGGTCCTTGTCAAAAGAAAAAAAAGAGTATAAGAAATAGAAAGCCAGAAGGAAAACACTGGTAAAAACTGTGTCACAACTCTGATTATTTTCTCCCATCCTTTTCCTGGGGTGTGACACTTGTTATTTCCAGGTGGTTGTCAAATTTAGCCTGTCAGTCTCCCTCACCATGGAAAGACCTGGTGGTTAGCATCTCTACTCTGCATAGTTGTAGCAGCCACTATGTGTGTGAGGGCTCCAGGAGCTAATCCCACTATTGAGCCCTTGAAGGCTGGTGATGTGATCTAAAATTATGAGCAAGTCCCAGGAAAAGGAGTTTATTGTTTGTGTGTGTGAGTATGGATGCATGCACGTTACGAAGATGAATGTTCAAGCCTGATACAGGACAGGGTTTCCCTCCAAGGCGTAATGCTCAAGCAGCTTACCGCATGGGACCAGACGTCAAATGCTCGTTGCAGTTGGGGGAAGATGAGGAGTAAAGGAAAGTGGATGTCCCAGCAGGGTTTCTGCTCTGGGTACCAGTGATGCTGTTGCATGTGTTCATCTGTGGATGCCGGCAAGCCAGGGTATATTACCGAATGTATCCTGAAAGGTCACCTCGGTTGGCCGTTTGGTATTAACCTCTCTTCTCTTTCCTTTGTCTCTTCCTCTTCTCCTCCTCCTTCCTCCAATGGTCCCTCCTTCCCTCCCACCCCTGTCTCTCTCGTCCTCCTGCAGGTATCAAACTGACGCTGTCGGCTCTGCTGGACGGCAAGAATGTCAATGCGGGTGGCCACAAGCTTGGTCTAGGACTGGAATTTCAAGCATAAGTGAATATTGTACAATCGTTAATTTTAAACTATTTTGCAGTATAGCTACCTTCAGAATTTAGTGTACCTTTTAATGTTGTACGTTGGGGATTCGAGAATCGATAAAAATACCACGGTAGATGTCCAGGCTAAGGATGACCCGGCTTTAAGGTGTTTACCATTTCAGAGGTACAGCAGAAATCCCATTCCTAAAAGGGTCCTTTTAACTGTAGATGTGGATTGGGGAGGGGCTGCTCCAGAGATGTCAGGCTGCAAGCGGAAGCTGGGAATGTGCGGGCCCTCTGTAAATCTGTATCGAGTCCACAGATGAAATTGTGACTTTCTGAGCATTGAATCTTGGTGTCCTAATCCTAACTGCTGAGAAGCATGTACACACCTGTGTGAAAGGGACTTTTTAAGACAGATCTCCATGCCCTGTTCCCATCCTAGCCCATCAGTTTCCTGTTTTACACCAAAAGTACTATTAGCTATTTCTTTTGTGCCATTTTAGGGTGGAGAAGGTGGGAATAATGGAGCCAGTTATTCAGGACTTACTTTTTCCTTGTGGTTGGTGTGGTTTCTCTCTCTCTCTCTCTCTCTCTCTCTCTCTCTCTCTCCCTCCCTCTCTCTCTCTCCCTCCCTCTCTCTCCCTCCCTCCCTCTCTCTCTCCCTCCCTCCCTCCCTCCCTCCCTCCCTCCCTCCCTCCCTCTCCCTCTCCCCTTTCCCATTACACCAGAGAATGAAACAGCTTCCAGGTCTCCAGCTTTCAGCTGGGCAAGTGATGTTGGTCACGCCGTGACAACTCTAGGAATCTCACGTGACCTCCCTTATAGCCTCACCACTCTATTTTTAGCAGTTTAATGGGTATATTCTAGAGTCTTCCATTTTGTGTGGAATTAGCTCCTCCCCTTCAAATGCTGTAATTAACATCACTTAAAATAAAACTTGAATAAAATATTGAAACCTCCTCCTTGTTGCTTTTGTTAAGAAAACATGAATGGTCGGGAATTTCTTTAGTTTTGTGCTTTACTTCTTTGTATTATAACAAATGACCACTCACCTGACAAGAACACTGGAGAGACGCCTCAGGGGTTAAGAGTGCTTCTTGTTCCTGTAGGGGACCCCAGCCTGGGTTTTGGGTGTCTGAATCCCTCTTTTGGTCTCCTTAGGTACCCACACACATGTGACACACACATAAATAAAAATAAATCTTAAAATTATGGTTGGGTGTGGTGACACGTCCTAGCACCTTGGAGACTGGGGCAAAAAGATACACAGTGAGACTGTTAGACCTGAGAATTTCGAGAAAAGACCAAATTCCTGATTATTCTGTTAAAGCTATATTTTGGGGTGCACCCATGACTGACCAGCCGGCTGCCTAACCCTAAGTCAGGTCTTGAGAGAGCAGCCTCTGCTGGCCTCTGCAGGTCCTTTTTACAGAGTGGTAAGGTATTCATGGGGATGAGAGAGTCAGCTGTTATACATTGCCAGAAAGATCCAATGAAAGGGAAGGAGCAGGGGTAAATCTATTTGTCCTGAGAATGAGGCTTCTCTGTGTAACAGCCCTGGCTGTCCTGGAACTCACTCTGTAGACTGGTTAGCCAAGTGCTTCGATTAACCATTGTCGGCTTTAGGAATTTATTCTTAACTGCAAACAGAACCTTTAACCTGGTGGGTATATTGTTCCTGTTTTTGTCTCCCATCAACTTTCAAGGTATATTGTTCCTGTTTGGGTGTCAAAAGAAAGGTTGAGGCAGTGGGTTCAAGATCTAACTCTAATGCACAAACTGACTTAGTGGAGTCCATTCTATATGGAGAGATACCTTGTTCAGCCTAGACACAGGGGTGTGGGGGTGGAGAGGTGCTTTGGTCCTGCCTCAATGAGATGATGGGACAGACTTAGGAGACTTCCTAGGGGAGGCCTTACTGTCTCCATGGAGCAAATGGAAGGAGAGGAGGGAGGGGGAACTGGGATTGGAATGTAAAAAATAAATTAATAAAAAATGTAAAAAATAAAAGGTCAAAGGGTTCAGGAGGCTCCACCCCTCACTGGTTGGTGTTGGGTGGGTGAGAGTCAGTGTTTTGGGGGGGTGTGCTCTTCTCGTCCATGCTTATTATGTGTATGTGTGAAGCTGCATGAGTTTATGTGCGCCAAGCGTATGCAAGCCGCCTCAGGAGGTGAGAGGGTGTTGGATCTAAATGAAACTGTGGTCACAGGCAGTCTGGTTAGGGTGCTGAAAACTGGACCGCAGTCCTCTGCAAGAGCATCAAGCACTGCTGAACCATCTCTAGGCTTTTTTTTTTTTTCCAGACAGGGTTTCTCTGTATTGTTTTGGAAGCTGTCCTGGAACTCTCTTTGTAGACCAGGCTGGCCTCGAACTCACAGAGATCCTCCTGCCTCTGCCTCCCGAGTGCTGGGACTAAAGGCGTGCGCCACCAACGCCCGGCTCATCTCTAAGCTTTTAAATAATAACTTTTTTAAAAATATAAAAGATCATTGATGCCGGGTGTTGGTGGCGCACACCTTTAATCCCAGCACTTGGGAGGCAGAGGCAGGCGGATCTCTGTGAGTTCGAGGCCAGCCTGGTCTACAAGAGCTAGTTCCAGGACAGCCTCCAAAGCCATAGAGAAACCCTGTCTCGAAAAACCAAAAAAAAAAAAAAAAAGATCATTGATAGCACTCTTGTATGAAATAGAAGTCTGGGAAGGTGTGTCTCGTGTGGTGATATCTTGCTTGTACAAATAAAGCCTGCCTGAGGGTCAGAGTATGGAGTTTGCCACTAGCTAACCATAGAGGTCTGGAGGTCTGTACAGACAGACTGGAAGTGAGGTAGCTGGGTGGAAACAGGATATAAGCTGGGAGAAACAGGAACTTGCTCTCTTGGCTGCTAAGGAGGTAAGGTATGTGGGTGGTTTGCTCCTTTTCTCTCAGCATTTCCCTCTGTGTCTGACTCCAGGTTTTTGCTACTTAGACCAATTAAGAACGGCGTTCACAGCCTGGCTTCTTGTCTCAGGTTTGAGTGAGAATGTCTCCATAGGCTCTGGCATTTGAGTACTTGGTCCCCAGTTGGTGCTGTTTGGGGATGCTTAGGAGGTGTGGCCTTGCCGGAGGAAGTATGTCACTGGTGGGTGGGCTTTTTGGTTTCCTAGTTGGTACTTTATGATTCATGCTTGTGGTTTGATATACCAACTTTCAGTTTGCCATTGCTGGTGCCATGCCTGTCTGCTACCACACTTCCTGGCCTTGTTAGTGATAGATTCTTATCTCTCTGGTACTGTAAGCCCAAATAAACTCTCCATAAATTGCCTTGGTCATGATGTCTTGTCACAGCAATAATAGGAAAGTAAATACAATTTGGCTGTACTCTCATTACAGCAAGAGGCTTTGTGTCCTCTTCTGAGTCTACATGGTTGTGGTAGAATCCAGTTCATTGTTGTAGAATTGAAGTCCCTTTGCTGGCTTGTTGACTGAAGGCCACGTAGTGCCTGGAGAGCACTAGCATTCCTTACATTGTCCTTCCATCCCCAGTGTTAGGGACAGCAAGACTCTTCATCTTATCCTTACTATGCTTCTCTTTATTTCTCCAGGAACTGCTGTCCCTTTTACTGGCTCCCCCATTAGGCTAGTCCTCCCTTATATAAGGTTAATGGCCATGCAGTGTAACCATCATTAACAGGCTTTCTGATGGGTGGTGGCGCATTCCTTTAACCCCAGGCAGAGGCATGCTCATCTCTGTGAGTTCGAAACCAGCCTGGTCTACAAGAGCTAGTTCCAGGACAGCCTCCAAAGCCACAGAGCAACCCTGTCTCGAAAAAACAAAACAAAACAAAAAAAAATCAGGCTTTCACTTGTGGGCTATAGGATGTGGTGTGGTCACTTTGGAGTTTACACTTACATTCTTTTTGTTTGTTTATTGGAAACAGGGTCTGTATAGTTCTGGCTGTCCTAGAACTCGATCTGTAGACCAGGCTGGCTTCGAACTCACAGATCCACCTAAAGGTGTGCACCACCACTACCCAGCTGCAGCTGTTTCTTTTAAATGCGTAGAATCTGTCCAGAGAACCGAGCGTTGGTGGCGCACGCCTTTAATCCCAGCACTTGGGAGGCAGAGGCAGGCGGATCTCTGTGAGTTTGAGGCCAGCCTGGTCTACAAGAGTTAGTTCCAGGACAGCCTCCAAAGCCACAGAGAAACCCTGTCTCGAAAAACCAAAAAAAAAAAAAAAGAATCTGTCCAGAGATTTTGATATGAATGAAGTGGTTTCTGGGTTCATGTAGTCAAGGGTCAGGCATAGTTTTAATGTGGGCAGTGGTGGCAGATGGATGTCTGTGAGTTAGAAGCAAATTCCAGGACAGCCAGGGCTGCTACACAGAGACCCTGTCTTAGGAGAAAAAAAAAAAAAAAAGATGCTGTGAAATGTACAAAAGGCCCCCTGAGTATGAGGGGGATTTAATTCACCAGTTACCCTCTGAATGTCTGCCTGCAGTATGCCGCGTGTTGAATGGAAGACCACTGCAAAATGCCTTGAGTTCATAATATCTCATTAACTAAAAGAATTTAGATGGGGCTGGGTGGCTCAGCCGTTAGAGCACTGGTTGTTCTTGCAGAGACCCTGGTATTGGTTCCCAGCACCCACGCATATGGAGTTACCAACTGTCTGTAACTCAAGTTCTAGAGGATCTCATGCCGTCTTTTAGTGTCTCTTAAATCTCAAACCCTGGACAAATGGCCGAGGTGCCTGTTTAACAAATCAAAGCAGACCTGGCCAGGTTCTCCCAGTATCCCTCAGTCCTGTTACAGGGCATGGCTGGTCCAGCCTTCCTTCCACCAACCCCCATGACTCTCCAGCCCGGGGCCGGGCGGCCCCTTCTGCAGAGGCTCTTTCCTACATAATCCAGCCATTTTCATTACCTGACCATTTTGTACCTTTGCCCTCTTAACGGCTGCACCTGCTTCCCCTCTCTCCCTTCTACTTTCCCCTCCCCCTCTCCTCACATGGCCCAGCTCACCTGGTCATGTGCACTCTGGACTCTCCCAATGTGCCTGCCTCTGACTGTGCTCTTCTAGATACAATACACCTCCTCCAGTACACCCAGGAGCAGTCAAGTCCTTCTTTTCAGTTCTTCCTTTCATCCAGTCTTAGATGACACTCTGCTCACATGCATACTCCCGTAAGACAATACACAAACTGAAAAATCTGAAGCTGGGCAGTGGCGGCTCACACCTTTAATCCCAGCACTAACGAGGCAGAGGCAGGCGGATCACTGAGTTTGAGGCTAGCCTGGTCTACAGAGCAAGTTCCAGGACAGCCAGGGCTACACAGAGAAACTCTCATGAAGAGAACCAAAACAAAACAACAAAAAATGAATTCAGCTGGTGTGTCACTGAGGACAAGAACACAGTAGATTAGGGAGGACAACAGAGGGTTTCACAGAAGTTGATCAGTTGAAAACTATCTCCAAACAGGCAGAAGGAAGGATGGAGATTCTTCTCCGAACAGTGGTATTTTCTGGACCAGCAGGAAGCAAAGCCCGGGGACTTTGGAGGACCGCACCTTTGCATGCTGACCTGGAATGTTTGGGTACCATTCCATGTACGCGGGCTGTGGCAGACTGAAATGAGATGAAAGACATCTTAGTTTTCTTAACACAGAGTCTGTGTTTCTGAGCTGTCCTGGAGCCAAATCCATCAGATTTGGGAGAACACAGGCCCTTCTCTACCCTGTAGAGTCAGCCCAGCTCTCTGGGGAGGAAATTGAAAAGACGGCAGTGAACCTGTGGGCATGATAAATGGCAGCTTTATGCTACACAGATTTCCCTGAAAATTAATGAAATGGAATGTATATGAATTGAAACCTACAACTGTTTATTTAGGAAGCAGTCACACAACATACTCTCAGACACAAACGATATACCAAGGCCCTAGGCAAACTTTCTAAATTTACATTTTCACATACTGATGGTTTTGTTTCTACAAAATATAAAAAGTGATAGTATATTTTTGGAAAATTTGAGGCGATTATCAATGGCAGGGTTTCAGTCTGACTTCTGGCCAATTTTCTTGCTTTTCTTTCACAACACTATCATCCTGTTAAATTCTACCCATTCTTACAGTGTCCCTCACAAGAAAGCAAGTCCTGCAAAGGCCAGCTTTGTTTGCTTTGTTCATCGATGCACCCTTAAGTATGGAGGAGTGTTAAATAGTTGATGAAATGCTAAAAGGTAAATCAGGATAGTGACCCATGCCTGTAATTCCAGCACCTGGCGGGTGGAGGTGCAGGAGTTCAAGGTCATCCTTGGATACAAAGAGATTTCAAGGCCATTCTGGGCTACATGAAATCTTGTTTCAAAAGGCACTGGGGAAATTATTCAGCATTTAAGAGCATTTGTTGATCTTCAGAGGACCAGAGTTCTTAGCTTCTACATGGGGTAGCCACAATCATGGCTCACTCCAGCTCTAACTCCAAACCAGGGGGTGTGATGTCCTCTTCTGGCATCAGAAGGCACCTGTGTGCACACATAATTTTAACATTCGTTTTTGCTGGGTGTGGCAGGGCATGCCTTTAACACATTGTATACTGCATGGAAATCTCTAAGACATATTCCAGGGATGGCACATTTTTGCAAGTTATTTAAATCATAATTACAGATCATAATGCACTTTAAGTGTTGGTTTTTCTTTTTCTTTTCTTTCTTTTTTTGTGTGGCTCTTTTCAGTTTATTGCATGAAAGAGTTACACTAGTCCAAGTTAAAAATGGACCCCAAGGAGGGTCTAGGCCCTGCCCTGGATGAAATGACAGACTATGGACACCCCCATGGAGGGCCTCACCCTCCCTGGGGAAATGAGGGGATATTGGGGGAGTTGGGGGAAGGGCACGGGAGGAGGGGAGGGAAAGGGAGAGGGACCTGGAACTGACTTGTGAAGCAACCTTGTTTCTAATCTAAATTTAAACTGAAAAAAATGTAAAAAAAAAAAATGGACCCCAAATGGTTACATTATACAACCTGCGATGTTTTTTGTTTTTTGTTTTTTTGTTTTTGGTTTTACGAGACAGGGTTTCTCTGTATTGTTTTGGAGGCTGTCGGTCCAGCCCGGCCTCAAACTCACAGAGATCCGCCTGCCTCTGCCTCCCCAGTGCTGGGATTAAAGGCGTGTGGTGCTCCACCACCGCCCAGCTACCTATGAGGTTTTTAAACTTGTGACAAGAGACAGGAGGGAAATTCTACTCATTGCAAGGAAATCCTCACTTAAGCTTCAGAGAGTCACAAGCACTTAAAACCCATGAGCCTTCAGCTGGTCGTCCTTAGCTAGTCCAGTCTCTATCAGGAACTGGCAGCTGGTCACCCTGTAGCTGAAACACTTCTCCATATTCTGGATGCTCAATTACAGTACCATTGCAGGCAAATTTCTTTTTAAACACCTTCACTAGTTTCTTTTTACCGTAATCATCAGTGATCCCTTGGACAGTGGTAAGGGTCTTCCTGCTGTTTCTCTGTTGAATTCTTATATGGGTATAATCCTCAGTGCCAGCAGGAAGCAGGTCATCACCCCTACTTGTATCAGCAAAGGGGTCGAAGGAGTGGAGGTTCTGGATAGCGGACGTACGATATGAATCCTTTTCCTAGGTGGAAACAGCCTTCGGAAGGTGGGGGTGGGGGGGGTTGGCGGGGTGGGGGGTGGAGGCAGGCAGGCGGGAAGGAACTTTGAGAAGTGAGGGGGCTCGAGGGTCGAGGGGGAGGCAGCGGCTCAGTGATTGCGGTCCTGTTGGTTTTTCAATAATTATATTTTTATTTACAAAAGCAACTAATTAAACTAAATCAAAGTTCCTAGTACTTTTTTTTTGACGTATGATACTGTATAAAACATTTTCCTCTATGAAGAGGAACCAAACAAAGTTTACATAGGTATCTAGATTCTCTCCCTTTTCTCACTCCTTTTTCCGTGGGTGGCATAAACTCTGCAGGCTTTCGTAGGAAATTTTTTCTTTCCACTTGGCTGGAATACATGTAGGTTCATGTTGCTTCCTATCATCTGACAACCCTCTGGGTGGATCGATACTACGTGCTTTCCTTGCACCCCCAGGGGAAGGCCTGGACAGATTGGTCTCTGGTTCCAGAGAACCTTCATTGGCATCTGTTACCCAGTCTCTCTCCACAGGTAGCAGAAACTCTCCAAACTTCATTTTTGCTTGTGTATTAAGGACATTGTACTGTCTAAATAAATTGAAAAGTCCATGGTTTGTAAGTTACAGCACTACTTTTTGTCCATTTCATTGCTTTCCTTAAAACGGAACAGGAAAAAGATTTGATCTGAACGGTCAATGCCTTGCCTGTGGGCATTGCCTTCCATGATGCAGGCAGGTTTTTACAATATTCTCTCTTAATTTTCTACTTTTTTCCTGTTGTCAGACAGAAGTGTAATAGATCATTGATATCATTCAGACAACCCACTTGTCTTTTTTTTTTTTTTTTTTTGGTTTTTTCGAGACAGGGTTTCTCTGTGGCTTTGGAGGCTGTCCTGGAACTCACTTTGTAGACCAGGCTGGCCTCGAACTCAACAGAGATCCACCCGCCTCTGCCTCCCAAGTGCTGGGATTAAAGGCATGCGCCACCAACGCCCGGCTCCCACTTGTCTTTTTGTGCAGAGAAGAATAGCGCCTTTTCTGGAAAATATTGTGTCATCTTTCTTCATTCTTGATGTTTTCATTTTCAAATTTGGTGGTAAACCTCTACTCTCCCTAACAGTCCCACAGACTCTAGTTTTGTTCTGTAGCAGCAACTCAACAGTAGATGTAGCATTGTAATAATTATCCTGGTAAATATGGTGCCTTGTGTCAAGATAGGGGCCAAGGACTGAAAGAATAGTTTCTTGCAATTTCTTTCCTTCAGCGATGCATATCTCCATATTGCAGATATAGCCAGTGTCACTCTTACACACTATCTGAAAAAGTAAACGGTATTTTGTTATTTTCACTGGGTTGTATGTGGGAAATTTTAAACATCCTCTCCATGGAATCATTCCCTCATCCAAAGACAACTGTTGCTTTAGTGCGCATATTGTTGAAATTTATGCAGGAACTAATCCAGCACAGGTTGTATCTTGAAAAGCATCCCTGAGTCCATTTGGTATTATCATTGAAATGCCAGAATGTCCATATTTGCTCAAATCTATGGTGACTCATTATCTGTGGAAATATAGGGGTATGTATCAAAGGATCTGCTGACCAATGGTCTTTCAAGCTATCTTTTCTTGCTTGATCTATCAGAATAATTAGCACAAGGAATTTCTTGATGTCCTTCTGTGTAACCAGAGATCACTTTAGTGTTCTAGATGGTGTTTTGCATTTTATTACGGTTTGGTGTGATAGTTGGACAGCTCTTTGCACAACATCTCAAACAATTTACCTCCAAAAAGGAGATTAGTCACAAAGGGAACGAGTCACACTGAGACCCCAGTATGATCTTCAAACATTTGTAAGCATGGTGGTTAGTCAACCTCAGACCAACAATTATTGGAATCTCATGAAAGCATGCCACCTTGTATTTCCTTACAGGTCTAATATGGGTTCGTGCAATTATATAGTTTTTTTGTAGACTTCCTGCATGGTTTCCATTAATGGATACCCCTTCATTCAATGTGGACACGACAGTGCGTTGACATATGGTTCATGAAAAACCAAGAAAACTCATGAGTGGTTCTTAACACAGAAACTCTGTCTTGAAAAAACAAACAGATTTATTTTTAGCTTAGGAATGTTGCCTACACATATATGAGTGCATTTCAGGTGTGTAGTGCCTGTGCAGGCCAAAAGAGGTCAGATCCCATGGAGCCTGGAGTGAAAGGCAGTTGTGAGCTGCCTAACCAGGGTGCCGGGAATCCAGTTCTCTGCAAGAATAGCACGTGCTCTCCATAGCTGAACCATCTCTCCAGCCCCATACATATAATCTTTTTAAAAAAATTTAACTTAAGTGTCTGGGTGTTTTGCCTGAGTGTGTCTGCACCAGTTGCATGCCGTCACATGGGTGCTGGGAACAGAACCCAGGTCCTCTGGAGGATCAGCTAGTTCTCTTAACAGTTCATAACTGCATGTACCTCCAGTTTCAGGGGGATCTGATACCTTCACACAGACAAAACACGAATGTGCATGATACAAAAAAAAAAAAAAAAAAGACACAGACGCCGGGCGGTGGTGGCGCACGCCTTTAATCCCAGCACTCGGGAGGCAGAGGCAGGCGGATCTCTGTGAGTTCGAGGCCAGGCTGGACCGATAGCCTGCAAAACAATACAGAGAAACCCTGTCTCGTAAAACCAAAAAAAAAAAAAAGACACAGACAAGACAAAATAAAACAACAATCACCACCAGTTGAAAATAAACCCTCTCTTCATTCGCCTTTTTCAGCTCCCTTGGCAACCCCAGGATATCCTTTCCGGTTCCCTCCAGGGGATGTGACGTCATCACGCCGGGACGCAGCTGCTTCGGGCGCGCGCCTTCGGACGCGTACCTGACGTCATCACGCAGAACCTAGCAACAGCGCAGGCTCGGGGCCGAGTCCGTTATGGTCGCTGCCGCCGCCGCCGCCTTGGGCAGAATGAGTGGGGCTGCGCGAGAGAAACTGGTTTCCGGGCAGGGCGCCCGGAGCCTCGGAGCACTAGCGCGGTCGCTGGTGCTGGCGTTGCTGCTCGCGCCCGTCCTGTGCTTTGGTAATGGACGCGGGGGGGCGGGGGCGGCGAGGGACCCGGCTGGGCTCGACGGGGACCCAGCGCCGCCGACTCACGGCGGTTCCCACCCGCCGAGTTCCCGCGGCCGGAGCTGGGCCCGGGCGTCGGAAGCGCTCCCAGTGCGGTCTCCCCAGGCCTGAGAAGTGGGGTCGTGAGATTCCGGGACCCGAGTGGGTGGGCGGGGACGGGAGGTGGCCGTGGCGTGGACAGAGAGTCTGGATGAATACGCTCCTTGGAGGAAGGGGGTGGGGTGGCGTCCTTAGCGGGCTTGAGACTGGGGAGTTCCGAGCTCTTGCAGATTGGATGGGAGACAGGCTGAAGGGATGGCCGGGGCTGGGGAAAGTGATGTCTTCGAGGACAAGCAAGGCCAGGCAAGTTTTGTTTTGTTTTCCTCTGCAGAAGGTGAGGTCAGAGATAAAGATAGGGACAGTGGCCCAGTGTCCGGACTGAACTGATTATTTCAGAGAAGGGGAGGGTTTTTGGGGGTTCCATATCTGAGGTCCAGGAGGTTCTGGTGCTTTTGGTAGAGGCCGAGTCCAGGGGTGCTGGGATGTTGAGGGGCTTGGAGGAGGAGCGGAGTTTAGGAACAAAGAAGAGTGTTTGTCAGTAGATGTACCCTTCCTTGCGCTGGGACTTAAGTAGAACACCCCCTCTTCATTCTAATAGATCTGTACTATTTGAGGCAGAATTTCTATTCTTGCAAATGTTACAACATAAATCAGGATATTACAGCCTTTGTTGAAAGTGAAATCTGTAAACTGTGGCAGAGATTTAGTGGGAAAAACCTGCTGTTAAGAACTTAATGATTAAGCATCATCTTGTTAAGTAGTCATATTTTTCATTTCGTCCAAGTGCATTCATTCTCTCTCTAAATCTCTGTATATTACTAGTTTTTCGAAACAGGGTTTCTCTATGTAGCTTTGGAACCTGTCCTGGAACTTGCTCTGTAGATCAAGCTGGCCTCGAATTCACAGAGATCCGCCTGCCCCTGCCTCCAGAGTAGTGGGATTAAAGGTGTGTGCCACCAACGCCGGCTTGTTTTTAGGGATAATTTTCTTCTTTGCAAAGTGGAACTGTCCAGCCAATCACTAATTCCTTTATTATAGTTCTAGGTTGCATACATTGTTTCCTCAGCAACACTGAAGACAGGCAATTGACTGCCCTACCTGGAGGGTTTTGGAGTCTGTGAGGGAAAGACTGGTGTTTCCAAGGCCTTTTGATTGTTGGTAGAATGTAATGAAGACTTACCCGGGTGGATGCAGACATCATTGTTTTGATCATTTAATCATCTAAAGCAACAGTCTGAAACTGTATTTTAGGGGTAACCTGATACCTCTGGCCTCTGTGGGTACTGCACCTAAGTTTGTGTCACACGTGGCCTCCCTCCTTCTCTCCTTCCCTCCCTCGGTCTCTCTCTCTCTCTCATTACCTTTAAATTAGAGGCAGTACCAAGTTGGAAAGGGTCCAGAAGGAACATTTAGTCGTTTCAGTGATGCCTGTGTTTATGAAGCTCTGACATGAAGTTGGTTAAATCAGAGCTGTCTGACTTCAGTTGTTGTGAGTTCTCTATTCATCTGACCAGATAAGCTCATCTTTACATCAGATGTTTCAGATAATATATTAATTTATTTTCCTGTGCTATACTTGTGTGTTTTTTTCCTCACATTTTTATTTCTTGACTTCCTTGGTGCCTAGGTATAGGAATTCATCCATGAAGGGGGATTTTGTCTGGCTGGGAGTGGGGGAAGGGCCTTTGAAGAGACACAATAGGTGTAGAGATGGTCTTTAGGGTGCATTGTGTATCAAGATGAGATTAGGTCAGATGGGAGGGCAGTTAATGTTAGTTACTGGATGCTGTGACCTTTTAGGTGGATAGTATGGGGAGCTGTCAGGGAGATGAGGGGTAAGATGAAGTTGGCTTTCATATTTGTTTACTCTTGAGAAGGTGAGGCAGAGGGGTCAGGTCTTGCTTTCCATCGTGGATGATGATGTGGGAGTTCCAAAGTATACACTCCTTACTTGCTGAGCCTCTCTGTCCCTCAAATTGGATCTTGTTTTGTTTTTGTTTTTGGAGACAGGGTTTTCTCTGTGTAACAGCCTTGACTGTCCTGGAACTCACTTTCTGCTCCAGAGATCCACCTGCCTCTGCCTCCTGAGTGCTAGAACTAAAGGACGAATCATTATGCCCGACTCTTACATCAGATCTTGTAGACAGTTACTAAGACTGGCTTTTTCAAGAAAGGGGGAGCCTGAAGATTAAAAAAATTGTGTGCCTGTGTCAGTCTGCCTGCCTGCCTGAGTCTGTGGGTATGTGACGTTGGTTGCCAATGGAGGCCAGAACATGGTTGAGTTTCAAGTGGTTGTGAGCTTCTCAGTGTGGGTGTTGGGATCAGAAATCTGGTCCTCTGGAAAGCAGTGTGTCATCTTAACCTCTGAACCATCTCTCCAGCCTGCTAAAGGGAGTTTTAGTAGAGGAATGACCTCACGTAAGTTTCTGCAGGATGACTGGCTGCTGTGTTGAATATGGACACTAGGGTTGGGGTGGAAGCAGGCAGATGATTTGCAAAGCTGAGAGGATAGAGGTTTGGACTAGGCATTGACATTGAAGAGAAAGCCTTCACATCTTATGCTTGGTACTAGGTATGGGCATTTGTGTGTGTGTGTGTGTGTCTGTGTGTGTGTCTGTGTCTGTGTCTGTGTCTGTGTGTGTGGTGGGTTGTTGTGTCATAGTGTGAATGTGGAGGCCAAAGGGAACTTAGTAGGGTCCACACTCTCTTTCCACCATGTCTTTTGTTCTAGTTGAATTGTTCACTTCCTTCATGTTTGAATTTTGAGAGTTCTTTATTTTAGGAACACATACTTTGTTGAGTATGGGACTTGCATATAGTTCTCTTTTCATCTTGTAAGTTTCTTTGATAACAAAAATTTTGTCTTTGAAGAATAGCAGTTACCAGTTTTTTTCTCTTTTATGCCTTGTGCTTTTGCTTTTTGGGTACAATTTAGGGACTCTTTTTCCAGCTTCTGATGTCAAAAGTTTTTCTCCTTTGTCTTTTTCTAGTTTTATCCTTTAATATTTTATATTTTACATGACTCATGCCTAGCTAATTTTTGTGTAAAGCGCAAAACCTAGGTTCATCTGGCTTGGTAGTGTGTAGTGTGTGGATTACACCATCATGTCAGACCTTGCAGCCTAGAATAAACAGCAGCGACTCCCCCACATCCTCTTCCTCAATTCTGTGTGTGTGTGTGTGTGTGGTTGAATACAGGACTTTGCCTCACACAGCCAGGTCCATTACCTTCTGTTGCTGGCATAGAGAACCTGAGAAGACCTCAAAGGAGACAGGGTTTATTGTCCATTATTTCAGAGGTTTCTGTCTGTCATTGCCTGGTGCATTGCTGTTGCCCTGCCACGGTGACGTGGTGCATCATGAGTGGCAGAGGAGGCAACTTACCTGTGGTGGTTGAATGAACAGAGTTCTGGTGGTTTGTGGAAATTCTCTTCTGATGATCATTTTTCTAAGAGGAGTTAGACAGTGATGTCACCAGTGGTTTTTACCAGGTGAAAAAAGGGGGTGGGTACCAGAGAAGATGTTGGAAATTTGAGGATGCTTCAGGGAGTAGGAAGGAAAATGGACTAGGAAATTACAATATAATCACTCAGTGTTAAACACAGTGAATATCAGATGACATGAAAACAGTGTATTTCCAGCTGTGGGCAGCTACATGATGCACTTGGGGATGGAGAGTTTGATTTAGCCTTTGCCAAATGAGTGAGAGAATGTGTGATGTGATCTGCAGCAATTGGACATCACTACAAGAAGGATTAGAGTGCTTGGCCACAGCATTGAACCTTGTTAAAGAAAAGAGAATTAATCAGCAAGATTTGGTGGTGGCCACCAGGGGCTGGAAAGGTGAGGGTCTTGATGGATGGAGAAGACTGGCAAATGAATCAGAAAGCTAGGCCAGCATTCTAGGAAGCCTCTTGCAGATGGTTGCAGGGCATAGCCGATAATAGTGGAGTGAGGGGTGATGGGGTAGTTTGGACTGATTCAGCAGAAGAGATGTCATGGGGCTCAGTGGTTAAGAGCACTGGCTGCTCTTCCAGAGGTCCCCAGTTCAAGTCCCAGCAACCACATGACAGCTCACAACTGTCTCTAACTCCTGTTCCTTCCAAGGGATCCGACACCCTTATACAGACATTCATGCAGGCAAAATACCAGTGCACATAAAATAAAGATAATTACAAAAAAAAGAAGAGATGTCATGGATTTTGAAATCCACGTAGGAGCTTTTCTCTGGTCGAGTATGAAAGCGAGTTTGTAATATTTTCATTAGACCCAAGATAAATGATAAATGGGTGTGTTTATTGGGGAACAATTACACAGAAAAAATACAAAGAACTGCAGATCATTTCTCTGCCCTTCCTACCGTGTCGGCTGACTCACCAGAAAGATTGTGGGAAGGAAAGCCGAGTGAGAACCGAACAGTTAGGAGCTGAAGTCTTAGAGTGAGGGGGCCTTCTAGGAGTTGGTGAGAGGGCAGATGTGTGCCCCCAAACCAGTGACACTTCTGGAGAAGAATGGGAAACTAGTGTGTGGAGAAGGGGTGCACCTCTTCAGTCTGCAAAGGTGAGGGAGAGAAACCAGCTATGGAGTAAAAATGCTGCAGGGCCAACATGTTTGAGAAGGGAATCAGGTTTCCAGCAGAGAAGCAGGAAGGAGAGATCTGGAGGCCCAGGGGAGGGTTTCTGTGTATTCACTCCTGCTACTCCCAACTCAGGTCCTTTAGAGACTCTCCAGAAAGTTAGACAGAGGAAGACTGATTTGTTTGTCTTGGAGACAAGGTTTCCTACAGCCCCAGTGCCCTGGGAACTAGCTGTGTAGACTAAGGGTGACCTTGACCTCTAGAGCCTCTTGCCTCCACTGCTCCAGTGCTGGCATCGCAGATGTGCGTTGCTATGCCTGGCTCTGATTTACTATTTTAATATTTTCTGGTGCTAGGGCACTGGGTTTGATTCCTAATCCTACTAACTTCTTTTTGGTTTTTTGAGACAGGGTTTCTCTGTAGGTTTGGAGGCTGTCCTGGAACTCGGCTGGCCTCAAACTCACAGAGATTCGCCTGCCTCTGCCTCCTGAGTGCTGGAATTAAAGGCGTGCACCACCACTGCCTGGCTCCTACTATCTTTTTAAACAATTTTTTTTTATTAGAAAGTATTTTTTCTGGGAGACTTCTGTCCAATTAAGATGCTGCTGCCCCTTTTTCTATATACAAAGTAGATGTCAACTGTGCTATTTAAATGAGACAGTATTTTATATGAACAGTTGTTTTCTGTACATGGGCTTATTTGTGAAGGCCTGTGGCTTGTTTTTATGGACTGAAGGTCTAGACCACACACAACAGGCTTTGTTTGTTTTAATAGTAATAGGTGGCCCCAAAGGTCTTTGGAGGCTTCATTCAGTTACAGACTGGAACACTGTCTGGCTTCAGCAATTTTCCTCTGTACTGTATCTCGTTGGTTTTTTATGCTGTGTAGAGTCTTTCTGTGAAAGTCTTAGCTGTACTTCAGCAAACCTCCCTGAGGAAGTAGAGGCACAGGCTAGAAGATTGTGCAAGCATTTGGCTTCATTTTCCATCCAGAGACTGTCTTCCTAGTCTTTAAAATAGGCTGTTGCCACTTAGCTTGCAAGTTCTAGTTTCTGGTTCCTATCCTTTAGAATTTTTTTTTTTTAAATTTTTGAAGAGTCTTCCAAGTGTCACTTAAAAATGCTGTCTACAGTTTGTTTGTGGCTTTGTTTACTGGTTATATGCTTGAAACAGGACTTTTTAGAGTAAAAACCTAGGTTCTGTCACCTATCCCCAATTATGCAAATTAGAGCCAAGGACTGTTGAAAAGCAGAAAATTAATGTGGGGAGAGGTAGAAACCGAGAAAGGGGTTCAATGAGTCTTAAGTCGTGTTTTCAGGGTTTATGCATGGGGCAGGGAGGGACAGATTGTGCATAAGTGAGCATCCTGGTCAGGGTGTGGTCTGGGGTTCTCGTCTCTGGTTTGGCTCTGAAAGGTGGTCAGAGGCTCCTATTAAGGAGACATGGTGGTTCTTGGGGCACGCACTTCTGTTTCTGGGTGCGCCGTCTCCCTGGTGGGTCACTGCTCTGTTCTTGGAGGGTCTGCTCTATGTAGACTCCAAGGTGCATGCAGGGTCAGGGCAGTGGTCTATTCCTCTGCTTATAATCTTGAAGAGGGATAACACAGACTAGACAGATATGTCCTTGAGTGTTTTACCCTACCAATCTGTAGAGGGAAGCAGGACACAGAAAAGCAAAGGCTTTTAACCCATGCTTGGTCATTTTCTGGGCACTAGTTGAGGGTCAATGATTTATTATTTTTTTTTAGCAGAGACAGATTTTAAGTACCTGTTTATACTGTACTGTGTGTGTGTGTGTGTGTAGTAATAGATTTCTGTAACCCACTTGACCAAGGGTTAGCCTCCTGTTTCTGCTAGGGGATGAGGTGGAGTCTGGACAAGGTCTTTGGTAAAGGGAAACAATAGGGGTGGCCTGGGTCTGTGCAGACTTTGCCCAACCTGAAATCAGATGCTCGCTTGCTCTTTGAGTAGCAGGCTGTGCCGCAATGAGCCCCTTACTCTGTTCAACTTGTTACTCAGCAAAGCAGTTATTACCTGAGATTAATTGACCAAGAAGAAACACAATTGAATGCTGCAGGAATTTATTATACTGAAGTGAGAAATTCAATAAATACTTTTTTCTCTTAGTAGAGAAAAGGTTGGCATTGTTGGGGTGCTTTTGTTTTTCAGATACTCCAGAGAACACGCTGCCACACAACCCCACTGTTTCTCCTTCAGCTGCTCTGACACTTGGAAACAACACTGAATTTTCTATTTCCCAGATTAGTACCACTGTTCCTCCCCCAGCCAGTACAGAGAAAAACGGAGGTACCTCTGCAACGCCCACCCCGTCTGCTGCTCCTGTGTCCCAGGACGAGGCTGATAGCAATGAAGATCCCAGCATGGAGGAGGAGGATCTTCTGGCGCTCAGCAGTTCCCCATCCACAGCCAAAGACACTCTGGACAATGGTGACTACGGAGAGCCAGACTACGACTGGACCACCAACCCCAGGGATGAGGAACCTGACGATAATATAAACATAGAGATAGACAGAGAGAACAGGCGCTTTAGGGGCTTTGAGGACTCCGTGAAGGTGGTGAAGCTCCAGCCCCCAAACAGAGAAGATAGCCATTTCTTCTTCCATCTCCTTATTTTTGCTTTTTGTGCAGCAGTTGTTTACGTAACGTATCACAACAAAAGGAAGGTAAGCTGGGATTTTTGCCCCTTCTGTAATGCTTCATTGTCTTAGTTATACTTGTGTAAATTCTTTCAGTCGGGTTGAATGTGGTGATAAACTGTTAATATTTCTAATAAAGTTATGAGTCTGGTACATTAGACAAACTAGGAATAATGATCCGCTTGTAGGAAATGACTTAATTTTTTTTTCATCGTGAGCAAAATCAAAGTCTTATCAAGTTATCTATTTTTTCAGACACAGTCTTACTATTTAGCCCTGATTGTCCTGGAACTTACTCTGTACACCAGGCTGGCCTCGAACTCACAGAGATCTGCTGCCTCTGCCTCCTGAGTGCTGGGACTAAAGGTGAGCCATTGCCTGGCTTCTGTATATTTTCAGAGCTGACTGTAGTATTGGATAACCAGTTGGTGTGTTCTTCCCAGCTCTCAACATTTCTTAGTTGCTTGTATTTCTTTGTGTAGGGCGAGGTCTCATTAGCTTTCCCCTGTCCACTTTGACCCAGTAACATACTATTTAAAAATATGGTTTTATATTTGCATTATTGATTGTGCTCTGTTTTTTTAAAAATTATTTATTCTTATTTTATGTGCATTGGTGTTTTGCCTGCATGTACGTCTGGATGAAGGTGTTGGGTCCTCTGGAACTGGAGTTCCAGACATTTGTGAGCTGCCATGTGGGTGCTGGGGATTGAACCTGGTTCCTCTGGAAGAGCAGCTGGTACTCTTAACCTCTGAGCCATCTCTCCAGCTTTGTGCTCTGTTCCTATTGGACAGTTAGATGATTCCAAGTTTTGGTCCAGAGATAGCACCATGATGACCATTCTGTGCTGTATTGCTTTCCTGGGTTAAAGGAGGAACCTAATAACCTAGGCATAAGCTAATGGAGGTGGGGCAGTCACTTAATGCTGCTGAGTAGTCGCCCCATTTGGAATGCCGAAGGAGCTCAAGCACAGCTTCCTCCATGTCTGATACTCTGAGAGCTGGGTTCCTGGGACTGCCTTGCGACTCAGGCTGCCTGTCTTCCTCCTTGAGGCCTTCATTTTCTTACCTGAGAAATGACAAAATGGACCAATTAATTTCAGAATGTCTTCCAGCTCTGAGTGTTGACGATCCAGTGACAGAAAGCAGCAGGCAAGCCACTGGAGTCCCTTGTTAACTAACTTAAACTGACTGTGCTGACATTTATGGGGCAAGTAGGCTCCTGGTTCCCACCCACACCCACTGAGACAAATCATGCAGCCTTGTTCACAGGGCCGGAGAAGGGTGTCTTTTTATTATTGTGATATTAGTTTTTGTGTTCCAAAGCCTAAACAAGATCCTGCACTTGTTACGAAAGTTATCAGGGGGCTGGAGAGATGGCTCAGAGGTTAAGAGCACTGGGTGCTCTTCCAGAGGTCCCGAGTTCACTTCCCAGCCACCCACCATATGGTGGCTCACAACCATCTGTAGTGAGATCTGGTGCCTTCTTCTGGTGTGCAGGCAAACATACAGGCAGAACTTGTATATATAATAAATAAATCTTTAAAACAAAACAAGTCGTTACCAGATAAGTTTTCTCCTTGGCTTCTCTGATTGTTTTGTTTCATTTCAGATTTTCCTCCTAGTTCAAAGCAGGAAGTGGCGTGATGGCTTGTGTTCTAAAACAGTGGAGTATCATCGTCTAGACCAGAACGTGAATGAGGCCATGCCTTCTCTGAAGATCACCAATGATTACATTTTCTAAAGCACTGTGATTGGAGTTTGCTGCTTCTGTCATTTATTTGCTTGACTTTTATATGATGTTGTGCAGAATTCTGCCACAGGCAAGTGGTACTTACCAAGAGGGGGCGCTCTCTTTTGCCTTGGTGCTTTGGAAACTTAATGTCACAAACAAGGAGTATATACTTTTTTAATCTGTTCTTTAGAGCTAGATTCAATCAGGTATCTGAAATGTGAGTTAAACGTTACCGTATATTTTTTGTGTAGTTATTGTTTCCCATTTATTGTGCCTCTGGCAGCAGTGTCCTTTGAAAGACCCCAGACCAGAGCTAAAGTCTCACGGGGCCCAGCTCTGCTGGTTTTCATCACTTGCTGCCATCCAAATGCTGTTTTTCCTCTTTCTTTTATTCTATTCTAATGTTTGAGATAGGATCTCACTAAATAACCTAGGCTGACCTCTAACAGTTGGTCTTCTTGCTTAGGATTCTCAAGTGCTGGTACCACAGGTGTGGTCACCCCACCCACTTCCAGATAACATATTTTCTCAAACATTTTTTTTGTGTGTGTGTGTGGTACCAAACTTTAATTTACAAGGATGTTGTGATATAATGCTTGCTTTAAAGTAACACGTTTTTCTCTCTTTCAAAACTGCTTTGAAAGATGGATGGTAAGGTGGGCTCAGTCAATGAGGGCGCTTGCCGCCACGCCTGACAGCCTGAGTTCACTCCCCAGGACCTGCGTGGCGGAAGGAAATTGAATTCTTGCAGGCTGTGCTGTGACTCCCCATGTGTGCCATGGCATTTGTGCACCTGCACACACATGCTTACACACATGCAGTAAATAAATGTAATTTAAAAAAGAAAAACCTCTTTGGATGTTTTTAGGCACTTAAAACAGTGTAAGATAATGTGGCTGCTGCTTTACCAATCACACGTTAAACTTGCTTGGGAATTCTTGCAAAATGGACTGCAATTCCTAGTGAACACAGATGAAATGTTAGGTAGATAGCTTTTGGTTTGGATTACTGAATGAAGGTAGATTATTTAACCCATGAACAACAGTTACTTTCAGTCGGCACTTGATTTTAGCACAAGTTCCAAGGTTTCGGGCGATGAGCCGAGTTTAAAACTTAGATCAGAGTGTTTTCGGTTTGTTTCTTGCTTCACAGTAAATTTGAAGAGACTTTAGAGGCCATTGTCACTTAAATGATACTGTGTCTCTATCCAGCGGTTAAAGTGATAATCTGAATAAAGTTTACACACATATCTCTGTAACAGTGACATTCAGACTCCCTGCCATGTTTTTATTATGTTGTGTGTGGTTCCCCTCCCCCTCCAGCAACTGGAATTATTTACTCTGTTTCATGTTAGCCTGTTTTTTAGAGTTGATCAGAATGTAAATGTGTGATTTGAGCTGTAGTTGACTACCAAGCTTGGTTACAACTCTCCAGAAAGCATACCCATTACTGTGTGCTCAGTAAAGCCCAGGGGAGCTAGCAGCCACGATCCTGGTGTGGAAACAGAAGCAGCACTGCTATCCTTCCCCTTCGGGGACAGATGACTGAAGGATGGGCAACATAGTGAAATATACCTGGACTGTTTTATTGCAGTAGTTTTTTTCATATCTGAAATTGTATTATTTAATATTTTGAATAAAATTTTAAGAAATAAATGGTAAAGTTATAAGTCTGTGCTTTTATAAGTGTGTTTATTACAGTGCTGACTTTTGGTGGCTACAAGAGGCCTGTGCTGGGAGGAAGTGAGCCCTAGCCAGTATTGCAAGGCCTGTTCAGTGGAGGAACTCTGCCTCTAGGATGCCACTTACAGTCCGAATTCTTCCTTAGGTCTAATTTGTCACTGCATCTGCTAACACTAGCAAACTAGGATGGCAACAAAAGGCTTGCAGGTGACCACTGAGTGCTTTCCAGGCCTGGGCTCCTTGTCTGTGTGAAGCTCTCCAACCCATGAGGATTGGCCCTTGGGGGAGATCTGGGCTTCTCAGGTACCTCCTGGTGGTGGTGTCCAATGCTGAAGGTGCTGCCTCTGACTTTGGGAGTACCAGGTTGTGCACAGGGTGAAAATGCTGCTGGGGTTTGACAGGCACCCGAGCTACTGGATCAGGGACCATGATCCACATTTGAATCTCAGCACTGATGGATCCACCTGCATGTGATCTGCTCCATTCCAGACTGGCGGCCTGGAACCCCTGCCCAGAGTTGGCACTACTTAGCTACTCTCTGTTAGCTGAAGAGGCGTGTGTTAAGACTTGTCAGGGAGATGGAAACTGTGTGTCTGTGGCAGTCCTGTCTTGACATGTCTGTCATTTTTTGAGACGCCATTTTTCCATGTGTGACCATGCGTGCCTTAGCTGGGGTTTCTTTGGGGTGAGGGCTGCTCATATGGATTGTCCTGCAGATTGAGCTTGAACAGGGAACAGTTGTGGCTTTCCCCCACTCCCAGCCTAGCAGTTTCCATATTGCTTTAAGGTAAAGGATCTGAGGAATTGGAAGCAAGGCAGCCCCTGGCTCCTCCCAGGATTATATAGTTGGCATCTAGTCTACCATAGTTTCTAGCATCCAGGGCACACCTGTGTAGGCAGAAGTTTCTATCCCCCCTCCATTTCCCAAATAACCAACACAGAGGCTTAATATTAATTAAAAATGCCCAGCCAATAGCTCATGCTTGTTATTAGCTCTTTTTTTGTTTTTAAATTATTATATTTGCATTGGTGTTTTCTGGACATGTATGTTTGTGTGAGGGTGTCAGAGTTTTAGTTACAGATAGTTGTTAACTGCCATGTGGTGCTGGGAATTGAACCTGGGTTCTCTCCAGCCCCTTGTTATTACTCTTAACATTTCAATTAACCCATAATTTTATCTTCCCTCTGCCATGTTGCAGTACCTTCTTTTAGCACTGCGCATTCATCTTGCTTCTGCCTGTGTCTACTGGCGACGACTCTGACTCTGCCTTTCTTCTTCCTACCAGCCTCAGTTTGGTTCTCCTGCCTAAGTCTATCCTGTTCATCGATTGCCCAGTCAATTTCTTTATTAAACCAATCATAGCAACATACATTCACATGGTATAAAGGGATATTCCATAGGGTAGGTAGGAGCCAGCCTGCAGAGTGACAACTGTTAGGGCCCTATGGGAAGATACAGCACACACTGATGGTGAGGTCTGGGTGGTGTTCGGATCTGGTCAGAGCTCTCGATTGGTGAATGCACGTGCATGTGTGCCTGCCTATGTTGAGGCTGCACTTGGGTTTTTCAGCCTGGTTTGATCCTGCAGCTTCTTGTACCCATTCTGGGATCCCCCATGAAGCAGTTGAGATTTGTATAGCAGTCTTTCATTTGTTGGGCTCTATTTACTTTGACTTAGGAGGGGAAGTGTCCCAACAGACATTGGAATCAGAGTGGATGCTGTTCCGACATGTCTCAGTAGCCTTCTGTGGTGCTGTCTGTTGCTGAGGTCTGATAATGGGGCAAGCAGCAGTTTCTATATGATGAACCCTAAGCCTAGTGCTTCTCCACCCCGTAAGAGCCCAGCACATTTGCCGCCTGCTCACAAATGGCCTTTAAAGCTCTTGTTCTCAGCTCCATCTGTTGCCTTAATACTTTTGTAGTGAAACCTAGTGAAGAACTTCAGAGACGCTATGTTCTGGTAACTGATGTCCTGACACATCTCACGGGGCTTTTTGTGCCACTTCTGGTGCATAAATAGATAGCACTGACACCTGAGACTCCCCAGGGAGGTTAGGGCCCTGGGGTGAGAGCTACAGTGTGCCTCGGAGACACAGGCCTCCCCTCTGGATCTGGCCTCCAGTTGAGTTCTCCTATTTGCAGTCTTAGGGAGAAGTCAGTACATTCATGTTTATTTCTTGGGAGTAAGAGAGGCATCTTAATGGTCCATCCTCTCTGGAGCCGAGGTAGTCCTGGTTCACACTGCACCATCCTCTCTGGAGCTGACATTGTCGTGGTCCACACTGCTCCACCCTTGCTGGAGCCGAGGTAGTCCTGGTTCACACTGCTCCATCCTCTCTGGAGCTGACATTGTCGTGGTCCATGCTGCCCCACCCTTGCTGGAGCTGGGAATTCAGACTGAGGAAGGCATGGAGGGAAAGGAGGAGTATGGGTTGAAGCCTGTGCTGGGCAAGCTTGAGCTGAATTGTGTCTCTCAGCCTTGTATTGAGTGAGATTGGTAATTGATTACTCCAGAGAGCTATTGGGAAATGTAAATACATTAATTGTTCCAAAAGGACATTGTAGGTGGAGAAATTTCTTACCTTGTCCTTGGCCACAGAAGAATCAGCACAAGCCTTGAACCCACTGAAAAGGGAGTTATCTAGGAAACTGCAGGAGTGGTCTATAGTCCTGGGGCTGCCTTCCTGTTCCCAGGGGCTCCTCTGAGGCACACAGTGGGTCAGGGTTAGGTTCATACTGTGCTGAGTCTTCTAGGCTTATGTGGCCCTGTTAGGTGATAGATGGTGACTTTTAGAGCTTTACAATCTCATTCTTCTCCATCCTTGTCCTGAAACAAGGCCAGGGGTCAATGGGGTGGGAGAGGGATGGAGAGAGAGGGAGAGACAGACAGAGAGAAGGAGGCACAGAGAGAGAAAGGGAGGGATGGAGAGGTGGGGGAAGAGAAAACTGACTTTAGGCCCCTCTCCTTGGGGAGTGAGATCTGAGCGAGACTCAGGCTGCAGAATTGCTCTCAGGTGCACATTCTGCCATTACTTGGGAAGACTCACCCAGCTCAGCAGTCTTTAGGTGCCTGTAGTTCTTTGTTTAGGGTTGAAACCCTATAAGATCTTCCCATTCCCTGTTAGCGTGTCTATTCGTGTGTCCTTGTTCTTGTATTGTTTGGGCAGCCATGTTGATGAGGCTTGACAGGTGTAGCTTCTCTGACCTTTCTAGGAGATGCAATCACACAGCAAACTTCCTGTTCTTCCCGCCCTTACAACCTTTCTGCTGTCTTCTGGTTTCTATTGCTGTGAAGAGACACCGTGATCACGCCAACTCTTAAAAAGGAAAACATTTAATTGAGGCTGGCTTGCAGGTTCGGAGGTTTATTCATTATCGTCATAGCAGGAAGCATGGCAGAACACAGGCAGACTAGTACTGGAGGAGGTGTTGGGAGTTCTACATCTGGATCTGCAGGCCAGGCTGCAAGCAGAGCGAGAGAGAGCCCCTGGGTCCGACTTGACTTCTGAACCTCAAACCTAGTGACAACACTTCCTCTGAGACCACATGTCCTAATCCTTTCAAATAATGCCACTCCCTGTGGGCCTGTGAGAGCTATTTTCATTCAAACCACCACGTGTCCCTTTGCCACAGTCATCCTTGAGCCTTAGGAACAGGAGTTGTGTTGTAGACGGTTCAGTTGTATTCAACCCCAGGGAATCAGATGCCCTCACTGGGCACCACGGGGTGGCATGCTCTCTGCATTTTGATCAGGTGTGGGTTTTCTGTAATGGTCCCCATCTGTTGCTAGATGTTCTTTAATGAGGGGTGAGACCTGTGCTTATCTGTGGGTATAAGGAGAAATATTTAGAATGTAGTTAGGAATTATACTGGTTTAAGAAGTACATTTTCAGCCGGGCGTTGGTGGCACATGCTTTTAATCCCAGCACTTGGGAGGCAGAGGCAGGCGGATCTCTGTGAGTTCGAGGCCAGCCTGGTCTACAAAGTGAGTTCCGGGACAGCCTCCAAAACAATACAGAGAAACCCTGTCTCAAAAAACCAAAAAAAAAAAAAAAAAAAAAAAGGATGACTATGCTGGTAACATACAAGAACACCCAACCTGACGGTTATGGGGAAATGAGTGTTACAGCTAGAAAGGGGCTGTCGAGGTGGCTCAGCAGGTCAAAGTGGGTGCTGCTGAGTTTGCTCCCCAGACCTGCATGGTAGAAGAACTGACTCCCTAAAGTTAGCCTCTGACCTTCACATACATGCATGGCATATAGTCTTCATACACACATCTCATACACAAATACAATAAAAAGTAAAGCTACAGTGGAGCACAGCATGTTTTACAGGGGGTAGGAAAGACGGCTCAGCAGTTAAGAGCACCTACCCAAGTTCAGTTCCCAGCACTCTCATGGCTGCTCACAAATGTCAGCAACTTCAGCTCCCAGGAATCTGATGTCCTCATCTGAACTCTGCAGGCATCTGCCTACACCCAGGCACACTTAGTTAAGAATAATACACATAGTTTGTTTTTGTGTTGTTGTTTTTGTCTTTTTTTTTGAGACAGGGTTTCTCTATGTAGCATAGCTACAACTATCATCACTACCTTTGTCATGACTTCCTACATCAGCATCTTCATCATGACTTCCTACATCACCACCTTCATCATGACTTCCTACATCTGCATCCCACCACCACCATCAGTACCGCTTCCACGAAAGTCTTCCATCTTTTATTTACTTGTGAATGTCTTAACTGGCTTCCCTCCCTCTCTCCTTCCCTCTCTCTCTCCTTCCCTCCCTCTCCTCTTTCTCTGTTTTGTTGAGACAGGAATTTGTTTAGATTTATTTTGTGTGTATGCACAAATTGTATGAGTCACTTTCTCTTTCCATCATGTGGATCCCAGGGATTGAGCTTGGGTCACCAGGCTTGGTGGCAAATGCCTTCACCTGCTGGGCCATCTCACTGGCTTTATTTTGTACTTACATGTGTGTGCCAGTGTGCACATGTGTGTGTATGTACGTCTCTCACAGAGCCAGAAGGCGGAGTTGGATTTCTTGGAGCTGGAGTTCCAGGTACCTGTGAAACACCTGATAGAGGTTCTGGGAACTGAACGTGGATTCCCTGGAAGAGCAGCAAGTGCTTTTAGGTGCTGAACACAGGATTAGTCCTAGCTGACTTTGTACTCATCATGTAGCCCAGGCTGACATTCAGCTGACAGCAATCCTTCTGCCTCAGCCTTCCAAGTGCTGGGATTTACAGATGTGTGTCCCTGCAAGCAGCTCTTCTCCTTGCTTCCTGAAGGTCCTTTAGCTTGACTCCATGTTTTGGTGGTGAGGACCTCCTGAGTTCATCCTGCTGGGAGTTTGGTGAGCTGCTGCTTTGCTGTGTGGGTCCGTGGTGTGGTGAGACAGGGTTTCCCTGAGCAGCCCTGGCTGTTCTGGAGCTTGCTTGTAGATAGACTGAACTCAGACTCAGAGGTCTGCCTGCCCTGCCTCCTGAGTGTGGGAGGCCTTGTGGTCATTATTTCCCCAAGTATCCCTCTTGCTCATCTTGGCTCTCTATTTCTGGGCTCCCGTCATGCCTGTATTGGAGTCCCACATGGGTCCTGTAGGCTCTGTTCATTTTATGTCTACTTTTTTGTTTTTTTTTTGTTTTTTTTTTTTTTTTACTTTTTTTTTTTTTTTACTTTTTTTTTTTTTTACTTTTTTGTTTTTAAACATGGTTTATTATCGGATATGTTCATGCGATGTTATGTATTTGTGGATGTGTGTGCTGCAGACACATGTGGAGGTCAGAGGCAACTCTGAATGTGTTTCAGGGATCAAACTCTCAAGTCTCAGGCTTGTGTGGAAAGCACCTTGGCCTGGGAGCCGTTCCACTGGCCCCTATTTTATAATTGTTTATGGTAGAAGGGCCATACTCCATCATAGTTAGAGCCCTTTCTCTCCTCCCGTCCCTTCCCTCCACCCTGCAGGTACCCCAGGCTGGCCTCTATGTAGTCAAAGATGACTTTGAACTTCTGATGCTCCTGCTTCTATGAGAGCTGGCATTACAGGCACATGACACCAGGCCTGGTTTATGCAGTACTGGGAGGAGAGCACTCTACCAACAGAGCTACATCCCCAGCTTCCCCTCAACCCTCCTTTTGCTGGTTATTTCTGGATGAAATGAACCATGTGTTGGTAGAGGTGCTCAGACAGGCACGAGACAGAGCTGGCCTCTCTCCCCAGTCCCTTGCCCATGAGCAACAATGCAATGCCTTGGTAGACTAGAGAATGTGTGTGTGTGTGTGTGTGTGTGTGAGAGAGAGAGAGAGAGAGACAGAGACAGAGACAGAGAGAGAGACAGAGAGAGATCTCTTACAGTCAGAGAGAGAGAGAGAGACAGAGAGAGAGAGAGACAGAGAGAGAGAAAGATCTCTTGCAGTCATACTCCGAGTGAAGGCAGTTCTCCCACATGACCTTTGTTGGCAAGATTATTTCTGATCCTGGAAGTCATTGGCCTTGTTGTTGTCGATAAGAAAGTCTGTTTGTCTCTCATTAAGTATCCAATTCTGCCTGTTTACAGCAAGGAAGCTGAGGCTGTCCTGTTCCTTGGCTGAGGGTGGATGGGAAACACAGTCTTTTCTAAGGCCTACTGGGATACTCCAGACTCTTAGTTTTGGACCTGCAGCAGAAAACAGTGCTCCAGAGGGAGGGGCCCACAAGGGACGTCTTTGAGCTCATTAGGAAGGTGGCTGAGCCAAGCCAAACACCAGCATAGAGCCTGGCACCAAGATACACTGTACCTACAGAGTAATGAAAGCTTGGCATATCCTTCAGCTCCAGGAACCCATAGGCAGCCCATTCATGCCACAGGCATTTGATGACCCCACATACTGAGCCAGCCTGAGTTATAGATACAGGACAAGGGCCCGATTCTTCAAGCCTCAGCACTTAAACTGCTCACTGGTCAGGTTTTAGTGCCAAAGACAATTGAGAAAAAGTCCTCTAGTGAACTCCTTTTCTTTGAGGAACACAAAATATGGACCACATTGATATTTTGGAAAGGGAGGCTGCCTTGAGAGGGGTCCTGGTTAGCATCACCTAGTCTCTCTAACTCTCCCTAACTCAGAATAGTCTCTTCAAGAGCTTGGGCCTAGCTACGTTTCCACAGCTGAAAAGATGAATGAGCTTGGAGACTCTGGATTCCTTCTTCCCTTTCCAGAAAAGCAGCTGTCTTGAGTTCGTGGAGGTAGAGCCTACTGTAGTATTGGGTGTGGGAACACCAGACCTTGAGCAGAGACCCACATCCCCTTCTGCCTGGGAGTAGGCAGCTGTAAGACAATGTTTAGTAAAAACATGTTTACTAAAAATGATACAATAAGTTCCTGGGAAAGGCCTTCCCACGGAAACCGCCCTGACCTCGACCTTGTCCAGAGACTAACCGCACCTTCAAAAACCCACACACATCCACCTCTGGGTCAGAGCAGGACCAGCCAGGGGAGAGGAGAGAGCAGAGGCTTCTCTGGTGGGAGCCTTTCTTAGGAAGTTTTTCTTGAACCTTTTTGGAGCCTGTTTAAAGTTCTCTTTATATCATTGAACGAGTCTCTGTGTTATCAATACCCGACACCCTCCGCACGTTCTCGGACACAGGCCGCGCAGCAGTCGTGACAATTGGGTGTGGTCATTTAGATGACACTGTTGTAGTATTGGGTGTGGTCATTTAGATGACACAGCTGTAGCACTGGGTGTCATCCTTTAGATGACACACCTGTAGCACTGGGTATCTTCCTTTAGATGACACAGCTGTAGCATTGGGTGTGGTCATTTAAATGACACAGCTGTAGCATTGGGTGTGGTCCTTTAAATGACACAGCTGTAGCACTGGGTGTGGTCCTTTAAATGACACAGCTGTAGCACTGGGTGTGGTCCTTTAGATTTGATTACACCTCTGGGCTGCTCAGGGCTCCACCCTACCTTCATTGCTTCTCAGCATCTTCAAATTCCCTCAATCTCTCTCTGGGTTTCTTTCTTTCTGTAAGATTTATTTATTTGTTTGCTTATTTATTTATTGGTTTTTTGAGATAGGATTTCTCTGTGTAACAGCCCCAGCTGTCCTAGAACTCACTTTGTAGACCAGGCTGGCCTTGAATTTACAGAGATCTACCTGTCTCTGCCTCCTGAGTTCTGGGATTAAAGGTGTGCCACCACCATCCGGCTGTAAGATTGAACTTTAATTGTGTGTGTTTGTGTGTGTGTATGTGTGTAGGTGTGTGCATGTGAGTGTAGCTGCTCACAGAATCCAGAAGAGGACACTGGATCCCCTAGAGCTGGCATTGTGTGTGAGTCACCTGGAGTGGGTGCTGGGAATCAAACTCGGGTCTTCTGCAGGAGCAGTACATACTCCTAATTATTGAGCCATCTGACCCTCTGGCCCCACCCTGTGAGTAGGTTTCTAAGAAGTAGAAAGGGGTAGTTCTCTTTCCTTTGTCCTGAGCCCCCTCACACGGGGTAAGAATCAGCATGGGTCCCGTGAGTCATGTGCCCAGATTTTCTCTGAAAATTCAGTTTCTGTTGAAGCTCTCTGAAAGGCCGTATGCCTCAGGCTTCAGGAAGCCGCTAGGTCTGCAGAAACACACGATTGGCTTCCTCATCGCATCGTGTAGTTGTACCCCTGACTCCCTTGGTTGGTCATGGTCTTTGGGTCCTCTGGCTCGGATATAAAAAAGGAAAAGAAGGCAGAGTTGTCATTTGAGTTGTTTTGCCCACATTGGTGAATAAAGCCACCAAGTTGGGGTTCATTGTGGGATGTACCTTGGTCATTCCTTGTCCTACTGCCCACCCTTGCTCTCTGTAGCTCCTGCTGTGACTCTCGCCTCCATCATCCAGGCAGGGTGATGTTTATATGCATGGTACCTTCCGTGGATAATCGGAGATTTATCAGAAAGCATATTTATTTCTAGGGAGAAAATAATCTGTGATATGATGACCAGAATTAATGAAGATGGCAGAAGCTTATGCATTAAAAGTGAAAGAAAACAATTAGGTCTGGAAATTATATTCCTGAAAGCCTCTACATACAAATAGAGTGGATGTTGTGATTTGAGGGTGGAGGGGCAGCTGAACTGGGAGGCCAGCATTGGCTCTATGAAGACAGAGAAAACTTTGCCTAAGGCCTCAAGGGGCCAGTAGCCATGACCTGGGCCACGGCTGTAAGGCTATCCCCCTGCTCTCAACGTAGGCATGAATATTGGGCTTTGGGAGAGAACACTGCTTTATTCATTGGCTCAGTACAGAAGACAAGGAAGCCATTTGCGAATGCTCACTAAACTCACCACTGAGGCGTCAAAAGGGGTGCGGCTGGGCGAAGCTTGAGATTTTTCAGAAATGCCCCCTAAAGGGGGAAGGGACAGGGGAGAGGGAAAAAGGTGTCAGCCAGTATTGGCCACATGAACCTGATGCGTTTTTATGGACCACACTGGTGGTTGGTAATCTTCCCCGAGGTCTGGTGGGGCCTGTTCCCCTCCTCTCTTCTGACTCAGAGAGGTACTTTTGATGTAATTGGCCCTTGAAACATGACTGTAATCACTTTGTGGCCTCCTTCAGCTTATTTTTAATTACAAGGTCTATTGCATTGTTAAATTATTAACTCTCTCAATGACTTTTTGTGGTGTTTTCTTATCTTGATGGAACTGCAAACAGCAAGGTCATGTTGGCTCATTTGAGATTCAGTCCACTATAGCTTTGGTCAAGTCGAGTCATAGGCTCTGATGTCACAGTGTTGGAGCTGTTGGGACTGCAGAGGGTCTGTGCTGGGAACAGGGACAGAGAACTCAGCAAGCGGAGCGTGCTCTGTGTGATGGGGCCCGAGCCTTGCTGTGGCAGTGGGAGGACCTGCAGGGTAGAAATGGCAGCTTTGCCATCCACCTCTACCATGGTCATTTCCTTGTGACAGGAAGTGGCATGTGTCCCTCTGGCTCCTCTGTCAGGGCCCACGCCCTCTTTCCTTCAGCCTCACCTGATCCTGGTCATTTCCTAAGCCTGGTTCAGGACCTCTTTGTTCCTGGCTTTCTCAGTTCAAACCCCATTCTCCCTTCTCTGATGCCCAGGAGGTGCTCATGTCTAATAACTAAAAAACAACAAACATTCATTTGTACTTAGTGGCTCATGTCCACAAATACAAGTCCTCCTTGTCATGCTAAATTATTCCAGAAGAGGGCAGTGTGACCACACCATAGAGTGAATTTTCTCTACCTATAGGAAAAAAACGGAACTTTAGCGTTTCTGACAGATCCTGGAGTGGTGTTTCTGGCTTTGATAGTGAACCCAAATCTACAACAGACAGGTATACAGAAGAAAGCTCCACTGCCATCCTTAATTTCCTGAAACCCGAGAGAAGCCCGGGGTCTATCAATCTATCAATCTCCCTCAGATTATCCTGAGTTCGGGCACTGGTGTCTGTGGCTCCACCAAGGATGAAGGACAGCTGGGTGGTGGCGCACACCTTTCATCCCAGCACTGTGGAGGCAGAGGCAGGCGGATTTCTGTGAGTTCGAGGCCAGCCTGATCTATAGAGAGAGTTCCAGGACAGCCAGGGCTACATAGTGAAACCCTATCTCAAAAAACAAAACAAAACCAGTGTGTGTGGGGGGGAGGGGGGCGGGTGGTGAAGGATGGCCATGGACCAGAGAGGTGACTTGGCCTCGGCTGCTGATGCTGAGCAACTTCATGAAGGGAACTTGACAGCTGCTTTTTAGTGATGCACAGGGACCCACCTGCTAGGAACCAGAGGCTGAGGATGTGCTGGTTCCCATGTGACCTTGGGGATGGGCACTGTGGTTGAGGGACAGGCATCTGAGGTGCCTGGGTCAGCGGGGCCAGCAGACAAGTCCACGGTGGCTAGAGTTGGTGTGGCCAGAGGCCCATAGGACGGTCCCGTCCTCCTTTCTTGGAGCCTGGAGACCCACAGTGCCCAGGTTCCATTTGGAAGATGGAGGGAATGAGTTTTGGTGGAATGTGGTGATGCCAGGCTCCGACCACTCTCACCTGTGGTGAGAAGAATGACTAGGGCTGACTGCCCTGCTTCAGCCCAGTTCCAGGTGTGAGGAACACCACAGAAATGTATGGCAACATTGGGGCCTGTTCAGGACTCCTAAGGCTGGTGTATTTTTCCTAAGGCTGATGTATTTTTCCATGGGGAGAGGTTTCTTGGTGTCTGGTCCTCAGCCAAGAGAGTCTGGGCAGAGACAATGGCCGCATGGGGAGCAAGAGGCGCTTTCTTCAGTGGTAGCCGTTGTAAATTGTCCATGCTCATGGAAATAACCCCTCACTTGTGTTTTTTGTTTGTTTGTTTGTTTTTCTAGACAGGGTTTCTCTGTAGCTTTGGAGCCTATCCTGGAACTCTATAGACCAGGCTGGTCTGGAGTTCACAGAGATTCACCTGCCTCTGCCTCCCGAGTGCTGGGACTAAAGGTGTGTGCCACCACTGCCCGGCCTCACTCATGTCCTTGTAAATAACACTCATTAAACTCTTTGGTATGTGACTCTCTCTCTCTCTCATGCACACACATGCATATGTGCACACTAAAAGACACACACACACACACACACACACACACACACACACACACACACACACCTCTGGATGCCTGCTGAGCAGCATCCATGAGGCATTCAGAGGTTCAGAGTGCAGGGCTTCCTGGTTCATCTCTGAGGCTTGATGAACTAAAACATGGCTGGTGTGCCAGCCCCTAGGTTTCAGAGCTGCCTACTGTGGGACATACACTGGTCATTCTTTGTTGTTGTTGTTTCTCCGTGTAACACCCCTGGCTGTCCTGGAACTCCCTCTATAGATTAGGCTGGCCTGGAATTTACAGAGATCTGCCTGTCTCTGCCTCCCAAGTGCTGGGATTAAAGGGGCATGCCACCACATGGCTTTTTTTTTTAAATATCATTGAATTTGTTTTGTGTTGGCCATCTAAGTCAGATTCTTTTTTTTTAAGATTTTTTTTATTTCATGTGCATTAGTGTTTTGTCTGCATGTGTGCCCATATGAAGGTTATGAAGGTGTTGGATCCTCTGAAACTGCAGTTGCAGGCAGCAATGAGCTGCCACATGGGTGCTGGGAATTGAACCTGGGTCCTCTGGAAGAGCAGTCAGTGCTCTTAAGCACTGAGCCGTCTCTCCAGCCCCCATGTGGGTCACTCTTTTGTTGCTCTGAAAAGACACCTAATGAAAGCTCAAGCAAAGAAGAATTCGTTCTGAATTACAATTTGAGGCAATAGTCCTTCATGCGGGGCAGGCATGGTGGCAGGAGGCTGAGGTGGCTGGTCACATTGCTTCTGCAGCCAGAGGGCAGAGACAGAGAGAAAGTGGGAGCAGACTATATAATCTCAAGGTCTGCCCCAGTGGTCCAGTTGTTCCTACAAGACAAGTTCTGAAGGTCCCATAGCCTTCCATAACAGCACCAGTGGCTGGGCAGCCCGTGGGGAGCGTGTCACAATTCAGGCCACAACAATTCACAGGCCCAAATGACCCGATTCCTCTTTGTAGCTTTTCCATTCCCTCCACTGTCCTCTGGGCCCCTACTGGAAGCAGATGCTCATCTATCTGGGAATAGTGACTCCAAGATAACCAGGTGCCTTGTGCTGGGCAGTGAGAGGAGACCATCCGGAAGCTGCAGGCTGTGAACTGGCAATGCCCATGGGATTAGTTACTTTTCTCAAAACTATGACAAAATACTGGCAGGAGCAGTTAGAGGGAGGAGGGACTTATCTTGGCTCATAGTTTGAGAAGTTAGTTTGCATGGTGAGGAAAGCATGCTGGAGTGAAGATGCATGGTGAGTGAGGAGGGCGTGGTGGAGGTCATGACATGTTTCCAGGAGCTTGTGCCAGAGCTTCCTCAAATCTTGGTAGCTTAGGAAACGGACAGCTCATTCTGGAAGCTGAAGTAGATACAGCCTTCAAGGCTCAACCCTAGCAACCTATTTCAGGCCACAGTCTCAAAGGTTCCACAGCATTCCAAACAAAACAAAACAAAACAACGACAAAACTAAATGCTACCTACTAGGGACCAAGCATTCACACATATGAACCTGTGGGGGTCATTTCACAGCAACTGGAACACCTGTGTTTAGATCACTGGCTGCCAATACCTGAGCTTCTCTCCTAGTGCAGCTAAACACACACACACACACACACACACACACACACACACACACATACACGCATAAACACACACACACGCATAAACATGTATACACACATACACATGCATACACACACACACACACACACATACACGGTGGTACCCACTCCCCCGCTGACTGTCTTGGGGAGAGTTGTCTTTCAGTGCTTGAGATCCAAGAGAAAAGATCCCCCAGTTTCTGACCAGGAGGGTGAATAGGAGCAGTTGTGTTTCTGACTTGTAGTGATACTGATATTAACATGGACGTTAACACCAACAATGCATTTCTTGAACACGCCAGTGTGGACAAGGTTATTCAGTGGGTTAACCACTTTCATTCTCATAAGGACACTATGGCAACTTGAGTTTGACCTCTGGATTCACATGGTGGGAGGAAAGAACCAACTCCTGCAAGTTGTTCTCTGACCTGCACAAGAGTGCTGTGATATACATGGCAAATTATCCATAAATGCAGAAGAGGTTAAAAAGGGAATCCTGTTAGATAAGTACCACATGTGATATACTGTGTGTCAGATACTGTAGTGTGTATAGTGATCTTTCTATCTGTGCTACCTGTTATGTAAGGTGTCCCTAAGCTGTAGAGAGGTTGGTCCAATGGAAGGTCTCTCAGTCTGAGTTCTAGAGCCAGCACTTTAGGAGACACCTCTGAAGAGACTGGCTGGCAAGCTGAAGACAAGTTCCCCCTGCCAGTTGCTGCCACCCACCTGATCTGGAGGGACACAGAACTTTGTCATCAAGTATAGCCGCCCACACTGCACTGTCCCGTCCCCAACTCCAACTAATGTGGGAGGAGTGGCTTTGTCCCTTAAGCTTAAGATAGCTATTCTGCTAGACTTTGTTCTGTTAGAATTCACTTCTTGGGCTCCTGAGATGGGGGAAAATGAGGCAGAAAGAGCAGGAATTTGTCCAGCTTCTCAACACTCATCCCTAGTAGGGTTCCTGGCTCCCTGCTCTGTTCCATTATCAAAGACAATGCGGCCCCTGAGTCTGGGCTCTGAAAAAACCTCCATAGGAACACAGTCCAGCAAGACCAGAAAGAAAAGGGCCACTAAAAAATCCAGTTTGAGTCAGGCATGGCAGTGACACACATCTGTAATCCTGGCTCTCAGGAATGTGAGGCAGGAGGACTGCTGTGAGTTTGAGGACCGTCTTGGCCACACAGTGAGTTACAGACCAGCCTGGAGTATACAGTATAGCCACTCTCAAAAGTGTGCTACATTTTTATTTTTAGATTTGATAAAACATGCCTGGTAGATTAACTCAAGCAGTACAAAATGGCAAATGATGACAATGAAATTGCTACCATTCCGCTGTCCCTGGTCTTCTGCCCTGCTGTAAGTACTGATGCTGGTATCATATATTCATGTGAATGTAATCAACTGTGCATATAAAACAGGTTAAAAGTTTCTACATTTCTAGACTATGTATGGATTTGGGCACACACATCTCCCAGCTTGTGCGTGGGATTCAGAGAACAACTCATGGGAGGTAATTTTCTCCCTTCACCAAGTGGATCCCAAAGGCTTGAGTTTTCAGACTCAGCAACAAGTGTCTTTACCCACTGAGCCATCTTGTTGGTTCAAGGTGGGTTGAAAAGAAACTTTTTACCTATTTCATCTGAGCTTGCCAAAGCCGCTAGCTGAGCTAGGACCTCAGGAAGACACTTGGGTCAGCTTGATTTGGCGTGTGGAGCTGGGGGAGGGCAGAAGAAGGGAGGTGCAAAGGGCTGGGTGGGATGAGAAGGGACGAGTAGATAAGGGGGAGGGGTGGAGAGGAGGTGAGCTTGACTGGATACGCAAGCGCAAGTGTTCTTGTAGAGTAGACACGGGCACTTGGAGCAGGGGCCGTGCTGGATAGGAGAAGGCGCTCTCGCCGTGGAGGGTGACTGCAGAGACAGATGGACTCTCCAGTCTCTCAGAGACTGAGGGAGAAGCCAAGCAGCAAGCCAGCTGGAAATGCAGCTCAGTATCCCGTGCTGGTTCTCTGAAGAACCTACAGTGCTCATATATAGAAGGTTAAATCTAGACAATACCAGCTTTAAGAAAGATGGTTTTTATTTATGTGTATGTGTGTGTGTGTGTGTGTGAGGGTGCCTACAAGACAAGAAGAGGGATCAGATCCCTGGGACTGAGTTGTGGGTGATGGGGAATGGCCTCAGGTCCTCTGTAAAAGCAGGCAGTGCTCTCAACTGCTGAGCTAGCTCTCCAGCTCTCACCTCCCATCTCTTATGGTTCCTCTATGCTGGGTCAAGGTGTGGTATGAAAAAACCCATATGCTCCATGGTGGTGGTGAACGCCTTTAATCCTAGCCCCCAGGAGGCAGATCCAGGTGGATCCCCAAGCTTGAGGCCAGCTTGGTCTACAGGGCAAGTTCCAAGACAGCCTGGACTACACAGAGAAGTCGTATCTCTAAAAGCAAAACAAAACAAACAAGAAATCCACACTATCTATGTTCTCTTACTAACAAGCCTGCCTCTTGGCCACCCCTGGAAATGTTCTCTAACACTTGGGGAGGGTGGGAATGGAAGGAGCACTTTGTTGGAGAGAGAGACAGAGAAAAGAGCCAAAAACTCTCAGCTGTCTTTTAAAACATGAAAAGTGAAAAAATAGTTAGCAGTTTTGCTTGGTGTTTAATATTGTGTTATGGTTTAATTCTTCTCCCCAAATACTCCCCAGGGCCCCTGGCTGTTTCTGCAGTCTCATATCTGAAATTGCTTCTTTGTTTCCCAACTCCAGGGATAGCTTGAAGTATGAGTCGGGACTCAAAGCCAGTCACCTTCTTTCCCCCCTTCTTGTCGCGGTGTCCGGTGATGCCCACTTAATGGGCTGGAAATGAGGTCTCCAGTGTCTGTGTCAGGGCCTTGAGAATCTTATCTCCTCATGCAACTCTCACTCAGAATTAATGTCCTGCTGGGGAGGGGGGGTCCACTCGTTAGGGGCACTAACCGATTTCCTCATCACCTAACAGCATTCATTGCACGTGTGTGCTCAGAATAATGTCTATTCTACAAGCCAAATGGGGAAAGGCTCTAATGTATTTCCCTGCATTTGGCCTGCCACAGCTGTAAATTACCTTGCTTAATGGACTTGGGGATTCTGTTATCTATTTGGAAACTTCTGAGCTCCTGGAGAAGCGAATCAAGCGTCTTAGTTCCCCAGGAAGGGAAGGCGGGTTTAGAAGATTTACTCTTTCTCTGGAAGCATTATTGATGTCTGTTGTGTTTTGCAAACACTTTCCTGTGGACTAAGTGTGCATGAGGCGGCCAGGGTGCTTTGTTTTTTTTCTCATTAAGTCACTCTGAAATAGTGACTACTAGGGTTCATAAATCCCCTCTGGAAATCAGCATCCTAGGAAGATACTTAGTACTTTTTCTTCTCCCAGGTCTACCCTATCTGCATGGGGGCGGGGGCTGCTATGTCCTACACTGCCCCACAACCTTTAGGTATTTATTAAGAGCAGCCATACTAATACTAATAACAGCAGTAGCAGCAGCAGATTGAGTGTGCCTTTAATCCCAGCACTAGGGAGGCAGAGGCAGTGGATCTCTTGTGAGTTTGAGGCCAGCCTTCAGCAGAGTGAGTTCCAGGTCAGCCAGGGGTACATACTGAGGCAGCGGCAGCAGCTTCAGCCATCAGCTTACAGAGGGGCTTAGAGACTTCATCTACTCTGATGACACGTGGAAGTGAGTCCCAGAGAGGTCACCTCATAATGAGGGCTGCAGACAGTGGAGCCCAGGCCTCCTGACATATCTGCTTTGCATATCCCTGCTTCTGGGATATGCTAGCCTGACTGGGCCCAGATGTTTAGTGAGACATTGTTCCGAATGATTCTGTGGGGATAATTTTGGAGGAGATTGACATTTAAATCAACTTTCATGATTATGAAGCTGACAACTTCAAAATTTGCAGAGCTGATGTCCCAGGTCACAGGCCACTAGGATTCTTCCTGGGAGACATCAGCCTTTTAATTCTGTCAAGCCTTCAACTGATGAGGAGGCCCCCCCCACATTAGAGGGTCAATTCCTTGTAATAGGTTTCACTGGTGGACTGGTGAGATTGCTCAGTGGGTAAAGGCACGTGCCATCCAGTCTGATGGGTTTGATTTTGGGGGGGCCATGTGTGGAAGGAGAGAATACATTCTGCAAGCTGTCCTGTGACCTCCATGTGTCCTGTGACAATTGGGCAAACTCCTCCTCTGCCACCCCTCTCCCTTACACACATACTACATACACACACATATACACAGACACAGACATACACACACAAACACACATACACACACACAGACACATACAAACACAGACACACACAAACACCAAATATACACAGACATCTCTCTTTGGTCCTTGTGATAAGGTACAAGTCTGAGCTTGGGAAAGGAACATTAAAATTGGCTGTGAAATGTAATTAATTAGTTAATTAATGCAGAATTGAGGAGTGAGCCCAGGACCTCATATATGCCAGAAAAATGCTCTACAATTGAGCCATAACTCTCACCACATGTTTCTATTTTATTTTATTGTTTTTAAAGATCTACTTATTTTTATTGTGTCTGTGTATTTGTTGTTTTGCTCGTACTTTTGTCTGTGCTCCATGTGTATGTAGTGTCTCTGGACTCCAGGAGAGGGCATCAGATTCCCCCGGAACTAGAATTACAGTAGTTGTGAACCACTGTGTGGGTGCAGGGAACCTGTGTCCTCTGGAAAACCAGTCATTGATCTTAACCTCTGAGCCAAGTCTCCAGCCTGCGACAATTTCAGTTTGTAACAGCAGAGTCAGCTCTGCAGTGCCAACTTTTTAGGAAAATTTATTTACTTTTCTTCTCTTTTTGTTTACTTTTTTTAAGGACTCCATTTACACAGGGTTTCTCTGTGTAGCCTTAGCCATTCTAGAGCTTGTTTTGTAGACCAGGCTGGCCTCAAAGTCAGAGATCTGCCTGCCTCTGCCTCCTGAGTGCTGGGATTCAAGGTGTATGCCACCACTGCCTGGCATTAAATTTTTTAACCTTTATTTTTATTTTAAGGTGTTTTGCCTGCACGCACACCTGTACACCATGTTCATATAGTTCCTGTGGAGGCCAGAAGAAGGTTTGGATTCCCTGGGGTTGGAGTTACAGACAGTTGCGAGTTCTCATGTGGGTGCTGGGACCCAGGTCCTCTGGAAGAACAAACAGTGCTTACTTAACCATTAGGCCATTTTTCCAGCTCTGGTGTTTTTATTTTTAAAAAAATTGATTTCTAATTGTGATAAAAGATACAAACTACCTTCTACAGGTTTGACAGCTGTAAGTGTAGTCATGCTGTGAAGTTCTGACTTAAAGTGCACTTTTAGGGAACTCTTCCTTACAGCAAATGAGAATGTGATGGCACCTGCTTGGGATGGGAAGCTAAGACCTTCTCAGCCAGACAGGGAGCTGGGAGGACAGGAGGGCTGGGAACAGAGGTGGCTGGGAGCAGCTGAGTTCAGGGCGCAGCTGGGTCGTGGGAGATGGGAGGAGGAGGGACAAGTGGCCAGTGCAGGGCCCGGAGAGAATGGTACCCCTGGCTCCCTGTGGCCAGGAAAGCACCACGTGTCCCACGCCTGTCCACTTTGGGTGTCCCACCTCTTCCTCTTGGCCTCAGACAAGCTCCACACCCCACCCCCAGAAATTCTGTTTCTGGGGGGACTCTGCGCACCTAGCGCCTCCACAGTCCATGATCGAGAAGCAGGGTTCTATTAATAGCCCAGGTGAAAACACCTTAAACATAGCCACCTCCCGCTGGAGAGCAACACCTGGGGTGTGACAGCGTGACAGTATGGCTGGAAGGCAAGGTGTGGGACAATGTCCCTTTGTTCGGGTCCTTGAACAGCCCAGGACTGCCATGAAGGACAGGACCCCAGGTTCCTTGCCCACTAATCCAAGACAGCTGACTTTGATTATTTCTCCCGACTGGCTTCTTAGAGGTCATTAAATAGTGAGGGCGTGGCCAGGGAAGCCTCAGGATGAACCGGTTCAGGGTCAGGCCTGTGGTCCTGCACACAGGTTCCCCACCAGTGACTCAGCCAAGAAATGGTCACATCTCAGTCCTGGGTGTCTGGGTCCCTCTTGTTCCCTTCTTTGCTGTGTCTCCACAATGGTCACAGTGACCGTCTTTCTTTTTGGTGCAGGGCCTCCTTAGCCCGGGCTGACCTGGAACTCCTTATGTAGCTGAAGATACTCCTGATGCTCCTGTCTCCACCTCCCAAGTACTATGCCACCACACCCAGTTTATACCGTGCTTGGTACTGAACTGGGCTTCCGGCATGCTGGACAAGCAGTTTACCAACTGAACTACTCCCCCCGCTCCCACAGTAGCTTTCTTTTGTGAAGCCAGCTCTACATAGTTACCCCCCTTGCCTGCCCACAACAGTCCCCTCTCTTTCCTTTCGCTGACCTCTTCTGCCCAACCTTCAATTCCCAACTTCATGTCTGCAGTAGGACTTCCGGGCTCTCCTGGGAGGAGGCTAGGATTCCATCATGCTCTGTGAGCACTACATTTCATTCATGTATCTCTGGTTCTAAAAACCACTAAAGCCACAGGGGAGAGGTGTGGGTTGAGTGTCCTACACCTTTTTAAGCTCCCCGGAGACTGCTGTTCTGTGTCCCCAGTACCTTTTAGGGGACTTGGCACTCAGTGTGTTAGGATTCAGGCATTATGTTGGCTTGACCCTTGTCACCCGGCAGGAGGCTTTCAGGCAGTACCCTGGCCAGCCCAGGGTCCTATGGTTGCTACATAGTCTGTACGCAGGCGCAAAGGGCCCCTTTAAGAGACAAACTCGGCACATTCCTGCTCTCTCTGCCACTCCGCTGAAGGGGCAAGCAGGTGTTTGCGCTGCCTGTCTCTCTCTCTCTGTCTCTCTTCCTCTCTCCCTTCCCTTCTCCTGCTTCCTTTCCCCAGTAAAACTTGCCAGTAAGCTTTGCTAACTTAGCATGCTGTGGGGCTCCCCTCGAAGGTCCCTCAAGCGCTGCGGTATTATAACACATTGGGTGTTCAATGAGTGAGGAAAGGGAGAAAATCTAACAGAGCATACACTTCCTAGAACCAGAAACACACATCCCTACAACTGTGACCTTTCCCCACCTTCTAGAAACATCTGGCTACTGGATCCAGCTACAGGCAGTGGGAGGCCAGCTGAGACATGGTACCAGAAGCCCTGAGGTCAGAGGTGGATATTTGGGCTATGGTCTTTTCCAGGCAGGAGCATGAAGGCAGAGAGATGGTGGCTGTGCCACACATTTATCTCTTCAGCTGCCCCAGTGGTCCGTGGGCACAGGAGAGAGCCCTGGGTTACTAGGGCAAGTTACAGAGGTAGGACCTCTCAAGGAAGGACAGTGTGGTCCTCTTGGGTTCCCAGGAGGGATGCTGGAGGCTCTTAACAGGTGTAAGGGGTTACACACCTGGAAAGGGACAGACGTTTGTCTGGTTTTCACTGCATCTCCGAGCTGTTCCTAAGGAGTCCAGGCACTGTTACAGTAACAACCAGAGTTCTAGAACATTGGCTCCTAGGGGATAAACTTCTGAGCCCCAGGTGGCAGGAAGAAGGTTAGCCCCAGGGAGGAGTGTGTCTACCTGGGTCCATTAAGAGCTCCATAGACTTTCAAGGCTCAGCTCTGCGTGTGTGTGTGTGTGTGTGTGTGTGTGTGTGTGTGTGTGTGTGTGTGTGTGTTGGGGCGGTGGGAGTCAGAAAGGCTGAATGAGAAGGAGGGGAAAGGAGGAGATAAGTGTGGGAGATGGGGGGAGTCAGGTAGGGAGAAGGAAGAGAATGAAGAGAGAGAGAGACAGAGACAGAGACCTTGGTTTTGGAGACAGGCCTCTCTTAGAGGCTCCCCTGAGACACAGGGCTCAGCCTGACAGCCATCGGCAGGGAGTCCTTTGGCTTGAGCTCTGTACAGTCAATCACCTCTTTGAGTGTAGACCTTGGGACAGATTCCAAGCAGGGTTTTAATGTTAAAAGCAGCAATTTGTTAAGTGCAAGTATTTAAAGCCTGGGTGGGATTTATAGTCCCATTTGTGGCAAGTCTTTGCTCTTACAGGCTTAACGAAGTGGCAGTGGTCCAGGCCTTGAGGCCCTTGGTGCTGGTTGGATTTTGTCAGCCGGACACAAGGAGCCTTAATCTAACTGTCCTCATCAGATTAGCCTGTGGGCATCTGTGGGGCATTTCCTTGATGAACGATTGATGTGGGAGGGCTCAGTCTGTTGTGCTACCCCCTAGGCGTGTGATCCTGAGTTGTGCTAAGAAAGCAGGCAGAGTAAGCCTCGGGAAGAAGTCAGTGAGCAGCATCCTCCGTGGCCTCTGCTTCAGTTCCTGCCTCCAGGTTCCTGCCTTGAGTTCCTGCCTGGCTTTCTTTGATGGTGGATTATAAGTTAAAGCAGGCCATTTCCTCCTCCATTTGCTTTTGGTTGTGATGTTCATAGCAGCAATAGAGAGGCAAACTATGCCAGCCTTCCTCAAGGACACAGCTCTGTTCCTAGTTCCTTAGCCCCAGCCCCCACATACCTGATTTGCTGTTTGTGTCACCTCGCTGGCACTGGGTGGGTCCTCCAACTCATTAGGCCTCCTCTGCAGGAACACCTATATGATATTATTTAGGAAATAATGACCAGAAAAATTCTGCACTTGTTCAGTGCAGCTGAACTCATTCCCCATTCTCCAGTATTTTCTACCTTCTGTTGGCTGAATCTCTAGATCAAAACCAATGAGTTGAGAGGGCTGACTATACACGAGTTGAGGGCTGGCTTGTGAGAAGGGTGTTCTGCCACAGAGGTTGCACAGATAGCCTTTACTCTCACAGCAACTCCGTAGTCTGCTGTTTCCATCTGTTTGTATGTAGCCATTTCTCTATTTTGGGTTATTTGGATTTTCCAATTATGAATTATGTTGCATAAAATATCTGCGCATATCAATCTTTACACGTGTGTTCTCTCTTTCTCGCCTTCTCTCCATCTGTCTGTCTCTCTGTCTTGGCATCTCTCTTCTCTCTGTGCAAACACTTAGGTGCATGTGTATTTGCATATGAATGCTAGAGGCCAATGATGGTACTTTCTAAATTTACTTTTTAAAATGATTTATTTATTTTTATTTTATATACGTTGGTATTTTGCCTGCATGTATGTCTGTGTGAGGGTGTCAGATCCCCTTAAACTAGAGTTACAGACAGCTGTAAGTTGCCACGTGGGTGCTGGGAATTGAACCGTGGTCCTCTGGAAGATCAGCCAGTGCTCTTACCTGCTGAGCTGTCTCTCCAGCCCCAATTTACTTACTTCCTAAGTTTAACTTTTTAATTTTTTTTAACTAAGTTTAACCTACTTTTCAAGTTTCTGAGAGTAACTCCCTCCAGTTACTCAGAAGCTCACTGACTAGCTAGACTGGTTGCCCATCAAGCCTGGAAGTCTCCTGTCTCCACCTCCTGGCTTTTGAAATATGTTTTAGACCCCAGATTCTCTTGGCCTGATCACCCAGAGTGAGAGGCAGGTAGCTGTCTATAGTTCCCTTCCATTCGGTGGGAGTGTTCCTGCATGGTCTCATCCAAATGCTGCCACAGCCCTGTAAGGTGACACCATTCCTGCCAGTGGCTGACACCGTGGGGAACTGAGACACACACAGAGGCTGACTAATTGCTTAAGATTTTGGAGTCTATAAATGTCAATGCTGGGACTTAAAAACAAAACAAACAAACTGCCCAGCACAGCGTAAAGAGACCTTGGCTTTGTGACAAGCATAGACCAAGCTGTCTGGGGTGGACTGAGTCTCTGTGTCCGTCTGGAGGGTGGGGGTGGTAGTTCTGTTCCTGCGGTTCACACTTCTGCTTGAGCTTCATCACCCCATCTTTTGGGTGGGTGTTCTGAATGCTTCCAATTCAGGATTGTTGCACCTGACACTTCCTCTGTGTCTGTTTAGCGCAGGGCTCCTGTCCACCTCCACCAGCCACATCTGAAGTGGTGAGAAGAGAGCCTCAAAATGTCATTGGAACAGGGAGGGAATGGTACATCCCCTGGTGGAGGGACTTGCTGTGACTCATAGTTGGGCTCTTAGCCACTGGAATGTCTCTCCTAGCAAGGAGACTGCTGTAGCCAGCAGAGTTTTTTGAGCTTCAGGACTTGACTGAGTAGCCACAGAAGAGAGGATGCATCCTGGGGTCTACTATGGAAGGCTCTTGTCCTAGTTAGGATTTCCATTGTGTGATGAAACACCATGGCCAAAGCAACTTGGGGAGGAAAGGGTTTGTTGGGTTTACACTCCCGTATCACTGAAGTTCGTTGAAGGGAGTCAGGCAGGAACTCAAACAGGGCAGGAACCCGGAGACAGGAGCTGACACAGAGGCCGTGGAGGAGTGCGGCTTACTGGCGTCTCCTGATGGCTTGTTCAGACTGCTTGCTTGTTTTCTCTTCCTTCCTCCTTCCTTTCTTTTCTTTTTCTTTCTTTCTTTTTTTTTTTTGTTTGTTTGTTTTGAGACAGGGTTTCTCTGTGTAGCTCTGGCTGTCCTGGAACTTGCTCTGTAGACCAGGCAGGCCTTGAACTCACAGAGATCTGCCTGCTTCTGCCTCCCAAGATCAGGGATTAAAGGCATGTGACTGAGCCTGCCTTCTTATAGAACTCAGGATCACCAGCCCAGGAATGGCATCAGCTACCATAGGTCCAACCCTCTCATCTATCACTAATTAAGAAAATGTCCTACAGACTTGCCTACAGCCCAATCTTATAGAGGCATTTTCTCAGCTGAGGCCCTCTCTTCTCCAATGACTCTAGCTTGTGTCAAGTTGACCTACAACTAGCTAGCACAGTTCCCATTATTTCCCAGGGGACCAGTGATACCTTGAGAAGAGATTGTCCGGAGTAGGGATGAGTCAATCCTGTCACCACACATACTCTGGCTATTTGCAGTTTCAGAAGCTGGTAAAATTTCTGTTCATCTTTCCAGAATGTCTTTCTCCTGCTAAAGCTGAGATGTTGATGAAGGTACAGAGGAGACTGTGATACTGAGGAGAGTTTTAGGGGCGGAGGTGTTAGGAGTTGGATGATGTCACTCAGAAAGATAAAGTCCTAATTCCAAACACTTTAGAATACGACCTTATTAGAAATAGGGTCTTGGCTAATGCAGTTCATTAAAACAAGGCGGGGCTGAATAAAGGTCATCCTACATCAGTGACTGTGTCATAAGAAGGTCATGGCAATGGAGGCAGCTGGGAGTTGTAGTTTGGATGTGGAATGTCCCCCATAGTTGCATAGGTCTTAATATTTGGTTCCCACAGATGGTGCTGCTGTCTTGAAAGGATGTGGAATCTTCATTAGGTGGAGGCTTGATGGAGGAAGTGAGTCACTGGGGAGGAAGTGAATCATTGGGGGTGGGCCCTGAGGTTTTCTAGCCAGGTCTCACTTCCTGCTCACCCTTTGCTTCCTGACTGAGGAAGCCATGAGAGACTGTGCGTTAAACTAAACCTTCCCTCCTTAGGCCGGTTCTTGGCAGGCATTTATTTGGGAATGGCAATGAGGCTAGTAGCTAATAAAGGAGCGATGGAGCTGAGGACTGTTGGTTGTAACGGAAACTTGGTGGCAGGTGAGGAAGGATGTCGCGTCTGCTGCGCGGCCTGTGTCCGAGAACGTGCGGAGGGTGTCGGGGGTTGACAACACAGAGACTCGTTCAATGATGTAAAGAAAACTTTAAGCAGGCCCCAAAAAGGTTCAAGAAAACTTCCTAAGAAAGGCTCCCACCAGAGAAGCTTCTGCTCTCTCCTCTACCCTGGCTGGTTCTGCTCTGACCCCAGAAACTGACCTGGGCATGGCAGAAGAGGCGGTTAGTCTTTGGACAAGGTCGAGGGTGGTTTCTGTGGGCAGGCCTTTTCCAGGAACTTATTGCCCCCGGGCATTGTATTGTTTTTTTTTTTTAAGATTTATTTATTTATTATGAACACAACACCCTGCCCCCATGTACGTCTACACACCAGCAGAGGGCACCAGATCTCATTACAGATGGTTGTGAGCCACCATGTGGTTGCTGGGAATTGAACTCATGACCTCTGGAAGAGCAGTCAGTGCTCTTAACCTCTGAGCCATCTCTCCAGCCCCCCATTGTATTGTTTTTAGTAAACATGTTTTTAGTAAACATTGTCTTACAGCTGCCTACTCCCAGGCAGAAGGGGAAGTGGGTCTCTGCTCAAGGTCTGGTGTTCCCACAGAAGGACTCCATCTGGGATTTTATTGGCATCTTGACTTTGGACTTAGCATCTAGAACTGTGACAGAATAAATTTCAGTTGTTCAAAGCTGCCCAGATTCTGGGTGCTAATACAGCGTATGTGATGCTTGGCCCAAGTTGGGGGCACCACACTTCCATCCTTGGAAGCTGGGATTGTGGTCTCAGGGATGAAAACACTTTAAATATTGGCTCCAAACAGACACACTAGGCAGTCTGCCCTTCAGTTTTTCACATCTGTAGCCGGTATAGGTCCCATGGCACATGGCTGATATCTGAGGGTCTTTGTATGTCCAAACAAGAGTATATAAAGTGACCTTCATTAAATTACCTTAAGAAGGTTTTTACAAAGCCGGGCGTTGGTGGCACTCGTCAGGCAGAGGTAGGTGGATCTCTGTGAGTTCGAGACCAGCCTGGTCTACACAGCTAGTTCCAGGACAGCCTCCAAAACAACACAGAGAAACCCTGCTTTGAAAAACTGAAGAAAAAAAAAAAGAAAGAAACTAAGAATAATCTAGTCATACTGGGTAGCACACAGCACTTGGGAGAGTGAGGCTGGGGGATCATGAGTTTGAGGCTGCATAAAATGAGCTCTTCTTAAAAACCCAAAACCATCTATTTAATTTTCTGCTATTATTTATTTATTTATTTATTTATCTATGTGTGTGCAGATGCATCTGTGTCATGGCATATGCGTGGAAGACGTGGAAGTCAAGAACAACTTGCAGGAGTTGCTTCTTTCCTACAATGTGGGTGCTGGGAATTAACTCAGGTCGTCAGTCTTGGTGGCAAGCAGCCATCCTGTTGCGTCATCTTATGGGCCCCCATTCTTGTGTCCTTTGTTTCTTTTTAAGTTTGAATCTTCAAAGCCAGCCTCCCTCTTTTTGCCCCTCTGGTGTCACCTTCTCATAGCGGATAAGTTGTATGCTGTGGTTTCTTCCCTACAGCAAAAGCTTGTGTGGTGGTCTGAAAGGAAATGGCCTACAAAGGGAGTGGCACTGTTAGGAGGCGTGGCCTTGGTGGAGTGGGTGCTGTCTTGGAAGAAGTGTGCCACTGTGGAGGAGGGTTTTGAGGTCTCATATATGCTCAAGCCACACTCAGCGAGGCAGACCACTTCCTGTGACCTGTCAGTCAAGATGTAAGGGCAACTAGCTCCTGCGGCAGCACCAGGTCTGCCTGCACACTGCCTCGCTTCCCGCCAGGATGGTAATGGACTGAACTTCTGAACCGCAAGTGAGCCACCACAGTTACGTGTTTTCCTTTATAAGAGTTGCTGTGGTGATGGTGTCTGTTCACAGCAATAGAAACCCTAACTAAGACAGCCCTCCTTCACCATTCCCGGCCATGATATCAGGGAAGGGAGGATATGATTGGAAACCAGAGAGTTGTAACCTCTGATCTGGCCACACAGTCTGTCTGAACTCCTGAACTCGATGGTCTTGGGGTTATGGGACTCTGATAGCTAATCTTCCTGTCAGCCTGATCTGATTTTTTTGTTTGTTTTGAGACAGGGTTTCCCTGTGTAGCTTTGGAGCCTGTCCTGGAACTCTCTCTTGTAGACCAGATTGGCCTCGAACTCACAGAGATCCACCTGTCTCTGCCTCCCCAGTGCTGGGATTAACGGCATGCAGCACCACTGCCTGGCTCCTGACTGGATTTTGAATCACCTTTGGAAACACTCTTTTTGGCTAATTCTCTGAGAATATTTCTAGAACGGTTTAGATGAAGCGGATGACCCATCATGAATGTGGGTGGCACCATCTCCAGAGCTTGGGTCCTGATCAGAATAAAAAGGAGAAAGTGAGGGAGCACCAGCATTCTTGGCTCTGTTTCCTAGTGTGGCCCAGTGTGACTGGGCCTCCCATCCCTGCAGCTGCTCTCTCCTTGTTGGGCTGTACTCTCAGAATGAGCCTTTCCTTCCTTAAGCTGCCCTTGTCAGCTCCCTAAGAGACAGGCGCTGAGGGAGCCTGCTGGGGGGGGGGGAAGGGGCTGACTCCCGCAGTCATCACTGTTCTCCAGGAGCCCAGGGGAGCTGCAGATCATTAGGTTCCTGTTGAACGTTCCGCCCACAGCTCCCCAGGCCTGACTATATTACCTTCTCCATGCAGATTCATCTCACACTTGCTTGATGCTTCTCCAAAGAGCTCCATCTGCTTCCCTCACCATTCCTGACAGGTGGCTAACACAGCTCTCTGAAACACCCCCAAACACCAGGTGGCATTTTCCACAGAACTGAGTAGGCTTTTGTGTCTCCCAGTCCTTATTTGCTACAGCCACAGACGTTTGTAGGGAAATGGAATCTATGTCTGTAAAGGGCTCATCGGCACAGGTGGCCTATTGATCGGGCGGGTGCTGAGGGGACAATCCACCTCATGTGGCTCTGTGGCTCCCCCACCATGGCTCCACTAGCCTCTGGGAAGATAAGGGCATCTTTCAGCTGGGATTTGAGGCCCAAGTGAGCCTCCTTGGGTAACTGAGCAGCTGCATCAACATTGTACCACTGTTGCTTTGTTGCCAAGCATATATCTGGACCTGGACTGGCTTGTGTGGTGATATTCTTGGGGGTAGGGAGATCCTGTTGGCTGGGTGACTCTAGATAGGCTAACAGAGGTGTAGATGAGCTGGGCGGAGGACATCAAGAGAGAGGGCCAAGGCCTGCGTGACACAAATGCAAATGCTCAGCAGGGCCATCTCCCCTGTCATGTGGTTACTGAGTGCTGTCCTTTGCATTTGACGTTTCCAGGAGGCTGCTGCGTACACAGAATCAAATACAGAGTTATTACCTCGTTACATGGTGGCCGTGGGAGGGTTAGTCAGATGAACTCGTGAGGATGAGACCCTCAGGATGGGGACAGGGCTCTCTAAGAAGAGAAACCAGAGCTGCTTTTCTCCACTATGAGAAGAAATAGAATATAGAATATAGTTGCCTGCAAACCCAGGGAAGGTCTCACCAGAGCTGACCTTGCTGGCACTGTGATCCTGGACCACCATCTTACAGGACTCTGAGAAATCACAGCTTTGTCTAAGCCACGTGGTCTGTGGTGCTTTGCTGTGACAGCCTGAGCTGACCAAGGTGGTGGGAAACGTCTGCCTGAAGAAAGAACGTTTGTTTGTTCTGGTCATTTGTTTGTTCCAGTCACGTGGCCCTGACCTCATAGCTCTGAATTCCAAAGGCCCTGCTGTGCCCCAGTGGACGTTGGGCAGGCACTTCTGAGGAGAGATACCACAAATGGTTTCCATCCTGAAGATGGGGACCTCTATATCATGTGTTTCCAAAGCAGACCAGTCTTGGGGCTCTTTCTCCATACTTACGGTGTGTGGAAGTCAGGGAACCTATACAAATTAGACCCTGGCATGGCCATATCAGCAAGTGACACCTGAATGCTGAGGTTTTGGAGACTACTTCAACAGGTGCTGTCTGTGTGCTGGAAAATATGGTGAACCAAATAGGCCAAGTTCTGTCCCCAAGGGATTCACATTCTAGTGGGAGAAGAAAGTCAATGACCAAAATAAAAATAAAATGACTAGGGTTAGCAAAATGGCTTCGTGAGTTAAGTTGCTGGCAGCCAAACCTATGACCTGTGTTTGATCCCTGGGGATGAGAACTGAATTCTGCAAATTGTCCTCTGACCTGCCCCTCCCAACCCCATACTAAAAAGATACTGTCAAAATGTATAAAAAGCAATTGAACAAAAAGATTAGAGTTATGAATATGTATTAATGTTACCAAATTCCGGAATCAAGTGGAAAGGTTTATTTGGCTCACATTTCAAGGGGATGTAGTCTAGCATGGTCGGAAGATGGGTCAGGAGCCTGAGGTGGCTGGTTACATTATGTCTATAGTCAGGAAGCACAGAGAAGACAGGAAATGGGGTCTGGCTGTCAAGTATCAAGGCTCACCCTGAGTGATTTCACTTAATCCTAAAAGTTCTACAACATTCACCATCATACCACCCGCTGGGTGTCTGTGGGCACATGCCACGTTCAAACAACAGAATGCTTGGGACAAAAAGTTGAAGGGGGGTTGAGCTGATGCTGGGCAGCAGTGGAAGACAGAAGGTGTGTTGAAAGACCTGAGGTTATCAGGCTTCAGGCTGAATACCCCATGACGTCCCAAGCTCAATAACCAGACAGTTGGATGCAAACCGCAAGAGGTTTATTGTTCACACAGGCGTCTGTGGGCGATTCAGCAGCCTTAGCTAACTGAGCGCGCTGGGCTTTAGGACAGTTTTCTTTTCATGTACATAATTTTGGCAAGTAAAACAATAGGGGTATTGTAAAAAACGGAGCCACTGCAGGTGCAGATCTGGGCAAGCAATAGGGGATTGTAAGAAGCTCGGGCATAACTCATCCTTCCTGGAGAAACCACAAGGTCAAGATTAAACTTATCTTAACAGCCTGCTGGTGTCCTGTATCAGCACTCTGGACCAGATGTTCTTTTCAATTCGACCTTGTGCCCTGTCTAGGGAAAGGGACCTTGGGGAATTTTCCACTGAGGTAACCTTCTGAGTCTCAAAAAAGGGAGGGGGTGTATTGAGGTTTTTCAGTGTGATCAGGAGGGGAGTTGGTTTTGTCTAGTAACAGTTTTGAATTCCCTTGGAAGGGAGAAGTCTCAGTGGTCAATGTCTAGATTAGGTCAGCCTGTTGGCAGGTGTGTGGGAAATTATCTTGATTACTGTGAAGACACTGGGCGGCACCGTTACTCAGGTAGGGCACCCTGGATTGTGTAGAGTGGATGCTTTAGTGTTATTATTGCTGTGATGAAACACCATGGCCAAAGCAACATGGGGAGGAAAGAACTTATTTAATCTTATGTTTCCACATCACAGTTCATCAAAGAAGTCAGGACAGGCTGGGCAGGAACCTGGGGGCAGGAGCTGATGCAGAGGCCATGAAGGAGCGCTGCTTACTGGCTTGCTCCCCATGGCTTGCTCAGCCTGTTTTAATTAAATTTTTTTTTCAAGTTAGAGTGTCTTTATGAAACAGTCCTGGCTGTCCTGGGACTCACTTTGTAGACCAGGCTGGCCTCGAACTCACAGAGATCTGCCTGCCTCTGCCTCTGGAGTGGGGATTACAGGCATGTACCCCCCCCCATTTATTTATTTTTTAAGATTTATTTTTTATATATACACATGCCAGAAGAGGGCACCAGATCTTAGTATAGGTGGTTGTGAGCTACCATGTGTTGCTGGGAATTGAACCTAGGACCTCTGGAAGAGCAGTCAGTGCTCTTAACTGTTGAGCCATCTCCTCAGTCCTCAGCCTACTTTCTTATAGAACCCAGGACCACTAGCCCAGGGATGGCACCACCCACAATGGGCTGCACCTTCCCCCATCTATCACTAATTAAGAAAATGCCAGCTGGGCGTCAGTGGTGTACACCTTTAATCCCAGCACTGGGGAGGCAGAGGCAGGCGGATCTCTGTGAGTTCCAGGCCAGTCTGGTCTACAGAGTGAGTTCCAGGACAGCCTCCAAAACAATACAGAGAAACCCTGTCTCGAAAAGCAAAACAAAACAAAACAAAACAAAACAAAAAAAAAAAGAAAAAAGAAAGAGAAAATGCCTTACAGCTGGATCTGATGGAGGCATTTCCTGGTTTTCTCCTTTCAGGTCACTCTATCTTGTGTCAAGTTGACACAAGACTAGCCAGAACAGTGGAGAAAGCAAATATGCATGCATGCATTCATTCTTCTGGGTTCGTGACTGCGGGTGTCATGTGACTAGCTGCTTCAAGTTCCTGCTGCCCTGACTTCTCCCTTCTCCACAGTGGTGGACTGTGTAACCTGCAACTGGGAGCCAGGAAAACCCTTCCTTACCAGGTTTTTTTGTTTTGTTTTGTTTTTGTTTTTTCACAGCAACAGGAAACGAAACGAAAACAATGATATTTGGTTAAAGATCTGAAGGAAGTGGAAACAGAGACTGCAAAACCTTAAGGCAGAAGAAGCATTGGGTGGGAGGGTGTGAAGAGCTACTAGGAGCCTGCAGTGACAGAGCAGAGGGGTGAGGACTTGGAGATGGTGGCAGACACATCAGCAAGCACTCCCCCCTAAGCTGTGTCTCCAGCCCTCCCTTTTTTACTTTCTATTTTGAGAGACATTTCATTCTTAGCCAAGGCTGGTCTTGAACTCACTCTGAAGCTCAGGCAGGCTTTGAATGCATGAACCTCCTTGGCTTCTCCAGTAGCTTAGATTCTAAGTCTGTGCATCAGCCCAACTCTGATGGAACAGTGATGCCTCACCGTGTTACCATCTACTAGGGGAGAGTCCCTCTCCTCCATTCCCAGGATTGACCCAGGCTGAACACAGTGGCTTCTGCCATTACTCCCCCTTCTCTGAGGCTGATCAGAGAGGATGGAAGAGAAAGAGAGGAAGAGTCACTGCCAGGATGATTTTTCTTGATGGTTTATGATCGCTGTTTAAAATTTGTGTATCTAATTTAATGTTTCTGGAAGCAGGGTCTTACTGTGTTGCCACCATTGGCCTTGAACTTGCTTTAATATTGCTTCTGCCTCCTGAGTGCTGGGATTACAGAAGTGTGCCATTCTTCCCAGCAGGGCTTACTGGTTTGTTTTAAAGGGAGGGAATAGCAGGACCATTTCTGGGCCTTCCACCCCAAAGAGCCATGATGGAGGTGAATTAATGGGCTGAGTCTTGGGAAAGGGGATTGGAGGGCTCGAGGGTTCAGAAAAACAAATGCCTGATTAGGAGAAGGTAGGGTGATGAGGGAGAGAGAGAAATACCAGAGGATAACTCTCAGGAATCTGGCTTCTCCTCTCACCGTGTGGGTTCTGGGGATCAAACTCAGGTCGTCTGGTTGGGTGACAAGCAGTTTGCCTGCAGAGCTGCCTCACTGGCCTCGTCTTCTTAATGTCTTTTCTATTTACATTCTTTTATGTGTGTCTCAGGTACCCCAGGTTGGCCTCAAATTCACTGAGGGACCAAAGAGAGCTTGGAACTACAAATCCTCCTGCCTCCACCTCCTAAGTGCTGGGATTACAGATGTGTGTTATCTCACTCGACTTACATGTTTGCTTTTGAAGGACATTTTTTTTCCTCCAGGCTTTAAAGGTACTTAATTCATTAGTCCTTCAGCCGTGTGTCCTATTTTATCACGTTATAATCTTTACGGTTATTAATTTGCATTTCATTTCCTGCAGTGACAGACCCTCCCCCAACTCATGAAAAATGTTATTGTTGTAAATACTAATACTAGTCACAAACAATCGTCATGCAGATCTGCTTCTCACAGCTCCCTTTGTCTGAGGCTGGAAGGTTCTAGAAACTACCAAGAGCGGGAGGTGGCAGAACAGGCCAGAAGCCCACAGACAACACTGAAAGAGACAGGAGGCCAGCACTTGGTGACAGGTGACAATTGGCTTTTGTACCTTATGTTCCTCTTGACACAGACCCCACAGCCGGAGCACCTGCTTGTCTCAGAGGCTGATGAAGACAGATGGCTGCTTCCACGCCTGTGGAGGGACAGTGTGGCCAGGAGGCGGGAGCAGTGGACAGGTGTGGAGGTCTTCCCTAGGGGACAGCCAAGCCGCAGGCATGAGGTCCTGGAAGAGAGGGACAGATGGGCAGTGTCCAGTCCCAAGCCTCTTGATTGCTTCTGTCCTGGCCAGGCAGAGGAGGGTGTTCAGCTGGGGCATTTGAAAGGGACATCATATTGCAGTCGTTTTTCTACCCTGGAGATAGTTGCGTAGAGTAAGTCTGGCCCCTGAAGGGGCTGCTTCTCTGTGTAGACTTGGCAAGAGACACCTGTTACTCATTAGGAAATTATGCAGCAGTGCTGGAGTGAACTAGCCATGAAATAGGAGTGACAGAACCCGCCAGCTGGGGCCCAGCACTGTGCGGGGGAAGGGGAGGCTGGGGATGCTGTCCCTGCCCTGTGGGCCCTGGACCCTGCCTGGCTCCAGAATGCATCTGGGTCCCATTCTGGGAACTCACTAGCTCTCTCCTGCACCATACCCCGGGATGAGCTCTGATTGTCCAGAGCCTTATCTGGATGCTATATCTCCAGGTAGCCCCAACTCTGACCCATTCCAGGCTCTGACCCTGGCCAGGTTTCTGGTCCTGTCACAGTTTGCCATGTGGCCTGGCTTTATGGGACTCTTGGATCCCCTCCCCCCCATGCCAGCTCACAAATTGGATAGCCTGAGTTTTAGCCTTTTTAAAATTGCCCTTTTATGATTCGGAGGATTAAAAGTAGGGCCTCCAGCTTTGTAGGCAAGTACTGTACCACTGAGCTGCACCCCCAACCCGGTTTTAGATTTTATTCATAGTCTTTATTGGATCCAGTTCTCCTCCCCACACCCCTGCTTCTGTTCTTTCTCTCCCTGCTGTCCTCCATTTTCTTTCCTTCTCCTTCCCTTTCTCTTCCCTTTACTTTACATTTTCTTAAACTGTATATTGTAGGTTAGGTAAACTCTACCCTCTCATTTCTTGCCCCCAGCAACTTCCTAGTCGTAGAGTTTCCTCTCCACGCCTTAGTTGCATTCTTAGGTACAGAAAAGATCTCCCCTTTCCTTCCTTCCCTCTTCTGTCATGGACCGCCCCCATGTGTTAGAATCTCCATGATGTCATTCTTCTTTCTGAAGTTAAGTTCGCCCAGATCTGGCCAGAAGCCTCCTTGAGGTTGGTCCTGTGTCCTTTGTCTCCCAGCCTGGGATGTTCCAGATTCAACTATCCTTTCATTGTTTCCAATCGGCTTCTTTGTGGAGAAGCCCCTTGTTCTGTCTCCTCTGCCTCCTTACAGGCCAAGGCTAGGGAAGACACTTACTCTTTTTGTGTGTGTGTGTGTGTGCATGTGTGAAGAGATGATTTGGACATACATTTTGTGTATGTATGTATGTATATGTGTGTGTATGTATGTGTGTGTATGTATATGTATGAACGAGTGTGTGTAAGAGAGTATGTGTAAGTGTGTGTAAGCGTGTATGAGTGTGTAAGACAGTGTGAGGGAGTGTGTGTGTGTGTGTGTGTGTGAAGAGATGATATGGGCATATATATATATGTTGTGTGTGTGTGTGTGTGTGTGTGTGTGTGTGTACCCCTTATGTGTGTGGGTGTTTTGCCTGCTTGTGCACTGAATTTGTGCAGTGCCCCTCAGAGGATGTTACAGATGATTGTGAGCTGCCATGTGGGTCCTGGAAGAGCACTCAGTGATTTTTAACTGCTGAGCCATCTCTCCAGCCCCCTAATTTGTACTCTGGTATTCGCACCTAACAAAATCTAATTATTACTCTATGTTAGAAGAGCCTAATGGAAACCCTTGCCTAGAAACTATATGATTGTATAGAAGGAGAATGAGTTAAGTTTTACGTAAGTGTGCTGATTCCTTCCTGTTGTCAAAGTCCCCCCCCCTTGTCTTAGAGAGAAAAACCCTAAGGAGAAACTGCCACTGGGAATGGTAGCCACAGTCCTCTGCTCAAAGGTCATATTGTGGAACCCATTTATTAAGAAAGAAATGTTCTAAGGACTACCTGCAGATGTCCTGTAAACATGCTTAACTATGGTGGCTACTTTCCTGCTGTCAGGGGACTCAAAGACCACTCTCAGATGATCATGCAGACCGGGGTTATAGCACTGTTATCCAGCTTATGTGTTGTGGCCTTGTCAATGTCTTAGCATGGGTCCTGCCCACACAAAATAATTCTACTCTCTCTCCCAGCATATGCATAAAGAGGAGTTACCTGTCCCAGTGCATGGGTGATGCTTTGGCTTTCCATAGCGTGTGCATGTGTGTGTGTGAGTGTGCTTGTCCTTGCAAGTGTGAAGAGCAGAGACCAACTTCAGGCATTTTCATCTATTGCTTTCTACCTTATCCTTAAAAAATTAAGTTCTATATGTGTGTCTTTGTGTGGTTATATGTACGTGAGTCCAGGTCTATGGAGGCCAGAAGAGGGCTGGTGATCCCCAGAAGCTGGAGTTACAGGTGGCTGTGAGCTGCCCAGTGTGGGTTCTAGTAATTGAACTCAGGTCGTCTTCAAGAACAGCAATCTCTCCTAACCCAGAAGTCATTTCTTCACCTTATTTTTGAGACAAGGTCCCTCACTGAACCTGGAGCTTGCCATCCTCTAGGGCAGTGGTTCTCAACCTTCCTAATGCAACCCTCATGCTATGGTGACCTCCAACCATAAACTTATTTTTGTTGCTACTTCATAACTGTAATTTTGCTACTGTTATAAATTGCAATATAAATATTGGTGTTTTCTGGCGGTCCTAGGCAACCCCAGGTTGAGAAGCTCTGGGCTAGGGTGAATGACACACATTACCACACCAGTTGTTTTTTTCTTTCGAGTCAGGGTTTCTCTGTGTAGTTTTGTAGACCAGACTGGCCTCGAATTCACAGAGATCCGCCTGCCTCTGCCTCCGGAGTGCTGGGATTAAAGGTGTGAGCCACCACCGCCCGGCTCTCTCTCTCTCTCTTCTTTGCCCTGGTCTAACTTAGTGAGGTGTGTCAGCTACAGGGCCCACACTGAGCATGAAGGTGTGAGAATGCAGACTTGAGGCAAAGCCATCCTAGTCTGCTCAGCTCCATTCCAGGGAAAGCGAGCCCCTAGGGGCTCAGGGCTCAGCTCCACAGAGTTGAAGCTCAGGCCCCATGAGAGCTTGTGATTATAGGCTTTCTTGAGTGTTTTTGCTGCCACTGTGTTTGGAACCTTTGAGAAGGTGAACTAGGAGCAGGACACAAGTTCCTGGTGGCCAAGGTCAGGACGACAAAGACCCCAGGGGACAGAAACCTCACTCGGAGAACAGGCAGGGCATCTGACCTTGGGCCTGAGGGGAGCCCTCCCGCCCCTGAACAACAAAACTGCTTTGACCCTCCTTCTCCTCACAAACGGGCCAAACAGAACCATAAATTCCGATTAGGGAAAGATGTTGGTTGGCAATGACATTCCAAAAAGTTTGTGATTAGTGAACTGTAAAAGCTAACATGACATGCTCATAATTGGGATGTATTTACTGCGTGAGGAAAAAAAAAACTATGTTGCCATTGGGGCAAAGTGACTTTGAGGGAACTTTCTGAAGGGGATGGACACAGCTTCTCTCTTTTGCTCAGCAAACAGCAATATTTATTGATGGCGCTGTTCAAATGGTTGCTGCGGGGGTTGGGGCTGGGGTTGGGGTAGGGGTCGGGGTAGGGGGAACTGAGACTGCTTGTCAGGGCTGCTTTACAGTGTCGTATTTTCCAGGTGGTTAAGGAGCCCTGATCATTTGCAGCATTATCCCGGGTGATTTATGAACCCACAAAGAGCCTACTCTATTTCGATGTTTCAGGCATTTTTTTTTTAAACAACAAACCTTATTCCAATATGATCAATAGAGGTTTCTCCTCCTGGTCTGGGAGGGGAGTGCTGTATGGGTTTATAGCAAAATCAATATGAGGATAAATGGTCAAGCAAAGGAGTCCCTTGTCAGGCGGAGAGAGGCTGGTGAAGCCTGGGCAGGAGGGGCCCCAGCTAGAGGCTGGCTTGGTGGATGCTGTCACTGACTTCCTCAGAGGGAGGTCAGGGCAGAGCAGTCAGGAGGTGGGGAGAAGGTTCAGCCACACTTATTAAATATGACAATAAGTACATTTGCACGTTATCCCCTAACAGTCAGATGTGTGCTTTCTTTCCCTTCCCTCCCCTTCTCCCCCCCCCCCCCCATCTTACTCTGTAGCGCAGGATGCCTGGGACTCACTTTGTAAAACAGACAGGCCTAGAACTCAAGTCAGTGTTCCTGTCTCTGCCTCCCAAGTGCTGGGACTACAGGTATGAGCCACCACTCTCTGACACCCCCTCCCTTCCCCTGACACCTTTCTTTTGAAACAGAGTCTATATATATATATATATATATATATATATATATATATATATTTTTTTTTTTTTTTTTTTTTTTTGGTCTTTTGAGACAGGGTTTCTCTGTGTAGCTCTGACTGTCCTGGAACTCACAGAGATTTGCCTGCCTCCTGAGTGCAGGATTAAAGGTGTGCACCACCATTCCTGGCCCAGAGTCTAGATTTTTACACAGCCAATGTGGTCTCAAACCCATGATCCTTTGGCCTCAGCTTCCTAAGTACTTGAGTTGCAGGTGTGCTCCATGGTGCCTGGCTGAATGTGTGTTTACTAACATCAGTTCAAAGACACAATTCTCAAGTCAAAGGGGATAAGATAGTTTATCCTGGGGCCAATATGAGTAGTGACCGTGGCCTGGTAAGACTGTAGAGGGACTCTAGTAGAATCATTGTATCTAGGGTAAACATTAGAATGAAATAATTGTTTCTCACTGCATCTAAGGGAACATCGGAATGTAATAGTTGAAGGTACCTAGACCTTGAAGAAATCAGAGTGGAGAACAGTGATTGTTTTCTATGATTTACAGAGTTGTTTTTCTGAGGAAGGTTTTCATCTGTTGCATGACTTTCTTTAGTCACGAGACTACCCAGGCACACTCGGAGTGTCTTGAATTATCGGGTACTGCAAACACTACACAATAAGGACTAATTTGTGGACTGTGGTGATTTCCGTGAGAGACCATAGAGTGTAGATCAAAGGGTCTTTGGTATGAGGAACTTGTTGTACCCCAAAAACAACCTTTGTATAGCATTCAGTAAATAAATATGCATGTTGGAGTTTTAATTTTCAGAAACTGTTCCTCCCTAAAATTACATTCTGCAGTGACTCTCCTTTGAATGTCCTGTGCAGCACACATGAAACACCATGCAGATTTCCATCACCCCAAATTCCATGTTTCAACATTGAAGCAGTTTCATAAAGTTTTTATAGCAACGGAATAAGGAGTCTTAAGTCAAGGCATTTTTAATTTTTACTTATTTATTTACTTGGCTTTTCAAGACAGGGTTTCTCTGTGTAGCCCTGGCTGTCCTGGATCTTGCTCTGTAGATCAGGCAGGCTTGAACTCACAGAGATCTGTGTGCCTCTGCCTCCTGAGTGCTAGGATTTAAGGCGTGCATCACTACTGCCTGGCATTTCCCAAAATATTTAAACACACATTGCATGGGGCTGGTGAGAGAGCTCAGTGGGTAAAGGTGCCTGCTGTCAAGGCAGATGACCTGAGTTCTAATCTCTGGGTGGATGGAGAGAACTTTCCTAAGTTGTCTTCTGACCTCCACATATGTGTTGTGGTATACAGCTCTCCATCTACACAATAAATGCATATATACAAGTGAAAGACCCCAGGCGGGGGACTTTCACGGGAGGGAGACCCGAACCCAAGGAACACCGAGGCCACGAGCTTGGATGCAACAGCAAGAGGCTTTATTGATAATACACGGGTACCCGGGGCATCTCAGTCTCGGGAACTGAGAGCCCCGAGCTGGGGACTCAGGGGTTCTTTTATAGCAAAAAGCGCAGTACAGAAGCGAGAAGCCTAGTTACGGGACCCTGATTGGGTAATTTAAATGAGGCTGGGGCTCAGAACGAGGTTTCTCTCATCTGGACAGAGAGGCAATTAAGGTTTCTCTCAGAACTCAATTCTCGGCCTTGGCCCTATCTGAAGAACAAAGGTTTCTGTGCCTGCCCAATCTTTCTGGGCTGGCTATGCAGACCATAGACACCTGTGCCCCTATCTGGACAGAGATAGTAGTGACTATTCAGCTGCGAAGACCTTGAGCTGAGCTCCCTCCTGATAAAAAATGGCTGAGCTGTGGGGGGAAAGGAGTTTTCCATAAGCCTCAGCTGCCTGCGCTGGGCCGGGGTCTTTCACAAGTAAATCAAAAAAGACACATTGAGGACATCACACTACTTTGCCCCTATTTCAATGTGCGCCTGTGAAAATAAGATACTACTCATATACAATCACAATGCCATGATTGTATATAACAGTTTCCTGACACTAACTTCCTGTCAGAGATCCCCAAACATCATCTTTTCAGTCAGCATCTGGTCAGGGACCCATTGCTGCCCTTGGTTGTCACCCATGACCTTCCAAAGAGCCCAGTGACCTGGGTCAGTGGCTTCTGCACCGTAGGGTGTGAGAGTGGTTGGCTGCAGGGCTCAGGAGATAATTGTTCATTATGGAGAACCAGTGCAATTGACCCATCACAACACTCAGGGCTGTCCCTGGTAATTTATGGGCCCCAATCACGGGCACTTATGTCTCCTAAGTGCTTTTCATGGTTAGTTGGATACACCAGGGTTACCTCCAGCAGAGCTTGAGAAGAGGAGGGGCCACTCAAGGGCACCGGGCTGGGGCAGGCTGAGCATGTTCTGGGCCCCGTGCCCAGCTCCTGGCAGCAAGAAAAGGCTCCTGGACCCCTCTCCAAGGGCAGAAACTAAAGGCCGGGGTTCCAGTACCTGATGGAGTTCAGCTTCCTCCATGTTGGAGGAGCCCAGAGGCAAACACAGTTTCCCATGGACGTGATACCAAAAATGGTGTCAGGCCAGTTTAAACACATTAAAGAAATTGTGCTCTGGCCTGTGAGGTGGCTCAGAGAGTAACAAATGATTGTTTTGAGATTCACGACCCAAGTCCGATACCAGGGTCCCACATGGCAGGAAGGGAGAACTGATTCTCACAAGTTGTCCTTTGATTTCCACACTTGTGCACTAGCATGTACATGAATATGCACACACATGTGCACACACCCAATGAATGTAATAAAATATTTTTAGTGTAGTATTTTTAAAATGTTGTATTCAATGTTCAACAAATCCTTCCCTAGAGTAGACAATTCTTTGTCTTATGAACCATTTCTTCCTTAGTAGCTGGCATATAACAATGTCATCTAACAGTTATTGTCATCTATATTATTTATTTTTTGAGGTAGGGGTTAATGTAGCCCAGGCTGGCCTTGAGGTATCCAAGGATGAATTTGCTTCCTCAGTTCTGGGATTACAGGCATGTGCCCCATACTGGCTTTATGTGGTGGTGGCATGGGAAACCAGGGATTTGTGCACGTTAGGTAAGAACTCTACCAACTGAACTACATCCTAGCCCCATACACTATTTATTAACCAGACAAAACTGCATCAAATTTAACAACTAGCTAGACTACTAAAGTCTAGAAAAAGACCCTGCGGTGCAGTGCTTGAAAGCTTGGGCTCCTGCTGTCCTGGGGAGGTGAGACAGAATGGGATTGTGTGGTGCTTAGGGAAGGAATCTGGGGACTGACCCAGGCGTTCCCTACCACAAAGCTCTGGAAAAGTCCCAAGCTCATCTATCCAAAGTTCGTTCAAGTGTCTAAGACCAAGGCTTGCTCATGCCAATCTCTGTTAGCCTCAGTTTCCCTGTGTGTCGGTTGAGTGTGTTAATGCTTGCTCCAGCGTGGTCAGGGTGGCAGGGAGGCCAGACTTGACAGACCTTAGCTCAGGTCTGGCATGGGGTTCTCTAGGGCTTCTCTTTGTAGTACCAACCTGAGGTCTAACCCTCCCCTAAGTGAAGCTGATGAGATGGCTTAGTGGGTGAGGAGCTCGCTGGAAGCACTCTCACAAGTTGCTCCATATCCCAAGTACCCCCCCACATTACATTTTATTTATTAATAAGTTGTGGGCTGCAGTAGAAAAACAATCTTTAAAATGTTTTTGTTCTCTGAGAATTTCTTATAATGTGTTTTCATTAGCTTCACTCCAACTTTTCCCTTTAACTCCTCCCAAGTCCACCCCCACCTCATGTTCTCTTAAAAAACCCAAATATATATAAATAAATATATGTTAATATTTTAAAAGCTATGTATGTATACAGATATGTGTATTTGTAAAAACTAACCATTGACTCCAGTTTGCGATGTCTATGTCTTCCTGGGTGTGGAGTCATCCATTGGAGCATGGCCAAACTTCTAGGACCCACACCTCTAAAGGAAACCGAGTCTCCCTCCCTGAGAAGTTGTAAACTATTCATAGCTCTTCAGTTAGGGGTGGGAACTCATGAGCCCCTTCCCTCTGCATGCTAGAACATAGAATACCGAATGGCTTGATCTTGTACAGGTTTTGTGCAGTCAGCCCCATGTGCTGTGAGTTCATGTGTCATAAGAACATGACAGTAGTCCTGTCATGTCCAGAGACACTTTCACTCTGGGCCTCTCTGACTTCGGGCTCTTACTGTCCTTTGTTCCCTTATCTGCAATGGTACCAGAGCCTTAGGGGAGGGAAGTGATGTAGAGGTCCCGTTTGTGGCCTAGCACAGTGGGAGAATTTAATGGTGGAAGACAGGGGAGGCATGCTATCAAATGTACTGTTTGCTCTGAGGTACCCTCAAGCGCAGATGGCTCTGGTATAGAAAGAAATAAGATGGAGGTTGTTGTAGAAGTTTCTGTTGAGCTGATGGAAGATCTGCGGTCCTGGTCAGTGAGGAGCTAGACCATGTAACATGGTAGACCTGGATTTCCAGGTTGGAACTGTGGAGAAGGGAGGGGGGTATGTGCCGGAGGCTATTGACTGGAGCTATGGGAACTTCACTCTTTGAAATAAACAGTGAAGCCGGGTGGTGGTGGTGGCGGCGCACGCCTTTAATCCCAGCACTCGGGAGGCAGAGGCAGGTGGATCTCTGAGTTTGAGGCTAACCTGGTCTACAGAGTGAGTTCCAGGACAGGCTCTAAAGCTACACAGAAACCCTGCTTGGAAAAACGCAAGGGGGAAAATAGTATTTAAAAAGGTAGGGCAGTACTCACTGTTCTCATGAAGCCTTCTGCTCCTAGCACACCTGTGCCCAGACTGTCCCTCTGAGGTGCTCAGCTGTCCCTCTGAGGTGCTCAGCTGGTGCTGCCTCTGTAGTCCCTCCTTGAATGCCCTGCCTCCATGAGAAGCTGTCTTTGGTTAAAGCTCTGCCCCTTTTACTACCTCCACCCAGAAGCTCAGGTGATGCCTGATTTGCTGTCTTATGGGACTCAGCCATCTTTGTGATGGACATGGGGGTAGCGGAGTCCTTGTTCCCAGTGGCCTGGGGCATGTGCAGATATTCTTAAGCATCAGAAGTTTTAAGTCTGTCTGGCTGCAGGTTGCTTTGCTGGGGAAGAGGGTCTTAAAGGCACCCTTGCCTGATGCTCTGCAGAGCTCCTTCAAGTTGTCCCGTGTGAAGCCACGCTGCCTGCCTGCCTAATGAGATAAAACAGGCATCTAGGCTCACAGACAAATCTCAGGCCCTGCGGTTAAGACCTCCAGTTTCTCTCAAAGGTTTCAGCTTTGGAGCTGTTGAAACACTGACGTGTCTTTGAATACTGATGTCTGGTGTCCCTGCAGGAGGACTTAGAGCAGCACCCTCCCAGTCACAAGTGACAGTAGGGAGACCATCACCATGTCTCCTTATCTTCTGCCTTCATTTACATAGACTCTCTGCAAAGTGCTTTATAATCATTTCATTAGTCATTCATTTGCTTAATTGCATAAGCTTCAATTTGCTTAGAAAAGGCGGATTTTTAAATTTCAGTTTCCATGGCCACAGGTTTTAATTCAGAGAACTTTTTATTCCCCCCTATAGGTTGGAAACTCTTGGGAGTTTTGCTGGCCTTGTCTTGTCAGCAGTGTCTGATTCTGGAGTCCAGAGGGAAAGGCAAAATTGAAAGTGGCTGCAATGGGACCTGGGGATGTAGCTCAGTGGTAGAATGTTTGCCTGGCATGCATGAGGTCCTGGGTTTGATTCCCCAGTGTGCGTGTGTGCATGCACAGACACACTCACACACACACACACACAGAGAGAGAGAGAGAGAGAGAGAGAGAGAGAGAGAGAGAGAGAGAGAGAGAGAGAGAGAGAGAGAGAGAGAGATCAGTCATGCAGCCTAATCCAAACCTGCAATTTAAGGTAGCAGAGAAACTCTGGTTGTGATCCAGAGGCAGGAAGAGGGCCGAGTGTCTGCCCATCACAGCTGTTGGACAGGGCTTGGTGGCTGAAGACACACAAGACCCAGGCACTGATTCTGACAAGTCCATTGATTTTATGTGAGGCAGGCTGGGACACAGCAGCAGCATTCTACAAAGGAACTGTCACTGCAGCATGGCCTGGAAAGACTGCTCTGAACTGAGAGGTCTCCTGTGGGAAAGGCCATTCTCCTGTTCTTTCTCTCCTGGGTCAGTGGCAGGCCTGTGGGATTCTCAGATAGAGTCTTGGCAAGGGCTGCTTACACTGTGTTGGTCAGAGGTAGATTCTTGCCGTAGCACCAGCCTGATGGTGCTGCCTTTTGAAGGCTTCTCTGAGACCACATGGCAATCATCCATCTCACTGTTATCAGTAAATGATGCCGGTGAGCCAGTACAGACTGCCAGAAATGCCTCAGACCTGTGATTGCAAAGCAACACTATTTACCAGTGACGCTTCCTGCTGTGACCAGGCCCCAGCAGTGTGCAGATCCACCTATTAGACCAATAACACAGCCCAGTCCAGTTCTAGTTCTACTGGAATGAACTTCATAGCTCAAATGGGATGTAAGTGTGAATCTGGGGGGACTCCTGGGAGCTGTGGGGGTTCAGCCAATGGGGCATAGGGCTGCCTACCTTAACCACAGCCTTATTCCACAGTAGCCCGGTTTTCAGCCTACCCTCATTTCCTGTCCATTCTTTTCCTTTACTCCCAATTGATTTGACCAAGGTTTACTCAGATGTGGCCACCCACTCCCCTTCCCTGTTTTCTCTCTTTTCCTTTAAAAATATATTTTATGTATTTGCGTGTGTGTGTGTGTGTGTGTGTGTGTGTGTGTGTGTGTGTGTACATAGGTCAGAGGCCAACTTGCTGGAGTTGGTTTTTACTTTCCATAATATGGAACCCAGGGATTGAACTCCAGTTGTCAGGGTTGGTGGCAAGCATCTTTCCCTGCTGAGACATCTTGTCGGTCCTTTTCTTTCTTCTGCATTTTAAAACTCCATGCTTTGCTCTTTAATCTTAGCTTATTGTTGTCTGTCCCATTAGAGTGTGGGAGCCAAAAGGCAGAGATGTATTTATTTACTTATTTGTTGTGAGAATCTCATGTGACCCAAGCTGGCCTTGAATTTATAACATAACCAAGGATGACCTTGAACTCTGGACTGTCCACCCCGCATATGCTGGGATTACAGGTATGTCCTGGGTTTTTAATGAGCCTGTTGTCATCCCTGCCCATTCCATACATGCTGTGGGTGTGTCCTTCCTGAAACTCCCTCCCTCCCACCACCTCCAGCATCACTACCCTGCCCCTCATTTGGAAGCTACTCTTCATGATGAAATGCCACTTTCTCTGGATACCTACCTCCACACTGCTTCCTTCAGACCAAACCCTTTGTCACAGCATCTCATAAATGTCCCCAAGCCCAGCTCTGTCTCCATATTGTCACATTCAGTGATCACCTGCCTATTGGACTGTGGTGCCTTGCAGGAAGGATTCTGTGACCACTCCATGGGCACCACCACTAGTGCCAGCCATTGGTCTACATCTCCAATGTGAATGACCTCATTTGATTTCTCAGCCCCACCCCCAGGGACATGGCTACCTCCATTTTATACAGGGTATGGTGGAGGTTCAAAGAGGCTAGGGAACTTACTCGTATTACAGGGTTAGGAAGAGGTGAATCAAGAATCTGGCTGAGGTCTTGCTCTGAAAACCTGTGGTCTTGAGCACTCCTGCTCTCCCCTCCCTCCTTAGGATGTCTATTGCTGTGAAGAGACACCATGACTATGGCAGCTCTTATAAAGGAAAACATTTAATTGGTACTGGCTTACAGGTTCACAGGTCTAGTCCATTATCATCATGGAGGGAACTGTGCTAGTGCACGGGCAGACACAGTGCTGGAGACGGAGCTGAGAGGTCTACATCCAGACTGGCAGGCAGCAGGAATAGAGAGTGAGCCTCTGGTCCTAGCTTGAGCTTCTGAAATCTCAAAGCCTACCCCCAGTGACACACTTCCTCTAACAGGGCCACACCCACTCCAACAAGGCGGCACCTCCTAATAATGCCGCTCCACACGAGCCTGTGGGGGCTGTTTTCATTCAAGCCCCCACACTCACCCGCCAGCTTGTTTAGCTTCGCAAGTGCTGTCATGTTAAGGGACGTGCCACTTCCCACATGTCTGATGTCTGGCTCTTCACTCTTCCTAGCTTCTTGGCTGACCTCTTGTTCCTGACTGAGACACAATGAATATAATGTGTACAGTCTGCTTTTTTTTTTTGAGACAGGATGCCATGTAGCTCATGCTGGCCTCAAACTCACAAGATAGCTGAGGATATACTTGAACTTCTGATCATCCCTTTTTCTACCTCCTGAGTGCTGGGGTTATAGGTATGAACCACCATGCCAGGACCTTCATGCATGCTAGGCAAGCACTTTACCCACCGAGCTACATCCCCAGTGCCCCCCTTATTAATCTGTGGGTTTTGCATCCATGGATTTAATCAACCGCAGCTTGTAAATTCCTGGGGGAGAAATGCACCTGTACTGAACTTGTGGCAGCTCCTGTCTTGTCAGCATTCCCCACGCAGCACGGAATGACAGCCCTGTGCAGTGTTTACATTGTGTTAGGCATTGTAAGCCATCCAGGCTGATTTCAAGTACCAGGAGGTTGAGCAGAGGCTATGTACAAACACTACACCGCTGTGTAGAAGGAACTGAGTGTCCATAGGTTTGGTATCTGTAGAAGTGCCCTGGATCCCTGGATCCCATTCCTCAGGGTGTTAAGCGATAGCTGCACCCACTGTTATCTTGGCTCAGGAGCCCTTGGACAGCATGCATTTATGGTTGCTCTCCCGGTCCCCAGAGTGACCGATCTCAAGGCAGACCACGAAGAAAGCAGTTTCCCTCACATTTATTTTTGTTTTTTAATGCTGTGTGTGTGGAAGCCAGGGAAAATCCCCTGCATCACTCACAGGTGTCATCCACCTTGTTAGGGTCACTTACTGATCTGGAATTCACCAAGTAAGCTCTGCGGGCTGGCTAGCCAGCAAGTCCTAGAAATATAATGCATCCAAGTCCCAAGTTTCCATGTAGGATTCTAAGCACAATCCACCAAGATTGGATCTCAAGAACAAAAACAAACACATGGGTTCTGGGCAGTCAAATCCAGGCAAGCATTTTACTGACTGAGGTGTCAGCTCAGATTTCTCTCTCTCTCTCTCTCTCTCTCTCTCTCTCTCTCTCTCTCTCTCTCTCTCTCTCTCTCTCTCTCTCTCTGTGTGTGTGTGTGTGTGTGTGTGTGTGACATATATGTAAGTTGTGTGTGCATGCAGAAACTAGAAGACAATTTGTGAGAGTTGGTCCTCTTCTTCTGCTACATGGGTCCCAGAGATTGATCTTAGGCCCTTGGGTTCAGTGGCAAGTGCCTTCACCTGCTGAGCCGTCTTTCTGACCCCTTGTCCTCGTATTTAAAGCATGGTCCTAATTCAGCTTGCTTAGAACACCTTAGAAACTTAGGTGACCTTTAGTTTCCTGCTTACCACAGTGCAGGCAGAGTTGGTGCTTACCACAGTTGGTTCAGTGTCAGGCAGAGAAGCTGCTTGACTGCCACCTGGGTGACTTGAACTGAAGTGGGAGAGGACAGTGAGGGAGGAGAGGAGGGATGGGGGAGGGGAGGGAAGATCAGGCTTTTTGCACAGAATGGAGATGTTTTTGGCACATAACAGAGTCCAAGGGTCTGTAGAGATGATTCTGAGGTCGGGTACTGCTCTTACAGAGGATCCGATGCCATCTTCTGGCCTCTCTGGGTACTGCACTTACACGCACCCCCCCCCACACTAAAAAACACAACAAAATGAAAACCAAAACCGAAAGCCATTCCTCAGGACTATGGGACAAGGAGAAGCTATAATGATGTCTCAGTCAATGACCCTGGGCCTGGTAACCCCCCTGGAGGCTTCGTGAGGTTGGGATTGAGGAAGGAGGCCCCTGGAGCTTCCGTGCTGGCAGATACTGTGGACATCTGTCTGACTGACCTGACCTCCAACTGCTTGGCACACTGCTGGTGGCTTTGTGACTTTGTGACATAAAAGTGTGATGGCTTCTCTGGTGGAAGTGGGAGGACTCTGTGTGTGTACCCTGTATCTACTCAAACTGAGATCCTGACATCTCCATCTTCCGGTGGTCCACCCCACTAGCTGTCTCTTGACAGCTCTAACATATGGGTCAGTTTGCAGCCTTTGCTCCTGGCTTCCGACTTTCTGTGGTAGTATTGCTGCCATCGTAGAGAGGAGGACCATTAGTCCATCTACTTGCTGAGCTCTGGTGGAGTCACATGGTATCCTTCCAGTTGAAGTCCAATGCTCGCTGCCCTGGTCCTCCAGCTGTCACTGTGTGAGAGCTTGCTGCTTAGTGGGCTGGTCCTGTCCTGCTTGCCAGTTGAGCTGGGAGAGGAGGTCAGGCACTATTGGTCTCAGCCCCACATGGTGCCCTGGTCTATCAGGTCATATAGTTGGTGCCAAGGCAGATAGTCACTGACATCCAAATGACTTAGCTCACCTCAAATCCAACAGGGGTGACCCTGGCCAGGCAGCTTTCCTCCAAGCACTGACCCAGGCTGCTTCCATGTCATGACATCTCTGGTCTTTATGATCTGCAGTCACTAACGCAGTGGTTCCCAATGCTTCCACCCTTTAATTCAGTTCTCACGTTATGGTGACCCCAACCAGAAAATTATTTTTGTTGCTGCTTTATAACTGTTATGAATTGTAATGTAAATATCTGTGTTTTCTGATGTTCTTAGGTATCCCCTCGTGAAAGGGTCATTTGGCTCCCAAAGGGGCCACAACCCATAGGTTGGGAACTGCTGTACTAAAGGATCCTCTCCTCTCCAGCCATACTGGAAGACAGTGTGGTGCATCTCCTGGGGAAGGTTTATATGGGCTGGGCCTGCAAGGGACCCCCATCACTTTGGTCAAATCCTGTACTAGTAATTGTGTTGCTGGGTCCAAATACCGTTTATGGGCTGGGAAATGGCTCAGTAGCCTAAGGGCTTGCCACACAAGGACCAACTTGTAGGAGAGGACTTGAGTTTGAATCCCTGGAACTCATGTAAAGCTGGCTATAACAGTACACATCTGTAATCCCTGCTGTCTTGAGAACAGGTAGGCAGGGTCAGGAGAATCTTCAGAAGTTCATGGCCCAGCTAGTCTGTGTACACAGTCCAGTGGAAAATAACAGATCTTACCTCAAACAAGATGAAGATGGAGATTGACATTCAAGGTTGACCTCTGACCTCCACAAGCCTGCTGTTGCACATGTACCTGCACACACATTTATGCACACACAGACACACACGCATACACATAGACACACACAGAGACACAGATACACAGATGGTCACAGGCACACACACATAGACACAGACATACACACACAGAAATGCACACATATACATGCACATGCATTTATGCACACACAGACACAGATACTTACACACACAGATACACACACATACACATAGACACACACATAGACACTGACACACAGTCACAGACACACACACACAGGCACAGACATACACACACAGAAACGCACACACACAGACACAGACACACACACACCACACACACACACACACACACACACACACACTTCTTAAGGAAGGAAGGGTTTATGCTGGTTCATGGTTCGAGAGTACAGTCCCTCATGTTGGGTAAGTCAGTGGAGGTTGGACTGTGAGGCAGCCAGTCACACTGTGTCCACAGGAAGCAGAGAGAGAGATGCTCGCCATTGCTCCGCTTGCTTTCCCTCTTTATTTAGTCAGGGACCCCGGCCTGTGGGATGGTGCTGCCCACATTTAGGATGACTCTGCCCTCCTCAGTTAAGCCTCTCTGGAAACGACTTGAAGTGTGCCTCTTAGGCGATTCTAAACCCAGTCAAGTTGACAATGACGAGTAAACCACTGGTGACAATTCAGGCTTGTGACCACACTTGTCTTCAGGGGCTCCTGGGAAATGCAGTAAGTGGTGGATGTGGACTGAGAAGTGAGGCCTTCTGAGGCCTTTGCATCTTCTCCTTCACCTGGTAGTGAAGGCCCAGTGGGTGGGGCTACTCCTGTCTTATACAGCATGACGCCCTCAGGTCTGATTTGGCCACGAGGGATGGACCAGCTGCTGCCTCAGAATGCCCATGTGTCCACCTGCCACTCCTTAGGCTTTTTCTTGGGCTAGACGAGCCTCTTTCTGAAGGCCCCAATGTCTCTGTAGAGTCAGGAACTCTAGGAAGTGAGCCCAGGAAAAGGGACAAGTTCTTGAACTGATGCTCCAGGTGCCTTGGGGGAGGCCTCCCTCTTCACAGCCTCCCCTACCTTATGCGTCCAGCCTGCTTCTTGGAATCATTATCCAGGGGAGGCAAACTGTGGAGGAGAGGGAAGGAGGGAACAGAGCTGGACATCCCCTCCTAAGGGGTTCCTAGGCCACCTACCTTGATGGTCTGTCTGATTTTCTAGGGCCACATTCTGAGCCTCAGGGGACCTTTGGGCATCAGTGCCTTTCGATCCAGCACTTCTTTCCTTCAGTTAGAAACAAGGCTCATAAATTGAGGCCACACCTTAGGGGACAGAAGTTTATATGCTTATCAAACCCAGGTATAAAAATACACAGCTCCTTCCCTCCCCAGGGAGCCGGTGGCCTACTTTATGCCTTGTGGATGGCACTGGTTCAGCAAGGTAAGAGGTCCAGGCCTCTTTCTGCTTTCCTATTCTTGAACACCGAGGGTTCTGGCTGATGGCTTCTAAAGGTGGTAGCCTCACTAGTGTCTTTTATGGGCTCAAGCTGTGGCCTGTTCGACTGCTGGTTCTCACAGCCAGACTCCTTGCACACAACTTCCCTGGGTACCTGAATGGAGACTTCTGGAGTTTCTTCCTGTTTCCGTCATCCCAGTGAAAGTCTCCTGGAGTGGGACCTTTCCAGATGTTGGTGTCTGGTCTGTTACTGTGCTTGGAACTGAGGGTCCAGATCGATGGAGCCCCGTTGCTATTATCCTTATCCCCCATCTACATTTGGTTCCAAAGCTTCTTCTCTGTTTACAGCCAAAAGACGGAGAAACATCCACTCTGTTCTCTCTCATTCAGTGAAGGAGTGTAGACTAAGCATGTGCCTTGAGCCATCTGTGAAATCGGATTCCATGCCACCTGAGCAGATATAAATCTACAGATGTTTAGAGAGGCAGCCAGAGGTGTTGGGCAGTCCATAGTGTGGAGGTCAGGCCTAGTCACTGAACACAGGAAGAAGGCTCCTCGGAGGAGGTGATGAGGCAGTTGAGATCTGAGGATGATAGTAAGTTTGCAGGGGCTGCTGGGAAATGCCACCCACCCACAGTTGCAGTAGTTTGGGTCAGAATTTGCAAGGGACCATGCCTCTGATTGTTCCTTTCCCATCCCTCTCTGTCAGCCTTGGGGTACCATGGGTGTGCCGCAAACCCTGCCAAGACAAATTCAAGAACAGTTCATTTCCAGTAGGTCCCCTAAACACTCAGGGTTCTGTCATTGCTCTGGTCTCAGACCATCCTTCAACGTCACCTGCCTGGCTGAGGCTGGAAGACACGACAGGTGTCCGTGCTTTGCTTTGTAGTCATTTGGTGGCAGGTGCGCTACCGTTTGACATGGGTTTCAAGCATGCTCTTCATATTCTTTTGTATGTGTGTGTGCTCATGCGCGTGTGTGCATTTGTGTAGGTGTCTTCCTTAATCATCCCCCTTTCTTTCTTCCTTTCTTATTTTTTTACTATCCTGTGTGTATGAGTGTTTTGCCTGAATGTCTGTCGGTGTACCATGTGCATGCCTAGTGCCTGTGGAGGCAAGCAGAGGGTGGTGGATCCCTTAGAGCTGGAATTACAGGTGTTGTGAGCCACCACGTGGATGCTGGGGACCAAACTCAGTCCTCCTGAAGAGCAGTCAGTGCTCTTAACAGCTGAGCCATTCCTCCTGCCTCTTTTCTTTCCTCTCCCTCCCCCTCCCTCCCCTCCCCCTCCCTCCTTCCCTCTCTCCCTCCCTCCCTCCCTCCCTCCTCCTCTCTCCCTCTCCCTCTCCCTCTCCCTCCCCTCCCCCTCCCTTCCTCTCCCTCCCCTCCCCCTCCCTCCTTCCCTCCCACCCTCCTTCCCTCCCTCCCTCCTTTCCTATTTTTGAGATGAAGCCTTACACTGAACTTGAAGCTTGCTGATCTGGGTAGACTGGCTATCCAGAAAACTGCACCCTTTAGTGTCTGCCCCCTGGGCTCAGGGGTTATGGACAGATGCTCCTTGTCTGGCTTTTTATGTGGCTTCTGGATTCAGGGTCCATGATTGTGTAACAGCACTTTTCCCATGGAGCCATCCTCCAGTCTCCTTGACACTTTTTTGTTGTTGTTGTTGTTTTGGTTTTTTGAGACAGGGTTTCTCAGTGCAGCTCTGTCTTGGAACTAGCTCTGTAGACCAGGCTGGCCTAAAACTCAAGAGATCCACCTGCCTCTGCCTCCCAAGTTCTGAGATTAAAGGTGTGTGCCACCACTACCCAGCTTTTTTCTTTTCTTTTCTTTTTTTTTAAAATTCAGAACAAACAGAGATAATTTGCCAGCTTTGTTATTGGGAAGCAAGCTGACCCAAGCATGCTTGTCACTCCTCCCTGTCTGTAGCCTCCTGGTGGATGGAGACTTCTCTCTTATTGGGGTGTGGTTAGATTGTATGTCTCATGTGTTCTCTGTGGTGCCAGGTGGCCAGTGGACTCATAGCTGGTGATACCTTTAGAAGTGGCTCCAGACATTGTGGGTAAGTGACAGTGATGTCACTCAAAGTAACACAAAGCATCCCCATCCAATGAGATCCCTCCAAGGGACAGCTATCTGACCTGGAGGGTGAGGCCCTCTTCAGCATGAAGGAAGGCCCCGGATGATGACTATGCATCTCTTTCCGCACCACTCCTGTTCTCTGCCCTCAATACAGAGGGCCTGCAAGGCTCCAGCTACACCCTCCAATGCAGCTTTGTGGCGGGGGGGGGGGGGGAGGGGGTGTTCTAGCAAATTCTTTACATTGCAGATGAATTGGGCACTGGTAATCATTTGCAAGGCTAGGTCCAGTCCCGAGTATAGAACCACACAGTCTTCTAAACTGGCCTCTGGAAGCAGAAGGAAGGAGACTCCCTCTTGCCAGCTTCCACCATCTAGGATGCCTGGCAGCCCCAGGATGTGAGCTATAACTTGGCACTAGAGACTGTGGCTAAAGAAGTATTACTGATATTATAATTGTCTGCTTGCTGTGGGACAATTACAGTATAATTAGGCAAATGAATGAATTGGGCACACTGATTCACCGTGCTACATTGGTGCTTACTGAGAGCCTCTTTGGTTGTGCTCTCATTAGTTCTGCCTACAATGGTCCCCTGACACCAAATGTCACTACTTTCATTGGCCGAAGCAGGAAACTTAGGTGAAGAGGCTATTGAACTGGCCAGAATTATTTCGCTGAGTTGCAAACCAGATCTAACACAGAAGGAGGAAAGTAGGGGATGGTGCTGGTGATCTTGTTTACTAGGGTCCATTCAAGATGCCTGTGACTTAGGGTCTTGTGTGGTCTCTATCCCACATAGAGAAAGTGTGTGTTGTGAATATGCTTGCATATGTGTGGGTACCTGTGTCCATATGCAGCCAGAGGAGGACATGAGATGTTCTGCACTATCACTCTCTGGTTTATGGCTTTAAGACAGGGTCTCTCACTAAACCTAGAACTAAGCTGGCATCCAGCAAGCCCTGGCTATCCTCCTGTCTCTATTTCCCACAGTGCTGAAATCACAGGCATGTACTTCATCATGCCAGACTTTTTGCGTGGGTGCTTGGAGATTTGAACTCTGGTCCTCACTGGTGCATTCTTAAATACTGCATTATCTCCCTCCCCTCCTAATTCCCCCACTCCCCTGCAGATATGCCAGGACAAGAGAAGACTAAGAGAGCAGGGAAGACATGGTGCTGAAACTCTCAGATAGACACCTTTAGCTCAGGACGGGCAGCAGCACAGAGCCAGGCCAGCCAGGTCTTCCTGGCTCTTGGGCTGGTCACAAATGGTGGTTGGTCTTCTCCCTCCCATATACATCTCTGAGTTAGAGAGGTGTGTGGTTGCTTGGTAAGCCATGGATGGGGCAGTGATGACTCCTGCAGCTCACAAACGCAGACAGGTGTCCACCTTGCTTGAGAAAGTGTCTTTGAGTGACCTCATATTATGAACCATGTTACAGAAGAGAGCTTGCTGATGGGCATTGGAGGTTCAAAGCCAGCATGTGCTACATGGCAGGATCTTCTCTTAAAACATAGGGGAGAGCTCAGTCAGTTGAAGTACTTGCCCTGCAAGCGTGAGAACCTGGCTTCAACCATAGGTGCAACGACACACGCTTGTTCTGGGAGCCTGGAGACAAGAGAGTCCCAGGACGTGATAATAAGGTTCTGTCTGTCCAGTTAAAGTTGGGCATACTATTTCTGGGTCTGCTTCTTGCACCGTGCTTTCAGGAGAAGGAAATGATGTGATGGATTGCATTCTACTGGAGGGGAAGTCTGTGCTTGCCTTCCACCTCAGCAGACACCCAAGCAAAGGCAGCTCAGCCTCAGACCACAGGGCTTGGTGTCCGTCCCTCCCCCATGCTATTCCCAGTAGCAGTTCTAGCTGCTTATGACAATAACTTCTGACTCTGGTGTAAAACTGGCTCTGACAGAAACTTCTGTCTGAGATGCTCCATTGGTGAGGGCAGGAGAATCAAGTTTTCATCAGAGAGAAACCCATAGACTGGAAGGATGAGTGGGGAGGGCCAGTGGCCATAGTATATACTTACCCAGGATCCCTAGGACAACCCAGTCTCTTAATCCTGCCCGATGAAAGAGGCCTTATCTACATGTGGATTCTAGCCAGGGCTCAGCAATGAGTGTAGCTGGCAGGGATTTTGGTGTGGCAGTGAGGCCAGTTTCTGGGTGTTGGGGTCTGATGGTGAGGTCATGGGGAGATATGGTACTCTATTCATGGGAAAGTTCGGAGAGGTGCTAGGGAGGGCAGCCAGGAAGGGTAAACCAGTGGCTGGGGTTGTAGGACCATGCTGAAGTGTCAAGCCTCATGGGAATGGAGAAACTGTTGAGGGCATCATGGTCCAAGCCCTCAGCATAAACCTAGGTTCATTCCTGATGCCACCACTTGGCCAGAGGTGAGACACTCCCAGGCTTCTGTTTTCTCAGTGTGCAGTGGAGGGAGACACAGTCATGTCTCCTGGAACTGTGGTACTGGTTACACAACATGAGGCCTCTGAGCAGGTAGCATAGGGCCTGACAGGCAGGGAAAGCTTAATAAATGCTAACCACCATGTCTACCAGGATCACCAGGGTTGTACCTAGCAGTGTGGTCATTGTTAATGTCCAGAATCTTCTCAGCTGCCTCAGATGGCAGAACTCCTCTAGGAGCCCTGGCCAGGTAGGACTAAGATTTTAAGACAGGATATCTTCACTGTCCAGTTTCCTCTGGACCAGACCCACAGGCCCAGCTTACATGTGCCTAGGGATGCGGGGAGATGGAGGGCTCTACATCTTTAGGATGCTTGACTCCATTGACTGGGAAATGGTCCACAGACACACCCAGCACTTGTCATGGTAGGGCTGATGGAGGATGTTTTGTGGAGGTGTCTGGAAAGCAGAATTACCTCCTTTAGGAGAAGTCATGCGTAGAATGGGGCCAACAGACCTGCCAAGAGGGAGAGTCAGAGAGCTTTCCAAGGCCCCTGTGGAAGGAGGCATCTGTGGGGTGTTCAGAAAAGGGGATTGCCGTTCAGGATTCAGGGTGCAAGCAGTGCTGCCGAGCAAACCGTTTATCAGGATCTTGGTGACAGGTGTTTAAAAGAAAAAAAATTTGTGTGAATATGTTTTCTCAAAATGATTAATATTCAAATTAATGTTGGGGATCCAAATAGCCAAAAGTGTAACTAAGCAGAAAACTTCTCTGACAGTTTGTAATTTTCAGTCCGTTTTATACCAGCTCCCACCACCCGAGGGCCCAGAATTTTCTCTGGGTTTCTACAGACTTGTTCTAAAGAGGCAGTAGCTCCTTGGGGGGATTCAACTCCTGATTCTTGTTATATTGGGAGCACCTGACCCTTCAAGACAAGAGCAACCAACATCCCTGTGGTTAGCCAGGGACTTGAGGTGCCTAACCCTTGCTGCCTAACCTCTCTCACCTATAGCATCCTGAGATAGAGGTAACCATAGCAATTGCCATTCTATGTATATTGTCCCATCTCCCTGCTTGGAAACTCTCAACTCCCTTTTCTGAAAATTATCATAAGGCCCCCAAACTAGCTTTCCAACCCTACAACTTCTGTCTTATCTGCCACAGCTAAATCAAGCCTGGGCTCCAAGGTATCCCTCCACTGGGTTCTGGTCTGGTGGCAACTGGAATGTTCTCTCCCCTCACCTGCAGTATGTGTTGCAAAGTTTGTTGTCCTTTAGCAAATACAATCTTATCTTGTAGTTCAGAATGCTGAGCAGGCAGAAGGGACTATAGCATGGAGGTTACTTTCTTGTCTTGGGGTTAGAGCCGACTGTAAGAAGTATTCAGTTCAGGGACAACTTCAGACCCGGAATCCCTCTGACTGAGGAGCTCTCAATGAGCATGTGCCTATGAACCAACCTCTGACTGGTTGGTTGCACTGATCTGTCATACATTTCACCCTCTTCCATGAACTGCCATCTTATCTACGACTTTCTTTCTTTTCCTCTTCTAGAGTAACTGCTTCCTGAGGAGGCTAAATGTGTTGTCACTGTCTGTGTCCCAGCATTCAGCATCTATCTACCCCTCACCAGCTCTATCTATCCACCTCCTTCCCTCCCTCCCTCCCTCCCTTCCATCTGTTCACTCATCCCTCTATCCACCTGTCCATCACCTATCTGTTCACAAATCTATCTCTCCATAAGTGTGTTCATCTACCCACACACCCATCTTTCTATCAACCCATTTATTTTCCTGTCCATCTACCAATTCGTCTGCTCATGAGTCTGTCCACCTACCTACATGTCCATCTATTCATTTAGCTACTGGCCTATCCCCCATCACTATCCATTAACCCAGCCACTGTTCATTGAGTTCATATTGAGTTCTATGTGCTTTACAATCTAAAGACATTTTTTGTTTTGGTCAGGGGGGAGTTCAAGACAGGGTTTCTTTGTGAAACAGCTCTGGCTGTCCTGGAACTTGACTTGTAGACCAGGCTGGCCTTGAATTACTCACAGAGATCTACTTGCTTCTGTTTTCTGAGTGTTGGGATTAAAGGTGTATACCATTACTTCCCAGCTACTAAATGCACACACACACACACACACACACACACACACACACACACACACACACACACTCCTCCAAAATCTCCTTATTTAATGGCAAAACCAAAGAGTTAGCAAGCAAGTAAAGACTAGTCCAGTTGGAGGACTGTGGCTCTCAGCCACAGACCCAGGTGGGTTGGTAGAAAGTGCAGGGGCAGAGGTGAACTTTCAGGTCAGTGACATCAAGGTCAAAGTCATGAAGATGGAGAGGTCAGGTTTTGGAGTCAGGTGGCCCTGGATTTAAAATCCTGTTCCTTCATCTGAGGGACTGAGAATGAGTGAACTTTCTCTACCTCAGTCTCGCATCTGTGGAATGGAATGAAGGGCTATCTTGTAGGTCATTGTGAGAGTTTAGCAAAATAATGTATAATTTCAGCTTCAAGGGAATCCAACACCCTCTGGTCTGCTCCCTGGCACTTGCACTCATATACACATAGCCACACACAGACATACACATAATTCAAAATAAAAGTAAATCTTTACAAAAACACCATATTAAAATACATATGGGATGTTGACAAACAATTCGTTTAGCAAATCTGTGTTACTTTAAAGCCTCAAGTCTCTAGGGAGGATGAGACACAGTGAACAGGGCTGGGGAGATAGTTCAGTGGGTAAAGTGCTTGCCATACAAGTGAGACTGGAGTTTTAACCCCCAGAACCCATGTGGATGCAGAGTGGGGCTGCCTGTAACCCCAGTGCTCCAGAGGCAGTGACGCAGTCCCCAGAGCAAGCTAGAAAGTAATCAGGGAAGACATGCGATGTCAACCTCTGGCCTCCATACACATGCACCTACACATGCACACTAAACACACACAAATAAACCCAGTGAAAAAAGACATACTCTTAGTAACCCAGGTCTCTAAAGGTCTTGGAGATACAAGAAAGAAGCCAGGAATATCAGGGAACTAATGAATAATGAATAATAAAGCTGATTAAATAAGACAGAAAAAAAATGAGAATTGATGGGCAAAACCAATAACTAGGACTTTGAGGAAACCCACAAAGCCATTAGTCCAATTGATCAAAGAAAGGATAAATATGTAAATAAGTAAGAACAGGAACAACACGAGCCACAGTAAATACTATAGAAGAGATTTGTTAAGGTTCGGGTAGGATATTGATTTCATTTATCTGTGGATGTCATCGCATAACTGCAGAAAGGCTGGGTCCCTGCACCCGACACTACTGCCAGCTTCCAGAGAACATGCACATTTTTTCATGTGCATGTGTGTGCTCATGTTTGTGTGTGTGTGCATGGAGGCATGCTGTGCAAGTGTGTGGAGGCCAGAGGTCAGTGTTGTGTGTCTTCATCAGTTTCTCTCCACCATGCATTTTGAGGCATGGTCTGTCACTGAATCTGAAGCTCACTTCTTCATCTCTGCCAGCTGGCCAGCAAGCTCCAGGACTTCTGCTTGTCTCTCTCCCCAATTACACACACATGTCTTGGTGCCTGTCTTTTTAATATGGATTCTGGGGACTGTAGATCCTCATAGTTGCAAAACAAGTGCTTTACCAACTGATCCATCTCCCAAAGACTCCTTTTTATTTCTTTTTGTTTGCTTGTTGTTTCTATTTTCTTTTTGAAATAGAGTTTCTTTGTGTAATAGCCCTAGCTGTCCTGGAAGCCCTTGGATTTACTCTGTAGATCAGGCTGCCCTTAACTTGCAGAGATCTCCCTGCTTCTGTCTCGTGAGTGCTGGTACTAAAGGCATGCGCCTGCATGTCTGGAGATTTACTTTTTGTTGTTGTTGTTTTTCGAGACAGGGTTTCTCTGTGTAGCTTTGGAGCCTGTCCTGGAACTCACTTTGTAGACCAGGTTAGCCTTGAACTCACAGAGATCTACCTGCCTCTGCCTCCGGAGTGCTGGAATTAAAGGTGTGTGCCACCACCTCCCGACCAGAGATTTACTTTATTTTTAATGGTGTGTGTCTACATGTGTATGTGGTGTGCACACAGTAGTGCAGTGCCTGTGGAGGCCAGAAGAGGGCATCAGATCCCCTCGCAGCTGGAGTCGCAGGAGATTGTGGGCTGCCTGATGTGAGTGCTGGGAACTCAACTCAGGTCCTCTGCAAGAGCAGAATATGCTCTGTCTCCTGAGAGCTGGGATTAAAGGCATGCACCACCAATTGGTGACTCTACTGTTTCATTTTTAAAAGCTTTCCAGGTGTAACTTTGTGACTTTCAAAACATCTGTTGCTTTTCCAACTATATTTCATTATAATGTAATTCTTGCTAAAGTTTTATTTATAGACAATGAATATAAAGACATCATTTTATTTTATGTTATTTATAATTAGGCTTTTTTTAAAAAATGGAGTTTCCTAGGTAGATGATCATGATAATTTTATTTCAGAATTCATCCATGAAAAATTTCAAGAATGATTTATCTTGCAGACAATGGGGATTAGTGCTGGGGACACATGTCCCTGCCTGTCTTTGTCCTCACCGTCCTGGTGGTGCCAGAGAATTCTGTTGGTGGTCATTTCACGGCAGGGCCACTGCAGAGATGGCACCCTGAGCTACCCTCCACAAATATCGACCAAGCCACATAAGTGTTATGCCCAGATCACAGAGTCCCATATGTAGAAGCAAAGAGCCTTTATTCAAGTTTGAACTTGGACTCTCCATGTGTCTAACGCATTGGCATGATCAGAGAGCCCCGAGCTCAATTGGGCAGAAGTTGGGGTTTGTGACCCCTGATTGGCTGACATTTGTCTGGGGTGGGTGCATGCTGGGCTAAAAGGCACATCTTATGATCATACCTACAATGGTTGCAATGTGAGGTATTTTCCCCTAGGATGATCCGTTCCTGGGTAGTGCCTGGGTGGTCTCAGTCTGTGGTCTTTCCTGGAGTCAGGTATTGCCGTAGGGTACACTGAAACCTCAGGCCTACTGTCTGGTTGGTCTCTATTGAGCCTGCCTTGGCAGGTGTGTACCAAGCTGCCCTGGGCCCCGCAGTAAAGTGGTGTGTGCCTGCAGTATAAGCCATAGGGAAGCTGGGATGGTTCATCCTCATCACCGACTTGACTAGTTTTAAAAATAACTTGGGTACTCAGGCACTGGGCATGTCTGTGAGAGCATTTCCAGGCAGGTTTAACTGAGGAGGGAAAAAATCCTGAATGTAGGTGCTGCCATCCCCTGGGCTGGGCCCTACACTGAGCCAGCAGCCTCATTCTTCTGCCTCCACAGCTAAGAGCAGATCCTGCCACCATGTCTCCTTTTCCATTATGGGCTCTGTTCCCTCAAACTGTGAGCCCGGGTACCCCTTTTATCCCTTAAGTGGCTTCTTGTCAGGTGTCTGGTCACAGCCACGAGGAAAGCAATGACTACAGAGAGTAAGGCAGGAGGATCACTTAAGCCTGGGAGTTTAAGACCAGCCTGGGTCAATACAGCAAGACTCCATTTCAAGAAAAGGAGAGAATGAAAGGACAGACAGATGGCTCAGCAAGTCAGAACATGGAGGATCCAGGTTCGATTCCCAGCACCTACATGGTGCCTCACAAATTCTGACTTCTGTGGGCATCGGGCACACACACTGTATACACAGACATACATGCAGGCAAAACACCCATGCATATAAAATAAAATAATTTTTAAAAATGAAAAGAAAGGACTGATATGAGTGGATGAATACAAACAGTGGAGGAAGCCAGAAGGAAAAACTACTAGGGAAGCAGAGGGGCAGAGAGATGGGAGACAAGAGATGGGAAAGTTTGTGCTGTAGGGCCACTGTCCTTGGGTCTTTATGATATTTACAGTGCCCCTTCCTTGACAAGGCTCCCTGGGCCATGTCCCTGGTTGTGCTCCAAGGGTGACAGGCATTTTAGACTGGGATGAGATTAGCCAGGGACAGTGTTGTCTTTCTTGTCCCAGTTCTCCCAAGCCCCAGGTCCCTTCTTGCCTGAACTACCCTCAGGAGTCCTGGAAGCAGCTTTAATTGTTCTCTGTTCCCACACTCCTGAGTGAGCCACATCCCAAAGCCCTCATTCCAACTGCAGCTGGGAATTCCCTGGGAAGTTGGACCCCTATAGGGCAGGGCATTGGATTTTCAACCTTGAAGGCAGTTCCACTTGGTCTGGGATCTCTTGTACCCTGTTCTTTAAGAAGCCACAACTGTCACATAAAAGAGACCACCTTGTGCCACTTGCTCACAGGCCAGATTGTCAGATGGTCTTGACTTCCTAGCTATGAGAAGGCCTGTGCTAGAAGACCATGGTGAGCCTGTGGCAGGGGTCTCTGGTCCTGCTCTATACCTAGACTGGACCACTAAGTCCAATAATACCAGTTTTCTGGCTGCCGGCCCATTCTGGGATGGCCACGGCAGCCCCTGGCAGGAGTCTGGACAGAGGCCTCTTGGTCTAGCACATGTTCCTTTTTCATTTTGATTTCCAGCCCCCATCTAGCTCTTAGAACGAGCACATCCATCACCCCACAGCTTCTCCCCAAAGTCTTCACGATTTAAGCTGCCTTTGCTGAAACATACTATGTTAATGGCAGCTGAGGGGCTAACTCCTCTCACCTTCTGGGCTGGAAGGTCTAACTTAGTCAGATTTATTTACCCCACCATCCTCAGCCATGATAGGGAGGACCTGAAAATCCATAATCCAGTTGCATGGGAGAGGAGTATGTGGCCCATACTGGGAGTTTCCCATTCTGATCTTGGGACCCAGGGACATGGGGGGAGGGAGGGCAGTCCTATTGCCCAATCTTGGCCAGGTCAGGTGCAGCTGGCCACATTGCACCCACAGTTGGGACCCAGAGAGCCATGAATACTGGTGTTCATCTCACATTCTTTTATATGTTCAGCCAGGTGTCTCAGCCCGTGGGATAGTACCGCCCGCATCGGGTAGGTCTTCCTAACTCAATCGGTCCACTCTAGAAACTTCCTCACAGGCACACCCAGAAGTTTGTCTCCAGAGTGATTCTAGATCCTGTCAGATTCATAATATTAACTATTATATTATATAATGTTGTTATAATACGTCATCATTATATAATATTACTATATAATATATATATGATATTACTATATAACATCAACTATATATAATATGCTATATAACACAATATTCACCACCACAGCATCTATTGTCCTTCCCTACATGACGGGGGAGGAGTAGGCTGCAGGAGAGGCTGAATCTTACATCCTCCCTGTATTCTTTGAATCTCTTCCCTATGCCAGCCCAAGTCACTCAGAGGAAAGAGGAAACCCATCAATTTCAGGTGGCCCTTAAGGCCAAGTAGCCTTGGGGAGCCCAGGCGCATGGCCGGTGGGGGAGGTAGCATCTGGCTCAGCGATGATCTCTCCTAAATGCTGGTTGCACTTGAACCCTACCTAGCACCCAGTACTCCCCACCCCATATATTCAGCTTGGAAATAATCAGAATGTGCTAAAAATGCAGTGACAATGGGTGACTTCGGAGGGTATTTTTAAGGGTGACAGATCTGAGAGGCATTAGTGCCAGAAACACGGGACTCATTTTTCTAAAACAAAGTGTCACATTTCTAGATGCTGTGGCCCACACCTTATTCATGTTCTCAAGCAACCACACCCTGGTCCTGGAGCCTAGATCCTGCCACTGAGTGCTGGGGACACAGTCAGAAAGTCTGTGAGACACTTGCTTCGGGTTTCACACCATCAACGCTCAGTCTACTACCTTGGTGACTTCTTCAGTCCAGGGCACTGATTGTGTGTGACCTCTGGATCAGTCAGGGCTGGCCCCTCTAGCCAGTGTCCGAGGCCTCATCCCGAGGGGGCGGGAGCCACTCAGGCTCACGTCCTGATTAGGAGGGTGTGGCTCTCTCCCTTGCTATGCCACTCAGGGATAAAAAGCAGGGTGTTCAGACAGGGTGGGAGAGTGGCATTGAGAGGGGAAGGGGTGGTCTCCACTGGGGGTCAGAACTGTTCTCCAGGGAGCATTTCCCTTCATGTCAGTGCTGTCCTGTGCAAGTGTAATCCAGGCCACAAGACAGGCATAATTCAGGAGAAGCAGAGTGTACTTTTCAGTGTAGGAGCAGTGGACAGTCATAAGCTCAAGGTAGAGAGCAGAAAGTAGAAAGGAAGATGAAACCTCTGGATGGGGGTGACCTGTCATGGCTTTATATAGGAGACAGAGGAGGAGGCCACGGCCTTCAATGTGCTATTTAGTCGAGGATCACCTGCAACCCTGACACCCTGAGTACTGGGATAATAATCACAGACCATTGGGCACTGTGTAAGAAGTGCTGGAATTGAACCTAGGACTTCGTACGTGCTACGCAATCACTCTACCAGTTGATTACGTTTTAATGGAGTCTGTATGGCTCCTATTCAGAGAGTATGCTGTGGGAGTGTAAGAGTGGATACAGGGAGACCTGTGACAGACACCGATGGAGTGGTGGGTAAGAGTAAAGGATGTTTGAAAAGTCACGTGGTCCAGCGCCCTGTGCTTTCGATGGAGATTTGAGGGGGCATCGGAGGAGACTCTCGTCAAGTCCTCTCAACAACAAATGGCTGGATGGGTCCTGAGATCAGGTCTCTGGCTTCCTTACCTCTGCTCACTGGATGGGTCCTGAGATCAGGTCTCTGGCTTCCTTACTGGGTGGGGCCCTTGGTTTGAAGGGTTGGGGTGGCAGCACGGAGGCCACATCAGCTCTATCCTGTCCGCTTTCCACATCCTTTTCATATGCTGTCTGCTCCTCGGGTTCTCCTTCCTCCTCCTCCATCAGCCCCACATCCCTTTCTTCCCCTGCCTTGTCCTCCTCTCTATTGTTCTCCTCTTGTCCTGGTTAGAGGGACGATTGAGTCCAATGTGATGTGGGGAGTCCTGTTGCTGAGGTCCATGTGGGGGTATGGCATGGTGTTTGGTCTACATGGTATCTGGTCCCTGTGTCTGGGGGAGTAAGGTCCAAGATGGTTTTCTGGCCAGGTTCTGGCTCACCCGGGAAGAGCAGGATGTCTGATTTCCTCTGTTGCCTGGGGAAAGGAGCCACCTTGGGGCTTCTCTGAGAGCTGAGGAGCCATCTTGGAGAAGCATCTGTGACCATGACCTTCACAGGGCTCCTTTTTTGGGCATGTGGTAAGTCGTGTCATTAAGATGAATGTGTGTTTTGGGAGAGGGTGTAAATATATAAATAGCATTCTTGCCAGCCCCATATATCACCCTGTGTTTATTCAGTGCCCGGTGCATAAGCTAGAAAGGCACGCATTGCTATTTGGGGCTGTTGAGGTTTAAAGTACATTAAAAGAGTTTACTGAAAACTCTTGGCAAACAGATAAAATACAATTACCCAATTCCCAAGGCGCTGCAGACAGAGTGTCCCGCTAACCTGCAGCGTAATAATTCACCCTGGCCTCGACAGGCGCCTTTGAGCCATCGGAAGCCATGCTTTTGTAAACTTCAGAGGCGGCACAGAACTGTCCCTCGGGAGCTCCTCTTCCTGTTTTTATTAACCTCCCTGTTCCTGGCTGAGGCATTGCAGGAGGATCTGGCCAGCAGTGGTGCCCTGGGCCCTGATGAGCTTTTCTAGGATCACCAAGCAGGGGGAGGAGGGGTGAGACTGTTCCAGTGTTGTCGGGCTGCCCTGAACTGTCCATGCATCATTGAACAGCAGGCATTGCTGGGGTGGGCACCTTCACAAGGAAGAATTCAGACCTTGTCCAGGACCCTCAGTCCCTTCCTGGTAAATGAGGGTGTGTGTGTGTGTGTGTGTGTGTGTGTGTGTGTGTGTGTGTGTGAGAGAGAGAGAGAGAGAGAGACAGAGACAGAGACAGAGACACAGAGAGACAGAGACAGAGACAGAGACAGAGGCATGAAACTCACTGTGGAGACCAGGTGGGCTGTGAACACACATAGATCTGCCTGCCTGTTGTTTCCCAAGTGCTAGGATTAAAGGTGTGTCACCATATCTTGTTAAACGAGGCTTTTAATGGTGCAGGTAGGGAGGAGGATTTCAGTGACTGGGTTTTTCAAGTCTTGGGGAGACTTGAGGTTGATTTCCAAGTTATGTGTAGGGAGCACAAGACAATACCTAGTGTGGAGGGGGGTTGCCCTTCCCAGGGCTTGAGTGTGACCCCCGGGTGCTCTGTCTGTCTTGCTTCCGGGAAGATGGAGAAATGTCCCTGAGCATTCAGTTTTCAGGTATTTCTGGGTAGTTATCACCCTGTGCCTGCTATGGGCAGTGGCACTATTCCCAGAACCTGAGGAGCCCGGCAATTGTGGAAGACCGGATACCTGCATGGCCAGTGGTGGACAGCTGCTGGAAGCTGGGAGTTTTTCTCCTCAGCAGGCCCCTCCCTGTCTGGCTCTTGATTTCTGCTCCCTTAAGGCTGTGTGTGGAGACTTACCTTGTCCAGAAGTTGGCACACACACAATTTTGGAGCTAGGTGGCTTAGAGTCTGGGTAGGTCAGGTTCCGGCTGAGGGTGGGGATTAGGAATTTCCCTCCAGGTACCCTGCATGGACTTGACCTGGTGAGACCCAGGCTTACAGGGCCTAGAAAATCAATCCTTTGGCTCAGACTCATTGCTCAGCTAGAACAATATAGCGAGTCTCTTGAGGGAGACACAGAAATTAGTCTTGAGGGAGGCATAGACATTAGCCCTGCTTATCTTGCCTGGCCCTTCTCAGCCTTGGCCTTGTTCCCCCTCACCCCCAGACTGTGCAAGTGATGTTGCTTAAAGTAGTTGTTCAATGAGCAACGTATTAATCTAGCATTAGTTACGGCAGTTGAGCTCCTAGAGATAAGAAAATGTAAATGTGTCTCTAGAACACGCTGCCAGTTCTGCATCCAAACACATTCCTGAAGAAAAATGGCTGCAGTAAGATTCTGGGGAATATTAATTGTGGGGATTTACATATGCTACAGATGGCACTGCAGATGCCAGGTACCGCCAGGAGCCTCTGTGGGCCGCCAGAGAGGGGTCCAGCCTTTCTTTGAGCTCCCCATTGGGGGGTGTTGCTTTAACTAGACTGAAGGTGTCCTGCTGGAATTTTACAGGTGAAGAAACACAAGCAAATGAAGTTTCAGAAACCTGTCCGTGGCTGGGTGGGGCGAGGCGCTTCCAGCTTCGAGTCATCATTGCTGTGTTTGGGAGGCTCCCAGGCTGCCCTACCACCTGTCCTTGGCAGGGTCTCAACTATTTACTGCCGAATCTGTCCCCACTGCCCACCTCCTACACATCCTGTCGCCAGGACAATGACCCTTAAAGCCATAAAGAGCAGGCGATCATTACTTTTTAATCAACAAGTGTTCATTATTGAGTGCCCATGTGTGCCAGGCACCATGCCAGGCATCGGGTTGTGCTCACTCATGGGGCCTACGCCTCAGCAATCAGCAAATAACCCTCATATAGAAGATGGTCACTTACCGACTGCATGGAGAGCTGGGAAGGCCAAGTGAAAAGCATGATGGGAAATAGAAAATGATTGTCCAAAGAATGCCTCGAAGCCAACCTCCCCTCCCTCTTTTCCATCCTTTGTTCCCTCTTCATTTCTTCCTTCTCCATTCTTTTCAGGTTTTTTTCTTCTTCCTTTCTTGAGAAATAGGGCTTTGTTCTGTAACCCAGGCTGGTCTGAAACTTGTTCTGGTGATCCTCCTGCCTCAGCTTTCTGAGTGCTGTGATTTCAGGTACAATGCTCCTGGTGTGATTCAAGTCATCTAGAGTGGACAGAGCTGTCCTTTCTGCCTCCAGCTGTTTTCACAGATGAAGAAACCAAGGCACAGAGAGGGTCTGCTTGTACGTTGGCAGGTGTCCTTCCTGGTTGCTTTGTGTCAATTTGACACAAACTAGAGTTACCTTGGAAGAGGGAGCAAGTGAGGAATTACCTCCATCAGGTTGGCCTGTGGGGTTGTCTGTGGGGCATTTTCTTGATTAATAGTTGACATGGGAGGGTCTGGCCCACCGTGGGTGGTGCCTCCCCTGGGCAGGTGGTCCTGCACTGTATAAGAAAGCCGACTGAGGGACCCAGTGAACAGCATTCTTCTGTGGTTCTGCCCTGCATCCCCTTGATGATGGAGTAGAACATGTAACCTGAAATAACCCTTTCTTGCCCAGGCTGCTTCTGCTCAAGGTATTTATCATAGAGACAGAGGAGCAAGATAGAACAGCAGGCTCGCCCACGGGTAGAGAGCTACTGGACAGGAACCTGTGATTTGAACCCAAATCTAGCTGCAAAGCTCCTGCTGTCAATCATTGGCGTCTTTTACAAATTATTTTAGAAGAATTATTTTTATTTTCTGTGCACATGTGTTTTCTTGGCACGTATGCGTATGTACTATGTGTGTGTGTCTGGTGCCTGTAGAGACCGGAAAGAGCTCATCAGATCTCCTGGAACACAGACTGTTGTGAGCTACCTTGTGGGTACTGGAAATTGAACCCTGGTTCTCTGCAAGAGTAGTGAGTGCTTGAAACTGCTGATTCATCTCTCCAGCTCCCTATTGTCTCCCCTTTAAAAAAGAAACAAAAAAGTCACTGTGTAGACCCAGAACTCACTATGTGGACTAGCTTGGCCTTGAGCTTGCCAAGATCCTCCTGCCTCCGCTCCCCATGTGCTGAGATTATACGTTTACACCACCAAAACCAGCTTTATTGCCTCTTAAGAAATAAATGACTCACACCTGTAATCCCAGCACTTGGGAGGTGGGGGAAGGATTGCCTCCGTTTTAAAGCCTGCCTGGGCTGTATAGTAAGTACCAGATCAGCCTGGGCCACAGGTCCTTGCTAGAAAAGGCAAAGTCAGAACGAAAACTGAACAAATAAAGCAGTAAACCGATTACTCTGGACATCCTGACCTTCCCAGGCCTGGAGTGCTGGGGGAACATTTCGGGCAGGGCAGAGGGCAGAGGTTAGAGTATGAGAAAGTGAGAAACAGGTTTGGACTCTTTGTGGAGATATCAGTTTTCTTGGAGTGCATTTCAGTTTCATATGGCCCTTCGGGCTGAGGAACTATGTCTAAAGACACAGGAGGCTCTGCAGGGTTGGAAACAGAGGAGAAGAAAAGTGGATTTGTTTTTGCACAAGTGATTATCCTCAAGGGGATGAGGCCACTCTCCTGTGCCCGTTTTGGTGACTCGGTGTTTGGAATTGGTATAGAACATCCAAGTTAGGTGCTCTCTGGGTATGAAACAGGTTATCTGTGGGCTTGGGAGGAGTCAGTTTTCAGATTGAAGGGGGATGGGAAAGCCAAGCCACGTGACCTACTGCAATGGTCTGGGCCTGGTATGCAGAAGAGGCCAGACAGAGCTGCGAGTCCGAGAGTGAGACTCCTTCTGAGACCATGTGATTGGTGAATGCATTAACCCTGACTCGTACATTTGTCTTGGAGGGAGCTGTGGCCCAGCTGTGTCCAGTGGAAAGATTACAGCCCGGGGAAAGAAACTTGTTGGCTAGTAATGACACAAGGTTTATGAGTCTGAGGTCACCTGCCCCTTGTATGGGAGCAACTGTTGGTGGCAAAGAAGGAAAGGTTCCTCTGTGGTTACAAGGCATCAGTTGGTGGCTACTCTGTCTTTAAGGGTGGAAGGCTAGGGAGGGAGGGAGTATTTAATTGTGCTATAAGCAAGAGATACAGGCATGGGGCTCCTCTTTCTTCTCTCTGTTATCTGCTCCCCTGTGGTGGGCACTTGGGAAAGCAGGCATGCTTTACTCAGGAATCCATTTTACCCAGAATGCAGTCTGTTAAAAGGCCTGGCATGCCCAGAGAGAAAGACGCTGACTGTGGAGATCAGAGAACTGGAAACACATTTTTTTTCACAGAAAATGGGGATACCTTGGGGGTCTAGTTGAGATGAGAGGGTGAGATTCCACTTGTAAAAAAGTGCAGTTGGGGCCAGCAAAATGGCTCAGTGCTTCCCCCAACCTGGATGACCTGAGCTTGACCCCCGGGACCTCATCATAGAGGGAGAGAACCATCCCTACAAGTTGTCCTCTGACCTCTGCTTGAGTGTCACGCTCGAGTGCCTCCCACACGCACATACAACGTGTAATTTTTCAAATTTTGAGGCAGGGTGTCACTATCTAATTCTGGCCTCTGCCTCCTGCGGAAGGAGTATGCTTTTCTCTAGACTTCTGTCTGCTCTAAGTACGTGTGTAAGGTGGAAGATGATTTGAATGAGAACTGTCCGTGTAGGCTCACAGATTAGAATACTTTGTCCCCACTTGGTGGCGCTGTCCTGGGAGGTGGAAGCTTGCTGGAGTAGGTATGTCACTGGAGGTGAGTTTTGAGACGTCTAGTTCTTTTTGTGCTTTGTGTGCAGTTGAGACGAACTGTCTGTTCCCTGTCCCCATTGCCATGCTTCCCTAACCATTATGACCCCTCGCTCTGAAACAGTGAAACACGCATTTCTCTTTAAGTTGCTTTTGGCTATGGTATTTTGTCACAGTAACAGAAAACTAGTATAAATATGTTTAATGACTTAAGTACCGCTTAAGTTGATAAGTTCACGGGGTGAAGGGTAACACCGAATACTTCCCTGGGGAGGAAGTCTTGGATGGTGTTAAGCCTAACTAGTTACAGTTAACAATCACCAAGCATCTTTATATTTGATTTACCCGATCTTGATTAGGTCCAGCTGGAGAGGCCGCCACCACCACCACCTGTTGTTCTTCATGTCCTGTTTTTAGGGAGCTGTTGCTCAGCCCCTCTTTCAGCTAACCTCATGCCTGACCCCATTCACCAAGCAGAGGGATTCCTGTAAAGGGGGCCTGATGTGAAGCAGGTGAATAGTTATGCAGTGAATGGATGAATGAATGAATAGATGAATAAGGCTTTCCTATTCTCTCCAGCTTTGGAGTATCATTAGATTTTCATGACACCCCAACTGGCACTTATGAGTTCATTCCTGTAAGAGGTTAAGTGGTATTCCTCCAAGTCTACGTACAATGAGAACTTTGGGCTGTGAGCTGATTGAAAACAGGATCTGTTGTGGATTAATTAGTTAAGGATCTTGAGATAAAACCTCCCTGGATTTGCAGTTGAGCACTAAAGTAAATAACTTCTAATGTAAGATATCTAATGTCTTAGATGAAGGTAGAGACCAGGGAGAAGTAGGGATAGTGATCATGCCAAGATGGAGACAGAAACTGGCGTGATGTGACCAAAAACCCAAAGCACCCAGATGACTGGCCCTCATCTTCAGCTAAGAGAGGGACTTAGCTCTACTACAGACTGCAGGAAATCCCAACCAATCTTGATTTTGAACTCCTGGTTTCATAATACGTGAGGGAATCATTTCTGTTTTTTCCTGTGTATATGTGTGGTGGTGTGCATGTATTGGGCTGTGTGCCCGTGGAGGCCAGAAGACAACCTCAGCTGTCATCATTCCTCAGTCACTGTCCAGCTGGTTTTTTGAGACAGTCTCTCTGGCTTGAAGCTCACCAAGTAGGCTAGACTGGCTGGCTAGCAAGTCCAGAGGTTCCTTGACCTCCGTCTTTCCAGCACTGGGATTACAAATGTGCACCAACATGTATGACTTCTTTTTAACATGTGGGTTCTGGAGAACTGGGGGGCTCAGGCCCCCGTGCATATGAGGAAAGTATGTTACCAGCTGAGCCATCACCCCATTACTAAGTTACCATATTTATGGCAACTTGTTTTGGCATCCTTAAAACACTAAGGTAACTCTATTAGTATCTGATAGGCTGTCACTCCCCTCTAGTCCTCTAGTTTGATCAGGTAAGGTCTGGGTCACTGCTAAATGTCTGTGTCCTGCAAATCAGGTGACCAACTATACTGATTTGACTGGGACTTCTAGAAACATTCCAAAAGCACATGAGCAGATTGTTTGGGACAACCTGTCAACCTGCTAACCTGGTGTTTTAGTCAGTGTCCTATCGCTATGAATAGATGCTATGAATAGACACCATGACTATGGCAACTCTTAAAAATGAAAGCATTTAACTGGTGCCTGCTTAGTTTCAGAGGTTTAGTCCACTGTCACCATAGTGGGGAGTATAGTGGCACACAGGCAGACATGATGCTGGAGAAGTAGCTAAGAGTTCTACGTCCTGATCCATCGGCAGCAAGAAGAGAAAGAGACAGAGACAGACAGAGAGAGACAGAGACAGAGAGAGACAGAGACAGAGACAGAGAGAGAGAGACAGAGACAGACAGAGACAGAGAGAGACAGAGACAGAGAGAGACAGAGAGAGACAGAGACAGAGAGAGACAGAGACAGACAGAGACAGAGAGAGACAGAGACAGAGAGAGACAGAGACAGAGAGAGACAGAGACAGAGAGAGACAGAGAGAGACAGAGACAGAGACAGACAGAGACAGAGACAGACAGAGACAGAGACAGACAGAGACAGAGACAGACAGAGACAGAGACAGACAGACACACATTGGGCTTGGCTTGGGCTTCTGTTTTTGTTTTTGTTTCTTTTTTTTGGTTTTACGAGACAGGGTTTCTCTGTATTATTTTGGAGGCTGTTGGTCCGGCCTAGCCTCGAACTCACAGAGATCTGCTTGCCTCTGCCTCCCGAGTGCTGGGATTAAAGGCGTGCGCCACTACCACCCGGCTAGGTTTGGGCTTCTGAAACCCCAAAGCCCACACTCCAGTGATGCACATCCTCCAACAAGGCCACACCTCTTAATCCTTCTCAAGTAGTGCCACTCCCTGATGACTAGCATTCAAATATATGAGCCTATAGGAGCCAGTCTTTTTTTCTTTTCTTTTTCTTTTTTGTTTTTTGAGACAGAGTTTCTCTGTGTAGCCCTGGCTATCCTGGAACTTACTCTCTAGATCAGGCTGGCCTCAAATTCAGAGATCAGCCTGCCCTTGCCTTCCAAGTACTGGGGTTAAAAGCATGCACCACCACTACCTGGCTATGGGAGCCGTTATTTATTCAACGACCACACATGGTTATCAGTGTCAGCTGGTGCCTGATTGGTATGACAGTTCTTTCTTTAATTACATTTACTTATTTATTGCAATTGGGACTATGCTTACCATAGTGTGTGAGTGGAGGTCGGAGGACACCTTGTTGGAGGAGTTGATTTGTTCCTCTACCATATAGGTGTCCAGGCCTGGAGGCAAGCACCTTTATCTGCTGAGCCATCTCACAGCCCCAGATGTGTCTCACATGTAGGCAGAGCGCATGGCTGGGCCAGCTGCAGATGGTGTGTGCGAGCATCTAGTGTAAGATGAGCACAGAGCCTGATGGGATAGGACTTAGGACTTAAAATCTCTGGGTGTCAGGGAGGCCTGCAGGGCTATTCTGCAGAGGCCTGGAGATTCCTGTTTTGGAACCCACGGGGCTTCCCTGGAGGTCTGTTTTTGGGGTGGGGGTGGTTCAGGCACTTCTACACAGAGTAGTCTTCTGCCCCCAGGAAGCAGGTGGCACCTGCCACGCCGGGGAGCTTCTTTTCTGGGACCAATACAGAGTGAGCCTCAGTTCCACACCCTCAGCCTCCTCTATCTGAATACTCTGAATGGAGCTGATTGCCTAAATTGAAGGTATTATGCTATAATGATTGTTATAATTAAAACTATTATCATCTGAAAGAGACCAGAACATGAGAAACCACTGCAAAGACTTTTAAAGCTTTTAAGGCATGTTTTTGAACCAGATAAAAGCGGCTTTGTGTGGAGTGGTTTAAAGAGAGGGAGGAAGGTGAATGGACACCTGTGGCCTCTAAAATGTGGTGTCCTGACAGGGAGCCTGGTTTCCAGCGAGGTGGGTGGCAGCCTCAGGGGATCTGTCCATAGAGGGTGGCAGCTGCCACTTGGCCCAGAGCCCAGACATAGGCTTTGAGCAACAGGGACTTACTAGGAGAGGCTTTGAGGCAACTGGGGCAGGCTGGGATAAGGTGGAGGCACTTTTCTGAAAGCCACGGCTGTTGAAATGGTTGGCTTATATTCTGCCATACTGGGGAGCAATAGTCCTGACCTCAGTTCCGAGGGAGGAAGGGAGGCAGTATGTGGGTCCCAGAAGGCTACAGAGCCTTCACATGACAGCGAGAGGGGGCAGGGGCTCTAGAGGTGGGCTCAGGAAGGGTCAGGGTTGGGGGCAGCAGTCTCTGGACTTGGCAGTTGGGCACCCAAGGTTCAGGACTTGATGGGATGTGGAGGTGAGACCAGGATGGCAGCCAGGAGCTTTTCTGAGACCGTTTAACTTCAACTCTTTTTGTCCAACCAGTGAGTGAGAAAAAAGGCTTTGAAGGGATGATGCTAGCACTCTAGGTTTAGAAGCCCAACTTGAGGGGGTGCTATGCCCTTCACCTTGGGTCTTTCTCTTGAGAGCGAGGCTGACCTTCCCTAACATATGTGCGTGCATGTGTGTATGTGTGTGTGCATGCGTGCATGTGGGAGCCAGAGGTCAGCCTTGGGAACAATTCAGGATACCATCTGCCTTGTCTCTTTGTTATCATTTTTACACTTATTTAATTACTTATTTGGAGGCTACCACATCCGTGCCACAGCATGTGTGTGGAAGTCAGAGGACTCTGTCAGAGTCAGTGCTGCCTCTACACCATGCAGCTTCCAAGTACCAAACTCAGGATGTGACGTTTGGCAGCAGGCACCCTTACCTACTGAGCTTCTGACTTTTTTTTTATTGTTTCATAAAGGGGCTCTTTTTTTTTTCAGTTCTCCAACTTTATTTGACATTCAGCAGGTTAGTTCTCATCCACATTGACTGTCTGTAGATTTTTGAATGTGGTAACAGGCACGTAGGTTACCAATGTGTACAACTTGTTTGGTGAGTCCTCATCCTCGTTACGTTTTCTGGACAATCGTACACGGATACGATATGGAACATTCCTTATTCCTTTGGCCCAGACTGCTTTATTGAGCCTGGTATCAATGCGCACATCTGGAGTTCCCATCTCTTTCATGGCAAATTTCCGGATTTCTTTGAGTGCCCGAGGAGCATGCTTCTTGAATCCCATGCCATGGATGCGCTTGTGGATGTTGATGGTGTACTCCCGGGTCACCACCTCGTTGATGGCAGAACGGCCCTTCTTCTTCTCGCCACCCTTCTTTGCAGGAGCCATTCTGCCGGGCCTAAGTTGGAAAGGAGCCATAAAGGGGCTCTTATTGACCTGTAATTTACCAAGGAAACTAGGCTGCCTGGCTAGTGAGGCCCTGAGATCCACCTTGGCCTGCCTCTCCAGCACTGGAGTTACATACTGTGTACTGCCGTGTCCAGCTTGTATTGATATGGGTTCTGGGGGATCAAACTTGGGTCTTTGTGCTTGCATGCCAAGCACTTTACTGATTGGGCTCTCTCTACCACAGCTCTTCCCAGTGACCTTTAGCTGAAAACATGTCTTCCAAAGTGGCACATTTGTGGAGAGCAAATTCTTCTGCTTCACAGTCTAGCACAGGAATATGTAGGATCAGGGTCAGCCTGTCCAGACTCTAAGCCCAGCTATGTGAGCTCACACTAGGCATCATTGCCTCCCACACGCACACTTGAACACACACACACACACACACACACACACACACACACACACACACACACACACAATAAGGGAGAAGAAACAGATCCAGTACAAGCTCTCTGCTGGAAGTTGACCACCAGAAATGAGAATTTAGATCCTTACTAGCCTGCAGCCCACATTGAGGGGATCTAAATGGCAAGCCTTGCTGACTAGTTTATCAGCCACTTGATTTCCATTTATTTCCCTCCTGTGGTTGGATGTTCTTAGAGACTTCAGGTTCTTGCTACTCGAAACACTTCTCTGCTAAGGACGCTAGATCTCGGCTTCCTGCTCTAGTCTCCATGCCTGCTGCTTGCTGCCTCAATTTAGAGCCATGCTGGACTCTTATCCCTTTGGAACCATAAACCAAAATAAAATAAACTCCTTTTTCCATAAGACACTTTTGTGTTTATCACAGCAATGGAAAGGTAACCAGTACAAATTTTACAGCTACATACTGAATGTGTGTATGTCTATAATGTGTGTGTGTGTGTGTGTATAAGGTGTTTGAACATAGAATCTAGTACGTGTAGTTTGAATGAGAATGGCCCTCATAGGCTCATATGTTTCAATACTTGGTCCCCAATTGGTAGAACTATCTGGGAAGGATTAGGAGATGTGGCTTATTGGAGAAGGCATGTCACTCAGGGTGGGTTTTGAGGTTTCAAAAGACTAACACAATTTCCAGTGTGTCCTCTCTGTCTCCTGCTTTCAGTTTTGAAATGTGAGCCTTCAGTTGTTCCTGTTGCCATGCTGCCTCAAACTGTAAGCCCCCAGTAAACCCTTCCTTCTGTAGGTTGTCTCGGTTCACAGTGTGTTATCACAGCTATAGCAAAGTAACCAATATAGCTTATAATTACTTGCAATTTGCGTAGCTTACCAAACAATACAGCTTGGAGATAACTTTCCTGCCAACACCTTATTATTTTGAACTGTAGCAGCATTTACATTTATATAATGTATGCTAGTAATTGTAAAGATGAAAGAATTTTAAAAAGCTGAATTCTTTCAGTTGGAAATTGAACAAATTGGGAAGAGTTAGGTGCTGTGGAGTCAGGAGGCTGGGGTGTTACTCAGTTGGTGGAATGCTTGAGGAGCATGCAAGGTCCTGGGTTCTGCTTCCAGCACCCATACACCAGGACCACACCTGTAATTTCAGCACTCATAAGGTAGGGCAGGGGGATCCCAGACAAGGTCATTCTGGAGTGCATAGCAAGTTTGAGGCCATCCTGGGCTACATGAGGCCCTGTGTCAAAAGAGAAGGGTGAGGGGGGCGGTGAGAAGAGGGAGAAAGACTCAGCAGGGACTAGGGAGAATTTTCTCTGTTTGGTTGGATGTTACTGGGATCTCGCTGTGGGATGTCCTCACCTTTCTGGTCCCTGTGATCTGTCAAAAGAATTCACAGGGTGTAGTGTAGGAGATAGAGTTCATTACAAAGTGGGCACCCTCAATGAACTGGCCGAGGGAATATTGAAGAGCAGAGAGTGGCTGGTGACCAGAGAGACCATTGTGGCCACCTACAGTTTTAGGTAGCCTTTCTCTTACATTTTAAAGTTTCTGGAACAGACAGCTTCCTGTCTAGGTGGTTGGCAGGCCCATTTGGGTTAATTCTTTTTTTGGGGGGGGTGCAGTGAACTTTATGATGATATTCAAGAGAACAGGGCTCCTTAAGCCCTTCCTTATTCTGGGGGTCTGGAATGGAAACTGTGAGGGAGATGACCAATGTCAGGCTTGTTGGACAGGGACTGCTCAGCAACCAGGGCCTCTCTCTTGCTCGAGTCCTTGGAGGCCATGTAGGCCATGACATCCACCACCCTGTTGCTGTAGCCAGATTCACTGTCATATCAGGAAATAAGCTTTATGAAGTTATCATTGAGAGCAATGCCAGCCCCAGCATCAAAGGTGGAAGGTTGAAGTCACAGGAGACAACCTGGTCCTCGGTGTAGCCCAGGATGCCCTTCAGTGGGCCCTCAGATACCTGCTTTACCACCTTCTTGATGTCTTCATACTTGGTAGCTTTCCCCAGGTGGCATGTCAGATCCACAACGGACACATTGGGGGTAGGAACTCGGAAGGCCAGGTCAGTGAGCTTCCGTTCAGCTCTGGGTTGACCTTGCCCACAGCCTTGGCAGCACCAGTGGATGCAGGGATGATGTTCTGAGCAGCCCCACAGCCATCATGCCACAGCTTCCTGAGGGGCAATCCATAGTCTTCTGGGTGGCAGTGATGGCATAGACTGTGGGTTATGAGTCCTTCCACAATGTCATGAATGACCTTTGCCAGCAAGGCTAAGCAGTTGGTGGTGCAGAACATATTGCTGACAATCTTGAGGGAGTTGCACTTGTCATGGTTCACACCCATCACAAACATGGGGGCATCAGCAGAAGGGGCAGAGATAATGACCCTATTGACCCCACCCTTCAAGTGGGCCCTAGCCTTCTCCATGGTGGTGAAGAGCCAGCAGACTCTACAACATACTCGGTGCCAGCATCACCCCATTTGGTGTTGGTGGGATCTTGCTCCTGGAAGATGGTGATGGCCTTCCCGTTGATGACAAGCGTCCCATTCTCAGCCTTGACTATGTCTTTGAACTTGCCATGGTAGAGTCATACTGGCACATGTAGACCATGTAGTTGAAGTCAATGAAGGGGTCATTGATGGCAACAATGTCTACTTTGCCAGAAGTGACGGCAGCCCTGGTAACCAGGTGTCCAATACGGCCAAATCCGTTCACTTGGACCCTCATCATTGTCTCAGGAACAGGGCTGGCACTACATGAAGAGATTCGGCTGTCTCTAGAACAGGGAGGAGCAGAGAGCTGGATTAACTCTTCAAAGGGGACAGCTTTATGTCTACATCTTCTAGCACCCTTACCATCTTTTGGGCAGTTGAGAATGTCATGTCCCCATGTGGGATAAGACTCCTTCATTTTTTTGATCAGTAATCAAAGTTCTATAGTTTGAGTTCCTGGTTTTACAATCTTCTGGTTATGAGGGAGAAGGTTGGTCCTAATGACCAGCAGGCTTGAAGTAATCCTGCTGGTTATCTCAGTGGTGTGCACTGATACAATTTCTGTGTGTGTGGTGGTCATATATTTGTCTAAACAACTGGCTCCTAGCTCTGCAGCCTACATGACAGGCAACATGTCCAGCAATGTTTGTGTACCCCATGCTACAGAGCATCAGGAAAAGTGGCCAGATTTTGGCTGGATTTTAAGCTCCTGAGGTCAGGTGTTGGATTTTGAGTTGAGTCATAACTGACAGGAAATGTAAACAGATCTCACATACTGTGAGATCTGCCACTTTCTAGTTTGTTACGTTTTAATGATCCAGACTCTAGGTATATGAATATCTAAATATGACCACTGGACTTAAAATAAAAGATGACGGTGCCCGTCATCTTGGCACCTGCTTCCCGCTTCCAAGAAGCACCTGCTCCAATATTTAAACATTTTTATTCTGCTGTTTACGTTGTCACCACATTTCTATACAACTTAAATTAACAGCCATTTCCTGACTTCTAAGAGTTCTTAGATTGGATCCATTTTCGAGGTTTCCCTTTGTGGGAGGGGAGACAGCCTCTCTGCCTCCCCAGGACAACCTCCCCCCATCCTCCGGAGCACATTAAATCTTTATTCAAGTCAAATCAATATTCAGTGTTTACATTATTATGTACATGTAGCCATTCTTCACCGTGAGGCACATGTTGCAGTAAGTGCTAGGATTGTATTTCTCTTAGAATTTTTAATGTTCTCAGAAGCTAATAAGTGCTCCATCTCTTTTTATTTGTTTTGCTTCCTATGTACCAATTACAGATTATTTCCCAAGCTCCATGATGGAACTGACAGTCTCTGAATATTTCAAATACACCAGGAAATCTGCTTGCTTTATTTGTTTTTGACGCAGTCATTAAAGGGGCTTCCAGTGTCTCCCGATTTGGACCATTGTTCTATAGCAGATCTTCGTTGTAGAGCTTTCTCATCACAGTCTCTGGGGTATCTCCTGGAGCTTGTGTTCCACACACAGGAAGGGACAGTATCGTGATACCTTCTTCAAGGTCCTGTCCCACACGACCCAACTTTTTCACACCAGATTGGTTCACAGCCTCTCAGTGGCACGGGCAAGTGTCCCAGTTAGTTTGAACTGTCATCTGGACACAGCCTGGAGTCACCTGAGAGGGAGTTTCAATTGAGGGATTGCCCAGATCCGGTTGGCCTGTGGGCACGACTATGGGAAATTGTCTAATTGATAATTGATGTGGGAGGACCCAGCCCACTGTGGACAGCCTCATACCCTAAGCAGGTGGTATCAGTCTGTGTAAGAAAGCCGGCCCACAAGTGAGCCAGCAAGCAGTCTTCTTTGATGGTCTGCTTCAGGTTCTTGCCCTGACTTCCCCCATGACGGACTGTGACCTGGGAGTGTCAAGTCCATAAACCCTTTCTCCCCTAAGTTGTGCTCAGTCACTAAAGTGCTCAAACTGCCGAGTCATCTCTTCAGCCTCCATGTTTTTTCTTTTACAGAATTTCTCTGTGTAGCCAAGGCTGGCCTTGAATATACAGTACTTCTGCCTCAGTCTCCCAAGTGTTGAGATTACAGGCATGTATCAAGATGCTGGGCTTAGTCTGTGACCTTTATTTGGAGTATTAAGGGCATCTATATTCAGAGTTATAATTGAAAACTACATGCTAGTTCTTGTGATTTGTTTTGTGCTCCTAATATATGATACTTACCTAATTTTCATTTGCTTATTTAATCTTTCGGTGGGATTTATTTTTTCCTGTGCTATTGTGGCCATGCTTATCTGTCTCTTCTCTACAGAGTGTTTTTAAGTATCTTCTCTAGTGTTGACTTAGTGGTCATGGATTCTCTGGGCTGTGCTTATCTTGGAGAGGTTTTATTTCTGTTTTTATTCTGGAGGGAAACTGCTAAGATAGCAATCTAGATTACGCTTATTCTCTTTCAGGGCTGGAATAATGCCATTCCATGCTCACCTGGCTCTCAGAGTTTCTGTTGAAAATCTGCTGCTATCCTGGTGAGTTTGTCTTTTTTGTTGATATGCACACATACATAATACATATATAGTATTTTTATAAGGTCTTATGAACTTGTTATAGAAACAAGGATGGTCCTGAACTTTACATCTTCTTGCTGCCACCTCCCAAGTGCTAAGATTGTAGACATATGCCACCATGGTCAGTTTTGTGTGATGCTGGGGACTGAGCCCAAGGTTTGATGCATGCTGGGCAGGTATGTGACCAACTCATTGGTACCCTAGGCTGTTGGCCTTCCTGTCACAGTTTTCAATATTCTTTCTTTGTTCTATACTTTTGGTGTTTTAGCTCTAGAATGGCATGGGAAGTGCTTTTATGATCATGTCTGTTTGGGATTCTAAGCACCTTCTATACCCTTTGTCCTGTCTTTTGTACAATTTGGGATTTGTTTGATCCCTTCACTGTGTATCTATTAGTTGCTTCTCATTGATGTGACAGAAACAAGTCATGGAAGAAAAGATTTACACAATGTCATGGTCTTAGGGACTATCTGGCCATGCTGACAGACGACCAATATGCTGGGAGTATCAGCTTCTGTCTGTGATGGCAGAAGCTGGCGGTGTAGCCTGCTCACATCTTGGTGAATCAGGAAACAGGAGGCTTGGGTCAAAGTAAGGCCGGGCTATAATAATAATCAAGATTTGCTCCTAGTCCACATCGGCCAGCTAGACCCTGTAATGCAAAGGTTCCACGACAGCATGGACATCTGGGGACAAGGTACTCCAACAGTGAGCCTGTTGGGGACACTCACATTCAGACTATAGCAATAGGGCTCTAATCTGTACCCTCTTCTAGAGAAAAAAAATGTAACTCTCATCTTTAAATTGTATTCCAGAGGTCTTACATGTCTTGTTCACAACTTTTGCTGCCTCAGCTTCCAAATCCTCAGATGAGCCATCACATCTGTCTCCTTTTTAATTTTTAAAATATTTTGGTGCTGGGGTTTGAATCCAGGCCTTGTGCAAGCTAGGCAAGCACCCCACTACTGAGTTACACCCCATCCCTCTGATGTTTAAAAACATTGCTTGTTCTCACCAACACTCCAGCCCTGTCAGTATCGCTGGAGCCCCTTGCTGGAAGACAAGCTCTCGCAGAGTTCATGTTGCCCTGCTTTCTTTCTGTAGTTTTGCATTTCTGTGCTGAGATTTGTGTGTATGTTGGGATGGGCACCACTTCTATCTGTGCGTGACAGAAAGGAAAAGAATGTTGTCTATTCAAAAAAGTGAAAAGAGAAGGAAGTAAGGGTTGGGAAGAGGGGGGGGGGAGGGCAAGGAGAGCAGGGAGCCAGAAAGGGGAGAGAGATAGGGAGAGCAGGAGGGGAGGGAAAGAGCGACAGAAAGCAGGGAGAGAAAAAGGAGAAGAAGGGAGAGGTAAAGAGAAAAAGTTAAAGAGGAAACTGTGTATGCACTAGTCGGTAAACAGAGGAGTCAGTTTTCTTTTTCCATTATGTGGGTCCTGGGGATTGAATACAATAGCTGGTCTTGTCTGCAAGTGCCTTTATCTACTGAGCCATCTTGTCTGCCCCTCTCAAAGTCTTAATGGAAAAATAAAACCAAAGTGTTGTCCTCAATGAGGCTTGGGCAAGAGTGGGTATTTTCTCCCTCTGCCAGTCTGCAACCCTTCTTTGCGTCCTGGGCTGGGCAGCCTTGGGAGAGTGAAAGTTGGGATGGCCACCACTTCTCTGCTCATCAGTTGGTTACCCGTGTTGTACCTGCATGTATGTTTGTGCATCTTGTGCCTGCAGTGCCCGTGGAGGCCAGAAGAGGGCATCAGATCCCCTGGAACTGGAGTTTCAGATGGTTCTGCGCCATCATGTAGGTGCTCCAATCAAAACCCAGGTCCTCTGGAAGAACAGCTCAATTTCTCAACTGATGAGCTAGCTGTCTCTTCAGCCCTTTGGGTTAGTTTTGTTTCCTGTTTGCAGGTAATCAAAGTTCCCTTCATGGGGTTTTCTCCAGAGACTAGCTCTTCCGTGGGTGGGCTGGCACTCAGCTCATCTTTGTGTTAGGGGCCCAGGCACCTCGAAGCCCACCCACAAGGCACAGTAGCACCATCCACACACACGATAGAAATATGTCTGCCAAAGTCTCCTGACCCTCCAGGCCACCAAAATGTTTCCAGTGAGCCTACTTCTGGTTTTAGCCTCTCACATTCATCTCCAGTCCCTGGGACTCTAGATCATGAACGAATTTGCTCATCCAAAACCAGGATTAGGTTTCATCTGAACCTGATCTGCTCAGTTGGCAGGTCTCGGCCTATCTTTGCTTCCCAGCTTCCCAAGGGTCCTGTTTCCTCGATAACACGCTGTTGTATACTGAACTAAAAACCCAACTCAAGTGGTTTAGCCAGTAGACTTACCTCATCCAGCAGGGTGTGGCTTTGACTGACTCTCAGCCGCGTCATCACGGGCACCATTTGTTTCTGTTTTCTCACTCTGTGGCGGTCTCCTTCATGATCACAAAATTGCTCCTGTCATTTTACCCAGCCCACCTTCTTTTCTTTCTTTGCCACCTGCTTCAGAGCTGTTTGGCTTTTATTTTATCTTTTGAGAATTTAATATAAGCATGTAGTATGTTTTGAGCAAATCATCTCTTCCTTCCCATTTGCGCCTTCATTCCTTCCCCTCTCCCTCCCGACCCCACGTGCTCTCTTCTTTAGTCCCGTGAACTCACTTAGTGCCGCCTGCATGTGTAGGGATGAAGAACCACCTGCCGGAGCATGGATCACATCTCTGAAGAAAACCGACTCCCTCACCCTCTGCAGCCATCAGTTAGGTGTGGGACTTGATAACTCTTCTCTGCACATGCTAGGATTTTGCCTGACTTTCCTCTGAGCAGTTACAGCTGCTGTGGGCTTGTGTGTGCAATGGCCCCGTTAGATCCAGAAAGGGAAAGCCTTCCCTCCAGCCTGGTTCCAGAGCCGCATCAGTCCCAAATAAACACACAGGAGGCTATATTAATTATGAAGCTGTTGGCTTTGCTTGTTTCTTACTGACTAGCTTTGACTTAAGTAATTACCCCATAATTGTTAATCTAACTATTTCTCTTACCGGAGATGTTTCCAAAGTTTCCGGGCTTCCTACCCCATGGCGTTACATCTTGACTCCCTGTGTTTCTCCTTCCCAGAGTCCTCCTGGACTCCTAGTCCCACCTATCTTGGTTCCCTATTGGCCAACAGTGCTTTATTGACATATACACAGGACTTCCCCCATCAGGCATATTTTCTTGTAGACGTGGGCTGCTCCTGAAAAGCCCATGTTCTTACATATGGGTGCCCTCAGGGGGGAGAAGTTGCAAAGCCCTGCTGTCTGTCTGTCTAGGTTGGTCTAAAACTCACTAGGTAGACCGGGCTGGCCTGGAATTAGTGGCAATCCTCTGGTATGCTGGTTAGGACTACAGGTGTGTACTATAATGCCTGGCACTGCTCTGTCTCTGTCTCTGTCTCTGTCTCTCTGTGTGTAGAGTGTGTGTGCCTCTCTCTCTCTCTCTCTCTCTCTCTTTCTGTGTGTGTGTGTGTGTGTGTGTGTGTGTGTGTGTGTGTGTGTAGAACAGAGGACAACCTTAGGGATTGTTCCTCAGGAAGCTGTCCACTTTTTTTTTTGAGATGTTCTCTTACTAGTCTTGAACTCTCTAAATAGGCTAGTCTGGCTGGGCATCAGGTCCTAGGAATCTGCCTGTCTCTACTTCCCCAGCTCTGGGGGTTCTAAGTACATGCACCCTCATGCCTGACTATTTGTGCAGGTTCTGGGGATCCAACCCCTCATGCTTACAAGGTAAGCATTTTCTGATTAAGCCATCTTTTTAAGATACCTAATTGTTTGTGTAAGTGTTGTCTACATAGGTTTGCAAATCTAAAAGGCACATAATAGAATGTGTCCCTTTTATTCCTGCCTTTATCTTTTCATAAACTGGGCTTCATATTCTCCCATAACTACTTCATATAACAATGAACAAGAAAATATGAATGTATAGTTTCGCCTGTCCTATCCCTATTTTCCCAAACAATTGCATATTGTATGCATTTTCTGACATTTTGTTTTTATCACCTATCAAAATATTTTGACGTATAAAATGTACCTTCACTGTGGTTTTATAGCTGTGTCATATTGCATTCTGTGGATATAACCCTATTTGTTTAACCTGTCATCTTTTGATAGATATTTAGGTTGCTTTCAATCTACTATTATAACCAATTCTGCGAATATGTTAGTATTCTTGTAGGATAAATTCCCAGAGGTGGAACAGCTCAGGCAAGAGGGATGTACATTAGTAACCTTGACAGCGATCTTCAAATTGCCCTTCCTAGGATCCGCACAGTTCGTGCTCCCATCAGCAATATTTAAAGGACCACTTCCCCACACCAACACAATGTGTTCTCAGCCTCTTGGTGTCTTGCCAATCTGGTGGAGGAAAATGGTCTGTGCATCTCTATTAAGTGCTATGAGACTGCTCCCGGCTGCTCCTCCAGCAGTCCTGTGTTTCTGAGCAATGTCTCCTTGACCAGAATTTTGTCATGTGTTTCTTCCTAAATCATCCATCAACAGAAGGAACAAAGTCATCCTAATTGGTCTTAAGTTAATCTAGTTTTACATCCTGTGGTTGGGCTGGGACATGGGCCAGCCCTTCACTGCATGGTGCCTGTACGACACTAGGTTTCTGGTCATGAGGAGGTTGGTGGTCACGGACACTGGGTAGGTGTTTGGCAGTGTCTGAGTACCTAGTTCACCTGCCTGTTACAGGCTGCCTCAGACCTGGACTGTTAAGGCCAGGCAATGGTACCCCCAGGATTTCCCATTCTTCTGTGGTTGGCTACCCTGGGGTGGGATGGTGTCTATAGTTGTAGGGAAACCTTGTTCGAGGATGAGATCCAAGATAGTGGTTCTTCCATGGAGGAGTATTGGTTTTAAGGCTTGTCAGTCTGGGTTCAAATCCCCACTCAACATTTGTTGTCTGTCTATTCATTCTCTCTCTCTCTCTCTCTCTCTCTCTCTCTCTCTCTCTCTCTCTCTCTCTGTATGTATGTATGTATGCACATGCGCACCATAACATGTGTGTGGAGGTCAGAGGACAAATTTCCAGGAGTGGGTTCTCTGCTTTCACCATTTGGGTCCTAGGCATCAAACTCAGGTTTTCAGGCTTGGTGGCAAGTGCCTTCATCCCCAGAGCCATCCCACTGACCCTTCACTCTAGGTTTTGAGATGGATATCTCACAGACTCAGGAGTTCACTCATCAGTTGAGTAAGTTGTAAATAAGGAGTTCACTCACCAGTTGATTTGCTGGCCAGCAAGCTCCAGAGCCCTATTTATTTATTTATTTATTTATTTTTTAAGACAGGGTTTCTCTGTACAGCTCTGCCTGTCCTGGAACTCACTCTGTAGACCAGGCTGGCCTTGAACTCAGAGGTCCACCTGCCTCTGCCTCCCAAGTGCTAGGATTAAGGGTGTGTACCACCAATGGCGGGGCCCCTTTCGTCTCCACCTCTTTAGGGCTAAGTTTATATGCCTGGATTTTCACATGGATGTCCCAGGTCAGAACTCAGGTCCTCATTCTTGACAGGAGCCATCCCTTCCCCCACACTCAAAGCCATTGTAAGCCTCTGTGTTCTCACCTGTAAAGCTGAGCTATGGACAAAGGACTATCACAGAGGTCACTTATGTCACTGAGGTTGCGAAACTGTACAACATGCACACCACAGGGGTTTCCCTGAACCAGCTGTCCCATGCCACTAGGGGAAGATTCTGCCAGTTTTCTTCTAGGTTATGAGTCCCTGGGGAGGCTCAGTTGTTCCAGTGTCCCCAGGCCAGGTGTGTAGCCAGGCACACAAAAGACACCTATGGAATGAATGGGAGAACAACAATAATTTAGGATGAAAGAGGCTGCTATGCATCCTAATGGTGTTCGCATTCTCAGCCATATTGAGGCAGGAGATCCCCTGGTACCAGTGAATCATTCACACGTGCGAGCCTCCTGATGACATGCTATGTTTATCTACAGCATCTGCACTCTATTGATTTATCAATGCCCATTTTGCAGTCAGATCAATAGCTTAATTGCATCTCCGGTTGACACGAGGATACAACCTGTTTGTGGTAGGGAGAACAACCTTGAGCCCAGAAGCTGCCTAAGCTTTGTTTGCTCTCCAGTTTGGAGCTGCCTTTATATGACCAGAGACCAGCGATTGTCATTCCAACACAGGGAAGTCAGGGCCAACGGAGGCCTGAGGGCTGTGTTGGGCGTGTGCGTAGAGGTCTGAGTGGCAGAGGGAGGTGTTCCTGCATCTGGAGTAGCATCACCCCATTTATTCTTGAGTCTCTGGTCATGTTTCTTGTCTATTGAACGTACTTAGATGCCCAAGGTCTGTCCCACGCAGTAGGGTCTGGTTGAATGTTGGCAAACAAATGCCTTGGTCTTGTCGGGCTCTGGGGATGGTATGAGAGAAGATGTCCACGTGCTGGCAGTAGGTGGTGCTGTGTCAAAGTCTGAAGCTGGAGTCTGGAAAGAAAAAGCTTTTCCTGGGAGCTTCCAAGGCCTCAAATAAAACTGGAAATGATGATTAAGCATTCCTGACTTAAAGTCTTCAAATAATACCCAAAGTCTTCAAATAATACCCAAAGGACTTACTTTGTAAACACAAAGGAATTTCAGTGAGTAGAATATCCATTCATTGTGTACCTACTAAGTGCCTGGTACAGTATTAGCATATTAATTCTGCTGGAGTGTTCTTCATATCACACCCACTGTCTAATCCATCTCTATTGCTTACCTTTGAGAGGACTACATTGATGAATTGTTCTATTAAAGAAGGATAACGATATTTAAAGTCTTTAATGGGAGAGGAATCACAAAGGAGTTTTTAAGACTAATTTAGGCTTGTGTGGAACATTCAACACATTATGCTAATTTTTTTCAGAAGCTGAACATCTTAGAAGGGGGAAAAATCAGCCTGTTTTCGTCTTGTTGCCAAATCTGGGTGATCTAGGCCTCATCAATGCTAACAAATGTACCCCTCATAGCAGTTTGTGTTTGTTAGGCTGAGCAATGTGTCTCTGGAAAACATTATTAGTGCTTATATTATCTTACAGATTACACTCGCACTCTACCCAGGGTCCCAGGAAAAATATAATGGCAGATTGAAGCCGATGGGCTATTTTTATGGGAGAGACTTCATTATTTCGCGAAGTTGAAAGAAATCTTTGAAAATTCAGGGATATGTGTGCTCGGGTGTGCATGTACAACTCCCCCCCATTCATGGTGCGTGCTTGTGAGTCCAAGTTGTCTGAGGAGTGTAGCTGCAGCTTTCTGGATCCCAGGAACTTTCCTTGCAAGCCAGGGCAGTGAACTGAGATTGTGAGGGTGGCACTAGGATGGCTCCTGAAGGAGGCAGATGGGACAAGGGGAGGAGAGGAAGGCCACAAGTCAGGCCAGAAAGCAGGAGTGATATAGGAAGTTAGGTGACACCCTGATTTTTATTCTTTTTGTCCTTGGATCAAAGATGTAGTTCCACGGGACTTTTCTCTTTAAAGGGGCTTCTTCCCCCTTCTCGGAGGCCATTCCCCTGCTGCCAAGTGAGGACACAGATGTGGCTCTGAGGTCCGTGGTGGTACTGACTGGTAGGGGTTCTGTGACATAGTCCCACCATGTGCTCACCCTGCCCACCATGAATTGGCTGTGCTACTCCAAGGATGTCCTGGCACCCTCAACAGGGAAGGCACTCCCTTGTGCTACTCCAAGGATGACCTGGCACCCTCAACAGGGAAGGCACTCCCTTGTGCTACTCCAAGGATGACCTGGCACCCTCAACAGGGAAGGCACTCCCTTGGGCTCCTATCCAGTGGAAGAACCAGAGGTCAGAGTCAGGTGGGTCACGCAGTTCAAATGTCACATCAGGAATGTCACCTGCAAGCCCTTGTGCCCTCAGGCCAAGCAGGGACACTGGGAACTTAGATGTGAACTGGAGTTGAGCCAATTCATACTTTAGGTAGGACCAGTGTATACATATCGGGGGGAAGGCGTTTTAGGCTGTTGCCATGGTAAAGATAATGGCTGGAAGGTGGGAAACTGTGGTCCTATTAAGGGGTGACCCAGACTGTATGAGTCATGGGGTACAAGAAGGGGAACCTACTATACTTTCCAGGCCAGATCTCATAGTGCCTGCCTAAGGTACCAGAACTGTGTTCTGCACTTCCTCTTCCTCTGTCTCCCTGCTGGAATGCTGAGTGGAGATGCTCAGATGGGATGGTGGCTACATGCAAATGGACTCCTGAGGCTGGGCCTGCATCCCACCCAACAAGTGCTTAGAAGACCAGAGACTTTAACCCAAAACTTGGCTTCATCCTCTGGCACAGGGCCTTGTTCTGGAAGGATAAATAATACCTGAGCCAGACTAATGGTCTCATAGAGGGGCCAGGGGCTGCAGTAGTGGCTGTAATTCCTTCAGATATGATGGAACTTGAGTTCTCTGGGGTCTGTGTGACCTGGAGGTGTCTAGACCCAGAAAGGGAACACATGAGGCTGCCAAGAGCGGAATGCCAAGAGCAGAATGATGGCCCACTGTCAGCCTTGGGAAGTCAAGGCCGAATGGCACCATAGTATTTAATTGAATGTCAGAAGACCCATAAGGTCACTCCAGGCTCTTATACTTCTCTTGCCTACTCTCATATCTGGTTCCTCCTTGGTGGCTTCCCTGGACTCCTTATAAGTCAGCCTTCTGTGTTTCTGTGCCCTGTGCAATCCAGCTCTGACTTGGTGTCCCTTTTCTCCCAGGAGGTTCTCCTGGCTCATCAGAGCAAAGGCCCTGTATTTTAGTTACATTTCTGTTGCTGTAATAAAATGATCTGTGGTGGTTTGAATGAAAAATGCTCCCAGTAGGCTCATGTAATTGAGCACCTCGTTCCTGGTTGGTGATGCTGTTTGGGAGGATCCTCGCTGGAGGACATATCACTGGGGGTGGGCTTTGAGGGTTTTTAGTTCCACCCCACTTCCAGTTCATTCTCATCACTTTCTGCATGTGGTTGAAGATGGGATCTCTCAGCTTCCTGATGGGGTTGCCTGCTGTCAGTCCTCCCCTGCCATTATGGATGCCCTAAATGGAACCATAAGCCCAAATAAACTCTTCCATAAGTCACTTTGGGGTATGGTGTTTGTAAGCGTTTCGTCGGGATGGGTCAGGACAGGATGGAACAGGAGTGAGTGGGTCAGGTATTCTGGCACTCGGGAGTCACAGAATACCCAGTGTTACACAGCTCAGGTGGAAAGGTATCCTGGAGCTCGGGAGCCAAGGATACTGAGTGTTACACAGCTCAGGTAGAAAGGTATCCTGGAGCTCGGGAGCCAAGGACCACCACAGGTTGCAGTAAGCTTGGCAGCTTACAGCCTTGCCTCAGAGAAAGGCTTCTCCGGTGTGTCAGCTCCGCTCCGGCAGGACAGGGTCTTCCAGCTGGGGATGTTCGCCTAGTGTAGCAGTTTTGCTCCGCAGGAGGTTTCTCTGGCGAAGTTGCTACAGTTCAGCTCTGCTCCTGGAGAGCAGAGAGCAGAGAGCAGGGAGCCCGGAGTAGAGTGTAACAACTCCGCTCTGCCAAGGAAGGTTTCCCGGGCAAGTGTTACAGCGCTGCTCGCTCTGCTCTGCTCTGCCCAGGGTCGCCTCTGCTTGCTCTGCTCTGCTCTGCTCTGCCCAGGGTCGCCTTTGCTCTGTCGCAGCCGCAAAAGAAGATCTTCACCCGAAGCTCATCCAAAGGGGTTTATTGGAAGACAGCTGGACCAGCCAAGCTGAACATACACAGGGTTTATATAGGGGTTCCTGGGGTTGGGGAAGTTTTTCCAGGGTAGGGATTGGTCCGATTTCAGTGCTGAGCTCAGATTGGCTAGAGCTCTGCTCCGGGATTGGTTACTTTTTACACAGGATTAGGGTCAGATTTGGCTCTGGTTTCAGGGCCAAAGTGTGTTTCTTTCTCTGGTCCTTTTTAGCCTTTTGGCTCCAATTTTAGGGCCAGGGTACATTTCTTTCACTGACTCTGATTCCAGGGACAAAGTGTGTTCCTTTGGCACTGGTTTTAGGGTCAGGGTACATTTCTTTGGTTCTGGTTGCAGGGCCAAAGTGTGTTTCTTTGGCTCTGCTCAGGGTGTGTTTCTTTGACTGGTCCCTTTTCCCTACAGTGTTGTAGTGACCAGTCCCCCATTTTAGCAGCCATTACAGGCTAACATGTGTTTGCATGACCTTGCTGCTCCTGTCCTGGTCACTAAGGTCAGAAGGTCCTCGTGGCAAGGAGCCAATCAGGAGCTGGCAGGGCTGTGCTTTACAGCTCTGGCTGTGCTTTATGGACAGTGCACAACAGTGACGTGCAGAACATAGCAACTGCCCTGGGAGGGCCTATGGGCCATAACAACCAATTGACCAATCAACACGGCAGGTCACCCAAACCTGGAAGTGCACCGATCCTGAGACTGTTTCATACCCCTAGACACTCCCCTTATGCTGCCCTTTAAGGTCCCTGCCTCAAGGTTGCTTGGGATCTTTCTCCAGCCATTCACCATGGTGACGGGGTGAAGGGCCCGAGCTAATGGGGTTAGATCGTTAAACATCTACAATAAAAGACTCTTTGCTTTTGCATCGAAATGGGCCTCTTGGTGATTTTGGGGTTCAGAATTTGGGCACAACAGTGTTTTGTCATAGAAACAGGAAGTAAGTAATACACACCCTAACAAATAGCAACAGGGAATGAATGGGGCTATTTATAATTCTGTGGTATAGTCTGTTTTTTGAGGAAAAGTAAAGGCGGGAACTTTAGCAATTAATTACATTACATCCACAGTAGTGGGAAAGGAATGTGTTCTTATTGCCTGCTTCTTGCATGGAGCTTTTTCCTGCCCTATGTAGCCCAGGATTCCAAGCCTAGGGAATGGTGCCACCCACAATGGGTTAGGTCTTCCTACATCAATTAATAATCAAGACAGTCTCCAACAAATATGCAGACCTGAAGTGGGAATGTTTTTCCGTATATGTGTTTCTCTTATTGGCTAATGAATAAAACACTGATTGGCTGATTGGCCAGACAAAAAGTGACATAGTGCAGCACCAGCACCACAAGCAACTCCAAGGTATCAGGAAAAGAAAGACCAGACGTCCAGCTGTTTGTACTAAGAGAATGCATGTGTTGCCTTTATTGCCTGGAGAGTGTGTATGTGTGTGTCTTCATTACAAGTGCTAAGAAGTCTCTCCCTTGTAGGAGGGAGGAGCTTTATATACAAGCTTACAGCACAGTGGAAAAACTCCAGGTAGCAGAGAGCGTGTTTTCCTCCTGCTGAATGTTGATGTCAGAGGGTCAAGGCCGGGGCAGTAAGCCAGGACTAGAAGACAGGAAGCACTTGGACTGGAAAACAAGTTGCACTTGTAGGCTGATCAACAACTCATAGAGACCCCGTGGGGCTGGGGTCCAACGTCTCCCCCCTTCTTTATATATAAATTAGCACCTATCTCAGGTGACTAGGACGTTAATGCCAATCTTAGTATACAAAAACAAACATTTATAAACAATATTTGGGAATGTGGGTGTCGTTCTTTCCAAACTATTTCCTGCCGTTAAGGGGCACTGAAATACCATGGGGATCATGACAAAAAAAAAGATAAGAGCATGTGGAAATGCTTAGATTAATAGAAATGGGTTAAAAATTAAGACAGAGCTATGCATAACACAGGCCAATCTAGTCTAGAGAATTCTTCAGTTACAGCTCTTTCCCCAACAGGGCTCACCTCATCACTCATCACACGCAGTGGCAGCCTCCTGAGCCTCTCTTACTCCTGTTAGATGTTTAGGTATCTTGAGGTCATCTGTCTCTGTCTCTGTCTCTGTTTCTGTCTCTGTCTCCCTCCCTCCCTCCCCCTCCCTCCCTCCCCTTCTTCTTCCCTCCCTTTCCTTTTCATCTCTGCAGCTTTAGGGCCTTGCCTGGGGCCTGAGACAGTGAGGAGAAAGAGTGAGGTTGAAGAGGATACACAGATAAGGTTGTGTGGGAATCCTCAAAGAGCCAGTGCTAAGCAACCAGGTTCAGGGCTCTGGAGACCTGTGTGACTGCTGTCAGTCTAGTCACTACTTCAGTTCTTCCTGTGTGGTGACCCTGAAGTTACCAAGGGCATGTACCTTATTCCCTACCTCTCTGCATTGCCCCAGTCAAGTTTGGGACAGGGTAGTCAGAAGGAATTACTCCCAAGCTGAATAACCGAGAATGGGAGCTGAGTGCCAGAATTCATCTTTCTGTTCCCTGACTGTCACCTAACGTAACTAGCTACTGTAGCACCCCCCCCATCGTTTCTCCCCTCCTTGATGGACTGTGCTCTTGAAAACAAGCCCTTCCTGAAGGCTCTTTTGTCAGAGCAATGAGAAAAGCAACTAACATATCTAGCCACTTGGTCAAAGGCTCTGGGTGCTCTGCATTTCTCCAAGGCCCCCATTCCTTTCTCTTCCCGGGGCCCAGAGAGGACATGGGGGAGGTTGAGCACAACATGGGAGCATGAAACCTGGTCAGGCTGAACTTCGGTTTGATTAGACTGGGAAACTGAGAAGCAAGCACACCTCTTGCTGTGCATGTCAGAGTGATTCCATAGGGAACCTTTGTCATGTGTCCATGTGCCCAAATTGTCCTTGTGTCCCTGCAGCTGTCCTGCAAACCTCCAGACATGCTCTGTGCTGGGGAGGATGTCTGCCTTGTGTGGGATGCCTTGGTGGCTCCCTTGCCACAAACTTCTGTCAAGTTCATCCAGCGTGGACAAAGGCAGGATCCTGGAGGATGAGAGGAAAGGGTGTGGCATTTGTCTGATGGGTCTCTTTACTGAGGCTTCAGTCCCTGTCAGGGGTCCTCTCCCTGTGGCTCCTCTCCTCTGTCAGTCTTCTAGGAACTTTGACCGTGGTTACTCCTTTGTTCTTAGGCACTTTCTGCCTCCTATTTTATTTTATAAACAGTATGTTTCTATAGAGCTTTTTTCTTTAATTTTTAAGTGTGTATTTGTATATGTGCATAGGTATGTGTATGTGAATGAGGGTAAGTACCTGCAGAGTTCAGAAGGGGAAATCATATTCCCCTGGAGCTGGGATTACAGGCAGTTGTGAGCTAACCAGTATGGGTGCCAGGAACCAAACTCATGGGTTCTGGTTGAAACTTGGTCCTCTGCAAGAGTAGTGTGTGCTCTTAGCCCCTGAACATCTCTCCAGCCCCTTCTTCCTGCCTGGTAGCACCATTTTTGATGCTACCATCAGTTAGTTTCCTGTTGTGACTCCTACTGCATATATGTATGTAACATATTTCAATCATATCCTCCATCAACTTCTCACCTCCTCCTCATATAGCTTCCATTCCTGTTCCAACTTCCTGTTTTCTTTACAGTTTTTTAAAAAATAACCCATGGAGTCCAGTTTTGCTGCCTGTATGTGAAGTAATGGGAACATGGCCGTACCCTGAGCCTGGGCAACCTACAAGGGGTTGGAGAAAAATGACTCTCCCTTTCCCAGTAGCCATCAGTAGCCAAGAGCTCCTCAGCCAAGGGTGGGGCCCCATGCACCCCTTCCCCATGATGTAATGTTAACCGGTTTAATCTTGTGCAGGCAACCACGGTTGCAGTGAGTTCTTGAATGCATCCGTAGCGTCACGGGCTTGGACTTTCTTGCTTCCTTTCTCTTTATTAGTGATCTTGCAGAAACCAGCAGCATTCTGTGGTCTAGCCTGAGGAAGCTTAATGACTCGGGGCTTTGGTTTTTCTGCTACAGGGAAAGGGAGACATTCTCTGTGACTGCCTCGTACTCAACCACCAGGAGATGTGGTATGGCTCAGGCAGCTGTCACCAGAGCCAGGTTGCAGGAGCCTGGACTTCTCTGGGAGGCAGGGTAGAGAGGGTCTTCTGTTGAAGGAGCTGTCGCTAGGTTGTTTTCACACTGAGGATATTCTCAAGCTACATTAAATGGAGGCTGTGGGTTTATTGTGCCAAACATGGGGGGTGGGCCCGAGGAGAAAATCAGCTGGACCATTGGCACAAACGGCGAGGCCGGCTGTGCACCCCCCTCTCTTGGCTCAGCTCAGCACAGCCGCAGAGAGGTCAAGCTTAGATCCACGGGTCTCTGTGAAGGGATGGCTCCCAGCTTCATGTCAGCTGAGGAGAGTAGACACTGTCTCTTGTTTTCCCTCCTCTCCCTTCCCTTCTTCTGACTTCTTGCTTCCTTCCTCTCTCTCTCTTGGTCTGGTTTCTTGAGGAATCTGGAGAAAAGAGGCTCTCAAAGGAGGCCATAAAATCTCTCTGAATTCCAGATTCTATTACACAGGAGAATGCGGAAGCTGATGATAGTGTATGAAAATTCAATAACCCTTGAAAACGGCGCCAGAGTCGCTCTCTGTAAATTAAAATAATGGGTACCAAGGAATTGTCTCTCACTTACCTCTACTATGGAGAACGTGGAACCAAAGTGGCTTAATTAGGTGCCCATTTTTTTCCCTAGGAAAAAAAATAGTTCATTTATCTCGATCAATGACAGATGCAGAAGGTGGCTGATGATTGTGTTTAATAATATCCGAACAACAAAAGCCTCCTTGCCTCTCACAGTTGGGGACAAGTAAACAGATATACAAAAATTCACATCCCAACGGGAAGTCACAGAGACCAGCCTTGCTCTGACACTAGCCATTATGCCAATCTAGTTTGTTAAGTGACTCCTGCAGACCCCGGGCTGTGGTAATGTTATTAGGCACAGAAGAGTACTGGTGGCAGGTTACCAGGTCCCTCTCTGCTCTATCTGATTGGATCCCCCTCCCCCGCTAGTCCTCTTTCCATGAGAAGCCTTGAGCTGAAGCTCCGTGGCTGCGTGGGGGCTTGTGAGGGCCAGTCCCCACTCTTAGCTCCCCAGATGCCTGGGCATGGCTGTGTGGATTTGGGGGTGTGTGTCTGTCTGCCTGTCTACTGATGTATCTCTGTGCATGTTTGCACCTATGTATGTCAGTGTATATGTGCATATGTTTGCATTTTTGTCTCTGTGTCTATAACCTTGTAACTGTGTGTCTCTGTTTATATGTATATATGTGTCTGTACATCTCTGTGTGTACGTCTGAATATGAGCTTGTGTGTGTCTGTGTGTGACTGTGTAGCTCTGTATGTTTAAATAACTGTTTTTGTATATGTAGTGAGATATCCACCCCGCTTGCACTGTTTAGGCATTGTCACAGGTTGCGGATGTGACTAGAGAAGGCTAGATCTGGGGTCCTGGACCCCAACTTGCTCTCTTGGTTATGGTTGGGTCTTGGAGAGCTTCCTGGGTGTGGATCCTTGGAGCTGGAACTTGCAGCTCATTGGTTTCTTATGTAAGTGACTTCTCCCCAAACAAAATTAACCTATATTTAACCAAGTCCCATGTGTCTTAATCTGTGCCACTACATGTATATGTGTCTCTATATATCTATGTAAGTCTATATGTATGTGCTTGTGTGTACATGTATGTGCTATGCACATCTGTGTATGTATGTGTATCTGTATGTATCTGTGTGTTTCTCTGTGCATTTATGTCTATGAATATTTGTGTCTATCTCTGTCTCTATATGTATGTTTGTGCATATATATGTGTGTGTGGTACATATGTGTGTCTGTGCTTCAGTGCTAGTGTGTTTCTATGCTTATCTGTGTCTATATCTCTCTGTGTGCATTTGTCTGTGTGTCTATGTCTGCATGTCTGCCTGTGGTCTCTCTGTGTAGGTCTGTGTGTCTCTCTCTTTCTCTCTGTGTGTATTTGTATATATATATATCTACGTATGCAGGTGAATATCTGTCTAATCTGTGTATGTGTATGTATGTGTATATGTATGAGAGAGGGGCCATGCTTCTCCCTGCTCAGTCACACATAGTGTTCCCCTTTTGCAGAATTCCCATTTCAGACACTCAGGATCTAGGCATCCGGTTCTGGCAAGTGACAAACTGGCAGAGCAGAAGACAGTCCGCCTGAGGGGGATTAATTAACTCCCTTTTTAGGACAAAGAACATTCTCTCTAGGATCTGCGACTCCTCCACAGTCCCTGTGTGACTGCGGGTGGGAGGCAAGGCACTGTGCGGAGTCCAAACCCAGGGGTGACCTGGGGCTGGAGGCCCCCCTAGGCCCCCAGATCTGAGCCATCAGTTTCTCTGACCCCAGCTAGGCTCTGTGCTGCTGAACTCAATGGAGGGCTGACAGTGACAGGATGACGGGAACCACGGAGAACCCCACTGCTCTCAGATGAGTGTGGTGAGGGCTCCTGGGGAGATGGCTTCCCCACCGAGGACAAGCTTCTGCTTGTCCTCACATGTGCCCCTTGTGTGCCGTGTGTGCTTCCCATGGGTCGCAGATGTGCACAGAGACGCACGCGGCATATGAGCCTCTGTCTCCGTTTATGCATGTGTGTGCACACATACACACACCCCAATAGCAGGCTGAGAAGCTGAGTTCACCCTGTGGTGGCAGCCAGGGACACCCCACTGTTAGGAACCTGATCAAAGGATGCTAATGGATCAAATATTAAATGGCAGTTAAACACCGCACTGAATAATTCACCTTCCGTCACGTGAGCAGCTTTGCACTGACTGGACTAGGATGTGGTTTTCGTGCTGATAACGGTGTTAGCAGGGAAGCAGGCAGTGCTGCTTGTTTCCTGAAGTGTGGGAGAATGTGTGAGAACCAAGGCTTCACTTATTAAATTCAGTCCTGTGAGAAAACAGTGTCGAGATTTTCTCTCACCTTGTTTTTTATGGAATTAGGTGGCAGGGGTGCTGGGAAACATGGAAGGGGACTAGGGATGAGGGCAGTGGGTACCTTGGAACCCTGGTGGATGGAGATGCTGTGCCTGGAGAAAGGAAAACTCAGAGGACAAGGAGAGGGATTCCACTGTGATAGACCAAGCCATAGCTCCACCTAGTGCCCCCCACCTGTGCTGCCCACCCTTGCGTGGCCAAGGACTTTGCAGAGGTAAGTAACTAGAACGCTTGAAACAGGCAGAGTGTGCTGATCTCTTTAGGTGGGCCTCCTGAAGCCAAGACAGGCAGGAGTGTCAGAGGCAGAGAGGGTGTGGCAGCAGAGGGAGGGCTTGGAGGGAAGCTGCTGTGAGCTGAGGAGTGTGGGCAGCCTCTAGGAGCAGGGAGAGGGAATGTCCACTGCAGGAAGGATACAGCTGTGTTCCTCCTCCCATCATACTAGACAAGCATCATCCACTTTGGGCTGGTGACTTCCTAAACTCTGAAGGGAATATATTTGTATTATTTCAAGCAACTAAATTTGCTGTCATTTGTTATGGTAACATTAGGAGGTTGCCATGTGGGTTCTAGATCTTTCTCCCTGTATTACTCCAAATGACACCATCAGGCTGGTGTCTCCCACTTGTGGGAAGCAGGCATACTTTTACTGTACATTCCACTTGTAATTAGTATGTCATGCTCTGTATAGGAGCTCTGCCTGCATTACCCTATGTGGTCCTCAGGGGGCTTCTATAGTCAGGCACTGCTACTAGTTAGCTATACTGTGTTAGTTAGATACTTCTGGGTAATAAATAATGTCCAACAGTTTAAACTTCAAAGCATCATATGCAGAGGATTCACAGGGGTGCAAATCTTGAAGGCAGATGTCACCGCAGACAGTCTCAGGACCTGCCTACTTTCTTGTGATAATCTTGTCTTCTTGGTGGGATTTGGAATCACTAAGGAGACACATCTCTGGGCATGTCTGAGGGCTTTTCCAGAAAGATGTAATTGAGGAGGGAAAACCCACCATGCCTGTGTTTACATGTCACTCTATGGGCTGGTGTCCTGGGCTGAATCAAAAGGAGAAAATTAGCTCAGCTGGAACATTCCTCTCTCTCTGCTTCCTGGATGCAGATACAATGTGATCAGCTGTGTCACACCCCCACAGCCCTGCCTTCCCCGCCATTGTGGATTATATTCTTTTGAACCATGAGCTAAAATACATCCTTCCTTTCTTGATTTGGTTTTGTTATTGCAGTCATAAGAAATATACTTCCTTCTGGATGATAGAAGACCAGAGAGGTTGAGCTAGGTAAGCCCAGCATGAACCTGCATTGAACTGTGGGGGCCCAGGGCTCACATCTCCAACCATTTTCCTGTCTTGTTTGATAAAGTCTATATTCTATGTGAATGCCTCATGGATACACCCGTGGCCCTCATGTACCCCTCTGTCCTGGCATAGATCACTTAGCTTCACTGTGCTTGGTTTAGTGTTGATCTTCCTAAGTTGTTCTGGAGAGACAAGGTAGATAGTGAAAGAAAGAAGGAATGATTGACATGCTACTGAAGAGGGAGGGCTGCCCAGGTGACATGGGGCTGCAGGGTGAGGAGTTGTGGGACAGAGAGGGCCGTGTGGACAGATGTTCACTTCCTGCATTTAGTTCACTCTGCATGACTTCCCCAGGGCTGCACAAACTCAGCAGCAGCTTGGCTGCATTCCCCACACCCCTTCTTCTCCTGGATACCAGTTCTTTGGTTACATGGTACAGTGTGATTAAAAGCAGTGTCTAAGGCCCAAGGTTAATGGCTTCATTGTAGGGAAAACAAGGGCATGATGTCCCCTGGATGTAACACAGGAGAACAGTGTTCACTATCCACAAATCTCTCTCTTGTTGGGGGACAGATAGAGGGTCCCCCAGGTCAAGGCCTCCCCACAGTTTCTGGGCTCGTCATACATTGTGCCCTGCTCCTAAACACCATCAGCTAGAGGCCATCTAGCAGTGACCTTCAAAGCCTGGGTACCAGCCTCAGTAACACCACCTGGGTCTCCTTAAACTGGCACATTCCTAGCTGCTACCCCAGACTTACTGAATTGGAAACTCTGGTGTATGGCCCCCACATTCTGAGTGCTCAATATTCTCCAAGTAACTTTGATTCAGACAAAATAATTTAGATTTATTGAATTTTTTTCCTTTAAATCCCAATAAACCTTTGACATTTCTAAAAATAAAAATACTTATTACTGTGTATAGACTTCAGAATGTTTGTGAAAATCGTGAGTGTTTTGCTTTAACAATTGCTTTAGATGTTTTGTTTTGTTTTTACGGTAATGTTTTCTCAGCCCGGCTTGGAACTTATTATGTAGCTCAGGTTGGCCTCAAACTCAAAGCAATCACCCTGCTTCTGCTTTGTATATTTGCTGGACATTTCTCTGGGTCTTGAACACTGTGTGATGACTGCACAATTTACCCATGGCTGTGTGGTCATTGGGATGCACTATCATTAACCAGTGCCTGTGACTGATGGATATAGACGTCAGAGAAGGTGCTGACCTTGAACTTGGCGCATACGTGTTCACAGTATGAACATATGGTGACCAGAGCCAATTACCCTTTTTGACCTGTTTGGGATTGGAACCTAGACTAGTGAGGAGCCTTGTGAGAGTTCAGGGCTGTGTTTGGATGCTTCCGCAAGGCTAGGAGAATAGCCCATGAAGGGACATTTGGAGGAGACACTATCAGTCCAGTGATACCCAGAAGTTGCTTTGAGCAGGGAGGAGAATTGTGGGACTGACTCCCCTTTAATGGGATAAGAGATAAAAAAAATCGGATCCCATCTCTTTGTACAAGGAAGAAAAACCCATGAAAAACAAAAATTTGTCTTTATATGCATAGAGAAATTCGTGGAGGGTTATAAACCAAGGTGCTAATGCGATTTTGGAACAGTGATGTTATGAGGTATTTTCATTTTCTTCTTATTGCTTATCTATATTTTTGAATTTCCTATAATGAGCATCCATTACTTTTGTAATAAAAAACACTGAAAAGAAGACTAGGGAAATAAGAAAGAGTTGCTGTTTTGGGTGGAAGAAACTATAAGGTGTATTTACTTGTCTTGAGTGATAGAGGATCAGGGTTCAAGGAGAGAATTCATGAAACTTATTCCTGAGGTCCTGTGCCAGGCTGAGCACTCTGAGGCTGGAGAAGTCACTGGGGACTGCCTGTTGATAGAAGGACCTGACCTCCCTAAGTCTGTGTGTGTGTGTGTGTGTGTGTGCGCGCGTGCGTGCGTGCGTGCGTGTGTGTGTGTGTGTGTGTGTGTGTGTGTGTGTGTGTTTTCCCATCCTGATCAACACAAGGCGACTTTGAAGGCTGGAACTGGCTTTGGGCAGTGGAGACCTGGGGTGTGGGTGGGTAGGCATTGTCCTGATGAGGATTAGAGAGAGAGCAGGAGAGTCAAGGCTGTTAACCCCTCTACTTCTCCTGGACTTCCCACACATCATAGTGCCCTGAAGGAGCGAAACTTGAAAGATAGTGCTCAAATGAGTTTCCATGACATCTGATCCATTGCTGAAGGGGCTTTGCTGTTTTTTTTCTTCTTGCTTTCTTTTTATTAAAGTTCATTACTTCCAATTATAAAAGAGGGGGTTTGGTGGATTTACCTCGTAAATCTAATTGAACCATTTTCCCCAGTGTAAAACATTCTTGCCCTTTGGTGCAGAAAAAGAACAGAGAGGAACCTTTCTTAATTTGAAAAAACATATTTATCCTTGAAAACCATAGGGAATTGAACTCATCCTAGAAAGGGTTTAGAACAGAAGCAAAGGAAACTGGCTTGGTCTGCAAGTGATGGGGGAGGGCCTGCCACATAGGGAGCTAGGCATGTCTGGGTCCCCCAAAATCTCACCCAGTGGTGGGGGTGTTGATAATGAAAACGCCAAGGATTCCTGGAACGTCGGTGGAATTCAACTGGTGAGTCTGTGTGCTGGGAGCCTGGAGGCAGCGCTCCTGTGGAAATATACAGGTTGATGGAGGACAGAGAGCCTGGAGTAACCAGGGGTGAGGGCTGAGACTCGCAGATCTCTTCCTCTCTTCTCTGTTGTTCTTTTCACAAGATTCTTGGCCTGGAAACAGATATCTGTGGAAAGAAGTGTTTGAGAAGCTCGGAGTTTCATAAGGAGCATGAGGATAGGGGCCGGGGAACGGGGGTCAGATCATGAGTGGGCGAACCTGGTGGGCGTCTTGGACTCAGCTTACAGCTATGCTTGCTGGCCACCAGCTTTAGTTTTTCATTTTGTCATCTCTTCCTTTTCCCACCTCCCCAGCCTTCTCTCTTTCTTTTTGACAGAGTCTCATGCTTCTTCCTAGGTTGGTTTTGAACCTCTGGCTCTCCAGCCTCCACCTCTCAAGTGCTAGGATTATAGGAGTATAGTCTCATGCCTGGTTTATGTGGAACTGGGAATTGAACCCAGGGCCTCATGCACTCTAGATAAGCACTCTACTGAATGAGCCACATTCCCAGCCTGCCAGTTTGCTCTGTAATGAGTTTTCTAAGCCAGTTCTGTAGAAGTCCAGATCGAGACAGGTGTGACCCGGAGCGTGATGAGAGGTGAGCTGAGGGATTAGGACCCAGGATCCTTGAGGCTTGCCGTATGACAGCAGAGTTGGAAGGTTCTACTGCACTCCATGGACAAGGACCTTACTCAGCTTGTTCCTGGTGCAAGTGCGGTCATGCCGTCATCTCCCCAGACAAGAACCATCGTGGTGGTGGCGGGATCAGGACAGGTGACGCTTGGAGAAGTGAATCCTGGGCTTCTGATTCTTGTGTTTCATGCTTTAAATTTAGCTCTGAAGGAAGATGGGTCCAGGGCGGTAGGAGAGGGGATGCTGTTGGAGAGCAGGGGAGGCCAACCCTGTGTAGACAGATCCTCACCAAGACTCTTTCCCAGGTGAGTCAAGTCAGCAATTTAACTACACTTGGTTAGTTCTTATAGTGAAAAAAAGGATTTAGAAACCTGCCTTCTGAGTCTGAGACTGGCTTGCAGGCTGGGAAGAGAAGATCAGGGGTACTTGGGAAATTTTGGGAAGGGACAGTGGGATAGTCTTCCTAAGCACCCTGCCTATCATCATGAATGGGTGATTAAACGATGAATCAGTCAAAAATGTTCCAGGTGCTCTGACTGTCTGTAGTCAGGGCCTTGGCTAAGAAACTTGGGGGTCCTAGTTCTTAACCCCGGCGTTAGAGCTGGTCTCGAAGCAGGCAGAGCCCACGATGCCGATGTCCTGTCTTAGAGGACCAGAGATCTCATGTTAATTCCCTTTTCTTGGCTCTCCTCCCCCCATCTCCCACCCAGGGCTCTGAGTGTCTGATGCTAACACCCCAAGAAAGCCTTGTAAACTGAAGAACCTACCAGCCAGAAGGTTCTTGGGAAACTTGTGATGGAAGGGTAGCAGGAATGGGGAGCCGGGGCTGGCATTTGCAATGTGTAATTGTTTTATTAAAGTTTAAAATTTAATAAAATGAGATCCATGGAGGGAGTTTCCAGCTCTATGTACATCATTCCACTTCCTGCTGACTAAGCAAGTTGTCTGCACAGCCAGGCATCTCCTCCTCCAGACGTCAAAGGCTTGGTGGCAGTTGATCGGCTGGTGGCTTGGCCCACGCTCACTGGGCTGAGATGAGGTGAGGCTGGGCCACAGTCATGTCCTTGGTGCTGCAGAAGTCCCCAGACTAGTCAGTGTCAGACTCCAGTCTCTATTCAGGCCATGTCCACCTGTGACCTCCTCTTTCTGACAGCTGAAGGAAATGGTGGGCCCCCAACTAAGATGTGAATCTTTAGTCTCTCACAGACAAGCTCACTGCCCCAGGGAAGTTTACAGGTTCAGACTGGCATGCCACATAGCAGCCAGTGTAATGGGTACAACTCTATGCCCCTCCTTCTAACTTCAAATTCTTATTTGCATATTCTTTCCTGGCAGAGCAACAAGTCCCCCCCCCTCCCCTGCCTCAGGCCAGGGAATCAAAGACCACCAACTACCCGAAACATCACCTGTCCCCTGAGAACCATAAGATGGGACCCTCCACTCTGCATCATGGACCTGAACTCTCCCTAGCCCTGTCTGTCTATGGTATTAATAACTCTGCTAGTAAATCTCTAACCGAAAGGGCAGCCTGCCTCAGTGTCCCCCTTGAAACCCTGGATTCTGTCACTCACCCACCTCACCTTCCTATTTTCGTGGTAATAGCATGTACTTGAGCTGTCAGTGAGGGTGAAGGGTAAAACTTAAATATCTACATGACAAAGGGAGGGACTACAGCATCTCCTCTGTCCCCTCCTCACCTGTAGGGTGGTGGTCACAGGAGATCTACCCTTCCTGGGTTCTAGCCAGGTAGTGCCTGAGGCTCTCAGCATGTGCCAAGCATTTGGGGAGCAGTGTATATTATGGGATAGGTGCTGAGTGTGAAGTCCCTGCCTTTAGGGAGCCTGCAAGTGGAGAGATGAGTGAGCATAGGTTCACAGCCACACGACACCCTTGGAGACAAGTGCCGAGAACCGTGTGTAACCCAGGGAGGTCGCTGAAAGGGGCATCTTAAAAAATTATGTCTGCAGGATGGAGAGATGGCTCAGCTGTTAAGAGAACTGACTGCTCTTCCAGAGGACCCTGGTTCAATTCCCAGCAACCACATGGCAGCTCATGACTGTAATTCCAAGATCTGACACTCACACACAGACTTACATGCAGGCAAAAACACCAAGGCACATAAAATAAAAACAAACTATAAAAAAAAACAGGTCCATCCATGTGTCTCGGGGGTAAAAGCACCGATTGGCAAACCTGGCAGCCTGAGTTTGACCCCTGTATCCACGTGGTGGGAGGAGAATGAAATCGAGAGGGCAAAAGGAAGATATGCCGGCTGCTAGGAATGGAGGAGGAGGTTTATTGTAGACATGAGGGAGAGCATAGCCAGAGGCTGGGACCTCTGCCTGGAAGGGTCCAGACGGAACATGAGGGGCCAACTGAACCAGGCCATGTAAGGAGAAGAGGGAGGGGACAGGGAGAGAGAGGCCGGAACGGTGGGCAAAAGGCAAAGGGAAAAGACCACATAACCAAATGGCTGGTTATATAGGCGTCAGAGAAGCTTGGGGAAGGGAAGGCCAGCCCAGTCCTGGTCTGGAGAAGGTTAGGGTAGGGATGGGGCATGCCAGCCAGGAAGGGACTGAGGGATGCTGGGAAAGCTTGGTGGCCAGATTCACTTTGATATGCCAATATTCACCTCAGCACTTTGTCTGGGTTGGAGCCCTAGCAGGAGAGCAGACTTCCACAAGCTGTCCTCTGACTTCCTCATACCCGCCCCCTGCAAATAAATAGATGTAACTGAAAACAGTTTACAGGAATGGGAAAAATATGGTGCCAGCATCTAGGGTGGAAAGTTGTGGGGCTGAGGTATACTCTGAGGAAAAGGACCTCACTTTTATGGTTTATCTCCCCCAAGTCCACAACCATAGTTTATTCATGAGAAGAACACCAGCTGTATCCCAAAAGACACTCTACCCGCCTCCCCTACTCTCATGGTCATTACCACAGGAGAAGTATGACAGCTCTCACAACTTAAAGGAGCCATGTTTTGGCCACTGAGACCCTGGGATAGGAAAACACCAGAAAAAGCTATTAAAATTTGAATAAAACGGGAATTAGGCTCTATATCTTTCCTTCCTCTTTTTTTTAAAGTGATAAGTTCAGTTCCTCTGAAAAAGGGCAGGTTGAAAAATTTAACACAGATAGTTCTAAAGGATTATTGATTAGTTGATGATTAAAGGCTTAGAACAAAAGGACATTATTGAATTCGATGAAGAAGAAGGAAGAAGAAAGAAGAAGAAGAGGGAGAGGAAGAGGAAGAAGAAGAGTAATTGGGGCTGCGGTGGATGTAACCCAGGGGCAGAGTGCGAGTCTAGTATGTGCGAGGCTGTAGGTTCAGTCTTCAGCGACACTGACACTGTAATGAGGGCTGGTGAGCATGTGCACTCATCTTCGCAGCGGGCTGACTCTAGGATGCCCTCTGGCGCCAGTGCCGGGGACCTGTTGTGGGCATTCCACCTCAGACCCCAGCTCCATCAGAGACTGAGCCCAACACTTCCAAAGCATCCGGATGCCAACATTTTTTAAAAATCAGAGAAATGGTTAGTTTGTCCCAGAATTTTGGAGCTGAGAGAGCAGCGAGACATTAGCATGAAGGCCTCGGAGAGTCTGGAACTGTCTCCGGTCATTTATGGCTTTCCTTTTAATCGCTATTTTATTTTTAAATATCTAATGTATAATAACACACAGTGAGGCTTTGGAGGCCGTCATCTCCCCATTTCAGCCTTGTACCTAAAATCCCATTTACGGAGGACAAATAGCTTCTGGGTAAAGATCTTCAAAGCAGCGGCTAGCAGCTCCGCTTTCTCGGATGGTGCCTGTCTGGGTTGGGACACTGTGGTGAGATTATTTTAATTCCATTAGAACTCTCTGGGTGGTCTGGCTGTCTGTCAGGGAGGCAGCTGCTGTCTTTGCGGGCTTCTCCCCCCACCCCACTCCTGAGAAGGCTGCATAAGTTTCTTGGAGTGATTGGGGAGGAGGGTAGGATGGTAACTGTGGGGGTCTGCCTCCACCCCGGTCCCCAATAAGGCTGCAGGGACCTGCCTGTCTTCTCTTTGAACTTCAAAGGCTCCATGAGTAGGCTTCTCCTGTTGTGACTCAGGGGGGTGTTTGCTGAATTTGTGTCTGTGGGAACGAAAGCCCTGGGCCATGTGGCTTTAAGAGGCCAGACCAAATATTCTATAATCCAGAATTTACAGAGCCCCGACCGAATCGGATTCCCCCGCCATGCACAGATGCCAGGTCTCTTCCCAGTTTGGCGCCATGGTAGATCCTGCTGAGGCGGGCAGGTGCTGGGGTTATGGTTACAAGGGGCACCCACTTCAGTTAACCGAGGGCTTCCTGGAGGAGGTGAGATCTCTCCTGAGCACTGCAGGGCGAGCAGATGGGAACTTTTCTCCTGCGCTGGGTCTGTCTAGTGTGGGCCTGGCATTTTGGGAAGGAATGTTGTGGGGTGGGGACATGGCCAGACTCAAGTCGCTCAGAAGATGGTGGAGGTGGGCAGACCGCTGACTCCAGAGTCCAGCTGGCGTGATGAGGTGGTTTTGGGTGGGGGCTGGAGACAGGGTGTTCTTGTCCTCAGATACTTGGACCAGTTAGGGGACAACATGGGGTGGGAAAAATGGCTGTCATATCTCCCAGAGAGGAGGACTTGGCTGAGAAGTGGAGCTTTCTGGGAAGGAAGGCAATCGATTATTTTACCAACTGCATTAGCCAAGAGACGGTAGAGAGTAACCGTGTCAAGGATGATACAGGGATCAGGGTTCCAAAGTATGGTCTCTCCTGCTGAACCCTCCTCTCGCTCAGGGGTCTCCGGGAAATGAGTTGGACCTCAGGTACTCTTCCTGTGTGGTCTGCAAAGGCCCAGAGGTTCTTTTTGCCATTGTTGAACATGGACATGGCTCTTCCAGGGCTTGGTGTGTGTGTGTTCCTGGCTGGTGGGGAGAGGGCCTTAGGTGTCTTCTTCAGAGATGTGGAGACAGACAGGGTCTGAGGACCAGATTCAGGCTCTGTGGTATCCTTGAGAGTAACAAAACTTCTTGGCCTTGAAGCTCTTGGAGTCTGGGTCCCAGACTCAGTTTTCCACCCTCTCAGTGAACTGCATCCTGGGGCTAGAGAGTGGGCTTCCTGGAGTAGGAGCCCATGTTTACACAGTCTGCTGAGGGGCCAGCTTGGTGTCCCTTTAGTGCCCCAAGGGAAGCCAGGGATGGTAGAGGCTCACCTGGCATCTGGTGGTATGGTGGCCTCACAGGAGGATCACCTGTTGGAAAACTTGGGCCCTGGGCATTTGCTGGTTCTACTATCAGGCACCTGGTCTGGTTTGATACCCCCGCCTGTCCCTCCTCCTCCTCCTCCTCCTCCTCCTCATCTTTGTCCTCCTCCTCGTTCTCATGCTCAGTTCTGATATCTGTGGCTAATATTAAATGTGCCATTCACAGGATATGTGGCAAACCTTCTGTCCCCACCTGCTCCCGTGTCCCCCAGAGTTCCTTCTCCCAGCTCTCTGCTGGGTCTCTGGGACCCAGCGAGTGGCCAGAATGGGATGCCTACCAGGATCCACCTCTCTGGTGACTCAGCTCTTGAATTCATCACAGGAAAAAGTCAGAGCAAAAGATGTGAAGAGGAACTCAACGGGGCTCAGAATAGCCCCGCTGACAGCTTGGGATGGGTGGGTGGCACTAATTTTATCTGCCTACAGTTCCTCGAGTCACAGTGACAGCAAAGTGCCCTTCCCAGATGGTTTGGGTGGCTTTGGAGGGGGGTCGCCCCTCAGCAGACTGTGTGAACATGGACTCCTACTCCTGCAGGGTCGGGCATTACTCACGGGGAGTTCATTTCTGTCCTGCTGAAGCCTGTTACTGGCTGAGTCTTGCACTCCCACAACAATCCTCCCCGGATTCAGAGTCTGGGGTAGGCAGGCGTTGCTGTCTTCATTTTGTAGATAGAAACAGTGAGGGCCAGGGTTTTGCGAACTCTTTAGGTGATGCCATTTGGGGAGATTGTAGGACCTTGTACCACCATGATAGACTGTATCCCTTCAAACACTGAGCTAAAATGAATTTCTGTTTCCTTACCTGCCTCTTGCCAGGGATTTGGTCATAGCAATGAGAAAAATAACTAATACAGTGTCACACATTGAGTCTGGGGCAGGGCTTAGGGTAGAACTTAGGTTCTTTCTGTATTGTCCGAAGGTGGGCTACCCTAAAGGCTTCTGTCCTCCTGTCTTATTTCCCTTCCTTCCTGCCTTCATCATCAGAAGTGACTCACTGAGCAACTGAGTTAGTCATGTTCTCATTATTGTCGCCAGAAACATGAAAGGCTTGTTTTGGGTTATAGTTAGAGTGTACATCCCTTCATGATGGATGCAGGAGAATGATGCAAACGGTCACGTTGATCCACAGTCGGGAGGCGGAAAGAGATGGAAGCTGTGCTCAGCTCACTTTCTTCTGTTTCCTCAGTCTAGGATTTGGTTCCTGGTGTGGCTCTTTCCTCCTCAGTTAAACCTCTTTAGAGATATTGTCACAAGCACACCCAGAGATGTCTCTGATGTGATTCTAAAGTCCAGTCAAGTTGACCATGAAGATCTACGTGCTGCACCGGCTCACATGGAAGCAGAGTTAGGTCTCAGCTCTCTAATGGGAGAGTATGGAGAAAGCTGGAGACTTGCTGGCCCAAAGTCCATGACAGAAGACAAGCAGGGCAGGTGGAGAATGCATGGCGAAGGGGAGAAGGTGGGCAGGGCATGCTAGCTGAAGGGGTCTGGAGGACGAAGGCTCGGAAGGGCCAAGGGAGGCCAATGAGAGGTTTCCTGTGCAGACCTGAGAATCGGCGGTAGGAGTGGGGATGTACTGGACTAGACACCATCTGGATCTATGTTTGAATTCTCATGGACTCATTCCCTTATAGACCCAGTTCTTAAAACCTAGAGCCAACCAGCTTCTGCCATTCCCTGGGCTTGCAGCACCCTTCGGCAGCATCTGACAGTGGACAGGACTTCTCCCTCAAAGCCCTGAGGACACTCTTGCTGGGGGATTTGCTAAGCTGGTCCTGGATCTGAGGTTTAGAGACCCCGTATGTCCCCACCATTCCCCAGTGCTTTGGGACTAGCCATCACCTTTGCTGATATCCTATGATGACCTGCTTCTGAGAATCTAGGATTAGGCAAGGACAACGGCCCATAGTTGGTGGGGTGTGTCCCCTCTGTCATCCTGGAAGGGCATAGAAGGAGTGGGAGGTCTTTTGAGCAGCAGCTGAGAGGTCTGAGGAAGGACTTCCTTCTGGCTGACTGTGAATCATTGTCGCTCAGGTGAAGAAGCATGGGGACATGGCCCAGCCATGCTGAGCTAGCTCCTCCGTGACAGATTGCCTGTGTGTGCCTCAATTCCTCCCCCTTACACTCTGTGACTCACAGCGCCAGCTCTCCGATCTGCCTCTCCCCTGGGCCAGGAGCAGCTGGCAGACCCTGTAAGTTCTTCTCTGATGTGGGAATAGGGGACTGGATTTAGAATTAAGGTTCAGCCACTGACAAGGAGCTGTGCAGATGGCCAGGCGAAGGAGGGATAGACAGATGCCAGGTGAAGGAGGGATAGGCAGAGCTCCCAGGACATGAGGCACAAAACTGGAGAGAGAGTCCTCTGCTGGCTTGGAAGAGGTAAGCTGTTGATGATAAGGGGCCTGAGGGCTGTCGTGGAGTTGAAAGTGACCCCCACTAATTGGCAACCAGCAGGGAGGCCTCAAATAACTGAATTTGCAAACAATGTGATTGAGCCTAAAAGTGCATTTTTCTGTTGAGTCTCCAGCTGAGAACACAGCCCACAACCACTTTGTTCTGCAACCTTCAGTGTCTGTAGTCTATAGTGTTCTGGAGCAGAGAACCCAGGAAACTACCCAACTGTGAAATAACTCAGGTGAGAGACTTCAAACTGCTGGGCTTGTGGTCATTTATTAGTTGGAATAGACATCGGCTACAGTGGTGTCACACTTGTTAGCTATATGACACCCGGGCCTATGGCAGTTGGGAACTGCAGGGGCTGTGGCAAGGATGTCACTTGCCTTGTGGCCATGGTGCCTCAGTTCCCTGTGGTTTTGTGGCACACCTCCCACAGAGCTCCTGGGAGTCACATGACAGCTCACTTTTTATGTCCAGCATAGCCACATTTTATTGTTGAATTAGCAGGAATAACAGCAGCGTTTTAGTGGCTGATTGGGACCCGTATATTAGCAACTGTATTAATAAGTGCATGGTGACAGGAGACCAGCGAGAGTGAGAAAATGAGACGTGGTATTTATCCCCAGTGCAAAATCTTTTTTATTATTAAAGACACTGTGTTAACTGAGGATAGATTTAAGGCCTGCTGGTAATTTTATTGAATAATCAGCAGCCCACAGTCCCCACAGCAGTCTGAGCCTGAACCCCCTCATCTTGGGTTCCTGGAAAAGCCATGGAGCTGTAGCACTTGCTTGGAATAATGTGTGTGCGTGTGTGTGTGTGTGTGTGTGTGTGTGTGTGTGTGTGTGCCAGTGTCAGAGTGACCTCTGGCATTGCTCTTGCTCTAATATTTTGAGGCAGGGTCTCTCACTGAACCTGGCTAGGTTGGCTGGCTAATGAGCTTCAGGCATCCACCTGTCTTTGTAGGCTGAGGATAAAGATTCATGTCACCATGCCTACTTTTTTACATGAATCCTGGGATCTTAACTCAGGTCCTTATGCGTGGACAGCAAGTGCTTTATCTTGGTCCCATTATGAAACTGTCTTTCCTTTCCATCTATTTATTTATTTTTGTAACAATTGTGTGGTTCTCTAGTGTGAACTTTGTGTGGATGGCAACATGGTGTCATACTATCAGAAGGCTGGGCATGCCTGCAGATGCTGTGTGCTACATGCCTAAGAGGCTCCTTATGTTCTGGGGACAGCCAGCCCAGGCACTTCATCTGTGCTAGGTTTTATCCAGGGCCTAGCTGATTGTGCACCTGGCATTGGCTGGAGGAGCTCTGGAGCGAAGGGCACCTGGATGGGGGGGGGGTGCCTGAGTGGGAGGGGCCTTAGGTGGTAGAGTTTTCATTGGCTTTCTGGAGTAAAGCATGCCTCAGGCAAGGGAACAATAGTTAAGATCCCAGCAAGCTGTACATCTTTGGTTAATTTAGAGGCTGGATTATGAGACAGGATGGAGGACTGAGGATGTGTGTAGCTCACAGGTAGAGTACTTGCCTGCCTTGCACAGTGGGGTTCATCCCTAGCACCATGACAAACAAGACAGGAAAAGAATCTAGGAGGACTGGCAGCCAGTAATATGAGCCAGACTGGCTTCTGGACAGAACAGAATGTGCGAGCATCATTTATTCTGCTCCACTGCAGCTCCTTTCACTGTTTCTATGGGGTTCTACTCAGCATCCTACTTAGGCCTGTCTCTCTCTGGTCTTCCCATGGACTTAGGGGTATCCTGCTAGAGAGCTTCCTCTCAGCAGGCCTGATAAAACACTGTGGGAGGAGGGGAACTTCTGGGGCACAGGTAATGAAGACAAAGAATGTGGGCTTTGGAACATGACTAGCCTGGGCTGCCCTCCAGCCCTCCACTGAGCTGACCACGTAATGTTTCCCTTAGATGTATGACTGACATCTGTAAGCCTCACTGTCCTCAATGATTAGTGTTGCCCACCATTTCTAATTCGCGGGACAAAGTAGTAAGGACCCAAAGAAAATAAATGAATGAATGCACACAAAGGATTTTCATCTCTGGCATATGGGAGCACTCAGTATAGGACACACTGTTAGTTCTAGAAAGAATTTTCTGACTCTCAGAAAACTCCCTGGCATACAAGAAGGTCAGTTTTCCACTTGCTCTTTCTATAAGCATCTGGTGCTATATGTTGGCAATATCATGTGTGTCAAACAGTTGGCGCTCAATAAATGCTTACTGAATAGTTGGCCGAGGGACCCAGACTTATGTGTGTGTGTGGGGGTGTCTGGTGGAGAGGGTCTCTGGTCTTCAGGATACTTCATCTCATTCTGCTTCCCAGTGCCAAGGAAGCCATGGAGAAGGGCTGTAGCCAGGGGTCTCAGCGAGAGAAGACGATCTCTGTTGTGGCAGGCAGTCTGTGTGTGCAAGGATACAGCCTGCATCTTTCAGCTTCCTGTGGGTACTGGATGGCCTCTTTTCCCTCCCATCTTCTTAGCTTCCTGTGGGTACTGGATGGCCTCTTTCCCCTCCCATCCTCTTCCTTTCTCATGCTGTGGTTTGAATGAGAATGTCCCCCAAGACTCATTAATTTGAACGCTTGGTCCCTAGTTGGAGGTGCTGTTCCAGGAGGTTTAGGAGATGTGTGATCCTGCTCTGGAAGGGAGCAGTTGACCTTTTGGAGTCCAGTTCCTTGCCTCCACAGTGGGTTCTCCATTCCCTGGGTCTGGCCGCAGCACTTGTGACTTCGCAGCCTCCTTCTTTAGGAGCAGCCACTAAAATAAAAGTTGGCCCTCCTTTCTGCTGTCCTTGGTGCTGAAGGAAGCAGATGGAAAAGAGAATGGCTATGGCTGCCTGGGCCTGGGAGCACGTGGAGGGCATCTCAAGGGCCTAGCGGTTGGCAGCCGTTGGAGACCCTAAAACTGTCATCTTTGTAGATTAATCAGAGATTATCAAGGATCTGGGGCCGTGAGATGGCTCAGCCATTCTGGGGTGAACACCGGAAAGTCTGGGTGATTGTTTATTGCCTCTATTTCTTTATTATCAGCAAAACTTTAATTACAGCTCTCACTAAACCTACTACCTTCTGCCAGCATTTACAAGGCAATAAATTTTCCCTTTTCTCCTTTCACAATCTGAACGTGCAATAGGGCAGTGCGTATGCATGGGAAGATATTGATTCCCTAAAGAAATTATAACGGGATTTGTTCTCAAGTAAACACACGGAGTGGCTATTATAGCACAGGGAAGAGTCGATTGTCTTTGCTTTATTAAACAACACAGATCTCAATGGGAAAGCCCGTCCAAATTATCAAGAGATTGGTAGAGCAGACAGGCAGCAAGGCCTACAGTGAGGCTTTTGAGTGGGAGGTGAGAAGGGGGGCCTTGTCTCCCTCTCCTTGTTTCCCATTCCTTCATCAAATCAACCTGGCTCCTCCCATCCCTCCCCCTGCAGCCCTTTAACATCAGAGGGGCATTGATCGTGGCTTTCAGCGAAGGGGTAGGCAGCCCACTGCAAGCTGGCAGACACGAAAGCACATGCGAGGCCTGCCAACTGGCTAATGGCCCCATGGGTATTGGCAGACAGTAAACAAAAGCCTTTTAAAAAACTTCCTGTTGTGTTACTGGCAGGTAGAGAAGGTTGATGCGTCCATCAGTCTAATTTGGAAAATGGAACATGGCCCAGCGTTGCTCTGGAAGACTTGGGAACGCACCCTGCTCAGCAAGAGAGGGTGGTGGGCCGTGACCTAGCTCCTAGAAGGCAATTTGAAGAGGAATGCTTTATTGTGCACAACTCAGTGTGTAACCCCACAAGAGCTGTGATGGGAGCACAAACCTGAGGATGCTGTGCTGTGTTAGAGCGTCCTATACATCTTTCACAGAGTGGGAACTGCTGTCCAGTTAAGAAAAAGACAACTCACTGGGCCCGCTTTCCATGCTGAAATAAGTCCATAAAACATGAAACAAAGCTAGAGTTCTTTGTAGTTCAGGGCCTTTATGATAATATGCATTGGGAATCTGGAAGAAGAGAAAATAATATATAAACTTATGAGGAAAAAGTAAATTTAAGTTTTACATCTATGTAGTGAGGTGGGATGTGAAAGCTTGCGGGAGTTGGTTCTCTCCTGCCATGTGGGACCCAGGAGTCAAACTCAGGTGGTAAGGCCTGGTGGCAAGCCCTTGCCTGCCTAGCCATCCCATAACAGAAGTTCACATCTTGTAAGACCAAGGGGTTAACGGACTCTGCTTTGTGAGTAGTAGCCTTTCAAAATGGGGCAAGGATGGACTCGAGTGAGGGATGGACTTCCCTTGCTGTGGGGTGGCTAGAACCAGGTGCTGAGTGAGTTTCGGGAGGAGAGTAGCAGGTGCTTTTCCTATAGCTGGGACAGAATATCTGACAAAGGCAACTCAAGGAAGGAAGTATTTATTTTGGGTTGCAGCTGAGGGTGAAGTCTATCACACTAGGAAGACACAATAGCAGGAGCCTGAGGCAGCTGGTCTCATCCAGTCAGGAAAGCAGGGGGAGCCAAAGGCCAGTGCTCAGTTTACAAACACCAATGAAGGAGAGGCAGATAGATCACAGGGAGCAGGGAGCAGTTAACAGTAAGGCACAGTTCCAGAGATGAGGGCACCATGGATAAAGGATGTCATTTCATGATACAAAAAGGGGCCAAGGTCCCAGCATAACAAGTCCAAACACTTAGTAACATCTCGTGGGGAGAAGGAGGGAGGAGAGTTCCACTCAGGAAGTGGGGGAAGAGTGACCCATTTAGTTAAGTTCTACCCATTAAACAGGTGGGGATGTCTTACCATTGGTATCCCTCCTGTGTCTCAGAGTCTGGCAACCTGACATCTGGAAACTTCCTTGGGGTACCAGTCATTCTCCTGGAACCCAGGCATCTAGAGAGTGTGTTACAGGCTTGGAGACTCACAGATGTGCTCTTGGTTAGGGTCTTGCCATGTCCTCTAGAACAGCTGTAAGAAAGATGTCACTGCAGCTGGCTGAGGGACAGCCACATCTGGAGTCCAACAGTAAGTGCCATACAGGGCCCCAAGCCTTCATTTCTGTGTCCTCCAGAGCCCTGCTCTTGAGTACCTAAATGTTAAGGGTTACATATACCCTTAGCTGTATTAAGGGTATATTTAAAATGAGCATATATGTATATGTATATATGTAATGAGCAAGTGTATATACATGTTTGAAACTATCTCTAGCGTATTTTACGGGTGTGGATGTTTTACCTGCATGTATGCCTGCTCACCACATGCATGCAGTGTCTGCAGAGGCCGGAAGATGGTGTTATATCTCCTGGACCTGCAGTTAAACATGGTTGTGAGCTAAGATGTGGGTGCTGGGAATCATACCCGGGTCCTCTGTAAGAGCAGCCAATGCGCTTAACCACTGAGCCATCTCTCCAGTTGCAACTTATACTTCAAAAATTTTTAGTGCTGTTTTCTGTTTTATTTTTTTCTAATTCTCTCACAGCATGAAAAATGTAAAAAACGTAGAATTCAGAAAATTAGCATCTCTCAAAATGACCCCTTCTATTTGTGGCAAACAGTTTCCAGCTTCTTTGGCACACAGAGACAGTTTTTACTTTTTATTAGGCTGCGCCTACACAGGGCAGCGTTTTAATGGCTGACAGTGCGGAGCTGTGTCAAGCTGCCATCTTTTATTTATGTAGCTCCTCGTGTTGGGTCATTCGCTGTTTCTAATTTTCTTTTTCTGTCGTTGGAAACAGCCTCACCCATCATTTGTGCTCCTGCGTGTTGTGTCACAAATGCAGTTTTTCTTTTCTCTAGAACAAGATGTTAAGGCAGTAGAAGTGCCAGCCAAAGGCTATGCTGGCCAGTCTTGATAGTCACTGTGATTGTCTTGAGAGCCACCCAGGAGATGAGTGAGGCTCACCTGGGCACGCATCTGTGGTGACATTCCCAGCAAGGACAGGAACGAGAGCACCCTTCCCCCACCCCACAGGTATTTTGTCCCAGTAATGGGAATACTAACAAAAGGATGAACTTATGTTTTTGGTTTTCAATTTGACTCCATTTCCCGCAGGCACTGGGGCTTTTAACTTTCATTTTCACTCACACAGGGCATGGTTCACTTGACAAGTTTTTATTAAGCAAGCAGATACAAAAGAACTTCAAGTTTTGATTCTTTAGCTCTAGCTGAGGCTGCACATCTTTTGTATGCTCATGGAATTCTCGTTTTTCTGTTTTCATTAGCTTCCTGGTCGTGGTTAGTTCTGTGGGATCAAGTGAGACTTCAGGGGGAAGGTTCTTGTACAAACTAGAGCAAGTTGTGTGAAGACCCTTTCTGGTTTTTGTAGTCAAATCCAGAAGTGTTTATTTATAATTGTCTCCTGGACTCAGAACAACTAATCAGGAAGGGCTTGTAGTGGTCATGTGTCCCATTTCCCGAGGCCCAGAAAGATCAAGGTTCCTGCCCCAAGTCCAAGGATGCGCTTTTCCATTTCTGCCTGCCGCTAGCTTCCTTTCTCATAAGTGTGTCATTAGCGTGTGGTATTTGGGGCTGGGGAGCTGGCTTGGTGGGTGCAGCCCTTGCCGCACCAGTGTGAGAGCTGGAGTTCAGATCTCAGGCACATATGCAACTAGAAACCGGGTGAGTGTAGTAACCCCAGTAACTGCCCATCACCCCAGCACTCAGATCAGATAAGATAGGTCCTGGAGCAAGCTGGCTAGCTAGACCTGCGGAGGGCCGGAGAAAGCACCCTGCCTCCACATACAAGATGGAAAGCAACTGAGGAAGATACCCCATGCCAACCTCTGACCTCCACATGCATGTTCACACATGTGAGCATATGCCTTCACACATATGTGCACCTACAAACTACCTAACACACACAGTGCACACATACACATGCAAAAAACAGAGATAGCATGGGGAATGGCTCACTCTATCTGGAAACATCTCAGTTTCCTACTCCTGTATGGAAAGATCAGGTCTGAACCTGAAGTTCCTGGACTCCTGCTCCCTGCTGGGATGGGTTGGGAGGGGAAGCCGGTCTAAAGGGGAATGTCTTTGAAAAAGCAATGCAGAGTCACGGCCGCAAATCAGCCCTTTGTGATGCCGAGCAGACTTGGGAGATGTTGTCATGTTTTCGCATATTAAGGATTTGCTTTAATGAACAGATTAAAATCACTTATGCATAATTTATGAATTTATTGAAAATGGTGCTATAAAAGGTGTTTAAAACCATTTCTTTCCTTAACGCACCTTTAGTACCGCTCTTTTGGTTTATTCCATGAATACTCTTAGAGAAACACTCCCTCAACCATTTTAGAAGCTGGGCCCTGGAGTTAATGACTCTCTTGCTGCTAGTTTATGTCAACTTGACACAAACTAGTGTCATTTGGCAAGAGAGAACCTCGATTGAGGAATTGTTTCCTTCAGATAGGCCTGTAGGCAAGTCTCTGGGGGCATTTTCTTTTTCTTTTCTTTCTCTTTTTTTGGTGTGTATATGTATGTGTGTGTATCACAAGGGCATCCAGTAAGTACTGAACTGCCCATGTTTATTTTGCACAGTCTTTTTATACCCCCATCAAAAGAGGGGGAGAAGGCAAAAGACTTTCTTATCAAGATACAAAGAACAAGCAAGCATAATTACCTTCGCAATACCTGAAACATTAAGTGTTTTGCTGTTTGGGGCATTTTCTTGATTAATGACTGGTGTGGGAGGGCCCAGCCCACTGTGGGTGGTGACACCCCTGGGCATTGGTCCTTCCTGTGTTGTATAAGAAAGCTGACTGAGCAAGCCAGTAACAGTGTTCCTCTATGGTCTTTGCTTCAGTTGCTGCCTCTAGGTTCCTGCTCCAGTTCCTCCCTTGGCTTCCCTCAGTGATGGACTGTGATCTGAAAGTGTTAAGATGAAATGAACCATTTCTTCTCCAAGTTGCTTTTGGTCAGTGTTTTATCACAGGAACAGCAAAACTAACTAGGATGCCTCTACCCCAAAGTCTCAGAGGCTTAAACAAATCATATTCTCTGGAGGCCAATGGAGAGCAGTAGGGTCTTTTACAATTTGGCTATAAAATATAAATGTAAATGTTTGAACCTGTGGTCCTCAGCTGGTGGTGCTGTTAGGGGAGGCAGTGGGATGGATCTAGCTGGAGAAAGCGTAGCTCTTGATGGGATGGGCCTTGAGGTCTATAGCTCCACCTGGTTCCTGTGCACAGAGATGTGACCAAGCAGCCTCAAGTTCTTACTACTGTCATAGCTCCAAGCCACCCTTGCCTTCCTTGCCAAACTGTGAGCCAGAATAGATACTTTGTCCTATAAGTTACCTTTTTATCAGGTATTTTGCCACAGTAGTAAGGAAAGCAGCTAACATGGAGAATTTGTTGGCAAAGTCATCACAGGACTTGGGGACCTGGCTTGATGGGGACCATCACCACCACAGAAGTCTGTGGCCAGCTGTGCAAAGGACAGGGGCACAGAAAATCACCAACTAATATCTATCTATCTATCTATCTATCTATCTATCTATCTATCTTTAAAGACAGAGGTTCACAGATTGTGGTCTTTGGGCCATGTCTGACTTGTCACTAGTTTTTGAAATGGTTAAGAAAAATCAAAAGGATAGTATTTGGTAACATCAAAATAGCATGAAATTCCAAGTTGAGTGTCTATACATGCAGTTGTATTGGGGTGTAGTCACACTCATTGGATTCTGTGGGGTCTGTGGTGCTGTGGTGTCACGGGGCTCATCGTGGAATAGTTGGGGTCATCTGGCTCACAAAGCTCATGTCTGACTTTTCATAGAACATTTGCTGATACCTTCCTTTAAAGCAGCCGCTTGGAAGCAGCATGAGTCTCTTTCTTTTCCTTTGGAAATACTTATTTATGTATCTGTGTGTCCATGGGAGATATGTGCCAGGCTGGAAGAGGACATCAGCTCCCCTGGAGCTGGAGTTCCTGGTGGTTGTATGCCACCTGATGTGGGTGCTGGGAACTGAACCCAGATCTTTGAAAGAGCAGTGAGAGCTCATAACTTCTGAGCCATCTCTCTAACTACTACCCATCTTTCTTTCTAATAGGGTCTCATGCTGTCCAGGCTGGACTTGAACACACCATGTAGCTGAGGATGACCTTGAACTTCTGATCCTTGTGCTGCTGCCTTCTGAGTGCTGGGATTACAGGTGTACATCTCCATATCTGGTTTATGAGGAGCTATGGATGGAACCCAGGGCTCTGCTTATGAGGCAAGTACTCTCCTACCCAGCCTCCAACATATGATTTTCATACTTAAGTTTCAGTGGCCACAAGTCTCATGTCCTTGCTTGGGTTTAAAAGAGGTACAGAAGGGAGCCAGGGAAACAGGAGCTGTCTGGTGAGGAACCATAATAACTGACTGACATCTCTTACCAGGGCATGGAACACAGGGCTTCACACAATCTAGGCAAGTGGGCTGTAGCCCCAGTCTGAGGTCTTACTCATTCATAATTGAATCTGAGCTAATGATGATTTACCATGAATGATTGTCAAAAGCTCCCATGCAGGCCTGGCCCTTCCTCAGAATGATGCAATCGATCTGCAATTTTGCTCATAACTGCAATTTACAACTTGATAAGAACATCTGGAGAAATTTATAAGCAACTCATTGAGCAGTTCAAGAGAAAAAAAATCAATTCCAGTTTTTCAAAGTGTAAGGGGACATTTAATACTGTAAATTGTCTGAGCTCAGCTAGGAGAAAAAAAAAGGCAACAAAAACAAAAGCAAAGATAAAAGCATTTACTTTGCTATTCACAGTCTTCCTCAGACAGGTGCTTTTTTATTTAATTAATTTTTTATGTGCCTGAATGCTTGCCTGTATGTATATGTGTGTGCATGGTGTCTGAAGAGGCCAGGAGGTGTCAGATCCCCTACATCTAGAAATACAGAAAGTTGTGAGCCACTATGTGGGTGCTGGGACCTAAACCTGGGTGCTGGGTACTGAACCTAGGTCCCCTGCAAGAGCAGCAAGTGCTCTTGACTGCTGAGCCATCTCTCCAGGCCCACAGTAGGTGCTTGTGATCATTGTCAATTAAATTTTAAGGTAATTGTCAATTAAGAATTAAGTTTTCCAAATAATGCAAAGGAAGAAGGGTGAGGCTTGTACCACTCTGGGACAATGTAAAGTGTCTCCCAGCAGTTACTGCTAAAATGCTCTTGCTACTTAAACCAGTGAGTCTTCAAGCAGGGTTCAGAGCCCCATCTTGAGATGACGCTCATGTCTGACTTTCCTCCCTGGGGCCCCACAGTCACTGACGCTGTGTGTGTTTCCTACCACATAGCAGCAGCTTGTGTGTCCTGCCTCTGTCCTAGGTGTTAGGTTTCAAACCTGGGACAAAGAGCTGAGGTGCCCATTTAATATATCAAAGCAGACCGGGCCAACAGGTTCTCCCAGCATCCCTCAGTGGTTACCTGTTATAATGTCCTCCTGGTTGGCATTCGCCTCTCGCCTCTCAACTTTTCCAGCCCAGGGGCTAGGCGGCTCTTCTCTATTTAATCCAAACATTTTGGTCACTTTGTATCTTTGGGCCTCCTGGCTGCTACACCTGGCCCCCCTCTCTCCTCTTCCCCTCTCCCCACATGGCACAGTTCAGGACAAGTCCACTCTGGACTCTCCCAGATGTCTCTGCCTCTGGCTATGCTGTCCTACATAACTACAAATAAATTCTCTTCTCCACCACACCTAGAAGCACTCATGTCCTTTCCCTTCCTTTCTTTTTTGTTTCTTTTTTTTTTCATTTATTTGGTGCTGAAACCCAGGACTACTCATGTCCTTTTTATCCCCCCCCCCCCCACTGGGCAGGAATTTGGATAGAGACACCTTCCCTTGGGCTATCAGACTATTGAAACAATGGTCCCCCAGAAAGTTGGAATTTCCCCAGGAATCTCATATTGGTGGAAGGGAAAGGCTGAAAGGGGTGTGTGTAGGGGTGGGGTCGAGGGAGGGGAAAGGTGGTTGTGGTCTCTCTGAAAAACATTTCACACACTTCTGACAACCCATCATCTCATTCTCAGAAGGGACAGGAGCCCATGTAGTGGACAAATGTACCTTGTCCACAACTGCTTAATTATGTAGACCTCCCCTCTGCTTGACGGAATCATCAGATCAGGATCCCGAAGATGGATGGGGGAGGGAAAGAGGGGACCACTGATCCTCTTTGTTCCCCTTCCCAAAGTGGTTCTGCTTTTTGCTATTACTTGTCAGTGTCTTTGTCCTATTGAGGATGGTGACGGAGCCTAGCCTGTGAGGGAGGGCTGCCAGGGCCAGTCTGACCCTAACTGATGCTGACACTTCCTGTCTCTTGGACACACAGACCCAAGAGGGTGAGCCTGGGACTCCTGCCCAGGGTTCTGCTGTGCCAACCCACTCAGCTGGCAATGCCTGAGATCTGGTCAGTGCTCTGTCTCACAAATTACAACTCCTTTCTTTCTAAGAATCTCCAGACAGTTCGTGTAGCGTGGCAAACCACAATCATTCGTAATGAATCATCCCCAGAGGGCATGTCTTCATGACGTCTCTCCTCCTTCCTTCTGCTCCGGCAGCTGAGTAATCAGAGGATATAAGAGCCCTTGTTGCTTCCATAAAGGAAGTTTATAGAGATATAATTAGCAGCAGTATTATCTTCATTTGGACTTAGCTGTGCTAAATGTCCTATAAGAGTTGTTTACGAGGCCATATGAATGGTTATGGTATTAATAACACGATTAGCCAGCAGTATCAATATTTCCCAACACTTACGCCTCCTAATGAGGTTGTATGTGGAGTTCCGGGATACAGATGAGCGGGTGGATTTGCAGAAAGTTGTAAGGAAGCAATCTGGAGTCATTAAAGAGTATATGGCAGTGCCAAGATGTGTGGCCCGTATCCATCTGTGAGTAGCCCAGAGGTGTCCTCGTGGCCCAGGACCCACTGTGCTCATGGGGCATCCATCTCACCTTTCTATGATGCCCGGTTTTTGTGTGGATTCCTTCTGGAAAACCTCAGTCCTTGTGGTAGGGGAAACTCAAAGCTATAAGGACCCTTACTCTTCTGGGCAGTGATAGGCTATGTGTACTTTCTCAAGCCCCTACCCCTGTTCTATGCTTTCTAGTCCCCCTAGCCCCCCAACAGGTATGTGTCATAGAGGTTCTAAGACTTGTGGAGAAGAGAGATAGGGAGCTGTGGATGCTGTCCACTTAGCTGTAGAGAACAGGCCTGGGGGCTGTAGATGCTATCTAGGTTAGCTGGCCAGTTTTATATGGGAAAAAAGCGGAGGCTCAGGCAGGTAGTGTGTTTTGCTAGAGTTGGTTTTGTATGAGGCAGGGTCCATCATTTGGCCTGACACTTCGCCAAGTATCTGGATGTTAAACTTGTGAGCATCCTCCTGTCTTTGCTTCCCACTCACCACTTTTTATCTATTTATTTATTTAATGGATTCTGGGGCTCCAAACTTGGGTCCTAAAACTTGCAAGGCAATACAATCCCATTGCCAGTGAGTCTGGGAGACAGGGAGGTTCCCAAGAGAGATATGCATGATACCCCAGAGAAAGGGAACGAAGCAAGATCTCCTGAGCAGATTGGGAGCATGGGGGGGAGGGGAGAGGGAACGGGGTGGGAGGGGAGAAGAGGAGGAGAGAAGACATGGGGGAGCAAAGGTTGAGTTGGGAGAGTAGAATAGAGCAGGATGAGAGATACCATAATAGAGGGAGTCATTATAGGTTTGAGAAGAGAGCTGACACTAGTGAGATTTCCAGAGATCTACAAGGATCACACCAACTGGCAAACTAAGCAATAGTGGAGATGCTACCTTAATAGCCCCTCCCTAATAATGAAATTGAGGACTACCTTATATGCCATCCTAGAACTCTCATCCAGTGGCTGATGAAAGCAGAGATAGATACCCACAGCTAAACACTGAACTGAACTTCTGGAATCCAGTGACAGAGAGGGAGGAGTGACGAGCAAAGGGGTCAAGACCGTGATGATGAAACCCACAAAGACAGCTGACCTGACAAGGGGGAGTTCTTGGACCCCAGACCGATGACTGAGAGACCAGCAGGGTCTCTCAAAACCCCCTGAATGTAGTGTCAGTGAGGAGGCCTCAGAAATCTCTGGGGCCTTGGGTAGTAGATCAGTGTTTACAATGGTATACAAATGAACTTTGGGAGCCCATTCCACATGGAGGGATGCTCTCTCAACCTGGACACCTGGGAGAGGGCCTAGGCTCTGCCCCAGATGAAATGACAGATTCTGGAGATCCCCCATGGAGGGCCTCACCCTCCCTAGGGAATGGTGTGGGAATTGGGTGGGGGAGCTGGTGGAGGGGCAGGGGAGGAAGGGGAACTGGATTGACATGTGAAGCAAGTATGTTTCTAATTTAAATAAAAATATAATGGAAAAAACTTGCAAGGCAAACATTTTATGGACAGAGCCATCTCTCCAGTCTGTACTTGGCTTTTAAGTGGACAGATGGAAAGAAACTTGTTCCAAGGCTAGACCATTACTCCCTAGAGTCTTAGATGTGTCTCCTAGCTAAGAGAGCCTCTTCTAGATTCTGTAGCACACTGTCAGGAAGGGAGCCTTGGGGTGAAGGCAGGGCTGATGTCAGGTACCAGACCTGTCCCTCGGCCATGCCTGAGACTCTGTGAAGTGGGGGGGTCCTTGTCCTAACGATCTCCCTGTGTGAGAGTCACATGGAGGGCTCACTGAGGACACATTGTGAGTGAGGTGGGCTCCTTCCCTTTGTCCTGGTAGAGAGGGCTGGGAACGGAAGTGAGTGAGCTGACCCTCGCTCCACGCTTGCCCCATTCTTGGCAGTGGTGGCCCCTGCTTCATCCATGCCGGTGGATGGTGCTTCCAGCTTGGGTTCTGAACAGGGGCTCTGGAAAGCTGCTCCCAGTTAGCCAGGCTGGGCAGCACCCAAGTGGTTGCCTTGGTGGGTGCTGATGCAGCCTCCTGACTTGTGGCCAAGAGGCTGCTTGCCCTGCTATTACCTCATCACCATGCTGCTGTGGACCTCCAGCCTTCTGAGCCTGTGTCTCTACTCTGGAATTCAAGCCCAGCACAAAATAAAAGCCACAGATGTGACATCAGGGCTCTGCTGCTCTCATCAGCCCATTTGCTCACTGAGAAAGGCCCATACTTGTTGATCTGGTCCCTGGAGCTTACAGGTCAGCGAGGCGCACTTGGAACATCTTCAAGGCAGAGCAGAGTCAATCTTAGCCATCCCTAGTGGGAACTCTGCTCCGCAGAGGGACAAGGGTCGGGGTCAAGACTCCCTGTCAAGTTGCTAGACCTTTTCTTATCACAGAGGTGATCTGCTCCCCAGGTAGAGAGACATTGGCTGTGAAGTTGAGGAAGGATGGCCAGCTCCTGGAGTAAGCCTGGCATGCTTGGTGAATGAAAATGAGGTACTGATATGGAGAGGGTTTTATTATAGATGTGAGGGACAGAACAGTCAGAAGCATCTGGAAGGGTCCAGAGCAGGGAAAGTATCAGACTGAACATGACCAGCAGACTGAACTAGGCCATGAGAGGAGAGAGGGAGAGAGGGGCAAGAGGAGAGACCAAGAGAACCAAGAGAATGCATAGCCAAAATGATAGGGTTCTATAGGAGAGAGAAGCTGGCGGAAGAAAAGTGAAGCCCCTGGGCTGGAGAGAGGCTTAGGGTGGGCATAGGGGTGAGAAGAACTGAGAGGACCCTCAGGTACTGAGTGGGCCGAGAGGCCAAGCATGTTAGCATGCTGTGTTGATAGGCACCTCAGTTAGCCATTTGTCCTGGGTTTCTTGGGCACCTGACACTTGGTCTCTGGCAAGGCTTTCTTCCCTGGGCCTGGCAGCGAAGGTTTTTCTCTGAGCATGGTTTAGGCTCTTTTCTAACACGGCGAGGATAGGAGGGATGGCAGGATCATTGCTCTTTCCCTTCGACATTCCTCAACAGCTTCCCTTAACTCTTCACACCCGGAGCATGGCAACTGTTTCCTCTCCACTCGGTGGCTCAGTAAAGAAAGGGCTGGTGAGGCAGCTCCATAGTGTGGTAAGGTGTTAATTGTAGACAAGAGAGACAGGCAGAGAGGCATTTGGAAGAATCCAGAGCAGAGAGGAATAAAAAGTAGACTGAACATGGTAGGTGAGCTGGACATGGCCAAGGCTAGGGAAGTGAGAGAGTGAAGGAGAGTAGGGTGGATAGCGAGATAGCAAGACATAGAGAATAGAACAGAGGAGGGAGGGAGAGAGAGAGAGAGAGAGAGAGAGAGAGAGAGAGAGAGAGAGAGAGAGAGAGAGAGAGAGAGAGAGAGGGAGTCAGGGACTAGTAGCATGTCATAAGGAGGGTGAGTAGTTGGTGGGGGAGGGAAGAACCAGGAGACTGGTATGGGATCTTTGAAATGTGTAGCAAATACTTGTGAACAGGGACTTAGTGAGCCTGGAGGCCAGCATGGACTTTACTATGCAACTGCTGGTATATGTCAATTGGCAGCCATGTGTCCCTTCTGCCAGAGATAAGGGAAATGATTCCTTTTGGTAGATGGGAACTGATTTCACAAGTTCCTGGGGGAAATCTGGCTTTAATCTAACCCACAGAAAGCCTATAGTTCAACCTGAGCTCATTTCTGGATATTTGGACAGCGTGAGACCTAACAGAGGACACAGCGGGCACTTGATTATATAGTAGGCGCTCAGTAAATGAACAAGCAGGGAGGCACATGGAGAGCAGTCAAGAAGTGTCTGAGTCTCCCCCAGGAAAGAGAGAAGCTCTCTGAATATTCTGGGATGGGGTGGGGCCTTTGGGAGTTCTCAGAGGAGAGAGATGGGAGACACACACATTGCCTGGGGGATGCCAGGCAATGTCTGGCCCCTCTTTGGCAGCAAGACTACCTGTCTACAGTTTTGTGGTTCCTCTCATCCCACTCAGATCCTACTACAGCAGTGTAAATTGAGTTACAGCATCATAAACTCTTTGTTTAGTGAACCAGGCACTCCGTGTTAGCAACTGTATCCTGTATCCGTAACCATCTTGTTAGTTTACATGTCTTTGCTGAGCCTGCCAGCGTATCCTGGAGGAAGAAGCTGTAAAGCATAAGTGATTGATGAAATCTGTTTTGCTCTTTTGGTTATTTTTAAGTGGAAGTAACAGTGGAGCTGGGGTTCTAGTATTTGTGCATGTGGAGGGGATGGTTTTCGGGGGTTTCCCACTGGTCCTGGAGGGTCGCAGTGCCTGGAACTTTGATACACACTGGACTAGGGGTTTAAATACAATTCCTCTATTTTCAAACTTGCTGTTAATAAGTTAACCAACTTCGTTCACACACATGGCTTACCTGTCAAAAATTAGACCTTAACCAACCGGGGATGGGCACCCTGCACACATGATTTAACAGCTGCTGAGCTCCTCATTCATGAATCAAAAAAACAAAAAACAAAAACAAAAAACCCCTAAGCTGTCAGTCACCCACCACTATCTTCTCTCACAATCTGTCCCATTATAATTAAAGGTGTAAAAACACCACCTCCTTCCTGGGTTCTTTCTCTCCAGGTGGCACTAGTAGAAGATGCCACACTTGCTTTCCAATCCTGCCCATCCCTCAACATCTAAAGTCTTCTTTCCTGACCAAACACTGGCTACTCCCATCTCATTCTTGCACTGAGACCCTAGAAGAACTACTCCCCATCCCTCACACATACAGGAGGGCACATTACCTCAGGCCACCTCTACCTGGTACACAGATGGCAGCTCCTTTTTACATGAGGGGGGTGAAAAGCAGGTTATACCATACTGTCAGATACTGAGGTGGTTGAGGTACAGGACCTCCCTCAATATGCTGAAGTAATAACTCTCACCTGTGCCTTCCAGTTAGCACCAGAGTAATCCATAAACCTATATACAGACTCCAAATATGCTTTTCATATCCTCCTGTCCCACACTGCCATCTGGAAAGAGTGTGGACTACTCACAACAAAAGGAGGTTCTATAACATCTCAGGTCAAAAATGGCTCTCTTCTCCCCACAGCTATAGGGATTGTCCACTGGCAGTCCCACCACACAGACAACTCCATCTTCTCTGAGGGAAATAACAGAGCTGATGAGGCAACTAGCCCTGCAGCCTTCCAAGGCCCAGACTCAGCTCACCCACCACAGGGTACCCTTGCACTACAACCCATACCCCACTGTCACCCCTGACACAAATTCTGTCCTATCTACACCAGCTCTTTCATTCTAACAGCCAAGCCTTGTCTCACTCCAAGCCCACCTGCAGCCTACCCCTGAGGACTCGCATTTCTTAAGGACAATTACTGCCTCTTGTAAAACCCTAACTCCAGATACCAAAGCCTTCCTTTCCCTACCCATCAGGCCAGAGGCTCTCTCCTGGGGACTGGAAACTTGTCTTTACCCACCCACAGTCAGATGAGTTGTTTACCTCCCTGGTCTTAGTGGATGCATTATCAGAGTAGTAGAGGCATTCCAAATTGCTACAAAAGGGTCCAGACAGCCTCTGATCTTCTCCTTCAGGAGATCATCCCTGGATTTTGAATCCCCACCTCCCTCCAGTCAGATAATGGTCCTGAATTCACCGCCCAGGTTTCCCAAGCCCTATCTAGAGCCCTCAGCATTCTGTGGCATTTCCATATCCCATACCATCCCCGGTCCTCAGGAAAGATTGAACGAACAAACCACTCCTTAAAAAACACCCTTGTCGAAATGTCACAGAAACTTCACCTCTATTGGGTAATGCTCCTGCCCCTGGCTCTGGGCTCCCCCCAAGTAACCTCTTACCATCTCACCATTTGAGCTCATGCACGGCAGTCGGTTCTAAGCCCTGGTCTCTCACCCAAACCCTCACCTCTCCCTGATCACCTATGCACTACCTTACTCTGTCATCTCTGTTCTCTCCTATGGAACCTTACTGTCTGTCGCACCTGCTGTGCGGCCTGCATCCGAGAATGTAGCGAGGTGGTCGGGATAGATGACACAGAGACCGGTCGGTTGCTTTAAGAAAACTTTATGCTTCCCAAGTCAGCTTAGGAGGAGACCCCAGTCCGCTTAGGAGAGAGCTCTCAGGAGAAGTCTCTCCAAGAAAAAAGAGCTTCCCTTTTTAAGGACTTCTGCCATCCATCCACATACAATTCTTTCCAGACTTCTCACCCTCCTGGCTGGTGGTTTAATCGGGGAGACACAGCAGGGGAACAGGAAGAGGCATCTAGCCGTAGGAGGTATGAAAGTCATCGTATCTCAGTGAGGAGCCCTTATCTGAGCCCTATCAAGAGCTTTAAAGCACTGAATTGTTTTCAGTAAACATTACACAGCTGCCTGCTCCCAGGCCGAAGGGGAAGTGGGTTTCTGCTCAAGGTCTGGTGGTCCCCACAACTGTCCACTCCCTACCCCGACCAAGCGTCAACTCCTGCCCATCCCCAATCAACATAGGGGATCAGGTCCTTCTCTCTTCTCTGGACTGACGTCCCTACATGGCAGAGCCCCTTCAAGGTAACTCTTGTAACCCCCACAGATGCTTAGCTTGAGGGCCTCCCTCATTGGATTCACTTATCCCACCTCAAGCCCTTTATTCCCCTGCCTCAAGACAATTTCCCTTCGTATACATCAACCTCAACAGGACCCTGTTCCCTTATGTTTCAGAGGACATTGAGATCAGTCACCTTGTCCCCAATTCTAGAAGGATGAGGTTTTACCCTGCAGCCATGCTCAACTCTACTGGATTGAGAACCCTGTATGGAAGTGGATGCCTTCCTTCCTGACCCCTCTCCTCATTCTCCAGTCTCTGCTAATCACACCCAGCCTCATCAATCTCCTCTCTATGTGTCTCCAATGACATATTCAAAAACCTCTAATCAAACAACTACTCAGCTATTGTTACAGGACCAACTACTGTTAGCCACAGAGCTGGAGAGGCAAGACTACCAAACATGTCCAGGTGGTGAGAACCCGCAGCACCCTAGAGGTTCAAAAAAGAGACTCACAGAACAGATTTCAATGTAACTTTTCACTATTCCTTTATTTAAAAGGTACTCACTCTACAATGACTGCCCTCAGTAATCAGCCACCTGTGTCTCCTGGTGAATTGGATAGAAGGAGGATGTCAAGGTGATGCTGTGATGATGGGAAAGGACCATTTGCTTTAAGGTTTGTTTATGTGTAGATAGGAAAGCTTAAACGGTGATAAGAAGGGGTGATTTGAGATTATAAAAGAATAAAACATATTCCATCTCTTTATGCTACTATTATATTAAGACTCCCAAAGTTCATAGTCTTAACATTAATCGATGGAATTCTGATAAGCTATTACTCTAGCTTTGGCAGTGTACCACTGCTATTATCATGGCCACAAGCTCAGGATTTTAAATTCCCTTTGGGTTTTTTCCTAATGACAGTGTAAATTTCAGTACAGTTTATAAATAGTGGGAACACTAATGTGTCTAAAACTTATCTCTTTTTGTAAACTCAAAAACCCCTTGTGAGCTCCAGTGAGTCAACTTGGATCCACTTTGAACAGGTCAAGTGCATTGTCAGATGTACTCCCAACAAGTGCTGTCAATCAACAGGCTACGTCTCCCCACCTTTCCTTAGTCTCAATTATCAGAACCTAAGATAATTTTTTCCCTCAAGTGGCGACAGGTAGTTCCACAAAGCCTGGACATTGAAGCAGTCAGATACTCAGGCCTTGGCCAGAGTCCCAGCTTTCTCAGGTCCCCCAAAGATGCCGATGCCCCCAAGTCAACAGGATGCAGTCTTGAGAACACAACACCCTCATTCCCACCTCACATGCCACCCCTTCCTATTTCCTCACCTCTTTATAATAAACAGAAGGGAGGAATGTTAGCATTCTGACATTTACACTGGTCTGCTCTCAGGGTCCTGACAGAATACGTCACCACCGCAGCCACTAAGAGTACACACTGTGTGCTTGCACTTATTAATATTGAAGCATTTATACTGGCCAGCTCTCAGGATCCTGACAGAATATATCTTCAGTTGCTGCTGCTACACGCAGAGCTCTCCCTGTGCTCATGCACTATCCCCTCACAAAAATGTAAGACCTTCTCACCTCTCCCTCTCTCTCCTCTGCTCTTGCCCAGAGGCTACTTGTATGTCACCTCACCTCCCCCTGCCCCCAATAAACCTCTTACATGAGTTCTGCTGTATGGTGTGACTTTCCTTCCCTCCACCACTAAACAACAACAGTTATAGGTGGTGTGAGCCACTATCTAGGTACTGGACACTGAATTCAGGTCCTCTGCAAGAACAGCAAGTGTCCTTAACTGCTGAGCCATCTCACTGGGCCCTGGTACTTGCCACTAGTGAAAAGGACCAAAGGTGTATTTGTTCTTTACCCACATAATCATGGTGTTTCAGGTTTCCCGGGAGATCACCTGGTGTATCAACTCACCCAGAACCTCTGTACACCCTGGCCATTGCCTTCCCCTGAAGAACCATTTTAGCACTAGGGAAGCCTAAGTCTGACTGTTAGTGTATCATCAGTGTCCAAGCTCTGCCTTTTGGATTGTGTTCTTCTACAAGGTACAGTTGTGGGAATGACCTGTCTTCTAGATTTCTTTTATGATTCAGTCACCCTGAAAATACTAGGATGCTCTGAGTCCTTGGTGGTAGTTTCCTGCTCCCAGGGAAGGGCTAGCTCTGGATATAAAGTAGTTGACCCTGTTTGCCTCTCAGGTTTAGGCAAATTGTAATGTTTGACCCTTTTGTGCCCATGCCTCTTGCTCTGTCCTTGATTCCTACCTGGGTTAGTGAACACGCTCTTCCCCTGCTATGTTTGGCTTCGGGGAGGTGTGTGACCAGCCTTGTGTAAAATGCAGCATTTGGGGTGGAATGGTATTGGGGAGCCCATGGCTGTGTAGGCCTTTTCAGCTTGGCAAAGAAACCAATACAAGAGGCATCTGCAACCATGTGTGTTTTCTCTCTGGCCTTAGGAAAGCTCACTTTCAAGGAAAAGGATCTCCATTTTCCTGATGCAGTGTCTACTATCCATTTCCCAGGGAGTAATCCACCTGTCTGTCCTGAGACCCTGGCTGCATAGAAATCAGTCAAACACAGGGCCACGGGGTGGGGGGTGATCTGGGAGTGGGACACAAATCCCTAGTCAATACTTCCTGACCTCTGAGCTCACCCTGTCTTTGTTCAGTCAATTTTTTTTCCTGCTAGCCTTCAGGCCTGTCCTTGAACATGGTTGAGCGAGTCTTTACCTGTCAGAGGCAGCCAGGCATGCCTGTACATGGCCATGCTGGGGCCTCACTTAGTTGTCCTAGTAATTAAATGCAAACAAAGACTAGATGGAGATGAATTGGTGGTGTTGGGGGTGCTGAAGCAGAGTCAAGCAGGAAGACAGGACAGGTATCAGAGCAAGAAAGACTTGGCTTTGGAGAGGTAACTGAGAGAGTGCTGGTCCCCTAGGGTGGGGAGATTTAAGCTATTAAAAATTAAAAAAAATTCTTTTGAAACAGGGTCTTTTATAGTCCAGAATGACTTCAATCTCAATGTGTAGCTGAGGATGACCTTGAACTCCTATTTCTCCTGCTTCCATCTTATGAATGCTAGGATGACACCCATTCTCCACCACCCATAGTTGACGGGTTTATGCATGCTAAGCAAGCAATTTATCAATTGAACCACATCCCCAGCCCATACCATAGGCCATCTCTTTGGATCCATCAAAGTTCCTGCTTCCCTTTGGGTCTGCTGTGTGAGCCTGTCTCTGAGCCATCTTGGTCTTATGCAGTGAGAGAGATGGGAGGAATGGCCTGCTCTTAGATCTCTGCCCTGTTGATTCCAATATTGGAATGAAACTGTCTTTTGGTGGCATCCTAAGAACAAACTGAAGCTGGGCTGTGGTGGCACATGCCTTTAATCTCAGCACTTGGGAATCAGAGGCAGGCAGATCTCTGTGAGTTCGAGGCCAGCTCAGGTCTACACAGTGAGTTCCAGGACAGCTAGGGATGCACAGAGAAACCCTTTCTTGAAACAAAAAGGAAAAAAAGAAAAAGAAAAAGAATAAACTAAATCTCAGTAACCAAGGAACTGGTAGCATGGGATGCAAGGCAAGAGCCTGACTCTATAATAGAGCTTGAAGTCAGGTATGGTGATGCCTCCTGAAGTTCCTTTATTGTATAGGGAAATTTTGGCTATCCTGGGCCTTTTGTTTTTCCATATAAAGTTGATTAATGTTCTTTCCAGGTCCTTGAAGAATTGTGATGGAATTTTGATAGGGATTGCATTGAATCTATAGACTGCTTTTGGCAAGATTGCCATTTTTATTATGTTGATCCTACCAATCCAAGAGCATGGGAGATCTTTCCATTTTCTGGTATCTTCTTTGATTTCTTTCTTCAAAGACACAAAGTTCTTGATATACAGGTCTTTTACTTCCTTGGTTAACATTATCCCCAGATATTTGATGCTGTTTTTGGCTATTGTAAAAGGTGATGTTTCTCTGATTTCTTTCTCAGTCACTTCATCATCTATTATAGAGCTATAGTCCTGAAAACAGCTTGGTATTGGCACAAAAATAGGCAGGTAGACCAATGGAACCGAATCGAAAGCCCTAATTTTAACCCACACACCTATGAACACCTGATTTTTGACAAAGAAGCTAAAACTGTACAGTGGAAAAAAGAAAGCATCTTCAACAAATGGTGCTGGCATAACTGGGTACTGGTATGCAGAAGACTGCAGATAGATCCATGTTTATCGCCTTGTACAAAACTTAAGTCCAAATGGATCAAAGATCTCAACATACATCCAGCCACACTGAAACTTTTAGAAGAGAAAGTAGGAGATACTCTTCAACGAGTTGGTACAGGAGACCACTTCCTAAACATAACACCAGTGGCACAGCACTGAGATCGACAATTAACAAATGGGACCTTCTGAAACTAAAAAGCTTCTGTAAGGCAAAGGACACAGTCAAAAAGACAAAAAGGCAGGCCACAGAATGGGAAAAGATATTCACTAACCCTACATCTGACAGAGGGCTAATCTCCAAAATTTACAAAGAACTCAAGAAACAAGTCTCCAAAACACCAAAGGATCCACTTGAAAGGTGGGGTACAGAGCTAAATAGAGAATTCTCAGTAGAGGAGGCTAAAATGGCCAAGAGACACTTAAGAAAGTGCTCAACATCCTTAGCCATCAGGGAAATGCAAATCAAAACAACTCTGAGATACCATCTTACTCCTGTCAGAATGGCTAGAATCAAAAACACCGAAGACAATTTATGCTGGAGAGGATGTGGAGAGAGAGGAACACTCCTCCACTGCTGGTGGGAATGCCGACTCATACAGCCTCTTTGGAAATCAGTATGGAGATTCCTCAGGAAAATGGGAATTAATCTACCACTAGACCCAGCAATTCCACTCTTAGGCATTTATCCAAATGAGGCAGGTTCACACAACAAGGGCATCTGCTCCACTATGTTCATAGCAGCATTGTTTGTAATAGCCAGAACCTGGAAGCAACCTAGATGCCCCTCAACTGAAGAGTGGATAGAAAAAATGTGGTACATTTACACAATGGAGTATTACTCAGCAGAAAAAAACAATGGAATCTTGAAATTCGCAGGGAAATGGATAGCACTGGAAGAAACCATCCTGAGTGAGGTAACCCAGTTGCAAAAAGACAAACATGGTATGTACTCACTCATATATGGATTTTAGATATGGATCAGGATAGTGCCAGTCTGCACTTCCACAGATAGAGAGTCTGGAAAACAGGAAAGAACCTAAAAGATATGCATATATGCATAGTACCCAAGAGAAGAGGATGGAGACAAGATCCTCTGAATGGATGGGGAACACGGCAAGAGGTGGGGGGGGAGTGGGACCTGGGAAGAATAGAGGGGGTAAAGAGGAAGGGAGTTGGTCATGGGGGAACAGGAAGTTGAGGGGGTGGGGGTAGAATAGGGGGAAGAGGGAATCATAGGATCGAAGACAGATCAGGTACCAGAGTGACCTCGAGTGATCTAAAGGTATAACATCAATTGGCAAGCAAAGCAATAGTGGAGGGACCACCTCGAATGCCCATTCCTGATAATGAACTTGATGTCTATAACCATCCGGGAGCCTTCATCCAGTGACTGATGGAAGCATAGGCAAACACACAACTAATCACTGAACTGAACCCAAGGAACCCAGTGACAGAGAGAGAGGAGTGATGAGCAAATTGGCAAAGAATGGGCTGGCAAAACCAGCAGAGACAGCTGATCTGAACAGGGGAGTGCTCTTGGACCCCAGACCAACAGTGGGGAGGCCAGCATGGGACTGATCTGGACCCCCCAAATGTGAGTGTCAGTGCGAAGGCCTGGGCAACCTATGGGGCCCTGAGCTGTGGATCAGTGTCTATCCCTGGTATACAAACTGTCTTCATGTGCCTATAGCACAAAGAGAGATGCTCTCTCAGCCTGGACTCTTAGGGGAGTGCCTTGACCCTACCAAGAGTAAAATGACAGACTCTAGATATCCCCTATGTGGAAGGATTTGGCAATAGGGTGGGAGGGAGGGGGGGAAGGGGAGTGCGGGAAGAGGGGAGGGAGAGGGAACTGGGATTGACATGTAAAACAAGCTATTTAAAATTAAAATAAAAAATGATAAAAAAAAAAAAGAGCCTGACTCCCAGACTATGCCGTTAGCCTTTCATCCATAGTCCAGGCATCAGTGTGACTGCAGTCCTCCATGGTTTGAATCTGAGATGTCTCCCACAGGCCTTGTGTCTGCAGTCCTCTATGGTTTGAATCTGAGATGTCTCCCCCAGGCCTATGTTCGGAATACTTCTTTCCCAGATGTTGGCGATGTTTTGGGAGATTGTGGACATTTTGAGAAGCAGAGCCTTGATCAGTGAGGGTGTACCTTTAAAGGTCACAAAGAGTCCTGGGTCTGCTATTGTCTCTCTATTGGCTATAGCTACAAATACCTGTTGCCATGATTGTTTGCCTAAGCACATGGGGTCAAACACCCTTGGCCAAAACTTCTGAAGTTGTGAACCGCAATAAACCCTTCCGTTGTCTGTCAGGTGTGATGGTCACAGGAATAGAAAAGTAACTACCACCCCACACTCCTGAAAGATATGTCTGGACTTATCTCCCACGAAGATCAACTTATTTGGGAAAAGGGTCTTTGAAGAAGAAGCTAAAGGTCTTGGGATTGAGCAGCCATCCTGATCAAGCTCCCTGGGGAGATGGCTCAGTGTACAAAGTTTGAGGACTTGGGTTCAGATCCCTAGCACCCATGAAAAAAGCTAGGTGTGGCAGTGTGAGCCTGTAATCCCAGTGTTGGAAAGTGAAGACAGGAAGATCCCTGAGGCTCACTGGCCAATGCACAAATGCACACAAAAATGTGTGCACACCTGGTCAAACAGGATTTAAGGCAGAAGGGAAGACACGGACAAAATAGGCATTGATGTGACCATAGAAAGAGAGGTTGGAGCATTGTGGTGACAAGCAGTGGAAACTGACTGCCTCTGTAGCAGTGGTTCTCAGACTCTGGGCTGTGACCCCTTTGGAGGTTGCATATCAGACATCCTACATATTAAATACTGACATTAAGACTTTTTTTTTACTGTTTTTTTTATTATTATTTTTTTATTTTCCATTTTAAATTTAGATAAGAAACAAGGTTGCTTCACAAGTCAGTTCGAGGTCCCTCTCCCTTTCCCTCCCCTCCTCCCGTGTCCTCCCCCGATCCCCCCTCCCCCCCCCGTTATCCCCTCATTCCCCCAGGGAGGGTGAGGCCCTCCATGGGGGTGTCCATAGTCTGTCATTTCATATAGGGCAGGGCCTAGACCCTTCCCCAAGAGTTCAGGGTGAGAGTGCACCTCACATTGTTCTATGGGAGTCCAGAGTCCGTGTGTATACTTGGGATGGGTACTGATCTGCTGTCCAAGGCTCAATAGATTACCTAGGCCTCCTCACTGACACCCAGATTCAGGGGGTCTTGATCAGTCCCATGCTGGATTCCCAGGCTGATGCCTGGGATTCAAGAGTTAACCTTTGTCTGGTCAGCTGTTTCTGGGGTTAAACCAGCCCAGTCTTAATCCCTTTGATCATCAGTCCTCCCTCTCTGATACTGGCTTTCTTGAGTTCAGCTCAGTACTTAACCAGCCACTAAATGAAGTTTCTGTTTCCCAGACTCTCTGGCCATAGGATTGTAGGCTGGCACTCCCCAGATCTATGTCTAAAATCCATATATGAGAGAGTACATGCCATGTTTCTCTTTTTGTGACTGGGTTACCTCACTCAGGATGGTTTCTTCGAGTGTCATCCATTTGCCTGCGAATCTCATGATTCCATTATTTTTTTCTGCTGAATAGTACTCCATTGTGTAGATGTACCACATTTTCTCTATCCACTCTTCGGGTGAGGGACATCTAGGTTGCTTCCAAGTTCTGGCTATTACAAATAAAGCTGCTATGAACATAGTGGAACAGACATCTTTGTTATATGAATGGGCATCTTTTGGATATATGCCTAAGAGTGGAGTTGCTGGGTCTTGTGGTAGGTTTATTCCCATTTTTCTGAGGAATCTCCATACTGCTTTCCAAAGTGGCTGAACCAGTTGGCACTCCCACCAGCAATGGAGGAGTGTCCCCCTTTCACCACATCCTCTCCAGCATAAATTGTCATTGGTGTTTTTGATTTTAGCCATTCTGACAGGAGTGAGATGGTATCTCAGAGTTGCTTTGATTTGCATTTCCCGGATGGCTAAGGATGTTGAGCACTTTCTCAAGTGCCTCTCAGCCATTTTAGACTCCTCTATTGAAAACTCTCTATTTAGTTCTGCAGCCCACTTCTTAATTGGGTCCTTTGCTGTTTTGGAGACTTGCTTCTTGAGTTCTTTGTAAATTTTGGAGATCAACCCTCTGTCAGATGTGGGATTAGTGAATATTTTTTCCCATTCTGTGGGCTGCCTTTTTGTCTTGCTGACTGTGTCCTTTGCCTTACAGAAGCTTCTCAGTTTCAGTAGGTCCCATTTATTAATTGTTGATCTCACTGTCTGTGCTACTGGTGTTATGTTCAGGAAGCTGTCTCCTGTACCAATTCGTTCAAGGGTACCACCCACTTTCTCTTCTAAGAGGTTCAGTGTGGCTGGATTTATGTTGAGGTCTTTGATCCATTTGGACTTAAGTTTTGCGCATGGCGATAAACATGGATCGATCCGCATTCTTCTACATGCCAGTCTCCAATTATGCCAGCACCATTTGTTGAAGATGCTTTCTTTATTCCATTGTATATTTTTAGCTTCTTTGTCAAAGATCAGATGTTCGTACGTGTGTGGGTTAATACCCGGATTTTCAATTCGATTCCATTGGTCTGCCTGTCTATTTTTGTGCCAATACCAAGCTGTTATCAGGACTATAGCTCTATAATAGAGCTTGAGGTCAGGGATAGTGATGCCTCCGGACGTTGCCTTGTTGAACAGGGTTGTTTTGGCTATCCTGGGTCTTTTGTTTTTCCATACAAAATTGATTATTGTTCTTTCAAGGTCTGTGAAGAATTGTGCTGGGATTTTAATGGGGATAGCATTGAATCTGTAGATTGCTTTTGGCAGGATTGCCATTTTTACTACATTGATCCTACCTATCCAAGAGCATGGGAGATCTTTCCATTTTCTGAGGGCTTCTTTAATTTCTTTCTTTAAAGATTCAAAGTTCTTACGATACAGGTCTTTCACTTGTTTGGTTAGCGTTACCCCAAGGGATTTTATGTTGTTTGTGGCAATTATAAAGGGTGATGTTTCTCTGATTTCTCTTTCAGCCCTTTTATCATCTGTATATAGTAGGGCTACTGACTTTCTTGAGTTGATCTTGTAACCTGCCACTTTGCTGAAGGTGTTAATCAGCTGTAAGAGTTCCCTGGTAGAGCTCTTTGGGTCATTGATGTAAACTATCATATCGTCTGCAAACAGTGAAAGTTTGACTTCTTCCTTCCCAATTTGTATCCCCTTGATCCCCCTTTGTTGTCGTATGGCAATAGCTAGAACTTCAAGTACCATGTTGAAAAGGTATGGAGAGAGTGGACAGCCTTGTTTTGTTCCTGATTTTAGAGGAATTGCGTTGAGTTTCTGTCCATTTAGTTTGATGTTGGCTGTTGGTTTACTGTATATGGCTTTTATTATGTTTAAGTATGTCCCTGTTATCCCAGATCTCTCCAAGACCTTTATCATGAAGGGGTATTGGATTTTGTCAAAGGCTTTTTCAGCATCTAGTGAGATGATCATGTGATTTTTGTTTTTCAGCTTGTTTATATGGTGGATTACGTTGATGGATTTTCGTATGTTAAACCATCCCTGCATCCCTGGGATGAAACCTACTTGATCGTGGTGAATGATTGTTTTGATGTGTTCTTGGATCCGATTTGCCAGTATTTTATTGAGTATTTTTGCATCAATGTTCATGAGGGATATTGGTCTGAAGTTCTCTTTCTTGGTTGTATCTTTGTGTGGCTTGGGGATCAAGGTTATTGAAGCCTCATAGAAAGATTTTGGCAAAGACCCTTCTGCTTCTATTGTGTGGAACACTTTGAGAAGAATTGGTATAAGCTGTTCTTTGAATTTGTGGTAGAATTCTGCACTGAGGCCATCTGGACCTGGACTTTTTTTGGTTGGGAGACTTTTGATGACAGCTTCTATTTCCATAGGGGTTATAGGTCTATTTAAATTGCTTATCTGTTCTTGATTTAGTTTTGGCAAATGATAGCTGTCCAGGAAGTCATCCATTTCCTTTAAATTTTCGAATTTTGTGGAGTACAGGTTTTCAAAGTATGACCTAATGATTCTCTGGATTTCCTCAGAGTCTGTTGTTATGTCCCCCTTTTCATTTCTGATTTTGTTAATTTGCGTGTTCACTCTCTGCTGTTTGGTAAGTTTGGACAAAGGTTTGTCTATCTTGTTGATTTTCTCAAAGAACCAACTCTTCATTGCATTGATTCTTTGTATTGTTTTCCTGGTTTCTACTTTGTTGATTTCAGCCCTCAATTTGATTATTTCCTGGCGTCTACTCCTCCTGGGGGAGTTTGCTTCTTTGTGTTCTAGAGCTTTTAGCTGTGATGTTAATTCTCTGGTATAACTGTTTTCCTGTTTCTTCATGTGAGCACTTAGTGCTATGAACTTCCCCGTAGCACTGCTTTCAAAGTGTCCCATAGGTTTGGGTATGTTGTGTCTTCATTCTCATTGAATTCGAGGAAGTCTTTAATTTCTTTTTTTATTTCCTCTTTGACCCAGGGATGGTGCAGTTGAGCATTATTCAATTTCCATGAGTTTGTAGGTTTTCTGCAATTTGTGTTGTTGTTGAATTCTAATTTTAAGGCATGGTGGTCTGATAAGATGCATGGAGTTATTCCAATGTTTTTGTAGCTGCTGAGGTTTGATATGTTGCCAAGTATGTGGTCGATTTTTGAGAAGGTTCCATGTGGTGTTGAGAAGAAGGTATATTCTTTTTTATGTGGATGAAATGTTCTATAGATATCTGTTAATCCCAGTTGGGTCATTACTTCTATTAGACCCTTTGCTTCTTTGTTGAGTTTCTGTCTGGTATTCTTGTCTAGTGGTGAGAGTGGTGTGTTGAAATCTCCCACTATAACTGTGTGGGCTTTAGATGAGATTTAAGTTCTAATAATGTTTCTTTAACGAATGTGGATGCCTTTGTATTGGGGGCATAGATGTTCAGGATAGACACTTCATCTTGGTGGGTTTCACCTGTGATGAGTATGTAATGACCTCCTTCATCTCTTTTGATTGATTTTATTTTAAAGTCTAGTTTGTTAGATATTAGGATTGCTACCCCTGCTTGTTTCTTGGGTCCATTTGATTGAAAAATTTTTTCCCAACCTTTAACTCTCAAGTAATGTCTGTCTTTGAGGGTGAGGTGTGTTTCTTGTATGCAGCAGAAGGAAGGGTTCTGTCTTCGAATCCATTCTGCTAGTCTGTGTCTTTTTATGGGTGAGTTAAGGCCGTTAATATTGAGGGATATTAATGACCATTGATTGCTCATCCTTCTTCGATTTGCGATGGTTGTTGTTGGTGGAATTATGGGTGGAATTTCACCCCTTTGTTCTTTTGGCTGTTGGTAGAGAGGGATTCTCTAATGCTTATGTTTTTCTGGTTGTAGTTAGCTTCCTTGGGTTGGAGTTTTCCTTCCAAAATTTTCTGTAGGGCTGGGTTAGTGGACACATATTGGTTGAATCTAGTTTTGTCATGGAATATCTTGTTTTCTCCGCCTATAGTGATTGAGAGCTTTGCCGGGTATAGTAGTCTGGGCTGGCATCCATGGTCTCTTAGTGTAGGTAGAATATCTATCCAGGACCTTCTGGCTTTCAGAGTTTCCATGGAGAAATCAGGTGTAATTCTGATAGGTCTGCCTTTATATGTTACTTGACCTTTTTCCTTAGCTGCTCTTAATATTCTTTCTTTATTCTGTATGTTTGGGGTCTTGATTATTATGTGGCGAGGGGATTTTTTTTGTGGTCCACTCTATTTGGTGTTCTGTAGGCTTCTTGTACCTTCATTGGCATGTCTTTCTTAAGGTTGGGAAAGTTTTCTTCTATGATTTTGTTGAATATGCCTTCTGCCCCTTTGAGGTGGATTTCTTCTCCTTCTTCTATACCTATTATTCTTAGGTTTGGTCTTTTCATGGTGTCCCATAATTCCTGGATGTTTTGTGTTAAGGATTTGTTGGATTTAAGGTTTTCTTTGGTTGATAAATCCATTTCTCCTAATGTATCTTCAACACTTGAGATTCTCTCTTCCATCTCTTCTATTCTGTTGGTAATGCTTGTATTGGTAGTGCCTGACTGTTTGTCCAGCTTTTCTATTTTCTGCCTTTCTTCAGATTGTGTTTTTTTTTTAGTGTCTCTATTTCAGTTTTCAACCCTTGCAGCGTTTGCATTGCTTCTTGCAATTTTCTGTTTATCTGTTCGTCCGTTTGTTGCCTTTTATGAATTTTTTGGTTTGTTTTTTCTTCCAATTCTTGCATTTTTTGGTTTGCTTTTTCTTCCATTTCTTGCATTTTTTGGTTTGTTTTTTCTTCCATTTCTTTGAGGGATTTTCCAATATCCTCTTTTAGGGCCTCTATCATTTTCATGAAAGTGCTTTTAAGGTCGTTCTCTTCTGCTTCCTTCGCGTTAGAATATTGGGGTCTTGTTGGTGTGGAGTCTCTAGAATCTGGCGGTGTCATATTTGTTTTTCTGTTGCTGACTGTGTTTTTGTATTGTCTCTTTCCCATCTCTTCTTCTAGTGGGTGCAGAAAGAGCCCCTTCCTGGTCTGGGGACCAGAGTTCCCTTTTGGTGGGTGCTAGTAAGTCCAGTAATCTGGTGGTTCTTCTATACCTTGTCCAAATGCTGGTCCGTGGGTGGAGAAGAACAGGAATCTGGGGCGCTTAGCCTCCTACCTGGTCCCCTGGACCCTATGCTGGGTCCTGTTGTACCTGATCCGGAACAGCTACTCCCCTGGTCTCCCTGGCTCCTCTAGTTTCCTGGTCTCTTTGGTGGGAGAGAAGATCTGGAGTCTGGGGTGCTTGGCTCCCGCCGGGATTGGGAGCTCTGTGCAGTTCCCAGGCGATCTGCAGGCTCTGGAACACAGGCCAGGAAGCTGGCCTGTTTACCTGATGCTCCCACCGGGATTGGGAGCTCTGTGCAGTTCCCAGGCGATCTGCAGGCTCTGGAACACAGGCCGGGAAGCCGGCCTGTTTACCTGATGATGCCAGAGGGACAGCTACTTCCCTGTGCTCCCAGGTTTCTCTAGTTTCCTGGACTCGTTGGTGGGAGAGAAGATCTGGAGTCTGGGGTGCTTGGCTCCCGCCAGGATTGGGAGCTCTGTGTAGTTCCCAGGCGATCTGCAGGCTCTGGAACACAGGCCGCGAAGCTGGCCTGTTTACCTGATGCTCCCACCGGGATTGGGAACTCTGTGCAGTTCCCAGGCGATCTGCAGGCTCTCGACATTAAGACTTATAACGGTAGCAAAATCACAGTTATGAGGTAGCAATGAACTAATTTTATGGTTGGGGGTTCACTAAAGGGTTGCAACACTAGCGAAGCTAAGAACCACTGCTCTAGAAGCTGGAAGAGGTCAGTAAGGATTGTCCCTGGCAGTCCCTGCCTGGACCATGGCCTGTGGGATTTAAGGCTCCTAAGTTCTGGAACTGTGAGAGAATAACTTCCTGCTGTTATGAACTACTTAGCTTGCAGTCATTTGTTATCACAGCCTCAGGAAACAAACACTAGTGGATCAGCACGTGCCAGTTGCTGGGGATTTTTGACCCTCCAACCAATGTATCATCAGTTTGAATATTAGAGGTGGCTTTAGTGGTGGTGGCCTGGATTATAGAGTCGTGAAGCGCTCCCTGAATCTACTTTCTCTGATGACATGGATAGCACCATAGTGTCTGTGTCCATCTCAGGCTCCCTGGAGTCCCCAACTGTGGAACGCAGTGAAAGCTGACCTGATGTTGCATGTATTTTTTATGAATGCATCTTGCTCAGTGTGGAGGTTGCCTTTTTCTTGCCTGGGGAGATTGGCAGGAGCTCGGTGCTGTTTTGGGTTGCCTTACCGGCAGCTGACCTCACAGGAGTGTTATAAATAGCAACCAGGGATGGGTTCTGAGTGCCTCCGAGTGGAAGCACAGTCGTCTGATGACAGCTGAGCACAGGGGAGACAGCATGACGCTGGGGGCCGTGGCGTCTCCTCTGCTCGGATGATAATCAGAACAGGCAGATGTCTCCAACAGCTGGGGCTAATGGGCTGTCAGACAGGGCTGGACCAGCCTGGGACATCCTGAATGCTCTCTGGCACAGACCCAGGCCAGACGGAAGGCGCTCAAGCGTGGGCTGGTTGGAAGGATGGTATTGACACTTACCTGAGGAGGACATACCCTGTCCAGACCCATGCCTCAGGAGGAAGGGTTCCGCACTACCCATCCTGAATGGCTTTATTTTTCCATTTGTGGGAAATGGTCATTTGAATTATTGATGAGAGATTAAAAGTAAGCTAATTCAGCTCAATTTCTCCAATAGACGAAACTATTTATAATTAACCTGGAAGCAAAGGTCGTGCAGAAGCAAACGACTGCAGAGGGAGAGGGATGGAAACGAATGGCTGTTTATTAGAGCCCCTTCATCACGGAGAAGCTCACCAACAGGATTTTGTGAGTCAAGTGGGAAGTTTGCTGCCATGTGAGAGACCTTCACCTCAGTTGGGGGACTGTTTTGATTATCTTTGAGGCGAGGCTTTGTTGAGTAGCCCAGACTGCCCTGAAGCCCGTGATTCCTCGTCTCAGTCACTAGAGTGCTGGGATTGCTTGTGTGTTCACTATGCTTCAGCCTCTTGGAGACTGCTTCTTAAAAAAACATTAGTTTTTTATTTTAGGTATCTGGGTGTTTTATCTGTATGTATGTTCATGTACCATGTGTGTACAGTGCCCAAAGAGGCCAGAAGAGGGTATTAGATCTCTAGAGACTAGAGTTGCAGATAGTTGTGAACCAACCATGTAGATAGGTATTGGGAATCAAACACAGATCCTCTGGAAGAGCAGCCAGCTGAGCTATTTCTCTGGCCCCTGTAGGCTGTGTGTCATTGTCTTCTTCTTTGTTCTTTCTTCTTCCTTCTTCTCCTCTCCTCTTCCTTCCACCTTCCTCTTCTGTATGTGGGCACATCTGGGTGAGGCAACCATGTGCTGGCCTCCCTACTCTGTGGAGATGGCCTCATGTAGATCAGGTTGACCTTAAAATCACTGTGTATCTGAGGCTGGCCCTGAACTCCTGACCCTCCTGCCTCTACCTCCCAAGTACTAGGATTACGAGACATACACTCCTATGTGTGTCTTCCAGATGTATAACTCAGTATATCCTTTGGAGGGGGTGCTGTGGAAAAGTGCCAGACTGGATCACACAGGATCTAGAAGCCAGGAAGCTCTTACTTCATCTTGTGGGCAGCAGGGAGCCACTGAGAATTCTTAAGTAGGATAATCACAAAAATGGAAGATACGCAGATTGAGCAGGAGGTGAGGTGCTCATGGTGAGGAGATGGCACAGGAATTCTGGTGCCCAGAGCCTGGGGTGCAGGAAGAGGGCCATGGAAGTCAGGGGTACCAGATAGCAAGTATCTTATTGGGGAATAGAGAGGGTTCAGTGAGAAGGGAAGATTGAAGACGAGTGACCACAAGGCCAGACTTGTGCACATTTCTAAGTCAAGTCTCCTGGACTTCTGATTGACAGCAATGATTTTCCTTCGAGATGAGGCATAAGAAGGAAGAGAAAAGCTGATATGACAAAATGCTAAGAATTATGTCTTTGATGTATGAACGTTCCCCACCCTTTGGACCCTTATAAACAGAGTTCACTCCAGGGTCACTAGATGGGTCCAAGGGGAACAATTTCAATATCAAGAGGTCCCCCAAGGTAAATTTACTCTTGTAATTACAGGGTGATTTCCATTTTGAGGGGTTTGGCGTTGCCTCTGATTAATTGTTAAGTTAGCCTTTTGAGACCTCAATTTCTATGCAGCATTGACCGGCGTCTGCAGATAATCTGAGCAGAGCCCAGAAGAGGTCCTTAGGATATTAATGTAATAGCTTTGGCTCATTATAGAAGAGTGTGTTCTCAGAGAACTTGGGTACCTGAGCTATGTCCTACCCTTGTTCTGATTCTCCAGGCTGATATGTTTGGTTCAAGCCTGTCATTCATGACTTCTACCCTGGAAGATTTTTAAGTGGTATGCGAGCTTCTAAGTTGGGGTTATAAGGCTGCCTGTTAAGGCCTCTTTGTTTTCCCCTGGCTTAGTGCTTATCATTGGGTAATTTCCAGTCAGTGGGTGATGGAGCCTGGATTTGGAGGGCAGGGTCTCCAGCAGAAGGAGTCCTAATTCTGAGTATCAGAAACAGGGCCACATGGACAGTGTCACTCAGTTATGTATGCTTGTGTACATACATGGTATCTCTCCCATGTGTGAATGTGATGTAGGTGTGTGTGTGTGAGCGTGTGCGTGCACACGTGCGCGCACTCATGCACACACACACACACATGCATGGGAGCATGCTCACATGTGCCCACATGCTTGTGGGGGCCAGAGGTAGATGTTGGTGTCCTTCTTTCCCTGCTTTCCATCTTAATTTTTACACAAGCTCCCACTGAACCTGGAGCTCACCATTTTGGAAACACTACCTGGCCAGCATTTGCCAAGGGTCTTCCTGTCTCTCCCTCCCCAGTGCCAGGATTACAGGTGTGCCTCACCGTGTTTGGGTTATTAACGAGGGTGCTGGGATCTGAGCTCGATCTTCATGCTTGCACAGTAAGCCAGTCCTCAGCACACTTGCATTCTTTTTGTTTTCCTGAATCTTCTGTCCTTAAATTGTCCATGCTAAAACCAGAGCCTGTTTCTTCCCATATGAGAATGCCTAGTATGTACTTTCCAGCTTTGGCTGGGTTACAGGAAGGGCCCATCCAGATCCAGACTGAGCAGTGGTCTAATGACAGTGTCCTAAAGTGGTGTTAGCGGCAGCTCCAGATGAGGTGCCTGTACTCACTGCTGTCACATTGCTGGTGGCCCCTTGGGACCAGTTCTGGAATGCTTGTAGACATCTGTCCTTGGTGAGGTGACTCTAGGATACTCCGATTTCTAGGTGACCCTGGAAAGAACCGGTCAGATTCAAGTTGAACTGTCTGAGCAAGACTGTTTTGTGGTGTTGTCATGCTCTTAGTCTGTGTAGTATTTGGAGTCTCATTATCTGTGTCATAACTCTCAAGGCTACAATGTGTGATCAGTGAGTTCATTTTGTTATAGCCTGAATACTTCATTGAAAAAATTAGATTTCCCTCTTATAGCAGCAAGTAACTTTTGTATGTTAATTTTTCACCCTGCAAGCACCCTCCCCCCATTTTTCATTGAATTTAGTATTCACTGGTCATCTGGTTAGTATCCTTTTTTTTTCAGGGAGGAGGGTGGGCTATGAGTTAGGGTCTCACACTGTAGCCCAGGTTGATTCTGAACTCACAGTAATCCTACTGCTTCAAACTTCTAAGAGCTAGAATTGCAGGTAGTGGCCGCCATACCTGGCCTTATCACTGTCTTTCAATACATTTATTGTCTCTTTCGGTCTACCAGTATGAATGTCATATATGTCTATTTGGGGCAGGATTTCAAGAAAGAAAACCTCTTGGTCATTTCTCTTATCTTTTCAGTTATTGCAAGTCTCCATTTTAAAGGAAGGTTTTTAAATTTATGTGTGTGTGTGTGCATGTGCACATGTGTGTGTGTACATTTGCCGCATGAATGCAGAGCCTGCATAGAGGGTATTGGATCCCCTGGAACTGGGGTAACAGACTGTTGAAAGCAACTTGATGTGGGTCGTGGGGACTAAACTTGGGTCCTCTGGAAGAACAGCAAGAGCTCCTAAGGCCTGAGCGTGTGTGTTGTGTGTGTTGTGTGTGTTTGTGTTCACATGTATATGCATATGAGGGTACCATCCTCAGGATCTGAAGTCTTCTGTGTGGGGTGCACTTCTACCCAAAGGGAAAGCAAAGCCACGTAGTACCTAGGAACCCTGCTCCCTGTGTTTGATGGTGCTGTAATAGCATAAACAATGACAGGTTTCATAAACATCACCAGTGGGGAAATTTGCCTTGAAGTTTCTTCTGGGATCAAATTTAAAGGTACATCGTGATGAAACTGAGGTCAGGCGGGAGGCCAACGTCAGTGGAGAAAAATGCTGAGTGACAGCTGCTCCCCCAGCCTGCAGGGTACCGGCTGTTGAAGGGAAAGACTGTAAGTAGCTGCAGGGGAGTGACCCTGGACTAACCCCTCAGGACTGCTGATCCCAGGTGCTTTGAGACAGTCGCCCTGTGGTGCTGCGGAGCGGAAAGAGGACTCAGAGCTCAAAGAGCCAGGTTTGAGTCCCCCATCTGCCGTTTATAATAGCCGAGTGATCTGTGCCTGTAGGTCACCAACCACAGGACGGGTGGAGCTGGAACCAGTAAGGCTTCTGGGGGCATTGAGGACAAACACATTTCTGAGGGCAGAGAGGGGGCTATCACACTGTCATCTGATTGACAGAGAAGGCCTAGCTGGGGACAGTTTACGTTGGATTACCCACCCTAAAAGCGTCTTCATGTTTCAGGTCTTATAGTTCTGGGGAAACGGTTTTCCTTGTGTAAAATCAGAGCTGGGAAGCTGTAGTTAAAAGCTATCTCAGTTGTCATCTAGATTTTAGAAAAATGTGTGTGGGCATCAGCGCATGTTGTGAATTTCTCAGGTCACCTAAACCTGCCTGCAGCTCCAATAAGGCAAGCAGGCGTGGAGTGCAGCGAGGCAGTGAAATCAGAGCCTGCCATTCAAGGAGGCCCTCAGGTTGAGCTTCCCTCTGCATCCTGGAGCCCAGTGCTGGGCCTATGCCAGAGTTAAGCGAAGAGTTGCTTTGAGCTCAGCCGAGACACATCTGTACTTCCTAGTTCCCGAGTAGGGAGCTGAGGCCTGCGGTTCTCAGGTGTCATCAGGACCTGTTATCTCAAAGTCTGTCAGAATTTTCCTCTCAAGGGTTTTACACCACATGCCTTCTCTGTCCGCATACCGCTGGGAGACAGAGTGTCTGGTTATTTTCAAAATGAGGTTGACTTTCACTTCTGTTCTAGGTGGCTCTTATGTAGAGGCTCCTCGTGCTGACACTTCCCAGGAGTGTGCCATACATATGATGTGGGGACACAGGGACACAAGAGGCTGAAGCACTCTTACAGGATTGGGGAAGCTGTGCCTGTGGGGTGGGCATGTGGATGGAGGGCTGAGTCAGGTTTCTTAGGTTCTAAATTCCTACTGAGGAACGGGGGAGATGGCTCGGTCAGTAATTAGCATAGTAAAAATGCCTTTTTAGATGAATATAAATATCTTAGTCAGGAAACCTACCACCCCCAAGGCTGCACCTGATAACCAGAACCCAGTGACATCACTCACTCAAGATAATCAGACACAGGACTAGAACTCCATGATGCCCACTGGATAGTATATAAGCAGAGACCAAGAGCAATGTTGTGCTCTGAACAGCTTCAGAACTGCTGGGACTCCTGGAGAGACAACACCTTGGTCTGCTCTACAACTGGAGAAGCTCCCCTGGGGTAACTCTGGAACTGCAGACTACAGTTGGACTCAACCTTCCTCTAAAGTATGTCACACACGTGGACAGCCTTGGGGGATATGCTTAGGACTTGTCATAGTTAGGGTTTCTACTGCTGTGAAGAGACACCGTGATCACAGTACCCCTTACAAAGGAAAACATTTAATTGGGGCTGGCTTACAGTTTCAGAGGTTTTAGTCCATTATCATCATGGCAGGATATGGTGGTGTGTAGGCAGACATGGTGCTGGAGAAGGAGCTGAGAATTCTACATCTTGATCTGCAGGCAGCAGGAGTCCGTGTCTACACCAGGCATACTTGAACATTAGGAGACCTCAAAGCCTGCCCCCACAGTGACACACTTCTTCCAGCAAGGCCACACCTCCTAACAGTGCCTCTCTCTATGAGCTTATGGGGCCCATTACATTCAAACCACCACAGGACTGTAGTTAGGAACTTAGACCGTGAACTTCGTGTGATGACCCTCAGCGTAATATAACTTTTGTTATACCAACTTTACGTGTCTATCTTCTTGCTCACAACACTGCACAAGCATAGACCTGAGTTTGAGTCTCAGTACCTACATAAAGAGTCAGGTGTGGTGGTGTGAGTCCCAGTGCTGTGGGCACTGAGACAAAGTGACTTCTGGGATTTGCTGGCCAGTGAGAGATCTTTTCTCAAATAGCAAGATGGGGACTAGAGAGATGCCTCAGCAGTTCAGAGCACTTGCTGCTCTTCCAAAGGCTCCAAGTTCGATTCCCAGCACCTATGCCAGGCAGTTCACAACTGCCTGTAACTCTAGCTGGCCTCTGTGGGCACTCACAGACACATGCATATACTCACATAGGCATGTACCAATAACTAAAAAGAAAACAAATCTTTAACAAAATTAAAACAATAGGGCCATTGGTTTCCACATGAGTGCGTACTCATGTGACTAGGCATATATCTGTGTGTGTGAGTACATGTGTGCGTGTGCATGCGCACACACACGTATACACATAGTCTTGTAGATAGTATATACATGTCCTTTGTCCTCAGGGCTATCTCTCCTTGAGATTTGTTAGAGAAAGGGGCTGAGAGGGGCAGGTACTAAGCCATGCGTCTTTCTGAGATGAGTGAGCTCTCTTTGTGTACACAGTTTTGTAATGCTTTCTCCCCAAAGGAGCCAGAGAGTGAGATTTGGTGTGCTGCTATGGAGAGTATATTGCCACAGCAGTCTGTTCAGTAAGGCACCTTAGACAGGAGCTTCCCCTGGAATCGTTGGGAAATGTCTGCAGCCTTCTGTGGCTTGGAAGCTTATGCAGCCATCACAGTGCATCCTGTGAGCAGGAGGCGGCAGCCGGCTTTAATTTTCTGTCCACTGGGAGATCCCAGCAGTGTTTCCGTGGTGCGGAATCGTTATTTACAATGAAGCACTTACAGAGAAGTAGTAAAGTTAATGGAGGTTTCAGTGGAATTAGCCTTGTTAAGTTCCCTAGTGACACAGCGGGCTCCTTTCACTAGCGATCGCATCCAGCAAGGAGCGGGGCTTAGGGAAGGAACAATTTGGGATGTGGATGAAGTGGGGAAGGACCCAAAGCAGCGAGCCACAGGCCTTCTGACCCTGGCTTGAGGCTGGGCTCTGTGGCGAGGCTGTCTCCTTGGAGATAGCCGTGGCCAGCTTTGCTGTGTGAGCCAGGTCCTGGCAGTGTCTGCAGAGCAGGGTTATGGATTCTATAGCTTGCTCTTGTTTCTGGTGATTACGGTTGGGACGGCTGAGAACTGCATAGTGAAACTGCATATGCAAGTCACCCTGTGCATACATTCTTCAAAGGGGCTACATCGTACGGAAGACGACTCACCAGTGGAGCCTGTGACACGGAGAGTCTTGGATCCAACTTTTCCCAAGCGAGTATATCCAGTTTCCTGGGTGGAGGAGTCAGGCAGATGTGTGCTTGAATCTGGATTCTTCCAGATGACCTTGGGCATGTTATGTAGGCTCTCAGTCTTCCTTTTCTCTGTCTCTAAAATAAGAATTGTCACCACACCAGTGACAGAGGCCATTGGAGATGCAGGCTTGGGTATGGTACTCCTTTGGTTCCCTCTGCTTCTGTTACCTGTCTGTCTATACACCATGATGCTGGGCCAGAACGCCCAAACTACATTTCCCATGATCCATTTCCCAGCTACTTCCTGTTAGGTTCTGCCCATAGGATGTTAGAAAAAAAGCTTTTTCAGGTGGTGTCTTGAAATCAGGCAGCAGTAAAGCAACAATTTATACTTTCAGCTCCTCCCCCTTACACTCCATGTTTGGTGACACCAATTCCTCCCTTGGTGACCCCCAGCTCTGGGAAAGTTTCTTGTACTTTCTACTCTCTGGGCCTTTTCTTTTTCTTACCATGTAGGCATCTGGCTATGCCAAGTATCCATTTGAAGGACCTAGCACATCCATTCCCTGCCTGACCTCTCATGGGTTCAGTCCATCAGACACAAGAGCCATGGAATTACAAGTGGAGTCTATGTATCCGGACTCTGCCCCTTGCCTCCTGTGTGCCCTGAGGACCCATATCTGCAACTGACAATGGGGACAGTTATAGTCTCAGCTTTGTAGGGTTGTGGCTGGGATGGATGGTGACAAAGGCATAAAGAAAAAAGTTAGCCCAGCATTCTCATGGGCAGCAACACAACCTGAGTACATGCTTCTAAAAGGATCTGCTGCCTTCTCAGGTTAACCAAGGAAGCCATTGGTCAGAACAGGTGAGGTGCTAGGCTTGGGCTGGGGTTTCTGTGGACAGCAAAAAGCTAGTACCCTGGGCAGAGATAGTCTAGAATAATCTCTGCGTTCCTCTTTCCCCCACCTCCTCCCAGTTTAGCCCAGAGCTTCAGTTAAGCACCAGGGACTGGGTCCTCCCTCAGTTCACCTGGTAGGAGGACGTTGCTAGTGCTGTTGACCTTTTGTCTCAGCCTCCAGAGCTCAAACAAATGAGGACAGGTCAACGCCTCAGTCTGAGGAGTCACTGGTAACATGGCTTTTACAAGCTACTTAGTCATTCATTTTACCTAATTACACAATGACCCAACAAAACCTATAATGTCATTTTCCACTCAGAATGACACTCATGGGACTTAGGGAGCTAGAATATTTTATCTGCTGCTTGATGGCCCACTTGCTCACTCAGACCCGCAGTGGGGATTAGTGGCACTGGCCCTGGCTGGCCCTATCTGACAGTTGCAGGGCCTGGGAGCCAATCGATGGACCATCCTTCAGGTTTCAGTGCAGTACCAGGTCAGCATCCTTGCTGCAAATGGCTTTTCCTGGGTGTTTTATCTCTAGAGGGGAGAGTCGTGCTGAACAGACTTAAGAGTGGCAAACCTTGGAAGACCTGAATCAGCAGAGACGATTTGCATCCTAAGCAGATACCCTGGGCAGTATAGACCTGTCCTCTTGGCTACAATCTGTAAGACTCCAGTTTTCCCCAAGTCTCCTGGGGAGCTTGGGCCAGTGCTCAGGATTGCTGCAGCAGTATGCCGTGTCCTCCGTTTCTGCTGGAAGCTCACCTGTCTCATGCCAGCCTCTCGGTCAGGAAGGCCAGATTCTAGCTTGCATGATCTGCCCCCTTTTTCTCTCTTTGGTGGGAATGTCCACCTCTCTCTGAGAACACAGATGGAATTTGTTCTTCCATATTCTAAGGAAACTTCCATGGCTGTCCATACCTTACTTCCTCCATGCCTTCTTTGTATTGCTTATGGCAGATGTTTTTGCATCTGGCCTATAGTCTCTTCTCTGCATTGGCTATAGCGAGACTTGCCTGTTGGTTCCTTTTCTCATTGCAATGACCAAATATGGGACATGAAGCGACTTAAGGAGAAAGAGTTTATTTTGCCTGATTTATTGTGTGTGTGTGTGTATGTGTGTGTGTATTTTCATCATTCTTTTCCATTGGATGCATCTTCTGGGCTGGGTGGTACCACTTCCTCTGAGGAGTATGAAGGACACTTGCCTTATTAGCATACCCCACCCCATCCAGCGATGCCTGCCTGACTTGACTGTGTTCTTTACATAAAAAAACAGGGACAGTTTTCCTCTCCTAAACCAAGCATGGCTCTTTTATGATCTCTAAATAGAGGTGGCACATCTTGCTTTCCCCCTCTTCCCCCTGCCCCAGGCCTAGCTAGTCCTCAGGAAACACTCCTGTATTAACTGCTGCTGAAACTCTCACCCTCTAGTCTGGGCCCTCTCTCAGAAGGAAGTATGAGGAATATTAGTGCCAGGTTGTGGGTTCTCACTTCAGCAGGCTCTCACTGTCCTTGTTGGTGACATGCCACGGTTTTGCGGCCCCTGCTGTCAGGTGTTTGCCCCAGGACAATAAGCTTATTGAAGGGTGGGATTTGTTAATATGAAGTGTGTGGCTGGAGCTCACTGGTGCATTTCCAAATACATAGCTTGTCTCTTCGAGATGGAATTGCTTTCACCTCGTGCAACCAGTGTATAGGATTCATCAGTTCTGTTAGAAACACACCTGTAATAAGGTCAGTTACTAAACTGTAACAGTTTCTATGTGGAGCTTGGAATGTCTGGAGCCTTGTAAGTGTACTGCTGCTGCTGTCTCTGGTTGCTGGGCTGGTTCCTATTGCCTGCACACACAGCAAGTTCAAGGCATCACAGAGGAGTTTGTTGTGATGTAGAGATAAGGTGTGCATGGGGTGTGTATGAGTGTGGGACCAACACAGCTCTGTGTTTTCAGTCTTAAGGCATTGCACAGAAAGGTTAAACATGAAAGCCAAATGAATCCCAGTTTTGACATTATACTTCTCAGATCTGTGACACACAATGCTTACTTATTCCTGTCCCCCATGGTCCATATAACAGCCTCCAGCTACATGTGGTTATTGAGCCCTTGAAAGGCAGCCCACTCACGTGAAATGTTCAAGTAGAAAACACACACACACTGCAACTCAAGTATGTGGCTCAGAAGAATAAAACAAAACAAAAACAAACAAGCAAAAACTAAATAAAATATACAGTTGATGATTTGTATTGACTGGAACATCGCTTTAGATGCACTGAGCTAAGTAAAACACCCTCCTGAAATTACTTGTACAGTTCTTTTTTCCATTTAAAAACAAAGACATTACATTGTAGCTTGTGTTGGTACTTATGCACCACTTCTGTAGGGCAGCATGGAGGGTGACATGTCCACTGCTGGACAGGAGGCTGCTGACCGCACCTGGAGGTGGAAGAGTCTTGCCCTGTCCAGAACTTGCCATTCCTCGGAAACCAGGCAATAGATGCTGTAGCCCAGATGTTTCTCAGTGTTTTTGTTCTCTCTTGTTTTGAGGCAGAGTCTTACTATGTAGCCCTAGCTGGCTTGGAACTTGCTATGTAGATCAGGCCATCCTTATCTGCCCCTGCCTCGTGAGTGTTGGGGTTAAAGGTATGTGCCATCATGACGGGCTATAAAAGCATATGCCCCTACAATTGATTTGAAAAAAAATTGTTTTGTGTATATGCATGTTTTGTCTACATGTACATCTGCACAACAGAAGTGGGCATTGGATCTTATAGGACTATAGTCACAGACTTTTTTTTTAAATGTGGGTTCTGGGAGTTGAATAAGATCCTTGTTCTGGGCTGGAGACATGGCTTAGCAGTTAAGAGAACTGGCTATTCTTCCAGAGGTCCCAATTTCAATTCCCAGCAAACACATGGCGACTTACAACCATCTATAATGAGACCAGGTGCCCTCTTCTGGCATGCATGCATACATAATAAATAAATAAATCTTTAAAAAAGATCCTTGTACTTACAATAAGCATTTTACCCACTGAGCTATTTATCTAGCCATTACTCTTTGTTCAGGTCATGACCTGGGCTGGCCACTCATCCAGAGTTCAGAAATATCTGATGAGCATTTACTAATCATCTATTGAGTGTCAGGTGCTCTCTTGGCACTAAGAGGGAGCAGTGAACGTTGTGATAGTTTTGTATATTCTGCAGGCTACACTCCAGGGATGGAGGCAGGCTATAGAGAAAGGCATTCATAAATGAACAAGATGTCTTGGACCAGGGAGAGACATATGAATGTGAAAGAGAGAAGGGGTGTTGAAAATGGAACTGGGGACAGGATTTGCTAATGTGAGGCTGTGTGATTTGAACAGTTTCTTGGGTTTCCAAGGGTGTATATTGCTTCCAAGGGTGTATAATGCTTCTTTGGAGTGGAACTACAACTAAGGGATAAGAAGAGACTTTACATGGTCTGGGAAGAACTCTGTGAGGAGAGAACACTTGGGTTGAGATCTGACTGACAAGAGGAGTCATCACATGGAAATGCAAAGAACAAATGCTCTAGATAGGCAGAGGGATAAACTCGTGCCAAGGTCCCCATCTTGGTGTATTAGGACCAGAAGCGAGAGCCGTAGGAAGGGGCATGGCAGGAGATGTGTTAAGAAGGCATCTATCACCAGGGGCCTGGCAGCAGTTCTGATTTTAGTCTGGGAACCCCTCTCAGTTTCCATGATCACTGTGGACCTCAGGGAGACCGGTGTAGAGCAGGGTGACAAGTGCAGACAGCCTCCCTGGCAAGGGCTGCAGGAGTTAACCAGGTCTCCACCATGGTGGGAGAGCTATCTACAGGGGCTGACTGTGACTGTGAGGCATAAGACCACAAAACAGCAATTCCAGCTGGGTTTATCCTGAGCACATGGGTCTGGATGGTGGGGAACTTTGCTGAGGTGGAGCGGCACGGAGAGGGGTGAATTTTCCAGCAGGAGGGAAGGGTTAACCAGAGGGCGATTTTAGACATTCCTTTAGAGAAGACACTGAGGACAATGCAGAGTCTGTGGTCCAGTGTAGAGCACAGGGCAAAAAGCTGCTGGTCTGGGTCATAAACATGGAATTCATTGTCCTCCCCACGTGGCATTTGAAGTTCCATCTTTAGATGCACCTCAGGTGGGAGGTGGATGGAGGGGGAAAGCGCCCCTGGAAATGGATTAGACAGAGGGAGGGAAGCTAGAAAAGGCAAGGTGGGCTGAAGGTTTAGGAGCCCTTAGGAGCTGAAAGCTCAGGCATGTCCACTCAGTGATCCTGGTTGGCTGTAGGTCTCAGCCCTTGGATGGTTCATGTCTGAGGATATAGGGGGCCTCAGGGCTGGGTAGGGAAATCCATGGTGGAGAGGAGACCCAGTGCAGAATTGAAATAACTTGTCCAGTGTCTTTAGCAGAATTCAGTGACATTTTTAAAGTAGAAAATGTGCATGGGAATGTGTGGGACTACGGGGAAAGGTTCATGGGTAACAGCTTAGATGAGCATAGGACATCTGAGGAGCTGAGTAATGATATAGGAATCTTTGGCCTGGCTCAGCTGGCATGGGGTTCTGGAAAAGGCAAATCTTCCATATCTATGGAGAGGGGTCGGAGGGGCTTAAGGCAGGGCCTCCAGAAGCCCAGGCCACATGAACTGGAGGACTGTGATGGCCTGGATGCTCTGGACCAGCATTTTGAGGAGGAACAACCCAGCAATGGTAGCTCAGGCCTCGGAGCTTCAGTACCAGAAGCCTATCCAGGAGAGTGTATGCAGAGGGTTCCTGAGTGTGGTTCCCAAGCCGTCTGTGTCTTCAACAGTGGGTGGGACTGTGGAGGGAGAGCGGCCACAACTCATGGGCCTTGACTCAGCTGTCTCACCAGTATGTGTGCTATTTCTGTTTGTGGGATGATTTATCACACACCTGTGTCACACACCAGCTCAGTCCCATGACATCACGTCTGTTTGGTCTTTTCTATGATCACTTGGTATTCCCAGACCCCAGCGCTGGGCCTGGCAAGCTACAGTTACTACTTATGGTCTGTGGACTGTTTGGAAGTCAATCGTGATCTCTAGACTTGGTCTTAGGATGCAGCTCTTACAAAACAATGTCTCACAGTAAGGTTGAGGTGGACTGTGGCCTGAAAATGTCTCCTAAATAAACCTTTTTCTCGCCTCAGTTACTCTTGGTCAGAGTGTTTTTTGTTTTTTTTTTTAAATCATAGCAATAGAATGAATCTAGAGTGTGCATAGACCATTGACTCTAGTTCTATCAAAGGTGGCAAAGAGACCCAAGAGGGACATGCCGCACAGAACACTTGGGGGTGACAAAATTCATTTGTACCCCTTTTCCACCCCCACATCAGCGGCATGCCTCTGTTACCATTTGAGGTCATCTTAGTAGCTGCTGATGTTCAAGTTCAAAAGAGTCATTCAAAACCACTGCCCTTGCTGTGAACAAGCAAGCTGCTGGTGCCTGCATGCTGGGGGCATCCCTCCTGGGGCGTCACTGCCTCCATCATTATCCTGCTCTATATCCATGTCTGACCAAGTTCTTTTCAGGGCATGTTTATCCTTTGTGGTGTTTGGGCTGTCAAATAATTTCCTGGGTCTTCCCAACTTCTCTTCCAACATGGAGGGGACAGCCAAGTGAGATCCTATTTTTTTTTTACTGGATGTCTTATGTCAATGACTTTGAGGGAGGCATCAGGGAAAAAAAATTCCAGAAAGCTCAGTTTCATCACCAGGTTTTCAAAGTCATCCTGAAGGATACAAGCCAAGACAGCATACTTAACTTTTCTCTTTAATTTTTTTGATTTTATTTTTAATACTGTGAAGTTCACACAGAAGTCCCTTAACATCTGGGCTTCCAGCTGCAGATGTTCTCGTTGGTTCCCACCCCGCACTGGCCCTCAAGCCTGGATGGGTTTTAGGACAGGATGACGAGACCTGTGTCTGGTTGCAGTTAATTGGCTTGGACCATCAGACTGATCTTTGCCAGATGTAATTCTGATTGAGAGACACGTTCTATCTGCCTAAGGCTGTGCCCTGCCTCTGTCCACTTCGCTGGCATCTTGCCCTGGAGGGTCTACCCTGACTCTTTGGAGAAGTCACAGGCCCTGTTCTATTGGAGATGGGATGGGTCTACAGAAATAACAACATTTATAGAATTTGGATTCCTACAGGGTGGAGGGTGGGGGATAAATTCCTGACTATGTTAAGAAATCAAACCTCAGTAAAGAGCTCATATTTACATTGTAAAAATCAAATGTTTGATGGAGAGATGGCTCAGTGGTGAAGAGGACCTGAGTTCAGATCTTTAGCCCTTGTGGAAAAAGCCAGGCACCATGGTGCTTGCCTGTGATCCCAGTGATTGTAAAGCAGATAGAAGGATCCCTTGGGTCAGTCAGCTTGCTGAACTAACGAGCTTCATGTTCAGTGAGAGACCTTGTCTCAAAAACTGGGGGGGGGGGAATGATAGAAGAAGATACCCAAAATTCAAACATTGACCTCTGGCCTACACACACACACACACACACACACACACACACACACACACACACACACACAGAGAGTCTGTGTATAACCTAGCAATGATTGTTTTTGTTACTGTGTGGTGGGGAAGCCGTTTTGGACAAGGAAGTTAGTGTCTGGTGGGTGGAGACAAAGATGGGAGGTTTGATGTACCAGTTGCTATGAATAAATACTCCAACAAAAGCAACTGAAGAGAAAAAGCATTCAAAGGTTCAGAGTTCCAGGGTTCAGTCCATCATTGTGGGGCAGCTAAAAGCAGCAGGAACTCGAAGCAGAGAGCCGGGGATTAATGTACTAACACTAGTGCTCATCTTGCCTCTCCATTTTCTACAGCCTAGGATGCCTGCTCAGGGAGTGGTCCTGCCTGTTATTAAGATAGGTTTTCTTAACATCAACCAACCCAATCAAGGTTGTCCCTCACAGACATTCGCAGAGGCCAATCTTAATCCTGAAAACCCCTCACAAATGTACTGGAGGTCTGCTTCCTCGGTATCAAGTTGACAGTTAATATTTGACTAGGCAGGGCAGGTGGGTTTTGAGTACTTTAAACTGAGGGCAGAAAACCTGAGGACCAGAGGGCTTCAGGGTAGAGATGGAGATGGTGTCTCAGGTGACACCCTAAGCACAAGAAGAAATCATAATCTGTGCTAGGAGACATTGTCTTGGGTGTGAGCAGCTGCTATATCAGCTTGTGACTTGGGTCTCCCTTGGTTGCATTTGGGTGCTGCGTTGAGGCCTGACCCTCAATGAACTGAAGCTTCAAGAGGTAGCCCCTGGACTTCATTCCCTTGACTTGTTTACCAAAGGTCTCTGGGTTTCACATATAGTCTCAAACACTCACTCTTCACTGGTTACAGACCATCATTATTGATTCTCAGGGGCAAAATACAGCTAGGGCTGAGAGTCAGAGCCAAGTTTCAAGGGGGAGAGGGACCCACCAAGATTCCTTAGATATTGAGCATCCTCCTGTAAGGTTCAGCCTTCATCACCTTCTGTCCAATAGCAAGGGGCCTCCTGACTGCACAGAGGCTTGCCCCAGAAGGATGGTCTAAGAAACATCTCTGGAAAAGAATGCTGTTAACAGAAATGCAGTTTGACACCTGTATCATGTCCACAGCTAGGTAATCTGGGTGGAACTCTTGGAGTCATGCTTATACTTTTAAGGACTTAAAAACAGCTTTGCTTGTTACTTATTATTACTTGAAAATATTTATTTTCATTTACAATTATTTGTATGCATACATGTCTCTATGTGGGTGCATGCACATGGACACAGCTGCCCTCGGATCCAGAGAAGGATGTTGGATCCCCTGGAGCTAGAGTTGCAGGTGGTTGTGAGACAACTGATGTGGGTGCTGGAGGTTGAACTCAGGCCCTTAGCAAGAGCAGTAAGCACTCTTAACTGCTGAGCATATTATCTCTCCAGCCCTACATAGTGTGTGTGTGTGTGTGTGTGTGTGTGTGTGTGTGTGAGAGAGAGAGAGAGAGAGAGAGAGAGAGAGAGAGAGAGAGAGAGAGAGAGATGTGTGGAGGTCAGAGGACAATTCTGCAGAGCCTGCTCTCCACTTCCGCCTCCGCTGTTGCAGGAGTTGAACTCCGGTCCTTAAGTGCATGCAGCAAGTGCCTTTGCCTGCTGAGACATCTCACTAGCCCCCGGCTTAGGTTTTAAAAGCAGCTGCCCCAGTCCCCACATCCCAGAGCTTGTTTGCTGTAAGAACTAAATGTTAGTCTGGGTTTGCTGTTAGGAGACAGAAACAGAGAAGTACACTTCAACTCTTGTAAGGACATACTTCCAGGTTGAAGGGATGCTCATGAATATTCATGTGACTTAGCTCTCATAGGTCTGATATGGATGTGATTGAGGGGGCTAGACCTGGGATGTTTCCAGGAGACCTGGGCAGCCATCCCAACCAGGTGGGCAGCTAAGATGGGGTTTGTCCAGGTGAGACCTGCCTGCGGGGCTTACCTGGAATATTTGTCATCTCATCTGTGCTCAGCAGGTAGCTTCAAGTCCTGCCTGACTCTTTGGCCATGAGGAGGCTGGCATCCCTGACACCAGAAGCCCAAACTCCCACTGCCTTCACTCAGCAGCACCCAATGGTCCCTCAGGGTAAGAGCATATCCTGTCCTCCATCTGTCCTCACCACTGAAGGTCGAGTTCAGGAATAGTTTTCTCCTGTTGTTTCTTGTCACTGTCCCCATCTGGGCTGCATTCTGAAGACAAATGTCCCTAAGTGGGGGTTGATTCTCTGAATGAGTCGCACAGCTTTCGAGGGGCGGAAGAACAAATGATCAGGACAAAATATACCATGATAAGGAAGCCTGCCCTTTTGTTTACTGACACACATCTCTGCTTCAAGCTATTTTAAAAATGACTATTTCATTTGCAAGGTGATAAAAGAATGAATAGAAATTTACCTATGAGCGCCTGTATAATTGTATGCCTATCTGCAGTATGAATAGTGGAAACAAATTACTCACAATGGGCCAACTCTCTGCTTTCCTAGGACTGTGTGTTCTATTCTTCCCATTCAATAGAGAATGTTGTCTACTCTACCAAATTAGCCAAACACAGATAATGTTGTCAAAGAATGGCTCCATTAGGTTTCACAGATGCCTGACACCAATACAAAAAGCCTCTCCCCTTGCAGCATTTCAACTTCAATTTTTTTCTACATGACTCAGAAAATAAATTTGTTTTGTGGGCCAGAGATGATGAGTTTGACAGGTTTTCAGAACAGAAGATAAAAGAAAAGTTAGCTGTGTTGTCTGGGGGTGATTCCAGCAAATTCCACCTGACTGCTGTACCATATGTGGGGAGGCAGGCCCTTTAGCCAATCAGAAAGGACCTTCCATGCGTGGTGTCAGGGCCTAGGTCCCAGCTTGGCCGTGATGTTGGCTTGGCTTGCATACTCAGCCAGAGAGATGAGTCAAGGCAGTGACTTTTGGGAGGAAGTACATTTAGGAGAAACAGAGTCTGGGGAGGCATTCAGGCCATGGGTGCTCAAATACCAACTACAGGACAGTACCCAGTTTGCACTGGGGTAAACAGCTACCCAGGAGAGGGCAGACTTGGAAAGTACTTCTTCTGTAGTGCAGTATGGGTAATTTCATCCCTTATCCAAACCCCAAAAACCCAAGAGAGTGAGAATCTTTTCCCTATTTGCTTATTTTCATCTAAGACATGACAGAAAATCTTAAAAAAATATTGCTGCAACCTCACCTCTCTGATAGATCAGTGCCCACTCTGCACACATCTTTCCACATGTATAATATACATGATATGCTTTCTTTGTCTTTGGCTGGAGTGTGGCACAGGCCTCACTTATGGTGTATATACCAATGAGACGGGTGAAGGTGACCTAGACTAGATGGGGAATGGGTTGGCCAGGAAAGAAAACAGGCAAAGTGGATGAAAGTGTATCAACTCTGAAAACCAAGGGGGGCAGAGGTGGGATTCCAGAAGATATAGGCTATAGGGCCTGAACCAGGTAGGCAATGGATCTGAGGCTAAGGATGATGGCATTTGGAGGAAGACACTCTTGAGGAGTCCAACATAAGCAGTTCTGAGAGTCACGAAGCCTCTGCTGATGTGGTTGTTTCCAGATGACAATGACAGCAAGTGATGCAGGCTATGCTCCTTTCATATGTAATCAATACTTGGACAGTCTTATGGGTTTGTCTATGCTGTCCTTTTAATGTTTAGAAGCCAGGTTACAGTCTTACAGTCTCTTTCTCTCTCTCTCTCTCTCTCTCTCTCTCTCTCTCTCTCTCTCTCTCTCTCTCTCTTTCTCCTCTCTCTCATAGAATACCTATGAATTCAAGTTACTTACCTTTGTCTGGTGTGATTGTATAAGAGTTTGCTATGTTTCCAGTGATCACACACTCTTTGGCCATGCTACTTTGATTGCTGTAGTGAGTATACACTACATCAGTGTTGTAATTCTGTAGCTCCTGAGGACCATGTGTGATGTTTTATGTTGACTGTCAACTTGACAGAATCTAGAATCTCTGGGACAGTCAGTGAGGTATTTTCTAAATTAAGTCAATGAAAGTGAGCAGACCCAGCATGCACCAAAAGGAGGAGAGTGGCTGGGTAGGATCATTCATAGCTCTCTGTTTCCTGATTATGATGCTGTCTTCGTCAGGGTTTCCATTGCTGTGAGGAAACACTGTGACCAAAAGGCGAGCTGTGAGGAAAAGGTTTATTTGGCTTATGATTCCACATTGTAGTTCATCATTGAAGGAACTGAGGACAGGATCTCAAACAGGGCGGGAACATGGAAGCAAGAGCCTATGCAGAGGCCACGGAGAGGTGCTGATTATTGGCTTGCTCCCCGTGAGTTGCTCAACCTGCTTTCTGATAGAATCCAGGACCACCAGCCCAGGGATGGTACCATCCACAATGGACTGGGCCATCCTCTGTCAATCACTAATTAAGAAAATTCCCTACAGGCATTTATGGAGGCATTTTCTCAATTGCAGCCTTCTTCTTTTCCAATGACTATAGCTATGTCAAGTTGACATGAACTAGCCAACACAGATGTAATGTGACCAACTACCTTGTGTCCCGCTTTTGTACCTTCCCTGCTACAGTGGACTGTGTCCTCTGGAACCCCTCCTTCCTTAAGTAATTTGCTGTAACATACGTAAGTAATACAGAAGACTGGTGTCAAGAAGTGAGGTTGTTACTGTGATTAAGCTGACCACATGGTTCTTGGCCCTTTGGAACTGGTTCTCAGGAGGAATGTAGAATAGTTTGGAACTTTGGGCTAGGCAAGCCCTCAAATGCTGAGAGCAGAACTTAACCAGTCATTCTGGCATTCTGGAGAGATCTTGGAAGACAAAAATACTGAAAAATGTGGAGGCCCCATTCACAAAGTTTCAGTGGGGAACAAGCATTCTGTCAGTATGGGTGTGCCACTCTAATAAAGATTTTTTTCCTGTGGCCCCAGAGCTTGAGTGAAGTTTAATTTAAAAGCAATGGACCAATTCCCTTGGCAGAGGAAGTTCCCAAACAGAGTAGCATTCAGGCTGTGCCAAGGTTATTACTGATATCTCACGTCCAGGACTATAATGAGAGATGTCAAAAAGTAGAGAAGAAAGTTAAGAAAAATGTTATTTCGTGATAAAAGGTGTGTGATCAAGTTTAAAGTTCTGGACAAGGAGAACAAAGATGACAAACTATGATTGTCAGAGAGACCAGTGTTATTAAAGAGGAACCTGGCTCTCTGAAAGGGGACAACAGAAAAGGTGCCCTGAGGGCAAGACACCACCCATCAAAGGCCCAGTCTTGTAAAAATGCAGATTGATCAGAAAGGAGAGAACCTAAACTGAGATGTTGTTGCAGGGGCTCTCTGCTCAGAAACTTCCTACCTAGGGAAGTGTTTCCCCAGGGTCAGCATACAAAGGCCCATGGGACTGTGGTTCAAGGAGACCAACCATGTTCCATCACAAGCTGGAGGCACAACTTGGCAGTACTGTTCACACGGCACTAACCTTGTTATGTAGGCTTCAAAGATGAAGGGAGGAGGAGTTGGGGAGATGCCTGAGTGGTTGAGAACACTTTTTGCTTTTCTAAAGATCCAAGTTTAGTTCCCAGCACCCACATTACATGGCTCCTAACCACCTGTAGCTCAAGATTGATTAGATATGATTCCCTTTTCTGGCATCTATTGACACCTGTACACACATACAGCATCCATTCATACAAACACCCACAATAGGTGTATAAGTAAAACTTACAATAAATCTTTAAAAAAGATGAAACATTGATGGGGTCTTGGAGTTTTGGACCACAGTTGCAGAGAGCCACTGAAGCTAGGCAGGGTGTGGCATGGTCAGAGTCCCTGAAAGGAGGACTTGAGGGAGTGTTTAATGAAGCTGTGAAGATAAACCCTAAGTTGTAACAGAGACCTTAAGTTGTGGAAGATGTCAAAACCATAGGATTTCTGCTGAGCAGAGTTACAGGCATAGAGTAGAGCTGGCCCAAGAGAGGTGATGTGTATGCTGCAGAGGCCTTCTTAGAGTCCAGAAAACCATGTCACAAGCCTCAGATGCCAGATATGGAGCTGTAGGATGTTGTTTGCCATCATGGGTTTTGGTCTTGCTTTGGTTTGATCACTCCTTATCATGTTTTCATTTTTCCCTTTTCAAATGGGAATGCTGTTTTTCAAAGATGTATTTACTTATTATGTATAAGTGCTCTGCAAATAGGAATGCTTACTCAGTGCCACGTGTTGTTATAAGTATATGACTGCTTTTTTTTTTTAATTGTATGGGGCTCACAGTTAAGAGTTTGCCTTAGTTTCAGAACAGACTTAATACATACTCTGAATTGCTAAGAACTGTGAGGACTTTTGAAGTTGGACTGAAGGCATATTTGTATTTTGAGATGGCCATAAGCCTACAGGGGCAATAGAAGGTTATGGATTAAAGTTGATGGGTCACATTGACAAGAATATGGAATCACCTGGCGACAGATATCCAGGCAAATCTGTGAGGGATTTTAGAGATTTGTTTAACTGAGGTGGGAAGAACCACCCTAAATTTGGGCAAAAGCATTCTGTGGGTTGATGTTCTGGGCTGCATAGAAAGGAGAAAGCAAGCTGAGCACCAGTATCCACCTCTGTCTACTTCCTAAATGCAGACATGGTTTGACCAACCATCTCAAGCTCTGGCTGCCACGACTCTCCTGCCATGATGGACTTTATACCCTTAAGCTGTGAGTCAGAATAGATCCTTCCTTTCCGAAGTTGCTTTTGGGAGGTATTTTGTCACGGCAAGGAGACAAGTCACTAATATACCACTCTAGAGTTCTAGGATGGAGCCCACTTTTCATCTAGGCTGCTTTGGAGGAGACCTGGCCTTACTGACTCTGCTCATTCAGGTCCTGGCCAAGTCCTTTAGAAAAATGGATGCAAGAAGCACTTGAGGCATTCTGCGAAGAATGGGATGGAGTAAAGCGATGTAGAGGCTTACCCAGGCGCTCAAGGTGGGACAGGAAGAAACAGATGAGAAAGGCCATGATTAGGAAATCCAGATGTGTAGGAACCTCCATGAAAGCTACATTTGATGATGGCAATGGCCTAAGACATCAAAGTGGGAAGTCTTCAGTGAAAACCAGAAAGCTCTTGGCAAAGCCCCTAATCAGTCACACAGAAAGTGTGCTTGAAAATCAGGGCTTACTTTCTGTCTCCGACATTTCACATGAGTGCTTCTCATTGGTGGAATCTCTCTGGAACCCCACTGACTGAGTACTTGGTGCAAGATGATGGAACATGTTAACTGAAAGGATGAGATATGGGAAGGAACACCCCTAAGAGGGGCACCCCATTCGCATGTCCCCTGAAAGACTATCTTTCTGCTCTCATCCTGGAGTGGGTGGTTGACCTGTGGAGAGTGCATCCCATTTAGAAGGGTATTGTACTTCTCCCTAGGCCTGGGGAAATGCAAACTATGTCTCTTGTGTGGGGAACTTCCTGATTCCAGGATGGAAGAGCTTGTGCAGGGAGGAGCATCTTCTTGGAGGGTGTGTTGAGGTATAGAAACTGGTCACAGTGGTGACTGCTTTTCTTCTCCCTTCCTGGGCCACTGCCAGGTCTTATGCAGGTGCTTCATCTTGGATTCTTTTCCAGTTGCTGTGATAAAATTCCAGGACGAAAGCAACTTCTGCATCACGATGTAGATGTAGACGTCAAAACAGCAAGAACTGGAGGCCACTGGTCACATGGCATCTGCAGTCGGGACAGAGCAATGGGTGCTTTCTGGTCCTCAGCTCACTTTCTTCTCTGTATCCCGTCCAGGGTCCCAGCCAGGGGAATAGGACCACTCATAGTGGGTGGATTTTCCTACCTCAATGAACCTAATCAAGACCCCCTCATAGGTGTGCCCAGAGGCTAACCCATCCCTCACAGGTGTGCCCAGAGGCTAACCCATCCCTCACAGGTGTGCCTGAAAGTTTGCTAGGTGATTCCAGATCCTGTTAGGTTGCCAACACTAGCAATCATAGGTTCTAAGACTATTATTGATCAAGAGATTGAAGAGATAAATTCATTCATAGATAGCTTGGTTGATTTGGGTAACTTCTATGGAGAAAAGCTATATTCCCCTGATTCCTGCTTTTAAAGATTAGACAAATTCAGATGCTTCCTTTTGGCAAGGATCCAGAAACACAAATAATGTCTTTTCTCTCTTTCTCTCCCTGCTTTTCTGCTTAATCTCCCCTCATTCAGGGGGGTTTCTGTCCTATTACATTGACCATGGCTACCCACTTGCAGCTCAGTACAGCCGTGGAATGCATTTTTTCCTGTATATGCATGAATCGAGAAACCTGGAAATAATGGGACTTGATCTGTTTTATCCAACTGGATTCATCACTGTGCGGAGATTCCATTCATCATTGTTTCAAGCTGGTACTCCCATCAGAGGCTAAGATGGAATGGAAAGTACCTATGATTGACAGCTCTTCAAGATCATATGGTGATTTGGGGGTTTGAGGCTAACGGAGAAAGCCAGCAGAGTACCAGGACTCTTCTCTTTCTTATTCCTGACTGGGAACACAATGTGACCCAGCCAAGCTCCCACTGCCATGCCTTCCCTGCCACAGTGAATCCAGCTGCTTCCCACATTCTAGAGCTCAGGAATTTCCTGTGCAGGCTTTATAGACTCATACAGGTGTTTAGTCAACATTCACCGAGAAAACACTGTGTGCTCTGGGAGTAACCTCAAACCAAATAAAAGAAGTCAGTAGGGAAGTCAGATAAGGGACTAAAACAAAGATGTCACCCAACGGGCTGACTCGACTCAGCATCAATGGGATTAGGCTCCCGTGTCAGTGACTTTTCTCATTGATGTTACAAAATACACAACAAAAACAATTTAAGGAAGGAAGATTTCACTGGGTGGTGGTGCACACCTTTAATCACAGCACTCGAGCAGGCAGAGGCAGAAGCAGGCAGACCTCTGGGTTTGAGGCTAGCCTGGTCTACAGAAGAAGGAAGATTTTTTTTTCTGGCTCATAGTTTGAAGGTTCAAGCCCATCACAGTGGGAACGTGAGGCTGTTAGTCATGATGCATCCTCAGTCACGAAGCAGACAGAGGTCAAGGCTGGTGCTTAGCTTGCTTCCTCTTTTTCCTCAGCTTGGGATCCCAGCCCGAGGCTGATACTGTTCACACAGAAGGCAGGTACTTCCCTTGAAAAGTAACCATCCCGCTTCCCAAGGGGGAAGCACGGAGTATTCAGATAATTCAGGGTGCACCTGCCCAGGGTGTGTTAAGCTGAGAGCCAAGGGATGGGGGGGACTGGGAATAAAGAGGCAAAAGGGCTGGGAGAGGAGTGAGGAAAGAGGAGGTCTGAGCGGGGAACACGGGGTTTCTGCATGAAAACGACTGGACGTGTTGATGGAGGGGCCCCATCTGAAGGTCCCCACCTGCCACCTTGGTTCTGCCCCTTTAGAGTACTCAACAGTCGGCGTGAGAGAAATGGTCACTGTCCTGCTGACCAGCGCTGCCTCTGTTTGTGCAGCCCCCAGCCAGCTGGCAGGAGGAAGGGATTCCCTTTGCTGTGTATCAGGCTGTAGTGTAGGCACTGGGTGGAGGTGGGGTGAGGATGCTGCTGTGGTCAATCTGGGGAGGGCTGCCACGCAGTAAGACATGGCAGGGCTCAGCGCTATAGCGGTTCAGGTACGGGCGCTGCTGTGCCCAAAAAGCCAAGCAGACCCTGCCTGGAGTCGGAGAGCGTAGAGGCACAGCTTGCAGTCTGGGGAGATGGCTGGGCAGTGGTCTAGTGGTGGCATGTTGCAGAGCTGAGAAAGGCGACCCAAGAAAAACAGCTCCTGTATGTGTGTTCTTCTTGGAAATTCCGAGTTCAGGATACCCCAGGAGAGGAATGGTAAGCTGGGAATGTAGCTCGAAGGACGTGATTTGAATGCCTGTGCGGTGGGGTCAGGAGAGGCTGTGCCTGGGTCCCCAGGCACAAACACTTTTGGAGGTCGGTGAGAGGAGAAGCAGCTACCAAACTGATAAGCCCAACTGCAGGGGGTGCCAACCTGCCTGTGATAAATCATGCCAGTGCTACACTGGCTGCAGATGCGTGTTCAGAGGACCCCTGGGCACCCGGGACCTGTCGCAGGGTGATGGATGACGCTCTTCCCCACCTACCCACCTTCCGCCTGCGCCTGCTTCCTGCCACCACAGAGGTAGTCCCTTGGGAGTAGAGCAAAGAGCTGAGCAGGCTCGACACCGTGACAGCCTTTTAAAAGTGACTTTTCAAACTTCTTATAATTGTTGATTAAAAGGCCCATTGCCCCAAAGGCTCTGTTTGTGGCAGAAGAAGTAAAGCTGTTTGAGGAGAAATTTCTGGGGAGGCGAAGTGTTCCGGTAAATTGGCCAGGCAGCATTTGCAACGCCAGGTTTGTATTTCAAAAGCCATTAGAAACCCCTAAGAAAAGGCTGCAAAGTAGTCGATTTGAGAAAGGGAAAAACCTTTTTGGGGAGGTGATAATGCTAGCTTTGGTGTCTGTGGGGACACAGGAAGAAGTGGTTGGCTTCCACTTGCCTGATTCTTGGTACAGGTGTCGTCCCCCCCCCCCGTCTCCCCGTCCGTGTGTCGTGTTGTCCCCCCCCCCTGTCTTGGCCAGGAAAGCGGTTTCTACCTGCCCCTGACTAGGTAAGTCCCTTTCTGTTCCCTCTCTCATAGCCCCCTGGTCTGGAAAGATTGTTTTTCCCAGTACCCTACTTGCTGAAACCACTTCATTTTGAAAATGGATGCCATTCTCTCCTTTCTGCTCTTCACCTGGACTCTCAGGATTCTTCCATGATGACTCTGTGCTGCCACACTGTCCCCTGAACCTCTGAGACCCACGACAACTTCATGGGCTTATTTATGTTTAGGAACCTTCATGTCATGATATCATACACATCTCCAGTTTACCCCCAGTGAGGTCACACACGCGCGTGCGCGCGCACACACACACACATACATGCATGCATGCACACATGCACGCACGCACGCACGCACACGCACACACAGAAGGAACCTCAGGGTACTGGCATGTTATTATGTTCAGCAACCCTAAAGTTGACTTTTTTCTTGTCTAGTGGCCAAGGGTTGCAGTGGAGTTGGCCCTTGGCACCCATGGACTCTGTCCTGGACTTTGTTATATGGTCATAGCAGTACAAGGAAGAAGACTGAGTTACACGGTTTCTCTCTCTCTCTCTCTCTCTCTCTCTCTCTCTCTCTCTCTCTCTCTCTCTCGTGTGTGTGTGTGTGTGTGGTCTTTGACCTTTCTCTGATTGTCAAGGTGGAGTCAACCAGGATAGCTGGGCCGCTGGAAGCACCCTCAGCCTGGGAGACAGATGAGATCATGGAGGGCTGTGGGCACATAACCTCACAGGCGGAGGTGGGCGAGGGGAGGACTATACACCTCTCCAGTAGTAAGCACAGATCATCTTCTTGTTTGCACTGGCTCTTAGGGTCATGTGGGGTGGCAGACATGGGGCATGGCTGTTTTACTGCTGGAGTAGGTAGGGAAGCAGGCTGGGACCATGACTGTGGCTGAACCAATCTCTTGTCTGGAGTCTCTCTGAATTCCCATCCAGGCAGTGTGTGTGTGTGTGTGTGTGTGTGTGTGTGTGTGTGTGTGTGTGTGGCTCTGGTGACCTAAGATTCCTTTCTGCTCAAACCAGCTTGGGGTGGGGAGCACGGGGCCATTCTTGGGGGTGCCTCTGAGCCTCACTGGAGGAAGCAGAGTTGTTCAGCCTCTTGCAGATGCTTGATTCCTGAGTGCTGTATCTCTTGTTTGAACCTTCTGAGCCCAAATCCCATAAGGTCCTTTTGGTCCTATAAGGTACCTTCGGAAAGTCACCCAAGGCCACCAAGTGACACTGGGAACAGTCTGTTCTATCCTTTCTTTCCCTGGGAGATTCTAAACAGCACAAACATTTCAAAGGAGAACAAGTCTGTTAAACTTTCCTTAATCCTGTGTTTCCTACAAAATATTAGGTTTGATCACAGATTCTTAGGCAGGGGAGGGGTTGATACAGGGTCTTTCTATGTGGCCCCTGATGTCCTAGAACTCACTCTGTAGACCAGGCTGGCCTCTAACTCACAGAGATCCTCCTGCCTCTGCTTTCTGAGTGCTGGGATTAAAGACATGCACTGCCACACCTAGCTCTGATCACAGATGGCTTTTGTTCTAGAAAGTGTAAGGAAATCTTCTGAGAGTCTCCTGTGTACACACTTTGCTTATACTCTCATGCTAGCTACCATATAGGCTCACTGACGCACTGGCTCCCAGAGTGGCGCTTAGGCAAGACAGTGCCATCTGGCCTGCTTTGGCTTCCTCTGAGCTTTGGGGCAGGTCTGCTAGAGTCGCACACGCATCAGCTCGCACAGCACTGCTTCAAGGCCCCTTTGTGGGTCTCATCAGGGACCTGGGATTGCAGGCAGGTTGCTTCCTGGTTCGGGGGGAGTAGTGGGCTGGCCAAGCAGTCTGTATTTTCACCTTCACGGCCAAATGGAGCTCATGTGGGGCCAGGAGACCCATGGAGGACAGGATATGAGCAGAAGCACTCCATCTGTCACATCCTCACTCCCCTGAAGCAGCCCAGGCCCCCGGGCTGTTGACTGCTTTGTTTTGCATATACTAATAAAATATTAAAGGAAATTCTCCCAGTTTGGAAAAATCTTTCTGTCAAGGTGTGAGGTGGAAGCTTGAACATGGGTCAGAAATCCCTGGAACCAGAGATTGGAACCGAGGTAAAAGTAGGACAGCAGGTTTGGAGAATGCCGTCCTCCACTTCCTCCCTGCTGACTGAGGAAGGTGGGTACTGTTGATCCAGAGGCTGGGAGGCCAGCGTTCTGGTGAGTGCTTGAAAAGAGCATGGATTGGGGACCATATAGTAAGTTATCCCCTGGCAGGGTTGTTTCTTTCAGGGCTGAGGCAGACAGGTGACCATATGCTCTCTGAAGTGTGACCTGGTTGCAAAATAGGATTCTGAGTAGAAGCCTTCTCTTCACACACTTCCCCCCATTACTGCCTTGACTCCCAGTGGAGAGAAACTGAGCCACCTGGGAAGAACTGAGTTCACAGGACCCACTTGAGTGGTGTCTACTGCAGCTCATGGAGATATTGTAGTTCTATCCAAAGGGCAGTGTGGCATTGGCCAGCCGCACTTCTGAGCTGACATCCTAGGGACAACTTCAGGACTCAGCTGGTGACGGATATACGTACAGTGTTGAATATGCATGCTTTTGCGGGATGGGGTCTTCCCTGGGCACAGATGCATTCTTGGCCCAATACACAAGCCCCTCTGAGGTCTCTACAGCTTTAACCTTGTTCATGGCTCTGGCTTGAACAGATCTGAATTGATCCAAATCAGAGATGATTCCAGAATGGTCAGAGCATCTGTAGGATCTGAATGTGCATCTCCCTGGTGAAGCAGCCGCCATGTTCAAGGGCATATGCACATGAGTTTCCCAGAGAACGAATGAGCATTTCCCTTCGGATGATTGATGAGCATCCTGAGTTTCAGTTTGCCAAGGCGGCTCCAAAGCGCACGAACAGATGGCTTCTTAGGAGTTCCCCCAGGGAACCAGGCTTCTAAAATCTACACCATGTAGAAATCCAATATGCAAATGAGACAGGAAAGCAGGAAAGAAAATGGGCTGTGTTTCTCCCTCCAAGTTCAGCCTCCAAAATCCCGTGGTTCTCTCCCAACCAGGGAGACATCAAGAGCCGGATACGGTGCCTGAAGCCTGTGATCTCAGCACTTGGGAAGATGAGTCAGGGAGAATCAGCAGTTAGGCCAGCCTGGGTAACATAAGAAGGCCCCATTTCAAAAGGAAAGGAAGAGGGGCCCACATCACGGGGCTGTATCCATGAGTGGGTGGCCTAAGGGGCTGTAGTGAAGAGATGTGAGCCTGAAGGAGAGGGCCTTGGCTCTGCTTACGCAGTGGATGTGCTAGTCCTGGACTGATGACACTGTACGCATTGGGTTAGAGAGTTTATGATTAAAAAAAATCAGCTTAGGGCTGGGCAGACAGTTCAGTTGGCAAAATGCTTGCCATGCAAATGTGAGGACCCGAGTTCAATTCCACGTCATCTCAGTCCTGGGGCGGCAGAGATAGATGGATGGCTCTCTGGGGCTCCCCGCTTAGCCAGCCTAGCCTGGTTGGCCAGTTCCAAGCTCATGAGATATCCTGTCTTGGGTCAGGGAGGTGGCCTTCACACTTGACGATGCATGTACATATTGGCATTCACGTGTGCGTGTGCCTCCCTCTTCTCCCCCCAAAAGCATGACTTCTTGGAGTATCTGGGTCCCAGCCCTGGTCTGTCATGCTGGGCAGTGATAACCTGTCCCACAGCCTCTTACTACCAGAGTCTCAGATATCCTGATCTGAAACCCCACATGGCATGGCTGTTGAGAAGATCAAATGAATAGTACATTTCAGAGCTTTGAACAGCGCCTGGTTTAGCACAGGATGCTATAATTTGCACCAGTTCCCTGCCCCCTCAGCAGGCATCTGGAACTTACCACATGCCGACAGGACAAAGTGAAGAAGGACAGAGGTGGTATGAGTTTTCTGAAAATTGCTAGGGTCATCACTGACAGGCAGAGGCTGGGACTGGAGCCCTGAGTTCTGTTCGGAGTCCTGCCTCCACGCCAGGAGACCTCTGAGCACATTTGAAGTTCTTCTGAGTGGGCCTCTGTGGCCATTGTTCTCATTTATCTGAGCACAGAAAACATTTACCTTTTGCTTTAAAGTTTCCTCTTCCATCCCAGGAAGAGTGCTTCTAGAATTCTGAGCAACAGGAAAACCTACCTAGATCCCTGCCCAGAGTACAGTCCATCTGTGAGGGAAGGTTCTTCCTCACAGTGCTCCGACCTTTCCCTTCCCACTTGGAGCCCATGTTTTATGGTGTCATGTGTGCTCCCTGGCATTTAGCTTTTCCTGTTTCTTTCCCTGAGGTTTGGTCCCATTAATGTTTATGAGCAAATAAAACTTGGATTGCTGCTTTGGGCTGTGGGACCACTGTTGGCTGGGGGAGTGATGCCTAATTGAACTTGTTCCTTGGATAGACTCCCACTTCTGCTTCCTGTGACTTCTACTGTGTTCTCCTCCAGGAGGATGGTCAAATAGAGAGAAGATGTGTGAGCGATGAAACTTGGCCTTCCTCAGGACTCAGTGTCAGCAGTCTGTCCTGGCTCTGAGTTGGGATTAGAGAGATCTGGAGCTGCTGGAAATATTAAAACACTTTGCTATGGCTGGTCTCAACATGGATATGCATGGATGAGACAACCTTTGGGACACATGAGCCCTAGGGTGTCATAGGTGGGGTGTCACTTGTCTTCCTGAAGGGTAGGGATGGTAGAAATGAGAGGCAGCACCTCACTTCTGTTTTGGGGAGTAATAAATTGATCAACATAACTCATCACTTCAAGGACACAAACCTGTGGAATCTGTGTGTATGTGGTGCCATGTCAAATCATTGGGTTATGGGGTTCATGGCTGTGCCTGGCCCCTTATGTCAGTGCTAGGGATTTGCACACAGGTCTGCTTGTTTTCACAGTAAATGTTCTTACCACTGAGCCATCTCCCTAGCCTCCTGAACTTCTTTATGGTGATTCTTTTATTCTTTACCAGGCATTTTGTTCATTTGTTGCTGGAGAGTCACTGTATTTCTTAGGAGCTATCACATCATCTTGTTTTACAGCTAATGCTTGTGTACCCATATGGAGATTTACACATCTAGTGTCTCTACCATCCATGTGTGGCCTTCAAGTAAGAACTTTTTTCTGAAGATGGGCCTTGGGGAATTTTGATATGCAACATTGACTTTGGTTCCAGATGAGTACCCTATAGTTCTGAGGCTATAATGAATGACTTTGGGCACAGTGTATGTTTGGATCCAAGTTGGGGTGTGATGCTCTGTCAACTCCCCCTTCTCCTGTCTTTTTTCTCAAGACAGGATTTCTCTGTTTAGCCCTGGCTGTCCTAGAATTCACTCTGTCGACCAGGCTGGTCTCAAACTGAGAGATTGGCCTGTTTCTGCCTCGCAAGTGCTGGAATTAAAGGCATGCATCACTACTCCTGCTGCCAACTCTTATAGGTGTGGAACACAGCAATGTGTGTGGGATGCCCACTGCAATGCCACTCTGTCCCCGGAATGGTGTCAGTGTCAGGTGATGGGTATTTCCTTAGGCATTGCTGAGGTTCTGATTATATCAAGAACCTCTGGGCACTGGCCAGCCCCAGTGATGGTAGGGGACCGGATCATCTGTTCTCAGGCCAGGTTGTGGTATGGGCAGACACTTAACAGGGCAAAGTGGCAATGCAATATCCTCTCTGTCCAGTGTGCCATCAGTTCTGATACAAGTACACATAGACAGAATTAAAAGGCAGTGTGATGGTAGAGACCTTGTGGACCCTTGCTTTCAGTCTTACATTGTCTGGGGTCCATACAAAGTTGACTACACCCTTCATTCCACAGAATAGTCTCAGTTTTTGAGGGAGACCCCCCCTTCCCCTTCTGTGTTGAAGGACCTCTGTTCTGAAGTATCAGGAAACCCACGTCTACAGTTGTCTGCTGTGTTCCTGAGGGTGGGGTTCTCTGGTAGATTGTGGGCTTCTAGAGATGAAACTCTAGGGATTTCTGACCCATAGAAGAGTATTTGGACAGAATTCCCTTCTCAAGTTGCTGCCTAGTTCTAGAAACCTGGCTATGGAAGTTGGTAGACTGTAGGTTTCTTCTCCAAAATGGAGTGACTGTGTTGAGTCCAGGTCAGTGCCTGATAGGGACATAGGCCTGGGTGGCTGTGCAGCTTTTGGGATTACCAGTGACTGCACAAGGGGTTTGTGCCTCACCCTTTCCCTGCTCACCCACAGCTGGGGCATGCATGGCAGTTACTGGGAGATTCATTCCTCTTTCTATGCCATTGTCTCAAGACTTCCAACTCTTACAAAGTCCTCGCCTCTTCCTTGCTGAGACCCGGCTTCCTCCATGGTCACTCACCTCAGAATGTCACTATCCACCTGGGGCTTTGGCTCCTATTTGTAGAGGAGGTGAGGGCTTGGTACCTCTATTCAGCCATGTGAGACTAATGTTGTTTGTGTAATGCCCACAGTTTCTTCTTTTGGGACAGAGGTTTTCATTGTCTTGGAACTTGCTAGGTAAGCTGATCTGGCTGGCCAGTGAGCCAAAGGGCTTTGCTTCCCCAGCTTTGAGATTACAAGCATGAGTCACTACTCCTACCTTTTGGTTTGGTTTTGTTTTTTAGTGTGGGCTCTAGAGATCAAATTCAGGTCCTCATGCTTCATGGACTAAGCAATCTCTCCAGCCCCTAGGAAGGTTTCTTAATGACAACATGGATCAAGAGAGGAAACAATCTGAGGTGACTCTGTGGGTTTGACCTCAGGCAGGTGTCAGGGTCAGAAGGATGTAGTCGTGTCATTAGATGAGAGCGGCTAAGAGCTGTTTTAGAAATGGTTGAGTGTCCTAGTTAGCTTTCTGTTGCTGTGATACACACTGTTACCAAAAGCAACATGGGGAGGAAAGGACTTATTTCACTTTACAGGCAGAAAGACGGAGGCAGGAACTGAAGCAGAGACCATGGAGGAGTGCTTCTTATTGGCTGACTTACTCCTCATGGCTTGCTCAACCTGCTTACTTATAGAGTCCAGGACTACCTGCCCACAGTGATCTGGGCCCTTCCACATAAATCATTAAATAGGCAAATACCTGCAGACTTGACCACAGGCCAATCTGATCGAGGCGTTTTCTTAACTGAGGTTCTCGCTTTCCAAATAAATAAGTCTGGTTTGTGCTAAATCAACAAACAAACAAAACTAACCAGCACAATGAGCCTTAGTTGCCTTTTGGCACATGGAGGTTTTAGGGCAGGTGGCTTTCCTTGGATGGAGTTCTATAGAAAGGTCCAGGCTAAGGATGTAGATTTATGGGCTGTTTGCTTCCAAGTGGTGCAAGGACCAGAGGATGGGATAATGATAACTACTGTTTTATTTCAAGGGCCAGGCATCCCTTTAAGTGCTTCCAGCACCCTCTTTTTCTTTCCCAGGATCCAATGGAGTAAGAACATTATTTCTCCATGTTACTGACTAGGAACCTCAGGATCAGAGAACGTAAGTAAATTGCTCAAGATTGCAAAGCAACTGAGAGCCAGAGCCTGAGTTGGCATGTCTACCTGATTCCACCTCAAAAATTAAATAGCATGCACGTGCTGTCTCTGAATTTCATCCTGACTTGTGTCCATGGGGGAGCTGCTAGTGTTTAAGTAGTGAAGGGATTCAGAGCCGTGGTTTGGGAAAAGGATCTGAAACCTGGGGCCTCCTGTGGAGTGTGCTGGGGAGGGAGGGGAGAAACTATAGGACTCTGTGAAGGAAGCTTGGATTGGGCTCCCAGTGTGGATGGGATATGTAACCCTGAGGAGGATTTTCCTAAATATACAAAAACCAAGCTATGGCAACTCAGTTTTGGACTGGATATGTCATTCTCCCCACCCCCTCAGATTTGTATGTTGAAATCTTTTTCCCCCCTCTGAGACAGGATTTCACTATGTAGCCCTGGCTGTATTGGAACTGACTTTGTAGACTGGCCTTGAACTCACAGAGATATGCCTGCCTCTGCCTCCTGAGTACTGGGATTAAAGACACATAATACCATGCCTGGGCTTCATATGTTGATGTCTTAACTCTCAAGGTGACTGTGTCTGGAGGAAGGACCCTCAAAGAAATAATTAAATGGTACTGTGATGGTTAATTGTGATGATTGATTATGAAATACTCAGGAGAGGTTGGAGAGATGACTCAGTGGGTTAAGCCCTTGCTGTGTGAGCATGAGGCCCTGGGTTTGGATCTCTGGAATTGATGCAGAGACTGGCCTGGGAATATGCATCAGTGTCCTTAGTGCTGGTGGGGTGGATGCAAGTGGATACTTGGGACTTGCTGACCAGCCTGTCTAGGTGGCATAGCAAACCCCAGCTTCAGTGAGAGACCCTGTCTAAAATAGAAATAAGGTAGAGGATTATAGAGAAAGCTCCCTGATGTTGACCTCTCCTGTGTGGGGGAACTCTTTTTCACAGGCATGCATATGAGTCCAACATGCTCCTGACTGCCACCCCCCTCTCTCTCACACACACACCATTAAAAATTTCCATGATATCATTATAACATCCCTTGGAGTATGTCTATGAGGGCATTTCCAGAGCTCATTAGATATTAGGGGTCCTGACCTAGTGAATGAATTAATCCCTTGAAGGACAATATGATGACACTGTTGAGACGTGGTGAGCAGTGATCCGTTGGAGGAAGCAGGCCCCCAGGATGGGTTCTTAGGACTGTGTCCCACTCCTTTCTCTATTGCCCTCTTTCTGCTGTCGAGTTACCATGATGGTCCAGTTCAGTCAATTCCACTTTCCCCAAATAAACACTTCCAAGTTTTGAAATGTTCTCAGACCTGCAAAAGTAGCTGGTACAGACAGCAAAAAGGTATGGCCATGAGATAAGGTGCATGTCTTTATGAAAAGATACTCCAGAATACACTTCCCTCCACTTTCCTGGGCATATTACAATGGTGAGTATGGGAAAGAGGGGCATTGGCAGAAACAGACTCAGCCAGTGTCTTGACCTTGGACTTCTGACCTGCAGAACTGTGAGAAAAGAAATGGCTTTCATTTCAGGCACCCAACATGTTCTGTATTGTTCTGACAGCTCCTGCTAGCTGCTGGACCCGTTGTCTTAACAGCTGCCTGCTTCTAAAAGTGTGTCTTCTGCCAAGTTGCAGGTCCCTGCATTTTGGTAATTGGTCCCTCAAGGGGACTTCTGCCTTTTCCTCTCTAAACAATTCAATGGATTTGAATGGACCAGAAGAGCCATTGAACAATTATCTAGTGATTAGCTTCCTTGTGGAGTCCAGAGAGAATTGCTGGAAGAAAATTGGTAAATTCCTTTCATTCTTAATAAAACCCAACATTATGCCGCTAATGCCTGATATTAAGAGTTCAAAGTCATCTCTATGCCATTGATCTTCAAAGGAAGAGATTTCCTAATTTATTTGACAAGGCCTGAAATATGTGGGTTGGTGCTCCCTTCGGATGGGGTTTTTAGAACCCTGAGTGGATTTTTACGGTGGCCAGCCCCCACTCCCTACCCTTGCTATGGCCCATTCTTGGTTCTCTTTGAGTCACTGGGTTCAGTTGTAGTACATGCCTTCCCTGAGCACAAGGAGTAGCAAGGACCTCTTCTGAGGAGGCCAACACCTCCGTTTTCATCTCTAGTCTGAAGAGCAGAATGTTTTGATGCAGTTTGATGGTGCTTGTATTGATAGAGAGCTAGGGCCGGTGCCCAGCAACAGTCAGACTGTTAAAGGAGTGGATGTTTCTAGGGGCAGTAATGTTTTCTCTCCTTCTTCCCGAGAGAAAGCCTCTCTCAATAAAAATGAGTCGTCGGCTGCTCTTGAAGCCCTATAAATTGATTTCGGCTCTGTCCATTTCAGGTAGCTTCAGTGTGAGGGACCTGTATAAATCTCTCTCAGTCAGGGAGTGTTTAAAATGGCAAACTTCAGAGTAAAGGTTTAACAAAAACCATAAATAAAACTTCAGAAGTAATGGGAGTGTTTATAAGCACCTGCGGAATTCCGCACAAGAACAATGAGCCTGCTTCCAGCGCCAAGAGGTTGACTGAGGGGTTGTATTGGCTGAGGGAGAGAGCATCCATCTTGATTTGGTCTCTGCTTGGGGGTAGCTGAGCTTGGAGAAGCCACAGAGCTGTGAGCAGTGCTGCGTCTCTGGGCCTCTGGAGAGAGAGTTCATCACTGTTGGGCAGTGCCTGGTGCCAGAGCATTGGAATTTCCAAGGACCAGGACTCTGGGTTCTTTATCTCACTGTATGTATTTGAACTTCATCACTCTTACTTCCCAGTTCTGGGACCCTAAGTCAGGAAGGCACCTTCCCAAACCTCAGTTTTCTTACCCGTGAGTCCCAGTAGTTCCTAGCTCCTGAGTGAAGACTTTGGCATAGTGCCTGATAACTGCTAGCTCAGCGCTGGGCCCTTCATCTGCTGTCCTCATCGCTCTTGTCATCATCAAACACCATCATCATTATCACCATCATCATCATCACCACCATCATCATCACCATCACCATCATCATCACCATCATCACCATCACCATCATCACCATCACCATCACCATCATCACCATCACCATCATCATCATCATCACCATCATCATCATCATCATCATCATCACCATCATCATCATCACCATCATCATCATCACCATCATCATCACCATCATCATCATCACCACCATCTAATGAGGCCAAATGGCACTCTATAGCTGCCCTTTAGTGTTTTCTTTTCTCCATCCTTTTCTCCCTTCCTTCCTTGAGGTGTTGTCTGTCCTTAGTGCATTTTCTAAACCTACAGCTACATTTTCTTGATCCCTGACCCAGACTTCCATCCCTACCTGGAACCTGTCTCGCTTCCACAGAACACAGCTTAGTTTATGTCCCCAAACACAGCTTGGGTAGCAAATCCTTTGGTGAACTTTGTAATCGGACATAGATCATTACAGATGGGACTTGGGCTTTACATAATATTTTAGGAGGTAGATAAATTAGATCATGAAAAGTGCATAAGGGACATCAATTATGCAGGAACCAGAAGAATGGTTATAAAGTGATCTGGCCTCAGTCTTTGCCCATGAAACATTTAACTGAGGCCATTAAAATAGAAAACATCTCTTGCATGTTCTCCAAGGCAGGAAGAGTGGGCTGGTCCAGATGCAGGCCTTGCCCTGGGGATGCTGGGAAGTACTTGATGGCCTGCTTTGGCTGTGACACTTGAAAAAGGCCTCCTGGGTAGTAGAGAAAACTGGGTCTGGGCTAGTTTGAGTAAAGAAGGATCTGGAAACTCTAGGAGTGCAGGGGACCTGTTGAAGATCGAGGTAGTGGCTTTTCTGGCTGCTGTGACTCGGGGTAGAAAGCCATGTCAGAACATTGTGGGAGGAAGGTCAGAGGGTGATGACCAGGGGCCTCACGAACCGCCCTGAGGTGCCATGCTTACCCTGTGCCCTCCTCAGTAGCAGTGCTTCCTGAGTCCAGTGCACTCGCCTTGGCGGATCCACCTGACGCGGCCAGTGCCCAGGGGCCTTTGCAGGTGGTTGTGACCTTGCAGACGACCTGTCCATGTTTGCAGCCTTTCTCCACCAGGCTTCCACAAGCGCAGCTGACCCCAGCCATGGCCCGAGCCACACCACCTGCCCTGCCCTTGCCTCTTGTTCCACTGTCCTCTCAGGGTCCCGTGACCCTGCCTCTGTCTTAGTTATTATTATTTTTCTCTTGCTGTGACCAAATACCCTTACAGACAGCAGCTTAAGGATGAAAGTGTTTGTGTTGGCTGGTAGTTCAAGGTACAGTCTGCTCGCTTTTTCCTTTTTATGTCGTCGAGACCTAAGCCCAGATCTCCCCACCTCAATTAGCCTAATCAAGATAACCCTTCCTAGGCATGCCCATCAGACAGTCCCTCACAGGTGTGCCGAGAGGCCTGTCTCCCAGGGGATTCCTGGTCCTGTCACGCTGACAATCAACATTAATCACCATAGTCTCATCTCTGTCCCGATGGCAGACTGTGATACTGGAAGGTGTGGGTGGATGGGCAGGCTTCTCCCTCTTCTCTCTGTGGGTATGGAGCCAGGCTCATCGGTGATACTTCTGAGTCTTTCTAGGCTAGGTCAGAGTGTACATCTTGACAAGCATTCCTAGGCTCTCTTGCCCTGTGACACATCGCCCTTGGCTTATCTGGTATTTTATCTGGGCCTGCTCTCTGGTCTTTAAGCCTCAGGTCCCACAGGTTACAGCTGCAGCAGGAATACCAGTGGCTCCCAGCAGCAGGCCCTCAGTGGGGAGTCTGGCTTGGGTTCTGAGACTGAGCATGCTGCAGGAGCTGAGAGATTTGCAGAGGGAGGCAGAGTAGGTGGTGGATACCAGGGACCGCTCTGTCCCTTCTGCGGCAGGAATATGTTCCTTGTGGGCAGGGTCCTGATGGTCCCCTCCAGCCCTCTTCCTTCTGAACGTCTGTCTTTCCTCCCCCGGAGTCACCCTTCTTTGGGTCTTGTTTAGTTCTGTTAGGCTGCCAGGAGAGAGAGTGGAGGAAACGGTGATAGGCCTTGTTAAAGTCACAGGCGTGGGGTTTGGAGAAGTAATATCCCACTCTGTTGTGTGGCTTTGGAGAAGTTTCCTATACTCGGAGTAGGAAAGCCAGTGATGCCATCTCACACTATGTAGAAGAAGTGTACCCTTTGACTAGGATGCTTCAAAGCATTGCACATTGTCACGAGGGCAGAGACACTGGCATGGAACCTTCAGCCCCACTTGGCCTTTCATAGGTTGGAGTCTGGGGGCAAGTCCTTTGTGTTTCTGCCCCTGCTCTCTGGTCTTGCATTCCTAAACTAAGCTGAGTAGGTGGTCAGGTTAGTCATAAATACCAGCAGGTCACCTTTTCAAATGCCAAAGCCATTTCTCTCCAGGCATACCCTCCTCACCCACTTCCAGCCCACACTGTCAGGTCCCTGACACTTCTATTCACAGTAATAGCTGGCGTTTAGGTAGAACTGCCCATGGTGCAAATCCCTGGGTTCTGAGTGTACTCCCTCTCCCCCTGAATTTAATCACCAAGGATAATAGAGTAGAGCATCGCCTGACAGGCCACACAGTGTTCCCAAGGTCACAGAGCTAGTGCATGGGGGAGATGGTGCTTGAACCCAAGCAGTCCGGTTACAGAATAAAGAAGTAACAGGAAGAGGGCAACCTTGGTCCCACTCCTCTTTGAGGGACTACCCCCTCGACCTAAAAGCTTCCAGAAGTTTCCGCCTCTTAAAAGCCGCACCCCCTTCCACTAATACCACAGGATGAGAGAGAGAGCTTTTAACACGGCAGACCTTTAACATAGATTCAAACGATAGCATTGCTAGAAGAAGATTTCTACAAGTTTCTAAATCACTTCTCAGAATCTATTGAGTATGTTCAAACTGTGGTCCATGGACAGAATGTGACCATGTTTTGGCTAGGATACCTATGAATGCTGCCTAACACAAAATTGTAATCTTACTCAATATTCTGAGACTGTTTTTTCAATTTTTTCCCATAATACAATTGCATGGTTCTTGAGTGTAAACTTTGTAGCTCAGAACACTGCCCTGCACTGTCAAGAGTTTGGGCACACTTGAAATCTCCTAATGTTTTGCATGTAAGTGGGATGATGTTTATGATGGGGGTATAGTGAGTGACATTGCAAAACAGTTATTGAGTGCCATGTTTTAATGAATCAGTATGGTAGGTGTTCCCTGGCTGAACTCTCCTGGCAGAGGCAGAGTGGAAAGGGCTTCCCTTTTTTTTCCACTAGAGAAAGATCAGGGCCCACTTCACATTTGCTGTGGCTCCTTAGATTGTCCTATGTTGTGGGATATTTGTACAATGTGTGAAGGTATATTGCTGTGATTGGTGTAATTAGAAAGCTGAATGGCCAATAGATAGGCAGGAGGTATAGGCAGGACTTCCAGGCAGAGAGAGGAAGTAGGAGGAGGAATCTAGGAGAGATAGAGGGAGAGGGAGGGGGCATGAGGCAGAATATTCCCGAGGTACAGAATGAAAGAAAAGTAAACAGCCATGTGGTAGAATGTAGATTTAAGATATAAGAGCTAGGTAGGAAGAAGCCTAAGCTGTAGGCTAAGCTCTTTTAATTAATAAGAATCTGTGTGTCATTATTTGTGAGCTGGCTGGGGGGACAGAGAAAGACTCATTACAGCCCTCATAATTGGGCCTGGGATGAGAGCTCAGGAAAATTGCCAGAGTAAAGCAGGCCTGAGGCAGGTGACCTGGCTACCTGTCTGCTATTGTGTTTGACAAAGCCATGGCTGTTGTTTCAGACTTTGGGTTGTGTACAGCAATGTTTATGTCACAGTTCACTTGGCAGAGAGCTTCCCTGAGGTGTTCTCTTATCCCAAGAACACAGATGGGGCTAGTTCATATCTAGGTCATATGCTTGTCTCTGGTCAGTAAGAGAGGGCTATTGATGTGGAGACCTATGCTGGCTCATCCTGGATCTGTGGGCTACTACTTCCGGCCACTTGCTATAGCTGGAGGTAACAGACAGACTCAAAAGTAGTAGGCATGGTGGTATATGCCCGTAATCTTATCAATCAGGAGACTGAGGTGGGAAGGTGGTGGGTTCAGGGCCAGGCTGAACTGTATAGCAGGACACTGTCTCAAACCAAGCCAGATCAAACCAGAAACAAACAAGAAAAATCAAAGCAACTTCCTGCTTCCTACCCTGTGATTGCAGAAGGCTGGGGGTGGGGTGGGGTGGGGTGGGGTGGTTACTGCTTGCAAGGGCTGCATTTTCCGTTAGGGAAGGAAGAGGCGGATACTGAAACTGTGGTGGCCTGGGACCCATTTTAACCAATGGCAGCAGACAGGATAAACTCACTACCAGCGCCACAGAAGGACTGGCACCTGATTTAAATGTCTCTCAACTACTAGTGATACTAAAAATTTCCTCTTAAATTTGTTGACACATTTCTCCTGAGGCCTTAGCTCATTTCCCCTGGCTGTGGGGCCTTTGACAGGCTCAGGGCTGGGTGAATCTGAGCCAGCTGTTTCCCACTGCATCTGTGGGTCCTTTTGTTGTCTGTGTCCATTCCTGCTGCTTGGGATAAACCCAACTGGGCTTTTCAGAGACCAGTGTGAAAACACAAGAAAATGTTCTGTCCTGTCCTTAATCAAGTTTCTTGTATTATAAATAGTTATTAAATATTTTATGTGAGCATTGTAATTACTGATTAAAGCTAATATCAGTACCCTCGGATAATCAGTGGGTAATGCTAATTAGAAGGTAGCTAGCGAGTAAGCCCCAATGACTTGACTGCAGTTTCAGAATTGATGTAGTTGTGGCCTGCTGAGCTGGGAGGTAGGGCATGCTGGGTGGATGGGTGCTTGTGCGTGCCTGTGCATGTATACGTGTGTCCCTGTCTGGGCTGAATTGAGGCAGGATAATCACTCAATGGACAGGAATCACTGTGTTGTCTCAGAGTCCCCTGGATGAATGTTATCCCCTGGTGGGCCACATGGGGCCCTATACGGCATCCTTCCATCTCCAAGAAAGTGGCACTAGGGTAGTGACATTTCACTCAAAATAGAGGGATTCTCCAGCCTGAGGGATGGACCAGCCATCAATGCTATGTGCCTGTCCCTCTGCTCCACTTCCTCTTCCAACACACAGGCACGTGAACATATACAGACATGCCTCTACACACTTACACATAGATCATGGATATACGGACACATGCACTGCTGTGTTCAGGAGTTACACTCCCCTGAGCAGTCAGGGTTGGGTCCTGAGCCTGAGAGCTTCTGCTTCCCCACAGCTGCCAAAGACATCCTAGTTCCTTGAAAACCCACAGAGACTGACTGGCGGCTCATGTTAGCCCCTCTATGGTCCTCCTCCCTGCCTCAGGGTCTTTCTCTTTTTGTTTTTTTTTTCAAGGCAGGGTTTCATTGTATAACCTTGACTGTCCTGGAACTCTCTCTGTAGACCAGGCTGGCCTCAAACTCAGAGATCCACCTGTCTCTGCCTCCCAAGTGCTGGCATTAAAGGCATGCACCACCACCGCCTAACTCAAAGTCTCCTTTCAAACTCCCAGGCAAGAGCCATACAATAATGGCCCGCTCTTAGGGTCCCTCTTTTTGGGCAGAAACTCTGATGACCCTTGACCCTGCTTGACCCTTGCACCACTTTGAGGAGGTCTCCTTTCTGCACTAATACATACACACACACACACACACACACACACACACACACACACACATGTTGCATTTAAACTTGGCTGTGTTCAGTGGGTTTCATCCTTCAGAACCCTGAGTCCTGAATCCAGGGCTGGCCTCTGATGCCTGCTGATTGTCTAGTGCTGCACACCAATGCCAAGCTCTCTGGAGTCTTTTGCCCTGACTCTATTCACTCAAGGAGAACCCAGCTGTGTCTAGAGCACTATTGCTCAACAATTAATGCTGGGTTCTTCTTTTCCACTTTAGACCAATTGTGCATTGGAGACGTGGTAGGATGATTTAGCATGTGTCTGTTGTGTATGAAAATCCAGGAGAGCAATTGGAACCCTTTACGGAGGATGGCTTCTTTGTATTGCAGCTTCACATTCCTCTCTGTTAGCATTTTATAAGCTCTACAATAAGTTCTTATGAGGGACCTTGGACTTATTTTTCCCATGGTAACTGTATTTTAGTATCTGTCTTCCACCCTCCTTCTAGCCCCCCACCTGCCTCTTTGTTTGTTACCGTTTGAACGCGACATTCCCCCGCAGGCTCATATGTGTGCACTGTCAGTCACCAGCTGGTGCTGGTGTTTTAGACATGTGACCTAGCTGGCAGATAGAAGGCCACGGGGTGGGATTCAGGGTGAAAGCCCACGCTGGTTCTATCCCGAGCTCTCTGCTTCCCAACTGTTGGTATGACTAACTAGCTTCCTCATGCCCCTGCTGCCGTGCCTTCCCCACCATGATAGACTGTGTCCCCTGAGCCAGAATAAGCCCTTTCCCCTTCATGTATCTGTCCAATTTGGTGTCACAGCGATACATAAGCAGTACGCTCCCCTTCTTGCCCCCCCCCCGTGGATGCTACTCTACCCTTTGCTTTATGAAACCAATTTAGGAATGCATCTTTCTGGCATTTTGATTCTCCCTCAGGCAGTGGTGGCTCACCCTGCCACAGTGAGGTGCAGAACAACCGGAGCATTTTTGTGCCCCAGGTGGAGCCCCCAGTGTGTGTGGTTTGTGGGCATGTCAGAGAACCCCTCAGCCTTGGGACACCTCCTCCCTCCATCCTGGAAAGCAGGCAAGAAACGATCACCAGGAACTGGAGTAATTATGTGTCTGTTGTGGTGAAATGCCATGTTCAAGGCAACTTAAAGAAGAAAGGGTTATTTTAATTTATGGTGCTGGAGGAATAGAGTCCACTGTGTCGGGGAAGGCATGGTGTAGGAGGGGGAAGCAGAGTGATCACACTTTGTCTACATACAGGAAAGAGGGAGACAGGGTGGTGGGAGGGAGAGGGAAAGAGAGACAGAGATAGAGAGGAGAGAGGAGGAAGAGTGAGAGAGAGGGAGAACAGGAACAGCAAGGCTATAATTCCATCTCTTAAAGGTTCCTTGGCCCCGCCCCCAGCAGCACCACCCACTGGGACCAAGTACTCAAATACATGAGCCTATAGGGAGCGCTTCTCATTTAAATCATCACATTTAAATCATCACAGGGCCGATATGGGGAGCTGACAACTCACAGAAGGGAGCTTGGGACAAGGACTGTGGAGTCCACTCATGCCACGTGTGGATGTCCATTTGGGGATCCATGGTCAGGGAAACAGCAAAAGGGCCAGAATCCTGGTTCCTCTAACCACCTGTCTTGGACTAGCAAGAAGCTCTGGTCTCTCTCCAAGCCATAGTCCATCCCCAGCAGAGGACAATGGGACTTCCTATGCAGTAGATACTAAAGACAGCACAGTCTTATTCCAAGCACAATCCTTAAAGCCATTCACTACGGGCTGCATGCCTTGTCCATGCCTCATCCTAGCCCTGTGCCCTTGAACCAGTTAGCAACTCCAGTTTTAGTGGCCTGGCATATACACGATGACAGTCATGTCTTCATCATTGAATCATTAGGGAATTAAGTGAATTGTAAGCAATGTAGTGTAGTCAATATTCCCCAGCTGCTTCTGAAGTATGCTAATGAAAAGTTATGGAATTTGCTGTGATATCAGCCAGGTAATACAAACAGAAATACAATGAGAACAAGCCTGTCCAGGTCCCCACTCTGCCACGCTAGTGGGTGACATTGTCAGTGTACAGAAGACCAGCAAAGAACAAGGTCATCTTTGATGGAGGTTTGAGCCATGAAGAGTCTTGAAGCATGACAAGGCGATGAAGGCTGAGCATGTGTGGGCGGTTCCTTTTGGAGGATGGAGTCAGTGACATTTGAGTGGACACCTTAATGAGGTGGGGAGTAAGCTGTGGGAGGAGGCAGAGGACAAGGTAGATGCTGGGACTCCTCGTGGTTGCTGCTCTGCCGGTGTTCCTGTGTCCACATCCCTCCTCATGTACACCCATCCCCGCTCCTTCCCTGGTCCACTGCTCCTCATCTGTGATCTGACTCAGACTGCTGAGATTTGTGTCCCTCTGCAGAAAGTGGAGATACCTGGGACCTTTCATTTCCCCTAGGGTAACCTCAACCAATGACTCATGGGTACAAGGCAATACCCTTGTCAATGCCCTCACACCCGACACAGACAACATCTAGGAGAAATACACACCATTTCTGGGGCTCCTTTGAGGATACGAGCCATAGCTATCCTCTGTGGGATGGGGGTAGAAGTTGCTTACTACCTGGGCCGCTTTCCTCTCTTTGTCTGCTTGCTGGCTGCCTTATTGCTTTCATGGGAATATCTTCCTGATAACTCATTTCCATATAAGCCTCCTCTCATGTCTGCTTCCAAAGGAACATAAGAGACCCAGAGCCTAGAACTAGCCTGTTGAATGGAATCTGGACAGATTAGGTGGAGGTGGGGTGAGTGAGCATGACCACAACCCTGAGCTAAATTTGAACATTTTTCCAGAGCAACAGGAAGGCATAGAGGATTTTTAGTCAGGGGAGCAACATGATGCAATTGTTTTTGTAAGGAAGGATCTTCCTGGCCACTGCGTGGAGAGTGGACCATTGTGGGACAAGAGAGGAGACAGGAGAGCAGTTCAGAGTATGTGGTCATCAGCCACATATGATGGGCATCCACTAGGTAGTCAAAGAGGTGGGCCTGGGATTGCTTCTGGAGCGGATGACTGATGGCTTTAAAACTGTTTTATAGTTTGCCTTGACACTCGGCAAGTCTGGGAGTTCAAGATGGTGACCTCAGGCTGGTGGAGAGACTGGATGGTCCTGTCACACTGTAGACACAAGGAACAGCCTATCCTTCCCAACCCACAGCACCCTTTATTGGTGTCCTCTACCATGTCACTCTGTGCTTTTCTGCAGTTGCTTGAGGCCCACCTTCATTCCTCCTGTTGGGCTGCACCTTGTTAAGCAGAGTTGTGTGGCTTCTGGGCTGGGTGCTTGCTGGGCTGAGCCCAGCCCATCTCTGAGCTGGATCCTTGCTTTGGAATGAACGGAGTCAGCCTGCAGAAAGCCAAGGCCCTTTCAAGGCCAATTCTAGGGACTTGCAGAAAGAGGTTTTTGAGAAAGCTTTGCTTGGGATTCTTGAGGCCAAGAACATGGGCTTGGCCTGTGTGAGGTGAGTGGCGTAGACCAGCATGCCACCTAGCCTCCCTTAAGCTAAGGGTCCTTTTTTCAGACCACAAGGTTCAACTCAGCAGTGACTGGGCAGAGCTGGCATCCATTTTCCCCCCTGTAGGCATTGGTAGACTTTCCTCAGAAACAGTGGCAGCTGTACTGTTAGGCCTGTTTTATGAAGTGAGTATCTGAAATATTAAAATGCTTGGTTGTGACTCTGAGGACCCTGGGGGATGGTTCTTCAGAGAAAATGGCTGTTTTCCACATGGGATCGAAGGCCTGCAGGGAGCTGCAGTGGGCTGTGAGGAGTCTTTTCCTCAGGCTGCATATCTTCTCAAAGTACAAACACTGAACAGGAAGCTGGCACCAGGCAGGGCTTACAGTTTGATCCAATGGGTGGGTGCAAAGGGCCTATATTCTTGGGCGCTAGGAAGACCGCCTGTGCTAGATATTTTATGTCAACTTGACATAAACCAGAGTCATCTGAAAGGAGGGAGCCTCAATTGAGAAAATGCCTCCATAAGATCTGGCTGTAGGACATTTTCTTGATTAGTGATTGATGAAGGAGGGCCCAGCCTGTTGTGGGTGGTGCCATTCTTGGGCTGGTGATTCTGAGTTCTATAAGAAAGAAGGCTGAGCAAGCCATAGGGAGCAGGTCAGTAAGCAGCACCCCTCCATGGCCTCTGCATCAGCTTCTGCCTCCAGGATCCTGCCATGTTTGAGTTCCTGTCCTGACTTTCTTCAATGATGAACAGGAATGTGTAAGTGTAAGCTCAATAAACCATTTCCTTCTCAAGTTGCGTTTTGGTCATGATGTTTCATCACAGCATTAGAAACCCTAACTAAGGCACCACCCAAGTATAAGGATTCAGGCACTATGCTGGCCTGCCCCTGTCACCTGGCAGAATGCACTCAGGCAGTACCCTGGTCAGTCCAGAGTTCTATGGGTGTAAAGGACCCCTTTAAGAGAAAGACCCCGCCCACTTTCACAGTCCTTTCTGCCCTCTCATCTCTTTCTGCTCTCTTCTCTTTCCACTCTCTCTTTCCTGCTCTCCTCTCCTTCCTGCTGTTCTCCTAGGGCAGACCGGACTTTTCCTGTCTCCCTCTTCTCTCCTGTCCTCTCTCTGTCTCTGTGTCTCTTTACCTCTTTTCTCTTTCCCCTTCCATCTCTGTTCCTGGTTGGCCAACACCTACCCCTCCCTTTCCCAATAAACTCCATGTGGTTTCCTTGAGTTTTGAGTTTGGTGTTTCATCTCTAACAGGCAGCTGCAGCAAAACAACGACACTAAGGAGCATAAGTTGGCTAGAATACTCTGTAGCCTCGGCACCCAACAACCAGCTAAGACTCTCGTGTTCCCCCTAAAGTAGCTAGTGGTGTCTTATGTATACGTGTGGCACTTTTCCTGGTTTTATTTCTAGAGTATAGTCCGCTAGGAAGCACCAGGTGGACACTGGATGTGTTCTCTATGACCTGAGCTGTTCTCACAGGAATGTGGGTCCAGATAAGACAAGGTGCTACAAACGCATAAAAGAAATCTTACAAACTGAGGGGCCAGCGAGATGGCTCAGCAGGTGAGGGCACTTGCCTCGTTGGTCCAGCAGCCTGAGTTTGGGCCCCAGCTATGACCTCTCTGCACGCAGCATACATGCTCCCCACTACATACTCATACACACCAATAGTAAATAAGTAATAAAGAAAATTTACAAATTGAATAGATTCCCCCTTTCCTGTGGAGAGAATAATTACTAAATTATATTTGAAAATCAGAATAAGATTAGAAGTTGGGGATGAACAGCTACTGTACTTAATTTAGGACCTGACAGAAAAGGCCCCTGCTTTAGCCCAAGTTGGTGAAAGGCTCTGAGTATGAGATAAAAAGAAGGACGGGAGAGGTGGCTGTGTTGAGGTGGGGACAATGTTAAACAGTGCCCAGTGCTGAGGTTTTCTGAGAGATCTGGTATACCTCCTGCACTTGTGATTTCACCAACTCTTCCTAACCTCAGTCAATATGATTCCTGGTGTTTTCAGAGGCCTGTATGGGAACATCTCATAAGGCCCACTTCAGTGTTCTGAGTGCCCCCAGCTTCAAGGATTCTTGTTACTTTGAAGTCATCTCAACTCTGGCTCCTCTGATCATTTTCCATGCTTCATCTTCCTCCTTTGAAGTTAAACTCATTTTCCTAACTAGACATGTAAATTGTCAATACAGAGATGCTAACCTGTAAGCAACCTGAGCAGTGGGCCCTGCACACACAGGCAAACCACATCCAGCCAATACAGATTATATCATGGCCATAGCAGTTCTGCGAGACAGTATCCTTTAGAGCTGACCAAGATAAGAACATATTATCTACCTGAACAGGGAGGCTACATTACAAGACATCTCTTGGCAGGTGCACAGTGCCATGGAGGAAAAACCATTCCAGGCCCTCCTATTGAAGGTAAAAGATCCTGACATTGGATATATATGCAGTGTTGAAGAAAGATCTCAAGTTTCATTATTTACTAAAAAGAAGTAATATGGGGCCTGGGAGGATGGTTCTGTCAATGAAGTGCTTGCCACCAAGCATGAAGACATGAGTTCAAGCCCCAGCTTGTAATCTCAGTGCTGGGGAGGTGGAGAGTAATAGACCACTGGAGTCGATGGCCAGTCAGATTAGCTGAGCCATTGAATCCCAGGTTTTGGTGAAAGACCCTGTCTCAAGAAACAGACAAGGAGAACGGTTACTGAGGAACAACAACCAGGGTTGACCTCTGGCCAGCGTATGCACATGTACCTACATACATGTATACAAGCAGAGACATACATATATGCCCACACATAACACAAACATACAGAAAAGGCTCTTTGAGGTTGTACAGTAACTTGTACAACATCCCATGTATATAGATTTAATTTCTGCATGTACATACGAAATTAGATAAAGCAAACAGAAAGCTGATTGTCTTAGGAGGAGACCAAGGTTTGGTGTGGTGCTAACAAAGGGACTTATGATTCATATTACAGCTTGAACATTTAAAATATTTTAAAAAATAAATATATAATTAAGAAAATTGTAACAAGATAGGAAGTAATTTTTTTCTAGTTTAAGAAAAAAAATGGACAGGATCTCACCATGTAGTTCTAGATAGCCTAGAACTTGCTATGTTGTAAACTGTGGAGGGGAAAGCAACAATTTTGTCCTTTCACACAGTCTCTGCCTTCATGTTCTGCATTACTTCACTCTTAGGAACTTCAATTATGCAACTGGGCCTTTGAATTCTTTTGAGTTTACTCATCTTTTTTCTGGCATGCACATGTCTTGCTAAAATATGTATTGTGGTTACTCATTGCTGCTCAATAGGTCTAATTAGCAGAATGAGGTAAATGTAATAGGCTGCTGTGTTTTTTTCTATAGGTTAGCAGGAGAGTTAAATGTGGCATTGTGACAGAATACAGACTATATTGTGACAGAGAACAGGAGAGTTGATCACTGCTGACAGACAAGACAATGAAGGTATACTGCTATCCATGCCATGTGAAGGTGAATGGTTTTGATTATTAAATTCCCAATTAAATGCTTTTTTTTCTTTGTATAAGAGTTGGCTTGGTCATGCTGTCTCTTCACAGCAATGGAACAGTGACTATGACACGACCTAACTGCCTCATCCCATGTGTCAAGGTCTTGTGTCTTCTCTACTAGTGCCCTGATCTTAGCACAGTGGGTTTGAACCGGTACCTACCGACATGTTGACTGAGTTTAGCCTGGGCGTTATGGGTTGTTTATACCGTCTCCAGCTTCTTGCTGATTGTACTGCCAACAACTGTAGACACTAAGTGTCTGCAGACATTTCCACACATCTCCTAGGAGAAAAATCCAAACTGAGGGTCTGTGCTTTGCCATAAGTGATCCAGAAAGACCATGCATCCATGGGCGTATGACACTGTGATATTTAGGCTTAGGCTTTGAGCTTGACCCTAAGTTATATCTTCCCTGCCATGAAGTCTTCCTGGATCCTGGTTTTCACTTGTGTGTGTTCTCTTGAGGTCAGTCAGAAGCAGCCGTCTCAGGGTTGCCATTGCTACAACAGTGAGGACACGCAGAGCTGGTGTAGCTGACAACACTGTCTTCTTCCTGCCTCGCATCACCCGCCCTCTCCAGTGACTGAATGTCATGCCACAGAGGATCATTCCATTTATCCTCAGAAGGAAACTACCAGCAGTTGGGGAAATGCTTAAATGGGTAAAGCACTTGCCATGCAAGCTTGAGGACCTGAGTTCCAAGCCTCAGAGTCCACATACAAGCCAGGTGAAGCAGTGCACATACCTATAAATCCCAGTGCTCTTATTGGGAGATGGGAGGCAGAGACAAGAGGATCTCTGGAACTCATGGGCCAGAGGGGAAACAAGAGACCAACATGCAATGCCTTCTTAGCTCACTCACTATTCTCATAGGTTTTTAAGATGTGTAAGAGGTTCTTATCAAATAAACAAATAGCTCAATTCTCAAATCTCACTTTGAGATCTGTTTCCTGGAGTCACTTCCAATAATTGACCATTATAAAATTTCGGAGGAAAATGGCCGACATGGGTTAATGGGAGAGGGCACTGGCCTACTATTCTGGAGGCTTGGGACCCCTCCCCAGCATCTTGGAAAAAACTGTGTTTGTGGAAAGAGGTCGTGGAAGGACTGCTTATAATGCTGCAAGGAGGCTGAAGAGAATCACAAAGAAGAACAAAACCCAGGATCTAGGAGGAGCAGTAGGAAGAAAATGAGAAGAAGCTATTTCTAGAGCCCAGTAGAAGCTAGAGGACAGGGCAAGAGGGGGGCCCTCCCATTGCTGTAGCTTTAGGTGGAGAAATGTAGTTACTGTCAAACTGATGCCTGCAAAGAGAGAAGAAAGGAATAAACTCTAACTTTCCTTCTATCCTTTCGCTAATCTTCTGGCACATTCTTCCGGCTGGGTTGGAAACCAGAAGGGAGGGAAACTGACTTCCATGTAGGACAGCTCCTAGGGCACAAAGCAAGAGTGGAGAGAATGGACATGAATCTACTTTTCCCCCTCAGCGAATGTTTCTTAATTTTTTCTTTGGTCATATCAATTTCCTTTGAATTAAAATCAAATCACTCACTAGGCTGGGGGCCCTTCATGGGACAGCTGCAGTTTGGTAATTGCAAAGCCCTGGGTTACACCCTCACATCTACAAACTAACAAACAAACACATAAGTGAAGGTGCAACCCAGAATTCCCTTTGGTGACTAGCAGGCAGCTATGCCACTCAGAAGTTCTGGCCAATTGTGTTACCTTTTTTTTTTTAAGTTTCTTTAAAAGTTAAAACATTAAGAAATCTGTGTGTGGGAATGTCTGAATGCATATATGTGCATTGTGTATGTGTTAGATGCTCCCAGAAACCAGAAGAAGGTATCAGATTCCCTGGAACTAGAGTTACAGGTGGTTGTGAACTGCCCAGTATGGCTGCTGGGAACTGAGCCCATGTCCTCTACAGGTGCTCTTAACTTCTGAGTCATCTTTCCAGCACCAAAAGCTTATTTTTTATTAGCATATGTTGATCATACGTAACACTGGGTTTCTTTATATTTTACAGTATGTGGTGATTTGAATGTGAACGTTCCTCATAGGCTCAGCCTTTTGAACACTTGGTTCCCAGTGGTGGCACTGTTTGGGTATTCTTAGGAGGTACAGCCTTGCTAGAGGAGGAGTGTCACTGGGAGTGAGCTTTGAGAATCCAAAGACTCACACCATCCCCAGTGTGCTTTTTGCTTCCTGCTGGCCATTTATCTCCATGACTGCCATGACTGCCATGACTGCCTGCTGCCACGCTGTTCTGCTGTGGTGGTGATATCACCAGTCGGTGATAGATTCTTATGCCTCTGGAACCATAAACCCAAATAAGCCCTCCCTTCTGTAATTTGCCTTGGTCATAGTGTTTTATCACAGCAACAGAAAACTAAGACAAATATGTATTATATTGTGATCACATCCCCTCATTACCATCCATTCCCACTAATCTTCTCATTCCCAAATGATCCTTCATCTACTTTCATGACTTTTCCTTTTCTTCTTTCTATCCCCCTCCTCCTTCCATGATTCACTGAGTTTAAGTAGGGCTACTTATAGTAGCATGGGTGAAATTTAGAGAGATATGGGAAATTTAGCAGAGCGATGCTGTTGAAGAAAACATCTCTCCAGCCACCATTAACTGCTGCCCGTTGATCTTCATGAAGGGGTGGGGTCTTGAGTGTCCTTTCCTTGGCAACCATTTACTGCCTCTAAATTGTCAGAGAGTAAGGACAGGTCCTTGAGGTACCTTCCAATCCATGACAGAATATTGATGGGCTCAATCTTATTATTAAGATTTATTGTATTTTTAAGTGTGTGTGTGTGTGTGTGTGTGTGTGTGGTATGTCTGTGTATTATGGGAATGTGCATATGTAAGTGTGGCTGCCCTTAGAGTCCAGAAGAGGGTGTCAGGTGCCCTGGAACTGGAGCTACAGGCAGTTGTGAACTAGGTGGCATGGGTGCTAGGAGCTGAACTCCAGACCTTTGCAAGAGCAGTAAGTTCTCTTAACTGCTGCTCCCTTTCTCCAGCCCCGATGGGCCCAGTCTTTGCAAGTCTTACACTGGTGTTTATAGCTGCCAAGAGTTCAAGGGTGCAATAGTTCCATTGTGTCCAGAAAACAGCGTCCCACTTCATTTCATCACTTCCTCCTGCTCTAATACTATCTCTGCCCCTCTTCTGCAGTGAGTCCCTGAACCTCGGAGGAGGCGTGATATAGATGTCCCATTTAGTGCTGTCTCTTATTCACAGCACTTCAAACAGTTCGGAGTCTCCGTAGCAACTACCATCCCCTTCGAAAAGAGTTCTCTGAGTAAAGCTGACAACAGCACTAATCTGTGGACTACACATAAATATTTAGAAGGCAATTAAATAGGCATATTGTGTACATTTAGCAAAATAATGGCAGTAATTTCCCCACTAGGGCTTTTGACTTCATAAGATAAGGTTTACTGTACCAGGCATGAATTTACTCTTGTGTAGGGAGCTTCCAATTCACGCAGAAAGCAGCTGGTTACCCCACTAATGGTCATGCCATGATTGCACTAATGGGTTCATCTTGCTTGGTAGGTCAGTGGTGTAGCACACAGAGCTCGCAGCTGTCACTCAATCATTTTTCTCTTTGTGTGTGTATATGGATGCATATATTTCTCTCTCTCTCTCTGCCTCCTTCCCTCCCCCATGCCTCCCCTTCCCTTCCCATCCTTTCTCCCATGTATATGTATGCACATGTATGTGTTTGTAGACCAGAGGTAGATGTTGTATTTTCCTTGATTTCTCTCTACTTTCTTTCTGGAGACAAGCTCTCTCACTGATTTGGTAAACTTCCTACCAGGCCATTCTTTGCTCAGCCTATCTCTGCCTTCCCAGCACTGGAATTATAAACATGCTACTATGCCTGTTTTGTTTTGTTTTTTACATTGGTTCTAGGAATCAATCTTAGACCTTTATGTTTGCATTCAAGCACTCCCCTGCCCTGAATTTTTATTTTTTAGTTGTATACAATGAGACATTTTAAACTTAAAAGCAAGATCAGTATTGTTAAAGTTTCTATTAAAATGTTTTCCACAAATAGTATTTAATAATACTAATTACATATTAGAAAAAATGAATTTTTCCCATTTAACAACAGATAATACTTTTATAATAGAAATGGTAGCTAATATTTATTTTGTGTTTTCTATGTGTTAGATGCCATAATAAGTGCTTGGTAGACACTGGTTAATGTAATTTATTTTTAATTAGTTATGCAAGAAAAAGCATGCTTTGCCAACACATAAATTATGACATGTTTGTTGGGGACTGAATCCATATTAAGATGCAGATTGGAATTCGACTGAGTAGTTCAACATCAAGCAGAGAACAGCTGCTTCTGTGACCTGGCGCTTTACACTCTTGCATTTCTCACTAAGGAAAAAAACCTGCAAATGACTTATTTCCACAATGTTTGCATTTATGTTTTAAATGACAAGATAAGAGAAAAGGCCTCATGCTGTGTTTTTGTAAGCACTTTGCTATGAATAACATATTGCCTGTGTAGGCTGCTTTTTATTACCAACAAATGAAAACCCCAATAGGGTATAATTGTCATTGTATTTTCTTTTTTAAACACTGTAATTTTGAAGCACCGAAGACTGCTAGATAGATGTACTGTATGTGATTTCGGATCAGATGGTCATGGCTAATCTATGTGGCAAAAATCTTCTGGGGGAGATTTGGCATAATTATTATGATTTTTTACCATCTTCATTAGTTTGCTGTATTTTAACATCAGTGTCTTGTATGCTTCCTGACTACAACCAATGGTCCATTGTAAGTGTAAATTAAATAATGTATGACTGAGAATAAGGACATTTAAAAAGAGTATAATGATCAAACTCACTATGGCAGTTAACACTTGTTCAGCTAAATTACAAATCGATTTCAAAACTCATTTATCAGCAGATTTGTATGATCTCCACAAACCACTTTCCTTGCTCTCTGGAAACATATGAAGATCTTTTACTTTTAGGAGACTGGGGCTGTAGCTCACTTGATAGAGTGCTTTCCAGCATGCATGACATTCTAGGTTTGATCCCCAACATTGCATAAGCCAGGCGTTAAGTGGCTCATGTTAAAAATCCCAACACTCAGGAGGTGGGGCAGGAGGATCAGAAATTCAAGGTCATCCTCAGCTATACAGAGTTCGAAGCTGGGCAGGGATACACGAGACCCTATCTCACAGCAAACAAAATCAAGATCTCATTTCCAGTATTTGTTTCTGTTTAAGAACAGTAATGAAAATCTTTGCTTACAGATGCGACTGTGCACTGCCATTCCTGGCCCTGAAGGTTTGAGATAGTGGTTTATGCCATTCCTTGGCCCTAGCTTTGCTGTCGAGGATGGGCCACAGAAGCTTTGCAGGGCTAGCCTGGCCTTAGAGAGTGGGAGTTATAAGGACAAACATCCAGCATGTCAAAGCTAGAGAAGACCCTGGGATACAAGGTATACATTCCAGATTATTCTTTATAGAAGAGGAAACAGAATCAGAGTGATTATGGGAGATAACAAGCATGGCCCATACCAACCATTTGAGAGAACGTTTTTCTAGTGTGTGTGTGTGTGTGTGTGTGTGTGTGTGTGTGTGTGTGTGTGTGTGTGTGTGTGTGTGTGTGTGTGGTGCCCCTCCACCCCCGGGACTCAGGCAGATGCAGTAAGTTTCCACTTTCACTTGTGGCCAGTTGGTGTTGGGTGAGTGTCAAGGTCAGGCATTGGTCTCCAGAATTCAACAATATTTCGAGTCCTGGCTTCTGGTGGACACTTAGGCTTGGTTTCTCAAGTGGGTTTCTTATGGATTTACAAAGCGTTGCCTACAGGTCTTCTTTGAAGCCAGAAGTTGCAGGCAAGGGCAGCAAGCAGAAGTCTGGATGACCTGATGTCTTAGCAGTGGGATGCATTTCTTATTTGGAGAAGCAATGTGAGTTGCCGCAGGACAGACCCAGGAAGGCTTGGATGTCTGATGTGAGATACGGGGAAACGTGGATGTCTTTCTTGAGCACGAAAGTGCTCCGGCAGTGGGCTTGACTTCGTTGCCTTGAAACACATTTCAAAGCCTTTTAAAATTGAAGCTTTATTCTCACTTGCATTTTCCAGAAGAGAAAGCTCTCTGTTCTTTGAGGGGAGATCCAGGGGTAATCTTGGTGCTGCTGGCTTGTTCTGTCTGGCATAGCAGATAAGCCTGGTTGGATGTGGGCTAGCGGCAGGAGTAAGAACAGGTATGCCCAAGATGAGCCTCTCTCTACACATGCCTGCAGCAGTGGCGGGGTAGTTGAGTAGCTCTGATGGCTTTCTTTAAAGTGTGGGGAAAATTTTATTCCCAGTCATCTAGGGAGGCCTCTGGGCTCTCTCTTTCTATCCCACCCTGGGCTAGGGGCTGCCCTATTGGCTCTCTGGTGCTATGGTTCTGGTTTTTCTGTGAGCTCACTGAGGAGAGAGCTAACCTGTGTGCAGAGCCCCTGCACAGGCACATGGAGTCTGGTAAATACTTTGAATACTTGTGGTAAGTCCACAAATTCTGAAATTCCAAAGGAAGTGTAGACAGCTGTGGCTGCTCCCAGGGTCTGGGCTGGTTTCCAGGCTCAGCCATGACCGAGGCCCTGACATCCACCCAAGTCTGCCACCTAGTCTACTTGCTTGCTGCAACCCAGAGATTTCTGAGTGTCAGAGACCTGTCCTGCCTTCTTTGCCAAGGTGGCTTCCTTCATGGCAAGTCAGATTGCTAGTGTCCTCTTCATGTCTTTGGATTCAGTTATATCTGATCTTTGCAATAGATAATAAAAATAATATTGTTGGCCAAGTGTAGTAGAACATGCCTGTAATCCCAGTTTTCAGGAGGTAGAGGCAGAGGCAGGAGCATGGGCAGGGGCAGGAGCAGGGGCAAGGGCAGAGACAGAGGGATTGTTGCAAGTTTGAGGCCAGCCTGGTCTATGTGGAAAGTTCCAGGCTAGCTAGAACTACACATATCTCAAATATGGAAACAGCTGGTTTCTGTGCCACATATCAGTAGCATATACTGAAGGTGTGGAAGCAGGAGGATCACAGTTTGAGGTCAGTCTGGGCTACATCTTTGGGCTGGAGTGATGGCACAGTGGCTAGCAGCGCCCGCTGAGTTTGTACAGGACCAGAATTCTGTTCTGGCAGCCACACCACATGGGACGAATCACAAATGCCCTGAGCTTGAGGACCTGACACTTCTGGCCTCCACAGACACTTGCACTCACATGCACACACCTTCCAGCTCCCCATACACTTAATTAAAAACAATAAAAATGAACCTTAAAGTACAAAAACCCAAACCACCACCTAATAACAATATCAATGTGACACTCTTCTTGCGTGCATACACACAGCAGTTAGAAATCTCATGCACTCAGTCCCCTCCCCACTGGCTGTCTTCTCCCATTCTACAGAAATCTGCTTTGACAAAGGAGAAATAATTTGCACATCCTGAAGTGTCCCCTGCCTTGCAAGAGAATTCACTGCCGGCTTCCGCAAAGCAGCTAGCTCCCTCGGTGCATGTTAAGTGGTTTCCTTTGCAGGGTTTTGATTCAGGTAGAACTTTTCAGGAAAGCGCACAGACTCATGCTCACCTGGAGAAAATTGTTAGCCCCCGTCTGCGTCTGCGTGAGGGAAAGCTCATTTGCAAGTCTGATGCGATCTTCTACCCTCAACTCCCCAGGGTCAGTTCCCAGGCTAGAATGCAGATTTCCTTTCCATTTTTATATTAAGATTCTCCCGTGGAAGAGTTTGCCTTTGGAATGCAAGAAAGTCAAGATCTGACTTGGGGTCGAATGTGAGTAGGATCCATCCCAGGAATTTGAAAGATCATGGTAGGATTTGAACAGGACCCTCAGGGTGTTCTACCAGCTGAAGCAGACCCTGCTCCACCTCTCTCGTTGCTCAGAGGTCTTTAACCTGGTGATCTAGTCCTGCAGGGTTTCACTCTGTGAGTTTCAGGGACCAGGACCCGCTAGCTCTCTAGAAGATGGGGTGTTTTTGTATGTGCCTGAGCCTATGCTCTTTTGGGGAGCAAGCCCAGCACTCCTCAGGTTTGCAAAGGAACTGGGAGTGGTTGTTTGGTTGTCCTGTGGGGGGCTCTCTAGCGATCAGGAGAGCTCCTGCTTAGCTACTCTAGGCTGGCTCCCTAGCTCCTGGACCAGGTGTTATAAGGATTCCTGTGTACTTGTGTGTTGAATTGGTTTAGGAAGTGATTATGATGGTCTTAGCTAAGTGGCTTTAGCATGATGGGAAGGTAGATGGCTCTACGCTCAGAGTGCCTTCCCAAATTGGCTGCTCTGTCTAGTACCCTCTCAAAGGAAAGGGCTACTGTGTCCAACACCTTCCTGAAGGAAGAGACTACTGTGTCCAAAACCTTCCTGAAGGAAGAGGCTACTGTGTCCCACTCCTTCCTGAAGGAAGAGGCTACCGTGTCCAACACCTTCCTGAAGGAAGAGGCTACTGTGTCCCACTCCTTCTTGAAGGAAGAGGCTACTGTGTCCCACTCCTTCCTGAAGGAAGAGGCTACTGTGTCCAACACCTTCCTGAAGGAAGAGGCTACTGTGCCCCACTCCTTCTTGAAGGAAGGGGCTACTTTGGTTTCCTAGGAAATATCTGTATTCACCATAGATTGAAACTGTGCATCAAAGACCCAGATCACTGCAAAAAGAAATCTCAAAGCAATAACCGAAGCAAGGGAGAGGTAAATTGGATTTTCTGAGGCTGTCTGTCTGAGCAGTACCTAGAGCCTGGGGACGACTTGTGCTCTGGCTAGCCTGGCTGCTCACTGACAGCGACCTTAGCTCAGAGCACTTCTGAGAGAGAATGCAGCAGGAAGCAGCTGCCTCAGGCTTGCTCACGGTGAGGTCCTGGGCTTCTAGTGCACACCACAGGTGCATGGAGCCCAGCCCAGTGCTTTTGTCCCAGGCCTGCGCTCAGGAGCCTCTGTTGTTCTGAATGAGGCTGTGTGTGGAGGTAGGAAAGGGTCACAAGGCTTGGGGTCAGGGTCTGGTCCTTGACAAACATGGATTGCCACCACCCTCTGTGGGTCCAACCTCTCCTGTGGAAGCTGACAAGTTCCTGCCTTTTGGTTTCTGGGGATCTCAGCAGAGGGGCTCAGGGGGGTGAGACTGGGTTTTGTAATCTATAAAATGCTGAAGGCCTTTGGTGGGGGACAGGGAGCTAGAGGAATGTATTGGATAGGCCTCTTGTTTGGACAGGTGTGTGTGGTCACACACTATGACTAGCTGGTCCAGCAGAGGCCATAAGAAAGCCAGGACTCCTGGAGAAAGTTTGGGTAGTTGGTTGGGATTGGTAGGAACATGGGAAGGTATGGAGTCTGGGGCAATGTTGGGGATCCTCACCTGTGGTTCAGGCAAGCACATGAGGAGAGAAAGAAGGAGGAGGAGGAGGAGGGAGGAAGAGAAGAAGAGGAAGGAGGAGGAAGGAGGAAGAGAAGGGCTCCATTTGGTGTTTCTGTTTGACACTGAGGCCCAGTACCTAGAGCCATTTGATTCTAAGACAATGGAAGGTAAGGGGAACAGAACTGACTTGGTGCTCTCTGGGGTAGAGTGCTGACTGAATCTTCATGGTCAAGTGGCCTCTCCCAGAGCTACACCTGTGGGTGCTATTAGCCATGCCCCAGCTGATAGAGGACTCAGTGCCCAAAAGTGACCGATGACCCCATGATCCACAGTCCCAGATGGGAAATGAATGCTTCTTCATATTTCTGGGTCCCCTGAGGCTTGGTGCAGACAGAAGAAGGCTTCCTGGTCTTTTCCTAAGGAGAACACAAAAGGAATCATATAAGGGTTCAAGAGTCTAGAACCTTCCAGCTCAGAAGCAGGAGAAAATGGACATTGTACTAATCGTGCCAGATTCGGGCCCACACTCCCCTAGGTCTATTCATGTTACGGTGGCCTTGACTGGACCAAATAGGTCACAGACTTCTACTCTCTGCTTACTAGAGAGATGGAGAGATGTGCAATGAGAGCAAAGCACAGGAGTTAATGCAGTGCTCTGAGAGGTAGCCGTCTCTTTCCTTTTGGAGGTGAGAATGCAGAGTCGATCCCTGGTGGCAGCTGGCAGCCTTTTTGTGAGCATGAAGGGAGCTGCTATGAAACCCCCTCCATGGATTCCACCTGAAATGTTTACGATGTTCCCAAATATTGCCACCATCTGGGGGCCAAGTGTTCAAACGGACAAGCCTGTGGAGGACAGGTCACTCAAACCACAAGCCGTGTGTGTCATCTCTTCTGCTTTATCTGGTAAGGTCACCCCTGTTGCTTTTGGGGGACCTTCCTCTACAAAGTTCCAGGATCTGTTGTTCATGGCTCTTGCATGCTTACCAGATCCAGTTCCCTGGACTCAAGGGCTCTTCCCCTCTTAGAGGCCCAGGTGCCTGCACAGAGGCTGCCATGCCCTGCTTAGTCTGGCTCCGGCAGCCCTTTGAAAGCATGGAGAGGTCCTCTTTGCAATGTCAGACACTTAGGAACTACAGTAAGGGTTAAAGGTAGTCTCAATCTGGAATTATGTGACTTGACGATTTAGTTGTTTTTCCCCCAAATAGTCTATAGACTAGAAAGCACTAGGGCCCCAAGAAAGTGTTCAGTTTCTGAATTGTATTCTTGCCTCCCAGAGTCAATTATGAGAAAGCCACAGAGCTCAGTCTGATAGTTATGATTGCACAGTTTCTAAGCCCTGCGTACCAGGGGAAGCCAAACAAATATGCTTCTGTTTTACAAACCCTTAGACATTTCCACAAAGGCTCCCTTAACTGTCTCCAGCAGTAAGAAAATTAATAGATGAAGCTGACAGTGTGTAAAATGGCTATGTGTGTGGAGGTCTCTGAGGATAACATCATGTCTTCACTAGAAATGACGGGTGTGATGGGGATTCTGGCAGCGTGGGAGATGGATGGGTGGAAAGCCCACCATGGTTAAACACCATCATTCTGGGCTCTTTCAATCAGGAAATATCTGTGGAGCACCTGCCTCCTTTGTAACACTGGCTAGGTACCCAGGATTGCAGGTCCATGAAGAACTTTACAGAGATATTCTTTGACCTTGGAAAGCTGCCCACTCAAGGTAGGAAGAGAAGGGGCACACACTCAAAGGTGTTCCGTGTTCCAAGAAGCATGGAAGGAGGAAATGATAGTTAGAAACCCGAGCTTTCTCAGGGGAAAAGGACTTGAATTAGACTTCAAAGGAAATGAACAAATCATTATTTGGAATGGAATTATGTATTATTGAATGAGCCTTGAAGCAGCCATTCATTGGCCGGGGCTTGGAGATTTTATTTACTGAGAATGTTGAAATGAAATTTATTATAACAAGAATTGGCCTGGCCTGTATTTGTCCTATATTTAAAACATGTAATTTTTCACAGTAACAGCAGAGAACATGAAATTTAAATGTGGGCTTCTTTATGGAGTCTAGGAAATGACTTCTTCCTGGGTGGAATTGCACTATTGACTGTGTTAGGTTTGCAGGTGATTGAGCAAATAGTATTTTCTATTTGATCTTATTATATTTTAATCACATCACAAGAAATGTCAGAATTGTACAAAATGAGAAACTTCACAAGCTGGTAATTCATGACACAGCCCGTTTGTAGAGAGCTTTGGAAGGGACCTCACTTGCATTGATTTGCTGTGGTGATCAATTGTGGCTTAGTGCTAATGGTATGGTGTGGGATTGGCTTCCTCCATGCTGGGCCTGAAGGTCACTTCTCCACATCCCCCTGCCTGGAGCTGGCCACGCTGTTCTGTTTTATGCCATGACTTGAGTCTGAAGGTCAGTGGGTGAAATACCACCTACCTCTGACTTGCTAACACATCAAACCATCATGGCTGAACAAATATTGCCCTTGGGTCCAGTCATATATTGAGACATCCATTTTTCTTGCTTTTCTTTTTTTCTCTAAGTTTCCTTTCTCTGTCTTCTTTCCAATCTAGCAGCCAACAGGCTCAGGACTTTGTGGTCTCAGTGGAATAGCATGACCGGGCTGCAGTCAGCCCTTATCTGAGTTACTTGCTTTTGTTTTTGAAAAACCCAAGCCCTTGCTGTAGAATGGAATTTAGGTACAGGCAAGAGACACAGAGCTTCCTACATCACTCTTACACAGACATGCCGAATTCCAAAGCCGAGATCCCACGGCTGAGCTTTCAGCTTCTCTTGCACTGCAGACACTGTCTGTCATGGGATGAACAGTAGTAACCTCTGTTGGAGATGGCTAACATAGCTATTTTCAAGGACATGCTAGTTTTTACACCGGCTGTTTTGCTGTTTCCTCTCCTCCCTGTTGCAGAATTGGACTTGGTATCCCATTCAGACAAGGGCTTTGTAAAACACTTGACATAAACATGCTTGACATGAAGTATGGGAACAATCCCATTTCTAGAGCCAGCTTCTCAGCTCAAACAGCACATGGCAATTCTCCAGTATAAGGCACATTCTACCTGTTTCTAGGTGATACTCCAGTGGCTTCTCAGCCTGCTTCCCTTTTTCAGGGTACTTAAGAAACTGTTCGTCCTATTCTGGTCCAACACTTCCCTCTAGTCACTGTTACCACAGTGTCTGGATACCCTAGAGCCCCTTGACCCTGGCGATCCTATGGCTTCCAGTCATCTTGGTACCCATGGTGTCATCTGAAGCACTTGCTTCTTCCTAAGGATTCACTTATAACAGGGCTGCTATTCTTTGTAGCCTGTGCAGGCTCCTGGGCAGCTGCACTTACTGTCTGTTTCTAATTTTCAGGGAAGCTGTGGCTTAGACACCCGATATTGTGCTTGTCCCTTTAAAAAGTGTGTGTGTGTGTGTGTGTGTGTGTGTTTGAGTGTATGTTTGTGGAGGTCAGAAGGACATCTGATCTCCCAGAGCCACCTGTGTGGGTGCTGGGAACCCAGGTCTTCTGCAAGAGCAGAAATTGCTCTTAACCACAGGCCATCTCTCCACCCCCTTCTTACCATCCTTTAAAGCAAGAAACAGAAGTTCCAGCTCATCTTACCACCAAAAGAATTTGGCATCATCTACCAAAGAAATGGTTAGATTTGTGGCTTCCATGGCATCCAGCACAGCGAAGTGGAACTGTGTTCTCCTCATCCCCAAGCTTAAAATATCTCATTGAGAGCTGGGCGTTGGTGGCACATGCCCTTAATCCCAGCACTCGGGAGGCAGAGGCAGGCGGATCTCTGTGAGTTTGAAGCCAGCCTGGTCTACAGAGCAAGTTCCAAGACAGCCTCCAAAACAATACAGAGAAACCCTGTCTTGAAAAACCAAAAAAAAAAAAATCTCGTTGAACCATTGGAGTTTGTTCGGCACACTGGGTACCTTGGTGCACGGTTTGAGAATGGTGGGACCAGATTGCATTCTGCATTTCAAGAAAACGTCACAATGTTCATGATGTAGCATTTGCATATGTCATGCTATTAGACCCTATTGTTAGGTTTTAAGGTTACTAATGAGTTCTTTATTCCTCTCGTCCCCCATTGCTCTCCAGATGCCCTGAACTAGATATCCAGTTAAGCTCCTCCTAAAGTTTGGGGAATTAGAACTGTGTGAAATAACGTGCTCAGTGTTTCAAGCTGCTGAGTTTGGTTGTGAGCTGTTCCACAGCCACAGGTGACTAATACAGAGCACCTCTCCTTTCCTAATGACTGCAAGTGCTTTTTATTTGCTAAGAATATCAATTATGTGTAGACACACGTCCTGAATATCCCTTGGAATTTTTTAATGAATCTGCATCTAATTTATTATCATTTAGGGCAGAAGGGGCATCTTTACTTCTTTTCGGGGAGCAGAGTATTGTTTCTCTTTGTTCAATGGATTTAAATATTTTTGCACACTCTGGTGAGTGTGACTTCTCTCCTGTTTGTTTACATTTTTAGACATTTCGTCTTCCTTATGTGTGTGTGTGTGTGTGTGTGTGTGTGTGTGCGCGCGCGTATATACACATTAACAGTAATATATATATATATACATATATATTACTTGGGACTGGGGAGGTGGCTTACTTGATAATAAGCACAAAGATGTGCATTCGACCCCCTGCCAAGCCATGTAAATAATTTCAGAGTTAGGGAGGTAGAAGCATTTGGACCTTGGAACTCACTGGTCAGTCAGCTTGGCCTACTTGGTAAGCTCTAGGCCAGTGATAGGCACTGTTACACAAAAAGGATGGTTCCTGTGGAATGATGCCTGAAGTTGGCCTCCAACTTAAACCTGCACACTTTCACACCTACATACATGCAGGCCCACGTACACACCTCACATGTGTCTGCACACACACACACACACACACACACACACACACACCGAGTGACACATTGATTCTTAACCTGCCTGCGTCAAGCACTTGAGTTTCTGAGTCTGAAGAATGAGGACAGTAGTTATGCATTTGCAGAGGGTGGCTTGAGGATGAAATTGGATAACGTGTGTGCAGGATAGAGTACAGGCTTGGTCTGTGGTCGGCATGTCATAATACTTGCTGAGATTTTCTTTATTCCTGTTCAAAGGATATAAAACTAAATAAGACACTGACTAAAACTCATTCAGAGAAATCAGAGACTCAGAGGAATCACACTGTATATTAGGAGAGAATGCACACAATGCCTCATTTGAGCATCTGTCATGGGGCTCCAGGCTGCCCTTGTGTCATAGTGGTGAGAGTAGTTGGCCCTTAGATTTGAAACCCTTGCAGATTGTACATATCCTCAGCTGTGCTTCATATCACACATGTGGTGTTACTGCCTCTTGACTTCCACCTTCAGATTTTCGTGGGTGTTGTGTCATTGATGCCCCTCCCAGTCGGCTAGCTTCTACACTTGATAGTCAACTAACCCTCTCACCTGAGTCAGCTAGCCCCCTCAGAGTCAGCTAGCCCCCTCATCAGAGTCAACTAGCCCTCCCCCTGACCAGTCATCTAGCTGCCCCCAGAGTCAGCTAGTCCCCTCCCACTCCCAGAGTCAGCTAGCTACCCCCCAGAGTCAGGTAGCCATCCCCCAGAGTCAGCTAGCCCCCTCCCCTCCCAGAGTCAGCTAGCCCCCTCCCCCTCCCAGAGTCAGCTAGCCCCCTCCCCCTCCCAGAGTCAGCTAGCCTCCTCCCCCTCCCAGAGTCAGCTAGCCTCCTCCCCCTCCCAGAGTCAGCTAGCCTCCTCCCCCTCCCAGAGTCAGCTAGCTCCCCCCCCCCCAGCCCAGGCCCTTCTACCCTGTGCTTCCAGCTTGTCTTTACCAATTTTCTGCGCTGCTGTTGAGGGTCAGCTCTGGGCATCCCTACCCATCTGTGTTGGTTTGAATGAGAAGCGTCTTCCATATGCTCATGTATTTGCCCCTTGGCCTCCAGTTTGAGGGCTGCTTCAGAGGTGATGGAACTTTCGAGAGGCAGAGCCATGCTACAGAAAGTTCGCCACCGTGAACTTTGAGGGTTAATTGCCACGCCCCGCTTCCAGCTCATGCTCTGCTTCCTGTGTGTGGCTGAAGATGTGATCTCTCTGCTTTCTGCTTTGGCTGCCTGCTGTCATGACCCCCCACCCCGGACATTATGGACTCTTCCTCTGAAACAGTAAGCCCAAAGAAACTTTCACTCTCCAGTTGCTTCTGATTATGGGATTTCATCACAGCAACAGAAAAGTCACCAATACACCATTCTTCCCACCATGCCGAGTCCTCCCCAAAGGTGGCGCCACTGGGCATATCAGCTCACTAAACTCTCACAATGTAATACCAGACCTTTTCTGTTTTCTCAGAGTGTAGCTAAGTACAAGGAATGTAGGAGAAAAATCTTAACAGGGGTTTAGACCTGTTTGGTCCTTTATTGAAGTGTAGCTAGTCCTTATCAAGAAGAGCTGTGAGTATAAAATCCACACTGGATTTTGAAGCCTTAATACAGGAGAAATGGATATAAAATGTGCCATAATACATACTTACGCTGAGCATATTGGGATGAAGATATTTCTACATTCAGAGCTACAAAGTAATCCATCAGGTCCAGTGTATGCAACTGTCTCCCTTGGCTGGGCAGTTAAGGGTCGCTCAGAGCTACACTGGATTCCCATACGTCCTGCGTGTGTTTTCCCTGGGCTGTGTCTCAGGGACTGCAGGCAGCAGGATGGATGCTTCTCAGTGGATTCAGAACCAGCTAAGGATATTCAAGGCCTGAGTATCTTCCACTGAGTTTCCATTGAGAGGAGCAAGCCCCAGACCAAGGCCAGGGCTTCGGGCAAGGCAGTATCCTCTGCCCACTGTGGGAAGGGGGAGGAACACCAGTTAAATGACTACCACTCGCACTTTAGAGATACTTATGGCACTAGAGCCTATGGACTTGGTGTCTATAAGATTCTGTCTCAGGATATTGAAGGGCTGAACGACAGAGAAACCCTTGAGGATGTCCCTGCTCCCATCCCCAGAATCTGTGATCATGTTGCCTTGTCATGGCAAAGGGACCTTGTGGATGTGAGTAAGTTAATTATCATGAGATGGGGAGGCCATCTATCACAAACTGCCTGGGGAGGCTGATGCAGTCACAAGGCCCTTCTGCGAGGGCCACCGGTCAGGGGGAAGAAGGCTCTGTAATGATGGAGGAAGAGGGGACCAGAGCTGGACAGGTAGGTGGATACACTCTTGGCTTTGAAGCTGGAGGATGGGGCCAGGAGCTAAAGAATGTAAGCAGACCTTAGAAGCTGGAAGAAGCAAGAAGACAGTCTTCCCCTGCTGACACGTTCACCACTGTCTCAGAAGACTCACTTCCTATCTAATCTCTGAGATTGTTAAAGTCATAGATTGGTGTTGCCTAAACCACCGAATGTGTGGTAATCTGATATAAAACGTAACAGGAAAGCAACGCAGAACAATTGGAAGCAGATTTGGGGGTATGTGCATTTTTTTCTGTCATGTCACAAGGAGGTGCTGTCTGTTCTTTACATCTCATTTTCTCTTCTGTAAATGCCATCTCTCAGAAGTGCTGGCAGTGACTTTCCTGTTTCTGTTGGGAGACTGGCTACATCTTAGTGGCATGAGCTTAAACCCTTGTCAGGGGGTGGTTAAGAATGTGTGCTGCTTTTGGAAGGGACTCAAGTTTGGTTCCCAGCACCCATGCCAGAAGATTCACAACTACCTGTAACTCCAGATCCAAGAGATCCAATGGCCTCTTCTGGCCTCCATTGTCACCTGCTATCATGTGTACATACCTCCACTTACACACACACACACACACACACACACACACACTTAAAAAATGTTAGCTAGGTTTGGTGGTGCATGTCTTTCATCCCAGCACTCAGGAAGCAGAGGCAGGCAAATCTTTGTGAATTAGAGGCAGAGTGACTTCCAAGTCAGCCAGAGCTGTGTAGAAAAACCCTATCTCAATAAACAAATAAAATCTTATTAATAGCCTGGTCTAGAGGCAAAGGTTTGTGATTCCATCTACTGGGAAGGCTGAAGCAGGAACATCCTAAGTTCAAGGCTAGCCTGGGCTACAGAGTGATTTCAAGACCAGTCTGGGCTACTTAATAAAATCTGATGTTAAAATAAATAGTAAAAAGAGGCCTGGAGGTGTCGCTTAGTGTAGAACACTTGTCTGTTATGTACAAGTTTCCATCTCCAATCCTGTAATCAAAACAAAAATGTAACTCTCCTCAACAGACTAGTTTCTATAGTACTGCTACTTTGCACATTATAGCCACAGCTGGAGGTTATATACTGAATATATCAGATCTCATCTGGGGTCTGGACAAAACAAGGAGTACTGTTGGGGCTTTGACTTAAGAGCTAGACTCTAGATTCAACTGAGCACTTCCATGTGTGATAAGGAAATCGAAATTTATCCAAGACACTAGGGGTGCTGTCACCCTTCTTCCCTCCCTCCCTATGTGGGATGATGATACTGTGATCTTTTTTTTAAAAATCCAGGTAGATGGTAACAGTGACAGATGAACTGGAGGGGGCCAAGCCAGTCAAGGGGGAAGCTGGCTTATTTACCTGGTCAGGGTGATGACAACCAGGAAAACTGGAGTAGAGTGGTTAGGACCCTGTGAGTTTGGTTGCAGACCTTCTGACTCTGAGACTGTGGTGGATACTGCTTAGAATTCTTCAGCATTCAGGACTCAGTTGGCCTTCTCCACTGGAAAGAGAGGATGATGGCCACAGGAAGTGGTATTAGGACGACATCTGTTGGTTTGGCAACATAGAGGTCATTGGTGACCTTGATAGGAGGAGCTTATGGGAAAGCAAAGCTTGGATGGAAGGGAGGTGAAGCCCAGAAAGCATTGAGGAGGAGCCTGGAAGGCAGGAGGAATGGGTTGTGTGAAACACTGCTGGCCAAGGATGGTGCTATGTGAACAGTCAGGGGCTTCAAATCTTTCATTTTAACTGAGGGTGGGTAAAAGATGGGAGGAACAGATGGAAAAGTGGATGGTAGACATGGGTAGGGAGTGGGAATGCTAGAGATACAGATACTGTCCAGAAGTGTCAGTCTTGAAAGGTAGGCTCTAAGTTAGAGTAAAATCAAGCAGGCCTTGTTTGTATGTGCCTGAGGTTCACCAGGTCAAGGATACTGACCCCTAGTGGGCACCGGGCATCATGCGCCAGCTAGGATAAGATACATCACAAAGATGATACTGACCCCTAGTGGACACTAGGCATCATGCACTAGCCAGGATAAGACACTTCACAAAGAGGCTTTGACCTTGGTGTTTTTGACTTGGTCCCAATGAAGGTGAGGGTGAGAGAAGTGAGTCTCATAAATCCCATGTCACTCCTTGATCAGTTTCTTATCCCATCTAGTAAATTTATTTCCAGTGCTTTTTTATTTTACGAAAATGAGTCCAAAGAATTTAATTCCTCTTTCTGTAAACTGTACAGAGAGGATTTAATATGCCAATCAAATTGTATCCATTATAACTTCTGCCATTGTTAGCTTTCTTCTGTGACCATTGTTTCTGTCAAATCCAATTTTCCTGAACAAATATTTGCAGATTGAAATTTTATCAAGACAGTTTGATCTCTCTGCTATGCTCTCATTCTCTCCAGATTTATAATGTATCTCCAATTGGTCAGTGTGAAATTTTAACTATTATCAGCTCTATTTTGAGGATATTATTTCTTCTAATAAAATTCATTATGACTAGGATAACACACGATAACACATTTATTTCTTCACTAATTCATTACAAAATTACAAGGTTCCACTTGGCTCTGTCGTCCAGGGATGACTGATTGAATTGTAAATCTGGTCGTCTTGTCTGTTTCTGAGTCTTCTTCATGTCTTGGACAAATCATCTCATCTGTTGGCAGAACACTGCAGGTCAGGATTCCCCCAGGGTCAACATGGACCAGGAGGATTCCCCATCTGACTCTCCAAGCCTACCCAATGTCTGAGCCTCTTAGACTCTGTCACTGCATTTCCCTTATCCCTATACTAGTTATTTTCCTTGTTGCTGGAACGGAATACCCCTAACAAAAGCAATGTAAGGAAGGAAGTGTCCATTTTGGCTCGCAGTTTGAGGATACAGTCCTTCGTGGAAAGGAAGGCCTGGCCTGATGCAATGGCTTCGTTGTGTGAACATTCAGGAAGCAGAGAGAGGTGAACGCTGGGGTACAGCTTGCTTGCTCATTCCTATTCATCTGAGTCCCCACCCTACGGCACTGTGCCTCCCACATTCAGGATGGGCCTTCCCTCCAAGCTGGCCCTTTCTCAAAAGACTTTCATAGTCACACCTGGGGGTTTGTTTTTTATGGTAATTCCAAATCTAATCAAATTGACAACAAAGATTAATCATTGTCTCCTTTTATAGAGATGAAAGCCAAGCTTAGAGAAGTTAAAGGAACAGAACTGGAATTTGAGTTCAAGTTTATCTGAATCCATAGCTTAATCCAGGATCAAAGAATTATTTGGTGGCATAGCTAGTTGAACCCAATTGTCATACCATGCCAGCCACTAAGGTGGTGGCCTCTGGGCTTAACTTAATAGCCTATACAATTGCCCATCCCACAGCGCAGTCAGTTAAAACAGAAGCCAAGCACTGTGAGTCTCCTGAGACAGGGGATCCAGGAATCCAATCTCTTTTATTTAGGGAAAGTTGGAAGAAAAGGATGGAGCCCCACTACTGGTCAGAACCATCTGCCAGTTGCCACTGCCCCCTCCCCCCAGTTCCTGTGGATCTGGGCAGAGCCTCATTTCTGTATAAGAAGGCACTGAGTGGGTGCTCCAGACAGCTTGAGCCCTGTGCTAGGATGCTGAGCAGGGAGTAGGTGGAAAGGCTTCCCCATTGGCCTGTGGTCCAGGTCTTCTGGCTCCACAGTCTCTGCTCTGACTTGTGAGTTTCTGGGAACTGGAGTCTGCCATGAACTGTGCTGCTGAGTCCTGGAAACCTGACCAGGGTGATGAGGAAATGAAGAAGTGGCAGCCATGTGCATAAAGTTGGGATCAGGTGGGGCATGCTTGCTGATGGAGACGCACCAGCAGCAGCCTGGGAACGCAGTGCATTTCTTATATACAGCACGGATGGGAAGGAGGCAGGTTTAACGTACACAGCTGAACAGGCAGATAAGTTAGCCCGTCAAAGTAGGGGGTCTCTGTAGGAGGACGCTTTCCTGGTCACTTGTTCAATGACTCTGGTCTTTGGAACAGAGGAAGGCTTTGGCATCCCTCTGAGCCTCATCTGGAGAAGGATTTGTCAGTTTCATGGATCTGAGGCACTGGGATCCTTGGCGTGGTCATGTCAACAATACACATTTCCACAGGACTTTGTCTCCTTCACACACAAGTTCCCAGGAAAGCTGCACCTGTGTTAAATGTTCCACAAGCAGGCCTATTGATTAGAAATTCAGTGATTGTGGAGTTAGGAAGTTACAAATCCAGAGCAAATTATCTGGGCGATTCTTAGCCCCAAATGCCCATTTATTGCCGACCTCTGTGTTCAATTTAACATCTCTGTGACTATCAGGTAAATTCTCATGGAATATAAAAACAGATGAGCACAAACCCAAAAACTAAGAGTGTCATTAGCTTCCAAGTCTCCCCAACAGACATGTCCCTGCTTTGCTCTGACCCACTTTCAAATGTTTCACACACACACACACACACACACACACACACACACACACACACACACACTCTTAGGAGAGCCCAAAAGAAGGCATCAGGTTGCCCTGGAGCCTGGTGAACCTCCCAAAGTGGGTGAGCCACCTCCCATGGGTATGAAATTGGGTCCCTGCTGCAGTGGCGTCTACTCTTAGCCATTGAACCATCTCTCCAGCGCTGTCTCCATCATTATATTTAAAGGTGTCTTGATTTATGAGTTTTCCCTTGTTCCTGTAAAAACCCCATGAAGTTACCATGCTGGAACATAGTATTTGGGGTAAATATATGTTCCTGGACCATCATAACTCATGTTTGGTTCCAGAATAAGCTATCTTTTGCTCCCTTTGAGGCAAGAGCTGCATTTTTGATGTGGACATTTCTGGTCCTGAATGACCACCAGGGAGGCCTGTTCTATGTGCTGTTAATAGGTGGGATTTTTGTTTTGTTTTGGGTTTTATTTATTTATTTTTTGGCTCTGTGAGGGACACTGGCTCATCATGGTGCAGTTTTCCTTCATGACAAACACTCCAGTTAGAGTCATAATTCTGGAAGAGCCAGACAGAGTTCCTGTTTCTTTTTCTCTTCGCTGAAGGAACACTCACATCTTCACAAATCCAAGAAGCCTGTGGCTTAGATGGGACACTACCGCCATACATGTGACCTAATCAGAAGGGCAGAAACTGCTGCTTGGTCACAGGCTGTGGTGGTTCATCTCCATGTTCCATTCTGGGGATATCTGTGGAATCAGGGCAGACCCTCAGACCACCAGTATCTTCTCTTCAAGCTCCCAAGCAGCGACAGATCATCACTGTTACATATGCGTTGGAGGAGGCTCCCAAATCGCCAGCCCAGTTACTTCCCACACATCCCACAGAAGAAAATATATGGTGAGTGGAGGAGCCATGGGAAAGCCCGAGTGCCAGCCTCCCCTGGAGACCACAGTCTGGCTGGGCCCTCAGAGGCGGGTGTGCTCTTGGGTCTAGAGAGATACTCCTTTGGTTTGTTGTGGCAGTGGAGTAGGTGGCATCAATGGCGCTCTTCAACAGCTGTGCTTTATTCTCCTTTGCGACCCTTTGTTGGCCCAGCATCTCAGGTGACAGCCATCTCAGGAGTGGGCTGGAGAGGATGTGGCTTGCACAGTGACTGCCAGCACTTGGCAGCCCTTTGCCACCTCTGAAGACTCCAGCCTCCATTAGCGACAGGGACGAGGGAGAAAGTCTGATGCCATTGACCTGACCACGAGCCTCCTTTTGTTCTATTCCATTAGCGAGCACCTCCCCCCCCCCCCGGCAGACTTTGTGAGGTGAAGACTCCCAAGCCCACACCCCACGCTAAGTGGCTTTCAGCAGAAACAGGTGGTTGGTGCACGTCTCAAAGTAAGCTTTGGGTGGAGGAGGGAGAAGTGGCTGTCGAGTCTCCTGAAAGCATTTTGTAAAAGGACTATTTATCCTGGGTATAGTCTGTTTTGTCCAACACCTCTCAGAGAGTCAATAATTCCAGTTTGTTTATGATTATCCTTGCTCCCTCCCCCTCCATCTGCCTGGAGTTTGTGCTTCTTGCTGAAGCCGCCCCAGCGAATGAGGGAGCATCTGTCTCTTTGATGACTGGCTGTGGCAATCTCAGCTGCTCAATATGGCTAGATGGAGCCAGCATTTAATTCCCACTCGATGGGGTTCTCCAAAGCCAGAGTTGACAACTGTTCCATTGAATACTAGTATTTTACAATTTCCTCAGATAATGATAAGAAACGCTTCTTACTCCTGGGGGAACATACTTACAGGATGGGAAGTTGATAACTAGGCCATGAGAATGACAAATGCTCCCAAAATATGCTGAGGCTTCTTCTGTGACGAATGGGCACTGCCTTCTGGGAGATGGAGTTCTTCCAGTGTGCCTAGTTCTCAGTCTGAGGAGCCTGCAGGAGTGTTAGTGAGGACTAAATGAGGACTGTGCCTAACTTCCTGGTACCACCTGGGGTCCGAGAGCTTTGGGTAAGGGAGAAACTTCTAGGAAGGGAAAGGCCTGAGTTCTGGGGTGGGGAGCAGCTGGGTTCACTGGATAAGATTTCATGCAGACGTGGGGTGCCCAGCAAGTGGTTACAGCTGACAGTTGGGAGAACACAAAGGGAGGAGACTATTGGGTATTTTCCATACTGTAAGTGTGGGATGGCCCATGGGAGGGAGAGGCTGTTTTATTGGTAGGAAAGTCTGTAATGGTTAACACTGTCAACTGGACAGGATCCAGAGTCACCTAGGAGCAAGCTTCTAGACACGCCTGTGAGGGAGTTCCCAGGTCTAACTGAAGAGGGCAGACCCCCATCCTAGATGTGGGTGACACTATTCCATGGGCGAAGGGCCTGGGCTGAATACAAAGGAGAAAGTAAGCCGAGCACTAGCATCCTCTCTCTGCTTCCTGGCTGCGGATGCAGTGTGAGCACCTCACCCCCTGCTGCCTTGACTTCTGTGCCTCCGTGGGCAGAGCCCTCTAACTGTGAGCCAACACAAACGCTTTCCTTAAATTGCTTTTGCTGGGTACTTTGTCACAGCAACAAGAAAAGAACTAACGGAAGGACCGAGGGGCTCTGGCTTGGACTTAGCCACGTCAGTGGTTATGTGCGGCAAGTGCAGGGGCTGTGCATGGAGGAGTCGTGGGGGCAAGGACTGACAGGCATGGCCACTGCTGTGGCTGTGAACTGGTCCACTGCTTAGTGGTTTTCTTTTCCCTCTGTGTCTGTCACACCATGCACCGCCATCCCATTCATTTCCCCGTCCCTTCTACTCTCTTCTCTTGCAATCTCTTCCCCCCAGTAAGATACCATAAAACCTAAGAGAAATAAAGAGAAAAAGAGAAGGAAAACACCAGTCTTGTCACGGAAGCTGTAGTGTGACTCAGTAAACCCTTTTATTCATTTATCTTTGTTTGCAAGTGTTCATTGCAGAGCGTCATTGGTCTGGTTCCAGGCCTCTGGTTTCTGCTACACTACTGATACTGGGTCCTCACTGGAACTTCTCTTGGTCATCCTGCTGTTGTCCTGTGTTGTGGAAATATTGCAGCTTTTGGTCGGCAGGACAGGTCGTTTAGGGATATATTAACAGAAGAATCCCAAAGGCTGATTGCTATGATAGGAGCATGGACCAGAGCAGCCACCAGGATCCTTTGAATGTTGTAGAAGTGAAGTTCTATCTCCCATTTTAGGTCCTTGTTGACCCTCAAGATTCTCCCTTATCTTGAGCCATGACCGCAGCCTGGGATCCAGAGAAACAGCTGGCCTCACCCATAATGATGTTCTTGCTTGAGTCAGCCTTGACTGGTTCCTTTGAGGTCTGCACGTGAGGACTTGGGCTCTGATGGAAGCAGAGATGTGAATGGTGGGGACAGGAAGAGCTCTTTGGCTTGTACAGTGTGTGGGGGGGTGTCCCCAGAGACCAGGCTGGGAGGAAATGAGTGCAGAAAGTGTGCCAGGATTCTCCCTCCACCCATGGCTTTAATTCCCCACTGTGCTGGGCTTTCTGTATCATTAATTGGTGGAATGAGCATCTGCCCTGGATTTTGTAGGTAATTAGTAGGTCAGACACCTACCAAAGTGATTTTCCTGGGGTCCCTTTGAGTTCTGTACATTCCCGAGTTGTCCTCTCCACATGGGCTAGGATTAAAATATGATCTTATTACCTCTCACCTGCCCCAGCCCCGAAACCCTCTTAGTAATCAGCTCACACTGTGGAGGAGTGAATTCCTACAGATCTGAATTGGGAACCCCTAGGGGAGAAGGGGATTTAGAGGCCTGTTCCCTTCTTCGGAACATACTTAACTTAAGAAGGAAGTAGATTAAATACATTTTGTCGTGAGATTTTTCATAGTGTTTCCTGAGCTCTAATAGAACCAGGCTGAAGTTGCATTTTGCGCCCTTATAAGGCTCAGGTTGATATAATGATGACGCCAGCCTTTTATTTTGACAAGGCTTTCTTGTTGCTGGCCCAAGAAGGGTGGTAGAGACTATGGAAGGGCTGGGCTGGGCTTTCAGCCCCAAGTTTAGATGGCCTAGCTGGGTCATGGCATTGAGTTTGCCTGTGTGTCAGAAGAAATGTTTTGGGGACTGACTCTGCTCCACCCAGCCCAAAGCACAGGGCCTTTTTACCACCCTCTTTTCAACTTCCTCCAGCATGCACAGCAAATCCCTTATTTAGCAACCAGAAGCTTCCTTTTTCGACCTACATCTAAGCTCCTTCCAGACCCCTCATAGGAGTGAGAAGTTGGGGTTTGTGAATTCAAAACTGTACACTAGAGCTGATTTAGCTACCTCGATGCTCACCTACCCATCAGCCATATTTCTAAAAATCATTGCTCAGGAGCCACTCTCCTGGCTACGTAGGACCCAGAGGTGATTTGAAGCTAGGGAGGTGACAGGGATGGTCACAAAGTCCATTTCTCAGTGCCTCCAAAAGAACTAGCAGAAAGGAAAAGAAAACCAACCCAGCTTTATTCTCTAACCATCAGGTCTTATTAGAGCCTGATTGTATAATCCATCTCAATTTACTCTCTCTCTTAGCCTGTTTCTTTAATTGGCAATGATAGGTCTTGAGAGTCTCCTGCAGGATTCACGCACTGGGCTGGGGTTGGCAGGTGAGGCAGTTTATCGTCAGCACAAACATCAGAGAAGCAGAGGTCTCTGCACACCAAGAGCTGCTGCTAAAAGTTGCTGGTTTGTGTTATGGGATCTGTGATCAGGATTGGCTGGTATTTCAATAGAATCTTTAAATTACCAGGAGCCACCCATCGGACAGAATCGTTGGGTTAGGATTCTCTGGGGGTGGCCCTTTAGCTTTCTTGGCATGCTAAAGTTATGGAGAAAGTTAGAAAGGGATTTGTTTTGTGATAGGATCATTTGGAAGGTGAACTTAGTGCATTAGTTGACTCCAGTATGTGAAGATGATAGGCTTTGTTCTCTATGCCCCCACTGCTGGAGAAGGAAGCAAGTCTCAGATCTTAAAAGTGGCTGCACCAGAGGGTCCTTTAGTAAAGCAACATGAACAAAGGAGGTGCCACTGTGACAGGGAATAGCCTTGGGCTCTAGGACTGAGTGCTCTATGGTCAGAGCTTAGTGCATCTATCTTCACAGTGCCCCTAATGGACAGGAGGTGTTAATGCATCATTCCCTCCACCCTCTCAGGAAGGGGTGGGGGTGTCTCTCCCTTGTTTTGTTTCTCAGGGCTGGATTAAACAGTTTGGCAGTTAGCAGTGATCCACTGCTATTCTAAATGGTTAGTTTTGCCATTTTATTGCCTAAATGTCTGTGTTGTTTCTCCTTGACTTCTTGGTGGAAATGGGATAGTCCGTTGGAGGCTATCAATGTCTTTTGCAATACCAGTTCTTTGTCGACTTTTGTTCTTGTTCATTTAGCCTGGGACTAGTGTTTTGCTCTCTGCCAGCAGTGTGCCATTCCACAATGCCTTTGATTTTGAGTTATCCCTGCTCTGTAAGCGATCCCTCACCCCTACTCCCGAAAGTAACCTCAGCAGTTCAGTGGTTCACCAAGTTGGACATTGGTGTAGTAGTTACTTTGGTCTGTCCTGGGTGTCCTTTCTGGAGTGAGTACATGTGTGTGTTCTGCGTTCTCCAGGAAAACTTTCACACACAACAAGGGGGAATGTCATTATATGTGGAAGGCAATTTTCCCATGTTCAGGAGCCAGATTGACTATATATATATGTTATGTGTTTCTCCTTGTGAATGCACACAGAAGGCATTGGGTCCTCTGGATATGAGTTACAGGTGGTTGTGAGCCGCCCAGTGTGAATGGTGGGAACCGAACTTCACAATCCTCTGCAATAGTGGCAAGTACTCTTGCGCTGAGCTACCTCCCCAGCCTCCAAACTGAGTTTTCATTCTTTCTACATTAAGCGCAGTTTTTCTCCTTTGCCTTGTGAATTTAAATATTTTTCCTTTAGAAGTAACATTCAAATAGCAGATGGCTCTCTGCTTGCCATTCCATGAACTTTCATTTATAATCTTGACTCAAAAAGAGAGTGCTAATCATTGGTGTGTGCTTAAGTGTGCTCGCTGACTGGCGGTTTCTGGAATGATGTGTGTATCACACGCTTTTGGATCTGTGATTTGTAGATGTCACATCCCTTGAAACAGAGATCGACGGGACAGGCTCCTAGTGCAGAGTCCCGCTGTGAGTGTTTCAAGGATAATGGGGTTGTCTCGGCTGAGTGGGGGCCTTCAGATGACTTTCCTTGGCTTGATTTTACAAGGTGTTAAAAAACTTGTTTTTGCCTAATGTATTAGCATTCATTCCTAGGCTTTGAAAATGAATCCTTCTTTGAAAGGAGAGTTTTAAATCTGAAATATGAGGCCCGCGTAGCAGTGTTTGAAATCATTAACTGTCCCTTCAATATTAATTGTGGGTACATCCATCACGAGGAACTTGTTTGCCATTAACGTGAGGGGAGTGCAAAAAAAGCAAGAGCTTCTGGAACCCCTCCAGGGGTGAGGCTGTCACTCAAAACTTTGTTCTGGAATTGATCTGACCTCAGAAATGGCTGCACCTATTGACAAAACGACACTCTGTAGTTTTAACTGAGCTGAGTGGTGGTTTTAGCATGTGGAACGGGAGTTGCTTCTTGGGGGAATCTGCCAGGCAGCTTTGGCCCCTGAATAAAGCTGTGATGGATGGATTTGATGAGCCTGAGGGGTCAAAGGGCAGGTCAGCTTGGAACCTGATATCCGATTCTACATCTCTGCCAAAGGGTCAGTTTATTTGCAGTGCGCCCCCCCTGCTGCGGTGCTAGTGTTGGTTTTCAGCACTGGCTGAGTGAACATTAATCTGCATATACTATGTGCGGCGGTGGGGGGTGGGGGGAGTGGAGGGATGGGGGTGTGGGGGGTGTTTTACATTTCTCTGCAGTGTGTCCTCCCCCCCTCCTAGAGATTTGATGGTTCCTCTCCTCATGTGTTCACTGTTGCTCCTACTGTCGACTCCCTGTAGAGACTGGGCTCTTTTCATTCTTTGCTCTTCTTATTGGGTTACCTTGCCTGGTAAACACTAATCTATGTCTAAAATATTTTCCAGCAAAGACGAAGCAAGAGTACCCTCCAGTTGGACCCCTGGGGTGTTCCTAATGGAAAGGCTTTGCCTCCAACGAGGAGCTGGCTTCCCAACTCAGGAAATATTCTGCTTGTGGTATAAGCCAGCTGTTAGAGCCTCCTTTCCTTTAATTTAAAATAATTAATTAGTTAACTAATTGTTTTGAAGACAAAGAGTCTCACTATGTAGCTCAAGCTAGTCTGGACCTTACTATGTAGACCAGGCTAGCCTTGAACTTTGAAGATCCTCCTGCCTCTGCCGCCGGAAGGCTGGGATGGCAGGTGTTCCCTACCATGCCTGGCAAGAGTATATTTTTATAATTGCTTATTTTGGAGGGAGGAGCTGAACACAGGCACATATGCGTTTACATGGTAAAAATAAAAATAAATCTTTAAAATTATGCTTTTGTTTACGGCCTAAGGAACTCATAGAATCTTACTTTTCTGATTCAGAGCAGAGGGAAAAGCTGGGCTTCAGGCCTGAAAATAGCAGCCTTGACCCCAGTGCCCCACCTTCCATTCCTTACATGTTTCTTTGATGAGCCAAAGAAATTTCAGTAGACTTTGCTATACTTTCCGGGTTTAGGAATATCTAACCTGCCTTTTCCCTTCAATAAATTCAATCTACAGAACACCTATTGAGTGTCAGCGCTGTAAAATTACCATGGAAACCCAAGCAGAATCTTTCAAATGCTCTGGGGAAATTGCTAAGTTCCCTCATCCCATCCACACTTTGGGGAGCAGGGAGGGTGCATCTCAGGCCAAGCCCATGCTTGCTCGCCGCCTCACTCTTCCCTGCTTGCCTTCAGCCTGAACAGAAAGGAAGAGACAGATGGAGGAGCTTTTACCAACTACAAAGCTGATAACACGGCCTTTTGTCCTGGGCGGTGTAACAGCTGTGCTTCAAGGGAACAAGGGTGAGAAGCCAGGGCTTTGATTCAGACTGCAGCCAAGAGCCGAGTTCAGTTACAGCTGCCTCTGCTTGATGGTGTCATCGCCCACACGCTCGCTCTGTGCCAGAGCAGGACCTATAAAGGGATGTCTCTCTGCCTGCTGACAGCCCTGTCTCCAGCACCATGCAGCACAGCGGGCACCAAGGGCTTCTAAAGATCAAAGCCCCGATTATTTGAGACACTCATCACGCAGTGGGAGTCAGGCTCATCCCTGATGTGAGGGCTTGAAGCCACTGAATTGTGCCTGACCAGTTCTTGGAGGAGCTGAGAGGGACCCCCTGTGGCTTGTTTTTTAAGGTGACATTAGTTTCAAATGTGCTCAGGAAAGTTCTGACTTAATTGAGGGCTTTGGCAAATAAGAGCACTCTGATGCTCATAAACTTTCCGCTTGCAAGTGATCTCCTTCATGTCTCCCTTGAAACAAAGATGGCCGAAACCATGAAGGAAATTCACTAAGTTAACAGAAGAATCCAGGTGCTTAGGTGGTGACTGACCCAGAGACTGAATGATACCACAGAAAACCCAGTATCTGTCCTAGACCTGCCCAACCTGGCTGCCAGTCATTGCTTGTACTGCTGGCCTGGAGGCTGACACACCGTAGAACCAACCATTGGTGGACAGAAGGAGCTCACAGGTGTCTTTGGTGCAACAGTTAGCTTTGGAAGCCAAAATGGGAACGAGAAGCTGTTTAGGGGGGAAATTGATCCAGGAGAGTGAACAAGAAAGGGCTCATAGAGTTTCCCATGACTAGAGTTTACCTATCCTTTATCTTGCTCATATCTGTTTAGAGATAACGCTAATCATAACCTACCCACGCTTACAAACGTCAGCAGCTCCTGAGTGTGCTGTTTGATGACGACGGGAGTGTGTTAAGCATATGAACTGTAATACCCATACTGCCATCTGGTTTTTTTTTTTTTTGAGTCTTGTTCCCGTAGCAGCCCAGGCTAGTCTTGAACTCTCATTCCTCAAGCCCCCACCTCCTGAGTGCTGGGCTTATGATGTGCACTGCTCATCAGTCTTATTTTGTACAAGTAGAGAAACAGAAGTACAGAGAAATAAAGTAACTTTCCTTGCTATAGAGTCAGCCCGTAAGTGAACCACAGTGAACTAGGCGTGGGCTCCAATGTCTTTGCTTTTAAAGGCACCATGCCAGGACCACTGCATTCTACATGGTGCAGGGTAAAGATTTTCCACCAGCAAATGGCAGGTGTCTTCTTTAGAACCTCTGGCTTTTCTAGAAAGGTGCTACCCCAGATCCTGATTCCAGGCAGGAGTTGTCACTAACCTTCCCCCAGATCATGGGCCTTGCCTCCCCCTGTGCTATCCCCTGCCCCCAGTCACCTCATCATAACAAGAGCACCCACTGCCTCATGTCTAGGGTCTTTTCCAGCCCAGCACAGGACCAGTCTGAGCTGTGCTTGGAGACCTTTTCCTTTCTCTGGTGTCCTGCTTCCTGGCAGTGATGATCCCTTTAATAGTCTCTTGTTTTGCCCCTAAGGGAAAGGAGTATTCAGACATTTCCCTTGCAAATCTGAGAGAGCCTGAAGGCAGCTAACAAAGCGTGGTCCTGGCTGACTCTTGGGCAGGACGATGCTCTGCCTGCTTGAGACGCCTTACTGTTCAGTGCTCGGCCTTTGATCTCAGCGGAGTTGTTTAGACCCTGCTGCACACTCGGCCCTGTCAAGAATGGCTCCTTCTGGGACTGAAGAACCTACATGCCTCCCTCTCTCATGCCCGTGCTCCCCAGAGGGGCAAACGGCTTAATTTTCAATAGCCTCTTTCCATTATTTGTTTTATGTATTTATTTACTTTTACTTTAGTGTGTGTGTGTGTGTGTGTGTGTGTGTGTGTGTGTGTGTGTGTGTGTGTACATGCACAGGTGCCATGGCATGCCTGTGGAGGTCAGAGGACAACTTGCAGGAGTCCAGCCTCTCCTTCCGCTGCTTGGATTCTGGAGACTGAACTCAGGCCTTCAGGCTTGGCAACAAGCACCCTTACCTGCTGAGCCCTCTCACTGGCCCTTGCCTGCATTTATCTGGTTTGGCAGTCAGATGTCCCCTCCACCTCTCTGTTTCTTCGAGGGCTGGGGATCCATTGTTCAACATGACGGGTGCCTTCTGTAGGTCAGGGGCTCTCGGTCACCAGCCTTCGACTTCTGCTGACTGTGCTCAATGTCTGTGCTCCTGAGATTTCATTTCCCCTCTCTGTGTCTCTGTCGCCAACCTTGAAAATAGCTTTTGTTGCCTTATATATCACCCCTCTGTAGTTTGGGGAAATATAGATTTTTTTTTCTCTCTGTATACATCTGCCTTGAAGTAGCGAATGGCTGTGCTCAGCAGGTGTCCATGATGTGTTGGGAAACTGGGACTCGGGGAATCATGAGGTGACACTTCTGACAGTGCCTGGGTATGCCTATCTCTGATGTTCGGCGGCTTAGAACACCCCACAGTGCAGCCCTGCTTGTTTTCCTGTATCATGTGGGCTAAGAATCAGGCGAACTGATTGTGTCTGTATCTGTGTTTCGATTAAGAAGTCATTTTTTTTTTTTTTTTTTTTGCTAAGTGGACCGGCTAGGGGCCAGAGGGCACTACTGTTCATGTTGATGAGGGGGATGCTGTGGGTGCCTCTCTTGATCCCCCCTCCCCCCGCCCCCCCCGCTGGTGCTCCTATCCTGTGGCTCTATGGCTGCTGCTGTCCTTCAGGCATTGCCTTGTGACAAATGGGATGTACTTTGCCCAGGGAGTGTTGCCACTTTCCTGGCTCTGGTGGGGGGGGGGGGCAGTCCAGATTCAGCCGCTAACCAGGGAGTCCAGACATCTCAGCTCAATGGCGGGGTATCTGGTGCTTCAGAGGATGCTTCAGAGGGAGGAAGGGTCCAGACTCCAGCTGTGGCTGCATCATTGCTTTTTCCTCCTTCTACCCATTCCTCTGCCCCGCATCCTTTCTCCAGAGAACACTTGCTCATACTATGACAATAACAACAATGCACAAAACCCAACCCCTGTCTTTGGCTCTGCTTGCAGGGAGTCAGACCTAAGATCCACGGCTATTTTCAGTCAGAACTGTGTTCCCAGCACAGGCTTACTTAGACAGCCGTTCTGGAGGGACCTCCTCCATTCAGTCTAGCCTTTGTCTCAGCATCTGCCTTACTCTTCTCACCAAAGCGACTCAAGGGTTTAACTCGGCTCGCCATTCCCGAGTACAGTCTGTTATGGTGAGGAAGCCACTTCAGGACCTTGAAGTGGCTAGTCACATCACATCCCCATCAGGAAACAGCAATAGATGCTTGCTAGTGTGCTGGCCACGTTTCCCATTTTATACAATTCAAGCTCTCAGCCTGGGGAATGGCGTCACCCACGGTGGGAGTGTCTTCTTACATCAAGTAACACTCAAGATAATTTGTCACAGGCATGCCCAGAGGCCCATCTCCCAGGTGATTTTTGGATATCACCTAGTTAACAAATAAGAGTATGCATCGGCTTTTCCTTTATTTCTCCTTCAACTTTCTTGCTAGTTCATATTCTTGTTAAAATACTTAATAATCTGTCCATTTACCTATCTATCCACCCTTCCATCTATCCATTAATCCAGAAGCTGGTTTCTAAATCCTTTAAGGTGATAGGAAGGTTAGGATGCAGACACTCTCCCATGATGGAGAATGTTTGGTGCCACCTTCCTTTCTAGTCTAGGTGATGGGGTTATCATTTTCTAGCCCAGAAGAATACCACCCATCCATCCAAAGTAGGCACCAGTCTTCAGGACCCAGGATGTACATACCCTGAGTTTTTTCTGTGTGTTTCATGTGCTCATTTCCTAGAGCCCCTACTATCTGGCCCTAGGTGCTGGCAGGAGCAGAGCAGGGAGTGTTTTTCACTTATAAACAGTATAGGAAAAAAATTGAGGTGAATCACCCGGCTACTGCATGAGTGCTTTATTGATTACAGAGCACCAATCAAATTAGCTGTCAGACGTGCATGCAGATGGCACTATGCAGAATGGATTTTCTATATCCCTTAATTGCATTACTTCAATCAGCAGGTGAACATCACATGGCCTGTAGTGGGGCTGGGAGCGGGGAATGGATTGGGTTGATACACCATCCAGGCCAGGGCTTGAATGACACAAGTATCTTAATATCAAGATTGAGGCATTAACAAAATGAGTCTGGTTGCTTAATGGATTATATACAGGGTAGAGACAGTCTTCAGGCAGTTGCTTCTGGGAGAAGCTGCCTCCCCCTCCCTTGGAGTCCAGAGATGTGTTGAGTTCTGGTGCAAACAGACCGAAATGACTCTCATCCACATTTTGAAAGTGCTATTTCTTAGGTGTTGGTGCAAATCTCAGTTCTATTCATGAGCAGCCTCTGTTCTTCAGAGCACTCTTAGGGCCTCTGTAATGGGGCTAATTACTCCCCCTTCCTATTCTGGCTTCATTTCTGTTGCTGTGATAAACTACCCTTACAGAAAACTACTTAGGGAAGGAGTAGTTTATTCCAGCCCACAGTTCCAGACTACAGCGAGTCACAGCAGAGATGCAACAGAGGCAGAAACTGGAGGGAGTCAGCCAATGGCATCCGTAATCAGGAACAGGACAAAGAATGCATGCATGCTTGTGCTTGGCTCGCCTTTTCCAGGGCCCAGTCCTAGGGAATGGTGCCACCCACAGTAGGTGAGTCTTCCCATCTCAATCAAGACAGTCTCCATAGACATGTCCACAGGTCAACTCAATCTAGATAGTACCTCATTGAGACTCTTTCCAGGCTGTGTCAAGTTGACAGTTAAAACTGTCACACCCCCTCACAACAGGATGGCGTGTCAAATTGGGGGAGATAACAGTTTTGGAGGGTTTAGCACAGCACCTGGTACATGGTTGGTACTTAATAAAAGTTCCTTCCAAGGGCTGTTGTCCTTCCTTCAGGTGCTTGAAAACTCAGAAAGCCCCAGGTTCCACTGTGGGGTGGCTGACTTAATGATATTGAAAACACTGAAGGCCTCCTTTCTGCCCTTCTCTGGAATTCTCTTGCCATGGTTGGTGGGGTTTAGATTTGGCCCTTGCTGTGATGGAGCAAGAGACACATGACTGAATTTACAAAGACCCAGCTGTGTGGAACTACCAGTTTTGGCTGGAGATTGGCTTCATTTTGTAGCTGTTCCTTCTCTGCCACTTGGTGCCCAGAGCACACTGTTGGGCTCAGTTTCATGGTGAAGCAAGACTCATGCAATTATAGACCACTTAATAAAAGTAAAATAACAAAGCAAAGTGCCTCACTGCATGGTGATTTATAGCTGTGGCTTAGGAGTGGCCTCCTCTGCTTCTGTATATCACGTTTGCCACTCCAGTGTCTTCTTGCTGTCCACATGTGGCCTCCCACTCATGTCATAAGTCCCTTCTCTTCCCTCCTGGCTCACTCGAATGCTTTATCTTCTTGTGGATAAGGACAGTACCTTCTCATTCATAGAGGAGCTGCCAGGCAAGGGGCGGCTGTGGGACAGCAGCAGGGCCAGACTTGCCACTTCAAGAAGCAAACGAATTTCTTTGGATGTAAAGGACAGCAACCCTTGACTCCACTACCATGGCTGAGCATGGTGCACCCACTGGTCAGGCAGAGGAGAGTGTGGTGCACCCACTGGTCAGTCAGGAGAGTGTGGTGCATCCACTGGTCAGTCAGGAGAGTGTGGTGCACCCACTAGTCAGTCAGGAGAGTGTGGTGCACCCACTAGTCAGTCAGGAGAGTGTGTGGCAGCTGCCCCAGTCCATGGAATCAGCCCTACCTGTGACCTGGCCTCAGGCAGTAGGCTCAGGGCACAGGAGGAGACAGCAGCAGCTCAACCCACCCCTTTCTCCATATCCTTCACAGATGGAGAACGTGGTTAGGGCACAAGACTTGCTAACAGGGAAACACAGCGACAAAGAGCACGGACTCTTCAAAGAGAAAACTCCAAGGACATCTAGTTAGGAAGTTTGTAATAAGTGTGCACACTCTGGGACCATGTGTTATAAAGGAGGGAGGATGTATGTGTATCCTGGCATAAACATCATACATCCATGCACTCATTTGTTAACACAACAAAGGTTTGAGGGCTTCCTACATGCCCAGGCATATGCTCGGTCAGGGTTACGGCCTGGATTGCACAGGAAGAATGTAATGAAGGGGCTGTGTGATGAGCTGGAACCAGTGATACACACTGAGAAGTCAAAGGCATCATCATCAATCATTCAGAAAACAGCTGGGTCTGGCCTTTATTCAGGGTTGCTGTGTGTGGGCCCCTCCTCCAGAGGCGGGAGCAGCTCAGGGTCTCTGATGCAGGCCTGGGCTGAATATGAAGCGAGGAAAAGAGCCTGGTGATGCCGGGCAGACTCAATCTGGGTAGGCAGCAGGGAGTGAGAGGCTGAGGCAAAGCTGACAAGAGGGACCACACAAGTTCAGTGTGCAAAGGGAGCCAATGGCATGGAGGAGTGGTGGAGGGACAGAGCTGGTAGGTGCGTGGACTTTCTAGAAGTTTCTTACTCTCTTACAGGAACAGGACTAGGGATGCAAAGAAGCATTAGAGAATTTGTGGAGGTGGCCCTGACGATGAGGAGGTGCTCTGGAGTCCTCCGATTCTACTCCAGTGGGGTCCCTGAGTGCATGGCCAACTTCTTCAGGGACGCCATGCAGGCCAGCAGTGGGGGCTACTCAAACCCAGGCTGGGAGCCTCCATCACACCACCTCCTCCCTTCTCCCTCTCCTCACCTAGGATGCCCGGAGCGGCTATGGATTGCACACAGACTGGGGGTTAAGAAACCACTGAGGCTAGAACGCTCCTCTTCATGCATTATAGATCACCCCCTCTTGAAAAGTCCTTCCGTTGTTTCTCTCCTTCCCTCATTTAGTAGGGTGTGTTGGTGGCAGGTAAATTTACCATTTAGCCTGTAGGTGGTGGAATATTGGCGGGGTGGGGTGGGGTGGGGAGACGATGACTGTTACCCAGGGATCTTGAGTCTGAAGTTGGGTGGAGGAACTAGAAATGACTCAGGGCCGTTTCCCTTTGGGAAGAGTTGAGTTGCTAATGTTAGCTGCATGTTTTTAAGAAGCATGTGTAAACCTCTGCAAGCAACACTTAGTGGATACTTTCTGGGCCCCAGGCATTGCGCTATGCCTGCTCTCAGATGCATTGTTTCTTTAATCCTCTCCAGGCTCTTAATGGGGGTGTTGTCCTTGTTCTACTGATGCAGGAACAGTTATATAAAGTTTAAATGACTCTCCCAAGGTTGTGGACTAATCAAGCCAGGATTCAAACCTTGATTCTCTGGCTTCAAAGCCCTTAATTTACACTGCTGTCTGGGTAGTGTGTGTGTGTGTGTGTGTGTGTGTGTGTGTGTGTGTGTGTGTGTGTGTGTTGTGTCCATACTAATTGATCTTTATTTACTGGCGTTTATGTGCCAGGCAGCGCAAGGGGCTGCCTGTGGTAGGTTCTTGATCACAGATGCTGTATTATCACTTTCCTTGTTGCTATGACAAAAGAGCTGACAAGAAGCCACTTAAAACATTAGAGGCGTATTCTGGCTTTTGGTCAAGGGGGTCACCATAGTCCATCATGGCAGGGAAGGCATAGCAGGAGGCAGCTGGTCATGTGGCTTCTGCAGTCAGGAGACAGAGAGGGAACAGGAAGTGGGGCGGGGCTGCTGTCCCTGAAGACTTCCCTCAATGACCCACTTCCTCCTTAAGTTTCCACCTTTTAAATCAGTGGTTCTCAGCCTTCCATTTGCTGTGACACTTTAATACAGTTTCTCAGGATTCGGTGACCCCCAATCATAAAATTATTTCATTACTTCTTCATAACTGTAATTTTCTACTGTTATGAGTCATAATGTAAATATCTGATATACAAGACATCTGATATGCCACCCCTGTGAGAGGGTTGTTTGACCCCCAGAGGGGTCACGACTCACAGGTTGAGAAACACTGTTCTAAATGTTTACAACTTTCCCAAACAGTGCCACCATCTGGGGTCAAGTGCTCGAGCAAGCCAGCCCTGGAGGACAGCTCATGTGCAACCATAGGCGATTTGAGTCCTCTGCTTTCGTTTGTCTGCTGAGGGCACCCTGTTGTCTTTTGTGGACCGTCCTTATTAAGTTTCAGGATCTGCTGTGCATGGCTCTTACACATGCCTAAGAGGGATTGCAGACCCCGGACTTGGAATAGAAAATGCATCTGTCCTGGGCCTGTGCCCTGAGAAAGTAGATCATAAGTGTCTGTCATCTCCCCCCACCCGCCTGGACAGCTCATGGGCCGTTTTGATTCCTGCTCTTTCCAAGGAGTCGTTTGTCCTTTTGCCTTTCCCTGTGGCTCTATGAGCGAATCATTGTCCTGATAGATAGCTTTCTGCTTTCTTTTCCCTTTGCGCATTCCCCTTCTTCTCTTGCTTCTGATGCACCCTGCTTGTCTAATGCCCTCTCCCTCTCCAGCTCTTATTGTTATGTTTTCCCCCACTGGTCATCTGGTCACAGGCCACTGTATCTCTGAGTCTCTTCATACCATGATGCCATTCCCATAAGGAAATGCCACAAGGACTCTTGCATGCATGTTTAAGCAAGGGGTTTCCCTTCAGGGGCACCAGAGGCCTGTTCTCATCACTGACCTTCCATCCCATCCTGTACTTCCATCCTGGAGCCATCTCCCTTAGGGAGCACAGAGCCTTGCTTCCAGGGATAGGGCTGGGACTATCTTATTCTCAACACAAGCTGCCGTCTGAGTCCTGTGGCTGTGTGAGTCCCCTTGGGGAGGTTTTGATGATTACTGCCCCAATTGAGTTGCACAGCCTTTTAGCTTAGAACTGAAGCCTGAGATTTTTCCCTCCACAGGTTTCTTGAGCCATAGTGGGCATTTGACTACATAACAGTCATCTACAGAAACACTTTCACTCTGCTGGGTGTTAGTGATGAGCCTCATCTTGGCCACTCTTCTAAGACCTGTTCATAGGTGGGGCATGGCACAGATCTTCATAGTGACTGGAAGGTCCAAATGGGACACCATCTCCTTTGAGGCTCTCTCCTTACCCTTAATCAGACTGTGACAATGATCCAAAGCAGAGCCACCCGATACCCTCATCTCAGCCCTTTTCACTTCCCCCACTTTCTTCTTATGTGCATAAGAGCCACAAACCCTGCCTGGACCTTACCATTGCCTTCCTACCTCATCTCCACCAGACTCAGTGTCTAATGGGGCTTTCCTCTGGGCCAGGGATGGCTAGTCCTTTGACTTTCTCAATACTGGAGGGTCCTGGGGTGCTCCGGTCTCTTTGTTGTCCCATGGTGCCATGTGTCAGTTCTGTAAATTGGATTTGTATTGACCTGCCCTTTTAAAAGGAAGGAAGGTTCCTGGGTCTGGGTTGGGTGGCTGAGGTGGGGGTCAGGGAGAAGTATGTCCAGCTTCCCAGTCTTCTTACTGGCCTGAGCAGCTACAATGTCAGCTGGGATTTTACCCATACTGTCCCTAAGGGATTCCTATTCCTTCTCTGTAGTCCTGGAACTCTGGAAGGGGTTGCCCATGGGACGGTTCCTTCCCAGCTAGGTTTGTGTACCACAGTCCAGGATGACTTATCTGCCAGTGGGAAGCAGATGGCCTCCTGCAGCCTGCAGGAGGCACCGACTGAATAGTTATGTCCACAACAGAAGAAATAGTTATGGTTTGTGTTTATGTGTGTGCATGTGTGTGTACATGCCCACCTTGTTTTTAGAGGCAGAGTCTTTCACTGGGACCTGGGGCTGACCATTTTGGCCAGGTTAGCTGGTCAGTGATCTCTAGGGGTCTGGGTTTTTCCACCTCCCCGTACTGGCTCACAAGCATGTTCCCTAAATAGATATTTTTGTAGGTCCTGAGGGTGAGTGGGTACTCAGATGCTCATGCTTGTGAGGCAAGCACCCATAACCAACAAGCCGTTTCCCAGAGCCCTTGGTTGTTGTTTTAAACCAGTGTTCTGGATTGTCTGCTACAATTCCTTCATCCCTTAGGAAGTCACCATCTTCATTTCGGCTTCTGCGAGGATCAAGCTAGCTCTCCTTTGGGTGGCTGAAGTGCCTTTTGTTGTTGCCGAGTGTGCTGCCTGCTGGAACTTTCCCATTAGTTTCTCTCCTGCTACTTCTGAAAGCTGCTGGCTCTTCGGGCTCCCCATCGTTTCCTTGCCTGGGGTCTAGTTATTGCTGGATGTGGGATGCGGCTGATACAATGCAAAGGCATGATTGAGAAGAAAGCTGTGCTTCCCCACTTGCTACCTGGCTTTTGGATGCACAGTTAGCACGCTGACAAGCCACTGGCCTCAATTTGTAGCTTGGGGAATAATTCAAACCATAACATGGGAGGCTCGAGACTTTGAACAGAGCTGAGTTCCTTCTGTTTGAAGCTGTGCTCCATCCAGCATGTGAATGGGGGATGTGCCTTTCTTAATTTCACTCAACAGAAGAGGATTTGTTCAAACTGGTCTTATTTTCATTACTTGAAGTTGATAGAATCTCTTTATGCCCTTTTTGAAGCTGAAGGTGTCTTATCCAGCAGGGATCCTCTTCCACCCAAGGAACCAATGGTACCACCACTCCTGAGTCTGTTTTCCTCATCATAGCTCATGCAGCTCAGATATGTGAAATCTCACAAGCGAAAGGATCCTTTGAAAGAAACGCCCACTAGAGCCGCAAAAGATAACCCTTCGAATCCTCCCCTGGATCTTTTGTGGTGGAACACGATGCTGGGATGATTTCAGTCACTGTAGCATTTTCTGGAGGAGAGTGAGGATGTCTTGGCCATGTAGGGTAAAGCTTCCCCCAAAAGGATGTGGATGGAGAAGCTTCCCATGCCTAGGGAAGGGGACATGTCAGCTTCAGGACTGTCTTGGCAAAAGGAACATTTGCAAGGCTTTGAAGATGGTTCAGTGCTTGTAGTGAAAACAGGAGGAACAGTTCATATCCCCAGAACCCATGTAAAAGCCAGATGTAATGTTATATACCCATAACTCCAGTTTTGGGGAGGCCAGAGAGTTCTAGGTTCAGTGAATATGATCACTAGTTTTCATTGGCAGCTTGACACAACCTAGGATTACCTGGGAAGAGAGTCTAGATAAGGGGCTGTCTATATTACAAGAGCTTGTGAATGATTGCCTCAAGTTAATTGATGTATGAAAACCCAGCCACCATGGGCAGCACCATTCCCTAGGCAGGTGGTTCTGAACTGTGTAAGAGTAGAGAAATTGAGCTGAGCACATGCAGGCATCTGTGACTTGATTGTTTTCTACTCTTGACTGTGCATTTGATGTGACCAGCTGTCTCAAGCACATGCCACTGAGTTCCCCACATTGGTGGACCATAACCTGGAACTGTGAGCTGCAGTAAACCCTTTCTCTCCTAAGTTGCCTGTTGCCATGATGTTTTATCACAGCAACAGAAATGAAACCAAAACAGAGAGATTCTGTCTGAAAAGTAAGGTGAGTAGGGATGGAAGACAATATCTTAAGTCAACCTCTGGCTCCCACACATGCATAAATAGATGAGTGGATACCACCTCCCACCCAAATGAAAAAAAAAGAACATTTTCAGAGACCCTGTTGGGTTCTTGGTAACATTCCCCAGTACCAGGTGTACTCAGAGTCTGCCCAGTCTCAGGAAGGTCCTGATGGCTGAGATGGGTCATTCAACTGTTATAACCTGGTTCCCTCAAACCTAGAGTCAGGTGTAGGGACATTGCTTGCTCACATGGGTTTAGGTTCCACATGGTGGCTACAGCATTAGTTTCCCCATGTGACTTGTTGAGCCAACAGTGAGCATGATTGTTTTGCACCCTGGAGAAGGAAGGTGTAGACAGGGTCTCCTGGTGATAATGTGGTCTGGATATTGGGTTTCAGAACAGGATTGATGCTGGAGAATGATGGGAAGGGGCAGTTATTCCTTTTTTTTCCACCTGAAAATATCTTTTTATTCTGCATATCAATTCCAGTTCCTTCTCCCTCACATCCTGCCCCCCCACTGACCCCCCCCCTCCATCCCACCCTCCCATCTACTTCCCAGGGAGAGTGAGGCCTTCCATGGAGGATCACCAAAGTCTGTTACATCTGGGCTGAGAGAATATCCCTCCATGGGGAATGGGCTCCCACAGTCCATTTGTGCACTAGGGATAGAGACTGGTTACACTGAAAGAGGGGGCAGTTATTCTTTAAAGTTTCATCTCAAGGATCATGGGTGCTAACAAAAGTCTTGATCCAGATCTATTGCTTTTCTCAAATTGGGCACACATCCTCAGGGTTAATAAATGAGTGTTGTGATGGTTGTCAACTTGACTAAATCCGGGATGGATTATACTTCAGGAATGGAGGGCACACCTGTGGTCTGGATCCTGAGGCTGGAAGACATAGGCCTCTGATCTGGATCTTGAGGTGGGATGACATGTGATTTTAATCTGGGCCACACCTTCTGCTGGCAGCCTCTCTAAGGACAGTGGAAGAAGGCAGAGATTGTTCTTTCTTCACCTGCTTGCCCTTGCCTTCAGCACATCCATTCCTTCTCTAACACTGGTGCCTACTTCTTTAGGATTCCGGCATATACAGAAGACCAGCAGAGACACCCAGCCTCATGGGATTGAACAACTACTAGATTCTTGGACTTTCCATTTACAGCTAGCCTTTGTTGGATTAGTTGGACTGCAGCCTATAAGTCATTCCAATACAATACATATACATACACATATACTTGGAATGAATATATATGAATATATAATATATACACAATCTATCATCTATCTATCTATCTATCTATCTATCTATCTATCTATCTATCCCATAATTTCTGTGACTCTAGAGAACCCTGACTAATACAGATGTCCATCTGATGTTAGTGTGTGATTACACATACCTCTCTTCTCTTACGGCTCATGGAAGATGTTATTAATAACAGTTCTTGTCATTGGCATAGAGCTCTGTCTTCCTTCAGCTTAATGTCCGTTGTAGTGTTGTATTACCACTGAGCACATCCCTGCAGGTCACAGTGTGTGTTCTGGTCCACCTTACCCCAACTGGGCACCCAAGCTAGAAGCCAGGATTTGGTAAAAGACAGAGTAGTGGAGGCAGGGTTTCTGAAGGTTGATTGTCTTTTCAATTAACAATTCAAAAATCATGACATATGTGCCTAAAAGATATTCCTCTCCCAAACAAAACAAACCACAGATCCAAGGAGTGGGAGGCTTTCGTTGATCACAGCTCTGTGTGAACCGTCATTTACTGACAGGGTAACGCTGTGTCTCAGTAATAGGCCATTTTCCCCATCACTGCACAGAGCTAACCAACCTCCAGTTTGCATCGAAGTTTTCATCTCCGGATCTAGTGTAGGCTTTTTTTATTTTCCTGGCAAAGTCAACACAATGAAATTTACGGCACTTCCAAATATCTCTTAAAATGGTATTTGAAATTTTATATAAAACAGGAAGGACAAAGTAACTAAAAACAATTTAAAAGGAGAACATGTTGGAGGGGTTTTTTTCCTGCCTGTCTGAGAACTTGCTCTACAGCTGCTGAGAGCAGGGCGATAAGGCACTGGAATAAATAGAGACACAGAGATGACCAGAACGAAGCCAAGTCCAGACGCAGAAACTCACATATGTGGTCAATTGATTTTCAAGTACGATGCCAAGGTAATTTGATGGAGAAAGGATGATCTTTTCAACAAATGGTGTTGCAGCAGCTGGATGCTCATATGAGGAAAATAAGAGGCCTAATCTTTACCTCATACACAAAGATTAAACTGGGTCACAAGCCCATGACTGGATCAGATTGGTCTGTGGACATGTCTGGGCATTGACTTGATTGCTAATGGATGTAGGGGGCTCAGCCCGCTATGGGTGGTACCATCCCTAGGCAGGTGGTCCTGGGTTGTATAAGAAAGTTAACTGAGCCTAAGCCTGCAAGAGAGCCAGTAAACAGCTTTCCTCTGTGGTTTCTGTATCAAGTTCCTCTTTAAGGTCCTGTCCTGACTTCCCTCAAAGACAGGCTGTGATCTAGAAGTATGAACCAAATAAACCCTGCGCTTCCCAAGTTGCTTATGGTCAGAGTGTCCTTATCACAGCATCGAAAAGTGCATTAGACCAAACCAAATATAAATGCTAAAACTAGAAAACCCTCAGGAAAGACGATCTAATGTGAAACAGTCATCACGACTTCAGGATAGGCAAAGATTCCTAGTCTAGGAATCTAGAACTCCAAAAGCACAGATTAAGGAAAGGCAAAAATTGGGGATTTTGGGGCTGGAGAGTGGACTCGGAGCTGAAGAATGTGTACTGCTCTTACAGTGGTCAGAATTCTGTTCCCAGCGGCCATACAGAGTGGTTCACATCTGCCTGTGACTTGCTTCAGAGTGCCTGACGTCTCCTCCAGCTCCTGGGGGCACATTCACTCACATGCACACCCCCTACACACACGTAATTAAAGATAAACCTGAAAAAAATCAGTAAGTGACTTGCTTCAGAGTGCCTGACGTCTCCTCCAGCTCCTGGGGGCACATTCACTCACATGCACACCCCCTACACACACGTAATTAAAGATAAACCTGAAAAAAATCAGTAAGTTTGATGAAGTCAATTCATCAAGAATAAAACCATCCATTCTTTTTAAGATGCCATGGATGGAATGGCATCTTAAATGACAGGTTGAGAAAAAATATTTTCAGGAGTTTGGCTGGATCTGCTTGAAAAAAAGATCATTCCAGCCTGTGTAGTTGACTGGTGACATTCTGTCATAGAATAAGGATGGGGAGGGTCATGGGATCCACACCTGAGAATCCGGCCTCCTGTTTCAACTGATATATACAATTCTGTTCTAATTGCATCTGGCCTTGGAGTCTTGGGGAGAAGCTGGATGTTATAGGCAGGGAAGGACTAGGGGAGAGACCTCCACCTATAAGGCTATGGAAAAATCATTATACCTGCTTGGGAAAGACTTTCCTGTGTGACCTTTGGAGGAGGTGAAAACTCATGCTCCTGTAAGTGATCCCACACATATACTCTGTAAATAAACCCAGTAAATCAATGGTTACTCAGAGTGAGCTTTGATAGACTTGTGCCTTGGTTTGTTGTCAGAACCTTGGGAAGAGGGCCAGATGTTCTTTATGTCACCCCAAAGAAGGAATTTTAACATTAAAACGTATTTATAATTGTTAGGAACTAGAGACAATATAAATATCCATCAGCACAGATAAACAAACTGTGGTATGTCCATAGAATGGAATACTACCTGGCAACAAAACAGACCATTAATAGAGGAATGTAGGATTAAGTTTTTCTATTTCTTCTCAAGCAAGATATTTATTGGGTGCAGCAAAAGGCCACTTCTGAGAGGGAATAGGAGAGAGACAGAGACAGAGACAGAGAGAGGGAGGGAGGAGAGACAGAGATGGAGAGAGAGATGGTATGGGCTTTGATAAAGGGTACTTGACTCATGGCGACAGTAGAAATGTGTCAGATTTGGTGGCTGGTGATGATGTAGATACTGGTGTTGAGTTGCTGAAGGAGGGCTGGAGGGATTACGTTTTTAAGACATGAACTTCTGAAGGATACATTCAAATCATGGCAGGTTCATATTAACTACTTTTCTCATTGTTGTGAACAAGTACCTAACAAAAGTCACTTAAGGAAGAAGAGGTGTACCTTTCATCACGTTTGTGGATACTGTCCATCACCAAGAAAGGGGCTTGGTGGCAGGGACAGGAGGTAGCTAGCTGTGTGTCAAGACTGCCATCAGGAAGCAGGGATGAATTATAGATACCCTTTTTGTTCACTCTGGGACTCCAGCCCATTGGATGATGGAATCCACACTGAGTGGGTCTTCCCTCCTCAGTTAAACATCTCTGGATGAACCCCCACAGACACACACAGAGGTGTGTGTCACTCCCTGGTGACTCCAAATGAAATTAACAATCAAGATTTACCACTGCAAGATACTTAACCTCATTCCACACAGCATTTGCTTGTGTGTAACCACACAGTTTCTAATATTGCTGCATAGCATGCCTTAGAATTATTTCCCCAGCCTGGAAATGGAAAGCCAGCCCCACACTTTCTTCTGCTTCTAGTGATCCATCTGTATTGTTCCTGGCCTGCCTAACTACATACATTTAGAGCTGTCTTCATCCATTTACTCTTCCCCTCACAAAATACCCAAGACCAGCTACCTTATAAAGACTAGAGTTCTCTACTCAGCAGAGGACTAGGCACATGGAGAATGGTCAATCTACTTATATTTTTAGTGAACATCAGCTGAACAAACCAGACACTGGAAGCAAGAAGGTGCAGGTATAGAGTTGGGAAAGCAGACCTGCCCAGCTTAACAGACAGCTAAGGTCTCCACAAGAGCCTTGTTACTATTTCAGAATGCCATGTGGTTGGGGCCAGTGTCATATGATTTTCCCTGTTGTCAGCCAGGGTAGGTATTTCTTTAGTGACCTCACACCCACCAGTTCTCACTGAACAAAAGCAAGGCACGTAGAGGTCTCATGGGCTGTGAGGGCGAGTTCTCTGCAGAGTTGAAGAACTCTGGCCCCAGACCCCGCAGTGAGCTTCATTTGCCCCCAATCTCCTGGGCCCGTGCTGGGGCATAATGAAGGGAAACAGTAATCATCCGGTATGGAAGCGATTCCTCCCTGTCTGAGCCAATGTTCTTGGGTATGTGATGTGAACATGCTGCACTCATTTGCAGCCATTGTTCTCTCTAAATGAGAAAATGCAAATGAGGCACTCAGGGTATTGCGCCATAACTCGCAGCATAAAATTCTTGACATCAACACGAAGCTACTTAGCATAATTTCCCTGTTAATAAACTGCCAATTTAGTCATTTAGGTTTCGGCTTAGAAAGGAAGCAACAGTGTCAGGCTGTAGATTTTTTCCTCCTCCCCAAACATGCCCGAGTTTATTATTTTGATGTTTATGTTAAAACATAGGAAATTGGAGTTTATGTGATTATTTGGGATCTTCTACCCTAATTTGTTTGCTTTCATAGTTCTGAAAATCTTTGCTCATTTGAAAGGCAAAATGTAATTTTTTTCTCAGAGCTCTTTTTCTGTTTGGGATAAAATTTCCATATTTAAAATGACTGAGGGCCATTTTGAGGGTTTGACTGAATAAAGTCTAGACCAAAGATGCTGAGACAGGGCATCCCTGCTGTGACTCTGTACAGAGACCCTGGGGATGGGTCAGTTCAAGCACTTGAGGGCCATGGGGCTACTGGTTGGCATAGGAGTCTTGTTCCTGCTCTATCCAAACTGCCCATCCACGACATCTCCTACGACCGTAGTTACTATTTGCTTAGCACATGCCAACCATTGAGAGTGAGCCAGGGTAACACATACCAGGATGGGTAGCAGGCATGACTAAGAGTCTCACACAGCCACAGTTGAACACAGACACACCCGGAGGGGAAGCCAAGGATCTGACTGGGTTTTTGCCTTTGAAGAGCTCACAGCATTCACTCTGTGGACTGGTTTGGCAGAAGTTTTACGGAAGCTCACTTGCCACGTTTTTCTGTTCTGTTAAGCTGTTGTGAAGTATAGACTCTGCCTAATTAGGAATGGCACACAGTGACTTTTTTTTTAGCAGCTATTCTGAGCCAGATGCTGTTCTAGCCATCTAAAAGTCTCCGTTTTGAATGGGGTGACTGACCAGGCTCCCTGGGTCAGACGGACAGAATCTGGGCTGTGCTGCTTGCCACACCTGCATCTGTGCTGTTCCATTGATAAAATGAACCACAGAATCAAAGAATCATAGAGCGTGTTGCCAGAGACATCAGAAAATGGAAAGGGCACAGTCAGCAATAGGTGTCTCACGTACTGGTGAGGAAGGATCATGGTGGACATGGTGTAATTGCATCTAGGCTGGTGCTGGGTCCTACCTAGATGGAGGGTTTTGTGGCGTTGCCTCCGCCCATGTTGTTACTATGTGTCCTCAGCCTGGAGTCTTGCTGGGTCTCTGACGCCATAGACAGTGATTTACTTCTTTCTGTAGGCCCCTGGGCAAAAGTCTAGGAGAAGCAAATGTTTCTGGCCACTGCCTTGCTATTGTATCTGCTATTTTAGCTGGAAAGGTCCATCCAGTACCCTTTGGGGCTGGACTGTAGGTTCAGGTCCCATGCCTATGGGTGCTGGAGGATTCAGGGGTTATTAAACACCCAACCAGAAGCAACTTGAAGGAGGAAGGGCTTGTTTGCCTCCCGGGTTGAGGAGATACTGTCCATTATGGAGGGACGGCATGGCAGCAGGTGACTGTGGTAGCAGGAGTGTGCAGCTGGGCCTCTTAATTTCACATCTAGCCAGAACAAGGAGAACATGGACAGGGAGTGGGGCCTGTACCCTGGGACTTCCCTCCTCCAGAAAGTCTCCACTTCTTAAGGGTTCTTCTGACACAACACCATCAGTTAGGGACCATGGGTTCAAATATGGGAGCCTGGTGGGTAAGAGTGGGGATTTCAAACCAACAAAAGACCAACATGGCTCGGCCCTAGCTCCTGACCTGACTTCAGTTTGGAAGAAAGGGAGTGAGTGATTCACTTTCCCTAGTTTGCTTGTTTCTTCTCTGAAGTCTCCAGAGACCAAAGATGCACTCTTTCCTGCCACTGCCCACCAGGACCCAGCTGCTTGGCTCTCACGTCTGGGTGAAAGTCCACTGGTTGGAAGCTGTATTGGCCCAAGCAGGGGCTGTCATGGGCATGGAGGGCCTTCCTTGTAGGGGCAGGGAAAGGCTGCCTGGTAGCTATCTTGAGTTTGTAGTTCAGTGTATGTATCCTTGATTCAGTGTATGTATCCTTGATTCAGTGTATGTATCCTTGATTCAGTGTATGTATACTTTCTTCTTGGGGATCCCGCAGGCCTGTGAGCTTTTGTGCCCCTTCGACCTTTGTCTGCAACACCATTTTGGGCGGTTTGTGGCATAGAGTAGTATTAATGAGTTCTGGACCTGCCCAGAGGGCAGTAAGGCCAGCAGGGGGTGGTCGTTGGACAGTTTATACCCGTGGCTTAGCTTTCTTCTGGGTTTGGGAATGGTTTTGCCAAACTACAATCTATTCTGTTTGTTCTGATAATTAGTGGGGTTGTAATTAATACATGCAAATTTTTGAAAAGCTGAAAATGAACATCTCTTCATAAATTTTTAGTTTTAATTTTTAAGATAAACCATAATGGATGACTCTTTTCAGTGCTGACTTGGAGAGGATTCACCAAGGCCTCTGGGTTTAGTGTCTCTGGTCCTTGACAGAAGGAGTATCTCTTTGTAGACCCTTCCCTCCCTCCCTCCCTCCTGCTCTCCCTCCCTCCCTGCCTCCTTCCCTCCCTCCCTTCCTTTGCCCCTCCCTCCGTCCCTCCCTTCTCCTTTTTGAAACAAGGTCTCACACATCCCAAAGCTGGCCTGCCCTTGAATTTCTGTTCCTTTTGCCTCTTGAGTGCTGGCACCACAGACATTTGCCACCGTGCTTGGTTTTTGTACAGAGCTGGATATCTAACCCAGGACTTTGTGCCCGCCAGTGGAGAACTCTATCAACTGAGATATGTCCCCAGCCCTGTAGATTTCTTGTTCAAATATTCAAGCATTTGTTAGATTTTGACATCAGAAGCAGCATTTGATTCCAGGCTTCCTATTAGTCTTGATGAAAGGGTCTTACACAGTGTCTCTGCCTCATGTGTGACCCAAGAGAGGAAGGGAGTGAGGCATGTGGCTGTGAGAATCACATGCCACCCACGTCTTCATTCAGGGATGGAGCCAGGTGGCTGGTCATCTCACACTTGATCTGGGCACTCTACCGTCTCATGGGCAAGGTGGCTCCCTTGGCAATCGAGGTCCTATGCCAGCTGGGCTTTGGTAGTTAATTCTACCTGGAAGGTGGGCAGAACACACCCCAGAGGAACCCAATGACTTTTAGGTTTATGACCAAGCTGGGTGATTCCTTTGGGAATGGTTGCCATACCTTACCTTGGAGCCAGGAACTTGTCTCAGGGGCTATGCATTTGATGCCCATTTTACAGATACTGACACCCTTAAGGTCGAGTCAGTAGCTTGTCAGGTCAAGTGGCTGCCAAGAGGTGGAGCCTGGATTTGAATCTGGTGCCCTGGCTCTGGAATGATGCTTTTAGCCTAGGCCTTTAGCCTTCCTGTCCAGGACAGGAGCACTCCAGACATAGGCTGCAGCAAGCAAGCCCTCTCTGTTCTCTTCACAACCCCATCAGGGTTGTTTATGAAGCACCGCAGTGCCGTATCAATACCAGGATGATGCCATTGATTTTAGTGGCATTTAGATCACAAGAGCCTGTCTGAAGCTGTGCCCCGAGATTTATGCTCCCCACATCCATTAGAGCTAATGGGAAATGCCTGCATAAATCATGACCTGCGATGGGAAGTTACAGCTCCAACTCGCCCTTGGTATAGTTTAACTGCCTTCGCTGAACGGAAGCCACCATCCTTTCTGACTAGCACGAATTCCCTTGCTAGTTTCCTACAGGAAACTTGGGGCTGGAAAGAAAATTCCAAAGTCCAAGTCTCTGGGTATTATGTAGCTGTATGTCCTCAGGTAAGTTATGCAACCTCTCTGAGCTATACTCAGACTTACCATATGGACAACGAAACCACGTCTCAGACTGCTATTGCCAGGAGAGTTAAGGCTCTGAGCCCTTTGAACACCAGCATTTCTTTCCTTCCAACATTTCGCCTCCTCTTGTGGGACGTGGGTGGGTATGTGGGGGTGATTGTGAAGCTTCTAACATGGTGTCTCACTGTGATGAAACACATGACCAAAAGCAACTTGGGGAGGAAAGGGTTTTTCAGTTTACACTTCCTTATTAACTTCATCACTGGGGGAAGTCAGAACAGGAACTCAAACAGAGCAGGATCCTGGAGGCAGGAGCTGATGCAGAGGCCATAGAGGGCCCTGCTTACTGACTTACTCCCCACGGCTTACTCAGCCTGCTTTCTGTAGAATCCAGGAACACCAGCCCAGGGATGGCCCCAGCCATAATGGGCCAGACCCTTTCCCATCAATTAGTGGTTAAGAAAATGTCCTGCAGTTGGATCTTACAGACATTTTCTCAATTGAGGCTCTCTCCTTTCAGATGACTCTAGTTGTGTCAAGTTGACGCAAGACTAGTCAGCACACATGAGATGAACCAAAGAAGGGCTGGTGGGAACAGAATTCACATTTTTTGAAGGAATACATCAGAAATATTTCAAATTAGGAGCCTCTCAGGACAGCTTTTTCTTCTCCCTCTGTGTGTGTGTGTGTGTGTGTGTGTGTGTGTAGTCTATTTGTATGTGTTGTGTGTATGTATGTGTTGGTATAGCATATCTGTATATGGTGTGTGTGTGTGTGTGTGTGTGTGTGTGTGTGTGTCTATGTGTCTGTGTGTTATGCCTTATATATAGAGACCAGAATGTAACACTGAAAATTTTGGCCCTGGCCTTTCAGCTTGGTTGAGATAGGGTCTCTTAATTGCAGCTGTACTCCAGGCTAACTACTTTGGAGTTCTCCTGTCTGTCACTGTCTTTTGACTCATGAGATTACTGTGGTTACAGGCTTCATGTGGGCTCTGGGGGATTTGAACTCAGGTGCTCATGGTTGTGTGGCAAGTGCTTTACCCACTGAGCCGTCTCCCCAGCCCTTCTCTTTAGTCTCAGTGCTGTGCTCTGTGCGAGCCTCCAGTAGAAGCCGGCTGTCTAAGACAATACACACTCCCCTTTCCCTGAATGCTTCCACGTGTGGGTGTATGGCAAACCCCCTCTGTGAGAACTGACTCCTAGCTGGTCCAGACTGTCTTCCCTAAGGATAGATGCTGGGAACTAACTGGTGAGCCAGGGTACTTGTGTCCAGTGCCTCTGGAACTTTTCAGGCACCTGGGCAGGTGTGCCTGGCTTTCCTTCCTCCCCCTAGATTTCCTATTAGTGCAGAGTCGGAGTGTTCCCACTCTGTGTGAGGCTTGCACACAGTCCCTGAACCACACACAAAACTAAGAATTTCTCAATCTGTCCAACACCTGACAGGAAGACCTCAAGGGAGGAGGGACTTATTTTGGCTCCTGGTTTGAGGGAAGGAATGGTGGCAGGTGGTTCCATGGCAACAGGTGGTTCCATGGCAGCAGGAGAGTGTGACTGGAACTGCTCAGATCCTCACATCTTGTGAACAGGAAGCAGACCAGGCTATCAAGGTTCACTTCCTAAAGGCCCCACCATCTCCCCCAACGGCATTAACAGCTGGGGATCAGGTGTTCACATCCGCGTCTAAGTGATGTGTGTGGGCTAGCTTACACTTAAATCATACTAGTGTCCTGTCAGAAAGCTTTGGATGGTTTCAAGGTAAAACTCATCAAAAGCATCATCTTCCTTCCTCTGGGATCCCTGCTTTTCAGAAATGCAGGCCTCCATTCTTCTAGCAGTGAGACCTCACAGAGGCTGTGGCGCTGTTTGGTACCACCTCTGAGTTGTACTGAGAGCCTGAGCCAGGAGAAGTTGAGCAGCTCAGAAGAGAGGTAGGCTCTGTGAGCATGGCTGGAGGCAAAGGACATTCCCAACAGCGTTTCAGTGCTAGGATGAAGGTGGGTGATGGTGTCCTAATGGGGTGAAACATTTCACTCCTTGTCTGTTGAGATTGTGCTGAGCCCCTCGGCAACCTCCTAGACCACAGATGTGAAATCAGGATGTCAGAGGACCACTCTGCTTGCCATTTCTCCACACCTGTGCAATAACAGCCAGGCTATACAGCCAGGTGCCAACATCTGATGATGCTCTCATGTTGTGCAGGTGCCTGAGAAGGCTGGAAAAGTCCACTGGCTGCTCTGCCGCTAGAATTACAGTCCTTTGTGTCAGGGAAGGCAGGCAGCAGGAGTATGAGGCAGCCGGTCACATTGCATCCACAGCACTGAGGGCTAACTGCTGGTGCGCCTCTCTCTCTCTCTCTCTCTCTCTCTCTCTCTCTCTCTCTCTCTCTCTCTCTCTCTCTCTCTCTCTCTCTCAATCCTAGGGTCCATACCCATGGAATAGTGCCACCTGCAGTTAGTGTAGCTCTCCCCTTCCCAGTTAATCTAATCTAGAAACTCCCTGGCGGACATGCCTAGAAGATTCTAGATCTCATCAAATTGACCATTAGTATTGGCCATCTCAGTGAGCATGTTGCAGACTCTACTTCTCTTACCAAGGACCAGTCTTCCTTGAGGGTTGATATGGAAAAGCCACATTTCCTATATAGTGACTGTATCAGTGGCTTTCACCCCCTAGTCCCACCTGTTAGCAAGAAAGGAGCTACCCAGGCTCTGTAGGCATTGCTTCCTGCACCCTGATCTTTCTAGCCCCATGCTGAGCATGCCCCAGGGAAAGCATTTTAGATACCTGCAAATTTACAGAGATGTATCAAAGTCCCTTCATCTCCAAGCCAATAAAAGTAAAATTGATGACCCTCATAAAAATGATTGCTCTACTCTCAGATGGCTCCCTTAGAGCTGACTGGGGTGCATATGCAGTAGACCAGCACCGGAACCTGATTACAGTGGGGTCTCTGGCCCTTTGGGTGGCTACAGATGGAGGTGCCGTTTCTTCGGGCATCTGGGCAGTGAATGTAGAGCAGGATAGAAAGATAGCATGGCCAGGCATCTACTGTATCATGACTGTGGACACAGGAGCCTTGGGATGCTTTGAGATGCTCTCGAGTGACCTGAGTGTAACACCTAGAGGACTGATGGTGCATCTGTGCACCGTGTGTGTGTGTGTGTGTGTGTGTGTGTGTGTGTACATGTGTACGTACATGTGGGGGCTAGGGCTTAACCTTGCATGTCTTTCTCAGTTTCTCTCCTTCCTGTTTTGAGACAGGGTCTCTCAGTTTCTATCCAGATATCACTGATTCCGTTAGGCTGGCTGGTCAGCAGGGCCCCCGGGGCTCACCTGTCTCTGCCTCCCCAACTTCAAAGTTACAAGTGTGTGTCCCCGTGACCTGCTTTTTACATGGGGAACAAACTCAGGTCCTTGTGCTTTGTGGCAAGCAGTTCGCCGACTGAGCTATCTGCTGAGCCCTTGCTGTATTTTATTAGGGCACATAAACTCTCTGAGAGCATTTGTTCTGCTGCAGCGATGGGGAGAATGGGCTGAAGCCTGTGTTTCAAGATGAAGTGGAGCCAGGTCTTGGTGACACAGAAGTCAAACAGAGTTCGTGCATAAGGAAGAGAGAGTAGGGGCTGATCTGATAAAGCCACCAGCTGGTGTCTCAAGGTCAGCTAATCCCAGTGAAGAGATGGGCTCTCTCATGGTGGCGATGCTTGGTGAAGTCTCTGTAGAAACCCCTCATTTCTCCCGTCTTTCCAGCACGTCTGAACATGGTCAGAATGAGTTTGATATGGGTGCTCTGTCACTTGGACAGATGTACCTCATGCTCACTTAGAACAGCTGTCCTCAATTTCAACTTAGCCATGTGTCTAACATGTGGTGTCTAAAATCATTACAAGCAACCCCCTTTAAATACTCTGGGCATCTGGTGATAGATTGATATTGTGATTGATAATGATGGGCAATATTTACTGAGCATCTACTGCGGGCTAGAGACTGCCTGGGGGTGGGGAATGTAGCAGTGACTACAAACTTCAAGGTTCTTGTTCTCACAGAGTAGGTTTTCTAGAAGCCTCACCAGTTTCCCTTGCCCTGTCCCTAGTGGCTCCTTATCAAGGTGACACCTCACATCAGTGGTGTAATACCAGGTCCAGTGTCTAATAGACTGTGTGACACAGAAAGTCCTAGAAGACCCAAGAAGGAAGGAAGAAGGTTCCCTAGCCTCATGAGGTAGACTTAGGGGGAATGGGACTCTCTACGAGAGCCAGGATGGAAATGACCCCTTCCTACCTGACTTCTAGGTTTCCAACTAAGAGGCCTACTGCCTCTGAGCCTCTCCCAGGCCAGTTTGCCTATATTCCCCTATCCTTGGTGGACAGGGATCCTGGCTGTTCACAGCATGTGAGAGGAGGCTCAGGGGCTGCTCTTTGGGTTCCTTCTTTAGAAAAGGCAGTTCCAGAATTCCTTTTGCATCCTGTACTGCCCACAAGGAAGGGATTTCTGCTCCATCTTCAGAACACAGCATGGAGAAGCTGGTTCATTTTATCTCTTAAGAAAGGGATTCTTGGAGCCAAGGACAGAGGTGGGATTCAAACCCTGAGCTGTGGGCTCCAGGGATATTGTATGTTCACCAGGCTGTGTGGGCTGTTTCCTGAGTTTCTTCTGGTGTGGACATCATTGCTTTGTCCTAATTGTTTGGCTCTATTTGGTTTTACTGTTACATTAGGTCCTGGGAGATGATTACATTTCATGAAACAGAGTGATTGATTGACCTTTTGAAATGTCAGCAGCCGCTCCTGGGCTCCAGGGGATTTTGTAGGCCTTGTGCATCCACAATAGCAAGCCTCTCATCTAATGGGCAAGATATCAGTGAGAAGGGAGCTTGCAATGCAGGATCTGAGGCACAAAATCATCCATAGGGTTTGAGCAAATCCAGTCGACATGGGGTCAGAGCACAGGAGAGTGGCAGCAAGAAGGTAGGGGAGGCAAGAGGCTTCTAGGATCTGTTACTGAGCTGGGTGCTAATTCAGTTCCCAACACACTCCTTACAGAAGAGGGAGTCACCTCCCTGGGAATCATCCCAGATGTTTACTTCTGCCAAAATCATGGCATTGTGATCATGACCTGCTGGTACAAAATCAGAGAGCCCCTTTCCTCACCCTTCTTGGCCACTCCTAGCCCCTGTACACCTGCTGCATGGGTGGTTGTGGCCTGGTAAGAGCCCTGCGTAATCATAATTGGCTTCCAGAGAACCATGGAAATCGCCCTTCACTGAGAACTACTCTTTATTACTTTAAAATGTGTCCCCCACTTTTCCACCATTACCGCCCTTCCCAGGAGAGCACATACTTCTGAATTTAAGGGCTCTGTTAGACCAAGCAGCAAAGAACTGCTTCCTGTCATGCCAAAGGTATGTATATGCTCACAAATGTCTCAGTGTGTGTTCTGAAATTCACACAGAAGAGCGGACATAGCAATAAAACGTTCTGGGAAGTGGCATTTAGGAAATCTCCCAAGACAACAGTTGGCAGTATTATGAGCTGGATGCCCTTTGTGTGAGTGCCCTACCTCAAAGGTGGTCCATTATGTTGTGGTGGGAGGTGGTGGAACCTTTAGGAGGTGGAGCCTAGTAGATGATGATTAGGTCCCTGGAGAGGCTGCCTATGGAAGGCATTAATGAAGTTCCTTTGGGACCCTGGTTAGTTCCTGTGAGAGCCAGTTGCTATTAAAGAAAAAAGTGTGGTCCTTGACTACCTCTATTTTCCTATTTTATCTTGTAATGTCTTTAGCATCCACATCCATCATTCAACTTCATCTGTCAGGAAGCCCTAGCCACAGGCAAACAGATGAAGCTGTCCTATCTTGGGCTGTCAACCCCCAAAACCATGAGCAAACTGAACCTCCCCTCTTTACAAAGCATCCAGACTTAGGTGTTTTGTTACAGCAACAGAAATAGGCTAATGCAATACATGGTGCCTGGGGGCCTTCGGAAAGTCTTACATGCCTTCAGATTGTTCACTCATCAAGCTGCAGTCTATTTTGTTTGATTCTTTGAAAAACTGGTAATTCTAGAACATCACTGTTAGTGTTTTTCTTTCCACTGACATGCTTAACTAACCAAGAAATCTTCTTGGTGGCCATGCTTAGTAAATGAAATATTACCAGTCATCTTTACAGTATTGATTATAGTAATACCATACATGCAATTATAAGCATGATAGCCACTCTGACAGAGATGAATTGAAATCTCAGCACAGACTTTTCCCAAGTGAGAGATTTGTTTTCAACATTTAGTGCAACTCAGACAATTGACTGTGCAATCACAGGATAAAATCTGAAATGGAATATCCAAATCACTACAAGCTACAATAACAAGTGGCCTGGCAAGATAGGCCCACGGGTACAACAGTGGTACAAATGTTGTGAGTGTAACCAAGTGCTTTATGACTAGATTTAAGGCCTATTCCACAGGAGGAAACTCATGACAACTCCATTAACTATGGCCAAGAATTCGTGGCTGGGAACTCATAGCCACCAAAGGAAACCTACTGCTATTACTTTGTTCAATAGACACAGTCTCAAACTGCCTTCTAAATATAGATCTCTGTACACATAGAAGAATGCAGCAGCTCTTAGTCCTCAGCAGAGAAGTGAAGTCGACAGTGGTTAATAAAACTAGTCAAAGTGCTGAGAGCAAGTGCCTGTGGACTGCTCAGTCATAAACCGAACATCTACATCACACCCTCATATACAAGGCTCATGGAACATCACAAAGAAGGGGAGAGGCAGAAAGACTTTAAGGACCATAGAATTGAGGGGGATGGGACATAAGAGTATCTTCTAGGCCATACAGGATCATTGCATTCATGAACTCACAACTATGGTTGCCTGCATACCTGTATAACATCAAGACAGTCAGCATTCCAGCATAGATGAGGGAGGGGCCATGAGCACCTACTACTGACGGAGGAGATACTGACAGTTGGTGGCTGGTAAGGGAAGAACAGTCAGTTTCCAAGGGTATATAGCCCATGGGAGGTTGGCCATACTCTACTATGGTCCTATACTCATGTACATATGGTAACAGTAATTAAACTAAGTGGCTTATGAATAAAAAGTCATGAATTTAGGAGAGGGAAATGATTTTGGCAGATTCCTGGAGGAATTGTAGGATGGGGGTAAGAAGATCGAAACTTGTTGTATATGAAATTCTCAAAGAATAAGCAAATATATGTATATTTTATGGTTCACATTTCTTTTTTATCACTAGGTCTTTGAGAAGTTTCTACAATGTGTTTCTATCATATTCACTCCTCAATTCCTCCCACATCCACACTCCTTACCCACCCAACCCTAACCCTAACCCTTACCCTCCCACATCCACACTCCTTACCCACCCAACCCTAACCCTAACCCTTACCCTCCCACATCCACACTCCTTACCCACCCAACCCTAACCCTAACCCTTACCCTCCCACATCCACACTCCTTACCCACCTAACCCTAACCCTAACCCTTACCCACCCACATCCACACTCCTTACCCACCCAACCCTAACCCTAACCCTTACCCTCCCACATCCACACTCCTTACCCACCTAACCCTAACCCTAACCCTTACCCTCCCACATCCACACTCCTTACCCACCTAACCCTAACCCTAACCCTAACCCTTACCCTCCCACCAGCTTTATGCCTATTAAAACTGTTTCCCTGAATTTTTTTAAATGGAAATTTTGAATTTTTTTATTCAAAGTTTGAATTCTTTGAAGTGTCGATGTCTTGTTTTTAGCCTACCAATTCAGCTTTGTGTTACAATGGCTAAAGTTTCTTGAATTTATTGACCATACAATATTTCTTTTGGAAATATTTCTTTTGGAAAGTTTTAGTTAAGGTAATTTGCCATTTTAAAAGTAGAATTACTTGTTGCTTCGTTTTTGAGTTCTTCATTACATTAATTTATTATTTTATATTAATATATATTTACATATTATATTAATCTAGTGCCTGGTGAATAGCTGACAAAGATTTTCCTGCTATTCTGTGGCCTGACTCTTCACTCTGTTAATTCATCCCTCTACTATGCACAAAGCATTTTAATTTGATGCTATTAAGTCTGTCAATTTTCACTATCATTTCCAAAGCTTTCAGAGACATATTCGAGAAGCAATAACCAATATGTGTTATCATGAACCAATGCACTTTTGGTGTTACTTACAGGGATGGGTGAGGATTGCTTACAGGAACACTGCCAAAACAAAGACAGCGGTACCCCTGAAAGCCCACACCAGCACGGGTGATAACTCATCAAACGTGGACTCTTGAAGTTCTCTGCATGACTTACAGATAGATCAACAAGTCAAAGAGTCTCTCAAGCAGCTCCAGCTGGTCCGAGTTCATTAGCAAGCAGTCCTTATGTAACTTTGGTGAGGGAGGCATCTGTGCCTATGGCCCTTTTCAAGGACTTGCTGAGACTCACAAGTTGTTCTATTCCCTAGTCTTCGTGAACCTCCCTTTAGAGCTTCATGACTCTTGTGGAGCTTCTCTCCAGAATGGGATGCTTCAACTCAGCTCATAGGAAACCACGACACAGCAGTCTCACATTCCAGGACAGCAATGCTTACCATTCAGCGTGGAGCAGGATTTCCACTCTCAAACCTGGCTCCCTTCTCAGTCACCCTAAGGTGTAAAGACAAGCACACAGTCTTGGTGACAGTGCCTGTCTGTGGCTGGCCTGGGGACCTCCATGGAAGAAGGCCCTTTGAGCATCTCTGCATTTGTTCCATGTCATATTTGGGTATGACCTTTCTTTGTATGAACATGGATAGCCTTATATCTTGGGGCCTCTTTGGTGAGGACCTGGGATTTAGGGTTAACATTATATTGTATGTCATTCTGTCTTATGTCTGGGGTACTGAGTCACTGTGACTGTAAGGAGACAAAGGAAATGAGGTTTTTTTCTCAAGGGGTCTCTATTTATTGCTTTAGATCTGTTAGTAGGGCTCATCACACAAATAAAACTACTGGTTAAACCAGTTCTTATTATTAAAACAATAAAAAAACCCCAAAATCATCAAAACAGAAAAACATATGCAAAACTTGGTTCAAGGGAGCTATGGGGGCGGCGGGGCAGGGCGACTTCCCACTTCCCTCTGGTAAAGCCCACATGAATGAAGCCAGCTGATTTCCAGCCCACACTTCCCCACACGCTCTGGCAGCCCAGTCTTGCTCAGGTGTTATGACCCCACCTGGGCATTACACTTTGCCTGCAGCCTATCATGATACCTACTTATAGGACAGCTGGCTCAAATCTTGTGCTAAGTAGCAGCTATGCAGGAGTATACACGGCACACAACTATTTCCCTGCAAAGACTTTGTCCCTGTGTTGTCTTCAGTGGAAGGGTAAGAGAGCCTGGACTGAGTAGAGCGAGTCTTGCCACCAGTGTGATCCCCCATGTTCTGTGTGTGATAGTGCCTCTTGCTTGGATGGTCTACTTGTCCCACCTTCCCATGGACCCACTTTTCTGGAAGCCTATCAGGTCCTGTAGTGAGTGACCCCGTAGGACTCTTGAACTTCCCCACCCCTCTGATCAGCACCCTGGAGTTCAAGTTCATTTGCTACCTGCATCACGGTGAGGAGGAACACTGTTCTACCTCATTTTGCGAAACTTCTCCAGCCACAAGTCCTTTTCTATCCCTCCTCCATGTGGTCATGTTAGACTGTGGTCATTTGCACAGCTTGTCTGATGTTTTACAGAAGTGTCGGATGGAGAATGTTCCAGCAATCCTGCTGCTGAACTAGGAAGTGGCTCATATGGGCTGTGTTCAGTAGACTGATGGGGGCTCTTGTGTAAGTGACTGTCCAAGGAGATGACAGGGCCTGGGGATGCTGGAGCTGAGCCTGACCCTGGCTTTGTAACTACCTTCTCTCAGTCAGCCCATCCCAACTGCAGTCTGCGTAGGAGCCCCTTTATGGTGATCTAATTGGAGTGGTAACGGATGTAGCATTCTGCCACAGCTAACAGCAAGATTGGAATTTGAGGAGACGCAGAGACAAATTACCTCTGAATTTTCTTGCAGCCGTAAAAGCTTTTTACTGTATAGTAATTTTCCATTTCTGCTGCAGGCATATTTGCATATTGCTTAACAATTTATCTCCTGTCATTCGTCAGATATTATCCATCTCCAGTTAATAAGCTAAGACAGGTCGTATTAAGACTTTGCAGGCTCACCTCAGCAACCCTACTGCCTTGCCTCCAGCCCTCCCTGCAGAGGGAGCAGGCTGAGACGCTTGTCTGTGTCAGCACCCGTTCCTAGCACCTTGCATTCCTGTCCCCAAGTGGACAAGAGAGGAGTCACGGGCATGTAGTGCCCTGTCATGGCTGTGTTTTTGTCACCTTCCAACGAAGCTCCAGCATTCCTTTGGTGAGGAGGCATCCGGATTTTACTCCTGGCTCTGGCTTCCCAGGCCCCTGACGGTTGTCCTTTCTCTCCTTGGAAATCAGGCTTCTCCACTTTAGAACAAGCCTTCTAGAACAAGGTTCATTAATGGACCACTTTATTTGTGTGTTTGTGCACACACACACACACACACACACACACTCACACATATTTATGTGCACATCCATGGAATCCCAGTCTGTAGAACAAGTAGATGGGGGTATTGGCAGAAAAGTAGAGGATGAGGCCCCGCATTCCTGCCTGTCTACATGGACCCTAGTCTTCCCTATGCAGAGAGGCCCTAAGACACTTCCTGGATACTTGAGACCCTAGGAGCAGAGGGGGGATGTGCCTGGCAGGATGTCCTTGGTCTGGCTGCCTGCCCTGACACCTGGGGTTGTCAGTGCATTTTCTGAGTGCTTTCTGCTGGCCTGGCCTTGTGCGCAGGCTGGGAGCAATAGTGTTTCCCCGTTTTTAATTAAGACACTGGGATTCCGCTCACTCCGAGTCCCTGGATTGGTAGTAGGTTCTGTTGGCCATTGGTAGACAGATTTTGAGAGGAAAGGAAAATGGTTTGAAGCGGAATGTGTGATTAGATTTGCATAATTGAATCGAAATAGAATTAAAGGGTCGTGTGTTTACACAGCAATGCCTAAAATCAGATTGCAGTGATGGGCGCTCAGTACTAAAATGGGCTCCTTAGGGACGTGTGACTATCTGCTTCCCAGAATGTGTAAGAGCTGGAGAGAAACTCGACTGGGGGATGGTTTCTTGGAGTGCCTGTCACTGGGGCAGAGTGGTACTGATGACGATGACGGTAGCGCTTACTGGGTGTTCAGAAGCCAGATGACATACCATGTTGCTGACATAGATTTCCTTAGGAGATCCTCTCGTCACTTGAGCCCAGGCAGGGATCCCACAAAACATGTTCCCTTAGGTCTTTGCTGTGGGTCTGAGCGGGGCATACACCCTCACCTTTGACTGGGAGAAGGATGTGAATAAATTCTACCGTGGACATGTAAAGCAAGCCTGCGTCTTCTATGCATCCGCCACCATTCCTATTTATAAGTGTGCCTTGTGCTGTTATTCTGATCTGAAAATAACGTGTCAACACGTGCCAATCAGAGGAGTGGGGAAGGGAACTAAGCATCTGTGACAAGTGGTGACAGACTATCATAGACTGCTAAGATGTGTTCTCTCTGTGGTTAAATGTACTGTCCAGCAATGCCAGTGTGTGCTTAGCCATTGGAGAACCTGGGACTTCCGAGAGTTGTGTGTGTTTGTGTGTGTGAGAGAGAGCCAGGGGTGGGGGGAGATGGAGGGAGGTAGGGAAGGAGAGAGAGAGAAAGAGAGGGAGTGAGAGAGAGAGGGAGGGAGGGAGGGAGGGAGAGAGAGAGAGAGAGAGAGAGAGAGAGAGAGAGAGAGAGAGAGAGAGAGAGAGAGGAGGGGGGTCTCATCTGGGCTTTACACTCAATGTGGAATGTCAACCAGGCCAAATATTGACAGTCTTCATGGAGACAATGGCATTTCTCAGTCACACAAAGTAGGCTTAGGACCCATGTGTGTGTGAAGTGGCCAAGAGAGAACTATCCTTCTCAAGGCAATGCGAAGTTACACCCTTTTATTTCTCTGATATGTCTGTCCCTGAGAGTCAGAATCCAGTAGAATTCACAAAGGAAGCCTGGAAGTGATGTCCTACTGAATAGAGTGGGATCCCCTCAGCTTTTCTTGTCCATGCAAAGCCTGGGGAAGCAGGGCAGGTCCTCATACTTGGAAAACAAGCACTGTACTGACTGAGTTGTCTCCCTGGCCCATGGATGTGACTCTTACAGGCTATGACCTGGTGCCAGTGTTTGTATGAATAAGTAAACCAAGGCCCTGACAGAGGGCCTGGTCACTGGGACAGCAGAATGAGGGCAAGATGCCTGGGTCTCCCAGCTCTATGTTATATGACTTTCCTGGGTAGACAGAACAAACATCTATTCATCTCAGAAAAGACACTGAGGACAGACTAGAGTGACAGTTACACCACATCTGGTTCAGTGACCCAAGCTTACAGGACTATGGGTGAAGGTGTCACTTATGGGAGTGTGACTGACTCCATGCATGGGTGAAGGGGTCACTTACAGGAGTGTGACTGACTCCATGCATGGGTGAAGGGGTCACTTACGGGAGTGTGAGCAGCTTCAGTGCAGCTACATCATCAGAAAGCTCGCCCTAGCACGGACGAGCAGCCATGAAAGCTCCTGGAGCACCCTGCACACCTTGCAGGCACCTCCACTGGAGATCACCTTCATTGCTTAGCGACTCTTAACTGCTAAGTAACCTTAGGGAGGGGCCTTCAATTTCAGAAGCTTCTGGCAGCTTCTCAGTTTTGTTTATTTCCTGACTTTTAAAGAGTCTCCCTTCTCCTTCCAGGAAAGAAATGTTTCATTTCAGAGGAAATTGCTACATGACACTGCCGTATTGGAGCTCTCTTTGCAGCTTGCAGATGAAGGTATCATGGCCGGGTCTCCCCTCCACCCTGGAATACAGTTAGCCATCTTTGGCATAGCATAGCAGAGGACACACTCACTCCAGGTATCTTTGCTTTGGCCAGTGGAGCCTTAGCCAGCAGGATGTGAGCAGAAACTTGCAGTATGCTTGTGGGATGTGTGGGCTTTCTTGTGTCATTTGATACGTGGTTTAGAAGGCTCCGTAGGTAGCTATTGAGCCAGCACAGGGGCTTCAGGCTAAAGACCAAGGACAAAGCGTACCTACCAAGACATGTGAAATCCAGTCTGGGCAGATTAAACCCCAGCTGCGTGAGCTAGACTTTAGCCAGCCTCCAGATCTGGAGAAGAAAATGCTGTGAAGAGTCCTGGAGACGTTTCTCACTGAAAGGTGTAAACTTTTGAGCCCCTGTTTCCTCTGCAACTAAAGATGTTGTCTTAGTTAGGGTTATCATTGCTGTGATGAAACGCTGTGACCAAAGCAATTTTGGGTGGAAAGGGTTTATTTGGCTTACACTTCCACATCACAGTTCATCATCAAAGGAAGTCAAGACAGGAACTCAGAGTAGGAACCTGGAGGCAGGAGCTGATGCAGACAGAGGTCATGGAGGAGTGCTGCTTAATGGCTTTCTCCCCATGGCTTGCTCAGCCTGCTTTCTTATAGAACCCAGCCCAAGGATGGCACCACCCACAATGGGCTTGGTCCTTCCCTATCAATCACTAATTAAGAAAATTCCTTACAGCTGGATCTTATGGAGGCATTTTCTCAACAAATGCTCCCTCATCTTGAATTACTCTAACCTTTTTCAAGTTGGCATAAAAACTAACCAGCAGTGGCATGAATGAAGTCTTTAGTATGGGCAACTGGGTTCCTTCTCTGGAACTTTCTTGCAGGTTCTTAGCTTTGGAGTAGCACCCTGGGAGTACTCCATGGTGCTGCCTGCATGCTTCTTGGGCATGAGTGTGGAAAGCATTGTGAACAATGAGCAAAGAAGCTGTGCTCTGGTTGCTTTCTGTTGCTGGGAAAACACCATGACCAAAAGCAACTTGGGTAGGAAATGGTTGGCTTACTTGCCCCCTTACAGGCCATCGTTCAGGGAAATCAGAGCAGGAACTCAAGGTGGGACTCAAGGCAGGAACTGAAGCAGAAACCTGGAGGAGTGCTGCTTACACGGCCTTGTTCCTCATGGCTTGCTCAGTCTGCTTTCTTTCACAGTGAGGGCCCACCTGCCCAGGGGTGGCATCACACACAGTGGGCTGGGACCTCTCATACCAATCATTAATGGAGAAAATGCCCCCATATGTTTGCCTACAGGCCAGTATGATGGAGGCATTTTCTCAACTGAGGTTCCCTCCTGTCACATGACTCCGAGGTGTGTCATATTGACAAGACAACACAGTTGTTTTCTCTCTGTGACTTTGAATTTCTCATTGGAAGGTTGAAACTGTGCCTCTGCTTAATCTCTGCCATGTAGCCGTATACCCAGTGGGTGCTTGATATGTGTCCGTTGAGTTACATGTAAAGGAACGAGACAGAGCCTGGCTTTCAGAATGTGCTAGAACTCAATTAGAAATCTGTGTTGTGTTGAGGGTAAGAACTTGGAAACAAGTCTGTAGCTAGCAGAGTTTTTTTTTGAGGACTTTTCTTCCCCCAGTGACTGTTGTGGAATATTATTTTAACTATGTAAAGATGTGTTACATTTGTTTATGTTGTGGAATATTACTTAAACTATGTGAAGCTATGTTACATTTATGTTGCCTTTGTTTAACTATGTAAAGGTGTGTTGCATTTGCTTATGTTGTGGAATATTTATCTATGTGAAGGTTTGTCACATTTGTTTATGCCGAATTTGTTTAACTATGTAAAGATGTGCTGCTGTTTTACCTTGCCTGCCTAAGGCACATGATTGGTCTAACAAAAAGCTGAATGGCCAATAGCTAGGCAATAGAGGAACAGGCAGCCCTGGCAGGCAGAGAGAATAAGTAGGAGGAAGAATCTAGACTCAACAGAGAGGAGAGAGAATGAGGGAGAAAGAGAGGGGGATTTCCAGGGTCAGCTAGCCAGGCAACCACCAGTCAGCCAGACACAGAAGCAGGAAAAGTAGGCCATACGAAAGAAAGGTAAAAAGCCCCAAGGCAAAATGTAGATGAAGAGCAACAGTTTAAGTTATAAGAGCTAGTAGGACAAGCATAAGGCCGAGTATTCATAACTAGTAATACGTCTCTGTGTCATGATTGGCAGCTGGCAGTCCAAGAAAGCCTGCTGCAAGTGACAGCAGCAGATGCTAGGAGAATGCCAAGGGACAAGTGTTCCCTAACGAGATAGGCACTGTGAGTGTCACACCTTATCCTTGTGCCTTGGGGACTCTGCAATGTCCATGCTGGTGAATTATCTCACAGGATTCACTGGAAGGTGGTAACCTTCCGTGGTGCCACTGGCCCTCACTGTCTCTTTTCTTGACTGCAAGGACTAGAGGCTGTAGAGAGTCTTTTTGGCCAACCATCTGAATGAACTCTGCCAGTGCCAGAGAGGCCCACTTCAGATCACAGTGATAAATTCAGCATATTAAAAAGAAATAGGATCTACAAGTGGGGGCTCCCATTTTCACTCCTCATTAGCCCTGTATAGCCTTGAGTTTTCTTGGGGAACACATGTAAATGAGGGAGGGGTGGGGGTCTGTCCTTTTTATTACTTTGGAGAGTGTGAACGTGTGCTTTTGTTGGGACAAGTGGATGTCTGTGTAGTCTGGGTGAGGGACGGCTGTTGGTATCAATTCTTGCTCTCCAGTGTGGCTGTGGAGGGATTGCACCTAGGGTGTGGACATCAGATGAGCTGCGTTTCACAAGGCTTGGCTCAAGTTGACCTCAGCTCCAGGCTCCCTGCTTCCTTTCTTTCAGTAGGGAACAGTAAGAGGAGGATCCTTGCTGGTCATCTCTCAGTCCCTGGCCAGCCAGCAGGGCTGGCTTAGCCCCCACAGAGAGCGCATTCTCTGTTACGTAATGCCTTTACTATTCATTGACAGGGACAAAGAGCTGCACAAAAGATGTGCCTACTGTTGCCACAGCACTTTCCAAGCCCCCCTTTGCCCTCTGCTAATTCCTCTTAATCATGTTTGGGTCCCTTTAGCTGAGCATAGTGATGTCTGGCCTCAGGAACTTACACTAGGGTGTTGGAAATATTCTCCCACTGAGTGCCCTTCTGGGTAGGCTTGGGTCAATTTAGTGTCCTGAACCCAGGCCATAGCCCAGAAATCTGCCTCTCCATGTGTGTGCACATACACACTCGTGTATACTCATCTGATGCCCAGTGAATGCAGAAACTGTTGTGTGGGGGTGGTGCTTTGTCTGAGGAGGTTTCTCAATGGGGACTTTTCCTCTTCTCTTTCTTTGAATGCTAACCCTGATGGATGTAGACTCACCTAGGAGACCAGCCTGTTGCCCTGTCTGTGAAGGAGTTTCTATATTGGGTGAATGGAGGTGGAACTCCTCCATGTGGGTTCTCCACTGAGCAATAGAGTCAACAGAAGTATCTGGGCTTTGTTTTGTTGGAAGGGTGGACATTCCCAAGGCTGAGCTCTGCAAAAGCCATTCATGCCCCAACTTCTACATTATATCATCTCTTTTCCACACATTCTTTACTCCTGGTTCAGTGACTGTATAGAGTGGTATCTTTAGTCTTTGGTTATTTTGGTTTTGACTCAGGCTCCTAGGCAGGAATAATATCCTGTTCTGTGATTTGCTTTAGACTCCTCTGATGACAGGTTTAAAGGGTGTCTTGGTCTATTTCCTGTCACTGTAAGTGCACAAGGCTGGGTGATTTATAAATATAGAAGGTTTTTTGGCTTGTGGTCTGGAGGGGGTTGGAAGATCATGGTGTCATATCTGCTCAGCATCTAGAGGGGGCTTTATACTGTATCACACCATGGTAGAGCACATCATGTAGGGAGACAGAGCAAGAATACTGTCTCAGGTCTCCTTGCTTTTACAACCAATTAGTCCATTAGTGTCATCATGGTAGCTCCACTTATAATCACTTCCCAAAGGCCTTACCTCCAAGTCTTGCTCATATACAAATTGGGGAAGTATCTGACACATGAACTTTGCAGGGATACACTGAAACTACAGGTTTGGATGAGGCAAGAGCTAGCCTTCAGGGTTGGGTTTGGTGACATGACTCACATGTCAAGTATTGTAAGGTCAATGATGGTAGTATGGGCTATAGCCTCTGGTCTCTTGGGTGTTAGAGGAGAGATGTGCTTGAATAGAGCCTGCGTTTGTGCATAATTTCTTGAAAATGATGATTTGAGGGAAGCAAATATTCTTCATGCTTTGTTGCTTTTGAAGTCTGCCTTTGCTTTTGACATTTGACAGCAGGGAGCTGTGTTTTCCTGTCCTTTGAGCTGGTGTGGGATGAGGGTGCTGGCTGTTGTGCTAGGTTCTGGAATGATGGGCCATGAATGAGAGCCAGAACCTGACACCCATGGTGATGGTAACCATTTGGACTCTGGGGAACTGGGAGAAAATGTACTACTACAGCCCTTTGCCGGTGGGTGCTCAGAGCTGCAGTGTTGTGTGCGCATGATTATGGGGGAGAAGAGACTGGATACAGAGATTTGCACAGAACTGCTGGTCACAGCCAACCCTGCCAGGCTGTTGTGTTCACTTCCTGTGGCTGCAGGAAATGGGATACTAGGTGGAATGTGAGGCCTCTGAGGACCCACATCTTCTGACACCATCAAATGGTGGCTCAAAATGAAATGCCATGGACTGAATGTGTGTTCATTCCCAAATTCACATGTTGAAACCCTAGATCCAAGATGATGGAATGAAGGTGTGTGTGGGGGAGCTTGGTAACTTTTAAAAGACAGAGGATGACAGGTACTTGAAGGGCAGCAGGGAGGAGGAACACTGGGAAGGCACTAGGGACCTGTCCTCACAGATATCACCTGCATGACACATGGATATTAGGCTGTAACCTCAGAAGGCAGGAACCATGGGTTACAGCCTGGAACATCTCTAAAGGTATGTGTTTTAAAGCCTTAGAGAGCAGCCTGTGGTCCTCTTTTTTGCAGTAACTGACTTGGGTATTTTGTCATAATAATGGAAAATTGACTGCTCTTGCTTCTTTTTATTTATCATGGTGTCCCCAGAATCTATAGGAGTGCAAGGCACAAAATGCTTGCTTAATTATATTTTGTGGGAGTTGTGGCTTGAGTGTGAAATGTTACCTATAGTTTCATGTGTTTGAGTGCTTGACTCCTACCTGTGAACCTGTTTGGAAAGGTCTGTAGGACCTTTATGAGGTGGGAGCCTTGCTGGAGAGAGTTGTTCTCTGGGGGCAGGCTTTGAGGTTGTCTGAGGTCTCTATTGCTGCAACAAAGGCCATTATTAAAAGCAATGAGGGAAAGAGTTTATTTTATCTTATAATCTCCAGGTCATAATCCATCACTGAGAACAGTCAGGGCAGAAACTCAAAGCATGTGCTATACAGCAGGACCATGGAGGAATGCTGCCTACTGGCTTGCTCTCCACCACTTGCTCAGTTTGCTTTCATATATGCCCCAGGACCACTTTCAGAGGGATGCAGTGGGCTTAGCCCTTCCACATCAACCATCGATCAATAAAATGCCCCTAGGCTTGCCTACAGGCCAATCTGATGATGGCATTTTCTCAACTGAGAGTCCTCTTCTCAGATGACTGTAGCTTGTGTCAAACTGATTTTGGAAAAGGACAGTACAGAGGTTTTATAGCCAGGCACGTCTCCCTCTTCACTCTGTACTGCTGATGTAGGATGAGACTAGCCTCATACTCCTGCTGTCAGCCACGATGGACTGTATTCCCTCTGAAACTGTGATCCAAAGCAAACTCTTTCTTCTTTGAGTTGCTTTGGTCAGGGTATCTTATTATAGCACCAAAAATGAGACTAAGACAGTAGGTTGATGGTGCTTAACTCAGAGAAGTCTGGGGATTCCTGTGGGACTGGGGCTACAGAGGAGATCCTGGGTGCTGCTAGCTCATCTATGCCAAGAACTTACTTGGTAGGTTCTTGGGGGTACTCACTGTTGGGCAGTTCTAGGTCTAAAGGGACAGTGAGACACATGTGTCACCCTTTGGAGGGCTGGTCACTGGTCCTCTCTCCCAGACACCTTATCTTAGGTATAAGTTTCATCCATGAATTCCTTCTATGACTTGGCTGAAGATAGAAGGAAGATTTGTTTTGGGGTTGTGGAGTCTTATGGCCTCCACACACATTCCAGCTGGGCCTCGTTGGCCTGGTACAGGAAGCAGTTAACTATATCAAAATGGTAGTCAGAACCCTTGGAAGGACAGAGCTGACACAGGCTAGCCAGTCTCTGTGTCAGCAAACTGCCATTACTAACACTAATTAACTGGTTTTCCTCAGACCATCAGTTCAGACATCCTTTTTACCCTCTGGGTGGAAACAGAGATGCAATTTTCCTCAGAAGGTGCGTAGGGTTTTATAATTTTGGAGGAAGCAACAAATTTTTTATAATTGCGTAATTTGTATATAATTCCTTGTAATAAAGTATGATGATTATGGTTTAGTTCACATAAAAGACTTCCTAATCCTCTAATTATGGTAGTACATGTTTTTAAAAGCTGTAGAATAGTCTATCTTTGAAAGTTTTAAAATTTCTGATAAAAGTTATTGGATAGCTTGAACTCCGCTAGATAGATGGTTTTCAGTGAATCTAGATCTTTCCAGAAAAGAAGGACAATAGCCCCATCCGGGCCTTGCCCACCCTCCTAGGTGGGCAAGGAGTGGGAGAACCTTCTCATCATAGACATTCATGCCTGCCATGCCATCTAAACCATACTGAATCGTCTGCGTTTATCCCACACTTATGCAGCATTCATTTATTGAGCACCTACTAAATGCTGGGCCCTGATCAAAGATCTGCCATGCAATGGAGCTCCCCATGTAAGGGTGTGAGGCCTATGGACAGTAACCTCACTAAGTAGTAGCACATCATGACATCTTCGATGTGATCTGCTCAGGGCAGTGAATGTGGATGGCAGGGGGGTTTGATGGGTGGTCTCCCTGAGGAGCTGACATTTGAGTAGCTTCATCAAAGATGAGTAAAACATCGGATGAGTAAAACATCGAATTAAGGGTGTGGGATAGGCTGAGGGAGCAGCATAGCATGCAGAAGGAGGAGTCTGGCCTTTTCTCTGCATGCTTTCAGAAGACACTGTATTCTCCTGGCTCTCCTCCTGGTGGGAGCCATGAGGATCTCACAGAATGTGTACTCTTTTGGGGGAGGTATAGCCATCTAGCCCCCAACCATAGTCCAGGCCCTTCCATCAGCACTCTGCAAAAGGGATTCTTGTGGTCTAGCTCTCTGCAAGTGTGGATCTGGGGACTGAGCCCAGGTCTTTTGACATATGCATGAGTTCCCTCTCTTTCACTGCATCCTACTTGAAGTCCCTGTCCCTCTTTCCTGGCCAGAGGAATCTTCATAGAAGACAAATCTGAGTACACTACAGACCCCCTCAAGCTCTCCAGTGTTTCCAACTGACAGAGAATGGCACCCCTCCTCAGGGTCTGCCAGTCTAAAAGTTCCCTGAAGGCCAGGGACTCACATTCTAGACACCCAACTTCTTATGCAATGTTGGGGGTACACCCCGTTTGCATTCTCTGTAGAGCCCTCACCCTTGTCATTTATTTTTTTTCTGGAACATTCTTCTTGCTCCAACAGGTTCCTGCTCTATCATTCATCTTCAGACATTTTCTCACCTTTCATTCTCATCGCCCAGGGAGGCCTCCCACAGCCCTATGTACAGCACTTCCCAGTTGCTTGCTCTCCTCTGTGATGCTGCCGTCATATGGCAACAAGTGTTTTTCTTATCTGTTTACTCCTTTCAACCGGTGATTTTCATGAGGACAAACACATACCTGCTTTATTCATGGTGAAACATGATATTTGTTATTTATACACTGCCTGATTCAGGGAAAGGTTTCTACAAAAAAGAGAGTTAAGGGGATGGGTGGGGTGGGGTGGCTTAGTTGATAAAGTGTTTGCCTTCCAAGAATAAGGACCTGAGTTCAATTCCCAGCCCTACCTGAACCAGAAGTGGTAGCACATGCTTGTAATCCCAGTACTGGGGAAGCAGAGGCAAGAGGATACTTGAGAGAGCCCATCTCAAAGGAGGCAGACGGCAGTACTAAGGATGATGAATGAAGTTGTTCTTTGGTTTCTTCTCTCTCTCTCTCTCTCTCTCTCTCTCTCTCTCTCTCTCTCTCTCTCTCTCTCTCTCTCTCTCCCTCTCCCTCTCCTTCTCTGGTTTCTACATTCTTTCTGTCTCTCTCTTTCTCGGGTTTCCACATTATCTGTATTCCTCCCCGCCCTCCCCCACACATTAGAGAAAAAAACAGAGAACTTTCAACAGAAGGATCTCAAATAGCCAAATGACATTTAAAGAATTGCTCAACATCCTTAATCATCAGGGAAATGCAAATCAAAACGATTCTGAGATACCATCTTATACCAGTTAGAATGACTAAGATAAAAAAATATTGAGGACATCTTATGTTGGAGTGGGTATGGAGTAAGAGGAACACTCCTCCATTGCTGGTGGGAGTGCAAATTTGTTCTGCTACTTTGGAAATCAGTATGGCGGTTTCCCAGAAAATTGGGAATCAGTCTACTTCAAGACCCAATGATATCATTCTTGGGTATACACCAATCATACCATAAGGACACTTCCTCAACAATGTTCATAGCAGCATTATTCATAATAGCCAGAACCTGAAAACAACCTAGATGCCTCTCAACAGAAGAATGGATAAAGAAAGTATGTTACATTTATACAATGGAGTATTACTCAGCTGTACAAAAAAACAATATTATGAAATTTGTAGGTAAACGGATAGAACTAGAAAAAACCATTCTGAGTGTGGTAACCCAGACTCAGAAAGACAAACATGGTATGTACTCACCCATAAGTGGATACTAGTTGTAAAGCAAAGGATAACCAGATTACAATCCACAGCTCCAGAGAAGCTAGGTAACAAGGAGGACCCTAAGAAGGGTGCATGGATCACCCATGGAAGGGGAAATAGATGAGATCTCCTGGGCAAACTTGGGGCAAAGGATGTGGTAAAGGGGAGGGGATGGAGAATGAGAACATGAGGGAATGGGATGGTTGAGTGGGAGGAGAGGTGGGGTAGGAGAGCAATGAAAGAGATATCTTGATAGAGAGAGCCATTATGGGGTTAGGGGGAAACCTGGTACTAGGGGAATTCCCAGGAATCCACAAGGATGACCAGCTAAGACTCCTAGCAATAGAGGAGAGGGTGACTGAACTTGCCTTCCCCTGTAATCAGATTGTTGAATACCCCAACTGTCATCATAGAGCCTTCATTCAGTAACTGATGGAAACAGATGCAGAGATCCACAACCAAGCAGCAGGTCAAACTCCAGGAATCCAGTCAAAGACAGGGAGGGAGGAATACATGAGCAAGGGAGGCCAAGATCATGAAGGAGAAATCTACAGAGACAGCTTAATCAAGCTTATGGGAACTCAAGAACTCTAGACTGACAGCCTCCATGACACCTAATTAAGCCCTCTGCATGAGGGAGGTAGTTGTGAAGTCTGGGCTATCTGAGGGGCCCCTGGCAGCAGGACCAGTCTATCTACCACTAGTGCATGAGCTAGCTTGTTGGAACACATTCCCTGTGCCATGGTCAGTCTTAATGCAGTGCTTGGCTCTGCCTCATCTTAATTGGCCAGACTTTGTTGACTCCCCATGGGGGTCCTTACTCTTTGGGAGGAGTAGATGGGGGTGGACTTGGGAAGGAGGTGAGGGGGGGTAGGAGAGGGAGAACTGTGTTTGGAATGTAAAATGAAGTTAAAATAAATAAACCTAAAAAAAAAGGAAGAAAAAGGAAGAATGGGTGTGAGTGAAGCCAGGGCTGGAGTGGCTCATCCTGTCCCTTCTCACTGGTTTGCCGGCCAGCACTCAGGAGTGACTTCCTCAAGAAATTGTTCCTGCCCACCCTTGGCTGTGCACAGCCTGTGGCTCATGCTGGTGTGGATATTGATTACAAAGTGGCCCCTGTGCACACTTTCTCTGTCAGTCTGGTGCCTGGCATCACCAAAGAGGAGTTCAGCAGGGGATCAGCCTCAATTCTTTCTTGGAACAATGTAGAACTGAGCAAGAAAATGACTCAAAAGTCTGATGTCCCAGGTTCTAAGTTCTGGGTAGCTGAGAACCAGCCCCTAACCACAGCTGACTTGCTGAGAGAGTCTGATGGGGCCTTGCCAGTGGCACAGAGCTGTGAGAGGAGACATTAGAGCCACATTGCTTCTGAAGACTGCTACAGACTCTGCAGTTGGCAGTTATGTACTTCAGATCCATTAAAGAATGCTTTGGCATAGGAAATACAGATTAGAAATGAAATTGCAATATAATCAAATTGCATTTTTATGGAAAGTACTACATTTTTTCTCTAAATAAAATTCAGTAACAAAATTTTATTTGCTTTTCCCCCCAAATGCCTTTCCAAATTGATTTTTTAAAAACCAGACAAATTGTGAAACCCAATGTGGTTAAAGGGAAGGCCCAATTCAGTGGCTTGGACACAAAGCACAGTGTAGGTGTGACTGGGCTTGGGAGCCACCCTGGTCCCCAGAGTATTCTTGGCTTTTCTCATTCTCTCCCTCCCTCCATCTTAATGGTGTGTGTGTGTGTGTGTGTGTGTGTGTGTGTGTGTGTGTGTTCAGGCATGAGCCTGACATGGTGTGCCCACGGAGGTCAGAGTGCAACCTCAGGGGTCAGCCCCCGCCTTCCATCTCCTTTAAAGCAGAGTCTTTTGCTCACTCCTGCTTAGGTCAGACAAGTCAGCCATGAGCTCCTAGGGATTCTTCAGCCTCTGTCTCCAGTCTCTTTGTGTAGAAGTGTCACTACCACTACCGTCTTTATGTGAGCTCTGGAAATCCAGACTCAAATCCTAGAACTTGTGTAGTGTCTTAGTTTCCTTTTCAGATGTTGTGATAAACTCTTAGATGAGACAAACTAAAGGGAGAAAGGGCTTATTCCACTGTGGCAAAGAGAAGCAGGTGGGGGCTGGGAACACCTGGTGTCGCTCCATAGGTAGTCAAGAAGCAGTAGCAATGGCTGGGTGCTGGTTGCTGTCCAGCTTCTCTCTCTGTCTTACACGGTCCAGTATCCCCTGCTCAGGGTATGGTTCTACCCACCACCAGGCTGGATCTTTACCCATCAATTAACATAGTTAAGATGATCTCTCCAGGCATGACTAAAGACCCATCTTCCAGGTTATTCTACAATCTGTCTAGTGGATGAAACTAACCAGCATGGTTAGTGAGTGATTTACCTAGTGTGCCATCTCCCCAGCCCCAGCTCCTTTCACAGAACTTTCTGGAAGATGGCACAAGTGCCTGCTGAGGTGGAGGAAACAGGACAGCAAAGGTTGGTTTGTTTTTTCCTGGTCACCCATGTTAATGGAGCAGGAGGCAGGGGTGCGGAAGAAAATTACTAGGAGATATAGAAAGTTTTGAATTTGGAAATCACTGGAGAAGAGGAGTGCCAATCACCATCTCTCTGGGCAAAGGGTTGCAGAAGAGATTCTAAGTGGTGCGTGCATGGTGTTAAAATATTCATATGAAAAGTCAAAAATTCAGTTCACACCACTAGTGTTTGCCATTCGTCTTTATATTTGGAAACAGCTGGATTGTCATCAGAATTTATCATCTGCCCAGATGCTTGAGAGTTCCTCCATGAGGCCAGCTATAATACACATACAGAAATTGAAACTGATGTATTCTCTGATAACTGCAATCAACTTGCAAGTTGTCAATAACTATAATCAACCATCAGGTATTTCTTGATCTCTTATGTGAGGCATATGCATGGTGCAGGACATAAGCCACAGTGTAATACTTAAGGAGAGAGGCATCTTGCTTCAGAAATCCAGCAAATGCAGAGTAATTCAAACCTAGTTCTTTCCTTGTCCTAACTGTGAGGTCCTTCTTGGGCTTATGACAGGGTTCAAGAATGGCTGGGAAGCCAGCAGGGCTTCTTGGAGAAGGATAATTAGATCCTTATTTGATGTGAAGATTAAGGTGAAGATGGGTGGGGGAAGGGGTCCTTTTGTGCAAGAGGAAGGAGATGTGTATGTTCTTGGGAGGGAAGAGGATGGGACCATGGGAGAAGTTTTACTGGTGGCGAGAATAATGAAAGCATTGTCTGCCACAGTTGTAGGTTGAACTTGGGAAAGGAGTGGTAAGCTAGAGTATGTAAAACAGGGTCTTGGGTACTGAAGCAAAGTTTCCCCTCTGTAGTGAGGCCCCCAGAGTGGCTGAGTTAATGTAGAACATCTTCCCACCTGGATGCCCAGCACAGCACATGCTCCTTCCTGGTGGATGGAATGAATGGTGGCACACACACACACTAGTCTACACACACACACACACACACACACACACACACACACACTCACTCACACATGCACATATGCACGTGCACACACATATAGCTGAAACAGCTGTGCCCAGGTTCACTGAGCTTCAGAGGATGCAGGATTACTGCAAAGATTGCCAGTAGGAACTGCGGCTCCACTGATTTCTCTCAAGTATCTTGCTATGAATAGAGTTAATGACTGTGGGGTTTAGGAGTTAGTTTGCCATGGATGAGGACTTTCTGCCTTAGGGGGATGCTGCTCCTGGGCATGTTTTCATAAGGGAGGGGGTGGCCCAGGATGGACTCTGAAGAAGTACCTTAGTAGAGGAGTCAAGGGCCAATTACAGACAAAGGAGGGAGGAGAGTGGTTAGCTAGCAGGGAGAGCCACCACAAGGGGAACAAGGCAGTGAGTTGGGAGGGTGGGTGGATAGCAGAGGGAAGTCTTAAGAACCACATTCAGGGTAGATGGTCCATGCAGGTGGTCATGATGCTGAGCAAGGACATCAATACTCTTGGTGATGCTACCTCTGGCCAGGGCTCTTGTGATGCTAAGTGTTAACTTCAACTTGGCAGAATGTAGACTCCCTGAGAGATGTACCACTGGGCATACCTGTGGAAGAGGTCTTGATGTTAGTTTAAGTAAGAAAACCCATCTTAACTGTGGGTGGGACCGTTTCCTAGGCAGGAGTCATGTACAAGGTAGAGAATGTGAGCTGGGCAGAAGTATTCATTCATTGCTCTTTTTCTCACTGTGGCATAATGCAACCTTCTGCTTTAAGCTCAGCTGCCTCAGCTTCCCTGCTACCAACTGCAAGCAAAGCAAACAAGCAAGCAATCCAACAACAACCCCTTTCTCCCTGAAGTTGGTTTTGTTAGAGTGCTTTTATCACAGCAACAGGAAGCGAGTGGCTGTTACCCATACCCAGGAGCCAAAAAGACAAAGCCATGTGAGAGGCTATTAAATTCAGGACCTCTATCCCTCTAGCTTGGGGCTAAAATTGTGACATCATAGGTCCTCTCAGAGGACAAACAGAAAGTCAAGGAAAGCCAGCAGCTCAGCTCAGCCTTCAGCCCTGGGCCCTGTACCAGTTCCCTTCAGTCACGTGCTTAAGCAGGAAGTCAGAGTAATTGCATTTAGACAAAAGGAGTCCCATAAGAGACCTATTTGTCCCCCTTGAAGGTTAATTCAGGCATCTGGCTCTTGTGTGAGTACTGTCTTTAGAAGGGCTAGGAGGGCAGAGGCAGAGAATGATGGCTGCTCCCAGCAAAGTCTTAAAGCACTTTAAGTCAATGACAAAGCACAAAACCCTTTGTTGTTAAAGAGAACTGATTGCCCCCAAGAGCCATTCCCTTCTTGAGAGCCATCAGTGTTTATCAAGGTACACTTCTTCATAGCCAGATGTGGCCATTTTTTGAGTTTTAGCCAATGGGAGCCAAGGACAGCAATGGGCGCTCTTCTAGGATGCTCTCTGACTGACTGTGCCTTGCCTTTCCCCCTTCCTTCCATTTTCATCAGGAAGTGGTCCTGGTTGTTGTTGTTGGTGGAATATCCGAGGCCCTTGGGAGGGTGGGACATTCAAGAGTCTGGACCCTGACCCCATACAGGTGCCATGGGCAGATAATTCCCACATTTCTCTTAACTGTCGTTACAATTATTTTGGATCTGTGTTCTCAGAAACTACATCTAGATCCCCACTGACTATTTTTAATTTTGGGAGTTGAATGCATACAGTTGGAGAACAGAAAAGGCATGTAAACAAGACGCCTGGAGGTTTTGAACATTTTGGATATGCAGGGCTGGGGGGATAGTGCTTGCTCACAAGCTTGAGGACCTGAGTTTGATGTCCGGTACCCATGTAAAAACCCAGGCTTGGCGGTATGAACTTGGAATTTACACACTGGGGAGGCAAAGACAGGTAGATCTTGGGGTCTCTCTGGTCAGTCATTGTGAGACCAAGCCTCAAAAAAGCAAGTTGGGCAACTTCTGAAGAAAGATACTCCAAGTTGATCTTTGGGTTTCATATGCGTGTGTGTGAGCATGCACACGCACACACACACATAGGTATACACCTACACACAGACATACACACCTGCACTGTGTGTGCACATACCCGTGCACACAAAGGGAGGCATTTGAACGTGTTGTTTGGTATACCCCTCAGTGAATGGAGAGGAGAAAGACTTTATGAACCTGCAGATTCACAGAGAGTTTTGCAAAACCTCCACTCTGGACACCCTTTGCCCCTCGAATATGTACCTGTTGTGTGCCCTTCTCTGTTTGATGACATCCTACCCTGCTGGAAGGTTTCATCACCTCTTGCTGATGAGATGTAAACTCTAAGGGACAGACATTGCTCTAGTCATGGCTTTATCATGACTAGATATCATGACTCTAGTAATCATACTGCAAGGAGGACCTGGCAGAAACTGTTTGAGACGCTATTTAGGTGGCTGGCCCTCTGTCTCCAGGCTCAAGCTTTGTGTCCCTAACTCCAAGCTCTCTCTGTGATGATGTCTTGACTTAGAATCACCCAGGGAACCCACCTCTGGGCACATCTTTGAGGGCATCTCTAGATACATTTAACTAATGAGGAAAGACCCACCCTGGATGAAAAGGAAGAAGCTGGCTGAATGTAAACATTCATCTCTCTGCTTCCCAATGGTGGCTGCAACCAGTTGCATTACTATGATGAACCAAATCCCTTCAAAACATGAGCCCCAATAGAGCCTCCCCCCTTAAATGACTTCTTGTCAGCTATTTATTTGGTTGCAGCAAGGGAAGTAAATAACCACTGCCCTTGCCCCTGGTCTGGCCCTTCCCATTACCTTTCTTAGTCTCCTTGTTGCACACATTCTCCCACATAACCCGTGCCCCTCAATCCAGCGTGTAGCTCGGCTGACTGTGGTGGCTTCCTCATTCCCAGTTCCCCTGCTCTGCCCCTGAGCACAGGCTTTGTCCCCTTTAGCTCTCAGCCTGGTGCCATCCCTTATGTGGGGTTGCTGCATGTTTTGTGTGTACTCACACAGCTGTTCCCAAGGCCTTCAGCAGCCAACTTCCTTCTCGTTCTCTGTGGCTCATCTTCTCACTCATCTTCCGTGCAGGATTGCTTCTGTAGAAGTCATCACCCCTCTGTTTCTATGACTTCCTGGGGGAGACAGAGAGAGGACTGCCTACATCTTAATTTCTGATGCATGGACATGAGTGTAGACATCAATGGAGATCACAAATGGGACAAGAGACCCTGGTTTCCTTCTTATCCTTGGGTCTTTATTAATTTTCTGGTGTTATATAAAATACTCGACAAAAGCCACTTAGAGGAGAAAGGGTTTATTCTGGATCACAGTTCAGAGGGGACATAATCTGTCATGGTGGGGCAGGTAGTGAGGGGAAGACATGGTGGGCAAGAAGCAGAGAACAAACAGGAAGTAGAGCTGGGTCATAAAGCATCAAGAGCCACCCCCAGTGACCCACTTCTGACGAGGCTACACCTCCTAAAGGTCCCACCACCTGCCCAAACAGCATCAGCAGCTGGGGTCCAAGTGTTCAAACATATGAACATTTGGGGGCCATCTGACATTCGAATCACAGTACCTTGTTTTTTAGGCTTGTTTTATTTTAATGACTGATCAATGTGAGGCCACAGCCAGGCCACTGTGTGCAGACACGAGGAAAGCTTTATTTCTTGGTCTCTTCCTCCTGGGACAGAGTCTTGACTATCTCCTCCTTCTTGTCCTGGAGGCTCTCCTCCTGGCGCTTTTGTGCTTCCTTGGTCTTAGGCCTGTGAGCCTCAGCCTGGTCAGCCAGGACCTTCTTGTAGAGCTTGTCTGCCTCAGCCTGTGGATGTGCTCCGTGAGAATTTGCTTGTTTTTATTACATTCCCTTTGACCTTTAGGTGCAGGCTGTGATACATATGGCGGTCAATCTGAGACTCATCTTCTGAGAAGCCAGCACAGGGTTTGCATCCTTCTTTGCCAGGTCACCTTTTCAGGCATGTGAGCATTGGCAGGACCCTTCCACTTCCCAACGTCCACATACCTGCCCTTCCATTGAGCCAAGGTGTTTTCCCAGCATCGAGCCTGGGAATGGGAAGTCACAGTCTTCTGGATGGCCAGTCCGTCTTTGCAGTCAGAAGTTGGCACTGGCGATTTCATCGGTCTCACTGGGGTCCGATAGGACCTTCTTTTTACCACAGTGGTGGACACTAGTGGAAAGTCTCTTCTGAAGCCTGAGCGAACTTGTGACTGCAGATGTGGGGTTGAAAGGAAAGCATCGTGTAATTTTGATTAAGTCATTTCCTTTATCCCTCTGACCTTCGTCTTTCTGAGTATGAAATGGAGACAATAATGCTTCTACTTCCTGTGACAGTCTCCTGTGGCCCTGAGGGAGCATGAGTGGCTTTCACCTTCTACATGCATGTGACCATGGATACGAGACTCCTGAGTCATGTTATTGGGATAATATCCATGGTCAACTCTGACGCTGAAATGAATGAACCCCACTTACTTGTATCAGCACTTACAGAACACCCAGTGTATGCCAGACACCATTTAAGTCTTTTTATAATACTACCTCATTTAATGCTCTCACCCACCTCCTCTCAGTCAGGCAGGGTGTTCTCTTAGCCCTACTTTATAGATGAGGTACTGGAGAGAGATAGAAAACACCGCTTAAGAGGCACTGCCTGGCTGGGAAGTCTTCACCGTTGCCTTGGGCATGTAAAGTGTCCCCCAAACTGACCCGGGCAAGCGGGCTGCCAGGCTTGTCACAGAAAACATATAGGAAACTCCCAACAGTTTCGGCATCAGAAGACAGGGCTCTCCAGCCCAGTCCTGGGCACTGTTCGTTGGCTCCTTTGCAGCCACAGTGCGGACGCTACTCTGCTGTAATGAATGCAGACCTCTTAATCAGGGGACTCTGACAACTGCGCCATTTGCTGGGGAAATTATGCCCCTCTAGAAGTGATTGTGGGGAGAATGGGAAAAATAAATGAGTCGGGAGTATGTCAGGGCTGATAAGCCTCAGGGACACTGCTGGATCACAACAAGGACGTGTGTTTGGAAGGCAATCACTGGCAAGAATGATGCAGACTGGGTGCACAGGCGTCTGTGCCCAGGGGACCTGGGTGCTCTGCATCCTGCTATGGCCTGTCTCTACTCCTAGTGCTCTCAGGCTTCATTATGATTATTATGTGACCCATTAAGTGACTCATGTGATAAGCCCCAGAGAATTTCACTGAGTGACCTGAGGGTGGCAGAAAGGGAACAGCACCATCCTGGGAAGGACCTCATCAACGCCAAGTTCTCGAAGCTACATGGAACAGCCACCTCTTACATACACAAGGTGTTTCACTGTTTCCAAGGACACATGATTGCCCTTGATGTAAAACTTGTGTTTATTTTTTCTCTCCATAGTTACAGTATTGCTGGCCCTTTGGTGGCCATTGCTCTGGGGACAGATACATTCTCTTTGGACCATTTCTTTGCTACCTTCCCAATATAACCAACCCAGGATCTGACCTCTATGTTTGTTCCCCAGTTCATCTGAAGTGCTATATGCAAGAAAAAAATTGGGCTTGAAATTGAAGGGGAAAGTGAAGGGCTTGTGATCTTAAACTCAGATTCCTCACACATACACACACAAAATTGCGGTGATCATGCTAGGAATATAGCCCAGTCAGTAAAGTGTGTGACAGGCAGCCAGACCCATGTGAAATGCAGTGTGTGGTGGTGTATGCGTGTCATCCCATGCTGGGAAGCAGAGGTAAGAGGTTTATAGCCTAGCCTAATTGGAAAGCTCCATAAAACATGGTGGAGGCTAGAATGGTGACTCAGAAGTTAATGTGCTTGGTTTTCAAGTCTGAGGACCCCACATGGAACTCAGGTGAACTCAGGTGGGTATGTCAGTTGCTTGGAATTCCAGTCCCAGAAGATGAAAACAGAGAATCCCCAGAGCAAGGGGACTAGCAAAGCCTGCCATACTGTCCAGCTATGGATTTGATGGAGAGACCTTGCCTCAATAAATAAGGTGGGAGAGAGCAATTGAGGAATGCTAACATTAAGCGTAGGTCTCTACATGCATGTCACACATATGCAAAACATTCATAAATGACAATAGAAAAACAACAACAACAAATATCCTACATGATGGACAGCCATGACTGATTTCTGATTTACACACACACACACACACACACACACACACACACACACACGTGCGCGCACCTGTGCGCGCGCATACACGTGTATATGGATCTGGAGTTGAATACTCCCAACTATTTGTTAGGACACAATTTATAGGTTCTTTGGAGCAGGCTCCCTGACTGTAGACTCCAGCGACGTGGCTGCCATTTAAATCTTGTCACAGATATAGCTCAATCCCTGGAGCTTCTCTTTGGGAAGGAGCAAGCTGACTGATAAAACAATGAATAATAATTTGGGGATGTTCGTTATTTACAGCTGCCCTGGGTCATCTGTAAATTATGCAGCTCTTACTTTCGCCTGATTTCACTCTTTCTTATGTGAAGCTGTCTCTCCAGACTGACATCCCGTGTGTGATAGCCATGCATCAGTTACTCCACCACCAGGACGATTTTCTGTTTCTTGAAACACTTCTAGTCCTGTGATTGGATGCTGAGGTTCCACAAACTCTGGAGGCTGAGAGAAAGGGCAGGGCTTAGGTATGATGAGAACCTGTGGGTACCTCTTTGCCAGGCATGAAAGGGGGGGACTTTTGTGGGTACTGGGAGAGGAGAATTTGTAAAATCTCTGTTGCATGAGTGGTCTGGGTAAGACAGAGAGTCAGGACCACTGGCTGCCTCTCTGGGCTGCTCAGCTTGACTGAGAAGCAACAGGTTGGGGAAGGGAGACAGGCTGCATCATTTGCCCAGGGAGTGCAGCCAGTGGGGGAGTTTGGGGCAAGTGTCCCTCTATGACCACCCCCAATTGACCTGGCAGAGTGGTGGGAGGACAAGGTAATGGGGGCACGGGCTGCAGCTGGCAAGGCAAGGTGAGCGCCCCCCCCCCCCTGCCCATTCTCTTTTGCCTACGCATCACTTCAGGCCTGTGCTGGCCATGTAACTGAAAACAAGCCTTCTCCCCAGTGCAACGCTTAATGACCCCTTTAATGCCTGAGCACCAGCATCGCTCCTCTCTCGCTGTTCCCTGTCAGCCATGGGGCATTAAACCGGTGATAAAAATGCCTTTTTGGTACGGTCCACAAACTTACCAAGAGGCTCTCGGTAGCAGTATAGCCATCTAGCATGAAATCAAGAGGCAATCACCACGGATGAGACGAGATGAGCTCGACGTAGGAGCAATTAACAGATGTGTGTGTCCTGGGTCCCGTCCTTTACCACCTCTGGTGCCTGCACCACCTGGCCCACTTATGCCTAGCAGGGCTCCATACAAAACCCTGCAATCCACATCCGGTCCTGAGACAGTAGACACTCCATTCAATCTCCCACCCCGTCTCTGTGGGGGCGGGGCAACATCCGGTGTCAGTCATTACCGCCCACCTTGTGTGAGGCAGGGCTGGGTCTCTGCTGTTTTTCCACTGTACGTACCAGGCTAGCTGTTCGGATTACACATGTTCCTACCCACATCCTGAGGGTTCTAACTCAGGTCCTCACATTTGTGTGGCAAATGCGTTCACCCACAGAGCCATCTCTTGCCCCTGTCACATCGTTACTAGTAGTGAACACAGCATTCTTGGCCTACGTGGCCCTTGGGAACAGATGACCTCAGTAATTATTTTTTAATACAGAAAATATTAAGCTCAAAAGAGAAAAACTGGTAAAAGAAATGCTCGGTTATGAATATGCATTAGCATGACGCTGTGTATGGAACTGGGAACAGGAACCATTCATTTTACACAAATCGGATCTTGACACATGGCCGGGAACGTGCCGACTTCTCTATCACGCCAACATGCTGGGCTAGTTTGATTTATATGGTGTGGCAGTGAGGGTTTTTTTCCCAATTAAAAACGAACAGAGACAAATCATTAATTTAACTACTGTATATTAAATTTGCATTAAAACATCCGTTTGTCTATATTTATATGTGAGTTATTGAAAACGTGAGCTCATGAATTCTAATTTTTAGGATCACATGTCAAATATTGAAGATAAATTTTATTTATTTCTGCAATTAATTCTATGAGAACAAATAGCTCTAATTTAGGGGATGGCATATGTAACTGTCCGCCGGTACCCTCCCTGAATAACAAACATAGCATTCATCTTTTCTCATTAGGGTTTTCCTGCGCCTGTAGCTGTTCTTGAGATATTCCCACCTTGGCAGCTGTTTCGTATGTTTCCAACCCTTCTCAACTAACACGCCTAGAAACTGCTTAAGACAATATGGCCGGTGTCAAATCTCTTTCTCCGTTTCTCCATGATGTACAAGACTTGTACATATCCCAGAGACTAACCACATATTTCTTCTAAGCAACTTGACATTAGCCACTTGGGTTCTTCATCGAGATGACTCAGGGGTTTCCAAAGGAAATCTTGGGGGTGACTCTATACAGACCTTACTCTGCTATAGGGAGGATCTGGTGGTTTGTTCCAGGCCTTCTGTCCCCATGTGGTCTCAGCACCAACACAGGGAAGGTGCCAGCAGAAGGGAAGATATAGCCGTGGTCTTCTGAGTGCCAACACTTCTGGTCACACAATGGACTTCCTACCTACCTTCTGTTTCTGCAGGAGGACACTTGACTCTCCCTGACTGGGACAAACAGGTAGGTGCAGTGTAGGGATAAGTGACACTCTGGCTGGACTGTGCTCTTTTACCACCCGCCATGGTGCCACACAGTGTTCAGCAAGTCAAGATGTCACATGTCCTTAGAGGCCACCTGTCAAAGGTTTACTTCCTATGTAGCCCTTAGGGGAGATGTTGTGGACCTTTAGGAGGAGGGGCCTAATGGAGAGTACTTAGGTCACTGGGGGTGTGTCCTTGAAGGAGACTATGGGACCTGACCCCCTTTTTCTTTTGCTTTCTGGACATGAGGTGAGCAGTTAGTTTTTGCCCACACATCTGGCAGAGGTCTTAAAGCAATGCGTCTGGAACCAACTGAAACTTCAGAACTGTGAGCCAAAGTAAGTCTTTTCTGTTTGGAAGCTAATTGACCTGGGTATTTCATGACAATGATGGAAAGCTGGCTAGTAAATACCTAATGAGTAACACGTGGGTGGGGGCCGTATTTTTGTTAGGTATTAATTCAAGGCAGTCCCTGCCCTCAGTGGGTCAAGTGGAAGGTAACCATGCAGCGTGGTGAGAAATAAGATCAAGACCAGAAGAGGGGTTTGGGTAGGAGAATAGGGAGTTCCTTTACTCTTCCCTGGGAGGTTGAACTCGTATTGATGCCCATAAAAGGTTTTCATGACATCAAAGACCCTTTGTAGAGGCTAGAGAGATAACACAGCAGTTACAAACCATTGCTGCTCTTCCAGAGGACCTAGGTTTGGTTCCCAGCACCCACATTGGGCAGTTCTCAACCACCTGTATCTCCAACTCCAGAGAATGCAAATCCTTTCACTTTCTGTGGGCACTTGCACTCACATGGCATGTATTCATGCAGACACACATGCATGCCCAACAATAAAAATACAGTAATTCTTGAGTTCCATTCCGGAATGTGTCGTTTCTGGATAAGGGCTAGCCCAACATACCCCATTTCCTCTAGACATGGGAAGTTATAAGTGGGACATCCCTATACACAGGGATGGGATTAAGAGGCTGTACCTAGTGGGGAGATCTTCCATTCTACATGACGTGCCAAGGCCTTCACTCAGCCATTCTGCAAGCTGGACTGAGGCCTCTCATTCTTGGCTCCACACCAAACAGCAAGGTGTTACTTCCTCCACACCAGGAGCTCATCTCTTGGGTGTGACTTGACTCAAATTCTGGGTCTGGTTCAGGGAAGGCTGCCAGAGTAGAGCTGGCCTTGGTTTTGGCTGGGGCCATGGTGTAGTTTCCAGCTTTCTCTTTTAGAACAGATAATCCCAAAGCTGAACCTGGGCTCTGAGTCCTCAGAGACAAGGTCTACTCTGCTGTGGGTGAGAGTTCTCCTTGCTTTCCTATCATGCAGAGTCTCCAGCTGCTGGAGTTCCCTCTAGTTTTGTTCCCCTCCTGGGGTGGCCCCCCAATTCCCCCTGATTAGCAGCATTTCTGAAATCACAATTTGCAATAATCAGTTCCAGGAGCATGTATAAGTCAAGTACATCCTATTATCAAGGACAATTGTCAAGTTTCTTTTTTTTCTTCTTCTTCTTTCTCCTCAGTAATAGGACGATCAGACACTCTCCCCTTTGATTTTCAATGAGTAAATCACTTTTACCCTTTGGCTTTAGAATACATTAACATATCCAGGGATGGATGGAACACAGAGCCACTAGGAACCGTGGCAAAGTCCATCTGTGGTTACAGATGTTAGCATGTGACTTGGGTCTGTTGGAGTGAGGAATGGCTGCCCCCTGCACGTCTCTGTGCCTGGAGAGCATATGCTCAAGGTAAAGGGGTTGTCCTCTCCCCTCCTTACCCCTGACCCCACATCATATCATTTGTGAGCAGGAGAGCTGTGGATAGGGCATTCATTTCTGAAGGTCTGCCTCAGGGTTTGCCTTCCCTGGACACTAAGGCATTGTAAATAAAGCCAGAAGGAGGTTAAGGGGAGGCTTTTGCTAGCACACTTTGCTGCCTGTCTGTCCCTGCCACATTTGCCTTCTCTATAAAACTACTGTTGGGCCATTCATCAAATGTCACTAGAACCTGGGGATCCCTGAGGGGGAGGGGAGCCTGTTGTACCTAGGCCTGTTTTTGACATGCTTAGCTCTGCCTGACCTGGCTGTCCCTACCTCACTTAACTGTCATTCATATGGGCCACAGAACACCATGGGAATTCTGATCCCCAGGTCTGGCTTCATTTCTGTCTCTGCCCATGACTACCTGGATCACCTGGGTCATTCATCTTTCTGAGTTTTTGTTTTCCCACCTGTACCAGGTGAGAGTGCCTAGAAAGACAGCATGGTACCCGGAGTGCAGTGGATTCCTGGCAAATGCTCACTGGCATACATTTAGAATTTATTTTAGGTGGGGTGGCGGGAGGGGCAGGTAATGTTAGGTACTTTATGCTTTCTGTTGCAGAAGGATAGGACAGGGTGCTTGTAAGGAGGGATCCTTCTCCTGTGGGCAACTATGTGCTGAGGACCCAGAGGATGTCAAGTTCTCCTGTAGTAGGAAATTCTTGCCCTGTGGGAGATTGTGGTTGAGAAAAGACCAGAGGATAAAATGCAATAATTACCCCAAAGTGGGACCATGTCCTGTTTCTTCAAATGATGCCAATTGCTGTCAAACATCTGCTTTTTCTTTTACAGGCATCTGGACTTCTAGTACATGCCAGGCAGAGGTTGCCTGGTTGACCAGATCTCCATTGAAAACCTTTGTCTCCATTGTATTTCCCTGAGTAGAAATAGAGTTTACATGGTACATGGAAAGAGGCTTATGGATCCCTTATGGTGGGAGAGTGGGTGGACTCCTGTTTTGTGAGTCTGGACTGCTTTCTTCATGATCTAGGATTATTTACACCTGTCATGATAGCAAATCTCTGCTCTAAGTATAGCCTCCTGCTGAGAGTCTTAGTGTATCTCTGAGTATTCATATAGCCTTGGGAACAAGCTAGCAGACCTACCAGCCACAGCTCTCCACCTTCCCCCAGGCCATGAGCATCTTGGGAAAAGGAGCTTGCTCACTGTCACCTCTTCACCCTATTTCCTATGTTTCTATGTTCCTAAGCCGTGACTATGTTCACTGCTCATCATGCCTGAAGGAGTTTGACTGCTGAAGGCCAGTCTGATAAGGCCAGGAAGTGAGAACAGACAATGTTGACTCTCAGAAGAAAGTAATGGCAAGAACGGAAGCATCTAAAGCTACAGTGCCTGCCAGTGGTTGAGAACTTGCTAGGTGTATGAAGAGCCCTGCGCTAAGCCCATTGTCTCTACTGTGTAATGGCTGGAGTGCCTTCTAAGCCCATCCCTGATGCTTATTCTGAGCAGCCTTTGATGGTGTTGATGGGAGATGGAGAGATGGTACTGGCAAAGTGATTATATTGCAAGTATGGGGACCTGAGTTCAGTTCCCCAGAACTCACATTAAAAAGCAAAAAGAAGAAGGAGCAGCCAGGTGTGGTGGTGAATGTTTGTAATCCCCATGCTAGGGAGACAAGTAGATGCTTGCTGGCTAGTTAAGTCAACTCGGTGAATTCTAGATCAAGGAGAGATCCATTGTAAAATAGAAAGAGGAGGATAGTCCTTAAGGAATGACCCTGAAGTCTTCTGGCCTCTATATATGCACAATCCCATGCATGGGACCCCACACACATGCCCCCCACACAAATGACAATGTTTATCACTGTACTTCTTGGAACTTTCTTCACATAGCAGCCGAGTCAGTACTGTCAGAATTCAGCTGGTCAGGTTGGGAAAGTGGAATCCCGTAACAAAAGAACATTTTATTGTAACCAGTATTCACTGTAAAAAGTGACTCTAGTCTGAGGCCGGAAGGAGAAGGAAGAGGGGGAGTTCATCAGGACCTAGGTTATCAGGGGTCTTAGGGAGCAGGGACCCCCAATGCCCGAGATGGGGTCTGCTCAATGGAGACTGGACTCAATTGCCAAGCCAAGGTGAGGGCTGCTGCCGGGGTGAGGCAGGGTGATGGAGTTCCTCTACCATTCCTGCTGCTGTCTTTACAGGGTCTCTGCAGCCACAGGAAGGGAGCCTCACCTCCAATCCCAGATCCAAACTCCAGAGGCCTGGGGCCTGATTTACTTTGCCAGCCTCCTTGGTAACTCAATAGCTACACGGGTATTTAAACTTTCATACACAAACTTGTGTGGTCACCTCAGGACGTGAAGTTATCCTTTGTACAAATGAACACTGCCTCTCGAGTTGAAGGGAGGACACATAGCTCTAGCATTCACTGGGTCCCTCTCAGGTGAAATGAATTATTTTTACAATTCAGCTACTGTTCCACATAAATGCCTGTAAGAGACTGAGTTGGAGGTTTAATCACCAATCAGCCCTCACATTAATTAACATAGGGAGAGAGAGGAGGAAGAGGAGGAGAATTTGGTCACAGAAGCAGGAGAGGAAACAGAGTACACCTGTCATCGTGTCTGATCAAAAGGTCACAGAGGACATTTCTTCTGAGCTGTACACACTCCATCCCTCATCTAGTTGGGGTCTTTTCTGGTGTGATGTGACTGATCTCTACTCCACAACGGCCACGTGGCTGCATGTCAGGCCATAAGTCGGATATGCCTGAGTGTCCATGATAAATATATGCTGAATTATTAGATGAGAGGACCTTCTGGAGAGAGGTGGATATTCCTTTGGGTGAGAGTTTTGTGAAAAGGGCTGTTAACGCTGTAGATGATGTAGCAGGGATCTGAAGAGTAGCTCAGACAAGCAGAGTACCAGCCTTCAAGGGTTTCCGATAAAGCAGAGCGGTCCTATCCCACAAAGCAAAGGCTGGGTTAATATGTAACGTACGCCGTGTGCGTGCAGACACTTTATTTCTGATGCTGGTGAGAGGAGTGGGGAGAGGAAGGCTGCAAGGGGTTGGATGTTGCCTGTCAGTTCTTCATAGCAGTGCCTGGAGGGCAAAGAGAGTGTGGCTAGCCCTGAAAGGTCCTCAAAGCAGCACCTAGAGGGGATGGGATCTAACAATAATATTAAACAAAACAAAGTGAAATAAAACATCCGGCCTAGAGAGATGGCTCAGTGGTTAAGGGCTATCGCTGCCCTTGCAACAAGAGGACCTGGGTTTGGTTCCCTGCACCTGTGTGGGCTGCTCATAATCACCACGGTAACCCCAGCTCCACGGGATGTGCATCTTCTCTGGCCTTCTCAGACTCCCACACTTATGCATACTGGCATGAAGACACACACACACACACACACACACACACACACACACACACACACACACCAAACCAAATCATTAAGCATATGAATTCTGTGACTGTGGGGACTTTATTGGTCTGTTCACTCAGTATCTAGAACAGTCCCAGGCACATGGTCTGCTTTTAGTAATTATTTGTGAAATAAGAGCATAAACACATCTTAATTACTAATAACAACTGGAAGATGCAAACAGTCTCCCAGCATTGCTGCACTCTCCAATGTCTAGCAGCTTCTGAATCTGCCACAGAGTCTGGGATGCTCTCTGCTAGCTACTTCCCAGACTCTCTGAGCCTGGGACGAGCACTTTTCCAGGGTTAGGAGTTTGGAGAGTTGATCTCTGTTGATGAAGTGCTTTTCAGTTGTATGATACACTTTATAGCCTTTTGGTGGATGTCTGCAGTGATTGGGGTCTCTCTGGTCCTTCACTTTATGGTCTTTCTGTACCATGCATTTCTATGACTGTCACCCCAACATGCCATGTTCAGCCACCCATTCTCCATAAACAAATTTAAAAAGTTCAATTGATAGTGAAAAGCTGAAAAGGGAGATTCGTTCATTGGCCACATTGGGAATAGGGACAAAGAGACCACTGACACTCCAACCTATATCATCTTCATCCATCTTCAGGGTCCTGAAGCAGAGTTATGTAGCGGGTCAGAGATATGAGCATTTAAGTAGTCCTAGCCAGGGGTGGTTCTGCCCATCATGGACCTTCATCATTTCCTCTCTGGCTGACTAGGGGAGGGAGGCTTTTTTCTCAGGCTTTTTCCTCTCCAAGCATGAGACTCCTAGGGCGGGGATCAACTCTGCTTCATGAGATCCATTGTTTCAATAGTCTGAGAGCCAAACTGAGGGACACAAGTCTCTTTAAAAAACCTGTATCTATGCCAGGCAAGTATGTGTGTGCCGCCTTAATGGCCACAGGAAGGCCTCAGACATCATGGAAGGCACCCCAATTCTATGCTCTGATCCGCATAGGTGACAAATGGTGACTGAAGGCCCACTAGTCCCCAGAATGCAACCAGAGGATCTTCAACACTGCATGAGGATGCGTCTATCTAGATGTGCTGGCCTGGCAAAGAGTCCTCCCTTCGGGAGAAAGTAAATGCCTGTAGATTCAGGCTGACACGGGTGAGCATGTGTCTCAATTTGAGGATCTCAGCTTTTAAACAGAGGCACAATTTGTCAATTTTGGGTTCAGTTTACAAGCGTTCTCTTTTCTGAAGTCTAAATTTGTGTGAGCGGGGATGTACTAATGAAACATGACATTTTCGTCTATTAAACCTACCTTCTCCAGGGAAGGGAGCTAAAAGAGTTCATAAAACTTCTCATGGCATCTGGGGAAGCGTGACGTTATAGTCATAGGCGTTTGAAAGAGGGAGCTAAAATCATCGCTGCAGACAAAGGCTAGGAGTAATTTAAACTATTATCAGCAAAAGCCGAAACAGAATACAGAATTAGGCAAGGGGACTAGAGGGCTCCCCTTCCCCCAATCCCGTACTTTCTAGTTTCTTCATCAGCTTATGAATATAAGAAATATTCATGATGACAATATTCACATTTTAGTTTTCAGGCTAGCACCAACTTTATTCAATTTTATCCCAAGAAATCCAAAAGAAATATCTGTTTTTTTTAAAGCTTCTGAGCTTGTAGATTTAATTCAAATAAATGTAATTGTGTCTTCATGGCATAGAAAAATTGGCAGAATTAGAACTAATGCTTTTTGCTCTTAAGTTTCAAATTGGTTGTTATTGAGCTCTTTCGAAGGCCGGGAAGAAGGCTCGTCTCTGGAAGAAGACTAAGTCCGGAGAAAGCTGTATTTCAAATCAAGCTTGGAGAACAGGAATCCTGAAAGAGGAAACTAATTGATAAAAAGTCTCATTAAAAGTGGGATTACTCTCAGAGAGCCAAGAATACTTGGGATGTAAAGTGTTTCCAACAAAGGGAATTGTTGCAGGTAGTTTTCTTCTGCCTGGAAGTAGTTGAGAAAATACCCAAAGAATGTCAGAGGCAATGTAGTCCCAAGTAAGGAAAGTCTCATTTTCCACACTAATTTAGGTACTGGAATCCTTATAATAATAATAATAATAATCACTATTATTATTATTAACTCTAGGATAAGATATTTCTTCCAAACAAATACAATGAACAGAAGTTAATCTTTCAGTCATGTCTGTGTTTTTGCTATGTCCCACTGCAAACCTGTTATATATAGCCCCTTCTTCCCATAGAAAGTGAAAAATCCATTTAGTCCTTTTGTTCCTATGTACCTGTGTGTGTCCCTGCGAAGAGAATGAGGACAGGGCATCTCAGCTGGCTGTCTGGAACCCCATTTTGCTTCTCTGTATTCTTTCTAGGCTATAACACAACCCCATGGCTTCCCCTACCTAGGCTGTCAGGGGAAATGTCCATTGAGAGCTACTGGAGTGAGTTAAGGAGGCTTGCTTCACTGATTCCACTCTACACCTCACTTTGAATAGTCTTCATTTTTGTATATTCCAAATCCCCATCAATTGAGAGTAGTCTTAACTCAGCCTCATTTTGGAATTCAGCCTCGAAGGGTTAAATTCCAGATCTTTTACCAGACTCAGTAAAGGGCTCATGGGCCTATCCTAGAAGGCCTCTATGAAGGCCTGTTCACTGCAATAAGAACCTAAAACACTGCCTGATTTACAGCGTGGACACAACACAAGTGTGGAACAAGTAAATGGTTTGGCTAAATTAATGAATAAGAGATTATAATGCGAAATCTAAGTTTTCTACTATAACGGGTACAAGCAGGTGTCTTGTATCTGCATTTTTCGAACACCACTATGTGTCAGCCATGATGTTTCAACATACACTCCCTGCGGCCTTCATGCAGCAGAACACGTGGGATCTCTTTCTAATCTGTACAGTTTTATGAACTCACAACATGTGTCCATGACAGGCCCCTAGGTCTGACTGCCTCCTTTCTCTCTCCCTCCCTTTGCCCCTCTGCCCCTCCCTCTCTTCCTCCCTCCCTCCCTCCCTCCCTCCCTCCCCCCCTCTCGCTCTCTCGGAACCCAGTGCCTTGCACGCATCTGGCTGGTGCCCCAATACCAAGCTCTATGTTGCCCTTATCTGTTTCGTGTCTTCTCCCCTCTCTCTTTCTTTTCATTCTGAAGAGGTCTTATGGAGCCCCAGCTGACCTCACATCCCTCATCCATCTTCGGAGTTGTAGATGCACACCCTCAAGCCTTCCCATCTTCTAAAATCTGTGATTGCAGGTGTCAGCTCCAAGCCTGGCTGTCTTTCTATGCTGGGGATCTAACCCAGGGCCTTTCTTACACCTGGCAGGAGCTCTGTCATTGAGCTATATCACAGCTCCTGCCTGCTTCATTTCCTGTCTGATTGGTCAAAGTCTTTTTTTTTCTCCCTGCTTCTGAATTAGTAAAGTTTGCTTTTTCTGTGTTTGTCATAGTTTATAATGACCCCTTTCCCTGCTCCAGCTCCTCAGTGTGATAAGCAGACTCTCCTGGCAGCCACCAGTCATGATGAGACTGCAGTCTTCATTTGTCTGAAGGTTAGGACGGTGGTGACCCTCACCATTAGATAGACAGCCAAAAGCTTTGAAGTAGGTTGGTGAAAGTTTCCAACAGAGGGGAGAGTGGTGGTTAGGCAGTAGATGGATGCATTTCACTTGAGTGGTGGACATGATAGCTCTTAATGTAAAAGTAAATGCAATAGATGAGGGGGTTGGGTATCCTGGCACACCCTGTAACCTCACTATTTGGGAGCTGAAGTCAGGAGGATCCGAATTTCATGATCATCTTCAGCTAAGTAGCAAGTTTGAGGGTTTGCAGGCAGCTTGGGCTACATGAATTGTCTCAGACAACAAAAAAAATCCAGGATGAAAACAGTGGTGACTCGGGTGACAATGCAAGGAGTCTTGTCTTAGTTCACTTGTGCTATCAACTTGACACAGCCTAGAGTCATTTGAGGAATTGTCAATTGAGGAGCTGCCCAGATCAGATTGGCCTGTGGTCATGTCTGTGAGAGACTGTCTTAATCGATGTGTGATAGCCCAGCCCACTGTGAGCGGAACTATCCCTACACAGGTGCTCCTTGGATGTATGAGGGAGCTATCTGAGCAGGAGCCTGTGAGCAAGCCAGCAGTGTTCCTCAATGGTTTCAGCTTCAAGTCCCCGCTTGCATTCCTGCCTTGGCTGTGAGTTATTATCTGGAAGTGTAAGCTGAAATAAACACTCCTTGCCCAAGTTACCTTGGGTCATGGTTTTTTTTTGTTGTTGTTTTTTTTACAGCAACAGTAAGAAAACTAAACTAATCCATTCCCTACGGAAAAGAGTACAGTGATGCTCATACAGCTTAGTGACCTGGGCCTTTAGTGTAGGCCAGCACCGTCTGCAGTGGCCTGTTTGGCTTTGGGGGTAGATCATGGCCCTGTGCTACAGTCAACTGTCAGGAGTAATTGCTAGAGTCACCTCTAAAGTTTAAATGTGTCCCAAGGATACTCATTATTAAGGAACAAACAATAACATTGCATTGTAGAAAAAGTATACTGGGGTTGGGGAAGAGGCTCAGAGGGTACAAAGTGCTTGCTGCACACACATGAGGACTTGAGTTCAGTCCCCAGAATACATGTGAGAAAAAAAAAAAACAAGAAAGCCAGGGGTAATAGTGAGCAATTGTAACCCCAGTGCTGTGGAGACAGAGACAGGAGCATCCCTTGGGCTCACTGGCCAGTCCCTTAGCTTACTTAGTGAGCTCCAGGAGAGTGGGAAATCCTGTCTCAACAAATGGGGTATATGGATCCTGATGAATGACACCACATGTATGTGTTTCCATGAACATATGTAGACAAACTACACACACACACTGAGAAACTCGTAAAGTTCAATCTTGTCCCTCTTTCGCCGTCTTCACTGTTCTCTCTATTATAACCCTTATCATACCCTGCCTGGAAGTATGGCCCCTTTACTCTTATCTTTCTTTCTTGTGAGATCATGAGTCCCAGGAGGCAGAGCAGACATTTTCTTGATTCTCTGGCCATTATCTCTGTGCACATAATAGGCCCCAGATAAGCATTTGTTGATTTGCATAGAATTAAAGTTTGATACCTGTTAGAGTTGAGTGAGCCAGATAACTCAAATTAGAGACAGAGGGATCCAATTAGAACCTATAGTTACTGGTGAACACTCTGAATGTCAAATTAAGGACTGCCCTTGGTTCTTCGAGAACAAGAGATCTCTGTGCAGAGAAACACTCTGCTCCTCTTATTTTGGAGGAGGAAGGTCCATAATGATCAATGACAAGTACCAGGGAGACTGAATGACCCAGGTTGGAGCTGTCTCTCTGTTGTGGCTGCTGAGGCCCATACTTCACAGAGGGCCTGGCAATGCCATGTGTGTGTCCATAGGTAGCCCCAGTGGGCCTTCTTGGGGTCAGTTCTTCCAGACCCCTTGGGAGGGGAGTCATTATATTGACGCTCTATGCAGCAGCACTATCTACTTTCCTACATCAACTCTGACCTCTGCTGTCTCCAGTTCACCCGTCTATTGTTTACATTTCTCCTCTCTGTCTTCTTTGTTGTTGTTGTTTAGGATGCTGATGCTGGTCTTATCCTTTACATGAAAATCATGTACTTAAGGATTATTTATTAGCAAATGAAGTGTGGGCTTTGAGTCCAGTACATCACTTGATGTGGGTGCTGGGAACTGAACTTGGTTCCTCTACAAGAGCATCAAGTGCTTTTAACTGCTAAGCCACTTCTCCATTTCTTCTAATCATAACACTGAATTCAGAATAATGGAAGATCTTAATTTTTATGAATCTAGTTTAGCAGTTTGTCCTGTTAAGGACCTCAAGTTTAGCATCGCGCTGAGGAAATGTTGCACTAAAGAAATATTCATAGGGGTTTTTAGTGATTTTCTTCCAGAAGATTTATGGCTTTGCATTTGGGCCAATCAATGCATCTTAATTATTCTGTATGAGCCAGGATACAGATAAAAGTTCTTTTTCATTGGTTAGTTGATGGGTTGGTTGCAGATGGTGTAAGGGTTTTGTGGTGAAAGAGTATCCTGGTGATTGGAGGGCCAAGAATGCTGCAAAGATCACACCATGCAACAGACCTCACGCAAGAGATTTACTGGGGGGCACAAAAGGCTGCCTCTGAGTGGGCATGAGAGAGAGGAAGAGGGGGGGTAAGGAGGAAGAGAGAGGGGGGAAACATGCCCCATTTTTCTTTTAGTAATGATGAAGATTGAAGGTGGGATGGGGGATGGGGGATGGGGAGCACCTGGTTCTGGAATGCGGGCTTGTCTAACAGATAGCTCTCTGAAACTTCCAGCCCATTTTCTAAAAAGGCTACTCTACCCAGTGTGTTAGTTTTGATTCTTTGTCAGAGCTTGGGTCTCTAGCCAGAGTACATCTGGCTTAGCAGAGAAAGCACCTCTACAGGTCTGTTGGAAATTCTGGGAAGTCTTGCCCCTGTTAGCTTTCTCAGAGCCATGGGAAAATAAAAGGCTTGCAAATAATATATGAGGGATGTTTATTAAAGGAAGGCATTTGAATCCTGTAGTGGTTAATCTTACCTATCAAGTTGCCCGAATCTAGAGTCAGTTAAAGGTGAACTACTGGGTGCTCACACTTGATCAGATTGCTTAAACTGAACATAGCCCCCTAAGATAATGTCAGCAGAACTTTTGAGTGGCAGCCCAGATAAAAAGCAGTGGAAGAAGTCAAGTTACTGTTTTCCACCTGGCTGTCTTCACTCTCATCGGCAAGTTCATCCACTCTGTTGCTGCCACTGCTGCATTCCTTAACTGATATTAAGACCCAGCTTACGGCTTCCAGTGTGGACTGAAGACCAGCAGGTCTCCAGGGATCCTCTGGGCCTTAGTGCCCTGCTGTGGCATTCGGCTTTGTGGACTGAGCATCTACCGGGTTCTCAGCCTCTCTGGGTGAGATAGCCATTTTTGAACTACCCAGACTGTATTGTGTAAGTTACTCAGTCGCCTTGTGCTGTGTATTCAGTCCATCAGTTCCTTTCCTATAGAGGAACCCTGACTAATAAAAATCTTAGCAGAAATAAGCTTTCCTCCATTTCCCTCCCATCCTTCTGGAGTAGGACTTGAGCTGCAGTTCCGTTGACTAGGGCAGAGGGAGAAGAGTGTGTTGGTAAAATGGGATATGGGGTTCATCAGTAGTTAGGGTGGGCACTTGAAGAGCTGAATATGCAGCTAAACACAAGGGCCTCGTGGGAATGGAGTAGTGTGGGGGAGGGAAGGCTTCGGTATGGGTAGAACTTAGATCACACACTGCTTGTAACATGAGGTTTCAGACCTTTATCTTTTGCCTTATGGGATGCTCTTGATGACTTGTGTGATTGGATCTCAACCCTGCTCTTCAGAAGTCTCACTCTGCCTGGGGCCTGAGGGTGTGTGGCAGGCCTTGGGCGAAGTCACCTTCTCTGTGATGGTAGGGTGTTGAAAGAAGAGGCCAGGAAAACATCAAAATCCTCCCTCCTCTTTAAGAGAAGTTTTTTATAGCACATATTAATTATACATAATCATGGGCTTCATTTTGACATTTTCGTACATGTATGTAAAGTGTCCCGATCATATTTATCTCCTCATTACCTTTTCTTGTCTGCTTCTGTGTCTTTTTGTGTGTGTGGTTGAATGAGTTCCACGAGGGTTGCTTATAGGAACATGGATGAGGGGTTATCTACAGGAACATGGGCACCTCTCACCAGTGACTACACCACTGAAGAAAATAAATCCCCCTCATCTGGTCGTCATTAACAGCCTGAAACCCCTCAGTGTGTTCCAAGCATTGGTTCCTTCTGGAATTGCCTGGTCTCTGTCAAGTGCGTAGAACATTTGAGATAAAATGGTAGCAGGCTCTCTTACTTTTTCCAGAAGTTCCATTGAAGCTAACTAGAGAGAGACAGGTGGCCCTCGGCACATGCCAGATGAGTGCTGACAGGCCCAGCCACAGAGGAAAGCGTACGGTCCAGCCCTTTCCAATGCCGTCCCATAGAAGGATGGCTGTTCACCAAAGGATGACATGCTGCTGGGATCCTGCCTTTTCCCTGTGAACTTCCTGTCTTCTGAATGGCTAAGGCAGAAATGCAGCGTGGGCTGTGTGGCAGAGTACTTAGGTGAGTGTGTGAGGACACGCTCTGGGAGTGCAGGGTGGCATACCTGGAACCTCCCTTCCTGTTTCATGGGCAACTTAGTCTCAGAATTCTGGGTCCTAATTTGTGTCACTTTCTCACCAGGAAGAGCTGGGCCTTGGCTGGCTGAGCTCCTAGGGGAGTCAACTGTAGAAAAGCGGTGGGGGAAGGGCCAGGTCCATCCGTGGGGGAGCCAGTGCAGGGAGCAAGGGTGAGCTCTCGGGCTGGTAGAGGAGCTGCGTGGGTGGAAGAATTTTTTTTGGTGTCTCTTCAATCCTATCAGCGAGGCATCCAATTATGCCACTTATCTGAGGCCATAATTATTAAAATATCCCGAATTGTGATGCTAATAGCAAATTTGCTAAATGGAAATGAATTTTTAATATCATAATTTGCCTTTTTCTTTTTATCTGATTCATTTTCCCATGTCACTTCATTAAGGACAAGTGAAACATAGAGGACCTTCATGCCCTTTCTGCTTGGGACATGTTTAGTTAGGTTTCAGAACATCTTTGAGTTTTCCAGGACCTGCCGGAGGCATCATGCCCAGTGGGCCCATGCTCATATGTTCTGGGGACCTGGACTTCAAGCCCAAAAATCACTTTTCCTTAGGCAGAGAGGTCTGGTCCTGATGCACCTCTGTGATGCCCTGCCATCTGATGTGATGTAAAAGAGGCCCCACTATCCCTAGGTCAAACTAGATGATGGTCACTTGCAAAGTCATGTAAGCAGCATGAGCCAGATAGACATCACAGTGCCATACATGGCAGCTCAGGCTCTCAGCCCTCCCATGTGTTTAGGAACACACTTTGGAAGTCTCAGATCCACAGTCTGGTTTGTTCCTGTATTTCACTGAAGCTGGAGAGCTGGAGCTGTGTGCCCTGAAGAAGATGTTGCTTCTCTCCACTGCAGAGTAGCCTGTTCACAGGCATGCATACCAGCATTAAATGAAGCTAGTTTGCATTGTCCCTTACCTTGAGTCCGGAGAGTAGGAGTCTGATGTCATACTGCCCTGGGATTGTTAATTGTCACTGTCAACTTGACTATACCTAGGCTTACCTGAGACATACACACTTGGGTGTGACTGAGTGTGCTTAGCCGAGGAGGAAAAACCTGCCCTGACTGAGTCAGAAGGGGAAAGGGGGAAGCCAGCTGAACACAAGTATTCATCTCTCTCTGCTTCCTGACTGTGAACCCAATCGGACCAGATCTTACCCTACATACCTGACCCTCTATCTCTTGAAACCATCCTCCATTAAAGATGAGTGGCCGCAGGGACAGAGCTTGTTTTTAAAGTGGGAGCCAATAGAACTCAACAACCTGAGAGTGGAATGCAAAGAAAGGACAGGATTAAGCAGAACTGAAGACAAGGGTTCTTGATCTGAGGAACTGGATGCATGGTGCCATCTCTTCGAGTTGGAGATGGTTGGGGAAGGACTATTTGCCCAAAGACCAGGACTTCAGATTTTGATGTTCACTGGCAGGTGAAGGTATTTCATAACCAGATGGTCTGGGGGCTTGGAACCCTGAGGTGGGAATTTAGGAAACATTAATGTTTTGCTATTGTTTGTAGCTAGGAGATTAGAGTAGAATGTAGTTCAGGTATTGGGGAATTAGAGTTCTTTAAAACTGTATTTATCCTGAGGCTGGAGAGATGGCTCAGTGGTTAAGATGCTCTTGCAGAGGACTCAGGTTCCAGTCGCAGCATCCACATCAAGTGGCTCACAACCATCTCTAACTCTAGTTCCAGGTGATCTAACTCCTTCTTCTGATCTTTATAGGCACCTGCGCTGATGTACACATACTCTTCCATACACATAATTAAAACAAATCTTTAAAAATATATTCATCAGGTTATAGGGCATCCACCTATTATCCATCCATCCACCCACCCATCATCTGTCTATCCGTCCACCAACACATCCACCCATCTGTAGAGTGTAGCCTTCCCCACCATCAGCCTGGGCCCTGCCACAGTTGCAGTCCCCAAATAACACACAGGACACTATATTAATTATGAAGCTGTTGGCCATTTGCTTGTTTCTTACTGGCTAGCTCTGACTTAAGTATTTAACCCATAATTGTTAAAATAAGTATTTCTCTTACTGGAGTAAAGGGTCCGGACCTCTGGCGGGCTACATTGTATCTGCCTGTGTCTCTTTTTTCCCAGAATCCTCCTCAACTCCTAGTCCCACCTATCTTGCTTCCCTATTGACCAACAGTGCTTTATTGACATATACACAGGGCTTCCATCTTCTTTAGACTAAAAGGAGAAGTTTAGGAGGAGACTTAGGACTGTGCCATTAGCCACGTGGTGCGCTAGAGGCGCATATGGATGTGGTAATGATAGGATGGCTCACCGTGTCGCTAACCACACCCACTTTGGGCATGACTAGAGATGCACACGAATGTAATAATGAAATGGCGGTAAACTACACCACTAACCAGGCCCACTTTTGGGCCTGGATAGAAGCGTGTATGGAGGTTCTTATAAAAGACTGTGCGGGCAGAGCTGTGCTCTCTCTTTTTGGCTTCTGTTAGGTGTCGAGAAAGCTACTTTAATTATCTGGGTTGCCTGTTTTCTCTTGTAAGTAATTTCTACAATAAACAGTTACCTATACCCTCAACAAGTGTGCTGTTTATGTTATAGCAACACCCATCCATCCACCCACATACCATCCATTCATACACCCACAAATATTCATTCATTCACCCACCCACACATCATCTATCCATTTACCCACACTCATCCGTCCGTCCATCCATCCATGCACCCACACATCATCTATCTGTTTACCCCCACATCATCCATCCATATACCTACACATTGTCTATTAATCCACAACCCCACATCATCAGTCCATCCATCAACCCACAAATATCCATCCATCCATCCTCCCACCCATCCACACATCATCAATCCATTCATCTACCTACACATCATCTATTAATCCACACCCCCACACCATCTATCTATCTATCTATCTATCTATCTATCTATCTATCTATTCATCCATCTATCCACCCACCCATCCATACACCCACCAATCTGGTAAGATTCTTTTCCAATATCAGAACAAATTAATTTCCATCCTGTTTCTTTGCCCTACAGTATATTTTATATTTTGATAAAGGAGGGAAGTTTTCAGCATTGAGAGGGAAGATTAACATAGAATGGTTCCAACACTGGAATCAAACTATGGTTCCCACTATAGGCACTTTTAGACTAAGCATCCTGGAGTCAATGCTATTTGGGAATGTTCTTGTGTGCATGTGTGGAAGGGAAACACAGCCTCTAAGCTTCCAGGGTTCTAGAAATAGACTTTCATTTTTTAAAACAGTGAACAGTTGAGAAAAAGCTTTTAACATTTTAAATACCCTTTAACCACGGATATTTATTTCTGTGAACTGATTTACATATAATTAGAATACCTACAGGTTCTAAGGGGGAAATACATTCTTTTTCTGAGCTATAGAAATCCAATGTCGGAGGCTTTTCAGGGAATAGGGAATAATAAAACAGGAGAAAAATATCAGAGTTCAATTTCTTTTATAATTCACCAATATTTTCAAGGCTCCCAAATAGATTTCTTAAAAGTAGTTATGGGGTGAGGTAGTTCTATATTTTCCATCAATTTTTTTTCTAATTAAAACTGGAGTTAGAAAAGGAAAATGCCTTGCACCTTGGAATGGGTCTTTGTGTTGAAGATGCTGTAATGTGAATTTCTTAATGGTATAATATGATATCTGAGCAGCTTGGCAGGTTCATGAACTGGGAAGTGAAGATGTTTCTTTGGTAATTATGCTTTGTTGTTTTGTTTTTAATTGGAGAATTAAAAGATGTGGGGAAATACTCCCATATTTGACTTTCCTAGAAAGGATTTGGTTAGTATGAGCCCAATGAGATTAGGGCCTCTCCTAATGAGTACTTTAGCTATCCAGCCTTGCTAGTCCCTGAGTGGTGCAGGCATGGGATGCTATGTTGGCTTCAAACATTGTTGCTCCAGACAGGCCCTGAGCAAAGGGCTCTAGGAGTCAGGGCTGGGTCTACCTGGTCCATGCTTCCCTATAGACGGGTGTTTTCCTATCTAGAATGTAAAGGAGGAGAGGCACCATTGTCTTTTCTATTAGGCATCCCCAGTTTGTACCAAGTGTTCCCGGGTTCAGTGTACCCAACCCTGGCCTTTGTTTCTGGAAGAAGCCAGGCTCTACTTCAGTCAGAGAAATGAAAGTGCTTGCACATCAAAGCAAACCTGTATCTCAGTGGCCACCAGCTACAGGGAGGGGCAGGCCAAAATGGAATCCAGACACTGAGAAAGATGTTTCTAAAGGAGAGTCCTGAAATGTCTTATCTATGTTTCTCTGATCTGTGGGGTGTGAGCAAAGTCAGTGATATTTCAAAGTATGTGAAGTTAGTGTGTGCATCTCTCTCTCTCTCTCTCTCTCTCTCTCTCTCTCTCTCTGTGTGTGTGTGTGTGGTGTGGTGTGGTGTGCATGTGTTTGGAGGTTAGAGGACAACTTTGGATGTCCTCTAGGTACTTTCAACCTCCTTTTTTTTTTTTTTTTTTTTTTTTGGCAAGGTTCTCTCACGGGCTTGGAGCTCACCCAGAGGACTAGACTGGCTGGTCAGCCCCAAGAGTCTTTCTGTTCTTGTCTTTTCAGAACTGGAATTATAAAGTCGTGCATTCCTCTTCCTGCCCCCAACATAGATTTGGAGATTGAACTCAGGTCCTTGTGATTATAAGGTGATCATTTCTTTCTTTCTTTCTTTTGTTTTTTTTTTCCGAGACATATTGTTTTGGAGCCTGTCCTGGAACTCGCTCAGTAGACCAGGCTTGGTCTCGAACTCACAGAGATCCACCTGCCTCTGCCTCCCGAGTGCATTTCACCAATGGTGCTACCCCCACCATTTAACCTCCACTTCTCCATTTCATCTCTTCTTCATGTTTTAACAAGATAGGAAGGACTGGACTGCTTCTCAAATCACCATAAAGTGTGGCCTAGCAGTTCCAGTGAGCTTGATGCTGTTGTTAGGCTAAGTGACAGGGATTTAAGGACTTGGTTGATATAGCAGCAGAGTGAAGCATTTTCCTTACTAGTACAATTCCTCTTTCAGCATTATTCCTGTGCTTCCCGGAGTCTTTAGACACTGGCCTATTCTGTCTGGAAAGATACAGCTTCAAGAAGAACCTCATAGGGCCTTGGTTGGTGCCATTGTTGGCAGATTTTTCTGTCCCCCCCCCCCAGCTAGCTCCCAAATCGCAACCCAGAGACTTCTTATTGATTATGGAAGCTTGGCCCATCACTTAGGCTTGTTCCTAATTAGCTCTTATAACTTAAATTAGCCCATATTTTTACTAGTCTACATTCTACCATGTGGCTTTTACCTCTATTCCATTTTGTGTGTCTGACTCATTCAGCGTCTGTCTGGCTTCTCCACCCTTCTTCCCAGCATTCCCTCTGTCCCGAAAACCCTGCCTAGGTATTGGCCATTTAGCTTTTTATTAAACCAGTCATAGTGACGTATCTTCATACACAATGTAAAGGAATATTCCATGATATCACAGCCCTGCTTTAGTGATGGAAAATTTTTTGAGTAGTTGTATCAGCTTGGGGCTTGGAGTCAACTTCTCAGCTCTGGCCCTGGTGGGCATGTAGCCATGCAGATATGATTCTATTTTCCATTTCCCAAGATATGTAGGAAATGAAATTATTCTCACATTTAATCAAGGACACGTGATCTGTAGTAGGAAGAGCATCCTTCCCTACAAAACCGGGTGGTGGTGGCTCATCGCTCATCTACCTGTGAAGTGATTCATAGCTCTCTAAGGTAATAAAATACCTTACTGAAATACAACGATCTGTCCAAGCAAATAAAAACCTGACAGAGTTACTGTATGGTGTTTTCTAGGGAGCTGTAACTATGATAGCTAGTTCAATGAGAACTAAGTGGGAAATCCAAATGCTGGCCAAGCTGCAAAGAGGAAATGAATCTCCATGGGGGGAGCTTGTTCCAGGCAGCGCTCAGGACTCACAAACTATATGGACTTTCAATGTGAGGGGACAGAAATGGGCAAACAGGCTAGCTTCTTGGCATGGAAACCTCAGATCCTTCACTATCTACATCCCCAGTGAGCTAGTGCCAGTCCAGTCTCTTGGGCATTCTCTCTCTCTCTCTCTCTCTCTCTCTCTCTCTCTCTCTCTCTCTCTCTCTCTCTCTCTCTCTCTCTCTCTCTCTCACACACACACACACACACACACCCTTTGAGCCAAAGTTTCACGTAGCCCAGGTTAACCTTGAACTCCTAACCTCCTTGTCTCCATCTCCCACATATTAGAATTAGACAGAGGCCACCTGAATCAGTTAAGACTATGTCCCTTACAGAAGCTTACATACCTTCATTATGCTGGGGATGTGAGATTTGGGTAGGGACAACATAAATTAACGAAGAGTTAATGAGTTTAGGGTAAACTAATGGAATTAAAAACTAAGATAGAAGAAACACAGGGAACCTCATCTTTGCATCTGGACCTCTATCCCAAGTGTCCTCATGTTGACATCGTCCTCTTAGGGTAGAGACCCTTAGCTGGGTCCTCTCATAGGATTCTTAACAGCTAGCTGGTAGATCTAGGCTCAGATCTTTCCAATGTCTGAGAACACATTGCTTGTCCACGGAAGTCTGTGGTGTCAGTTTCTATGTTGAGATGAAACCAGCTTTCAGTTACATACACAATCTCACCCTTGGCTCGTGTTTGACAAATCTGGTCAACAGCCCGCCCCCCCCAGGAATTTTTTCAAAGCACCCCCACACATGCACACGGCTCCTCACAACTTCTCTTCAGGCTGAGTGCCCCAACTTTACTAAGAAGCAAAGCTTGGCTAGCATCCCTGACTTTCTGTGTCATCTCCCTAGCTTATTCTCACTATCTAAGGTCCAAAGGGGAGGTCCTTGCTGTTACATTCATCTGGTAGCCAGGTGAACTCACAAATGTCCCACAAGCTCACAGCAAGCAAAGGATGGCTTCTGGCTTAAACCGTTTCATTCTTTGCTGGGTGTGGTGGCACATACCTGTCTGTAATCTCAGCACTAGAGAAGCTGAGGCAGGAGGATCTCAAGTTCAAGTCTGCCTAGCAAGCTCTAGCCACAAAGCAACACAAGGCCCACAAAAAACCAACAGTTCCTTCCTCTGATTTCTCTCTCTCTCTCACCCCCTTTCTTATATCATTTAACTATGACAGAGAGGTTGCCATGGTTACAAAAGCATGTTGGTGGCCTGTATACAGAAAGCACACTTTGCTTATGTTTGCAACCCAAGATTCATGTTCTTCTCCCCAATTAAGCATCTGTTAGCTGACTGACAGCTCTTTGAGCGGCCCCGTGAGAAGTTACTGGTGAAGAAAGCTCACTAGCTTCTTTAAAACTTTATTTTTAAAGACTCACTTTTGTTATTTTGTAAGTGTGTGTGTGTGTGTGTGTGTGTGTGTGTGTGTGTGTTCCTGTGTGCACCTGTGAAGGCCAGAAGTGGGTACTGGATCTCCTGGAGAGGGGTTGTGTGCCTCACATGGGTGCACAGAACCAAACTTAGGGGCTCTGGAAGAGCAAGAAGTGTTCTTAACCCCTGAGCCCCAACTCTCCAGACCCCAAATTTACTTTTAAATACTTTACAATTCAGAGAGTTTTAAAAAATCAAATGTTACTTCATTCATGAAGCTACTGTCAATGATAATATCTTACACAACCAGGACATATTCTGTCAGAAGCAGGAAACTGATAGTAGGGCCAGATTTTTAAATCATTTTCAGGCTTTATTTGACTTTTTTGTTTGTTTACTTTTTATGGTAGTGAATATTGAACTCAGGGTAAAGTACTTCATCTCCACGCCTCTTTTTACTTGTTTTGAAACATGGTCTCACAAAGTTAAACAGGCAAGCCTTGAACTTGTGGTCCTTTTATGTCAGCCTCCCAAGTAAGTTATAATTATAGGCCTGTGCCATCAAGCCTGGCTCCTAAGTTTTTATAGTATGCATTCGTTGTGTGCATATCCATAAAAATATGAATACGTCACCCAGTATGCAGTACAGAGCTGTGTCACCAACACAGTAACTCTCATGCCAATCACTTGTGTCTCCAAACTCAATGCCTGGCCAACACTCACTATAATTTTGCTACTCTGAGAATGCCAATGATTGACCTTTACAGTCAATTCCACTTGCATGTTCTCATGAGCCTAAATTATTGGACAGTTTCTACTTGACACGTGAACAATGTGTCAAAGCTTCCTCAGTGTATACAATTAAATAAGTGAACCATTAACTTATGGATGGAAGAATGAATTGTGTCCATGACCAGCGTATGGCTTGGCCCCCAGGAATCTCTCAACCACTTCCCAGCAACTGAGCAGTCCCGCTGGACTCTGGGGCTGTGAATGGGACACATCTGAGTTCCTGATTTCTTTTCTTCTAACCACCTGTGTGCTTTAAACACTGACCTGAGGCTGTCAAGATGGCTCAGCTGGTAAAAGTGCTTGCTGCCGAGAGTTAAAACCCTAGTTTGATCTCTGGAGCCCACAGAGTGGAGAAGACCAAACCCCACAAGTTGTCCTCTGACCTCCACATGTGTGTCATGGCACACGTGCCACCCTCCAGGAAATAAATACTTCAAATGGCAGGAATGAAAACCCACAGGGTCTAAACTCATCAATGTATAGATTGCCTTCAGGGGAGCATTTTAGTGGTGGCAATGGGGTGTCACATTTCCAACTCCCTCCTGCATTCGCCCTCCAGAAGAGGAAGGCTGTGAGAATTTCAATTCCATCCAATTCCAGTAAACTCACAGGTGATTAACCCTAGGGTGAAAATATCCACTATACTTGGATAAATAGCAATGTTTTTATTGAGCACTTCAACTGTAGATGGGAAAGGAAGATATATAAAATGGATAATTATATAGAAAAGATAGAGTCCCACATTTAGAGATGGGAATGATTTTGTCTGTTTCTCTATTTCTGGCACTATTCTATGCAGAGCATTTGAACCCTGCTTTATACACCCCTTCAGTAATCTAGGAAGTTTAATACAATGGAAAATTTCCCTTCATTTTCCCTTTCCTCTCTTTTTTGATGGGTCTCATGTATTCTGTGTTGAACTTGAACTTGTCTATGTGGATGAGAATAGCCTTAGTCTCTATAGACCTTAGTCTCTGTTCTCTATCTCCCGAGTACTGGAATTACAGGTGAGTATTGCCACACCCAATTCATGCCCTGCTGCAGATATAGCCTAGGGAGCCCTACATGATGGCAAATATCCTAGCAACTGAGCTTCATCCCCAGCCCAGAGAACAAAATTTTCTAAAATCACCCCTCAAGGAGCAAAATTTATTGGCCACAGGTCAGCTAATTAGTGGCAGTGTTTAAACAAAGTAAACTCTTGTGTTGATTGCATTTACAAATATAATCAAATACACACGTATATGGCTGGATACTGGTAATTAATTTCTTTAATTCAACAGACATTAATTGAATGCCTTCTTTTAGCCTCTCTGGTAGGCATCACATAATTATTTGGTGAATAAATAATGAATGGATGTATTGGAAGGAATGAGGGAACAAATTTAAGTTGACAAAACATGTGACAAGATATTTTGTACTATTAAACTCAGGTATGAAACAAAAATCCACAAAGAATCTGTTATAGTTTCTTAAATATAAAATGATCTTTATGACTACTTTGTATATTCTTCAAGCCAAATTTAGAAATGAGCATTGAGTACTATAGGCTGGGTATTATATAGCCCTTGGAAACTATATTTAGTATTTTCTCCATGTTTTGGCCAACTATAGGTAACTTTTATCTGAAACATACTTTTAACCAGAGAAAATAGCAGTATTATTTCCCTCATTAGTACTATCAGCCTGCAGAATAGCAATGCTAATGCTAATATTAGTATGCATGATGATGCTAATTCTAACATGACTACTAAGTAATTCCCTTTTAGAGACCTTATTGAGTCCCAGGGTCTGTTTCACATGTCACAGCCTGGCATCGTTTAGTTCTCACTAACTAATTATCACAATGTCTTTAAAGTGAGGAAACTGAGGCTTGGGAGCTTCTGTAGTTTTCTCAAGGTCATGACAACGACGTGGTAAATTCAGAGTGAGCACAGTGACTTAGCTTCTTAGAAGCATAAGTAGCTGGTTTTATGCTCCGAAGATTTGCTCCCTAATCTCTTCAAATTAGTTTACATGATTGTGTGGAAATGGAAATGAAGACACTGAGCAGATGTGACACTTAGGCTCAGACAGAAGGTGGTAGCCTCATGAAGCAACTAGTCACTCACTCACACTGACATTAGTTTAGTTACCCAGCGACTTAGGTTGAGGAGACAGGGGGAGGGAGGGACCATGTGAATCCCATGAGAGACTGTCAGAGAACCCAGGCTGGCCCCACGCTCAGTGCAAGCATTATGCTTTGGCCATACCTAGGATGTTTTCGTGGAAACCATAGGATGCAGAGAGCCAGCGTTCAGCAGGAAAGCAGCAGTGGGGCCCGCTCCTTTTGAATCTTAGCTGAGATATCACTTTATACAGAAGAGTTCCCTGGTCCCCACAAACAGGCTCAGCATCTCTTGCTGGATGTTCCTGGGATGCCCACACTTTCACATTCCATGGTGATGTTTTTGGTTACTCGCTTGACTGGGAATTTGAGAAACACACAGAACCTTGTAGCTCAGTACTTCATCCCCAGGTCTAAAAGAGGGTTTTGAGCACAGTGACCATTTGTAAGTTGTCATCAAATAGTTTGGAATGTTTTCTCAATTGAGAGCAGAGAAACAGTCTTGGGACACTATGAAAGGCATCAAGGAGACCTAGAGTTTTCTCACTGTTTGAATTTGACCATGTTATAAATGCAGAATCTTGGCTCCTTTCCCTCAGATCCCAACTCCTTCCTCTTGTCAATCACCCATCTTTCTATTCCTCACTATCCTCTTGCTTTTTCCTTTAGATCCTTCCTTCCACTATTCCATCTGTCTCGTTAGTTTTGTCTATGCCCCCACCTCTGAGCATATGTGTGTGTGTGTGTGTGTGTGTGTGTGTTCATATGTGTGTATGCATCCTTGCCATCACAATGAGGCTAGAGGATGATGTCAAGTTGTATTCCTCAATTACATCTCTATGATATTTTTTAAAGGTTTTATTTATTTTTATGTGTATGACTATTTTGTTTGCATGTAGATGTACCATGCAATTTTAGTACCTATAGAGACCAGAAGAGGGCACAGGATCCCCCTGGAAATGGAGTTAGAGTTAATTATGAGCCACCATGTGGGTGCTAGGAACTGAACATAGATTCTCTGTAAGAGCAGCAAATGGTCTTAACATCTGAGCTATCTCTCCAGCCCCTTACCTTATCTTTTGAGGCAGAGTCTCACTGAACCTCACCATTTCAGCTATACAGACTGGTATGTAAACTCCCAGCATCTACCTATTTCTATCTCCCAACACTGGGATTACAGGTACACATGATAATACCTGACTTACACAGAAATTTCTTTTATGGGGAAATACATATTAGTATTTTGAAGAATTTAAAGAGAAGAAAAAACAGTTCTTGTAACATTTTTATTTCTGTGTGTGGATGTGTGTACATGAATGCATTGCCCATGGAGGCCAAAAGAGGGTATCAGATCACCTGAAACTGAAGTTACAGGTGATTGTGGGTTGTATGATGTGGGTGCTGGGAACTGAACTTTGGTCCTCTACAAGAGCAGCAAGAACTCTTAATTGCCGAGACATATTTTCAGTCCCCTAAGGCCATTCTTAATAACTGAGGAGCAGCTCCCAGAAGAGGCTAAAGCTAATGTTTAACTTGCAAACCATTTGAAGAAAATGTTAGAAGAAAGATACAAAGAAAGCACAGGGAATAGAAACCATAAAGAGGCAGAAATAAATGTTAATAAAGGAGGAATTTCAGTCATTATAAATTACATTATACTCATTAATAAAGCCACAATGGCTTTCTATATGAATCAGTTTTGATTTATTTAATATCCGGTAGTATGTTTACAGGATATGTATTAGAAACTAAGGGTTATAGAAAAGACAGGAAAGTAGTTACCAATTAACAAGCCATGATAGATAGAAAATTTAACATCAGAAAAGTAGTAATTCAAGTCACAAAATAATGGAAACAAAGACATTATATATTGGCAAATAGGTAATAGATCGAGAAATATAATGGCCATGAGCATAAATGTCCTCATAACATAATATTAAATAATGTAATGGTTATAGGGCAGGGTGAAAAATTAAAAAACATATAAGATGTTAATATACTCTGTGCTTACTTTAGTTATTCTAGTACTAATAAAATCTTGGGAATCAGATGTCAGGGTAAAAACCTGATTGATCAGAGAAGAAGCTGAGAAGCAGCCAGTGACCTTGCCTGTTTCTTCTTCTTTGATCTGGGTCCATGAATCTTCCTAAGCCCCTCCCCACTACTTTCTGTGTATCTCTCTATATTCTAGGTCCTCCAAAATCTCTATGGCTAATTCTAGTCAGCTAGTAGCTAGCTCTACGCTCTTATTCAAGGTAAACTTTACTGTCAGTCTCAGGAGTGTCAGAGTGTGGTCAAAATATCCCACAACATTTCCCCCTTTTGTCTAAATAAAAACGAAAGGCTTTAACTCTAACATGGTAAAACTACATTCAATAAGAAAAATTAACAGGTAAGAATTACATTCACAATTTCCAGGCCATTTGCATTTGGCAAATTTAAAGAAAATACTCCATTATCTATCCTAGCTTAGTGAGTCCAGATTTTGTACCTAGTTCACTTTCTATCCTTACTTGTATTACCAACCCAAACAACCACAAAAGGTTTTCTTAGATAAACAACTTAAGGGTTTTTTTTTTGTCTCTTAACCTTATACACTCTATGCCTCTTTTGTGAGTTTCTCTTCTGAAATTTGTAACAAGCAAAACTGTAACTGTATCTGGTCTTCAATTTCATCAGAGATCTGAGAAGGATATAATATTACCTGAGTAAACAAGAAGTACAGAGCTAACGACTTCCAAATTATAGAAATGACAGAGACACGAGCTGCCTAGACAGTCACTCAAGGTTCTTCTGCAACACTGGGGCATCTGCCTTCAGCCTACAGGCCTAGACTATCTGACAAAATTTTTGGTGAAGCAGGAATTTTGAAGGACTGTCCTTCTTTGTCTTGGCAACATTTGGCAGTCACTTTCTTTTGTGTCCTGTTTGTCCAATTTGGACAGCGTACTGTAAGCAGTTGAGGCAAGGGCAGTTTCTTGCCCAGTGGATTACTTTGCCACAATGAAAGCAAACTCCATAAGGATGCCCATCATCCATTTTGAAGTAAATTGGTGTCTCATTGTCATGAAAAGCCTTATGTTATTAAAATGTCTTAAATGTCATATTCTGTAAGTTTCTAAAGTACTTGAAGACCACAGTCTATCTAAAATAGATCTGTTTGACATTGAAAACATACCCAAACACAAAGTCTCAATTCTTCATTTCAGAATCAATTCAGAAACCTTTTCTAAATAGGTATTTATTTTTTTTTGCTGTTTGTGTGGTAAAAATTTCCATTCTAAAATATTATCTTCTCTCTATATAAGAATTCCTGTAGGTTAATGCATATAAGTTAGTATGACCAGGTTACAACCAAGCTCTGGACCCAAGCTATTCACATGTGTATCCTGTAATTTTTCTTCTACTAAAGCTATTTCTCTCTTAGCCTCAGCTGATAATTTTCTTGGACTTTTTAAATCCTTATCACCATGTAAGGGTTGAAATATATTACTTAGTTCTTGAGTAGTTAATCCAATTGTGGGTTGTAGCCAGTTAATTTCTCTTAGCATTTTTAAAAATCATTAAGAGTTTGTAATTGATCTCTCCTGATTTGTGTTTTCTGTGGTTGAATTTTTTGTAAACCTATATTATATCCTAGGTAATTAATAGAATCTCCACTTTGTATTTTTTTCAGGAGCAATTTGTAATTCCCAACAAGGCAAAATTTTCTTTATTTCCTCAAACATTTTTTCCTAAGGTCATCTGTCTCTGAATCAGCTAGTAAGATGTCATCCATGTAATGGCAAATTATAGATTGAGGAAATTGTTTACAAATTATTTACAATGACTTGTACAAAATATTGACACAAGGTGGGGCTTCTTACTGCCCCTTGTGGAATATAATTTTCCACTGATACCTTTTAACAGGATGGGAATTATTATAAATAGGCACTGTGAAGACAAATTTTCTCTATCTTCTTGTAAAAGTGTAGTGAAGAAACAATCTTTTAAATCAATAACTATAAAGGCCATCCTTTAGGTAATGAAGAAGGCAAGGGAATTCCAGGCTGTAATGAGCCAATGGGATGGATCCCCTTACTAATAGCTAGTAGATCTGTCACCATTCTCCATTTTCCATATTTCTTTTTAATGACAAATATAGGAGAATTACAAAGACTAGTTGAATCTTCAATATATGTTGACCAGTTAGCTGGTCTTGTACCAAGTGTTCTACTGCCTGCAATTTTTCTGATGTCAAAGGCCATTGTTTCACTCAGACAGGTTTGTCAGTTAACCATTTTAAAAGCAGGGCTGTTGGTACCTTTGAAAGATCAACAGCTGTTGTGTCATGTTTATATACAACCTGAATGGTTGGTAATTATTCTTGATAATTCCTTTTACTAATTCAGAAGCATTCTTTATTTTATGGTTTGTTTCTGAGATTGGGATAATATTAATCCCAGTTTTCCATTGTTGTAACAAATCATGTTCCCATAAATTCATTTGCTATTAGTCACATATGGCTTTAATTTCCCTAGCTGTCCTTTTGGCCCAATACACTTGACCCATCTTGTACTTTGTTTTACCTGAGATAAAGTTCCAATCCCTAGAAGCTGAATATTTGCTTCCTGAAGAGGCCAATCTAGATGTCAAAATGTTGGTGAAATTATTGTTACATCAATGCCTATGTCTAATAAACCTTCAATTGCAATGCCATTTATTTGTATTTTTAGCTTTGGTCTTTGATCATGTATAGCAGTTTGCCAAAATAGTTGTTTTATAGTCTCTTTTGAAAATTTTGTTTTATCTGCTGAAACTGTTCTGTCATCCAGAGCAGTATGGTTTTTCACAACAGGCATTAAGTCTTTTAATTGCTCAGTGGATAAGTTTTCCCAATAATAACAACAAATGATTGAACAAAATTTTATATTGGGGCCTGTGAGAGGCCCCCTAAAGTATTTCCCAGTGGCAAAGGGTCACCTTGCCTGTCCCTTGTTAATCTGTATTCATTATTCCAATGCCAGCCTTGCCAGCATTTGCCATACCTGCATCTTCCAGAAGGCTGGGGCCTTCTTTTAAGATCATATCTAGAAAAACATTGTTTTTAGGAATGCCTTCCCTAAAATCCCTTTTCAGATGACCTTTTTTATGACAATTAAAACTTCTGACATTTTGATTTTTCTTAAAACTTAAAAAAATCACTTCTCCTATCCAAATATTATCATAGCTGTGAGATTCAGTATCAGTTGTATTTCAGCATCTATGGGTGCTGATCTTGCATTTAAAGGCCTAATCACCCTTTTGCATTCTGAATTAGCATTTTCATAAGTCAAAGATTCAACTAATACTTATTTAGCTTCTGGGTCTGATATCACTCTATTATAGCTGAAGTCAATCTTTCTAAAAAAATCAGTGAAGGCTTCTTTTGGGCCTTGCATAAATTCAATAAATGACGTGGTCCTCTTTCCTGATTCTTCAACCCTGTCTCAAGCATTCAAAGTCAAGATTTGATCATCAAATATAAACTCTTTTTGCAAATCAGCACACTGGCTTTCACTGAGAAGCTGGTCTTGGGGAATGCCAATACCTCTAGTCCTACTCCATTGTTCTATGACCCTAGCTTCCTCTCTCCACCATGTTTTCCTTCGTAACTGAGGACCAGCTTCCAACATTGCTATAGATAAATCTTTCCAGTTTTATGGGATAATTTTGTTCCTAGTTGCTCATGAATTTGCCAACTGCTTCCTTACTGTGTAAAACAACTGTGTCCTTAAACCTCTTCAAATCTAACATTTCTACAGGATCCCAGTAAACTTCTAAGTACCCTTGGGGTGCCTGTCACCTTGTATGGTAACTGGATAAATTAAGGTTGGTTTTCTAATAACCTTGGGCTGCTCCTCTTCAGTTTCATAATACAGTGGTGGGTAGGTGCTGCTCTAAATTCCTCCGTCTCTCTGTGAATGTTTTTCTTAGTTTCCTTAGTAGGTCTTGCTAAGGATTGTATCTTATTGGCCAATTTTTCATATTTGACAAGAGATCAAACCACTTTTAAAGGATAAGCCTTGAATTATTAAACTGATAATAATTATAATCTACATTATGTCAATCCCAGCTAAATTGATTATCCCTTCATTTAGTTTTTCCATTTTCAACCACTCATTGTAGAATCATACAGAGACCTAACTCCCTGCACCATAAAATTGTTCCCCATTTTTTTTCTTTTACTGGTAACTTTCCCCCCAATATATGTTTTTATTTAAATTAGAAACACGAATGCTTCACATTTCAATCCCAGCTTCCTCTCCTACCCCTCCACCCTTGTCCCTCCAGCAGTCCTCCCTCCCAGCTCCCAGCCCAATCTCATCATTCCCCAGGGAGGGTGAGGCCCTCCTTGGGGGGAATCTCCAGAGTCTGTCATTTCATCCAGGGCAGGAATTAGGTCCTTCCTCATGTGTCCAGGCTGAGAGAGCATCCCTTCATGTGGAATGGGCTCCCAAAGTTCATTTGTACGCCATGGTGAACACTGATCTACTACCCAAGACCCCAGAGATTTCTGAGGCCTCCTCACTGACACTGCATTCGTGGAGTCTAGATCAGTCCCCTGTTGGCCTCTCAGCCATCAGTCTGGGGTTCAAGAACTCCCCCTTGTCCAGTCAGCTGTCTTTGAGGGTTTCACCAGCACGGTCTTGACCCCTTTGCTCATTACTCCTCCATATCTGTCACTGGGTTCCAGGGGTGCAGTTCAGTGTTTAGCTGTAGGTATCTGTCTCTGCTTCCATCCGTCACTGGATGAAGGTTCTAGGATGTCATATAAGGTAGTCATCAAACTTATCATCAGGGAGGAGCTATTAATGCAGTCTCTCCACTATTGCTTAGTTTGCCAGTTGGTGTTATCCTTGTGTTACTGATGACTTTTATTATTATTTTTTTATTTTTCATGTCAATCCCAGTTCCCTCTCCCTCCCCTCCTCCCGCACTTCCCTTCCCCCCCAGCCTCCCACCCTATTGCCAATTCCTTCCACATAGGCATTTTTAATGTGGGGAAAACTTTTTTATTTTCATTTTTTAAAACCAATTCCCCCTTTAAGAATATCTAGGTGCCTCACCAGATCCACTGATGATGATAGTGAAGGTGAAGCTATATGAGGGTAGCCAGCTGCAACAGCAGCGCTTGGCTGCAGTGCTTGGGGGGGGTTGGCCAGGCAGATGGACTAGCTCTGCTCAGCCTAGGTGCTTGTACTAGGTCATGCAGGACAGGCCTTGGAGGGGAGCAGGGGGCATTCCAGAGAACTGGACTAGCTCTGCTCAACCCACACATTTCTGCTGGGCCACGGTAGGAGGGGGAGTGAGAGGTCTGAGAAACAGACACAAGGGAAAAAGAGGCAGGAGAAGCCTGTGTGTCTAGGATGCAGCATGGGAGGGCACCAGGCTACCTAAATCACACACACACACACACACACACACACACACACACACACACACACACACAGAGAGAGAGAGAGAGAGAGAGAGAGAGAGAGAGAGAGAGAGAGAGAGAGAGAGAGAGAGAGAGAGAGAGAGAGAGAGAGAGAGAGAGAATAGGAACAGAACAGCATTAAGGAGTAAGACCTTCAAGAAGTGATAGATCATAGACCACAAAGGATGAGGCATTATCTTTGGATGGGATCAGTGATCAGAGGAGTGAGCACCTGCTTTAGGGTGAGCACTGATGTCTCTCTGTCTCTCCCATGCTGTGTCACACCCTCTGCCATGTTGCAGTGCAGCAGGAAAGCCTTTGCTAGATGCTGGAACCACACTGTTATATTTCTTTACCTCCACAATTGTGAGCCAAGGCAATTTGTTCATCATAGAGACTTGGTTTATAATAATCTGTTATAGCAACAGAAGACACACTAAGATAGTTGGACGAGCATATAGCAATTTGTTGGGTTGTTACATGTCTGTGAAAAGCATATATTTTGTTTAAGATAGCTAGGTACTAGTAAATTATATTACTGTAATCATCTATGTTTTTGCTTATTTCTGCTTGTAGTCCAGACCAATTTCAAACATATAGCCAAGGATTTGCTGTGAACTCCTGATCCTTCTGCCTTTGCTTCCTGGGTACAGAGGTTACAGTTTTAGAGTCCCCACTAAGTCATTAACTTATTTTTATCTCTATGATCTGTTTTATTAAGCTTTTCTTTTTGTTTTTCAAATTTTTTTGTATTCCAATCCCAGTTCCCCCTCCCTCCTCTGCTACTGATCCCCCACTTCCAACCCCTACCTCCCATCTGCTCCTTGGAGAGGGTAAAGCCTCCCCCAGGAAGTCTACTAAGTCTGCCCCATCATCTTATTGAGGCAGGTCCATGGCACCTCTCCACCCCCCAACACCTTTGTGTCTAGCCTGGGAGGGAGGGAGGGAGGGAGGGAGGGAGGGAGGGAGGGAGAGAGAGAGAGAGAGAGAGAGAGAGAGAGAGAGAGAACCTGACTTGAGCTTCTGAGACCCTAAAGTCTTCCCCTAGTGACCCACTTCCTCTAACAAGATTGCACCTACCCCAACAATGCTACACCTCCTAATAGTGCCACTCCCTGATGACCAAGCGTTCAAATCTATGAGCCTATGGGGGCCATTCTTATTCAAACCACCACATTATGTATGTCTGTGTATCAGTCTGTGCAGGTCGAAGGAGGGTGTCAGGTCTCCTGAAGTTGGAGCTTTAGGTAGTTGTGAATCACCTGATGTGGATGCTAGGAACTAGACCTGAGTCCTCCACAAGAGCACCAATTGCTCTTAACTGCTGAGCCAGCCCTCCAGCCCTGACCATGGCAAATTTCAATGTGAATTTTCGAGGGGATAGACATTCAAACCATGGTAGCCTTCAAAGCAGCTTTGCTAAAAGCTTAAAAATCTACAATCTAAAAGAATTAACATCTTTCATGCAATATTTCTGACCATGATGCAATTAAATTTTAGAACTATGTTTAGAATTTTCACAAGTACAACAAAATGGCATTGAGCTATAAAAGAAATCAGAAGCCACTGAATACTTAGAAGGGAAAGACAGTGACATGTGTCAGCTTTTATGGATCATGTTCAAGGCAGTACTCAAAAGTAAATTTATAGCGGTAAGTACACTGATTTATTAAGAAATAAGGACAGCAAGAGAGTTAATCTTTCAACTTACGAAGTTCAAAGTAACAGATCAAGTCCAGATAAGTAGGTAGGAAAGATATGAATAAGAATATAGGCAGGGATGTATAAATCCAGAGGACAAAAATAATAGGAAGTTAACAATTATGAGAGTGTCCTTCAGAAAGATTAATTACACCCATTACTTTGCTGTTGATGTGATAGAACACTGACATAAAAGCATCGTTTGTGGAAAGGGATTAGTGTGTGTAAAGTCCCGGAGGAGACAGAGTCCATCAGGTGGGGAAGGTATGGCACCTAATGCTGGCTGTTTCATCTACAAACAGGAAGCAGAAAGAGACAAAAGGAAGTGGGGTCAGGTTATAGGACTTCAAAGCCCACCCCCAATGGTGTACTTCCTTCAACAAACCTCCACCTCCTCAAGGTTCCATGGCCTCCCAAGTCACATAAGCTGTGACCAGGGTGGGTTTCATACGCATGGGCTTATATGGGGACATTTGAAATTCTAATCACAATACTATTCAAATAGACAAGACTGATGGGAGAGGAAGAAATACAAGTAAAACCAAAGACAAAAGTGAGCAGGATCAAAACTCTGGGAACTGTGAGTTGTGACCCTGTGTGAAAGGGGGTTGCAAAGACTTTGACAACAGCAAAGGTCTCTTAACATGCAGTAACCAAAAGGTGATTCAAAGGCAAGTATTTAATGACTTCCAAGGCATTTCTGACAGAGACCTCCCATGTTGCGTGGTGTATGTGTATGTGTGTGTGTGTGTGTGTGTGTATACGTACGCGCGTATGTTTTGAGACATTTTTTAAAGTAAATTTCTTTAGATTTATTGTCAGTAAATACCAGATTGGTGTGGCTATTTTACACATATAACAACCCCAGAGTCTTGTAAATTATCAGGTTTGAGTTGGGGAGGTGCTTCATGATAAAGTGCTTGCTGTGCAAACATACGAGTCTGAGTTTGGACCCCCAGAATCTTCATAAAAGCCAGACATGGTGGTGTATCTACAACCCCAAAGGAATGGGGGTGAGGTCGTGTAGAAACAGGTGGATTCTGGACACTTGCTAGCCATCACAGTCTAGCCAAAATGACAAGATCCAGGTTCAGTAAGACACTGTCTCAAAAAACAAGATGCAGGGGCCGGAGGGATGGCTCATCCTTAAGATTGCTTGCTGTCCCTGAAACGGACTGGAGTCCCATTCCCAGCACCTATGGCAGGTGGCTCACCACCTGCAGCTCGAGGACTCCAAGCTGACACCATCTTCTAGTCTCTATGGTTATCTCCACATACATGTATATATACTCACAGAGTCCCCCTCCCTCCTCTCCCCCCACTCTCTCATTCTCTCACACACAAAAGAAAAACAAAATCTGCAAAAAGGGAGAAAAGTTGAGGAAGACCTCTAGTTTCCATCAGCACACCTGTACACATATGTGCACACGCTCATGTGGACACTTAGATATACTATAGAGTGAAAACCCATCATAGTTGTAAATAGGGAAAGTTTAAGAACCCTTGATCTAGATAAAGCTCTAGAAATTCATAAAATGCCAAAGGTGGCCCAAGACCTTGGCAGAACTAAGAGTCTTTTTTTAAATATATATATTTTATTTTTAAATTTAAATTTAAATTAGAAACAAGGTTGTTTCACATGTCAATTCCAAGTCCCTCTCCGTTTCCCTCCCCCTCCTCCTGTGCCCTCCCACCAACCACCCCCCGCAATATCCCCTCATTTCCCCAGGGAGGGTGAGACCCTCTAAGGGGGTCTCCATAGTCTATCATTTCATCCAGGGCAGGGCCTAGACCCTCCCCCAAGAGTCCAGGGTGAGAGTGAATCTCTCATTGTTGGATGGGAGTCCAAAGTCCATTTGTATACCCGGGATAAATACTGATCTGCTACCCAAGGCTCAATAGATTACCTAGGCCTCCTCACTGACACCCACATTCAGGGGTCCTTGATTAGTCCCATGCTGGATTCCCAGGCATCAGTCTGGGATTCAAGAGCTAACCCTTGTCTGGTCAGCTGTTTTTGGGGGTTAAACCAGCCCAGTCTTAACCCCTTTGGTCATCAGTCCTCCCTCTCTGTCACTGGATTTCTTGAAGAACTAAGAGTCTTAATGAAATGGAAACAGAATTAACATTACATTTTCAAAGAAGGCCATAGTACTGTATTGTGGCAGCTGTGTTAACAGCACCACCAAAGAGCAGATAATCAGACCCCTAAAACATTGCACAGAAGAATAAATGTCAAGGGAAAACTACTACATGATTTCTGTCTGGAAAGTGTAATCTTGGTTCCCAAACTGAATAAAGGTGGTTTGGGTAGGAGATCACTTTGGTTTTACTGTAACATGGTATATTAGTTATTTTACTATTACTGTGATTAAAAAAAATACCATGATCAAAAGCAACTTAAGGAAGACAGGGTTTGTTTTGACTTACAACTCCATAGGGCTTAAGTTCATTATGGCGGGAAGTGCGGGTCAAGACAGCAGGAGTGGGAAGCAGAGAGATCATATTTTTATCCACACACTTCTAATTTCTGAGCCATTTCTCTAACCCCTGTTGCTTAGTTTTTAATCACAATATCAAGCTGAATTCTTAAGATCTGAAGGGAAGTAAGGAAAGTATGTGTATGAATTACTTCTCTTCTTGGCTGTGACAAAATACAAGACAATTACTTAAAGGAAGATTGAAACACAGTCCATCATGGTTGGGAAGCCACGGCAGCAAGAGTGTGGGGTGGATGATCTCATTGCAGCCACAGTCAGGAAGGAAGGAGAGATGAATGCTTAGCTCCGGTTCTCCTGTTCTCCTTTTAGTCAGTCAGGATCCCAGCCCCCGAGATGACGTCACCACTGCAACCAAGTGGAGGGAAAGGTATCCTGACTCATTGAGAAGTCAGGCAATACCTGGAGCTACAAACGGACAGCTCCGGAGGGAAAGGCACCCTGACTTGTTAGAGCTGGGGTGTGGTGGGGGATGGTCTCCCTGCAGGATGTAGCAATCCTGCTCCTCTCTGAGAAAGCTCTGATACAGCTGAGCTCTGCTCTGTTCCGCTAAGGGAACTTCCTAGCAGAGCTTACTTATCCCTTTCTTCTGTTCTGCTTGGTTGGCCAGGGGCAGATTTGGCTCTGGTTTTCAGGGCCAAACTATGTTTCTTTCACTGGCCTTTTAAAGATTTTTTGGCTCTAGTTTGGGGACCAGGGTGTATTTCTTTCACTGGCTCTGGTGCCAGGGTCAAAGTGTGTTTCTTTCAGTGGTTCTGGTTTCAGAGTCAGAGTGGGTTTCATTCGCTAGCTCTGGTTGCAGGGCCAGGGTGGGTTTCTTTCATTGGCTCTGGTTCTAGGGTCAGGGTGGGTTTCTTTGCCTGGCTCTGGTTTCAGGGCCAGAGTGGGTTTCTTTCATTGGCTCTGGTTCTGGGGCCAGGGTGGGTTTCTTTGGGTGGCCCTTTTACCCTACAACCTCATTCAGATGAGTCTCTCTCCTCAGTTAAACCTTTCTGGAAACCTGATAGACACATTTAGAGGTGTATCCATGGGTGTTCTAAATCCCATCAGGATGACATTGAAGATTAACTATTGCTATATGGTACTCAGAGCATTTCTGCAGGAGCATAGAGAGTACAGGCTATTATAAGCAGGTGGGGGTGGGGATGCAATGACCTCTGGCACTATGGAAGGATTGGTCTGCTGGTTAAGATACACACAAGTCAAATATATCAGTCACCCATAGCCAGGCATAAGATTTTGTCCTTTTTGCTGCTCCGTGGCTTCTACAGTGTTCACATGGTTGTTCATGTTCCTAAAGACCACGTGCTTGCATTCAGACACTCAGTGTTGACAGCACAGATGAAAAATACTCCTTGTAGCAACATTTATAAAGGAGTTTCAGGAAGCTCAGCAGCCTTCTTCAGAAGAATGTGTAAGAAATATAACCCAAGCATCTATTTTCTATTTTTATAATTATGTATTGTGGTGTGAGGGGGAGAGGGCTCATTCTTCATATGTGGTGGTCAGAGGACAACTTTCAGAAGTTGGTTCTCTCCTTCTACCATACAAGTCCCAAGAATGGGACTCAGATTGTCAGATTTGGCAGCAAATAACTTTACCCACTGAGCTATCTGGTCTACCCATATCTATTTTTTTCTTTTTATAACTAAATGCAGTTAGAAAAATAAATTAAATATACTGATAGTAGTGCAAATAGATTGTAGCATAGTATCAAGTAAAGAGCAGAATTTATAATGTTTTGAGTTATGGGACAAACCATAAACCAACACAATATATTTCTCAAAGATACCAAGATATATAGCAGCATTGATTAATGCGTTAGAGAGGGAGGACTAGACCTGGAACAGGGAGCTATGAGAAATAATCCAACAATACAACTAGAAAGGAGCTCTCAAGGACTAAAGGAGACTTTGCTGGTTAATTTTAAATGTCAAGTTGACACAGCCTAGAGTCCCTCTAGGAAGAGAGGGACCCACCAAGGTCAGGTTGGTCTGAGGGTGTGTCTATGGGTATTGTCTTGATTGTTAATTGATTTGGAAAGTCCTACTGTGGGTAGCACCATTCCCTAAGGAGGAGGCCCTGAACTATGTAACAGGTGGAAAAGTTAGATGATTAGCAGGAAAGCAATCAGGAAACACAGTGCATTTGTTTCTCTCAGCTCTTGACAATGGTGGGTGTTATGTATTTCGCTTCTCTGAGTCCTGCCATGACTCCCCTTAGTGATGAACTGTAACCTGCAACTGTAAACCAAACGGTCCCTTTCCTTCTTTAATTTGCTTGTTGTCAGGCCTTTTTGTCACAGAAGTAGAAAGGAAACTAGGACAAGGACTGTGTGCTTTAAATTTCCATTCCACTCTCTGCAACAAGGCCTGACAGACCAAACCAAGCCTCTGTCTATCTTATACACTATGGTGGCCTGTGCGTGGTTGTGACCATTGTACCTCCTGACCAGTGTTTCTCCTGTTCATCTCAGCTCTCCTCTGCATTTCTTAGCTCATCAGTACTTGTACACTACATGCTAGAAGATTCCTAGTCTATCTTGAGGGCTTCTCAAGGGAACCTGGAGGTGATTACAACATAGCACAGTAAACCTAACTGGTCTGTCCTCTGACCTCTGGCCCTGCGTTCAAGAACCTAGTTACTAGTGTGCCTCTCAAACTTATTGTCTAAAACAAATTTCTCAATCTCCAAACCCTACTGCTCTGAGCTTGCATCTGTCCTGATATCTGTCTCAGTAGGTGAGCCCTCAGTTCTGTTTATACCCCAGGATGGACTTCTCCATCTTCAATTCTTACCAACTGTCAACTCTAACTATAACCTGAATCTAAACCCCAAGAAAATGCCCACCTAAGGCAAGGTGATACATATGTCACTGAGACAAATTTCGCGGTCTCCTAAGGATCCTTTTTGTCCTGTAGTCTTCTCCTCTCCCCGCAACTAGAAAGACCATTTAAAGTTATGCCTGGCCTCTAGCGCCCTCTCTGGTAGCAATTTCTACCACACAGCTTGACTCTGTCAGCCTGAACATTACTTCTCTTCTTTGGCATACATACCAAGGCAGTTACTGCTCATGGGATTTTACCTGCAGAAGGATCATTTCTATGTGGAATATTCTAGTAGGTGCTTCTTGTGCCTTGACTATATTATATCTACTTGGGTCTCAAGGTTGCAGTGCAGATGACCAGGCTACACCTCATAGCACCTAACTGTCTTTGCAAGCAGCTTTTCTTTGGTGGGAACCTCTACTGTCTCTGCAAATGAACAGGCAATAAGCACCAGCGATTTGCTCCATGACAGCAGCTATCAACTGAAGAGGTGGGACTTGGGGTGGGAAGATGCAAAGGTGCATGCTTCACACCAGATCCCAGTTGTCCCTGGGAGGTAACACACTGTTAAAACAGCCTTGACCAGCTTCCTTCCAGTGTTAGTTATGTGTCTTGCTGCTGTGACAAGATACTCAATGAAAAACAACATAAAGGGCTTGTTTTGCCTCAGAGTTTGAAGGTCCAGCTCATCATTGGTGAAAAGGCATCATGTCAGGAATGTGAGGCAGCTGGTCACATCAGTCTCACAGAGAGAGATGAAGGTTGGTGCTCAGCCCTCTGTTCTCTTGTTATTTGGTCTAGGATCCCAGTCCATGGGACTGTCCCTCCTACATTCAGGATATATCTTCCCTCTTTGATGAATTTTTTTCTGTAAATATCTTCATAGACACACCCAGAGGTGTGGTTTCCATGGTGATTCTACATCTAGTCAAGGTGACAATGAAGATTAGATGTCACCCATCTGTTCTCCATCTAGCTTCCCCACTCCCTTTCCGTGGCTTCCAGAAATCCACCTTTCACATAAGCTACCTGCTCATGATGGTTTATCTTAGGCTACCTTCAAGAAGAACCCGTACTAAGTTGCCCCTCCCACACCAGGATTCAACTTAGGCATCACCTCCTGGGACAAGTAGCTTACCATAGTGGTAGCAACTGGGAAGGTGGAGGATCAAATTGCCTAGATAAAAAGCCTGGCTCCTTTGTGAACATGGATTCCCTATGCTCAACCCTCCCATCTTCAGAATGAGACTAATAGTTTACCTCAGTGGGTTGCTATGGTAGTTAAATGCACGAATGAATACAATGCACTTAGACTCTGGCTTTTGTGTTCTAAGGATTTAACAGACATTATCTTACAATCCCTGAACATGCCAGCTAAGATAGGTCTTGGCCTTGGCACTCATTATTCTTTTCCCTTGCCTTCCCCCACCCCCCAGCACACTGCTGTCTGACATTCACTTCTTCTGCCCATTTATTCTTTGTCTTTCTCAATGCTTCCCTCAGTGCGTGAGCACAAGGACATGGTGTATAGTTACCACCACCCTCCCATAGCTCCTAGCATGGAGTCCGGGTCACAGCCCATTTTCAGGGGACCTTCATTCAGTAAATAACTCTTGGATAACACTAATTAAAGACTTGAAGTTTCCTTTTACAGTTTATCTCCCATTGGCCGGCAAGATTAACAAGGAGGTCTAGAATCTGGAGACAGGAACTCTGTTGGAGGTGCTGGCTTAGACTAGAAATATAGAGATAACCTTGGTATCCACTGTGAGGGAGAGGAAACAGTGCAAGGTGACAAACAGGGAGATACCAAGGTCTGCCACCTGCTTCCTGGGAAGTTGGGAAGTGAAAGAAATGGGAGGAAATAGGTGTAGGGGGAAGGTGATGCGTCTAGTTTGGGTCATATGTTGGAAGAGGCTGAGGCCTCTGATGGAGACAACTGTTGGTGATGAGCTGTGTAGACTTGTTTTGGGGATTGAGGTAGTGGCCCTGGCATCAGCTTGTGGGTATGCTGTAGCCTGAGAAGGTTGAGGCAACAGAAGGGAATGAGATCACCAGCTACTGTCCAAAGAGAGTCCCAAGCTCCTTAACAGGGTCCTCCCAAAGCCAAGATGGTCCCCACCGTTGGGACCTTTGTCCAAATGAGAAGGGCCTGAACTTCAAAGTTCCTATGCACTCTGTCTGTCTGTCTGTCTCTGTCTCTCTCTCCAAGAGTAATAAAGGAAAATCCAGGCATGGTGACACATACTTTTAATCCCAAGTGCATGCCTTTAATACTAGCATTTAGGAGGCAGGGGCAGGCAGACCTCAGAGTGCAAGGCTATCCTGGTCTACAGAGTGAGTTCTAGGATAGCCAGGGCTACACAGAGAAACCCTGTTTCAAAAAAAAAACCATAAAAACAAAAAAAAAAAGAAAAGAAAAAGAGGAAAGAAAGAAAACAAAGGAAAAGAACAAATTCATCACATTTCTCTCACGGAATTGTGGTATTAAAAATCTGTAGACAGGGCTCTTGTTAGGCCCAGGAAATAGCAAGTGTCAGTTAATGGTGGCTGCTATGATAACTAAACACACCAGGTTCACCTTTCACTCATGGGAAAGAGAGATTGGATAAGGGAACAGGTTCACATAAGGCTACCAGGCCTGCAAGAGGCAGAGAGGAACTGCTTGAAATACGCATTTAAATTAATTATTGCCAGACTCTCTGGTAGAAACGGGCAAACTTTATATCTCCCAGAATCCTCTTCTAGTCTAGCACAAAGCTTTATATAGCAAGGCTGGAAGCTGGTGAGGAAAAATTAAATGAACAAATGAACTGCAGACTGAAGGACTAAAAGAAATGGATAATGAGCCTCCTGTTACGTCCCGTTGACTCTGGCCTTTCTCTGATTCTACACTGCAAACTGTTAGAGCTATGTTCAGGTCTACAGTGTGATGCAGTCTCTCATTAGCTGGTGTGTGCACAAGTGTGTGTGAGTACCTGTGCCTGTGCGGGTGTTTATTGAGATTAACATGGGAATAAATCACAGATGTTTAATCTCCTTGGTCGCCGACAGGCCAGTTAAGCAAAAGTTATCAGAGACATAATTTAACTTGCGTTTCTTTTTCCATTTCCATCAATCTCGGTGTGGACAGTAGTGGACTGCAAAGCACCTCATGAATTAATAAAGAGACGTCAGCCTTTCTGGCCTTTACTGCTCTATTGACTTCGTTGATGGATTTGACCACAATAAATAGCAAGGAACTCATTTCCTGCCCAATATGCAGAAGAGTTAATCCTCAGGAGCAAGAAGTAGATTCTAGACAGGGGTCTGAGGTAGAGCAGAGAGGGCCATGTTCCTACAGCACAGATTTCCAGAGCTGATGTTCTAATGGGGTGCCTCCTTGTGACTTTAAGTGTTTAAGATTCCGTAGAGGCCTCCAGCTTTTCTGGGGTGCCTTTGCAGTGTGTCAGTCCATCGTCTGAGGGAATGAGGCCTTGAGAAACAAACATGATGAGTGCAGAGGTCTCTGAAGCAGGATGATGACAGGTGTGAGCTGTGGGAGGGGGCTGCATTAGTGCATTGCTGCTACAAAACACCTGAAAAAGCAACTGAAGGGAAAGGGAGGGAGGGAGGAAGAAGGAAGGGAGGAAAGGGAGGGAGCAAGGAGGGAGGAAGGAAGAGAGGAGGGAGGAAGGAAGTGAGGGGAGGAAGAAGGAATAGTGGGAAGGAAGGGGGTGGAGGAAAGAAGGGAGGGAAGGAAGGAGGGAGGGAGGGAAGAAAGAAGGGATGAATGGAAGAGGAGGGAGGGAAGAAGGGAGGGAGAGAAGGAAGAGGGAAAGAGGGAAGAGGGTTTGTTTGGACTCATGGTTAGATGATTCAGGCTCTTGTGGTGGGGAAGGTGGTGGGAGCGTGCAGAAGCTGGTCATTTTGAATCCACAATCAGGAAGCAGGATGGATGGATGCTGGTGCTCAGCTCTCATTCTCCTTTTTATACAGTGCAGGACCCCAGCCCATGGGATGGTACTGCCCATGTCTACAGTGAATCTTTCAACCTGAGTTAACCTAAGCTAGGAACTCCATCAAGACATGCCCTCAGTTTTGTCTCCTAGGTGACTCTAGAACTTATGAAAGTGACAATCGATATTAACAATTACAAGATTTTAGAATTACTTCTCTTACCTTATCTGAGACCCCCCCACCCCAGGAGGAGCTTAAAGCACAACTTCAGGTCAGTAAAGGGACCTGAAGTATAAACATGTGGTGCTCTGTGCTATGAGTATGTGTGTGGGTGTTTATATGTGTCTGGTTCAGCCTGAAGCCCAAGGCAGCATTTGGCTAGGACAGGGGTGAACACTTCCATGGAGAATATTTCCTGGACCTGTGACCCTACTGCTGACATGTACAGAGGAGCTCATAATGTGGACAATTTCATAATAAGAACGAAACTCCTAAAAGGTGGGATGTGGCAAGGGCATATATTGCCGCCAATATAAGTGACAATTGTCTCTCAGTGAGCTGAAGCAGGAAAACTGTGAGTTTCTGGGTCTTCTGAGCTACCTAATGAGACCCAGTTTCAAAAAAAATTATTAAAATTATGCTTGGGAGATGGTCCAGTGTGTAAGAGTACATGCTGCACAAGCATGAGAATGTGTGTTTGGATTCCCAGAACCACAATACACACTAACACACACAGAAGCATGTGCGTGCACACACACACACACACACACACACACATACACATACACACACACACTCACATGCACGCACAAGTGTGCACACACATACACACAGAGCGGAATATAGCCATGCAGGCCTATGACCCAGAGGCAGGGACAGTAGACACAGGACAATCACTGGGGCTTGCTAGCCACCAGCCTAGCCAAAATTTGTTGAGCTCCAGGTTCAATGAGAGACTCTGGCCTCCATGCATGCATATGGACACAGGCATCCACACATACATGCATAAGTACATATACATATTATTGAAATTTATAGAAGACAGTGAAAGCAGGGTCTAGACAGAATTTTATAGGCTAAACTAGAAAGAAGAACTAAGATCAGTGACATAGATTTCCACCTTAGGAAACCAGAAGAATTAGGTTGTTCAGACCACAGAATGCAGGAGAAAGGAAGCAATAAGAAATTACAGCAGAAATCAATAAGGTTGAAAACAAGAATCAATATAGAGAAAAATCAATGAAACCAAGATCTGGTTCTTTTCAAAATACTGATAAAATCAATAGGTATTCAGTCAAGCTAACTGAGAAAAGGGGGAAAGTTGCCAATTGTTAATATCATAATCTAAATAGAGGATGCCACTACAGATGTATGGAGGATAAGAAAAAGCGAAGAACAGAATGAAGAGCTCTAAACCCACAAAATCAATAAGCCGGATAAAATGGACTGCTTTTTTTGTAAACACAACCTTCCAAACCTCACTGAAGTAGTGGACAATCTGAGTGGGCCTATATTCATTAAAATTGAATCAATAATTAATCATTGTTCAAAATTGGAAAAGCAACAGGCCCAAAAGACTTCACAGGTGATACTACAAAATTCTTAAGGAAGAATTACACCAGATTCTCTAAAGTCTCTGTGGAGGCAGAGTAAGCATGCTCTTCCATGAGACCAGCAGTAGCTTTCTTAATATCCAAACCAGGCAAAATATTACAAGGAAAGAAAATTACAGAGCAATGTCACTCATACACATGGATACAAAAATTCTTAACAAGATATATTAGTAAATCAAATCAAACAATGTATAGTCACAGTCTATAACCAAGTGAAATTTATCCAAATAGGTAAGACATAGTCAACTTTTAAAAGATCAGTTAACGAAATTTTCCCATGAACAATTTAAAGAGGATAAAAACACAGTCATATCAATAAATATCAAGAAGAAAGTAACTGAGAAGATCCACACCCATCTGTGACTAGAATAGCTCAATAAAGGCTAGGTATGGTGGTGCAAATCTTTTTTTTAACTTATTTAAATTAGAAGCAAGCTTGCTTTACATGACAATCCCAGTTCCCTCTCCCTCCCCTCTCCCCCTGCCCCCCACCAACCCTCTATCCCATCTCCTTTCTGCATAGAAGGCCTCACCCTCCTTGGGGATCTTCAAAGTCTGTCATATCATTTGGAGCAGGGTATAGGCCCTCCCCCTTGTGTCTAGGCTGAGAGAGTATCCCTCTATGTGGAGTGGACTACCAAAGTTCATTCGTATACTAGGGATAAATACTGATCAACTACTAGAGGCCCCATAGATTAACCAGACCTCCAAACTGGCATTCACATTCAGGAGATCTGGGTTGGTCCTATTCTGGTTTCCCAGCTATCAGTCTGAGGCCTATGAGCTCCCCCTTGTTCAGGTTAGCTGTTTCTGTGGGTTTCTCCAGCCTGTTCTTTGAGAGGGAGGAATGATGAACAAAGGGATCAAGACCAGGTGGTATAAATCTTTAATCACAGCACTTAAGAAGCAAAGACAAGTGGATCTCTGTGAGATCAAGACCAACCTGGTCTGCATAGTGAGGTCCAGGACAGTCAGGGCTCTTTGTAGTGAGACTATCTCAGAGACGGGTGGGGAGAGAACCAAACAATTATAAAATGTCTCAACCAGGAAAATAGGGAAATTTCTTCAACTTAATAAATATTATCTATGAAAAAGCCACAGTTAATGTCATATTTAATGCTTGAAAACTTTGCCAGCAAAAGAAGAATAACTATGACAAGGAAATACTCCCTAGATACTGCTTTTTAACATTGTACCAGAAGTCCTGGTTTATGCAAGAAAAGGAAATAAAATGTGTTCGCAGGAGGAAGGAAGAAATGAAAAAGTCTTTGGAGATTGTTTATGCATAAAATGCCAGAGAACTGATAAAAATATCCTACAGAAATTAATAACCATTTACAGCAATGTTATAAATACAAGATTATGATATAAATGTCAATTACTTTTCTTTGCATCACCAATGAATGTGTAATTTGAAACGAAAGACATAACACTTACATTAAAACACTTGAAATACTTTTGAGAGTATATATAATATATAAATGAAAATAGATATATGATAGAACTAAGTGGGAGAGAGAGGAGAGAAAGGAAGAAGAATTATTATTGTCAGGATGTCAGTTCTTCGAGACTGAAGGTAAAGAAGGTAGCTTGTGAGTATCAATAAACTGATTCTTCTCCCTATGAAGAGTTAAAGGACCCATTGTTTTAGTCAGGATTTCTATTGCTGGGTTAAAACACCATGACCAAAAAGCAAGTTAGGGATGAAAGTGTTTACTTGGCCTACACTTCCAGATCATAGTTCATCATTGAAGGAAGTCAGGACAGGAACTCAAGCAGGGATGGAACCTGGAGGCAGGAGCTGATGCAGAGGCCATGGAGGGGTGCTGCTTACTGACTGGCTTCACATGGCTTGCTCAGTCTGATTCCTTGTAGAACCCAGGACCGCCAGTCTAGTTTTGCTGCCTGGGGAACCAGCCTCCAGTAGTGCAGAGCTCAAAGGGAAATCAATGGAGTCCTCCTCACACTGCATTCTGTGACTTTTTTATCTGAGGGAGTAAGGGAAAAGGCACCCACACCCTCCCTTAATGGCTTCCTTCAGTCCTTTTCTTTATTCTTCTTTTGCACTCTCTTTATTCTTTATTTTCCTAGTGATTTCCTTCTCTCATTCTTGATGTTTTCCTTCTAACTTTATCTTTATTCTTGATGGTTTTCCTTCTAACTCCCTTTATCTTTATTCTTTCCCATACAGCTTATATACCCCAGCAAAATCTTTCAGGCAATGTTAAAAATTACAATGTGGTTACATTCTATTTTTCAAGTGAATGATTACAATGAATACAAGTAAAAAAAAGTACATTTTCCATATCCTTACATAATTAAATATTTTACATACTACAAGTGAAAAATTATTCCAAGAACACATGTACATTCATACCCAAGCAACTTGTTATGGATTAACAGTGTGTAAGCAAGCAAGATATTCTTCTCAATTCTTTTACTGTCAGGTGTGTTTTGCAGTGACAAAGAAAGGACCAATTACTTTATTATTTATCTTGAAAGGTAATCTTATAAGGAATCTTAAAAGAATCACAAATCTAAACTTGTACATGTAAAAAACAGTCAGCTCTCCTTTAAATCTTTAGGGTGCGTACCCACTCATCAATAGATGTCAGTTGATTGAGGGCAGAAATGGGTATAAGGAATTAATCATCACCTTTGGTCATCAGCCAATCCTAGGAAGAAAGGTTCATCAGCTAATTATAATTCAGCTGTTTTGTTCTTGTTCCCTGACCTTCAAGAGTTCCTCACTCAACTGTGTGCCTTTCTAAATCTCTAGATTGTCCTCTTGGGTTTTTCACCTCAAAGCTATTTAACAAAAACATCTTAGTCCAACTTTAGGTTATTTTCAAAGCTTTGTTTCAGCTGTCATGCACTCTGAAACCTGTGAACACAACTCCCAACATGAAGATTAAAAGAATTTAAGATAGGTGGGCTACTGGGACTGAATTGTTTTCCATAATCACTAACTTAAGTCACAGTCTGTATGGCTCCTCAATAGAACTCGTGTGTTCTAGCTGTGTGACACTTCCTTGTTTTATTTTAATCATCAAAACTCTATTTGAACTAACATTATTATTATTTGAAATAGTTGTTTCAATTAGACAGTACAGCTTAGGAAGAAATCATCTTCATAATAATCCACAGGTAAAAATTCCCAGTAGAATGGGATGTTTCCATGAGGTAAACACACTACATTACATTCAGTGGGGATCTCCCTACACATATTCACACCATGCTAGAAAACAGAGAAAGATGCCAATGGCAAACATATAAAGGCACAGCAGAAGCAAAAGACATTCTGGAGTGTGTGGTCTTGGGGCCTTGCCTATCCAAGATTCATCCATCAGGGATTTACCTCCTGGTGGGGTGACACTTCCAATGTCAATAAATACCATCTACTGCTCCTCTGACATGGCCGCAGGCAGTCCAAGGATGGCATCACCCACCATGGGCAGGACACTCCGCCCTCCCTCATTGGTCTCTGATTAAGAAAATGCATTATGGCTGGATTTAATGGAGGCATTTCCTCAATTGAGGCTCCTTCCTCTCTCGTGACTCTAGCTTGTGTCAAGTTGACACACAAATCTAGCCAGTACACCCATAATAGTCAGTATAAGCTTGAAAGACAAAAAGAGCAGAGGACAACTTGACTTTTAGTCTTTCTGTAAAGCTATCATCATGAAACATTTTGAGAAAGAACACACAAACTTCTTATAGGAGCACAACCCACAGCAGATGCTAGAGATGTATATAAATACAGTTAGTTGCTTTGGCAAGCAAGCACATGTAATTATATGCTATTATATAGCAGTGAATTATATGCTATTAATTATTATATATATTAAGGTAATTTTATCAACAAGCCATGCTAGAACAGTTAAGTATCTACAAACAAACAAACAATATTGCACTCTGCTTTCGCAGCTAGTGGAATCTTTATCTCTCTCACAAAAATCAGTTGAAAATAAACCATAGACCATGTGTTATGGTTTGGAGATGAAGTGCCCCCTGATCCAAGATGATGTTCTGAAGGCTTAATCTCCTGTTGCAGAATTTTCAGATGTGGGGTTCAGAAAGGCGATGATGTTGTGAGAGGGTTAGCTTGGTGTGGGGGGTTAATTCACTGGTGATTTAATAGCTGAGTGTGTGACTAGGAAATAAGTCCCAGTTGAGGAAAGGCTGTCACTCAGCCTGTGCCTTTGAGGCAGGAATTAGCTCTCCTTAGGCCATTAAGGAGGAAAGCCCCATGGTAAAAACCACAAGCTGACCAGGTAACTGGAGAACAAATAGAGTACAGTTTAAGTAAAAGCCAGGGAGATAGCAGCCAGTGAGAGACAGGAAACATCTACACGGTTGGGATGTGCAAAGCCAGCCAGGGCTAGCAGTGGCAGGTGAGCCAAGGTCAGCAGCTAACAACACAATGGAGGTGCTTCAACACCTGCCTGCCCTCCTAGCTGAGGAAGCAGAGTGTGAGCCACCCCTTGGTTTGGGTCAGATGGGCATGTGCAGGCTGGGCGCCCCCCTCCCCCAAGCCATTGGGTCAGTCTGTTACTTACCTAAAGAATTCACCGACCTCAATGGAAATTACCTCAGTCTGCCCACTACTGCCATTAAGTCAGATATAAACAGCCCATGCCAATCTGGTTTTCCCTCTCGTGCCCTCACTAATGCTCAGGGATTTCTCCCACCTTTCCTTAATTTCTCACTCTTCCTTAAGAAATGTGTTTACTCTCTTCTCCTTTTTCCATATCTTCACCTCTCTCCACATAAGATAAAGACCTCAGAACTGCTGGCTGACCCAGGTTGACTTCTGGTCACCGTTGATTGACACCTCTGTGTGAAGCCCATCTTCTCTGAGAGAGGATCCTTCACTCTTGAAGGCCTGTATCACTGTGGTGAGTGTATCTTGTCACTGGTCCCTTCTTTATGCTCTGCTTGCTGGGTACCCTGAGGTGGCAGCCTCCTCGGCTACCTGTCTGAGGACTAAAACAATGAGGCCAGCAAACTAGCCCTCAGTTGTGAAACCAAAATAAATCCTTTCTACTTTAAGTTGACATCCACAGATATTTTGTCACAGTGATGGGAAAATGAGTAACACATCATCATACATGTAGAATTCCTCAAACATGAAACAGGAGGAAATCCACACATTTAGATGATCTTAGATTTGGGCTGACATTTAGTTATCATGCCAAAGACATGATCCATGAAGGAAATCACTGATAAACAAAGTTCACCCACGTAAAAATATTCCCTTTGCAAAACAATGCTGGTGAGAGAATGAAGATAAGCACACCCCGTGAGACAGTAAGTCCATGGATAAAGCACTATTATCTAAGCACAAAGAATGCTTCAAAGCCATCAGTTAGGACGCAGACAGGCCAGTGTCTTTAGTAGACATCTTGTCAAATAGATAAACATCTGGAAAATGTGCAAGTGAAGCTGTTCTACATATTATCTAATCTGAGAAATACAAACAACAACACATTCCTGCACATTTCATAGAACCACCCCAGGACACCCATACCGCCAAACACCAACAAGGGCGTGGAGTACCTAGAGCTCACCCCTTGCTGACAGGAATGTAAATTAGTATGACCACTATGGAAATCGGATTGGTGGTTTCTCATGAAAGTACACGTATTCCATGGGTTTTTTTTTTAACTAAACACATTCTTACCACATGATACAGAAACCACACTCCTTTATATTTATTCAAAGGAGATAAAAACTTAGGTCTACACATAGATATTTCTGGAAGTTTTACTCATAATTGGCAAAACTTAGAAAGAACCAAAATTCCTTTTGTATGGGAATGGAGAGACAAACTGGGGTACATCTAGAAGATGGAATATTATTCAGGACTGAAAATCAAAGTTCTATCAAGTTATAAAAAGGTAGGGGAGAAAGTTGAATGCATGCTACCCTGTGAGAAGAGTGAATCTGAGAAGGCTGTGTACTGTGGCATTCCAACAAAGGAAGGCAGACAGCAGGAAGACCAGAGCTTCTGGGATTAAGGGCAAAGAAGTGATGAAGAGACAGAGCCTAGAGGATGGAGCAGGGGAGAGAAATAGCTGTCTGGTACTATAGTAGTAGATGTGTGTCACTGTATGTTTTTTTCCTAAAGAACCAAGAGAAAAAAACCTAATGTCAGCTGTGAGTTTTAAATAACAATAGTGTTTCACTGAAGGTTCATTAATTGCACAAGTTATACCTTTCTGATTGATAGCAGGGGAGGTTGTGCATGTGGAGGACTTGCGGGAAATTATAGACTGCATGTTTAGTTTTTTACAAACCTAGTTTTTCTATGAAATAAAACTTCCGTCTCTCCCTTCCACCTTCCTTCCCTCCCTCCCTTCCTCTCTTCCTGACTCTCTCCCTCTTCTCTGATCCTCTCTCCTTCCCTCCCTCCCTTCCTTCTCTTCCCTTCTCCTCCCCTTTTCTCCTCCCCTCCCTTCTTTTGTTCTCTCCTCTCCTTTCCCTTCCCCTCCTTCCATTCCTTTTTTCTTCCCCCTTCTCTCCTCCTCTGTTCCTTTCCCTTTTCCTCTCTTTTTGCAAGTCTACACTAAATCCCATGTCACACTTGTTGGCCTGCATCATCACTGTCCAGGAAGGCTGAGCCTGATGACTGCCCTCTGAATCTGCTGTGCTGCCTTCTACCCAGGCTCGCAATTGTGGTAGGTGCATCTTAGAGAGTTGATAAATGCCTGCTCTTCTGAGCTGATAACGTGGCTCTTCCTGCAGAGGGCCAGGTATGGGGTAGCCCAGGAACATTTTACCTTGCAAATGTTGGGGAGGATTCCAGTGCTGGGAATCATTTATTAAACCACACAGCAATTTGATGCCAGCCCCTTGAGCTATTGTACTGAATGACAATGCTTGCCTGGACAGCCTGGTCTCACACTCTCCCTGTTCTTTTTTCTGCTTATCACATCCTTTGTCTTCGTGCTGTCAGCTGCCACCTGACACCACGTGCTGATTCTATAATTATTTCCCTTCCCTTGCTAGTTATTGCTGCTCATCTCTTGTGAGTTGGAGCTTCAGGTTACCCAAAACTATGTAGCATGAGCCACCTGATGTGGGTGTTTGGAACATTTAGATCAAGCTAAGAGAGCATGTAAACCTTGCTGGGAAGGCAGAGTGAGTCTGGAGTGATCTCTGACTTTGCAGCAAGAAGATGCATCAACCTTTAGCTTACAGCTTAAGGCTCTGTGTGTCCTTCACCTTTTTGACCATTCCCTACATCCTAGATAGGAACAGGGAAACAGCCTGCAGGGTGGGGTGACGATTCTTCTGAAACTTTCCTTAGAAACATCACCTGTCAGCTCAGTCCATGAGAGTTTAGAGTCATCTGGATGGACTTCCTGTGGGCTCTATCATCACAGGATTTCTGAGCTCTTCTTGGGGGAAGGAAGGTATTCTATTGAGTACCAGGCATGTCCATCCCTTTGACTTTGTGACATGATGTTGTCACCTACAAAGTTCACATTTAAGACTCATATAACCCACTTACTCAAAATAGGTCACAAAAGCATGCACATGTTTTTTTATTAATTTATGACTCTGTGTTCAGAATTCACAGTTATCCTGAACTGCACCAATATCCAGGGTGCCCATGGCACATTATATGGGCACCCTAACAGTTTTTTAGTGCTCTTCTTCTATTTTAGATTTGTTGTTTTATGATTTTAAACTGTGTGCATATGTGTGTCTGTGTGTGGGTGTGAGCAAGTCAGTGCAGGTGACCATGGGTTTTGAAAGGGTGTTAGATCCCATAGAGCTGGAGTGCCTGCTCATAACTTCTGAGCCATTATGCCAGCACTCTCCCATTTTATATAGAAGAGACATCATCAGTTCAGCCACTTGGTTCAGTGAGATGATGTTCAGAGAGAATAGAGATAATTTTCATGGAGTGTTTGACAGGTGGTCAGGTATTCAGTATTCAACTATTGACTTTCTGTATTTCTCAGTATATCTTCAGTAATGTCAAGACTATGGTATATAGATGACCAAGTCATGTAGAGGCCATTACGTTAGATCCCAGACAACATAAATTCTGATGTACAGTGGACCCTCTTCGTGTAGCCTGGGGCTCAGAACAAATTTATCTTTTGGAAGACTTTACTCCTGTTGGCTCTTTCTGTGTTGTGTTGTGATACACTGTGTTGTGTGTGGTGCCCAAAGGATTAAATAAATCCATGGACCAGTGGTCCCAGAAGCCTTTTTACAAAAGCCAAGATATTTGTCCTTAGGCCCTCCAAATAGAAGCGGCACAGTTTTCTCTGTGTTGGAAAACTGTGACAGTACAAAAGGAGTGGGGGTGGGGCATTTGTTGTCTCTCTCTCTCTCACCCCTACCCATCTCATCACACCCAGTGACACTAGCCTTGCATCTTGGTGACACACTGGACTCGTATCTTTCTTGTGCTCCTTATCCATCAGTTGTTGACTGCTGAATCTCTAAGTGATGCCTCTAGTCTACCTCCTTATCCATCTTGCCCAGAAGACTGTGATGCTTACTAACTTGTTCTCTGCTCTCTCCAGATCTTCCCTCCCCATTCCCTAAGATGCCCCACCAGTAAGATGACTGGTGGTTCATGGTAGTCTGAGCCATCAGGAACCTTCTCACCAAAGAACAGAACCTGGAACCTTTGCACAGGTTGTGCCCATGTGTCCTTCTGACTTCATTCCAGCTTTGTGCTGCTCAAGCATGCTGTACTGTCTCCATTCATAGCCTTTGACTTGTTTTTGCCTTTGTCTGGACACCCATGCCCAGAGTGTCCTGTGGCAAGTTCCCTCTCCTCTTTGGTCCAAGCTAAGATGTCCCTTCCTCCAAGAAGCTTTCCCCAGTATCCTCATCACCCCACCTGATAAGATGCTCCTCTGTATTGTTCTCTATCTGAGCATACATAACCAGCTTTTGGTCATGCTCCTGGAAGCAGCACCAGCAAATTTTTGGATTAATGGACTGGCTCCTTTGATCCATTGTTAGTGTCCTATCTAGATGGAATAGATGTTTGTTCATCTCTCCCTGGGAATAGTTAATTACAAAATAACCTTCCCAAAAGAAAATAACACCAGGTCTGTCTTTTGAGAGCATGAAGAAGCAGGACTCACCTCCTGGGTCAATGGAAGGACTTTTACCAAGAAGACGGCACCAGCGCAAGAGAAGTCAGAATGGTCATGAACCGTACACATCTGGGGGTTATAAGTCCAGTGGGAAGTTATTGTTCTGTTAAGGTTGATGAGGCAGGGAGAAGTCAGTCAACAGAATCTGATGAGAACTGAAGTGACAGCTGTGGGCCACCTGGCAGGAGTGAGAGTTGAGTGAGAGCGGGTCAAAACAGGCCAGGGCAGAGGAGGAAGCACCCCCACTTGCTCGGTCCCTGAAGCACTTGCTGGTGCATCCGGCTTGAGGAGCTTACAAACACTGATGGTAGTTCACAGAGGTCAGCCTCCATGGCTCAGAGCCAGAAGAGAACAAGGTGGGACCTGGGGTGAGGCAGATAGGAAATAACTGTCAGAATGGGTTGCTAGCCAGTGTCTTTGATGAATCGGAGGAGCAGCAGGGGCTGTCACTGGACTCAAGTGGGAAAGCATTAAATGAGAGCCCTAGGCTGGTCCCTCCTCCTCCCTCCACACTGGTACCCTCCATGCAAGCAGGCAAGGCTGGCAGCATGGCTTCTCTGCCCCCCTCAGCCCAGCAGCTGCACTGCTGTTAGCTCTCTGGGGGACCCTGTTCCCAGAGTCTCCCCTACAGCGTTGTGGAGAATGTAGAGGCTAAAATCACAATGATGGGAGAAAAAACCTTATAGACAGCAAGGTGTCAAAGGCCACCAAGACATTAACAAGGACCAGGGAGGGTTGAATCAGCAAGAACTTTAATTCCACAGCTGGTTTCACGGTTCAGTCCCTCCCTCTGCTATGGGGTTAAGGAGAAGAAAGAAAACTCTCACTCTTTACTTACAAGTGGAACGAAGGAAGGGCTGAGAATCAGAATGGTCTTTCTCAGCACAGCTGCAGTCTTGAACTCTGGTGACCGGAAGGACCACTGGGGATGAAAGCACTGATTGTACATCTCCTTGGATGTTCAGCACACGAGTGCAATGAAACGTCTTTCCTCACAGCAAGCCACACACGTCTGTGGTCTGTAGAGAAGGGCACATCTCACAAAGGGTCCTTTTAACTCTTTCCCACCGTCTTTACATTTTGATAGCTGCTGGAATTTAGGAGCTCTTTTTTTACTTCAATTTTGAGATTATAATTAAAACATTTTTCTCGTTCCTTTCTTCTCTCCAAGCCTTCTTGTATTCTCCTCCTTGCTCGACTTCCATTCATAGTTGTTATTGCATACACAGTAGAGCTGGCTCCGGTGATGTAGGTGTGGCTGAGCTGACCCTGAGGACATGAGAGCAGGATGTCCCCGCCCCTTGCTGTTTACTACATAGGGCGAGCTAGCCAAGGAGGTGCTGGAGAACTCTCTCTGGTGTTGAGAATGAAGGAGAGCTGGCAGGCTGACCAACCCAGCGACCACCCAGATCCAGAGCCAGAGCTATGAGTTGGCCCATCCCATAATTCACCCCATCTATGATGTGCTGGAGCACGTGAAGGGGCTGATCCTGTGGACCCAAAGTTACAGGATCTCCATGACACAGGACAATAGCAGGATATCCAAGAGGTGTCCCAGTGAGGGTCCAGTACTGATGATGTAGCAAAAACAAGAGAACTCAAACCAGACCAACAACTCAATGTGATGAACACTTGCAATGTGATAATATATGGACTAAAGGACTGTGTGACTCACTGTGGCAGACTGCAGCTTCCACAGCATATATGCATATATATATATTTCTAAATATAACCTGTTCAGCTTGTATAATGCTACTTACATGTATGTTTTCAGGACTGACCATTGACACTGGACAACCAATTGGTGAGATCTTCCCTGGGAAGGACCATGTCTCCTGTTCCCAGCCTTACTCAGTTGCCTGTAGTTCTTTGTGCAGGATTTGAGGCCTCGGGAGATTTTTCTCTGTCTACTTTGGCATGCCCTTTGGTGTCATCCTTGTTCAGCTCATGTTTGGGTGGTAATGTTGGTGAGATTTTATAGGTGTAGTTACGGATACTACTAGGAGACACAATCTCACAGCAAACTCCCTATCCTCTGGCTCTTACAGTCTTTCTGTCCCTTCTTCTACAATGTTCCCTGAGCCTCAGGTGGAGGACTGTTTTGTAGATGTATCCAGTGGGACTGGACTCCACAACCCTGTGTTTTGATTGACTGTGATTTCCTGTGGTGGTCTCTCTCTGTTGCAAAGAGAAGTTTCCTTGATGATGGGCAAGGACTACACTTCCCTGTGAGTATAAGAACAAATGCTTATAGATTGCTGTTAGGGATTATACTGGTTTAATAAATTAGTGGTTGTAGGTTCTCCTCCAATAGCTGTGACTTCAATAACATCGAGTAGGCTTCCAGTATCAGACATTGTTTCTCTGTTGTTGAGAGGGTCTTTCTTTGTTTCCTGAAAGAATAAGGAAATGTTTGAAAGGTTGAGTTTTTCTCTGAAAAACACTAAAATAAGATCAGTTTCACTCCATTCTGGTGTCTTCTTCCTAAGTCATTGCATAGCCTTGTGTCCTTGTGATCTTGGGGATAGTGCTCTTCATTCTATTTTTTTTTCTCTGTTCCTTGTGAGCTTGGTGACTGATGCTTCCTTTGGGTAGAATTTCATGTGATGAAGTAGGATGTTAAGACTTGGTCACATCATGTGACAAAGACCACCACAGAAAATCACAACTAATCAAAACGCAGATATTGCCAGGCAATGTCTGCATCTCCAGAATGTTCCATGGGAAGAGCCTTTGTCTAGAGTGGACAATCTGCTTTTGTTTGGGCTATAGTCAGAGCTCTTTGTTCACTGGGAGAAACTGCAAAAGACTGCCATGAGACTGTGTGCTGCCCATTCTGGCATTAGGGTGTGAAATAGCTCCCATCAGCTCCTGTGTTTAAACACTTGGCCCCCATGGTGGTGCTATTTTGGAAGGTTGTGGGACCTTTAGGAGTTGGAGACTTACCAGAGGAAATATATCACTGGAGATGGCTTTGGAGCCTTGAGATTTAGAAGTCTGTCCCCATTTCCTGTTTTGTCATGCTTTCTGGAAGCATAAGCAACATGACAGCTACTCTAGCTCTTGCTACCATGCCTCCTGGTCATCACAGACTTTATCCCTTCAAACTGTATGAGAGAGAGTAAACCTTTCCTCCCTTGTGTTGTTGCTTGTAAGGAATTTGATCACAGTAATGAGGAAAGTGACTGATAAGTCCACTAATATTGAGGCAAACAGTCCCGAGGGGAGGCATGGCAAACCCTAGTCCACAGAGCTACCTGAACTATGGGCCAGGAAAGTATGATGATCTCCTGAGCCACTCCCCATGTGATGGCCCCTGTGTTTTGAAAAGCTCTGAAGAACCAAGGATATCCTACCTGTCATAATGGATATATGCCTTTAAGATTTTCAATGATTATAACAGTATGTAAATCTTGCTCATTGCAAAACTTTAAGCAGTTTGGGCCGCATGAAATAACAAGAGAAATTCCTGTACCGTCTCAACCCACTGAGTTGATAACTTTTTAGTTTTCAGGGGATGCATCTAGAACTTCCTTTCAGTGACTACATTATATATATGCTTGCAGGCTGGATTCCAGCTTACACACTCCTTCATCTTTCATATTCTACTTTGGAATTGATGGGCAATCTCCTGTGTTCACACATAATGCATGCCTGAAAAGATGTTTAAAAGTTAAATATGTGAAAGTGGATAGCAGATATACACCTTCAAAGATGATTGCAGTTTCAGAGTTCTGAATTATCCCGGCATCTCATTCTCAGCCTTATGTTTGTTCTTAGTCTTTACAGCTGAACACCAACCTCAGCAGCTTATGTTCCACAGGTAGCAAATGCAAGGTAAAGACTTGTACTGCACAGTGTCCCAGCAACTTCTTCATTTCAATCCCATTAAGCATGCAATATCCTGTCTTCTTGAAAATATCTCCATTTTAATTTCTTGTTTTATTTTCCATTTCATAAGACAACGAGGAACACTGTAATAAAATGCTAGTGCATAATCATCCAAACAGGTCCTGCAATGTGGAGATGGCTAGAGTCCTTCAGCTGGGCTGACGACCACTGTGCAGTGACACTAGAGAACTTGAGCATGCATTACTTCTTTTGAGTTCTGAAAACCTAAACTGCACATTGGAATTGTGGTAAGAGGATCTTCATGTTCAGAGTTGTGGATTATTTACAAATTCCATTGATGAAACCAAGGATCGTATGTCATGGATTTTGTTGTTGTTCAGGCTGATACAGTTCATTAAAAAGAAAAAAGAGTAGCTGGAGAGGGGACTCAGTGTTTTAGATGCAAAGTACTCCAACACAGGACCAGAGTTAGCTTCCTGGCAGCTCACAACTATCCGTGACTCCAACTCCAAAGGCTCCAGTGTCTTCTTCAGGCCTCCTCAGGCAACTGTGCTCATGTGCATACGTCCCCACCCTGACCCCCACAGGCATATATGTGCACCCACAATTAAAAACTAAGAAAAGAAAACTTTCACTCAGTATTTAAGTTATGTAAGTTTTAAAAAGAAAAGGAGTTCGGTGGGGAAGACTGGCGGCTCACAGGAGCACCATATGGCTGAAGAAGAAGGTTTGGTGCTCTGTTTGGCAAACAATGGTCAAGCTCACCTGGGAGAACCATCTTCATGGGAGAACGCCAGTGCAACAGCCAGTGCTGCCACTGGGAAGGATGCTCTGGGCGCTGCACTTGGCTTTGCTGTGAGTCCATCTTTGCTGACCCCACCTACTCTGTGCTATAGTAGTGTAAGTGCAGAAGAACCTTTTAGACACTGCTGGCCTTCTCTAAGACCAACTCACTCCTTTGGGTTTTACTTATCTTATGTTCATGTGTGTGTGTGTGTATGTATGTGTCACAGGATGCTTGTGGGAGTTAATTCTTTCCTTCCCCCACGTGGGCCCTGGGGATTGAACTCAGGTGTCAGGTTTGGTGGCAAATGTCTCCCCTGCACCCCAGCCATCTCAGCAGACCCTAAAATCTTACATGTCAGTAAGTTGTCTTCTTACTTGCTAGTGTGCCTATCCATATAGAAATATCATGTCTAAAGAATTTGTCTGGAGCTGGCCAACTAACTCAGTGGAATTAGTTAGCACTTGCCATGTAAGCTTGGCAACCCGGGTTGGATCCTTGGAACCTGTGATGAAAGCAGAGAAGAGACTCCTGAAAGTTCTTCTCCCACTTCCACTCCGACATCCTCCCGACACAATACACAAATAATAAAATAATAAAAATGCTGTTAGGTTTACAGTGTTTTAATGATTTCAAATATCTCTCTCACACACACACACACACACACACACACACACACGTAACCCATACTCAACATGATGCTTTTATTGAATAAATAGAGTACTGAGCCTGTCAACAGAAAGCTAACTGTATTAGTAGTTCTCAAAGTCGATACATAGATTTTTCAGGCTATTGATGTGAATGCTATGTGGTTGGATCTTTGTGACCTATTTTGTGACATTCCACAAGCCCTTAGGAATACTCAGCCTGTTAATCAGCAACATGGCTGATGCATGTTGTTGTAATGACTCCGACACTCTTGCAGGTATTGTAGCAACACGGAAACAATGGGAACTGTGCACAGTATATAACCTGTAATGGTACACAGCATCCCTGCCAAGTAGAACAAGAGACACTGCATGAAAGCTCTTCCAATACTCTTTGTGGACCTGTGATTCATTTGTCTAAGACAACCAATTATGAAACAACAAGCCTGGTTTCCCCTCCAGAGCAGTGAGGCAGCTACAGTGACAGCTCCTAAGTACATAAGAAATGTACGTGGAATTCTGTGACATTTTGCATTCCCAACTCTGCCCAGCGGCCAATGGTTCCTCCTTCCGAGTGACATATTGATTGGAAGTACATGCAGGCCGAGTATGATTGTGTTCAGTATTTTGAGTTCATCATCTGTTATCCCATTCGTATTGTCATCCCAGGCCCAGACAGTATCAAATTGGAAGCAGTAGTGTAGAAAATTACGAAGAAATCAAAAAAGACCACAGCTGTGAAATGAATCAGGCCAGCAGGCCCTGGTTAGCGCTTCTCCTCATGTGAACACTCTGGCTCTCTTTTCTCACCTTGGCAGCAGGTCTTAGAGCCAGGAGTGCTCTGGGATGATTACAGATCAACTCTGACCTTGCTTTGAAATTAGATACAAGGTGTCCCCAAGAGTGGCTGATTTTGCTGTCCATGTCACACCCCAAAGGCTGTGGGTGGCTCATCAAGGCATGGCAATGAAGAAGTGGGACCGATGTGTGATTAATGTGGCTGGCTGTGCCTGGCAGTCTCAGTCTCCTGGGGAGCTAGGGATGGCCCCTTCCCCCAGGTTTTATGAGCTGCTCATGAATCACATCCCTCCAGGTAGATCTGTGACCAGAACTAATGTGAGCATACCATGTTGCAAGCTGGCATGAGTGTAGAGGCAGCTCTACCATGGTGGAGAATTTAACACATCATCAGGGTGAAAAGCCTTAACAAATTACATGTCTGAGAAGTTGGCTCTGTGAGTGTGCATGCAAGTGTGGGGACCAGAGTTCATATCCATAGTGCCCATGTAAATCTGGGTACAGCAGTATGTGTCTGTAGTCCCCATACCCCTACAAAAAGATGGATGAAGACCCCCTAACCCCAGAAGCTTGCTGGTCAGCTGGCCTGATGTCTGCAGCAGTGAGGAACAAGAGACCCTCTGTCAAACAGGGTGGGCATTGAGAACTGGCACCTGAGGGTGTCCCCTGACCTTAACATGCACACCATCACACAAGAGTACCCACCTCCGTCCCTCTACAGAATGACGTGGGAAACCTGCATCTTGTCGCCAGGCTAATCTTTGGCTCATCTCTCATGCACCTAGATGGTTGACATGTTTGTATTAGAATACCTGTACTGGCTGTAAATGAGGCCTACACTGTGATGTTAATCAGAACTAGGGCAACCTTTCTTCCCATTCTAGGAAGTGCGTTCTGGCTCCTTTTCCTAGCTCACTGAGAGCCTGGGACGAGGAGACTTGAGTTTAAGGAATGTGCCTGTCTTGAGAAGTAACCTCGGAGTCTATGGGATAGATGACTCTGGAGGTGGGATAATAGCTGAGTTGAAGACCTGGAACCTACATAAAAAGCCAAGTGTGTTGGTATATGCTTGTAATTTGCTGGGGAGATGAGACAGGTGCATCCCTGGAGCTTGCAGGGTAACATTCCTAGCTTAGCCTGCTAGGCAAATTCCAAGTCAGAGAGAGGCCCTGTCTCAAAAACAAAGTGAATAATAACCAAAACTGTTCTGTGGCCTATCTACACACATGTACACTCACACTCATACAGACACATGTTTACACATGGACACACACACTAACACATCATTCCACAAGATGGTAAGTGAAAACTTGCTCTCTGCCCCTGTTATAGTGCCTGCTGAACCTGGGTCACCAGAGGGAATATTCTAGAGAGAAGGCATATATATATGGTGAGAGTGTCTGGGGGAATTCTTCCCTGACCACTGCCCTTCTCTGTCACAGTGGGATTCCAGACAGACAGAAGAGAACTTTTCCTTTTCTCCTCTGCGGCGCCTGCGCCACAAGCAAGTCCAAGGAATCAGGAAAAGAAAGACCAGACGTCCAGCTGTTTGTACTAAGAGAATGTATGTGCTGCCTTTATTGCCAGGAGACTCTGTGTGTGTGTGTGTCTTTATTACAAGTGCTAAGAGGTCTCTCTCTTGTAGGAGAGAGCAGTCTTATATAAAGGTTTACAGCACAGTGGAAAAACCCCAGGTGGAAAAGAGCGTGTTTCCCTCATGCTAGATGTTGATGTCAGTGGGGCAATGCAGGGGCAGTAAGCCAGGACTAGAAAACAGGATGCACCTGTGGCTATCAGCTGAGAAACAACTCAGAGACCCTGTGGGGGCTGGGGCCCAACACTCCCCCAGGAATTCTGCCCTATCCCACACCTCCTTAGATCCCGGTTTGCTTTAGGCAGGTAGGTTCTAACAGCACGTGATAGTCTCCCTCCGTGGAAGGGCAGACTGTCTCCTCTGCTTGGGATAGTCTGTCACTTTCTAAGCTCATCTCATGAACTTCTAAATCATATCTGTTTACCTGGCTTTGGGGAAATCTGATGGGATACTCACAGAGCCCACCACTATGCACCCCAACAAAGGCCAAGTAGGGAGAACCACACTTGCATACTCACTAGGCTGCAGTAAGGTGCCCTAGTCCCTGACCAGAATAGTGTCCTAGAAGACCAGTGTGATAGCTCTCTGTTGCTGTGACAAAGATATCTTCAAAGGAAGAAAAGTTTATTTTAGCCCATAGTTTTAGTTCATGGTCAGTTGGCTCCATTATTTGGGGGTTTGTTACACACGCACACTCACACACACACACACACACACACACACACACACTGAGCAATTGAGTATTAGTGGGAAAACTAAGCTTTGAGACACATCTTTTATGAACATTTATTCAACATGGATGACAGATTTAAATGTAAGGTATAAAACTTCTAAATTTGTTATTTTAAAATCGGAGAGAATCTTTGGGATCATTGATTGATTTAGAAGAAAACAAAAGAAATTTATACAATGCTGATAAATTTATGTTAACATTGTCGTTTGCTCTACAAAAGAGTTGTTCAAGGGAAGAATAAACAAGCTGTAGATGAGAAGAAACTATCTGTGAGCCACGTGCCGATCAAAGACTGGCTTGTAGGATGTGCAAGAAGTCTCAAAACTCAAAAGTTTTCTGTTTCTAAAATTCCATTTACAAAAGGGTCTAAGTGAATGCAATGGCTCACATTTGTAATCCCAACACTTGGAAGATTGAGGCAGGAGAAGTGCCATGAGTTCCAGGGTTATATTCACTATATAGCAAGTGGTTGCAAGTTATGAAGAGACATTTTATCAAAGAAAACATGTAATTAACACAGTAAAAGGTTGGGGCTGGGGACATGGCTTAAGCATGAGGCCCTGAGTTGACACCCCCAGAACCCATGTAAAAGTGTGTCTAATAATCTCAGTGTTCTAAGGTGAGATTGGAAGGGAAAACAGGAGAATCCCGGGAAAGTCTTGGCCAGCCAGCCTGGAGTGCACAACAGTGAGCAACAAGGGACCTTGTTTCAAGCAAGCAGAAGGGCAAGGACACATACCTAAGATTGCTGTGTGACCTTCAGAGCCCTGGCACAAGTGTGACTACATACCCACATTCTCCCTCCATCTCTTCCTCCCTCCCTCCCTCCCTTCCTCCCTCCTATCCCCGCTCTCTCTCACATACACACAATCACATACACACAGAATTTTAAAAATTATGTCCATCACCATTAGTCATTAAAGAAATGCAAGTTTAAACTACAGTGCACTATCACTATACACCTATCAGGACCAATGAAACACAAATATAAACCGTGGGTGAGACTGCAGACATGGAAACATTAACACTTGGCAGGTGCTAATGCAAAACAGTGCAGCCATTCTGAAAAACAGTTTAGCCAATGTCTCTTTCTCTCTTTTTTGGAAACACTTTATTTAAAAATTGCCATTAAAAAATTGAACATGAAATTATTGTCCTAACCAGAAGTTGCATTTGTGGGCATTTGTCCCAGAGAAATGAACATTTATATTCACATAAAAGTGTTTATAGCAACTTTATTCATAATAGCCCCAAAGTAGAAACAACTCAGGTGGTTAAATAAATGTGGCACAGCTACATCAGGGGATGCTACTCTGCAATACAAAGCAAGTGACTGTTGACACATGGGACACTGTGGAGGAGTACTGGCACTTACACAGGGTAGAGAAAAGCTAACTTCCAAAACTGTGTATTGCAATTATTTTATAATAGTCTCAAAATGAAAAGATGATAAGCATAAGATTACTCATTTATAGAGATTGGGGATGGGAAAGGACAAAAGAAAAGGGGGTGGTACAGTTGGATCCTTTCTGCCCTGCCCATCAGTTCCCATAGTTGCTAATGAAATAACACTCTGAGGCTTAATATTAAATTGTTTGGCTGATTGTCTCATAAATTAATCCACTTCTATTAATCTGTGTATTGCCAGGAGACTGTGGCTTACCAGTAATGCCCTGGCATGTTATCCCTTTGGCAGCTACATGGTGTCTCCCTGACTCCACCTTCTTTCTCTCTGCATTTTTGTTTGGATTTCCCACCTAGCTATATTCTGCCCTGCCATGGGCCAAAACAGCTTTATTCACCAACCAAACAAAGCAACGCATATTTGCAGCATACAGAAGGACGTCTCATATCATCTCCTCTTTTCAATTTAAAAAGGAAGTTTTCAGGTCCAACATAGTAAAATTACATTTAACAAAATAGTTATCAAGCAAGAATTGCAGTTACAATATTTAGTCTATTTGCATTTGGCAAAATTAAAGAAAATACTCTTACCATTTATCCTATCTTTGTGAGTATAAAGTTTTGTATCTCTTATCATAACTATGGAAAACTATAAGTATCTAGTCTTAAACTCTATCAAAGACCCCAGAAGAATATATATTTCCTAAGTAAACAGGAAGTGTATTGCAAGCAATTTCCAAAATTCTAGAAATGACAGAGACATCTGGATGCTTGGACAGTCAACCAAAACTCCTCTGCAATGTTGGGACATCTATCTTCAGGCCTAGAATATCTGGCAGACTTTTCAGTGAGGCATGAAATTTGAAGATCTGTTCTGCCTTGTACTGGCAAAGTTCATCAGTCGCTTTCTTCTGTGTCCTGTAGAATGACTGGCAGACTCTTCCATGAAGCAGGAACACTGAAAGACTGTCGCATCTTGTTTAGCAGTCTTCTCTGTGGTCCTACATGTCCAGTTTATTCAGTATACAGTCAAGCAGTCCAGGCAAGAGTAGCTTCTTGTTCAACTGCTTAGAAAACAAACTCCATATGGAGTTTCTTCAATACACACCTTATTTATTTATTTACCATGTATACAGTATTCTGCCTACATGTTTGCCTGCAGGACAGAAGAGGGCACCAGATCTCATCATAGATGGTTATAAGCCACCAAGTGGTTGCTGGGAATTGAACTCAGGACTTGTGGAAGAGCAGCCAAAGCTCTTAGCCTCTGAGCCATTTCTCCAGTCCCGATGCATAGCATCTTTATTGAAGTAGGTTGGTGTTGCCCGGAGCAGACATGTTTCATTGTCATGAAAAACCAAGTTCTTAAAACACTTTAAATTCTGTAGGTCTTTGAAGTAATTGAAGATTATTTATCCATCTGAAATATATCTCCATATATCTAGAAACCCTAACTAACATTATTTTAAGTTTGATTGTTATAGATGACTATTAATCTGCATTTCTAAATTATATATTATATTTAAAATGAGATTCTTAAACATAACATCTTAAATATACATACATATAACAAAATTAACCTTAAATTTATGTCAATAAACTAAAATCCATACCAATATATTCATTTCTATATCATATCCCCCTTTTTAGAAAGTGATTGACTGTGACCCCATTTATAATTAACTCCCTTTAAATGAAAACAAATATTTATAAACAATATTTGGGAATTTGGGTATAGTTTTCTAGACAACTTCCTGCTGATTGGGGGTGCTGAGAAAATTTAAAAATATGGTTAAAGCTTGGCTGTATTAGTCTGTGAGGTTGCATCCTCTCAGCCAGTAGTCTTGAAGCTATTTCAGGGGATCTTGTTTGATCAAGCAATATTAGCCTGAAAGGAATTCATAGCTTTTTATCTTCTGTGGAAACAAAACAGAACCTCTTTTCCCAAGTAACATGTCCTTAGACTTAAATTTTGAAGTCAAGATACCATTAAAATATATATGTTGGTTTATCTTAGCAGTCCCTATAATAAAACCTTCAAAATATTCAAAGAAAGCACAATAATATACATAACCCAGACTCTATATTTTCCATCTTTACATGGCCCATTATAATTTTTATTACCCTATCTCTCCTTTAAGGACCTCAGTTTATTATCCTTAAATTATTTTTTAATCTATGACTTTGTCTATCCTCTATCCTCTCTCTCTCTCTCAAGCCCATGTACATTTACCAAACACATTGTGACCTGTTTACAGGTCCTTTTGTCTGAATCTGTCCTTATTGTGTATCTGTAATTCTCTTCTGACCCGGAGAGTTTTTTAGATGTTAAGAGGGTATGGCTAGGACCAGTGGCTTTAGTGGCTGGCTTCCTGAAATTCGGTTTTCCAACATGGCAGAGGTGCATTCACTACCAGCTGTGGGATCGGTGGGAGCTGTGCTCACCACCTGAACTTTGGGACGCAATGTGCAGCATGCTGCCTGTAAACCTTCTTTGTCAGTATTAGTAAAAGCTAAATCTGCCATGTAGAATGTTGCACTGCCTGGAAACGCCTCTGTGTACTACAGCAGGGATCTGCCATGCTGTGCTCAAGCCTGAATGCCATGGTGTCTGTGCACCATGGCCTGCATGAGAAACAGAACCAGGAAGTTATCCTCAGCTCTATATTTGCATTCCAGAACCCCTCCCTCTTTTTGTTTTTTAGCTTTCTTGGGTCTTACATGGAAACTCTAGAGCCCCACATTGGACACCAGATGGAGTTAGATTCTTTCTGTCCCTCCCATTGGTTTCTGCAGCCACTTATAAAATAACACTCTGAGGCTTAATATTAATTATAATTGTTTGGCCAACGGCTCAGACATATTACTGGCTAGCTTTCTATTATATATTAATCTGTGTATTGCCTCAAGGTTGTTTGCTTACTGGTAATGCTCTGGCATGTTATTCCAGATGCTACATGGCATCTCCCTGACTCCACCTTCTTTTTTACCATAACTCTGTTTGGATTTCCTGCCTAGCTATATTTTGCATGGCCATTGGTTAAAACAGCTTTATTCATCGACAAATAAAAGCAATGCATATTCACAGCATATAGAAAGACATCCCATATAAGGATGGATGTGGCCATATGAGAAATTTTTTGGATGGAAAAGCTCTTGTCAAGGTCAAGATCCTGGTTAAGATATTGCATATGGTTTAAAAGATGCTGGTAGAAGATGAAATGGAGTGAGGTATACACAGGACCCATTTGTGTTATTGTTTGAAACTATGAAGGACTGGAGAGTTTGATAAAGTGACTGCTGTACAAGTAGGAGAGCTTGAGTTCAGATCTGCAACCCATGCAAAAGTGTGATGTGTCCACAGGTCTACTACCTAGTGCTGGGGGATCACTGGCTAGGGAAGCTAGCCCAAATGAAGAAGTCCCAGGTTCAGTGTCTCAAAATAATAAGGTAGAGAGCAACTGAAGAAGACATTTAACATGCAGCTGGCCTCAATACATGCACTCAAGGGTGAGCACATCTTCACATACACATGCCACACGCACCCTGTGTATGTGGGGGCTTGAAGAGGGCTCAGAGGTTCACAGCACATATAGCTGCTGCAAAGGATCTGAGTTCAGTTCCCAACACCCACACCAAATGGCTCACAACCGCTTGTAACTCCAGATCTAGGGGGTCTGATATCCTCTTCCAGTCTCCACAGACATCTGCACTCATGCACATAACCACATACACAGATGTACATGTAATTTAAAGTTAAAAAATCCATTTGCAGTAAGAGGCGGTAGGCCTGAAAGAGTGTGGCAGGGACCACAGGGTGGGTAAGTGAGGTCAGGGGAGGATACACATGCACCCTTTGCTTAGGTTGTCTTTTAGCTAAAAAGCATGAGCTGTGTGAGATGCTGAGGATGTTAAATTGTTTTTCTTCTTAGTCATAGATGTTTGATTTGTGCCCATAAAAGACTATGTTTAAAGATGAGAAACAGAAGGAACCCAATGATGAAATGCAAGATAATTAAGGGTGGAAAAATGGCAAATCTACAATACTGCTACAGAATTACCTTTGCCAATCTGTGAATTGCATTCATCTGAGAAAGAATCCTTATATGGACCCTCGTGATGCCTTTGGTACTTCAAAAACAGTGTTAAAAAAAAAAGAAACTAGGGTGACAATTACATCCAATTTGGGTTTGCATTTGAGAATAAAGGTTTTATCTACACCTACAATGTGACATTTTGCAGAGTACTTGTAAATGGTGGCCTGGAATCTTTCCCTTCCTGTCATTTATAAATTAAACATAAAAATTATAAAAATAAAACAGTAGTATTTTAAGCATACACATCCAGAAATTTTTAAAATTTATTTTATTTTGAAGCAGGGCCTCTTGAATCCCAGGGTATTCTTGAACTTGATACATAGTTGAGGATGACCTTGAACTTCTGATTTCCTTGACTCTACTTCCTGAGTGTATGCTGGGTCATGTAGTGCTAGGGTCCAAGTTGAGACTTTGTATTTGATATGCAAGCATGTTACCAATGGAGCTGTATCCAGAATTTTCTATGTCAATTTTTGGAGGACATTTTTTTGCTCATGATTAATGCTGTGTCAGTGCTTACACAGTCTTCCAATTTGCTATGATATCACCTCTTAGTGTATTTGTCAGAAAGTTACACTTTCTTCATAGAATTTAACAAAAATACAAAATAAAATGTGACTGTGACATTAATCTTATGGCTATTATTCCTGATTGCATTAAAGCAAACTTCAGGACACAATATTTTATGTAATACCCTAAAAGACTTTGTTGAAAACAACAGATCCCACTTTTGGGTAGATACTACCCCAAAATGGCAGGATTATTTGAAAGTGGTTTTAAGCAGCATTGTAGAGAAAGACATTTGCAAGTCACATATGGCTAGGCAAGGCTGATGTGTGTACATGAGTTTGTCAGCGTTAAAGCCTCTTGTCAAGTCACTTGCTATATAGCCACTGTCTTTATCTAGTGCAATTAGAACTGGAGGATCCTGATTGATTGTACATTCCCTATAACAGAAAATTTCCACAATCTGAGTATTGGGTTAAAGTCCAAACCCTTCACCCCTCGCCCCGCATGAAGACCTTGTCAAATATGGTGCGGAGCACATTTCCACATGCCAAGTAGGAATGCCTCCCTACAGGCCTCATCATCAGTCCCGAGCTGGCTTTTATTTCTGCTTTGACTTCTAGTGTGACATGTTTTTCTACTGCTTGCCATGAGAAACCCCCAATTCAACTGATTTAGGAACCATGAGAAACCTAAGTCCCAATTTAGAAGCTTCGAGGTTGATTATATCAGTAACTCACTCCAGACCTAGGTTCCTTCCCCATCCTTCCTCTTCTGTCCTCCAGGGGTCAGGACAGCTGTTCTCAAGAGCACAAGTTGTTGTCCATGAGTGTACAAGACCCTTGGGATTAGTGATGGTATCAAGAGAAGAGGTACCATGTCTTCCTGGGATTCTCTTGGTTCTCCAGGAAGTTTTCTCTCTGGTTTCCTTGGCTAACACTGCCCCACCACACACACACACACACACACACACACACACACACACACACACACACACACACACACTCAGCACTTTTATTGACCAATTACCATGAATGTCTTGATGGTGCTGCCAGTGAGCATTTGAATGGGAGTGACATGCTTCAGTCAGGAAACACTAGAAAAAAGAATTTTGAGTCTGCAACTAATTTTGAGTCTACCAGGGTTCTTCAAGATTACATGCTTGGGTTTTATTTCATGATGAGGGTTTGTGATGAGGAGAACAATGAAAATAGGCTCTTCACATACCTTACCTATTTGTAGGAGTTACATCTTGAGACATGTGTTGTCTGCAGTGTGTAAGGGATGCAGAATGGCCATAGTGACCACAAGGATTCAGGTCAGATCTAGCTCTGCCATTTTCCAGCCAGTTAGTATTTTTTGGTTAGGAATACCTGTTATCATTAAAGTTAGTATTTAGGGTTAGTAATAGGGTTTAGGGCAAGAGTTGAGGTTAGGGACTATGGGTGGGGGGTTAGAGTGAGTGCAGATAGGGTTTATGGTTAGAATCAGGGTTAGTGTTTACAGTTAAAGTTAGTGTAAGATGAGGGTTAGAGTTGGTGGTTAGAGTTAGACTTCGTGTTTGGGATTAGAGCTGAGGGCCTAGGTTAGGGTTGGGATTAAGGTAAGAGTTGAAGGTTAAGCTTAGGTTTGGGGTTTAGAGTTATGGTTGGGGTTTAGGTTCAGGGCTGGAGTCCATGCATAATTATGATTTAATATACATTATATGATAATGTGATGGCAGTAATGATAATGGTGTTCTAGACAGAACTTTGTCTTAACAGCTCAATATCTGGTCTTCTTACCTGCCACCATCTGTGCCCTCCTTGTCTATACTGTAGCTGGAATGACTTTTTAAAGATATTCCATTGATCATGCCATATACTTTGTTCAGAAGCCTCTACTACCTCCCGTGGTAGCTACAATAAGAACTCAAGTCTGTCTAATCCTTAGATGCTTTCTGACATCCCTATTTCCTCCCCCTTTCCATCTGGGTCCATGGCTAAGCCACTCTGGCACAGCTGATATCACGTCCATTCCCAGCACTGCTCTGGGCCTTCTGTGAACGGGCTGCTGCTTGAAGCTCCTACATCTTTCCCTAGCTATTTATCTTTCTGCTCTAAGCCCCTGCAAAGAGAGAACCTTCTCCTCTGACCTCCCTAAAGGCACAAAGGACAGCCAGTAGGTGCTAATACTTTTTCAAGAAGATAATATTAGTGACAAATGTTTGAGTTTGTATTTTCACTTTTTGCCCCTCTGTCTGTTGCTTTCCTTCTAGGCTCTTCTGTCCTCCCTCTCTCCTGACCTCAGCAGACTGTGATACTAAGTTGCATGGAAGCCTCATCTTCTCATTCCAATTTTAAAGTCTGATGTGCCCCGAACTCTTAGAATAATAAGCCCAATTTCCTTTAGTCACTGGAGCCTTTCTTGGGTTCCTTGTGCCATCAATCTAGCCTCTGGGAGTCAATGGGGGTCTTTGTCTCTGGAGCAGTGTCATGGAGAAGGGCTTCATTGTTCATCTCCCTCCATCTTTTAGTACCCACCATGTCTTTCCATCATTGCATCTTCTCATTCATCCTAACTTCTGAACAGACGTCTCTCCTCTACCAGACTGCTTCTTCATTAGCCTTGAAATTCTCTCAATCACAGTTATCTCCTGGATGAATCTCATACTTATTTTTATGCTGCTCTTCTCCATAAGCTAAATCTTAAAACAATTATCTGGGGCCAGAGAGCTGGCTCAGTGGGCCAAATGCCTCGTGTAGAAGCATGGGGATCTGAGTTTTAACCCCAGCACCCACAGAAAAGCAAAGCATGGGAACATGACCCTGTCACCCCAGTGCCAGGAGCCAGAGGTGAGAGACCCTGTCTCAAAAGCTAAGGTGGAAAATGACAAGGAAAACACCCTACAGTGACTCACACACACACACACACACACACACACACACACACACACACCACCACACCACTCATATACACTCATGTATAATCTCACAATTATTTTGAGTGTAATTTTTCATTTAGATTTAGAATTTATTGCTCACATCCCCCAAATCTCTGCCTGATTCCATGAACCATTGTTTAACAAGTTCAGTGTTAACATTGGAGTTGGGAGGTTTTGATATCAGGGATATTTTCAAATCAAAGTGATACCAACTTCTATAAAGACTTGTGAATGGAAAAAAAATGAGGCCATGACTGTTCCCAGGTTTGGTGGAGAAGGTTTATTGTAGGTATGAGTGAGAAAACAGCCAAAGGCATCTGGAATAATCCAGACAGAACTGGGCCATGGGGGTAGGGAGAAGAAGAGAGAGGAGCAGGAGTCAAGGGGTCAAGAGGCCTCATAACCCAATAGCTGGGCTATATAGGAAAGTTGGGGGAAGGGAAGCTCAGAGGTTGGAGAGGTAGAGGATATGGGTCTGGGTATACCAGCCAGGATGACTCTATAACCATATTTGCTGAGAACCTGCCAACCAACATACATTTTGATATGTTAAACAGGCACCTCAGTTAGCCATTTGTCCTGAGTTTGAGACCTATCAACTGCTGTGGTAAAGATACAGACATTTTGGATGGAAAGTAGTCTTAGAACTTCATTTACAAGGCTGGAGAGATGTCTTAGTGGCTGAGAGTACTGACTGCTCTTCCAGAGGACCTAGGTTCAATTCCCACCATCCAAATGGTGACCCACAATCACCTGTAACTCCAGATCCAGGCATGCCTTGGTCTCCTGTGGAATTGGAAACTAAAGGCAATGTACCCTGCTCAACTTCTCACTATAGGCTTGAGGATTTAGTAAGACAAGTAAGAAAGAGCCTTAAAAGTGGTAAAGTACCAGCCACAGAGATGGCTCAGTGGTGAAGAGCCAGGACCTCTCCAGCAGAGTTTGATTCCTAGCAACCATGCCTGGTGGTGGTTCACAACCACCTCTAAGTCTAGCTCCTGGGGACCTGATGCCCTCTTCTGGCCTCCTTGGGTACCTACACACACATGTATACCCCCACCCCCCACTTATACATAACTTAAAATAAATCTTTTAAGAGTTAAATATAAACAAACAAACAAACAAATAAATAAATAAAGGTCACTGTTAGCCTGGGCTACATAGTGAGAATTTGTCTCAAAACATAACAAAACACGGGATGTTTGAACTTCTTGGCCTTGTAGAGAAGAAATACATTTATTAATCACTTATTTTGTGTTTCTGAATCTGGATAGCTGAAACACTCACCAACAACAAAGGCCGAAGGCTAGGGAAGTAATAAAATTTGTGTCCAGAGCCCTTCCACTCCAAACTTACTACAATGTATGGAATTCAAAATTAACTTAAAAACAACAACAACAACAACAACAAAACCAAACTTTCCCAAGCACCCTAGTTAGCTAATGAGAAATAGTGTGCTCTCAAGTTTTGAAACAAGGATGCCGACCAACTCTGAAACTCTCTGTGGGAAATCTAGCCTAGTTCCCAACTTGGGGTGTGCTAGTACATCAAGAATTATACTGGAAGATGAAAGCCGGAGCACTTGGAAGAGGTGTCAAAGTGTGGCGTCGGATGCTGCCTCCTGGAGGCCTGTTTGACTTCAACCTTCACACCTCACCTTCTTTCATCCCAAGGTTTCAGCCCAGTGATCACAACGGCTCACTGTGGAGGTCAGCACAGGCTCTTACAGAGTAATCAGCACATCTGGCTTATAGCAGTTTCATTCTCCTTCCTGGGAAAGCATGAAGAAGCCGAGTGTTGTTCAGAACATTAAACATCACTATTTCTGGCCTATGGCCAGTCTGCAGGCCTTGACTTATACATGACCTCTAGTTATTAAGAAAACAAACAAAAAACAAAGCTCCAAAGTCCTGCCTGGAATAGCGGAAATACTGCCCCTGGGCTGTCCTGGAGGCTTGGTGCTTACAAGAGGAATCCGAATTTCTCCTCCACCTCAACTTGGAGGGCTTTGTGTGATTTAACCTTGTCTGTAGACTTAGGGTACAAGTTGCACAACATCACTTTGCTGCTGCCCTGCCGCCTGTTAGGGCCACACCTTTCTTTTTCTCAAGATGGAAAGTGCTACACCGCCTTGATTCCAGATTTACACAGAGAATCCAGCCTCCAGACAGCCTCGGGGTTCATCCACGGATGGCCTTGGCAGAAAATCATAGTCAAATAGCAGGAGCCTCATGCTGGCCACAGCCCCAGGGCACAGAGAACACAGCTGCCTTTTTATACCTGAGTGCAAATCTTGGTGTTCACAGGGCAAGTCACAGCTCACTAAGACCTGGAAGTCTCCTGATTTTGTGGTTGGGAAGCTGTTAGGACTGGGTCTGAGTTGCACCACTCACTGGGCAGTAGTAGGAAGGAGGGCTAGATACCAGGCCAAAAACCTGAGCAAGAAAGGCTAGTTGGCCCATTCATTGCAGTGTCTGCAGCAACCAGCCCAGTGGCTTGTACTCTCCAGAGGCAGGGTGGAAGGAAAGACTCACCAGCCTTTTAGTATTTCCCCACTTCCTTTTATATTTAACTAACCTTATCTCCAGAAAAGCCAGGTTTCACCCTCCTGCAAGTCAGGAGAGATCCCAAAGACACAGGCAGGACACTGTACTCCTAAGCCAAAAGCCACTGGGCATCCATACAACACAGCAGGAGGCAGGACCTAGCTACCAGGTGCTGCTTTCTCAGGTGTGAGGTTAGATCAAGTGTGACAAAGGTGATTTTTGCAACTTATCTAAGCACATATCAAAAGCTATGGAGGTTGAAGGGAGAGTTGAAAAAGCCTGGAAGCCGCTCCGTCTCAGGATCAGGAGAGGGGAAAATGTTCTTGTTTTAGGAACAAGACATGCTGCCAACTCGGGTGGGTCAGGCTTGGCAAATGTCACCTGGGAATTTTTTTTAAGAGCCTATAGTTGGGAGTAACGAAAACTTTGCTCTTTCACAGGTAGTTGTTTCTCAACGCTGGGAGGAGTGTCCCCAGCATTTTGCTTAAGGGACATCTCGCTTGGTGCATTGTACCGACCCGCTCCGGCTTCACGAGAAATGGCCGCTGATTGAGAACAATTCTGCGCTTTGAGCAAAGCACAACCTTGGGGGAGGCTGGCCTGGAAAAGGAGCTCTGAGGAGAGAAGGGGTGAGTAGGAAAACGGAGGCAGAGGGTTGTCACCTGCTGAGCTTCCCGAGAGCTGGGGAAAGAGAGTCACCCTGGCCAGGTGGTGCAGGGCACAGGGAATCCTCGCGCCCCGCGTGTGCGTCGGGCTACTCCACACCTGCCGCGGGGTCTGACCGGTAGGCGAGCGGGCCGGCAAGCACAGGTGGTGGCGATTGGGCAGGCGGGGCCCGGAGGGTGACGTCACGGGCTCCGGTCCCGGCGGCAGAAATAGGGCAGCCGCGGCAGCGGTGGCACAGCGGCGGGCGGCGGAGGCACAGAGAGCTGGAGCTTGGACTGTCTCTAGCACGCCGGGGTACCAGCCGACAGCCGGAGACGACCCAGCGGAGGACGCGGGGGCCGGGTCCCTGCCTCTGTTGCCGCCACGGGGCGCTCCCTCCCTTCTACCCGAGTCCGGCCACCTGGTCTTCCTCTCGGCCCCGGCCACCGCAGGTAAGCGGAGCGCAGCTCTGGAGCAGATGCGGGTGTCCGAGTCGTGCCACTGCCGCCAGCCCGTCCCGCTGCTTCCAGTCGAGGTCCCGACGCCCGCAGCTCCGCAGCTCGCTGCAGGGCCCGGTGCGGGCGTTCGCCGGTCCTCACTGCCTACGCCTGGAGAGCCAAGTTTGCGCGCCTGGCCGCGGGCACGGGACCGCAGGGCCGGGGCTCCGTAGGGCCACCCTGGATGCGCTAGGACTGGAGGCTAAAGCTGGGGCATCTGGGGCATGATACCAGGGTATCAGAGTGGGGAACGGAGCGATCCTTATAGGCGCGCGGGGCGCCACGCAGAACCGCTCCAGCTGAGCTCGAAGCTCACGATCCGCACCGAGACTCTGCAGGCACCGCTCTTGGGCTCTGAACCCCGAATGGTCTCGGCCGAACCTTGGCGAGCGACAGACCCTGGCTTGGACCCATGCCCTTGGCTCGGATCTAGAGTGCGGGGCTTTCATCTTCTGTACCTCCTTCCCCTCCGCTTTGCGGGGAAACTTGCGTCCCCTTGTCGCAGCCAAAAGATGAGCTGCGCCTCTCCTGGCCCTCGTTTTACACCATGGTCCCTGGTCTAGGGAGCTCTCAGAGGGCATCCGGGCAGAACTCTGCTCTGGAGACCCTGCGGCTGTAATTCTGCGAGGCCACAGTTGTTGCTAGTAAGCGGCTGTTGTAGCCCACTGGGAAGTGTCCAAGGAGCAGTTTGTCCTGAGGACATTCAGGTTGGCGGCTTGGTGCTAACAGTGGCTGTGCTGAGTGATCTCACTGTCCCCTTAGCCCCAGTGAAGGAAGAGAGACAAACCATTCTCAAGTTTCAGAGGAGACCTGGGGAACGCAGGCAGAGTGCTGCTCTTGGGGTACACATTGCCTAGAGGTTGGGTACCACTGCAGCACCAGGCTTTGAGCATTCCCTTCAGCTGACAAAGCCGTGTCCCACTTGGCTTCCCTCATGCCGGCCACCTGAGGACTTCATATCCTGAAACTCTTTCGAGGGCAGAAACGGACAGACAGCAGTCAGTAGAGCTCCTGGTGTCCTGGATTTGGCGAGCATCTGTGCTGTGTTTTGGTCTAATCAGAATTCCCTGGCAGCTGGGTTCCCCACTAGGTCTGCATTTGCTCCCAGTACTGTTCCACCTTGCACTGCCCAGAGGACTTCTCTCCCTCCAGAAAACCAGCCCTTGACACTGATGAATAGCGCTTCTGTAGTCTGCCCTCCGCTCCCCTCTAGGGGTCGCTTCCACCGAGGTTTCCATGAGTGAAAAACAGCACCAGTAGCTGTTGTCTTAGGAAATCTGTTACAAGCCTGTGTGCCAAGAATTGTACTAGATACCCCCTACCCGTGAGGTACCCAAACCCACCCCCCTTTCATGTGCCTAACACAGAAATGGGGTAACTGCTAGACAAAAACAGTGCACAGCAACACCTCTTGCCATTTTCTAAGGGGGAAGGGGAATCATGAAGAAGACATCAGGACTTTCCCAGAAAGCACCCAAGTTATTTTCCTATCCACCAGCCTTTGGTGAAACACGGGTAAATTTTAGCAATATATTCTCATCCTTGGTACTGGCCAGTTTCGTTCTAGTCCCTCTGACTCTGAGGACAGGCTGTAGTGTGGAAATTTGTGGAAAGCAAACTGGCGGGGGAATAAGTGGGGCTTGTGTGGTATCAGAGCCCCAGCACCTCCCCCATTCAACGCTTGAACCCCTGTGCCTTACAGAACACAGTTGCTTCCTGCTGTAATTGTGAGAGAAGGGACTGAAGGCTCAGGTCATTTCTGCCACCATCAGCTAAATGCTGACTTCCATCCTCCCATCGTGGGAACCAAGACCTCCTTCTTCCAAGACTTCAGCTTGAACCAGAGGTCACCCAAGGAAAGAATCCACTGGACACAGTGTATTAATTAACATTCCTAATTACATTGTTCCAGTGCCTTCTATTTTCCTCTTAGAACTTTGAGGTTATCAATATCTGTTAATTCCAGAAAGGCTTTTATTTTTTCCTTCCAGAGATGGACCAGCTTGTTGACTTGGGACTAGGTCCCTCACCATGCTTTACCTTCTGCTAAGGACGTGTAGGATCTATTTATTTACTGTGACCTCATGTGGCGATCTTCTTAATAGTCTTTTACAGGGACTGGAATTGAGCAGTTAAGTGTCCCCACCTACCCTTAATGTCTACCCTATCTCTGAAGGTATTTTTCTCTGCAAGTCCCACCTCTTGGTGTCATTTATGTGTAGTTATTGTTCTTCCAAACTGAATGAAATCAGATATTTCAAGAGAGTATCTCTCCTGTCTCTTAATACATAACACCAAGGCATGGAATATCAAATATAATGGAAAAAACACAGTTAAAAGAATGTATTTATGGGCGGGAGAGATAGCTCAGCCATTAAAGGCTAGACTCACAATCAAAAATATAAAAGAATGTATTTATGCTGTATTACCTGAAGTTTGGAAGGATAGGGGTGATTAGAAGCCATAGGTGAATGTACAAAGCTTCAGTTCCAAGATCAATGTCATCAATTTATACATTGCATGTGGAATAACTTGGGTAGCCAATTTGTTGGGAAATACATAGGGTGCATAGTTAATAGAAAGTGCAATTTAGGCCTGATGAGATGGTTCAGTGGGTAAAGGCATCTGCTGTCAGGTATAGCAGTCTGAGTTTGAGGTTTAAGATCCACATATGGAATGAGAGAACAGATTCCTGCCACTTCTCTGACTTATACATACACAATAAATAAGTGAATAAATAAATGGAGTAAAAACTTCAGAAGAAAATGTAATTCTACTTAGTTATGGTGTTAAGATGTGCTGCAAAGTTAGCCTGATACAGTTATGTTCTTCTCTCCTCCAGGTTGATATTTTAGAGGCAATTTGGGGGAAATTCAAAGTGGTTTTTCTTTTTTTCCTAAAACAGACACAAATCAAAACTAGAGTCCTAACCCTCTCAGCAGAAATTATGATGTAGTCCCTGGTTTTAGGTTGGGTTTGGTATGTACCCTTCTCCCCATCATTTGGCAGATAGGCAGAAGAGGATAGCAAGGTTCTGGAGTTCACCAATTGATTTCTTTTCATTGACAGACATCAGAACATGGTGTAAAATTTAGTTCCATTGAAGTATCAAGCAGATGTTTGGAAATGGAGGTGCCTCTGAGGTCACAGACCTCACTGTTCTCTTTGAGGCTTTACCGAGTCATATTTATAATTTCTAAGCCATTTGTGTGTGACTAACCCATGGTGACGGGCCTGGTAATGTTCCTGTGTTCTGGAAAAGAGGTCAAGAGAGAAAAAGAGCTGGTGAGTGGTATCCCTGGTGGCTAGCATTCCCGCTTGTCCTGAAAGATTTGGTTACAGGAATAGACAAGACTTAAGCCTATCGCCTGTGGAAGACTCTGGTCGCTGATCCTGCACAGTAAATACAGCTTACACATTGGTTTGTGGTCTCTGGGTGGGGGCAGATCTTGTTTGTTAAACATGAATTCATATTAGTTTTAGTCTTTCCCTAATAACTTTTTAGTCATGGCTTTTCAACTTCCTTTAAAAATCAGCTTGGCATTTGGAATATTACATCATGCTAATTTGTCATTACTCTATAATTTTGAACAGAGAAAGACAGCACAGACACAAGCCTGCTTTACAACATCAGGAAGTTTTGTGGTTTGCACAGAGGCTACAGCACTGACAAGCATGAGCACATCCTGGAAGGGCATGCAAACCTGAGCTCTCTTTATAAGTTTGCGATAGCGTAAGAATGTCGACAGGGGTCTAGGAGGTAGGATGCTGGGGTTAGAGTCTAGGTCTGGACATTGCCTTGATTCCAAACATTTAGTGACTATTAAAGCTACAGCAAGCAGGCTAGTACCTAGTTCTCCTGGCCGTGGGAGAATGTTGAGGACTAGGTGGGGGCCAGAGGAAAGAGTGAAGTGCCTCTCTTCAAACAAATATATTTCATCTGCCAAGTGATTGATGCCCCTAATTGTACGGGAAAAGGTTCTGTCTCAGGGACTCCATCTTGGCAGAGTTAGAACCAGTGATTGGGGTCTGACCAGGATTGATTGAAACATACAACAAATGAAACATAGCCTCAGAAGGAGGTCTAGGTTGATAGAGAGGATCTGCAAACTTTATGAGTAGCTCATCCCCAGATCTGTAATGGAGGAACTCTTGCTAACGGCTAGCTATCAAGGTTATTTAAATTGGCGTTGCAATGAGTTCAGTAGCAGATTGATATCCTCAAAGTGACTTGTGCTCCCTTGAGTTAGAGGAGCATCATTGTCTTCTAGAATCCTGGGTGATTTTTCTTGGAGAGTGTGCCAAGTTGTACCCACTCTGGAATCGGCTACAGAAGGGGCCAGCTTGGCTCTTTCCCCTTGCTCTTTAGCCATGGTCAGAGGCTTGGACAAGCAAAGGAGGCTGGATCTGGGCAGATTTCGGGGGGAAGGGGGAAGAAGGGAGTCCCAGTTTGCTTTGTGTAGATTGACTCTGTCATACAAAGAACTGCTTACTAAGATTAAATATTGCCAAGGGTGGAGAGTCATCAAGGGACAGGTTGTAAGAGAACCACCCACCTGCTGACTGACATGCCATGTAGCTTTGACAGGATACTTACCCTCCCTGTGACCCTATTGTCTCTGTCATCAGATGGGGAGGAAGGATAGTCATTGCCTTCTGTAGGGAGTAAGATGAGGGTTATGAGTGAATGCCTGTAAAGCAGTTAGAATAGTACCTGACACACAGTAATTGCTATGTGAGTGTTAACCAAATAGAGAGTTTCTATTTGGTTATTAGACAGATCATCAAAATTGATTTAGACCTAATATTAATTCTTCTTTTTATTGACTGAGTTGTCATAAAACTCAAGTTGAAAATTTTTAGGCTGTTGCTGTTCCAGATGCAATGAATTGTCAATCACCCTTTGTATAAAATGACATCCAAGACACATCCACAGTGTAAATGAAATCAGCTAGTGGTGGCCTAACTGAGCTGCACTTTATAAAGAAGCTGTGTAGGCTTATTTGGATCTGGCTCACATGTCTCCCTGTCTTCAAATAAGGTCTTAATAGGGAACCTCAATGCAAACTGAATAAAGATCAGTGTCAGCTCCAGCTACCAAGGCTAGCTGGAGCCTTGAAGTGTTGGAGTGTCCTGAAACACCTCTCAGAATTCAGCCACTAGTTACCTTCTGGGCCTGCCTCTTAAATGAAGCTACATAGTGCTTGCCAAGATAATAATAGAAATAAATGAATTTTATTTTGATACTATCCATTAATAATAAAAATACCATTGGCTTTTTATTACTAATTAGTTATAGATTACTATGCAGATTGAAAGTAAATTGTTAGATTTTGTGGCTTGCATATTTCATAATTCCAGGAATTCATATCTGTGCATTAAGTAAGGCATATTTTGATTATCTCACTGTTTTTAGTAGTTTTGGGCAAGGGGGCATTATAAGCATTTCTACAGATCTAATGGGATGGACAGAGATGGATTATGGCACTCAGGAGACAAAGAATACCGAGTGTTACAGCTAGGATGAAAAGGTATTCTGGCAATCAGGAGCCAAGGAATACCACAAGTCACAGAAGGACATAGTAGCTTACAGCCCTGCTTCAGGGAGAGGCTTCCCCAGTGTATCAGCTCTGCTCCAGCAGGCGAGGGTTTCCCTGACGAAGTTGCTACAGTTCAGCTCCATTCACCCCACTGGAGAGAGTGTAACAACTGCAGTTCACTGGGGGAAGGTTTACCCTCGTGAAAAGTGTTACAGTCCTGCTCTGCTCTACCCAGGGTCGTCTCTGCTCCAACAAAAGAAGGTCTCACCCAAACCTCATTCAAGAAATTTATCCGGAGGGAAGAATCCAGGAGAGTGACTACCCTCTGTCAGGGTGGCAGAGGACAGCTGAACAGCCCGAACAGCCACAAGGTGAACAGACACAGGGTTTATATAGGACTTCTTAGGGGGGTGGAATTTTCCAGGGTGAGCATTGGTCGGATTTCAATCCCTGAGCTCAGAATGGTTAGATCTCCTGCTCAGGGATTGGTTAGTTTTCTGCACAGGGTTAGGGTCAGATTTGGCTCTGGTTTCAGGACCAAAGTGTATTTCTTTCTTTGGTCCTTTTTAGCCTTTTGGCTCTAGTTTTATTTAGGGTCAGGGTGTATTTCTTTCAATGATTCTGATTCCAGGGACAAAATGTGTTTCTTTGGCACTGGTTTCAGTGTCAAGGTACATTTCTTTGGTTCTGGTTTCAGGGCCAAAGTGTGTTTTCTGGCTTTGCTCAAGGTATGTTTCTTTGGCTGAACCCTTTTTCCTACAGGCATGATAAAGAGGTGAGCAGACCTTTAAATGCAAGCACTTACCACACAAGCATTATTTGTCAGTGGGCTAAGTATGGGCACTTTCTCATTCCAGCTTGAATTACTATAGTTAGCTCTTAAAATATGCAAACGTCCAGTAGCTGCCATCTGCAGTCTCTGTAATGTGGCTCCGGGTCCAAAGAGGATAATTCATGAAGAATATAGAGTTGCTGTATTTATTTTTAGAAAAACAAAAGAGTTGTAGTATGGAAAATATTCCCTTGTAGCCTCATATGGGGGGCTTCTCATCATTCTGAGATTGTCCATCCTTTGTCTAGGGTCAGGCAGTTCATGTTACAGGCCTCACACACACAGGCAGCAGCAGAAGCCACACTGTGCAAAGTGCAGAGCAGGATCAGAGATGGTGACATTCTGATGATAGCTACTGACCACTTGGAGTACTTTCCCAATAGCTTAGCCTCGCCGACAGATGTCAAAAAAGAAAAAAAAAGAAGAAAAGAAAAAAGAATGGTTGAAGAAACAGAGAAACGGGGGTCTGGAGGCTTTCTCTAAAAGGTAGTTATCCCATGTCGTTTCATAAGCCAGAGTGTGGTGTCTCAAGTTTTAGTCTGCCTTCTCCTCTCAGTGGGCATTTCTTTCTCACACATGGGGAGGCAGCCAGAGGCACCTAGGACACAGCACAAGTGGCTTTGTTTGGTGGCCGTGGCCCATAGCACTAGTGACTGAGTGACAGCCTTTGTCCCTTAGTCAGGTTCTTAAAGTGTTCCTACTCCTGATCCCTTCCACCTCTTACATACACTAGATTACAAATCAGATATTTACTGATGAGAAAACCTTAGACTTTTTTTTGTTTTTTTTTTTTGAGGTAGGGCTTCTCTGTATTGTTTTGGAGGCTGTCCTGGAACTCTCTCTGTAGACCAGGCTGGCCCCGAACTCACAGAGATCCGCCTGCCTCTGCCTCCCGAGTGCTGGGATTAAAGGCGTGCGCCACCAACGCTTGGTGACTTGTTTTGTTTTGTTTTATTTTTGCTTTTTGAGACAAGGATTCTCTCTGTGAATGATCCTGGCTATCCTGGAACTCGCTTTGTAGACCAGGCTGGCCTTGGATTCAGAGAGATCCACCTGCCTCTGCCTCTAGAGCACTGGAGTTAAAGGTGCGCACCAACACACTTGGATGACTTTTACTTTTGAAAATTTACTTATTATTTTAAATGTGTGTGTGTAGTAAAGAGGAGGTACCTCCCAGCCCATGGCAGGCCACAGGCATCAGATTCCCCTGGAGCTTGAACTATAGGTGGTTTTGAGTAGGCTGACATGGATCCTGGGAATCAAACTTGGATCTTCTGCTAGAGCAGTATGTACTCTTAACCACTGAGCCATGTCTCCAGCCCCCAAGAGATTCATTTTAAAGCAACTCTTTAGTACATATGTGCTTTTTGTATCTGTTAAAGAAGAAAGTAAATTTGCATACTCGTGAAATGGATGTGCAGAAGGAATTACATTTTGGCGTATATTTGGTGCTGCAGGGAGAAGGACATCTCTGGTGTTTCTCAGAGCTGATTAATATTTTGATTTTATAATTGTCAGTGTTGAATACTACGTGTCACTTAAATACACACTACAAAAATGGCAGAAGGGTGTTCAGGACCATTTCAGAAACAGTTGGAAATTCTGTCCTGCTCCTGAGCCAAATTTTCGTTTAACAAGTTTTATGGAATTCCAGCCAGCAACTCAAATAGCAATTTTAAAAATCAAACATTCTTACACAATACTATCCAAATATATATACTCATTTGATACTTACATGCTGAGGAATGACGGTAGGAAAATATTAAAAGACTTAGTCTTCTATAATCAAACTATTACGTTTCCATAAGAGCAGAAAACTTTGCCCAGTGAAACACTGTGGTTCAGAGCATGCAGTAGTCTTGGTAATGTTTCAGGCAGCATTTGGTGGTAGTGTGTTAGGTCACATGGCATGTGTGAGGCATGTCTGGTGTGCGTGGAGCCAAGGCTGCCATGAAGTGGTGAGATGGGATGGAGCATGGATTGCATTGTCACAACCCCCTTGGATTCATTGTGCATGCGTTTTTCAATCAGTTGTTGGTTCTGTATTTTACTGTTTACTATATTCTACCATTGATCAATTCTTAAGAACCCCTTCTCCCAGGAGAAACTATGTAAGTCCCTTTGAAGCTGTGATCCACAGTTCAGAGTGTAGGAGTTATCCAAGGCTGTTGACTTGAGTCTTCAAGCTACAAGGTATCTCAAGTCACCAAGTTTTTGAACCAGATACCAGCTGTAGCCCAGGGGTGCTGGCCTCTCTCTGGGCAAGGTCAGGATGTGGCATGTGAAAAGCCTGCAATTAAATAGTATTAAAATTATGGCTAACATACACTTACAGTAGAAACTTTATTTAAAAAGTAAGCAGGTGGGCCAGTGAGATGGCTTGGTAGGTAAAGGCACCGCCCCAGAATCCACATGGGAGAGGAACAGAACTGACTCCTGTAAGTTGTTCTCTGACCTCCATCATATCCCCCACCACACACACACACACACACACACACACACACACACACACACACACACACACACACACACACACACACACACCCTCTATTGTGGTTCCTCACCAGTCATCCATCTTGATTTTTTTGAGAGTTTTTCTCATGATCACCACTTCCCAATTAGGCAGTGCTGGCTGGTCAGCAAGTCTCTGGGATCTGCCTTTCTCTACCTTCCCAGCACTAGGATTAGAGATACAAACTGTTATTCCCAGCTTTTTATGTGGGTCCTGGGGCTCAAACTCAGGTCTGTCCGTTTGCATGGCAAGCACCTTACAAAGCATGCCACCTGCCCAGACCCTTAGGTTAACCTGTGTGTGGACCCCTTCCCCATGACTGTGGCTTCCTACTGCTTCCCCACTGAGCCTTTGTTATTTTCTCAACAGATTGAACAAAATGAAGCCAGGAAGCTTCTGGCCGCATCTTGCCCTACTTGGGGTCTCCCTGCCGGCTGTGCTGGGATGGATGGACCATGGAGCCAGCAGAAGCCCGAGTGTGGTTCTGCAAGAGTCGCAGGCAGAGGTATGGTCTGGTAACTACCAATAGGATATCTAGTACAGGTTGCTTTTCAGTGTTACAGTGTCTGATTTCTCTCCCACTTTTAGATCAGTTATATCACTGTGTAAATTCAAATTGCACTCCATTTTTGGTGGGGGATGGGAGGAGGCAACAGGTGGGCCATAGTCCTGGAATTGTTCAACAATGAGAGCACATCCCTACACCGTGCTTTTCCGCTGGACATTTATCCCGTCACAAAGACCCTTCTAGGACTGGCTTTTCTGTATACTTAATAAAAATTGCACAAATTTAGACTAATTGGTGGAGCACACCATGTGAACTGATGATGTATTTTACTGACAAAATATATCTTTAGAGAAGCAGGCCATTCTTCGGGTATATAGATAAAAAAGAACCAAACTGAGGAAGGATTGGCGAGCTGAGGTCCTGAGGGAGATGGCTTTAATGAACAGATAAGAATGATTAATGGCATGCTAGGGGTATATAAATACTTCTAAAGAGCTTAGAAAACTTACTCTCAGAAACCTCCCCTGAGGGCCTGATTGTACTGCTAATTGCTTAGTGATCTCTAGTCTAAAGTATCCCATGCACTTGCCCTACTCAAGGTAGCAGACTCGGTGAACTTGAGGTGGCCTCATGAATTTAGGGTGCATATGTGATGCAGGTTATCTTCAAAAAAATGTGTTGTGCAAGCGCTGAACTTTGAGAAATGAGCACCTCCTGCATTACAGCCACCTGGAATTTTCCTCTTTGCCTTGAGGAGCCGAGCCTTATCAGGGCTCTCCCAGGCATCCCCACTCCCATTGTCTCACACGGACACACGCTGGCTCCTTTTCTCTGTCCCTGTGCGTCTGTTCCTGGGGAAGGAGAAATCAAAATTACCAGAAAAAGTCAACATGCCCGAAGAGTGGATAAGGGACACACATAGTGTGTGTTAGGATTAATGCATTATTTGATCAAATGGCACAGAGTTCTCCTTCATTATTACTTAATTGTCATGCAATCCCAAACCTGCAAGCCTTACTCTTCAGGGAGTTTCGGAAGTAATTTAATGCACACTTCTCCTGCTGAAGTTGGTGGAGTGTGCTTTTGTCTCAAGTCAATGATTAAATAGAAACACTATTGCTCCTACCTAAATCTAGGAAGGACATACCTTAATGTTACTTTGAAAGCATATAATGGCGGCTGCCACAGGGCTGGTGAGAGCCACATTTCCCACGTGGAAAGGGTTTCATTTTTCTACTCACATCCCAAGAGGACCATCACTTAAGTCCTATAGATCCATCCTTGAATATTTAATAGGAAAGCAAACAGGCAGGCCTTACAGGTAGCTTACTCTCCTGGAGGTGGGGGACTCCTTGGCCCTCTTTGGTGAATCACTTATTTCAATTAAGAAGCAAGCTAATTAAAGTGGGATTTAGCTGCTGGTAAATGGGAGGCAAGTTAACATCACCCAGAACCTCCTATGTAAGCACTCAACACCTCAGCTTTGTGTAACAACAGGGAGGCAGGTGCTGTGCACCTTGGTTTAGGTTTGTCTGCTCCCCCTCCCCCCCCAGCTCCAGCTGTGTGTTCCAAATCCACGAATGTCACGAAAGTCACTGGCTGCTTCAGGAAGCTGGAGGCAGCTCCAGCTGACCTTTGGGCACACCTCTCAGCTGTAGCTCTATTTTCTGCTCCTAGCTGTGATTAATGAGGTGGTCATGCCAAGAATGGGTGAGTCCATGGGAGGTGAGGATGGCCCTGGTCAGTGTTCAGCTACCAGGAGCAGAGCATTCACCGCAGTGGAGGTGCTTGCTGACTTTGGTCATGTTCTGAATGCCTCCAACCTCTGGTGTGTGTGTGTGTGTGTGTGTGTGTGTGTGTGTGTGTGTGTGTGTGTGGTGCGTGTGTGGTGCCTGTTCATGCAGAGGCCCGAGTGAGACATCCTCCTCTATCACTCTCTGCATTATTATCCCCTTGAGGCAGGGTCTCTCATTGAGCCTGGAGACAGCAGTTTTTCAACTGGGCTATCTGGCCAGCAAGCCCCAGGTATTCTCAGGCTTTGCATAGCCAGGGTTCTCTCCTACTGAGTCATCTCCCTAGCCCAGCAGTTCTCCACCTGTGGGTTGAAACCCCTTTAGGAGGGCTGAATGACTCTTTCACAGAGGTTGCCTAAGACCATCGGAGAACACAGATATTACATTACATTATGATTCTTACCAGCAGAAAATCACAGTTATGACGCAGCAATGAAAATAATTTTAGGGTTGGGGTCAGCACAACATGAGGAACTGTTAAAGGGTCACATCTTTAGGAAGTTTGAGAACCACTGCTCTGACCAAAGCTCTTGTTCTTACTCCTTCTCTAGAACTTCCTTTAGATCACTATTAATCACATATGGGCTTGCTTTTGGAATACTTAGTTTTTAAAAGGCTCATATGCTCATTTTTAAAAAATTTCTGTGTGAGTGGGGGGTGATGAGTTTATTTATACCACATGCATGGAAGCCCACAGAGACCAGAGGGCATCCATCAGATCTCCTGGAGCTGGAATGCCAGGTGGTTGTGAGTCACCTGGTGTAGGTGCTGAAAACTGACTCCAGGTGTGGTGGTTTGAACAGGTATGGCTTCTATTGACTCAAGTGTTTGAATGCTTGGCCCGTTGGGAATGACACTACTAGGAGGTGTGGCCTTGTTGAAGTAAGTGTGTGAAAATGGGGGCAGGCTTTGAGGTCTCATATGCTTAAACTATGCCCAGTGTGGCACACAGTCTTCTTTGTTGCCATGGTCATGGTATCTCTCCACAGCAATAGAAAACCTAAATAAGATACCAGGTCCCTTGTTGGAAGGTGGTGGCGCACGCCTTTAATCCCAGCACTCAGGAGGCAGAGGCAGGCCGATCTCTGTGAGTTCGAGGCCGGGCTGGACTGACAGCCTCCAAAACAATACAGAGAAACCCTGTCTCATAAAAAAAAGATACCAGGTCCCCTGCAAGAGTAGCAAGTGCTCTTAACCATCAAGCCATCTCTCTTGCCTCTTACTGGTCCTTATTTCTTAGACGCTTTCATTTTGCATATAGATGAAGCTGATCTTGTTTATCTTTCTCATCCTTTCAGTGTCTTGTTCATTTTATGAGCAAAATGGAGACTGAATTTTTTTAAATGTCAATCAAAACTTGATGCAGAATCCAATATTCATCATAAGATCACTAGACCACCAGACATATGGCCTTTTACCTACAGACAGGTTCATGTATGATGGGACAGTAACCAGTGTCCTCTGCTAGCTGGGAGCAGCTTACATCTTACTGACTGATATCAAGGTTGCCATTGAGGTTCATGGTTTCTGGATCAAAGTTTCTTCTTTGAACTGTAGCTAATAATATATTCATGACTCACTGTCCAAGATGCACTGAAATCTTCTAGAATCTTCCTCAGGTAGTCTTATTTCTGGGAAGGATCCAAACCAACAGAGTTTTCTGAGACTCTAAGATAAGTAAAAATCAAACAAAACAACCTTTTTTTTCTATTTGTTCGTGTGTGTGTGTGTGTGTGTGTGTGTGTGTGTGTGTGTGTGTGTGTGTGTAGTCTTGTAGTCAATGTCTCGTGTCTTTATCACTCTCCACCTTATTTTTTGAGATAGGGTCTTCATTGGCCTGGGGCTCACCCATCAGCTAGCTTGGCTGGCCAGCAATCCCCAGGTCCTCTTGCTCTCCAGCGCTGGGACTGCAGGCACACTGACTGTTTTACTGATGCTTGTGAGACATGCAGCTGGCGGTGTGGACGTGTTTAAGAGGACCTGCCAGCTTTTTCTATGGGTGCTGGGATCCAAAATCAGATCCTCATACTTTGGCAGCAAGCATTCTGCCACCTCACCCATCTTTCCAGCAAAATGACTTTTTGGCAAACTAAATATTAAAATGGTTTTCTGTGTCTTTTCTCCCTGATAGCAGTGCTTCAAAAATTATCAAGATTTTCTGAGGTACTGGGGACACATTAATAAGGTTTGACTTGTCTTTTAAAGTTATTACAACAATTGTCTCAGTCTCCTAAGAGTAAATGAAGATTAAGTGGCCAATGGGTGAGTGTGTGTGTCTGTGTATGCACACACAAACACGTATTTTGAAAGCAGCTAGAGCCAATGTGAATTTTAGTAAATTATTGTTTCTTGTACAAAGACTGCAGTTAAAATAGCTTCCAGGAATTTACTATTTTACAGATGTGGATTAGAAATGCAGCTGCCGGGTGTGCCTCTTTATAACAGCCAAGGATCAGGATGTGGCCTTGAATGCTAATGACATTCTGGATTGAAAAGAAACAATTCTGGAGTAGAATTCACTGAAATCTTAAAATGTTATCATGTGCCCCTCTTCCCCATCTTACACCACCGCCAAGATAAGCTGATCATCCTTGACCCCCATATCTGAAATACAAGATGACAGGTCATTTAGGGGCCAATAAGATTCCACAGGTTAGAAAATCCCACACCTGACTTCATGTGACAGGTTTCGGTCAGAAATGCAGGCACACTGCAAATGACTGCAAGGTCTGGAGAGATGACTCGGAGGTTACGAGTGCATTCTGTACTTGCAGAGTACCCAAAGTCCATTTCCAGCACCCATGTGGGTTGGTTCACAACTTCATGTTAATTCCAGCTCCCTGGGGATCAGATGTCTCTGTCATTCTTAGGCACTGTAGTCATTTGCATATGTGCACACACAGACACAGACACACACACACACACAATTGAAAATAAATCTTTAAAAATTTCTGCAGGTTATATGTATGAGATAAATGAATTTCATGTTCTGACTTGGGTTCCATGCCTCAAAGAGCTCATTATATGGGTGCAAATATTCTCAAATCCTCCCAAATCCCAAATGCAAGCCAGCTTTGTTTCCAGGCATTTTGGGGGAAGGATTTTATTGATGGGTAACTGAGAAGTCAGAAGAGTATGAAGGGTGACATAACAGCAGCTCCCAGAGGACTGCCCTATTTTTGCAGTGTGGGCATTTGTGGGCTCCCTCAGTGAGCCCTGGGAGCTGAGTGCCAACAACAGTGTCTGACCTAACGGCTGGACTCACAGGGACGGACAGGGAACCCATCTGCAGCCATATGTATCCTTCATGTACTTTACTTGATTCTAAGAGCTGTGTTGCCATGCACTGCATAACTATATTTGCGAAATAGCATTGCCACTTTTGAAATTTTACCCCATGACTTATAGACCAGTCCTAGGCTTGGCGGTCAAACCAAGTTTTTAGCATTAGCAAATGCTTTCAAAGGGAAGTCTCTGAGGAGCAAATCTGTATGGTGGAATTAGTTGACTCCAGTCTACCCCACGGGTCAGACTCGAAAACACTGATTCTATACTGGCTGTCTGGCCCCTTCCCCTTTCTACAGGCATGGGTCACAGATACAGACTGCTGGTGACCACTCATGTCCCTAACTGGACCTGTCACTTTGCAGGCTCCCTACATGTCAGAGCGGGCCTCCAGGGGTGCTTGGATTGCTAGGTTGAGATAGTAAGAGTTTCAAAAGCAGTTCATTCATTGCATGTCTTACTGGATCCATAGAAGTGCTTCCCACCCTTTTCAGAAAAGTCCTCCTGGGAGTCCCAGGGAAGAAGGCTGGTCACCTGTGAGGGTGAGGCGCATCTGTTCACATCCCTAATTACCCTGCCTCAGCCCTGACTGTGGGCATGGAAGAAAGAAACTTCTCTCTGAACAGTCAGGGGCCCAGACTGGGTGCTTCATCACAGCCTCCCACTTGAGGGCCAGTAAGTGTATCTACAGTTTTCAAGGTAAAGCAGGACACCGGTCCTCTAGTGCCGTGTGGGCTATGGCCTGCCTCCTGAGTTTCTATGTATTTCAACAGCCCAGGGTCTTCTGAGGGACAGTTGGTTTGACTTGGTCCTGAGTCTGTTTCTATTGGTTCCTGGCAATGCAGGCACTTTTCATTCCAGGGGATGCTGGGCAGAAAAGTGCACAGGATGTTGCCATTGCTTCCTCATGCACCCCTGTGAGAAAGATGGTCCCAGCTGGACTCCTCCCTGGCTAGTCTGTTTGTGATTTTAAGTCTCCCAGGAGGCAGTTCTCGATGGTTGCTGTGATGCCTTGTGCTATTGTGAACTTGAGAGAATCTGTAGTCTCCTGGGAGAGAGGCGTCTGTGGGCATGCCTGTGGGAAGAGTATTTTGATTATGCTAATTGATATGGGAAGATTCATCTTAATGGTGGGTTGGACCATTCCCTGGGCAGGGGACTTCAAAGCATGAGAAAGAAAGCTGAGCAGCAGCTGCGGGCATTCACTGCTCTCTTCTAACTTCAGACGTCATGTGGCAGTGGCTTTTGACTACCTTGGTCTTGATGGACTGGACCTGGACCTGTGAGCTAAAATAAGCCTGTATACCCTAGGTCACTTTTGTCAGAGTGCTTTATCATGGCAACAATATCAGAAAGTAAGACAGATGCTGAGGGTGGTCATGCTTGAGTCCCCAGTGTGTCCACAGGCCTACCCCACCACCACGTACCCATATTGGTGTCTCCCTACCCGTCTATGTCCACAGCTGTTTGAGGACTACAACATCTGGGCTGACACTGTTTGGGGTCTTGTTTTTACTTTATCCTTGGACAGGGGACATACATCGTTGTCTGTGCTCCTCATATTATCACCCTCAGCAAGCCTGCCCTCTGTGTGGGCAGACTGTATTCCCTTTAGCATTTTGACATCGTGGTTGACAGAGTTTTAATTGGCCTCGAAAAGTTCTGTGACCCAGGAAAATGAGCATTTATGAGTTCACAGAAAGCCATTATTTTTCTTCCTTTTAATTTATGCATTCAGCTATTTTTGCCTTTGCAGCTAAATAATCTAAATCTCTCTAGGAGGCTCTGCACCCTGGTCATTGGGACATTAGGCCACATGCTGTAAATGTGGCTGTGGTTTCCATCTTTTGGGCAAGTTGTATTGGCAACTTTGCCAAGCTCCAACTGCAGACTTAATTTGATTTATCCTCCATGACTTTTGGGTTATTACTCCAGCTTCCCATTTAGAGAGAAGTATGTTGGTGCCAGTCTGATTCCAAGAACCTGCATGGGTGGCTTCTCTTTTGCCATCCTGCCAAGGCAGAGCAATTGTCCTTCTACCTCCATTGCTGTGGTCTCTGCTATGAGGCTTCTGGGCCTTGTCCTGACACTAACCACAGAAGAGGTAGAGAGTGCAGCTCCAGAAATGGAATCCTACGATAGGGCATGAATAGGGCCTTTTCTCTGAGCAGGAGACATTCAGAATACTGGTGCTGAATGGCAGATGCTCAACTGGTTGCCTTCTGTCATCTGTCCTTTTGCTTCACCTCTCTGGTAGAGAGAGAGGGGTTAAGTCCTCAATGTTCTCATCTGCCAGGAAGATGCGAAGCACCTTGAACCCCATCTCTCTTCCTGGACTGGAGAGCTAGCTCTTTTGATAGGCTGTATGCTTGGTTAGCACTAACCAGGTCCTGGGTACGATCCTTTATGCCACATAAGCCAATGTGTTGGCTCTGAGAGTTGGACGACTAGGACTAACTTTCTCCCCTTTTTCTTTTTAAGACAAAGTCTTATTAGACATGTCTGTTCTTGAATTCACAGAAACCCACTGGTCTCTGCCTCCCAAGTGCTGGGACTTTCTTTTTGCTGGTCTTGTTCTGTAGACCAGAAGACTTTAAAGTCAGACCCCTCCTGTGTCTACCATCTCAGAGCTGGGATCATAGTTGTGCACCACTATGCCCAAAATGATGGCTTCATGGATGCCAAGACAATTGGGTTAAAATTAAAGCCTTGTTTGAGCTCTGTGTCATTTAAAGCTTGCTTAACTATTTAAAGGAAGCATTTTTCTATTTTCCTGGTGTTTAAAACAATGACTGCAAACTTGCCCAGCATAAAAGACCTGATGTTCTATAGTTTTGCTGAAGTTCTCAGAGTACCCATATCAGACAGATAGACTTCCTGTAGGTAGACCAGGCCAGCCTCAAACTTGTGACCATTCTCCTGCCTCTGGTTCTACCATGTCTAGCTACTTAAGCCATCAAAATCAAATACACCCCCACAAATACAGGGGTCTAGTACTTTACCAACGAGATGCATCACCAACTAAGATGCCTCATTGGTCCTTGCATTCTCCTCTGCTCTCTTCTGCTTGGTTGACACTCTGGCTGATGTCTTCACATCAGCACATGACTATGAAGCATGGGCTTCTCTGCCTCATACACAATGTGGTATTAAGTCTTTGTCACAAAGGAGAACATCATAGGCCCTATATGAGCCCGGGACTATCCTAGCCAACTGGAAACACCTCATGTCTTAAATCTAAGTAAACAACAGGTCTCTGATGAGCACATAGCTATGTGTGCCATAGCTAAGCTCAGTCAAATGACCAAGAGAAATGGGGTTGATGATTCCATCCCAAGAGCTTGGAAGATTATTGGAATGTAGGGGAGGGAGTAAAAGGTTGTTGCAAAATGGAGTCTGAGTTTACAGACAGAATGAAGCAACTGTGTTAATGATCTTTTCTAACATAGAAAAGATGGACTAAGTTAAGAGCTCATCTTTAGCCTAAAGAAAATAAGGTTTATTCATGGGGTAATAAAGAAGAAAGTGGCAGCTGCCTCCTGTATCCCCACTCAAGCTCCCAGGACAGGGCATACATGTCCCTTCTCCAGGACACAGGAGGTGTGGGACTGTATACTGTTGATACTCTGTTTTGGCACATGGCTCACCAGCTCTGGATACTCGAGGGTTGGGAAGGAGAGGGGTTAGAGGAAGCTGGCATCTCTTGAATGTCACCTGCATAGGGTGGGCATGGTGCTTCATACAGCCACACTCCTGGGGTGTTTCATACCCTAACACCCCTATTCTCCTGCCCCAGAGCTTGCCCACTGGCACCACACCTCTCTGAGAATCTACCCTAAAGCTTTGTCCTTACTGACTCAGTGATTCCAGGTCCACTCAGGGGACTTGGGTGGGCTGTGGGGAGGGAATGGCTGCTTCTTACCATTTTGCTTAGGATACAGCACACCACACCATTACATCCCAGGACAGCACACACCATTATATCCCAGTACTCCAAACTGCCATAATGTAATCATATCCTGAGACTGAGGTCCCACCCTGGACCAGGGGTCTCCTGGTTCAAATGCTTCTTAGGAATGAAACACCTCTAAGGCCATGTGGACTGGAGCAGGTTTATCTGTGACACTTTTTGCCTTCTAAATGGAAATGTGTATTAGAATTCAAAGCTCACCCCTTTGGAGGGACTGCTCTTGTATCAGGAGTGAAGCTGGTCATGAGCTGTGTTATACAAGAAGCTCCTGTGCCTATTCCAGGCCTAGAGTTCTCTACAGGGTTAGGAGAAAGGGGGAAATAATCAGAGAGTGTTCAGAACTTAGATCCATCCTCAGGCCTGGAGTCTCTGATCCAGAACTGAGGGAGCTTAGTGAGCAGTGTGTGCACTGGCATGCAGATGCTGGGTGAGGTGAGAGTTGCACAGGACCCTTGAGAAAGTGGGGCTGAGAACTGGGTTGGCTATGCTGATCAGCCATGAATTGCAACCATATGTAACTCCTGGAGGAGGAGGGGGGAAAAGAAATTGTGCAGGTGGTCATCTGAGCCTGTTGTACAAGCATTCCATCTGGGACTTATTGGTGGCTAGGAACAAGACTATCTGATTAGGTGCTTGGGTGGTAGAAGGGCCCAGACATGTTCTAGAATGAACAGCAGGAAGCCCCAGGAGGCTGAGCGCATTGGTCAGTGGCAGCCTGTTTCTCCTTTGCCTTCTGAGGTGAACCACTTCTACCCTCCAGGTCTCTCTCCTCTCGCTTGTCCCCTTTCCACAAAGCCAGGAAGTCTGCTCTGCTGCCTTGCTATGTTGTGAGAGCGACACCTCGTCTTTGCTGGTGCATGGACTTCCAGCCCTGGACTATGGTCTGTCCCCCTCCAGGTCTAGTTTGTGTGATTCGATCTTGGGGTAAGAAACTCAGGGAGTGAGCCTGATGAAGCAGCGGCCACCACCCAGCTTCTTTGGCCAGTGTGCAAGTGTGTGAGTCCTGGCTTGTGAGGTAGTGTCCAGGGCCTCTGGGGACAATGCAAATGTAAGGTGAGAAGCTCTAGTGGAGGCCGAGAGAGGTAGCTATGGAAGGAGGACATGAGGAACCTGGGGAGCCAGCCTTGGGCATCTGAAAAAGCATCAGGAAAACATGAGCAGAGATGGGTGTTCTGTAGAGTTGAGCTCTCCATTCTTCCCATCATCACCGACTCTGCCCCTCTCCCTGGTGCCCCTTCCCACTTCGAAGGCCTGTACTAAGGTTTGAGTGTGTTTCCCTACAAACAGGTCTAGGAACTAATGCCACAGTGTTAGGAAATGGGATGCAAGAGGAGGTGTTTGGTTCCTGGGGATCCATACTTATGCCACAAACCAATGCGTTTAGCAAAGTCCTTGAGGCTGTGAGTTTGGTTTCTTGCTCTCGGGCACCCTACCTCTGCTCCTTCTACCTCCACCATGGGATAATGTGCTAAGAAAGCCCTTCCTTGTAGCCAGCCTCATGATCAGAGTCTTCCCAGCCTCCAGAACAGGGAGTCAAGACATGTCTGCTCATTTCACATTACCCAGTCTCAGATCTTCCATTACAGCAACACAAAAAGGACTAACAGCACTTGTGGCCATATTCTCTCCATCAAGTAGACTAAATAGGAGCAAGCAGCAGGGTTTAGTGTGGTCACATGTTTAGGAGTCGTTCATCCTGGGCTCCAGGTGGTGCCTTGGAGCAACTGCAGCATAGTTGAAGTTCTTGGTAAGAGAAGGTTGCAGGGCGGGGGAGTTATGACTTAACCACACACATTTTTCTTGGTCAGCCACAGCCCTGCTGATTCCAGTAGCAGCCTGGTGATTGAGTTCCTTTGGGGTAGTTAGGCCAGACAGCCACAAATGCTTCCCCAGCTCTCAGGTTCAGCTCTGCTTCCAGAGAGGTACAAGGCCTCAGTGTGCTGGGGGCTTGTTTCCTGCTGTGATGTTTAATATCTGTGTAGTCAGGACTGCAAGGAAGAGGAGAAGCAAAGGCATCTTCAGAATGGGATAATGGTGGGTGTGAATGCTCCAACTCAAACCTGGGGTGAATAACTTTCTTACCCATCCCTTAAGTAAGAGGGGGATTCCTACCATGGAAACCCTCCAGGCCCACACCATGGACAATAGCCTTGGCCAACAGCCTCTGTCTTGTCAAAGTTCTCGGCCACCACTTCACCAGCTTCTCAGAAGACTGCCTGGGACGACTGTCTGGCTTACTCTTACACACTTGGCAGTCGAGACTGGGCTGGTGTGAGCTGCTGGAGTCTGCCTGCACGGCATTGGAGCAGGGTTTGTGCCTGACTTTCTGACGTGCAGCTTGTGCTATAAGATGCTGTCCACATTTCCGTGCAGCACTTATTTCCCATGTGAAGAAGGGTCCATCTGATGACACAAAGCAAACAGAAAAGGTACCCCACTCTCTGGAGGCAGCAGAATTCAAGGGAGTCTCCCAGGGTCAACTTAGACACAGCCTCCTCTTCCCTTTATCTAACACACACACACACACACACACACACACACACACACACACACACTCATACAACCTAACCACACCCCCCTGAGCTCCCTGCCCTTACCCCCAAATCTTTCTATTGTCTTTTTCTTGGGATGGGAATGGGTCTACCAGATCGGTACTATGGAAACTCTGAGAATGACTCCCCCTTGGTTGTGTGTTTGTGTCTCTTTAAGATACCTCTAGGGACTCTGTGGCTTCTCTTGACATGGGGTAGGACCTAGCCTCATCTGGCCATTGCTGTGTCTGAAGGGAAAGCATCAGCTTTGTGGGGGGGCATTCTATGTGTGATGGTGTGCAGTCGTCTAATTCTACTTTAGAGACTTGGCCTTGAGAAATCCCTGAAGAATGACTGTGAGCATCTCCCTCTCAGAAGGGAGGCCCTGCAGCCTTGACCTTGGGGAGGGTGGAGATTCCCAGCCTCAGCAACCAAGCTGTTGACTGTGAGATAAAGGCATTAAGTGGGTCAAGACCCTCCTGCAGGAAAGTGCTATGTTTGCTGCCTTTTCCATGGGCCACTGGAGAGAGGAAAGACAGAGGCAACCTTGGTGCTCCTGCATGGAGGAGCAGATCCTGCAAGCGGAGGAGGCTCTGGGGAAATTAGACCCTGTGTTGATTAGCTCCACATGGAGGTGCCCTTGTGTGGGGGAGCCTGTATGTGGGAACACCCACGTGAAGCAGCCCTATGTGGACTAGCCCCTGTGTGGGGGTGCTTGCGAGGAGGACTTATGTAGGGAGCTCCAGCACCGGGCAGCTCCTATATAAATCAGCCCCTATGTGGATTAGCCTCTGCATGGAGGAGCCCTTGTGTTGGAGAATTTTCGTGTGGGGGAGCTTCTGAGTGAATTAGCTCCAGTGTAGAAGAGCGCTTGTGTTGATTAGGCCCTGTTTGGGAGAGCCCCTGTATGTGGGATCCCTTGCAGGGAGGAGCCCCTGTGTAGGGGGAGTCTGCATGGGGGAACTCTTTCCTGAGGGGTATGCTGTAAGCATCAGCTCCAGTGTGAAGCAGCCTCATATGAATTAGCTATTGTGTAGAGGAACCCTTGTGTAGAGGAACTACTGCCTGGAGGATGGCCTTCATTGAGGAGCTCCTGTGGACCCTGGTTCCCTCCCTGGAGGTAGGAGCAGGCATCATTCAGACACACTGGGGATAAGATTGTCTGAGATGTGATAACAGGATGGTGGTCCTGTCAGACTATCTCTGCCTCATGTGGGTGACTGAAGGACATGACTAGTGAGTGTTCAGAGCTACCTGGAGTGACAACAGAGAAGACCACTCTGATGGCAGCCAGAGGTGCCCTGGGCTCATAAAGAACCCAGGATATACTGAGTACCCACACCCACAACACTGAGGGAAGGCATCCCAGCATTCACATGCATTGAAGCAAACGAGCCAGTAGGTTTACAGGTCGTGGATGACACACTGGCCTGGAATAAGAGCAGCTCTGGTCAGTGTGGGTGATTCATAACTATGCTGTTCCAACCAATGGAGCCCTTTTCTGCCTTGTCCCTCCCAGCCACTGGCCACTGGCTGCAGCATAACAGCTTTTCTCAACCCTGGAGACCCAGAAACACTGGTCAGCACCTCTTTCAGGCTGGCTGCTAGACTGAGTACTGACTACACAGTACTTAGGCATGCCTATAGCTACCTGAGATGTTGTTGCCTGTTTGGGAATCATGGTGTTAACTATGGGGGAAACACAGACAAAATGCCCACTTCCCTCTGCATTGTGGTGGATGCTCTTTGGGGAGAGGTCAGTTCAGGCTGTTTGGGACTGGGTAGAGTTCTAATGCATTTGACTCAAGTTCAAGGTCCTGGCTGGATGTGTGGGTGACTTTGATGGCTGGCTCCCTACCTGGCACATTTTAGCAGAGTGGTGACCCTTGTGCTTGTGCTTTTTGTTCCGGTGTCATCAAAAACCATCTTAGCAGCACCACCCTTAACCCCATACTCAGTCAGGTAAGGACACTAGAGTCCCCGGAGATTCCCATGTGGGCTTGGAGAAAGGACATGCAGATGGCTGACTTGATGTTTTCAGAGGGGCTAGGTCCTAAGTAAATATCAGCCCAGCTGTGTTGACCCCTGGTGCTCTTCTTCCTTTGAACTCTGTTATGAAAGAAAACTGAAAAAGAGCCTTATTGTGCCTTACAGGCTTTTTAATTAAATATAACGCATTTAATTTAAACAACTTTAAGTTCCGTTTTTTAATATAAGTGTTAGGGTGGTGCAGTGAAAGTGCCTTCTATTCCACGTGTGGGGGAGGCGGCTCTCTAGGCAGAAGCCCACCCCGGGAGCCCACTCCAGTTATTTATCTAGGCAACAACCCAAACTCATCAAGTCTGGACAGAAGGCAGGTGAAGCAGACGCTCCCAGGACAAGGTGGAAGTCAATGCTCCTCCAGGCTGAAGGAGGTAGATAGGGAGGGCTCAACCAGTTGGAAACAGTTCTCTGCCAAGTCTAGAACCCATTGCTGGCTCTTAACACTAAATGTCACAAGTCCTCTATCCTCTCCACCCCACAGCATGGTCTGGGAACTATAAGCACAGGACCAGAGATGAGAGAACACTCTGGAGAGGAAAGTTTGCCTGGTGGACAGGAGGAAGGACCAGAGCAGTCCAGGGGCAAGTGCACGGGGCACTCAGGTGGAGTCGGTCTCTCTTGCATCGTAGTTCCTGTGTGAGGACCTCCTTGCCTGCCTTGTCTGAAACACTGACCCTCCCAGCCCCGTAACTAGCTAGTGCCCCCGCTTCCCTCTCAAACTACGGTGCTTCTCATCATGGGTGATTTGTCTCCTTTGTTTCTTGGTTGCCTGTTTCTGCAAGAAATTATGATCTTCATGGGAACCGTGGCTATGGTTGTTCTAGTACATATATTTGGAGACAGCTATAGTTCTTGAATGAGTGAATATACTGTCATGAAGGAAAGAGCAAGTTAACTGCTTAGAGAACTCACCAGGAGCTCTGCTGAGAGACCTTGCTGAGAACTGTGTCCTGGAGAGAGTTACAGGGGAAATAGGGCAGGGCTTTGTGGAAACAGGCCTGTAGACCCGAGGACATGAGAATCGGGGCTGTACATCAGAAAGTAGAGTGCCTGCCTGGCACACAAGAAACCCCAGCTTCAGTCCCAAGCATAAATCCAGCATGGCGCTACAACCTGTGATCCTAGCACTCTTCTTCAAGTGGCACTTAAAGTTAAGTCAACAATGGGTCCTAGAATTGACAAGAAGCAGGAGGGTCAGAAGTTCAAGGCTATCCTTGACTGTATAGTTTATTTGAAGTCAACCTGGGCTATATGAGACCTATCTCAAAATGAAAAGGAAGAATAACTGGAGAAGATGTTCAGGAAGCTGGAGGGGACACTGGCCAAGAAGGACAAAGGGGCAGAGACTTGTTTCCAAGCAAGATGGCAGTTTCTAGTTTGAATCCCCACCCGGAGAAAAATGCAATCTTGCCTTTAGACATCAGTCACTTTGAATACATCTATCTTTTTCCTGCTCAGACAAACAGCACTCTTGGCTAGCTCTGGTCCACAGCCACCCTCCCTCTGCTGGTTCACCTTCTCACAGGGTTAGCCAGTTCCATCCAACCCCACTTACCAGGTCAGGTCATCTATATAAGGTGACCTCTCACTCCATGTACGAAAATAAGAATAGAAAATAGAGTCAGGCCTGAGGACACCCCCTGCCCTGCACAGTAGTTCTAAGCCTCATCTTGAGCTTGCACTGGTAGAACAAAACAGTGGTAGTAGAGAACATCCTGTTGAATAAGTTGGTGCTGTTATTTCATCTATTGGATGGTCCCTAGAGGGCATCCCAAATGAATTCCCAAAAGATTCAAGCACCTCCTTCCTGGGCACAACTGTCCTTCCTCTCTGCTCTCCTTCCCAAGATGTCTACCCAGTGACCTTGATTCTTCAATGGAACTTATACTGCTAGGACAAGGCTTAGCAGGGGGCTGATATTGCCTGTTTGTTTGTTTGTTTGTTTGTTTCGTGGGCACTGAGCTTGGCTTGCCTAGTGGGCATGCAGCCCTGGATTTGATCCTTTGCTCCACATAAACACAATCTGGTGGTTCACACTTATAATCCCAGCTCTCCAGAGGTGTGGAGGTGAAAGGATCAGAAGTTCAGGGTCATCCTTAGTTACTTAATGTGTTTGAGGCTAGCCAGGACTATATGAGAACCTATCTAAAAAACAAAACAAGATTAAAAAACCCAAAACAAACAAAACAAAATTGCTTTTCAAGTGGGCAATATAGTACTGACCCACTTAAAAAGATTATATAGTAGATAGTCAAGAATGTATCCCCACAAGTCAGGTGGGAAAATTCACTTGACTGAAGTTCTTAATATAATTTGGTTTCTCCAGACAATGATGATGCATGCCCCCAGCACTCAGGAGGCAGAGGCAGTTGGAGCTCTTTGAGTTTGAGGCCAGTCTAGTCTACAGACTGAGTTCCAGGAAAGCCAGGGCTACATAGAGAAACCTTGTCTCAGAAAAACCACACACACACACACACACACACACACACACACACACACACACACACACACACACACACACACACACGATGTGTTTAGAGGATAGAGGGTCTGTGATCCATAGGACAGGGAGACACAGTACTCAGTGCTGTAGTCTAGGACGGGCACAGCTGTGTGAGGTGAGAGATTCTGCACAGGCTGCCCGTGTCTCACCAGGCCCTCCTCGTATTGGTGGAAATGACATTGAGTGATGAGATCCCTTGGGTTTCCACATTACAGCCTCAGGCTGTGGACTGTTATGATAGTCCTGGACACAGTGATTGCTTCTTCTAGGAAGGCATGGATTACTTTCCCTGTCAGAATGATCATTAGGTTTTAATTTGTTGGATTGTCAGAGAGATAGATACAAGTGTCAAGTGCCTGTCTGTCCTCTCTCTGGTCCTTCAGCAGTATTCTCAGGCCCTGGTTTCTAATAGGGTGGGATGATGGATTAGAGAGTCTGATTGATTCCATTCAATTCCAGTTAGTGGTTCCTGTGGTGGCTCTACCTTTGCTGTGGAAGATGGCCTCAAATGCAGAACTAGCCCTTCTTTTTTTTTTTTTTTTTTTTTAATCATTTTTTATTTTAATTTTAAATAGCTTGTTTCACATGTCAATCCCAGTTCCCTCTCCCTCCCCTCCTCCCGCACTCCCCTTCCACCCTCCCTCCCACCCTATTGCCAAATCCCTCCACATAGGGGATGTCTAAAGTCTATCATTTCACTCTTGGTAGGGTCAAGGCACTCCCCTAAGAGTCCAGGCTGAGAGAGCATCTCTCTTTGTGCCATAGGCACATGAAGACAGATTGTATACCAGGGATAGACACTGATCCACAGCTCAGAGCCCCATAGGTTGCCCAGGCCTTCTCACTGACACTCACATTTGGGGGGTCCAGATCAGTCCCATTCTGGCCTCCCCACTGTCGGTCTGGGGTCCAAGAGCACTCCCCTGTTCAGATCAGCTGTCTCTGCTGGTTTTGCCAGCCCATTCCTTGCCAATTTGCTCATCACTCCTCTCTCTCTGTCACTGGGTTCCTTGGGTTCAGTTCAGTGCTTAGTTGTGTGTTTGCCTCTGCTTCCATCAGTCCCAGGATGAAGGCTCCCGGATAGTTATAGACATCAAGTTCATTATCAGGAATGGGCATTCGAGGTGGTCCTTCCACTATTGCTTAGCTTGCCAATTGATGTTATACCTTTAGATCACTCGAGGTCACTCTGGTGCCTGATCTGTCTTCGATCCTATGATTCCCTCTTCCCCCTATTTTACCCCCACCCCCTCAACTTCCTGATCCCCCATGACCAACTCCCTTCCTCTTTACCCCCTCTACTCTTCCCAGGTCCCACTACCCCCCCCCTCGCCCTGTTCCCCATCCATTCAGAGGATCTTGTCTCCATCCTCTTCTCTTGGGTACTATGCATATATGCATATCTTTTAGGTTCTTTCCTGTTTCCCAGACTCAAGCAAACAATGTTACTGTGTAAAGCTTACAGATATCTACAACTTAAAATCACCAAATCTTCATATTTTGCCTGTTATAGTTTTGTTTTGTTTCTGTGAACCTGGAGAGGCTAGGGCCTTACAGATGCTAGACATATGTTTTACCTGCCCCACTGTTTTGTTTGGTTTATTTTGACAGTCGTTTTAAATATCCCTGACTGTCCTAGAACTTGCTCTGTAGACCAGGCTTTCCTCCAACCACAGAGATCCTCCTGCTTCAGCCTCCCAAGTGCTGGGATTAAAGGTGTACATCACCATGCCTGCCTTACTTTTTATTTTGAGATAGGGTCTCTCTAGGTTGCTCAGCCTTGAATTGGCCATCCTCCTGCCTTTGTCTCCTGAGTAGCTAGGATTACCAACTACATGAGGCTTGGTTCCCCTGATACTGTGGGAGGTATGCTCACATTTTTGAGGATATATGTGGATACCCATGCATGTGTGTGAAGACACCATAGGTTGATGCTGTGTCCCTTAATCACTCTGTCTTGTACTGAGGCAGGATCTCTCAATATAAGAGGCAGAGTCTCTTGAACCCAGAGCTCATTTATTTGGGGGAGTTTAGCTAGCCTGAACTCCTGTCTCCGCCACCCAGGTGCTGGAATTAAAGACTGACCACCATGCTCACCTTGTATTTGCATAGGTACTGGGGATCTGAACTGCAGACTTCACAATGCACAGTGAATGCTTTACCCACCACTCCGTCTTTCTAGCCCCTCTGTTACTTCTGAATGAGAACATGGTCATCCAGATCATCTTTTCCCCAAAGGCCTGACAACTGTGCCCATACCTTTTCTTTCTGATTCTAGAAACCACCACAGATCCCTTTCTCTTTAATAGGATATCTTTCTCTTTCACGGTCCCTAAAAGAAATGTCTCCGCCTTTGTTTCTGAGACATCTCCCACGTCATATTGGCTGGGTCCTATCTCCCATCGCACAAATAAGTGAATTGTATTTCGAGCCATCTAGGTGGCTCCCTCAGGGACTGTAGTGGACAGGGCAACTGCTAATCAAACAGGTTACTCTGACCCACTAGAGACTTTGAAGGCCCAAGTAAGTTCCCAGTTTTTCTTATGGAGATAGCAGAATTGATGTTCCCAGATATGCTCTCTGGAATGCTATTTATGGATTTATCACATTAGTTATTTTTAATGGTAAAATCAGAAAATTACATCAGCAGTAAAGAGACTGCTTTGATTAAAAAAAGAAGGAAAAGAAAAAGGTCAGACAGACATGCTTTTTGGGGGGTGTAGGGATGTGTAGACCATCTCATATGGCCCAGGATAGCTTCACATTCTCTATATAGCTAAGAATAACCTTGATCCTCTTGCCTCTGCCTCTACCTCTCAAGTGTTGGAATTATGGGCATGCACTATCACACCCAGTTTATGTGGTACTGGGAATGGAACCCAGAACTTTGTGCGTGGTATGGTCATACTCTACCAACTGAACTATATCTCCAGCCATGTGGGGGAGAGTGGCGCTAGCCTCCCTTCAAATTCTCTGGCTTGGTTATTTTAACCTTCCCAGTGTTATATGAATTCTGATTACTTTACATCAGTACATTCGTGGTTAGGAAACAGAAGACACACGGAATTTGCTCACTTTCCTGTTTGTGTTCTAGCTTCAAAGTGTGAGAGAATTATACTTTCTCTGTCCATGTGGCCAGACTCAGCTTCTCCCCTTTAGCCCTTGGACTCCTGTGGTAGTTTATAAGCAAGGCAGGGTTTATCTGCCCAGGCAGCCTGTGGGCAGGGATGATGGACAGGTGCCAGGGCCTATGATGTGAGTCAAACTCCTTCAGGTCCCCCAGCATCTTAACATCTCCACTTACCAGTTCCACCTTCCTGTACTGACCTGGTTTTAAGGCAAGTGCCATAGGAGTTCACATACTCCTCCCTAACTCCAGAGAGCCCCTGTGACCCCGTCTGTCCCTTGTGAAGGAGATGAGCTCTGTACACTCCTCTAGGTGACATCTTCAGGAGCTCCGTGTCTCAAGGCACTTTCTTGGATACTTGAGTAGGCTCTATATGAGTGGAGAAGACAAGAGATGTTCACTTTCTCAGAAAAAAACCTCATCCATCTATCTGTGATTGATAGTTTCATGTCAATTTGACACAAGCTAAAGTCATCTGAAAGAGGGGAACCTCAATTAAGAAAATGCCTCCATTAGATCATGCTGCAGGCAAGCCCATAGGGCATTTCCTAATCAGTGGTTCTTGGGGGAGGGCTGAGCTCACTGTGGATGGGACCATCCCTCCACTGCTGGTCCTAGGTTCTATAAAAAAGCAGGTTGAGCAAACCATGGGCAGCAAGCCAGTAAGCAGCACTCCTCCATGGCCTCTGCATCAGCTCCAACCTCCAGGTTCCTGCCCTGTTTAAGTTCAGGCCCTCACTACTTTTGATGATGAACTGTTATATGAAACTGTGAGAGAAATAAATCCTTTCCTCCCAAAGTTGCTTTTGGTCGTGGTGTTTCATCACAGCAATAATAGCCCTTAGGCACGATTTACCAGCCTAACTACCTATCCTACCTATGGTCTATCCGTCCACCTACCTGGCCACCATCTACCTACCTACCCATCATCTATTTACCAACTTCCCTACCTATCATCTCTATCCTTACCCATCTACCTACCTATTATCTACCTATCTACTTGCCCATTACCTACCTGTCCCCTCGCTCATTATCCATCTGTCTGTCTGTCTGTCTGTCTGTCTGTCTGTCTGTCTATCTATCTATCTATCTATCTATCTATCTATCTAATCTCTCCATACATATCTACTTATCTACCTACCTATCATCTGTCTCCCTCCCTACTTACCTATAATCTCTATCCCTATCTATGTACCTGTCATCTGCCTACCTATCGTCTCTTTCTTTCTTTCTTTCTTTCTTTCTTTCTTTCTTTCTTTCTTTCTTTCTTAGTTTCTTTTCCTTATATCTACCCATTATTTAATTATCTATTTACTTATCTACCTAGTATCCATTTATTATCTATCTATATCCATCTATCATGTCTGTCTGTCTATCTAGCATGTGATGTGTGTGTGTGTACGTGTGTGTGCGCACGCGTGTGAGTGTGTGTAGGCTAGACGTTGGCATCAGGTATCATCTTCTATCATTCCTTACTTTATAAGACAGGCTCTGTCTCTGAACCTGGTATTCACCTTTTCAGTTGGACTGACTGGCCAATGAGATGCCACATTCACTGTCTCCAGTCCACCAATGCTGAGATTACAGATGAACATCAAGGCTGCCTTTTACATGGCTGCTATGGCTCTTGCTCAGGTCCTCATGCTTGCTCAACCCCACAAAGCCATCTCCCCAGCCACTCCTGCCTTCTTGATTCCTTACCCTGGATCTCAAGCTAATCCCAAATTTAGAGTTAACTCTCCAGCTGTCTCTCTCACCCAGTTCTGAAACTTCAGACACACATGCTGGGAAGCCTCTCAGTGTGGTGGCTTTCCTTCTGCCTCTAGTTCAGCCACCCAAATGAGAGCGAACCTACAAAATGCTTTGTGCCTGCTCAGTGAGTGGGAGCCAGTCATGGAACACACGGCACACAAGACTTCGCTTTATTTAGCTGTCTGCTGTCAGTTCAGGAGGAGATTTTAATTGCAGAATGGTGTCTTGCTAGTGAAAATGAAAGTGGTTGGAGTGAAGTTTTGAAAATTGAAAAAACTCCATGGAGGAGGTGCAAGGATGCTTGCTAAAGCAGCCTTGGTTTTGAGAGCATCTCCATCAGGAGAAATTTGGTATTGGAATCTCAGCAACAAAGAGGTGTCTGTCTTCTCCACATGCTGTGCTTTAGAAACTGAGTGTGTGGGCTTCCTTTTGTAGCATCTGCTGGAAGTTAGGGTCTGATGGATCCTGTTACCAGCAGCTTCCTCATGCCTTCTGTGGTTGGATAGAGGAGTTGTCTTGGGGGGGTCAGCATTAGAATAGTCACATTGGGGCCCCCCACAGTACTAGTCCATCCTCAGGGGGGGCTGCCTTTTACCTATTCTGCATACACTGATCAAATTGGACTCCACTTGGCTTCCTAGAACATCACTTCTCAGTTGAAGGTGCTTGTCACATCCCCGCTTCCTAAATCACATGGTCCACATTTTCCCAGAAGTCACTACATCCCATAATAATTTGAGGGACAGCCCTAGACTATTCCCCTAACCAGGCATTGCTGAGAAGTCACAACTATGGTCATGGGAAGGTGCTGCCTACCTTCTCCTGGGCCTCAGTCTCTGTCCACAAGATGGACATGGGTGGTTCCAGGTCTGGAGTGGGAGGTACTGTGTTCAAACACTTTAGACAGCCTTCAAAATCCCTTTTTTTTGGTAGTGAAGAACTTCTGGATTAGGGAAAATATTACTCAGCACTCACATTATATTGATTTAAAAATAAAGATTATGCTGTTCAACTGCACAGTAAAAATGCAGCTTTTTGGAATGGTAATATCTTTTTACTTAAGTTCTTCTACATTATAGTGGGAGATAATGGATTCAGGAAGGGCACAACGAGGAATAAAGCCATTGCATTGTATTGGTTAAATGACATTTAGAATGATTTAGCTGTCAGATTCATGGAAAGGTTATGAACAGTGAATGAAAAATCTAAAATTAATTCCCTACTTCAAGAAAGTATGATTTATACCACAATAAAATTAGATTTTTAGTTAAAGAAATTTAGTCATTAAGAAAGACCCGTGCGCTCACTCTCATTTATAACCATCTGGCTTGATGCTTTCTGCAGATAATCATTTCTTCCTTCGTCAAAGCACCCAGGGCCCTGATGCCACCACGCATGGCAACAAAATCACTTTTGTATGTTTCCTCCGCTTTTAGGGAGTTGCTCTCTCAGGGACTGACTGGAAGGACAGATCTGATTAATCCTGTATCCTCAGAGAGGCACTGTACCTCTCTGCCTCCTTCAGTGGTCTTTCTGTCTCCCCTGCTTATTTTCAGTCCTGGTCAAGATTAAAGCTGGAGGCCTCTATGCTACTACCTACTAAGCAAGGTGTAGTTTCACTGCCACATACAAAACACTACTCAGTGGGAATGTTCTAGTCCTGCCTAGATTTCATAGATACATAAACCAAAGCTTAAGAAACTTAAATGATTTAACAAAGGAGATGTCTGTGTGTTTGGGGGCATCTGGTGGGGACAAGCTTGGAGCCATATACTCTGAAAGTTCAGTTCTTCATCTCTTCATGAGTATTTGTTGGGTTACTTATTTTGTTGCAGAAGAGTGTGGGGTGGTATTTCAGACACTGGAGTGAGCTCTGCTTGGGCCCCTTCCTCTGTGTCCAGTAATCGGCAGAGTATATTTCTCGATAGAACTGACATTTAGAATATACAAGACTGGGTTATGAATAAAGAAAAGAGATTTGCTCCACACAGTTCTGGAGACTGGGAAGTTGAAGAGCATGGTACCAATATCTGGAGAGAGCTGTTGTGCTATATCAAAGAATGGCAGAAGGTGTCACACAGTAAGGACTCACATGCACACATGCACACACACACTCACCAGAGAAAATTTCAGTCTGATTTAGTCTTCACTAGAAACCCATTCCTGGGAAAAGTAGCCCATTCCTCTGACAAGACCCTTAGTCTGTGACCTTTTCACCCCAAGGTTCCATCGTTCATGCCGTTACAGTGGCAATTAAGTTTTAATCTGTTTTGGAGGGGACATACAAATACCTTCAGTATTATAGACTGTAAAATTTACAGTAGATATTGAAGCTTGTTCCCTCCATCCAGCAAACTTCAATGTGTACTCTTTGTATAATGTCTTATATTTTATATTTTAAATGTCAACAGATGGGTATCAAATACATAGCAAAGCTTACATTTCCTGAGCACAGAGCTCAATTAATTTTGATAAAGTGAACATGCTTGTGTGACCTGCACCAAAATCTTGACATGAACATCCCTGGCACCCCAAACCCTCCTACCCCTCACTCCTCCTGAAGGTCACACTAATCACCAGATGTCTGTTTCTAGAAGGCAAAGGAATAAAATATTACACATTGTCTTCTTTCATTCAACTATTTCTCTTGAGACTTGGCCAAATCTTTCTTGCAATTGCAGAAATTGGTTCTTTTGCATTGCTGTCAAGTTTCCCATTGTGTAGTTGTGCCGCCGTTTATTTATCCATTCTACCATTGATTAACATTGGGTTTGGTCCCATTCTTGGCTATTATGCCACAAGCTGTGAGCAACAATGAGCATGCCTTTTGGTCCTGATATGAATGTTCTTCTTGTTCTTTTCCTCCGATCCTTATTTATTCTTTTAAACGTAGGACTCAAGTCTTTTTCATTTTTAAAAATTTAAATTAGAAACAAGCTTGCTTGACATGTCAGTCCCAGTTCCCTCTCCCTCCCCTCCTCCCCCACCCCTGCACCAAGCCCCCCAGCCCACACTCCATCCCCCCTTCCCCCCAGGGAGGGTGAGGCCTTCCATGGGGAATCTTCAAAGTCTGTCATATCATCCCAGACAGGGCCTAGGCCCTCCCCCATGTGTCCAGGCTGAGAGAGCATCCTTCCATGTGGAAAGGGTTCCCAAAGTCCATTTGTACACCAGGGCTAAATACTGATCTACTATTCAAGGCCCCATAGATTGCCTAGGCCTCCTCACTGACACTCACGTTCAGGGGGTCTGGATCAGTCCCATGCTGGCCTCTCAGTCATTAGTCTGGGGTCCATGAGCTCACCTTTGTTCAGGTCAGCTGCCTCTGTGGGTTTCACCAGCCGAATCTTGACTTCTTTGCTCATCACTCCTCACTCTCTGTAATTGGTTCCAGGAGTTCAGTTCACTGTTTAGCTGTAGATGTCTGCCTCTGCTTCCATCAGCCACTGGATGAAGGCTCTAAGGTTGCATATAAGGCAGTTGTCAATCTCATTATCTGGGAAGGGCATTCAAGGTAGCCTCTCCATTATTGCTTAGATTGTCAGTTGGTGACATCCTTGTAGATTTCTGAAAATCTCACTACTTCCAAATCTCTTCTCAAACCTATAGTGGCTCCCTCTATTATGGTATCTCTCATCCTGCTCTCCTCTATTCTTCCCCTGACTCAACCTTCCTGCTCCCCCATGTCCTCCTCTCCCCTCCTCTTCTCCCCCTCTCTTTCTCCAAGTTCCCTCTCCCCGCCCCTCCCCCATGCTCCCAATCCCCTCAGAAGATCCCATCCCATTCCCCTTCTCTGGGGTACCATGTACATGGCCCTTCCTGTTTCCCAGATTCTCTGGCAGTAGGATTTTAGGCTGGCAATCCCCTGCTCCATGTCTAAAATCCATACATGAGTGAGTGCATACCATGTTTGTCTTTTTGTGACTGGGTTACCTCACTCAGGATGATTTCTTCTAGTGCCACCCATTTGCCTGTGAATTTTAAGATTCCACTATTTTTTTCTACTGAGCAGTACTCCATTGTGCAAATGTACCACATTTTCTCTATCTACTCTTCAGCTGAGGGGCATCTAGGTTGCTTCCAGATTCTGGCTATTACAAATAATATTGCTATGAGCATAGTTGAACAGATGTCCTTATTGAATGCATGTGCATCTTTTGGATATATGCCTAAGAGTGGAATTGCTGGATCTTGTGGAAGACTGATTTCCATTTTCCTGAGGAATCTCCAAAATAGCTATATAGGTTGGCACTCCCCTCAGCAGTGGAGGAGTGTTCCCCTTTCTCCACATCCTCTCCAGCATAAACTGTCATTGGTGTTTTTGATTTTAGCCATTCTGACAGGAGTAAGATGGTATCTCAGGTTTGTTTTGATTTGCATTTCCCTGATGGCTAAGGATGTTGAGCGCTTTCTCAAGTGTCTCTCAGCCATTTTAGACTCTTCTATTGAGAACTCTCTATTTAGTTCTGTACCCCACTTTTAATTGAATTATTTGGTGTTTTGGAGAGTAGCTTCTTGAGTTCTTTGTACATTTTGGAGATCAACTCTCTGTCAGATGTAGGGTTAGTGAATATCTTTTCCCATTCTGTGGGCTGCCATTTTGTCTTGTTGATTGTGTCCTTTGCCTTACAGAAGCTTCTCCGTTTCAGGAGGTCCCATTTATTAATTGTCAATCTCAGTGTCTGTGCTACTGGTGTTATGTTCAAGAAGTGGTCTCCTGTACCAATTCATTCAGGAGTACTTCCTACTTTCTCTTTTAAGAGGTTCAGTGTAGCTGGATTTATGTTGAGGTCTTTGTTCCATTGGGAGTTAAGTTTTGTGCATGGTGATAGATAGTGATATATCTGCAGTCTTCTACATGCCAGTATCTAGTTATGCAAGCACCATTTGTTGAAGATGCTTTCTTTTTTCCATTGTATTAGTATTAGCTTTTTTGTCAAACATAAGGTGCTCATAGATGTGTGGGTTAATATCAGGGTCTTCAATTCAATTCCATTGGTTTACCTGTCTATTTTTGTGCCAATACCAAACTGTTTTCATTACTATAGCTCTATAGTAGAGCTTGAAATCAGGGATGGTGATGCCTCCTGAAGTTCCTTTATTGTACTGGGCTGTTTTGGCTATCCTGTGTCTTTTGTTTTTTCATATAAAGTTGAGAATTGCCCTTTCAAAGTCTGTGAAGAATTGTGCTGGAATTTTGATAGGGATTGCATTGAATCTATAGATTGCTTTTGGTAAGACTGCCGTTTTTACTATGTTGATCCTTCCTATGCAAGAGCATGGGAGTTCTTTCCATTTTTTGGTATCTTCTTTAATTTCTTTCTTTAAAGACTCAAAGTTCTTGTCATACAAGTCCTTCACCTGTTTGGTTAGAGTTACCCCAAGATATTTTGTGTTGTCTGTGGCTATTGAAAAGGGTGATGTTTCTTTGATTTCTTTCTCAGCACGTTTATTGTCTATATATAGTAGGGCTACTGATTTTTTTTAGTTAATCTTGTATCCTGCTACTTTGCTGAAGGTTTTTATCAGCTGTAGGAGTTCCCTGGTAGAATTCTTTGGGTCACTTATGTAGACTGTCATATCATCTGCAAACAGTGAACGTTTTACTTCTTCCTTTCCAGTTTGTATCCCCTTGATCTCCTTTTGTTGTCTTATTGCTCTAGGAAGAACTTTAATTACAATATTGAAGAGATGTGGAGAGAGTGGACAGCCTTGTCTTGTTCCTGATTTTAGAGGAATCGCCTTGAGTGTCTCAGAAACAAACTTACCTAGGAGGAGTAGAAGCCAGGAAATAATCAAATTGAGAGCTGAAATCAATAAAGTAGAAACAAAGAAAACAATACAAAGAATCAATGAAACAAAGAGTTGATTCTTTGAGAAAATCAACAAGATAGACAAACTTTTATCCAACCTAACCAAAAGGCAGAGAGAGAACATGCAAATTAACAAAACCAGGAATGAAAAGGGGGGGACATAACAACAGACGCGGGGGAAATCCAGAGACTCATCAGGTCATACTTTGAAAATCTGTACTCCACAAAATTGGAAAATTTAAAGAAAATGGATGATTTTCCGGATAGATATCACTTGCCAAAATTAAATCAAGAACAGATAAACAATTTAAATAGACCTATAACCCCTAAAGAAATAGAAGCAGCCATCAAAAGTCTTCTAGCTAAAAAAAAAGTCCAGGGCCAAATGGTTTCAGTGCAGAATTCTACCAGAAATTCAAAGAACAGCTAATACCAATACTCTTCAAATTGTTCCACACAATAGAAACAGAAGGATCACTGCCAAACTCTTTTTACGAGGCTACAATTACCCTAATACCCAAACCACACAAAGACACAACTAAGATAGGGAACTGCAGACCAATCTCCCTCATGAACATTGATGCAAAAATACTCATTAAATACTGGCAAATAGAATCCAAGAACACATCAGCAAAATCATCCACCATAATCAAGTAGGCTTCATCCCAGGGATGCAGGGATGGTTCAACATACGAAAATCCATCAGTGTAATCCATCATATAAACAACCGAAAAAGAAAAACCACATGATCATCTCACTAGATGCTGAAAAAGCCTTTGACAAAATCCAACACCTCTTCATGATAAAGGTCTTGGAGAGAACAGAGATAACAGGAACATACCTAAACATAGGAGAAGCAATATACAGCAAACCAACAGCCAGCATCAAGTATTTTTCTACATTTAATCTATTTCATTATCTTTGGTTTTTGAAACTAAGGGGTTTGTGAACTTGAGGAGGTATCATAATCACTCATTGTCTGGTATTCTTTTTATTTATTAAAATTTTGTATAATATATTTTTATTGTTTTCTCTCCTCTGACTCCTCTTAAACCCTCCCCACCTCCCTATCTGCCCAACTTTATATATTTTCTCTTTTTACCCCTTTCCCTTAAATTCAAACAAAGCTCCAAAAAAACAAAACAACCCCAATAAGGCAATGGATGCCAAAACAAAAAGCCCATCAAACACCATAAAGTTTGTTTTGTGCTGGCCAAGTAGTCCTAGGCCTGGGGCCTGTCTTGGAGCGTAGTGACACTCCACTGGAGAAAACCGCTTTTCCCTTTGCAGCAGATACCTATTGCAAATAGCTTCTTGTTAGGGGTGGGACTTTGTGTCCACGTCCCCCATCAGTACTGAGACCCTGTCTGGCTTGAGCCTGTGTGGCTCTTGTGCCTGCTGTCATAGTCTTTGCGAGTGTACATGTGCATCAATCCTGTTGTGTCTGAAAGACAGCTTCCTTGGAGTCACCTGCCACCTCTGGCTCTTACGGTCTTTCTACCTGCTCTGTTGGACAGTTATCTCCAAGTAGAATCTTTAAGTCAGGAAAATAGATGTCACAGTAATTGTAGAGTTTAAAAAATATTTATTTAGTGGCAAGCAGATCTCCATGTATTTGAGACTAGCCCAGTTTATATTGGGAGACCCTGTCTCAAAAAACAAAAAACAAAAAAAAAGCAAACAAAAACAAAATTTATCTATCTATCTATCTATCTATCTATCTATCTATCTATCTATCTATCTATCTATCTATCTACAGAGTCTCAGGTACCCCAGACTAGCTTTAGACTAGCTTTAGACTCTGTTCCAGAGGATGACCTTGAACTTCTAACCCTCCTGCCTCCACCTCCCCATCATACTTGGTTTATTTATATGGTTCTGGGAATGGAATACAGAGCTTCACAGATTCTGAGCCAAGCACTCAATCAACCAAGCTGCATCCCAGTCCCAAATACGTCTTTTAATGGAATTTAACACAGAGAATTGGTTAAACTGACACTAAAGGGTGTTTTTTGTTTTGTTTTGTGATAACCCGGTGCCATACCTGAAGCACACAGGACACAGGTCTTTTTCCTGAGGAGAAGACTCATAGAGCCAGATCTTTGACTAGTAAAGTCAGTCCTGTCATTACTGATCCCCCAAGAGCTAGGAAATGAAAGCCACTCCAGATCTGTGCAAACATTTGGCATCTTAAAATACAGTTACAAAAAACCATATTGTCGATTTTATGGTACATAGCACTATTCCCTTGTTTAAGAGTATGTAGTTCATATCTTTTGCTCATTTTTTCAGCTAGACTGTTTGTCTGTTTCTTCCTTATCTACAGAGATGCTGTATCCTTAGTCAGGGAGATACACTTGAAGGGCTTTCCTATGAGACACCTGTATCTGTTTAACCAGTTCTGTTAGATTCTGCTGAAGACCCGCTGTGGGCCTTGGGGCATGGCTCAGTCAGCAAGTGCTTGTCTAGCATCCTTGAAGCCTTGGTTCCCCAGCATCACATAGACCACATGTGGTGGCACACACATGTAGTTCCAGCACTGGGGAGGTGGAAGCTGTAGGATTAGAAGCTCAAAGTCATCCTCTATCACATAGAATTGAAGCTTCTATATCTTTCACCACCCCTATGGTACCTTTTAAATGAGCAAAAGTCTCCGTTTTGATCAAGTCTAAGATAATCAGTCTTATCCTTCCAGAGGCCCTTTCATCACTTACCACAGACATCTCCATCCTCTTAAAGGTCACCAAGATGCAGTTTGAAGCCATCCAGGGTTTCCATTTCATGACCCTTCACCTCCAGACTCACCGTCCATCTGGACCTGACCTCTACTTGTGTGTTGTGGGGCAGGAGGTTGAGATTTGCTTTTCTGCCATGTGGATGTTCCACTGATGTAGTGCCATCTGCTGCAAAGACCATTGTTCCCTATTGTGTTGCAGTGACACCAAAAATGGAACGTGTGTGATTTGTTAGCATCTCTACACTTCCTTCCTCCTTTGATTTGCTTTCTTAGGATTTATCAAGCTATTAATCTTTCCAAAGAACCAACTTTTTCATGGTGCAATTTTCTTTCCAATTGTATTGATTTCTGCTTCTGTCATATTTCTTTCATTTTACCCTTTGTGGACTTAAATTGTTATTTTTCTAGTTTTTAAAGATAAATGCTTAGGTCATTCTTTTTCAGTCTTTTAAAGAATGTCCTTCGAGTATGCATTTGGGTCTGTCATTTTCCTCTCAATGCTGATATATCCACTTGGTCTTTTTTTTTTTTTTCAGTGTTAGGGACAAAACTCAAGACTCCATGCCCCCTAGGAAAGTGCCCAGCCACAGAGATGTCCCCGCCCTATATCCATGTGAAAACAGTGTAATTTGATTGTTACTCCGCTCTGCAGAGCTTGCTTCTCATGCGATTCTCACCTGTGGAAGTTATGTGGTGTACTTAGGGATCTATGGCCAACTGTTTGCGGGAATTTTCCTCACTGTCTTTGTTACCTGATTTCTACTTTGAAGTCTCTCTAGTCAGAAAGTTACTCAGAAAGTTCTCAGTGTGGGTCCTATAATTTGAAACTTGCTGAAGGGTCCAGCAGTTGTTATTTTTTTTTCTTTATTGAGACAGGGTTTCTCTGTATATCCTTCGCTGTCCCAGAACTCACTCTGTAGACCAGGCTGGCCTGGAACTCAGAGACTCACCTGCCTCCTGAGTGCTAGGATTAAAGGTGTGTGCCACCACCACCAGTCAAGGCTCAGCAATTTTTAAGAAACGATCTATGAAGACTTGAACGAATGTGTAGTTGTTAGAGGCAGTGACATGTGTACCATTAAGTCAGTCATCTTCATCATGGTGTTCAGCTTTTCTGTATTTCTGTGTGTGTGTGTGTGTGTGTGTGTGTGTGTATCTGTGTGTGCCTGTGTGTGTATCTCTGTATGTGTTTGTGTCTGTGAGTCTGTATGTGTGTGTCTGTGTGTGTGTGTGTGGTGTGTCTTTCTGTGTCTGTCTGTGTCTGTCTGTATATGTGTGTGTGTCTGTGTGTTTGTGCTGTGTCTCTGTATGTGTTTGTGTCTGTGTATCTGTGTGTGTATGTGTGTATCTGCGTGTGTATCTCTGTGTGTGTGTGGTGTATGTGTATATGAATGCATACAGATGTCAGATGACCTGCTCTATCACTCTTACCCCTTTGAGACAGGGTCTCTCACTGAGCCTGGAGTAAGGCTGGGAGTCAGCAAGTCGGAGTGATCCTTCTGTCTCTACCACCTATGGTTACAAGTATGCAGCCACCTTTGTCTTGGTGCATGGGGTGCTGGAATGGTCTTCATGTCTGTGCAGCACCCTTCCCCCACTGAGCTACCTCTCCAGCCTCTCTTCTATATTCTTACCAATTTTACCTCCATTTGTTCTGTTATTAATAGAGATTTCCTAAATTTAATCATTATCGTATCCTGAAAATGTCTCTTCCTGGCTCTCTTAGCTTTTGGTGTGTGTGGGGGCAGTTCTCCTACTAGGTATATATATTATGAACCATCCTTTTTATCACTAATGCTAATACTTGCTAGAATTAATGTGGTATATCTGCTTTTAAACATTTTGCATTCAAACTTTTTATAGGCTTGTAGTTTTCATGAATCTCTTATAAACAGCATGCAATAAGAGGTTTTTTATTTTTGGTTGGGTTTTCCTTGTTTCCTACCATTATTCACTTGTCTTAGTTTGGAATGGACACTTTTTCTTATTGTTCCATTCCATTGGCTTCATGGTGTTAGGATGTCACGGAAGGCCCCTTGTGGGAAAGATGCTTCCTCCTAGCCAAAAGAATAAAATCTACTTCTTGGTAGGGACTTAATATTTCAGTTTGACCTGCCTAAGGGGCTTCCCTTCAGGAAGACTGACCCCCCCCCTAAGGATCATGCTAAGGAGATGGTAGGAATACTCGTTCCTTTAATGAAGTAATGTACCTTCCCTTCCCAGAAGCCCTGCCCATGTAGTCACTTATGGAGTCACAGCCATGCAGCTGGGTTAAGTCTGCCCAAGTTTCTTAGTTACCAAAAAGGGGTACCTTTTCTCTTTTCCTCATTTTACCTCTCTTTTTTCCTTCTTCTTTTCATATGCTTTCCAAAGCCTGTGATTCTCAGACATTCTGGTTTTCTTACTCTTTCGCTGAAGCCCTCGCAACCTCTGCTATGCAGTCCTTTGTCTGGCTGTGTTTGCTTGCTGACCTCTGTGCCTAACTCAGAAGACATAGCTTTCTCACTTCCCTTCTCTGACTTCCTCCGCCAGGTAGCTGGTTTTATTTTAAATTCTAAAACAAGAAATCTACTCAAGCTTCCTTCTGAGTCTATTCTTTAAAACTCCCAAGAGAGGTGAGTCCAGCTTTCCCAGAAAACAAATGGTGCCCAGTGTGAGACTCCCCAAAATTTCCAGTTACAAAACTATTTGTATTTTTAATTATTTTTGGGAGGGTAGTTCTAGGGCAGGCTATTCCATTCTACCTTCTGACCTTTAGTGGTCACATCATCATGTAAGTCAGCTTTTACCCAACAGGACATTACCATTAAAAAGTATTTTAAACAGTATTTATGCTTACCTTTTAATCCTTTGTGGCTCTTCTTATTCCTCCTTGCATGGCTGTGTGTCTAGCTCAATAATTTCCCTTTTGCTTGCATTTCCTTTTTGTATTGCTTTTGTTAATCTGCAACGTTTCCTCTCAAGTTTTATTTGCCTCAATAGAAAGATTTATTTCAAATTTTTATATGCCCCTCTCTTGTGCATGTACATGTGTGTGTGTGTGCATACACACGTGCATGCATATGTGAGTGAAGGTGCCCTCAGAGGTCAGATGCTAGCATTGGACCCCCTGGGTCTGGAGTTTCAGGAAGTTGTGAGCCACCTGACATAGATAGATGCTTGGAGTCAAACTCTAATCCTCTGCAAGGACAGCATGCACTCTTCACTACTGAGCGGCCCCTTGAGCTCCAGCACCTGATTCCTCACAGCATATAGACTTCTAGGATGTGTTTACCATACTTTTAAGGATATCGTTGTCTTCGGGCTCTACTTTCTCCTCAGAAGTAGGCATCACCCCTTCAAGTCCTCTTCTGTAGGTGCCGCATGCCCCATCTCCACCAGCCTCTCTCTGGCTACACTTACGATTTCTTTCTGTTCCCAGTCATTCCGCTACCTTGCTGTGAGAACTCAGGATAGATTTCTTTGTATTGATTGTGGTTAGAGTTTGTAGAGGTCTCAAAAATGTCTGGCTTTCTGTCATTCATTAATTAAAAGAAAGCTTATAACCAGTCTGTTTTCAAATACCAGTTCTGCTCAATTCCTTCTCTCTCTTTATTCTCAAGTTCCAATTACACCCATGTTTGACCTTTTCACTGGGTTATGTGTCTCTTACATACACATGATTTTAATTCTTATGTTTTTTTTCACCACAGTTCTTCAGTCTGGTTGTTTTCTACTGACCTACCTCTCCTCCAGCTATTCCTTTTTGTCTGCTATTAAATCTGTTTAATTCTCTCAGTTATTTAAATATCAGTTCAGAATGTTCACTTGGCTTTTTTATTGGATTCTAGTTTTATACTGAAACTTAGAACCCATTTTCTATGTTTTTCAACATTTTAGCCATAGTTAGCCTGTGTCTGCTGATGTGGAGTCCAGATAACCAGTGGGTCTGCCTGGGTAGCCTCAGGTCTCATCTCTTAGGTTTTAGCCAATTAATGCTGTCTCCTGTCATGCTTGGTCATTTTGGACTGGATGCTGGAGAGTATGTGTAGGGAGTCTTAGGAATAACTCCTTTGGCTTTCTGGAGTTACTATGTTTTCCCTAGGCACAGAGGATGCTTGCAGGTCTTCATGCTCTATTCAAGCACATAAATTACTTGAGACTATGGTGATCTTTTAAAATCTGTTTGGGTACCAAGATCATTCTTTCTTGGTTAACTTTTCTCTTGCTTGTATAATGTTATCATCAAAATCTGCACTTAGAATTTTATTATTTCATGATTATTTAAAATACTCTTCATTTTTTTCAGCTGAAAAATGACCGAGCATGACAGGGTTCTGGGAACTGAATCCAGGCCATCTGCAAAGCTAACAAATGCTCCTAACTACTAAACCACCTCTCTAGTTCCCCCTTGTTGAAGTTTTTAGTTTCTTCTGTGTAAATTTGGTAGACAACGTATACCAAAAAAGGTAATAATTTCTTCTAATATTCCACTTTATTATAGTATAAGTTTTCAAAATGACCCCAATGATCCCTGGGTTTTGGTGACTTTTTTGTAATATCTCTTGTTTCACTCCAAATATATTCATTTCAGTTTCTCCTCTCCCTTTCTTTTGGATAGCTTGGCTAAGGATTTGTCAGTCTTGTTTGTCTTTAAACAATGGCTTTTGTGATTGATTTTTTCTTTCAGATTTCATTTCACTAATTTCAGCTCTAATTTTTTATTATTTCTTTCTTCTTGCTTAGGGTTTAGCTTAGTTTTGTTTTTCGAGGATCTTGAGGTACACTATTTTGTGACTTGCAAGTTCTCTGATTTTTTTCTTTTAGGCATTCATTGATATAAGCTTTCCTCTTAGAATAACCTGAATCGTATCTCACAAATTTTGATATATTTCCATTTTCATTAGAATCTAGGAAAAATCATCTTCTCCAATTTCTTCAGTGTCCTATTGACTGGTCATCTCAAAGTCTTTGTATGTCTATACAGTGTCTGTAATTTCTCTGGTGGTGGATATCTACTATTATCCTGTTGTTATCTCATAAGGCACAAGAAATAATCCCATTTTTCAAAATTAAAGACTGAAGGAGTGTCCAAACATTGCAATATGACATTTGCTGCCTATAAAGTCCATGCTCAATAGCTAAGCAATCAGGTTACAAAATGTTTCAGAAATGTCTCATAATATTTAAGCAAATTGTGATTTCATGTTGGGCCACATCCCCATACTTGGCTGTATGTGTTGTATATGGCCTATGAACTGCAGGCTGGACATGCTGGACCTGAAATCTGCTCTGAAGAAAGTTCCATGTGCTACTGAGAGAAGGTATGTTTTGTAGTTGCTGGATATAACATTTTGTAGATACCTGTTAAGTCCAGTTGGTTTATAGTATGAGTTAACGCTGAAGTTTCATTGTTGATTAGTAGTTTGAATGACTTACATTGGTAAGAGTGGAGATCTAAAATTATCCAATACTAGTATATTGATGTCTGCCTATTCCTTTTTGTTCAGTGGTGCTTGTGTCCTGTCATTTGGTGTACCAACATTCAGGGAACCTTCTTGATGTCTGCTTTACTGACTAATTTCTCAGTTGGAGTCTACTTTGTGGGATAGAAACATAGGTATTGCTGCTGTCTTCCAGATTCCATTTGCTTAGAATGTTAGTTCCCATCCTTATACTCTGTCTATTTATGTCTTTGCCAGTGAACAATGTTTCTTGCATTCAGTAAACAATTGGATCTTGTGTTTTTAATCTAGACATCTAGTTCATGTCTTTTAATTGAGGTCATATATATCCAGAGATATAAACTAAATGTATATCCTAATTCCTGTCGCTTTGTCATTTTTCTGATGTTGGATTTTTTCTTAGTTCTTCCTTGCTGATCTATACATCTACTAGAATTTGTTTTTTCCTGTGTGTTAATGGCTATTTTTGTTCTTTCTCTTGTGTATAGAGCTCCATAAGATTTTCCTTACTAATCTTACTTATCATGGATTCCTTTATAAATTATACTTATGACATCTTTATTTCTTGTTCAGATCAAAGAACAACTATAGTAATATAGCTTAGAAGTTGCTTTCTTTCAGGGTTTTGGAATACATGATTCTATGTGCTCCCATTCTTAAGAGTTTTTGCTGAAAAAAATGTCCAGTTATTCTGAGGGGTTTACCTATGTAGCAGTGTTTATTCCCTGCAGTTTTCAGTGTGTGTTCTTCGTTGGGTATTCTGGTGTGTCTATTGTGGCTATGAAGGCCTCCTGTACCTGGATTTTCATGTCTTCTTCCAGATTTGGGGAAGTGTCTGCTATTATTTTATGAATATGTCTCTGTATGGCTTTAGTGTGTGCCATAGCACTTTATTCTATTTAAAAAAGTTTTTTCTTTTAATCATGTCACAAGTTCTTACATATCTGTTCATAATTTATTTTCTATTAATAATTGTTTTCATTTCTTAACTTTGTTCTCAAACCCTAAAACCCTCTCTTCTTCTTAATCCCATTTACTGGCTTTTCAGTGAGTCTTTTATTTGACTTAATGAGCTTTCCATTTAAAAGGTTGCTGTTTGTCCCCCCAACTCTCTTTATTAATATTCTTGCATTGTATTACTTAAGTTTTCATCTGTCTCCTTGTATTCTCTTGGAATTTATTGCTTTGAATTCTCTATCTGGCATTTTGTCTACTTCAATATCTTGGTAGTGATTTGCTAAAGAATTATGACTTTGGGGATAAGTCATGTTGCCTTGGTCTTCCATGTCTCTATGTTGAGATTTGTGAATTTCATCTTATGTTAGAGACATTTTAGGAAATAGCCTTTTCTTGGTGGTATCTCTGGATATAAACTTGTTGCGATGTATGGCATGTATTTCTGATTGGATTTTGTAGTCTAGTTTCCCTGTTAATCCCTTTTGTGAGGATCAGTATATTTTGGCGCAGAGCACACTATTACAGAGCCTATGTGTCTGCTTTCTCCATGGACGTGAGAGTGTGAGGGTCCCTCTACTAAATCAGGGGTATGTGTCATGAACAACAGTGTCTGTGGGTAGAGCCAGTCCTGTATGATCTTTAGTGTCTTGGAAGCCACTTTCCTACAGGGCTTTATAGGTGAGGTGTTCTGTATCTCTGCTGTAGCACAGGCGGATGTCCAGAAGTGGGCCTTCAGGTCTCTTAGCCATGCCTATCTGGTCATTGACTTAGAGGTTTTATCTCCTATATTCTTTGAGTTAAAGAGTTTGCTGAAGTGCGAGCAGGAGTGGGATGTGTGTAGAGCAATCTGCCATGACTCTTAGCTGGCTTAGCTGGACTAATTTCAGTGGTATTTTACCAGGATCACACTGAGTCATAATGGGGACACTGGCCAAGATAGCGTGACACTATTTGTTGTGTATTTCAGAGAAAGGAGAATGAGGATATTACTGCTTCCCAAAGCAGCGTGTGCAGGCACAGTCTCCTCACGATGAACTCTTGCCACAACATTTTAGCCCTGAGAACTCCAGAACACCATGTAGCTTGCACATCAGCTGAGGCCACAGACTACTTCTGCACCGTATCCCCCTACCCATGGTGTGTCTCTTTCTCGTTCTTCCTCCCTTACTGCTTCCCCCTCCCCCCAGCCACCACCGTCTCAGCACTAAATGTGCTTGTTCTCACCTGTTCCAGTAAGGAGACCACCTAGGTTCCGCCCAGCCTTATCTGTCCAGTATTAAACTTGAGAGTGTCTTTCCCATCACCCACCTCGCCGGGATGCTGTTTACAATCATCCACCTCGCCGAGATGCTGTTTACAAGCTGCTGGGAGCCAGGATGAGCTGCTAGCTTCCAATCCGTCAGCCTGGTTCCATTATCGGCTTTGGAGTCAGGGTTAGGGATTTTAATATCAAATGGTCACTGGCCAAAATGACAGGTGTTAAACAAGTTTAATCTCTCCTCTCAGTTTAATCAATAACAGAAAAAATAAAAGTCGGAAACCTTAAATGATCAGGTAATACCACTTCTACCTCACTTTTATTCAAATTTGAAGTAAGGTCTCATTTTGTAGTCAATGCTGGTCCTGGAAGTTTCACCTTCCTGTCCTGCTTCCCTAGTGTTTACAGATGTAGGCCGCAATGCCAGTCTCTCCTGATTTTATTTAAACTGCATCAAGCCATGGTAACAGGAAAATTTCTACATTCATTACATAAAGCTCGAATAATTTAAGTTACTAAATCTATTAAAAGGCACACAAACCTCATTTATGGGTATAAAATCATATATGGATCGATATAAAACATATTTAAAAATCACTGATGACAGTATTCAAGATCACACTTTTAAAACTATTTATTTTAATTATACGTGCATGGGTGTTTGCCTACATGTGTATATGTGTACCTCATGTGTACAGAGCCTGTGGAAACCAGAAGAGGGCCTCAGATCCCCTGGAATTGGAGTTATAGAGGGTTGTGATCTGTCACATGGGTGTTAGAAACTGAACCCTGATCTCTGAAAAAGCAGCAAGTGCTCTTAACAGCTGAGTCCTCCTTGTAGCCCCCCCATGATCGTGTTTTTAAAAGTTTATCACGAGTTAGAAAAAGTTTATTCCAGAAAGATGGAGGATTATAAAAGCTACTTCATAAGCCACCCATTAATAAAGTTAAGGAAAAGCAATTGTCTCCACAGATGCAGAAGTAGCACTTGATAAAATCCAAGACATATGTATTTTATTTTATTTTTTATTCAACAAATATGTGTCAAGCACCTGTTCTTTTACAGCACCGAGGCTGCAAGAGTGAAACAGACACTGGCTCCACCCCAGCCCTCACACCAGCAAAGGGAAACCGTCAGGAAATAAGCGTGTAAGGGGCAGGCAGTTTCACCCAGAGCATTATTTACCTGAAACTCAATGTATTGATCATGTTAGTACAGTTCACACACCTCTGCTGAAGATCTGCTTCTTGAATAGAAAGACACTAAAGGTTTTCTATTCAGAGTCAGAAACAAGCTGAAAGTGCTCACTTTGTCTGCGCCCTTTTTTATTTTGGGAGGCAGGGGCAGAGTCTCATGTCATGCCGCAGGCTGGCCTAAACTCATTAGGTAGTGCAGACTGGCCTCAAACTTGTGGTGATCTTCCTGCTTCAGTCTCCTGAGTCCTGGGATTCGCACACGCCATTGTGCCCAGCTTGCAGCATTTAATATACAGCTAAGAAACACAGAACTGGAAATGGGCATTAAGGACAGAGATGAGATCGTTGCCATTTACAGAGTACAGGAGGCTTTCATTGGTTATGAAACCTCAGCAACTCATAAAAGCTGCAAATGAGAATTCCAAAAGAAGCAAAGAGGAGAGGTATCACAAACATTAAGGAATGTAGTCAAGTGGCTGGTTTTAAAATCAATAAAATCAACTACTAGGCCAGCGAGATGACTCAGTGGGTAAAGGTGATTGCCACAAAGCCTGACGACCAGAGTTCCATCCCCCAGATCTACATGGTGGAAGGAGAGAACCAACTCCCACAAGTTGAACTGTGACGACCTCCACATGTGTGCTTTGGCATGCTTTCATTCAAAAAGACACGTACACACACTACAGTCTCTGACTTTTCACAGGGGACTCAAAGTCAGGTCCCCATGCTCGTGTGGCAAGTGCTTTATTTACTCAGCCATCTCCCTAGCCCTTAATACTCAAGAAAGAAGCAAATATCGACTTGAAGAAATGATTAGAAATTCCGTGTTATTTGAGAAGACACATTATATAGACATCAGCTTTCTTTAATGCATAAGCTTTATGCAAACCACAAGCAATAGCAACTTTGTAAGGTTTTCTGGTAGCACAAGAGCAGACTATGACTACCCCTTCATTCACAGTATTTCATGTGTTGGTTTGTAGAGGGTGGGGTTGCCAGGTCCAGGAACAGGCTGCTGAGGAGCTGCTTGGGAGAAGATGACTTTGCTTTGGGCTTATACATTCCTGTCTCCATGCCACTACTCTGAACCCTGACCCAGATAATCCCTGCAGGGTCCAGCATTCAGGAGGCGCATTTGTTTCCTCATATCAGTAGACCCAATATCGCTGAGTGTTGTACTTCTGTTAGTTTACCCCATTACATGTGACATGGGTCTTCCACTGGTCCCCACTGGGGCTTTTCACTCAGGGGAGAAGTCGTTTTAGTGGTCTGGATTCATTTCTGTTGCTGTATAAAACATCCTACCTAAAGCAAACGAGGGGGGAAGGGATTTATTTGATTTATAATTCCAGATTATAGCCCATCAGTGAGAAGAATAAAAGGCAGGACCTCAAGCAGATAGTCAGTCACATCATATCCATCATCAAGAGTGAAGAGAGAAAAGACATACACACACACACCTTTACTTGCTTGCCTCTTATGCTCAGCTAGTTTTATTCACTCCTGTATAATTCGGAATCCCCTTCATAAAGAATGAGGTCACTCATAATGGGCTGGACCCCTTTTCTTGTCAAGTAACCATCAAGACAATCACTCCACACATGCCCAGAGGTCAAATGAGCTAGTTCACCCCTCAAATTCCTTAAGTGTGACTCTCTTCCCAGGTCATCCTAGGCAGGCAAGATTATACTTTGACCATCATAGGTAGGAAAACTTTCCACTGTCGTCTCCTGTTTCACCGCTATTGTTGCTTCCCTCTCCTGACACACGAGGATGCTAGACAAGAATGCCAAGGTGGCGGAGACTATGCGCCCTGCTTACAGCTCAGTGTTGTTGAGTGATCTTGGTGGGGAGGGGTGGAGGCCCACATTTGTTGTTTTCTTTTAGCTGACAATGCAGAGTTCCAGCTTATCCCAGCCTTGTAGTCTTCATATTAAACTGGTCGTTTATGATGAGTTGTAGGTTCTTCAGGTCTGTCCTGAAACCATGGTGTGTGTTTCGAGCCTTCTGTCTTTAATTCTTCTCACTGGGGCCTCCCTCCTCTCCCCGAGCCCTGTGTGTGCTCACTCCGTGTGTGACCTCCTGCTCTCCCACCCTCTCATGCTGGTGCACCCTCCCTTCATGCTCCCTGCCTGAAAATTTGCCCATTATTCAGTGCCATGTTCAAAGATTCTCTTAAAAAATAATTTTCCTTGTTTCCAACTGAATTTGAAATGCTGGCATTTATCAAGGCAAATCGCCCTTTGATTTCTCAGTAATGTGTATTTCTTCTGAAGCTCCCTGATCAGCTGAATTTTAATGCAGACATCCCGTGGCACCTGGGTTGTTTCTGAAAGAGTTTTCTTATTGCACTGCACAGAGCACAGGCATCAAAAAGATCCCTGAGACCGGATTATGTAAACCAAAGGGCTTAATTTAGCCCACTGACCTAGACTCACTATCCCTGTTCATGAGATCTCAGCCTTTGGGAACTATGTCTTGGCTATAATCATGCACTGTGTGGCATTTTTTTCCTGAGGGCCATATAAGCACATGAAGATGGGGCTGAGCATAGGACCACATCCTAGAATGTTCTTTTTCATACTTGAAACTGAACTAGCCCAAACTGCACATGGAGAGAGCCATGATTAGCAATGTATTTTTAATTGTTTTATTTTTATTTTTAATTAGTTGGTGTTGGAGTGTGTCCATATGAGTGTAGTTGCTGGAGGAGGCCAAAAGAGAGTGTCAGATTCCTTGGGGCTGGAGTTACAGGTGAACTGCCGCACATAGGTTCTGGGTACTATACTTGGGGTCTTCTATAAAACCAGTGTATAGTCTTAATCACTCTAGTTCCAATAATATATTTTTAAAATCTAAGTTTCCAAAGTAATAAGTTGTTTACATTTTACAAGCGCACTTGTGTGTGTGTGTGTGTGTGTGTGTGTGTGTGCATTCACCTATGCATGTGTGTGGACATGTGTGTACACATGCCGTGTGAGGTTAGGAGACCCAACATTGCTGACTGTCCCTTTTGGTGAAAATGCAACTAACAAGACTGGAGTCATTTGCAAGTACCTGTATCTTCTGTATCTATGAATTATTCTTCAAAACTGCATCTCTTCTCTCTTTCAGGAAACCAGAGACTTTGAAGTCACAAGAAGAGAAGGTAGGAAAAGATTACTTACATCTATATCATTCTTGGCACTGACATTTTGGAAGGCACTTGGCTAAAACTAAGATGAACTAGACAGTGGGCAGTCTGTTCTTTGAAACACCGTGTAGTCTTTCCTGCATGCTAGCTATTTACCTCTTGGTTCAAGAGACCCAAGAACTTAAGGCTGTGTTTACCTGTGAAGTCAGGGGCTCCTGCCTTCAAGTATCAGAGGCGGCTCCTGGGAACTGGTTCACTCACCACCACAAGTATGGTCTCTGATGAAGACCCACATTTTGGGGGTGACATTTGAAGACATTTGGTTTCACCCAGAAAAAAACATTAATAATAGTCACACACACACACACACACACACACACACACACACACACACACACACACAGTGGTTTATGGTTTGGGAAGTTTCACTGTTGGGCAGGCAAAGCCTCCATGAAAAATGTTTCTGATTAGATTTTTACAGCTTCATCTAAGCCAGAATAGAAATAACCAATTAATTTCCCCTTTGAAAACAATTCCATGATGTTCCATTTTCCCTGGCAGCCTTCCTCTGGCACATTTGTTTTCTGGTCTCAGAGGTAAGCATGTACGGACGGCAATTTCAGAATCTTCTAATGGAAATGTCTCTTATTTACTTTCAGTAACAGCTAGTTTCTAACGAGAGAATGTCTTTTGTGTGATTTGTGGAATCATCTCTTTATTGTAGGGATATGTAAGCGAATAAAGTCAGTTTATTCTTGGTCTAGTATAAAGGCTTTGGTTTTAGCTTTAACCTCATCCTCCTCTGTGGTACCATCTCCAAAAAGAATAATGATGGGGTAGAAAAATACTCTTGGCTCCTAAGTTGAACATATCTTTTCTTCCTGGTTAGTTTGCACCTATGTTATGCATTGAAATGAGAAGCTTGGATAACTGTGGTACCAGCATTTAAGAGCTTGATAACATCCTGGCAGTACTGTCCATACGCATCACCCAAGTGGCTGCCATCCATGCTTCTGAGAGTATAAATTCAAAAGATCTGGGTAATCTGATTCTAGCAGGAACTATGGCTTCCATTGACTCAGTGTGCAGTAGCCTTTGGACCATTTCAATGGGGCAAATCACATTCTTTTGGACATTAATACTAAATTAAATTGGATGGTGGGGGCAGTGTTTATTTTGAAAATTATGTTCCCAGTGCAAGTTAACTTTTGTCTCAGCCAGGGGTGCTCACAAAGTTAACTTATCCAAAGCCACATAGTACATGCCAACTTCTATCCTCTTCTTATTGTGAATGATGTCTTTCTTGTTTTCTTCTGTCAAAGTGTTGCGTGTTTAAGAGTTCCTGAAATAGCTTCATGTCAATGCTTGTCACATGACACTGAGAAAGGGAGGTTGGGGCTTCAAAGGGTGTTTCAAAGTGTTTGGGGACCTAAGAACTCACTGCCTTGGGTTTTGGGGGTTGTTAATCTTTAGAACAGTGTATTAGTATTAAAAAATAATAGCAGTGCTATGAAACTTCATTGAATTATTCCTATTAACAAAAATAGATCATTATTGTCTAGGAGGATACATGTTGGATTGAGTCCTTGCTCTGTCTTGACTTGGAACAGGAGATGTCAGTCATGCTCAATTCACTAAGCCCAGGAGGGTCCAGAGTGATGACAAGAGATCACTCTGAGTGATATTTGAGTCTAAAAGGAAAGCCTCCTGACCACAGAGTCTAAGAGAATTTTCCATGGATGTGTGTTTTCTCTCATTTCTACACCTAACTCAGGGCACCGGCTGTGCCTGACATTTAACATCATGAGCACATGACTCAGTGCAAATCCCCACCATGACTTTTGGAAGTGCGTGAATAAGTGTGGTGAGATGTGAGAGAGGCTGACACTAACCAGGAAGGGCATGAGTCCAGGCTGAATCACAGCAAGGGGTGAGGACTTTAGTCAGTGCTCCTGTAGCCTGTATGCTTTGTGCCCCATCCTAATTTACTTCACACCATCCAACTCTTTCCTGAAGCATTTGGCTCTGCTGTTAATCTATTCTATTCCTCACCTAAAAGCAGATATCTCTTCTATTCCTCTCCATGTGCCTCATAATCCTAGGCCAGGGCCAGTAATTCGTTTAATTTGTGTTTCATTTTAATTAAGAATATTTTTATATATAAGAATTTCATTCATGTATACAATGTATTTTGATCATATTCACTCCATTGCTTTAATTCCGCCAAGACCCACTCCTTTTTCTATCCTCCCCAACTTCATGTCCTTTTTTTTTTATAAACTGTTGGTTCCACTTTGTGATGCCTATATGCACATAAATGTAAGGGCATCTACTTAGGCATAGACAACCTATTAGATAGCATGCCCTTAAAGAAAAAGTTACTCTCTCTGTCTCAGCAGTCAACAGTTGTCAATAGTTCCTAAGCTATGGGTGGAAGGCAGTGAGTCCCTCTCCATCCATGCTAGGAGGTTGACTGGCTTGATCTCATGCAAGCAACTGGAACTGAGGTGAAGTGCACTGGCCCTAGAATGTCCAGCATACACTGCTTCAGCCCAGTCCTTTCTGATCTCTGGCTCTTGGAATCTTTCTGCCCCTCTTCCTTGATGTTTCCTAAGTCTTTGGCACAATAGATATGATATAGATATCCTAATTATGACTGAGCACCCCATAGTCATTACTCTCTGCACTTTGACCAGTTGTGAATTTCTATGTTAACCACTGTCCACTGTGCAAAGAACCTTCTCTGGTGAGGGGAGGGAGTTCCATCAATCTATGGGTGTAGAGAAACAATAGCATCTTGATCCTGCTCATTGGAAAGCAAAAGACAGTTTGATATATTATATCCATTTAACAAAATAGCAGTAGTAAGTTAATCCCTAGGGCTTGTGAGTTCCCCAGCCATGGGGTCTTGGCCAGATATACAATATCAGTCATACATCTCCTGTGGGGCAGGCCTTAAATCAGAAAGTGGTTGGTAAGCCCCATAATGTTCATGCCACTATAGAACCCATGGACATACCTTGCCAGGCATGGTGGTTATTGTTCATTGCCCAGTTCACAGCTGGGTAAGACTGGTGATGACTCTTATCTCCCATCAACCTTCATAGGACCTAGTGAATAATTATTTCTTGAATTAAGTACAAGCTACCCATTTGCACCCTGGTATCATATTCATGATATATTAGTGAGGACCCAAGGCCAAGGCCTTTGGTTTTTAAAAAGACAATTTAAAAGAGATATTCTGAATTGTTACTACCAGTTTTTAAAATACCATTATAATTCTTCAATGCGCATTGTCATCTCTGGTGATATTACATTCAAATAGGTTCTAATAAAAAGGAAAGATGCATTCTATGTACATCTGCTAGATGTTCCTGGGTGAGGAATTAATGAGAGGGCCTTGGGCTCAAATAAGCTTGGTGTCTTGGGATAGATGTGGAGCCATATTTTGAGACTCATTCTCAAAAAGAAAAAAAAACAGACAGACTGACACAAATGGTATATTGGAGTCCTAAGCTGGAATTTGTGAACATGACCATGTTTAACATGGTCTCTACAGACTGTCTATTAGACACACCAAGTGAAGGTAAAGTCATATTGGTTCAGTGTTGGCTTTAGTTCCATGAGTGGCAGTGGGAACCTCATACATGGACACATAAGGAGGATGCCACATGAAGGTAGAGGCAGAGCATTGTTGACAACCACGAGCTAGGAAAAGATATGGGTGTATTGTTCCCCAGAGCCTTCAGAGAGGGACCATGAGTGGTCCAGCCAACCCCTCCTTTGATTTTGGTCTTCTGATTTTCAGAGCTGGGAGAAAATGAATTCCTGCTTCTGAAGCTTCCTAGTTTGTTGTACTTTAATACAACAGCCCTAGGGCACCAGTACACTAGAAAGTGCTGAGCTAAAAAAAACCAGATGAGTTGTGTAGCTGAGGTTGAGTTTGTTTGGGCTGCAGAATCACTCCTGCTTTTGTGTTAAATACACTCTCAGCAGGGAAGATAATAGGCAGCATTTCCCCAAATCAGCATCCTATGGGATGAAACAAATTTAAGTTTGCTGGTGTTCAGGGCTGGCACTGCACTCAGTGCCTTCGAGAGGTCTGTTGCAGCAAATCCAGCCAAGTGGATGGCTTCCTCAGCAGCCAGGCACCAGGGGCTGAGTCTGTCTGGAATGGTGAGGAGGGTGTAGTGATGTTGATTTACTCATTATGAAGTTTCTGGGAATGCATTATTTGCCTTGATCTTTGGTACTCCATGACAGAAGCAGAACAGATAGCACCTTAGACTTTGGACTCCTCCTTTCCTTTCCATATTGTCAGTGGAGGCAAGGACTCTCCTCACACCTCACTCTTACAGTAGGTGGTTGTGTAAGTTGTCTGATCTTGACTCATCCCCATCAAGGGATATTGCACATAACATTGGCTACCAAGTCCATATAGCTGAGAGCAACTCATGAAGGGAAGTTCCTGACTTTGCATCCAGTCTAGGCTTGTAGAAATGACTCTCTCATATAAAGATTGGGGTAGGACAACAGCACCACAGGGTGTCTCTAGGCCAGGACATGTATCCTCTTAGAGGGACAAGGCTATTGCTTCTGAGTTACAGCCATGTACTGACCTGCATAAGCTGCATAAGGAAGCAGCCATGGCTGCATGTCTAAAATACATCGCGCACACGCGTGCGTGCGTATGTGTGTGTGTGTGTGTGTGTGTGTGTGTGTGTGTATGTCTGTGACTGTATGTCTGTATGTATGTTTGTGTGTGTGTGTGTCTGTGTGTATGTCTGTGTGTCTGTGTATATGTGTGACTGTGTGTCTGTGTGTATGTCTGTGTTTGTGTGTGTGTGTGTCTGTGTGTATGTGTGTGTGTCTGTGTATGTCTGTGTGTGTGCGCACATGTGCATGTGCATATGGAGGTGGGGGGTGATTATTAGGCATCTTCTCCACTGAGCCTAGAGCTCAGTGATTCAGCTGGGCTGACTGGCCTGTAAGTTCTGTGGATCCACCTGTCTCCTCCTGCCCAACACTGGGATTACAGGCTCTTACACCAACTTGCCTAACATTTTTCATGGGTGGTGGGGATCTGAATTCATGGCCACATGTCTTCACAGCAAGCCATCTACCCACTGAGCCATCTCCCTAGCTTGAGCATGGTTCTTTTTATATCTCTTTCTAGACACCTAAAATTTAATTTCAACCTCTTCTGAAACTTCACAGTGAAAAGTTGCCAACCTTAGTCCTTCTGAGATGTCCCATGTCCAATCCGAGGGCAGGTGCTGATTGTGCTTGCCAGAGTCCATCGACTCACGCCAGCACTTTTCTCTCACTGATCCCATCACTTTGAATTACAGCCATAGGAGCACCCTGGAGCTCATGGAGCAAGTGGCTTGGATAATTCAGCCCTTGTCAGCCATCCCCGAAGGGCAGGAGATCACCTGTAAGATATTCCAGATGTCTGTGATTGTGCTGTGATTAGGGACTTGAGTTCAGAGCTGGGCGCAGGGTTGTCATGTTATATTACTGGCCCTCCCAAGGATGCTTCACTTACTGTGTTCCAACTTCAGCTATCCTGGTCTGGTTTTCCAGGAAGGTGATGAGAGACTGGGAAGACAAGGATGCTACTGTTTTCAGGAGGAGGGAAAGACGGGAGAGACTGTCTCCCTTAGCCTGAGTGGCTCTGGGTACTTAGGCTACTTAGCAATGCAAATCCCCCCAACTAAAAGGGGCTTGCAAACACTGGGTGTGAAACTGGAACCCTGGCTTTCTGGAAACCCCTGGAATCAGTCCCCAGTTGACAGCTGCCTCTAATGGCCCCTTTATTGTCTTGTGCATCTGGGGAGAACTTCAGCTATCAAGATTGGTATGGTGTTTGCCATTAATTCTGATTTGCTTTAGCAGATGTTTTCTGGATCTCTCTGTTGCCTGCATAATGTGTCTCATGTGAAGTGACTGACTCTGGGTTGAAACAGATGAATGAACTCCCAGGTTTGTGGGAACTAACTTTAATGACTGCAGATGGAGGGAACTTAAGAGGAAATCAAATAGAGTTGACAGTGCTGGGGCAGTAAGTCCTTTTCAGTTGTAGACATCTACTTAGGCAAGGTGAGGAGTTCCCCGCCCCCACCCCTTCACTACTCAACACTGGAGCATTGCTCATTCTTGCACATGAGCTGGGCTCAAAGAAGTGGAGAGTGACTGCCTCTTTACAGTCCCGACCCAGCAGATTCACTTTTCGTGGCACACTCTCTCTCTTAAGCAGAGAGAGAAGACTTTGTACCCAGCTGCCCCAAAGTCGATGGGAAATGGGCAGCCCTGCTGCTAGGGTGTCTATTCAAGTGCAGGGATTCTCTATTAGACTTTGTTTGTTTGTATTTGTATAATTGTGTGTGCCTGCACACACACTGGAGTTCAGAGGACAACTTGCAAGAGTTGGTTCTCTCCTTCTTTCATGTAGGTTCTATTGACTGAACTCAGGTCTTCGGGCAAAGATGCCTGCTGAACTGTCACCATCCCTCCATACTCCACAAGCATCCCTTAAAGACAATGCTTACAGAACCATATCCTTGGGGATTACCATCACAATACTTAGATCAGGATGCCTATCTGGAGTTCGTGGGAAGTCACATTGTCAAGGAGATAATGATTTCTGTCCTTGTTTCATATCTGTTGCTGTGATAAAATATTATGACCCTAAGAGGAAAAAGGGCCATTTGCTTTACAATTCCAGGTTAAATTCCTAATTTCAGGGAAGTCACATCATCAGGAGCTTGAGACCTCTGGTCATGCCACATTCATAGTCAAGGCAGAGAGAAACAAGGCACTTGTGTCACCTGCTTGCTCACTCAGGAAGTTTTCTTTACTCTTACACAGTTCAGGGCCAGATGAGGGAATTGTGTTGCCCACAGTGGGCTGGATCAATTAACAATCAATACAACTCCTTGCATACCTTCCCATAGAACAACATGACCTAGATAATTCAACTGAGACACTTTTCCTTGATGATTCTAGATTTTGTAAAATTGACACACTTAGCCAGCACAATTCCCCAAGGTGGACCATTGCAGAGTCATGAGGACCATGAGATGACCACTTCTCCTGGTCCCAACATTATGATCCCACCCCTCAATGTCCAAGATAGGGAGTAGATGGGGACACTCTTATAGGATCCACTAGGTTTTCATCCTTGCAGAGAAGTTGCACCTTCCCTGAGCATTCAGCGAAAGTTAAGATTGACATTTGTCATCTTCCATCCTTTCTTAGTCCCCAAATAGGAAAGAGTCTCTACTTTTTCGGAACCATTGAAATGGTCTTCTCTCTAGAAGCACCGAAGCTTTGTGAAACTGTTTGCTACAGCATATTAATGTGGCATTGGCAAGCCTTTGGAGTTAATTATCTGTGACTTCAGAACCATTTATTTCTGTCTCTTTGTCTCATTGTCACCCAGCACTTTTCTTTATTAGGAAACGAAGTAGAGAACCCAACTGACCACTATGTCCTAATTCTCTGGCTGTCATCAAAATTAGTTTACCTCTTAAAAATTCTTTTTAACAACCCATACCTCCCAAACCTGTGCTGTCTCATTATTTTCAGGTCGTGCTGTCTCTTAACAAATCTTTAATTTCTCTGCATTGGCACGAGCAGAGCCCAAACCGGGGCTGAGCTGAAGCAGGAGGTAGCTCATCTAAATTAGCGAGGCTGTCAGTGTTCTCTTGTGATTCATCAACATTACTAGCTGAGCAGTCAGCTTTCTTCCTTCCCTCACAGCTATGGTGGGAAAGCCACAATGTCCCTTCTAGGGTCACATGCTTGTGAACCAGCCATGGCTACCCTGAAGGGCCTTTGCAGGTCAAGTGAGCATAGTTAGAAGGGCCTGTGAGTTATAACCTGTTCCTTGGTCTCAATATATTCTTATTTGAGTTGTACTTCTAGCCAAGGCTTCCATTCAGTTCCTGGAAATGCTTCAGGGCCTGCTCATAGAAGGCTTTGTATATAAGGTTGGATTTCTCTCCAAAGAAGATGAACTTGCCTTGATGTCCCCCAGGAAGTCAGGACCAGTGTGCTAGAGAAATGAACAAGTAGGGTGAGCACTGGCTCCATGTTATGTCGACAATACCCCACAACCAGTTGGGGCCAAGGATTCAGTCAATGGTGGGGAGTCTCGGGTGGTGTCTGAGTATGGTTGGCACTGAGTGGGGGAATGGGCACAGAGCTGGTTTGCCCCTAGACTGTCAGCTCTCTTCCCAGTCTCTGAAGATCACAGCTCCTCAATTCTGGGCTGCTTGGCTGTTCTCTCACTACCTCCAAGTCAATGTCCTGGGGGCCAAGTCGGTGATAGAGAAACTTCTCTGTGAAAAGGTAGCACAATCCCAAGGTTATTGGCTGCTAATGTAAGTTTCCTTGAAGTTATTGAAGGGTTTGCTGGCTTCAGCACACTTGATGTGGGCCCTGGAACCTGGCTTTTCTCTTCAGTTCACCCCTCTGTCACACTCCCCTTTCATTGGAATACCAAACTTCCTCCTCATGAGGCCAGTTCAGCAGAAAGGAGATAGCACAGCCTGGGCCTCTCACTGAGGTGCTGGGGTTCTCTGGGATTGCATACACTCAGGTCACACAGCCCTCCTGAGCCAATGACTGAGGACTAGAGAGAGTCACCAACTGTGCCCTGTTTGGCATGTCCTGAACCAAATATGGGAGGAAGATGATTCCCTAAATGACAGCTGGGAGATGGAAGCAAAAAAGTTAAGAACAGCAAACAACTCTGTGGGACTGGGGAGATGGCCTGGTGAGTAAGAATACTGCCTCATGAACCTGATAACTTGAGTTAGACACCCAGAATCAACATAAAGGCCTGAAGTAATAGGGAAGGCATCTGCAATGTCAGCATGCCCTGTGTGGGGATGGGAAATGGAGACAGCACCCAGAAGCTCACTGGCCAGCCAGCCCTGCTTACAGCACCTCACAACCAGAGTTGCCATCCAAGGCGTTTCCTATTTCATACTGTGTGTGTGTGTGTGTGTGTGTGTGTGAGAGAGAGAGAGAGAGAGAGAGAGAGAGAGAGAGAGAGAGAGAGAGAGAGAGAGAGAGAGAGAGAGAGAGAGAGAGAGAGAGAGAGAGTATTTGAGACAAGGTCTCAAGGTCTCACTATATAGCCCAAGCTGCCCTCTGACTCACAGAGACCAATCTGCCTCTGCCTCCTGAGTGCTAGAATTAAAGGCGTGCACCACCATGCCCAAATGCCCGACTCACACTGTTTACATTTTAAAGCCAGTTTGGAGACAAAATTCAATTCTGCAGGTAAGAAAGGTTCTAATGGAAATATTTTCAAAATAGCCTTACTCGCTCCCCATAAACACCTTCTGAGATGGGCCAGTGCACTCTCATTTTGTAAATAGGAAAAAGCCTGGGGGGGGGGCGGTTGAGACTTAGCTCTGTAGGAGATGGATCACAGAATAGAACCACAGTTTTCCCAGAGGCCACTGGGGAAAATACATTTGCTATGGCTATCTGACAGTGTTTGTATTATTCCGTTTCAAAGTTCAGGCTCACACAGGGACTCCCTGTTCTTCAGATAACAGGTGGAGGGCAAGGGACCCTGTAGGGCTCTTGATGATGGTAAGCCTTGCTTGCTTGGGAGCTCTGACTTGCTACAGCCACAGAGAAACAGAGTACCCCCCCCCATCAGAAGAAATCGGGCTGGCAGCGAATTGTGGGAGGAAGAGGACATTCCAATCTGTGTGTTTTGCTAATTTTAGGATTCCTTTTTGGCTGGAAGCAGCACCCCCATCAGCTGCTTAGTGACTTTATCTGCTATCCTATCATTTGCATGAACGTTCAGACATAAGTCTGAATCCTGTGGCCAAGAAGAGCTGGATTATATCAGGGCCCACATCTAATGTCATACTTAGACACTTAGCCCAACTGAAATGACTTGATCTCTTGCTTTGCTTTTAAAGACAAGTGGGTTTGTAAAAATGGGCTACGAAATCACTTTTCCCCTTTCAGGAAATTTGAAATAATATTTTATACTGGAGGTATTTAGGCTGCCCTTGCTCTCAAATGCTTTCTGACTTCCCTTCCTTTTCTACTTTTATTTATTTCTACACCCACTTATCTGTGTGTGTGCCAATACGTGCATTATATGGAAGCCAGAGGACAACTATTAGTGTCAGTTGTTTCCTTCTATCATGTGGGTTCCTAGATTCAAACTGAGATTGTCACCTGGTGGAAAATGCCTTTACCCACTGAGCCATCTTGGCACCGCTGAGTCTGTTTTCTTTTTAACTCAGCAGTTCTCAACCTTCCTAATGCTGTGATCCTTTAATATAGTTCCTCATGTTGTGGTGACCCCCAATCATTAAATGGTTTCATTGCTATATCGTAACTTCAATGTTGCTACTGTCATGAGCTGTAATGTAAATATATGACATGCAGGATATGTGACCTCTGTGAAAGGGTTGAGAACTGTGTCTGACATGTTGAAGAAAATCTGTGAGTTGGAAAGAGAGAGGATACTGTCTATCATTGGTGTTAGAAGCAGAATCTAGCTCAGAGATAGCAAGGAACTTGTTCTGGGTCACATAGCTCACAACTTCCAGTTCATTATTCTCCTTATGCTTACTGAAGAAGTTTATAAATTAAAATCCAGTGGGATAGGGTAGGGAACATAGCTCAGGGTGGTGAAGTGATTATCTAGCATGATGGAGGTGGTCCCCAGCACTGCATACAAGTGTGGTAGCATATGCTTGAAATCCCAGCACATGGGAGGTAGGGCAGGAGGATCTGAAGTTCAAGCTACAGAGAGAGTTAGAGCATCTCAAAACAAACAGCCAAGAACAAAAACCAATGGGAAAGCAGAGATCTAAAAACAAACCAAACAAACAAAACACCTTCAGAGGGGTGCTCTTTAAAATAAAATGCTGTAAAGAGAAATTTGTCAATGTAATGAGCCCTTACCTTGTGGAATCAGAGTATTCAAAATGTTCATGTCACATTCAAGGTCACTGTCTATGCTGATGTGTAAGTACCACGTGGCATAGCTCAAGTTTGAAATGATGACAGTTTAAAACAGAGCCCCCAAACTCCACTCCCCAGGGCTGGAAAGATGACTTGATGATTAAGAGTCCTTGCTGTTCTGGCAGTGGATCTGAACAGTAGCAGATCTGCTGAGTTTGGATCCCTGTACCCCTAGTTCCAGGAGATCTGACACCCTCTTCTGGTCTCCATGGGTACCAGGCACATACATATGTGGTGCATAGACATACTTGCAGGCAAGACACTCATACACATAAAATTTTAAAAATGGAAAAGAGTAAACCTAGTTTACTGCCATGTGTTAGCAGACACATCAGTAACCCCCAAGCCCAGATGCTCCCAAGATGGACAGTTCTTCAGCTCTGCTGAGAGCTCCATGTCTCCTGGAGATCAGAGCAAGAACTGCCAACTCTGAACTCAGGACCAGCCATCCACAGATGCTTGGTGGAAGCCAGAAACAGGGTGCAATTCCTCCATGTTTCGGAGTTCAGGTCCCCGTGTTCTTTCACAGCCAGGCCTCTTGGTGGCTCTCTGTAGGATTTCTTTTTCTACTTTTTTAATTAATGGATTTGTTTGTGTGTATTCATACATATGTACTCAAATTTCCATGCCACAGTGCACACATAGAGGTTAGAGGACAACTTAGTGGAGCTGGGTCTCTCCCTCCTCCTTTGGGTGGGTTCTGGGGATCAGGCTTTGTGGTAAAGCCCTCTACCAATGAGCCATCTCACCTGCCCCATTTGCAAGATTTCTGATGGACAAGATAATTTGCATACATAAATGAATGAAAGCCATATAAACAGCAGGTACCAGTGATTATTTCCAGGCATTTTGGAAATGCACACCTTTCCAAAACAAGGAGGCCTGGGTAGTTATGCTTTTTATTTCTTCTTGTTTAATAAGCCTGGCAGCATCTGTGTGTTTAGGAAATAATGAAATCACCACTTCTTCCCCAAGAGATTTCTGCAAGAAGAACTGTCCAGGGCCGGCCAATCTGTCCAAATTCCATATCTCCATGTAGAATGTCTCAGAAGACCAGATGAAGTTATCTCAGAGCCAAACACTGTTAGACAACTCTTAGTTCAGAGTGTATCCATCCATAAGGTCAGGGCCCATGAGGATGCAGGAGTTAAAGATCTGAGATACTGGGAACACAGGGAGAACACAGGTCCATAGCTCAAAACCATAGTTAGATGACCTAGAGAAATAATGGGTGTACCTAGCGCTCTGGGAAGATTCACACCCCACTTTCTAGAGGTCAGCCCTGTTGCCAGTCTTCACAGCTGTGTCCTTTCCACCAAGTAACCTTCCTGGTGCTAGGCATGGTAGCAACCACACCCTCCATGGCAATGCCATTCATGGTATGATCCCAGCCACTCAAATGCAGATAGAAGGTTTCCAAACCTGTTGTGCTTTGGATATGAAGTGTTGCCCTCCAAAGGGCTCATGTGTATTATAGTTTTGTTCCCAACTGGTGGCACTAATAAGAGGTTTCTGCAGAATGAAGCCCTAACATCATCAATGGGTCAATCTACAGGCGAATTCATAGCTGGATGAGCTGTTAGGAGGAGGAACTGGTTGAGTAATCCCTCCCTGGAGATGTGCCTTTGGCAGGTGTGTCTTATGTCTGACCCCTTGTCAGTCTCTCCCCATTCCTTTCTCCCCTCTCTGCTTCTCTGCCACCATGAGGTGAGCAGCTGTGCTTACCCGCCACAACGCCCTGTCACTATCTCCCAGGGATTTACGGATGCCAGGAATCCTGTACCTCTTCTATATGCAAGGAGCTAAGAGAACCCTTGAGCAGGCACAGAATTCCTGTTGGCTGCTGATATAAAAGCTCCCACCACTAGGGCTCCATCCTCTCTTTCCTTGTGAATATTCCAAAGTCATTTTAGGTTCTGCTGAAGTTATTGTGCTTCTACTGAGCCATCTTGAGCCCCACCTACAGTTTATATAAAGCAAACACAGGCTTCTCCAAGACCTCTGGGCCCAATTTCCACTCCATAGTTGTTTTAAACATAAGGTAGTCCACAAGCCAGATGTAGCCTATAACTGTATTTTGTTTGACTTAGATTACCAACCTATGGGAGTATATTTTTTCCTACTTTAATTTGAATGAGTTGCCGTCATTAAAAAATAAGAACATTTTGCATATGTTATTCAAAATAACTAAGCCCACACAATATCCTATAAAACATGCGAAAAACACACTGAAGGCAGCCATGTCCCCAGATGCGCATTCTCATTTGTCTGACACAGTCAACACACAACACTCCCTTGGGCATCTCTGAGATTGTGTGCTGGACACAGTACAGGGAACAAATGCAGCCAGGTAGAAAGCCTTGGAAACTTGCATCCATCAAACCATCTGTGTGGCTTTAGGAAATATTTGGGTTAATTTTTTTTACATTATTTATTGTCTGTGTGGGTATGTGTGTATGTGCCTCCCTGTCCACACCCACATGTATCACAACATGGGGTAGAAGTCAGAGGACAACTGGGAAGAATTGATTCTTTACTTTCACCATATAATTTCCAGAGATGAAACTCAGGTGGTCAGACTTGGTGGCAAGTACCTTTGCTCACTGATCCATCTCACTATTGTACTCAGATCTCATCACAACACAGCAGTCAATGACAGTAGGAGGAGAACAAGATGCCCATCCCCACCTCCCAGAAGCCAGACTTGCCCATTCCTATTCCTCATCCCTTTGAAAACATCTGACGACACTGGTATTTAGAAATGGGTTCTTGGTTTCCCCATTCAACTATTTTAACTTGTGTTATTAAGCCCCTGATCTATAAGCATTCTCTCTAGGCAAGAGACTTGCAATCATGCATTGGGTGTGGTAATTAATATGTGTGCCTCTTTGTGTCAGTTGCACAAATTTAAAACAGAGCATTGCTTAAGCATTTAAAAGACATTCCACGTGTTTTGAAAGTAATTACTTTCCAAAGATATTTCCCACTGATGTCCCATTGCATCTAAATACCTATTTACAGGACTCAGCAGACCAGAATAGCTCTAATTGATATATTTCAGTTCACTGAGTTAAAAAAAGGGAGACATTTTGAAGCATATTTTTAATCAGTGTGTTTGTCCCAAAGATAGTGTTTGGCATCTCCAAAATCAGTCACATGGTGTTAGAAAAATATTACATACGGTATGCTCCCTGCACAGGTTTAGAATTTAATGAGAGGTGACATTGCAGCCTAAGCATGACTGTGGCCACAACTTCAAAACTGGGCTCATGAATATCCTAGAGCTCAGAGGAGCTGATGGATTCCCTCCCTGCCATTTTTCTAATGTGCAAAATGCATATGACACACAGCCGCTGTCCTTGTGTGGCAAGAACTAATGCTTGCTGAGTTGCAAGCATTGTTCTAATAAAACAGTCTTAATTGTTTGCTTTGTGCATTTTCTATTTTATTGTTTTTATTATTTCTCTTGCCTCCGTAATTGGTAATTATTGGGTCCCCATTAATTCTTTATTAGTCAGTTTATAAACACTATCGTGTGATTTAGCCTCCTGCTTACACTTGCTTCTCCCCAAAAGTCATTAGCAGAGACAAGAGGCCTGTGCTCTAGACTCTGCCTGCATCTAATGGGGCCAGCAGGGCTACAGACAGCTTCCCATGGCTCACTCTTGTCTTTAGGAGTGATCTTTCCCAATTACTTGGTTGCTTTGCTGTGAAAATATGAGTATAAAACCCAGAAGGTTTTTTAGAAAAGCATTCTAAGAAGCAGTAAGGGGGCACAATGAATAGTATCTGAACAAGGACTCTTATGCTTCTTTTTTCTTTTTTGTTATGGGAGAGAGTTTTTTTTAAAATCCCTTGTGGCTTGGGACAAGCATCTTTAATGTAAATGATCGTGTAATGTGGCATGCTGGGTAAAAGGTCAAAGAATCATCATTCATTCAGAACGGAAAGGCCAAGGCCCACTGAGCCTGAGACGTGTATCTTGACAATATTATACTTCTAGTCCCTGTTACTCTGGTTCATTCTCATGCTTCTGCCCTGTGATCCTTCACTCTTGTGCTCTCTCTCTCTCTCTCTCTCTCTCTCTCTCTCTCTCTCTCTCTCTCTCTCTCTCTCTCTCTCTCTCTCTCTCTCTCTCCCTCCCTCCCTCCCTCCCTCCCTCCCTCCCTCCCTCCCTCTCTCTCTACTGGGCAGCTTTGTCAAATTCCATAGGCAGCCATTCTCTGAGCTATGATCCAACTCACTGGAATCCAAATGGACTTGCCCTGGGGAGATAAAAACAAATGTCTATTTGTCCCAGAGAAGACACAGCATATAAACTAAAGTAACATTCCACACAAGGCTAGTGTGGTAGCTAGTGTCTTCTGTTAACTTAATGAACTCTAGAACTACCTGGGAGACATACCTCTGGGCTTACCTGTGGGGGATTATCCTGGTTGTTTTATTTGGAAGACCCATCCACTATGGGTGGCACCAGTCTCTGCCTGAGTCCTGAACTGTATAAGGTGAGAAACTGTATAAGTGTCAGCATACATTTGTCATCACTTTATGCTTTTGGCCTATGAGTGCAATGACCAGTGTCCTCCAACTTCTGCTGCTATGACTTCCCCATAGTGATGGACTGCATCCTTGAACTCGGAGCCAGAATAAATAAACCCTTTCTTCCTTAAGTTGCTTTCATCATGGCACTTGATTACAGCAACTAGGAAAGAAACTGAGACAGTTATCTTAATAACCAATGGGTTTATTGGGCATACTTACAAGGAATACTTACAGGGGCACAGGAGACCCCCAAAATAGCTACATCACCAAAAAAATCTTCCCCCTTCATGGATTGCAACTTTACTATAGCTGTACAGATGGAACTCTACCCACTTTTAACCTTCCACACCTGGTGTGCTCTTGTACTTCCCAAAACCAGATACATCTTGGGGATGGGGATGTGTAAATATATATGTGGCTAGATTCATAGATGACTCCTGCTGACTATTCACTAATTCACTCAAGGAACTGACAACAGGCCTGATGCTGAAGTCTCTGAGGGGTGGTTTCATCTGTTATGATGTAGATGGCAGTGGCTGCTATACTGGGAGGGACAGCTTTCTACACCATCAGTTTTGTTACTTGGAGGAAGTAACTTCATCTGAGACTTGCTATGGGTGATAATGAGTTCATTTATGCTATATGGTAGAACTCTGGGTTAATCCATGCAAAAAAAATATAGCATTGGCCCACGTTCTGACCATGTCCTGAGTTACCTTAATTAATTAATTGATTGATTGAATTTATTCTTTTAGAATATCATGTACTCATATAATGTATTTGAATTAAATAAATCCCCATTCCCTTCCCTCTACTTCCTCACCTATCCACCCTCCTACTATTTTTCTCTCCTTCTGTCAAATGCTATTCTCTCTTTTTTGTTAACCCATTGAGTCTACTTAATGCTGTTAGTATGTGCATGGGTGTGAAGCCATCTGTCAGAACATGGGCAATCTCTCAGTCCTGAAGAAAGCTGACCCCCTCTCCTCCTCCAGCAGTCATTACTTGCCAATTGTCGCTTGCTTAGGTATAGGATTTCATTAGCTCCTCCTAATCCATTCTGGGATTTTAGCTAGCTCAATCTTGTGCAAGTCTTGTGCATTCAGTCACAGCTGCTATGAGTTTGTGTATGCAAAGACCCTATCATGTTGGAAAACAGTTTGAGTGCAGATGTCCACCTATGGCTCTTACAATCTGGTCCTCTTTGGTGATGATCCCTGAGCCTTGTGGGGACAAAGTACAAATAGATGTCCCATTTAGAGCAGAGCTCTCCACAGTTTCTTATTCTCTTCATGCTAACTATTGTGAATTTCTGTATTAGTGTACTGTAAAAATAGGCTTCTCTGATGAGGGCTGAGAAACACTAATCTATAAGTATAAAGATAAGAACTTTGGGGGAAGTTTATTATATCCATATAGCATATTATATTCATTTAGCATAATAGTAGTGAGCCATGGGATTTTGGCTAGTTAACAATATCATCCATGGGTTCTATCTTGTGAATTGGCTAAAAATCCATTCAGGAAATGGCTGGTCACTCATAACATTCATGCCACCAATGTATCATATACTGGTGGTGCCCGGCCAGTCATTATTGTATCTCACACAGTTTATAGCTGGGTAATGTTGATTACTTTTCTCCCCTAGTAGCATATACAGAACCTTATAGCACTAAGGATGCTAGCCAGTAGGAATAAAGCTTCCAAGTCAGTACTGGCTTGATTTCTCCATGTCCTGACTTGAGTATGAGGTGTCTTCATCAGTAGGGTCTTACATTCAAGTAGTTCTGAAAGGTAATTTGGGCAGAAGGAATAACCTATAATGTTGGGAAGATGCCTATAGGTCCCCACTGACAACTGACTCGAATAGAGGTAACTTGTACCTGTCACTGGGCTTTTTATTTGATAACCTATGGTTTCTGGAAGAGGAATTGTCCCCCTGCTATAAGGGAACTCCTTTTATGTATGTATATACATTTGTGTGTGTGTATGCACACACATACATATATATGTATACACACACACACACACTTCTATAATCTTAGGTCTCCACATGGTGTTTTCACAGGTCTTTAGTCACTTCTCCCCATGCCCACTTCTCTACCCTGCTGTCCTCCCATCCCCCACTCCACCCAACTTTTGGTGTTCCATTTTCTCCTCTCCCACTTAATACTACCTGAGTCCTCATCTGTTTCACTTGAAGTCCCCCCACCCACACACCTACGCATCTTGACCCCTCACTAGTTTTATACACATGCACACACCTCAAGATAGCACCTAAAGATGGGATGTCTTTCTCGGTTGTCTTTCACCATGGGCTATTATCTGGTCTGTTTGGGGCCAGGGTCCCTTGGGTTTGCATGCTGTCATCTCGCTCAGTGTGCCTGCAGTGCTGGGAACCAGGTAGTCTTCAGAGAAAAATTGCTGGGATATATTGCTTGGGAAGCCTTGGATTAAAGCAGGCCAACTTATTTCCTTTTATCTCTGCTCAGTAATCACATTTTCCACCATGTGGGGAGATGGGGAGTAATAAAGTAAAAATCCCAGGACTGTTTGCGCAGGCTGTTTCTGGCCACATGGGAGACAAGATACCTCAGCTGACTCTCTCACTTAAAGCAACTGATAATTATGGGTAGAATATCTCCGCCATCCTTTAAAGACATCAGTGAGAAGGCAGGGAAGGGAGGTACTGCTAAATTACCAGAAAACTCAGAGGAAATAGGAAATCAGGGCTTAGAGGCAGACTTTCTTGCTTTTAAGAGTCTTTGTCCCATATTGTACTGTTGACCTTGAACTCTGATGTTTGTGATCTCAGGAGGCAGAGTTCATTGAACCCCTGCAGGCCTCAGTGTTACTTCCAGGGTAGAGCAGCAATCACTGTATCCTGCCTTCCCTCAGGAAGGAAGCAAGGAAGGAAATGCTGGTCTCAGAACACCGCATTAGGCAGAGGCAGGAACCAGGGAGCCTCTCTGAGAAGATGCTTGAGCTGTGTTTTCATCAGGGTTCTGCCACCAGGAGTTCCTGAGGAGGCCTCAGTTCAAGAACTGACCTTAAGTGGCCCCAATCAGAGTAGCCTAGGGTACCTGCAGAAGTGAACAAACCCTGACTGGGCACACGCTTCCACACAGACCTTGGGATTTTGAGTTTGCTGTCAGATGAATATCATGGTCTAAAGTTCTTTTTAAATATGAAGAGAAGCAAGACACTAGAGCCAGCAGATAGAGAACCATGAACACTTCAGATAATTTGAATTAACAAATACAGAATAAAAACATGAACAATATAAGAAATAAAAAGGCACTGAAGGTAGGAGCAAAGAAAATGCTGTAATAAATAAACTGTTTGGATAATCTGAAAAATAAACAAATGTAATTTTTAGAGATAAAAATATTCAATTGAATTTTGAACACTCAGAACTAGGGAGATAGGTCAGTTGATGAAGGGATTAGAAGAATAGACCAGAGTTTGCTCCCCAGAATCTATGTAAGAAGCTGGAGGTGGGGCTGTAGAGATAGCTCAGTGATTAAGACCATGAGCTTATCTTCTAGAAGATACAGGTTTGATTCTCAGCACCCACATGGCAGCTCACAGCCATGTTTAACTCCAGTTCCAGGAGATCCAATGCCCTTATCTGTTCTCCATGGGTACTGGGCATGTGGTGCACAGATAGACAGACATTCTCTCATACACATAACATAATTTAAAAATTTTGAAAGCTGGGAGTGGCATGAGTGTTTGTAATTCCAGTTTTGGGCAGGTGGAAACAGGAGAATTCCAGAGGCTCACTGACTAGCCACTCCTGTACTTGTTGAGCTTGAGGCAAGTGGAGACCCTGTCTCAAAGTGACAAGGTGGCTAGCACTGACAAACAGTCCTCTGGCCTGTATACATACATGTACAGGTGTCCTTGTGCACACACGTGCATACATGTACACACACACACAGGTGCACTTGCTCACACACACATACATATGCATGCATAATCACATGTTCCTACATGATCAATTTGTGGATTTAAGAGCAAATTAGCTGTAATTGAAGAGAATGGGGAGATGTCTGAACGTACCCAGAATGCAGTTAGGCGATAGAGCCATCAAGAGCAAAGACAAGAAGGATGGAAGCACTTGTACAGGGAGCTACAGGAAGGGAGGACGTGGGTGACGGATGTTAGAAGAGGTCAAGGTTGAAAATGTTGAGCAAAACCAAAGAAACATAGCCTACCGTCAACATAAATAGTCCAACAAATCCCAACGAAGAGAACTAAAAAGAAATCTACACCCATGTGTTTTGCAAGGACAAAATGATGAACTTAACCAGAGCCTCAGAGAAAAGACATTTCTTATGCACTTTCCCCATGGAAATCAGGAAGTGGGAGAATAATGTCTTTAGTGTGTTGAGAGGGACGATCGGTCATTACAGAACTTTAGACTTATAAACCATGCCCCATACCTCTCTTGCTCTGCCTTGTCTTTCTAGCTTTGCATCTATTAACCTTTCCTTTTCAAAAGGCCCCTTTTGATATTGTCTTTGTCAATAATTTCTTAAAGCCAGGGGCTGCATTTCTGAGTTCTGGAGTATCCATTTGACTCTTTCTAATAGGTTCTGATTACCCATTGGCATCCTCCATCTTTCCCTCACTAATGATAGTAGTTTTGAAGTTTCCTGTCTGCTCTTGTCATATGGTGAGCACTCATAGTCTGCACTGGTGTGTTTTATCCCATGATTATGAATTCCCTTCCTGTCCTGCATGCCTAGACTTCATTAGAGGATTTTGGTTTACCTGAGTTGTAGGGTTCAGGAGACTGATTTGTGGGATGCCCTCACACAAAGAACACTGACACTAAGTGGTGTGCTAAAATTGAGTTCTATCACTAACTACCTGAAGTCAACATGGACCACCCCATCCCCCATAGTTGAGATTCAGTCCTCAGAGAGAAGGCTCTCACTTCACACACCAGCTACAGGTTGAGTATCATCTGCATTTCTGAACAACTGGTTGTAAATTCTGGAGTTTCCATAAGTTTGAGGTTTGATAAGCCATTAGAACACCTTGTTGAACTCAGAGAAGTACTTTATATGTGGTTACAGTTTTGTTGTTGTTGTTGTTGTTGTTGTTATGAAGAGTGCAGAACAAGACTAGTCAAATGAGGAGGCACATGCCTAAAGTCTGCGCAGGCCTGGATGTAGCACATTCATGCTCACCCCCCACGGCAGCAGGGGCCTCATCTTTCAGGCCCACCAGTGTGGTTACCAACCTCAGAGTCTAGAGATCTGTGTATATGTGTATTTATGTGCTGTGTGTGTATATGCTGTGTGTATATATATGTTGTGTGTTTGTTATGTGTGTTGTGTGTATGTCGTGTGTGTGTGCCGTGTGTGTATATATGTTGTGTGTGTGCCGTGTGTGTATATTCCATGTGTGTATATGCTGTGTGAGTATATATGTTGTGTGTGTGTGTGTCATGTATGTGTGTGTATGTGCCGTGTGTGTATATTACATGTGTGGGTAGACACATAGGAAGGCCAGAATTGGGTGTAGGGTTCCCTGGAGGGTGATTTAAAGGCAGTTATGGGTCACCATGTGGAACTGAAATCAGGTCCTCTGGAACTAACAGTATCTTCATCTCTCCAGCCCACAAAGTCCAGAATCTCATCTTTTATGGATAAGCTCAGAAGTTAACTATGGAACTCAAAAATAACAAGGATATTCTGTGGTAGAGTGCTTAGCTCATGAGAAGGAGGCCCTGGGTTCCATCCTAACTGTCACAGTTGGGTGGGGGAGCATCGCTAAACAATAATAAGTTTCCCAGGAACACAAGCAGTCTGAATCCTGTGTTATTCATCAAGGCTCTCATCACTGAAAATATAAAGTCTCCTTTTTGTGAAGTAAAGTAGACAGATTTGTAATTGCAGTGGGAGCTATTACATAATTTTAAATAGCTCCATTAGAATAAGAAAGCACAAAATTTGATGAGTTAAATATCCAACTCATGGAGTTAGGAAAATACTATTAGAATAAAGCCAGTGAACCAGAAGGAAATAAATAATAAAGAACCATCATGAAAAGGGATGGATAAAATTAAAATTAAAAAAATAGCAGAAAGGATGAAAAAAGCCAAATTCTGATTTTTCTGAAAAACAAAACAGCGAAAGTCTGGCAAGAGTCATAAAGAAAGGAGAAGAGAATACACTTATCAAGAGTGAAAGGAGAATTTAATTACTGAGTCTGATAAAATTAAAATGCTAACAGAATCTATTTTGGCAATACAGTTGAAAGTTCTGATGGTCTGATTCATAGGAAAAAAAGTTTGCCAACTTACATACAAATAAAACCTGATCATGGAGCAGAATCTCAGTGGGAAAGAACACAAACTACTCTTCTAGAAGCTCAAGTTCGGTTTCTAGTGTCCACATCAGGGGCTCACAACAGCCTACAGCTCCAGTTCCAAAGACCCCAGTGCTCTCTCCTTTCCACCCATGGACACCTGCACTCATGTGTACATGCTTACACACAGACGTACAAGTAATTAAACTAATAATACTCTTTACAACAGACAGGAGCCACTACAGAAAACCATAACCAGTCAATATGCAGAGTTGTGGTGTCCCATCCCAATGGATGCATCTATAGAACATTTTCACACCTAAGGGTCAGGGAGCATCGTAGAAGAGAGGGTAGAAAGATTGGAAGGGCCAGAGGATCAGGAACTTTTGTGTGAGATTGTGTCTTCTAGCAACATCAGAAGCTACACCTGAAAAGTTTCACCAACGTGACTGCCCAAATGTGAGCCAAACAAGGAATACACCAGTGGGCACACCAAACTGTGCTCGGGAAAAGCCCATGAGGCCTCAGCCGAACACAAAGAACTGGCAACAGAGTGAAGCTGGGAGTGGGCAAGGTGCTCCTCCCCATGGAAGAGCACCCCAATTGGTTGTCTAGCGCCAAACGGCCAGCCCTAAAACATACATACAAGTAACATTATATAGATGCAACAGGTTATATTTGGGAACATATATTTATATACAAATACATAGATGCAATTAATGACAATGAAAAAAGATGTCATGACTTTGTAGGTGAGCAGGGAGGGCTATATGGAAGGCTTTGGAGAGATGAAGAGGAAGGGAGAAATGTTATAATTAAAATATAACCTCAACCCCCCCAAAAGTAATAATAAACATTTAAAACTCATTCTAGTAATTGATAGGAGAAATGGGCTAATCACTGTAAATTTTACCACCATGAAGGCAGCAGATACAGATAATGGTTCAAGGGATTCCAACAAGTACTGAATGAGCTACTATTTTACTCCTGTATGTGCCCCTTTGAGCCTGATTGGAACTTGAAGCCCAAACCTAGGAAGAATGGTATGGTTGCTAGTGTGATGGTATTCACTTGCAATTCCAGAAATCAGGGTGCTGAGACAGGAAATTACATCCAGGCTGCATAATGAGTCCCTATCTTAAAAATTAAAAAGTGATATAGGAGATAGAAAAAAAGTCAATTATCAACATAGCTATAAAAACCCTAAGCACAAAATAATGAGCTAAACTTATAGTCTATTTTTAAAAAAATAACTTATAACTATTTGATTTCATCTCAAACATCCTTGGTTGCTACTGGATCTCTCTCCATGTTCTTTCATCACACAACCAAGTTTTAGTAGATGAGTCACATGACTGACTCCATCAGTGTCAGAAAGGCATTTGGTCCATTCCTGAGAAGTGTTACTTTCCTAAGACTTTCTTTTCTGTGATAAGAGAGAAGTTTTTTACTGTCACACATGATATGAGACCTCAACAACAAATAGCAAATGTAACTGAGTGTAACTGGCTTCTCACTGCTGGGGAAGAGAGTGACAGGTATGGAAAGAGGAGGGGCTCGTGGGATTGGACAACAAGGCTACTGGGGATGATCCTAGCACTCCCTAGGTCTCTGCACTAACAAAGCATAGGAACAGTCACACGGGACACTGCAGTGAGCCCCTTAGCACCCAAGAGTTCTCAACTAAGACTCACTCGAGGAAGGATGACTCCAGAACCAGAGCAGAAAAACAACAGACGATCCAGAGCACTGCTTTGTATGAGACAGAGAGACATTGCCACAGAGTGTACCTGCCAGCTGGAAAGGACACACCAGATCTTTCGAGCTGGGAAAGCGAGAGGGAGAGAGAGAGAATGGAGGGAGAGGGAGAGGGAGAGAAAGAGAGAGAGTGGAGGGAGAGGGAGAGGGAGAGGAAGGGGGTGGGGGGAGATTGCAAACTGTTTGCCATTACTGAGAAAGTCAGGCATGGTGTTGCATACCTGTTACACCTACACTGAAGACACAGGCAGCAGGATCTCCAGGGCTCTCTGACTTTAGTCTAGCCTAACTCAGGAGATTCAGTCAGAAAAACAAGGTGGATGGCATCTGGGGAACACCTGAAGTCATCCTCTGGCCTCCACTTACACATGTACAAATGTACCTACATACATGTATGCAAACACACACACACACACACACACACACGTAAGTTGTAATTTAAGAAAAGCAGCATGCCAGAGAAAGATGCCACGTGACAGGGTTCAAGCAGAAGGATTTTTTTTTAATTAGGGAAAGGGATCATAAAAAGGGGTAAGGGTAGGGGGAGACTGGCCTCCAGAAACAGGAGCAGCAGGAGAGAAGAGAAAGGAAAGGGGGGTACAGAAAGGGAGGGGGAACAGACAGTGAGAGAGAGAAATAGAGAGAGGAGGATAGGAGGTAGGCAGGGCCTTTTTAAAAGGAAACATAGTGAATATACAGAGGTGGCACTCTTAGTGGCTACTGCTGAGGGTGTATCCTGTCAGAACCCCAAGGAAGGTAAACACACACACACACACACACACACACACACACACACACACACACACACACACACGAGAGAGAGAGAGAGAGAGAGAGAGAGAGAGAGAGAGAGAGAACTGCTAAATTAGTGCATATTATGTTTTCCAAAGATAGGCACTGCAATATTGGTAGAATTTATATACAGAATTTTTGAGGTTGGTCATAAAATTAAGGTGACTCCACAGTGCTAGTTAGAGTACCCATGCAGGGTCTTGAGCCCTCCATGGGGACTGCCTAAGTTTCCTGAGGTCACTGTGCCATAAGGAAGGCTTACGTCATCTATATGATAGAAGTATGCAGGACACCCCAGAGTGAGTAGAGGAAGAATAATGTCATGTCAGCCACCACTCGACAGTAGCTACCCATGAGCTCCTGAGCAGCAGTCACCTGCCTGCGCCCTCCCCAAATACCAGATCCACAGAGACACTGAGACACACTAAAAATGCTTTGTTTAAAGTGTTATTTTGTGTGATGTGTTGCATAGTGTTACATAGTCTCACCTAGTAAGTTGTGTGATAAAAACCTGAAGCCCAGCACATTGTTTTGGGACACGATGACCAATGTAACCGAGAAGAAGAAGCAGGAGGGCTTTGAAGAGACACGGCTGGCAGCAGAAGGGCCTGTGTGAGAAGGTTAGTTGTGGTCTGAAGAGCTCTCAGGAGGCTCTTACCAAGCAAGGAGGGAAAATGTTATTAGAAGTTAGACGCTAGAGGACTCTCCATCTGTGGAGGAGAGTTTGCCAGTATTGGCTCTTGTTGTAATACAAGAAAAGGGAAATCTACCAGATAAACTCTGAGTCGGTTGAAGAGATTATCGAACAGAATGTTCAACATCCCCCCACAAATGCTTGCAGCTTGTGATGAAGCATGCAAGGAGAACGGTGAGCCAAAGGACCAGTTGCCTAGTGGAAAGGTGGCAGGACTCAATGGGTTTGTAGAGCAAACTCTGGGATGGAAAAGGATGTCAAATTACATTTTGGGGCAAAGAACAAGGCCGTGGGGGAGAGGCTATATGACTCATTGTAAAATCATTGTAAAGTGTCTCAGATGTTTTCACCCAGGAAGAAAGAGTAGGTCTAATATATTTAAGGATGTGCTCTTCAGGCTAATGATCAGGCATCCAGTATTTCGAAAGTGTTGTCCCATAGCAGCCTCATACAGACACAGATTAATCCCAGCAGTTTCTAGAACTCTCTAGAATATGCGTATTATAGAATAATATAGAATATGTATGAGCCAGGATTCTTGGAAGAATCACAACACAACAAGATGTCTATGTGTAGGAAATACTTACTTTAAGAACTCCTTCCTATGGTTTTGAACATTTAGCAAGTTTAAAATCTGATGGAGCCACCTAGCTTGCTGGAGACCAAGGAAGGATTACAGCTCAAATCTGAAGGCAGCCTGCTAATAGAATACCTTCTGACTTGAGAGAGGGCAACTTTATTACTTTAGGGCCTTTATCGGCTCAGATGAGTCTCATTCGCAGCTGTGTTTGTGTTTAACTGTATGAGGGACCCCGAGCCACAATCAGCTCACTGAGTTCATCTCAGATACCAAATCCACAGAAAATGAGATATGGAAAGTGTTAGATGAAACCACTGGGATTCTGAATTGTTGGCGGTCATATTAGTTACTTTTCTGATGCTGTGGTAAAACACCATGTCCATAAACAACTTAAATAAGAAATAATTATTTAGACTTATGATTCCAGAGGGACGAGAGACCATCATGGTGGGGTAAACATGGTGACTGGAAGCTGAGAGATCCTATCTTTGCCCACAGGAAGAAAGTAGAAAGACTGATCTGGAAGTGGGATAAGACTGTCAGCCCTCAAAGCCAACCCCAAGTGCTGCATTTCCTCCAGTAAGGTTATACCACTCCCCAAACAGTGCCTTCAAGTGGAGACCAAGTGTTTGTGTGACCTGAGGGATATTTCACTCACAGTGACCTAAGAAAAGATAATTAGAAAATGATTATAATACATAGAATAGATCCAGAATCTAAGCCTCTATAACTTAGGTAAACGAATAAGCAAATGCATGCATGGGGTTATATCAAGAAACTTCCTGAGGGAATAGCATACAAGAAACAGGAGGAACAATGGATTTTGAAAAGGCCTGGGTGGATAATAAGAGTCAGGAGTCAAATCTGATGAGGCACAGAATATTTCCATGTTTTAGAAGCATTCCTCTACACTGTGTACTTTAATTACAAGAGGGCAAAGTGTGCCTCTGCTTTGCGGGGAGATACTTGGTGGACATTCCTTATAAGGAAACAATTAGAGCGTACATTGCCAGTCCTGGGACAGACTAATGTTGCCTGTCTCTTAATAGGCTGTCCTGAGAAAGACAGAGGGTCATTTTAGTGCTTTCCTGTGACAGGGTTATGACTGTGACCTTAAAAGGACACATCAAAGGCGTCCAGGTTGAGGGGCATTCTACAGAATAGCTCTCCTGCTCTCTAAAAATATCAAGGTCAAAAAACAGAGAAAGGCTGAGGAACTGTTCAGATAAAAGGAAACTAAGGAGACATAACAACTAAATGCACTCTGTGATCCTGGAATAGGAAAGAAAATAGCTTTAAGGACATGTCTGGGACAATTGACAAAGCTCAGATAGGGCTGTGGACTGGATGGTCGTCAGGTAGCATTGCTGACATATTCAATTATACTAGAGGAAACTATCTTGACCTTAGAAAGTGTGTGCTTGAGGTCAAAGAAGTATGTTGCCTTATACTTGCTCTCAAATATTCACTCAGCAAATGCATAGAAATACATGTTTTGTATGTGGTGTGTACATAGAAAACTTAGTAAGCAAATAGGTCAAAATGGTGACTCTGACAACTTATTCTTGTGATTTTTCTAAGTTTGGAATTGTGTTTTGCTGGTGTGTGTGTGTGTGTGTGTGTGTGTGTGTGTGTGTGTGTGTAAATGATGGGATCTCAAGTAGCCCAGGCTGGTCTCAGAGTTGCTAAAAAAATAGACAAATATCTTGTACTCAACATCCTCCTGCCTCCTCTGCTTCTCACATGCTGGGATTATTTGCTTTGTGGCATCAATCTCAAGGAAATCCTCCTGCCTCAGCCTCCAGAGTGCTGGGATTTAAGCATTATATTTATTTTTAATAGAGAACTACTGAAAGCCTTCTCTTGAGGTTGAGGAACAAGACAGGCAGGCAGCTCTCCAGCTCTTGTATAACGTGCTCCAGGGGGCTCAAGCAGCATAGCAAAGTAAGACAAAAGCCAGAGAGGAAGAATGACAGCTGTCATTCACAAGCGATGTGATTGTAAGCCCAAAGACTTAATAATTATTAGTATTGAGTAACTTATTTTATTAAGATTCTTAAATACAGTCAGTATACACAATTTAACCACATAGCTCTATAATAGCAACAAAGAGACTGGTAGGTTGGATGGATGGACAGACAGACAGATAACTGATGTTAGAGAATGCATACTAGATTTGAGAGATGGCCCTGTGGTAAAGACGCTTGCTGTCAAGTCTGAAGGCCTGAGTTTAATCCCCAGGACCCACATGATAGAAGAAGAGAACCAACTTCTGCAAGTTGTGCTTTGACCTTCACACATGTGTATATACAGATACACACACACACACACACACACACACAAATGTAAAACAGAGAGAATACTCACTAAAATAAAACAAGAATGCATCTCAACTACATGCAATTTGAAATACCCTCTTCCATCTCACTTCCTCATTAAGAGGCACCATATTAAGGGAATGGAGGAGATTCAGTGGAGAAGAAAAGTCAAGGAGATCCAGTGAGTAGCTTAGAGCATTTGTGGGGAGAGAAACCAGCGTAGCTTGGGTAGAGAGGAAGATAAAAGGGGATGGAAACATGTTTCTGTGAATTATGTAGTTACCCCAGTGGCTATTCTAGAAAAAAGTGAGTGAAGAATCTTATTTTTGACCTCGGGGCTATGCTCCTTCAACCACATTATTCTTGTGAGGCAGGGCTGTATTGGCCCTAAATTTAATGGTTACATGATAATAGTTATGGGCTCATGGAGGATAGAGTGACCAGAAACTCTGTTACCAGGCATAGACAGAACTTGGATATGTATGAAGAAATACATCAAAATATAAGAAACTCAAGGCTGGCCTGGGAATACACACCATTAGTCCCAGCACTTGGAAGGCAGAGGCAAGTTGATCTCTGTGAATTCAAAGCCAGCCAGGTTTACATATTGATTCCAGGATAGTCAGGTCTATGTAGGGAAACCCTGTGTCTTTGTTAGGGTTTCTATTTCTGTGATGGAATACCATGACCAAAAGCAAGTTGAGGAGGAAAGGGTTTATTTGGCTTACACTTCCATTGTAGCCCATCACTGAAGGAAGTCAGGACAGGAACTCAAGCAGAGTAGAAACCTGGAGTCAGATGCTGATGCAGAGGCTTGCTCTATATATGGCTTTTTCAGCCTGCTTTCTTATAGAACCTGGGGCCACTAGCCCAAGTACAGCACCACCTACAATGGATTGGGCCCTCTCACATCAATCACTAATTAAGAAAACAGTCTACAGCTGAATCTTATAGAGGCATTTTTCTCAGCTGAGGTTCTGTCTTTTCAGTTAACTTTAGCTTGTGTCAAGTTGACATAAAACTATACAGCACACCTTGACTCAAAAACCAAAACAATATATGAAGTTCATTACCACACTTCAGTATCCTGGCATGATTAATTTTATGCCCTGGATCTCAGTTCTTACCCTGTGCCTGGACTTGTCCCAAGTTAGGACCATACTGTAGAAGCAGAGAGGTCTCTAGTCACTGGGAAATGGCAAAGGGATTTCATAGACAGAGATGGAGTTGAGGCCACACATCTGTAATCCCAACACTTAGCAAGTAGAGGCAGGAAGATCACCCAAGTCACATGTGGAGACCCTATCTCAAAAAACAACCAACAAAAAATGTTTACATCCTAAACTATGGATGATTTTTTTAACCTCAATTGCAAATTTCTACTAAGTGGAGGGTCTATTTTATTGTTTGTAGGTGGGAGACTTAAATACAGTCATTTTTCCCCGTACTAAAAACTAGTTGCTACCAGTAGAGCCAGGTTTGGGTGGGTTGAGGAGCCATAGATAATGGAAACTGCTGAGAAGTCAGGAGGCAAGGAAAGGCAGTAGGCAGGATGGAGGGTCACATGGGACAAGGCTGAAGCCACTGCCCCCTTTTCTTGTGGAAGACCTAAATCAGCTATGTGGAGGCTCTAGGACTACCATTTCTTCTTTTAATTTACCTTTTAATAAATATTTACTGTATTGTTTGCTGGGACTAGAACCCATGACCTTGGGTATGCTTTAGGAAAGTGCTCAACCTAAACTACAACCCCCAGCTCTGCAGCAGCTCATTTCCAATGTGAGATGATGATGCTGGGGAAAGAATGTTAGTGGGCTTTGAGGAGTGTCTGCTGTGCTAAAGGGGTAGGGGTAACTGTTCTAGAGAGCTTATGTTCCTTTTCTGTTGCTGTGGCAACAAATTACCCCAAGCTGGCTGGGTTCAACAGCACAAATTTGTTCTTTTACATCTAGAAATTACAACTGCAAAATCAAGGTTTACATTGTTAGAACCAAGATGTCATCAGGGTCATCATGGGGGTTATGTGAGCCCATGACAAAGGCTGTTTTGTTCCTAATATAAGCTCCTGGCTTATAAGACACTGTTTTGAGCACGACGCACCTGAACCCAGAGCCTGGAACTTTCATATCTGAGATGGGGGTCTGTTGGGTGTTCTCTTGGTGTTTTGGCCCCTGAGTAGATGGGGTTTGTTATACCAAGACACTAGCTGAGCAGCCCTGCTGTGATAGGCCTTTCTAAGCAGGCATCTTCAAGGACATTGGTAAGTCATGCTTTGAGCTTATCTGTGTGTATCCTTACCTATGTCTTCAGAGAAGATGAAGTCTGTATAGGCAGAGGAAGGCAAAGCCCCACTTATAAGACCCCTTGGCCATGGGTGGCATCTTAGCCCTGCCGCCAACAGTCTCCCGTGAGAGCTCTTCACCTTCAGGGTGTTGGACTCAGTAGTGACACCCCCTCCCTGGCCTAGCTCCAAGATGGAGGCTGTCTTGTGCCCATGACCAGAAAAGGAGTCTGCCTTTGCCTATAATTGGGTCTGGAAAGTACACAGAACACCATTCCCTATGCTCTATGCTGTGAACTTGAAAGACACACAGCATGGAGTGGGTGGTGTGAGGGCAGCGTGTGCTGACTGTGGAATCTTGAGGTTATACACAGTGCTTGGTCTTGTAGCCCAATGCATCATGGAACAGGGCTGGGAAGAGCATGGTTTGGGAGGCAGGGCTGGAAGAGATTCATCTAGCTTCTAGAGGCCATCTGCCTCTGGCTGGTGACTCTGATGTCTGCTTCTGTCTCAGTATCCACTCTGACTCTGATGCTCCTGCCTCCCTTTTAAGAGGACCTTGTGATGATACCAGATAATAATAGCCATAACTTTACCTCTAGATCCTTCCTAATCACTCTGCAGGGGTCCTTTTTCTTCATAAGGGACCATACATAGAGCCTTCAGGATGGACATGATGCCTGTGGGCAGCATTCTGCCCACTAGAAGGCTGCATTCTGAGCCCTGCCTTGCTACCTCCCCAGTCTGGAGTATGCTTGTTTTCCCTTCCCATGGTAAATGTCCACTGACTATTAAAATGCTACACACTGTGGTGATGGATGTCAGGTGTGAGCTCACTGTGTCCTTTTCATATAGCTCATCAGAACATGGCTGTGAGTGAGGAGCCGAGGGTTTGAGTCTCTGCTGCCCATCACCTGTGTTGGTGAAACTCAACCCCAACTGGCAGCTGAGAAAAAGAACATCTTTCCTCACTAGCTATGCCAGACTGTAGCTCAAAACCTAAGCCAATAAAAGATGCATGGCTCCCTCCATCCCTGCACATGCCCCAAGCTGAGGAGTCTGTTCAGAGCACTGTTCTTTTGGGGAGGTGCCTGGGGTATGACTTGGACTTCAGTCTGGAAGGGAGGGTGCTGTGTGAAGCATAGCCTGAGTTCTGCTGCTTCTCTGTAGATCTGTAGCAGCAGAAGTAGGGTTCCTGAGAGAAGGGACCCTAAATTCTTAGTAAGGGCTCCCTCCCTAGTAAGGTGAACATAGAAGTCAGAGATAGGGGTTCAGCCCAGCAGGCTGCCCCTCCCTGCTGGGGCTTTTCATTCCTATCACTTGGAAGAAGGAGGTGGCCCTGTTTCTGGATTAGATCCTGTAATTGTGATGGTTAATTGAAGGAACTATGAAAAATTCATTTTGATTTGTGTGTGTGACATGTGTGTTTGTGTGCATGCATGCTATTGGGGTGCATGTGTGTATCTTATGTGTCTGTGTCTATATGGAGGCCATGAGCAATGTCTTGTGTCTTCCTCAATCATTCTCTACTTTTTTTCTTTTGCAAAGCAAAAGAGCCTGAAGCTGTCTGATTCAGCTAGGCTGGTTGGCCAGGAAGCTCCTGGGATCTGCTTGTCTTCCCCAGTCTGGGATTGCAATTATGTACCACCATGCCCAGCTTTTTATGTGGGTGCTCAGGACTGGCACTAGGTACTCATGTTTACACAGCAATCACAGCTCACTGACTGAGCCATCTCCCCAGCCCAGGTTAGTAAGATCTTCATGGAAAGGTATTGAACTAATGTAAAGGGAAAACCCACTGTGGCCAGTGGTGAGTTTAACATGCAGTCTTCCCACCAGCCACTTGGGTCCCGCTGCTGTCTCAGCCCCCAAATAACACATGAGACACTATATTAATTATGAAGCTGTTGGCCATTTGCTTTGATTTCTTATCGGCTAGCTCTGACTTAATTATTAACCCATAACTGCTAATCTAAGTATTTCCACATAGTCTTCTCTTACTGGAGAAAGGGTCTGAACCTCTTAATTCTCCCGTGTCCTACATTGTGAATGACTGTGCCTCTGTTTCCCAGAATCCTCCTCGACTCCTAGTCCCACCTATCTTGCTTCCCTATTGGCCAACAGTGCTTTATTCATTAACCAAAGAGAGACATATACACAGAAGGACTTCCCCCGATCAAGTGGGCAGATATGATAGCAGAAGGTCAGCCCAGTGGTTGGACTCATTGCCTTTTGCATTAGTTCTTCTGGCCAAAAAAAAGTGTCAGACCTACTCAGATCTTCACCCAGAACCAGAAGAGAAAATCTGGCAAGTCCAGATCTGGGCATTGCCCACTGAGGTTCCAGGCCCTTGCAATAGGGCAGGATTCCAGTCCAAGGGTCATGTTAGTGTTAGTGGATGAAGTGTATAGAGCCCAGTGTATGACCTGTGCCCATCTGAAGAACACCTCAGCCTGGAGCTCTCTGACCTGGGGTCGGAGCCTTGGTGCAGCTGCAGGCAGAGTTTGCTGGGCTCTACAGCATGCAGCTATCTTTGGAGAGCCCTTGGGGGTTTCTATGTTCTGGGTGGAGTCATTGACCTTAGGTTTACCTGAAATCTGCTTGGAGGGGATGGAGTTCCCTCTCATTAACCTTGTTCATCCTGTGCATGCTGGGCAGCTTAATTGTCATCCTGACAGAATGTATAGTCTTGAGAAGAAAGTCTCAATGGGAGATTGTCTAGATCAGCCTGGCACATCTGTGAGGTTTGTGTTTGCCTTCACTGATGTGGGAAGATGTAGCCTGAAGGGAGACAGCTCCATTCACTGGTTTGGGGACCTAGACAATCTAAGATCAGAGAAGGCTCTCCAGACACCAGCATGAGTGCATTCCTTTCTCTGTTGCTTGACTGTGGATGTGACAAGTCTAGTTGTCTGAAGTTCCTGCTTACTGGTGCCTCCCTGCTGTGACCCAGAACTGTGAGCAAAAATAAACCCTTTTGACCCTAGCTTGTTTCTTTCCTGGTATGTTATCACAGCAACAGAGAGGAAACCAAACCCTGGACATTTGAGTGATACAAGCCCAACTCTCTTAATAAGTCTGTGTAATTGTATCCTCCTTAGCTTACTTTGCGGCTACTTCATTATTTTACTCTTCATGATTCCTAGGCTTGTGTCCAACATGCAAATACATGACACATGAATTAGTATCACACATGACTCTTAAAAACTGCACCATAGGAGTTGGCCCACTATTGTTAACAAAGCACGAGGATGCTAGGCCAGAGCCTGGAGTCCTTCCTGCATAGCTGCTTTAACTTACCATTCCCTTGACATCAAGTGTGAGCAGAAAGTGCCTCTTCCACCCTCACAGGCCCATGAAAGCCCCCCCACACACACTTGTCCTCAAAGCCTCAGAAATGCTAGCATGCTGCATTTTCCCTGAACTGGTTTCCTTAGATTCCTACTCTAGGTTTTACAACACCCTCGGGTGCATCCAGGCCTCTTAGGGGCTAGCAAAGAATTCTCAAAACCATTTGCTTCCAATGGAAAACCAAACCTGCACAATACAGCAGTTTTAACTGCATTGGGAGAAGTACAAGAAGGAAAGTGCCACCAAATTTAAGCAAGCTGACTGGGTGTCACACTCTGAGAGCTTGTACTGGCTGCCCTCGGAAAAGAAATGGCTTCCCAAAGCCAAGGTCTCCTGAGAGTTTTAGGGCTGTGTGGGGTTTTGGAGTACAACTGCAACCACACAGTGTTTATGTTTTATTATTACTATTATTTATTTTCCTTTTTCATAGAAAATGCATATTCTTACAGGTGAAGAGTGTTATTCAAAACAAAATTCAACAGAGGTTTGAGCAAGAAGCCTTGGAAGTGAGTCTTTAGTGACAAGAATGTCACCATTTGGGGGTTGGAAAGATGGTTAAACAGTTGAGATTGTGTACTGTTCCTACAGATGATTGGCTTGTTCCCCCAGCACCCACATCAGATGGGTCACAACTAACTGTAACATTAGCTCCATGGGATCCAACACTCTCTTCTGGCCTCCAGGGGCACCTATACTTGTGTACACATTCTTAAACACAGAAACATATATATGCATATAATTTTTAAAATAAACTAAGCTGGGTGTCGTGACTCACATGTTTAATCCTAGTACTTGGGAGCCAGAGACAGGTGGACCTCTGAGTTCAAGGCCAGCCAGGTCTACATAGCAAGTTCCAGGCCAATATGGGCTACATAGAGATACTTTCTCAAAAACAAAAGTTTAAAGTTTCAAATTTATTAACAAAAATTTAAAAACCTTAAAAAGTCACAATCTGTTGAGTCCCTGTTCAGGAGTGCACTCAGATCCAGAAATTCTTAGCCTGGATTATGTGCTTTCTTCTGCTTGACCTGGCATTGGAGAAGTAGCTGACCTCTGTTTCCCCATCTGTAGAATGACCACAATGGTGGTGTGTACCTCACAAAGTTAGAATAATGAGATGAATCAGTATTTATATAAATGTGAGAACACATCTTGGCACACAGTGAGCATGTGATCAGTATATTCTTGGTGAAAAACTGAGCTCCCCTGAGGACCAGGATTGGTGCTAGCTAGAGAGGAGGGTGGGGGAGGAGCCAGCTGGGTGCAGTGCCTCGTGGGGAGCACTAGCTCCTCACAGAGCCATGTGGGAACTCTTAATTAAAACATGGATTCCACTGCTGACTTTCATTGTTAATATTTTGGGTGAGTCATTTATCTCCCTCCGCCTTGGGGTATTTGTAGGGAATGCTGGGTTACAATGACAAATAGGCTTCATAATTTCAGTGGCACAGCACAGTACAACTTTATTTCCTGCTCCAGGACAAATGCTGGGCAGGTGTTCAGATCATGGAAGCAGCTGCCCTCCGCACAGTCATTTGGGGACCAGGCTGATTCTGGCTTTCAAAATCACTGGGAATCAACATCCTTGTCAATGGTGGGAAGGGCATGGGGTATGCCTTTATGATGTTCCTGAGAAGCTGCACTTAGAGTCAGCACTCAGTGTAACCATGGGCAGCTGATATGGCTACACTGAGTAGCAAGAGATCCTACAAGTTATCTCCAGTGTGTCTAAGACTGATCTTGCTAGATGCCTCCATTTGTTCATATATAAAATTCCAGTTGATGTTCCCTCCCACCCTGACTCACAAAGGGTCATGGCAGCTATGTGCTCTAAAAGAAGCAAAGCCACCTGAGCTAGAAATAACCATTCAGGTAAGGAAATGGGTGTCAGTCATTGTCTGGGTGCAGTGGCTTTGGTTCAGGAGACTGAGATGGGGATCCGTTGGCATCTGGACATTGCCCCTTTAGTGTTTCCTGACCGAATCAATTCAACTCAACCAGTTTTCAAATAGGAGGGGTGACAGAGATCTCGTGACAAGTTTCATAGCTCTACCAGGGGAGAGCATATATGAATTAGAATGACAATACATAAGACCTGTAGAATGGGTGCATGCTTAATCCAGACCCAGGGATCAGGACAGCTTTCTCAAGAACAGAAGGAATGTGTCCAGTAGATAAAGGAGAGACTTAGCAGCCTGTGAAGGTCCTGGGGAGGAGGAGTTTAAGTTAGAAACTGAAAGTTGATGTGGTTGAATCTTCACTGGAGAAAGCCATGGGACCAGAGTGGTTGGTATACAGGGCAGAGTTTTGGAGGCTGCTGTAAAGAGTCATGGAAGTCTGCCTTCCCGTGGGAAAGGTGGATGTTTTATATTTTAAGCTCTCACTGAAGCATCTCATCTACAGCCAATTCCATCTGTTCCACCATGTACATCATTAACCAAGCCCCCAAGAATGCCGGGCAGATAGTGGGAAGGCTATGCTCAGTATTTAGACTAAATCTGATTGGCAATGTCCCCCTCATTCTCAGCAGGCACCATTTATTTGGGAGGAGCTGAGCATGTGTATGTGTTTTCATAGATGAATTCAGTGTTTCTTAGGAGTGGGAGGCAAAGACTAAACAAGGCTGCAGTGTCAAGTGGCTGGTTCCTAGCTATACACTTGGAGTTTACAGTCTTACAGGACATACCTCTGTGCTTTATCATATAGTCCTGGGTGTTTAACATGACTGTCTGTCAAGGATACTCAAAACACCTGTCAGTAACGCAGCAAATTCAGTGTGTGTGTATGTGAGTGTATGTGCATGGTGTTTGTGTGTTTGCACACAAATGAATGTACATGCAAGAGAGAGATGGAGACAGAGTGAGAGAAGGCAATAGAAAGAGAAAGAGAAGTGGGGTGAGTGAGGTAGAACATGATAGAATTGGCACTGGCTGAACCCACTTGATTTGGGAGGTGAGTCCTAATCCACAGAAGTCATTTCAGGTGAGAGTGACCTGACTCACTGAGACATCTAGCTATGTTGATCTTTCTGGAACCATGACTAATTTTTAAATCCCTGGTTCCATCTGCCAGGCATTAGCCAAAGTACCAAAGTATACCCTAAATTTCCAGAGAAGTGGAAGGTACTTAAACACAGAATCAAAATAGAGGATAATTTTTCATCCATCCCCAAAGCCTCTCATTTTCCAGCAGCATAGAGACAGAGTAGGCGGCAGTGGGGACATGTGGGGACTACAGATCAGTGCATTAGTGGTCTACTGGAGAGGTCAGTGCACACCAATGACCTTCTCTGGACGGAGGCTGCAGTCGGGAGTCATCTCTGCCCACTGCAGTTGTGGCCTCCTCGGCCTCCATCAAGCAGCTGCTGGAGGCAAGAGCATTGCAGAAATGAAAGGAAGCCACTGGTCCCTCATCCATCTGAGCTCAGCAAAGAAACAAGCTCCTCTGGGTCCCACATGTGCCATATCTGGGTTGGCTAAGAAGCTCTGCTCTTCCTCCTCTTTTGTCTCACACAGTCAGTTGGTTTGGGTTGAAGTGTAGGTGATAAGACTATTCTCTCAGATCTCAGAGGCTGCTAGGGACCCTGGGGAATCTGCACTCTTTTCTGCCCCAACTTCAAGGTCACCCTTTTAGTGATGCATCTTGCCCCTCACCGCCTTCCAGTATTTTTTTTTCTGGCTGTGTGTTTTAATGTGTTGCCTATATTAGAAACCTAACCCCAGTTGTTGGGATATGGGTACATAAGAGGCGAGCAGGTCAAGAGGTCCTGCCTTCAGGCATAGACTAAAGTCATCACTGCTTGACTAGACTAGTTATCATGGGAGTCTGGCCTCTTACAGAGTCCGTGGCCAAATGCCACATCATGTCCATTGACTTCTTAGCCTCCAGAACTGTAAATCAAAGAAATCTCTTTATAAATTACCTAGCCAGTGGTATTTTTCATAGCAGGAACAAAAACACAAGCAAAATAAAAGCAAAAAAAATGCAGACTTAAGAATCTGGCTTTTGTTATCTACAAATACATTCTCTTCTTCCCCCTAAGACCCAGCCAAGGTCTACTGTCTCTTCTCTGCCTGCTTCTGACTCAGTATAAAGCTACTAGAATCCACTTGTGGAGGCTACACTTTTATGACTGTATCCCAGTCCACTCCCAATGGCCCAACCACTAAGCACCATACCTGGATGAAGTTCCCACAATGGAGCCTTTGGAGACACATTCAAACCCTCAAACCTTATCTAAGTCAGAGCAATATCAACACACATTGATTTTTTTCTTAAAAGCATGTTCTTACCATGAGGTTCAAGCTGGCCTCCTACTCACTATGTAGCCTAAGTTGGCTTCCAGTTTTCTTCAATCCTCCTGCCTTATTCTTCCAAGTTCTGGGATCATAAGCACACACCACCACACTGAGCTTCAATTAGCAGATCACTGCCAGGATTCAAAACTGTTTTTCTGTAAAAAACAATGCTTTTTTCTTCAGGACCTTCTTGGTGGCTGGCTCATGATTGGTGCTCAGTAGATACCTAATGAAGTACTAATGTAAAAGATTAAGTTTTTCCCAGGTAAGTTCTGATATAAAATGTTAACTTTCTCCCAGAATGGTACCAAGCATACAATACCTATTAACAAGTCTATATCCTACCTATCTGAAGTGATAGAAGGTTGAGTCAGTCAATAAAGTATCTGCCACACAGGCCTGAAGATCTGAGTTCAAATCTCCAGTACCCACATATAAGCTGGGCATGATTGTTTATGTGTGTAACCCTTGTACCATAAGGAGTGGAGACAGGTTGGTCCCCCAGAACTCCTGGCTTGCCAGCTTATCCAAATTTGTGAGCTTCAGGTTCAGTTGGAGACCCTGTCTCAAGAAACTTGGTGGAGTGCAAATGAAGATATCCTGACATAGACCCCTGGCCTCCACACAAGTACACACACATGCATACATAAATTAAAAATAAATAATTTTTAAAAGAAGAGAATTCTGACTTTCCCTTCTGATGGGGGAGGGGTAGGTTAAATTGGGGTTCCAAGAGACAATGTGGCTTTCCATATTCTCCTGGCACTCTACTGATGGCTGTGTGACCTCTGACCCTAATCATGCCAAATCTGGATTCTGTGGACTGAATGACAAGGGGTTCTGTGTGGGTCCTGTGATCTCTGGACTTCTCCATGCTGTGCTATTCATTCCTTGACGAGGTTAATTAGGACTGGTCTCTTTGGCTGGCTATTGTGCAGCTAAGGCACAGACACTTGTTAGTGGGGATGGACTCATTGCTGAGGCCACAATGGTTACCTATGTTTATTTGCTGATCTTGGGAGAATGGAGACCTGGAGGCTGCTGAAAATGAGTAAGAAATGGTCCCTTCTCCCCAGAAAATGGGAAAGCCATGGTCCCAGAGCTGAGGAGTCACACCGGGCAGGGCATTAGTAATGGCTCTTAATTTAGCTTGCTCTAATTCTCCCCTATGCAGCTCTCCTCTCATATTGAAGGAGGGAGCTGCCTTAGAGTAGAGCTCTGCTCTGCCAGCCTGACATGCATGAGAGCAGTGCAGAGGAGGAACCCAGCCCTCCTGGAGCATGGAATGTCAGGCTCTGCTCTTGGCCAGCTCTGTGTAGGCTACAATGTCTATAATGAGCTAATTCACACAGAGATGGAAATAACCAACAAGCATCATTTGCATTTTTAACCAAAGGGATGCATAATTTATAAAAGTCCTTCAGACATCAAGCCAACCCTGGGCCCGTCTGCCGAAACAGCAGAAAGGCTGTAACATCTGAGGTTTCAAAAGAGTCCATGGAGCAGAGTGAAAAGGCGAAGTTTCAGAGGACTTCTTGATCTGTGGGCTTAGTGGCAATGCTTCTGTTCAAATATCTCTTAGCAAAATAATTCATAGGCAGATTAGCAAAATGTAGTGGTTCCAAGGGGTTCCAAGAGGACTGAGTCCAGGGAGGTCAAGTTCAGTCCTGAAAAGCAAATTCACCAGCGGGGGTTCAGGTGAGTGATGCTCTCTACAAGATGGGTAAGGTAGATAGGACAGCCAACAAGTGTGCAAGGAGACTGTGTTAGATGTAACCTTCCTTTGTTCATCCTGTTGCCAATGGTCTCTGAGTGATAGTCATCCCATCAACTCCTTGGGGCTGACCCGACTCTGATCTTTTTCTATTGCATGGACACAGGCTGTGGCATTGATCCTTCACCTTTCAGTCACCATGAAGCCTTTGTCTTTAAGCTTTGGAAACTCCAGCGAACAACAGGGAAAACCTTCCCCCTGTGTCCCTCCTGTAGTTCCCCATTCTCCACAGCCACTGACTCTGCAGACTTTCTGCCCCTCTTCCTAATTTGGACCTTTGCCTAGACCTAGATGGTCTGCTCTCAAGTCTGCTGTGGCTGCTGCTTTCTTACGGCAGATGGCAATTCCCCAGAGAGATGGTCACTGACTGCCCATCTCGCAGTGCTTCTGCTTCCTCTACAGCCAGCACCTCAGAGCCAATCTTATTATCTGAGCTAGAAATGTTTGTTGCCTACTCTGATGAGTATCAAGGCATGAATATCTGACTTGGTAAGCACTGAACCCCAGGTGTCTGGAATACTGATCTCAAGTGAAGGGACTAAAAACCATCATAGGATCACTTGCCACCTACTGAACACATAGCTATGTGTTAGGCTCCATATATTGGCACATTTAATTGCCCATCATACCAATTCCATGTGGCTAGAGCTGTTATGCTTACCTTACATGCAGGAAAATGAAATCTCAGAAGAGAGTAACCATATAAGTAATGCCTGAAAGTAGACATTATAGCAGAATTTAGACCCAAGTCTACTTGGCCTGGGAGTCCACACAATTCTCTAAAGAACAAGTGTACAGCTTAATATATTAGCCACTGTCCAAACTCTGGCATCCATCATTCAGTTGATCCTGATGGTCTTTCCCATCATTCTCCACCCACACGGTTTCCAGCCCTGGATGCAGAGCTATTTCTCTTGTGCATTCCATATGGCCTATAGGCTGCTACAATAAAATACCATGGGCTGGGTAGATTAAACAATAGGATAATATTTTCTCACAGTTTTGGAGAATGCAAGTAGGAGATCATGGAGTCAGCAGGATTGGTTTCTGCTGAGGCTTTTTTCCTAAGACCATATATGCTGCCTTCTTGATTTGTATTCATCCGGCCTTTCCTCTGTAGACATAAAGGGGTTCCAGTGCCTCTTCCTAGGACCCCATCTTTATGACACCATTAAACCTTACTTGCTTCCTGGAAAGCCAGATTCCAAATGCAGTCATATTGATGGTTAGCCTTTCAACACTTGGATTTGGGGGAAATACAGCAGAATCTAGAACATGTTAATCATACCCAAATGTGTTTGTTTGTTGTTGTTTTTATCTTGTTGCTGCAACAAAATAACTGACAAAAACAATGTAATGGAACAAAGCATTTATTTTGACCTCAGTTTGCGGGTACTTCCCATCATGGCGGGAAAGGCATGGCAACAGAGCATGAGGGAGCCGGCCACATTGCAGCCACAGTCAGCAGGTAGACAGGTAGAAAGTAGTGTTCAGCTGGACATTACCAGTTCTGTTCAACCTGGGACCCCGGCCTAATGAGTGGTTCTGCCCATATCCTGGGTGAATCTTCCCTGCTCAGTCAACTTGATCCATAGGCATGCCCAGAGGTCTGCCTCCTAGGTGATGCGAGATCCTGTCAAGTTGACAGTATTACATATCATCACACTGACTGATTATGGTAACAAAAATAATAGTTGCCAGTAAGTACTTCAAGTGTTCAGAAAATAGAGACTTAAGTGTTTGGGATCATGGACCCAGTGTGTAGTGTGCTCTCTTAATGGTGAAAGTGGCCTTTGGAATGGATTCTGGATGCCCCCATTGAAGCCTCTTCATTCTGAAGGGTCACTGGGGCACACACATGTTAAGAATGTGTCAATTAGATAATCAATTAGCTTAATTTCCAAGTGGCCACCAGGGATGGATGCTTGTGAAATTGTTTAGTCTGCAAGTCACATCAGAGAGACATCTGCGTCAGCACTCTATCATGGCCCAGCCTCCAGAGTTTAGGCAGATATGAGAAATCTGGAAGAGGTCCAGAATTAAACAAGGCTGGATGAAGGGGAAGAAAATGAGGCTGTGAGAAAAGGTAATAAGAGTTGTGGGCTTTTTATTGTTTCACATCCCAGGGCCTGGGAGAGTATGGCAAATCGGTAATTTACTGTCTTCCAGAGGGCTGAAGGAGGAATGCTGACCAGTTTCCTCAGAAAACCTAATAGGAATCTTGGGCTCCAGCCCAGCAAAAGAGCTAATGTTAGAGGGTGCAAAAATCGTTTAGATTTTTAGCATGACTCAAGACTGAATTGGCCAGTCGAAGAATCACACCCTGTGGTCTTGTCCTGGTAGCTACCTGTTTCGAAAGGTTTAACATGAAAGGAGGTCCCAGAGTCTATCTCCCCAGATGGAATTCCTGCCCCACATAGACAATTTCCCTTATAGATCTGTGTCCTGGGGTGAACTCTAGGACCCCAGGAGATGTCTGTCTACTTTGTTTTGTGTCCCCCAGAGTTGTTACATCTTCACCATTAAAAGAATTGACTAGGGCTGGGAAGGCTGGGAGTATAGCTCAGTTTGTAAAGCACTTGCCTAGCATGCAAAAGGCCCTGGGTTCAATCACGGCACTGCACAAACAGGCATGATTGGTGCACACTTAGAATCCTAGCACTTGGGAGATGGAGACTGGAGGATCAGAGTTCAAGACCAGCCTTAGCTATGGGAAACTGAGTAGGTGGGCCAGTGGGAGAATGAATGCAAATGAGCCTGATGTTGTGGCTGTGCCTCCTGGCATTGTCAGCATCTTGGAGGACAGGTAAAGGATGCACAGCTCCTCGTTGTCACCCTCAGCAGCCTGTCTATTTCCCCTGGAGTTTTAGAAAACTTGACAGTGGCCAAAGCAGGCTCTGTAGCTTTGACACTGAAAAGAATTTTTGGACTAGCTAGTTTCTGAAGCACAGTTGGAGATTTTATTAATAAAGGCGTAATCACAAGGATTTGGAGACACATGTAAGTGTAGTTCAGGCTTTTCAAGGAAAAGCCACAGCTTGTTGTTTTTTATAATGTTCCTACACAGCATTTGGAAGCTACTGTCTTATGACTGAGTGGTTCCTGGAGGGCACCTGACTGGGCTGTGTTTGGTAAGATCAACTCTAGCCGATAGGCATTTAGGAGCATAGGATACATTTGTGGTAAACACTTTTGTTTGATAATTGGGCAATGTATTTGGAAAGGAATGCGGCCCCATCCAAGGTCACATACCGTCTGACCTCATGCCTGGGTCATGGGCCATTGCTATTTTAACATATCTGTACATAAAAAGCATGCTAGCTTTGCACTGCAGGAGTTAGCTGTGTTGTAGTCCTCCTTGGCTGGAGGGGGCTTCCGTCAGACTCAAGGATGAAGGACTCTTCTCCCTCTCATGCTTTCATAATTTCTACCTTTCAAGCCTGTCTTAGCTGCTCTTCTCTGGGGATAACACCAAGTCCACCTACCAGGAGATCACACCCGGCATGGCCAGAATGTCAAGGGACCTTGCTTATGAGTAATAGGTGCAGTATCCTGCCTTCCCATGTGGCCTCACCACAAAAGAGAATTTACTTAAAACCCTCACTAAGACATTAAGAGGCAAATAAAGAGTTAATAGGAACCCTCTCTGGGAGTTAATTTAGAAAGAGTCTTATAGGATAATGGGCAATAAATGGAAAAGGAAATAATGTTTCTAGAGACTCATTTTTCTTTTAAAACATAGCAGACTTATCAAAGAGACGCAATTGTTTCTACTATATCATTCAATTCAGTGACTCCACAAAGATGTTTTATCAAATTCAAGCTCATTTATTTTTCTCCATTGACAGATAAAATTGCATGTGTTTCTCATGTACAACATGCTGCCTAGAGGCACATACATATTGTGGAGTGATGTCTAGCTGGTGCCTCCAATAGTTTCCATGCTTGTGTGAGAGCACTGAACTCTCCCAGCATTCCTCAACATCTACCTCTGAAACCCAGCTCATTGCCAAGCACTTGCACGGGAGTGCAAGGTGTGCAGCAGATCGTACCAGGTCCTACCTTTGTGAGGCCTATGATTCTCACTGGATGGGATTTCCAACAGTCAAGGGTAACCCAACCATCTTCAGCAAGGAGGGAGTGATTCTTGCCTGGGAAGTCCAGTGGGAGCTCAGCAGGGAAAGCTAGGGATGATCCCACCCACATGCTTCAACCCAATCCATGAGGTTCCTCAGCTGGACCAGCTTGTGTCCTGGCCCTGAACACCTACCTACTAAAGAGAGAAAGGAAGGCTGTCCTCAAGGGTACAGAGAGAGTGTCATTCCCCCTGCAGGTGGGGCTCAACTTCACTTATAGAGCAGGTCTGGGGTAGTTTCATTAAAGCCATCCAAGAGACACTCACCCTAGTGAACAGTGGATGGAAGATAGCAGTAAAGTGTCACCTGTCTGTGCAGGAACTTGAAACTCAGGCCTGCCCTGCACAGTGTTTCTTCAGTGAACATTAGAGACAGTATGTCCTACAGTCTTATACCTCTGCATTATCTCTTCCAGAGGCAGAAACTCACCATCTTCTCCCATCAGAATTCATCCTGCCCATTGTCCTCAGCCCCTGATTGGTTCTCTGTTTTCTAAAATGGTGCCTTGTTACAAACACTCCACAGTACAATGGAAAAAGCTATGCATATAGGACACAGGCACAGGTACATGATATAGTCAGTCTTCATCAACAACCCTGTTTAAAGAAACCCTTTTTTGAGATACTCCCACCACCCAACCCCCTGCCTCCGACCAATGCTAAAGCTAAGCACCACACTCTGAGCACAGAAACAACCATGCCTTTTTCTCTTCCTAGAAAACTGCTTCTCTGGGTGTGTTGGTCACTTTCTGTGGCTGTGACAAACTACCAGAGGACACTGAAAGGTGAAAGAGTCACTTGAAGGTGAAAGATTACTGTGGCTCCAAGTTTCTTAGGTTTTCAAGGCCACCCAGATCCATTGTTTTAGGCCTGCAATAGGGTAGAATGCCATGGTGGCAGGAGTGTGTAGGAGGAGGCTGCTAAGTTCATTACAACCAGGCAGTTGAAAGACACAGTGAAGAGACCAAGGGCAAGATAAAGCCTTCAAGGTCATCCTCAGTGACCCACTTCCTCTAAGTAGGCCCCACCTTCCACACTTTCCACCACCTTACAACCATTCTAGTCAATTACAAGTCTGTCAGTGCGTCAATTATTTATTAGTTGATCCAGTCTCTGCCTGACCCCCAGTTCTGAACATTGCACCAAACATTTTTAATAACAGATAAAATTGCATGCATTTCTCATTACAGCATACACAGTACCTTTGGCACACAGGCATTATGAGGCTCTCGGATCTGCTTAGGACTCTCAACCCCAGAGCTCCCATTTTAGTGCACCCTGCACATGCTCCAGCTGGTGTCCCAGCTGAGGAGGACCAGGTTGAGCTAAAGTAGATCCCTGGGTTTCAGAAAGGGAATGCCCATCTCCTCCCCAATGTGTGCTATTCCTTGTTTTTGAGTCCTGGAACATTATCCACCTGCTGGGCCTGTCCACCCCCCCCCCAACCTTGCATTCTTCTGTAGGAACAACCCTTGTGCCCAAAGAGAAAGAAGTCAGGCAGGGAGAGGAAACGAAGAAGGGCAACAAAACCAAACTCTCAGCTACAGAAGTAGGAAACTCATTATTCTGACTTCTTCCTAGACTTGCTTCCCCAGGCATCTGTGTTGTGTTGGTCGGAGTTTTCAACACCGAGCCTACAGGCTACTTTAACATCTTGCTTATATCAGGTAATTTCAAGCTTGTGTGTGTGTGTGTGTGTGTGTGTGTGTGTGTGTGTGTGTGTGTGTGTGTGTGTGTAAAACTGACTCCCAGTTTCCTCTATACCCTTGTTACGGCTAACACCTACCTATCCTGCCTAAATATTATAATTAGACCTCAAATGAAGTGCATGTGGCTGACAGGGTTGAAGGCCCCGTGTTCCTTCTCCCTGGTAAGGAGATCCCAGGGATGACTTGTTTTGAATGCTCACTCCTGATGACGCCTCTTAAGACTGAAACGATTCTTGTTAAACAACAAAATGTTCTGTGAAAGACATCTTGCTGGGAAAGGAGGGATAATGTCTGGTTGGGAAAGCATAGTTAGTTCTTGTGTGGAACATGTCAGCAGGGCCCAGGCACTGTTATTACTGCTATTACCCTTCTCTGAAAAGCGTGAAGCAACTCTGCCATTTGGAAATGGATTGAACCCCTTGGGGTTCTCCTCTACATTGCTTGGCTGATGTAGCAGACCAGGAGAAGCACCCACTCATATAGGCTATCATCCAGCACCTGCTTCCTGAGGCTAGCTTAGCACCTAGCCAGGCATCAGGTGCCAGGGTAGGAGTGAAAGGGTGAGGTCTGTGTCTGGAGTGTTTGGAAAAGAGATATCTGTATGGCCACTGCTGTGCCTAGTTCCTGTATATCTAAGAAGCAGTCTGGCTTATGAAACAAAAGTCCTGGTGTGGAAATGGGCTGTAAGCCTTAACAACAATCCGAACAAATAGTAGCATTTGATAAGCACCCTGGGCAGCATTCAACGCTAGGGATCAGCAATTGGAGCTTAGAAGCCAGAAGAAAGAAGAGAGCCCCATCTTTGCTTAGGGGACATTCATCCCACCTGACAAGTGAGCCCGGAATCCCAGGCTTGTTCTAGGCATCAGTACTTTGAAATGTAGTAATCAGATCTTGCTGAATAATATGACTCAAAGAAGAGACTGCTGTTAATGTTGCTCTTTGCTTTAGGTCACACAACAGCATCCTTTGTAATCTGGCTTTGGGGGAGGCTGAATTCTTCCCACCCCATCTCCAAACTAATATATCTTTGTTGTCATAGTCTTAATCTCTTTTTCCATTGCTGGAATAAAATACTCTGACCAAAGCAACTTGAGGAACAAAAGCTCACAGCTCAAGGGTGGGGTCCTTCCTGGTATGGAGGTGACAGTGGAAGGAGCCTGAAACAGCTGGTCACATCACTCGTGCAATCAAGAGACAGAAAAAGACTTTTCTGCATTCAGACAGTCCAGGATCCCAGCCAGGGAATGACGCTACCTACAGTGTGTGGGTCTTCCTACCTCAGTGGATGCAATCGAGATAACCCCAAAGACATGCCTACAGGGGGGTCTGCCAGGTGACTGTAGGTTCTGTTGAGTTGACACACTAACCACCAGAGTTATCAATTCAGCAAGTACCACAAAAATATTTGAAAATCCCTATCAGATACCAACAAGCATCATCATCTACACATGTCTGAACAATTCCAGGCTTTTCTTTTCCACCCAAGCTAAGAACAAACAAGCATTTAGTGTAGTTCTTCTTTGTCTGTATATTCATATTTTTCCCTTAAGTGGTCACCATTCTGTTACATTTAGAGATCATATCCAGAACTTTAGATATTTAGAGGTATAGTGTCAAATTGCCATTTTGAAAGGTTATTTCAGCTCACATCACCACCAGAAATGAGAGCTAATGCCTTTCCTCCCCCTCAGCTCATCTGAGTATTAGCATTTCTAAAAATCACTACTAATTCAATAATATTGAAATGGTATTTCATTGTTTCAATTTGCCTTGCTTTGATTATTGATGGTGATGAACATGTTTTCATCTGTTTATTGGGACCAGTATTGATTTTTTTGGTAGCTAGCCTGTTTGTCTTTTTTCCATTGGTATATTTCCTCTTTTTCACCATTGGTTTGTAAGATAACAATTGGGGGGGGGTGATTGTTTGTTTGTTTAATCTACTAAAGACTTTAGTTTCTCAGCATCCAATTTGCAAATGTTTTCCTTTTTTTAAAGTTTGTCCTTTACTTGTGGCACATGGAATATTGCAGAAGGGTTATTTTCTTTCTAAAATTTTAAGCCAAAATTTTCAATTTTTCCAGTACAATATTTGAATTTATTTATATATTTAGAAGTGTTTTCCAAATTGTGATGGTTGTTGCATGTAGTGGTATATGCCTACAGTCTAGCACTTGGGTGCTAAGGCAAGAGAATAAAGAAATTTAGTGTTAGTGTGGCCATGTAAATAGAGGCTGCCTTAAAAATCAAACCCCAAAACCATGGCTAAGGCATGGTACACAGATATTAGGTCAAACATTAGTCTATGTTTTAAGATGAATATTAAAATCAGTAAATTGTGAGTAAAGCGGATTATTTTCTGTGTGAAGGGCATTTTCTCATTAGTTGGAGACCTTAATGGGAAAATAAGCTGATCTTAGGCAGCGAGATAAGGCTCAGTGAGTGAAGTGCTTGCTGTGAGTCTGAGGACCTGTTTTGATCCTCAGTGTTCTTGTAAAAGCCAGCATAATAGGTGAAGATCTCTAATCCCATTATTGGGCAGGAGAGAGGTTGTAGACAGAGACAAGTGGATGCAGGGGGATCACTGGCAAGCTATCCTAGCAGGAACAGTGGGCTCTAGGTTCAGTGAGACAGAGCCTGTCTCAAAACAATAAGATGGAGAGTGACAGGAAGAAACCCACGTTGACCGCTGGCCTCCACTTGATGTGCAGAGGCGAGCTCACCCACACACATGTGCACAGACCTACAAAGTAAATGAAAAGAGGACTGATAGCCCCTGAGGAAAAGAGAGTCCTACCAGCAGACAGCTTTGGACTTGAGCTGTACTAACAGTCCTTCCACGGATCTCCATCCTGCCAGTCCGCCTGGCAGGTTTTGAGCTTGCCTGCTTCTATAATCACATAAACCAATTCTTCAAAATAGATTCATTCTCTCACTCAACCCCAACCCTCAAGCCTTTTCTCTGTACCAAATCCATGTGTTGTTGTATCTGTTTCTCTGTAGAATCTGGACTGATGTCCAAACCAAGGATTATATGTTCATCTGTATGATTTCTTGTGATGGTGGTGATTGAATCCAGAGCCTTGTATATGACATCCAAGTACTCTACGACTGAATTACATCCTCAGCTTTTATCTCTATCTCCTCTTAGCACTATTGTGCTTTCATTTTGTACATTTCTTTTTCAGATCATCAAGCACTGAACATTTTCTTCCAGGGATTTCATTTGATTATCTTTCATGGGGTTAACTAGGTTCACTGGCAACTGCCAAACTAGATGCATCTATTTTTTATTTGAATTTAAATAATTTTTATCATGTTCCATAAAGAAAGGTCATTGGAGATTTATTAGAATTGTGCTAATGCTCTGTGTGTGTGTGTGTGTGTGTGTGTGTGTGTGTGTATTCATTTCTTTCTGTGACAAAACATCATGACAAGAAGCAAGTTAGAAAAGAAAGGTTTATTTTGGCTTAAAGTTCCAGAGGGATAGAGACCACCAAGGTATGAAAGGCATGTGAGACTGGCCTGGCAATCTCATATTTCCTCCATACAGAAAATGTGTGCAGAGGAGACACAGACAGGAAATGGGCCAGACTCTAAGATCTCAAAGCCCACGCTCACTAGCATACTTCCTCCAGGAAGGTTCCATCTCCTAAAGGTTCCACAGCCAATAGCACCGCCATCTGGAGAGTAAGTGAGCAAGAATGTGAGTCTGTGGAGTGCATTCCTCATTTCAAGCATGTGAGTCTGTGGAGTGCATTCCTCGTTCAACCACCACAAGGTTTCAGGTGGCAAAATTCAAGTCTTTGCTATTCTGAGTTTTTCCATTCAGGAATATAGTCTCTCTCCATTTATTTGCATCCATAATTTTTCTTAGCACTCTTGTCCTTTATTCTGTGTGGGTTCTGCATATTTCACGGATGTGTTGTACTTTGGGTACAGTTGGATTTTTTTTGGCTGTCATATTTTGTTTTTATTTTGTTCTGTTAGTTCATTTTGTAAACAGAACCTTATAAAAGTAAAACTCTGTTGCAAGTTCCAACAGTGATTGTTTGAATTATAGATTTTGCCCAGAAGATCACTGCTCTCTTTCTTTGTTCTTGTGACTATTGATTTGTCTCTTATCTAATTGCAATGGCTAGATGTCCTGCTTCATTTTTTGTTGCTTCAATAAAACACTGACCAAAAACACTGTAGGGAGGAAAGAGTTTATTTGGCTTACAGCATATAGTCCATCATTGAGGGAAGTCAGGACAGGAATAGAAGGCTGGAATCTGGAGGCAGGAACTGAAGCAGAGGCCATGGGGAGTGCTGTTTACTGACTTGATCCTGCTTTGCTAACTTGATTTCTTATACTACCTGTCTAGGGATGATACCACCCACAGTGGGCCCAGCCCTCCCATAGTCATCAAGAATTGTTGCCTTCAGGCCAATCTGATGGATGAAGTGTCTCAACTCTGAGATTCCTTTTCCAAAGTATATCAAGTTGACAAAAACTAACTGTTACGCTAGACCTTCCAGAAAACAAAGCTGAGGCACATGAACTTCTGTTCTAGGCATTCACTTTTGGGATGATGTTGGCTGTTACTTTTTCCCCAGGGGCAGTCCTTGCACTGGAAATGGCTCTGAATTCAGCCTAGTACCTGTCCTCCGTTGGCCCAGAGGGACCTGTCGGTCTCTAACCATTGATCTGTCGGTGTGCTGCCAAGGTCATTGTGAGTTCTGGAGCCAATCTCCTCTGTTGAAGCTCAGATATTCTCCTTTCTTGCTGTAAAGATCTGGGCAGGTTACTTGGCTTATCATGTCTGACTTTCTTCACCTTTTGAATTTCTTTTTCTCCAATTCTTAAATCCATTAAAATACTAGTCCTTGATTCCTGGTATTAATTCACTTGAATAAACCTTAGCATTTCCCCCAACATCTACCAATTCTTACTTCCTATTAACAAATCAACTCAAAAACAGCAACAAATCCCTTAGTCTTTATTTTCAATATTGTTGACAGTTTCTTCACTCTATAAGAAAACACATTACTTATTTAGGTTTCATCTCTTGGCTTGCTGTGTTGCTTGGTCTGTTGAGGTTTCCTTTCCAGATGTTCATTTTCTTCTCTTGGGTTGTGTTAATCTCACATCTCCTGCAGTTCTGATTCAAGAGCACGCAAGTGTAAACCCTGTATGCTGCATCCTTAAGAATATAATACTTTTGTATACAAAGACACCTCCCTTCCTATACTTCTTATGCAGAATTATTTTCCCATTTGAGTCTATAGATATCACTCCTTTGTCTTCCAGTATTTTGTGTTCTGCAATAAAAGTCTAAGGCAGCCCTGATTTTATTTCTTCTGCAAAACAACAACAAAATCTCTTTGTTCCTTTGTTTCCTTGCCAAATTGCTGGAACCACTTGTTCTTTCTTGTTGTTACTGAAGTGTTTTATTTGGATAAGTAAGTATAGGCCTACATCGCTCACCATGTTCCAGAACGACAAATGGTAAGAACTCTCAAACAGTGTTTTGCTCTTTGGGATAAATGTAATCAGTTGTGACATCTGTGCACCCACCTCATCCTCAATCACAGTGAGGACAGGGTCTCTCTTGCCTCTCTTCTCTCTTTGCTGCATTTGGGGACAGTTTTGCGCAATTGTCATCTATGTCGCTGATCTAGTTTTACCTGTGTCTAGACTGCTCTTCACTGGCACCACAGTGACAGAGAATGATCACTGCCCAAGGGCACTCACGCCTTTTGTCTTCCATGGGCACTGGACAGACTACAGTTGACAGTGTCACCTGCTGCTGGCATACCTGAGCCCCTCTGAGTTGTCTTGGATTCAGCATGACATTGCTTGTTCTAGAGGTGACTGGTGCTCTTTAACTTTTGTTTGTATGAAATAATAAATTATGTGTATTTATGGAAAGAGCAAAGGTTTGACCACGTTGATATCTAAATGATGTGAATACCTGGGTTCCAAGAAGCATCATGCTTATAGCTGGGGCTGAAGTATCACCAAAGCAAACTGACAGTTACCGAAGACAAGGAGCAGAGGAGTGGGCTTCTGGGTGGAGGATGGAGGGGATGGGAGAAAATCTTACTTGGGGAGCTGCAGAGATACTTCAATAAGAGCATACACTGCTCTTGCAAATGACCTGAGTTTGGGTGGATCAGAAACATCTGTAATTATAGCTCCAGAGAACCTGACACATTCTTCTGGCCTCTGTAGGCAACTTCACTCATGTGTACATACACATAATTTAATACAAAAATCATAAAACTACAGCCTTCTTGCTTCTTGACTTCACCTTTCTCATCCAAGTCTACCCCTATTGGCAGCTAAGGCTACCACAGCGATACCATGTAAAATCCAGTGCCTTTCTTGCTTAGAAGATGGGCATTTCTAAATATATAGAAGAACAAATGTACACATTTATCTTTTTGTAGCATATGATACATAATTTATAATACAGAGAATTGAAAAACATTCAAGCTGCCTCAAATATCACTTTACCATATGTAGGAGCATAATTGAATGACATGCATTCTAAAAATCTGGTGTGTAAAATTCTTTGAAAACGTATTCACGTGACTGTGCTAAGTCTCTCTGTTTAAAAATAATCTGAAGCCCTGCATTGTGTTGTTCTTGATTTTAAACTCCAACTCTCCAAATTGTTTGAGATCAGAGACCTCAGAAGACCGGAGACCCTTGGTGACACTGTGTGTTAACTGCCAGCATTATGTGTGTCTGTGGCACCCACTGAGCACCTAGAATAGATTAAGATTGCGTCAAGAACAGGGTTCCTGTATTTGTGCAGTTCCCCTCTCTGCTTCACAATGACTGCTTACATTACAATAGTTCTTTTCACACCCATAACCCCTCTAAGGAAAACTAGCTTGGCCTCAGACCCTGATGAAAATTACAGACTCAACTCTGATCTTTTGCTATAAGTAAGATCACTCGACAGAGAGAAGAGGTGACCCTGATGGGAAACACGGTGTGGTACATTTATGCTGAGGAAATATTGAGGCTGATGTGGGCAAAGCCAAGTCCTCCGGGTTTCAGACTCTAGAGAGATCAACAGCCTTGTTCAGTGTGAGCCCTCAAAAATGTTCTGCAGGATCTTTACTATCAGGCCAGGGTGATTGTGAGGTGACCCAAGGGAGCAGTAAGGACAACAGGGACCCTTGAGAATAGACCTCTGAAAGCTATGACTTCAGTAGGCCATAAAAGTGGAACCAGATCTAAAGTGGCTGCTCCCGGGCTCCTTATGGTCACACAGCTCTCATGCCATGTTCAACCTTGAAAGACACCTCCTGCTAGGTTCCATCTCCCTCCCCCGCCACACTTACCCTACCACATCCGTTCCAGCAACCAACACCTCCTTCTCCCCCAGCTCTTTATCATGCCTCACAGCCTCTGAGAACCCAGGGTTGCTGTTTTCTGTGCCCCACTTGCACCCCAATTCCTGGCCACTTCAAGACCATACTTGAAACTTCTTTTTCATTTCAGTTCTGAGGGAAACTGATTGATTTACCATTTGTATTTGATATTTTTTGAAGTTTTAATTCAATAAGCAATCTAACTGGCGCAGTTCTTGTAATGTGTCATCCTGGAAGACTTACTCCATGGTTATGGATTAATTTGCAGAGATGCATCCCAAGCCTAGTCCTCAAGATGACTTGAACTAAACTGAGAGAGGACCAGCACCAGAAACACCAATGACTAAAGCTGTTATTGGCTTCTGGATAGGCTTCCATCACCAGGACTCTAGAGCTATCATTGTTGCTGGAGAACTGGCTTTCCTGTCCCTGTCTCACAGTTGGGTCCTGTGACCAAGGACTTTGAATGCGCAGTTCTTACTCCAGCCCTATACTGAATCCATTCTTCTGCCTCACTGTAGATGTTGGGAATTAGAACACATTTCTTCCTGCATATCAGAAAGGTCTATGTGGGGTCTGTGAAGCTAGCACCCCTAGTAACACACTCTGCATTTTTGTCCCCATTTGCCTTTAAACTGCTGTTTCCCCCAGTTCTTTTGCAGCAGGTGATAAAATCTAGGCAGGAGCTGAGTCTGTAGTTTTCTCCCTGCTGGGAAAATTGATCTTCCTGCAAGCCTCAGGGAGGGCTGGGGACATTGCTGGGATGGGCCAGTAATGAACTCCTAAGTCATGCATTAATCACAGAGAGTGGACAGGAAGGTACCACCTGACACCATGAGCTGCTGAATCTGGACCTGGGAATACACAGGCCCCGTCCTTGGGTTCAAAAGGAAATTTCTAATATAGTCATAAGTGAAGTCTCATGTGTCTTCTTGGGGGATCCTTGGTGGGTTCTTGGCCTTAGTGAATATACAATGCTATCAGGTTGCTTAGTGCAGAGTTTGCCATTTTGGTACAGGCTCTGGTCTGCTGGTTAGGAGCCTTGGGAGTCAGGCAACTCGGTTCTATTATCTGACCCTACTGCTAACCTGGTGACCTTACACAAATGAATTAAACCCATTGTTCCCCAGTTCTTCCACTTGCAAGTGGGGGCAGTACTGGTGCCCACCTTGAAAGCTCATTGTACAGATCTATCTAAGGAGACAGTGTTTATCTAAGTACCATGCCCCAGAACCTGCATCCACTATCATTTACATGCTGTAGGTATGGGTGAGCAGACTAGAGCTTTTGCCTGCTCTCTGTATCTGAACCATGACATCTAGGGCTTGTGCCAGACACTTGTCCAGAGAGCTTCATAGGCAATGGATAAAATCATGACTCCCACAGCCCTTGCCCAGCTTCTAAACAGGCACAGCCAGGGCTAGGTCTTCAGTGCAGAGGGTGTTCAGTGCAGGCATAGAGGCGGAGTGGACACACTGGCCACAGCCCTCACACTCTCTGAGTATGTTCTCCATGTTCTGGTTTCTTGCTTTCATACGTGGGTGGGCCCATTATCTATAATGAAATACTCAGCGTTTAGCAGTCCCGCAGCTATTGTGGCCCTTGGCTGAAGGGCTCTGGTTATGAAATGAGCGTTTCCGTGAGAAAGCAAGTAAGGACACTTGCAAATGTGTTCCTGGGCTGAGAGCAAAACCTGTTTAGCATCAGGGGCTGCCTGTGTGGTTCACTTCTTTGAGGGCTCTCATAGCTGCCTGCCACAGTCACAAGCAGGAGTCGAAGGCTCATCTGTGATAAAGGATCAGAAAATTAGAACATGAAGATGATGATGGAGAAGGCAGGCCACACTTTTTTTAACATTGTCAACAGGAAAGAGCTCTGTCCTAGAAGAGTCCAGAGGCCTAGGGGAGGTGAAGGACTAGATGTCAGAACATGTCTCTTCAGTAAACAGTAGTGTATCTGTTGTGGCCCACCCACAGGGATGGGGGCAGCAGTGTTTCAGGGCAGTGCCTACAGTTTGAAAACCATGCTGGATGGCTTCTCTTCATGATCTCTGCTTCCTTTTAAGACAGAGCGGTGGGCCACCCTCTGAGTTGGAAAACATGGGTTTTGAGCTCCTTCACAGAAGCTTTCTGGTCCACCTTAGGCAGTACCCCATGGCCCAAACTCTTTCAGCCTAAGAATACCCTAAATAAAGCAATGGACTGCTTTATTTATATTCATTAATATACAAACAAAAACTTAATGTTTGTATTACCTACTTTTTCTAAGTCTAGCTAATTTATTTTAGGTGAAGCCTATTGAAATGTGTGCGGCCTGTTTACTCAGCCACCCTTCCATCCACTCCTCCTGAAAATATTTATCCAACAAATTTCTTATCAAACCACCTCACTTAGACTAAACACTTTTTCTCATTTCCCTAGGCTTCTGGGGTCTTCTAAATAGAGCATTGATGATCTGTATTCAGTCCCCAAGACCTACACAATGGAAGGAGAAACACAGACTTCCACAAGTCTCCTGACCTTTGCACTCATGATTGTGGGGACACACATACTTTATAATATAGTATGTATGTATTATGGATATATGAGAGTTAGTGGGTCCGTGAACTATCTGAACTCATGGAGGAATCAGAAACCAGAGCTCCAGTCTCCTCCCCCAGCTTTTCTTGTCCACCAAATTGAGTTTCCAATCTTTGCTCTGCTCAACCCTTGAAATCTTATCTGTGGCTGTTTTCTTTCCTCAAGAACGGATCTGTTGGCTTTTCAGGGTGACAGGTTGATAGAATCAAGCCATCTGTGCTAGTCAGGAAGGTAACAATGGTTTCCTGCAACTCTTCTGTATTTACTTCGACCCTGGCTCAAGGTCATCTGCTTTCAAAGAGTTCTTCACCTCTAGCTCCAGCACATTCTGACTTGGATGAAGTTAGGGGTATATTTTAGGCTAAAACTTTGTATCTGGGTCAAGGTATAATTTTGCCAACTTACACATCCCTGGATAATCAAATGAATTCACACACACACACACACACACACACACACACACACACCCTATATGTATATTATCATCATTTTTCCAAAGAGGTGAGTTTGAGTGATAGCCACAACAACTTCTCATCTGATAAAGTCTTCTGAAGTTAGAGGTCCTTCTCTAGCTCCAAAAGAGAACCCACACCTGCTTGGGATTGGCAGGCAGCCCAGCTGCCCCACTGCCTGGGATCTGGCAGTTGTCTTGCCTTAAATAAACCAATCTGAAGGATATATTCCCAAGCAAGTAAGATGGGTATTTTTGATGGGCATCGAGCAGAGATGTAGTTTATTGGATTTTATCTTGCAACTGATTTGTTTCTGCCAGACGTTGATATGCAACCCGGATGCTGTGATTTTAGGCCCCGGGAGTATTAATGTATAAACAACCCTCCGTTGCTCCGTCTGCTAGTAGGAGCCTTAATTTATCACAGAGACGGTAGAGTTGCAGTTTCTCATCTACTTGTAAAAAAAAAAAAGAGTCAGGCAGCTGTAGGGAATGTATCCTCTCTTCTCTCTTTTAAGAATTCATTCTTTGGAATAAGAGAGAAATTTATTCTAAAATATCTTCATCCCGAAGGAAATAAAAACCCTGCTTAATGGCGGATGGTCTCCCCTGGGCTTTGATTAAGCAGAATCGCGAAGCCAGGCTTTCTGTACCTGTTGTTTGTCATCGGGGCTGCTTAGACTTGGGGAAGAAGATCTTGTCTCAGGCACTTAATGTGACAGGCACCTTCTGGGACAAAGATGTCTGCCTACTAGAGCCTGCTGTTGCCACAGGTGTGCTGGGAGGGCACATGTGTGTCCAGCAACCTGCTGATGACAGTGGAATGAAGGCAGGAAAAAAATTGCCTCCGTTACTTAACCTAGATATGGTCTCTTCTGCTGTATTGAAAACATAATACTCTTCATGATTTTTCCAATTATAAAGACAGAGCCCTTCTTCATGAAAACATTTGAATGTCTAACTTCATAGAGACAGGAAGACAAAACGAACGTATAGAGTTGTGAATATGACTCGGTGTAGAATAGTGCTGGCCATTCAAGTGTGGAAAGCTGAGTTCAAATCCCCAGAACCTATGCAACAGACAGACACATAGCATGAGCACCTGTAATCCTAGTGCTCCTATAGGGAGATGGGAGGTGGGAATGGCTGATTCCCTGAAGCTCATGGGCCAACTAGCCTGGAGTACAAAGCAGAAAATAACCATGAGAGCCTGTCTCAAACAGAAGGCAGGAAAGGACCTTATGCATACATATGAATGTGTATGAGAACACACACACACACACACACACACACACACACACACACACACACACCATGCATACAAAATCTTCTCTGTAATCCCACCACCAAGAGTTAGCATTTATTGCCATTCTATCTATAACTAGCCTATTCTCTCTTAATACATCTATGTGGTTTTCACAGAATTGAAATCTTCCTGTACATTCTATCTGACCTCATTTTCTTCACTTAATTCTGTATTTCTTATTTGTTGTTGTTAAAAATACATTCCACATCTCTGCACAAAAAGGTCATTAAAATACCACGACAACAGAGCAATGAGTAGACTTATAGCACCCACTCACTCCTTTAAATTCAAGAGAAGGGGACTCTGGAGAGATGCTCAGTGGTTAAGAGCACTTCCTGTACTTGCAGAAACACAGGTGTGGTTTCCAATACCTACATGGCTGCTCACCACTGCCTTTAACTCCAGTTCCAGTGATCTGATGCCCTCCGAAGATTTTGCACACATACGATACACTCAGGCACACACACACATACACATAAAATAAAAGTTTAAATATATATGTAATTCAAGAGAGGGGTAGGCATTAAATTACTCGACAAATGATTGTTTGATTATAATAGGGATTAACAATTATAAAGGAGGTGAACGGGGGCTTCTGGGCACCCAATCTAGTCTTGGGAAGTCAGGAAGATTCTCCAGGCAAGTGGTATTAAGGTTGAGAGCTGAGGCGGGCCTGACCAGGCAGGAGCTGGGAGAAGTGTGGCAGGGGAGATGAGTTCTCTCTGACCAAGAGCTCAGGTAGGAGGAAGTAGATGGGAAAAGGCAGCAGTGTGGGGGAGAGAAGGAGGAAATAGTTGAAACAACTTGACACAGGAGACATGGCAAGGACTGCATGAACGATTAGTATTTAGGCTAGGGGACTTTTTCTGAGAGAATTGATAAGCCAACAAGGGTTTTAATCATGGATGAGACTGGAGAGGGTGGAGATACAGTTCTGTGTAGTCATTCCATTGTACAGAATAAGGGTGGATAGTGGGTGTGAGGAGCTGAGCCAGGCTGTCACCACTATATCCTAGATGACCCACTCTGAGGGTTAGGGGAGTGATAGATGGAGAACGTAGGTGATCATTACCTATGCTCATCTGCGTTTTTAGGAGCACATTGATGAGCCTCAGGGTAAAAAAGGCATGTTGGGGCTGTGTCCTAGATTCCTTCCTTTGCCTCTGGACAGACGCACTGGATGCTAAAATGGGGAGGCATGGGAAGGACCAGGTCTTTGAGGGTAGGAGATGATGGATGCTAAATTGGATGTGGAGTTGGAGAGAAGACAGCATGTCGGCTTAGCTTTCCAGACTGGAATGAAGCAGGTAAGCAGATATTCTGGGTGAAAGGTTGAGAGTTTGAAATCAGCATTTGAACAGCGGAGTAAGTAATGAGTGGCTCAAACCGTCCAGGCTAGGGTGGTCTCCACGCTTTGGGAGGAGGGTAGAGAGACTCTCGGCTGCATCTCCTCATTCCTCTCCATCCAGGCTCATTTGGAGTCAGCTGCTCATGACAGCCCTGGCCATGTGGCATTGTGTGGCAGGCAGTTCAAACCAGTTGACCAGTGCTTCCTGACACATCCTGGGGGATTTTCTAAGCCTGTTGTTTGAATTTGGCCATGTCAGGCTCATTCACAAATGGAGTTGGCAAGTGCTATGAATTGGGGCTTTGAAAATTTTCTTTTCCTTCTCACAGATAGCAGATTGTTAAATATTTACCAGCATGCTGTTGTTTGTGACCAACCTCTGTGTCTGTTTCTGGTGTCATTTGTGGTTTACTTCCCTTGGAATCCGTGAAAGACAGTTATCTGTGATCATCTTGATTTATATCTTGAAAATCCCTGATTTGCTTTTAAATCATCAGCCCTCGGGGATAAAGAGAGAGTGAGATGGTAGTTCTTTGAGTCATGGAACCTTCAGTCTCAGTGCGAGATTTCTATTTCCCCACAGATGACTACACACTTAGCAACCTAACACAAATGTGAGCTCTTGGAGTTTCTCTACTTTAAGAGTCTTGGACAGGTCACTGGGTTCTTGGCTCAGGCATTCAGGGGCTCTTCCTTGAGGTTTTAGGGGCAAGTGCCTCACTGTGGGTGGTAACCAAATCCAGTTTCTTATGACAACAGGACTGAAGTTCCCACTCTTTGCTGGCTGATGGAGCTGCTGTGTCCATAAACATCACATTCTCTTCTGTCAATGCCCCTCAACTCCTAAACCCTCAGGGACCCTGGTCTCTCTTCCTCCTCTGCTCCCGACTGGAAACAGCCCTGGACAGCTTCCCCATCTCAGCCTGCCACTACAATAGTGTCTCAGGCCTTCCATAAGCTCAATAGCTTAACGCATTGATGATTGGTTTTTCATTAAGCTGTAGGCTCAAGATCAAAACTGGTGTGCCCTCCTAAGCATGTATCTAGGACTCTTACTTTTCCCAGATCCAAGTGTTTCTGGGTGGTAGCAGCATTGCCCCAGTTTATAGCTCCACCTTCAGTGCTGTTGTCCTCTGTATTTTCTCTCCATTCCTGAATCCACATCTCTCACTACTTGTATAGGGTCACCTTAATGGCATCACCTCCCTAATACTACAGTTAGATCTTCAGTTTCTCATCATGTCGCCTCATGTGTCAAAGTCATAGAGTAGTGTTTAGTGCTGACTGCCATCTGCAGGGATCGTCTTAATTGCCTCAGTTGATATAAGAAGACCCAGCCTGAAATTGGGCAGCATCACACCCTTGGCTGTTGAAGTTCAAGCAGGTGAGCTGAACTCTAAGCATGCATGCATTCATTTCTCTTGGCTTCTGACTGTGGATGTGCTATGAGCCACTGCCTCAAGCTCCTGCCACTAACTTCCCTGCTATGATGGACTGTAGCCAAGAGTTGTGAATAGAAATAAACCTTCTCCCCCCTCAGCTGATTTTGTTAAGATATCTTATCTCAGCCACAGAAAAGGAAGTAGAACCCTTACCCACCAGCCAGTGGTCTGGTTCCGAAGTGGAAGAAGTTAAGAGACAGGGCCCAGCAGAAGGAAGTTAGGATGTGGACTCTTTTACCTTGTTGCTACTTGGTCACCAAGAGGTAAGGTATTTCTCTCTCCACTGTGTACTCCCTGGCTATAGGCCCAAAGCAATGTAGCTACATGACCAATGACCAAAACCTCCAGAACAATAAACCCAAGCAAACTTCTCTTTAGAAGTTGTTGTTTATCTCGAGGACTTTGTCACCCAAACAGAATGTCTCAATAATATCTGAAATAATAAGATTCTGTTTCCAAATCAAGTCACATTAGCCTGCCTCAGATCTCAGCATACCATTTTGAAGAGCACACCACACCCCCTAACAATGCTACAATAACAATTTAATCACAGGAATGGTGTCAGTTGATTGTCAACTTGACAGGATTTAAGGTTGCCTAGGAGACACACCTCCAGGTGTATCTAGAAGAGTGTTTCCAGAGAGGCTTCAGGGAGGAAGGAAAAGCACCCTGCATATGAACACTGCCATCGCATGGCCTGGAGTCAGAGCTGCCAGACTGAATATAATGGAAAAGATTGCTGAGCACCAGCACGGTCCTTCTTGCTTCCTGACTGTGGACACAATGTGATCAGCCCACTCTGTGTTCCTCTAGGTCTTTTCTACCATGACTGACCAAGCACACCTTAAACCCTGAGCCAAAATAAACTGCTCCTTCCTTAAGTTGCTTTTGTCACCTGTTTTGTCATAGCAACATGAAAATTAATGAGTTCAGTATCTCATTATATTCATGAGTCCCAAGAATGTGGGTGTGAAGTATTGGGGGAGGGGTATCACCAATAGAATCCTGCCTATCTGTTTTCAGATGTGTCCCCCAGGGAATTGTCTCACTAGCTGACAACTCAAAACACAGCCCATGTTATCCATTGAGTGACAGTGATGCACCGGTTCCACCCTCCTCCTGCTTTGAGGGTTTTAAATTTTTTAATTTGTTTTCCTTTTGTTTTAAATTTAAATTGGAAACACGCTTGTTTTACATGTCAATCTCAGTTCCTTCTGGGTCAAGAAGAGGGTTTTAAAATTCTACATTACAGGTGTGTGTGTGTGTGGTGTGTATGCAGTACGGGGGGGGGGCATACACTTGTGGAGGTCAGGGGACCAATCGTAGGAGTAACTTCTCTCCATCTGCTGTGTGGCTCCCAGTGATCAAACTCAGGTCGTCAAGCTGGGTGCAAAATCACCTGTAGCTGCTGAGCCATCCATCCAGCTCCTCTTGAGCTTATTATCTGACTAACAGGACCTCATTGTTTTCCTTCTTGGGATCAGACGTATAGGGATGAGCTGAATAAGGACTTGGGATGAGTGAGTTATAATGACGCTCACTCCTACTTTTCAGACATGACCATCTCTGAGCTCCAAATCAACAGCGATGGGAAGTTTGCTGTTGCTTTTTATTTATTTTCCTAACGTTATAAAGTGTGTAACAAATCGCTCCTCTTTTTCCCTCACGTGCCTTCACTTGGAAGAAGCTTCCGTTGTTCTGCTGCGCCCGCGGCGTTCTGCAGCTCCCCTGGCAGCACTCGTGCTTGCTCAAAGTCTAGTCATTTTCACGGCACCTATTTCCCATCTGCCCTCGCTTTCATCTTCCCTGGGAATGGGGTCCCCACTTTGAGTGATGGCTGTGTTTCATCTGCAACTGACTAAAATTACATGGCAGTCAGAGCCTCCCTTTTATCTCCTCCCTGTCTCAATGTCAAGTAAATCCCAAAGTTAAAACACAGGTTTTTATGAAGCAAGCAGGAATCTTGTTGGAAGCCTTGGCTTTCAGGCATGTGGACCACCCGAGGGTCTCCCGCTGTGGGGCCAGTTTGCCCTCTCCTTAGCAATATCCTTTGGGGAATTTAATTATACCGAGTTATCCTCTGACCCGTCACCATCCACTCCTTCTAGAAAGGTTAGAGAATACCATTAGTGTTCTTGGAAATGTTTGGCTTTTCTATTGCCTTGTATATTCTCAAAGGGTAATGTGTCAATCACATTTTTTCCTACCACGGCTGTTTTGCAAAACAGCTTGCAAAGCCATGCTTGGAAAATGTACTCCTTCATTCCAGTGTGGTTTTTCCATGCTGAACCCTTACCCCAGGAGGCACAGCAGCCCAAGATGTGGAAAGCTGGAGTCTTATTGCCACCAAGGCCAAGTCCCGTCTGCTCCAGTCTCATAGACGACTCCAGCTCTGTGCTGTGCTCCTTGTGTGAAGGGTGAGAAGGCTTTCATCGGAAGACAGAAATGAACCTGCCGCTTTGGTCTTGCCACCCTCTGTTCAGAGCCAGGCATGTGGCGGTGTCTGACAGCAGGGCTCCCGACACGCGAGTCCTCCATCTCAGCAATGAAGGTTAATGACACTAGAACCCAAGACAAGCTGACCATTGTAAAACTTCTCACAAAGTGTCAGCTTGGTGTCTCTTCCAGGGACAGATGAGTTAATGGGAACAAAAGCAAGAAGACTGCAGAGACAGGAGGGTGAGAAATGACTAGAGGAAAAGACCTCCATTAATGATGTTTGTCGCTCAGGACAGGGTCCCAGACAGCCCCCCCACTCCCACACACATTCTGTCTCTGAACAGAGCACATGGGTATGCAAATGAGTAGGCATCACCCTCCCTTTGCAGCAAGAGCTGACAAAGATGTAAGTCCACCTCTGTGGGATGGCTGTGAAGACATCCTCCGCAGGGGAGTTTCTATATACACACGGGTAGACAGGAAATGAAGATCAAAATCTGATCAAAATCTGGTTTAGGTCTTCCCTCACCAGAATCCCCTCATCCAGCTGTGTGCAGTGGGAGGTCCGGGAGGGAGAGAGCATTGCTGCCTCAAGGATTCCAAAGGGACTGCAGAGTCATGCACAGTGCCAAGGCCTTGTCAGTGTTAGGGCTCCACATCCTCAACGCGGGATTAGTCATCTGAGCCCCGCGTTCAGCCACAGAAGGATTTAAAGCCATGTAAGAGTGCTCTGTGCTGAAGCAAATGTAAGTTGTCACGATTACCAACGGCGCATTTTAAACTGAACGGAACCCCTGGGAGGTTGTTCGATTCCTGGGTGGGATTAGGCAAAGCAGCTGGTAATTGCAGCTTATAGGATCTTTCTCAGACACCATCCTCACAGCCATAATAATGTGCATCTGGGTTTTGCTTGGGTTCCCCAAACAAATGACTGCATTGTGAGGGATGATCCTGCCTCTCGGGCCTCCCAGCCCCATTGATGTAATTGTAACCAGAGATGACTGTTCAAATGACCAGCTACCCTAAGAGATTTAGCAAAGACCTGGCTACTGACTCCTCTTGGAGCTCTCTCTCCTGCTCCACACTACTACCCTAGGATCTGACGAGACAGGGTTGGAAGACCTGACAGAACTGTGTGTACTTTATAAAGAGCCTTGAAGAAGCCGGGTGGTGGTGGCGCATGCCTTTAATCCCAGCACTCGGGAGGCAGAGGCAGGCGGATCTCTGTGAGTTCGAGGCCAGGCTGGACCGATAGCCTCCAAAACAATACAGAGAAACCCTGTCTCGTAAAACCAAAAAAAAAAAAAGAGCCTTGAAGAGACTGATGTGCAGTCAGTCAACAGCTCATTCTGGTTGGCCAGCATTATTAAAAGTTTAACATTACTGGTGGGAATAAAGGTGTGTGTATGTGTGTGTGTGTGTGTGTGGTGTGCGTGATATGTGTATGTGTGTGATATGTGTGTGTGTGCGGTATGTATATGTGTGTGGTATATGGTATGTGTGTGGTATGTGGGTATATGTTGTGTGTGTGTTACATGTATGTGGTGGGGGTGTGTTTAGGGTGTTGTGTATATGGTATGTGTGAGTGGTGTGCAGTGTGTATGTGTGAGTGGTGTGCAGTGTGTATGTGTGTGTGGTGTGGGGGATGTGTATGGTATGTGGGGTGTGTGGGGTGTGTATACGTGTGTGTGTGTGTGTGTGTGTGTGTGTGATTTGTTGATTCTGAATCTGGAGAAATTGTTCAGACAGTAGAGTGTTGTTTGCCATATGAGCATACATAAGTTCAAACCCCAGAACTTCTGTAAAAAATGTCAAACATGGTGGTGCCATCTTGTAATCCCAAAGCTAGGAAGGCAAATCTCTATGTCCTGCTAAACCAGCCTAACACTCTAGGTGAGCTCCCAGCCAGTACAAGACACTGTATTGAGAAAAAGGTAGATGGCATCTGAGGAACGACCCTCAACATTGTCCTGTGGCTTCCACACACTCATACACACACGTGTGCCTGCATACACACAAGCGCACACATGCATGAAGAAATCCCCATATTCCCATTTAGATACCCATGGATTGTGATGATGGCATTTGCTGGAAACAGGATGTATGTGTCGACCAAAGACACGAGAAATCTCTTTCCCTGGGCCCTGTGTTCCAGGGCTGCCTTGTGGGGTAAGCCTAGCTCTAGGGCAGTGGGTGAAGCACAGAATTCTCTCATGCCTGCCTTCAGCAAGACAGTGTTAGAGAAAACTTCAATCCCCCAAACTCCCTCACAGTGTTAGAGAAAACTTCAATCCCCCGGACTCCCTCGTTCATAGTCTTGTTCACTAAGAACTTCAACACAGAGGCTGATAAAAGCTGGGATGAGTATTTTAGAGCTGGTGCATTGAAGTCTCCTTTTGAACAAAATAGATGAGGCTTTTAAGGCCCTCTCCAACTTCAAGAGTCCTGTTAAGATTCTGTCAGTGACTCTATGCTCCCCTCCCCACCTGCACAGTCTATGCTGCCAGCCGTCTGGGTCCTGATTTCCTGCCAAGGCCTGACCCACATGAGATGCTATTTTGACAGAAATAGGGATGGGAGGGGGTCACGCACAGCTTCTGCCCTCACAGAAGCTCTAGGGACACGTGGCCTAGAACAAGTGCCCACGAGGGGTCTGATTACTGCTGTGACAAAAATAGTAGAGACGTTCCGAAGAGGTATTAATTGGTGCATCCTGAGGCGCCCGTGGGGGAAAAGGCTGCCAATGGGGCTCCCGGGACAAACAGTTAGGCAGGAGGCAGCAGAGCTGACCATCTCCTGTGTCAGCTGCAGCCCCTCATGCCAGCCCCTATGTAAGTGGGTTAGCATCTGCACTGCTCAAATGTGATCCCTGGGTAGGTTCCTGTGTGGGTTGCTGCAGCCTGGACATGAAACACCCATCCTCTGTGTTTATTTACCATAGATATGTTTGCTTTTCTGCCTCTGAATAGAGACAGTTGTTTACAGGCACACCGTCAAAATATTGACTCAAAGTAACCCATGATTCCAGAACTGAGAGGAGGGAATACACAGCTCACTTTCTGCACTGATAAAAGCCTGTGTGCGGAGTGTGCCATGATCCCTAAGCCCTTGGTATGCTAGAGCCGCATTGTGGAAGCCCACTGATGGGTTTCCTCAGCAGCAGGCCACGGGCTTCCTTTCTCAACATTGCATGAGACAAATGTACAGAAGCAAGGGTCATCAGCATCTCATCGTCCAGCTCCAGTTTCACCCTAAGGAACTACGGAACAATGACAACACTGATCCAAATCTGTGCTAGGCATCTCACATGGTCTGAGGATGCAGGTGTGGGATGTTTCCTCTCCCAGAGCTCCTCCCTGCTTCTCTGTTTTCTCACTGGCAAGATATCCAGAAACACCTGGAAATGTGTTTGGAGTGTAGGATTCAGTTTTCATTAGCTTCTCTTGGGGACAATTGTCATGACACCAACACCAGCAGCTGGGCCAGTCACTCCTGTGCCTTACTGGATGAGAAAAGTTTTCAAGGAAGTGAAATTCCCTATCTATACAGCCCAGTGTTGTAAGACAATGACACCATAGGAAGAACTGTCTTAGGCAGGTTAATCCAGTGTAAAGTTCCGCTGGGCAGGTAAAGGTGGTAGAAGCCATCACCTGAGAAATTCCTAATCCTCTAAACCCCAGAGCATGCAAAAATATCCTCCCTGTCTCTCTGCACACCTCCTGGGTATATGTTTAGTGTAGTATCAATGCATTGGTCAAGTCTCCCTTACTTGTGTAACTCTTGATTCCAGCATAACACTTGGGTCCATGGGAAACCCTGGATAGGAGGCTGGCTTCTGCACTGGGCAGGGCCAGACAGGTATCCCACAGGGGACTCAGCTGACAAAGAGCTCCCCGGGGCCCCAAGCCTTTACTTCAGAGGCCCAAGGATGGTACTGACTGTGGAGTTAAAGCCTGCTAAGCAATAGCTTCTTGGGCAGAGCAGGCCCCAGACCAAGGTAAGGTACCCTGACACCAGAAAGACCCAATTCATATATCTGTGATGTGGCCCCTCATGTGCTTACTCTGCCCCAGTAGGACTGACAAAGTAACCTCTGGGAAAAAGCTTGTAGCCAGAGCTTTCGAGACACAAGGATCCATGAACTGAATGGGCAGACTCCAGATGCCAGACAGGAAGGGTAGTGGTCCAGAGGCTGTGGGAAGCATGAATGACTTTGCCTTCAATGAGGACCAGACACCATGGGGCCCATGGACATGGAACCTTGGGGCCCGTGGACATGGAACCTTGGGGCCCGTGGACATGGAACCTTGGGGCCTGTGGACATGGAACCTTGGGGCCTGTGGACATGGAACCTTGGGGCCTGTGGACATGGAACCTTGGGGCCTGTGGACATGGAACCTTGGGGCCTGTGGACATGGAACCTTGGGGCCTGTGGACATGGAACCTTGGGGCCTGTGGACATGGAACCTTGGAAACATTTACTGCTTGATTGATCCCCCAACTCCTCATCACCCTGATCAATACCACAACTCCAGGGAGGTTCTTTCTGGCCTTTTTCATTTTCCTTGAGAGAGAAGTTTGATATTAGGCTGGGAACTTTTTTCCAAATTTGCATATTTAGGAACTTTTTTTTTCTCACCGAGATAAGCCTGCAATTCCCACAGCACACAAAGGAGGACGTGCCCTGTCAGCAGTCTGTGTTAGTTTCTGGCTGCCAAGAGGGTCTTTGATGAAGCTGACTCATTTTCTCTGGCCTTTAAAAAAATCCTAAATCATACAAGAGAATAGTGTCAGCAAAAATGAAGATTATAAAACATCAGTTAAAAACCATGAGTATAGATTGAGTGAAGATTCTACCAACTTTCAGCCTCAATTCTTTATCTTTTCCACTCATGAGCCCTTTTCACCCAAGACTGTGATCTAGCTACATGCATGTAGGTATAAGTACTGGATATAAACATCAAACATTGGGGCTAGAGATGTGGTTCAACAGTTACGAGCACTGTTCTGCAGAGGACCCAAATCCAATGCTCAGCACCCACATCATGTGACCTACCAGCTGCCTGTAACAACAGCTCCAGGTGACCAGACAGTTTCTTCTGGCCTCTGTGGATACTGCACTATTCACAAACTTGCACACAAATAACATAATTAAAAATAACAATAAAATCCTTAAGATAATGAATCAAATGTTTATTGATGATAAATTATCTTTCAAAACAATTCTTTGATTTGCACACAATTTACCATTTATTAAAGATGAAAGAAAATTGCATACTAATGCGATGGGTGTCATCATTTGTTGGCTGCATTGCAGTCCAAAGGTAGCTTACATGTTGAGTGATGGTAGGACTATTGTCTTTGTTTTCCATAATTAAACCATTATATTTCTCTAAGAACAGAAAACAGTGTAGCAAAAACACTGCAATGCATATCACATAGTAGGTGCAAAAACACTGCAATGCATATCACATAGTAGGTGCAATCTCAGCCCAGGTATTTGAGGCAGTATCTGTTGGTGGTGTGTGAGTACATGTGCAACACAAGAGTATGCATGTTATATGTTCACAGCCAAGGCTGTACTGAACAGTGTGATCCAATATAGGCAAACTCTGCCAGAAACGCCTCGGATTCATTAATACATTTGATTTTGGATGAATTGTTGGTCATCTTGCATTCAGAAACCTTTCATTGTCAACCAGGTCACAACCACAGTTTAAGAACCTTTTTGAGTGGCTAGAGCAATAGATAGCTCATTGGCTAAGAGCGTTTGATGTTCTTGCAGAGGGCCTGGATTCAGTTCCCATCAAGTCCATTTGGCAGCTCACAACTGTTAGTATTTAGGCGTTTGTACTGGCCTGCCTTTGGAGTTCTGACAGGATACACCCTCAGCTGATGCCACCTAAGAGCTCCACCTGTGCCTATTCACTTTATTTCCTTTTAAAAGGGCCCTTCCCACCTCCCATCCCCCTCTTTCTTTCTCTCCCCGCCTCTCCTCTCTCCCACTACTCCTATCCCTGGAGGCCAGCCTCCCCCTTCTTCTTCCCCCCTTTTACTATCCTTTTCCCCTAATAAAAAAACCTCCACTTGAACTCTGTCACATGATGTCTTTCTCTCTGGAGCTACTCTTTTAAATTACAACAGCCATTTATAATTCCAGCTCCAGGGGATCCTAGCCCCCTTCTGGACTCCCAGAGGCACCTATATGAACATGGTTCACATACAGACAAACTTTTTAAAGACATGTGTTATATGATAGGCCTGAATTCTGATTGCTTCTCTCTTATCTTTTTCCATCTTTTCACATCAGACCCTTTTTTGTACAGTGCTGTTGTTGAATTGGATGGTCCTCCAGAGTCTAATAATCAGTATTTGGCTCTAAGAAAGCCAACTGGGAGCCCAGTGGGGAGATTTTCTTGAGGTCCTCCATAGCAGAGATGGAACTAGTCATACAAGCCCATAGCATCTGAAATCAGAAAATCTCAAGTTGATTATGCTGGTCCTGTGCAGTAGCACATGGAGGGCCAGCAAAGGGCCAGGGCATGCGGCGTTTCCATACAGAACTCAGAAAACATTTACAGTGTCCATGTTTAAGAAATGAAAGCCCAAAGCTCCAAGTCAGGAATTAAACCTGAATTCACAGAGACAAAGAGAAATAGTAGAACACTTAACCACAATGCAGACTTTACCTGTGCACGCGGAGGGATTCCCTAACTGTTTCTTAACCTTAGGTCCCTCTTCATCACCTGGGAAGAGAGATGGTGATAGTTCCAGTGCAGAAGGAGGTGAGTTCAAACAATCAGCAACTTCAATCACAGGGACCTGCCCTTCACTTGAGCACTGACCCTGAACTTCACACTCCTGGAAGGGACACCATGATCATGCATGTGCAGGGAGATGTGAAGGAAGTACCAAAGCAGTGGGCCATGCATACTTGCATGCTGGTAGATCCCCCTTGTGCCCTCAGCATAAAGCCTATGTTGACACATCCTCTCCAGCCATGTGCACACACTGGTGCATTGAAATGCAGCATCAGGACCACTTTCCCAGACAGAGCTGCTGGGAAGGAGACCTATATTCAAGTTGTAGCCCATGATTAAGCTGTCCACTACTATCCCTCCAGGGAGGCAATTGGCAGGGGCTTCTGCTGGTGTCACATGCCACACAAGGGCACCAGATTCCAATCCTCTTGACTGCCTAATTTTGAGCAAGTTTATTTCCCTCTCATGACTTTCCTGGGAAGATAAGTACAAATGTCTCTGCACTCTGAATAGGGCACCTACCACTTACCAGAGAAATGATTCCACCTAAGTCTTGACTGGTGAACCAATGGGTTTAGTTTAGTAGGGTTAATTATGGAAGCACAGATGACCCAAAGGCAGATGCATTATCAGAAGGCTTTAGTGATGACTCACAGAAGTTGCATCCCTAGCGCTCCCTGCACAATTGGAAAGCAACTCCACTGGCAACAGTCTCCATTCTCTAGCAATTGTTCATTGCTGATGTAATGGGGTCAAATGTGACCCTTACTTTCTAAGCTTGCTGAGTCTTAGGAACTTCTCCCAGGATGAAGTATTTTAGTTTGGAGGATATAGCTACACAGGGTCTCAGTTTCCTCATTGGTCAAATGTGGATGACATTCCCTTGCTTGGGTCTGTGACTTTCCAATGTGTATGTTTCTGCCCAAGAAAGGATAGTCCAAAGCTTTTCCTCTCCAGCCATCTTATCTGCCAGGCTCCTGGCTCTTCGTAGCCTTCACCTCAGATGAGGAGCTCGGGACAAGAGCCATTTCCAGACCCCTCCAGTGATCTGATGGTAACAAGTCACCTGAATTGCTTTTCCTTTCTTCACGAAAGTAAGAGGGAGTAACAAGTTGGTGATGGATTTACATAGGGGAACACATTTCTCTTCAATTTATCTCCTCAAAACCTTTTCCAGACATGGCTGATGATTAAAAAACTGAAGGACAGAACAGAGTGAGGAAATGCTAGCTGCAATCATGCTTCCTTCTCTTGCTCCTCAGAAAAATCAATCACTCCCCGTATCTCACCCTTTCTTTCCTTTTCTGGCCTCTCTCATCTCTATCTCTCCTTCAGTCTGTTTCTCTCTGAAGGTTTTCCCAATCATGGTTTCATTTTTTACCATTGTGTAGCCTCCTACCTTTCTTCCAGAGCCCTCTATACCCCTCCCACACACACATCTGATTCATTGTTTACCCCACGTCATACTGACAGCTTCCTAGAGGTCATGGGTCAGGAGTGTGAGCTAATCCGGCTCTGACTGCCGCTGCTGCCCAGCCACCATGACTTCCTGTTCATCTTGTGATGCTCGTAAACTGACAGGAAGAAGGCAGGCCCCAGAGCTGAGTCTGGAACTGGGGCACGTGGAAATGTGCTTTACAGAGGAGTTTGTCTTCTGGCAGAAACCCATTAGGAAGATTTATTCATTGGAGTAGTGAAGATGCACTATCCTGGGATACCATGGTAGAGGACCACATTGTGTCTGTTCCCAGGGACTGGGGTGTCCCTGGCCCCTCAAGGCAAGTGTGTGGTTTCACTCCCTTGTGCACAGTGTTGGAAGCTTCATCTTTGAGACGGGGTCTTACTGTGTAGCCCTAGCTCCCTTTGAACTCTTGATCCTCCTACTTCAGACTCTAAAGTGCCAGGATTCTAGATGTGCACCACCACATCTGGCTTAATAGCTACATTTTGAGTCAGGAACTGGCTCAGAGCACTTGCTGAGGTTGTAGATATCTTCTGCCTGGCCAGCCCACCTATGAAGGACAGTAACTTGTGTGCAACTGCCATGGCTGGGGTGACTGGGTACTTGCCTGGAATGTGCTGATGCCATACCATCTCCTCTTGTTGAGTGGGCTTAATAGAGGTCTGCAGAGCAGCAAGTCCTAACCATGCTCTCTTTCTAGTTCAAACAGCTAAAATTAAATTACACGTGGTTTGCAATGTTCCCATGTCTGACCCTTGGCAGCATAGGCTGGGCCTCCTCCCAATTAGTTGGAACTGGTAAGGCCTGCCTGCTTGCCATTACCTGCCCATCAAGGGCTCCCTCCCACATTCTCTATGAGTCTCCAGGCAGGTATTTCTTAGCATCTATTCCCAAGAGCCAGCTGTGAACATGATCTCTGACTCCTTAGTTGTTCTGCAGCACGAGCGAAAGGGAAAGAATGTTCCTACAGTGGAGGCTGCTACAGGGCCCTCTTCATGGCCCTACAGAGTATTCTAGAATGTCAGATAAAATTATCTTCTGGGCAGAGACTTAGCACTACCTGGGGCAGTCACATTTCATTTTAAAACCAAAATCCACAGCTGCTGTCCAGAGTCACATATTGAAATTTTTGACAACAAGAAACAAATAAGCCAAGAGCTAGAAAGTTCTTCTGGTGGAATTGCCCTTCAAATCACGCCTGACCTGAGATGTACCCTCCTTAACCATGGGATCTTTCCTACAGCCATAGCAAGAGTGGTTACTCAGTAATTTCAAAAGAACTTACATTTGGCATTCTTGTCTCATTTCTTTTGCCTGCCAGAAAACAACATAGGAGAGGAATGGGTTGTTTTACTTACAATTCCTGGTAGCAGTCCATCTTTTGGGGGAAGTCAAGGCAGAAACTTAAGCAACTGGTCACATCATGTCCATAGTCAAAAGCAGAGATAAAAGAATGCCCTCCTCCCCCCATTCTGCCGCCTTCTTGCTCAGCTAACTTTCTTCCCATTCTGTTCAGGGTCCAGCCTAAGGAATGGTATCACCCACAGTGATCTGGGTTAGTTAACAATGAAGGGAATCCCCATGGACATGCCCACAGGCTAACCTGACCTATGTAATTCCTCTTGTAGGCTCCCGTCCCAGCTGGTTCTAGGTTGTGAAAAATTGAATTTTCAAATTTAAAAGCCAGTTAACACACTGTGAAGCATCATATGCATGATTTCAGTTCTCCCTTATCACAGACATACAAAGTGAGGAGAGAGTAACTGAGCCTCTCATACATTCTCTGATTCAGAAGCAAGAGTGGGTTAAGGGTGTCCTTGATGCTCACTCTAAGCTCTCTTCACTCCATCATGCTCTCATTTGAGAGACAGACAGTGCACAGCGTTGACAAGCTGTGTGGAGAGAGGCGCTACCACTGAGCACAAATAAAGCAATGGTTATGTGGGAAATGCAGGCTGTCTGGGCAAAACCTGCATATTGGCCACCAATGAGCTACATGCCAGGCCAAACTGACCTGCTTAAAATCACAGACAGAAGCCTGATCAGTTGTGGTAGCACATGCCTAAAATCCTTATACTCATGAAGCTGAGGCAGGAAGACCACAAGGTCAAGGGCAGCCTGGGCTACAAAGCAAGACCTGCTTCAAAACAAACAACTAGAACAAAACCAAGACCTAAAAAGGACCCAGGAGCCTGTTTTTATTTGACACATGACACTTTTCATTAAGGTCAGAGAACAAAATTCTTCATCCATGTAGACTAGCAAATTTCTTCTTTCTTCCTGGAGAAAAGAGAGATTTCCCACCCTCTGTTGCTTAGGAAATGTGAGGTGCCTTCTTCCACATGGTCTCCAAAGCTGGGCTTCTTTACACACAGGCACAAACAAGCCTTGAGCAGGTACCACTGGGCAGCACATAGTGTGCTTCTTCAAGCTTGCTTCTTCCTACATTTCCATTTCTTGCAGGACGAGCTCAGAAGTAGTGCCACTCCCACTCCTGCCACACCCTGCCGTCTATTTCTGGAGATCCCTGCCCCAACCCTGGTTTGCTCTGTGGTCAAGAAAGTGCCATACCCGGAGAACACGGCACCTGCAAAGGGCCTGCTCACTGGGCAGGGGTGAGGGATAGAGGCCAGCAGAGCCCAGGTGGGGCACTAACAACCCACCACTGACAGCCAGAGTGTGAAGAGCTGTAGGGAGCAGACACTGATGGTATGGGTCAAGGAAGGGCCCAGAGACAGAATGCAGAGTAGTTACTTGCCAGACAGCCTGGCAGACTGGGGAGGAGCTGCAGACAGGGCTTCCCCCACCAGCCCCTCTCCTATACCCTCCACCAACACAAGGCCTTGTCCACAGAGATGGGTTTGGAGGTGGCTTATGTGCTGGCAACAGATGTGGTGACCAGAAAGGACATGGTCTCCTGTTGGGTATCTTCAGCCCTACTCAGAGGCTCCCACCTGTCCTGGCTACCTGCTGTGAATCCTCTACCATGCTAGGCATGCACTGTCCTAAACCACAGTGGGAGGCCCTGAAATACGAGGACACAAGATAATGGCTGCCCTGTGAACTGGTCAGAAATGAGGCTACTGTGAGACCAGAACCAGGTGAGTGGTCAAGGGTCAAAAAAATGTTTTCCTGATCCTACCCATGATGACATGAGAGACCTCCAAAGGTCTGGTTTAGAAGGGAGATGTCTTAGTTCTGGCAGCCAGTCCTTTTAGTGTGTGTGTGTGTGTGTGTGTGTGTGTGTGTGTGTGTGTGTGTGTGTGTGTGTGTGTGTGTGTGTGTGTGTGTGTGTGTGTGTGGTGTGTGGTGTGTGGTGTGTGTCTGTGTGTCTGTGTGTCTGTGTGTGTGGGTACACATGTCGCAATGCATACAGAGGCCAGAGGAGGACCCTGGGTATCCTCTTCATCACACTCCATCTTATTCCCTTGAGAGGTTTCTCCTTGAACCTGAAGCTACACTGGTGCCTAACAAGCCCCAGTAACTCCCTTCCCATGACTCTGATCCCAAAAGTATTAGCATGGCCATGTTCAGTATTTTACTTAAGTGCTGAGGATTCAAACTCAGGTCCTTGTGTTTGTAGAGAAAGTGCTCTTACCCACTGAGCTAAACGCCTTGCCCACTGGTACTTGCATTGGGATGGATACTGTGAGTGGCACCAAGCACTTTGCTGGGTGCTTGTTCTGAAGGTGGCTTTGGTCTGTAGAACCTGAAGGTCCAGGTGCAGTGCGCCTGTATTATTGATTTTAACCCCGGGTTACCTGAGTGATGCACAGAGAGTCTGAGCATGCCCTTCCCAAGAGTATAGAGCCTCAGTGAGGGCTTGCTTGGGACCACCTTCTTGTCAAATTGCTGATGACCCTTCCACTGGCCAAGGGATCCAGAGCCTCTGCCTTCAAAGGGAATCCTTGGGACTCCTATTCTCCTGTACACCCACACCTTCTCATCTGCAGGGTAGAGGGCCAGGATGGAAATGCCCTGGTCACCTCCTTTCTATCATGATCCGTAAGCTCTGTGTTCCTGCTAGGGAACTGTGAAGCCAGTGATGGGAGAGATGCTTACTATGACAAGGCCAGCTTCAGCCTCTCGTTTCACTGGGCCAATGACAGCAAGTCATGAAAACCAGGGTTTAGCCTAGATTAAACCCTAAGTATCCCCAATCCCTACCACCAATGCTTCTCAGAAGGTCAACAGTTCTATAGCCTCCGCACCTTGTCTCAGTTGCACTTGGGAAAAGATAGAGCAGGCCTATACAAAAGCCTAGACCCAGGATTGTGTCTCCTGGCACTGCAGCCTGGCATCTCCATTCTTCTGTATACATACTTGGATGGCATTTCTTCCGTGCTGAGCCAAGTCTATCAGTAGCAGCAGATCCCCCAGAATAGACCCTTTCGTATCAAGTAGAACTAACTAAGTGTAGGCTGGTAACGCGTCTGCAGACAAGCACTGCCTGGCTCAAGGTCAGTTTCTCTTTTCCACCTTGGCATCCACTCCCCTCCCTTCCTCCCTGGGGAAAATCAGCCCCCAGGCTTGGCTCCAGCTCTCCCTGCTGTTGGGTGTTCCCACAGATGCCATGGGGAGAACCTGCAGGTGTGCATTCTACAGCATATAACTGGTTTGAGCTGCTGCCCTGGGAACAGGTTCTGTTCTCTGACCCCAAGCTACATCTAAATCCCAGGCAGAATCCAAACTCCATGCAGAGGAGTGGCCTCCGGCTGACTCCCTGCTCTGAACCGAGGCAGTGGCACAGAGTCTGGCATATACTGAGCTCTCAATAAACATCTGTTGAGTGAGCGAACAAAATGTTCTTTGTGAACACCCTTGTTCAGTCCAGTCCATGGTGATGCTTAGCTTCTGGGTGACCAGGGTCATCAGTGAAACCTATAGCCAAACTCCAAGCAGAGGGTTCAATAAATCCTCCTTAGGATTTATTATGTTAAGAGCCACTACCCCTCCCTGTCTGTGTCCCAGAGGTATCTGGACTTTCCAGGTCCACCTCTGTGTCACAGTCCATCTTTCTCCATACGTAAGGTGTCTGTGACCATATGTGACCCACTGCTCAATGGCAAGAGCTAACTTTTTCTTAGGAGTGTTACTGAAAGATAGGGAAAGACTTTCTGGGTGAAATCTCATTTGAAAACCAAGCCTCCTCTTTCCAGGGAAACAGAGATCACCATCTTCTGACACAGCCTTCTGGGTCAAAGGTAAGGTGGTTTGCCTGAGAACAGATTTACACATTCAGTCAGATTGTGAGGAGACTACCAAGCAAGTTTGGCCCTTGGTAATAAGAAACACAGTTGGAAAAAGGAGAGACATGCTGCTACAAAGGATGGAAGGACCTGCAAACATATCCAGGGCAAGATGCAGCTCAGATAGAGCCAGCATGTCCTCTGCAGAGCCTGGGTAATGTGGAGATCCATGTGCTGGTCCACAGTCACTCAGAGCAATGCCCAGTGCCTTTAACTCGTCAGTTGGACCGTGGGTTGCTCTGGTGGCATGATATAGCCTCACTTTCTGTGATACCCACTAAGAGTAATAGCAATGCTCCTGTAGGGCTTATTTTCCACCAGCGGTGTCACCAGTGTTACCCTCATCATTCACATGGGGAAACCGAGGCTCACAGAGATGGATTCATTTACATGACATTGAAGAGCTTGTCAGTGGCAGAGCTGAGCTGGCCACTGACAAGCCCAGGCATCCTGGCCTCAGTAGATGCCTCTTGTCCTTTGCTTGCTGGACATAGGGCAGTGGCAGGCCACAGCACCATAACTGCTCAGTGTCTTCTGCTGTCTTCCGCTGAGTGCTTTCCCTAACTTGGCTTTGTTGGGTTCTCGTGAAACTGCTTCCATCTTTCTCCTTAATTGTTTTGGAGTGCTGTGTGTAATTTGCTGTGTTCATCAGAAGGAGGCGGGTACATGAACCACACCGCCACACATTTCCCCAAGACCACCTAGAAAGAAGTCATAGTGCTGACAGACCTTGTTTTATTTATGCATGCTTATATTTTATGCATACACTGTGTACATGTGTGTTGTGTGTGGAGGTTAGGGGACAACTTCAGAAGTCATCCTTAGTATTCCTTCTAAACTTAAAGAAAGATTAAGCAGTGCCCCTCATTGGCCTGGTGTTCACCAATCAGTCTAGGCTGGCTGGCCAGTGAGTCCTGGGAGCCTCGTGTCTCCATCTTCCCAGTGCTAGGATTACAAGGGCATGCCACCCCCACCCCAGCTTTTTTACTTGGGTTCTGAGGATCAAACTCAGGTCTTCATGCTTGTGAGGACTTTGCCAGTTGAGCTATTTCTCAGACTCCTGAGTCTCATACTTAGTAGCTTTGGGGAATTGAACTTTGATAGCTATATCAAAATATAACTTTAAGATATAATTCATTTATTTGTGCAATCCAATGGCTTTTTCGTATATTTACAGAACCCTTCAGTCACTGCTATAGGCTAATTTGAGAATGTTTCTGTTACTCCCGCCACCAGCAAAGAAACTTCATGTGCCTTTACTCTACAGCCCAACTCCTAGCCTGAGGCAACTTCTCTGCCACCTCCTGTGTCCACGGTTAGCCTCTTCCAGGCACATCGTATGTGAATCCGACAGCAGGGGCTCCTCGTGCCTGGCTCTCCACAAGCGCCGTTCTCTGACTTTCACTCATATTGCTCAAGTCAGCTCTTTGTTCCTTTGTGCTACTGAAACATGTCCCATTGTATCTGCCACATTTTAGTGGCTTTCCTCCTGGTTTGTTTTCACTGATGGGCCGTTGTGTCCCCTTCTTTGGATGGAAAAAGAAACTGAATCTTAAAGAAGTCATGTGCCCTTGTTGGAGACATTATAAGCAGAGTCAGACTAGCCCCAGGCTAGTGGCTTCTGTTTGACTCATCCACACATGTACTTAGCATCTTCTGTGTGCCCCGTGTCAGGCTGTGAGCAAGGTGCACTCGGCCCATCCACTGTGGGACTCTTGTGCTTTAGGAGGCAGACGAACATCAAGTAAGCAAAGGGGCTAGCAAGATAGCTCAGTGGGCAAAGGTGCTTGCGATACAAGGCTGAGTTAAATCCCAGAGCCTATATAAAGGCAGAGACCTGACTCCACAGACTTGTCCATTGATCTCTGTACACATGCTGTGTATGCTCTCTCAAACAATAGTAATAATAAACAATAGAAATAACAAAAGATCATAAGGGAACTATAAGAAAGTTTTTAGCATTTTCATTTTACTTAACCCTTTCTCAATATTTTCACCCAGCATCAAGTGCTTAAAGAATTATCCAGGTGCAGTGCCATAACCCTGCCATCCTAACACTCAAAGCTGAGACAGGAGAATTGTGCTACGTTCGAAGCTAGTCCAAGCTACCAGGTTAAGACCCTGTTGGGAAAAAAAAAGAAAAAAAGGAAAAACAAATCTTTTTATGTGAAAAAAGTTTTATTCACATAAAAAATGTTCAGATTTGAGAATCTTTTAGCCTGTGTTGTTTGAAGATTGTAGATACAACTACAAAATGTCTTATAGATGAGATAGTTTCTGTTCACACCCTATGGGGGCGTAATACAAGACCCTCCCAGCCTCCATGCCCCTCTTCTTCCCACCCCTGCCTGGCAAGACAGCTTCCTTCCCACTGTGCCAATCCAGGTCAGTGCCGAGGTCTCTGGAGCCTCGAGCTGAATGGAATCAGTGTGTGCGAGCAAATTACCCCAGTTATCTGGCCATGTAGAAGGCTGCAGTAGTGCCTTTCATGAAAAATTAAAACCCTGTCCTGATCTGATGGTGAGAAATGGATGAGGCAACTTGGGGGAAGGGGTACTGGGCTATTGTGCATCAGGCAGATGATAAACTACACATTTTTCCTGACTTTAGGGATCAATGGAGAATGTTAAAGAGAAAAACCGCAGAAGAAATTAAGATTAAATTTGCAAGCCCGTAATATTGGGGCTGCATCCTAACAACAGCAGCAAAATGAGAGCCGCTCCTAAAAATGCATTATTTATCCCTGCCTGTTATCACAGTGACAGGCGCTCCTCCCAGAGGCTTGAACCCAAGCGGGTTACTGAGGGAGACCAGAGACAGACAACCAGCTCACGGATACATTTAGAATTTCAGATGAGCTGTGGAGGCTGCGTTTCTAGACTGTTGCATGGGCCATCGTGCCATAAATTGTGAGGATAAAGGCAGCTGAGTGAGTCCAAGTCCAAATGGGGCCACAATATGCTCTGTACACAGCATACATTTCATTGAGAGGTTAAAAAAAAAGCAGGGGTTAGTTATGCAGCTCATCCCCACATCTTTCATTAGTAGAATCTTAGAGAAGCATCATGAGTGGTTTGGGGTTCAGTAGGGACCTTCCACAGAAGAGCGTAATTCGCTTCCTAATGAAATTCGCACATAGTAATGTGTACCAGGGAGAAAGCGAGAAAGAGAAAACTGTCCCACCAGCATCAATGGCTGGGCGTCTGTCTCTGATGCCATCACCATGGAAGTCACACAGACCAGGCAATGAAAAGTTTAGAGTCATTGAAATATAAAATGATATGAAATGCCCCCAGCTCAAAGTGTCCTTTAGTACCCATGAACAGTTGTCAATTATTTGGGAAAATTTCTCTCTGAAGTCTCTGGGAAACTGGCATTTCTTGTGAGAGGGGAAACAGTGAGAACAAATTTTATGGAGTTTTATAGGTAACGCTTGAAGACAGAGCTTTAGACTACTTGTTGTCCAGGCTGATTGGGATTTCAGCTGGTGGTTATCTGGGAGAAGAGGCAGCAGCTGGATGCTCAAGGGTCACATGTTCTCTGGGTACTTTCCTGAGGGCATTGTGCTGGGAGGACGTGTTGGAAATCTCTCAGTGTAGCTTGAATTCCAGCCCCAGGGGTCTCTCCAGACTCAGTTTCCTCCTCTTCACGTATGAACATAATAAAACTGTCCTCTCACAGGTCCTAAAAGAATCCAGTGAGATGCATGGGAATTGTTAAAGACGAATAAGGGGTATAGCGTGCCTGCCCTTCATAATGGCAGGCTATTAGGAAGAACTAGAAGAAGTAGAATTTGTTAGAAGAAAGAATTGGGCTAGGGAGAGGGATCGTTGGCTAAAATGCTTGCTACACAAGTGTGAGGACTGAATTTAGATCCCCAGGATCTATTTAAAGGTCAGGCACCTGTAGTTCAAACCTAGGAAGGCAGAGACAGGATCCCCAGCTCTGGGTTTGACAGAGAAACCCTGCCCCATTGAATGAGGTGAAAGAAGAGTAGAGGATTATCTGCTCACACATGCACACAGCGTGCACTCGTGAGCACAGACACACATGCATGTGCACACACCAAAAAGCAAGAAAATGATAGAATAGAGCTCATTGGTTGTTTTTGAGAATTTTAAACCCCTCCCCTTGGAATTAGAGCCATGTTTTCAAAGACCATCTCACAAAACTAGAAACTACCAGCAGATCTGAGAAATATGTTTAAAACCCTCTCCTTTCCCTTTTCTCTCTTTCCTCTTTCCCTTTTTCTCACAATCCCTTCCTTCTTCCCCTTCTTCCCTGTTCTTTCCTTCATCTCTTCCTTTTATTATTTGAACAGGTAATGTAAACCTTAATCAAGAAGAGTGGGCAAACATGTACAATGTGTTCTTGGCTCCTTGAATAGAATGCAATGGCTGAAAAGGCACAAAGCTTTCCAAAGTGAAATGACTGACTGAGCACATTTTGTGTGTCAGTCACAGCCCCATGTATTACAACACTGCTGGAGAAGACGACATCATGGGATAACCTGTAGGAGGGCCAGTTAGTTTATGCAGAACTTAAGTAAGATTCTCTGACCTCAGCTGTGGGGACTTGGAATCCCTGACCCTGTCTAAGCTTGCTCCTAGGCTCTGTTCATTCACTCCCTGGTTTGTATTATGAGGCTAAAGAGAGAACTTGGACTTCAGCCTTCCAGTTACAGCTTATATCTACATAGCAACCTACAGCTTATTCAACAGATGGCCCACCAAGTGAGGCCCACTGCCCACAGAAAGGACAATCTCTGGCTTCCAAATAGAGGAATTGTGGTAGGGTAGAGTGACCTAAACAGGATATGGTGGGCATTGTTGTGGGGTGGGAAATATTGTCTGCTCAGAAATTGCTTTCTGTGGATGAAGATGACCCATCTGACTTCTGATATTCTGTTTTCTGCGGGAGAGTTTACCAAGGAAGTAAGTGGCCATGCTACAAAAATTTCACAGGATAATTTGCTCCTCCACAACCTCTCCCTAGCCAGCTTTTCTGTGTCAGTCATGAATATTTATGTCTTGTCTACTTGAAATGCTTAGAAGAGGAAAAAACAAACTTTGCTCTGTCTCATATTTTCCTAATATGTAAAAGTCTTGGTATAAAGTAACAAGGCTGTCCTACAAAACCTGAGCTGTGCTCAGGTGCTCTGTGGTAGTTGCTGGGGAGATATAAACAACATCTGTTCTGCCTGGGTAGGGCATGGTGGCAGGACAAAGAAATGGTTCTACCCAAGCCCAGCCCAGGACCTTACACAGGACTCAAAAGCCACCGGATCTTTGAAAGGCCCACTCCAGCATGAGTAGGGACTCAGAATAGTTGTGTCCCTGGAATTTCTTGCACAGCTCCTAGAATCCACACACTCTTTCCCCAGCAATTGTCTATCACTTGGAAGACTTTGGAGAGGGCCTTGTGAATCTTGTGAGTTTCTTGTACTTCCTGAGGCTTGTAAGTTTCCTTTGCTTCCAGAGCCTTATGACCCCACCACCTGCCTCAGGTTTCAATTTGGAGGGAGCTGCTACACAGCAGACTGAGCTCAGTTTCAACTGTTATTCAAACCCTAGTGTGGCAGGGTGCACCTCTAGGCCAGCATTCTAGAGCCCTAGCAGAGGCTCATTTGAGAGTCCAGGAATTTTAAATCAGTCTGGCAACATAGTCAGAGCCCATCTCAAAACAAATAAAAAACCTGGATGCTATAAGACATGTGCGAGAGAAGACAGGTGTCCAAGATGTATTAGTGACTGGCCATCTGATTCCATTGTGGTTTGGGAGCCAGCTTAAAGGAATCTGCCTCACGCCCAGTGATAGGCAATTCCAGAGGTTTGCCATCACTTCCGTTCAGTTTTCCTCACTCACCAAGCATCTCCTCTGGGCTTTTGCTGCCTCAGCTCTTTCCTTCAATAGTCTGGTAACAGCCTCCTCCTGGCCTTAGGTCCCTTTGTCTGTCCCTCTGTCCTTTTTCTCTCCTCCTCCTCTTGTACTTGCCTCCTGCTGTAGTCATGTGCACACCCACTGTACCGCACTGCCACCTCCTCAGAGAGCCCTCCACAGGCAATCCTCCACCTCCACACAGATTTTTTAAGCTCAGCTTTTTGGAGTTTCTAGAAAGCAGGGGCTCTATGCACAATACTGGCAAGGGTGGCTCACGCACCAATGCAGACTCACTCCCAAGGAAATTCTCTGAAGCGAGGGGAAGCTGATTATGCGGGACCACTCCAAATTCAATCTGCTGGTTATGTTATCACTGGAGCCTGTGATGGAAGCACTGCCCGATAATTCAGACTTGCCTATTACTTATTCTTTATCTAGAAGAAATAAAGAGAAACAATTACCTTGGTGTGACATTCTGCCATCTCTACAAAGCCACCTTGCACCCGAGACTTCGCCAGCAGCGAAAATAACGAGTTAAATGCTAAATATTTCATGGGGAAGAGAGTGGAGGGCTATTGAAAATAAATTTAAAAGACCTTCATGTATTCTGGTCATATATCCCTGGCATAAAACTCCTCCAGAGATAAAATAGCTTTATGACAGGTGGGGCTGTGGGAAGGCAGAGTGAAGGAGGTGGGGAAAAGAATCCTGAAGAATCCTGCAACCTCGGGGTGACACGGCAGAGGGGAGCACCACTGTAAAGGCATCTTGGAAATAATTGAGGTTGGACTGTTGCTGCAGAGCCCTTTTCAGTGATGAATTTTAAATTATGAATGACATCTTGTTATGTCCTCTTCTCACCCACCTGTTGGCAGACTACTGGGAAACCAATGCAGATGTTATCGTGGTTATCATAGACCAACTTCTCAGGGGCTCAGCCTGGAGCTTAGGCTCAGTGCTTAGTTTGAGAAATGTATCACCTGGCTCCTAGACTCTTCCAGACATAAATGTCCAATTCACTGTCTCCTGGGTCCAAGCAGGGCTTGAAGTAAAGCTCATGAGCCCTTGAGACATGAACACATTTCCTTTCATTTTCTTACCGTTGAGAACAGACGGCAGGACCCTAAGGAGGATGCTAAGGCCATAGGATGACTTTAGCTGTTCAAGGGACGCTGGGGCTGAGAATCTTCCTATGGATGCTGGAAACCCTGTGATTAAGAGAGTACCAGAAACTAAAAGGATAGGACTTGTGCTGGGGAACTGGTTCACAGATAAGGCATTTGCCACACAAGCATGAGGATCAAAGTTTGCATACCCAGAGCTCATGTAAAATCTGAGCATTCCGGAGGCAGAGACAGGGTCCCTTGGATAAGCTGTCTAGCTAGATTAGTCAAATATGTGAGGTCTGGGTTCTGTTGACAGACCTTGCTTCGATAAAGTGGGAAGTAAGCAAAGAGGACACCTGAAGTCAACCTCATGTACATGTAAATGCATGTGCATGCACACCCACATACGTATGTACTCACACATGCACCTACACATGTGCAAACTCTCACATAAAGAACAAGCCTAGTTCAATTAGAGAGTTCATCAAAGCAACAGAGAAACTGCTGATGTTTACTGCCTATAAAGGAAATTGCTAAGAAAGGAGAAAGATAATTTAGCAGTAATCACGGGTATGCCAGCTCTTCCCACTGACCCTGGGGTTCACGGTTTTCACTCACTGCATCAAGCATTCTTGGCAATTAGATGTGCTCGCCTTATTAATGCCAGAGCCGGGAAGCAGAAAATGAAGGGCCTTCATTGCAAATAGCTGCCTAATGTTGCACTGCCTGCCTATAATTCAGGGAAGCCTTGGGCCTCTGTCCATCCCTGTGCACAGACTGTCTTTGATGACAGCTGCAGAATAGAAGTGTGGACACGGATGAGCAAAACTTGACATTTTCTGCTGGTTTCTCCATGTTTCCATTGCATGGATGGAGTTGGGACACTCCTCCATATGAGCCAAAGACCCAATAGCTTTCCTGTTCCCAGGGAGTCTGAACCTGCCTATAGGGGGCGCTGTGTTCTCCACTAGGCCCTCTTTGTCATTTCCCTTGGGTACTGTGAGTTGAGTTGCTGGACATAGAGCAGGAAAGTGATTCAGGGGCCAAAATCTGGGCCATGGGAGCCACCTGTGCATAAGATGCCACAACAGTTACCACATTCCCCTTTCTCAGCTTCCCTTGGAGATAAGGACCAGCTCTTTGACCTTCCCTGACTCTAGGATGGGAAGAGACTATGGTAGAAATTGTTGTAAGACCTACTGTCTCCTTTCTTTGCTGAGGTGGAGGAGGAACATGCCAGCCTTGTGGCAAGATTTCTCTAAGTGTTCTTACCCTCTCCTTGGAGCAAGATATATCTCAACTAGACGTGTCTAGGGAAGAACATTCATTGCCCCAGAAGATGAGGACTGACCTCACTTAACTCTTGACTCCTTAACCAGTTGGCAGCCACACCAAGACTGCCCAACTGATCAGTGCCAAGTGCAGACTCCTGGGGATCATAGGCAGTACATGCTGTATGCAACAGGCAGCCATGGTGTCCAGCTGTAAGCAAAGGCTCAAGCCTTGCTCTGTCCTGCTAGAGCTTTGCAGATGGGGCCATGTGGAACTACCTGCCTGGAAGAATGCCAAGCTTCTGACAGCTTCTGATGTGTCACCTCCACGGAGCAACCATTGATTTTTTTTTCTTTTTTTTTCCATTTTCAAATCAGAGTCTCTCAGATAACCTCTGAAAACTGGAACCGGAGCACCAGATGAGAGCATGTTAGACAGGCAAGGTTATCTTCTCTGAAGAGGAAATCAACAGCCACCCCTACATGGAGGAGAAGTGTCTAAAGCAATGGGGAGAGGGGGCCCTGTCAGGAGCTGACCAGGGTGGTGCAAACTGCAGAGGTCATGTGGTGTTCACCAAGAAAGAGAGGTCATGGGTAGGAGCTCCCCTGCCATGGCTTTTGGGATTTTCCTTTTGAACAGGACAAGGTATTGAGACAGGGTCTTACTATATGGATGGCTGACCTCAGACACACAAAGAATCACCTAGCCCTGTCTCCCAAATGCTGGCATAAAGGCATCTGCCCTCATACCAAGCTTCTCTCCCACAGCCCAAGAGCGTGGTGGATCCACACAAGGGCAACGGTGCAGAAGGCAAGACAGCAAGGGCGGGGCCAGGGCCAATGCAATGCAACCGTGAGAAATCCCATCCCTAGGCCAGCTCCTTTGTATCCCTCTGTATGAGACAAAATTGGATGCAGCCTTCCATCTTGGTCTGTTAGTTAGTTCTAAAAGCAAGGGCAGGGGCTGGAGAGATGGTTCCATAATTAGAGCATTTTTCTGAGCTTGTAAATGACCTGGGTTTGATTTTTAGCACCTACATGGTGGCTCATGACCTTCTGTAAAGCCAGTTTCAGAGGATCTAGTACCCTCCTCTGGGGCATATGTGATGCACAGATGTTCATTCAGACACAACACTTATATACATAAAAATAATATCTTAAAAGTCAAGGACAATCAGAACCTAGAATTGAACGCAAAACAGTCAGATTTCCAATGTTATACCTAGAAATTGTTGACTTCTAGGCAATCAAGCCTAATTCTGGTATTCTCTACCATTCTCTGGGCATCCAGAAGTCTGGTCCTCACTAAGTTGTCCCAGAATCTCTCAGACTCTCTTGGATCATCACTTATCTTATTTTCCTGGAGTCCTCTGTCTGTCTGTCTGTCTGTTCCAGTCTAAAATGTTCTTTTAAGCTGTTCTGTCCTTCCAGGATAGCTTTGTTTGTTTGTTTTTATGTTTTTCATTTTCTGGAACACACCCCTGTTATTTCAAAAAACAAAAAATAGAACAACAAAACATGCTTAGGGACTTGAGTGTCTGTCCCTCAAATTTCTGAAACTGTTCTTGTTCTGTTCACATTTCATTGGCTGGACAAAGAATTCATTCCAGTGTTCTTACTGGTGGCCAAGATAATATAACTGTCACAATCGACAACCCCTGCCTGCCATGGTACACCCTGAATGCTCACGTCACAGCCTGCCCATCCCCCTGCAGTGCCAAAATAGAGGCCTTTTTACTGCACACGACAATTATGGTGCCAGACCCCCTCCCTTGTGTGGTTTCTAGAGTCATTGTGGATGAGGACAGAAGAGAGGGTGAAAGAAAGGCCCCCTGGCTTTTAACTGGTCCATCTCCGAAGTGATACCTCATTCTGCTCCTGTTCCTACTTCTCTACCCAGGTCACATGGCCCCCTGTAAATACAGATGGGGTGGAAAGTATGTCTCTAGGAGAGAGAAAAGGACCCTCCCATACTATTAAATATGCATATTTAAGCAAGCAGTGTTACCGATGGAAAGCCCAATGCTTGGGCTAGGGGATTGTCTATCAGTACAGAGCTTACTATGCAAGCATGAGGCCCTGATTCTAATCCCATGCATCCACATATGAGGAACATATAGCCCCATGTGTCTGGAACCCAGTACTGGGGGTGGGATCAAACAAGTGGATGCCTGGGAACTCACTGGCCAGCCAGCCTAGACAATGGATGAGAGAGTCTGTATCAAACAAAGTGGATGATCATTAAAGAATACATCCAATATCAACCTCCTCTCCAGAGGCCTCCTCATACAACATGCACAGAGGCCTCATTCATACCTACACAGACCCACATGTTCATCAAACATGCAAGGGGAAATTGAGTGTGTGTGTGTGTGTGTGTGTGTGTGTGTGTGTGTGTGTGTGTTCTGCACTGACTCTTGTTCCTCATGGGTGGCCCACTGAGTTTATTTGAAATTTAATAGAGTCACCCATGTCTTGATTGACTTAGGCTGTCTGTAACAATAGACATTTCTTTCTTGGACTGGTATTTTATTGGCAAGGGTGATTACCACCAAGCCTGATGGCCTTGTGGAACCCACATAGAGGAAGCAGAGAACTGACTTCAAGTTGTCCTCCAGCCTTCACATGTGCACATGTGTTTGTACACTCATGCACACGCATGCACACTAAATTAACTACAAAGGAAGACATTGGCTTTTCTTGGAGGCTGAGAAATGGGTGCTGACAGACTGCTTGTCTGGCATAGATGGGCCTCCCATCTGTGTCTTCGCATGGGGGAAGGGTTGAGGTGTGTCTCTGGCATATTGTGAAAAAAAGCACTGATCCCGTTCATGAGGGCTCTGCCCCACTCAGAACACTGCAGCCTACCTCTGTCTTCTTTAAGGTCCATGAGCGTAAGAGCAGTGATTCATCCTTCACCCTCTATACTGTTTCCAGGTGGGAGGATATGGAAGCTGAGGTCCTTGCCTCTAATACAGAAACTCAGTAACCAAGAAAAGTGATCTTAACTGCAATCTTTTACAAATTAAAATTAATGCAAAAAGTCCATGGTAAACAAACTAATTAATACCCTTGGTGTTGTGAAGTTCTGCAAGAATGTATCTGGCTTGAAGGCTTAAATGGTCAGTCTCTATGTTTTCCACAACCTGGATGTACGTACCCATCCTCGTAGGAAAAGTAGGAAGGGGGAGAGAGAGAGAGAGAGAGAGAGAGAGAGAGAGAGAGAGAGAGAGAGAGAGAGAGAGAGAGAAGAGGGGAAAGGAAAGGGAAAGACAGAGAGAGATTTTTCTCACATTGAGTTTTGATTTCTGGAATTTTAAATTTCATTTTAAAAACACCCTGGAGCAGTATTTTCTCTCACATACTTTTTCCTCAAAGCTTATGCCTCTTGATATATTTTATTCTTATTCTTGAAAATGCCTTTGGCTTTGTTGCTCAATCTGAGTATTGAATGTTTTAGGTCAAAAATCCATGCTTGGAAAGTATAATATTAAGTAAGGTCATCATAATTAAAAAAAGAAATGAACATGTTCACTATAGAAGGAAGATCCCCAGACTATAATGCATGCATGCATATATGTAAATAGGGATAAGAGTGGGTAGGAATGGGACCCAGAGAAGGTGACATTAGATGATGAAAAAGAATCAGGGACATAGGTAAATGTCACCAGGGACATGAAAGGGGAAAATAAGGACAATCACAGAAACACACTTGGTTAAGAAATTTCCTAACAGCATTTAACACATTATGTGCTGATTTAGAGGGAAAAAATTGTGCTTTGGCTGGGAGAAAGCTCAGTGCCCTGCCACAATAAGAAAGATTCTAACTTCCACACATGAACCACAGAGGCTCTCCTCTCACAGTTCATTCTACTTTCTTTAAAGTGTGTGTGTGTGTGTGTGTGTGTGTGTGTGTGTGTGTGTGTGTGTGTGTGTGTGTATACACTGGGTGTCTGTGCACGTGAGTGCAGTGCCCATAGAGGCCAGAAGAGGGCACAAGATTCTCTGGAGCTGAAGTAACAGGTGGTTTGTGAGCCACCTAATGTGGGTGCTGGGAGCCAAACTGAGCTCCTGTTACAAGAGCAGCAAGTACTCTGAACTTCTGAGCCATCTCTCCAGCCCCCTCATTTACTTTTTAAGAAATGAACCCTCCAACTCCTTTTTCCTGCATCAGGCAGGGAGTCATCTTCACTTTTCTCTGTGCCTCTAGGGGAGGTGTGAATCTGGAGGTGGGCCCCTTTCCAGAGGCAGCCCCCTCTGCATATGCTCTTGGCTGTGGGCTGTGAACTGAGGCATCTTCTGCCCCTTGTCCTGGAAATGCCCTTAAGTGCCTTGTTCCAAAGAGGATTCTCCCATTCTCTTGGCTGTTGTGATTTCTTTTTAAGTCACTGATGGAGTCTTGGAAGGACGCAGTAAGCCATGTGTCATCTGAGGAACTGCACCCTTTTTTTAACTTTGGGAAATCTGCTTTCTGCTTGCTTTTCTGCCCCATTTCTGGGACCAGCATCTAAAACCACACTGTGTACGTTTGCATCAGAAATAAATAAATAGTCCTTGGCCCTTGGCCCTTTCCTGTATTCTTCAGCAACCCTGCATGGTTCCACTCTTCACATCTGGATGTCAAATCCATCCATGTTTCTCCACCTTACCCCAGAAGTTCCAGCCTTGTCCCACCCCCTCCCCATCAGTCACTGGCCTTCCCCTTTTAGCCCTTCCTCCTTTGAGGCATTAATCTTACCTGTCCTTTCTGAAGCTGGCTCCTATGGTCCATCAGCAACATCTGGACACCATCTGACTTGCTAGCCACCTGGTCCCGCTCTGCCTTCCCTACCTCATTACCGGAGGCTTCTGCATCTGACATGGGTTCAAGGGATGACCAGCAGCCTCCGCACAGAACCTCCACCTCTCAGTACCTGCATTCAGCTTGAACTGCTGCCTCCTCCGAATCTCTTTGCAAAGCCAGTTTAGCTTCAGGGCTTCAGGGCTAAATGCTCACTCCACCAGGGAGGCATCAGAATTCCCAGCTGTAGCAAGGAGCTCTGCCCCTTCATACCCGTCCTGCCCTTTCCTGCTGTATCTGCCATGCAGCTTGGAGGCAACTCTGTCCTATATCTATGTAGTGGCAATTGGGTGGTGTCTGTTTCTCCACTGAGCTGTGCAATTCCAGAGATAGGGTTCGTCATGACTTCTCCATCTCCTGTAGCCCTTCAGCAGCCCTACAGAAAGGGGAGGACTCCAGGGCTGGCTGATGAAGAGTCACGGTTCTGGACCCTGGACCTTCAGCTGGGGTATAACTTGGTGAATAGCTAACCCAGTGCCTGGATGGGAGGGCAGCTGTTGTGGAGCTAATGCTCCTCAGGGTACAGAAGGCTGCTCTATGCCTTAGCAGGCAGCTGTCATCACTCCTTCTAGAAGCTTGTGAGCATTAACTAGAAAACAGAGGCAGCCATGTGGCCACTGTCTCCCCATTGTGAACAAACATCTGTTCACCCTACGTAAGATGCCAATGACAGACCCAGGAAATGACTCCACTCATGTCTAGCTTGGTGAACCAGTAAGCGTAGTGGGGTTCCTATTGGGAGAATGACTCCAGCATAGGTGACAGCTCACAACAGCTGCGTCCCTTTATGTCCAGCTAGCAGGCAGCCCTGCTGAAGTGTCTCACCTTTTGTAGCCTGGGGGCCTTGTAAGTCCTGTAACCCCAAGCTCCCTGAGTCAGTTAATTTGTATGAATGCCTTTTCTCTACAGGAGAGTGTCTCAACTTGGAAGAAACTGCCATGTAATGCTTTTTCTATCCTAAGGCACATCCAGTGGTGACATCACTTACCAGGACTGAACCACCATACACATAGCCAGGAGTCTGTCCCCAATTGTAGTCCCCGTCCTTCCAAGACAGTCCCCCAAATCTGTTCTAACTCATCAAGATGGGGTTTTGTGGGAAGCAGAGGAGCCATATTCCCGGCAGTGACACAAGGCTCTAAGGTGCCCAGGAGGTGCTGTTGCTTGTAAGGGGCTGATGCCCTGGTGCCACCATGACAGGTGCCCTGGTGCTATGTGACAGAAGTAATCAGCTTTTATTTTCATCCTTCCAATGCATGTGGCTTCTAAGAAACTGTGAAGGGAGGCCTTGGAGTCTTCCCAGCTTCACACCTTTTCGTTCTTGAGATGTCTCTGCCCTTGACAGGACAGGACAATTAGTCCATAAATTATGAGCCTAGAAAGAACCTGCCAGTCATCTCCTGTGTGGTATTGAGGTTGCCACCTATGAGCACCCCATTCTGAAGGCAATTAGTCTAATTGCTTTTATTTCGGAAAACAAATTAAACCACCTAAGTGTTTCCAGGTAGGTTAAAAGAAGAAACGAAAGTCTGTAATGTAGAAGGTAGAAGACACATTTCTGGGGTGTTGCCTCACAGCCAGTGTCTGAGGGACCTGAGAACCTTTATGAGGTGAGTAGCAGCTTAGTGGCCTGGGGTGTGAGTGTATGCAGGACCCTGGAGCCACTGGAAAACCTCTCAGCCTTGTCCTGGAGTGTGGTTGGCGGTTTTAGATGCTGGGGACAGAATCCAGGGATTGATCCCTGCCTGGCAGGCCCTTTCCATAGAGGCACTCCCCAGCCTGCCCTTCCCCTGCTCTCCCTGTGTGCTTTATACGCCTGTACCTCTGTCCTTTGTCCTAGTGAACAGACTCTCCCCCCGCCCCCCCGCACATCCCTGCCTCTGTGTGTGTGTGTGTGTGTGCACGCGCGTGCACTCGTGCACGTTCCTTGCTTTCTAGACCAAGCTGACTTCGTTTCATCTGCCCTGACCATGGCATTTGCAGCTTGGAACTTTCTCCTGGCATCAGCGCTAGGCTTCAGGTTTCTCCCACCTCAGCTGACACTGCCTTGTGTCCATCAGGTTTGCCCTATGAGCAGCCTGAGTAGAGAGACACCTCACCTTGTTCATTCTACCCACCTGCCACATGCAAAGGCTGTGTTCCTCAAGATGAATTTAGTAAGCCCTGATGGATAGAAGGCTGAACACATAGAAAAATGAGGGAGAAATTCAGGGTTATGGGTAAATGTTGTTCCAAGGAAGCCATTCCCTTCATTTCCACTTAAAATTGGAAACCACTGGGTGGAGAGGTGGAGTCACTGGCTGAGTCAGGGCCTCTCTTGTCTATCTGGCTGCACGGGAATGTGCAGGGAACAGGAGGTGATGAGGATCTGCCCATAGGAAAATCTTGAGAAGCAGAGACACCCATGTTGCCAACATCTTCCTGGTACCCATGTTGAACACTGTGAAAGGGCAGAGGGAAGAGGTCTGTTTCCCTATGGGGGCCCAGTAGTTTCTCTAACAGGGGACCCAGGGTAATTGCCTTGGAGTCTCAGAGGGCAGGGTGGAGGGCGTCTCTTGTTCCCATCCTGCTGATTGGATCCCCTGGGATGGGGGTCTAGGAAAAGGTGTTTGAAAGCATATGTCCCCGGGCTTCTTGCTCCTGGGAAACTTGACTCGCAGTTTGAGAGGGTCTGGTGCCAGCCTGAAGACTGAGAACAGCACAAATGAGTTGCCATTTGTTGCACCCTCTTTACTTTCTTGGCCTGAGACGTGGCGTCTCAGAAATCACCCAGGGGCTCAGGTGCCTTCTGCTGTGATCTCAACTTCCTGGGCCTCCAGTCCTTGATCTCCAGTTCCTGCCTCTGTGAAACACAACCTGCTCCTCATGCCATCAACAAAGTGTGGTGTATCTCCAGACAGTCATGGAAGTACTAGGAAATGCTGAGTGCCTCTTGAAATGTATTTTGTTCCCAGGTGTCTGCGTGCCACTTTGTCAGATTCGGGATTAAGGCTTCTTTAGGAGTACACCTTAGATCGTGCTAACGTTCCCTTCATGCCTGCATAACACTGTCACCAAGACCAGAGACATATAGGAGTTTGACCTGTGTCCACAACGCATCAGAATCTGTCTCCTCCTGTGGGTGAACCCTAGGGGCACAAGCTTGAGTGAGGTGGGTAAGGAGTGGGGACTTCCCCCCTCCTGCCTGGGCTAGGCCCACTGGTGATGCTGAGTTTGGAACACTAGTAAAGTCCCCCCTCCCTTGGTGAAAACCAGGTATTTCCTCCAGATAATTTGAGCTTTGTAAACTCAAGCTATGTTTGTTTAGGGCATTCACTGCTGGGTGTCACATGCTTGCTTATTCTTTAGCCAGGAAGAGCAACATGTGCTTAACAAACAGTGGTTTTGTCATGAAAAAACATGGCAGTGTTCAGTCAGTAACTCAGGCACCGTCACTGTCTGCCTCCCTCTGCACACAGGAGATTCCAGCTCAGACCACAAGGTGGGTTCTGAGCTGAAGATGTTATATGTGGATGGCATTGGAGGGGGCAAAGTTGCTGAATGATCTAGAGATGGAAATGGAATCCTTCTATGGCCTAGATCTGGGTAGGGCACAGCAAGCAAAACCATATATTTTGACATCTTCCCTCCTCTGGGTGAAATGACAGTATGCACACACAAAGCAATTTGGCACCCATCGCCAGATCATGAAGAGTGACCACCATACCAGTCCCCCAGCTCTACCTAGCCCTACTAACACCCCAGGTGACATGAACACCTGGTGGGGTTGTCTGGAGGGATCTGTTGGGGTGGAAAAATTGATGGGCCAGAACTGGGGTGTGTCAGTCAGTATACAGAGATTTTGTGATTGTCCAGCTGGGCCTATGTTCAACGCAAACATGGGCTGTTTGATATGTAAATGTTCACGGATGCCCTGTTGCAAACTGGTACTCCAGGTAAAGAAGTTGATCCTTGGCTTCCTAATTTCTACCTACCTTCTTGGCCCTTCCAATTTTGTCACCTGCTCACCTAGCTTTCTTCTGTTTGCTTATTTACTGGTCAGAGAGCCCTCAGAGAAGGGGCACTAAATTCCTAGGCTTTGCCACTCAAATGCTTTTCTTGAGCACCTGGCCTGCCCTCAAGCCTGGCCAGCTTCTGCCCTAAGAAGGTTCCATCTGCCACCAGAGCATCAGGGGCAGAGGGAGATATCACAGAAACAGATATATGTCCCTGGCATGCTTCCTTGTAGAGGCTGTAGCCTCATTGATCTGTGTCTAGCTTTCTCTGTCCCTCTCCACATCTCTCTGGCTAGTTCCTGTGGTTTAGTAGATTATCTCGAATGGTCTTTGGAAGCAGGTGGCCCACTAATCATCTGAAATCCTTGTTTAATTCTCCTGTCTTGGCTGGCAGAGGCAGTTATGCATCTGACAGAGCCCATCCACTGAACCTGCCTAGGTCTAGAGCTTGCCTCAGCTTCCTGAAGGCCAGATGGTTCCAAGGTGTGGTTGTAAAAATGTATAAACATTTTCTGTCTTGAGCACCCTAGGTCATTTGTTCTCATTAAGTGTGTGTGTGTGTGTGTGTGTGTGTGTGTGTGTGTGTTATTGCCCAGGCTGGTCAAATGGTATAATAAGTCATATAAATAGTATGAAATGCTTAGATAAGAGTAGTGAATATGGATTGAGCATCAGAACCCTCCCCAAGAATACTAGAGTATCTAGTATGTTCTGTACTTTGATTAGAATTACTTTGGTAGTTTTAAGGTTTTTTGCTAGCTTGAGCAGGGGGATAAAATCTTTATTCACCCCAGTATGTCTCTGGGGCTGATTTTGGTCACAAATGTTGATGATCTCAAACTGTGAGCTTACATGGGGGTAAGGTGACAGCAGATGAAATTTTTGAAAACCCAGAATATACTTAGGCACTGAATGAAGTCCCTCACAAGAGACCAAAATGTTGATAGTCACTGCACCATTCCTGAAGACCCACTTCTAAAGGCAATCAATCTGTTATGACAAGCAAGAATGAATGGCAGGTCCCAATATTGAGACATGGGATTGAAACCCACACTAGTTATGGAGTTCTCCTTCTACATTAGAAATTTTAATAGCAAAGCAGCATGGGCAGATGGAATTTGAATAAGTGATTTGTGTAAGCTGCCTACAATTCACCAGAGGGTTTTGTTCCTAGTAGTTTATCACAAGGTAGTCACTTGGTCCTTTAGAAACAGAAATTAATTTTTCTCCACAGCAGAATACCCTTGAATGTGTTTTGATTTTTGCATTAGTATCCCAGATTTATTTACCCTTTAGTGTTGCAAAAAATACTTTGAATGTGGGATTAATCAAGGACGCCTTCATTATATCTAAAATAGCATTACCAGAAAGGGATCATCTCAGTTTCTCTTTCTTCCCTGTGATAAAATACATGACCAAAGCTGCTTAAGATCATGGTAGGGAGGTTACAACAGCAGAGGCTGTGGCATCTGGTCACATTGGACCCACAATCAAGAAGCAAAGAATGCCTGTGCTCAACTTACTTTTTACTTTTTATGCAGTGTAGGACCCCAGCCCATGGAATGGTGCCACCCACAGTAGGTGTGTCCTTCCACTTGGGTTAGTCTTACCAAGTTAATAGCCCATGGGTATGCCCAGAGGCACATCTCCTATATGATTCTACATCTCATCCAAGTGAAATGAGTGACAAGTGAGATCAACCATAAAGATGGTGATGGATTTCCCACCTTGACTGGTGTGACCTGAAGAAAATAGACTTACCTGAAGGAGGAAGAAGCTCAACTCATCATGTATAAGAGTGGGAAAGGTTCTGAAAGAGTGTTAGGTTCGTACCCTTACCCAACAAAAAAGGAAAGTAAGATTCCAAGAGAGTATTTAGCCCAGGGATACACAGCTAGTGAGGTATAAGAACCCAGACCTACCCTGACCAGGGAGTAATGTCTATGAGGTTTCTAAAGAGACTATCAAATATGTTCAAGCAGTGTTGTGCTTCATTGAAAGTCTGGTCTCCCAAGTTCCTCATAAAATGTGCCCTGTTCTTCATTTTATAAATGGAGGTGAGGCTCAGGACTAGGGCCAGAGACCTGACATCTACAGATAGAAATAAGAGGCCAAAGACATTTAAAAAAAACAAAAGGCCAGACTAATAAAGATGGATATGTGGGAGAGCTTGATCTGATGATGGGGAGACCCTGTGGTCCAAACAAAGAGGATCACTGAGATGGAGTCAGACTCAGGCAGGTACACTGTAGCCATGGGTGGTCTTGCTGTTGCCCTTGTCATAGAACAGAAAGCCAAGGCTCCTTGGCAGGAACAGAGGCAAGTGATGACTTCCTTGCCTTATACATAAACTGTTTTCTGTGCTGTGACAAAATAGGTGACAGAAGCCACATGGGAAACAAGGCTTTTGTGTATTGGTGCATGATGTAAGGGGATAAGTCATTGATAGTGGCAGGACAGACATGGTGGCTTTGGTTGTAGCAAAAGAATATATATTCTTAGTAAATTAAGAAAGTTTCGGCAGTATGAGGGCCAGGTTGTAATCTTCACCCTCTTTTCCAGCAACCTATTTATTCTATCCACTGGAAACTGAACAACTTCCTGAACAGTACCACAGCTGGAGACCAAGTGCTCAAACATGTAAGACTACAGGGAACATTTTTATATTCAAACCATAACATTCCACCCCTGGCCCCCACAGACTCATGGCTTGCTCACATTGTAAGATGTATTCTGTCCAACTTCAAAAGTCCCAATACTCCTAACAGTTTCAACACTGTTCAAAAAATCCAAAGTTCAAAATCTCTTCTGAGACTCAAGGCAAACTCAAAGCTGTGAGTTCTGTAAAATTAAAAAAAAATGTTTATATACTGCTAGTACACAATGCTATGGAATAACCATACCCATCCCACAGGGAAGAAAGAGGGCACAAGAGAAGACTGAACTAAAGTGAGCCCTAAATCCAGTGAGTCAAAACCTAACTCCTAGACTCCATGTCTAGCATCTGCAGTGGGTGCAGCAGCATCTGTGACCCAGGGGCTTAGGGAGCTCCACTTCGGCAGCTTTGCTGTCCATCACGAATGTGACATCTCTCCTAGACTGGCTCCACTCAGTGCTTACAGCTTTCCTCAGCAGACACCCTGCTCCTAACATTCCTCATATCTTCTGGTGTCTACTGAAACTCCGGCCTCGTGTTTATACATTGGCCTCTGCAGGTCACTCATCAGGAAATCCCACCCTTCTAACTACTACCTGACCTCAGTGACTTCATTCTGTAACTGTGATGTGAACCTCCATGACCCTGTAACTCTTGCAGTCTGAGTGTCTGAAAAAACTCGGCATAGATACATCCCTAGGTGGGGGTGCTCAAGCAGGGTTCCTGGACATGCTCTTTGTTCCGGAGTTCTCTGTTCAAATGACACTTTTTAAAAACGAGTGTGTTGTTATACCCTGATCTCTCAGTGGATGAGATCTTGCACTTAAGATACTTTTCTTGTTATCCTGGTGCAAAGTGTGAGATTTCTCTTAATGTTGTCAATGTGCTTAACGATTACAGTGGCTTTCTCTGCACCAACTTGTCCGCAACTTTAAATATGCTCAAGTGTCTGTCTTCAACAAACTGCACACTTTCTTCATATTTCTGCTCCACTCTTCTCTGCCCTTCTCCTCTCTCTCCCCACCTCTCCCCCTCTCTCTCCCCTCTTTCATGAGCAGTAACCACACCACAGTTTTAATGCTTTGCTGTTTTAAATTATTCCACCAAAGAAATAAGCATTGTCTATCATTTTTAGTTTAGACTTACTCAAACTTTTGGAACACTGGAAGAACATAGCAACCTTATTTGCCAAAAGGGAATATGAATGGTCTCTAGCACAATCCCTGATAGACACCTTGGCTTCATCTTCAAAACCTCATGAGCATAAACTCTCTTGTTTGCATTTCTACTGGTATTCTAGTCTCCTAGTTTTCCCTCAGAATAGTTCATTTCTCCATAAAACAGCTCTAAAGACCGACAAATCACAGGGCCAGGTTTCTCATGGCAACACCCCCACTCCTGATACTATCTCTTTGAATTAGTTACTTTTGTCACTTCTATGCCAAATAACTGATTTAAAAAATATCAACCTGAGAATGGAGAGGTTTATTTTGACTTACGCTTTAAGGGGATTCAGTCCTTCTTGGTAAGGAAGACATAGATATAAAGATCTGTTCATGGTGGGTCTCCATCTGTGGCAGTGGGAGCTTGTAGTACACCTTATCAAACCTCAGTAGATCAGGAAGGAAGGACTGGGGCTAGGATCAAAGCCAGACTAGCCCTCATGGTCTATCCCCTGGTGACTGGCCTTTTCCACCTGTGCCCACTAAAGGTTCCACACCCTCCTCCAAGCAGCACCAATAGTTGAGGAACAAATGCTCAAACACATCAGCCTGTGGGGCACATTTTACACTCTAACCACAGCAACTTTTTCAATAAATGGGAGGATGGTTATCTGAAAATACCAAGCTCATGATTCAAATGTGTGACACTCAGAGTACATTGAAGCTGAAACAGGAAATAAAAGTCAGAGCATTTCACTCCACAGTCTCACACTGGCATCCAGTCTGGACATCACCACTGGGCTCAGGATGACCTGTGGCCAGAGGAGCATGAGCAACAGGGACTCACAGGGTTCTTCTCTCTTTGTTGTGTTCCTTCACCTCAGACTATAAACTGCTTGAGGACATAGACTGTCTTTCGGTTTTCCTGTTTTTAATTCTCCAGGCTCTCCAGCAGCTGTTTGGTAATATCCACTGAATGAAGTTGCTCAATTATAAGTGGATTTCTGACAGCAAAAACATTCGAAATAAAATAACACTATGTAAAATTGGCACTTGAAATTCAAGGCAAATGTCTCTTTAAAATCTATAATTCAGAGATGTAATCCTAATCATGAGTCTTGGTATGGCAATGTGTCTGCATTCAGGCTTTTCGGGTGGGGGTAGGGGGAGATGTTTGGCAGCTTCCCTACCCATCCTGGTAGAGAAAAGAATTGTCCTGTCCCAGGGCCATGCATGGAAACAACAGGTGCTCTTGGGAACAGTTTGTGGGTTTGTCATGTTCTCCATTTTCAGCCTCATAATAAATGCACAAGCTCTTTGTTTTAGCCACCCAGATTATTAACCACACCCCCCCATGGAGCAATGTTGTGATCCCCGTGGTTTCTGGAAAATGTAGTCAGCCCCATACACCCATACCTTAGATGCAGCTGGGGTCTTCTGGAAAAGAGAAGGGGCCATGAGCCTGTCTCAAAGCCAGAGATCTGAGCCACCCATCAGCACCATCCTGCCCTGAACCAGGTGTCCCCCTTCCCCTGAGCCTCTCCCCTCCCCTCTAGAACATATCATAGGAACCTGTCACTTACCTCTACCACCATAGAGTTTTCTAGTATATCCCCTTTCTATTAGGAGGCTGACCAAGTCACTGGAGCTCAAGTGATATAGCGGCACTTTCTCTTCCCAGCTTCCTTGGATTTCCTAACTGTACCCCTTTAATAACGTGGAGTCCTAATGTCTGTGAGGTTCCTGTCATTCCCATGCAGATGGCTGTCCTCTAGTGTAGTCCCTTAGAGCCATGTAGGCCCCATTCCACAGACGAGACATAGGCTCAGAGAGGGACTGGCTTGATGGAGGCTAAGGAGTCAGAAATCCACCCCCATTTGGGGGAATTCCCCGGAGGGGGCCTGCCCCTTGTTCCTGACACACAAGACATGTCATAAAACTGGGTCAAGACCATGACTGACTTCACTTTGGGATGAAAACAAGGATGGCAGTGGGAGGGGGCTGACTTAACCCCCCCCCAAAGGTAGCAATAACATCCCTGGTTCCTCCTGGGTGTGATTGACTAGGCTTGCAAAACCCACAGTGAGATTTCAAGGCTTCCATTACTATTTTGTTAAGGACAAAATCACTCTTTTTTATTAATACATAAATAACTTTTTTTTCTCAAGCAGGCCTAAAGAAATGAAACATAGATGGTGATAATGTTGAAAATGTTTACCTATTTCCTCTCTGAGGACATCAGATTAGTCCTTTCTGTGGGCGGAATGTGTAATCTGAGGGAAGACAATATCACCCTTTTGATCTTGCAATACATTTTTCATATCTTTGCCACAAAAGCTGATTATTATCATGACATTTTTAAACAATGACTGTCCCCCGTGCAGAATGGAAAAGGAGAGCTGAGCTCAACGTATAGATAGATGGATGGATGCTTGTTGAAGGCCAGGCTATGAGGATGAGTTTTCCTGGTGTGATATTCACCAGGGTGACATCGTGATTAACCCCTTCATCCCAGGATGTGATTCCGTGCACTAATTGGAACCCATGCTCAGTTGTACTCATTGACTTCTCTCTCCTGATTAATGGCCCCATTCACTCCTTCCAGGGTCACTGTGTCCCCTTTTCTTCCAGAACATGAGCGAATCCTTGACTAAATGACAGACACAGATTGGGCAAGGAAAATTGCAAGAAGGGCTTCTGTACATTGAGTCGGGATACAGACTTGGTGCTGAGAACCTTTTGTTAGGAGGCCATCTGAGCCCATGATTCAGGCAGCTGAAAGACATGTGATTGGCTCTGCTGCCTGGGCTGGCTAATGTGGAAAATGGCATTTCTGGAAAGTTCCTGTTTGGGACTTTACCACACTGCAAAGAGGAGGTATTAACTAAAGGAGGACACTTCCAAAATTGGCAGAGGACAAACATTTCAAACGTGTTGGGAGAATGTGTTGAGTCCATGTACCTGCTACCTGTGTGAGGAATTGTCCTGTTGCTAAGTGCCACACAAGGCCAGGCAAAGTGCCAGGTGGAAAGCCACCAGCAAAGGATAGGTTAACATTTTGGAAGCTGTTCTGAGCTCCATGGCACGCAGCACTGGGCACAGCAAGGCCCAGTGTAGTTAAAAATTCCCCTGCAGTCACAGGGAGCAAACAGATAAATCATGAATGAATTTGAAGTTATATTTCCTTCTCTTAGCTTTCTTCCTGCCCCCTCCCGTCTCATCCACCTACTGACCCCAGAAACAATATTATAGAAAAATTGTTGGTTGCAAATTCCATCCGAAGCATTTGGCTCCATCCTTGCCAAGGGTTGGGGGAAGGGGCTCTCCAGTCTGATTTCATGAAGCCTGTGGACAGGTTCCCTCACTGAGTAGAGATCAGAAGAGCAAAAGCCAGACACACCAGAGTGCCTGTGGGGTCTGACACAGGAAGAGCACGGGTATCCTGGAAAATGGGCAGATGTCACCAGGCATGTGTGCTTCTGGTGCCCTTGCCTGTCTCTTTCTAGAGTAAAATATGTGGCAAAAGCCACAAAAGGGAAGAATGTATTTTGATTCACAGTTTGGGGATGCAATGCATCGTGTCAGAAAAGCCATGGAAGTAGGGGCATGAAAAAGACTGTCACCTTACATCTGCAGGGAGATGAATGCTGACACTCAGCTCACTTTCTCTTTTTTTATTCAGTCTGGGCCACCAGCCACAGATGGTGCCCCACACATTGGGGTGGGGGGTGTCTTCTCGCTTCAGTTAAGCCTTCCCAGAAATCTCCCCCCAGACTCTTAGGGGTGTGCTTCCACCAAGATTCGAAATCCCACCAAGTTGATCACAGTAGCTCTCCATCACATGTCAGACATGCTGGGATCTTGTCCCCTATGTCAGACCAAAGCTTTCATGAGGCAATACACAGGTTTACATTGCTAATGTCACTCTCCCAAGAAACATAGTCCACAGCCCAGGAACATGGAAGTCACTGACAACAGGACCCCAGGCATCCTGGTACCTGGGAGATGTGCACTGTGACTGGTAGCCCCTTCATGAACCCCTGTACACAGAGGCATCCATGTGGACTCTGGTGGAACCTCCCTAGCACATGGAATGGCCAAGGTTCCTCCTGAGCAGTAGCCTCCTGGGTTTCCCTGCCAAAGAACCCCACCCTCAGGCTATAGTGCACTGTAGCCACCAGACTAGGAGAGTTATTTGCTTTTTGACAAGTACAATCTCTTTCAAGACCTTAAAGACTACGTCTTGGGTCAAAATGGGTCTAGAAGCCCTATTGAGTCACCTTCCTGATACCAGCTCTTCTCTGTGGTTTTCCTTTTTAAAAAATGGTTTATAATCATCATTGTCTTCTTCTTCATCATCTTGTGTGTGAGCGTATGTAGGTTCCTGCAGAGGCCAGATGGTGGCATCAGATCCCTTGGAGCTGCAGTTACAGGTGGTTTCAAGCTGCCAGATTTGGATGCAGGGAACCAAAGTCCTGCCTGTTGCAAGAGCAGCAGATACCTTTAACCTCTGAGCCATCTTCAGCGCCTCCTTCACTTTCCATCGTGGAAGACCTCTCCTCTTTTGCACATACCCTTCCGAGACCCTCCCGCCTATGCCCCAGCTGGTATACACCAGGTCCTTGCTGAAAAAGCAAGCAGTGCATGTGGAGAAATGAGCCAGTGAGATGCATACACACTTGTGCTTAGAAAGAAGTTCTTGCATCCCTTCATGTTAACAACAGTGGTTATAATACATCCCCTTTTCCAGAGATGCTGGTGTCTAAAATTCTCCCGTCCATTCTTCTGGGGTAAGCATTTCCTGTCCACTGTTTTCCTGAGAGACAAAAATGACACCAGTATAGTATGTCCAATGTTTTCAAAGTGGTATGTTTAGCTTTTCTCTGTAGCAGGGAACTAGGAAGTACCAAAGCAATGTGCCTGGGAAAGTGGGGATGTTAAAAGGTAGGGAATCAAAATGTGGGGAGGTCACTGGCTGTCCCAGCTCCCCAGCTCTTCATTCCATACACTTCTCACCTCAGGGGACCTGTCATCTCAACACCTTTCCCTTTGTTATCCGGAGAGTCTGTCACTTGTGCATCCATTTAACCAGTCCATGTTGAGTGAGGCCTCTTCTGTGCAAACCCCCCTGCTGTGAGTGGGACACCAAGGCATGTAAGACACAACCCTGTCCTCTACATTGATGGGGGAGATTGTACGTGTATTCCATAAGTTACTTAAAGATTTACAGAAACACGTGTTTACTCCATGCACTGTGATGTTTGGAGCATCCCCACATTGTGGAATAAACAGATGCAGTCACTTCACTAGGGCTCTGCCTCACGTAGCCGTCATGTTTGTGGGAGAGCACTCAACAGCCACTCTGCGTTTTTCAAGAACGCAACATTGACTCATCACCGTGTTTCACCATAGGCCTCTTGACCCCCTGCCTCCTGGCTCACTGCCATTGTGCACCCTGTGACCAGAGTCTCCCCAGAGTCACTCCCCAGCCTCTGCTAGTCACCGTTCACCTCTCTGCCTCATGTGAATGAGAGCACACAGTATCTGCTGTCTATTCCTGGCCCATTCCAGGTGACATCACATCCTCCAGGTTGTCACAAACCACACAAGGTGGAGGAGGTGGTCAGCAGGGAGCAAGTTAAAGGCTAGCCTGGGATACAAAGAGAAAACCAGTATCAAACCCAAACCAGCCAAATGCCAAGTCAGCAGAGCTCCGATTATGGTGAGAATGCAAAGGGACAGGTTTGGCTCTCTAGTACCCAGTGGGGTCAATAGTAAGGAGAGTAAGAAAGACAAAGCTTGCCATGTTCTAAGGGAGGGCCTTATATGTGATATTTCAAAAGAAGGTGTGGAAGTCCCAGAACATCATATCCCAGTGGATCTAAGAGTCCACTAAAAATCAACATTTCTATTTTGATTACAGTCACTTGTGTTGTGTGTTTGATGTGGTCAATCTCCTCCCAGAATTGACCTTGCCCTATGGCTCAGGCCCAGAGAGAACCAGTGAGGATGAGTTGTTTCTATGCTAACTTCAGTGTATAGTTAATCAAAACCAGACCTCAGGAGGCAGCCAGTTCTTGCTAAATAGAGAAGGCAGGGACAAGGAGAAGCTCATAAGAGTTGGGGATAGGGAGAAGATGTATGTGACCTTTCAAGGTAAGGCTGGGGTAGACTGTGTGGCCTGAGGCTGGGGTCCCTTGGGAATCCTCTCCCAGGGTACCCAGGTGGAATAGATCACAACCCCCTTCTGTCTGGAGAGTGAGGTCTCACCTTTTGACAAATGGCTGGTGTGTTCAGGTAACCATCTGCCACCTGTATGAGCATATAGACTGCTGACAGTTCAGAGTCTGAGAAAGGGTTTTCATTCCCTGCAGATCTGTCAGGGGGGGCAAGCACCCTTGCAGATAAAGCCTGACCAGGGCTTCCTTGCCAAGTTTCATTTTTCAAAGCTCTGCAACTTTACTTAGATGTATGTGGTTTTTGCTTTGTAATCAAATTCCCACCAAACATCTATCATTAAACCTTTGTTTTTACAGTACATGCTTTATTGTAAAACCAATTTCAACAGAGTGTTGCAGATGCAATGCAATTTTCATGTCTTAGTTGGGTTGTCTTTTATTTCTTTGCTTTTTGTGTTGGTTTTTTTCTCTCTCTCTCTCTCTTGGTTGCTATGTACTAAGCACTTAAGAAAGTCACTTGGTAGCATCTAGAATACAGCGGTCTTCTGAGTAAGAGATTGCATTAGCCCCACGTTATATATTTGGGCAGACTGTATCCATCACAGCCCGGCAGGATAAATACATTAAAATGCACTGATTGAGGCAGAAATGAGATACTTATATTGCTGACAATGGTTTACGCTTCTCTTCTGATGGATGCCGTGCTACTGGCATAGCTCATACTTACCCAACAGCGGTTTCCATTTCTTATGGGAGGCAAAATGCCACAGGAAGGCTAATAGTTCAGTTGGTAAAGTGTTTGCCTCAAAAGCATAAGGACCTAAGATAGATCTCCAGAGCCTATGTAAAAACTCAGGTGTGGTAACACTTTCTTGTAATTCCAGAGGGAGGCAGAGACAAGGGGATCTCTGAGGGGCTCTCTCTGGCCAGCCAGCCTACCCTAGTTGGTGAATTCCAAACCAGCAACAGACCTTGTGTAGGCAACTATACCTGCTGTAAGTTAGTGCATGCAGTAGCTTTGTCACAACCAGCTGTTGAGCCCCCTCTCTCACGATGGTCTCTGAGCTTTGGCATGGCAGAGGTGTGATATAGATGTTCCATTTGTAGCTGAGCAGTCCACTGACAACTGTTGTCTGTTTTGTGACTTTCTACATTAACCACCTTTTACTATATTAAAAACAACAACAACAAAATCCCTCCTTCTCTGAGGAGGTCTGAGAGCTGCACTAATCGACCAATAACAAGATACAAATTTAGAGAGAAGTTTTATATAATGTCCCTTTGGTAGACTAATAGTAGTAGGTTCATTCCTGGGACCAGATTAAAGTATGAGGAATGTGTTTCCTCCTGTCTAGAAGGCCTTAAATTCAAAAAGAAAGTGGTTGGAGAGCTTCATAGCATCCATGCCACTATTGCACCGATGGGTATACCTTGCCATACTGGTCATTACTGTAGTTCACGGGCTTCACAGTGAAGTTCAGTGAGACTATTGGTGACTTCTTTTCCCTGGCAGCCTGCATAGCACTTTCCAGTCCTATGATAGCTAGCCAGTAGGGAGGAAGCTTCCTGGTCAACTTTATTATTCCATATCTTCATACATATTTTAAAAAGGATATAAGGGAGCTAGAGATGGCTCATTGTATTGTAGATACAATGCAATTTTCGTGCATCAAAGTACTTGGTACATAAATATGAGGACTGGAGTGGGCATAGAGGGTCACTGTATTTCTGGTCCTAGAAGATAGAGACAGGAGCCCCAAAGCAAACTGGCTAGTGAATTCTGGGTTGATTGAAAGACTCTGCCTCAATGAATAAGGTAGAAGAACACTGATAATTATCCATCCATGAGTAGCTATGTAAACATGTGTGCACCCATACACTTATATGAACATGCATACACAATGTACCTGTATACACATTCATGTGGCACACACACACACACAGGATCTCCCCAGCTCCCAAAAAGATGCAAGACATGCATGCATGAAGGCTGTACCTCTGTAATTCAGAGGTTAAATGCCCACCAGCCATCTTCAATCTGTGTTTATCCTGGCCTTCTCTTCTTGGAATATCATGAGAGGAACCCAAGGGTCACACTTACTGTGTGTCCCTCATAGCCTAGGGTGGGCTGTGACTCCCACTGAACTCTTGGTGGCTTGTCCATCTCCTTCTCCAAGTTGGCTGCTGTAGCAGGCTGAGTGTCAGGGCCATCCGGGCATCTAACATGGAGTAGACACATAGTCTTGAGATGATGCAACAGAGCTCCTCAGCCCCACCATAAGGCCCATCTGCCTAGGTGCAGTGAGGTCACTTCCAGTGATGTGTTCCATTGTCTGGGAGCAAGAGTATTCATCCTAAAGTCTACCTTGTATAAACACAAGAATTTAGACTATAAAACAGTGCACTTGGATACCCCCTGTGCAAGTCCTGGGCATGGCAGGAATGACAAACTGCAGACTTCTGGAGAAGGTGGCACTGGTATGCCCTTTATGAGTAACTCCTGCTCATCTCACCTGTCATATCCTGCTCCTGCCCTCTCACTGCCTGTGTTGTCATGGGGTGGAGAAATGTGACCTAGGGGATATAACAGAATACAATGTGGTAAGGCCTGGATTTCAAAGTAGACCAGTTTATTTATCCATTCATTTGTCTAAACACCCACCCATCTATTCTTTTTGCATGTGTGAGCAAGTGGGGGGAGGGTTCAAGGTCAACACTGAGTGTCATTCTTCATGTGATGTTGCCTTTTTCCTTTCTTTTCTTTTCTTTTTATTTTTATTTATTTATTTATTTATTTTTGGTTTTACGAGACAGGGTTTCTTTGTCTTGTTTTGGTGGCTGTTGGTCCAGCCAGGCCTCGAACTCACAGAGACCCGCCTGCCTCTGCCTCCCGAGTGCTGGATTAAAGGTGTGCGTCACCACCGCCTGGCTGCCTTTTTCCTTTCTTGATTATTTATTTTGAGGCATGGTCTCTCACTGGTGCAGAGCTCTCCATTTGCAGTAGGCTGGTTCACCAGGAAGTCTTAGGGATCCACCTATCTCTGCCTCCCCAGTGCTGACATTACAAGCCTGTTCCTTCTGGCACTGGTTTTTATGTGGGCCCTGGAGATCATATTTAGGTCTTCATGCTTATGCAACAAGGATTCTGACCGCTGATCTTTCTCCCTCAGCTTCATCATTCATTTCTGAGCATGCATGTGCTCAGACATCAGAACTGACCCTAGTTCACAATGCACTGTTTGCGTTACCCCACCCAATCACTCCTGCCAGCCTCAGTTACCTCATAGAGCTCTTGGCAGAGTTAAATACTAATTGGTCACGCACAGAGGAAGCCTGGGGCAAAGAATTTCACTATTATGTCTGTCTTTGAGGTGTGGTCTGAGGACTACAAAGGTGTGAACCTAGGATCTCTGTGGGCAGGTATAGTATGACCACACCCTACTCAATGACCTGGAGTCCCCTCAAAGGTTATCAACGAAGGTTATTGAGGTGTATTCCCTGCTTTTGCAGAGAATGATAAAAAAGACCTTTTGTCGCAGAGGAACTCAGAGGACTCTGGGAAGTGTGATTTTTCCATTCCCTTGTCATAACAGCTGTCTCTAGGTGCTTGCCTCCCAAACTAGAGAACTTGAGTTTGGCTGGGGTATAGTGACACTTGTAATCCCAGTGCTGGGGAGGCAGAGACAGGTGAATCCCTAAACTCACTGGCCAGCCTGGCCTACTTGGTGAATTCAGGGCCTGTGAGAGACCTTGTCTAGACTAACCAAACAAATGACAAAGTAGGGACACACACACACACACACACACACACACCCCTCCCAGCCCTTTGAATCCTTTCTGAAACAGAGTCCTACAAGGTGTAAAAGTTTATTAAAATCAGCTAACAAAACCCTCCCAGCCCAGTTGTGGAGACAGATGGTGGGAGCCAGAGCCAGTTCTTCATTCAGGGTTTGGTCTATACTTAATACTCACAGCACATCCAGAGTCAGACCATGGGCTCTGAGGTCAGACTGCCTGGGTTCAAGTCCTGGCACAGCTACTTATAAGCCAAGTGATCTAGGACTGATTGCTTAGCGTCCCTGAGCTCCGACTCCCTCATTTTTAAAAAATAGACCTGCTTCCTAAGGTATTCTTGAAGCTTTAAATGAGTTATTGTGAGAAAGCCTTTCAGTTGAGGGCTTAGGGAAGTGTGAGGTGTGCTAGCTGTTGTTACTCTTTCAGGAGGAATTTCCATTTAAATGAGAAATGTCGACAGAAATCGCCTGCACAGAAATCTCTCAGCTCAAGGAAATTTCCCAGGGCTGCAGATTCCCCACCACCACAGCTAAGTGTTCCTCTGTTGTTTTCGTCTCCTTCCATGCACACACACAATGATCATCCAGGTGTGTGCTGGCATGAAGCCCTGGCTCCTACAAGTCCTATATGCTATGTTTCCCTTTGATCCTGACATTACCATGTGAACTCCACACAAAGTCGGGGGCCCTGCCTTCTATACCCCCATAGCTCAGTATATGAAATGAGCATTCCTCCTCATTTCCTCAATCAGGCAGATACTCCTGAATAAAAGGACTCCTTTTCATTTGCACTTGAGGGGCAAACCCAGGCCTCAGGCAGGAGGCAGGTTCCTAGCTGGCCAGACAGACAATCTCTTTCTCCCTTGACCTAGCCACTCTGGTATTTTGCAACTTGATCACATTGGAGAGTCGCAGCGCCCAGCGCCGTCACTTGCAAAGACATAGACAAGTCCAGGGCTTCTGATTGATTTGACAGCTCTTCTCCTAACAGTTATCCCGGGGCCCCAGAGAAGTTCCTTCTGCCCTCTGGCCACTCTCTCCTCTGTGTGGTTGCTCTGTACCCAGTCATGTGCCCCACAGACCCTGACCAAATCCTAGTACAGACAGACACCAGTAGTTTTAAGCTACACATGTGTTTCTGGCCGTATCTCAGCCTGTTAGTCTCTGGTTGCACTCGGCATTCTTAGACTTCTCCGCTGCATACAATAGGCACTCAGAGGAGCTTTTGTTTAGGCTGGAAACACCGGCATACAGTGTGTATAGACTCTACCGCCTTGATCAGGTCACTTGCTCTACAAGGATTTGCAGATACCGGGAAAAGGGCCCATTCTCCAGGTTGCTCAGGCCCAGAGTTTATTCCCCACTTTCATTTCCCCTCCCTCACTCTCTCCCTTGCCCTCCTCCTCTGCTCCTTCATGCTGCTCTAGCTAAAGGGCCATGTCCACCTGGAACACAGGGCTTGTCCACTTACCATTTTGTTACTCTTCCCTCAGCCGTGAATGCCCAGCCCCTTGACAGATCCGATCTGAAAAGGTGTCCACAGATTGCTGCATCAAGTGGGCCATGGTGGCACAGAGATGACAGATGTAACATGTTCCTGAGGATGCTGGACTGAGCTAGCATAGTCTTCTTCTGTAATGGAGTTAATGGTGTCCCTCTGAGGCAGCTGCACTTACATCTGGTGTTAAGCCACTGTTGTTAAACTTCATGATGGGGGAGCATGCCAGCCTATCCACTGCAGCATATAAATTGCATCAATTGCTCATGCACTTTTTCTAACCCCAATCTCTTGAATTATGAAAGATCGACAAGACTGGTGAGGGTTTTCCGGATTTCCCTTGGTAGATGGCTAAGAAGTGATGGCTAGAGCTCCCAGTCTATCACCACTGACTGCTAAGGTCTTGCTGAGCCTTAGGGCTCCAAAAGAGCTATCACTGGGGACTCTAGGTTTACCCTCAGGCAACCCTCTCTAGGGGAGCCTCCGACTGTGTACCATGACACAGATGGACCCTGTCAGCATTCAAAGTCTCTCCTGGTGAAAACTTGTGTGACAGCTTTAGCTTTGCATCATTTATGTTTTCCCTGGGGCACAGGGATGTCAGAGGCTGCCATTTGTGCTGGTGAAAAAGGTAGATGAGGCTCTTATCATGAAGAATTCCTGGAAGGCAGCTGATAAGTGGGTGTTCCAAAGCCACTTGTATAGTCCTTAGCAAACACAGGAGCCATCTCACTGACCTGAAGTGAACTTGATCTAGACCTAGAAAAAACAACCTGAATTCTCTCTCTGTCTCTCTCTCTCTCTCTGTCTCTCTCTCTATCTCTCTCTCTGTCTCTCTGTGTGTGTGTGTGTGTGTGTGTGTGTGTGTGTGTGTAGTTTATGTGTGATGGGCATGTGAGTACAGATGCATGTAGAAGTCAAAGGACAATTTCAGTTGTCACAGGGCCCTTCCAATGGCCTGGGGTCTATCTGCTAAGTAGACTAGCCTGACTAGCCAGTGAGCCTCTCTCAAGCTCCTGGATTACAAACACACACAACCACACCTGGCTTTGTATATGTGCGGTTTTTAGATTTATTTAGTTTTATTTTATGTGTATGAGTGGTACCCACACAGGCCAAAAGAGGGCATTAGACCCCTGGAATTGGAGTTACAGATTGTTGCAAACTACTATGTGGGTGCTAGGAACAGAACCTAGGACTTCTGCAAGCGTAGTGGGTGCTTCTAACTACTAAGCTATCTCTCCTGCCTATGCCTAGCTTTTTGTACACATTTAAGGACTAGAACTTGCATCCTCATGCTTCTAAGGCAAGCTCTTTACCAACTTAACTATCTGCCAGTCCCCCAAATTTTAACTTTACATGGACCAGGTGACCACCATGTCCCCCCAGTAAAGGCCAGGCTAAACCCTTCGAGCAGGAATGCTGGGGATCAATTATTATGGAATCCTTTCACTCAAGGTGAAATCTAATTTGCCCTCCATTTCATTTTCTATGAATTCATACATTTGCCAATACTTAAAAGCCCCTGCAGGAAAAATGAATTACACAGTGATATTGAAGAAGAGAGATCTAAACAGCGCTCAGTGGGAAAACCAGCTTCTCAGAATCATGCAGCTGTCCTTGTGGACTTTGAAAGGCTAGAAACAGAGCTAACTTGGGGGGTCACTGGACTGCTGTCTTCCCCCTAGGATGTGCCTGTCTGTCCTCTCAGGTGCTGTCTGTCTTTCAAGGCTTCCAGCTGCTTTACTGTATCACGGCCCTGGGCTCATCCCTTGTGCCTTTTGTCCAAACTGTTAGTGACTCTCTTGCCCCGTGTCACCCCAGCCTTTCCCCCGGTCTTAGAAGGTGTCTCTGTACATCCAAATCCTTAGACACTACCTATGTACTGGTGTAGAGATGCCCCCTAATCTCCCCACAACCCCACACACCCCACCCAAGGCACTAGGCCCAGCCTGCCAACGGAGCAACCAGGACTCTTTATATCCTCATAAAAGTCTACCACAGTGGTGACACAAGGAACCAAGGACAAGGCAGAGCCTCGGGGACCACTGTGGCTCATGTGCATGGGTGTCCCAGGGACCAAAGAAGAGGAAGTCATTTTCAGAGCTATACCCAACCCCTTGTCTTCCAGTAGCTGCCTGATTGCCTGAAGGCCACCACTGAAATGTAAGTGTTATCTGGGAGGGAAGAATTGCTTCCTAGGTTAACTAGTCAATTAGACATCTGGGTGTGAATTAGTCAGCTGATTACCTAAACTGGTGGCAGCTGTGGCTTTTTAAAAGGCTTGCTATTAAGGGGATCTGAACAGAGGAAACCCTGCATTTGTACCTTTGGGTGTCTCCAGGGTTTATGGGGAAACAGGATATTCAGAGGCCCTCCACAAGCTCTTTCATCTTTGTTCTTCTGTCTCTGGGGTGAGGTTAGTAATGTGATCACCCCAGTGCCATTGTGAACTTGGCTAGGGGTCAGCAGCACACTGTTCCCCAGTTAACATTTGCTGCTACCAACCCCACTGTGAGCCCCAGCGACTAGAAGCAGCTTGTCCCCTAAGCATGAATGAACAAACACCAGGAATGAACTGGGCATGGTGGCACAGGCCTGTGATCCCAGCACTTGAGAGCCTGAGGCAGGAAGATTACAAGTTCTAGGCCAGCCTGAGATACATTGTAAAATTATATTTCAACATGAGACACACACACAGTGTGAGGGGGGTGGTACCTGGGGGACAGCCGTGACAATCATCCCCACAGCTGTGCTCTGTGTGTGAGTCTGAGCAGCGTGGACCCCACTGGCCAAGTGGGTGCTGAGCCCAGTGTGCTCCCGGGTCGCTGGGCAAGAGAGCAAGGCCTGCAGAAGATGGAAAGCGTAGAGAAAAGGATCAAAGCTCCAGCTGTGCCAACAGAAGCAATGGAAACCGTTACACGGGCACCCCGAGGAGGAAAGGGAGCATATGGCTTGGGTGGGAACCGATGAGTGGAATGTTGTCTCCTGCTACTTTATGATCACTTTTTCCTGGTAGCACTTAATTGAAGTGTCTTCTCGAGTCTCCTGCATGAGCAAAGACTAAACAGCCACTTCCACGCTCATCTGTGAAACGTGAGGTACTCGCACGTGAACACAGGGTGCAAATAACAGTTTCCTCATTGCAGTTATTTGAGATAAAATATCCCGCCATCTGTTCCAGGAAAGAAAAAGAAAAGAAAGACGATCTGCTGAAAATTAGCGCATTTCCACCAGGGCCAGGGTTAGGGGTGGGAGTAGGGTGTAGCTGACATTAAGATGATGTTCTAAAGACAATCCCATGTGCATGGAGGGTCACTGTCTACCTGACTTTGTCAAATGTGAGCTGTAGGAATCTGTGTCCAATGTGATCAAGTATGTTTTTTCTTTCCCTAGTGACAGCTAGGGTGCTTCTCTTAAGCATGGACTTTGGAAATTTCCAGAATATGCACTATGTATAGTGGGGGAGGGGAGTGCATTTGTGCCAAGGCATGCATGCAGAGGACAACCTCAGGTGTCAGTCTTTGCCTGTTACCTTGTTTAAGACCAGGTCTCTCTTGGTCACTGCTTGTCACACAGGCTAGCTGGCCAGCAAGCTTCTGATGACTGGTGGTGATTCTCCTGGCTCCACCTCCCATCTCCCAGTAGGAGTGAGCTGAGATTACAGATAATTGTACTACTGCATCCCACTTTTACATAAATTCTGAGGATTTGGACTCAAGTCATCAGGCTTATATTGCAAGCCCTTTACTCAGAAAGCAATCTCCTCAATCCCACTACTACTATTTTGTTGTGGCTGACTAAGGCAGCCTTTAGTAGAGGCAGGAGCCATAGTGACCTGGGAACAGGTGACCTGGGCTGGCATACTGGGTCCTGGGCGAAGCCCTTCCTCACTGTGTGCCTTGGTTTCTTCATCTGCCATGTGTGTTAGTGATAGCATGGCCTCAGATGAGGCCATCACAGTACCCTGCCTGCCCATCTCACCTCCTGTGTGCCGCCCTGATGAGGACACGAGTGGTGCCAGAGATAGTGAGGGAGCCCAGAATGGCCCACATCACTGCATCCTGCTAAGTTAAAAAGAAACAGCACTTCTGTGTGAGCCTTCTCTGCTCCCCAACCTTCTTTCTATAGGCCTGTGTCTCCCTGGGGTCTCTCAGCTCCTGTAGCTGCTCACAAAGGAGCTATGACTAATCTCACCACCTGAGAGCAAGGTCTAGTCAGGGCGTCGAATGTGCTGAGACTCATAGCTAGTGAGATCAGGAACAGGACTGAAACTTGGATCCACAGTCCAAGGAGGGGTCAGAGGCATGTGGACGTGGCTTTTGCGGATCTATGCTGAAACAGGAAACGTGGAGTTGGATATTGATGGTCAAGTTGAGCAGATTAGGAAGGTGCTGAGGGAATTGGTGGAGCCATATCTGGGTGTGTCTGCAGCGGTGCCTCCTGAGGACAATTAAATTGCAGGGACTCTGACCTAACGAGTGGATTCTTCAGTCGATGGAGTCTTAATAGGATGGTACCGCTGGGAGGGGTGAAAAGTAGAGATGGGGCCAGGTTGAAGGAGCTGTGTCCCCGAGGGCACATCTTTGAAACTCCACCTCGCCATGGTACCTCCTTATATTCCCTTTTCTATTCCCTGTCCGTCAAAAAGTGAAGAACGGCTCTACCACGTGCTCCCACCGTGGTGTTATGCCCAAGCTCACGAGACCAAGAAACCATGAGCTGAATACCCTCAAACTCTCTGAGCCAAAATAAATGTTTTCTCCTTGTAGTTGCTTCTCCTGGGTGTCTTGTCACTGCAACAGAAACATAACAACTCTCGGAACCTTTGTAAAGGATTTGGGAGGAGCCTGGGCTGTGGGAAAGAAATTACCAGAAAAGACCATTCTATTGAAGAATATGCTTGGGCGTGGCACCCAGATCAGATATTCCTGGAAGTTCTGAGGAGGGGACACCGTAGATCCAAAGGTCGATATTGTAAGGGTCAGGAGACAAGCATGGAGTCTGGAGCAGATGCTCCCAGACTCTGCCTGTGGGCAGGGGTCTTGGTTCTTGTTGGGGCTTACACCGTCCAGATAGTTCCCGAAGAGGGGCAGATAGGCAGAGATTCTTCTTGGGAGAAATGAAGGTCATAGCAATTATGAGTTTTATGTTCCATGGTCTAGCTCTCGGAAATCAGCCACCCTTGAGTTTATAAAGCATATATAAGCTTATAGCATCCACTAAAAGATTGTCTGGGGTGCTTGATTCATCCATGACAGCCCCCAGCCTGCCATCTGCTCCCACAGTAAATTATCTATGTTTTATGATCTTTCACAGCATTTGTTTAAAGAGGATTGACTGTCTTTTTTCCTCTTTCTTCAAAATCCAAATGTAGGGCTGAAGAGATGGCTCAGTCAGTTAAAGTCCTTGCTATACAAGTATGAGGACCTGAGTCTTGATCCCAGAACTCATGTTTAAAAAAAAAGCATGTATGGGGACTGGAGAGGTGGCTCAGAGGTTAAGAGCACTCGCTGCTCTTCCAGAGGACCCAGGTTCGGTTCTCAATGCCCACACAGCAGCTCACAACTCTCTATAACTCCAGTTCAGGAGGACTTGATGCCCTATTCAAGTCTCTGTGGGTGACAAACATACATGCAGGGGAAAACTCATACACATAAAATTAAAATTATAAAGTATAAAGGTTTTGGGGGGGTTCCAGAGGGTTTCTCTGTGGCTTTGGAGGCTGTCCTGGAACTAGCTCTTGTAGACCAGGCTGGTCTCGAACTCACAGAGATCCCCCTGCCTCTGCCTCCCAAGTGTTGGGATTAAAGGTGTGCACCACCACCTCCTGGCCTAGATTTTTTTAAAGGCCAGCTGTAATGAAATGGCATGCACCTGTCTGTAATCCTAGCACTGAGGGGGTGACAGCATGGTGTCTGGAACTTGCTGGGCAGCTAGCTAGCCAAATTGGTAAGCTCCTGGTTCTTTAAGAGCACTTATTTCAAAATACAAGATAGAGAGCATCTGAGGAAGACATCCAACATCCAACTCTAGCCTCCACATGCGCATGTACACACATGTGTTCACATACCTCTCTCTGTCTCTGTCTCTGTCTCTTCTCTCTCTTTCTCTCTCTCACACACACACACAAACACACACACACACACACACACACACACAGAGCTCTAGTATAAACTCAAAACTCACCTAAATAATCCTCAAGAATTTCTTTCATTTTGATGATTACCACAGCTTTGAGCAGAGCCTGCTTCTGGCAGAGGAAGCCCATGTTTGATGCCCAGTGTGACATATAGCTACCCATTCCCAATTTGTCCTTGAAAAGTCGGTCCACCCCTAGCTGGTCTCTCAGAGACTCCCGCATGGATCACTGGAGGGGATGCACTTTATTCTGGAGCACCTCAAGGATCCCTGGGAGTCTGAGACAATGACTGAGACAGCATACCCCAAGACTGTGGCTATATATCAGTGTCAGGGTGGAGGGGACTCAGGAGGCTGGGTCCTGTGCTCCTTAGACTGCACTCACTGGGGCAGTAAGCTCAGGCTCTCATGCTCACCCCCAGCCATCAGATGGGTAGCTGCAGGTGGTCCTGTATCCATAGGCTAGGCAGGCTGGAGGTTGGCCTTGGAGCAGCCTCTGGCACAGCTTTCCTCAGTCCGCCTAACAACACTTAGCAACCAGGTAGATGTCCTTCCCATGAAGGCCACAGGCAAGTCAGTATGGGTCTGTCTGTCTTTATGTTTTGAATTTCCATCCTTCCATTCCTTCAGTTGTTTCTTCATTTAGCAAACATTTCTTTCCTATTATAATGTCTCCAGTTCTGTATGGGTCTAGGGATGCAGCAGTCATGCAGACACAGCTCCGCCCTCTGCATTCTCTGATCTGACAAGTGAACAACTATAACTTCATATGAGTGCCCTGCCCAGAAGGAAAAGGGTTAGGAATAGTGACTCCTGTGGAGGCATGTTAAACCTAAAACCAGCAAGGACTCATGCAAAGGAGTATGGCGAGTGGTCATAGCAGAGAACCATATTCAAAAGCTTGGTTCAGTGGAACAGCATGGCCTGTAGCATTGCTACAAGCAATGAAATCAGATTGGAATAGGGTGCAAGAGTTAGAGACAGAATAGAGCCTCTCCTGATGCTGGGGAGTCCCCTGAGACAGTCACAAGACAAGTCTGTGGCCCTCTCATGATATCAGACAGAAGTCATACAGTCATTAGCCTAAAGGAACCAGAACTGTTGACATACCCAGTTTCTGAACACATCTGGGCCCGAGTCAGGGTCCCAGAAGAGTTTGACAAAAGGCTGATGCTCTCCCCATCCTGTTGGAAAGGTCTGGAGGGTTAGTCATGTGCTCTGGTTTAGAGAACAGAAAGGACCAGGCTCTTCCCTATGGAAGTTGCACCAACAGAGGAAAGTATGAAGTTTGGGTTCTGATTTGAGGTTTTGGATAACCAGGTGCTTTCCCTTCCCAGGTGGCATTCCGTAAATGCTGCCATTTCTTCTTCAAAGCAAATAGAAGATAGAGACACCATTAGTTAGCCCTTTCTTACACCTGGATGCTGCCATTTCTTCTTCAGGACAAATTGAAGATAGAGACACCCTTAGTTAGCCCTTTCTTACACCTGGAAAAAAAGAGCTCCAATAGGAATGATATGATAATTTTGGGCTTCAAATAAACTTAAATTCCACGTTTAGACTCCACCATCTCTGTTTGTTTTTTAATTATCATATACTCACACACAAGGTGCTGTGCACAAGACAGTCTGCAAAGGGAGGCTGAGGATGGGCAGGAGCCACAGTGGTCCATATGGAACAAAATGATATTGCCACAAGTATATTTAGACCTAACGGTTTTCTGATGAGCTAAATCTGGGAATGTATTGTTCAAAAACACCAGATTTGATGTAATGAGCCGGGTTCACATTTCATAAGATAAACAAAATTCCCTCTGTCACTTTGAAGAAGATGTGTTGGTGTGTGTAACTGTCTGAAAAAACAAAGTAACAAGGGTGGTGTGTCAAGTGTGGAGGTAGTGTCAGCCTCAGGTCACTTATATGATACAGCCTGGTCTAGTGAGTGGGTTGGTCTTGACAGCCTGATTGAGGCTTTGTGGCTTGAGAGGAGGTATGGCATGTAATGTGAGGCCCATGTGACATCCATAGAGTCACAACGCAGAGACCTTTGTGTTTCTTCCTTCACACTTCTACCAGGGTTCAAGATGGCATGCAACTTCATGGGAATTGTGTTTGTTTGTTTGCTGTTGTTTTTAATGTATACGCACTGGAAAATGGGTTAGTCAGTAAATGGTTGCTGAGCAGACATGAGGATCTGAGTTTGGAACCACAGACAAAGGTGCAGGGGTACACACTTGTAATCCTGGCACTGGGAAACAGAGACAGGAGGATCCTCGAAGGTGCTGATCCACCAGTCTAACCAAACTGTTAAGATCCAGTCTCTTCAATGAGAGACCCTGCCTCCAAGAAAATATGGTGGAGAAGCAGTTGAAAAAGACACCAATGTGGCCTCCAAGGCATGGACACTCATGCACACACAAACACATATACACAAAAATGTTATAGTAAATAAATACATTGTGCTATATTGGTTTTGCTGAACATATTTTTATTGACTCTGGTTGAGAACAGATTAGAATTTCTGCCCTTGATTTGGTGAAAAAAGGTAGATTTAAAACACACATGAACACATACATTGTTGCTCATGAACCAGCATCATATCTCAAGGAAGCTGTACAAGATGAGATTCGATAAAAATGGATCTGACTCCATGCAAGCATAAATCTACTTAGCATCTCTCATTCTGCTGGCCCACTGTCTAGATAAGCACTACTGTGCAATTATCAACAAAGAGAAAATGTTGGGGGCTGAAAGAGATGCCATGCCATCAGTTTTCAGCCATGTAGGTCTTTTGTTGTTATTATTATGAGAGAGAGGGGTGGGGTGCAGAAGTAAATGGTCCTCAGGCAGTAGTTTGTCAAAAGATTTTTGCCATCTCATAGATGAGACAATTGCAGGGAGACACCCCTTCATCTCTCCAAGATATGCCTGGTCCTGCTAGTGCTGTGCACATCTGGAGTACTTATCGGCAACTCAAACCCAAGGCATGAGATTCCCTTGGTCTCATGTGAGAGAGGAGAGACAAGTTGCTGTCTCCCACCACCCCAGCTCCTCCATCAAGGGAAGGACACCAGCAGCTGAGTCATGATTGGCAACATGGCCTCCTACCACCAGTACAGAGATATAGCAAGCGTTGTGTCCATGAGTACCCACCTGCCTGAGGCCCTTCTGCTCTGGACTGACATCCCTGAAAAGAAAAGCTGGCCTCCCCCAGGAGACTGCGGCTGATTGCTGTGTGTAGAGCAGCATGTTTGGTGAGGATAGGAAGCAGTGAGCTCCAGTGCCAGCGCCATAGCTGGAAGTCAGATCCTAGCCTTGCCAGCCACCTCTACAGCCTGAAAGAAGTGACTTAATTTTGGTTGTCCTGCCTGTCACCACTGCTCACTTCAGGCCTCCCTACTCAGGTGTTTGTCTTGTTCTGCCCTGTGTTGATGGATTCTTCCATGTGTTTGCTAGACATTTTTTTTCACTGTAACAGTTAGCAGTGGGCCAGCCTGGATTCCTGGATTTCACTATTCCCTATACACTGAATATGTCTTGAGCAACTCCCTGCTCCTCCTTGAACATTGCCAGGATCTGGGGGCTTTCTCTGTGCGCTCACAGGCAGAGAGAGTATGGGGGCTGATGTCCCCGGGAACAGCCTTCCATAGCCACACCATAAGTTGACGGAAAAGTACCAACTCCACAATATCTGACCTGGTGCAACATACTCCACCTGCAACTCCCACAAAGACCTGCCCAGGAGGCCTCACTGGCCATGGCAGTAACCTGCTCACCAGTGTTACTACTTTTTATCCCTTGTTTCATGTTACCATCCCCTCTGGCTGTGCTTCCTGGGACCACCTCCTAGGAAACTAGTTGCACTCATATCCTATGGGGAGCCAGGTGTGGCAGTACTAGCCTATAATCCTAGCACTCAGGAGTCTGAGGCAGGAAGACAGATAGGCTAGCCTGGGCTGTGTATCAAGACCTTGTCAAACTTGTTCATACCTACTGATGCTCTAATTCTGATTAACCCACTGATTCTTGACGGTGACCTTGAACCAGGCCACGTTGGTAGGCCATCTGAGTTTTCTGTCTTCCAGATAGGACTGACATTGTAGGCTGGCAGGAAGGAGGGAGCTTCATCATAGTCTCCAGGATACCCTCCTCTTCTATGTGGTACCATGGTAAAGAAGCAAGAGAAGACTGCAGGATCTGGTTCTTATGAGATGGCTGAGAATCTATCTCTACTTATCTTCTCTTTCCTCTTCTTAGCTATGCAAGGGGTATAAGCCTCTCACTTCCCTATTGCAGTACCCTGCCGAGGTGACCCAGCCCCATAAAGGATCTTTGGTATGTCCGTCAGGATAGAAAAAGCTCCAAGTGCTTCCTATATGAAGTTGATGTCTCAAGCCAAACCTGGCAGTGATGTGACAGCTTTGTCACCCAGATAGCTGGTAGGGCTCAGTGCAGCTCTAATCCATGTGAGATTGATTGATTGATTGATTGATTGATTGATTGATTGAGCAGGATTCCATGTGTATGCCTGAGGCAGAAGTCAGTAGATAGGTTGATGCCCTCTGTGAGAAGGTATCAACTTCAACTGTGAGCCTGGTGAGACAGCTTCTAGGGGTCCTGGGCTGTCTATCACCACAAAAATAGATAGCTTATTTCTGTGTGCCTTGCCTGACTGCTGAACCCTTTTTCCTCAGGAGTTCCCAAGAGTTACCCCATGAGCTAGTGTAGCCCAGGTATCAAGAATGGTCTCCTCTCTTCTCTAGCCAGCTAGACCTGGTATTTGCTCTTCCAAGGCCAAGGACCACACTCCAGGATAGTGTTCTCCCCTTCTTCTTTGCCACCCCTGCCCCAGCGGGTGCTCTATCCATGGTGCTCCCATCTCCTAGAACTGTTGACCTACAACAAGACTCAATAGTTGTGACTACTGACAGCCAATACAGCCACATCCAACTCCAGCCAGGGAAGGAGGAAGACCATTCCTAAGGAAATGAGTTCTAGCTCCAGTGTGCAGGCTTGGGCTGAGTGGAGGCAACCTAAACATGCAGACCCTCATGTCTCTTCCCTCGGGCACAGCCTTCCACTTACATCTTAGGATGGGCAAACCAACAGACATGGCCTGTCTTATGCAGCTACGCTGTCTCTGCCATCGTGGATAGTGGGACTAGGATCTGGAGCATTCTCCCTCAGGGGCACAGAGAACCTTTAGAATAAAGGGATATTCCCAGGATGCCCCTGTAGTTAGCACTTAAAGATTCCCACTGTGGAGAAAGAGAATGGCAAGGTGTTATCTTTTACAATCTGTCAACCTGGCAATCCTGGACCACTTGACTTTGCTGGTGGAAAGGACAGTTGGCCTTACCCCTGATAACAGCAGGATGAAAATGACACATGGGTTTGGAGAAGACTGTCAACAGCGTGTCTGGTCTCAGGCAATGGAGGCATACGCTCTGTCATGTGCCTCTACAGGTTTCCTCCTTGGTAATACTGGTACCAGGTACAGTAAGAGACAACATGGCATCACAGATTTGTGGCTTATTAACACCACTGGCCTCCACCATGCTGGGCCAGAGAAATGATAGGAGTGTGAGACTCCAGGAGCACAGGAGCAACCATACTCATCATGACTCCATTGTGTGGATGTAAATTATTTCTCACAAGAGCTCATTTTCAGCCTGTAGCCAGATACATCCCTGACTCCCCCAGTCCTAGCAAACTAGATGACAAAAGGATGGGCCCTACTCACCTACTAAATCTTTTATTTAATGTGCATGTGGGTTTTCCTCATTACCATGTCCTTTCTATTAGGTGTGAGCCCCAGTATCAGGGGAAGCAAGGGAGTGTGTTTGCAGGTTAGCCCCCACTAGAATCTTCACTCAAGGAAACCCCTTCCATGTTCCTTACTCATCCCATGCCTGGGAGCCTATGAACATGGAGGATCTGCAGTTTTCACACCATCTTCTCTCGTACCCATGTCCATTTGTTTGCAGAACTTAGGGATCCTCACATGTGTACCTATAAATAAGGCCTTCTTGAATTCTTTCTTGTGAACAATCTGTGTGTCACTCCTTCCACCTTAACAACCCATCCTCCATCTGATCAACACTTCCCACTTCATAGGCACAGTCTCCAAAAGGTTTTTCATTTTAAAATTACTCATTTTGTGTACATGTGTGCATATCTGTGTGTGAGAGCGCGCACACACACACACACACACACACACACACACACACACACGAAGGTCAGAGGACAACCTGAAGGGCGCTGTTCTCTCCTTCCACCATGTGGGTCCCAGGTATTGAACTGGCTTGTCAGTCTTAGTGACAAATGTCTTTACCCATCGAGTCATCTTGTAGCTCCTGCAAAGAGTTTTTAAATCCATACACAAAGAATTTTTTCTAACATACTGGAAGGAAAAAAATCCATTTATGATTTTTGTCTGTAAGCACTGAGTGCCAGAAGATAATGGATCAGTGGTTGGAGTATTTCAAGGACAAAAGATCATAATCCATGAATTTTGTGCCCGTCTGAATGCTGTCCATGTGTGAAGGCAGAAGAAAGGCTCTTGCAGAATGTACAGAAGCTCAGAGATCCAAACTTCCTGCTTTTTCTTATTTGAAAAACAGTGTTCCTCTTGCATGCTATACAATTGATAAATGGACCAAACAACTCAGGAAGAGAAACTGTCTTAGAATAATGGCCATGAGATTCAAAATCAGTCAGTATGAAATTAAGAATATTTAATTAGGGAGGTATGTGATGATTTGGCAACTATTGATTCAAACCAGGTATAGGGAAGGAGAGGAAGAAAGAAAGGGAGGGAGGGAGGGAAGAAGGAAGCTAACTTGGTCAGATGATGCTGAAGACAAAAAACGATACCAGGAAAAGGACAAAGGTGCATTAGTCACACAAACAGTAAAAAGTTAAGAGGAAAAATTTACTGATAAAAATGCAAAGACTCTTAAATTCCCCACCCCAATAACCCAACTACACATAGTTTAGGTTCACTGTTAACTGCCAAATACCTTTGCTCAAGCATGATCTGGGAGAGTCAATTTTATCCACCTTGCCTTTCCACCCCATGGTCTCTTCTGGAAGCACAAGAGTTCATGCCCGAAGTTCCATTCCTTCCCAAACGTGTGACTCCCAGCTGGAGCCCAGATGTCTGCTGTGATTTCCATGCCCACTTGTCTAACCACTACTTTGTAGGCAGAACTTTTTCCTCCATTGGGACTGCTGGCTCCCCAATAAACCACACAGAGACTTAATATTAACTTTAAATACTCAGCTGCAAGACCTTGCCTCCATTTTCAAAAAAAGAGCAGGGAGTGGGGTGGAGGAACTAGGAAGATTCCTCAGTGGTAAAGTGCTTATTAGGCAACCATGAAGACTTGAGTTTTATCCCCAGCACACAAGGAAAAAGCAGGGCATGGTGGTGAACATTTGTAAAGCCAGCTCCAGGAAGTGGAGACAAGAGGATCTCTGGGTCTTACTGGCCAACCATCTTAGCCTCATCAGTAAGTCCAGAGCTAATGACAATGCCCTGTCTCAAAACACAAGGTAGGTAGATTGACCTCTGGCCTCCATGCACACCCACACATGACCCCCCCACACACACAGGGCCAGTGCTATAACTCAGTAGCAGAACAAGCCCTCTGCTTAAAACACTTAATGACTTCTTATTCTTTCTAGAGCAAAGGTTCAAATCCCCCTAAGTGAAGCTGCTAAGCCTGACCCCAATGGTCTCTCCCTCTTCTACTGCTGCCTCTACCCTCTCTGATTATCTGTATTTGGCCAACCAGCTGGCAGAAGGCTCCTTCCTGACACCATCTTCCTCCATGGTGATGATCCCAGTGACGTCCCTGTCCCCAAGCTAGTTCACAGCATCCTCCTTCGTTAAAGAAGTCAGTCCTCAACTCTACCAGACTACGTGATGTCATCCCATTAGAAACCTGTATAGCATTTATTCACTCACAGCACTAAACATTCCTCCATTGTAGTGGCCTTGGGTCTGTGAAATTATTGATTAATGTCTATCTTTTACACTGTACTGATTTCTATGCAGGTATGCATCATATTTGTTTTATGAAGTTTACTGGATTCCCTAGTGCCTGTTGCTGGCACTGTACAAAATTCTCAATAAATTATTGATGAACAGGAGAATGGAAAGACACACACTTAAAGCCAAGTGGCCAAAAGGGCTTCAGGGGGGTTTAAGATTTAGCAAAAATCTTTTAGTCAAAAACCCAAAAAAGAAAGCAAAGGTAGCAGTTTTAGAGACAAAGTAGAAGTCAGGTAAATTTAAGGTTAAAACATTAAATGAGAAAAATAAAGATATCGTTTCATGGTGGTAAAAATCTATAAAGAAAATACAGTGGTTTGGAGGTTTATGTGCCAAATAACCCAACACCAGCCGCTTGGAGTATGTGAGTCTAACTCAATGGAGAGGCTGCCAGCACACAGAGTGCATAGCCTAAGATAATGCTCTATGACTAAACATGTTTTCCCCAAATGCAAGAAATGGAGAGATGGTTTTCAAAAAGTACTGAAACACATGATTAAGCATTAATGACCAGAATGCTATGGCTCCATGCCCCAGGTGGATACAAGGGTACTTTTAAAGCATTTGTCCCCAAGGCCTCAGAGCTACCCTCACAGGCAACAGACTCTGTAGTCAAGGAAGTCTAGGGAACAGCAGTGCTGAGCAAAAGGAGACAGAATTAGTCTTTCATTTCCGCATTTCAGTTCCAAGGGGCAAAGCCAGGGCCTGGGCAAGTCAGGGAGGCACTGTACCACTCGCCTAGAGTCTCCAAACTGAGTTTTTTCTTTCAATTGTAAGGTGTGGTCTTGCTAAATTACTTGGGCTGTCACATATGCATGTCTTCCTTCATGCCTTGAATTAACTCTGTACGTCAGGCAGACCTTGAACTCACAATCCTCCTGTCTCAGCCTCCAAGGGTTAGGGTCGTAGGCCTGTGCCACCAAATCTAGCTAAATAAATTCCTTTGTGTGGGGGGGGACTTTTAAAACAGTGCTACAGTAAACTCCAGAATCTCAGGAGCAACTGATACTGCTCAAACTGTCCTGTGACTACTCAATCAGGGAACATCTCATAAGACAATTTTCATTCTATAGGAGTCACTGAAGAAATGGAGTGTTTAACCATTAGTAAACGATGAAAATTATCTCTAGTAAATATGAATAGATACTTGGGAGTTTTTGTTCAGGGGAAGAAGGTTCTGATAGCACAAAGGGAGGGCAAAATGAGGGAAACTTGATATATTTTGAAAGACAAAGTCCTTAGTGAATAGCATAAGAAAGATGAAAACTGAAGGAAAAAATAGCTGAAGTGAGGAAAAATATATAAGAAAGCCTTTAGGAGCAGGAGAGATGGTTCATTGGTTTGCTTGCTTCTCTTCTGGAGGACCTGAGTTTGGTTCCCAGCACCCATGTCAGGTAGCTCATAACCTCCAACTCCAGGGAATCTGAAGCACTCTTCTGGCCTCTGCAAGCATCTGTACATGGACAGATACACATAAGCACACAGACACATAAATATTTTAAAGAAACTTTTAGTAATCAACAAAATGGTAAAAATGGAAGAGAATGTGAATAAAACTATGAACAGGGCACACACACACACACACACATACACCTACACATACACACACATACACACACATACACACACACACACACACACACACACACCTACATAATCATTAAATACTAGAAATATGCCACTCTTTACCATCAGACAAGTGAGTTTAAAATAGTGGCATCAAATTCTGGGCTATGGGATAGACAATGTTGTTTTGGTTTTAGTTCTGGTGTAGGCTTGCCTCAGAGTTGAAGCTGGCACTCAACTCGTCCCTCTGCCTCTACCTCCCAAGTGTTGGGATTTCAGGTGCACACTATCATGCTGGACTTTGGAATATGAGCTTTTTAATGATGAATTCAGTTTGGCTGAAGGTAGAGGGAAATAGAAATATTCAAATGTAGCCAATGAGAATATCAAACAGTACCCACTGTGGCCAGTCATTTGACAATACCTATTTATCAGATCTCCTTTTAAAAATACCTTTGACTCTGTAATTCTGCCTCAGGAAATTTATTTCTGACAAGATCCTCAGAGATTGCCCAATGAGTTTTTTGGGGAGTGTTCTACACAGCCTTGGAAGTTGCCAAATGCCAATCTGTGACTGGTTAAAGAGATTATGGTGTGTTTTATACAGTGGGATAGATTATTTGGCCATTAAAATTTTCAACTTGTGGAAATATTCACAAAAAAAGAATATTAAGTTTAAAACAATGATGTAGAACCACTTTCTGATTCCAGTTTTATAAAAATGCATATGCATGCTTATGTAACTGGAAAAGACAGAAATGAAATACACTCAGATGCTGAGTTATTCTCTCTGGAAAGCATTCCGTTTATTTTCTCACCTTCCCCCACAGCATCCAATCCATCAACCAAGTCTTATCAACTTGACTTCCAGCACACACCCCGAGTCTTGTCTACTTCCCTGCATCCCCACGACTCTGCCCCAGTCAGAGCCACCGTCATCTTTCATCTTGACAAACATAGAAGGCGCTCATTGGTCTCCCTCCCTCTCCTTTTTGCCCGATTATGATTCCATCTCCATGCAACAGTCAGAGTAATCCATTTCCGATGGAAATCAGACTGCACCAGCTCCAGCTTGAAACCCCCCAGGGCCTTCGCATCAGGTATCCAATAAAACACAGAACCTTCCCCACCATGGCCATGGACAACCTCCTGTCTGACCGGTTTCTACCCACCCCAGACTTCTGCTGAACTTCAGCCCTTTGGTCCCCTCTCCTTCATACCCCTCGTTGGTCTTGTCACTAGCTCGTCCCTCTGTCTAGGGTGCACACTCAGCTCAGCTTACACATCTCCTCCTCAGGGTCACCTCCTCATTGCCCCAAGTAGCCATTCTTTCATTAACCTTTGTGACCACCTGATTCTTTTCTTATATATTGGCATATTTCTTTGTGTATTGTCTAAACTTCTGCCCACTAGAATGTAAAATCCACCACAGCTTTCAGTGTTTACTTAGAACTCTGCATGGTGCAATGAGTGCTTGCTGAATGAATGAATCAGAAAATGGAGCCAGGGCTGTTTCATTGAAACTGTAAAAGTAAATCTTGACAAGTAAGTTGACCAGTTATCTTCAAACCTCAGATATGGCATTCCGGTAAATGCCCAGGCTTAACTGGGCATTGTCCCCTGCACATGGGTGCCCCGCTGCCCTCTAGTGGGTAATTCCTCCCCAGTGTAACCTACCAGACCAGAAAATGACATTAATGTAGACAGGCAGGTGGAATGGATTGTGCAGTGTCCCCTGCTTCAGAAACAAATAGGACCATTAAGCCTTTTTGGGTCTCTGGGGAACCTCTCTAGGTTTTGGTGAATTCCAATGAGCTCTCGTGTTAAACATGCAAGATTTCAGCTCATGGAAAGAAAACAACTTGGGTTTTTCTGTATTACCACTCCAGGAATTTCTCTTCCCCTTCCTGACAGGTGGAGAGGGCACAGTGGAGCCAGGCAGCTTTTAATGAGGTAGAACTCTAGAAGCAGACACCACTCTCCATGAATTTAGTAGATCTGGACCAGCAAAACTTGAAACCACACCAACAGCTACCCTGCTTGATGCTGTGAGCAAGTCCTATGGGACAGGTCCCTAAAAGATGCTGATTCTTCCTGTTTCCATGGGGTGCATTGTGTCAGGGCAACTCAAGGCTTCTATGTAAAAAACAGTCATTTGTCTAGTAAGGGGACACAGCCAATAACACCCAGGGTCCTGTGTCACAGCGGTTTGCACTTGACATTGGAATATAAGATCTGGAAGGGACATGGATCTGCCTATTTTCTGATCAGTAACTGATACCTTAAACTACAATGATCAGATGCTCTCTCAATTGCTAAGTAAGTTAGTAAATGAGTTGTATTGCCTTCCACTGTATGAGCGCTTAATATGGGGCCCATAAATCTTTACAGCAATTTAATTATTTTTTATTTTCAAAAGTTTTATTTTATATGGATAGAATATTTAACTACATTAAAGACATCATATTCATAAGCAATTTTGGATGTTTTTTAAAATTATTTAAGAATTTCATGCATTGTATTTTGATCATATTCGTCCTCCTCCCCATCTTGTCCCAGGTCTGGCCCCCAATTCCATACTTACCCAGCTTTGTACCTTCATGAATTTTTAAAAAAATATAATTCTTTATCGATTCTTCAGAAATTTCACATCATATGCCCCAATCCCGCTCACCTCCCAGCCCCTCCATTTCCATCCCTCACTCCAGTAATATGCCCCAGCCAAAATTAATTAAAAACAAAACAAACAAAAAATCCACCTCACTCCTCCATCTTTCCAACACCTGCTCATTTATCCTAGTGGCAAGGGGAGCTCTAGTGTGTTGTGTACAAATGCCCTTTTTGTCCATTAAGCCCCACCCACAAAATGTTATTGCAATGAGTCATTGGTCTGGTTCAAGACCTCTGGCCCACCATCATCACTGGGCCCTCATCAAAACTCCTCTATGATATCACTGTAACTCCCTTCAGTTATCCAGCTGTTGCCCTGAGTCATGGGGATCCTGTAGTTCTGCAGGACCAGTCCCTTCACACACTCCAGTGGGTCAGAGATGGGGCAGTAGTTAGGGTGGGTCAACCCAAGGCCCAGAATGTAGGTCTGGGTAGTTGAGCTGGTCAGTCTGGGCCACTGGGATCACCCCCGCAGCAAGAGGCAGAGACAGTTCTCCTAGGCCCATGCCACCGGGACCAGCTCTCCCACACCTGTTGTGAAACGTAGTACAGTCTCTTCAGCATACTGGGGTCAGCTCTTTCACAGGGGTGAGGGGGAAACACCACCTCTCCTGCTGCAGTGTCTAGTATGACCCTACTATTTCAATATGCATGGTTCCCATGACTCCCTGTAGTAATACATCAGCCAAGCCCCTGGCTGGTGTTGGGCCAGAGACCCAGACATGGTCCATGGCACCAACACTAGCCCAGCCTCGTGTGGCTTCACAGGCCCCTCAGATTAGTATGGCCCCCATGGCAGTGAGGCCCTCAGACAGCAACATGACCACAGGTGGCATCCCAGACTGCTGGCATCAGCATTGCCTTCGAGGGTGTCAGGAGTGACACCAGGGTGAGGAGGTTTTTCAGAGAACGATGTGTGCCAGGTTACTCCAGCAGATTAAAATGACCACTGTTGTCTCATCCCCTACAATCTTACAAATAGAGCTTGGTTGGGAATAAGCTGAATCGTTCTTTGGCTCCAGGTGGCAGTGACTAAAGTGTCAGTAGTGACAAAGATGCCCCACTGCTGGCCAAGCTATAATTGAGGATCCTTCCCAGGCACTCACATTGTCTAGAATTTTGGCAGAGTCAGCACCGAGACTGGAACAGTTGTAACTTTCACTCCTGAACTTTCATATCCTTAGTGTCTCCTCATGGCGTCTGGGTTCCTTAGCCTCTGGATCATAGCTGGAGACCTCAGTAGTCCTCCATAGCTTCAAGTAGGTTACCAAGGACAGACCAGATTTCAGAGGAGAATTAGACTCTGCCTCTAAGAGAGCATAGTAATACTGATGATGCCTTGGCCATTTAGAAAACGATGGACAGAAATGAGAAGGAAGGACTTCATGGGAGAAAGGAGCTTCCCTCTGGCTGCTGTGGGAGTGATGACTAGTGTCCCATATTTGCTCCCTCAGTCTTCGGACTTGTGCTCTGGAAGGCACACCACCTCTTCCCCTCCTGGTTGTCTACGGTCAACAGTCCATCTGATGCATGCACTTATTTCCTGCCAGAGGGTCTTGCAAGAAATTTGGTTACTCTCTACTACTTTGCGGGGATGGGGTGGGGTGGGGATTTATACTTGTGACTGAAACTCCTGTCTTTACATGGAGCCCTTCTCCTGGATGACTGTTGCCCTCTTGAATTTTGTCAAGCTAGAGTTACACACAGCCAAGAATGCATCTCTGTATCTAATCATGGGTGTGTTCCTCAACAAACAGTCTCCAGATACCATGAATGATTTCCTTGGCTCTAATCCACCAGATGGATTCATGTTGGATGGTCCATCAGGAAACAGAGGGAAGAAGACACAAACAAGCCTGACTTTAGAAAGCTCTACTTTACCCTTTTATTCTCTGGAATAAAACATCACAGTAAGGAGTTTGTGTAGAGCAGCACACTCAGTGAGCTGGGGCATGCCTGAACAGCTGTTTCCCCCAATTCTCTCACAAGTTCATGAATATACATCTCTAACCAAACTTGTAAGGGCTCTGACTTGGCCATTCTTCTCCCGGTTCCTGCTGAGATAGTACTGATGAACTAGAGACTTTGTATTCATTGTCATGGCAACAGATATCACTGTCCTAGGGCCACTCCTTGAACCCTTTACAAATGCCACTTCTTTATTAAGTCCCACTCCTAGGAGATGGTGGACTGCATGCAGAAGCAGTAGGACCCCATCCCCACAGGGCTTCTCCAACTGGAACAAGACTAGGTTTCAGAAGGGGATGACAGGCCTCCATGCACACATGGGCGGCAAGTGGAACAAAGACAATTAACTCAATTGGTTTTTCTCCAGTTGTTTCTTTCCTTGTAAAGTTTGCCCCTGGTGTAAAAATCTCACTTCCAACTTACACTCTATGCCCAAGTAGCTCTTCATCTAGAGACAGGAAAATTGCTTGAACAAGGATAATAATGCACCTTGCATTTCCCAAATGTTTTCTATGTCTTGGGCGACCCAGTCTCTCTCAAGTAGTAATTGCGGGCATTTATTTACAGCTCACGTTTCAGATGCTCATGGTATGTAGTGTGAGTCTGTAGCCAAAGACTTGCCATTAATCAATAATCAGAGATGTGAAAACAAGAATGTGTGAACCATGGTACAGACCCAATTACCCTGAAACTGGAGAGAAGAGACTTTATCCTCTATCTGAGTTGCATCTTGATGTGGAGTGTGCTGGTGGATTATGGGAAGTCACTGAGTGATGGCAACCTCATGCAGGGAGTAGAAATCTCTTGGGCAATAGATGCCTAACTCACCAGTATCAATCCTTCCTAATCTACATTAGCTGGGAGTCTAAAGCCCAAAGGACCTAAAAGTCCTGCAAGTGTTTGAACCTGGGCATGCCCAGCTAAGACAGATCCATTGAGCTACTTTTCCTGAAATGCCTGTGCATCCCAGATAGACCTAAGAAGCGATTTCATTCACAGTTTGGTGAATCAGAGAGTTTGGGGGGATTACATACAGCACCATGGTGACTAAAAGGCAGCATGCCACAAAAGACATTCCCACCAAGCATGACTGACACCTGGAGAAAGTTGCATCCCCAAACCTCCCCACACAGCTGACAGATGGCTTCTCCACCAAAGAGTCTCCTTTCCCCATAAGTTGTTCATAGCTCGTATAACCCAAGGGTGACTCCCCCTCCCTTCATGAGGGGATGTTTTAACCTAGAAGAAGTAACTGGAAAAAAGGGCCTGATTCTGAGGAAGTTTCTAGAATATGAATGAATGAGCTTAGACCCTGGCTGTGTCCTCTCTGTCAAGCAATGATTGTCACTTCTTACACTGCTCCTCTTTACCTCAGAGATTTTGAAAAGGAACACAGGATCTCATGCCACACTAACATAGGATCTGGTACCACATTGTCCTGGGGTAGAGTCCTCCTTCTGCCTTTTCTCCTGTCGTAGTATGAAGGACACAGTCCATCACGGAGGGGAAGGTATGGTGGCAGAAGACCAGGAAGCAGGCAGGGCAGGAAGTGGGGCCAGGCTACAAGCCGCAAGGTTCCTGCCCACCCCTCTTGTCAGGGATTCTATTGCTGTAAAGAGACACCATAGTCACAGCAACTCTTATAAAGCTTTGTTCAGAGAAGTCCACCATCTTCATGATGGGACATGACAGTGTGCAAACAGACATGGTGCTGGAGACGTAGCTGAGAGTCCTACATCTGGCAGGCAACAGGATGTGATATTGACACTGGATGTATCTTGAACATATATGAGACCTCAAAGCCTGCCTCCACAGTGACACACGTCCTCCATTAAGACAACACCTGCTCCAAAAAGGCCACACCTCATAACAGTGTCACTCCCTTTGGGGGCCATCTTCTTTCAAACCACCATACTCCTCCAGTAGCCCATTTCCTCCAAGAATACTCCTCTTCCTGAAGGCTCTATGGCCTCTCAAATAGGCATTACCAGAGGGAGTGCCAGGTTTTCAAACACCTAAGCCTGTGAGGGACATTTCACATGCACGTTCTAATACCTTCCAGATAAATTTATACTTGTTTTATAGGGGTGATTTATTTTTCTACTCAGGGGTTTCAGTAGAGGCCTTGGATTAGTCCTCTTCCCAACTTGCTGACTCTCACCTCCTGGGAAGAGTCTGCTGCCCTCAGAGCAATACTGGTACCCTCGGGCAGCACTTGCTTATAAGATGGGAAGAAAACTGTTGTTGGGACATAAGGATAGTTTTCATATTGAGTGAATTCAACTTGCCCTGAGATTTGGGTGTCTGAGAGACAGCAGTGTCAACATGACAAGACACGGGAAGATAGAGATGATTTCAAGACTTGAAACCTCTGTGTATCATCTAGAACACACACTACCTTCTTGGAGGAGCAAACCCAAGCTAAAGAAAGGGTGTGGCGGTCCAGCCAATGTCTTGTTTATGCAGGAAGGAGGTGGCTCCAAGCCTGGAGCTAGGGACTCATGACTATAGTTGATGCTTCTAGCCAGGGATAGCTCCTCCCCAACCCCTCCGTTACCATCTTTACCACCTTCACTTCCAATCCCTTCACTGACCTACTCTGTTAGGATGCAAAAAGCCCATGTCAATCATCCCTAACCCACAGTCCACCTCTGCATCCTCAGCTGCTAATTGGCTGTAGAGGCACATCATAAGGATTCTGAGTTGTTAGTATTGTGCCTAATGATTGCTGCCTGGACACCAGCTTCAGGACATGATCCAATTACAGAACAGCCTAGTCTGCAGGCTGCACTGCCCACCTGCCCAGTGCCCTCATTAGACAAGTAACCTGAGGCCCAGGTTTGTTGTCAACATGGTGTTTAGATGGCAGGGAATGTGTCTTCTACCCTAACACCCATGGACTCCACTCTATTTTGCTCCTCCCATGTATCCTGCCACTGTGGGGAAAGCCTCCCTTCTCCTCTGAGAATGATGCTAATCAGGAAAGATGGGAGCTATGGAGAAGCCAAGCCAGAGTCAGCTCGCCTTCCCTTACACAGCAGAGGAACAGACAACGGTCAGCGGGGGTAGCAGTGTCCCGAAGGGCCCTGGGCACTCAGACAGGAGCTCCAGAAGCCCCTGGAGTCACTCCGCTTCTCACCCCGGTTTTACACACCATTTTTCCGTGTTCTGTCCTAACTCTGAGGCTCACTTTCCCCAGGGCCTCCTATGAATCAGGAGAAGCCCTTTGCCATGACAGCAGGCTGTGAGGGTGCTATTGAGACAGTCACAGTCCTAAGACAGCTTGAGTCCATCTCTCTGAAACCACTGCACTCCAGAGCCGAGTTTGAGTCACAAGAAAAGTATCCACTGTGTACAAATGGAGCCCTCTGGGTTGTTAACTCAGCAAATAGACTGTATTTTTGTGCAAAGAAGGTAGTTTCCCTTCATCCGGTCCAATCTAACCCCCTGCCAAGGTGTGTAAATGGGTAAGAGGGGCATAAAATGGATTTCATCCCTGACTACTAGGTCTATTGTGCAAAGCACAAACTACTCAGCTATATACACCAGCCGTGAATTGGCATAGCTTTTGAGGGAAGGGTCTAGGTCTGCTGTGTTTTCTGCTATACCCTCAGAGCCTATGGGTGCCTAGCCCATGGTAGGAAGGAAAGATTATTCAGTGAATGAATTGGTTAATTCATGTTCTAATTTAGAGTTCAGATTCAAAGCTTCAGAGAATAGCCCAGAAGGGCTATTGAAAGCACTGAATTGCTCACAGTGGAAGTTCAGATGTCACAGGAGTCTTGGAAGATCTGCCGGGCCTTAATCAAGCCCCACGAAAACCTGCTGGCTGATTAGTTTTCTGCTGAACCAGTTGGAGTCACATTCAAACTACTTTCCCTTATGCCCCTTTGTCATCTTAGCACAGGACTGTTGTTAAGCCAAAGGTGGGGTGGGGTGGGTTTGTGATACGTCTTGACAGACTCAAAACCTTGGATGGCCTGTGTCTTGTGAGCCAGAGTCTAGCTGCCTCACTTTGTCTTGGGTTGGGACAGACTATCCCCACAGTTTGACAGTATCCACAGGACAAGTAAATATACTTTTCAGCAAAAGTATATCCTTTTTGCCATACTTTTTAAGTCACATATTTAAAAGGTTATATATAAACAATACATGGAAAATGACTTGCACAGGATTGGTCCAGGCAACAATCCATCGTGGATGGAGGAGGTACTCATGAGGCTCCACCCCTCTCAGAGAAGCTACAGACAGTTAAGGACTGAAGGCAGAGGCTGGGAGGGGACTCATATTCTTCAGTGATGTAGCCACTGGCAGCTTGCCCTCACTCAGTAACCCACCCTCTCATCCTCATGCAAACAAACCTAATTAAAGGCAGATTGACAGTAGCCCCCCCAAATAAAAACATAAAAATAGAAGGGGATTTTGAAAGAAGGGGTCCAATGAGAGGAGAAAGGGAATAAGAGAGGATAATGAAGGTGATATGATCAAAGTGCATTGTATTATATATATACATACATATATAGTGAAAGAATAAATGAATTTATAAAAAGCAAATAAAATATGGAGATCAAAAACTAATAAAATGACCTGTGCAGATATTCTATAGCAAGCAAGCACTTATAAGAGCCAGGCATAATTAACACTGGGCGCCTGTGAGCCCATAGATCTCTATTAATATCTACTCTATATCAATATCTAGTCACTTAGACTAGTTAATCTCAACAGTCTCTGAGATGACCACAATCTACTAGAGATAATGGTTTTACTATATTGTTTTTGTTCTTACAAATAGATATCTGTCTATTTTACTTGAGACAGTCTCATGTAGTCCACATTAGTCAACTCCCTATGTAGCCGAAGATGACCTTGAACTTCTGATCCTCTTGCATCCACTCACAAAGTGCTGGGATTATAGGTGAGTTCCACAACATCAAGTTTTACATAGCACTAGGGATCAAACTCAGGGCTCCATCCATGTGACCAGCTGATCTGCATTTCCACAGTTCCACAGATATCCTTTTAATTCAGTCATCTGCTTAGAGCGAAGAAAGGAAATGTGGGACCTCCTTCTGTCCTCACTGTGCTCCAGAGACCAAAGTAGGAGTTTTTAATTCACTATTGCATGTGTCCACTGGTCACAAGAGAAGCATATTCTCTGACTTTACTCATACCAAGGTCAGGATCATTAGATCCCCAAACCCAGTGTCCTTTCTTCCACATGGTATTTAGAAGCAAACCCAACAACTAAAATGCTCCATGGTGACCTTAGAGCCATGGCCATGTGGTCACTGCCAGCATTGCTACAGCCGTGCTTTAACTGGAAACGGACAATGGTGACTTTCAGAGGACACCTCCACCTGTCCCTTCAGTGCCTGGGTGTGGGAGAGTAAGTGGGGGCAATTATAGAGATGTCTGGAGCCCTGGATGTCCTAACCATTGTAATCTGAGTGACAGCTGGGGAAACACAGACCTTGTCACAATGTATCATTCCCTTGACTACAGTGTGCCAAGTAAAAATATCACCTCTTTGATCCCCCATCTGCAGAGCAGTCCCCTCTCAAGTTCTCCGTGACCTTCCTGGATCATCAGTGCTCCTGGGAGAGTGTTTCCATCATCCTGACAGGACTGCCTTATCATCTATCCTGACACGGCCTCCTGTGCCGCCTGGCCATCTCCTCTAGCACGACATGTAGCAGAGTCACTCTGAGAAAGTGCTCTTGTGTGCCTGACTTTGAACTGTTCAGTTCAGGCACCATCTGCCCCTGAGTTGCTGCTGTGAGAGGCAGGGCCTGAGCCACCTCCTGAAATCACAGAGACCGGTGCCACCTCTGACGGCTTCAGACACAATGCTGTCTCACCACATCTTGGTTCCACAGATGCACACAGCTTTGCTAGTCTGCCCTTTGACCCCAGAGTGAGAGATGACACCTGGCAGCAAGCTGCTAAAGTACTGGAACCTAAGTACTAGTCATCTGATTGTGTGCGTGTCTGCATGCGGGCTTTGTGTTGACTAGATTGCCCTGAAAAGTGTCCCCTGCCCCTGCATACACAGTGAGAGAGGGCTTTGTTGGGATGAAGTACTCTCTCCGATCCATTCTTCCTGGGCATTTCAGGGAGCGAGGCCCTATGGCCTCAACCATGAAGCATGGGGCTGGCTCCTCGTGGAGAGAAATGAACTGTGCCTCTAACTGCCACTCCTACGCCTTGCCCCCTTGTTCATCACCTCCACCCCCGCTAGCTTCTCCGTGAATCACCCTAACATCCCCCATCGCCACACCCACCTGCGCCTTTACCGCCGCTGCTCGCGGGCACGGCTATTCTCTCTTCCCCACCACTTCCACCATAGTTTCAGCAAACACTATTTGGAAGCTCCCATTTGCAGGTGGCAGGGACTTGAATTGTCATGTCACGGCAGAACAGGGCAGCTCATACACTGTGAAGATATGGACCGTATATTCCATAAAGACGATGCTCTGAGGGGTCACAGCAGGAGCCAAGGAGGCACCTGAGATCCCAAGCCGTGGTTCTTACCAAGAAAGAAGACAGGAATGGTCCAGCTCATTACATGCTGCTAGAATGGCACCAGGGGCTATCCAAATGCTTCTGGTTGCAAGTTTATGATGTTGTGAACAGAGGCTGCAAAACGCCACCAGGGCCAGTCTGGATGAAGCTCCAGTTAGCAGTGTTGAGTGACCAAACAGAGGTAGTAGGCATTGGGACCAGTAAACAAATGACTTGCAAATTGTTGAGTATGAGAGCAAAGCCCAGGTTCTAACTTAGCCTGTCAATATGAGAATCCCAGGGGGTGGTTCTTCCCTTCTGTTTCCCTCCCTGACCTGTTTCCTGTTCAGTCCTGCTTTCTGTATCCCACCAAGAGCATCAAGCAGAGAAGTCAGGTTACCCCAAGGGCCCAAGGGCTTGCTCCAAGATAAACCAGCATGCAGGCACCAAGAGGAAAAGAGGTTCCAATTGGCCAGCTTCTCTTAAATTCATCCAAATGACCCAACTAAACATCCCTTTCCCATGCAGGGATAGAACTGTTAGATTTCATAAGTTTCCATACTTGTTAATTGTGCAAATGTAATTTTTGTTTTAAATTAAGCTGTCTTCTATACCCACTCTCTAGGTGACATCATTCAGTCTTTCACTTTAAAATCTTCCTTAATTGCCTCTCCATTCACATTCCAGGCTCATAAGGCCAGTGACCCCGGACTGTCCCCACATGGACACTATATAAGCTTCTCACTCTTAGTGTAATTGGAACAAGCTCTTGCTTGCTGCACCACCGTCCTTACTTTGTTTCATTTTCCCCTTAAGAGCTTGGAAAATAGCATTCTCCTGGTTATCCAGCTGCAGACCTACACAGACTCCTCTGCTTACACCCCGCCCACTCTCCAGCAAGCCTTGCCTTTCCCTCCTCCCCAGGTGTCAGCCTGCTTCAGGCCAGCAGCAGCAGCAGCAGCAGCATCTCTTGCTTTGATAGCAATGCTAGCCTCCAAGTGGTCCTCCTCCTCGGTCTGTCCTACCCTGATGTCACAGCACATTAGTAAGACAGTAAATCGCCATGTGTCACTCTCTTGCTCACTCCAGAAGCTTTTCCCCTAGACTTGGGAGGTGATCAACGCTCTCCACACAGCTCTGATGGCTCCATCCCCACCTTGATCCCTGACCTTGTCTTATCTACTGCCCTCTGCCGTCCATCGTGCCAGCCCCTTCTTATTCCTTCTGCAGAACCCAAATCTACTCCCACTCGAGGTATCTGACACTTGGACAATCTTCAGATTATTTCTGGTTTGTTCCTTCACTCTGTTCTCATTGCTGCCAAAGGGCTACCTCTTCTGAGAGGGCCTCTGTGACCACGTGATCTCGTTTTCCAATTTTCTATTTCTTGAAGATGGTAATGATTTTGTCTCGCTTTACTCTTCTCCAGCCCAAGTTTACACTGACAAGGGGTGGGTTATATGTACTGTTCACTAACGTATCTATAATATATAGAATATCCTACCACAAGAGTACTCAATGGTTTTATGGATGGATGACCAAGCATAGCGTCCACTCAAAAGAGCCTGTGGTTCTTTGTTCCCATTGTTGTGCCAAAGGCACTGTCACTCAAGATGGCAGGATGGGCTCATTTATTTTTCTCCCGAGAATGGTGTTTAGGAGTCATGTCTAAACACTGCAAGGCATAGGACATGACTCTTGTTCCTTCACAGCCTGCAGAGCTTACCATAGGCGTGGTCATGAGCTTAGCTAGCATGTAGAAGACAGTGTTTCACCAAGAGGGCAGACACAAATGGTAAGAATTATGTTCCGTAAATGTAGCTTTCTGATCTGTGAACACATAAGAGGAAAATATGGCTGTGACTAGTCAGGACTAGTAATTTGTGGGGCCCACTGTAGAGTAAAAAATGTGCATAGCTCCAGTTAGATGTCAATGCCACTGTTTTCCCTGTGTAACACCCGAACCATGTGATGGTGAAGCCAAGGTCTTCCCAAATGTGCTCTGATCCTGTCAGCCTGGTCAGGGACAGCCACCCTCTTATCCTTCCCTAAGAGGCTTGTCACATGGGTCTGACCACAAGTCACTCATAGCCTCATTCATGCATCTTCAAGGCAACAGCAGACTATGAGCCTTGATTCCCCAGTATAGTTTATTGCTGCCCAGGGCAGAGAGCATCAAGAGAGATAAATAGTATCTCTACCAACCCAGGACATTTTAAAAGATGGAAATAAGCATTGGAACCAATGTGGGGAAGAAAGAAAGAAGGTAGCAAGAGTTAGGAGTGCGCACGAGCCAAGACTTCCAGGCCTTGGTACACTCTCCATTGCTGACTTCTTTTACAGTTCAAGTTCAAACAGAATGAGTAAGAGGTTTAAGACACTTCCAGGCACAAAGCTTTGAGCCCAGAACCCTTTTTAATGCAGGGGCCCTGAATTATGGTACTAGTCATGTAGCCATGAGCTGGCCATTGCTGGAAGCCCAGAACACAGGGTAGCCAGCATCGCTCTGGGAGCCTCTCTGGTCCTTGGAAGTAAGTACCTCTGTAGTGGCTCAAGCAATGCCCAATGGCAGACTCCTAATACCAGGGTAGTGCCATTGTTGAAAATCAGACAGATTGCCCAGGCACACCAAAAGCCTGGGGACCCAGACAGAAGCAGAACTACCAGGAAGAGCATGCAGGTGAGAAAACTCTACATTGCTAGTTAGAATCTACAAGAGCTAGAAGAGGCTCTTAAGCTTCTATTTGAGATAATTGATCTTAAATACACTGTGAGGAAAAACCTGAGTTTGTTGTATATTGAAGTATAGTTTATAGACAACAACATACGTAGACCTTCATTAATGATTTAAAATGTCTAACACTGTCGTTTCAGTCATGTGAGTATTTCCTTCACTCTAGAGCAGTGGTTCTCAAACTTTCTATGCTGTGACCTTTTAATGCAGTCCCTCATGTTGTAGTGACCCCCAACCATGAAATTATGTTTGCTGCTATTTCATAACTGTAATATTGCTACCGTTATGAATTGTAGTGTAAGTATTTGGCATGGAGGGTATTTGCTATGAGACCCCTGTGAAGGGGTTATTTAACCCCCAAAGGGATAGTGACCCACAGGTTGAGAGCCATTCCGTCCCATGCAGAAGCAATCAGAGTGCTGGTTCATAACACCCTAGGTATTTGAACATCATGTAAGTGGAACTGCATTTTACTGTAAGAAGTCTTTATATCTGGCTTAATAGTTTTTGAGGGTTTTTTTCTTTTACTAGGCTGTTTTGTCATTACTGTGACCAAATACTTGAAAAAGGAAAAGAAGAACAGTTATCTGATTCATGGCTTCAAGGGGTTCAGTCCATGGTTGCTTGGCCCATGCACTTGGGCAGAGCCTCCTGACAATGGGAGCGTATGAAGGAAGCTATTCACCTCATGACTGACAGGAGCAGAGAGCATTTTAGGGAATCTCATTTCGTGGGTATGGGCTGTTGTTTCTCTTGGAATGAATGTACAGACAAGCACATAAATAGTTTCTTAGGACCATTAGCCATTAGGAGCTACAGTTTAAATCCACGGTGACATGCCATCACACACCTGCTAAGCTGGTTAAAATTTAAGGCCAGTGACAGAAAGTATTGGTAGAGGTGGGAGGGAGACAGCATTTGTGACGGGAACAAGAAATGCTATGGCCACTTTAGGAAATGATTGGACAGTTTATTTTTTAAATGTAAGCACGGGCTAGAGATATGACTCAGCAGTTAGTTTGGTTGTCACAGCCTACATTGGGTGGCTCATAACTGCTTGTATGCAACTCCAGTTCTAAGGGATTGATTCCTTCTTCTGATATAAGGATACCCAAATTCATGTGCACACACACCCTCCCTCCCACACACACATGCACAAAACTTAAAAACGATTCAGTCATTCTATTCCCAAGTATTTATTTACCCAAGATAAATTAATACACAGGACCATGCAAATACTCATAGATGAATATTCATAGCAGCTTTATTTGTATATTGTTTTCTAATTTATTTATTTTATATCCTGATCAAAGTTTCTCCTCCCTCTTCTCCTCTCACCCACCCCACCCCCAATTCACTCCTCCTCTGTTTCTGTTCAGAAAGAGGTAGGCCTCCCATGGGTATCAACAAAGCATGGCATATCAAGTTGCCTAAGAGTAAAGACCTCCCCTTGTATTTAGGCGGGGCAAGGCAGTATAGTATGAGGAATAGGTTCCAAAGAACCAGCCAGAGCATTAGGGACAGCCCCTGCTCCCATTGTTAGGAGTCCCACAAATAGACCAAGCTACACAGCTGTCACATGTATGTAGAGGGCTTAGGTAGGTCCCATGCAGACTGCCTGGTTGCTGGTTCAGACTCTGAGTTCCTCGGAGCCAGGTTAGTTATTTCTGTGGGCTATCTTGTGCTGTCCTTAAGCCCTCTGGCTCCTCCTACAATCCTTCCTCCCTCTCTTCAGTAGGATTCCCTGAGCTCAGCCTAATGTTTGCCTGTAGGTCTCTATACCTGTTTCTATCAGTTACTGTATAAAGGTTCTCCGATCACAGTTGGGGTAGTCACCAGTCTGATTATAGGAGATGGCAAGTTCAGGCTGCACAGTCACTATTGCTAAGAGTCTTTGCTGGGGTCACCCTTGTAGATTCATGGGATTTCCCCTGTACCAGATTTTTGCCTGTGCCCAAAAAACCCCCTTTCCAGTCATTTTCAGAACTCTCCCCCTCCACCCCACCCAGTCCCTCAAGTTCCCATCCTCTCACACCCCAGCACACCCATGAGATCTCTTCTGTTTTCCCTTCCCAGGGAGATCCATGACTCTTACCCCCCTTAGGCCCTCCTTGTTACCTAGTATCTCTGAGTCTGTGGATTGTTGCATGCTAACCCTTTACCTTACAGCTAATATCCAATTATGAGTGAGAACATACTATGTTTGTCTTTCAGTGTCTGAGTTACCTCACTCAGGATGAATTTTTTTGTAGTCCCATCCATTTGTCTTCAGATTTCCTGATGTCATTGTTTTTAACAGCTGAGTAATACTCCATTATACCACATTTCCTTTATTCTTCAGTTGAGGGAATCTAGGTTGGGTCTAAGTTCTGACTGTTGCAAATTAAGCTATTATGAACATAGATGAGCAAGTGTCATTGTGGTATAATTGAGCATCCTTTGGGTATATGCCCAGGAGTGGTATCACTGGGCTGTGAGATAGACTGATTGCCAATTTTCTGAGAAACTGCCATATTGATTTCCAAAGTGGCTGTACAAAAACACTACCACTAGGAGTGGAGGAGCCCTTACTCCACATTCTCTCCAGCATGAGTTGTTATTTGTGTTTTTGATCTTAGCCATTCTGACAGGTGTAATATGGAATCTCAGAATTGTTTTGATTTGTATTTACCTGATGACTACAGATGTTGAACCATGTTTTAAAGTGTTTCTCTGCCATTTGAGATTCTTCTGTTGAGGATTCTCTGTTTAGGTGTGTACCTCATTTTTAATTGAATTATCTATTGTTGTTTTGTTTTACATTTGTTTATTAATGTATTTTTTACATCCCCCCCTGTTCCCCCTCCCTGTTCTCCTCCTACCCCACCTGTCATCTCCTCCACGGTAAGGCCTCCCCTAAGAAGTCTAATTGTGTCCCATCATCTCAATGAGGTCAGACAAAGGCACCTCCCCACTCACCACACCCCTGTGTCTAGGCTGAGCAAGGCATCTCCCTATATAGAATGAGCTGCACTAAGTCAGTTTGTGTATTAGAGTTAGAACTTGGACCCACTGTCAGTGGCCTCATATATTGTCCCAGCTGCACCATTGTCACCTACATTAAGGGAGTTTAGTTCAGTCTTATGCAGGTTCCCCATTTATCAGACCAGAGTCAGTGATCTCTTACTAGCTCAGGTCAGCTGATTCTGTGAACTTCCCCATCACGTTCTTTGTTCATATTATTGCTTCTCCAAAGAATGGTTAAAGAAAATGTGGTACAATTACACAATAGAGTACTACTACTCAGCTTTAAGAAACAAGGAGAGCCTGAAATTTGCAGGCAAAAGGACAGAACTAGAAAAATCCATCTTGAGTGAGGTGACACAAACCCAGAAAGACAAATATAGTATGATACCAGACATAAAGCAAAAGATACCCAGCCTACAATCCACAACCCCCAGAAGCTTGAACCCTCCTCCAGAAAAAGATGAAAGCAGATGCAGAAATCCACAACTAACCATTGGTCCAAACTCCTGTTTTGTTGGTTTTTCAATGTCTAGTTTCTTGAGTTCTTTATATATTTTAGAGATCAGCCCTCTGTCAGATGTGGGGTTAATGAAGATCTTGTCCCATTCTGTGGGCTGCTGTTTTGTTCTATTGACTGTGTCCTTTGCCTTACAGAAGCTTTTCAGTTTCATGAGGTCCCATTTATTAATTGTCAATCTTAGTGCCTAAACTATCAGTGTTCTGTTCAGGAAGTTGTCTCCTGTGCCAATGCGTTCAAGGATATTCCCCACTTTCTCTTCTATCAGGTTCAGTGTAACTAGATTTGTGTTGAAGTCCTTCCACTTGGACTTGACTTTTGCGCAGAGTTTTAGATATGGATTTATTTGTATTATTCAACATGCTGATGTCCAGTTATGCCAATTGTTGAAGATGCTTTCTTTTCACCATTGTATAGTTTTGACTTCTTAATAAAAAAATCAAGGTCCATAGGTGTGTAGATTTATGTCTGGGGCTTCAGTTTGATTCGGTTGATCAATGTGTCTGTTTTTATGCCAGTACCATGCTGTTTTTGTGACTATAGCACTGTAGTAGAGCTTGAAATCAGGGATGGTGATACCTCTGGCAGTTCTTTTATTTACACAGATTGTTTTAACTATCCTGGGATTTTTGTGTTTCCATATGAAATTAAGTATTGTTCTTTCATGGTATGTAAAGAACTGTATTGGGATCTTGATGGGGATTACATTGAATCTGTAGATTGCTTTTGATAAGATGGCCATTTTTACTATGTTGACCCTACCCATTCATGAGAATGGGAGATTTTTCCATCTTCTGATATCTTCTCCAATTTTTTTCTTCAAAGACTTTTGAAGTCTTGTCATACAGGCCTTTTACTTGCTTGGTTAGAGTTAATCCAAGATATTTTGTATTGTGTGTTGCCATAGTGAAGGGTATTGTTTCCCTGATTTCTTTCTCAGCCCATTTATCATTTGTATATAAGAGGGCTACTGATTTTTTAGTTAGTCTTGTATCCAGCTACTCCGCTAAAGGTGTTCATGAAATGTAGGAGTTCCCTAGTAGAACTTTTGGGGTCGCTTATATATACTATTACATCAACATTTCAAGTAGCCTGGCTAGACTCAACTCACTAGTCCAGTTGTTGACCTTGAATTTCTGAATCTTCTGACTTGTCTCCAGAATTCTGGAATTACAACCGTGCACCACCACACTCAGTTTATGCAGTGCTAAGGATTGCAGTCAGGTTTTTGTACATGCAGTGCAGGTACTCCACCAACTGAGTCACGTCCTCAGCCAGAGTGTAAACCATTTGAAGCGACTCAAATGTCCATTGGCAGTTGAATGAGTAGACTATCCATATCATAAAGTACTATTTATCAATAAAAATGAATTATTCTAGGACAAAGTTTGATGAATTTAAATCTTTCGTAAAGATGTATCGTGTATGTGTGTGTGTGTGTGTGTGTGTGTGTGTGTGTGTGTGTGTGTGTGTGTGTGTTGGGGGGTTACTCATGGAAACTAGAAGAGGACATCAGATCTGCTGAAGGTGTATTTACAGGGGCTTGTGAGGCACCTAATGTTGTGGGTACCAGGAACCAAACTTGGGTCCTCTGGAAGAGTAACAAACATTCTTAACCATTGAGTCTTCTCCACAGCCCCTGGAACTAGAATCTTTTGATTTATGTTGTAGCATAAATCTGGGCAACAGACAAAATGAGTATCTATTATATGATCCCATTTAACAAAAGTATAGGAAGCCTAAGCTAATGTCTGTGGCCAGAAGATGTATCAGTCATGGGTGGAAGAACTAGGAAAAGAGGGTTACAAAACGATGCAAGGAAACTCGATAAACTTGTTTTGTACCTTGAAATGTTTTAAAATTTTCTTTTTATTTTATAAATGTGAATGTTTTGCCGGCATGCATGTCCATTCACCATGTGTATGCCTGGTGCCTGAGGAAGTCAAAAGAGTGTATTAAAAGTCCTGGAACTGGATTTGCAGATGGTTGTGAGATGCTATGTGGGTGTTGGTATCTAAATCAGGGTCCTCTGCCAGAGCAGCCATTGCTCTTAACTGCTGAGTCCTCTCTCCAGCCGCTTACCCTTATCATTGTTATTATTTATTTGTGTGTGTGTGTGTGTGTGTGTGTGTGTGTGTGTATACAGTATGTTCAGATAAAGAGGCCGGGCTGTCAAGTGCACAGTTATTAGAAGAGTGTGTGTGTATATACATATGCACGCACATGGAGGTGCCCATAGGTCCGTAGATCACTTGTTCATGTCAAAAGACATCTTTTCAGAGTCTGTTCACTTCTTCTACCACGTGGGTCCTGGGACTTGAACTCACATCATTAGACTTGGTGGCGAGTGCCTTTACCTGACAAGCCATCTCATGGGCCCTCTGAACCTTGCTTTTAATGTGGTTTCATGGCTGTAAGCAGACTTAAGTTTGTACACTTGTATCGATGCAGTTTATTGTTCATCGGTATACCACAAGAAAGTTGGTCTTTGAAAGTGGAGTGACCACAATAGGGATGTTTCATTGACACATCACTGATCGTTTTTTATCGTAGCTTCATAGTAATTCCCAAGTTACATTGGTATTAGTTCTCCATATCTGCTCTTTTTCAAGATCTTTAAATATATTCTGAATGAGTCTTATTTCCATGCAAATGTTTGGCTTAGTAGGGATTTTTGTGTAGAAAGTCTGGTGGTGAAACAATCGGGCTTATACCAAACCATCAATCAATTTAGAAGAATTGATGTATTAAATCTAATGAGACTGATAATCCATGATCAGACTGTCCAGGTTTGTGAGTTGTGTTTTTTTAAATGAATTTCCATGTTGTCTTATTTGTCAGACATAGTGACATAAAGTTTACAATATGTACTGATTTTCCATGACTGTAGTGTATCTCTAGATACATTCTTTATTTACCTCTAAGATTGGCATTTTGTATACCAATCCCCACCCCTGCCAGACTTATTAGAATTGGCTCTTGATTTTTCCTTATCTTTTTCTGATTTGGTTGTATCCTTTCTTACATTTATTTTTCTTCAACTCTCTTTGGTAGTCCTCCTGCCCTTTCTTCCTTCTTGAGTTGGAAGCTTCATTCCTTTTCCTCTGACTCTTGCTGGGTTTTTTTTTGGCTGATGTCATGTTGTGCAGTTTGTTTTAAACAAGGTCTCATGTAACCCAGGCCATCCTCCCTGTTTTTAATTCCTGGGTTACAAGTGTGCATCACTACATCTGACTTCTGCTTTCTCCAATGGTAAAAAAAAAAGTATCATTCTCATTGTTGCTGCATTTAAGGTCTTATTCTGTGTCTCTCGGGTTACGTTTTCTTCTTCTTTAGCTTCTGGAGACTGTGTAGCACCCTGCCTTCTGTGTTACTGTGTTCCTTCCTATTTATTTGCCATTGGATTTACTGGTCTTGGATATTGTTTGATTTTTTTATCAGCTTTGAAGGTATTTAACCTCAGTCTTTGAAAACACTTCTTCTGCCCCATTATTTCTCCATCCTAGGGATCCACCCGTCTTCCTTTACAGTTACAAATACACTGTGGTGATGCACTTAAGTCGTGCTATGTCACTTTCTTTAACTGCCTGACTTCAGCATGTGCAAATATACATTTTCTGAATTAGTGCTACAGTGATTGCCAAATGGAAGTTCTCTGGTTCCAGCACTTGTTCCCCATTTCTTTTTTGGATTTGGTTTTTCGAGACAGGGTTTCTCTGTGGCTTTGAAGGCTGTCCTGGAACTCATAGAGATCCACCCTCTGCCTCCTGAGTGTTGAAATTAAAGGCATGCACCACCAACGCCCGGCTTGTTCTCCATTTCTTACACTTTTGGCTGTGAGCCTAGCCTTTAATGGCTGAGCCATCTCTCCAGCCCTTGTTCTCCATTTCTTAGTTGGAGTTCTACTATGAAAGTTTCTCTCTTGCTTGTTTGTTTGTTCACTCTTTTAAAAAAAGATCCCTGTGAACTCAGGTTCTATGAAATTAAAGCACTTCTCTGTTACTCTCATTATTTATTTTCATGCTAAAAAACACACTGGATCTGGCCAGTAGGTGTTCCCTCATCCCCTTCAGTGTCCTGTCCTTTGGTACACAGTACTCTAAGTGCTTGGCTGTTTTCTTTCACAAGATGTTCCAGGCTATTCTTATTCTTTCCTTGCTCCTCCCTATAACAAGCCCTGTTTTTTAAAGAACTCTGGTTCCCTTTAGTGGTAATTGTATTGACACACTGAGACGTGGGTGTTACATGTGTTTCTCATTCCTGTTGCTACTAAGATCCTTCCAGAACAGCAAGGAGAACCATACATGTGCTGGTGTGCACTGACATGTGTCAGTCCTCATTCACATGTGTATGTTTTCTAAACCATGAGTGTATATCAATACCTCTGTGGTGGTTAATCTTAACTGTCTATATTGATGTTGACATACTTGAATTGAGAGATACCTAGGGAATTAGTAAAGCACACCCCAGTATGTCAATGATACCATTTCCAAAGACAAAATAGGATTGCAAGAACTTTGGCTTAGTGACTAACCACTGATGAGTTAAAATTTGGAAGAAGCTCTGTGGATGGTCTGACCTTTCTAGAGGAAGTAGGCCACTAGGAAGCAGGGTATCTTTAGTGGCTATATCCTGCCCTGACCCTCCCTGTCACACTCTACTTGACTTCTTTTTTGTCATGATGTGAAATGTTTCATCCCAAACTCATCACTGTGATAACCAAAACCTCTGGATCTATGAGTTAACTAAACTCATTCCTCATTATAAGTTTTAAATGAACACTTCCTCTGTTTAAGTTGTGTCAGGCAGTCGGTCACAGCTTTGGAAATCTGACTAACAACCTCCAATGCCAGTTCATAGACTCTCTAAGACTTCTGTCTTCATATTTATAATTCTTCCCTGGTTCCCATTATTTACAATACATGCATTTATTGGTTGGCTCCTCCTCCCCCATGTAAAATGATCTCCTAGCCACCAAACCACGACCCCACTCAGCTACCTTCTTTGTTGGGTACAGCTCATCTTAAGCAGCCCTTCTAGAAAGAAGCAAGGTACCCCTCCCACTTTGCCATTTCCTTGTGGTGACCATGACAGCCCCTGTTGGCCACCATCATGATCTGACATCTTCCTCTTTATTGTGATTTTTTTTTAAAGATTAACACTTTGCTGCATTTTTCTCTCCTTGAAAAAAGAAAGATAATTCCTATGTGTTTAGCCTTGTACTAATTTGTGCATTATTATAGATCAGGGATAATTTGAAGTTAATAAAACCCACTTAGAAAACTTTGGCCTTAAAATTTATCACCATCCCTGACTTCAAGCTATAGAGCTATAATAATGAAAACAGCTTTGTATCGGCATAAAAACAGACAGGTGGACCAATGGAATCAAATCAAAGTTTCCTATAACAACCTACACACCGATGAACCCCTATTTTTTGACAAAGAAGCTAAAATATAAAATGGAAAACTGAAAACATTTAACAAATGGTACTGGTATAACTGGCTGTCAACATGTAGAAGAGTGCATATATATGTATGTATATATATATGTATATATATATATATCCCTGTACAAAACTCAAGTCCAAGTGTATCAAAGACCTCAATATATACATCTAGTCACATTGACCTCATAAAAGAGAAAGTGGGAAGTAATCTTGAATGCATTAGCATAGGAGACCACTTCCTAAATAAAACATTAGTAGCACAGACACTGAGAGCAACAATTAATCAATGGGACCTCCTGAAACTGAGAAGCTTCTGTAAAGCAAAAAGCATGGTCAACAAGACAAAATGGCTCCCTACAGAATGTGAAAAGATGTTCACCAAGCCCACATCTGACAGAGGGCTGATCTCCAAAATATATTAAGAGTTCAAGAAACTAGACATCAAACTACCAAATAATCCAATTTTAAAAAGGGGGTACATATCTAAATAGAGAATTCTCAACAGAACAGTCTCAAATAGTGGAATGACACTTAGGGAAATGCTCAACATCCTTAGTCATCAGAGAAATACAAATCATAACAACTCTGAGATTCCATCTTACACTGATCAGAATGACTAAGATCAAAAACACCAATGGCAGCTTATGCTGAAGAGGATGTGGAGAAAGGGGAACACTCTTCCACTGCTGGTGGGAGTGCAAACTTGTACAGCTGCTATAGAAATCATGCTATGGCGATTTCTCAGAAAGTTAGGGATCAAGACCCTGCAATAACACTATTGGGCATATACCCAAAAGAGACACATTCACACAAGGAAATTTGCTCAGCTATGTTCATAGCAACATTGTTTGCAATAGTCAGATCTTGGAAACAACCTAGATGCCCCTCAACTGAAGGATGGATAAAGAAAATGTGATGTATTTATATAGTGGAGTACTGCTCAGCAGTAAAAAAACAATGACATACTAAAATTTGCAAATGGACAGAACTAGGGAAAAAACATCCTGAGTGAGGTGACCCAGACCCAGAAAGACAAATATAGTATGTATTCACTCATAAGTGGATACCAGACATAAAGCAAAAGATACCCATTCTACAATTCACAACCCCAAAGACTAGAACCCTCTTCCAGAAACAGATGTAAGAAGATGCAGAAATCCACAACTAACCATTGGGCCCAGCTCCTAGAGTGCAATCTAAGTGAGGGAGGAACGATAATATGAACAAAGGAGTCAAGACCATGATGGGGAACCCCACAGAATCAGCTGACCCTAACTAGCGAGAGATTGATCACTGACTCTGGTCTGATAAATGGGGAACCTGCATAAGATTGAACTAGACTCCCTTAGTGTAGGCGACAGTGGTGTGGCTGGAACAATAAATGAGGCCACTGGCAGTGGGTCCAATATCTAACTCTAATGCACAAACTGACTTAGTGGAGTCCATTCTATATGGAGAGATGCCTACTTGGTCTAGACATAGGGATGTGGGGGGTGGAAAGGTACCTTGGTCCTGTCTCGATGAGATGATGGGACAGACTTAGTAGACTTCCTAGGGGAGGCCTTACACTTCCAAGGAGCAGATGGGAGGTAGAGTTGGGAGGGAATGGGGGAATAGGAGGAGAGAAGGGAGGGGAATGCGCTTGGAATGAAATAATAATAATAAAGAAAACGTTATCTTTCTGTGTTATTTAGCTGTGCTACAATAAATACAATTGAGCCAGCGTGCCTTGTAGAAAGATTCTGTTTAAGCTTTATATGTAAACATGTCAAGAGAGTGAAGCCCCCCTGATGACAGATGCTGCGAGGGCAGAGTCATTTAGAGCAGACCTACCCTGGTCAACATAGACTTGCAATCAGGTGACATTATAGGTCAGAGACCCACCGCTGGGCTTGCCTGGAGCATGGCACGACCCACTCAGAAAGTCCCTTGACTCAACTTAGTCTCTGATTTTTCCTCCTTTAAACACAATCCCAAAACGGTCAGCCACTGCCCTGTAGTTGTCGTCAGCTACATCTGTGTGCCGAGGCAAGCGCTCGTGCTCAGGGCGCTTACTTGCCACAGGGGGTGGAAGCTGGTAGCACTGGTGTTTATTTTCTTAATACTTAAGTTTCTAGTGATGGAAGCGTTTAGATTTGAGGGTTCAGACTTCCACAGACAGCCTGGCTGGCACAGAGCCTTCACTGGGTCTCAGTAGCATGACCCACTCCCGCCACTCCTGAAGGACAGGTAGCAGTGTATTGGAAACAGTGCCCTGCACTTCCTTCCATGATTCCTCTGGGTCGGATTCTATTTTTAAAAGTCATAGTCTGGTTTCTGCCTCTAGCAATAAGGCAGATAAATATTTTTGGCTCCTTTAAAGCAGTCATGTGCTGACAAGAGAAAAAGGGATCTCTGGAGAATGAAAAGGCAACCAAAGGCCTGAGGAGATGCCCCAGCTGTTAAAAGCCCTGGCTGCTCTCACAGAGGACCTAGGTTCCATTTCCAGCACACACATGGTAGCTCACAGCCACATGTAACCCCTGCTCCAGGGGGTCCGATACCCTCTTCCAGCTCCTATAGACACCAGACACACATATGATGTGCATAACACATATAAACAAATAGACACACAAAACAAACATGAATAAGTCTTAACAGAAAAGAGCACACAAGGCAGGGAATTGAGGGAGGCTCTGAGGCTGACCTCACCCAAAGGGTTTGGCCAACCTGAGTGAGCATTAGCGCTCTTCTGAACAGCCTCCATGGCTCAAAGGGCAAAGTGTACTTATTTAGAAAACCCCCTCCTACTACAAACCTGGGATCCTAAAAGCCTTCTCCTCTAGGGCCAAGGAGAAATGGGAAATCTACATTCCTCCAAGGAACTGCAAGAAAACACACTTGTTTAAAATCAGGGCAGCAAGTAGAGAGAGCCCCCTGGTAATTTATAAAAGCACGTTGATCTCCACAAGAAATCTCAGTTCATTGGAAACTATGTGAGTAGGTTTTTTTTGTTTTGCTTTGTTTTAACATCTCAAAAATGAATTGTAGAGTGCCACGGTCCATTGGTACCTGGCACGGAACCACTAAGTTCTCAGAGTTAATCCACACCTCAGACATGCTCACAGAGTAATATTCAGAGATGAGAACTTTTTTTAAAGATTTATATTTATTTATATGTATTTATCTGTATGTGGGTTTGTGCACCTGTTACAGGTAACAGGAAGATGGCAGAGCTGGAGTTACAGGTGGTCGTGAGCCACCTGCCATGAGTGTTGGGGACTAAAATTGGGTCCTTTGAAAGGGCTGCAGGAACTGCTGAAGCACCTCTCTTGATTTAAACAGAAGGAGTGATACCAGAGAAGAGTCAGCATGATGAATAAGTAGCAAAATTACACAGAAACATTCTTAATTTTTAATAGAAATATAATTTAAAAAATGAAGAGATGATGCAAATGACCAAATATCTTTATGAAGGATAAAAGAGAAGTTTTGGGAATTTCAAAATTGAAAACTTCAACTGTTCTTTTATTGTTCAGGATTGTTTGACTTCCTGGGCCTTTTGTGTTTCCATGTGAAATTTGAAGATTTTTCTTTTCAATTTCTTTAAGGAATTGCACTGGAAGTTTGGTAGGGATGGCTTTGAATCTGTGGGTTGCTTTTGGTAGGCTGGAAATTTTTACAGTATTAACTCAGATCATTCATGAGCACAAAGCTCTTCCCATCTCCTGGTTTCTTCTTCAATTTCCTTTTTCAGTGTCTTTAAGTTTTCCTTGTCCGTGTATTTCACTTTCTTTGTTATATTTATTCCAAGATAATTTTTGAGCCTATTATAAATGGAATTGTTCCTCTGATTTTCTTCTCTATATATCTGTTGTGTGTGAATAGGGTTTTTCTGTGTTAATTTTGTATCCTGCATCTTTGCTGGATATATTTATTGTCTGACAGAGTTTTGGGTTGTTTTTTTTTTTCTTTTCTTTTTTTGTCTTTAGAGTCTTTTATGTGTAGAATCACATTATCTGCAAATAATGGTACCCTGACTTCTTCTGTCTACTTGTGTCCCTTTTGTCTCCTTCACTTGTCTTATTGCCCTAGATAAGACTTCAAGCACTATATTGAACAAGAGTTTGGAAAGTGAACTTCCTTGTCCTCGTCTGAATTTTAATGGAAAATGCTTTGAATTTTTCTGTTTAGAAGGATGTAGCTGTGGGCTTGCTGTATAGTGTTCTTATACTGAGATAGAGCTCTTGCTATTCATAGATTCTCCTAGAGTTTTATCATGAAGGGGTGTTGGGTTTTGTCAGAGGCCTTTTCTACATCTAATAATTCGATAACATGGTTTCTGTCTTTAGTTTATTTGTGTAGTTGATTATATTTGTTGACTTATGTATGTTGAACCATCCCAGCATCTCTGGGATGAAACCAAGTTGATCTTGGTGGAAAATCTTTCTGATGTGTTCTTGAATTAGGTTTACAAGTATTTATTGAGAACGTTGCATTCATGCTGCTAGAGATATTAGCCTATAATTTTTTCCCTTTGGGTGGGGGGGTATTTGTCTGGTTTGATTATCAGGGTGAAACTGGCTTCATTAGCAGAATTTGAAATGTCCCTTCATTCTCTATTTTGTGTGCTACTTTTAGGAATATTGATATCAGTTTTCTTTGAAGGTCTGGTAGAATTATGCATTCAATCCATCTGGACTTGGGCTTTTTTTAGTTGCGAGACTTTTAATTGCTTCTTCTATCTCACTGGATGTCATTGGACTATTTAAATTGTTTATTTCATCTTGATTTATGCTTTCTAGGACACAAATTTCTAGAAATTCCTCCATTTCTTTTGATATTTTCCAGTTTGGTGGGATATAGATTTTTAAAAATGCCTGTATGGTTCTCTACATTTCCTCGATGTCTGTTGTAATATTTCTCACTTATTTTTAATTTTATTAATTTGTATCCTCTCCTCCTTTGAGACAGGATCTCTATTATTTATCTCTGGCTGCCCTGGAACTCACTCTGTAGACCAGACTGACCTTAAACTCACAACAATCCACCTGCCTCTGCCTCCGGGTGCAGGGATTCAAAGCCTGTGCCAGTAAACCTACCCCCTTTCCTTCCCCCTCCAGTTTAGTTTGACTAAAGTTGTGTCAGTGTTGTTAGTCTTTTCAAAGAACTAACACTTCTTTTCATTGACTCTTTGTATTGTTTGATTCTTTTACTTCTATTTTATTATTGTATTCCTTATTTTAATGATCTTTTCCCATCTATTTGGGGGGATGTTATTTACTCTTGTTTTCCCAAGGCTTCCAGGGTCATCATTAATTGATCAATTTGAGCTTTCTAGATTTTTTAAACATATACACTAACACTCAATGTTATAAATTTCCTCTTAGGACCGTTTTCTTTGTGTCTCAGACATTTTGGTATACTGTGGCTTCACCTTCATTCCATTCTAGAAATTGTAAATCTCCTTCTTGATTTCATCCTTGACTCAATTATCATTCAGTACTGTGTTGTTTTGTTTCCATAGGTTTGTGTACTTTCTGTAGTTTCAATTGCTATTGGTATCTAGCTTTATTTACTCAGTTGAATGTGAATTAGGGAAAGATTAGCAATGACTTAGGAGGGAATTCATGATCTGGAAGATAGATTTGGGGATATATAGCACAGAATATAGCACAGAAATACCAAAAGTAAAATTGTGAAAAGGGTATTTAATAGGATGAGAACTTGAAACATGTTGGATCATAAGAAGGAGGAGGAGGAGGAGAAATGACAAGCTGGAGGAGGGGAGATAGTTGAGAATTTTTAAGAATTATAAAAGACATAATTGCTTATTCTCCAGAAACCTAATGAAGTACAAGAAGACTAAACACAAATATTCATAGCTCACCTTCTTTTTAAAAAAAATGTGTTCTCTCACTTTTATTCTTCTTCATCTTTGTATGTAGCTTCAATCATTAGGCAGGAAAGTACACAGGATGTGATTTGCACACTTCTCCATTTCATCAGAATTTACTTCAGCGACAATCAGTGTATCATCAGGCTTCAGATTCTTAAAACATAAAGGGAAAAAACCCTCAGAATGGGCATTTAATGAGCATAATCAACTATCTCAGAAGTTAACAAAATGTTTAAACAAAGCGAGTCTTTACTCAAGACCACTCTTGATTTTCCTTATAAATATTTCAACAAAAAAACCAGTGTTTTCCTGTAAATATTTTACACTTCACAATCAACTCAATTTTTACTAATTTCTCTTGCTTCTGTAACTCCACATTCCTCATAGATGATTTCGATCTTTTTATTTTTATTGTTTAAAACAATTTTTAAATTTAAATATATTTTGATTATGTTCTTCCCACATCCTTCCAGATGCTCTCCCTCTCCCCCTCCCCCCCTCCCATTCCCCTTTCCCCTCCCCATCCCCCCCTCCCATACCCAACTTTAAGTTCTTTCTCAAGAACAAACCTAAATCCAAAACAACAAAACCAAGGAAACGAATTAGCACACCCCACCAAAATGTAACCAAATAAAAGCACACCAAAAAGACTTAGAATCCATTATATGTTAGTCAGCTACTGTTGAGCATGAGGCCTGTCCTGGAGAGGTTGATATACACAGTGTCACTCCATTGGAGAGAACTACTGTTGAGCATGAGGCCTGTCCTGGAGAGGCTGATATACACAGTGTCACTCCATTGGAGAAAACTAATTTTCCTTCTCCCAGCAAGAAAAATGACAGTTCTTTTGTTAATCTTTACTCTAGCAGCTAGGCTTCCATTCATTCATTTTTTTAAAATATAATAAGATAAAACAAAAACTATCACATTTAATTGTGGGAGGGAATATGGGGAGAGACAGCTAAAATTACAGGGCATTTGAAGGGTAGTATGGAAACCTAATATAATAAAAACTCCCTAAAATATACACATGTATGAAGGTGATGTAATCAAAACCACCAAATAATGGGGGAGACAAAGTACAAACTGGCTATGTCTTGTCACCAAATGAAGCCTCCAGTACCAGGACTGAGTTACACATAATTGAGTTGCTGGCTAAAGGGGCCCCACAGGAATCTGCAAAAAATTCAAGCTGGAGCTGGGTGTTGGTGGTGCACACCTTTAATCCCAGCACTAGGGAGGCAGAGGCAGGCGGATCTCTGTGAGTTCGAGGCCAGCCTGGTCTACAGAGTGAGTGCCAGGACAGCCTCCAAAACAGAGAAACCCTGTCTCGAAAAATAAAAAACAAAAAAAAATAAAAAACAAAAAAACAAGCTGACAGCAAGGTCCCATTGCTGAAGACAACATCTACATGACTCGTTGAAGATGGAGTTCTGGAATCGGTGCCTACATAGAGCCTTCCCCGCAATGTTCCAGCACCTTTGGTATAGGAAGGTACTCAGCAGCACACCATCAAAAGATAAATACAAATGCAAAGCCGGCTACAAACCCTTTATCCACAGTGGTGTCCTGCCTGCAAGATATGCTCGGGCAACGGTGGCACAGACTGTGGGAGTAGCCAGTCAACAACCGATCTGACTTAAGGTCCTCCACAAGATGGAACCCACACCTGACACTGCTTGGGTGACCAAGAAACCGAAACTGGATAGCCCAGGGACCCAGGGTAAAACCATATAATACTGATCTTTAAAAAAAAATGTAAGCCAGGCGTTGGTGGTGCACACCTTTAATCCCAGCACTCGGGAGGTAGAGGTGGGTGGATCTCTGTGAGTTTGAGACCAGCCTGGTCTACAGAGCGAGTTCCAGGACAACCTCTAAAAAACAATACAGAGAAACCTTGTCTAGAAAAAAAAACAAACAAACAAAAAAGTAGTGACAGCATGACTGCTAGTGATATTCTGCTAGGCTTGTAGATTAGTGCCTTGTTCCTCCATCACCAGAGAAGCTTCCTCCTGAAGAAGACAGGAACATGTATAGAGACCTACAGCCAGACATTATGCAGAGAGTGAGGGACCTTGGAACACACAGCCCTAAATGGGATGTCCCCATCAAACCCCACCCCTCAGAGCTTAGGTGAAGAGCAGGTGAAAAGAGTGTAAGAACCAAAGGGGTGGAGGACACCAAGACGACAAGGCCCTCTAAATCAACGTGAGCAAAACTCACGTGAACTCCTGGAGACTGAGGCAGCCTGCACAGAGCTGGCACGGGGCTGCACCAGGTCCTCTGCCCTTGTGTTACGGCTCCCAGTTTATTGTTTGTTTGTTTGTCTTATGGGATTCCTCAGGGTGCAAACAAGTAGGCCTCTGGTTCTTATGCCTTCTCTTGAATTTAAATCTTTATTTCAGATTATACATTCTATTCAAGATAGTTAACTAACTGTTTAAAGTGATAAAGGGGTTGGGGAATAGCTCGACGGTAGAGTATTTGCCTGGCATCGCCCCTCCAACCCTGCGACTCAATACATGAATAAAATGAACATTTTACACAAATGCAACTGAGAGAATTTAAAGCGTAAGAAGGTATTATGATAAATATAGAATCAATATATGTGGTAGTCAACTTTTTAAATCAAGAAAAGTGGCTAGAGTTCGTTTGTTCTGGGAGTCTTCACACAGAGAGAAAATTAATTAACTTTAGACTTTCAGTTAATTATGCTTTGTAAGTGAACTTTGTAAACTGAAGAATGAAGGAAGTATATTTTGGGCTGAAATAGTGGCTTGGCAGTTAAGAATGCTTGCTGTTCTTGCAGAAGACCCAGGTTTTGTTGCCAGTATCTACATGGTGTCTCATAACCATGTGTAACTCCAGCTCCAGGGATCCGATGCCTTTCTGGCCTCTATGGGCTCTGAAAGCATGGGGTACACCCTCATCAGGCAAAACACTAACATATATAAAACAAATCTGTTTTTAAAATAAATTATGTTTAAATTTTAAATGAGTAGAGAGGGGAATCTGTAAAAGACACTGCCCCCAAAATAAGGAAATGGGAGAAAGAAGGACAGTCAAAAATGTAATGAACAACATAGAATAGACAATTGAATGTATGATGGTAGGCCATGCAATGGGTAATACAAGCAGAAATGGACTATAGGTATATGAAAATTGTGGATAAAAATACGGCATTAAATCAAGGAAACTAGATCTCAGATGAGTGCACATGATTCATTTATATAAAATAAAAAGTACATGAAACAAATACTATATTGCATAAAACATGAAGGTGAGGGGGACAGGGAGATGGCTCAGTGGCCAAGAGTACTTGCTCAGCAAGCATGAGGACCTGAGTCCCAATCCCCATCACCCTCATAAGAAGTTCAGTGTAGGACTGGAGAGATGGCTCAGCCATTAAAGATGAGGCTCACAACCAAAATACAAGAAGTTCAGCATAGCTGTGCATGCCTACAATCTCAGAATCAGAGAGACAGAGACGGGAGGATCCCAGGAGCATGCCAGCCAGCCAGCCAGCCTAATCAAAACAAGAGCTTCCCATTCAGTGAAAGATCCTGTCTCAAGAGACTACGGTAGAGAGTGATAGAGGAGGACCCCGGGGGAGAAGGACAAATGGCAAAATCAAAAAAAGCAGAAAGGAAAGAAAAAGAAACATGCTTTCTCATGGTGCTTTGATGTCTATGCTGAACGGCAGTGTACACTGCACTTACAAGTATACACAATGCCTCAGGGGGCGTGATTCCTAGCAAATAATAATAAATTAACATCAGCTTATCAAGGTAATAAATTCAGTTATTCCTTGGCTATTTCTCATATCCACTCATTCTTAAAATAAGAATGATTGATGCATAGATGGTTACTTGAATCTGTTTGGAGGTGGGGTGTTGTGGGCATGTTTTAGTATTACCTTATTGCAGCTGGGACCAGCTGGACCAATGCCATTTATGAAGCAGTAGCCTTTTTTCCTGTCAGAATGGTTGCTCTAGTCATATAAACTTTCCTATTCATTGAGATTTATTTCTGGGTCCTGTGTTTTATTTTGCAGTCGTTGATTTGCCTATGCCTGCTTCAATAGCCTATGTCTCTTTATATCAGCAGCTTTGTGGTCTGGTCTTCTAACACAGGGCCAGGCACTCCCTCCCCTCCCTGTCCTTTTCTTATCTTTCCTGGTTATCTGAGGGCACTTACTCTTCCAAATGAACTTTTAAAGACCACTTTAGACCATTTCAAAAGGATTATATTAAATGTATGAATTTATGGGAACGTCTTCCCACTAGAAGAATAAGGAATGACTTTGCATTTGTTCATATCTTCTTTTATGACCTTCAATAAGATTTTATAGCCCTTTTCACATAGGGCCTATGGTTTTCTTGTCAAATTTATTCATAAATATTTTATGAGTTTTGCCATTATTGTGAAAGGACTGTTTTTCCCCTTCTCCTGCCTAATTATTTATTGCTAATGTAGAGTAGAATGGTTAATTTTGACACATTTATCATCTGTTCAGCTACTTCATCACAGTTGTTTTATAATTTTATCTTTTTTTTCCAGTACTGGGCATTAACTTAGAGCCTTGCACATGCTAGGCAAGTAGGGAAGCGTTCAATCACTAAGCTGCATTCCCAGCCTCCTTTTTTCCTTCTTGATTTTGAGATAAGGTCTCCATACATTACCCAGGCTGTCCTTTACCTCCCTTTGTAACCCGGGGAGACCTTGAACCTCTATCTGCCTCGGCTTCCCAAGTCGCTATGAGTGAGAACCTACACCACCACACCTGGCTAATTTCAGCGCCTTCCACCGCTCTCTTGGGTCTGTAAGGAAACTGTTGTAACAGCAGTAGCCAGTGGTAACTGCTCACTGTCTTTCCTTCTCAAGCATTAAGGTTAATTCCTATCCCTTTTTGGATAGTGATGATAATAATAGCAATGCCTGTCTGACTCCTGGTTTTTAACTAGAAACACTCTGATTGTCTATCTACAAGGACATATTTAAAGGATTTTCTTCTACTCCTTTTTCCTTAACAATTTTACTTTGGAGTACGGTTAATGTGTACGAGTGTTTAGGCTGTAAGTGCAGTGCCTAAGGAGGCCAGAAGAGGGCAGCAGATCCCCCTAGAACTACAGTGCAGTTGAGGGCAATTGTGAGCCACCATGTAGGTGCAAACACAGAACCAGGGACCTCTCAAGAGCAGCCAGTGCCCTTTACGTCTGGGCCATCCATACAGCCCCCAGAACTGATGTATTTCCAGACTTCCTTTATTTCCCCCTTTTGCTCTGGGTGTGTGCAGATACATTTTCTACCTGATGCTGGAAGCCCTTGAGTTGAGCCTCATTAGTAGCAATTCTCTTCCTGAAATCTACTGATTACCCCTTTTGGTTAAAAATGTCCATGTTCTATTAAAAAGAACAAGAAAAGAAAAAACTTGCTCTGTACTTCATTCTCCTGGACTGTGGGCCTTTCTGTGTCACTATTTAAGTTGGCCTTCTCTGGAAGTTCTGTCCCTTCTCCTCCTCCTCACCATGGTGGCAGGACCTCCTGAAATATGCAGTTATTTTCCGTGCTGATCTTTGGGCTACTAATGCAGTAGTGAGCTCACAAATAGCCCTGGTAGGTGACCGCTGGTCCCATGGGCCTGTTGTGAATGCGGGCAGTTTGCTGTGTCCCTAGGGAGGAAAACATAGTCCCCATGGGTTTGTGAGGAGCAGATCCAGCAAGTCACTCAGCCCACCTGCCAGAGATCTCAACTCCATTGAATCTAGTGTCCTTGTTTCCTCTCTGTTGCTGTGATAAAAATAGCACACAGAAAGTGGCTCTGGGGAGAAAGGGTTTATTCAAGCTTACAGTTCCAGGTTAGAGTCTGTCATCTGGGGGAAGTCAACACAGGTCAAGCAGGTAGTCACACCACATCCATGTTCTGGAGCAGAGAGAATGAGTGCATGCCTGTACGTTGTGTGTGGCTTTCTGATGTTATAGAGTCCAGGACCAAAGCCCGGAAATCACATTGCCCAATTCTAGGCTTGGTCTTCCCATATCAATGCAGGGCAGGTCAAGGAAAGCAAAAGAGGCCCCACAAACATGGCTATGGGCCAGATAGTCCCTCACTGAGATAAATTCTGGGTTGTGTCAAGCTGACAATTAAAACTCCATCATACCTATAATCTGATAGCATGGCTAAACTTTATCATAATATTACCCAGTATACTTGTTTATGGCTGATTGTCCCACTGAGATAAAAAGAAAGGATATCTGAGGGGAAATTGGCACCCCACTGGTTGTAAAATAGTCATTTGTGTGTGCAGTAATATTCAACTTTTATTACTAGCTATTTAGGTATATGGGTGTCTTGCCAGCATGTATATCTGTGCATTATGTGTGTACCCACCAGAGACCAGAAGAGGGCATTGTATCTCCTGGAGCTAGAGACAATTAAGAGCTACTATGTGAGTCCAAGAGATTGAACCCAGACCCTATAGGAGACAAGCCAGCACTCATAACCACTGAGCCATCTCCATGCTCCAATTTAATCTATTTTTCTTGAAAAGTATAATCGAGATAGAGACCATGCAACTTAGCATTTTTCCTTTTGCTGTGATTAAAAACACTCTGAAACAGAGGAAGAATTTTTCTCATAGTCCAAGAGTATAGCCCATCATGACAGGGTTGTCATAGCAACGGGTGATGGAGACAGCAGGTCACATTGCATCCACAGCCAAGCAGAGAGCAATAAACACTTGCACTCAGCCCACATTCTCTCTCTCTCTCTCTCTCTCTCTCTCTCTCTCTCTCTCTCTCCCCCCATTTTAGAGAGGCTAGGATCCCAGCCTAGGGAATGGTACCACCTTTTGTGGGCAGGCCTTAGCCTAATCAAATTACTCCCCACAGGCATGCTCAGACACTAACTTAAACTAAATAATCCCTCACAGGCATGCCAGGAGGCTTGCCTCTTAAGTGATTCTAGGTCCTATCAGAGTGACATTAAAAGTAACCATGACAATATGTTATCAACTTGAGACACATCCATGACAAGTGACCTCATCAAGGCAAGGGACTGACTTGGAGGCTACACTTGCACAGTGTGTAGGGTCCTAGAAGAAGTTAGCATCCTTTTAGTCTGGTGAGTCTCCAGGGATAAAGTAGCAGGAGACACTCCAGCCCCTCCCACTGAGTGCCTTCACAGTAATTCCTGAAATAATTGGAGGCATCGGGAGAAGCAGTGCCCTTTAATCATTAGTTAGTGGAGAAACTGGACCAAACCCGCATTCCGGGGCATCCCCAAGCCGGTGCACTCTCACAGAAACCAGCAACAGCTGGGGCCATCAGCTCTGAGATGGAGGGAACTCAGAGGAGCCAGAGAAAGTGACAGGGGAGTTAGGTACCTGGAGGGACAGTAAGGGGCCTGCTGACAGAAGGTAAGATGGATGGCAGCTGGAGGGGCTTCCTGCGAGGAAAGAGCTGGGGGAGGGATTTATTCGGATTAAGTACTCTAAAATAAAGCCATTTTGTAAATGAAACCCCCTGCCCCCCAGCAAAACTCCTTTTTATGCGACTTTTGTTTGCAAGAAGGTTTGGCAATAACTCCTCCAAAGGCGATTCAGACCACTTGTTTGAGCACCCAGAAGGAACGGGAATGAGATGACTGACTCCCTCTGCTGTCTTGTAGCCACAAGACCCCGAGTTAAAGCCCTGTCTCTGTCATATGGCCACAGTCACAGATGGGAGATGGGTTTTTTGTTTGGTTGGTTTTGGGCTTTTTTTTTTTTTTTAGCTTCAATGTACTTTTTTTTCATTTTGGTTTCTTGAGGCGACAGAGTTGACTCACAAATCCCAGGTCTCTCCTCCTCCGACCATCTCTGCTCCTTCCCCTCCCTATGAGCCACCCCTTTCCCCTCCCCTCCCCGTTTGTCACACACACACACACACACACTCACACACACTCACACACACACTCATTCCCTGTGAGCCACCCCTTTCCCCTCCCCTCCCAGTGTCTCACAACAAACACACACACACACTCACACTCACATACACACACACTCATTCCCTGTGAGCCACCCCCTCCCAGTGTCCCAGTGTCCCACACACACATATACACACTCACACACACATATATACACACTCACACACACACACTCATTCCCTGTGAGCCACCCCCTCCCAGTGTCACACACACACTCACACTCACACACACATTCATTCCCTGTGAGCCACCCCCTTTCCCCTCCCCTCCCCGTGTCTCACACACACACATATACACACACACATACACACTCACACACACACACACACACACTCATTCCCTGTGACCTGCCTTCCGCAGATTTACCTTCACCTGTTCTCTACAGCTGACTCTGCCAGCCCCATGCCTCTGAATATTTAAGAAGTGGAGACTGGACTAGGCCCGACACCACAGAGACCTCATGCTGGACCCTGGAACTCTGAGGACTGTAGACCACAGCTGGCTGCCTAGGGCCCTGCCACAGGGCCTGCATTTGGGAAACACAGATCCCCAGTTGTATGACAAAGAATATAGTGAGCTGGCAAACAGCCAGAGAGAATCCCAGGACAGAACCAGGAGTTCCTTTATGGCTTGGGAGAAAGTTCTAGAAATAGTGAGAGCAGAGTTGCCATTGTCCTCCCACACTGCAGAAGGAAGACAGCTGTTGACAGTCATAAAAAGGGCTCTGGAAGGGAAGAGAGAGCTTTGACCTGACTGCAAAGTGGGCCTGCGTAGATGCGGATCTGAGGGTGAAGATGAGTAGGAGAGAACTTAACTAGCCTGCCCAACCCCAGCATCATGCAGTTAGTTAACTAGTTAAAGTAAACAATGGTGATGATTAGTTTCTGGTTTTGTTTTTGGTTTTGGATGTTTCAGTCAGTAAGGTGCCCTCCTTGTAAACAGGAGACCTGAGCTGAGTTTGATGCCCAGAACCTGCTATAAAAAGTCAGGCAGAATAAGGGAATGGAGATAGGCAGATCCCTGGGGCTGGCTGGACAGCCCGCCTACATCGTACAATCAAAAAAAAAGAAAAAAAGGTGGGTAGTACCAGAAGAGCAAGAGCCCATGTTCTCCTCTAGCCTCCACATGCCTGGGGCACACACATACACACATGTACATGCATGCACTCACGCACACACGAGCCCTGATGCCCTGGTTCCTCCAAGGCTGCCTTTGAGCTTCAGGGGCCTGGTGAGGGCTCAAAGTTTGTCCTCCAATCCATCAGCTCCAGTCACATTGTCCTGACAGCTTGTGATTTCAGATTCACCCAGCTCCAAGCAAATCCTGGGGAACCTGCAGGGGAAGCCTCTCTGGGGAGTATTTGGAGGCATGCAGTTTGAGTCTGCCTTCTAAACTCAGTCAATACTTTGAATATAAATGTGTCCACTCTCCCTTTAAGGCTAGCCTCCTGAAGGCAGTCACCACCCCACCGTGCTCATAGGCACTTGGATTTGACTAGCTCCAGGGCTCCCTCCTTCCCAGCCCTGTCTTCTCCTCCCATCACTGGCTCAGAAGTTCTGGATCAGCCTTTGCTGCACACCAATCTCCATTGGTGAATGATCTCCTTCAGTCCTGCCAATCATCTTGTGAAGAACAGATAGACACCATTCATGATTTTAAGCCAGAAAGACAAGAAGATAGGGAGCTACCACCAAGCCCTAGGAGTATGGGCCTGGGTAAAATAAATGTCTTAAGCATGTGGTTGCTCAAGGGCAGACAGGGTAACTCTAATAAGGCCTACAACAAGTTCTGGCATGGCATTCCTCTGGCTCTGGCTCCCTCTCTCCTGCCCACTGCCTCTCTCTCCAAAGAGCATTATCTGTCTCTCTAAGGCCAAACTTTGTTATCTAGAGCCCCATATTCCTTCTTCTGGGGTCTCTTGATGAGGTTGGGGTTGACACCGCAGTTCAGGAAGAATGAGAGCCCTCCCCAGGAGTAAAACCAATCATAGTGTCATGCTGGTGCCTTGTTTGACAGGCCCACCTGTCAAAGCCCTGGCCTAGGCTAGCAGGTCACTTCTGTTCAGCTTAGCACCTCCCAACACTCACCATTCATTAGCAGTCTGAACTATGAGGTTATGTGTGAATTTATACATTTGTTTCAGTAAAGAGCAAATTATTCATTCTGGAGGCAATGGTAAGCCTGGAGGTCCTGGCTTTCCTGGCCTGTATTGGTCAATCACTGGTAAAATGTCATGCCCAGCCACCTCATTTCTTCCTTCCTCCTCTGTGTGCACCTAACTTCTCCAATTCCCCCATACCCAACTTCTTCCTCATGAATAAGATAACCCACAGCTGGGTAGTTCAGTAGGTAAAAGGCTTGCTGTGCAAACATGGAGACCTGAGCTCAACTCCCAGTACCCATGTGCAAAGCCTTCAAGCCCAGCACTGGGAAGGCAGGAACAGGAGGACACTGTACTGACTGATTGAGCCAACATAGCCTAATTATCAAACCCCTGATCCCATGAAAACATATCTCTGAACCTGTCAATACAATTGTTTTCAGAAAGGTTTGGCTAAAAAGGGAAGGCTGACCCTGAATGTGATTAACACCATCCTGTGGACTGGAGTCCCAGACTAAATGCAAGTGAGCTGAGCACCAGAATTCCTCACTCTCAGCTTCCTGAGTGGGGATGCAATGTGAGCAGCTGCCTCACACCATTGCTGCTGTGAGGGACTGTACCATCAAAAATTTGAGAGCCAGAGGAAACCCTTGCTTCCATGAGTTGCTTTTGTTGGCTGTTTTGCCATAGCAGTGAGGACAGAAGCTATGCCAGTGCCCCAGTCACCTCTGAAAGGCCCTGTCTCTTTAACTATCACAAGCATAATGCATGCCAACATGAATCTTGAAGGGAACATTCAACTATAGCTTCCCCATGTGTCACCCTGGATACCATCATGGGTATACCGAGGACCAAGGAGCCAGAGTTTGGAAGCAAAGTAACCCACCTAGGTCTTGAAGGCACTGGGCTGTGAGGAAGCCATACCCACAATCACAGGTGAATCAGATTCCCTTTTTTGCATCCAGAAGCCATCCTGGAACTCACCTGCCTTGAACAGCCTCCTCCTGGGCTCAGGCTAGTGCTGAGTCACACCTAATACAACCAAGCTCAGAGCTTCTGGCCACCTGGTCTGTGGCACTCTGATCCAGCGTCGTCTGTAAATGCAGCAGGGGGTCTTCAGCACCAACAAGTACAAATAGATTTGTGGCTCTACCACCATCCCTGTAATGTATCAATTCCCATGTCTCCCCATGTTCAGTAAATTTAATTAGTGTTGAAAAGCAGTTTATTTGGCAAGATGATCAGTTTTTAACCTGGGTAAATGACTTTCCTTATGACTATAAATTAGGCACATGCTATCTTTTTTACGCATCATGGTTGTCCTCATAAACACTGGAGGCAGTTGCCGGGAGTCTCACTCCGTTACCTTTCCCATTACTATTTTATCATCATCCCGGTAGGAGTGGCGAATTCATTCTGCTTTAATGACAAAAAGGAAGTGTCTGTGAGGGGCTTGTTTAATGAAGAAGCTACCTCATGGTCAGTGTCTCCGTCCATGCCTGTCCTTGCCTGTCCCTGCCCGGGCAAGCTCAGCTCCCCATGGGCCATCTGTCCACAGCCTTGGTGAGGGCCACAGCCTTGGTGAGGGACATACATAGGGCTTCAACACTCCTTTTGTCTTAATTAGGAATCAAATATTTGCTGACAGCTGATTTCCACATCAGAGAGAGAAGGTAGAGTTCTCACTGTCTTCCATGGCCACAGTTTGGCACAGGTGTTTTCTTAACTGTGACCCCCTTGGGGCACAGTTTATGGAAAGTCACCTGCAAGCTAATCATGGAGCGAAGGACTCCCGTGGTGTTTAATACAATCTAGCCTTTCAAAGAAGAGTGCCAGGTGGAGGGGCTGCCGCTATCTGAATGAAGGTGGTCTCTGGTTCCCTTGACTGCAGAAGGCACCTCCGGGGAAATGTCTGTCCTCCATGCCACACCCTTACACATCCTTCCTGTCCACTTAGGAGAGGCAGGCAAAGATGAACGACCACTGAGCGTGAGCCCCATCACCCTCCTCATGCCAGCCTCTGGCCTGGTATTGGAGCATTGGCACTAAATTGTCCTTAAAATTGTTGTGTTTCTTAAAGCCTGGTAGTTCTGTGGCCACAGAAGGACAATGGCCCAGCACCTGTGGAGCCTCCTAAAGCTAGAGCCAGAACACATGTTCTAGGGGAATGGATAGAGGGAAACTATAAGAAGAAATACCCCCCTAAGGAAAATTGGAGCTTATAGCAATTGGGGGAGAGCAAAGGGGTGGTCACAGTGAGAGAAGAAACCACACAGCTGGATCTGAGAAGCCAAAGGCTTGAGCTGTTTCTTCTCAAAAGGAGCTATTAGTCAGTTCTGTTCTGCTTGCACGGGGACGTTTATTGAAACGGTATCTAGTGAGTGGTAAGGTTTCACTTCCTTACCCTGTCTTGGGAAAGAAACAAAAGCTGATTGTTTCAGCACAGTGTCAGTTTCTTCTAGTAGCTGCCAGCATTTTCCAGGGTGGCCCATTTCCCAACAACCCAGGAGAATCCTGCTAATCAAACACGCTCGGTGGCAAAGCAACCAGAAGTGCTGTGTGTGTGTGTGGGGGGGGTTCCAGCCCAGAGGGTCCTCTGCTACGAGCCTGCTCTCTGGACCCTTCCCTTCCCATTGCTACTGGTCAACCTCCAGGAGGGGTAGGAGAGGTGGCTTTTCAGGACGTGGGGGCAGACAGACAGCCCCAGATAAGGGAGGTTTTCAGGCCCCGCTATGCTTCTTCACTCTTACTGTGCAGAGAAATTGTTGACCTTCGAGTTTATTATGATGCAAGAAAAAAGTCGATACTTCTTAACTTGCCAAGGTTAGGGGAATTTAAATGAGTTATTGAATCAAGTAGTTAATCTTCTCATAACTGATTTTTTTTCCCTTTCAAATCTATGATGATGAAAAGCAGACCTAACCCAAAGCAGGAAAAGGTTTCTTGGTTTTTCCCTTATACATGCATTTGTCCCAGGGAGTAGAAGCTGAGGCTGAAGTCTCGGTGTTGACACAAGGGCCACTCTGTCTTGTATAGTGTACAGGAGACAGCTTATTTGTTTGGACTTGGTTGTTTGTGTGATGTTTTAGTTTTGATCTTTGGTACCTGGTCTTATGTAGTCCAGGTTAGTCTCAGCTCATTATGTACCCAAAGCTGGCCTTGAGCTTCTCCAAGATGACAGATGTGCATAACAAGCATGGAAGATCATTGCATCAAAACAAAAGGCAAAAGCCTCCACGGCTATAAATTCTGTATCCACATTTTAATTCTTTGGACTTTGGGTTTGTTTGTTTTTTTATAATTCCAAGCCTGTCATATGTTATCATTAATGGCATGGGGTCATCCTCTAATTCCCTGGACTCTTCTCATATGGTGGAATATTAAAATGCTCTGTATGGACTTCTCTCTTTATCAGTGAAATAAGTCACCCCAGTCACCTGCCTCAGGATGTGAACTCTGAGCCCTACTATCCCAAGATCCTTGTGGGTGGGTGTCAGACACAGGGGCTATCCAAGCAGTGTAGCAGCCCCAGATTCCAGGTATCAGCCTTAGATACAAGATCAAGCTGGAGAGGACTGGTGGGAGGTTGGAGGAGGATGCTGGTGGCCCTGCTGCTGATGGGATGGTCACCCACTCACCTCCTCACACTTCCTCTCTAGACTCTGCAGTGACTTCCCAGGGTTGATGTAGCACTCCTCAGTGGCTCCGCTCAGCTCTCTCTACAGCTATATCTATGGCTATACCTTTGCCTTGGACACTGGTCCAAAAAGAAGCTCCTAAACTCTCATAGCCTCTGGACTGCCTGTCTTAGTTACCTTAAACCTGCTGTGATAGAAGACACCATGGTCAAAGGAACTCATAGAAGGGTTTGTTGGGGCTTACAGTTCAGAGGCTGAGTCCATGACCATCATGGCAGATAACATGGCAGCAGGCAGGCAAGCTTGGCCTTGGAGCAGTCGCTGAGAGCTCACATCTGATCCACAAGCACAATGCAGAGAGAGAGGCAGAGTTAATTTGGAATGGCATGAGCCCACCCCCAGTGACACACCTCCTCCAATAAAGCCACACCTCTAATCTTCCCCAAACAGTTCCTCCAGCCGAGGACCAAGTATTCCAGTATATGAGCCTCTGGGGGCCAGTCTCATCCGAACCACAGCAGGAAGTTGAAGCTCTACCCTTGCACTGTTTGTGACCTGAGCTAACTAACCCTCTGCATTTGTGTACATCCACAGGTCTTCCCAGCCCTGGGCTGTCAGCCTCCTGCGGGAAGAAACTCTGCAGCCACGGGAGCAGGTGCTTGCCTGACAGGGTGACAGGGCAGCCCTCGTGCCACTGTGTGGAGGTGTGCAGGCCCCGCTACATGCCTGTGTGTGGCTCCGATGGGAGGCTCTATGGGAACCACTGTGAGCTTCGCCGTGCAGCCTGCCTGCTGGGCACGCGGATTGTCAGCGTGCACAGCAAGGACTGCTTCCTCAAAGGTAGGGAGAGGGCTCCTGGCCCTGTGCTTTAGTTCTGTCGTGGGTCTTCTGACACTTTTTTGGCTAGTGATGAAGGTGCTGGGTGTAGAGGTCACGAGTGTAGAGGAAATGAAGAGAAGGATCGGTACATTCATTAACTCAGTAACGGCAGAGACCCTTCAACAATGTGGCGTCAGTCTGAGTCCCACCCCCAGAAATCTCAGTCCCTTCTCTACCCTTGGAGAACAAAATCTAGGAGGTCAAACTAACCTCTTAACGAGAGGTGAGTCTGTATCCGCAAGGTACCAGACAACATAGTATGACCAAGTCTCTGCATAGCATGTGTCTTGCAAAGTGGCAACAAAGACCACGTGGAACCGAGTTCAATGAGTCAGGAAGCCACACTGTGCATATAAAATGACCAGATAATACCTGCAGAGTAGTCCCCAGTCAGTGGGAGAACGTCCCGTGCCTTGCCTGTTCAGAGAAGCCGTGAACAGAATCAAGAAACCACCACAAAGACAGCAAAACAGATGTATGGAGAGAGAGACCAGAGAACTCACTCTGTGCTGGGTTTAGGTAGGAAGAGAGGGGCAGGACAGTAAGAGCCACAGGGAGGGCTCTGTCTTATGTATTAGCATCTTGTCAGTACTCAGCACAGTATACCAAAAAGGTGCTCAGAGACTTACAAATACATGTGGGTGCAAAGGCTAAAATGCCGTTCCTGTGTCAATGTGGCCTCAGTACGTGTCTTGGCCTGCAGCAATGCTGTAAGCCTGAAGTAAAATGACCGGGTGTACATTAGGTTTCCTATGCAACAGAAGCAGAACATGAGAGATTAACAGGCCTTCCTGGACTGAACTGGGGGCACTGGAGGCGGGAGAGCTTCCCTTGGATCCTGTGAGACCAGAGGTTTGCTTTGGATATAGCAAGGAAGGTGTGGGGGGCATGTGTTTGCTGGCCACCAAGGACTGCAGAACTACTCTGTGGTGATGAGCTGGGCCTCACAGGCTCCCCATGACTACCCTCAGCATGTGCACATGCCCTAGGACACAGGCCTGGGTTGGGTGGTCACAGTCTAAGTGAGGAACACAGTTATGGGAGCCTCCACCCCTTCCGCCCCGAGTCACCAGCACCCAACTAACAAACGGGCTGTTCTGGGTTGGCTGTGGTGGCATGGGCTCTGGGAAGGTGCACTTAAGCCTGTGACAGGAATAATCTCAGACACTTTCATGGCTGTGCTCATGACGCTAATGTTAAGGTACTTCAGAATCATGAGGTGCATTATGCAAATGAGACCACAATGAGCTGAGGACAAATGCCTGGAAGCGCTGCCCAGCTCATGCCCGCCGCTTCCCCGGCAACCGAGCGCACTAAAACACTTGACCAGTTGCTCCAACTTTATTGGGCGTGTTGGATTTTATAGACTGATGTTCCATTCTCTGGTTTCCAATATCCCCCAAATTGCATCCTTCTGAAGGTTTTTTATTTCCTCATTGGAGTGTGCACAGCCTCCCTTGCCATCGGTTATTCAAACGGCATTTCTCATTTCACACGAGGGAAAGGACAACGGCCACAAAAGCTGCTGCAATGAGGGATGACAGGGCAGCCTCCAGCAGGGCTTCACGATGATTGAATTTGTGTGCTGTGCCTTCCTGATGCAGCGTGCCGCCAGTCCTGTGAGCCCCGACCCATGCAGAGCTGTTCCCCTCCAGACCCTTCTTCCAGTGAGCAACTTCTACACACATCCCTAAACACCAGGTTACATCTGGGCTCTGGTGTGTCTCAGCTGTGTGGCCCCAGGTCTCTCTCTGTACTTCTCTGGTCCGTCCTCTGCTTCGGCTATAACGTGGGCCTGGCGGCCACCACTATCTGCTCTGGTTATGCAAAGGGAGGGAAGTACAAAAGATCATGCGTGCAAAAGATCGTGCGGCACGGCACCTGGCCCACTGCATCTGAAATGAACCATCATTGCTTCTGCTCAGCTAATGTGGCCAGAGACGCCCAGATGGAAGGGAACAGAGGCAAACAGAAATCTTCCTGGGAGGCTCTTGGGGAGCTTTCCGAGTCCAGATAGTTTAGTGGTGCATAAAGACTGGTATAGGAGGTACTGAGTACTAAGCACTGATGATGTCATGGAGTGCCAGCTTAGAACCAGGACTTCTCTATCCTTGATCCCCGGGTCTGGACTTCTTGGAAAATCCTCTAATACAGTGATTCTCAACCTTCCTACGGCTTCGACCTTCTAATACAGTTCCTTGTGTTGTGGTGACCTCAGCCATAAAATTATTTTCATTGCTATTTCATAACTGTAATTTTGCTACTGCTACGAATCATAATGTAAATGCTTTAGGAGAAAGAGTTTTGCCAAGGGGGGTGCGACAGGCTGAGAACCACTGCTTTAGCACCTCGTGCTAAGGTTGGCTCCAGTCGTGGCAGGCAGGAGGGCCCCGTCTCCTCTTCCAGCATTCCTCTAGGGTACATCCAGCAAAGTGAGGGGACCTAGGCACTGAGGAGCTAAGGAGGGAGGAGGGTTGCAGGACCATATCATTTGTTCTCTCTGCCTCACAATGGCAGCAGTCTGTTAATATCAGCTTGAGCTCTATGGTGATAGTTTGTCATTCATCCCAAATTTCCAGGAAGTTACCAACTTGAAGGCACTCCCCCCCCCCGTGAAAATATAGTTCTAAAATTGCCTGTCTTCTGCTCTCTGAGTGAACATATGGCTTCACTCTCTAGGAGTGCATCAGACCCAGAAACCAATATATGGACTCTCTTTCCAGGGCCAGAGTGTAGATCAAGTGGCATTTTACACTGGACCAAGGCACTGTGTCTACAGCCGCTGTAGAGAAGCCTTTTGCCCAGAGCTGGCTGGTGACACAATGCCCTCACCACATGGTGTGAGAGTCAGAATTCTGAGCCCCCTGTCCATAAGAAAACTTCTGGTATCAATCAATCCCAGTTGCTATAGTGACAGAATTCTTTGTGACTAATAAATAAAGTATCATTTAGGGATTATTGGCCTGCTTTAATCCCAGGTTTCCTGGGCCAGAAGCTGGGTGTCTCTTGTTCTAAGTCAGGAGTAAGGAGAGGTGTGGAAAAGACACTTTGTGTATGCTTTCCCTCAACTCTAAATACCACCAAGTGATATACCAGATACTGCCTGATACACCAGATACTGCCTGATACACCAGATACTGAATGGACTCACTACCTGGCTTCATACAGAATTTGTGTTTGGAGGTATCTTGTCACAATGCATTCCTCCATGCACACTAGTTTTCACTTTAAAAAGTCTTTTTTGACTTGTTTTTGAAGTCTCTCTCTCCTATGAGCTTACCTTCGAGGCAATCCCTCACCATGCTAGCGTCTTGTTATATGGCTGACCTGATGGTATAGTTCATCAAGTTTCCAAACAAACCATGAAATTATGAAAGCAAAAAAGGTGCTTTGTATCTGTCTTACGTGAATCCTTCAGTTTCCTCAGCCTGCAGAGAGTGTGTAGATGTTCTTTAGGTTGCTCAGTATATAGAGGCCTGCTGCCAGGCTAGTGACATCCAAGAAGATATTTTCCACTTACATTTAAAAAACAAATGAGTGGCCACACACTCACTAGCTGTTTCTATCCTTTTTCAAAGACATAGTTTATCTTCTAAAATTATAGTGTATGTTTCTGTCTATGTCCTTAGGTAATGTATTTGAGAGTTAACATGTTCAGAGAGGCCAGAGGAAGGTTCTAGATCCCAAGGAGTTAGAGTTACAGGCACTTCTGGACTTGCAGATGTGAGCACTGAGAACTAAACTCCCATCTGCAAGTGCTCTTAACTTCTCTACCTCTCTCCAGCACACTAGCTTACTGTTGCTGCTGCTGCTGCTGCTGTTACTTGTATCTTGGTGCATTCAGAGCTTAAGTTAGTCTCCAGAGCTTCCCAGGGCCACTTCTGTACTTCCACAAGTCTCTTCTGTCTGCCAAGGGAAGTTACTCTCATCCTGGGCTGTGCCAACCACAAGAGACTGTAGTCACCAGGATGTGTGAGAGCTTGCTACAGAGTTCGTGACAGAAAAGGGTGTGTGGTTTGACTCTGTCAGATGAGCAGCCTCTCTAGCTCAGAAACCCTCTCACAAGGAAAGACTTAGACCTGAAGAAACAAGAGGAGGGTCAGGCTTCTGGGAATGAATGTATTGCTATGCCTCCTTGAACTGAGGTTGGCCTCAAAAAACACTGTAAAGCAGGTATGATAACAGTATCTCTTTGCTGCCATGAGGTGTTATGAGAACAAAATGGGCCATAACTGCTCTAACTAAGCACTTTGCTCTAAATAAGCACTTCTCTCTAAGTGATATTAAGGATCTTGGAATGTTTGTGATGTCACTGCAAACAGCAGGACACATTCACTGTGTAGGTACAAGCAACTATAAAATTCCCAGCCTCTTACATGACCATGATGGTTAACCTTGATCATCTGCTTGTCTGGACTGAGAGACACCTAGGAGACTGGTAAAGTTTGTCAGTGAATGTGTCTGTGAGGACGTTATCCAGATTATATCATGAGCCAGACATGGTGGTACAGGCTTGTCATCCCAGCACTGGGAAAGCTAAGGCAGGGATGCCAAAAATTCAGGGTGAACATGAGTCACATGGAGATGAGAGAGAGAGAGAGAGAGAGAGAGAGAGAGAGAGAGAGAGAGAGAGAGGAGGGAGGGAGGGAGGGAGGGAGGGAGGGAGGGAGGGAGGGAGGGAGCAGGATTGAGAAGGTGAGAAGGCTTGGGACTCTGAATGGATTGATCATGGAAGAGTAGCATTGTTTGAAGTATTACAGAAGTAGAAGAGCCAGGTCAGGGGGTGTGTCCTTCTGAGCTCTCCCCTTCCCATAGTCCCTTTCTCAGCTTCCCAGCAAGCACAAGGTAGAGAACTTCCTTACCAGACTTTCCCACTATTGTCATGTCTGCCCAAATGCATGAAGCCAAGTAACCACGGGCTAATCCTCTGAAGATGTGAGCCAGAACAGACCTTCCTCCTTTGAAATTGACCTTTCGAGTACCCATGGTACCGCTACACAAAACTACAGCAGCAATACTGGATAAGGGTTGAAAGGCAAGGACTGGTGCCTCTTCCTTTGAGTTGGGGGAGACAAGATGGGTCCTCCCTGTTTCTTTGGGAAGTGACTAGAATTTGCCCTTCCTTCAAATGGCTCCTTCTGTGAAAAGAGATGGATCACCCAAGTTTACTAGCTAGTTAGCAAGAAGCAAGAGAACCTGATACCCATCAAGGAAGCCATTCCTGGGACGTACAAAAGGGTTGGGGAAAGTAGAATCTGAGGGAGAGGTTCATCCGTCAGATGGGAGGGAGAGGGAACACTCATGGGCATTCTTGGCAGAGGAGTCCCACGAGGTAAACAGAAAGACTGTCAGTTAGAAACTGTGGGGACAGATTTCAAGGGGTGCAGAAAGGATCAAGTGTCTAAACTCTGGGTCCTGGGGATGGGTGGGGCTTAGGGAAGGGCCAAGCCAAGTAGTGTGAACTCAAGGTGACTCTGTATGAGAGGGAGGTGACAGCTCAAATGAAGGCCAGCACCAGTTCCTAGCATCCATATTCTCTCAGCCTATGGCTTCTCTAGCCAGAGACACCAATGCCTCGAAGACAGATAGCAATCTTTGGGCAATCTCTAATTTTGGGCATTCCCCACTTCATGGATCTGGACAGCATCCATGCAGATAACTGGAGATCGGCTGAACTGAAAATTAACCCACATCCCAGCACAAGCATGCACCCCATCTCAGCCTCCTCAGAGTGCATTTATCCCACTTGTAGAATCCGCTTCCAGAGTAGGGAAAAAATGACTTCAAATGAACATGTATTCTCTTTGAATATTTCCCCTTGGAGCTTGGCAAGAAACATCTTGGTATGAGCCCCCTACAAATTTGCAAGAACACTATCAGTTCAGCAGTGTGGTGTGCTCCACAGAACAGCTGCATTCTGAATGAATTAATTACAATCCAGTAATTAAAAATTGCTAATAAGTTATTGAGCTGAGAAAGGCTTGCACTGCATTGATTTCATGCACAGAAGCAAGTTACAGCCTCTGAGCCTCCCCACCTCTGCCATTGTTCCCTGCTGTCTTCAGGTACCCCTTCTGCTTGTCTCTATGCACCCCCTCTCTGTCTAACTTCCTGGATGTATTGGCCATTGGCAGGCTCACTCTCCAATCCTAAAGTCAAAAGAAAAGGTTTTACATCAGATCCTTCAGAACCATGTACGCTTTCTCTGTCCCTTTCCACCACAGCCATTGAACTACTTAAGAGCACTCATAGAGGGCTGTGGAGATGGCTGAGAATTGCACAACCATGGGGAACTGGGTTCAGATTCCAGTACCCACATTACGAGCTGGTTATAGTCTTAAGAACCCCTGCAACCCCAGAGCTGTGGGGACCTCAAGTCCACTGGGTCTTGTTGGCTACCAGCCTAGTCAATAAGAGAAAAGCTCCAATTAAGGAGAGACCTTGCCCTAAAAGAATAAGGTAGAGAAAGATGGGGGGTGCCCAACACTCTCCACTGGCCTCTGTGCCTTGTTCACACACACACACACACACATCACACACACTCATAAATGCACAAAGATCATCCACACAGACAAATAAATGGTAGATAAATACATGATGGAGTGATATGATGACATGACATGATATGATATATGCAGGAAGATGGCTTTGCTGTATAAACTCTGAGCTAGCTGGCATGCTAGGAGAAGTTCTAGAAAGCACAGGATCCCCTCTGTGCTAAGTTCTTGCCAGTGCCTCGTTCCCTTCCATACTAAAAGTCCTTACAAATGCAGATGTCTGCTTTATTTTCTCTGCCTAGCTCACTGGAGATATTCTAGTAATTTTTGGCTGAATCCATACATCAGTGACTATGTAATGTACAGTCTCTATTAGGACCTCAAGTGACAGAACAGGAACCTCTTAGAAGACCTCAGCAAAGAGTAGATGGATTCAGCCAGGAGGTGGTGGGGCACGCCTTTAATCCCAGCACTCAGGAGGCAGAGGCAGGCGGATCTCTGAGTTTGAAGCCAGTCTGATCTACAGAGCAAGTTCTAGGGCAGCCAGGGCTACACAGAGAAAACCTGTCTCAAAAACCAAGCGAACAAATAAGAAGGACCCTGCCCAAAGGCCTTGTGAGTTCTCTGGGACAGGAGGGTGCCATGCCCTGGATCTAGAAAGCCCCCTGTAGGTTCGTGGTTTATATCTTTGCTCCCCAGCTACTGGCACTATTTGAGGACAAAGGCTTAAAAGGGAATTGTTAGGAGATGGGACCCAATGGGTGGAAGGGGCTCACTAGGGACGGACCTTGAAGATTATACCCAGCTCTTAATTTCTGGTCCACCGTACACTCTCACTGCCATGAACTCCATCATGTCTTCCCCTGAGATGATGGACTGAGATGTGGCCCACAAAAGTCATGAGCCAAACAAATCTTTCCTCCCACAAGTTCTTCTTGTGTAATATTCTGTCATAGCAAAAGAAACTTCTAGAGGGTCATCAAAACATTGAGGAAAGAGGAGGAAGGAGGGGAGTAGTGAAGGGACAGACAGACATGGAGCCTCCTACTTACAGCTATCCCTCTGGGAGGCTGCTTAGAGGGAGACCCCACATGGAGAGAAACATGGCCCTGGCTCCAGGAGCTCAGGCCCTTAGAGCAGAGCTGGTGTCCGGCACCTGGGAGGTTTCAGATGATCACTCCAAATCAAATGGTAAATTACCAGAGCGAGAAGAAGTTGATTTGGACTTCCTTAAGACTCCCCCCTACTGTGCCTTCAATTAAGATCAAGGTCCCTGTGTGGCAGTCACTAAATGGCACTGCATATCCAAGCTCTGTGCTCGAGCAGTTTATCTAATTATGTATGTGACAAACTCAGCAGCTACCAAGCCACAACTCAAACGTGTTGACTCCCTACCTCCACAGAGCGTGTCTGCTTGCTCAGATCCCAGGACAGGATTGGCTCACTCTCCTGTAGATGTGCGTTCCTTTTAGGTTTTCTGCTGCATGGTGACTTGAGGAGCCGGGGATACCTCAAGTGGGGAACAGAGGTTGGGCAAGAAACCTGGTGGCCAGGCTGGTCCTGATTCCTGGTTCCCTTTGCCCTTGTCTCCAGTCTCCAGAGGTGACTGCATATCAAACCCCTCTGCCTACTTTCTGCTTAGGAAAGCAATGTTTAGGCCACCTTTCCTTCTCCAAAGAGAAACGGAAGTCGGAACTGTGCCCACTAACTGGAATGAATAAGCCCCATGCGGTGACCAGAGGAAGAACAGTAGGAGTCAATCAGCAGGGTCCCTGGTGGGTGCTGCAAGCTCTGCTACAATCACCACACCACAGAGATAACTAAATATGGAGTCTGATCTGGTGCTCCCACTTCCCCAGAGCTGAGGAGGCCCCACACGCCTGTGCCTCCTGGGTCATTGGATCTGCTATGGTTCTTTGTCAAGCAAACACTGTGCTCGATGCTCTTCCAGCTCCTAAGTGCCATGGGAAAGCCAGGTCCAAGCAGAGAGTATTCTAGGGCATAACGGGAAGACGCACTTCCCTGCGCCTGCTGGTCTTAGGCATCACCTCTCCTCAAGAGCCCTGCCCTCTGCTTTTCTTCGCCTACTCCATTCCACTCCGATGCATCCCCACCACTCACTAATGGAGGCAATCGGAGTGGAAACGGCTTTCAAAACCCTCCTGCTAAATGAAAGGAGCAAAATCACTTTATGTGCAGGTAATTAAAACAGCCAGTTACAATGAACTCTGTCCACTTCCTTTTATAAGCAGGTGCGTCTGAGATGTGTTTCTCTGTGTAGGTGGAAAGGAGGACTCCTCCAGGGAGCTGCCAGTCATCTCTTCTCCTACCTTCCTGGGAGAACTTTCATTTCCACTTCTATTGCTTGTTCTATTGAGTGTCGACTCTCACTTCTTAAGATGGCTAAGATGGGGCCTGAGCATCCAGTCCTCAGTTGTCCAGCAGATGCTTCTGGGGTATGGGTCAGCTGCCACTCAGGAGTTCACACCTCTCTCTCTCTCTCTCTCTCTCTCTCTCTCTCTCTCTCTCTCTCTCTCTCTCTCTCCTCTCTCTCCCTCCCCCCTCTCTCCCTCCCCCTCCCTCTCTCTCCCTCCCTCCCTCTCTCTCTCCCTCCCTCTCTCTCTCCCTCTCTCTCTCTCTCTCTCTCTCTCTCTTTCTGTGTGTGTGTGTGCCCTCCCTCTATCTCTGTCTCTTCCCTCCTTCCTTCCCTCCCTAGTTTTCTTCTTCTCACACCCATGTTTCCATCTCTGTTTCTCAGATGTTGTATAGTTCACTCTAATACAACAATGTGGTCCATATTTCCTTTGACACACAATAAACCCGAAGTCTTTGTGGAGGATATTGGCAGAGATTTTCAAGTCTCTGTACCCTCAACTCTACCTGATAAAGTGATAAAGCTCACACAGACCCAGGTTTCTTCAGTTCCTCTTAGCTTTTCCAGTGCTGTAAGAAACTCTACAATATGGGTATCTAAGCTGTGATGGCCTGATGGCAGAAACTTTCCTGATAGGTAGATGAGGGTCAAGAAGGAGGAGCCAAGGAAGAGGTATATTACAAGGTCAAATACTTCTACCAAAGATATCTCAAAGGTGAGCACAGAGCAGGGGTAGAGGTAGTACTAGGAAGGGTCAAGGACCCATAATCCTTTTCATGTGGATCGTGGTCTCGTTGGTTTTCCTTTCTGCCCAAGCAGAGAAACTTTCAGCTATTCTGCCTTGGTACCAATATTAATATTTTAAAAAAAAAGAAATGTCCTACAGTCTTATCTGCAGGCCAGTGTGATGGAAACAATTCCTTAGTTGAGGCTCTTTCTTCCCAGACTCTAGACTATGTCAAGTTGACACAAACCTAATCAGCATAAAGACTAAGAGGAAACAGTGCTTTGCTTGGGCAACACAGTAAGGAAGAGGCCCTCACTTAAGCCCATAGAAGGAAGAGAGTGTTTTGGGGATACCCCAAGAAACAGAGCACATTTGGACAGCAACTGGGTTCTACTGTCAGTTCAAGAAGATATGAACTCTGAGAAGAGATGAGAAATGGGTCTTCAGTCTGTCTAGCCATTGTCAAAGTAATTAGAAGCTGGAGAACAGAAGGGAAGTATCTGAAGAATTGGAACCACAGTAGCAGAAGTTCCTTATGCTTTTAAGCTGAAAGGATCCAAGTTAACCATGGGGGGGTTATGTTCATTCTCCATATTGGAGAATATGGAGAAATAGTCCTCACAAAGAGAATAAGGAATGCTTCTCCCTCCATATAACACATAGGGAACGAGAAAGAATCAAATTGAGAAACAGTATAAGAGAGGATAATAGAGGTGGAGAAAGGAGATGGAAGGTCTAACACATTGGTAAGTAGCTGTCGTAAAGAGCCCAGAGCAAAACAAGTGGACACAATAAGATAGGATGGAGAAGAAATTTGGTGCTGTGTCCCAGGCTCTTGGTGGCCCTCAGGAACCTCCTTGCCAAGGGCGACACTGAAAGCAGCCCTTCCATGAAGAACATCTGTGGCATTTTGAGTTGATGACCTTCTAGTCCGAGTTCTGCACCCATCAGGTGGTGATCTTGTGTGGAAATGACAGAGTGAATGTTCAGATGGCCAAGGTTTCTAAGAACATCCCACCCAGAGAATGTTTGTAATTTATGCATGTCTGCATTTGCACCACAAGGATGCAGTACCTGTGAGGCCCAGAAGAGGGCATTAGATTCCCTAGTGCTTGAGTTAAATGTAACTGTGATCCCACTCAATATGGGTGCTGAGAACCAAACCTGGGTCCTCTGCAAGAGCAGCAAGTGCTCTTAACTGCTGAGCTATTCCTCTACCCCCACCCACCCCAGAGAATCTGACAAAGAGAAGGCCATGGTCCTCAACACTTAAGAGGAGTATGTGCCTGCCAAAAATGAAAAGCTGTCTAAATAATTGTTCCAAATATAATTAACAAAAATTGCAAAGGGAAAATTATGAAGTTAAGTGCACTTCATTCCCCTCTCTTGCTGTGCTAGTTGGTGGTTTGTCAACTTGAAACAAGCTAGGGTCATCTGGAACGAGGGAGCCTCAACCAAGAAAACGCCTCCATCATACTGGCCTGTATGCAAACTTGTGAGGCATTTTCTGTGCTAACGATTGATGTGGGAGGGTTCAACCCACAGTGAGTTACTCCAGGAGCAATGGCTCTGGGTTCTATAAGAAAGGAACCTGAGCAAGCCATGGGGAACAAGCCAGTAGGCATCACTCCTCCATAGCTTCTGCTTCAATTTCTGCCTTCAGGTTCTTGCTTTGAGTTCTTGCCCTGACTTTCCTTCTGATAGACATAAGCTGTAAGATATAATAAACCCTTTCCTTCTAGAGTTGCATTTGGTGGTGGTTTTATCATAGCAATATAAAACAAACTAAGGCACTTGCATATGGGAATTTCAACAGATTACACACAATTTTTTTAAGACAGACTGGCCTCACGTGTACTCCTCCCACCACAGCCTCTTAAGGATGAGATCATTTGTGGGGCCACCATTCCAGGCCAGGATACACACATATATGCTTCTTAACTAAGAACACTGAATGGTGTACTTAAGCCAAAGGAGGCAGTTTTCTGTCCCCTCTGTCCTAATAGTACAGAATGAACTCAGTGCTGGCTCCAAACAAGCATCTTGATTGTTCCCAGTTGCTTGCAGGAAACACTGCCTCCTTACTTTTGCTGGTGTGTACAGACAACGCAGGTAGGCTTGGCCTCTAACTGAGGTTTTCTCCCCAAAGATCAGGCCTCACATCACTCATCCTGTTTGTTCCCATGGAATCATGCTGAATCTAATGGCAAAGTAAAAGAAAGCCTCATTCTGACACACAGGCTTTGTGTCAACGTGGTTAGGTTTAGGTTATGTTTAGAATCATCTAGGATACACACCTCTGGATGTGTGTGCAGCAATGTGTCTAGAGATGTTCAACTTCAGAAAAAAGACACACTCTGAATGCCAGCAGCATCCATGCCGGGGGTTCTGAACCAATAAAAGGGGAGGAAGAGAAGGCAAGCTGAACAGCAGCATTCCTCACTCTCTGTCCTTCCTGGTGGAGGGTGCGATGTCTCACGCCCCCTGCCTTCATTCCCCCTCTGAGGTAGAGTGTATGTCCTCAAACTATGAACCAAAACAAGCCCTTCCTTCCTGGCTGTATTTTGTCATAGAGGGAAAAGCGGCTAGTACAGGGTTGTGGGATGTCTTCCTTAGGCCACATGTGTAATAAGCATAGACACGATGCCCGTGAAGTTGTCAGTAACAAGTTGGATGGCCAGCACTATTGGCTGTAAAGTGCCACCAGAAACTGCACTGTTAAATCACTGAGAGAAACGTGTGAGAGCCATGCTTTGCTGGGGAGAAGGAAGGCAATGATTGCACTGTTCAGTGTTGGAAGTAGAAGGAAAGCCCTCAAGACAGCAGAAACCAACACGGAATAAAACCATATGCAGAAGTGAACAGGGCAAGGCAGCGGGTGTCGTCATCATGTCCACCATTCACCGAGTGCCTGCCAGGCTCCCAGACCCTCATTAGTGGATGCTCTCTGGACATCAATCATCTCAGGACCTTCCCCCTGGTCCGCATTTGGCTATGGAGCCGAGAGAAGTCAGAGCTGTTTCTGAGCTAGCTGATGACTGCAGTGCTGGGGTGTCATCTGTCCTGTGCATCAGACAGAAGAGAGGACCTGCCCTGCTCCTCAAGAGACACATAGGATAAGTGACCAGGGAAGTACAGGTAGAAATGTCTCCCAAACAGCTTCCATAAGCAGCCATGGTGTCCATCCTCCATCAAGCCAACCTAAATACAGTCAACCTTCAAGGGGACAGGGAAGACATTTGGGCTTCCATGGATTTTAAGCGTCGCCATATTCAGTCTTCATAATGAAACTAATCACATCCATTCTCTGACCCTGAGTGCCTATCTCCAAGTGTGATGTGAGCACATTGCAGAGAAAAAGGTACCCACTGGAAGGGAGAGCAGGACATAACTTTAGTTCCTGTGCTCAGGAGGCAGAGACAGGTGGATCTCTCTGAGTTAGAGGCCAGCCTGGTCTACAGAGCTAGTTCCAAGACAATCAGAGCTGTTACACGAAGAAACCCTGTCTTGAGGGGGAAAAAAGGTCCCCACTGATGCCAAGCAAGACAGGCATGGGGGTGGGCAGGTTTTGCCCCCACAGGAAGGTCGCCTCTCTTCCTCGCTGATCTCCCCACCCCTGCTAGATTTTAATGGCAAGGTCTTGTTTCTGTGCCAGGCTTATCTTCATAAACACTTCCTTGCCTGTTGTAAAGATACAAACCTTGCATTTTAAAAAGTTGCGAGGCCCTCTAGACAAGCAACTGTGGTTCTAGAGAAGATCTTACAACAACAGGGATGGATAGGAAAGACAAGCCCACCCCTGGCCTGCATGGATTCCCTCCAGTGCCACCAAAGCCCAGGTAATGCACAGGAACCATTGTCAGGAAGCAGGGACACATCTGACCATGCCCATCTAGAATGCTGGGAAGAAATATCTAGAAGAGAAGATCTCACCAGGCTTCTTTGGGGTCCAGTCTGCAAGGACTCACTGACTGATTAAAATCACCCAAATTTGTAGCAAATAATTGCTATTTTTTTTACACCTGTCCCTTTTATAAGAAACTAGACATTGAATGGGCATGGAGTGCAGGATTCACAGCTAACTTCAGAGACCCAAGTTCAATGCCAGGTCCAGTACTAAAAAATTTTTTCCTTCATTTAATTTACTCTTCAGGATGAGGACTTCCATTGTGCCTACTTGGCAGATGGAGACACTCTAGGGTACACTGACCCTCTGGCAGGGGTGCTCCCATGTCTTGTCCTCTGCTGCCTCAGAAGGGTCTCAGCCTGAATGTGATTCCTCACCCACTGCCTCTCAGAGTGCGGGCTCATTGTTCACTGACCCCACCACCACCACCACCCTGGGAAACCCTGCCCTCCAGTACATAGGAAAAGCAGTGTTGGGTCCCAGACATCCCCAGCAAGCCTGACACACATGTTTCTGCCCATAGCTGCTTGCCCACTGTACTTCTTCCAGACAATAACTATTGAAATTGCCATTAAACATTCAAACAAGGGGCTGGAGAGGTGGCTCAGGGCTCAAGAGCACACATTGCTCTCACAGTTGCCAACACTCACATCAGGCAGCTCCCAACCTCCTGTAACTCTGGATCCAGGGGTATCTGATACCTCTGCTCTCCACAGTCACCTGCACACATGTGCACATGCACACACACACACACACACACAATTAAGACTTCAATACAAAACACACACAGTGTAAGATGCAAATCTCTGGGACCAAAATAGAAGTGGTAAGAATGATTGAGGGGAGCAGGCAAAGAGCAGAGGACGGCTCAGGTGCTAACATACCTGCTTGCCCCAGATAGATGCCCCGGGCTAGCACAAGTTGCACATCCAAAGACACTGGGATTTCAATTTCGAATTCCTGGATAGAGAGATGGGCATGAGAGATGGGTAGGGAGCTACTCCTGGAGGCCAGTGGAGAAGGCCAAACAAGGCAGTGGTCAATTAACAGAGCAAATGTTTGAGGCGACCTCCTAGCAATGGGATGTCATGTCTCCTCCCGGGGCTCCCCGTGCCATGGGTCAGACAAGCAGATATATGAATTAAGTTAATTGGAGAAAAACTCCTTCCAGGAAAGTGGCCATTAGCTTGGCCTTTAAGAGGACAAGGGTTTTGATCTGACAAGAGTCTTCCCCTGGTCCCGAAGCACACTGCCTTCAGAAAGTGTCTTTTTTCACCCACCCCACTCCACCCCTGCCTCTGACACTCTGTTTGGAAGTTTGTATCCCTGAGAACATTAGAGCCAATGGTCTGGGCTTGTGACCCAGGAGATTAGGGGGAGATAGGGCTGCAAACACCTTCCAGAAGAGGTGCCACTCCCTTCCAGGTACCCATTTGGGTTCCGCCTGTCTCACACCCGCCAGGTGCCATGACTGAGAGGGAGTGTGAGAGGGTCCTGTATCTGGGAGATGTCTAAAAGGGTTGGGCAACCGCAGCTGGGATCGTTTGGCCATGCCAATGGAGACATTTTATCTGCATGTGAATGGAAGCCAGTTAGACTTGGAGGAACAGCTTCAGTCAACTAGGAGGCCAGGGAGCAAGGCCTGTGGAATACCCATCCTTCTCTCCCATGCTCTCCCTTCCTTGTCTCCCCTCCCCCCACTCTACTTGCCCTCCTGCCCTTCCTCATGATATATGACTAACGCAAGTGGCTGCCAACTCACATGGTTTTAGTTAACTGGAAATATTTACTGCATGGCACAGGCTTCTAGTTTTACTTCTAATGATTTAACCAGCATCACCAGCAGAAAGTGGACAGTGGCTCATTGCCCTGCTCCGATGAACCACATGGGGAAAGACAGGGAGCCATACCTCCTGACCATGCCCCATCAGGTGAATAGCTCTAGCTCCACTGCAGCAGGACTGTCTACTGTAAGTCAGCTCCACTGCAGCAGCAGGACTGCCCACTGTAAGTCAGCTCCACTGCAGCAGGACTGTCCACTGTAAGGCAGCTCCACTGCAGCAGGACTGTCCACTGTAAGTCAGCTCCACTGCAGCAACAGGACTGTCCACTGTAAGTCAGCTCCACTGCAGCAACAGGACTGTCCACTGTAAGTCAGCTCCACTGCAGCAGCAGGACTGCCCACTGTAAGTCAGCTCCACTGCAGCAGGACTGTCCACTGTAAGTCAGCTCTACTGCAGCAGCAGGACTGTCCACTGTAAGTCAGCTCCACTGCAGCAACAGGACTGTCCACTGTAAGTCAGCTCCACTGCAGCAGCAGGACTGCCCACTATAAGTCAGCGCCACTGCAGCAGGACTGCCCACTGTAAGGCAGCTCCACTGCAGCAGGACTGTCAACTGTAAGGCAGCTCCACTACAGCAGAACTGCCCACTGTAAGTCAGCTCCACTGCAGCAGCAGGACTGTCCACTGTAAGTCAGCTCCACTGCAGCAGCAGGACTGCCCACTGTAAGGCAGCTCCACTGCAGCAGCAGGACTGCCCACTGTAAGGCAGCTCCACTGCAGCAGCAGGACTGCCCACTGTAAGGCAGCTCCACTGCAGCAGCAGGACTGCCCACTGTAAGTCAGCTCCACTGCAGCAGGACTGCCCACTGTAAGTCAGCTCTACTGCAGCAGGACTGTCCACTGTAAGTCAGCTCCACTGCAAACAGGACTGTCTACTGTAAGTCAGCTCCACTGCAGCAGCAGGACTGTCCACTGTAAGTCAGCTCCACTGCAGCAGGACTGCCCACTGTAAGGCAGCTCCACTGCAGCAGCAGGACTGCCCACTGTAAGGCAGCTCCACTGCAGCAGCAGGACTGCCCACCGTAAGACAAGCTCCCGTTCTCATGTCTGAGTCAGTCAGTCAGGTTATAAGTGGGTGACAGTCAAACAGGTGAGTTGCTTCCCCTGGTCTTCCAGTGGGAGTAGATGATTGCAGGAACATGCAGTGTGTCACAGGTGGGAGGAAAATATTGGCTTTGGACAAGGCCTGTCAGGGGCTGAGATATATAACAGTGACAAACAAATGCAGACCCAGTCCCCATCCTTGTATCAACTACTCTTCTCAGTGTTGTAGGGGAAAAAGAGAAAACTGACAAAACAACTTAAGGGAGCTTGGACATGACTCATGACCTAATTCGGTTCCCAAGGCCTAGATGGTGGGAGGAGACAGCAAACCCACTAACACCCATGTGTGTGCATATGGGCTGTGCAGCTACATTGTGTGTGTGTGTGTGTGTGTGTGTGTGTGTGTGTCCCCGCATATGTGCGTGTCAATGACTGAATTAAAATGCAATGAAATATTTTAAAGGTACTTAAGGAAGGAAGAGTGTATGCATTTGGGCCCATTGTTTGAGGGCACCGTCCCTCGTGGTGGGAAAGGCATGGTGGCAGGGGCATGAGGCAGTGGGTCACATCACATCCACAGTCCGAAAGCAGGAAGGGGTGAAGGCTACTGTTCGGTTCCCTTTCTCAGCTTTAGTCAGCCTAGGATCCTAGCCCAGTGCATGCTGCTGCCCATATTCAGTTAGACCTCTCTGGAAAAGCCTTCAGACACACTTAGTGGTGTGGCCTAGGTGATACTCAATCTCTCAGATCAAACACTGAGATTAACCACACATTCCCGTGACCTCGTTTCTGGGCTTGGGTGCTGCTCAATGGTAGGTGCATTTACACAGAATGTGCAAGGCCCTGAACTCAGCAACAGCAAAGTGTTTGCTCTTATTCTGTGGCCAGGGTGGGTCAGCAAGAGTTCAGCTCACTATCACAGCCCACTGCAACAAGGTCTGCCGCCCCCAATTTGGGGGAAGGATGTGCTAAGTTAATGACACCCCAGTTTGTCCAGCCTGGAGTTCACACACGTTCACTTTTTTTTTAATTTACTTTTCATTTTACACACCAAGCCTGGTTCCCCTTCCCTCCCCTTCTTCCGACTCCCCCCCCCACTCTTCCCCCCTTCCCCCCCTACCTCCCACCCTTCCTGCCCAACAAAGTCTGGCATACCAAGCTGAAGCAAGACCAAGCCCCTTCCCCCGTATCAAGGATGAGTGAGGTATCCCACTATAGGGAGCAGGCTCCAAAAAGCCAGTCCATGCCCCTGGTGCTATTTCTAGGGCTCCCACCAACAGATCAAGTCACATAACTGTCACCCACCTTCCGAGAGTCTAGTTCAGTCCCATGCAGGTTCCCCAACTATCAGTCGATAGTCTGTGAGCTCCCACTAACCTGGGTCAGCTGTCTCTGTGGCTTCCCCATCATGGTCTTGACCCCCCTTGCTCATATGATCCGTCCTCCCCGTCTTCAACTGAACTCCAGGACCTCAGCCCAGTGCTTGGCTGTGGGTCACTGCACCTGCTTCCATCAGTTACTGGACATAGGTTCTGTGATGACAATTAGGGTGGTCACTAATCCCATTAAAGGGGAAGGCCCTTTCCAACACCCTCTTCACTATTGCTAGGAGTCTCAGCTGGGGTCATCTTTGTGGATTCCTGAGAATTTCCCTAGCACAGGTTTCTCCCAAACCCCATAATGTCTCTCTCTCTCTCTGCCAAGGTTTCTCTTTCATTGCTCTGTGTCCCTCCCCCAACTCAGACACTGAGGAAATCCAGAGAAACATACACATTCACTTAAGTGTTGTTCATCTTGCTTGTGAAGTAAGCCACACTACCAGGGCCAGCTGCTTTATTGTGCCAGCATGCAGCTTTGAGGAGCCCCTGGACACATGACCAGGGGTGCTGCCACAGAAGGGTGGAGATCGGGTGCTCAGGGCTGTCTAAAATCTCAAGGCTTCTACTTCCAAGCTCCTTGAGTCCGTTATGAACCTCTTTGAGCATCAGTTTCTCAGTCTGTGAAATGGGCCAGTGGGTGCTTTGATAGTCAACTTCCATTATCAACTTGATTGGATTAGGAAACAGCTAGGATTGGTATGGTGCACCTTTGGGTGTGTCGGGGGTGTTTCCTGAGAGGGTTAACTCAGGATAGAAGACTCACGGAATGTGGGCAGCATCATGCGAGGGGGCTGGAGCCTGAACCTAATACAAAGGGACCAAATCGCTTCTGCCACCATGCCTCCCTTACCGCAGTAAACTATGTGCTTCCAAGCTGAGCCAAAATAACCTCTCGTAAGTAGCTTTTTGCCCAGCAATGGTCACAGCCCTGTGGAAAGTCCCTGATACAGTCAGTACCTTGTGTTTCTAACTTGGTTTCTAGTGTCCCAAGAGTTCCTTCCTTAGTGGACAAGTAATCCAAAATCAAGGAAGCAGAAAAGGGGGCGACTGGCCTGGCCACAGACTGAGCCACAAACACATCAGAGGGGCCTTGACTCTAGGAACTGCCAGGATCCCCGGGAGACTTGTGTTGGCTTCTTTGTAGGCGTCAGGATTATGTGAAGGTGAGAGCCAATGTGGAGTGACAGTGAGTGAGCCGCAGGGGACACAGTGCTCCTACTGCACCCAGGCTGGCTCTGAGCGCTGGCTCACACCTTTCCTGAGGACTTGCGAGAGACAGAACACATGTACGAATGGAAGTGTAGGCCTCCACCTGACCTGCTCCCACATGGGAGTACACCCAAGTAACAGACGAGTCCTGCCTGGTTCCCTCTAGGGCTAAGGAAATTCTCTAGGGGGGCCGTAAATTCTGAAAAACGCACTCAGAGCTAATGGGTTTAAGGCTAAAACTCATTCCCTTTGTGTCATCAGGGAATGAATTTTAGCCTTAAACCCATTAGCCTTGTATCAATCATACACAGATTCCTAATGACCAGACTTCCCATCAAAGAAGCTCCAGGTGTTTATGGACATCTGAAAAACTGGTATTTTACAGACAAGAGCAAAAGACCATACTATTTTCCATGGTTTATGCACTGGCCCAGGGCTGGGTGTGGTTCAGTGGCTGGAATGTGAAGAGTTCTGGGTTTTCCTCAGTGTCCCTTGACACTGATAATCACTGAGTCTGGAGATCACAGCTCACACAGTTGTCTTGCTGAGCAGGAGGGACCTGTTCTGTCTCACTCACTGCTACATTCTAGGCCTGGCCCTTAGTGTCTGTCTTAGTTAGGGTTTCTATTGCTGTGAAGAGACACCATGACCATGGCAACTCTTAAAAAGGAAGACATTTAATTGGGGTGGCTTGCATTTTCAGAGGTTTTAGTCCATTATCATCATGGTGCAACATGGTGGCGTGCAGTCAGACATGGTGCTGGAGAAGGAGCTGAGAGTCCTACCTCTCTTCTCATAGGCAAGAGGAAGTTGGCTGGGACACTGGGCATGGCTTGAGGGTAAATGAGACCTCAAAGCCCCTCTCCACAGTGACACCCTTCCTCCAACAAGGCCATAACTACTTCAGCAAAGCCACACCTCCTAATAGTTCCACTTATTATGAGCTTATGGGGGGCCAGTTACATTCAGACTACCTCAGGGAAAGAAGGATGGCAGAGAAAGGACAGGGAGTAGACTCCAGTCAGTTTTTACTACATCAGCAGAACAGTCAGAGGTTGAAGGTGGGAGCCGTGAGGTGAAAAATGGGTAAAAGCATGTGACACCAAGCCTGAGAACCTGAGTTTGCACTCATGCTCTGTGGTGTACACACACACACACACACACACACACACACACACACGAATAAATGTTAAAAAAATGAATGGTTGCAGAATCAAGAACAGCCTGCAGAACTTATGTGAACAGAACCCACTTGTTGCTAACATACCACTGTCAAGGTCATAAATCCATGTCACCCTTGCTGGATGATACAAGAGCACCCCAAAGTCATGCCCACCACTACAGGCTCACCTCTCTAGACTTGAGAACCCCTTTGCTACTCACAGTATTGAAGGTGTGAGCATTGCCAGACCATCCTCTGGCTTCTGTTTTTGCCAGGGTGTGTCTCAGCATACTTTGCTGATTCCTTTGTGAATGCTGTAGATGCTCTTGTCTGATTTGGTTTTATTTTTCTCAGCATCTTGTTTGGAAGATCATCCCTCTGAGAATAGCTAGAGCCTGTTTGGTTCTGCTACTCCGTCTCCCCTTATAGGAACATACTACATGGGTCTATTTGGCTGACAGCCAGCATTTGAGCTTGTTCCCATTTAGGACTATTCCAAGCAATGCCACTACCGTCCTTCTTGTCCCTGCCTTGGGATGCACCCCCACAGCTGTTTTTTCAGCATGGATCTCTGTGAAGATGCTGATTTCACCCAATCAGATGATGTCTTACACTTCTCCAAACTCATTGACCAATATTCCCTGTGCACTAGTTACTTTTCTCATTACTGTGGCAAAACACTTCACAATGGCCATTTAAGGAAGGAGAGAGAGGTTTACTCTGGCTCTTGGTTTAAGAAAAACTGTCCATCCGGGTGGGGAGAGCACAGTGAAAGGAACATGGGATAGTTACTCACATTATGGCCTAAGTCAGGAAGCAGAAAACAGAAAGGAATTGGGACCTGACTATAAACCCTCAAGGTCCACTCCCAGGGACCCACTGCCTCCACAAAGTTCCACTTCTTAATGGTCCCACAGCCTCCAAATAACGCCATCTGCTGGAGATCAAGTGTTCAGGCACCCGTGCCTATGGGGTGCTGCTCACATTCAAACCTTACTACATATAAAGTGTGCAACTTTCCACACTTTATATATTTTGAGGGTTTTGTTTATTTGTTTGAGACACTGGGAGGGTCTCACTATGTCATCCTGGATGACTTTGACTTGCTGTGTTAATCAGGTTGGCTTTGAGGTCTCTCAGAGATCTGCCTGTCTCTGCCTCCCACGTCCTGGGGTTAAAGGTGTGCACCACCACACTCGGTCCATGATTGATATATTTAAGAACTCTTGTGACCATTAAACATGTTTAATTTTTTCTGGTCTCATATTTATGAGATAGGTCTCTCATAGTAATTCTAATTGACACTTTCCCAAGGTTAGGCATCCTGTTTGCTTGATTGGCCATCTTGATTTCCTCATCTGTGAAGTGCCTGCCCAAGTATGCATTATTTCTGCCAAGTTGACTGTATTACTGCTATTGATTGATTGATGGCACTCTTTATATATTCTGGATATTTATTATGTATTGATTATAATTATTGTAAGCATATTCTGCTGGGAGCTTGACTTTTCACTGTGTCTTGATTTTTTTTAAGGGCAGAAGTACTTAATTTTAATCCACTTGAATTTATCATTCTGTTTCCACATAGCTAGTGTATTTTGTGACTTTCAGATTAAATGCTGTCTACCCTCAAAGGCTCTGAAGTATTCTATATCTTCTCTGCTTCAGAGATCTGCCCTTCACACCCAGTTTTTTGACATGATAGTGTCATTAGTATCCAACTTGCTTCTGTAAATGTGCAGGCCAACCATTGCTGACATATTCAAAGTTGGGCAGTCAGCAGTACATGCCATTTTAAAGGCTTTTTTGCTGCCTGTGCTGCTGTGACAATATGCCCAACAAAAACAACAAAGGAAATAGGAGATTTGAGGCTGGAAGACAGTTTCTAGCCCTTCCCAGTGGCTGTGCTGCGGGGCCCAGAAGATTGGGCATTTCTCTTTGTTCATCATTTCACCAGATCCAATCATTTCTCCGGAGAATGGGTCTACAGAACCCATGTGCTGCCTTCCACTAGTGGAATCCATGTTTATTTTTTAGCTTCCTTGGATTTAACTTTTTGAATGCCGTAAGAACTGGCCTAGTTTCATTACCTTTTAGACAAATTCCAGACCACACCAGCACTGTTTATTTTTGGGAACCCATCTGTTCCCCCAGGGAGCTATATGACCCTCCCTGTCCTGTACTGAGGTCTGCATTTGTAAGGGTCTGCAACAGGATGGGGCCCTTCATCTCTGCAGCCCACCCGAGCAGCAGCTCCACAGCTTTCATCTCCAGAGTTTGCACTGTTTCCACTTTCACCCAGCAAGCTCTTTTCCTTTGAGAATTCTGCACATGCAGCTGCCATGCATCCCTTATAAATCTGTAAGTCATAGCATCTAATTGTCAAGAGCATGTGTGCACACACACACACCTACCTGTTGAGAATTTTATTTGTGGTACATTGAATCTGTGGGTCAAGACAGGGAGAACTGGCATTCCATGACAGCAATTTCCAGTCAATAAACATGACACCTGCCTCCATTTCTTTTAAGTCTGGGTGTCAGTTGACACAAACAATATGTCTTCCCTCTCCCACCATAGTTTTTTTTTTTTCAGAAATCTGTAATATTTTCTTCTGTCTGTCTCAACTCCTTTCTCACAGGGAATCCACTCACTTTAAATCATGTCAGTGTGGCAAGACATGTTCACCTCAGTCTATGCCTCACCTGTGTGAGACTCAGACAGGGGATTCTGGGAAGCGGCCTCTAATGGACCAACCGCAACCAACCAGGGAGCAGGAATAAGAAAGGACATTTTGTCACAGGGCCGCACCTGCCTGCGAGCCCCTCCGGCACTTTCTGCTCCTGGCTCCTTTCTTGTTTTCCCCAAGGCCCCATCTGTTCTCTGTCAATAAGGAGCTAGCATGAGGCTCGCTGTTTCAATCGAGGGAGGAAAGTCATGATTGGGGCGTCTTTAAAAGTCACGGCTATTACTTCTCATTGTTGTTTTTCTGATTACAAAGGTATTATGTATTATTTCTAGAAATTTAGGAAATACAGAAAAGCACAAAAGAAAAAATAGAAGCTATTTACCATCAGAGGGAACTGCAGATAATGGTATAGAATGTAACTTTATAGGGTTTCTCTTCTTTGTGTTTATACAACACACACGGGCACACTGGTTTTTTTAAATGGCACTTTACACGCGGACTCAAACCATAAGTTTCTTGGGCAAAGGTCTCCCCACCCAGATAGGGAATTCACTGAAGGTCTGCAAGGAATTTCTTTAAGAGAGACAGCCAGGGGATATGCAGGCTCACAGAACCCAGCTAGCCCTTTTCAGATGGACACACAAATCTGATAGCCACTCAAGTTGCTGTCCACTTATAAAAGAGTGGGATTCTAAATTTCACTCTCTAGTTGAGGCCCATGTTGCCTGAATTTTCAGAAACAAGGGGTATCTCAGTCCATCTATCCACTGAAACAATACTCTCGACCAGCTACTTTAAAGAGGTTCTGCTCTCCTGGTTATGGAAGTCAGGAAGTTCCTGATGGAGGTGCTGGTCATCACTATAGTAGATTCTCCCAGTCCCCAGGGCCCAATGTTGAAGGAGGCATCCATTCCTTAGGTAGCCCCACCAAGGCAGTGAACTGAGCATGTCAGCACAGTTCTTAGTGGCTGCAGAGCATGGATGTCTATTCCATTCCTCTACATGGAAAGCCAAGTTTACAACCCTCCCCCAAAAAATCTGAAGCCCTCCAGAGTCTAAAGAGGGTAGCTAACCATTGAATGACACAAAGGCTGTTTAGGCTTTGTCCCAAGCCACACCCTATAAACATGATGCTACCGTGGCATGTGCCTTTGATACAACCAAGCTTCATGGGTCCCTCTGAGTGTCACTTAAAAGGAGTCCAAAGGGAAGCAGCATCTCTCTGTGATTTCCCTCACTGGCTTTTAGCCAAGCTCCCACACACAATCCTGGAAGTTGGGGTCCTGCTGGCTCCAGGAAGTGTGTCTGGGAGGCCTGGCAGATGGTGGCCAGAAGGACTAGGTAATGACACACTCCTTACTGGGACCGTTCAAGAGGATGGGCACTCTAGTGAGCACCAGCTGGCACTGAGTGGAGCCCTCTGCTCTCTCCTGTCATCACAAACTGAGGGGCATCCTAAGTCACACGTGAATTCCAGGGGGTTCAGGTCTAGGATGACACTACAGCCTGGAAACTTTGTCCCCTGGGAGAGTGTCTTGGTTGGCAACGATTTCACTGGATTAGAGTCCATGAGAGAGCAATGGCATGGTGACACACACAGCTGAGCGCTTGACCCACAAGCAGGGCACCGAGAAGGCACAGTGAAAATGGTGCATCTCTTTTCAGATCTCAAAGCCACTCCAAGTGACACACCCATCCAAGTGACACACCCCTCCAAGAAGACCGTATCCCCTAACCCTTCCCAAACAGTTCTACCAACTAGGGACCAGGCATTCAAACATACAAGTCCATGGGGTCCATTCCCATTGGAACCACTACAGACAGTTACAAAAACATCCCCAGCCACCTTGAAACCACGCCTGAAGCTGCCTCCTCTCTAGTGCAAGAAAGAGAGAAAGGTCTTAAGAACCATGGGCTCTCCACCTGGATGTTGGAGGAAGTGATTGGGCAGCTCAGGAAATAGATATTGTTCTTGCAGCTGGGTGACAGGAAGCAGATTTCAGACACCCAGCCTGTCACTGCTGTGAGCTTCCATCCCTCCCCTCTAGAAGCAGTTTCCACTATCAAAGGGTGACCACCCCACCAGCTGGGCTGTCTACCCAGGTTAAGAATAAGTGACTTCTCTGTTCCCGGGAGGGGGTTATGGCAGAGGCCACGGGGCTGCTGTATATGCCAGAGGGAAGACTGGTCATGAGTATCCCTTCCAGCTCCAGTAGACACTGCCAGTACCTCGATGCCATTCATGCCTGGTATCAGTGTATTCAATGAAGTTCCTATAACTGACAATGCCCAGTGATGACTGTGGCCATCTTCACCTATCACACACGAGAACCAAGGTGAAGGTGGCATTTCCCTGTCTTCCAGCTGGTAGTCTGTACATGAACCAGCCACCATGGTCTATATCCCTCTGCACTGTTTTGCTTTTGTTAACATAAGGACATGACTCTGCACGATCCTGCATGGATATGAGGCCATGTTTCCCAGTGAACTCTTGTGCTTTAAGTATGAGGGGCAGCCCAGCTTTGGGGACACCAGCAGCTTCCTCCTTCCCAGACACAGGGCCACACTACCCACAGCACGCTGCCTGACACTTCCCTGGTCCTGAGTCTGTCTTCCTTCATGTTTATTCTTTCCCTGATGAAGGCCCTAGGAAGTCCAGTTCTGACTTTAGATTTCATGAGAACCTTCAGGGGGATGTCCTCGGGAGTAGATGTCGTGATGGAAGGTGGTGCACAACGCAGACATTACTGTTGGGCACCCCCAGAAATGTAGGCAATCTGAAGTGTATACCTAGTCTAGGTGGATCAGTATCTCTCACTGCCCAGGGTGGCCTTCGTGGGTGTGTGGAAGTGGTATTCCCCTGAGTGCCCTTGGGTCCTGCCTGGCAACCCTGCCCAAGGCCACCAGGCATCCAGAAAGCCAGCCTTGTTCCTGAGGAAATAGTCAACAGATGTTTAACTATGTCTATGCCCTAACCCAAATTGGCACCTAGGCCTGGAATCTAAGACAGATCACCTCTTGCCCCAAGCTAACTTAGCATGTTAGTAGTTAGCATGTTAGCTAACGTAGCAGCCCCCTTCTTCTTCTGAACTCCCCACCATCCTTCCTTCTCTCCTGTTCCTGAAACTCCACATGAGAAAGCAAAGTAGAAGAGAAAAACCGCCTTTGGGCTCACCATTTCAAAGGCTTCAGTCCATTGTGGCAGGGGAGGGCTAGAGTAGAGAAGCAGGGAGAGAGAGGTGGGGGAGGGAGGAGGAAAGAGGGACACAGAGAGAGAGAGACAGAGACAGAGAGAGGGGGGGAGGGAGGAGGAAAGAGGGACACAGAGAGAGAGAGAGACAGAGAGACAGAGACAGAGAGAATGACCACATTCTCTCGTTTACTCCACCTTCCCCCTTTTAGGCCATCTGGGCTCCCAGCCTGTGGGATGGCACCACCAACTAAACTCTTAAGTGATTCCCAACCTTGTCAGGGTGACAGTCTGGCCAGAGAGTTAACCTGCAGTTAAGGCTGCAGAGACACCCATAGGAGGCAAAGGCAGTTCGGTTCATTGTAACTTAGTAGGCAGGTTCAAACTTCTGAAGTCTGACCCTGAATAGTTTATTTTAGGCATATTTAAGCATAGCACAGTTTGATGAAAAATGATCTGGAGATAATTAACTCAGTCCTGCATTCATATCAAAGCCCAGATAAGTGTCCTTGAGGAATAAAGTTAGCTAAATACAGGGTAGACATGACTACGTTGTAAGTCTGTAAAGATAAGGTCTCCAGATTACCTGAGGATAAATGGTCTGGGGAGGGATCTGGTGCAGGAAAAGTCTCTAACCACACAGATAGAGCTAAGGTCACCAGGCTAGTTAGCACATGTGCTCCCAGCCTTCTGGGTAGATAGCAGGTATTACATTGTTTACCTTGAAGGACAACTCTGTGTGCTTAACGTTCTAGGTTCTCCTAGTGCCTAAGGGAGAGGACAAAGGCCTCCATGCCTTCGACAACAGTCAAGATGAACCACAGCACACTACCTCCTCTCTAGCTTCGGGCTACCCTGAGCCCCTTGCTCACATCCTGGGCTAGAGTTCTCATCTCAGGCTCTTGCCTCTTCTGGTACCATTTCATCTGGTGTTGGTGGGCAAGAGAGGCCAAGCCTGAGACTGGCTGCAGACCAGCCATCCTAGGACAATGCTCTGTGCCTGTCCTTACACTCTTCTGCCCCAGAAAACAGGGCCATGAAAGCCCATGACCGATCGCACTGCCTGGTCGTGTTCTGTCGTTTCTCTTCTGAGCTGGGACAGGTCCTAGCTTCCCCTGAGTGTCCCCCACTGCCCAGCCTCCTAACTATGGTTTCTACCACCATTATCCTGCTTACTTTGTCACACCCTGAGCCCCACAGCTGGGAACACAGGGTAGCATCTAGTTCCTTCTTATGCCCTGGAGAGGTCTGAGTCAGGACATAAAAAGGGGTGTGGGGCTTTAACAACATGCTCAGTACCAGCCCAAAAGAAATGGAACAGTCAGAGTAGAAGTGACCAGGAAGCTTCCAGAAAAGGTAGGAAGATGATCTTGGCTTGGCTATGTATAAAAATAGCCCTATAGACAGAGTCCAGGTCATCAGCCTGTCCTCAGCAACATCTGGGGACAGTCTGTATTCTATCTACATCAAAAGTTGACTGTCAGTTGGTAGAGTGCTTGTCTAGCATGGGTCTAATTCTCAGAACTGCATTAGCAAGGTATGGTGGTACATGCCTATAATCCCACCACCAGGGAAACAGACAGGTAGGTAAGTTCTAGGTCATCTTCAGCTACAGAGTGGGTCTGACACCATTCCAGAATACCTGACGCTCTATTTTTAAATAAATAAATAAATAACTGGTTGTGTCCTTAAGTTTTTATCACGTGTGTGTGTGTATGTGTGTGTGTGTGTGTGTGTGTGTGTGTGTGTGTGTGTGTGTGTGTGTGTGTGTGCCAGAATACAACCTCCCTTCCTCTACCAGGTGGGTCCCAGGGATGGAACTTGGGTAATCAGGTCTGGCAGCAAGCTCCTTTACCCACTGAGCCATCTCACTGCCCCTGGCCTGTGGTTTTTGCCACTAGGGATGTCTTGGCTGTGGGCTTCTCCCAACTTAACTGATCTAGCCCTGGTGATGCCAGATGACTCCATGAGAGATTTGATGCAGGAAAGTACACACAAGTGTGTTGCCCTAAATGGGGCCTGTTGTTTTAAACAAAATCTCAGTCATTTGATTTTTTTTAATAAGGAGCCAAATGCTGGGGTGAAAGAATGCCAGCTCAGAGAGACAGAGAAAGCACTTAGCTGACCTTCCTCCTCAGTTGACTTCCCAGAAGCTCTTCCTTTTCCTACTACATCTCAAAACCAACCTCCTCAAACTCCATGTCCCTCCCTTCTACTTCCTGTGTGTCTCTATCTGTTCTCCTGATTCCCTCTTACTTTTTATGGGCTTTTAAAAAAATAATACTATAGCTGGGTGGTGGTGGCGCACACCTTTAATCCCAGCAGCCAGGAGGCAAAGGCAGGCGGATCTCTTTGAGTTCAAGACCAGCCTGATCTATTTGATTGAGTTCAAGGACAGGCTCCAAAATAATACAAAGAAACCCTGTCTTGAAAAACCAATAAATAAATAAATAAATAAATAAATAATCCTATGTTCACTTTCCATTGACTGGTTGCTTGCTCTGTCTGTTGACCTATGGTTGACTTTATTTAATCCTGTTTACAATATTCAAGCAGAAAGCTCTCAGATTAAAGAGCTAGGGCTGAGCCATACCACAGCTAGAAACAGGTTTTTCCAGAAAAATAACACAATATCTGGGTTCATAGTGTGATCAAATATCCTGCAACAGGTGCCATCTGGGGTTTCTAAGCACACACCTTGTAACAGGCCCCTCCATCTGTGAGGATGGAGACTGCCTACACTGAGATCCTAAAGATAGAAAGTAGGTCAGGGCAATGGAGAGGGCTGGGTGCCATGTCCTTATGACTCCAAGCTGACTTCCTGGCCTCACTCTATCCTGCATAATAATGGGGCTGGCCTGCCTTCCTCCCATTCACCTTGCTGTTAGAGTATTCTGTGCCTCTGCTAGGTGTGGCATTAGACATCTCTGTGTGGGGATCAGAAGTCCTATGAGGAGCCATGAGAGCAGAGAGTCCAGGCAACAATCAACAAGGGGACCATGTGCCTTGAGTGATTAGCAAGATAACATTGCCAAGAACAGCAGTTGCATAACAAGCTCCTTGCTTTATTACAAGGCTTGACTCCCTTGAGCCAAGTCTAAATGCCAAAGGAATCCTGAACTTTGGAATATCCAAAGATATTAACAGGAACACAGCAAGGGCTACGTTGGGTGGCTTTGGAGCCATATGTGGGTTCAGAACCTAAGCCAACCCTAGAAGCCAGCTTCTATAGCTCCATGCCTTCACCAGCAGGGGTGGCCACCTATCTTGGCTCAAGATTAATTTTTCTCACCATGAGAACTGAATCCATCTGCTGGAAAAAAAATCCCCTTTTGCAGGAAAATCTTGGCCTGCCAAGTGATCTTCACTTGGTGGAAAAGAATAGTTCCAATGGGCCGAATAGGGGCTGGGGAGATGGCTCAGTTGGTATAGTGCTTACCTGGTAACCATGAGGACCTGAGTTGAATCCCCAAAACCCATGTCAAAAGATTCAGGCACAGTGACACACAATACAAATGAGAATCAGCACTGTGAAGGGGCTTCTAGGCTGAGGTGATAGTATGTTAGCCACAGTTCCCATTGTGTCCATTACTGGAAGCCAACTTTAGAAGCTGTAGAAAATTCTGGAATTACATCATTTTAGTAGAATGATCAAACCTCACTCCATCCTGCTGTGTCACACTGAGCATGTGTGTAATCCCTTCCTCCCATGGATCCACGGTATATATTACCTACCTGATAGTAGCAATCAGAACAGCTGCTACAGTGCAGGATTGCTTGCACACCAGGCTTGGTACTCCCCGTTGCAGACCTCACAGTATTAGAATGCACCCGCAGTAGATAGTGAGGGATTTCAGTGTACATGGGTTAGTGCCAGCCTGGGAAGCTTGCCTGAACCTATGTATTCAAAGACTGTACTAGGGAGCAGTCAACTGATTACCATAGCTCACCAAATCTCTAGACTATTCAGAGGTGGGGCTGGTACTACCTCGTCCATGTGACCCACCATAAATTACACTGTTAGTTAGACTAGGTGGCCCGGGACCTTAAGGCTAACAAAGGTGATCTTACCAGGGGGCACATTTCAGAGCTTAACAGTCACCTCCAAGGGGCCAAGGCCAAAACCCCAAATCCTTGTTGGGATAAAGCTGGCCATACAGGATGGTGGCTCCTTCAGTTCCCAGACAGTAGCATCTTGATAGACTTGGGTTTATCTGTAACACAGCACAGAACCAGCACTCCAGCTGAACGGCAGAAAGGAATGTGAAATTGTGTTTGGTTTCTATTCAGGTACATCCCTGTCACCTGTGGGGCTGTTTGATTCGTTCTCTCCCAAGGATCAGAGCTGGCAGGCTCTTTAAAACTGTTAGCTTTCATTTCCTTTTCTCCGTTCCTGATCTTTGATTCTAAACTCCTAGAATCAGAAAAGCCCATAGCAGCAGGAACCACTGCCTCTGTGCACTTCTGAACAGCTTTCATCCTTGAGGTACAGCAGAGTTAAGGAGAGGAACATGGACACAGAGGGAGCAGCTGTTCAAATGAGACTGCCGACTGAGAGCTGAGTACTCACCCAACAGTGTTGTGCTCTGTGGTGATGAAATGGCTTTCCTAGGACATCCTAAAAACCCAGGATCTGACTGGAACGGAATGAAAACATAAACCTTCCCAGGATACTTTTCAGAGATTCCTTGAAAACTGAGAATTATGTCATGCGGAGGCTTCCTTGTGTGCCTAGGGACCGCAGGAAGACATTCTGGACCAAACCTTCCACACGGTTGCAGAAACAACACCTGTAACCCTACACATCATCAGAGAGGACTGTGGACCTGCCTTCATTCCACCTGTAGGACATCCACACAAAGCTCAGTTAGGGAAGTTTCTAAGCAGACCTAGGCTCAAAACTTGGGTCCCGAAGATGGTTTCATTATTGTCAATTTTCACGCTACCACATGTGTAAGAAACTTCTAGCTGAGTCATTTGCTAGTACTTCAACTGAATCACTACAGTAAAGTCTCAATTCTTGAAGCTGGGTTTCACCTGGCATCTGTCACCTTAGCACGTGCAATAGGGCCTCCAAGAAGAAGAGGACAGGAGGGACCTGGGAAGCAGGAGGAAGGAAGTTTTCTGTGACCGGAGGAGTCTGAATCAGTGTGTCCGTTTCCAGTCAATGGCACCATCCCTTCCACTCTCAGTGCCCGTCCTCCGAGGACCTGTTATGTTCTTGTAACTGCCCCAAGCCCCGGGGTTACAGAGAGCAGGCCCTGCCCACCTGCAGCCCTTTCTCTGCCTGCAACGTGGGCACCTGTGAAGACAGTGAGACAGAGGTAATGGAGGGTGACACCAGCGGGAAGCCTACTGAACAGCTATAAACAGACGGCTAGGGAGATGGCAGTCAGTCGAGTGCTTGTAGCCCAAGCACAAGTGTGGTGGTGTATGCCTGTAACAGCAACACAGGTAAACTGAGAGAGGAGGGTTCCCGGGGTGTGCTGGCCATTTAGTGAGCTCCAGGGCACTAAAAAAGTCAAGGAAAACCCCTGGCTTGGCTTCTGGCCTCCCTGTACATGAGCCTACATTTGCGTATGTACCCGCTGACATCAAAAGGAAAGAAAGAAAGATGTTGTTTCCATAAGGAGGGAAGCGTGGGAGATGGCATTGGAGCCTCATTGTGTGTTGAAGGGAAGTCAGCCAAATCTGGAGAGAGAGTCTAGTAAAAGCTTAGCGTGGCAAAGGCCTCAGGACCGGAACGAGCCTGTAAGTCCAAGGTGGCCTGTGAAGGCCACTGTGACCAAAGCATCAGAGTGATGTGGAAGTTAATGGGAGATGAGGGCCGGGGACCTGGCAGGCCAGAGTGTGTCACCTGGGTTGCCTATTACAAGGCAGTGTCGCATGGCAGGGGAGAGGACCCGGGGACTAAATCCATTGCTTTGTTGGGTCTCACGGAAAGTTAGGAGCCTTGATGCCGAGGCGGATCTGTTAGCACCCGCCCCATGGCAACCTTTTCAGCATTCAGCGCTCTGATTAACTGGCCGTTCTTCCTCTTCAGCACACGCTGAAGACGTTCTGTTCAGGAGGAAGTTGAAATGGCCAGCCCCTCTAATAGCAGAATATTGAAAAGGTCACAGCAGTACAGCCAAGTTCTCCCACCTACAAATCACAGAGATCGGCAGCTCAGATAACTCACTCGCCTGACAAATCAAGAAGCAAGGACTGAAGACCACACCGCTGATTAGGCTCATCCAAATCCAAGGCCTGGGGAGAAATCGATGGCTAGAACAGGGATGCCCTGTGGAACAGGGGTCAGAGCAGCAGGGATGCTGATTAGCCGATCAGCAGGTGGGGGGCAGCATGCTGCCCCCTGGTGGCTGCTCCCAGGACAGCACAAGGCCCTGCCTGTGTTTGTCTTCCCAGTTAGGAGTGTCCCCCAAAAAGCATTTGCCAAAAATCATTACTAAGCAAAAGTTTGCAGTTAAAAAATCCAAATTATTTCTTTATTTATTTCCATATAGTTTGTGCTCTTTTTCTAAGAATTTTTCTAGAAATTAGCTTTTGCTAATTACAGAGCAAGCCTGTAACCCAGGTACCTGTGAAGTTGTGGCAGGTAGATAGAAAATCACCGCCTAGTTAAAGAGATGACTCAGTAGGCAAGGACACCTCCTGTGCAAGCCTGGTGACCTAAGTCCAGGTGTGGCTGTGTGCTTTCCCGCCACCCTGCCCGGCAGTGGGAGACAGAAGGAGAAGGGTCGCTGGGGCTGGGGCTTGCTGGTCATCAACCTAGGTCTGTGTATCAAGGGAATAAGATGGAGAGTCATTGAGCAAGACACCCAGCTTCTGCCTCTGACCTCCCTACTTGCAAACAGGCATGCACATATTCACAACTAACACATGTGTGCACAGACACAGAGAGAGAGAGAGAGTGTGTGTGTGTGTGTGTGTTTGTGTGTTTGTGTGTGTGTGTGTTCAAAGCTAGACTAAGCAATTGCAATTTACTAAGACCCTGTCTCAAAGTTTAAAAACTGGGTGTATGCCTGACATACATACACAAGGCTCTTGGTTCAACCCAATACCACAAGATGATAGGTAGGTAGGTAGGTAGGTAGGTAGGTAGGTAGGTAGGTAGATAGATAGATAGATAGATAGATAGATAGATAGATAGATAGATAGATAGAGGAAATTAGCTTCTGCCAGTCTTTGGAAAAAAGTAAGCAAGAGCATGTAAAACTCAGTCCTCATAAAGCAAGGACAGGTTTACAGCTTAATTTACCATGAGCTCCACAAACAACATGAAAGGAAAATGATTTAATTAAAGACTGGACAATTAACCTGCATGCTTAGAGAGAGGGCACCAAGAGTTCAGCACGCTGGGTTTCATCTGCAGGCTATGGCTACAGAGAATCTTAATGGGTCCACAGAGCCGGATTTGAAGTGGAAAACTCACCTTAGGAAGAAATCTGAGAGGATCAAGAGAGGGACGGATGTCAAAAATGACTGTGATTAAGCCATGACAAAGCACACCAGAAGCTGGGAGGGGGAGACAGAACACAGGAGTTTTTTTTAAAGCCATAGGCCCTGAGATTGCAGCGGGCTTTGGAGATAAGGGACTGACATTTTGAGAAGGGTTGATTAAAAGCCTTTCGGCACAAATGCTCATTTTCACTGGGGGTTGAACACAAAAATCCATGGAGTAAATTGAAATTCTAAATGCTAAGGGAAGACTCAAAGATTTACTGCCACAGATTCAATTAAGAGCTAAAAAAAATGGACCATCTCCTTCAGGATTCATTTAGACACCAGCCTCATAACCGCCCAATTTCCCATGTCTGCTAATGGGATAAGCCAAGGAGGACCTCAAGCTGGACAGAGGGGTCTTAACTCAGGGCCAGCATGGATACAGGTCCCTGGCTTAGCACAGCTGGTGTCTTCTTGACTAGAGGGTCCTCTGTCCAATAGAAACCTACTCTGTGGCCCTCTGAGGTTCCAGGCCTTGAGACAACAGGCTTTGCTCACACTCCAGCCACCCCTTGCCTCCAGAAGAAGGTGACTTCTGAGATTATCAGCAGTCTGGAGCACCAGCCCTAGAGAGACAGTGGAAGGAAGGCGAGGCGCTCAAGGCCAGCCTAGCCTACATGAATCCTGTCTCAACAAGAAGAGAAAAGAAAGAGCAGAAGAGGTGAGGCCCAAAGTTCTGAAGACACAAGGATTCAGAGGGCTGCCTGGGCACTGCGAGCTACAGGGTCAGGAAAAGCTCCCTGAAAATCAGCCAAGTCAGAGAGGGTGTGGTGGGGAGGGGCAGGTAGGAAACGGGAAACTGAGGCTGAGAATTTCCAGGGCTAACGGAAGCAAGCAAGATTGACGGTGGCCCCAGTGGATATTCCCCATGCCTTGTGAGTCTCAGAGGGGAAGCAGGGCAGGACTGTCACACCCCCACCTATGGAAACAAAGGCGCCTGTCCCCAAGCTCCTCCACCACAGGCTGAGCCAACAAGTCATTTGACACCTGGTTTGTTTGCTTCTCTGTGGAATACCCAGATTACTTAGAAAGAGAAGGGATAAAGGAAGGTAATTTTCCTCTTTGAAAAATGATCCAGCAGACCCCAAACCCCAAATGGAAATAAAGCAGAAACACATTAGACCAGAGGAGAATCAATAAAACAGATGAGGTTTAAAGTGAGAGGTTTAAAGAGCTGACAGCGACAGGAAACAGGAGAAAAGGAATTAGAAGACAAGGATTTTAAATCCCAGACATTAAACCTGAGATAAAACAGAAAAAGGGGGGGGGGAGTAAAAAGAGAATGAGTTTTGAAATTGAGCATTAAAAGGGGGGCTAGGTTAAAAGCATGGAAATTAGTGATGTTAAGGTAAAAATGTGAGATAATGACTTTAGATTATGAAGCAGCTAGGCCTATGATAAAGAAAGCTGCAGAGGCAGGGGAACACAGGCGGCAGTCCCAGGGAAGCCTACCAGTACAGAATGACGGCCCCTTGCATCCCTGTGTCTTCCATGCCCTTTCTAGAAGGGCAAACTTTCTGATTTTAGCCAGGGAGAGTTGTCCTATTATGCTTAAAGACCTCAGCCCTTGACCTATTGGCAAAACCCCGAATGCATGGCCAGCAAGCTCTGTAGAATAATCTAGAAGCAGATCAGTGCCATAGGTGTTAGGTTAATGAGAACTAGTTAGCTAGTACACACATGAACAAATAGAGCCCCTCCTTCACATCTTTCGGGGAGCCATGGCTGGGAACACAGCCAGATCTCCAAGCATGGGTTCTGAACTCTTTTGGATGTAGTACCTTTTTTTTTTTTTAAGAACAAATGCAACATCCCCTCTATGGCCCTGAAATGACAGCATAGGCTTACATGTGTCTTTTCCAAATAGGGTGTGTTAATTGATACTTTTGTGAGAAATACAAAGAAAGCAATCAGTAGCGTAAGATACTGCAGCCGTCCGATATATAGGTCCTGATGCAAACCCACAGCAGAATTCCTAATGAATGAAGCCCAATGCCTCTATGAATGTAGCTTCTACAAGCACAGATGATACAGGTGCACTGAATTGGCAGCTCATGGGCCACCTGCTGTGTTACCATGGGCAACACAATAACGGTAAACAACTTTTGATAAAGTTCTGAACAAAGCAACATATATACTTCCCTGGTTTTCATCAGCCAGGGAAAGTTCCAGGTGTGTTCAGCCATGCTGGAAGGGCTGTGTGTCTGTCTCACTAGAGTAGGTTCTGGCTTCAATGGCTGTTGATGTTTTCACACAGTTTTCAAACACTGGGGTCAAAGGACATCTGCTGATGTGAAGGCATACCTATGTCATTCAGAAAGTCCAGCAGGCCTGGTTCTGACATCTCAGTATTAGTAAGCAGTCAATCCTTGTTGCTACTGAAAATATTCTGGAACTTTCCAGAAAACCTGTTATGAGTTCTGCCCAACTTGGAACCGCTGATTTAGAAGGAGATGCTTAACTGACAGATCTATGGATTCCCTTGTGGCTGCTAGGTCACAGTTGCCCAACTCAGTTTTGCAGAAGTTATGACTACCTATGAGAACAAGAGCAGAGAACCCTGAAGGAGACACCTGTGAGTCTTGGCCAAGAAGTCCCTGTCAGACATTCTGGGGAGCCCTGTTGATTCTTGGGCAGAGACAAGAAAGGAACATTAGAGAAAGTGAAGACAGCAGGAGACAAAAGATGCTGAGAGCCTGCCAGCTACCTTTGTCTGTGATCCACACCCAAGGGAAAGAGCCTCATGAACCATGAGAGAGGCAGATAACCATCAAGAACCATCCACTGTGCTGGGATGATGGCTCAGTTGGAAAAGTGCTTGCTTGCAAGTATGAGGACCCAAGTTCAAAATCCAGAGCCCAGCCTTAACAAACAAACAAACAAAAAGGTCAGGCAGGCATAGTGGTGTATGGGTGTATGCGTGCTTTCCATCAAAGCCCTGGGGAGGCAGAGGTAGGCAGATCCCTGGGACTAGTTGTCAACATGACCATAATTGTGGAAACCCAGGTCAGTGAGAGACCCTGTCTTAAAAAAATAAAAATAAAGTGGACGGTGTCCAGTGAATGAGTGCTGAGGTTGTCCTCTGGCCTCTACATCACTCACAGACACAAGCACACAATTACTTCACCAACCTCAAAACCCTAAACTCACACACAGAGGTAAGAGGCTTCCACTCCCAGGCTAGATTTCATCCTGATACAAAAACAGTTTTTGGAAAATTCTAGGAAAAATGCCAGTGCCATAAAGTAGGAATAGCCCACCTCCTCAGCAAGTTTATTGGTGCCATGAGAGGTCAGAAGTCATGATTCAGACTGGTTCCCCAGATGCAAGAACCTGGGGAAAGTTGATTCAGTGTTCTTATTCTCAACCCGTTAACTTATTTCTGAATGGGTTTCTTAGTCAGAGGAGAACTTGGAGGTGTATAAACGCCAAGGGAAGAAAAAGGTCTATACTCAATTGTGTTATTGTTATTGAACAGTTTTATTCTCAATGATTTAATTCCCCCAAGTTTTGCCTTAGGAAAAAAGAAATCATCATAGTGCAAGATAAGACAGCAATTAAACTCACTGTGCCAGGCAGCATCCATTGCCGTGATAATTGGAAGAATTGACAGAGAAGGGGAGTGGGTGGTTTCTCAGGGGAGATGGAAGCCTCCTCTTTTACTCTGGAACCTTACTTAGGAGTTTTGGAGGGTGATGTATTGTTGCTCTTAACTTCAAGTAGTTAAAGTGGGTATCAAAAACATCATCTCCTCTACGATCTTATTTTTATTTTTTTCCCTGGGTATGATTAGATGATGTAAAGATAACTTGGCTTTTTAAATTCACCATCTCTTGTTTCCCTGCAACTGTAATCACATCACTTGGATCTTTGCCTCTGGAATTTTATTGCCTTGCCTCTGTTCCCCCTCCAGGCAAGCAAACTTAGTAAAGTTAAAGGCAGTTCACAAATCAGGGAAGCTGGGTGATTACAGAAATACACACATATCTATTATTGACTGGAAAGCAACCCCAAGAGACCCTAATTGTGATATTTATGCTTTTTAACTTGAGATCTAAAGCAAGAGCACTTTCAGACCCAGATTCTGTGAAATGATCATTGGGACCATAACACATTTTCTTGTGTTAAGGTTGGAGCCTGAAGTTAACATTGAATTAAGGTTCCTTCTAATTCACTGGAAATAGGGTTTAGACAGCACTGAGCATAAAGGTGTTAGTTTTCTTTGATATTTATATACATACATAAAAATGTGCACATACATTAAACATGTGTGTATATGGGTGTGCATGTGTGTGTATGTATATGTGTGTGAGAGAGAGAGGGAGAGAGAGAGAAAACAAGACAATTTACAAAAGAAAGACTTTATTGGGGCTTACAGCTTCAGAAGGTGAGTCCCTGACCATCATGGTGGGTACAAAGCATCAGACAGGCATGGTGTGGGAGCAGTAGCTGAGGTCTTACATCTTGAGACAACACCAGAAGGCTGAGCAAAAAAGGAGCTAACTGGGAATGGCACAGACTTTTGAAACCTCAAAGCCCACCCTCAGCAACACACCTCCTCCCACAAGGCCTAGGATAACTCCTAATCCTACACAAAGTGGTCTATCAACTGGAGGTCAAGTATTCAAATCTATGATCCTATGGAGGCATTCTTATTTAAACCACCATTTTCTACTCCCAGGGCCCTCAGGTTCCTAGCCAATGCATTTAGTCCAACTTCAAAAGTCTCTATAGTCTTTCTCAGTCTCAGCACAATTTAAAAGTCCAAGTCTCCTCTGAGATCAAGGCAATCTCTTAACTGTAAACCCCTGTAAAATCAAAAAGTAAATTACATGCTTCCAACTTACAATGGCACAGGACATGCATTATCATTCCAAGAGGAAGGAAAGGGGGGCATAGTGAGGAAATACTGGACCAAAGCAAGACCAAAAAACCATCAGGGCAAACTCTAAAGCCTGCAACTCCACGTTTCGTGTCAAAGAGCTTAGACGGCTCTGCCCTTCCAATCTTTGCTGACAGCACACTTCTCCCTTGGGCTGGCCCCACTCCCTGTCTCGGGGATAAATGGACTTGCCAGCAAGAATGAAGAACAGTAGCCAGAAAGAGTCTCCTTCTCTTATGTCCTTTAGTCTACGTTGCCACCGAGAGGTGCCGCCCACATCCAACCATCTAACCAAGGAAATCTGTCACAGGAGTGTCCAGCAGCTTGCATTTTAGTTGAATACAGGTCTGGTTAGGTTGACAGTCAAGACTTGCCGTTCCAGCATCCTAGTCCCCATATTCTGGGTTTGTATTTCTAACAGTCCAAGACTGTGCAGGCCCTGGAAGCACATTTGCAATGAGAAGGTTCTGATAGTGTGGAGACATGGTAGCATTTATGGCTGCATTATTTGGGAAGGCAGAGTTCAAGAAAGAACCCTTTCAGCTTAGCAAGGGACAGTATGAGAACTCCAAGCCTTAGCTGAACTCAGCCTTCTAGACAATGTTGTGCAAAATGGACAATGACAGCTAAAGATTTCTGACGTTCCTACCCTGACTCTCAGCCAACCTGTGTCTCTGACTTGCTGCCAGTCAGGGTCCCAGTCAGTAGTAATAGGCATATCACATCAGTGCATGACACCGAGGGACCCCACTCTGAGTTAGAGGGAAGGGATTAACATTTGGAATCCAAAATAGATAGACAAACAACAGAGAAATCTTAACAGGATGGGGCATTGTGTATGTAACTGAAGAAAACTGTTCAAATAGGTATCAAGGATTTATTAGAAAACACTCATGGATACACAACAAGGTAGACAGCTGCCCCTGGTCATCCGTTCTGCCCTGGGGGTGAATGGAACCAGCAGTCCGATCTCCGATCACCACACGAGAGAGCACAGAGCCCCTCCTTTTCCTTGTAAGAGGTCACATTCACAGACAAGGAACACTGGCCAGACAGCCTGAGATGGGGCGAATACCCACTACAGGAAATACAATCAAAACTCTGCAAGCCACTGCTCTTGCCCTGGTCTAAGGTCATGATACCAATTTCAAGCATTCTCTCTTCTCTCATTTGCCGGAGAGGTCATGTGGTCACTCTGGCTAGCCATTTGCAGGTCCCTGATAGAGTCTGCTCATGGGTTCCCATGTGTCCCACCCCTGTACTCATGCTTCACAGACCCGGTGGACTCTGGCTAACATAGCCTGTAGCTGAGCTTGTGCCACACTCTGGTCCTGCTGTGTAATGCTGGCCTGAAGCTTGAAGTTTGACAGGTTCATAGATAGGCTTGGGTAGGAGGCCGGGATGCAAGGCCGCCACACCTCAAGTCAAGCCCCTGCCCCCATCCTTCTCTGTGAATGTCTTGGGACATCCCTGCAACTGCTACTTACTCATCAGCAGGATTCTCCATCAGTCTTTTGGGAACCTGGTCCCACCTAAGGACATGTGCTGCAGGGGTGTCCATTCTGACCCCTCTGATTTGGTGTCTCTGTAGGAGGTCACTAGGCCTGGGTTCCTGGGCCTGGCCCTACCACCAAAGCTCTCCATGTCATATTTCTTTCTCTCCAGGTACCTCCTCTCAAAGGTGATCATGGACCCCATCTACTAGTCTAGGCTCAGTGGGTCCATGGAATATGCCCAAAACTCTCATTTGCATGTGTCAACAATGGCAAAGGGACACAGGACAGCACTGCCACAAGCAGCCTTGAGGAGATCCCTTCCTGCTTAGGGACCACCACTCAGGCAGACAGGATCCTTGACTATAATGCAAGAAATAACTTATTTCAGGGTGAGCCAAGCAAAGCAAAGTTAGTGATTGTATCAAGGCAAGGGAGGGGGGGCACGCCTGAGATTACAGCATGTGGGAGCGAGATGGACTTAGAAAATTACAGTATGAATACAAGACATAGAATGGACTTTTTAAAAATTTAAGATTATAATTTAATTGTAAAATATCTCCCTTTCCTCCCTCCATACCCTCTCATATACCCTTCCCTACTCCCATTCAAATTCATGGCCTCTTTTTTCACTAATTACTATTGCATGCATATATATATATATATATATATATATATATATTCCTAAATAGAACTTGTGAGTCTGTATAATAATACTTGTGTGTGTGTTTTCAGGGATAACTGTTTGGTACTGGGCATCCAATTGTGTACTCTTCCCCTGGGGAAGATCATCTCTCCCGTTCCCTGACTTCCTCAGTTGCCTGTAGTTCTTTTGTAGGGTCGAGGCCTCATGGACTTTCCCCCCATCTAGTTTGGCATGATCATTTTATCACACAAATAGAAAACAAGCTGAACAGACCCCTATCCCTACCCTATTAGAATGGCACTCAGTTTGAACATGGAACTGAACATTAACAGTGACTTGGTGCTGCTAAAATCTACCTCAGGAACTCAGTGTGCATTGCAAGCAAAGACTTCTGTAGATCAGATCAAGTCATTAGCAGGAAGAGCTTCCCAGGGCAGGATAGGAGTACCCAGGGCAGCAGGCAGTGGCAGGTCCTGTCCCATCGCCCCCACCCCATCCCCCATACACACACACACACACACACACACACACACACACACACACGCACGCACGCACGCACGCACGCACGCACGCATTGACAAGTGCCCTTGAAGGTTTACCCACCATCTGAAGGAAAGCAGCTCTCAGTAGTCACACCTTGCTAAGGGGAGGACATGGAATCTGCCCGAGCATAGCTGTGAATTACAAGGTCAGCAGGCAAGACTGGCGCTCAGCCCTCTAGGTTCTCCCAACGTCTAGGACATGGCCTCTGATGGCCTGCCTGGCACCCATCTCCTTGCCAGTCTCTGGAGGCTCAATCTTGGACCGTAGGAGGGAACAAGCCAATCCCTGAGCTCAAGGGGCTGGCATTGTCAAGCTGGGAAGTAAAAGGAGTCCACGTCCAGCAAGAACCAGCTGGGCTAGAAGGCCACAAGACTGCTGGGGCAGAAGGGCCAAATTCCGAGGCTTGCGGTTCCTGGAATCTACAGTATGTCCCCTCTATCTCAGGACCTCTGTCTACCTTCATCTCTGCAGTCTGAGCTGGGAAACTGTCAAGTCTGTCCATCATGTCCATCCATCTTGAAAACATTCACAAGACCCTCTCAACAGCAAGCGCCCTTACCCACTGAGCCACCTTTCACATTGGTCCCTCCAAAGGGAAGGGGCCCACCACAGGACTCCTTCCTGAGAGTCTCTCCTGCCCATCTCCTCCCTCCCACCAAGTTACCCTATCTTCCCTGGGAGGGAGGCCCTGGGTTCCACCCAGCTCCGCAGCTTGTACTCAGAAGTTTATGGGCTGCATAGTTCCATTTCTTGCTATAAAAAACCAAGGTTTTAGAGCTTTAGAAATAAATTATTTTTTCTCAAAAAGGCTGTCTTCTGCAAATTGAAAGCCTTAGTTTTCAGAAAATTGTCTCTGCTCCGAGTTTCAAGAGCCAAGAATTTGACACGTTGATGCTCTGTGCCCACCTCCACCCACGCTCTCACCCTAGCTGGAACACTCGGCCTCTTGCCTCATTTTAGTGGCGAAAGAACTGAAGAGGAAGGAATAATTTGATGAAAAAGAAAAACAAAAAAACAAGAAACCCTGGTTACCCTTTTTGCAACAGTCTCACTCACCTAGCCATGGCTTTGGACAAGGTGGGGCAGTGGATCCCTGTCTTCTGAACGATGTGTGTCCCCCTGGTGCACTCCAGTAAGAACACCCGAGTCCTTTCAATGAGGACTTGGCAAGCAAGGACCTCTCCTCTACAGTCGGGGGCCATTTGGGAACCCAAGGTTCAGTCTGAGCCTTCCATGCTGCTTGAACAAAATTAGCTCCAGGACGGATAGCCTTGGCTGAAATGGAAAGCTGGCCATTTCCATCTGCGGAGATGCAGAATGGGGGTTGTTATGGGCCTGATTTGTGAACTTGAATGAGAGCTTTCTAGAAAGCCATTTGTAAAATTCATGGCCGTCTCTAGCTGCTGCTAATACATTCCATCTTCTGTCTTCTCAGACCAGGTGATTTCACATTCCACACATTTAGTGGATGATGGAGGGGAGCATGGGAAAGGCAGGGGGTGGGTGGGGCGATGATGCCCTTGCCTCTCATACATAGCACCGGGGTCTAATCTGACCTGCTTATTCCTAGGAACCCTCAAGGGGATTCCCCAGACCCTGGGGACTTTTGTCCCAGCTGCAGAGTTCAGAAAGCCAAGGGGCTCTGTGCTGAATCTTGCCCACTTCTGTGGCCCTCTTCCCCACCCCCAGCCCCCATCTGCCCTTCTCTGCTCATGTCTGTGTACTCCCTGCATCTCCACGACTGGCTGGGGGAAAGGCCCCTCGGGTTTCAGGCATTGTGAGCAAAATGCTGGAGTCCCCATCCTGGCAGGAGGGGCACATGAGCTACAGTGAGGATTCCTTAACACTGCAAGAGACATACAGCAATATAACTAGAGATCTTGACCTGGACACAATTCGAATTCTCAAACTCTAACACATTCCGAAGTCACTGAAGCCATCTCACATCCTTTCTGAAATAAGGACTTCTCTGGTCAACAACCATTTGCAATTCTGATCAACTTTCGAGATCTGAATGTAGTGTTAAAATTAAGGTGGCCCTGGATTCAGTCCCTAGCCTCCATAAACTGGGTGTGATAGTGCATGTCTATAATCCCAGTTCTTGGGAGGTAGAAACAGAATAATCAAAATTTCAAGGTCATCTTTAGTTGCATAGTGAGTTTGAAGCTAGCCTGAGCTACTTGAGACTCCATCTGAAAAAAAAAATAGTAATCAAGAAAAGCAATTGCCTGGCTGGGGAACGGCTCAGAGGGTAAGAGTGCTTGCTAGACAAGAGTGAGGACCTGAGTTTGAATTCACACTACTCACATAAAAAAACTCTGTGGCTGCTTGCACCTGTAACCCCAGCCCTGAGGTAGATAGAGATGGAAGGATCAGCAAGTTCCCCTCTGCCGTCTGCCAGCCTCGTCTCCTGTTCAGTGTCTCAAAGGAGTAAGGTGGAGAGCAATAGAGTATGACCAGCGTCCTTCTGGCCTCTGTGTGTACACACACACACACACACACACACACACACACACACACACACACACACACACACGGATACACACACACACACACACACACACACGGATACACACACACACACACACACACACACACGGATACACACACACACACACACACACTACACTACACATGTACACTGCACACCCCTGCCCCACATACAATGCATAAATAAGAAAGAAAAGTGATTTCCTTACTCATGTTAATCTTTGGAAGGTTTGGCAAACATTGTCTCTCCTTATCCTTGGTTCACCTATTTGTGGGATGAGAACAATGACCCAGGTCCTCTGCCTCTCAGCAGATCACTGTGTGGCACCCAATCTTAGAGAACTCACAGTGGCAGGGGGGGAGTGACAGTGAGGACACAGGGGTCACTTTGGTGGCTCTGAGTCTACAAGAAAGACCTTCAGTCTGTGGTCTATCTAGCCTTGTTTGTTTCTGAGTCACCAGTACCTGCCTTGCTCATCTTGGGGTTCAATATTATGTTCAGTTTTTACCATAACCAGTAACTGTCCTGTGCAAAGCCCTCTTGGAGACCAAAATAAATGATGTTAATCTGACTTCAAGGAGCTGTAAGTCCAAGAAGATTGGAGAGGGGGCATCAATCTGTCTGTCTGTCCCCTACCTGAGCTTCTTAAAGCTCTGGGTTTGATTGAGCCTATCTGGTGACATATCTCCCCCACCCAGGGACACCACACACACAGCCACACATCTGATGACAGCATCAGTCAACCTATCACATACAAGGGGACGAATGAGCAGGGATCAGGAGACATGCAAAGGACACCAAGAATGCACAGGCCAGTGTATATGAAGCGAATACCTGGCCCTGGGGTATGGAATAAAATGTAAATTCAACTATGTAATAAAAATCCTTCTGGAAACTCAAGGAAGTAACATTTTCATAAATTAGAACAGGGTGCTCTGAAAAAGGGCAGAGTAGAGTAAGAAATATTTCCTGGAAATTAAAGCTAAAACTGGTAAGAGTTTTAAAATCTAGTAGATTGGTACCAAAGTAGCACAGTTTCAAACACAAAAGGTCACAAAAATTATCTTCTTTCTTTTACTCTTATTTTTTCCATGGGTGTGCATGAGATGTACATATGTGTGATTATTTGTGGGTATACATATGAGTGTGGATACCCAAGACTTGCATCAGGAAACACCTGAATCTCCCTTTCACCTTATTCATTGAGGTCTCCTAATCAAATCCAGAGCTCACTAATATGGCTGCCTCTTCCTAGCCAGGGTTCTTTAAAGACCTTGCCTCTGCCTTTTGAGTCTGGAATTAAGTTGGGCTGCCACACCCCCCCTGGTAGTTTACATGGATTCTGGAAATCTGAACTCCAACCCTCATGACTGCATGGCAAGTACTTCAGCTACTGGGCCATCCTCCAGTCACTTTCTTTCCTTTAAAAACAACAACAACAAGGATTATTAGTTTATGCTCACTGTGCAAAGTGGTGGGTTTCATAATGACATTTTAGTTCACGTGTATCATGGACTGTGGCCATATTTGCCTGTCTGGCTCTCCTGTCTCACCCACCTATTAGTTACAGACAGTCCTTCTTACACTTTCCTGTCGTGTGCATGTACATTTTTATTTATGTACATGTCTAGATATAAAATCTAAGCCCTGTATTTGAAAGAATGTTATATTTGTCTTTCGGAGTCTGACTTATCTGGCTTAACGGGAGGAAAGGTATGTCCAGCAAAACAGAAAAGAAATGAAAGAAAGGAGATGTGGCCCAAGAAAAAGCAGAGCTAAGCCTGGAGTGCATCGAAACAAATCCCAAAACAAGATAGATGAAAAGTGCCAGGAACCTGGAAGATGAGGCCTGGTATGACAGTGTACACCTAGAGTCCCAGCTGCACAGGAGGCTGAGCCGGGAATCTCCTGGTCCTGGGAATTAAGGACCAGCAGCATGGGCAACATAGAAAAGAAGACCTCATCTTTAGGGGGAAAAACAAGTAACCTTGAAGATGACCCATTCAAGTCAGAATAAGAGTGAAAAGTCAGTAGGGTTGACTCACTCTCAAGAAGGAGGTCAATCCCATGCAGCCACAAGAAAGTCAAAGACAAAGCTGGGGCCGGGGCTTAGTTGGCAGAGTACTTGCCTAACATACACAATGAAGTCCTGAGTTCGATTCCTAAATAGGCATGGTGACTCACACCTGTACTTGGGATATGGAAGCAAGAGGATCAGAAATTCAAGGTCATCCTTGACAAGTTCAAAGCCAGTCTGGGCCACAGACGACCCTGCCTCAAAAACAAGACAAAAGATAAAGTCAAAGCTGGGAGACTTTAATGGTAGGATGGAGGGGGAATGCACTCTGTCTTTCAATACATTTTTCATGTATGTGACTTGCAAATACATGTTCACATGTATATAGACACATGCATATATGTATGTTCACATGTATGTAGACACGTGTGTGTGTGTGTGTGTGTGTGTGTGTGTGTGTGTGTGTGTACAAATATGCGGGTATATGTGCAAGTCCAAAATCGATATCTGGTGCCTCTCCCGGTTGCTCTCCAACCCAGAGTTTACATTTCCTCCCGAGTGCTGAGGATCTGAGCTCTGGCCCACATGCTTATGCAGCAAACCCTTTATCCACTGAGCCATCTCTCTCTGGACCTCTCAGTGCATCTTGCAGGGAATTAAAAGTTCTAGGAGAGACAAATAACTAAACAAGAAAAGCATGGCCAAATGTTAAACAACAGCAATCTGTCGTGATTCTGAGCAATAGGAAGGAGGAGAAGGCAGGCAACTGCAAGCAGCAAGGGTGACATGCCTGAGCCAGCATGGGTCCTGTCGTGTGCTTTGCTGATCTGCCTACCAGGGATAATGACACTGCATTTATTGTCACTTTTGCCATCAATGAATAGAAGCATTAAGTCCGTACTTTTAGTAACTGAATATAATGAGCTAAAAATTGATGTTGTGGGTAACAGAGTCAGAAGTAATGGAAGCATCAGAGAATTGGGTGGCTTCCAATTGGTAATAAGATGTAACTTTGAATTTTGCTTCTTTTGTGTTCTGTTTAATGTATTTGTGTATGTGTGTGTGTGTGAGAGGGGGGAAGGAGAGAGAGAGAGTGTGTGTGTGTGTGTGTAGAGAGAGAGAGGGAGGGAGGGAGGGAGGGAGAGAGAGAGAGAGTGTGTGTGTGTGTGTGTGAGACAGAGAGAGAGAGGGAGGGAGGGAGGGAGAGAGAGAGAGAGTGTGTGTGTGTGTCTGTGTCTGTGTCTGTGTCTGTGTGTCTGTGTGTATGCGTGCACGCATGAGCGCATGCCAAGGCACCAGTATGGAAGTTGGAGGAGCAAGCACCTTTACCCACTGAGCTGTCTCACCATCCAGATTGCATTTTCTTTCATGGTATGCATGGTTTTTGCTTTTTAAACTTTTCCGGAAATGGTGCTACATTAAACATTTAGAGATGTTTCAAAGGCTATGTCAGACTGGTAAGAATTTGCCACATTTTCCTTTCTGTGCGCCTTACTATATTTATTTATTTTGCTGTTCACTAAAGAATGCCTTGTGGAATTGCTCAATATATTTTCTCAGCTGAAAATGCCAATGTATTTATATAATGAAAATGCCAATATGTATGTATATATTTGAAATTAGCATAGAAATGATTAAGGCAGTTCAGGATTGATCAATAATCATATTTGATTTGGCTTTTCTTATTTTGCCTCCCTCAGTCATCCTGGGCTTTGATATTTATTACCACCCACTGAGATTCTGGCCTTAACTAAATAGAAGTTGCTTGGGGAAATGCACAGTCCAGGGATTGAATTGAAGCAGCTGCTGGATACAGAATTAGCTCCGGCAGAGTAAACAGAAACTCAGTAAGCCGGTACTGTGCCTTCGATAAAAATGTCTCTCCCTGCCTGGAACACAGCAGAGCCAAGTGCCACAATATAGCCCCCATTTACAATAATTTCACGTTTCAAGAATAGGGTCAGAGTTCTCTCTCAAATGGAAAAAGGGGTTTTTACCAGATTCTGTATTTTTAATTGTGTGTGTGTGTGTGTGTGTGTGAGAGAGAGAGAGAGAGAGAGAGAGAGAGAGAGAGAGAGAGAGGGAGGGAGAGAGAGAGAGAGAGGGAGAGAGAGAGAATGAGAGAGCCATACATATACACAGATGGAAGCCAGAGGTTCACATCGAGTGTCTGCCTCAACTGCTCTGCATCTTTTTATTTCTAGGCAGTGTCTTTCTGATCCTGGAGTCCACTAGCCTGGCTGGCTGGGAAGCTCCAGGGACCCTACTGTCTCTATGTTCTACCATTCCCAGCTTTTCACATGGATGCTGGGGTTGGACTCAGGTCTTCGTGCCTGTGAGCTAATTCCCACCACTCCCAAATACTGAGTTTTTAACACATGTGGTGCTATGGTTTGGATGTGATTTGTCCCCAAGAAGTTCAGGAGCTTGGTTACCAGTATGGCAGAACTGGAAGGCAGAGAGCCCTTTAAGAAGAGGAACTTAATACCAGGTAATTAGGTCATGGGGAACATTAAGACCTCAGTTAGATTCCTCAAAAGGAAGTGTCCATGAAAAGAGTTAGCCTGACAGCTGTGTCTTTGGCCCCTTGTTTCATCTCGCTGTCCCTTGTGACACACTCCCACCGTTGTGACACCACCCACTCTGAGGTTCTTGCAAGCAGTCAAACATATGGAGTTGCCCAATCTTGGACTTTCAGCCTCCAAAGCTGTACCCAGTCTTGGCTGGATATGTTGTTATAGCAACAGAAAACAGCTTAATGCATGCGGGTTTAGAAGACTACAGACTCTCATAGTCCAGAGGACTGAGGGGTACTTTTAAGTTTTATGTGCTGCTTGGAGATTGCTGAAGAGTTCCTGGGGAGGGAGCAGGGACCCAAGGTCAACCTTCCAGGAGTCCAGACACAAGTTGTCAGAGGTCTCCACAAGCAGGCTGAGCATCGGGCCCCCACTGAGGTATGCTTGCCTTCTGTTAGCACCGCTAGAGGCCCCAAGAGACATTGCAGAGCATGGGTCCAGAGAGGTTCTGTTTTTCCACAGTTGCTAAGGAAACCTGCACCCTGCTTTACTGCTTGCTAATTGAAATGAAATGGATTTTTCCAGGACAGGTGACCTGAGTCCTTAGCAGAATGCATAACAATCCAACACAGGACAAGAGAAATAGATCTCCCTGGTGATGGGCCAGCAGGGGTGGCCCACTCAGTCTGTCCTCTCAGAAGAAAGGAAAGGCCTGGAGAGCTCCAGGCCATCAGGTTTTCCAAGGCTGGTGGGAACAGATCTCCTGGAGATGAGAATCCCTGAGCACCTAGAAAGCAGAGTCCTCTGGGAGATGTTGGTAAAGCACACACATACAACATAAAGGAGAGTGACCATGGAAGATGAAGAAACAGGTGGCAGGGCTAGGGACATGGCCTAGTCAGCTGGTAAAGAGCTTGTCTTGCAAGCACAAGAACCCAAGTTCAATCCCCAGAACCATGGGGCGGAGGGGTCTGTACTTGTAAGCCTAGTGTTTGGGAACATGGAGACAGGTGGATCCCTGGGGCTAACCAGCCAGCCACTGTCACTGTCGCCTGTGTGATGAGTTCCAAGTCAGTAAATGACCCTGTCCTAAAAACCAAAGTAGACAGCTCCTGAGGATCAACACTGGAGACCTCTGGCCTCCACACAGACATGTACACACACACACACACACACACACACACACACACAGGATATAAAGGTAGTCTTGTCTGTCTGAGGTCATTATGTTTTCTTTTGTCCAAATTTCTTAGATACACCAGGAAAAGGAGAACTTTTAAGACTGCAATTTAGTTCTCCATATTGAACTCTTTGCCACATGCCTGGAGGCTTTTCCTAACATCACACCTAATGAACTGCAATATAAGATACAGGATGATGGTGAGACTCCGCCTGGCTAACTGGGCTCCAGGCCTTCTTTTCTCTCCCATTCTCTCTGCAAAGGGAGAACATCTCATCACTCACAAATTACCTACTTCCAGTGTCGAGATGGCTTTCATGCTTTTTTTCCTTTGAGAATGTGTCACCATCCTCTGGAGTATTTCTCACTCAGCAGGAACTGAAATCAGCCAGGTGTCTGTCCATCTCTAGGAGCCAGTTCAGGCAAAGGTCAAGGAAGTTAGAGGTCTACAAGGTTTGGGACACAATGTCAACTTGCCTGGGTCCCCAGGCTCCAGAATAAACCAGCTAAAATTCCATCTTTTCTACAGAGCCACCACCCTGCCTACTTAGGCTGAACTTTTCTTCTCTGCAAGACTGACATTTCTGTGTGTGTGTGTGTGTGTGTGTGTGTGTGTGTGTTACAAGGCACAGGTGTGTGTGCACATGTGTTTGCACCCGTGTGTATGTCTTTTATGAGGTACAGAGGCCCCTGCTCTCCACAGATGACCTGTAGCATCCTTTGTGTGATACCCTCACTTGCACTCGGCCCCTGTCTTTAGGGTTACGCACAGCTCCTCACTGGGTGAGCATGACCTGAAGATGCTGCGTGTGTGCAGATACACAGGACTTCCACTCCTGCTTTGGCAGAGGCAGCCTTAATCTGTCAGTTTTGATTCCAAACTGGCTTCATCCTCACCCTTCTCCAACCCAGCCCGGTCACCACCTGCTGAGCTCCACCCCTTATCTCATGAAATATGGTCCTCCCCAACACCCTTGTGGACTCCATGGTATGGTTTCTTTCTCTTCTCAGTCTTGCCACTCTCTGAGTGAGGTACCACAGATTCTCAGCCCCAGAGCTCTCTTCCCTGTGCCCACTGTCTGACCCCAGCTTCCTCTGGCTGCCTGGGGACTCCTGTGCAACCCCCTCTGTGTGAGCACTTCAGTCTTTCAGAACCATCGGTACAGTATCCCAGATTTCATGGAGGTGACAAGGAAGACAGGGGTGTCTGGCAACAAAGTCAGAACAGGTAGTAGGCCTGGCAATGCAAGTGACAATAGGTAACAGAAGTGAAACAGGGCTCGTGGTTCCGACAGGGCCAAGGGTAGTCTGTAGGATGCTAAGAGCATATCTATCAACATAGCAAAGACTTGTGAGTTTTTGTCTTACCTTATGGATACACTAAGATTCAGAGAGACTAAGTAACTAACCAGAAATCCCCCAGCTTGTGAGTGGTAGATCCAGATGGGCCTGACTGGTAGGATATGGTCAAGTGTCCTACACCTCTTCTCAACTCCCTCCCCTGCAAACACCTGACATTTGCCCTAAGGTGTTGATGATCGAGTGTGTTCCCTTTTCATACAAGAGAAAGTAAAGGGTTCCCACCTGTGGTATCTCCATGGCCCTCCCCACATCCCTCCCCTCCCTTACCTTCAGGCTTTCAAGGGGGACTTGAGAAGGACTGCAGATTACAGAAGGGAACGTGCCCGAGGGGACTGTAGGTGCGTGTGTCTGGTGTGTCTGTAGAGCTGTGATGTGGCTCCTGAGTGCTTTCTCAGCCATCCAGCAGGAAGCCAGCTCCCAGCTAAGGACAGTGGCCTTAGCCTTGGGCTTGACCTTGGAACATCCATGCGGGTATGTTCAAGTCTCTGTACAGACTTTATTTCCCACTTACTACTAGTTAGTTAGGAGAGAGATGCTGACTGAAGACGTTATGTACAGTGCAATACCCTGGGAGACTAGCCACCCCTAGACTGTGTGACAAAAGGTATGGGAGGCTGCTAGTCTAATGCTGTGGGGCACTGAGTGACCTTGGAGGCCTCTGATGCCACACACCTGGGTTGGGCAGTAGTTCTGAAGCCCGGCTACACTGCTACCCTCAGCAAGAGCCACAGAGACAGGAGTCAGACACTGTGTAAAAAGCTAGACACAGAACCAGATAACCCCAGCTTCTCACTACCTTGGAGGCTCCCTCCTGTCTTGGGGGCACACTGCACATTGCTGCGGAGTTATCTGAGTGAGTTATTTTATTCCTTTTTTATGTCCTGAGCAAACCCACATCATCATTTTATTAATGTGTTTGCAATTACTGGATAATGATTTCTGGTCGCATGTGGTCTGTGATATGGGGACGCTTAATCAAATATCCACACGGCGAGTCTTTAAGTTCTCTGGGGCCAGAAGCTTTTCCCATCAATTAGGCTTCAAAGAAATGGGTTTTAGGCCCATCTACAACTGCATTTTTATGTGTCTTTCAAGACTCCCCGGCCTCCCCCTGGTGTCTTTAGAGATACCAGAAAATGGGATGTGGGGCAGAAGCATTTAGTAGTGGGTGTGCAGAGACTGGGTTTATAATGTGGCTACAGAGTGTTAAAGTGACTGCTCGCAGCAGGGTGACTTATGTCCCCTTGACAGTCGCTCTGTGATGTTCTCTATACACAGCGCCACCAGGAAGAAAGACATTTGTTGGCCCAGTGAACTTCCTGGGGGTGCCTCCTCTGGCAAGAGACTAGGCTTCCAGAACCTTCCACAGCTCCACACTTTCCCTTACACTATGGAAGAGTTGGGACTCTGACTTAGTAAAATGCAGGTACTTCTTTGTTGTCTAGCACCCTCCTTGGCCACTGACCCCCCACAACTAGGCACAAGAAAGGTGGGGCTGGCAGCCTGGGCTCCTAGTGAACTGGCTATGCCTTGGCCTATACCTGAATGCTCAGAGACCCTGGACTTGCATGGCGAAACTGGCTCCTAAATTATTTTAGGGGTTACCTCTTCAAAGTGGGGGCGAGTGTTACAGTCACATTGGAGAGCTGTTAAGGCGAAGAGTCTTTCTTCTGGACTAGAGAGTACAAGCTACATCTGCCATTGGGTGGAGGCTGTCCCAAGGTACCCAAAATGAGAATTAATCCTGTCAATCACCTGGCCCTGGACCACCCCTCCAGAAGGTGGATGTAAGTCATGCCAAATAGATGGGAGGAATAATTATTCCTTTGATGAGTTAACGTACTTTTCCATCCCAGGATCTCCATGCTCTGTACACTCTCCGGAGCCACCATGAGGTTTTATTGGGTCCACTCACACCTCTGAACCCTGTTTCAGAGAGAGAGAACTTGACCTTTTTCTTCTCCTGTCTCTTTCTTTTGGATGCTGGCCAGAATCTAAGTGTGCTTTTTCTAGTTCCTGGGGCTCCCCTGCTTTTCTCTTAAGATCCCAAATCTTTCACCATACAACTGTTTGTCTGGCCCATGGCTGACTGCCAACCCGTGCCGAATTAGCCAGCATGGGTCTCTCTTTCTCTTCTCCATATTCCTCTAGCAGACTGCTGCCAAGATCTCCAGCTTGCCTGGCCTGGGGTTTTGCTTTTAAAGTCTAAGAAAATTGCCCCTGAGCTCCAGACTATAAGTCACAAAGAAGATAATGAGACGGGGAGTCTGCATCTCCAGGTTCATGCTCCTCACAAAGCTCAGACCCTGGGTGTTCAAGGCTGGTATCAGCCAGAGCTATGAGCTAGGACTGTCACCATTTCTCTGTCCCTGTGCCCACTTTTGAAGGGGTTGTGTCTAGTAGAGGCTGAGAGAAGGCTATGAGAAGGAACAGTTCGTGTTTGGGTAAGCAAGTGGCTCTCCTGTGGCTTTCTGGAGGCGAGAGGGCATATCTGCCTCAGTAGAAGCAGCCATGAACAAAGTCGTCTGTGCATTTGTCCATCCTTTCATTGCTGTGTCCTGTGCCAGGGCCCCTGTTGGCTCTCATTCCATGACAGAAGAGGCGTGGTCAACAAGTAGAAGGAGCAGGGACAATCAGTGCTCTGAAACACAGGGCAGGAGGCCTAACCCAGCTGGCTGCCAACAAGATTCAGAGGATCTGGACTTTGCCGAAAGGGCCAAGGCCATGGCTATGGTAACCAGGGCTCTGAGGGATGCCCAGCCTGTCTGAGAGACTAAAAGGGACCCAGAAATGATGTTAAAAAGCTGCTTCCCTAGCCTTGGCTTGCTTTATTGATGAATGGGATAGCAGTCCTTAGCTACCTGGTGCAGACTGGAAACTGAAAAGCCTGGAGTATCTACTGTGTTCTGTCAAACTGGGGACTCAGAGGCACAGGCCAGGCAAAGAATTTCTCGAAAGAAATGGGTGGCATTTAAAATGGAATCATTGCCAGTGTTCTCGTCTGAAGTTTTCAACCCAGCTGGTCATCCTATTTCTTTTAGTTTTCCACTATTTCCTGGGCTCCATTAGCTTCATGAAGTCATTTAAAAGCTATAATTATGGCCATTTGTTGGGGTAGATATAGTCCTGATAAGTGGATGCAGTTGCACTCCTTGAGGGTGTCCAGGACGCCTGTTGCATGCTTATACACCCAGTGAATCATGAAACACACATTCCCCTTAGTCCAGATGAAGTCCATGAATGGGTTAACTACAAAAGATCCCGTCCATCTGATTGTGGTTGAAAAGGCCACTTCTTTAGCCTTATCATTTGGACCACAGACACAGGGAACCTTCAAGAATACAGCTATGGTTCCCCTTCCTGGTTAGCCTCTTCATCCTAGAGCTGAGACCTGATTTGCCCACATACAAGGAAGGGTAAGTTGTAGGCTTCAGGCTTTACCCAGAAGGTTGTTTACCCAACTCAAGCAGTAGGGAGCCTATAATCTCTACCCAACTGTGGTAGTTTGAATATAATTGGCCCCCATAAGCCCATAGGGAGTGATACTATCATGAGGTGTGGCCTTGCTGGAATAGGTGTGGCCTTGTTAGAAGAGTGTCTCACTGTCTCTTCCTGCTGCTTGTGGATCCAGATACAGAACTCCCAGCTCCCTCTCCAGTACCTTACCTGCCTACATGCCACCATAATGGACTGAACCTATGAAACTGTATATAAGCCCGCCTTGTAAGAGTTGCTGTGGTCATGATATCTCTTCACAGCAAAAAAAAAAAAAAAAAACCCTAAGATATCTACTAACTCCCTGAAGCTACAGGTTTCTATGGCTCCTTTTTACCCAGAAGCAGGGGAATGCTAATGGATAGCTCAAATCACCAATCCTATCAATGGCCATACTGTATGCTGTCTCTCTGTATGACCCCCATTATGTCCCATGGATCTGAGAAGTCTGCGAAGGTACTGTGACCTGGAGTATATACAGTGTGCCTGAACCCACTGGCATTTCTGTCTACCCAGCATTAGGCACCAGAGGGACTCGTGGGAGAACAGTATGGGTTAGGGAGTCAGAAAATGCTGGAGCAGATGAAGAGCATAGCTAGCTTGAGGAAGGGTAGGGAGCAGAGGGTCAGGACTGCAGGAGTCCCAGGACAACATGTCCTTGGGCTAGTTAGGTAGAGACAAGGCGAGTAGGTGTTCAAGAGGGAGGAATGAATGTGGAGGCTTCACTACAAGTCTAAGCATGGCTTCTTTAGCCAGTTACCCTGCCTTGGCTGGCTATAAAATCCATGATGCCATCCCTTCCATGCACTCAATAGAGAAAGTGGTACTACTGGGAAGGGAGGGGGCTCGAAGGCTGACTGAGGACAGCCAGGTGTGTTTTATAGGGCCTTAACATGAGGGGGGACTGCTGTTCAGTTCAGAACACGTTAGTGTTCAACTGAAAATCTAAAGTTAAATCTAGAAGCCCAGACAGTCATGCACGTGCTTATGAATTCTCAGCCCAGGGTAAGCTTCCAGGTCACGGATGCCTGTCAAGCCAAATGTTCAGCACGGTTATAAATTATCTCCTAGGGTGGAATGCACTTTCCTCTACTCCCTCTGTGTAAGCAAGCTGAAAGGGGAGTGCCTAGGGTTAATTGGTCTGTCAGCACGGGTGCCAAACATCTCTTGTGGGCATGGTAGGTGTAACAGCTCCAGACAATCTTAGAGGTCCTGCAAGTGGTTCGTGAGGCCCCATCTGCTGGTAGCTGTTGCCTCCACAGCAGAAAGAACCCTAATGGTACTGCCTAGTGAACTATGTGATCTGAACCTTGAAGCAGACACTGGCCAGGGAAGGAAGACACTCTAGAAGTAAAGGAGATACGGCCTGTCCAACAAAGGCAAGTCAGGACTCGGGCCACAGGGGCACTTTCTGGCAGAGGAACTGACTAAGCAAAGCCAAGAGGAAGTCAGGCTGGGACTGTCCATGCCCAACTTAGGACTGAGTCAGGCATGACTTGTCCATGAGATGAAGACACCTAGGACCCATGTTAGTTCCTTCTGGACAGGAAGTCTTTAATATCCATTTCTGTGCCCTGTAAACCAAAAGCCAGGGCCATAGTGGCGAGACTTCGTTGCACCCATGTCTTCGTTTCAATCCTTGGTGGCCTGGGGCAGGGAAAGTCATTCCAGCTCTTGGGCCTGTGCCCTCATGCTCTCTGAGGATAGGAGGGTGAGAGTGAGGCCAGGATGTGAGGATGTCCAGGGGGATCCCCTGACTCCTAGGCTCTAGCACTCTTCCTCCTTTGAGACTCAGCAAACCCCCACTTTCACATGCGGCTTCCTCCCCGGAGCCTCAGGTCTGGAAGATTCAGAAAATGACTGTTCCAGGGAAGATGAGCAACCCAGATTCTACCAGAAGGGATGCGCAGCCCTGGGTGACTTGTTGACCAAAGGCAGAGAGTTGGAGGCCAATAAGCCGAAGCCATGGTATTTCCATATCTTTGACCAACTGTGGGAACCCTGGTCTCTACTCTCCCATGTCCCCAAGCTTGGGTTTGACTGAGGTATGCAATTAACATCTTTCAGTTGCTGAAAAACAATGGGCAACTTTTTTCTTTTTATGTATGCATGTGTTATGCATGATTTACAAGAGTGTGGACACATGTGCCTGGGTACACATGCATGTTGAGGACCATGATGGATGTCAGGGATCATCCTAAATCATTGAGGCAAAGTCTCTCAGTCAAACCCAAAGCTCACTAATAAGTTTAATCTTCCTAGCCAGCTTGCTCCTGGGATCCCCATCTCTGCTGTCCAAGGATGAAATGACAGGCAGACTGCCATATCCAGCTAGCATTTATATGGGTTTCTGGAGATCTGAACTCTAGTCCCCACACTTACATAACAAGTGCTGAGCAATCTCCCCAGCTCCCAAGCTGCCTGTTACTAGAACAGTTACTAAAGTCCAACACATATAGGAAAGTGTCATAAATGTACAGCTCATGAGCTTTCCCCATAGAATACATCTGTGCAACCAGCATCCAGGCCAGGAGACAGCTTCTTGCCAGCCCTACTGCAGAGCACATCCAAGGGTCTATCCAAGTACAGCTACTGTTGAGCAGGCTTTCAAAACAGAGGGGAGGTCCAAGTCAAGAAGAGGGCTAAGACCAGCAGTGTTTATTAGAGGATGTGATGGTTAGCATGGCCTTTCAACCTGACAGGATCTAGCATCATCTAGGAAGCTGGCTTCTGGGCACACCTGTGAGAGGTTATCTAGCTTAGGTTCTTAGCCTCTGGGCATATCTATGCAGAATAATAGATTAGGTTAACTGAAGGAAGATGACTCACCCTGAATGTAGGTGGCACCATCCCATGGCCTGGGGTCCAAGCTTTAATAAAAAGGAAAGAGACCTGAGCGCCAGCATCCGTCCCTCTGCTTCCTGGCTAAATGCAATGTGACCAGTTGTCTCAAGCTCCTGCCATTAGATGTCCCCTCCATGGTGGGCTCTGCTCTCGAGCAGTGAACCAAAATAAGCCCTTCCATGGGCTGGAGAGATGACTCAGCCATTAAAGCCTAGGCTCATAACCAAAATAACCCCTTCCTCCCTTATGCTGCTTTTTTATCCTAGTGACAAGAAAAGTAGTCCCCAGGAAGAGACAGGGAAGGAGATAGAGGTGAATGGCGCAGCAAGGAAGAACTGACCCAGCAAGTGTTCTTGACAACTGGTCGCTGTGGTGTAGGACCGTGCTGGAGGCAATGTCAGCAGTCAGGAGGAAACTGATAGTCTCAGTCACAATATCTCCTGATAAGCTGGACCATTTCTAAACTCTGAACTCAGAGAAAGAGAACATTTTGAATTGAAAAGATACAGAAGAGTGCAAAATAGAGATGCCCTGTACAGTCTTTGCCTTAGGCAATGGCTAGGGATTCCATGAAACCTGTCATTCCAATGCCCAGAGGTCAGGCACAGTGCACTAGGGTCTCTTGGCTTAAGCTGAGGTCTGCCTGTTCTCTGGTAGCCCTGTCTGAAGGCCCTGGAAAGCATTCTGCAACGTGGATATTTCTAGACTTTCATTCCTGTCATTCTTAGAAACTGTCACCTGTCCTAGAAGGCCCTACCCATGGGTCAGTGTCTGCTTCACATGGAAATGCTCTCAGTAAGTGTGGCCCTGTTTCCTTGATGGGACACTTGCCCTGGGAATTGGCTACATGTCACTTCTCTCAATTAAAAGATTGGCAAGCTCATCATTGTAGACTCTGGTTTCCTGGACTCTGAATAAGTCTAAATCCAGACTCCTGAATCTCCAAGCCAAGGCTCTAACAAGAAATGGCAGTGTGTTCCAGTGTGTTCATGATAATAAGGTTTGCCAGTAAGGAGGCTTGTGCATGACCAGGACCCTTACAGCTTCCTTGGGCTGGAACCTCCTTCTCTCTCACATCTCAGCATCCCACCCCCAATCCAGCTTGATTCTTACATCTGGAGGTGTCTTTGCAAGAGCTGAATGGCTGAAATCAGAAGAAACTGGAGAAGAAAATGCCCCCAAGAGTGTGCTGCACCGAATGCCAGGCAATGTTGCCTTTCTGTCAACAAGGTCTTGGCCCTTAGGCTGGGCCTCTGTCTTCTTCTGGTTCTCTTTCCTAATCAATAAATAAGGAACCAGCTACATCATTCCAGAAACTTAATTTGCTCTTGGGAGTCTGTGGCATGGAAGCTGCGGTGGACTGGCTACGAAGCAAGCCAGGAGAGGGCCGGGGCTGTGGCTAAGCTGCTGGCCTAGGGCCATTGTCTCTGGAAAGCAAGATCACAGCTCTGTGAATGAGAAACAGAGATAGAGGAGAGATGTCCCACCAGCAGCAGGAGTAAATCAAGGTGCCCCCCACTGTCCCTTCTCACTGGCCCTTGTGCTGTGGGCTGCAGACCTTGCCAGAGAAATGAAAGTGTCACACCTTCCTCCTGAAAGTCCCACCAGGAAGGACATTACTCTCCTCAGAGCACTGTTGATGAGGAAAACAAAACTCAAGGTTGGAAAGTGACTGGTCTTTTTCACCAATGACTCCTGGTTTCATTAGGGGCCATTAGCACTATCAGATGGGATTTCTGAGAAATCCCTGACATGCAAGTGTGTACACACTACACACACACACACACACCATAGACATACACCATACACGCACGTGTGCGCGTACACACACACACACACTCACACACACACACCACCGCACCACACACGGGGAGGTGGGGGAAGTAGCACACTGTACTTTGTGAGACATTTTTGTCTAACTACTTTCTCAAAGTCTGATCCCAAAGAATGTAGACACACCTGTCCTGAGGCAACATGCGTGTGTCCATGCTGCACATAGGCTGCACTATATACACAAGGCCCAGGTGGGCAGCGTACTTGCTTAGGCTCTGAGGCACGAAGAGACTTGGGCTGCACACTGCTGGTCCCACATCTCCGGGTCCTGGCACACTTCCAGTTGTGCCCTCCTCTTCCTCTGGGAATCCAGGCACAGCCCTTTGGCTCCCATCATCTCCCTGGGCCCTGAACCCTTTCAAAACATATGCGTCCATTTCCGTGCTGGACTAAAGCAGTGAGGAGGCCGTTCTGGGGCTTGGAGAACTTATGAATATGGAAGGCAGAGAGGGCCAAAGGGATTTCTTGGTGTGGGAATGTAGTAAGAGCCGGCCTGCCCTCAGACTCTCATCCCTCTGCTGCATCCGTGGTGTTTCAGAGCACACACCACAAACACCGTGCAGCCGGCTGAGATGTGACTGGAATAGCTCAGCAGGTTGGGGAGAATGGCTTTGTGGGAACTCAGAGGAGAGCGTCCAGGGCCCTTTCCCACCCGCCCTGCCTACTTCCCTCATATGCTACTCACTGCACATTTCCAGGTCCTGCTCCTGGATGCCAAACTTGAAAATCCTGAATGTGCCACCTGGGTCTGACATCCACAGAGATAAGGCTTTCTACAGCCCCTCCATAAGCTGCTCATTCTGGAAGCTTCCAGTCTGAACAGTGCCCAGTGGGCAGACTGTAGGAAGGAAGCCTTCTCCCCTTCGTCCTAGAGCTCCAGTTCTTCACGCATCCCCATGTCCTGCCTTTAACACCACTGATCTGGCTCACAGTTCCCAGGCAGCCTTGTTTGGTTTTGACCTGGGATTTACTATCAATCTCCGAACACAGGGAAGTAAAGAGCAAGCTTGAAACCCCAGGAAATCCCCAAATCCTGTCAAGTCTAAACCTGTTCAGCTTGCTCTCTGAAATGCTGTTTTCTGGGAGCCCAGGTTAGGGCAAGACTGGCCTCTACAGACCGTCAGGAAGCGGTTTCCCCAGCTCTGTGCAGCTCCTACAGGCAGCAGACCCAGAGCATTGGTGTTCTAAGTGTAGCTCCTCCCTGACATCAGTACATGGCTCTCACACCAAGAAGAGGAGACTGCTGCAGCCTTTAAAATCTAGTGGCTTTTTGGCTCAACTAAGAGGTTGACGATTACTGTGTGTAAGCAAAAAGGCCTGAGATAATCCCTCAGGCAGTGCCAAGCAGTGAGACACCACCCGACACTCTGGCCTGCTCCATCTTCTCACATGGCCTGTCATTTACTTCCATGACTAGGGTATTCAGAAACTCAAATGTGATTCCTGGGCAGGCAGCAATGGCTTACTGAGCAGGATGAAGCCACCATGACCCTGGCCATTACACGCCATGAAGCCTGCCACCCCTGACACACACACACACACACACACACACACACACACACACACACACCATTGTGACCACAGAAAGCACCCTCTCTGAGCTGTCTCCCCAGGACTCTTGATAAGGATATTGCACACAATCCTGGCATGCCCTTCAACTCACAAGAGAATTAAGTGTTCCTGAGCTGCCTGGCTGCTGAGGCTGAGCCTTCCCCTGGAGCCTTGGAGCTTTTGTCTCAGCCGCCACATGAGGGAAAGACAGCCCCAGACTAGATGTCATGGGGTCAGTCTGGCGGGGGGAGTCTCTCGCCCCATTCATTCCCTCCAGCTTCCTCCATCCAGCTGTACCCTGGCCCAGCTCTCCTGCTGCTTCCTAGTGCAGGGGAGTGGCCAACAGGTGGACTTCTACCAAAACCACTGAGACAATCCCCCCCCGAGTGTATGAAGAGCTAGTGCCTACATCCCAAAAGGAAACTGGTTTCTTAGGGTAGATGGATGGCCGGGGGTGGGGATTCAACTAACACAACACTATAAAGTTCTTAATGCCAAGAGGGCTTTAGAGTTTATACAAATTCCCAAACATTATTCTTTCACTCTGGGGCCACCTGATGGATGTTTCAGTCAGCCATAAAAAGTGTAAGTGAGCCCTCTCCCAGGAATCTAGCCAATTTTGCTTTCTTTAATAGGAATAAAAGTGAGGGTTGTAAATGTCAAGTAGCAGATTGTGTGGCAACATCCAGTGAACCCCGCATTCATGAGCAAATGTACCACTTACCTAGCAAAGGTCTGGGTAGGTTTTGTTCATTTAAATCACCAGATTCTGGGGTGAAACTTGAAATGTTTTATCCATGTGAGGTGTTGGGTGTGAATTTGACTAGTCCCAGTCCAATGAATTTGGGAGAGATCTGCTCATGCACATGTGGGCATCAAGTGTGTGTGTGTGTGGTGTGGTGTGTGTGGTGTGTGTGTGTGGTGTGTGGTGTGGTGTGTGTGTGAGTGTGTGTGTGTGTGTGTGGTGTGGTGTGTGTGTGTGTGTGTGTGGTGTGGTGTGGTGTGTGTGTGGTGTGTGGTGTGGTGTGTGTGTGAGTGTGTGTGTGTGTGTGTGTGTGTGGTGTGTGGTGTGGTGTGTGTGTGTGTGTGTGTGCGGTGTGGTGTGGTGTGTGTGTGTGTGTGTGGTGTGGTGTGTGTGTGTGTGTGTGTGTTATGCATTGAAGGTCATACAAAGCCCTACCTATGCATATTCTGTTTGTGGTCCCCAAACAGACCTTGCACCTTCAACATCAACAGAGATGTCAAATGCAGACACCACAGGGAAAGTACAGGTGGGAACTAGCCAGGGACAGCTTGCCAGCTTGATGCCACTCCTACTGAATTCTGGGAAGATGAGCAACTGCATCCTGGAGGTTCCTGTGACATCTACAAAGATGCTACCATTCAGTTCTCCTTAGCAACCACTGGCTGGCAGGATGCCTGCCTGCCAAACACCTGGCCCAAGATATGGCCTGGCCCAGTGCCAGCAGGTGACCTTTGAAAGAACCAACCCTTTCATTTACAAATCTAGCCATGCCTGTGACAGCTGGCAGGTCCACAATTCAAGATGAACCCCATCCTGTGGCCATGGACTGAGCACAGATTATGAAGGAGGCTGGAGACTTGAGTGACTTCAAGTTAGACCCCAGACAATCATAGACACCTCCATAGTATGCTTGAGTAGAGTTCATAGTAACTGGTCCACTTAGTAGTCCAAGACCCAGCTTTGGGTCACCAGGTGGCAAGACCTTGGGAACATCAGTCAGTGTAGGTTTGGGGACTGTAAGGAGGCCTGTGTCTTGTGTGTTTCACTGTTCTCTGGAATTCTTAGGATTTTGTGGCTCCGTCAACACCCTCCGAGGAACTATATCACGTTAGCAAAAATGTATCCAAAAGATAAGCCCATTGGTTGCGGTATTTATTGTTAATTGAATTTTCCCAGAAAGGCAGCTGAAAGATTGTTAATGTTCATGAATTTACATCAAGTGAAGCATCTGTTCCTCTTAAGCTAAATTCCAGCACAGTTGCGGTGCCTCGTGAATTAGATCTGGGAACAAAATTCTTCTTGCTCTTTGTACAGCTTAGCGGTTTCAAAATAGACCTCACAATGACACATGGCGACCGAGGCTGGGATAACACAGCCACTTGGGTGAGAATGTTGGCGCCAGACGCTTACACGAAATTTCCGCTTTGGTGGTGAAGATCACAGAATTGTCAGGACTAAATGTGACAGTCAGGGGTCGGGGAGCCAGGACAGCTATTTTGGAGGGGAGAGGAGACTGCCTGTGAGTCAGGCAGACAGAAGGATGGAGTCCAGTGCTGTCTCTCAAGCCTCCTTAGGGTGTTGCCAGGTGTGTCCACCTCTAAGCTCTGGTGACAGCTGGAAGGAGCTAGGCCACCCCGCCAGACCAAAGACAGCTGTATTCCAGCACATGTGGTCCCTGTGCAGTTACTGAAGCAGCGGTCTATATGCCGCTCCAGAAAAGTAGTCTATAACCCTCAGTGGCTCCTTGAGCATAGCCTACAAGCCCTACCCTGGCCCTTCCATTTACCCTCCCTGCTGTGTTACTTACACTTCTCACATCTGTGACAAAATACCTGACAAGAAGTGACTTAAGGGAAAAGAGAGTTTATTTTGTCACAGTTTGAGGGTACAACCCATCTGGGCAAGAGCATGAGGTATTCCGATACTTAGTGTGCCTCAGTCAGAAGCAGGGAGTAGACAGGAAGTCAGCTATAAACACCAAGGCCCATTTCCTCCACTGAGGCACCATCTCCTAAAGGTTCCACAACTTTCCAAACAGTTCCAACAATGGGGAACCAACCTTAAAAATCTGTGACGCTATGAGGACAGTTTACTTTCTGCCCACAGCACCTCCCTTTAGCACTCCCGACCCAGTTATCTGAAGAAAAGCTACTATGGTATGCTGTTGGCCAGCATGAGTCCTGTGTCCTGTTTCCAGAATAGTAGTAAATGTTGCCTGAGTCCATGGCTGACCAGAGAGCTAAAGACAGACAAAGGGAGCTGTGTCCAGCTGGAGCCCATCAGGGCTGGGGTCTTCATAGCAACCTTGGGGCTCCCCAAAGCCACTGCACCCTCATGTTCTGCCTGGATATAAAGCTCTGCTCAGGCCCAAATCTTTCAGCTACTTTTCTGCACACTTACTGGGCAGAGCCCAGTCAAGAGACAGGGCCTTTTCTAATGCTATTCATAGCTGAATGCACCCTCAGGCCACCCTGAATAGAAGAAATTTCCATCTACTTCCATTGCCAGGCACTTTTCAGGGAGCCTCTGTGTGCCTACCGGAAGAGACCCTTCTATGTGACCTAGTGTCCATGCTTCCTGTGGCCGGCCACCCTACCCCCACTCCTAGGATGGCCACGCTGTACAGGCTTTGGAGCGTTCCCTGGGTGAGGTAAGGCCCATAGATCCTGGGAATCCCAGGAAGCTTGACTGTCCATGAGCAAAGTCGCATGCCCATACTCAGGAGTTATCCCTGCACCGACATTGCACCCAGGGAGTGATGAAGGAACAGTCCCATCGCCTTCAGGTTTCCATCCTTCCCCCCATCATATGGCACTGTCCGAGCTGTCTGCCTCCCTGCTCTGTAGAGGAGAAGGCATTGTAAAGTTAACAGCTGTTTAAAACCTACCCCCCAGGTGCAGGTGATAGGCCAGGTGCTGGGCTTGCACCTGCAAACCAGGCCAGCAGGGAACTAATGGAGTGCAGGCGTGTTAGCAGAGAATGTGTCAGTCCTAAATGGAAGGTTGGGGAAGGGTGATGAGGGAGAAATAGGCAATGCACTATGGTAGAGAAGGAGGTGGGAGAGGGCTCACCAGGATGGGGGGGGGACCAGCCTCAACAAGGGAGGGGCTCACCAAGGACCTGGGTGGAAACAGCCTCAGCAAGGGAGGGGAAGCAGGAAGACACGCGCGATCCTCGCCATTTCCATGCGGGCGCTCCCAGAGCGCGGGCTTCTCGCTGCCTGTCTGTCTCGCTCATTTTGTTCCGTGTTGTCCTCCCCTTGACCCCACCCACACCCGAGAATGGAACTTCACCTGCCAGAGAATGAAGACAGTTCTTTTGAGGCACAGTCTGACAGAGGCCAAGCGGCTGGTGGAATATTCACAATGCCTCCCTGTTTCCCTTTGTTTTGCAATAGCAAGTGTCCCTTTGATGGGCACTTAATTCTGGAGGCAACTCCTGCTTCCCAGTTCCCTCTGCTCAAAATATTAAATGCAGCTAAGTCTGCATTCCCGCTATGATCATCTCCCTCCGCGTGGAGGGAGCAAGGCCAGAATGGGAACACTTTAGACTCTTCAAAGAGGGACAGTTATTGAGGTAGCCAGATTAATGAGGTGTCATGACAACTTAGCCAGATCTGCAACTGACCTTTCTCATGGAGAACGGGCTTGATAAATGCAGTTCATTACCAAGCTCTGACAGAAAAATAGGAACACACTCTGGACTCGTCAGTACACTGATCAATATTTTATCTGTCAAAGAAAGCCTGGTCTAGATGCAGGAGGATCCTGGGACTAACTGGACAACCTCTGCTGCATGTGGGATCCTAGACTAGCCAGAAAGTGGCTTGGGTGCCTTCTGACAACCAGTCAGGCATGGAGATGTCCCAGAATAGGGATGGCCCTGGGTAGAGGAAGAGAGGGGAAAAAAATCCAAGATGGCCTCCTCATTCTGTATATGTATATGTATAGAGTGAGTTGTCAACTACCTCAGTGAATGAGACAAAAATGAGTGAGCTACATCTCTCCTCACTGGAGTCAACCTGCCAGTGTCATCAAAAGGACACCTCAGGCCTGGATGGCTCCTGTTCTGTCATGATGCTGTAAGAAGTTAAAGTGCCTGGGACACGACCCCCTACCCCATCACACTCGGATGGTCCTCAGGCTCCCTTAGGCAGTGCTCTTTAGGGGTGTCAGTTTCAGTTGTATTAGCTACTTTTCTCATTGCTGAGACAAAATTGACTTACGGACAAATTGATTTGGGCTCACAATTTGAAGGTACAGCCTGTCACGGTGGGGGGGAAGGCGTGGAAATGGGAGCTTGAGGTGCCTACCAGGCACATTGCGTCCACATTGCAAAGAGACATGGACACTGGCACACAGCTGGCTACTTCCTCTTTTCCTTTTTATTTAGGCCCCAGCCCTTGGGACTGTTCTGCCCACATTCAGAACTCTACCTCTTTGGAAACTCCCTCACATGCATCCCTAGAGGTGTCTCTCCTAAGTGATTCTAACTTCGGTCACTTGACAGTGATGTTGAAGCATCACCCAGGCCAAATTCAATAGCCTGTCACATTTATGGTCTGAATTTCCCTGGCCCCAGGCTGGCCTAAGAAGCCTTGGAAATGGACTAGAGAGGGGTGTGTAGTGAGTACCCAAGTCTCTGCCACACACCCTCCAGGAACCTTCCCCTTCAAGGAGCCAAGTGTGCTGAAGCCCAGACTAAAGCAGGACCCTGCTCCGGTCCAAGGATGTCACATGCCCTCCCTTCCTGGCACCCTAGGCAGAGGCTGCCTTAGCTTCTGGCCAACTATGTTGATGTCAGTTATACACACTAAATGAATATAGATGATTGATTTTATTCATTGCGTTCTGTTTGTTGTTTTCACTTTTTGAGTAGGGTCTTTCACTCCCTATCCCTGGCTGGGCAGAAACTGTATAACCCGGGCTAGCCTCAAACTTGTGGTGATTCTCCTGCTTCTGACTCCTGAGTGTTGTGATTACAGCTCCTGGCTTGATTTTATTTATTCATCCACGTGGCTATCTGCTTATCTCTTCAACTGGTACATCATTCTTTTATCACGTGGATGTCAGGGGGCAACTTCATGGAGTCACTTCTCTCCATCTTTACACAGGTTCCAGGGATGGAACATAGGTTGGCACATGAGAAACTAAATGGTTTGGAACTGGAAACAGGGTAGTGAACTCTTCCTGGGAAGACAGACAAGCCTGCCTCGGGGAGGAAACTCACCCTGCAACTGAACTCAAAGACTGGAAGATAGCATGGGATGGTGGCACAGAGCCACCAGGAAGACATGTTTGTAGGAGAAGCGTGTCTCCAGTAAATGAGGGTAGACCACAGACTCTAAAGTGATTGACTCTATTGGTGTGTAAATCTCTACACATGGTGGCTTTCTCTGCTATGTCCTCAGGTCTTTCAAATGTGTGTGGTGTCTCACTACCCATCTTCCTGCCTGCTCTAACCCCCAGGTGGCCCTGCTGTCACAGGTTCTCAGGATCTTCATCACTGACTAGCATGTCTAAGGAAGGCCTCCTATTAATACCACTTCAGTCACTGTAGACATCAGCTTCCCAGCATCTGGTGCAGGTGCCTGTCCCCAGGGAAACCTGACAGTCCCTCCAGTTTATGCACAGCCTCCATGTGGACATTTCTGCCAGCACCCACAGCAACATCTCAACGGCTACCCCTCCATTCCCACTCTGTTCCCTTATTTCTGCTCCATTTGTCAGCACAGATTTCACCCTCTTTGGTAAGGGGTGATGGGCTAGACTCAGGCAAGACCATCCTACTCTTTACCCAAAATAGTTTTTTGAGAAGAAAAATCCAGCCACCAGACACATTTTTCTCTGTCTTACTGGCTTTGTCAAGAAACTAGGCCAAGGAAGCCATGCTCAATAGTCCATGGTCATGTAGGTTTAAAAACAGGGTATGTGTGTGGGTCCCAGGAACTCTCAGGAATAGATCCCCTACCAGGCAAGAGAGGATGTGAGCATGTGTGGGCATGGGAGAGGGCCCTCGTGTCAGAGCATGGCGATTCCCAGGAAGCAAGTAGATTTGATTATATTGATTTTTTTCTAAATAAACACACTAAGGAAATAGTAACAGGCATTTGTTTCTGATGAAAATCAATTGACCCCAAATTGGGAGAAAATCTAGAAACACAAACAAGCGCCAAAAAAAGGTGTTTCATCTTCCTGGGCTTCTCCAATGAAGGAAGGATGGCAGGAGAGAAAAACAGTTCCTTGCCCCTTTCCCACGGAGAAGCTTCTGTGAGTCTCTGCTCTCCCCATCATGGTTCCAACAACTAAAAGTGGGAGAGTAGCGACCAATCACTGAGTATTGGCTCAGAGTAAAGATATGTGTGACTATGTTAATGAACCCTCATAATATCCCCATGTGGATATATGGATGCACTATTATACCATTTCTCAGATGAGATCATTGAGGCCCCTTGTCCCAAGTTATACAACCTGGAAACTGGGACTCACAAACCTAATAATTCCCAAACTCAAGCCTGTTCATTATCCAGTCGTAAGAGGTTAACCTGGCACCTTAAACTGGTGTTGGAATTCAGGGGAAGAAGCCCTGACCCCAGAAACTCCATACCCAGCACCTACTGATCTTCCATTTAGAATGGAAGGCATGCACCAGCACTCCCCAGACTCAACAAGGCCGAGCTTAGAAAGTGTTTGGTGTCCCCAGGGGAGACAGGAAACTGGGCTAGAGGAGCACTGCTCTGTGACGTCCCTGCATCCCTGGTTTACTGGCTGCACTCTGTATGGTGGCCCCGTCACCAGCAAGATAAACTATGTCATGTCAAAGTGCATCACAGGCTTCATTTGCCAAAGCACCATGCAATGATGTGTGTTCAGTAAACACACCCGTGATAAAAGGCCTAAGAGTAATGGGCTGTGTGCGCCGGTTTAATCTCCTAAAGCTTCCTTTTGTTTCTTGGTCATGGACTTGTGTACACATGTTTGTTTTCAAGTAACCCAGCTCTAGGAGTGTACATAATTACCTTAAGAAGGGATTATTAGCCCCGTTAACTAAAACTCCCTAATCTATGAGGCCAAGGATTCAAAAGCAGCCTTCAGGATAGGATTAAGACAAAAAGCGGACTGAGACAGAATGAAATTGGGGCTGGCTTTCCTCGCACAGTGGGACAACGGTTGCAAATCCCACTGGAAGATTTTCCCCCATTATGTCTGGCTCATAGAGGAACTCACTTAAATATCAGTAGGCTGGAGGGGTGAGCAGAGAGGCAAGGGACAGTTGAGCCCTCTCCATGACAGTGGTTGGATAGGTGGACAGATAGACAAGTGAGCCAGCCCCTCTATAACAGTGGCACTGTTTTATTGGGGGGTGCTTTTTATTTTTAAGATTTGTTTATTTATTGTGTATACAGTGTTATATACGTCTGCACACCAGGAGAGGGCATCAGATCTCATTATAGATGGTTGTGAGCCACCATGTGATTGCTGGGAATTGAACTCAGGACCTCTGGAAGAGTAACCAGTACTCTTAGTCTCTGAGCCATCTCTCCAGCACCCAACAGTGGCACTATTTACTACACACTGGAAATAACCCAGCAACTGCTTATGAATGAGATGGGTAAAGGGATGGATGGGTGGAACATTCTCTCACAGGGGACATTTGATGTAACAGCCCCATCTTTTCTTTCCAGGTGACATGTGCACCATGGCTGGCTATGCTCGTCTCAAAAATGTCCTTCTGGCACTCCAGAGCCAAAGACAGCTGCTCCAACAAGGAACCAACAGGCAGAGCCTCGCCTCCCAGAAGCGCCTCTTGGTGGAGTCGCTCTTTAGGGACTTGGATACGGATGGCAATGGCCACCTCAGCAGCTTGGAGCTGGCTCAGGTGGGTATGGCATTCAGTCGGGACTGTGGAGAGAGCCTGCATGGCACGTGTGGGGAAGAAACACTTCCTTGGCGGAGACAGTAGTTTGTAACCGTCTCTGTCACAGATTGCCAGGGGACCTCTGTCCTATCCTTCCCAGGATTCACAACTTGTTGTCGGCACCTCTGACAATGCCTTACACACAAAAGCCTGTCCCTGTCTCCCTGCCACCTGTCACCTCAGCCTATGTTTACAAACCACTTTTGATGCTTCCTCAGCTTGCAGGCAAAGCATCCCTCAGAGGGGCTGCCCCCTGGTGTTTTCCTCGGAAAACCAGTCTTTGACGTTTTTTGAGCCTGTCACTTCTACAGCAGAAATGTCAAAGGGGGAACAGTACTTGGTATGGTGAGCATCTTTGGTGCTCCAGCCTGGGGGTTCCCAAGGCCCCTGCCCAGCAACAGTGCTGGCATCCAAATAACAGTGACCCAGCCCCAACCCCAGCTGTTTTACTTGTGGGAAGCCCTGTGTCCACTCCATCAAAGGCACTAATCTGAAAATGCTTGTGGATCCCACCCTGAGGTTTGCCTCTTCTCCAAAGCTTTGGGTTAGAAGATATCACTCTATCCAACTTTAAGGAGGTACCTGGGTAGTTAGTGTCTATATCACAAAAGAAACAAGAAAGAGCAATATTACTCCCTGGGGCCACTGTCACTGCCACTGCCAGGGAGAGGCTCAGAGGGTTCTGGTGGCAGGAAGGTTGGCATGGGATAGATGGGCTTGTTGTTCTAGCCCAGTCAAAGTAGATATAAGCAAGGAAATGAGTGCAGTTTTCCTAGGTGAGTGGTCCATAGAGACCACTCTGCCCCAGAGGCTACAGAGTGGTAACCCAGAGAGGAGATGACAGGACGAGTTCTCACCTTTGATGCCATGACACAAAATGATAGTCTGGAGGCTGGGGCAGTAGCTTAGCAGGTAAGGCACCTGCTGTGTGAGAGTTTGGATCCCCAGAAGCTGTGTAAAAGCCAGGTGGGTGTGGGGTCACTCTGTAAACCCTATATAACAGAAGCAGAGACAAGCCGGAAGCTCTGGCTTCAGTGAGAGGACCTGCCTCAGTAGTGCTGAGAGCAATCAAACTAGGCTTCCCTGTACACACACATGTGCAGCACGCACATGCAAACATACAGACACATACAGACACGCACATGCTCAACAGTAACAAGCAAGTTGATAGCCAGATCAAGTTAATAGCCTGTGATGGATAAATACCGCCTTGATGCTCTAGGTAGGGACAGGAGCTAAAAACGCAAGCTTCAAAGCCAAGCAGCCTGCAGTCAAGGTCTGCGACCAGCATTTGTGAGCTAGTGAGTCCCCAGAGGCACCTCACTCCCAGGCCTCCATTCCTCAGCTGTGAACCTCGCAAAGTCATCACCAGAGTTAATGGTGCTAAGACAGTAAGACATGATGTATTTAGCATTTTCACAAGGCAGATGGGATGTTCCTGGTGGGCGGCATCATCATCATCATCATCATCATCATTGCTCTCTCCCGTCATCCTTCAGCATCCTCTCGTTTAAGATCAGCACTGCTACTGTCCCAGTTCACAGATGTTTTTAGAGGAGGAACTGAGACTCTAGGTACTCAAGTAAGCAGTGATTTGGTTCCACTCACCACACAAGCCACTTCATCCTAGGAAGCCTGCTGCCCACAGATGGCATGGTATCATTGGGCCAGCATATCGATACTCTGTCAGCATTATTCAGCCCTCAGTTCTAGCTAAGACCTGAAGGAGCAGGGCTAGGGGCCCTCATATGACAAGAATGACTCCTGGAAAGCCCACAGTCTTGTTGGTTATGACTAGCCACAGGAATACACCCACCTGTCATTCCTCATACTACAGGCTGAGCAGGAAGCATGGGGCAAGTGACATCAGATTGCCCTGGTGAGAACCTGGTACCTAGACCCAAGTGGGTCCCAACAGACCTTCATGGGTTCATTGCTCTAACCTGGCTGAGACGTGGCCAGAGGCACCTGAAACCATTAAAAAGCATGGTAATTGGACTATGATTTCCTCTTTACAAGCCCATCTCATAAATCCACCAAGCAGAGCCCAGCTAATGTGGACCTTGCCTTGACACTGAGTCAGAGGCGCCGGAGGGAAGAGCCCCTGGGTCTTGTGAAATGTTAATCAATTTCCAATGTAGAAATAGACAAAGGGAAATTTCCATCTTTGGAAGATTGATCTGAGGCGTCATGGTTGATCTCCTTTTTATCGAACACGCTCACTTGCTGGGTGAAGGGTCATTTTTTTTAACATTATCACATTAAATTGCCTTTAATATAGCAGACCAAGCTGGTAATGTTAAACAAAGAGAAAAATGCCTCTACCTCCACAAAATAAAGTAAAACATTTCCTCTCTCTTGATTTCCTTTGTAGCATCTCCCTTGCCCAGCCTGTAGCTCTCAGCACTGAGCCAACTGAGGGTGCATGCAGTTTCTATCAACATGACCTTTAGTGTAGCTGAATGTCATGGGGGCCTGGGTTCTGTGTCTTGTAGGTTAAACCATAACCACAGAGGAATCCACCAGAGTCTACCAATAGCTCCTAAATCAGGCTCCTGGCTGAGGGGTGACATTTGTGGTCCTGGAAGAACATGGAAGGCAGGGTAGACTTAGGTCTCACTGTGTCTCAAACACAAAATGCTCTGGTAGGCTCACATGTCTAGTGATGTTGTTTGGGAAGGTTGAGGAACCTGTAAGAGTTAGAACCTTGCTAGAGGAAATACATCACTGGGGGTGGGCCTTGAGGCTTAACAGCCTGATTCCCACCTCAGGTTCACCCTGTGTTTCCTGAGTAGAGATGTCATCTGACAGCCAGCACCCTGCTTGCTGTCACACCCTCCCTGCCTTTGCCTGGGTATGTTTTACCACAGCGACAGAAATGTAACTGAGACATATCTGGTCAGCAGCTGCTTTCTAGGCATGTGCTATGGCAAGCAAACTCTCTTAACAGTGGTGAGGGCTGGTGCATGGTTGAGGGGAGTGAAAAGGATTATAAGTTATGGTGTGTTCTTTTTCTCATCGCTGTGATATAATACCTATCAAGAAGCAACCTGCGGAGAGGGGTTGACTTCTGGCTTACAGTTTGAAGGGATACAGTGGTGAGAAAATACAGTGACAAGGGCATGAGGCTACTGGTCACCCTGCATCATCTATTAGAAAGATGAGTAGCAGTGTAGATCAGGTTTTGCAATTTCTTCCTCCCCTTATTCAGTCTGGGTACCCAGTCCATGTTTAGAGTGGGTCTTCCCTCCTCACTTAAACCTCCCTGGTGTCTTCCAGATCATTCCAACTCCAGTCAGCCTGACAGTGAAAACTAACTATCACACATATTGGCCTGGGTTCCTACCCTGAGGTCAGCTGCTCGCTGACTTCCTGGGATCAAGCCCTTTTCTAGTCTGTTTCCACACTAACAGCACAAGTGACCCCAAAGAATCTTCCTCACTTAGATCCCCTGGCTCTATGGGCCAGTCATGGAGAACACGGACTGATGCCCAGCACTCGCTTCTCGGAGCCTCAGTTTCCTTATCTACAAAGTGAAGAATTCAAATCAGACCAGACCACAGATCTCTGGGTACTCCCCAGTGCTACACCCTGCATGACTTTAGAATTGCCCTGAGTCCGGGGGAAATTATGAAGAAAGGAGATTTGCAGACACACACAAAACTGGGAGGGGGCATGTCATTCACTCTCACGGAGATGCACCAACAACAGCCTAGAAATCCTTATTGTATACATCTGAATTTAGAAGGCAAGTCCATTATACACAGCTGAACCAGGACATGGGTTTCACTAATCTGGATGGGGGTTTCTGTAGGAAAGCAGATCAGGCTGCAGTCATCCAGAAGGAGGAGGTCTATTCTGTCTGCACACACATCTGCATGGGGACCCAGGGGAGTCTTTGCTATTTCACTGAGCCTGAGCTAGGAAAGGCTTTGCCATTCCCATAGGTCTGAGGCATTGGAGTCTTTGATGTGGCCATGGCCACGTCAACAACACATTTACTAAGGACCTCAATCATTCCCACACCCGAAGGCTTGTTACGCTTCCCTGAATCCCCACTAGACCTGTGACATTTTCCAGCAACATCCATGATGCTGAACTCACTGGTGACTCTGGCTTTGTCTCTTCTCACAGTATGTACTAAAGGAGCAGGACCTGGACGGTTCCCTGAAGGGATGCTCAGCAGGTGATCTCCTGCGATTTGATGACTATAATAGCGACGGCTCCTTGACTCTTGGAGAGTTCTACACAGCCTTCCGTAAGTGAAGCCTCTGCATGGGCTGTGGGAGTGGGAACTAACTTCCTGATATTGCCATGCCTTGGTAGTGATATGGCGTCAGAAGCCTGGACTGCAGGTACATACGGCATGTGAACCTGGCTTCAGCAGTCCTCCAGGTGGATTTGGCTTAGCTGTGAAAGAAATTGAGATTGTTCTGTACAATCCTGAGCTATGAGAAACGGGCAAAACAAGATGGATAGGAAGGAGAGGGCTTGCCAACTCTCTGCCTTTTGAATAAATATGTTCCTCATTGATGGAGGGATTTGGGGTTGTAACTACAGCAGAGCTGTAACAACAATCCTCTTGACTGCATATCATGTGATTTTTTCCTGGAGAGACCTCACAAATGACATCAGTGACAGACCACAGAAATGACTCCATCCAAGTCCAGCTTAGTGAACCAGGGGAGTTACTTAACAGGAACCTGGGTAACTCAAAGGTAGCAACATCACTGAAAAGCTCACTATAGCATGGGCAATAGCTTGCAGGTTAACAACTTTCCTGCAGGACTTGAAGGCAGCTCCACTGGTTAGAGAGTCTCCTCTGCCCTGCAATTTCCATTACTTACGTAACTTAAGGGAGGAGGTCCTGTGAATCTTGTGGGTTTCAGGAGCTTCCTGTCTTTGTTTCATTTACTTCCTGAGTCATAAGCTTCCCTCCTTCCTCCAGGAGAGAATGTTTCAGTTCAGGGGAAACTGGTCTACATCAGTGAACATGGAGGCAACTGGGCTCCACTGAGGAGCCCTGCCTGGAGGGAGATTCTGAGGGAGGGCCATGGCCAGGCAGAAGGTGGGCCCAGTCAAACCCAAGGGCAATGGAGAAAGTCTCTATGTTCAACAGGAGGAGTGGGATATCTAAGAAGCCACGGATAGTAAGTGCTGTTGGAGTGGGAGTGGGGGCTCTCAAGCGCCCTCAATGAGCAACTCTCAGGAAAAACAAACAAACAAACACTTCATTTAACATGCTGGTATAGCCTCTAGCTATTGCCCAAAGAGGCCCAGGCTAATCAGAAGCTTTTCATAGGATTAGGTATTGTCGTAACCTTGTGACCATCTTAGGGTGGTCTTTTTATCCCCACCCCAAAGCAAATTTCCTGGAACTAAGCAAGTTTTACAGACGCTGAAATGTGCAGTTTCTAGTTAAGACAGTTTTATCTTTAGCAAACAGGACTTGCTGTCTAAGTAGATATTGGAGGTGGTCACTTCTCAGGGGAGAAGAGCCAATGCACACCTCTTTCAGGAAATGGAAACAGAGGACAGCTTTAGAGAGCTGACGTCAGGAGTTCAGTGTTAGCTCTGTGGTCTCAGATGAGAGGCAGCTTCTTACCCCTGTGCAACGTCCCATTCCCTAAGTCAGCTTGCTAATCACAGAGTTGACGCTTGTTGTTTCCCTTTTCTTTTCACTCCCGTGAAATCAGAGGGGTTGCCCTGAGTGGCTCCTCCTTGGGTTCCCTGGTATGTGCCACACCTAGAGATGACCTGCTTAGAGATTCCATCAAGCTAACTCTGGGTGGGGCTCGCTGACGTGAGAGGTAACCTCAGAGAGACCCACCAGGGACCACACTGAGGAGAGGGCAGCTAGAATGCTGGGCCCACGCTAGAAACCAGAAGAACTTGCTTTCTATACAAAGTATCCAAGGGTACTCTGGTCCACTTAGAGCTGGTAGTGTGTGAGCCCTCTGAGATACTTATAGGCGTGACCTGCAATCTCCTGCAGTCACAGCCCATGGTAGGCATTGGCCTTGGGGAGGCAGTATGATCTCCTGAAGACACTGAACATCCTAAGCCATGGAATGTAGGATCCTTCCTCCTAGCACTCATCAGGATTTTGTCTTTCCAGAAGGTATCCCTTCAAGGTAGTGACACTCCTTTGAGCTCTGGCCATTCCCAAGAGGCAGTTCTATCTTGTTGGCAAAAAGGTACTTGGAAGACATAAAGGAGAGAAGCTTGTGGCTGGTGTGGTTCTGTGGGAAAAGCAAAAGCTTTCCAGTTCACATCCTCTTTGGTGTCCAGGATTACCAGCCAACAACTACTACAAGGCTTTGTTTGAGGTACTATGGTTATGTTTGGTCTCTAGCATCCTCATTCTTGACAACTAGTAAAGCCTGTGTGAGTGACTTATAAGCTTGTGCTGTTGCTAGAAGTACCTGTTTGGAGCATTAAGAGCTTATTCCCAAAAAAAATAAATGTTGAATTTTAAAAGTGGTTACGGAGTTGACTATTAAATGATCAGGAGCTTTTTAAACACACAGTTGAGTAGTCAGTAGCTCTAAATCCACAGTGGTGGGGATCCTAACACCTCCAATAATCCACAACCACATAAAGGCTACCCAAAAGGGGAAGGATTGTTATTGTTATTATTATTATTCAGAGAGATAGATACTAAGTGTTGACCTGACTAGCACAAGAGAGACCCTCTGTGTTGACCCCAGTGCTTGGTTCATTCCTAGTCTCTCCATCCACTCCCTTTGATAACTCCAGGCCCACAGAACTCAGATGGACCGGGGAAGTAGTGTCAGAGGGAACAACAGCCAGACTTGTTCTCCAAGTCAGGAAGTGGCATACTTTCTGGGGACAGATCGTTTCATGAACACTGCCAACTCCTCTGCAGAGGGGTCTAGATCACCTTGAAGGCACATGCAGGGTGGGAGTGTCTTGATTGGGTTAGTTGAGATAGGAAGACCTGCCCCTAGATGTGGGCAGAACCATCCTGCAGGCTGGAGTCCTAAGCTGCTTGAAAAAAGGAAGACAACCTGGGCACCAGAATGCATCCCTCTCTCTGCTTCCTGATTGTGGGTATAATATAACCAGCTGCCACATACTCCTACTGCTGTGCCTTCCCCGCCATGATGGCCTGTATCCTCTCAAACTGGGAGCCAAAGAAAACCCTCCCTTCCTGAAGTAGCTTTTGTCAGGCAGTTGATAACAGCAATACGTAGAGTAATTAATACAGCTATGTACCACTACCCACGTGGCCATACATCCTGACATCCTGGGAGTGGATCTGGAGCCAAACAGCAATTCTGCCCCTGAGGAAATGCAAGCATCTCTACTGCCCATGAAGATACTCACATAGGTTCTTGAATGCCGATACAAACAAGAGCCCCTGCAGGGAAAGGGGCACACTGTCCCTTCAGCTTCAGTCATAGATCTCAGCCAGGGCACCCTAATGTCTGCTCCTTCCATGCCTGGATTATTATTTGAAAAGCTTTGTAATAATCGTTTTTGAAGCAAATTAGATTCTGCGGTTGCCTTGGACTTGTTTCGAACCAGGCAGCCAAACCATTCATCACAGCCCAACCCAAATAATAGATATGCAATAAAATGTAAACTTGCAGCCTTTGAGGAAGCCACAAAATGAGTTAACCCAGCTATAAAGACTTGACATGCTGAGGCTCTGAGCATCCAGGGATCAATGGCTTTTCAAAGTTATAGGAACTGCATGCTAATTCCCAGAGCTGTAGTGATAGATGTTTGGCTCTGTGAGTTCTAAATAAGTAATTGAATCGAGACATACAGGTATAACTGATTCCCTAAAAAGCGGTGGGCATTCAAGAAATCTCACTAAAAGCCAGTCATATCTTACACATCTCAGCAACAATATTTTAGATTTAATTTTAACAGCTGGCATTGATGGCCTGGCAGAAGTTGAGAATTTGGAATTTCATTTGGGCTACAAGGTAGGGTGGAGGATGCAGGGGAACTCCAGCCCCACCGCCTTCTGAAGCAAACACAGTCACTCTTCTGGAGATGGCAGGTCTGGGAGTGGTGTCACACACCTTTAATCCCACACTTGGGAGGCAAAAGCGGGTGGATCTCTATGAGTTCTGGGCCATCAAGGGCTACGTAGTGAAACCTTGTCTCAAAACAAATAAACAAACAAAGATGATGTATCTGGGTGTTTGCCCTACAGAAATGACATGTATTGATAAGTGCTGTGGGGATGGAAAGGGAGGCTTCCTCAGGAGTCCACCTTCTGGTGTAGCTGTTCTGTCTCTTCCTTGAGCTGGTTTGCAGTACGCAGCCTGTTAGAGGCTAGGCACAGAGTTCCATAGCTACTAGCTGTCTTGCTAACTGAGTTGGTCCATGATAAGGTTGCATCTCACTCTTGGCTTTAGGAAATAGGTGAATGACATAATCTGGGAAGAGGACACAGGACAGGTGTTAGCCATAAGAACCAGATCTCTGTGTGTCTGTCTCTATGTCTTTCTCTGTGTCTCTGCATCTGTCTCTGTCTCTGTCTCTGTCTCTCTCTCTCTCTCTCTCTCTCTCTCTCTGTGTGTGGGGGGGTATGCATATGAATGAAGGAGTGTGGCGGCCAAAGAACAATCTAGGATATAGTTTCTTGGTCACTGCCCACCTTGGTTTTTGAAAGGGTTTCTCACTGACCTGGAACTCATCAATTAGCTAGGGCTGCATGGAGAACAAGCCCCAGGGATCTGCCCCTGTCTTCCTCCCTGGTACTAGATCAGGGTTGCAATGATGTTCAAAAAAGCGTGGAGGGGGCACTCTAGGATCAACTCAGGTCCCTGTGCTGGCAAAGCAAGCACTTTACCGACTGAGCCATCTCCTCTGCCCCCGCATCCATCCCTTTCTGACCATCAGTCAGGGCTAGGACTCCCATCCCAGTCACCCATCCCAGTCACCCATCCCATACAGTGACAGGCATGAAAGATGAAGGTGGCCTCCCTCTCTCACTCCATCTATCAACTAAACCTTGTTTTCAAGTCGCTTCTGACACCCCAGATCAAAGTCAGACCTAGGAGCTAAAGGCACAGTGTCCTCTCTGCATGTGTCCTCCATCTCCCTCTCTTCCTCCCCCACAGCCACCTGTCCCTGCTGTGACAGAGACCCAGGTTCCAGGGCCACTGGAAAGCCAAATGCAAGCTGGTCCTGACTGTTCATCACAGTCAATTAACTCAAAAGTCGCTCACCTAAAAAGGCTTCTCAGTTCTGCATGTTTTTACACTTTTCCAAATGTTCAAGTTGGGGGATCATGGAGGGGAAAAAAAACAGGTCACTTAAATGAGGACTATTTTTTCCTCTCTCTCTCTTTAAATTCATTATCAGTTTCTTCTTCTTTTTAGAACTACTTGTCCGCATAATTAATCCTCTGAGGGCAAGCCCAGCAAATGCATGGATGGAGGCAGGTGTTGAATAGCTGCCACATGGGCTTCACACAGTAACACTCCAGCTCACCAGAGACCCCAGGGTGCTGACAGAGTGGGAATCAGACCCAGGCCTTCCTCTGGCACTTGAGAGCTCCAGACATACAGAAAGGGAAAAGCTGTGTTGATCTCCTCACTGCCTGACTCTTGTAGCCAGGGCAACTCTGAATCAGATGGATCATTCACCTGGTGAAGTCACACATGTTTTTCCATCTTCTTTGCTGCAAAGTGGAAGGGAGGAACAGTCTGGCTGCTCACATCTTATCCCCTGGAGCCAATAATGGCTGCCATCATCCCAGGCTTCCATACCCACCTCCTCAAACCCAGTGGTCACCAAGGTGGTGAGAGAAGACAGCCACAAGCTTTAGCAAGTTTTCTCAAATGTAGTCGGACTTTCCTTTGTGGGACTGCCATCTCTCCAATAACAACATGGAGACTTAATATTGATTATGAAAACTTGGCCTTTTGTAGGGAGAGATCACATACCTGCAGCTGACCACGCCCCCTTGAGTATGTGGGAGGATTCGGGGATAAGACATGTTTGAGGAGGGGGTGCTCTCTCTCTCTTGGCCCAGCCGAGGTTCGGAGACTATCGATAGACCCAGTTCTCAGCTTTCATGTAAGTTACTTCTCTCTATCTTAATAAATATCCAACTACCTTTTTCCCAGCACCCTTAGTGTGACTTGCTTTCCCTTCACAGCCTTTAGCTTAGGCTTTTTCCCAATGGGCTCTTATAACTTAACTAACCTGCTTTTATTAATCTACATTTTGCCACGTGGCCAGGTTACTTCTCCTCTGTACCATATGTCTGACTTGCTCCACCTCTCACTGGCGTCTCATGAGCCTAGATTCACCTCCTCTTCCTCTCCTGCCCAGCTATTGGCCATTCAGCTCTTTATTAAGCCAACCAGACGGCACCTTGGTAAAGACACAACTTCACAGTATAGAAAAAGATTTAACAACGAGCATCCTCACTAACTGGTTTTTTACCTATATAGGGTGAGTCTGGCTGCAGGTAAAGGCAGGTCCTGCTTCATCCTTGACATTTAGTTCATAGCAGTGAGGCCAGGCTGGAAGATGGGTTCAGAGCCAGCACACCACCACAGGGTCTGTGTTTGTTTGTATCACTGTAGTTGGTAGTGGGATCTTACAGTCACAGAGACACCTAGCATTTAACATGTGCCAGTACTGTGCACTGAGACCACTTTTTTTAGAGAAAGAAACAAATTCAGTGAAGTTTAAGTAGCCAACCTGAGGTCACACAGCCAGCAAGTAGCAGAATTGGGGTTGCCCTTGGACATGGTTCCCGAAACTTCTTATGCATTTAAGCTCACGTGGCATTCCCCTCTGGTTCTCCAGGGAGAAGTGTGCTGTACCCACACTTCTAGGTCATCCCAATGGTCTTCCCCCTCCCCCCCCGCAAGATGTCTTTTCACTTTCTCACATCAGCCAAGCCCTGCACCCCATCCTCTAGGAACCTAGAAACAGTCCTGGGCTTGTGTCTGCTCCTCTCCCTCCTCCTTCTCCACCTCCCCCTCCTGCTCTTCCTCCTCTATCCACTTTGATGTCTCAAAATCACACCGCCTCTTTCTCATCCCAGTAGTTTGCTTTCTAACTGCAACTCCATTGTGAGGCCCAGCATTTCCAGCCTTTGTCTGGAGCTCAGTCTTCCTTTTCTAAGATCCCAGCTGGAAGCTGCCAGTAGCCTCAGTGCAGAGCAACTGAATAGTAGAAAATGAACTAATTACAGGTTGTTATTGAAAATCTATTATATACAAATTGCAAAGAGAAATCATTAAAATATGATGCTTGGTGTTTTTTTTTAAAACCTTCCTCTCAGAGGGAGAGGCAGGGTAGGGTGCCCATCATCATCCCAAAGACTATAAAGTCAACTCATGTTCATGGGTCAGACAGCCCAGCCTGACTTTATGCTTCATGAAGAAACTAAAAATTCTGCATGGAGTTCTCTGGATATTAGTAAATACTTTAAAACGACTGCAGAGGAGGCGAAAGATTTGGTTACAGGGATATAAATGAGAACAATTGAAATGTCAGCCTTTTACAGGATAGCGCCGTATTGCCATCATGAATCTCACTGTTTTCTTGCAAAGCTTTTGTGGGAACTTTAATGCACAATTCAGCACTGAAGGTCATATTTCTGTTTTCCAAGCTTGCTCCCCTGAATCATAGTGTTGGGGAGGTTTGGGGTGTGCAAGTTTGAGCGATCCAAAGCCTACATCTCAATGTGGATCCTTGTGTGACCAAGGTTGCCTTCAAGGCTCCAAGCAAAAGCAAGCTTACAACAACCCAGAATGAGACCCCAGCAGCCTGCTGCCTACTCGGCCTGCGAGGAGCACCCTTGTCCTCTTGTGGGTGTGGTTGATGGGGAACGTGAGGCACCTAGTGATGACCAGGTTCTCTGGAGTGTGAGGAAGCAGGCCTGTAAGGCTGCTGTGGTTTAATGTGGAGTGTCCCCACAAGCTCATGCAGCAACACTTTGTCCCCAGCTGCTGGAGCTGTTTTGGGAGGTTGTAGAACCTTGCAGAAGGAGAGCCTAAATGGAGGAAGTGGGGTGCTGGGAGTGGGGGTGGTCTTAAGGTTTATGATCCAGCTCTACTTCCTGTCCTGTCTTCCTGGCTGCTCAGACCTAAGCAAGCAGCCTCGCTCATATTCCTGCTGCGGTGTGTCCCTGCCTGGATGGACCACACACTCAAGCATGAGCCAAAGTCAGCTCAGCTGCCTCTTGTCGGTGTTCGGCCATAGCAGTAAGAAAATAACCACACAAAGATGAACTTCCCAAGGCTGGACACTTGAAGTATCGTCATGAGTCCACCACCTATGTCTGTCTGCCTGTCTTCTCCTACCACCTCTTTTCAGATGCAGTAGTGGTTCCTTGCAAGACTCTACAGCTACCATTACGAGGGCCCAGTCTGTAGACTTCCCAAGGCATGTGTCCTGGGGTAGGAGTGGGGGGGCAGTGGCCAGAGGAAATCCATGACAGGACACGGTGACTGAGTGAGCACCAGACACTCAATACCAAGCCCCAGTAGCAGAGTAACCCTTGGTGAGAGCTGGCTGAAGAGTCATACCCTGGGAACCAAGAAACTCTGGGTAGGTCAAGAGAGGGATTTGATGCCTATGCTGCTACTTAAGCATCAGGTACCACCAGATGCTGCCTCATCTTAAATTCCTCATACATCAGCCCCTTCTTATCATGGCTCTCACAAGGCACCCACCACTCCATACCTGGAGGCCAAGGTGGCTTCTGACCACCCCAGAACTTAGCCTCTCCTTGGAGCCTCCCTCTGGACCCAAGGTTGAGACAGAGAGAACGGTAGGTGGTTGGAATATTGGCAGAGACCATAAGACTAAAGGATATCCACAGTGATAGCAGCAGAAGGGATGAGGCAGAGGGTGGAAGGGTAAAGAGAAAGGAGGGCAACATTATTGTTGCCCCCAGTACCTGTCCTGGTTGGAAAGAAAAGCCAGCTGAGCTGGGAAGAAGACTGGAGCTTTTCGTACAATGTACATACAGTCAGCCTTGTAGCGGAGGGAACTATTTAAAAGACTGAAGGCCATATTGAGAAATAAATATATATGTACATATATAAGAAAATGGTCAGAGTGATATGACAGTTCCAAAGAGAATAGTCAAAGTGTTATCCTGTTCCCCACATAGTACTAGCCACGTTAGTTGTCCACCGCAGTCAGTGGGATATTCTAGGAGTTGGACAGGCAAAGAGGTCCCTTGTCCTATATATAACCCAAGTTATCTCTCAGCCCAGCTGGCCTCCTATCATGTTCCCACTCACTCCATGGTGACCTCATAGGACTCTTTTTAGAAGATGACCTTAGCTGTCTGTATGACTGGGCATCTGACCAGTCCCACCAAGAGTCTCCCAGAGGCTCCCTGGAAACTGTGAGGAAGCCGAAGGCCAAGAGGTGGGCAGTGCACTCTGCAGTAACATGTCTAGTCCCAAATCACATCCAATTTCTGTGTGTGCAGGACATTCAAGGTCAGAGATCAAGGTCATTTTAGAAGTTTGTCTTTCTAGTTACTTGTGTACTTGGGAATATGGGACCACAGAGAGTGAGCAGAAGGACAAACCAATGAGAGATGTCCTCTGGTGCCAGAGAAGCTGGTTCTCTGACTGTGTGAAAGGAGGCACATACTAAGCCTCATATACTCTGATTTCAGCTCGCACAGACATGAACAGGAAATGTTCTGGTCTCCTCTTCCCTGACTCCCCCATGAGTCCCACCTAGAGTTGGGCAATGAGCAGAGGACAGCCAGCCACTCTGGCTGCCACCACCAAGGGACTGCATGCTGCTTTTAAGCACAGGATACTTGATAATGGTTTTCTGTTCCGGGATACAAATAGATCCCAGTCCCTCAAGCACAGCCCTGCTGGCTTGGCTTCCTGCTCCTGGTATGGAGTTATCCCCAGGGAAGGTGTGCAGCAGCTGGCATGCTGAGCCTTGGAGAGCAGTCTGGGATGGCATGGGTAGTGTGTCTTCAGAAAGGGTTGGGATAGAACAATTACTCATGATCTGTTGGGAAATCACTTGCAGCTGGGGATGGACCCAGCTCCACAGGGCTCCATGCTCAGTCCACAGTAGGTTAAAGGAGTGTGGTGCCTGAAATGTTCCGAGCCTCCACTGTCCTCTATCCGTACGGCACCTCTAGGCTCACAGTTCTCCTGAACACTTTGGAGCCTTCCTAGGCAGCTCTTCCTCCACCCAGCTGCTACAGACTCTCCCTAGCCACCATAAGCCACGCACACAAAGCCCAAGGAGGCTGGTGACCACAGAGCTCCACTCAAAGTCAGGTCACTGACTTCAGATTTGTCTATGACAAGACATGCAACTTAAGACTTTGCCCCCTGCTAGAACCCTTGAGGGTCTTCACTGTCTCCCTCCACATTGTGTGTACAGCAAACATACTCGGACTATTCACCCATACACTGCTGCAGAGAATAGGAGCCTGTGCCTTCACCTGCTTGCTAAATCTTGAAGCAGCTACATCACTGATGCTTTCAGATACCTGTCACCTGCCTCCCTCCCAGACCACACAAAAATAACAGACATACTGGCTGGTAGCTGGATGGGCAATTACTGCACATACCTTCCTGGTGAATCAGGGAAGGGGGCTTCTCTGGCTCCACGGGGAAGCTGGAATCCCAAGGAGAACACTTGTTCAGAAGGTTCCACCACTCTCCCTGGAGTTAGCAGATCTGAAACCCAAACTTATAGATAGCAATGACTCCTCAGCTACTCCCCCACTAAATAAATGCACTTCCAGAGACTTTCTGTTGGCCCTATCCATCAAAAAGCCACTTCTTTGCTGTGGCATTGAAAACATACTGGTACCCAGCAATAGGTTCAAATGTGGGAAAGCGAGGACTTGGGGATGAAGGCTATGTCCCTGCCTCTGTGTGTGTTCAGAGCACCCATCACTTGGCATTCCTCACTGGTTATCTTGGTGGCAGCTGACGACCTAGGAGCTCCCAGAAGCTTGCACTGAGCCCCAGCCCGGCAGCAGCTACGTTGCTCACACTCAGGACACAGCAAGGTATTTAAGGGTTGAATTGGCCTATGGCTGGCTCAGAGTGAGTGAGAGTGGCTTGGATGGACACCAAAGAGTTAGAGGTCATGTAACTCAGCACTGAGATAGCTCTTGGTGCTGGCCAAGAGCCCTGCCAGCCTCTGGTACATGTAGTCATTGAATGGACAGATGGGCCTGGAGGAGACAGGTTCCATCCCTGTGGGAGATCAGAGTCCCCATGTCTCCTTGCATCACATCATGCAGCACAGGGCACAGAATACATGCAAGGTAGATCAGACCCCCATCATCCTGCTGGGTGCTGACCAGGCCTGCCAAAGCACAGCCCTGTCCTCCCCAAGGAGCCAGGAGACCTGAGAATACTGACATATGAGTGGCAGGTAACAGGTGACCAGAACTTCCTTGTGAAGCTCAGAGTTCTGGGTTTGAAAAGGAAGAAAAGCTGTGGAATGTCTTCAGAGAGGTAGAGAGTTGAGAAAGCAGTAGTGGTCACATCCAGAGGGGGTCGTGGCCTCAGCAACAGTCCTGTATTAGCCAGGGTTCACTAAAGGAACAGAACTGATAGAATGGAAAATGTATACATGTGTGCGCACACTCACACACGCACAGGCTTATCTGAGTGGCTTACAGGCTGTGGTCAGCAGTCCAGCAATGGCAGTCTACAAATGAAAAGGGCAGGAATCTTGTAGGTCACAGGTTAGGTGTCTCAGCAGTCCCATTCTGGTATTGAAATCGCAGAGGATTCCTGGAGAACTGCTGGTCTTAGTCTGCGTTGGAATCCTGAAGAAGTGGGTTCTAACACCAGGATAGAAGAAGCTGCCAGTTGGAGTGAGGACAGGCACATAAAAAGCAAAAGTTCCCTTCTGTGTCCTTTTATGCGGGCTCCCATCAGAAGGTGTGGCCCAGATTTGGGGTGGGTCTTCTCGCCTCAAATCCAATCCAGAAAACCCCTCACAGGCATGCTCAATTACTTGTGTTTTAGTTGATTCCAGATGTAGTCAAGTTGACAACCAAGGTTAGCTATCACAAGCCCCATGCCCCCAGCCTAAATACATGTCTGCCGTGGGGGCTTGCTGATGGGTTGTGTCATGCAGGGGCCAACTTCTGTCTACTCATCCTGGGTCCTCCCTGTCCTTCCCTCCTGCTTCCAGCCAAGGGTATGAAGGAGTGTACCTTCCCAGACATGGGAGTGCAGTGAGAGGTATCTGAAGGCCTCACAGAGCACCCTTCAGAGAGGGCAGCTCCTACTGGCAGGGGAGCAGTTGGCAGCTGCTTCTGCCTGGAGAAGGAAGCCAGTGTGTTTGTACCATAAAAGAATGGCCTGAGCAGAACCCCTGGGTCCCCCAAGTCGACTCTCTGGTCCTGTAGAGGCTGAATGTCCACTCAGAAGACTCAGAGCCAGACTCCCCACAGCCTCCCCTCCCCTACCTGCCTTCCAGCCATGGCTTGGGAAGAATTTGGAAAGAAGCCCATGTGGAGGGGAAGCAGAGACTGTGTGGGCCGGAGGGAGGGTTCAGAGCAGCAGTGTAGCTGTTGATTAATAGCTCTGGGCCGTGGCAGCTTTGAGGGAGAAGGAGGACCTCTCAGTTAAATGGAACTAGGAGGAGGCATGAGGAATGTGTGGCCATGTGGGTCCCATGTGAGCTCTGTGCTGTGTCTGCATACCTTTGAAGTCAGAAGAACTGATTGATCTTGCCTGGAATGAAGGGCAGAGACCCAGTCCAAGCCCATGATCCCTTGCTCCCAGACCACAGGCTCTCTGTAAAGCAGCCTTGGCCAGGCCGCCAGGCAGATAAAATATTAAAGAACCTCAGAGTCTAAGAAGTTTCACTCTAAATGGACTGTGTCAGACTGGACCAACTGAACTAAAGAACAGTGTCTCAGAAGACCATGGGCCCTTGCCAACTGTAATGTTTGCAAGCAAAATGGCTTCCAGATGCCCAGGATGCAGGAATTAGTCTCCTACTCTTAGGGGACAATATGACATTGCAGTGACTGCAGTCCAGGTTCAGTAGCCCTGTTTGGTGCATGAGAATGTGAGAATGGCCTCCTGGATGCTAGTCCCTTCTCCCAGTTCTCAGGAGAGGATGCTGCTGCTAAGAGTTCTTCCAGGCTGAATGGCTTGATGAGCACCTGTCGCTTAGTGTCAGCAGGACAGTGAATGCCCAGAGTAAACTAAGACAAACCCACAGATGTCAAGTGGCTCGGCATCATGGCTTCATTCACTACAAAAATCTTCATGAGACCCTTAAAGTCATATAACCAGAAAGACTTCTTTCTATGTGATCGTAGCATAAGGAAATGTCATGTTGTGGTTTGCATGTAGAATATATTATGTTTGAACACTTGATCGCCAGCTGTTTAGGGAGTTTGTAGAACTTTCAGGAAGTGGGGCCTGGTTGAGTGGCAGGCTTTGGAGGTTATGGCCCAGCCCTGTTTCTAGCCTCACTCTTGATGTTTCTTGATCTACCCCCACCATGGTGTACTATACTTCAGAGTGTGAGCCTGAAGAGACCTCTGCTCCCTGAAGTTGTTTTCTGCCAGGTAACAGAAACAACCATGAGAAAAGTGACCACCACATGCCCTAAATTGAAGTGACTGGTGGCATTTGCTGTCATGTATCCCTGCATGCCTAGAATCTGCTTCAGTCAAGCTCTGGGCTTAGCCCTGAGAAGACAGTGGTGACATGGCAGGCCTGTCCCTGTCCTCATATCTACAAACTGCCTACTGAGGAAAAGGTTCAGGGCCCACAGTGGGGAAGTTCACCCAGGATGGACATCCGCCATGTGGACAGAACCTGGTGCCAGTTCCCAGCCCAGAGGTACCACGACTCAAAACCTGGGCACTGCAGGTCCTCAGCATGCGGCAGAGCTGCTGAAGCCATGCCATTAATTCCAGGTAGTAGCCCAGCGTTAGCAGCTGATGCTAAGCCCATCTAGGTGAATTCATTAATCCTTACGACAGTCTAGGAGAGAGGAGCTATGCCTCTTCACAGATGAAGCCAGAGGCCCCATGCATCTGATAACTTGCCCATTTTCCAGCAAGCTATAGGACGAGACTTGAATCCCAGAGACTGGCTTCACAGCCCAAACTCCTGCCCATGCTGCTGACTCTCAAGTACCCCAGACAGCTCTGGTCACCAGCATGTGTCTCATGGGTGCCCTTTGACCCTCAGAATTGACAGCTGTTGTTTTTCCAGGCCCCTGTGGTCCAGGGAGGGGGTCTATCTAGTCAAAGGATACACTGTTGATCCTAACTCTACCCTGCCCCGCTCCTGACACCCCATCCCCCAGTGGCCACTCCAACCCAGCACCTGCTTCTAGAATCTGTGAAGGACCCGGTCAGGCCTTGGGCTGACTCCATGGTGGGTCAGACCAATTTGGCAAGCTCTTTCTGGATCTCCCACTTAGATGTCTGTGAACTGTGAGTAGATAGATAGATGTGCTGGGGAGCAGTCGGGTTCACAGGATTCACACACAGGAAGCAAAGAGCAGGAGGCTTTGGCTGGTGACTGAACCAAGACTTTTGTTACTGCTTAGAACATTCACTGAATTAGCCAGTAAAATACATTGCCTCACTTTGTGACAATTCTTATGAAAAGAGAGGTGTGTAGCCCTAGTTAGAGAAGGGGAAACTGAGGCACTAAGACCAAGGACCTGGCAGGGATCTTGGTAACTCCAGAGCCCCCGTCTGCATGTCCACACATTGGCTTAAGGACCGTTGTGGGTGCTCTTTGTGCTCCCAGAATCCTGGGGCTTGCATGTGCCATTTTTTTTTGCCTAATTTAGTCCATATTTTTATTCATTAATCAAGGGACTGATTCTTCCCCTGACTGTCAGTAGTGTTGTAAAACTCAATTAATACCCTTTCACAAAATGCTTTGAGATACCACACGTGGGATAGGACACATTAGCACAACATTATTTTTTGGTGATACTGTTTGACAAGAAATGTCATCCCATTGATGCCTATGAAGACCCTTTATTTCAAAGGGCTTTGATGGACAGTGCCAATCAGAAGATGTAATCACTGGGCTAGAGAGATGGCTCAGCAGCCAGGAGTGTTTCCTGTACTTCCACAGGACCTGTGAGTTCAGTTCAGCACCTATGTCAGGCACCTCACAACCACTTGTAACTCCAGCTCCAGATCTAACATCCGCTTCTGGCCTCTGCAGGCAGGTCACACACACACACACACTCACACACACACACACACAATTTAAACTATATGTACATATAGTACAGTCAGAGGTGTACAAGGTACCCCCTGTAGTACCTTTCCTGATTTCCCCCACCATCCCCTGAGCCCCTGGAATCAGCACCAAGGTCACCACACAAATGCTGTCTGGCAGGACATGTGTGGGCCATGGAGGTTCTGCAGGCCTGGGAACAAAACGCATGCTGGTGGAACTTCCACCGCAGCAGGGTTCCTGCACAAGCTCCAGCCACACTGGGGGTGCTTTGAGAACAGCACAGAGGGAGGGCAGGACAGGGTGAGCAACAAAGTTTACATATGCTAGATCAGGGATGTCTCCTCCAGAAAAAAAGAACAGCTAAGCCTTGTGCTAAGACTTGGAAAGATGAAACCTAGCTCTCTGGAAAGAAGGATGAGGGAGGGCACGGGAGGAGGGGAGGGAAAAGGAGAGGGACCTGGAACTGACTTGTGAAGCAACCTGGTTTCTAATCTAAATTTAAACTTAAAAATAAACAAAAAGGGAAAAATAAAAAATAATAATAATAAAAGAAAACTTGGCTAGACAGTGGCGGTACACAACTTTCATCCCAGTACTCAGGAAACAGAGCTGGACTGATCTCCAAGTTTGAGGCCAGTCTGTTCTACAGAGCAAATTGTAGGAGAGTAAGAAACACTATCTCAAAAAACAAAACAAAACCCCAAAACATCACTGCATAAGCACCAAATTAATGGTCAGAAATCTCTTACATTTGTGTATTTTGTTCTCATGTGATACATTTATTAAAATAAATTACTAAACTATAGTAAAAAAAACTGAGAGAAGTGGAGTTCCTGGATAAATATGAAATACAAAGGTGCATGTAACAATAAAATGTATACAAACACTAAAAAAAAAAAAAGTGAGATTCCCAGAAGTCAGTTTGAGGGCCATTTTGTCACTAGATGAAACAAAATCTTTGGAGGGTATAGTGTGATACTTCTCCTGGGGAGACGAGGACAGAAGGTTTCTTCACCCCAGATAAGAAAGACATTGGCATTGTGACACCATTTAAAGCCATACAGTTGGACAAGGGCCATCAAGTTGCTGAAGCTGGGTAGACAACAGCCAAGACCAGGCCCTGAAAAGAGGCCAGGATGCGCCAACTGCAAAAGGTGATTCAGGGTGATGCCAGCACCGAGGAGTGGACAGCTAAGTGCAGGCTTCTGGGAGCCAGGGAAGAAGGAAGCAGCCGCCCAGCCTTCGGTAGCCTGGCGTCTTCGCAGCTTCAGAGAGTTCCCTCCGTGGAGTGGCATGAGAAGGGAGACAAAAGTCTCAAATGAGTTTTGGACAGGGAGCCTTTCTGAGGCTTTGCTAGGATGAAGCAAAGGAGTTTGTGACAGTTGATCGGGCGGGGTTGGCACAGTCAAAGAACTAAAAAGGAGATGGGCATTCTCCAGATACTGAGGGTTACCAACACAGCCGCTTCAGCATATGAGGGGGCAGCCGGGCCTCAGGATGGTGGAGTAACCAGCCCAGCCCATGGCAGTTCTCCAGGCCACTGTCTGGCCTCAGAGGGGGGGCGCAAAAAAGGACCTGTTTTAATTTTCTTCTCGGGCCTCCATATGACAAAGGAGAAATATCACCCAACATTATTATCCCTCAGAAAATACTCTCTGGAGTCATAAAAAGGGAAATACAGCAGAGCCAGCCTAGGAAGACTGCCCCTAAATCAGCGGCTTCTAAATTACCACGGTGGTACTCTCTAATTCCTGTGGATGAAAACGTTAAAGATGACAATGTCCCTTTAAATCAAACTCCCTGGGACTTGCTGGAAAGAGTCACTGGGCTTCCCCCTCTCCCCCCAGATTTTTTTTGCCTCTTTTCACCTTGTAATAAGATATAAATCATAACTTGTGGGGGCAAGCTCTAGTAAGCAAGCTGTGAACATGGATTTTTCTAAAAGTGAAGGTGTTTTTCTAATGGGAAGTATCTCAGCCCTGGGAATGGGAGAGACTCAAGTGGAGTTTGCTATTTAACTTCACACTTCTAAAGTGTATTTTATTCTCAGGCCTGGCCTCGGGCTGACTGTGGCATCACTGTGATGAATAGAATGACCTGGTGGCACCCCCAGAGGCTAGGGACTGCCTGACTCTCCCAAGGGGGACTGCTGGACCCAGGTTACACAGAGGCAGAGACAGAAGCCCCGGAGCCTTGCCCTGTCATACAAGGAGGCAACTCTCAGAAAAGGGACGCAGAAGCAGGATGGAGCCCTGATGCTTGTGCCCACGCCTGCCAAGCCCAGCCACTAGGTTCAAAAGCCCTACGTGGAGTCCAGAGCCCAGTACGTCCTGGAACAGGAGGGAGAGGAGAGCCACATGACAGCAGCCAGAAGGGCAATGTCCCAGATACGCAGAACCGTTGCTCTTTCTGGTAGGAAGCAGATAAAAAGGAAAGAACCTCGGGGTTAGCGGAAGGCAAGAGCAGCATGCATGACCCCAGGGCTCTTCTCTAGGGCAGCTCCTGTCCCCTCTGTGCTCATCCATACTCTAGGCCCAGCTCCTCAGGCCTGAATGGAGAGCCAAGGTCAGATCAAGCTTCCAAGGTGGGCTTGTGCTGTGTCGCCGTGATGACCGACACTGTCAGCTCAACAGAGTCTAAAATCACTAGGAAACATCCCTCTAGGCACATCTGTGAGGGGGTTTCCACACCAGATTGGTTGAGGAAGGAAGGCTCACCTTAACTGTGGGCGGTATCATCCAATGCACCGGGGTCACAAGCTGCTTTTATGGAAAAGGGAATGAAGCTGAACACCGGCATTTCTTTCTTTCTGCTGTGCGCATGTGTGTGGCCGACCAGTCATCTGACACTCCTGCCACCATGCCTTCCCGGCCATGATGCCCTCAGACTGGAGTGGACCTTCCTGAAGTTTGCTTTGCCGGGTATCACATAGCCGCAGTGAGGACAGCAAACAATGAAGACGCCAGAGTAGGAAGTCTTGGTGGTTTAATGAGACAGCTCTAGACTTAGGCCTGAAATAGAAGCGTCTGCTGGTTAAACCCTACACACCCCACTGTCTATGACCCTTTCTTTTCCAGGGCAACCAAACACCTTAAAAGGCCTCTCAGCCCATGGCTTTAACTTAACCCTTCAGTCTGTGCCCTGCCCACCGCCTTGCCCACTACACATCTGTGCAGACGAGGAAAGCGAGTCCCACGAGGGCACTCCTGGCCGACAGGATACACTGCCAAAAGACACCCAAGACTCACACGTGTGACCTCACTGCAGGCCTGGCCCACTGACTTCTCACCTCCAGACTCGCCTCCCCCCCCACACACACACACTGACACACACACACACTGACACACACACACACTGACACACACACACTGACACACACACAGACACACACTCACTCACACACACACACACACACACACTCTGGCCATCTCTTCTCTGCCATTGCTGCTGCCGTCTTGTTTCCATGTCTCTGTGTGCCGTGCATGTGTGTGGGCACATGTGTGCAGGTGCAGACCCAAGGTTGGTGTCAGGGATTGTTCTCAGTTGCTCTTCTACCACACCCAGTGAGGCAGGGTATCTCAGCCAGATCCAGTGCTCACCCATATGCCAAGTGTCTCTAGCCAGCTCACTCGGGGGGCTGGAATTGTGGGTGTGCTGCCATGCCCACCGGGCCTTAACTGGTATCTGGGGATCCAAACTCCAGGCCTCTCACTTCAGCTGTGGAGCCATCTCTCTAGCCCTCTAGCTTCTTTCTAGGGGACATCTTTTCACTATGTGTCCCTGACTCTTTCTCTGTAGGTGACAAAGAAACAAATTCCTTAGGCCTTGTGAGATATAGTCTCCATCACAACTGTTAAATATATAATGAGAGGCTTTGTGAACTATGCAGCTACACAGGATGGAACCTGACTTATAGACCATGAGGACCTCCCTCCTCCATCCATGCCTCGTTCCCTCAGCAGGGTCCTCCCAGTCAAGCCTCAGACCACTAGTTTCTAAAAGAAGCCCTTGGCATACCCTTGGCTATTACTTACGGATACCTCACATTAATATGACTAAACTCCCAGCCCTCATTTCCTATGTCTGTCTGCCTCACTGATGTATTGTTCTTCCCAACTTCATTTGTAACAAGACTGTATACAAGAGGAATGTTGAGGTTGCAAAGCGATGGGATTCAGTACAGGAGGCAGAGCTGTGGGTTCTGGACCTAGGCCACCAGGTGGGGAAGTGTGGCTGGACTGTGCACTCACTGTGAAGGCCTGTTGGGCCTGTTCAGCTTCCTGCCTAGTGCCTTGGCATGTCTCATTAAGAAGAGTTCTAGTGGTAAACGAGGCTAAATGGAGTCCTCAAGTACAAGCAGGAGAATACGGGTGAAGGACAGATGTCTTGCACTAGACACACCTGTCATCTGGTCTGCTCATCTCTGGGTATCCCATGGTCACTGAGCTGAGAGGAAAGCCGGTTCTTAGAGCCATCTATGAAGAATCCCAGGATGCTATATCTGAGGCCTCCCCTTCCTCCAGCTCCTTGAGGTAGCTGATTTGTCTTAGCCAGAGAGTGCTCACAGGAAAGGCGTAGACATGGTAGTAAAATCTGAGGGCTTTAGATACCCGTGACAGGAGCCATACACCCTGGAGGAAGTAGTCCATAGGGGTTGCCTATGTAGAATACATACTCCAATGCAAAGCAGGAAATACGGTTTCGGGGTCAAGAGAGAGGACAAGCTGGAGGTGGGCCCTGTTCCCATGCACAGGAGCTAGGCCCTCTGTGGCTTTGAGGTGCTGAATTCTCCAGCTCCGTGTCACTAGGTTCTGGGGTACTGTGTTATGGAGTTAAGCTGAGGTCACAAGTGCTGATGGATGACCCTCTAAACATCTAGCTACTAAGTGGCAAACAGCCCAGCCTGCTTCCAGACCAATGGAGCAGAAACAAAATTGCATCTTATTTATTCTCTTTCTTCTTCCTGATCCAGGCTGTGGCCCTCCATAGTTAATTATCAAGTTGCCTTTGTGAGGGAGCAAGAGCTTGCACGGGTACACACACACACACACACACACACACACACACACACACACACAGTGCCAGGAGCAAGAGGATGATGGCAGGGTCCCTCCAGGTGGCATGCCTGTGTGGCTGTTGACCAGATTGACTGCCCAAGGCTTGTTCAAAGCCTCATTTTTCATCCCAGCCTCTCTCGGGGACAGAGGGCCAGCAGCAGCATGCCTTGCACACTTGGACATCTCTCCTGGCATACTCAGGAAAGCACTGAGATTTATTTCGTCCATTTGAATACAAATGCGATTGAGACAAAATTCCTTTTTTTGTTTCAGAAGCCATTGCTCCAGTTGTGCTTCTCATCAAGTGAATTGACAGCCAGAGAGACGAAATAAATAACTATGCGTCTGGCTGTGCCAGGTGAAATAAAACCCCTCACTCATTACTGGATGTGGACATGCTAGTGTCAAGCTGTGTTAGCATCCCAGGGTGGGGCTTCTCCCTAGGCAGTATATTAGTTACTTTGCATCACTGTGATCAAAATGGCTTACAGAATAGCCTAAAAGACGGAGGGAGGATCGACTTCAGCTCATGCTTTTGGAGGCTTTCCATCTGTCGTGCTGGGAAAGGCTCGGAAGAGTTAGTGGGGACAAGAGCAACTGATGGATTGGGTAGGAGCAAATATGCAGATAGGACAGGCATGGCCTTCAAAGGGCCACCTCCCAGGACCTACTCCTACCCTCCAGGCTCCATTGCCTGATGGTCCCACAGCCTCCCAAAATGCACCACCAGTCAAGGTAGGGACATTCAAATCAGGAGCCTGGGGTGGGGGAGGTGGGGAAAGGCGTTTCATGTACAGATCACAACAGGAAGGTCTGGAGACAGAATGTGAGGGCTCTGGGCAGTCCAGGGTCAGAAGAGCCAGGAGACAGGTACTCACAGCACTGGGTTGCCTGACTTCACTTCAGTGCTGGTCATTCTCTTTCTCGGCCTCTAAACAGAGGAAGGGAGACTTGTCCAATAAGTCCTGCAGGATATGTGCTACAGAATGAGCCTGAGAGCCCGGAGGGCTTCCTAGAGGAAGGTGGCCTGGGCTGGGTCTTGATGACGAAGATGGCATGTGTTAGTGCAGAGAAAGGAAAGTTCTCTGCTTCAAGGTGACAGGGGGCTAGAGAAGGTCCAAGCATGGGGTGTTCAAGAGTGAACACTCCACTTGCAGGTCAGTGTGGGACGCGGAGCTGAGCCTCCAAGGCCAGACTCCAGCTGTGCCTGATGTGCTCTGAGCTGCCAGCTCTTGGACCTTCAGGGCCTCTACTCTCATTCCAGGTCTCAAAAGTAGCTGAGAGGTCAATGACAATGAGCTGACCTTGCTCCCAAGAAGTGCTCCACCAAAGAGGGGCATGCATATGATACATGGTGCCCTGTCCCTGGCAGTCTCTTGCAAACACAGGTTTGCTTCAATCCAGGCTGCAGGGAGAGGAGCGTTGCCAGGGATCGATATCTGGAGCAGATGTTTCCAAGCTCTTGGCATCTCATTCAAGACACTGAAATAAAGGTGCATATCAATTGCCTCAGACACATGGACAGAGCCAGGCCATGGGTACTGGCACCTGTCCCCATGGAAGGCTTAGCATCATGAGTGTCTTACTGTGGGGCTATAAGGCAGAAAGTGTGGCAGGTCTCAAGCCATTGATGTCTGGCCAGGTCCTGCTTGCTCTTATGGATACTAAATGGGGCAATTTATAGAGGACCAACCACTGCCTGTCAAACAGCTCAATACAGGAAACAGGCAGGTACCAGGCCTAGGCAGAGCCAGGCAGACCCAGACAGGTCCAGCAAGGGGATGGTGCTATTTTCCCAAACACCTGACTGTGCTGCATGGGGTTCTTGAGCAATTATTGGGTCCCAGAAACAGAGGGACCTCTTTACCACCACAGAGATTCCAAAGTCCAGTCCCAAGATGCTCACCTTGGGCCTTTAGACTAGTGAGGCTCTGACTGAATGAAACCTCAAGCTACCCCGTCAGTAAGAACCAATGCTGGACTACTGAAAATAAGTCAGTCATTTCTTTAAAGGGGAATAACTGGTCTTCACTGAGCCATTACTCAGGTACTGTGCTAAGTACTTTATACTATATGTTGTTTAGTTCTCAAACAAGGCACTGTTACCATCCCATTATACAAATAGGATGACTGAGGTCAGACAATAGCAGGGCTGTGATTAAAGCCAGAACTCCAAAGCATGCATCCCATGCTTCCATAGTAGATGGAGAATGCGAGGAAGTAGTCCTGCAAGGCTCTCTGGAGGAGGTGGTATTTGATAAGGAGGTGATGCTTGGAGTGATTGGGGAGAGAAACTTCTATGAAGACACCAGGGTGCAGAACACACTCAGAAAACGAGGTGATTCCAGAGCCTGGAGGACAGACAGGAAGGGGTGACTGCAGTGACATTTGAGCCAACTAAAGCTCTGGGTTCAGAGAGAAGCAGAACCAGGGCCAAGCAGTGTAGGAAGCCACACCTGCCACCCAGTCTGTCCCCTCCCTCCTGTCTGTCCCACGTGGCATCGCAAGCCCCTGTGAATGCAGCAGGTGGGCTGTGGAGAACATGTCTCCCAGATTCCCCACAGTAAGACTGGTGTCTGTCAAACAGACCTCATAGAGCTCTGGAAACCTCTCAGTACCTAGCCCTGGGAAGTACGCGATGCAAACCAGGCCAAGCAACCTGGCTTAGCAGGGCTGCCCACAGTCAAGGGACTGCTTCTAAGTGGAAGAGATGGAAAGATATTTAAAATCAATAGTCTCAAATTAGCTTTTCCTTTTGTGAGATTGAACATGCTCCATCCAAGCCCCAAATGTGAAAGAATGTCCAGGGCGGCACCAAGGCGTCAGCATGTCTTGCCAATTACAGACACTCAGAGGCACTATGAACAAAAACAAAAACTGTAGAAATTGTCTCTGAATAGTAGCCAGGAAGGCTGCTTGCATACCGGGGTCCTTCTACTCCACCATGAGCCAGCTCAGCTGCCTCCATCCCTGCCTGCCGGTCCCTCCTTGTTTGCTTCATTCAGTGGGTCCCTGCAAGAGACCATGTGGCTGGGAGGGATCCCATCCATCCACAGGCTCTAGAGCAGCCACGTGGTGCATGGGTGGAGATTTTCTTAAAGCCCCTTTAAACCACAGCCTGAAGGTGAGAGGTTCTTGTCAAGACTGAAGAGAAAAGTCTGACTGAGTGGGCAGCATCCAAAATGTACCCTACAGAAATAAGATTTCTTCAGAACAAGAACCAGATCTCAAGACTGGTAATTTTGTTTTTATTCACTTGAACTTGGATACCTGGAGTTGTCTCTCCAAGTTCTGGGACCCATTCTCTCTCTCTCTGACAATCGTACAAACTAGCATGCATTCATTGCACCCTGGCACATTGTCAAATACCTTATACATAATCTTCTCGGGAGAGCTAGGAGGCAGAGCTTATGATTCCCAGAAGAGGAAACTGAGGCACTGAGAGGTTGAAGAGTTCGCCCAAAGGTACACGGTCAGTAAGTAACACAGCTGAAATTAGAATCCAGGCTCCTAAGCCCTGCACAACATCCTAGCTTGTATGCCAAGGTCCTGCCCCACGCAGAGACAGACAAATTCATATCCCATCATCCTCAGATGCCCATAGTAGGGCCAGACATTGAACAGAGTTCTTGGTGCTCACTGTGATGAACTAACCCAACTCCCATCCAGAACTCTATGCTTGCAGCTCATGATCAACCCTGAGAGCTGTGAGAGTCCAAGTGGCAGGATCATGACAGTTTGCTCCTAAATATGCCAAACCCAGGAACCATCCTAGAGTCTGTGGAAGGCTCCAACCAGTCTCTGCTTCTGCAGCCATGGGGCCCATCAGCCATAGGCTGTGCCATGAGAACATCTGTACCAGCTGGAGTTACAAGGGGGCTGTTGGCCCTCACTATTTCAGTGAGCTTCAGTGGCCAAGCTCACTTGTCAGGGAGCTTATGTGGCTAACTCCAAGTCCAGAGCAGAGATTTATATATGAACTGGATGCAGGAGGCTCCCTGGGAGACAGGACCTGCATGAGGCCCCAGGGAAATCTGGGAAATAATACCTCCAAAGCTTTGGAAAGGAAGGTGTGAGGTTTAGGTCCTCCTGGCAAGAGTAAGGGCTGTGTTTCAGGGCAAGATTAAACATAACCTTGAGAGTTAGCAGCAGCCTTTGGGAAGAGCCCTGAGGTACTAGCTGGTAGCCCCTGGTTCAGCCACCTTCTAGATTAACTAAGCCCTCTTCATTCTGCCAAGACGCTTCAAAACTGAAGTCTCCATTGCTAAGCTATAGAGACCCTCTTTGTCTTTGCACTGTTCATGGTTTTCCTCTTCTCTGAATTCTCTTCTCTTCCACCTCTTTGTAATCAGAGGAGAAGTGAATTCTATGCAGCTCTCTCTGGACAGGATATAAATGCAGGCAGCTTCAGGCACCCACAGGGACCCAGTACTGTGCTCTGACCACTCTCAGGGCTGCCCAGAGCGGCTCCCAAAGCATCTCTCGGTGCTCACCTGCCGCAGCACCTTTGGCTCCCTGGTTCACCTCACCAAATCTGAGCTCTCGTGCCTGTTCATCCTGTCTCGTGCTCTGGCCATCCTTTCCTACCCATGGCCTCTTCCTATAGGTCTGCCTACATTTCCTGCCTCCCCTCTACATAAAAACCCCATTTGTTCCAGGATGGCTGGAACTCTGTATAATTCACCGGTCTTCCCAGCATCATATGCCACATACCCCTTCAGATTATAGGAAGTCTGAAGATGGGGGCTGGGCAGCTCAGTCAGTGAAACTCCCAACGTACAAGCATGAAAACCAGAGTTCAACATCCAGGCCTCACATTAAACAATATAGACATGGTGGCCTGCTCTTGTAATCCCAATACTGGGGGAGGGAGCATACAGGAGGTTCCCTGTTGCTATCAGCCAGCCCAGCCTATTTGGTAAGTTCCAGGCTGTGAAAAACTGTGGACAGTACACCATAAAGAACGACACGGGGCATTAGTGACTTTTCTATTCCTGTGATAAAGCAGTATGACCAAGGCAGCTTAGAGAAGGAAAGCCTTGTTTGGGCTTATGGTTCCAGAGGGTTCGAGTCCATCAGATCACGATGAGGAAGTGTGGCAGCAGGCGGGCATAGTGGGTGACTGGAGCAGCAAACTCGGAAGTCACATCTAAAACCACAAACAGGAAGCAGACGACAAACCAGGAATGTTGCAAGCCTTTGAACTCTCAAGGCCCCCCACCCCCAGTGATAGATCTCCTTCATCAAGACCACACCTCCTAAGCCTCTCCAAACGCAAGCTGAGGACCAAGTACTCAAATGCCATGGACTATGGGAGACATCTCGTTCAAACCAGCATCTGCAATTACTGGAGACTCTACCCTGGCTTCAATACTCACAGGCACACACGCACATGCACGCCAGCACCACACAACACACACACAGTTCACTGTGAACCATTTCCAGGTCAGGAATGGGAAGGAGTTAGGGGTTCATCAGGGTCTTGCATCTACAAAGGTTGGGCAAGAACTTACAAAATAGAGCGAGTAGTCCAGGCCAAACCTGGCTGGTGTGGTACAGCAGCACCTGGAGGGAGAGCTGTACCAGGCTGGCTCTGCACAGAAGGAAGAAGGAAGACACTAACAAGGGTTTGCTGGGAGGAGATGAGCCAGCAGACGCTTCCACAGCAGCAAGCCACAACCGCAGAGCCACCAAAGGCAAACGGAGCCTCTTACTGCCACCAGCTGTCCACATCCTTCCCTCAGTCCCGCTTCCGCCCCGAGGGACACCTGTCTTAGAATCAAAACAGCACACCACACTCTAACAATCCGCAGGTGGTGTTTTTAATGACATCAGTGGAGTTGTCCATGAAGGAAGCAGTGTTTTGATCAGCAGCAGTCTGAGCTGGGAACCTGGACTTGGAAGACTGACTCCTAGGTGTGTTCTTGGAGTTCCAGGGGTAGGAAAGAATCAGCAGCCCCTACTCGAGTCTGTGCTGATCAACCCTTTCCTACTTTGTGTCCGTCTCCTGCTCCTTGGCCCTTGCCTCAGGTCAGCACAGCACTGGGAATCCCTTCCCCACAGTAAAGAGTCCTCTGACAAGTTCTCTGTGAGTACCCCTGCCCCTCCCCCAAACACTCCCAACTCCATCTGCACCCATTAGCCAATGCCTTCAGATCCCTGTCTCAGTCATCACCACCCCAAACCCCCACCCTCGCCATACATGGAGCCTGCTTCTCCCTGGGAACCTATAACCCCTGTCAGAACAGAGAGGAGAGTCAGATGTGTCCCTCATCATTTTGTATGAGCAAGGAGAGAGACACAGGTAGATTTCCCTTCTGGTGGGACCCTCATCCTACCATTTGGACAGCCAGGATCTAGACCCACAGAACAAGATATTCAGATTCTTTACAACCCCACTCCTAGCAGGGGTCAGAAGCCCCAAGGGTCCCGGCAGAGTCTCTTATAATGTGCCTTCAGGGGACACCAGCTTCCCCACCACTCTTGAAATTGTTACCCAGGAGGCAAGTTGTGATGGCCTGGTTAAAAAAAAGTCATGGCATGTTTTACTTGACTAGGGAGCACCATATCCTTGCCAGAACCTCACTTTGTGCCAATACACAGTCTGTGCCCTCTGCTCCTGAATCCACATCTCAGCTATCGATGGCAATCTTTTTGAGAAGAGAAAATGTCACCTGAGCATTGTAAGACTGTCGCTTCTGGGGGAAGGACTCTGCTCCTTGGCATAACAAAGTCAGTACAGGACAGACCTTTCAAGAACAAGAATCCTGAGGGTTAGAAGAAGGGTGACCACCTGCTGGTTCAAAGGGACCCAGCTCAAAGGGTCCCACTGGCTAAGGCAGAGTCAGCACCCTGACCCGCGGGCAAAGTGGCTCCAGTCTTTGGTGTGGGGGCCGTGTTAGGGAGGCAGCTCTGGCCCCAGGGTGTGAAGAGAGGATGCTGTTATCCTCCGATGCGCAGTTTCTCTCCCACAGCAGCAGCTGCTGTTAATGGGATTACAATGCATCTCAAATTTCCCATTACATATTTCCGTTATTTCACAAATGCTAATCAGAACTTGAAAATACAATAATAAGCTGGCAGGAAGCCAAAACAAGTGGCCTCTCTCCTAGATGGCTACAGGCTCCTTACTCAGGACACATAGGGTATGCCAAGATTCCTCTAAAGCTCAGGGAATTCAGGAACCCTCCATACATGCCTAGGCAGCCTGGCCAAATGTGGATTTCCTGTAGCCACTGCTGCCCCTTCTTGGGAGCCCTCCTGCTACTCACCTTCCCCCTCCACTGGCAAATCCCTTAAGACTCAATTCTAGAGGCCTCCACTCCCAGCAGCCTCAGAAGAAACAGAGCAGAACCCAAAAGCATTTCTCATTCCCATCCCAGCCTCCTCCCTTGGCCTGACTTCTCAGCATTCTCTGCTGCCCACAGGGGACTCTGGGTATTCCTGCTGAAAAATGGATGTTCATGCTCTCACCAGCCTTACTCATTTACCAAGCCAAGACCTACCCAGGTCCCTAGTCTTGGAGGCAAGACCCAGCTCCCAGAGTCCTGTAGTCACCAATCTGTCCACCAGTCAACACAGAAGCCTTAACCCAAACCTTCCATCCATGCCTGCCACTGACCTGGTCCCTTGGGAACCAACCTAGGTGCAGAGTCAGCAAACAGCAGCTCAGGAAGCCTCCTCAGTGAAGACATTCAGTAGGTAGCTCACAAGAAAACTCCCCCTGGTTGCTTCCTTTCAGCCTCCAGCACTACTATGTGCATCTCCTTTTATTCCCCCACTTCAGTTTTGGGGCCTAAATATCAGGAATGCCTCTACACTGTGACAAGAGGAACCTGGGGGAGAGCTTGGCTCTAGAGTCCTGAGAGCCTGGAGGGCTGCACCCTCCCATGCCTCAGTTTCCTTCCTGTGCAATGGGAGTCACTGTTGCTCTGAAAATTCTGGTAGGTAACATGTATGAAGGCTTAGTGTAGTGGTTCTCAGCCTGTGGGTCACAACCCCTTTGGGGTGGAATGATCCTTTTTACAGGGGTCACGTATTAGACATCTTACATAGCAGATATTACCACGCATGACAGTAGCAACATTACAGTTATAAAGTAGCAAAGAAAACAATGTTATGGTTGGGGGTCACCACATGAGGAACTGTATTTCCTAAAGAGCTGCAGCGTTAGGAAGGTTGAGAACCACTTCCTTAGTGGAAAGCAAAGCAGGGTGTCAGAGAATATCCACTTGATGGATTGGTTTTACCTCCTACGTTTAACCTATTTAAGAGTCATTTTCCTAAATCTAGAGTGTCCTAGGTCAGGCCAGCGATCTCAGGAAGCCCTGGACCCATGCATGACCTGAGGTGTCCCTTAGGGCTGCTAATGCATATCACAGCGGGCCCAGGATCTCAGCCAAAGGAAAGAGCGAGAGAACATTGTGATACAGGCTCACAGGTCACCACCAAGAGTTCGCCCACCTTGTTCCATATGCCAGGCACTTAGGGGATGCTAGGACTCAACGGTGAGCAAAAGCAGTTGTGGTCTCTGCCCTCCAGACTTGCTTCTTCCTTGGAAGGAGACAGAAAAGCTCTGGGTGGGGTGGTGACCAGTGAGACCCTCTCTAAGGAACAATGTTAAGGAAAAGAGCTGGGGTGATGAAGGAGCTAATCATGCATCCAGAGGACCTGAAACTGAGAAAGGCTGCCACATTTGAAAACTGAGGGCGGCCAGCATGACTGGGAACTGTAGGCAGGCAACCCTCATTTGCTCCAGGCAGAAGGATAGGCTACCAGGCTCTGTTCTAGCTTGGGCAAAACAAAGAGAGACCAGGCAGCAGAGATCTCTACCCTTGGCATCCTTCTGGGTAATGAGCGCTCTTTGACCCTCTCTTTGGGGGTAGGTATTTAATACTACCACATCAGGAGCAGGCTTCAGGACAGCTCAGGAGTGGCTCTCACGCTTCACTCACACCCACCTGGCCCAGCTGAGCCCCCAAGTATCCCAGATCCCACTGTTGCTAGGAGTGGCTCAATCATGAATATTCATACCTGGGAGCTCTCTGGGAGCAGGCTCAGTGTCCCTGAGATGCACATCTGTTCCTAGCTATGGCAAGGTTGCCCTCCTGCTCTTCCTCCTCAGGCTCGCCTGCCACATTCCACCCAAACTGGCACTGAAGTGATGAGTGGGGTTCCGAGAAGGTAGCACCCTGCAGGTCTGGGGAAGAGGGGGGCTGACTTGCTTCCCCAAACTCTACAAATGACCCTGCATGCATTTCCTAGTAGTGCCATAACAAATTGCTACAAGGTGGCTTAAAACACTGAAAATTTATTCTCTGCTAGTTCCAGAGACAGAAGCTAGAAATCAAGGTGTCACCAGGCCAGCAGCTCCTGGAGACTCTCCCCTGTGCTCAGCTGGCTTCTGTCAGCTCCTGGCATTCCTGGCACATGGCAACACAACGCCAGGCTCTGCCTCCAACTTCACAAGGCTGCCTACTTTGCTCCTGCATGCTCTCCTCTTCCTGTGGGCACTTGACCCTAGGGCCGAGCCTAAATCCTAGATAAGCAGTCTTCAAATCTAAGTGACGATATCTGCAAAGATCCTTTGTTCAAATAAGATGACATTATGAGAACCCCTAAAACATGAATGCGGTGGATGTATTCAGTTCCCCATGGGCCCTAAGGAGGCTGACTCTGACAAGAAGGTGACATGGAACACCAGCCATGTGTCCTGTCTTGGACCGCCTACATCCTCCTGCCACTCACTCTGTTCACTGCCACCATGTTCAGGTTCTCTGACGTTCCTAGGATTGTAGGAAGCCAGCCTGGGTTCAGCCCACCCCTTAACACCTGGTTTTAAGGCTCAAGTGCTGGGTGCAGGCTGTGGTACCAGATCCAGAGAACACATGACAGCTGTAGGGAAGTTGTCAACAGATAACAGCATTGATAACCAGGCATGACACAGGTACCTGGAGTAGCTGAAGGAAGGAGAATCAGGGCTTCAAGTTCAAAGTCATCTTTAGCTATAAAGCAAAGTTCCAGACCTGGTTAGGTGGTGGTGGTGGTGGTGGTGGTTGTGGTTGTCAACTCAACAGAAGGTTCATCTGGGAAGAGGGAACTTCAACTGAGAAAATGCCCCCCATCAGATTGGCCCGTAGGCAAGTCTGTGAGGCATTTTTTTTATTAATGACTGATATGGGAGGGCCCCACCCACTGTGAGTGAGCCACCTCTGGGCAGGTGGCTCAGGATTATATAAAGCAATAAGCTAAACAAGGCAGAGTCAGCAAGTCAGTAACAGCATGCCCCCTCCGCTTCTGCTTGAATTCCTGCCCTGGCTTCCCTCAGTGACAGACAGTAAAGTGTTAAGGTGAAATAAACCCTTCCCTCCCCCAGGTTGCTTTTGTTAAGCGCTGTACCACATCAACAGAAAGCAAGGTAGGATACCTGGGCTACATGAGACACTGTCTTAAGACAAAACCTAAAGAAAAAAACAGGGGATAGTGTTGCTCTTCTTGCGCCACATATCACGGTGTCACTTGAATTACCGCTCCACTGAGCCAGCCTTTAGCAGGGCTGGGCCCCCCAAGGAACATGTTCCCATGCATCCTTGGAGGATGTTATTCGGCACTCCTCCTTGAATGAGCCCAGGGCTAAGGTCTGAACTAGATGGCTTCTGGGAGCCTGTACACCTCAAGTTCCCTTGCCCTCTGGCTTCCTGTTTACACATCTGTATGAAGAGCAAAGGCAACTGCGGTGCTCACCAGTCCTTCCCTCCCTCATGTCACAAGTCTGAAGCCCAGCTACTGAAGAGGATTGGGTTTTCCAAGTAGAGGTGACCTACAGACCCGCCAGAGTTCACCAACGGAGGACTAATCCTCTCCTGGGATACCCCTCAGAGTCCAGCATCTATCGCCCAGTGTTCCATCCTGGCCTTCCTGGGATGACCCCCAAGGGATACCAGATGTGGCCTCAGCTGGGATAGCCTTCTAGGGCAAGCAGGAAATCACACTGTGATTCCCATAGGCTGTTCTGGGAAGGATATTGTCATTAAAACCTCCCAAGTCACTGGGTACAGATACAAACCAGTCCTTCCAGCTACTAGGGAGGCTGAGGTTGGAAGTTTGCAATCAGAGCCCACCTGAACAACATAGGAAGTTCAGGGCAATTTAGCAAGACTCTGTCTTAAAATAAAGATTAGAAAGAGCCAGATATATGGTTCGGTGAGTGTCCCAGTCTAGCAAACACAAGGCCTTATTTGCATCAGTCTGGTAGCATCGTGGATTGGCCTGAGACCTGCCAGTCACCTCTGGGGGTGTCACGTCCCCTCTACCACAGCCTTACACACCAGGACATTCCTACAAGCTCATCATTGCCTTTGGGCCAGTGCCACTGCCTAGGAATGTGGATCACAAAGCAGAGGGTTTCTGAGTTGAAATAAAGGGACATAGAACAGCATCCAGAGGGAGGCCAAGGCCATATTAAAAACAGGTCCCTTCAATTCTCTTGAAAACTTATAGCTCCCAAGGATCTGTTTTCCCCTCTGTGAAGTTAGTGTGTGGTAAGAACACACAGTTCAGGTCCAGGCCCTGGAAACTCAGAGAAGGCACAGCTCGGATCACAGGGACCTGCTGCGGTGACAAGTCCCTTATCACAGAGACGTGATCACAAGGACTCCTTGTGTCTTAGAATGGCTTTTCCTTTGTGGCCCATTAGTATTAACTGCCCTATGAATCCTCCATAGTAGTTTAGAGCAAGGATTCAGTCTTAAATCAGAGTGATAAAGGAACCCACCCAGAGCCCATAAGATCCTTCTAGAATCAGCCTTCTTCATGGGCCTACTTACTCCACAAACTCTAGTTGAAATACAGTGTATATAGAAAAGCATGAGACATGAGTATCCCTTGATAGCTTGCCTAGCATGCACAAGGGTCTGGACTTAGACGCTGGTACATCCCAGAGAAGTAACCTCCCCAGCACCACAGATACCTCACTCCTCCCCTCCTGGTCACGGCACCTTTCCCTCCTTCCCAGCATAATGATTTCCTGCCCAGCACTGCAGAGTAACCTGTGTGCCTTAGAACTTGGTGTCAATGGAATCACTCAGTGTGACCCTTTTGTGTCTGGCCACTTGCCAGACTGCAGGTTCACCTATTATAACTCCATCTATAACAGGAGCCCTTCTTTCTCTTGGGCAATAATAGTCCATTGTACGAACATGCCAGAATTGATACATCTGACTTATTTCCAGTTTGGGAAATTTTTAAGTTCCAGAGAATGTACAAGTTCTTACACAAGCCCTTGATGAGCATTTCTGCAAGAACCATGACTCGGTGTCAAATTACAAGCAGGGAGTACATGGAGAATGACAAGTAATAGTTTAAACTTGCCCTGTCCTGTCCAGAGAAAGCGGAATTAACTGGAGGGGGTGAGAACGCAGAGAGCTGCCATTTAACCCCAAAGCACCTTCTCAAAGTCAGCTAGGGACACAGCCTGGACGGACATCACAACCCCCTCTACCGCACAGGGACACAGACTGGGTGGCTGTCACAACCCCGTCTTCCATACAGAGACATAGCCTAGACAGATGTCACAACCCCCTCTACCACACCCTTATACTCCAGATGGTCCTACAAGCTCATCCTTGCCTTTGGGCAATTTCCACTCTCTGGGAATGTGAGTCCCAAAGCTGGGGGCTTCTGGGCTAAGGCAAAGGGACACAGAGCAGCAGTCAGACAGGAAGCGATGGCCCAAAACCCTTCCAGGTCTATTCAATCCCCAGCCTTTCCCCCAAAGGAGCCTCCTGTCTACACCTCCCTCCTACTTAACCTCATGTCCCTACTTCTGTCTCCTACCCTGCCTTCCTTCCCTTACTCTACTTCTCTCCCCCTCACTTGCCCCTCCCTCTCACTTCTTTCCTTCCCCCCTCACTTTCTTCCCTCCCCCTCATCCCCTCCCCCTCATCCCCTCCCCCTCACTGCTTCCCTTCCCCCCTCACCTCCCTCCTTCCCCCTTCCTTCCTGTCCTCCTCCTCCTTCCTTCCTCCCCTCAACCGTCTTCCCCCCACTCCAAGGCCCTCAGGCAGCCAGGAACTGATATAGAACTATGAGCATCCCTGTAAGCCCCATCTTGGGACAAGATTACCCTACTTAAAGGGAAAATGTAGTTTCTGTCGATTTAAATTATGTTTGGTACACTGTTAAATATGTACAAGCATAAAGCTGGGTACATGTCCCTTATGCATAGAGCTCTTTTATAACCATAAAGCTCAAACAAATTTATAAATGAAATAAAAACAGACTGCAAAACCAATAAACTTCAAATTAACAACATTACTTTAATGGGACAAATGATACTGTTTTCCTGAAACTAAATCAGTGCTCACAGCGTGACTCTGGGGCAGCCCGCTGTGGTCTCCATCTTCTCTGCAACTCCCTGTGAGCTGGGGGATGACCCCCTCTCCCCCTCCACCACCACTCCTCCACTCAAAACCTTTGTGCCTCGGTTGCTCATTTGGGAAAGGGAATAAGCAAGATATCCCTAGCAAGAGGGGCTAGGGATGTGGCTCAGCTGGTAGATAGCTTACCTGGCACACCCAAAGCCCTGGGTTCAATTCCAGCACCACATAAAACTGGACATACTGATGCACACCTGCAGACCCGGAAAGCGGCAGGAAGATCATTTGTTCAGGGTCATCTTTGGTGGTGTCAGTTCAGTTTCATCTTTGGCAGCATAGTGAGTGAGACTGAAGCCATCTTGAAATACATGAGACCCTATCTCAAAAACAGGGACAGAATGGGGAAAAGGCTCAGCAATTAAGAGCAATTGTGGCTCTTGCAGAGGAACCAAATTCAGTACCCAGCATCCACGTGATGGCTTAACCACCTGTAACTCCAGTACATACATATGCAATATATACATGTATATGTATATATATTCAAAACACTCATAAAATAAATATTTTTAAAAAATAATAAGAATTCTGAAACGTTGACAGCAGAGTAGGGTCATCACGAAGTGGGGGTGCTTTTCTGGCTTTCAGAGGGTTAAGTCCAGAAAGCTGTGTGTGTGTGAAAGACCAAATTCTTACAAGTCTCTTAAAAAGCATTCATTTTTATGTATATGAAGTTCTTAAGTGTACATATGAATGCCTATATATGCAGGAGCCCAAGAGGTCAGAAGAGGACGTTCCATTGGATATATTGAACAGAAGCTATACATGGTTGTAAGCTGCCATGAAGATGCAGGGGATCCGAACCCGGGTCCTCTAAAGAGCATCCAGTATACTTCACTGCTGGGCCATTGTTCCAGCCCTTCTTAGTGATTTTTTAACAAACTCTTCATACTGCACTGAGCCATGCACCTATGTCAGAGATCTTACGTGTAGTACAACCAAGCACACAGTGGGTACTCGGTCCTGTTTCTAAGAGTGCTTAGTACTCCTGTTACAAGTGTAGTTTCTTTATGATTTTTCCCTCAGAAACAATTTTATCTCTCCATTGTATAATATGGGTTGGAGAGGCCACCTCATGTGTGTAATGGCATTGAGTAATTCTTGAGGTTGCATGTGGGCTATGGGGCAAGGACTCCATAATGAGGGAAGGACTGGCATGTAGGGTCACGTGAGTGTCCTGAGCACATGAACCCTGCATCATTGGCTCAGATCCAGCTCCCAGGTTACTATCCCAATCTCCTAACTTGATATTCAATCACTTTTATCGGGACAGGTTCAAAAATGGGGCCAGTCGAAATATTGCTTGCTATTTTCTTCAAACTGCTTAAGTCAATGGACAGGGTTTAAGTTAACAGGTTATGGAGTTGAAGACACCTTAATGGATTAGAGGCTCATACAGAGTTGTTAATTTAATTTCCCCTTTTTATTGCTGTTCCTTTATAAAAACAGCACAGATAGACCTTTTCTGAGAGTGAGGTATTAATAACTGAGGCACATTCCAAGAGCAAGAAAGGGCATTAAGATTTTGCAGGGTCTCTCTATTTGTTCCTAACTTCTCAAGGCTCCTATGCTGGCCCAGATAAGAGACAGACCCAAAAGATTAACTACTCAAAATTCTAGGAAATGGAAACTGCCCTTGGCCACTGTCAACAGAGTCAAGTAGCATCCCCCACCTGCCCAGAGCAGATGTCTGCAATCAACTCTATGAGCCCCTGGATGTGGTGAGGGGCTTACCAAAGAAAAATGGGTATTTGGGCTTATAAGGGCAGAGTGTTAACCTCCCCTCACTGTATAAGATGGGAATCTCCTGGGAGAGTTCATCTTCCTTCTTAGAGCACAGGGGTTAGAGACCTCCCTGGGCTCAATGAGCAGCCTCATGGCTAGTCTCATGATGGAGGCTCAGAGGGAACCTTCCTGGTTCAGAGGCAAAAGGAGGATTGCATTGTGCCCAGCTAGCAGCCCCTGGACTGGGCTCCCCTTACCTGCAAGTCTGAGTTCCCTTTGCTATGTCGGGCCTGTGGACAAGGATATGCTGTGACCAGCACTACTGGAAGAGGTTCTTTAGTGAGCCACTCATTCCTGGGCCTTCTGGCGTTCTGCAACTTCAGGGTGAGGTGAGTCTCAGAGGTCATGATAGCCAGCACCCCCTATTATGCCCCCTATGAGATCACCTCCAAGGACAGGACCACCAACTTCTGCAGACAAATGTACCAGGTGGCCCTGAGCCCGAGATGCTCCCTCCTCTATCAGGGGTGCCATGGGCTCAGGCTGCACAAATCCCAGGGCCCTATGACTCCAGAGGGTACCTCTAGTATGGCAGCTAGAGACTAGAGATCATGTGTGCAATGCAGTCAAGCAGTACTGAGGCACACACTAAGTGTGAAATGCACATGTTCAAGCCTTGTACACAAAACATGTCAAACTCATTCGATTTTATGTTGATAACATGTCAAAATGATGACATGTTGATAGATTGAGTTACAGTAGATTATTGAAATGAGCACCACTGAGTGGGATTTTCTGTTTTACGTAGCTGCTGGGAAATGTAAAGTAGATATATAGCGTGAGTTATGTATTTCCAAGGACAGTGCTATGTCTAGAGAAGACAGGAGAAGTATAACAGATCAACTAGATTGGAGTTGAGAAGGTAACTCAGTTGATAGATTATTTGCTTAGCATGCAAGCCCGGCATAGTAGTGGGCACCTGTAAGTCTAGAACTCAGTAGGTAAAGGCAAGAGGGTCAGAGGTCAAGGCCAGTCTGGCTACATGAGACCTTGTCGCCAAAAAAAAAAAAAAAAAAAAAAAGAGTCAACCTGATAGAATCATGACCTGGCAGAAAACTGACCTCCTAGCATGACGTGGGCCCCACAGCAGACTTTCTCCTGAGCAGTGACTCTAGGTGGCCTCCCATGCCAACCCCGTAACAGAAGGAGGTGAGGATTGAGACCCCTGGCAAAAAGCCCTCAAAGGAGGGACTTCAGGCTATACTGTGACAAATATTATCAGGATCAGAAAGGCAAAGTGGCTTTCCAGGAGTACCTGAGAGTTGCAAGTGCCAACAGATGGTCTGAGTTTTCATATTCTCTTCTGGATCTCGCTACAAAATCCAGAGACACAATCACAGACATGCTGTCACACAGACGCAGGCAGACATTTGCCAGTTGGAGTGGCTCCTTCAGCGCTAACACAGCATGCTGGTTTACAGACTCATAAAAACGCAAGAGTTATTATTTCTCTACACCGCAGGCATATCTGGGTACCCACTTAAGAGCGCCCATAGAATAAATTACTTCCGGATGACACTTTTTAATTGAATTGAACTAACAGCTTAGTAATCTGTTGCAATAAGAGGAATATTAGGATGATTAAAAGATCTGAAAACTCTTGCGAAATTAAATGATTAAACGTAGCGCTGAGTCAATGAATGAGTCTGTGTACATTAATCAGAGTGGGCCTCGGCAAACAGTTGTATAGCTAAGCATTCACAGCAGCCCCACACATGCATGGCTTCTCTCTCCCTATGTGTGGCTCTCCATCATACCCTCCTTACTGCCACTCAGAAAGCCAAGCAGCGTCTCCCAGAGGCAAAAGAGCTTCTGCCTACGAGTGTTATGTGAATCATGGCTCCTGGTCAACCACTTGTTCCTGTGGTGCTGGCCCCATGATTCAGCCAGGTTGTTAATTGTCAGTCCTTGTTTTTAGTTTAAATGAAACTTAAAGGAACAGAAGTTCGCATTCTTACTGGGTGAAGTAACACACAACCTGCAATTTCAGTCTGACGGTGGCTACAGCAGAAGGGTAGTAGGTTCTGGGTCAACCTGGGCTATATAATATGACTCTGACTCAGAAAAGGAACAAAAAAGTTAGGACTATGGGGACTAGGGAGTTAACTCAGTAATTCCCTAATGTTCAGATATGACAGCCTGAGTTTGGATCCCCAGGACCCATGCAAAAGCCTGACACAGAGATACAAATCTGTAGTCCTAGTGCTGGGGAAGGCAGAGATGGGCACATTCCTAGAGCTCACTGGCTGGCAAGCATAGCTAAATCAATAAGCTCCGGGTTCAGTGAGGGACAGACCCTGCCACACAAAATAAGGTGGTGATCTATCAAGGAAGATGGCAACATCAACCTCTGGACCCCACACATAACACACACATGAACACATGCATATACTATACACACAAAGAATTTTAGGAGCTAGAGGGATGGCTCATTGGTTAAGAGTGATTGTTGGTTCCCAGCCCCCAAGTCAGGTGGTTTACAACCACAGCTTCAGGGAATCGGATGCCTTCTTCTGACCTGTATAGGTACCCACATACCGGCCATACTCATACATGGATATGCATGTACATATGGGGGGAGAGAGAGAGAGAGAGAGAGAGAGAGAGAGAGAGAGAGAGAGAGAGGCGTAGGAGGGGGAAAGAACACATTCTGGCTTTCATGCTGATCAGAGGAATTAAAACTTCCAATAGGCCCCTTTCCTCCTTTTGGATTGTTTATGTCTCTCGTGCCCCATAGCCCAAGTGTTTTCACATCCTTAGACTGTGGACTCTTCTTAGGAAGTAGAAGTGGGGTGTCATATGGGAAAAGCAGCTGTGGACAGTGTCCCGGAAAGGTGACTTCTGTATCCCACCCTCCGCCACTGATCATACCAGCCAGCACCATGCAGGTTCCTTTTGACCTGGAAAACTAATTAACTTCCTAACACAGTTCATCCCCCACCTGCCCAGAGAACACACAGGTCGATTCTTTTCTGATCATATGAATCTTTCATGCCACATTCATAGCCGTAATTAGTCACATAAAAATTCAGGTTATGATTCAAGCTGTTATTAGGGAAACATGAAAACACTGAAAGTTGTGTTTCACTCTGATACAAACTCTCAAGGTCTGCATTACAGAAGGGACTTTGTATCTCATTAACGTTAAAATTCAATTCAGAGCAGACTCTCATTGGCTAGACTTGATGCTGAATGTATTTCCCCAGGCATGTCTGGCAGGAAGTTCAGGGCAGGTCTGCTATTGTCTGCACCCTGGGATGCCCCAGTGACCACCCCCCACCCCAAGGTGCCTTTCCAGGCTAAGTGTCTGGAGCTTCCTAAAACAGGTTGCAAAAACCATCCTTGCATGAAAACAGATCCTCACTTCCAGTAAGCCACTGGCACCGGAAAAGTAAGTCAGCTTTCTGTTAAGTTACAGAAACAATGCTGCCACTGTCTGAGGGCTGGGGTTGGGCAGGGGCATGATGGGTTGTAAGTACCTGCTAGAGCCACTAGATTTTTCTCCCCCAACCTGGCAAGCTCAGAGCCCAAGGAAGGAATTGCATTACCACAGTTACCCTGGAGACCCCTGAAGGCCAGTGGGTGTTAGCAGGGTGTCAACCTCGCAGTCACTGTGCATTGTGCCTCTACCTAAGCCCAGGCCTCTGGCCACACTCATAAAGCAGCTTTCACTGGACTCTAAGTAATCAAGAAAGCCCCCCTCAGAAAGCCAAGGGTCTGAGCTTGCAGAAGCTTCCTGTCATGAAGACTTCTAGCCCATTATGGAAACTCCCTCTCTCCAGGTCACATAGTTCATCACACCTCTGTTAGTGTTAGTCAGCTTTCTGTTTAAAAGAAAACATTAGAGAAATCCGTTTACATGGGGAAAAGCTTGTTTTTGGCTCATAGTGTCAGAGGTTCCATCCCATGGTCTCTTGGCTTCATCACTTTAGGCCCATGAAGGCTCCAAACATCACCATGGGAGAAAGAAGCAAAGGAAACCCATTTGCCTCATAGAACAACAGAACAACAAAAGGAAGGGAGATGCTGGGGCCTGGGGTTCCCCTTCAAGGGCTACCCCCTTGACTCTTCTGCTGGGCCCCGCCTCCTGTATGTGCTACCATCGCCCACTAGTGTCATGAGCTGGAGAACGCATGACCTTATGGGAGACATTTAAAAATCAGACCATAATATAACCAATCCAAGATCCAGCAATTAATTGATTCTGTGCCTTGACAGTGAGCGAGGAGGTGCTTATAGTCTACCAGATGAAGGAGCTGGAGCAGGAATGGCCACACCTCAAGGATTCCCATTCCCTTGTCACCTGCAACACCCTGTCAGCCTCTCACCTTAGCAGATTTCACTGCTCACTTGTCTCCAGGACAAATGCCCTAAACACTTTCATTTGTCAAAACTCTGAAAGCCACCGACCGGAGCTAACCAGGAAAGGGGCAATCCCAGCTTCATTACTAGAGGAGGCGGATGATCCCAATGTCCTATCGAATTAATCCAGTATGTACTCCGCCATTATCATAACTATGCCCTTCATCGCCGGGCCAGTCTGAGAATGAACACTAATACATTCTATTCAGAGTCTCTTTATGGAGAGGATGGGACCCTGGTGGCCCTTGACAGAGAGGACTGGAGCATAATGCAACAGTAGACTTTTGAAATGCTAATGTGAGCTCCCTGCGACTTAATTTTATTATATATATATATATATATATATATATATATATATATATATATATGACATTTCACAGCTCCGTAGCCTCAATAGCTAGAACGACGGCATCGTAAAACTGACAACACGGTGATTTAGGGAGGAGAGTCCATCCAAGTGAAATGGACGGTAAGCCTTTAAAGACCCTGTTTAGCACCTCATACCTGGGGTCAGTGTTCATTTTCAATACGTCATTAAAGCATTCTGTTAAATCACTTGCAGAGTGGCTCAGCTCTTCCCCATCTCATGTTGGATTACAGAGCTAATAAGGCAGAACCCCGCAGGAGGACCAGAGTAGGCTCACAGTGTTTTTCCTGGGTTAGGAAGTACCAGAGAGACTGAATTGAATTAAAGGCCTGCAAAGGAAAGGAAGGCCAGAAGAGCAGGTGTGTGAGCACAAAGGGTTTCCCCCTGAAGTTGGTAGTTTGTGTCAGGTGCCACATAATTCCAGCCTTCTCTCTTTGTAGGCTTCACCAGCCCAGTGTTCACCAAACCAATATTAATAAAAACCGCAAATGCAGTCAGATCTGTAGCCAGCAACATAGGAAGATGAAAGAGGACCCACTACATGCCTTATGGAATTTTCTAGACCTCAAAGGCAGAGGGGCTCAACAGATCCAACAGGGCAAAGAGGCTGGAGCCAAGCCTCAAGCAGGACCCAGATTAGCATGACCTCGAAGAGAGTCTGCTCTGTCCCCTGGAGATTCCCACGAGACCCTGAGACAGTAGCATTCTTGAGGATGCCCTCTCTCCTTTCTTTCCTTTCTGAAATAAAAACTGTCATTTCATAGTAAGATGTGACAATTCTGTACAAATGGAAAGATAGCTCAGTCTTTGAACTGCTTGTCACTCAGGCATGAGGACCTGTGTTCAATCCCTAGAACCCATGTTAAAGAAGCTGGGCAGACTGCACACTAAACATTTCTAGCCCTGGGAAAACAGACAGCAGAATCCATGGGGCTTGCCAGCCTGGGACAGACTGTTGCCTCATCTTGTAGTTTCTGAAGTTAGGAAACTTCCCAACAATCCAGTCCCTCCTCCCTATCCCAAGAACAGGGAAACAGCTCATGTTCATAGTTGGATTTGCCTCAGAGGAAGCTGGGTTGCGAAGAGAAAGGAGCAAGGTCTCCGGAACCTCCCATCCGAACCACAAAGGCCTCAGAGGTCTTTAGGAACTCGGATCTGCCAGTCTCTCCAACACCCCACACCTCACCCAAAGTACAAGGAGGGGGTTGACACTTTGGGAGTTGTTATCCAACTGCCCACCATGTAGTGTGGAAAAGCACAACCTGGCCCATCTCTATTTAAAGCTCACAGCTGTGGCCTTGGAGTTAAGGCCACACCAGGGAAGCATCCCAGACTCTGTCTGTGGTACTCAGGGCTCCTTCTGAAGCCTGGCCAGTGGGTTTAACAGTGCTGCTCTACCCATGTGACCACCCACCTGAGTCTCTGGGACTTTAGGATTGCTCTCCAATCAGTTTTCTTGGGAATCACTGTGGAGTGTCTACCTCTCATCCTTTGGTTTGGGTTTTTTAAATGCAAATTTGCCTACTTTCAGTGAGAGGGCTAGCGCCAAGGAGAGCTGATCCCCCTCTCAGTGGCTGTACGCATACCCAGCCTATCATCTGCATCCTACTCTTCTGACCCAGCGTGGCTCTCTTGACCTATAGGGACCATGGCCAGCTCCTAGATGACCTCCACCTCTGCCTATGAGCAAGCAGAAAACAGGAGTGGACAGTATCCTTTTGCTCTCTGTGTTAGGTACTCCCTTGACCTGGAGCTGGTCATTATACAGTGACAGGGTCCTAAGGGGCATGATGACCAAGGGGATGAGAAGGGAAGAAGACAGCAAAGTTGGCATCAGGAAGTCTTAAAAACACTGATGGTGCATGTATGCAAGTTTATTGAGAAACACGCCACCTTATATGCTGTCTTCCTGAAAGTGAAAAAAGATGGGACAGTGTCAGCAAAAAACTATGACACAATGGGACAAAGTCAGCAAGAAGCTAATCAAGCAATGTTGCACAAAGGGAATGCAGGCTAGCTCAAAGATGGCAGAGAATAGCACACAATAGCCTTGGAACAGATAATTCCAGCCTTTTCAGGATAGGGGTGGACTTCCCAAGAACCAAAACCTTACCTGCTTCAAGACTCTGACCCCAGGATTAGATCAGACCTTGCCGAGTCTTCCCCTAGGCAAGTCATAGAACTAGGTTCCATATGTCCTTTTGTCAGGAACTCTGAGAAAGCCTGGCACTCAGCACTCCTTCACTTCTTGGACAGCAAGAGCAGAGGGAGGTCAGGCAGGCCCTTGGCTCTCCAAGTGGTCACCTTTGGTTGTGGTTCAGCCAGGAGATGGCTGGGGAGGCTTCTGCACCCATCATTTCAATGGGCACACATCACTGATGTCTACCCCACCTATAGGAACTCACTAAGTCTCCATGAGTGCAAGGAGACATCATTTTTCTCTCCCAAGATCAGGACTCAGGCAGACATGCAGGATGTGTAGACTTTGTGGTGTAGGCACCCAGTGTTGGCATATAGAGGTCCCCATACCTAGGCTCTGACTTTTTGCAAGATCAGCAACAGCCAGCCAGTATTGGGCTCACAGTACCTAGTGAGAGACTAATAGAAGTTCTAAGGTAACAGGACCCTCGAGCTTGGTGGCCCTGGGGTCATTATGCAGAGTGGTCATGCTATACCCCTCTCTAAGGAGAGCTTAGATGCCCCATTGTGGACCTGGGGCCAGGGAGAACATGACCAGGCTTGGTAAGGTTGCTGCCAGGTTTCAGGGATGTATGACCTATGGAGAGTCATTCAACGTGCCCATTCCTGCAAAAGAAATACGTGACATCCCAACCACCGACCACAGCAAAACACCATTACAGGAAGTGTGCCCCACCCTGAGTAGTGAGGCAGTATGCTTGGGCAGATTACCCACACCCAGCTAAAGCCTTGCCACTTCCCAGCTGTGTGGCCATGAGCATGTCTTGAACCCTACAGGGTTACCCTAAGGACCTGGGTCAGTGGGGTGCTCCTGTTGGGACATGTACACAGAGAGGTGAGCCTCACTGCCGTGACTCATATTCCCCTCTACCCATGTAAGTCCGCATCACAAGTGCCCAGATGATCTTCCAACTCTTCTTCCCTCCTGCCGCTACAAAACTGTCTCCTCCTCCAGTTCCTTACCAAGCTCTATTCTTTTGATGTAGCTCCTAGTTATTGGGATCAAGCAGAGTGCTAGGCCCCGTGTGAGGTGTGGAAATGCAGCCAGAGGCCAGGCAGAGGCCGTTCCTGTAATACTGGGCCCTGCCTACTCCTATTCCTACCCCTACACTTCACGCCCCATCCAGTGCTCCCTTGGTCAGTGCATCTCCTGTGGGGTCTCATCCCTCTGATCTAGAAGCCAAGCCCTGGGCACTTAATGAGGCCATGGTCCTGATCCAAGAAACAAATGTGATTGATAGGCAGCCCAGGAAGGCACAGGGAGGAGAACAAGGCAGAACTCAGATAGGATGTGGGAGTGGTGCCAGTTCACAAGCTGGTGTCAAAGTGACCTTCCAGGACTTAGTCCTGGGGCCAGGAGGTTGGGAGAGGCTGTGGCCTATAACTGCAAGTGTGAGAAGGGATGCTCTGAGGAGGATAGGAAGGAGGTGGACAGGCCTGGGGACTGCAGAACAAGAGGCTCTAGGAACCAGGAGGAAGAATGCAGCTGGACCTGGAAAAGGAAAGTTGGCCGGTGGAGATGAGGTGAGGGATGAGATAAGCCATCTAGAGTATAGACTCTGAGCACACAGAACACCAGAGTCCAAAAGGCACAGCAGGGACACTAGGAATCCACAGCTGGAGGCTCCCGGGGTGCCCGGGCCCTGGCCTCAGCAGAAACTAACTCAGGGACATGATTGCTTCCAAGAACATTCCAGGTATCTCTGGAATGTGAATATAGTAGCTCTGCACCACCAATGGCACTGAGTAGCCATTGGAGCCAGTCACCACCAGTGACTTCCAAAACACTCACAGGGTCCTCTGAGCTGGGATTACGACATGCAACATCTGTAGAGATGAGGACTGATGGAAGCCCCCTGGGGTCATTTCCCCCAGTCCCCTGCAGATGAGGACTCAGTGGGGAAGTGGAGGGAGTCAGAAAGAGCCTCTGTCACCAACTGAACTTCCTCAGCTGGTCTTTGTGATCCTACCCTTCGTGACAGGCAAGGTGGGAAGACAGTGGAGGCAGACATGAGGCCTCTTGGCGCAGACAGACTTCCGTTGGGCAGGAAGAACTGCATAGAATCCTGCCTCTCCGGGCAGCTAGGTGGAGTGAGCACTTGTAGGCAGGGAATGGATGGCATCTCTAGGAGCAAGGCAGGATGGCATGCAGTTAGCACAGGCAGCGGTGTGTCTGCCTGGCTTGTGCATATGATGGGTGTTGCTGGAGTTTTCTTTCCAGCCTGGTCCGGCAGCTCTTCAGCCCCAATTAAGCACACAGATGCTATATTAATTATAAAATTATTTGACCAATAGCTAGGGCTTCTTATTGGCTAGCTCTGTCTTAATTATTAACCCATTTCTGTAAATCTAAGTGTTTCCACGTGGTCTGATCTTACTGGAGAAGGGTCTGACCTGTTACTCCTTCCTCCCTATATGACATCTCCCCACAGTCTCTCTCTGCCTACCTTTCCCAGAATTTTCCTCATCTCCTAGTCCCTCTTATCTTCCTGCCTCTACTGGTCAAACAGTGTCTTATTCTTTGACCAATAAGAGAAGCATATATACAGAAGGACATCCCCCATCAGATGGGGATTTATAAACAGCCACAGAATCACTCCCTGGAACAGAGGGTAACTTTACCCAAAATATTGAGCCCCCTTTGAACCTGTTTTCAAAATGTGCAAAAAAAGCAGCCAAGCCCAGACTCAGCACGGCAGCCTCTATATGTTCCAGCATAGATTTCCATCCAGGACACACAGCCTTTCCACCACAGGAACCCCTTGTCAGCATGCTGACTTCTGCTCTGGCTACTCAAGAATCAAGAGCAAACCACACCACAGCCTCCCACAAAATGCAGAAGACCTAAGTCTAGGAAGGGAAAAATTGGCAAGGACACTGGTGACAGCACCCAATCCCAAGCTAACGAGTCTCAAATCCCACTGAAGTGTTGATCCTACCACTGTTACTCTCGAGACCTCTGTGTTTCAGTCCCCCACATTGGGAACGGCCGCCCAATGACGTCAGACCAAGAAGGGTAGTGAGCAGCCCACCTTCCAGGCATCTCCTGTAGGCCTAAGAGTCCTGGATACGTAGACCATGTCTCCCTTGCATGTGATGGACTGCAGGCTATTTCTCTAAAGCTTCCAAATGATGTTTTGCATTTTATTTTTATTCTTAACTAATGTGATGGCTGGAATTTCTCTGATTTTGTGGGATGCAGGAAGGTGGGGGGGGGCTCATCCTGCCCATAGTTCATTGTGGAATCCAGGCCAAGTATGTAAGGGCTTCACCCTCAGGAGCAGGACAGGGCAAGGGCAGGGCAGAGATGAAGCTAAAGCGTAGAATGTTCACATTGGTCTTCTGCCAGCTTCCCTGGTTTGAGCAGAGATGTCCCAGTCATATTGGCATTCGACTTGGCTCACTGGTGCCAGTATGGTGAGTGAACATGGGAAAACCCAGAATGCATTTGGAGAATAGCCAAAAGTTCCATTTGGCTCCATCTAAGAGGGAGCAGTAGGAAATGAAGTGTTAGTGGACCTTAAATGCCAGGCAGGGGAGGGTAGATAACTATGAGAGACTCCTGGCAAAACACTGCCATATTCTAGAAAAACAAGGTCCTACCTGGGAGCCACTGGGCAGCGGAGGTGGGGGAATGGAGAGAAAAGGGTAGATTTGGAGGGACATAGGGTGGTTTGTCTATAGCTGTAAAGATGAGGAGAGGTAGTGGGATATGGGCTCATCCATCCATTCCTCAATGGCACCTTCACTAGGCTGGCCAGCAGCCCCGTGTGTCTGCAACCTAAGGCAGACGCCACATGGCACTACCGCCAAGAAGTAATTTGCCATGGGTCAAGATGTGGAGATTTCCAAACTGACAGATGGCAGAGGGGTCTTGGGAGAGGGAGCGGGAGGCATTTTTCTTCCTGAAACTTGTCCTTGGACAAAACATACATTACAGGGTTTTCTTTCTAAAAGATAAATGAAAGAGGCTGGCCAAGACACTGAGAGAGAGAAATCCCCATGCTAGGAAAAGGAATTCCTCATGTCCTGACACTTGTTTAGGACTTTGCTGACATACGCATTGCCTCACTTCAGCAGCTTTCAGCAAAGGTTCTGTGGCATGTCCAAAAGTGACCACACTGAGTCTCAGGTCTTCTCGCCCCATCCCCCCCACCAGGGGATCCATCCCCCACCGGGACAGCAGGTGGGCCCAGGAGACTGGGCACTTCAAGTATACATGCTCCTGCCTGAGGCAGGAAAGCCACTTCAACCACACAAAGGATGTACGTTTATTTGCGTCACGATATTGGTGTAAGCTGTAGTTCCCAACAGTGCCATTCCTGATATCAGAGCCAGATAACTTTGTCGTGGGGACTCTTGCGTGCCTTCTAAAATATTCAGCAGCATCCCTGGCCTTCGCTCAACAGACGCCAGCAGGAAACTGCCTTCTCCCCTCACCACCCCATTGAAACAATTAAAACTATTTCGAGGCAACACCAAAGGTCTCCTTGGGGCTAGAATAATGGTGAGTTGAGAGCCATGGACACAGACTGAAGGGTCCTGCCGCATCTCCCCACCCTCCATTCCACTTCCCTACGTCAGGTCCCACCCACCCTCCCTCCAGCTGTAAAGCTCCAGGGACTGGGTATGGTGGCACAGGCCTCTTCAGGCAGGAGGACTTAGAGTTCAAGGCCAACCTGAGGTGCATCGGTGAGTACCTGTCCTCAAGCCTCCAGGCCCCTGCTCTTCTTCACATTCTCCCCGGCTCTCACTGGGTCCCATTTTAAACATCTCTGGAACAGGGGGGGGCGGGGGGGTGCATTTCAAGGTCACACCCTAGCCAGGGCCACCTCTCCCCTGAGCGCTAGACCTAGTTCACACTGCCCACTCCTCACGCCACCTACCGCAGTTAAAAACAGAGTCCTCGGTTTCACGTTCAGGAGCTTCTTTCTCAGTCATGCAACAAATACAGCCAGCACCTGCCTAGGATTTCAGGCTCAACTCGGTAATCGGTGCAAATCTTTTCTTCCTACCAGTCCCTCATCTCATCCATCATCATCCAGGCACTCCGCCTCCGGCAGGTGACCCAAATAATCTGCTGTTCAATAGCTCATGGTGTAGCCAAAGCCCTTGGCACCACAACACCAGCCTCCTGTCAGCTCTCTGTCCCCTCCATATAAACAATGTCCCTTCTTCCTTCCTGACAGAGCCTCCTCGTGACAGGCTCCCCAGGCCAGCCTTCTTGCCTTAGTGGCTTTAGGAATGATGGCATAGCACAAATGTGACAGTGGAGTTTGAGGGGACATCAGTGGGGGATTTGGAGAAAGGTTTCTTTCTTCTTTAGGCTCGCACATCCTCTCTACCAGTTCATACTGCGGGGCTAAGATCTGTGGCTATGAAAGCAGGGAGCCCGCAGGGTGCTGAGGGTGCTGGAGAGCTCAATGATTCCCTGATACCAAGGGATTAACCTGCCCGGCAAACTGCCACCGAGGTGTTCTGTTAACACAGCTGGGGATCTCTTCTGCCATGCAATTTGTCTTCAATGTCTGCCTCTGCCCGACATCCTCCTAAAATCTAAGCTCCTTCCTGTCACCACAGGGCCAGCCCTACTCTGGCCCCCTCCTCTTGCTGGGGTTGCTAGGTTTCAAAGACTGTCCCTGGCAGCCCCCAATAATCTAGAGACAAATGGGGGCTGGAAAGATAGCTCAGTCAGTAAAGTGCTTGCTGAACAAGTCTAAGGTCATCGGTTCAATGCTCAGAACACACATAAAAAGACAGGCATGGTGGATGAACCCAAGTTAAAAAAAAAAAAAGCCTGCTGTGATGATACCTATAATCCCACACTAGACTGTTTGGCTAGTCCCAAGCCTCTGAGATACCTTGTGTCTATAAACAAGATGAATGAATGGCTCCTAAAGAACACACACACACTAAATAAAACAAACTTTAAAAGCTAAATAAATAAATGAGAGAGTTGGCAGAAGCTCTGAGGGCCTGGAGCCCCTCAGCTGGTGTTCATGGGCAATGTGGGGAGCTGGGGAGCTGGCATCAGATGTAAGTGCAAACTGCTCTCCAAAACGACTGCTGATGCCTATTTACAAAATGCAGCCGTGACTGAGAATCCTCTGGAGGGCAGTTAACCAGAAAGCATGTTATGTTTATTCATGACCTTTTCCACCATGGCTTCTCCCAGTCGCATGCATGAAGCATGCCTGGGCCTTGGGGTAGAGGTCAAATGAGAGGAGTTGGGGCCAGGAAATGTGAGGGGAGAGGGGGCTCCCACGGGTACTCTGGCCCCAGGACACATAGAGAGAGGGTCTTGGACCATAGAGATACCTTTTCTCCCAGGTGATGGCTTGCAGAAGGCTGCCACTGAGAAAGTCCTTTCAACACTTACTTGCTCAGGAAGCCAAGAGAGTAGTTCTAGTCTTCATTTCAGTCTGATGCTTGGTAAGGTATTGAAGGCTATCAGCTAAGCCAGCAGGGTCTGTAGGCTAAGGAGGGGGGGGCTCCATCCTGGAGTTCCCCTCCTCATCTGCCTTGCCTCCAGGATCAGGTGGGAACACAGGCGCCCATTCTTGCCCTCCCACCCCACCCTCCACCCCCACCCATCCAAATTGATACTGAGCCTAGTCCTGTCCCCTGAACCACTGAGGTGCTTCCTGCCTTGGTCTCTGTGTTTTCCCAAATCCTCTCCTCTCCCTACAGAAGTCCCTTAGCTATGTTTTAGCACACGCAATTCAGGTGAGGTCCTTCCCTGGTTTAAAAAAGCTTCCTATAGGGCTGGAGAGATAGCTCGGGAGATAAAATGTTTGCTGCACAAATGTGAACTAAGAGCTAGAGTTCCAGATCCCCAGAATCCAGGTAGAAGCCAGCCTGTGCTTCCAGTCTCAGAAGGTAGGGCAGGGGATCCCCAGAACGTGTTCTCTAGCAAGACTAGCCAAATCAGTGAGCTCTGGGATAAATTGAGAGGCCCTGCCTCAGTGGTTAAGATAGAAGAGCAATTGAAGACTTCTAGTACCATCCTCAAGACTCCACGTGCATGCGCATACACGTATACCACACGTGTGAAAATGGGAAAAGGAAAAAGTACTAATTTCCTGACACTTGCCATCACTTCACAGCTAGGAGTCCTTGCCTCGACTCTGCTCCACCCTGTCACTCCCTGTCCACCTTCAGCGGTGTCCACACTGGTCTTCCTCAGCTCCCATAGTGCTTTAGCCCCCACCCTGCCTTGGGAAGTTTGCCTGCACTCTCTCCTCTAAAGTGTCCTTCTAAGGCATACAGATAGCTCAGCTGGCAGAGTGTTCACCTAACATGTACAAAGTCCTGAGTTTGATCCCAAGCTCTGCATAAACAGCATATCATCCTGCATGCCTGTTATCCCAGCATTCACTGGGGTTATAGACAGGAGGATCAGAAATTCAAATTCGAGGGCTGGCAAGGTACATCGGTGGTTAAAGGCACTTCATGCTAAGCCTGATGACCTGAGTTGGATCCCGGGGACCCATAGGATGGAAGGCGAGAACCAACTCCTGCAGGTTATCCTCTGCCCTACACATACACAGAGACAGAGAGAGGAGGGAGAGAGGGAGGGAGTGACGATAAATGTGAAAAAATCACCAAAATTTCAGGCTCATTCTCAACTACATGGCAAGTTCTAGGCCAGCCTGGGAAATCTAAGACACTCAAGATAAAAAAAATATCCTTCCCCCAATCCCTTCACCTTTCAAGTCTCAGTTCTCTGTGTAACTATAGCTGATCCAGAGTCCTTCCACCAAGTGAGGAAAGGCAAGAGATGCCCTCCTGTGCTCTCCTTCCTCGTCTTGCTCTTGGTATCCATCATGCTTGCTACCCCATTGTCATCAGCATGTGCTTCCCCTACCCACGCTGAGATGTATTCCATAGGCAGGGACAGTGTGGCAGTGTGAGGTAAGCTCCCAGAAGAGATGTTCAGAGACGTAGAACAGGAAGTAGATCACCTGAGCGGGAAGATGTCAGAGGCTTCCTGACCTGATGCTGGCTCCCCCAGATCCTGCTGCTGCTTCAGCAGAAGTACATTCATTAACTTGTATCCCATCTTTTCTGAGGGGGTGTGATAGGTAATTACGACACCATCTGCTCTGGGAACCTCAAAATTGCAGTAGTGCACCACAGTGAGGCTGAGTTCACCACCCTCATCAAGTCTGATGGGGTCGGGCAGCTTGCCTCAAATAGAGATGAGGAGACCATGGTCCTCACTCCCACAAATTCTTCACCACAGGGTTCCTGCAGGAAGAGGAGGGGAGTGTGGATAATGACTTCATTAATCAGGGTTCTCCAGAGAAACAAACCAACAGGACATGAAGGTATCGATAGTGACAGAGATAGCAATAGAAACAGGCATTGGTTCAGTACGAGGAACTGGTCCACATAGTTCTGGAAGCTGACCAGTCCACTCTGCCGGCAACAGGCTAGGGACCCAGGAGACTAGAAGGACTAACAGTAAGCAACTCATTCTGAAAGTCAGGAGTTTCACAATCCAGGAAGGGTCAGTTCATGAATTATTGTCTTGTTTCTATGACAACACGCCCTGACAAAGGTGAGGGAAGGAAGGGTTGTTTTGGCTCAGATTCCAGGGTACAGTCCATCGTGGCAGCAGGAGCACAGGCAGCTCATCGCGTTGCATCTGCAATGAGAAAGGACGAAGGCTCTGCTCTGCTTGCTTTCTCCTTTCTAGGCAATCTGAGACCCCAACCCAAGGAGTAGTGCCTCCCACACTCACACATTCCCACCTTAGTTAAACTAATCTAGATAATCCCTCCAAGACATGCCTAGAGGCTGGCCTCCTAGGTGAGTCTAGACCCTGTCTAGTTGGCCGGTCGATATTAATCATCACAGCCGACGTCCTACCTTAATGGTCAGGCAGGAAGAGGCCTCTCTTATTCAGCCTATTCATTCCTCTCAGGCCCTTGATGGACAGGCTGAGGACCAACCATGTTACTAAGTTACCTGCTTTACTCTGTCTGCAGATCCGTGTCTTCCTCTCCTCCAGAAACATGTCCATACAGACCAAGTAACAACTGAACAAATATCTGGCCATCCTATGAACTGATCAAATGTACACACCAAATCAGCCCCCACAGTGATGCTGAGGATGTGGCCGGCCATGGTCCCCACCCCTACCCCTAATGAATCATATACCCTCCTGACTCTGAAAGGGATGGTGGGGTGAATACTCAGGAACTGGGAAAGGACACACAATAGCCTTTCCTGGGGGCATAGAAACTTTCCATTCCTCCCTGGTAATTTGTCCAGAGTTCTGCTCCCAGCCGTAGTGATGCAGAGTGGCTTCTGAAATGCAGAGTAAGTGGCATGTAACTTCAGAAGATACATTTAACGTCCCTTCCCCCAATGTCACCAAGTAAAAGGGAGGTAATGTTCTTCCCTTTGCCGATATCATCTTTCAGGCAGAGCTGAGGATTAAACACAGGGCCTTGCTGCCTTTATGAAATAGATATCCTAAACACTGAGTTACATGCCTAGCTCAGCCTTTTGTGCATATTTTGAACAAAGGTATTTCCATCCTCCTCGGGAGTACATGAGGCAAGGTGTGGGAGACATATAGACGGAACTACCTCATTGAGGCATCCCTAAGCACAGAGACAGACAGGGAGGGAGAGAGGGAGAGGGGGAGGCGAGCTGGACACGGCTCTGTGATGGTCGCATACCCTGCTGGCCAAGAAACCCAGAACTTCCTACCTCAACTCTGACCCCTTGCTCCCTTCTGCCAATGCCTCTGCTGCCTGCCACGCTGCGACAGCCTATGACACCCTGAGTCAGGGACATCGAAGCTGAAGTATACAGTTGTACTAATTTCCCCAGTCACAATGACATTCAGCCTTCTGAGAAACCCACATGGTTTGTTGCCTAGAGGAGGTGAACAGGACCCCAAACTCAGATTCCCAGTAGACTCTGCCTCCCTGTACCAACCCATCCTGAAAGCAAGGAGAACCTACACTTGGCCGGGGTCTACCTTCTGCACTGAGCATATTGGGAGGGCCCAAACAGGAGGGCAGCGGACTCAGCAGGAACCAAGGATCTTACCCTGTATCTACAGACAGGCCTGGCCCATCCCCTCCCCATTCAAGACGCATATTGTCTGCTGAGCTGTGAGTTCCAGGTTGGCAGGCACTGGGCCTGTTTGGCTTGCTAGTGCCTTCCCACTACATCTTGGCAGGTAGTAGGTGTTCAGTAAATACTAGCTGAATGAACAGGAATCCTTCACCTGCATAAAACGACTCATTCAGACACCTCTGTGTGCCCAGCATTGCTTTAAGTACTGAGGACACACAGGAAATAAACCAGGTCTGGTCTCTGTCTGTACACATCTCATAAAGAGGTTTGTTTACACTGGAGACCACACCTTGACAACGAAACTGTAATAAAGAGTGAAGCAACGCCAACCCGTGTGAGTCAACTGGAAATGTAAATTACCTATGACTCTGTGGGTAATTAACTAATAAGTTTATTGCCAACTCCAAAATGAGGCAAGCACCGGGGACAGGGACAACAGCAGAAAAATTGAAACTGATTATGCATAAGGAAGCAGAATGCTTTGAAGTGCCCTCTTGTGTGGCTCTGGAGCAAACCACCTGCATAGGCTGGCTGCACCTTGGTACTCAAAGCCTGTGTCAAGATGACATGCTCTAAAATGACCCATCCCCAGCCTCATGCCTGCGAGGTTTCAACAGGTGCTTGAAAGGAGCCCAGCATGACAGTTTTGTGATGGAGAGAACAGAGGGAGAAAAGGGTATACAAGCCAGGTCCTATCCCCAGTACAGCAAATCAGCAAATGCACTCATGGACTCATGGGTGCACTCAAGGAAGCCTGGGACACACACACACAGACAGACACACACACGCACACACAGAGAGAGAGACAGACAGACACACAGACACACAGACAGAGAGGCAGGCAGGCAGAGAACACCAAAAACTATCCCTGGACAGAGCCCACGCAGATCCATTCTATAAACTCCACTTAAGTCACAAAGCCTAGGATGTCACCAATTCCATTTGTTATGGAGACCTTGAATAGATGCTCAATACTTAACATCCTCACATTGTACCCATCACAGGGGTGACACCAGAGTTTGTCACGCCTCCTTTGGTGATACCACATGTCACTAAAGAGTGGAGAGTGCCTTTATCCCAAGGAAAGTAGATATGAACAGAGGTTGCCCCTAGAGACCTAAATGTTAGCACCTGGCCTTGGCTCTCCAGCAGGGCCCTGTAATCCTTCAGCAGGGTTATCCTGACCCTCATGCATCCTTCAAGTCTCACAAATATTGAAGTAGGGACTGAGAGATAGCTCAGTGGGTCAAGCACTTGCCAAACAAGTTCCCTGATCCCCAGAACCGACATAAAAACAGACATGGTGTACACATCTGTAACCCCAATTCTCCAATGACAAGACAAGAGGTGGAGACAAGAGAATCCCCAGATGCTATGGGCCAGCAATTCTGGTGTAAACAGCAATGAACAATGAGAGAAACCCTGTCTCACACAAATAAGGCAAAAACCAACACCTGAGCTTGTCCTTTGACCTTCACACAATTGCCATAGGATGAGTGCATGCCCATGCTCTCTCTCTCTCTCTGTCTCTCTGTCTCTGTCTCTCTCTCTCTGTGTGTGTCTCACACACACACACACACACACACACACACACACACACACACGAAGGCACCAGGATGAAAAATAAATGCATTAGTGTGCAAGAAGGCTGAACTTTTGACAAAAGTGGCCTTTGAAACATGGCATTATATCCAGGCCAGGCCATTAAATGCATTTCTGACATAAGAAAACTAGCACCAACTTGGTGAGAATTGGAAAACTTAATTTCTCTGACTAGAGAGTGCCAGAGTCCTGTTTGAGTGGGTGCTGATGTGTTTGCGAGTATCTCGCTAAGTTCAAATTCACAGGGAAAGGAAGGAAGGCAAACTGTTGTGGAGATAGATTCAGTTCTCCAGCAGCTAAAATCATATGGCCTGCTTTCCAGAGAGAGGGTGGGTTAGCCTGACATGAGGGTCTCTAGGTTCTTATCTTGAAGGAAATAATTCAGTCAAGAGATAGAGACAGTTTAAGCTGAAGTTTAGTTAGGTAAGACACACAAAAAGAGATTGTAGTAAGATAGATTGTCTCAAGATGAGGCAGCTGCCAAGTGGGTCTGTGTTGTGAATTTTTAAATCTTTTTAATTTTAATTATGTGTGTACATTTGTAAACATGTGTGTATGTACACACACATAGGTGTTCACACACTCATGCACATGCACTCACAGAAGTATCCGATTCCCTGGAGCTGTAGTTACAGGCAGTTGTAAATCACCTGATAAAGGTACTCTCACCAGAACTCAGGTCCTCTGCGGGAGCAATACATGTTCTTAACCACTGGACCATCTCTCCAGTCCTGTACTGTGAATTTTAAAGATTCTTTGATGAATATTCATGGGGTATGTTGCATATTCGTGGCATACACTGACCTTCCAAATTGCTTCCCTTTCAAACCACGATGAACTGGATTTCCCTTTTAGGGAATTTCCTCCCGTGATCCTTCCTCTAGGAAAACCAACAAACGGGAATGTGGCAGTTTGGATGAGGGGTCCCCCGTAGTCTCAGGCATTTGAACAATTGGTCCCAACTGATGGTGCTGTTTGAGAGGTTTGGGAGGTGTGGTCTTGTTGGAAGAGGCAGGCTTTGAGGTTTTAAAGCCTCTCGCCATTCCCAGTTCTGTCTCTGCTTTGTGCTAGCCGCTCAGTTTGTGAGCCTCAGCTCCCTGCTCCTGCCACCATGCCTGTCACTTGCTGCCATGTCTCCCTGCCATGACAGACTCTTCATCCCTTTGGAACTCTAAGTCCAAATAAGCTCTTTCTTCCATAAGTTGCTGTGGCTGTGGTGTTTTATCACAGCAATAGAGAAGTCACTAATTCAGGCAGTCTGTAAACCACCATGCAAGAGATACATACAGTGATGTAGATCTTTTGCGGATGGAGACCCTGTGTTAGGGTACGTGTAGGAAGATGCTTGTGGTATGGTGGGGACAGCATAGCTATAGCTTCAATGAGATTTAACCACAGGGTCAAGCTGACCACCTCATTTACTCCTCACGTACCTCTGATTCCTCATGGACTCCCTTCTCTCTAACATCTGTGAAGGCAGGAAAGTGGAGGTCAGTGCCTGCCACACTGTCTCAGTTAGGTTTTTATTGCTGTGAAGAGACATCATGACCACAACAACTCTTATAAGGGAACACATTTGATTGTGGCGGCTCACTCATGGTTCAGAGGTTCAGTCCATCATGGCGGGAAGCATGGCCATATGCAGGAAGATGTATGTGGTGCTGCCTACATCTCCACCAGAAGGAGCAGGAAATCGACTGACACACTGAGGGGTATCCTGAGTATATGAAACCTCAAAGCCCACCCCCACAGCCACACACTTCCTCCAACAAGGTCATACCTACTCCAGCAAAGTACCCAATAGTGCTACTCCCTATGAGATTATGGAATTATGGGGGCCAATTACATTCGAACTATCCACAAACACTGTGTCTGCAAAAACAAGATCACGTTACCACCCTGGGACAGAAGAGAAGAAAGAGATCTAGGCTTCAGCCTACCTACTGTGTGCCAGGCACCATGCTAGTCAGCAAGCAGCACCATAGCTACAGGACAAACCACCCAGCCAGTGCCCCTCAAAGGTCTATTGGAGCTGACCACCCTTGCTGAAAGGAGTCCACTTGTGCAGAAATAACAGTCATCACAATGTAGGTCCTAACTCCTCACACAGGGGGAAGCAAGAGGAAGCCCACGTACGCCAGAAGGCCTGACCCACAGGAAGATGGGTGCCCAACCCTGAAGACAGCCGAGTCCCTTACTGTCCTTAAAATCCTCCAGCAGCTTCCCAATGCAGTTCTCACAACAGTGACATCCATTATCCCTGTGGGCACAGAGCACTGCTCTGGGCTCCATATACACACACTTAAGTGTGTGCACTCTTGTGTGCATACACACACAACACACACGAGAGAGAGAGAGAGAGAGAGAGAGAGAGAGAGAGAGAGAGAGAGAGAGAGAGAGAGAGAGAGAGAGAGAGAGAGTTTTAAAGCCGAGGAGTAAGAAGAGTAAGAGGCCAGCTAGAGCATAATGTCCAAGACAGAGTGGGTACAGAATCAGGGACTCTCTCCATTCTGTATGTTGCATGTATGGGTGACAGGGAGCAGCTGATAACTTTATTCTGGAAGGGACAATAGAGATTTACAGGAGGATGGGGCATTGGTTACAGTAGAGATGTATAAGTTACCTTTCTCATTACTGTGATGAAATGCCTGACAAGCAGCTCAAGAGAGGAAGTGTTTGTTATGACTCACAAGCCACGGGGATCATTCTATTAGGATGGGAAGGTGTGGCTTCAGCCTAGGGAGCTACAGTGGCAGGAACCGGAAGTCAGCTTAAGATAGCAGAGCTAACAGGAAGTGGGGCTGGGCTATGAAGCCTGAAGGTCCTCCCTGGTGACCTACTTCCTGCACCTCCTAAAGCCTATGGGGAACATTTCCCATCAAAACCTCAAAAAACTAACTAATACACCCCTCCTCAGTCAGCCCTCCCTGGAAGCATTCCCATGGACACACTGCAGTGGAGGTGCTCTGCGGGGACATCCACCCGGAATTATCTACTCAGAGCCATAGACTCTAACGGGTTAGGGATAACGGTTAACCTTCATTGTCCACTTGACTGGTTTTAAACACACCTCTGAGTATGTCCGTGGGAATGCTTCCAGGGAGGGTCGACTGAGGAGGGGTGTATTAGTTATTTCTCTGTTGCTGTGGTAAAACACCATGACCAAAACCAAAAGCAACTTACAGAAGAGAGTTTATTTGGTGGGGAGACACACCAGTAAGCTGGATTCCATTGTGGTGGGGAGGCGCCACAGCGAGCCGAGAGCGCTCATCTTCAAATGCAAGCATAAAGTAGAGGGAAAGGGAACTGGAAGCAAGGACAGGCTATATGATCCTAAATCCCGTCCCCCGCGATGAACCTCCAACAAGGCTGTACCACCTAAAATTCCTCAAGCAGGACTACCAGCTGAGAGCCAAGTATGCAAATGCTGCAGCCTATAGGGGGCATTTCTCACCCAAATCACCACACAAGAAGAACCACTCTGAATGTGGGTGACACCACCCCATAGCTTGGGGTCCCTGAGTGAATGAAAAGGAAGGACGGAAGCTGGGCACCAGCGTTTCCCTCTGTGTGTCCTGCCTCCAGATGTAGTGCGTCCTGCTGCCCAGCATGACGGTCTACATCCCTTATTAAACCACAAGCCAAATTAAACCCTCCCTGACTTAGGCAGTTTCTTGTCTGGTATTTAACTAGTAGTGTGAGACCCTTGGGCTCCTAGCCACATCTTTTGTTTTGTTGACATCTACATTGAAATCTAAGGACAGGAAGGGACCTGCCCAAGGCTGCTCCACTTTTCAGAAGCTGAGCCAGGTTCAGAGGTAAGGGTCCTATCCTGTCCAGTTGACCCCAGTCCCCTGGTTCATCCCAGACAGATAGCTTGCCTGGTCTTCCCACTTAGCCTGGAAACAGGAAAAGCTTGCTGAACAGGAAATAAAGAAATAAGGGTGGGAGAAGAAGGCTCAGTAACCATAAATCTCTTTAGAATTTTAAAAGGAGCTGGGGAATATTGACACGAATTAAATCCAATAAAACATTCATTTAATTAAACTTTAAATGATCCAAATATTTGCTGTTTGGTTAATATTTGTGTAGCTGACAGGAGCAGAATTACGATGGTTCTGTGGGTACTCACGCATTCTAATTTTACATGAGTTTTTCCTGCACAAAGTGTATGTCTTCATACATACAAATGATAGGGAACTCAACCGAGAAAGGTACATCACCCAGCTGCCCCAGCCACCCAGGCCTGGAGGGTCACAGAAGGCTGCCACTGCCCTGACCCCAGGATGTTTGCCTTGTTTGTATTGGCCCTGTGTTCCGGGCTCTAGCAGACCTTTGGTGAAAATTGTGACCATGGAGGAGGGGATCCTACGGTTCATGTTGGTACCCTATCCTACATGGAAGCCTGTACTTGTAGCCCAGAACTCCAATCCATCAGATTGCTTGTCTCTTACCCTCTACTTGGCATGGCCCCCACTTTCAGATTCCCAGGCCCCTCCTATCTTGGAAGGCAGTGGTTCCCAGGCCTCACAGAAGCCTCTAGGATGCCCACTGTCCTCACAAGAGTCTGCAGCAGCCCAAGAAGAGGGGAGTCACTGTGTGCCAATTACCTAGGAGTGCAATACAGGTAGCTGGGGAAATCACAACAGAGAACTGGAGCTCTAGAGCCCAGGGGAAGCCATGTCTCCTACAAGGGCCACTCTATGTTAATTGTTTAACCTGTCTTTCTGGTCTTGATGGAAGTTAGATGCAGAGAAGGCGATTATCCTTTTTGTACCTAGCCTCAATTCTTCCCCCAGGACACTGAGAAAGAGGCAACTGAACCCTCCCTTTGTTGGTAAGCCTGCCTAAACTGAGGAACCCACAGTCCATAAGCATGAATGTTCTGGGTATGAACAGAGCTGCTCTGTGGATCTTCAGCCCAGCCACACTCCAGGCTGGCTTCCAGGGAAGCAGCATAGCTTCTCCCGGCTGCATAGTTCCAACCAGAAGGACCTCCAGGCTCCTGGGGTCAGTCGTGCAACCTACCCATGCTGAGCCTCCCTTGACCTCTCCCCACCAATAGCACCCCTTCAGGCTCTGGTCTGACTCCCAGGATGTGGGGAGCAGGTGCTGGGGGGATGTATAGCATCTTTCAGAGGCCCTCGGGATCTCTCTGTGTATTTCTAAAAGGCACCCTTCTTATTCCCGTAGTCCCTAGGGCATGAAAGGCAGTCCACTCATCTTGCTTCCAGAGCTCAGTGGTCATCCAGTGAGGAAGAGCGCCTTTCTCCAACTGAGGGAACGGATTCTGACTCTGAGCCCTGAGGGTCCAGAGTTCTGTGGAAGTTAAACAATTTCAGTAAATTCTCATTCTCTCTCTCTCTCTCTCTCTCTCTCTCTCTCTCTCTCTCTCTCTCTCTCTCTCTCTCTCTCTCTCTCTCTCCCTCTCTCCTCCCCCTCCCTCACCCTCTCCCTCACACCTCCCCTCCCCCTGACTCTCCTGGCTCTTGGTCTTGCTACACAGTCTGCACCTCTTTTTCCTGCCCTGAGCAATAGCACTCTTGGCCCAGAGGTGGGAGGGCAGCAGGCGGACCGTGATTTAAGAGGGAACTTGAAATGCACGGCTGTAATGTTTGTGAAATATTACGCCGGCTGCGTCCACATCCATCACTCGGTGCTTATCTTTCCTCTCGCTGGCTCCTTCGCTCCAGCCACATTTTTCCTCTGTGTGACTGCCCCTCCCCACAGGCCTCTTGGTTCTTGGGCTCCTTTATTTTCATTTTCTCCGTTGTCCACCCAGCAAGCACTGAGGAAATGCCTCGTGGACAGCTTGTTCATTGTCACAAGCCCAGGGCAGGGCCGCTGCATGTCAAGGAAGGGACTTGCCTGCTGCAGATCTGACCTTAGGCTCCTGCTTCCACCTCCACCCTGAAGCTGCACCTGCGCCTCTCTTCTTCTCTTCTGTTCCCCTCCCCCACGTGCTGGCCAAAGAGCACAGCCTGAGGTGGGGTGCTACTCCAGCTCCCAGCCCCCAGCATTCCACAGGGCTCAGCTCCCAGTTGGATGCTGTGCTTCAGCCTCTTTGGAGGACATACCCATCAGGGCCACCTATGTTGCAATACAGTGGCATGGTGAGACATCATAGCACCATGCAACTATCACAGCACCTTAGACTACATACAGATATACCCACCCCTGAAGCCAGCCCCTGAGTGGACATAGAGGAAAGGCAGGGGACCACCTGTCCCATTCCCCTCCACTCCAGCCTGGTCCCATGTTTACACTGAACAGCCTGGGTTTGATTAATTTTTCATAAACCGTAAGGATTTCAGAAAGCCTGGGGGTAGTGTGGAAATATCTTAGATCCTTCTATGTTTGCCTAAAGAATGACCAGGCTCCATGCCAGTTGGCAAGTGAAAATGGAATATGGCCAGCCTGAAGTACACTTCAAATAATAATAATAATAATAATAATAATAATAATAATAATTAATAATGAAAGGCCACAGTGCATGGCCACAGGACAGAAATTCAAATCCAAGCTCGGCAAATCTTCACACAGAAACAGACCTTCAAAGGTCAGCCAGTTCCTGCTCCAGACCGCAGACAGTTCAACCTTTAAGCTGCCCCCAGATGGACGACATAGCTGTCGGCTCACCAGCAGACCTTGACCGCACTCAGCAAATTCCAACTTCGTTAAGCAAAGGGCTCCAAGCAGCATATCCCACAGCCAGCTCTGTGGTCTCTGCTGGGTGGGGCTCATGGGGCCTGGCAACTGGTGTTCTCAACTGCACTCACAGACCCATGGCCCAGATGTTTCCCTAGCTGAGTCTCCTTTCAGACATTCGACATCATTGTAACTCATCATCCAGCAAAGGTGCGTTTCGTTGGCACATTATACACCATTTCTGGGGGCCCAGAGCTGCCCTTGGCCCTGCCCTTAAGCGAGTCCATGACTGTTCACCTAGAGTTGAGACCTGGCCCCCCTGTCTGCTTCTGACTGCTCTCTCATCTCCCTCTACAGAGGTGATTCAGCTGAGCCTCGCCCCCGAGGACAAGGTCAGTGTGACCACAGTGACTGTGGGGCTGAGCACCGTGCTGACCTGCGCTATTCGTGGGGACCTGAGGCCACCAATCATCTGGAGGCGCAATGGGCTCACTCTGAGCTTCCTGGGCCTGGAAGACATGAATGTAAGTCACCCGGCACTCATTCTGAGTGACGGCAAGGGATGTCCTGGGAATGCCAATGTGCAGGACACCATGTGGCAGAGGGCCTCCGTTTACCAGGTCCATGTTAAGCCTGCATCCAAGTCCCTGCATGTACAGAGGGGTAAGATGGATGACATTCATCAACCTGATGGTTATATCCAGTCCAAGGAGAGGGGCTACCAATCGGCAGGCACATGGCCAGGGCAGGTGGCACCTGCCCTAAGCCTGGGATCTGGAGAGGAACAGGCTGTGTGAGCCCAGTCTCATCCCTTACAGGGATGAACCACAAGTATCCAGAGAGCAAAGCCAGGCAGAAGGCTTCAGAGCCAGGGAGAAAAGCTAGCCAGGAACTACAAGGAAGAGAATCCAGCCCTAAGCTGGGGAGATTATGGGAAGATGGGTTGTTCCTGCAGATGGCAAAGCAAACAAGGTGGCTGGTTGGATGGAGGATAAGCGACAGGTGAGGAGGCAGAGGGGGCCAAGTAAGGCCAGAGGAGGCTTGCTTTAAGGAACTTCTTCTTGGGATAAGGAGATGCAGATCCAAAGAATTTCAAGCCACCTCCCACTGAAGATGGACATGGAGGTTATTCAGTCACAAGTGGCCCTGGCTTAGCATGGGACCAATCAGAGTGTCTGAAGGGCATTTACAAACTGATACCAACCATGAGAGCTTCTGTACACACAAACCCACACACCCAACACCACATGCACGCGCACACATACACACACCAGAAGACAGTAGGTGAGCATTATAATTCATACAGCCTGATGTGACCAGCAGGGGACACTTCTGGACCCTGAGAAACCTGACAGCTGCTTCTATACCAGCTTTGGGACTTGGAGTAATCTCTTGGTCAGCTGGTCCCTGGTAAATACATCTCTAAGAAAGTGACCTGGGTAGCACCTCCTTTCCACTGAACTTCAAGAAGGCATGGACTGTGATTCAACTATATCAATTGGTCTAGCTTTGGCAAAGGTGGCATCCAGACATTTCATGAAAGAAGTCAGCAATGCCACCCACGTTGGTGAGATACTGGGGCAGCTATGGGTCTTGGGCTGAAATAAAAGTAGAGTATTCAAGCAGAGGAGACTAGCCTGGTCTCCTTGACTCCAGACAGAACAGTAGGTCTGCAAAGGAATGCTTGTGTCAGAGAAGATTCATGGGATGAATAGTTGGATACTGGTCATCTATAAGAGGCAGAATTGGGGCTGGGGTGGAGGGAGATGATCTGAGCCATGTGACCACAAAGGAGACCAATCTGTGATCCTCAAGTGGGACACCACTGTTGCCACCAAGCCTGCCTCGTGGTGGATTGAGTCTCTCATCCCTAGGAATGTGCAAGCATGAGCAGGGACCAGAAAGCAGGGCTAACAGTCTCAAGACAGCAGCTTAGCCCAAGACCTGAAGCTGCTTCCAGGGCTGAGACTATCCTGGTGCAAATGGTCCAACCCCAAGTATAGGCACCATTAGAGTTGAGATGCAAGATTTTAGGGCCCTTTGGGTGGAGCCTGCAGACCATAAGGGAAGCAGCTAGAAAAGGTGGCCGCTGTGCAACCTCTAACCTGGCATATCTGACTGAGGAATGTCCTCAACCCTCTTGTCACACTCAGGGTTGTTTCCCTGAGATTTCCCCTTTGTGATATGGACAGCCAGTATCCTCTCCCATCCACCTCTGAAAGTCAGTGAAGCGCTGCCCTGGTGTGTGTGACAGACACTTCTTGAGTAAGTAGGCCCTTCATCCTCCAGGCCTGAGAATGGCTAGACCTTGCCAGAGGCCATAGCAAGAAAGTTCGTCATCATCAGAGAGAGAGAGAGAGAGAGAGAGAGAGAGAGAGAGAGAGAGAGAGAGAGAGCTGAATATGTGTACATTTATGTATGAACATGTATATGTTAAGGGTGCATATTGGGGGTGTCAGGTGCATGTGTGTGTTGAGTGTGAGCGTGTATATGTGTGCATGTGTGTGGGTTGGATATGTGCTTGTGTATACAGAGCCTCTCATAATTGGCATTCATTTGCAAACACCTTGGGCTGCTGTGATTGGCTCCTCGCTAGGTGGGGCCACTGGTGACTGACTAACCTCCCCAGGATTACTTGGTGCTCCATTTAAACACATCAGAAATAAAAGCAGAGGCAAACTCTCCTTAGTGCACTTCCCATCAGTTAATTAAATTACTCAAACATGCCTCCAGCACCAACTCAATTGCATTTCTCCTTTTCAAATCAGGTTAGCAATTTGGATAATTGTGGATGCAACTAGAGATTAATGGTCCCTCGTTACCTCCCTGGAAACAGTTGCTCATGGTTGAGTTGGTAGCCCATAAATAGGCAGGGTCAGTGCTTCTCAGAGGCCCCAAACATGGGTGCAGGGCAGCACCTACTCCACAGGGGTCTTCCCTGCATGCAAGCACACACATGCAATGCCCATACCTGCCTCCTCCACATCAGGGAGAGGAAGCACCACCTGCTAATGAAGAACATAGGCTGTGGGTTCAAAGGGGCCTAGTTCAAGTCTCAGCTCTACCATAAGTGGTGGTAACCTTGGAAAGGGTCTATGAAATGGGATAAATGACAGAGAGGGCTTGCCTTAGAGATTTACAATGAAGAGATACATGTGACATTCTTGACGTAGACTATTCTAGTGGTGCCATTATCACCATCATTATCATTATTCATCACTATAATTATTTTTACTGAAAGAAAAAATAAACAATAAGTAAAGGACATGGCTGTTTCTAGGTATAGTGAAGGAGAAAGTTTATTGTAAATAAAAGGGAAAACATAGCCAGAGGCAGAGACATCTGTGAGAGTCCACAGTGGTCACGCCCCTGAACCATGCGAAGAGGGGGTGAGGGAGAGGAGGGAAAGGGGAACTGGGAGCAGCAGCCAAGGGCCCAAAGAGACCAGGTAACAAAAATGGTTGGATTACATATGGGAGGGCAGCCGAGGGAAGGGATGCCCAGCCCCTAGGCTAGAGAAGTTTAGGGTAGGGGGCCAGGGTATGCCAACCAGGAGGACCTTACAACAGTTAGGGACTGAGAGAGGCTGGGAGAACCTAGTGGCCAGTGTCCACTTTGTTATGTCAAATAGGCCCTTCAGCATTTATCCCAGGGTTTGAGACTTAGCATCTACCATCATTAATAAAGTTGGTCATGTGTGGGAAACACCAGCTCAGCGTGAGACACACAGAGGGTTTGCAGCAGCATCCCCGCTTCCTCCCAGGACATCGAGGAGGTCACTTAGAGCAGTAAGTCAGTCCAAAGAGAGCAATAGCCGGGTCCTCAGATGGCCCAGTCATTTATGAAGCAAGAATTAGCCAGGGGACAACAGCCTAGGAGAGCACAGAGCTGAGGTTCCTGGTGTTTCCAGAGTCCATTGGCCATCTCAGCGCCCCTCACCCCCCCACCATGAGCACTGAGATTCCGTCAACAGAGTTGTAATTAATGCCTGATGCCCAAACATGGCTTCCAACCAGGGAAGCGGATCAGCCTTCCAAACCCCAGGCAGGGAGATTAGAAAACACAAAAGGTGTGGGTCTCCTTTCTTTGTCATTTGTATGAGACATCTTGATTGGCAAGAAAATATTAATCACTTTTTCTCTACTCTCTTAATGAGACGCTTTCATGGGCAACAAAATATTAATTTGTCTTGTCTTATCTGTTAAGAACTCTGTTAATGAATTCAGTCGCAGAGCTATTAGAGAATGCCATCCTAATGACACATGTAATTAAACTTTTCTGACTTGCAAACATCAAAGATGCCTTGCGCATCAGAATAATATTTGATCAGAAAGTCAATGTTCCCCTCTCGCCCGGAGGCAAGTGAGGAGTCGCCTGCCTGTGTTCTACAGAGAGCGATGGCTTCTGTCAGAGGCACCGAGCTTGCCAGTCATCGTTTTTTTGCATTGATTTGCTAACTAAGTGCCACAAAAGCTCCATGCTGGGGCCCAGAGCCAAGATGCTGTCCCCAGCACACAGGGAGGGGCAAGGCTTCACAAACACCTGTCAGAAGGGCTGCTGACCTCACTGGGGCTTCCTGTGACTAGGACAAGCGAGAGAGAGCCCCAGTTGGGTTATAGACCCCCAAAGGGCTTTGAATATTAATGTTAACAGCCCCGTTTCCCCACAGACTCAAGGGAACCACTGAGTTTTGATCGGGAAGCAATGTGGTCAAATGTGCCTGTTGCACAGGACCAGAGGCCCTCCCAACCTAAACTTGAACATGTCTCCAAGAAGAGTGCCAGGTAACATGGGACCCAGAGCAAAAGGGAGGTCCATGGCTGCTCTTGCGTCTTTCCCCTCTCTAAGTTGGCCTAGAGCACATTCAGAGTGGCCACAGTGGCTCTTGTCCACAGTTCCCTCCATGTGGCTATGGCACAGTACATTCACCTTGTCAGAAAGTCCAATCTGGACCTTTTAGAGCCTCCTGAGGGTGCGCACGCCAGTACTTCACGCGCATGTGGCTTCAGCTTCACCCCCACCAGCTTATAACAGCAGGAAACCCCCAAAGAAGAGCCCCACTCCCAGAAGAAGCAGCTGTGCAGGATGCTAGCCACAGCACACTTCGCAGAGGCTCCTGAGTTAATGCCCCTCCTTCTGTCAGCTTGAAGAGAAATCAATGGTTTCCACTCCATCCCATGGCCCCTGGAGCCAATAACATGAACCCTGTAATTGAGTTACTTCCTAGCCACCTATTGGTTTCTTACTGAAGCAGTCATTCTTCTCAGTGTGTCTCGGATCCAAACCCACGCTCCACCCACATCAGTTATTGGGGAACTGTGGCCACAGTCGCTGACCCAGAAGCTGTCTTCTTCAGTCAGGCTGCCCCTAGGAGTGTGTTCACACTAGTGTTGTCTGGTAGAGGAGGAAAAGGAGATCTTGTCATGCCATGGTGCCCCCACAGGCCATCATCCCACTGTAACCAGAAGTCAGCAGCCGTGTCTCCCTGCTCTTCTCTGCCCAGGTGACAACTGTTATGTGGGTAAGACGCAAATGCTGTCACTCATACAATGCCAGTAGCAGGCGTCTGTCAGCAGCCAGAGTCCATGATATGGTGTTCATCCTGGAGGGAGTTGCTCTACCCAGACACCATGCTATCTTAGGAAGCAGAAAGATGTCTACCACTATAAGTCCCATCAGAACGGGGCAGGTTAAGCTTTGAAGACTCTCCTAACTCTGAGGTCACACAGCTCAGTGATAAAGAAGCCACTTTGGACTCTGGGATTTTTGAGCCGGGCACAGAAGCTAGGAAAGCACCTTGCTTTCTTGCCTGGACCACAAAGAAGAACCATGTCTCCCCATTCCCTGGATAGCTCTTCATGAGCATGAGCGTGTGCACGTGCACACACACACACACACACACACACCAAGCTCAGAGCCAATCTTTGGGGGCTAAGCTGGGGCCTATGTCAAAGACAGAAGTATATGCTACTCTCAGCCCCACACTGGGCATTCTGGGATGGAGGCTGAATGCAGTCTCACTTTCTATACAAACAGAACACGCAAACCCACCCTGAACCACAGTCTATGGTTCTCTAACCACTCCAGGCTTTACAGCAGCCATTCCAAACCCAGACTATGCGTCATTGCCTCAACAGTGTCACTTGTCCTCTACCACATGACTCCTTCACTCTCCCTGTCATCCATAGGGTCATGGCACCTGCCCAAGGAGGGGACAGAAATGGGGCGGGGCATCCCAGAAGCTGCAGGTGATAGCAGAGCAGCAGAATCGCTGAGTGCTGGTGTGCTTTTTTCCTATGGCTTCACAGCTGCCCCTGTCTCGTGGTAGCAGGTACTGGGCTAGTCTCTTTCCCCGCATCCCTCCCACTACCAAATAAAGTGAGTGGAGTTAGACCACTCAGAGGCATGGAGGAGATTTCTGGGGTCCTGCAGCCCCCAGTGGCCCTCTTGGGGTTTCTTGATAACAGGACAGAATACTTAGTGCCTGGCACTGCCATGTTGTGCAGCTGCCTCTGCAACTCCAGCTCCTGAGATTCCCCCACAACCTCATCCACTTGGATGTGGGGTCAGGTATGAGATGCTGGCACATTAGCCACTTCCCTTTGGCCCCACTGAGGACTTTCTGAGGGGGGGAAGTGTGTGGGGTGTGTGTGTGTGTGTGTGTGTGTGTGTGAGAGAGAGAGAGAGAGAGAGAGAGAGAGAGAGAGAGAGAGAGAGAGAGAGAGAGAGAGAGAGAGAGAGAGACAGCTGGGACCTTGCGCATGCTAAGCAAGCACTGTGTCACTGATCCACATCCCGGTCTCTCACATTTCTTCTCTTTAAAACCACGGCGAGAGGGACAGTAAGATGGCTCAGTGGATAGAGAAAGGTGCTTGTTACCAAGCACGGTGAATCACTGGTCTCACAAGTTGAAGGAAAGAACCAAATCCCTCAGGTTATCCTCTGACCCCTACAACTACACACACATGTGCATGGACACACACACACAAGCATACACACGGATGGATTGGTGGATGGATGGATGGATGGATGGATGGATGGATGGATGGATGGATGGATGGATGGATGGGTGGATGGATGGGTGGGTGGGTGGATGGATGGATGGATGGATGGGTGGATGGGTGGGTGGGTGGGTGGGTGGGTGGATGGATGGATGGATGGATGGATGGATGGATGGATGGATGGATGGCAGACAGACAGATGTATAAAAAATTTAAGAAAGGGAAGGAAAAAAAGGTAGCAATGGCTCAGTGACTAAAGGCACTTGCCACTCACCCTGACATAACCCACATCTGTGCTATAGAACATATGCCTGCATACACACACGTGCACACAAAATAAATAAATGTTTTTTAAAATTTTAAAGATCTACCACACACTCAGTATATTTCAACTAACTTGAAAGGCCCACCCTTTATTTGGTTGTAGGTTTGAGGTTTCTGTGGGTTTTTTAACTGAAGCTCACTATTTGGGCTTTCAAACGTTGGCAGGCAGAGTACAGTGATAAAAGCAGTAACACAAAGCCCACTAGAAGAAAGCATCCGTACCATTGTTTGAAGGGTCTGTGAAAAGGTTCCCTTTCCCCCATGGCTAAACGGTATAAAACTGAGAACAAATATTTCTAATGAAGCACGTGCTTCTCTCTCCAAATGTTTCTTTAGAAGTGAGTTATAAAAAAAAAAAGACCAAAAGGAAAATGATTTAGGAGCTCATGACTCATTTATTTTTTATTGTCTTTGTATGAACTGGTCGTGAATCCTTTGTGGAGTGATGAGAGGCGTTTGATTAGCATGGAAAGCTGTTTGCCACACAGCAGAGAGTAGCTGTCATTCTGCATTAAGATCATCTCATTAAATGCCTGGGTACATTTTGTTTTAAACTCTTAGAAAACACAGTACTTGAAGCTGGGACCAGTTCCTTCCAGCTTGGGTTGAAGACCCTAGTGATATCTAGACTTCCTGCCTTTTTAATCTTTGGGTGGATTCAAACTGATAGGTGTATTGTCCAGAGGGGTCCAGCGGCAGGGAACACGGGTTAACGGATAGAGTGCTTGTCTTGTATGACCAAACCCTGGGTTCCATCCCCAGCATTGCATAACAAGGTGTGGCTACACACACTTGTAGTTTAGGTGGTAGAGGCAGAAAGATCAGAAGCTCAGAGTCTTCTGTTGCCTCCAAGCAAATGAGAAGCCCACCTGTGCCACAAGACCCTGTATTAAAAGAAGAAAATGAAAGGCACTCAGGGGATGGGTCCCAGGTCTGTAGTGTGCCAGCTTGTGGGCTTGCAGGTCAACCTCCCAAGAACTTCCTCTGGCATTGGCTTTCTAGGAAGACAGCTTCCTCTGGCTCACCTCTTTCCCCTCTTAGTGTTGCCATCAGTACCCTACTAGATCCCGAGCACAGAGCCTGCAGACTCTTCACAGACGTGATCACCACCCAGCCAGGGCAGGAGGCAGACCAGCGTCCCTCTTGGCCACTGCAGGTTGGAGCCCAGCCCTCCAATTATGCTCTCCAGAGCCTGCAGTCCCAGCCCCCACCAGAGCAGTGGCCCTGCCTTGCCCTATGCACCTACTCAGTGTGCCTTCACCTCTTGTCTCTTTGTCACTTTGTGTTGGCCTTGTCCACTGCCCACCATGCTGCAGCCCGCATTCAGACCCACAGTTCTATTTCTGACCAAGTCCATAAGGGAAGTTCTTGGGAGGAGTCAATATGAGATTTGCAAAGAGTTGACTTGTTTGTTTTGAAACAAACGGTCCTGTATCTCAGGCTAGCCTGGGTCCCCCCAGTGTAGCTAATGCATGCATGGGGACCCCATTTGGTCTGGACACTAAACATGTGATTCAAACGTCTCTGAGTATTGGCTACTAGCAGGCTATTAGATGTCACTCAGTGTAGGGACCACATTGTCTGACTGTGTAGACAAGATACCAGGATGAATAACCGTTTAAGGGCTAGAATCAAGCCAGTATGGAACCAGAGACCCTGTTTACACCCTCTTACTCAAAGAGAGCCCAGGGTACTCCTTGGGTTGATTTGTCTGTTTTATTTTGTGTTTGTGTTTTGTTTGCATGTATATACATGCACCATGTGAATGCAGGAGGCCAGAAGAGAGTGTCAGGTCTCTTGGAAATGGAGTTAGAGATGGTGAGGAGTTGCCATGTGAGTGCTGGGACTCTTGAACCCAGATCCCCTAGAAGAGCAGCCAGTGCTCTTAACCACTGAGCCATCTCTCCACCTCCCCCCCCCCCAACCAGGGATGCTACTTGAAAGAGCAGAGTTGAAAAGTTCTGGATAAATGCTTCCAAACTGAGCTTCAGCTTGTAACTTTGACAATATGGTTAAGCTGAACTTTAGTGTCACCCTGGAGGCCTTCTGTTTAACGCTGAGTCACCAAATATTCAGCCTTGGTGGCTCATTGTGACATTACTTATTCCTGACTCTCATGTGTCACTGTGGAGGCATCCCCCACCTCCTCTCTGCTTAACTACTGTTTAATACTGAAGTCTCATCTAATTACTTTCTTTAATAAGGGCAAATACTTAGAAAATCGCTTTTTAATAGACAGACATCGTGTCTTCAAGTAAAATTGTCTCCTTCCCAAAAAATGGATGTGCACCCATACAAAGAATGGTCTAATCTGGCATCTGTTTGTTTCTGGAAGGAACTTTGATTTTGCTAATACATTTCTATGTATCAGAGAGAAAAAAGCTATCCATAAAAAAACAATTACAGAGATGCAATCAAGCATTGATAGCAGTATTCAGACACATCTCAGGAAGCGTTCAGAGGAGGAAAGATTGCAGGCTTAGTTTTATGTAGCTTCTTATAAATCAATGTTTAAAGTAATTCTCTCACATCCAATGAGGTAATTTGATTTCTGCAGCCAGTATTCATATCCAGAAAACAATATGCATTTCGTTCTGTAATTATATGATGTCTATTGTTTTAGCCTAGAGAGATTATTTTATTTATTACAGAGGCGGGCCCTCCCTGAGCTGACAGCACAGGCAGTGATGTGCTCTGTACTTAACAGAAGAGCTCTGGAGCATCTGGCTGGCTCCTGCATCCCTCAGGGCTGGTGCAGCTCTTCCCACAGGCCCACTATCCCAGGTGCATGCTCTGCTCACAGGGAAGAGAGACTTACACTTGAGAGACAAGAGAAGCAGGCAGAGGCTAACAGACTCTTTCAGGGGTGCATAATCAACAGTTTGGGGCTCTGCACAAGGATATTTCTATCTGCTGCTGCCTTGAGTTAAACCTTTAGTCTGTCCCAGATGCCCTGACCTGAAAAATGCCAAAGAATGGGATCCCTCAGGGGGATACAGGATAAGGAAGAAATAGACAGGAAATGGAAACAAGATGAGGCCTGACCTAGGTATGTGGCTCTGTCAGTAAAGCTCCTAAGGTTGATGAGGACCTAAATTCAATCCCCAGAGCCCATGGGAAAAAGTCAAGTGTGGTGGTGCACGTTTGTGATCCCCACATGGGGAGGCAGAGACAGGAGGATCCGGGGACTCCCTGGCCAGCTGGCACATCCACATCAGCAAGCTCTGGGCCAATGAAGAGATCAAAGTGCCAAAGTGGGTGGCATCTGAGGAACGACACCAATGTTAACCTCTTGCTCCCACATGTACTTGCACACATGTGCCCCTGCACACATGTACATATGATATGCACCTGCACACACACAAACACACATACACATGAATACCTGGGACCAATCCCTTACCGTTCTGCCAGCCACTTTGTTGTGGCCACTCCTGTGTGCATGGCTAACCAATCCTTGATCAAACACCCAGATTTTCATACCACAGAACCGGAACAGAACTCTATGCCTACACAAAGCCTCACTCAGTGGCTTACTGCCCACTCAACCAACACCACTGATGTGAAGTGCGGTACTCCGCTCTAGGGAAACAGCGGTGACCACAGAGTCCAAGCATCCCCACCCCCACCCATGAAGCTCAAGTCTAGTGTGTTTCACAGGTGGTGAACACAGTAAAACAATCTCTTTGTGATCCTACCGACTCACCCTTGGAGACTGAGAGGCAGGAGCACTGGGCTGCAGGGCAGATACATGTGAGCCCCTGGAGGAGATAGAGATAGGTAGCAGCCTCCAGGGAGGAAGGACAGCAAGTGGAAAGTTCTTGTAAGCAGCAGGAAGAGGGGCTGGGCACACTAGGAGAGAGCAGAGTGGATGACCGGGGCTGGGGCAGCGCTGCCACTATCATCCCGTCTGGGTGAGGATGTGCGCCATCTGGCGTTTGCTTGAGAAACCCTGTTCTGTGGGAAGCTATGTGAGTGAGCAGGGAGGGACAAAGTAGGGGGTCTCTGCTACCCAGATGAGTCCACAGTGGCTGGGTGCAGGGTGTCACGATAGAGATGGTAAAAGAAATCAGATATTTTCAAATAAATCCTACCGACTCACCCCATAGGATGGTGTTCTGTGTTATGTTTGGTTTTTGGTTCCCCCCTCCCCAGAGGATAAAACAAGGTGACGTAAATCTGGAGATGTTCAAGCTCTTTTTATAAAATGGCACAGTATTCTCACCTATGCACACCCTCCCATAAACTATCTCTACATAATGTATATGGTGTAACATGGTTTAGATGCTACATAAACAGTTATTTTACTGTATTCTTCAGGGGTGTTGACAAGAAGAAAGTCTGCACAGGCACCTGTTTCTGATCATTTTCTCCCCTGGTTTGTTGGATCTTTAGATATAGAACACTGGCTGTCAGGAGGAGCTAACCATGTATTTGATTCTGACCCAAGTAACCTCTTGACCTCTGTTGCTGATGCTAATGGTGTACCACCTTCAGGTGACCCCTGGGAGTCTGACTGTGGCCCAGGTGATTGGCAACCCTGACAAGGTGGGCACAAGAGGAAGGGGCCACAGGAGCCTAGGGTTACCTTCAAGGACTCTTAACAGGGCTATGGTATGAAGAGTCAAGAAAAATTCAAATGGCCCTGGAATAGACTCCCAACAAGCAGCTCTGGCTCTGCACTTTGGAGTGCAGTCTGCCTGGATCTGACCATGTGGAGCATTGGGTTTCCCTCCGTACTTCCCCCACATGAGGATGAACTACATGTCCCACAATACAGAGGGGGGCTGCTCCGGCTCCCAATCGTCGGCCATCTCTCAGAGGCCTGCCCTCCCACCCCTGGACTCCAAGCAAAACATTTTTCTCAACGCATGTCCTGACTCAGGAAACATCTTAGACAGAATGTGTCATTCCAGAACTGACCAGCTATTAATTTTTCATCAGCATCTCAGGTGTGAACCCTTATGGCTCTGTTATGACACAGGAAAAGTTGGCTATCTGCTGTGTTCTTTTATTACGGATGCTTCCACGGAATGGTAGGGGTGGGATCTTTTAAGCAAGGTGATGTTTCACAGTCCATTGCAGGCTTCCAGAACCCTTCTTTAAGATGAGAGCATGGTTAGCCTATTTTTTTTACTAATATTGAAAGCAGGATCCATGTTCACTATCAACCTTCCTACCTTCCTGCCACAACTTTGTACCTTTTGCTCATCCTTCATTGGGTCAGTTTAGCCCAAAAGCACTTTTTTGTTTTTCCCCTTTGAAATATGAGCTCATGTATCCTAGCTGGCCTTGAATGCAGCATATAGCTGAAGATGACCTTGAACACCTGATCCTCCTGCCTCCACCTCTTCCATGCTGGAATTATAGGTGTATGCCATCACACTGTGTGTGTGTGCTCTAAGCATCAACCTCAGACTCTGCGCATACTAGGCAAGCACCAACTGAGCCACATCCCCATCCCCCAAAAGCATCTTTAAAGGGGTACTCATGTGGCTGTGATCAGGCCCTGGGAGTATGAACAAGGGAGAGTGTCATTGCTGCAGGGGCGGGAGCGGTGGGTGCACTAAGAAGTGACCCCAGGCGCTGCTCAGACATCCTATGCATGGTGGCTGGTGGCCTTAGTCCTGCTTCCATAGTGCCTTTGCAGACAAAGGAAGCTCAGAGAAGGCAGGAGAGAGAGCTAGGTGTTACCATCAAGAAAAGGAATGTCCTGCATGTGTGCTGTGTGCCCCATACCAAAAAAAAGCTCTATGCGCATTCCTTTTTCTTGGGTATTGCTTTGGTTTGGTTTGGTTGGTTGGTTTGGTTTGGTTTGGTTTAGCTGGTTAGCTGGTTTGATTTGGACAGGATCTGTGCTCATTAGTTTTTGCCAACTTGACACAAACTAGAGTCACCTGCAAAGAGGAAGCCATAATTGAGGAATTGCCACCATTAAATTGACCTGTAGGCAAGTCTGTGGGCCCTTTTCTTGATTAATGATTGATGTAGGGAGGCCAGACCACTGCAGGTAGTGGCACCCTTGGGAAGATGGCTGAGTAAGCCGTGGACTCTGCTTCAGTTCCTGTCTCCAGATCCTTCCCTGGATTCCCTTGATGATAGACTATAACCTGTAAGCTGAAATAAGCCTTTCCTCCCTGAGTTGGTCTTGGTAAGTGTTTTATAACAGCAAAAGATAGTTGACTAGGGCAGGATCTCATATAGCCCAGGTTAGCCTCAACTAGGACAGGATCTCATACAATCCAGGTTAGCCTCAAGTTCACAAGGATTCCCCATCCTCCTGCCTCCACCTCCCAAGTGCTGGCATTGCAGGTATGTACTTCACACTTGGCTTCCCGTACTTTCTCTTTCTGAGTTCCCAACACCCCCGCCAGGCAGCCAGGGCACATGTATTGTCCACAGCTCATAGACGGGGACTACAGGGCTTTTGGTCAGTGGCGGAGCTGCAGTCAATTCTGGATCTCCTGAGTATCTCTGCTGGCTACCCTCGTGTCTCCAACATACAACCCTGGGCAGCCCTTTTTTCTTACCCGTAAGCTGAGACCTTCAATAGTGCCAAGTGCCACATCCTTGGAGATGTCTGGTAGCTAAAGCCAAACCTACCGAGGGATTTCCATAGACAGCTAAAGAAATCTTGAGCCTTAACTTATTGGCAGCTAGTTCCTGAAAGGGTCCAGCTTCATGAACAGTTCTGCAAGAAAGAATATAGTTGGCCAGAGAGGTGCTGATGCCCTGTGTTCATTGGACCCCTCCTTATACCTCTCCCCTATGTTCTGACCCAGGAAGAGCCATCCCAGGAGGCTGCAAGGATCACTGAGCCAAGACTCATGGGGTCACTTCCTGTAGAAACCCTGAGAATAGGCCCGTCTCTCTCTCTCTCTCTCTCTCTCTCTCTCTCTCTCTCTCTCTCTCTCTCTCTCTCTCTCTCTCTCTCTCTCTCTCATGTTCCTGTCTTGTTTTGGTTTGTCCCATATTCCCATCGGTTCTGTCTCTTTCCTTGGATGACTCTGATCCCATAAGCTGCCTATACCTACTTGGGGATCTAGATGGAATCTGAACCATGGTTAAGCAAGCTAGAGTCCTGAGATGCCACAAACGCAGCCACACTCATGCACATGCATATCATCCTGGTTATGGCCATGCTATCATGGCAGAGCCAAGGAGTTGACAGAAACCAGAGGACTCTGGAGGTTGAAATATTTACTGTCTATTCCTTTAAGAAAGTGTGTCAAACTTTGCTCTCAACAAGTCTCTCCCTCCAGAATCAAGCCTTCCACCAGGTGAGCAAGATTCCTGTGAAACACACCAGTATTCCCAGGAGTTAGAGGGAATTTGATTGCAGAGTACAAGAGGTTGTGGCCACAAGGAGAGGAGGAGGCACCAGGGAGGGAGATGTTTTTCCTGGAAAACTCACTCACCAGCTGTCCTATCTGCTCAACAAAAGCAAATCTCATTCTCGTTCTTTTGCCATAGGACTTTGGAGAGGATGATTCCCTGTACATCACCAAGGTGACCACAATCCACATGGGCAACTACACCTGCCATGCCATGGGCCATGAGCAGCTGTTCCAGACCCACGTCCTGCAGGTGAATGGTTAGTAAATGGCTCCATGCATGTTGTCCCCTCAAAGCACCCTCCACACTGCTCCGAGCAAACCTTATTCTCTCTTGCATTTTGTCTTGTTAAAGACATAAATAACCCATCTGCTGTAATAAAGGGAATGGCTTAGAAAGTGCTGGGCCTGGTTTACCCAAGGCTTCCACAGATGGAATGAATCCAAATGCTGGGGGAGGGGGCTTAGGGATGAATCGTGCAGGCAAGTCACCCTGGGCTGCGGAGGCTCCATTGGCTACTGTGAAGAATGGGGCAGGTGTGGCCCAAACGCAATGTGGTACCTTGATCTCTGGATCTAGCAATTACAGAACCTGAGTCCAAGCCACCATTGCTCTTACAGGTGACGTAACAGCACATCACTGTGCATCTGGGGGGCACTGTTCCTTTCAGCAGCCCTTCTCCACAGGGATCCATGAGCCTTCTCTCGGCCAGTGAGGATGGGCATGTTTGGAGGGATGGTCTCCACTCACTCGGGTCCATATGTTACCAGCTACCTTGAAGACCAAGAAGAATTGAACCCCTTTGACCACCCCTCGTCCCCCACCCAACAGTTTTTCAAGCCAGTCTATGAGCACATTTGTAGCCAGCCCCAGATAAGCACTTTGCATAGACTCTCAATTGGATATGTTATCACCCACCTTATGGGTGGTTTTTAAAGAAGATCACTTACTATCTGGAGCCATTTTGGAATTAGCCTACCTCTACATCACACTGCTTGCCATCTCAGCCTGGCTCCGCCCACCATCAAAACAAGCCCCAATCTCCCTGAAGTCCTTTCCTGGACCACCATGTCAAGGGAATTAGCCTCATCCCACCAAACCCAGCTGTATTTGATCAGCCAGGATCAGGCACTCGGGTATCAGGTAACAGTGAGATGACTCAGCTCCCAGATCCTGTGTGACAGCTGGTGATTGGGACTTCTCCCAGAGAGAGTGAGTGAGGTGTCAAGAATGATGACATCGTAGATTCACCTTCACTGACCTCAAGGATCCAAGGGTGAGTGGCAAGCCGTTTAGGGATAACTGGGTATCTCCATCTTGCCCTGTGTTTACCTTGACAGAGTGTCCATGGTACTTTTATATTTCTCCATGTCCTAGTAGTATCTTATTAGAATTTCCCTCAAGCTGGAATGTACCTTTGAGATTTCACATCTGTGTGTCTAGATTAAATATCTGGGATTCTAGCTAGCAATTTAACTTTGTTGATAAAGTATTTACCTAACATGTTCAAAGCCCTGGGTTTGGTCTCCTGAACCCCACAAACTGTAAGGGTAGGAGGTAGAGATAGGAGGATCAAGTGTTCCAGGGCATCCTTGACTATATAATGAGTCTGGGGCCAGCCTGGGCTACATATGACTCTGCCTATTCTTTAAAAATGTGCTTGGGTTTCACCATCATAACCCAAGTGTTCCTAGTTATTATAACCCAACAGGAACCAACCCAGAGATTTAGGGGTCATTCAGGGACTAGACTTCCGTGCAGCCGGCAAGTAATAGGGGACATTCCTAACAGGGACTAGCCCAGGTAGAACATGTGCTCTGCAGAGAATGTCACCATTTGACTCTGACAAGTGATTACCAGAGGCTGATGGTGCTTTGAATATTCAGTCGCAAAACAGCTCTACTCTCTGTTCCAGCCCCGCAGATCCTCAGTCAGAAGTACAGTTATCTGGTATCCCAAAGCCTCCTATCCAACCCCACTTGGTAAGAGCCCAAGGCACAGGGCTGGAGACTTGAATCAGTAGTTAAGAGTGCTCCCTGCTCTTCCAGAGGATGTATGTTCAAGTCCTAGCATTCATATCCAGTGGCTCCAACAACATATGGCTCCAGAGGATCTAGTGCCCTCTACTGGCCTCCACAGCTACCTACACTTACATTTGCATACCCACACACAGATGTACACACACATAAATAAAAATGCATCTTAAAATTTAAAGAGCCTAAGGCACAAGGAGAGAGCTGGGGCTTCTTGTGCCCTTTGTCTCCTCTAAGACAAACATGAAGATGGTGGAACTCCAGATTGAGAACCTCCTAGATGTCTCCATCACTGGAGAAGGCTCTAAATCTCCAGTTCCTTCATAAATGATGTAGCAGGACCCTGTGCTTAGACCTTCTGCCCCTGGAGACCTGGGAGGCTAAACATGGGCGTATGGTGTAGATGAATTCAAGAGCAAGGTCCCAGTACTGTGGGCATTTCCGGGCTTAGACTGTTTCCAAAGATGGGAAATGGACTGTTTGCCTGGTGTCTTAGTTACTTCTCTCATTACTGCGACACACTACCTGATGAAAATGTGAATCCAGGGAAGAAAACTAGATTTAGACTCATGGTTTGAGGGTGCAGTCTCCATCATGGAAGAAAAGGCAGTAGGAGTGTGAGGTTGCTCATTACAGTCAGAAAACAGAGGTGAATGGTGGTGCTTAGCTTACCTTCTCCTTTGTACTCAGCCTAGGACCCAGACCATAGGATGATTCTAGGCCCAATTAGGGTGGGTCTCCCCACCTCAGGTTTTCTCTCTGATAACACCCTTAGGAGTGGGCCAAGATGTGCCTACTCAAGCTGGCAATGAAGATGAATGGTTACACCTGGACTGGAGAGCGTCTGAGGGACAGGCTCATAGATCCATGCTCTAATTGTTGAAAGACTCAAGACTTCTAGCCAAAGGAAGGACCACTGATAGTGCGGGGAGAGTATTCTGGGAGCTGGATACCTTGTGATCATCTTCCTGCTTCATTGTGTGGCCTGCTAGATGGCTGGGCTGGTCCTTAGCTCCTGGCACTTGTGAAGGCACTCAGCACCCTCATGGGATCACCTCTAAAGCAGACCCTGATTGTATCCTAAGGATACAAGGGAATGGTCTGCAGGAAGTTTTCAAAGTACTACAGGGGTTAAAATTCTGTCAGGCTTAGAAGGAACCAAGTGGAAAGACAGGATGTTCCAAAAGCCGTAATTACAGCAGTAACATTTATTGAATACTGTGTGCCATCCCTATCTTATAGACAAGGTCACTGGGACTTTGAGAACTGGAGTGACTTGCCCTTAAATCACACACACACACACACACACACACACACACACACACACTAGCCACAAACAGACGTTGACATCATCCAGGGCCAATGCCTACCCAGCTGGGATGCCATGCAGCTGCCCTTAGAGAATCTGTGTCTGGTGTATAGAGTAGGCAGTTGTCAGGTCTTTGTTGTAGTTCTCTGAATGGCATACTCTGGGGAAACAGAGGAAAGGAGCCCTGCATCCTATGTCTGCAAGCCTAGTGCACAGCTCAGACCAGGTCGGAACCAGTCATTGAAAGAGAGGAAAAGGCAATGCATGGAAGTCTCAGACCTAGGTATTGGCCTCAGCAAGACTGAAGTTGATAGAACACTTAGCCAGGTGTCACCCAGTTCCCCAGAGGGCTCAGTGAGTTCTTATACTCAGTAACTCTTGATGTTGCATGGTTTCCAGGAAGGAGGACTAGGTCACTGTAGGAATCTTGCAGAAGAAGGGGACAAAGATCTTTCTGGGCTATGGTGTGGTGCTGAAGGATGAAGCCCCTGTGCAGGAGACCAGAAAGCTAGGAAGACCCTAGTGGTTCTCAGGGGGCTGTCTGACTCACTAAAGAGTGTCATGAGGAAGGAGGGGGACATGGGTAGTGACACTGACCTATTTTCACCATCCACCACACACTTGATGGTATACAAGATGGCCCTAAGCAGCTTGGATGGAGTTTGGTTCAGCTGCCTAGATGTGCTGTTGGAGGTCTAATTTGATCCCTTCCTGGCCTGGCAGGAAGATGTTTGGGAAATACATGGATACAAGAGGGACAGACTTGGGGGAGGCTTCGTGTTTATCTTAAGTCATAGTTAGTCATAGTTGGTAGACACTGATGACCAAAGCTGATGACCACTTGCAGGGCCTTCAGCACATTACACAGATGGGAAAGTAGAGGCCCAGGGAAAAAAATGACCATCCAAAATAAAGTTGCTTCTCCCTAAAGCCACGCTGCTCCCAAGCTGTCTGGTAGCAGAGTTGGGATCTCATACACAGACTGGGCTACCGCCATCTTCCAGGATGCTCCACTTCCATGGCTGCCTAACCTAGCTGCTTGAAAGATCCCTCCCAGCAAGCTGTACTATCCCCACAAATTATTAGTATAACTTACCCATAGCCCAGGCTTCCAGAGATGAGGCCCAAATGCTGACATGATTTATAACTTCCTGCAAAGCTCTAGCATTGCTTTCATGGGCAGGATCAAGAACTTCAGACATCAATGATTAATCCATTAAATTAAAAATACCTTCGACCTCCCCGCAGTTCAGATGAGGAGTGATTCATCCCCAAAACACAATAATCATTTTCAAATCTGCTTATTACTCCAGCTTGGTACCTTTGTGACTTCTTACTTAAGAACATATTTATGCCGCCTAAACCTTGGCAATGAGAGATGATTCCCAAAGGAAATGGGCCTCTGTGTTATGGATACAAATGGGGTGTGGGTGGATGTGTGGGTGTGTGCACCTGTCTGAGGAGGCCAGAGGTCAACTTCAGGGCCATTCTTGAGGATCCACCCACCTTATTTTTGAGACAGAGTCTCTCACTGGCCTGGAGCTCACCAAGTAGGCTAGGTTAGCTTGGCTGGCCAAAGAACCCCAGGGACTGACTGCCTTTCTCCTCTTCATGGCTTACTGGGATTACAAGCACATACCACCACACCCAGCCTTTTAATGTGGGTTCTATGGATAGAACTCAGATCTTCATATTTTTAAGGCAAGTAATCTACCAACCGAGCTGTCTCCCCACCCCCCTCATGGAATCATATGAAGGTTTTGCAAGTTTAAAAGAAAATGTTTGTCTGGGAGAGCTTAGTTTCATATTCTTTTCAATGTGAAAAGATGAGAGCTTAGGTCTTGGGAGCCACATGGCCTGGAATACAAGAATACAATTGTGTTCTTACCATGCTATTGAGAGCTAGCATCTTTGTTTTGCTCTGATGGGGACCCATGTGAATGCATCACAGCCCAGCGTTCTCCTTGGGACTGCCCTGTCCTGATAGACTCTACAGAGCTGGCGCTGGGTATGGCCAAAGCTTGTGACTGCAGGGATCAGGACTGGGTGGGTGCAGGCCAGGTGCTCACTCAGAGCCTGGGTCTCACCCATTGGAGAACTGTTGGGTTTTATGGGCAGGCATTGTGTGCCCACCCAGCTGTGATTTTATTAATCCCTCATGCAAATTTCATCCCCAGCAAATGGTCAGTTTTAGGCAAGACGGCTTCCCCGGCAAAGCTGCTTGGTGCCAGGATTTGCCTTCCGTGTCACCACCCGGGACAGAACAGGAGCTGAGGAGACCAAGGGACCTGTGATTCTGCCCCTGCCCAGGTGCCCAGGATGGTCCACAGGGTCCATCTTACCTGTTCCCCACTGCTGCTGACCTAGCTGTCACTGTCACTCTGCTCTACACCAGAATGTAGAGGAAAATGCTGAGGGACCTGACCACTGGCTCATGGAGGAGCATGGCAGCTCAAATTCCTGAGTGCAGCTTAGAGCCCTGCGCCCTCCTTGTATGTGCAAACACACACCACAGCACTGGCGTCAAGCCAGCCCTTCTCTGACCTGAGCTTCACCTCCGCTGTAGTCCCCCTCATTCCAGCTCCATCGGCTCCTCAGTTTCCCTAACAGCTACCCTCTTGCCTTCCTGCCATGGACTTGTTCCATCTATTGAGAACTGCTCTTCTCTCCACCCCCATCCATTCATTTAACAAATCTGCATCCTCTGGCCTGCCATGTCCTCATGGTGGCAATGGGCAAAGGTGCCAAGGAAGAAATTTCTGAAACACAGGAGTAAGGAGAATCAGAGGTACTGTGCATGGTTGGCATGGGCTGGCAGGAAAAAGATGGAAAGGGGAGTGCTGACGAAAGGTGGTAGGGAGGACAAAGGTGCCCCCTGGGGCCCTGACAAGAGGAGTCTGCCCTTTCCTGACATAAGAAAGTTTGCTTTCAGAGCTGGGGGGATGCATTTCAGATGTGGCAGGGGACCCGTGTCAAGTCCGTGGATGGGTTAGGCTAGCGGAGGGTGGAAACCTGTAGGAACTCCAGCATCAGGGGGCCTGTGAGAACAGCCCGCTGAGCAGGTGACAGAGAGAACCCAGTGGGAACTAGGAGGGACGCCTAGGGCCAGGTGGAGACAGCAGCTTACAAGGATCACTGAGCTGTGCGGTGCAGTACAGACAGGCCAGGGCAACAATGAGTGCTGCTGAGTCAGGCCTGGCATGTAGAAGCTACCATGGCCCAGAGAAGAGCAGCTCCCACTGGGTGACGAGTTCATGTGGCTGGGGGAGGACTGAGGAATGAAGGAGGAGGAAAGGGGGTGGGTTGAGCAAAAAAGTCAGGGGCAAGAGCAGCCTCCTTTGGGGATGCCTCAGAGTTACTTTGCTTTCTTTAATCTAGGAGAGAAGGGACAGATTTTACAAGCTGAGGGGGAAAGTCCCTAGAAGTGTGAAAAGGTGAGGAGTGATTGAGGGCATCTGGGAAGGGACCAAGAATGAGCAGGAAGTAAGACTCCCACCCCACTTCCCAGCCCAGGGACAGGAAGAGAAGGCTTAAGCACAGGCCCATAGTCCCAGCTCTTTAGGAACTGAGACAGGAGGATCACCCATTAAAAACCCAGCTGGGCTACAGAATGCAGTCAAGGGCAAACTGGGTAACAGTGAGACCCTGTGCCCACAGCTGAGGACATAGGTCAGTGGTGCGGCACTTGCATAGCATGTGTGAAGCCCTAGCTTCCATCGCATGGGCACCGAATAAAGTAGGGGATCCTAAATAGGGGCTGCCCCTAGGAAGCTGCAAGAGAAGCAGTGTCCTAAGGAGAAAGCCAGGTCTCCAGGGGGAGAGGGACAAACAGGTAAAGGAAACTGTAGACGAGAGTACAAGTTCCAGATGGCCTAGGGAAGATTAAGAGGTGGTCCACCAGGACACCATGGCATGATGTCGTTACAGGAGGACAAAGGACAGGAGAAGCTGGTGTCTTCCACTCAGAGGTTTGCAGCAAGCTGGGGTGAAAGGCATTCGATGTGGGGGCAGCAAGTCCCCTCAAGGAGACTTGTCTCACTCTCGAGGAAACCTCCAGGCTGTCAGAGGGCATGTGTGTGTGTTGCTGCGCATCCTGTCCCTTTCACCCCACACCCACACCCGTCCCCACCCCCAGCTATGGAGAGCTTAGTGCCTTGAATTTAGACATGTATTTTTATTGAGTGACTCATCCTACGCCCTTGGCTTTCGGTCAAGTGTCCTTTTGTTCTAGAACACTGTCACATATTTTAGTTTAAATTGAGTCCCAAATTGGTCTGGAAAAGCTCCCATCTCAGAGCAGTGCACACAGGCAGTGGGGGTTGGGGGAGGAGAGGGGTGCTCGTTACATGTGATCAGATGATTCCCGCTTAAGTGTAGACGGCTCAGTCTACACACACATCCCTGTCTGAGATCAGAGCAGAGGCCAAAGGCAGCCTCCAGAGCTGGGGGCGGCCATGTCTCCAGTTCCCTGAACAAATTCTGCACCAATAATCTCCCCTGTAGGAGGAGGAGAGTGAAGCCTGCTAGGCTTTGCTCCCCACGGCTCTCCGGGAGTGACCCTCACATTTGCAACTAGTTGTTTAGTCATCTTTCCCACACAGAAAGTGCCACCATGCAGCAAGGGACCAAGGCTCTTACCGCTGTATGCATCATGCCTGACACCAACTGGTATTTCATGGCTGTCAGCTGCCCGATAGGGGATTGACAGAGTTTTGTAAAAATCAATCAAGGTCCTCAGCCAGGTGCTGGACTCAAAGAGGACGAGCCCCTTGGCCCCATTCGGTGTTGTAATGCTCTGTGATATCTTGGTTTAGCAGAGTGACAAGGAACAATGTCGCTTCTCAGTTTCCTCAGCCACGCATTGGACTTTTTTCCGTACTAGATACACTCAGAATTTTTTTGTCAAGCCCCGATGGACTGGTTTTAATTGAAATTAGATTCAGTCTGTGGGTTAACTTGTCAGACCTTGTTTGTGACAATGGGAAATCTTCTAACCAATGACCTCCCACGTGTCAGTGACATTTTATGGTTTTCATCACTTGGGTCCAGTCTGTTGTCTGTGTGGTCTCCACTGATCTATAAAATACTATTCATTTTATGGATTTTGGTACTATCTCTTTATTGTATTCATGCAATCATTACTATCTTTTTGGGTTTGTGTCCTTGAGTACAGCTACCTAAAATATCATTGTTCACTATTATATAGTTACAGTCTTAAATGTCCCTCTAAGAGCCTGAAGGACCAAGGTTCTAGTACCCACAGCAGGTGGCACACAACCTCCTGTAATTCCAGCTCCCAGTGACCCGACACCCTCTTCTGGCACTTTAGGGTATTACATGTACATGGTACACATACAGACAAGCAGACACATATATTTAAACATATATAAATGTAAATCTTTTTATTTTAAAATGCCCCCCTGTGGGTGTTTTGAACATTTGGTCCTCAGTTTGTGCTGTTATTTTGAAGGCTGGAGAGCCCTTAGGAGATGGTCTTGCTAGTGGAAATAGGTCCCACTGCACAAGGCTTTGAAGTTGATTACTCAACTTCAACAGACCACCTTCTCTGTTTCCTGGTTGGTTACAATATGAAGAGCCTCAGTTGCACCAGATGAAGAGCCCCCTTGCAGCACCATGCCTTCCTACCAAGGTGAGCTAGGATTCCTTAAGTTATTTCTACTGGGTGTTTGGTCACAGCGGTTGGAAACATGACATCATCCTTTAATATTGACACCCCCCATATTTTACTTTCCTTGACCACACCAGTGAGTTTCAAAGTTAATATTGCTTTCTCTCCTTTCTCCTTTTTCTTGAAAGGAATGGCGCTGTTCCTTTTTATGGACATATTCTTCATTGAGACTCACACACCAAGAAATGGGGTTTGGGTCTTTTTCAAAGACTTTTTTTGGTGCCTAACAAGAAAATCAAATGATTTTCTTTTTGGCTACCTTTGACTTGGGATTATAGATTTGCTAATAAACACTGATACTTATTGCACACAGAGCATGTTCTGCTATTGTGTGTGTGTATCTGCATGTTCCTACGTGTATATGGGTGTGCACATGCCTCAGCATGATCATAGACTCACCCTCTGATCTATAAGCATCAAATAAATTCTTTGTTTTGTAAGTTGCCTGGGTCATGGGTCCCATCACAGCAATAGAAAAGTAACTAAAACAAGGACCAGGTGAGATAAACTCATAACTTATTCATACACATACACACACACACACACACACACATATATATACACATATGGCATATATATGTATGTATATATATGCCAACTCTACAGCCCCTGAAGGTTCCTTTTAAATGATGCATTTAATTGAGGTTTGTTTGTATGATCTATAAGTTAATATAGCATTCTCACATTCTAAACCCCTTTGTATTCTTTCTCTAGTTTCCCATTGACAACACTTGCTCCTCTTACGAATAAGCAGTTCATGGACTTACTCGTCAGTCTCTCTTCTTGACTTTTGAGTTGAGTCCTCCATTTCCCTTCTGCTTTCTCTAGGTTTGCTTTCTGGTTTCCAGGTGTGCTATGCATAGGTGGAGATCTTGCAAGAGTCTGGGCTCATTAATGCCAAAGTCCTGAACAGTCCTCAGCTAGAACCCTGGTTTTCTCTAGGACCTTCTCTAACAGCCCTTCCCCACAGCCTTCCCTTTAATAAGGGCCAATCCACTGCGGAATGTGCCAGAGTCGTGTCTACCTGTGTTCATCTAGCCAGCGGGCCAGGTCACATGCCCAAGCTGAGATTTGACCACCAGGGTCCAGAGCTGAGTCACTCCCCCAACCAAAGAGGACACATCCTCCTTTCATGCAGGTCCCAGGACTTGGAGATTGAAGAAATAAAAATGACCCAGTGAAAAATGGATGGGCTTCCCCACAGCCATGATATAATTAGCAGCCTGCCAGTCAGCTCCCATAAGTGCTTTGTGAAGCATTTCCTGCAAGAAATTAAGGCCCCGTCCAATGGCTTTCCGATAACAGGAATAATACATCTAAATTTCATTCATTCAGAGATAAATTCCAGTGGCTGTTTCTCTTTATATGCAGCAACTGAACAGCATTAAATATTTGGATGTTTTTCTGATCATATTTAGAACAAGAGTGGAAGCGATGAATTACGGAGGTACCACACCGGATGTGTTTATTGTCTGTGATCCATTTTACAGCCTTTTCCCTCAGCACTTGGGTTGCTAAAGACATCATTGTAAGCTGGTTCAGAGGCCCCCAGAGTCACCTCTTGGGTTCACCCTCTGGATCAGGGTCTCAGGGTTTGGCTACAGCCCCAGGCCAGGTGTAGATTTGCTCTTACGAAGACTGTTCTCACCCACAGTGCCACCAGTCATCCGTGTCTATCCAGAGACCCAGGCACAAGAGCCTGGAGTAGCAGCCAGCCTTCGATGCCACGCTGAGGGCATTCCCATGCCCAGAATCATTTGGCTGAAAAATGGCATGGATGTCTCAGCCCAGATGTCCAAACAGCTTTCCCTCTTGGGTAAGAATTGCACATGAATCCCCGGACAGGAAATGAGAGGTAAGATCATGGCTGAGCCTGGCATGTTAAGAGGAAGCAGAGATCCCCTGATGACTGGCACACAGGTCTCATGGGCATCTGAGAGGCTACTGGCCAGATTCCATGGCATCCTTTGTATTTCAGCAGTGCCAACCTGTCCTGGGCCCAGTCCCAAGAACGTTAACTGCCCCCATCCATACCCAAGATCTCTATTTTTAGCCCAACACTCTTCAGAGCCCCTGAGAAGGTAGTGGGGAAGGCATGTGAAAGGGTGTCCCCTGAGAGCATTACCCTGAGCCACTGTCCCTTCTACAGCCAATGGAAGTGAACTCCACATTGGCAGTGTACGCTATGAAGACACAGGGGCATATACATGCATTGCCAAGAATGAAGTGGGCGTGGACGAAGATATCTCCTCCCTCTTCATTGAGGACTCGGCTAGGAAGACCTGTGAGTCCGCTATTGCCTCTGAGATCCTTGCTGGGCTGTTTGGGAGTGTTAGGGGGACAAGAGGACTGCATTAACTCTCCAGGGCCACAGTCACCAACTGGGAGTCTCTGAAGGCTGGGATAAGTCTATTTCCTCTGTACACAAAGCTAAGTACAGATGGTGACCTTCCCAGGCAACATAGACAACTCTGGAAATATAGACAATTGAAGTCTCTGGTCAGGACACAAAACCCAGGACCACAAGGAAGCCCAAATACCCCAGCTGTGCTTCTGCCTCCTGTGGGATGAATGGCTGGAAACTTGGTCACAAAAGCCTTCACACCACCAGTGGCTTGGAAGCTCTCAGGGCAGACAGTAGTCCCCCTCTCATCTGTGGTTTTTTCTTCCTTTGATCTGAAATTCTAAAAATGAACCCTGTAAGATTTTTTTTGTGTACTTTTGGGTGCAGGTTCCCACCAAGACCAGAAGAGGGGGCCAGATCCCTTGAAGCTGGAGTTACAGGTGGTTATGGGATGCTGGGAACTGAACTCTGATCTTCTGGAGAAGCAGCGTATGCTTCTAACTAGTAGGCCTTTTCTCCAGCCCCTTTAGTAACATTTTCATCACAGTATGTTGTAATTATTATATTGCATTCATAATTTTGTACTGCCTGATTTATAAGTTGAACTTGATCCTAGGTACACATGCATAGGAGGAAACTAACATGAATGGGGTGTAGTACTGTCTGGTAAGGGGGGTGCTTCTAGATGAGTACACAACTACGAGTAGAGTGGCCTTTCCTCTAGGAATCATCACCACCTCATGGGCTAAGTGTACTAAGTGCACCACTGCCTCCCCCACGTGGTTCTGCAGGTAGAATTTGTGGCATGGAATGCCATAAGTCCTCTCCTTTATCATTGAAACAGTGCTCTTCCTTGGGAAGTCCTAACTGAAAATCAACTTTCCTGGAAGTGACCTAGGAAATCAGGGAGGGATGCTACTCATTCCTTACTGTCCACAGAAGCAGGAGTGCAGATTAACTGCTGGGATCCTGGGGCCCAGTTTTAAAGATTCATTTAGAAAGCAAAAACATCCTGAGACCCAGATGTGTCCACCTGGGTTCAGCTTTGTGGCCTGATACCATTGCTGGGCCAGTGAGTGATGGGTTACTAGAATGTTCCTCAATGGCATGAACCAAGGAATCACAGCAGCAACGGTTTGACATTGTCTTTTTTCTTTCTCTTCTGGCTGTCATGTGGCTGCTCTCCTAATTCTTGGCTGCTACAGTAGCAAACATCTTGTGGCGGGAAGAAGGTACTGAGTGTGGTTGTCCTGTGTCGTGCAATCGCATGTATTCTTGCTTCCACAGCGGGCCACCTTTCCCTGACCCATCAACCTTGAGGAGCCTATGTACTGGGGTAGGGAGTTCAAACTCACATGGCACACACATGCACAGACCCAGCTCAGTCTCCTGAGCAGTGGGCACTGAGCCTGACACAGTACTTATGAGGACCAACAGCAGGGTTACTGGATGTGACCCTCTGACTGCCATGTCACTCAGCTTGTGCTCTGCGTCTTTTAAACAATGGTACACCACCAGGCAGAGGGACTCAGGTCTGCACAGTGAAGACTTGTAAGGGAACACAAATCTACTGGGGTTGCTGTGCACTGTAAGAACCAAAGTCTCACTGAAGCCACCTTAAAGTGTAGGGCTGGTGGATGCTGCATTCAGATTAAATGATGAAGCATCCCCCAAACCCTATCTCACCTCAGTGGCTTAATGCTATGCCCTTTTTTGATGATATTCAAGTCTTAGAGGGGGGGACACAGAAGCCAAGAGGAAGGGACCACATGCCTCAGGGTACTCTCAAATCTACATGGGAGAAAGATGGGACAGGACAACTGCAGCAAAGGAAGCTGGGAGCCCTTTGGAGCCCAGTAGCAGAAACTAAATTTCAACAGAACCTTCGAGGGGGTGGATCAGGAGGCTGGGTCTCCTGCGAGGTTGATTGTGTGCTGAATGAGTATTGACTCACATTCCCACACACTGAGAGCGCGCTGCACTCAGCCAGAAATGTAGCTGTCTGTGTCTACAAACCCCATGGGGGCTATATTAAGCTGTCAATCTTATGTTGGCACTTCTGGTGGTTGACTTTCAAAGCAGCCCAGGGAGACTGTGCCCAGCATCAGTGTTTCAGCCCAAGTTTTGCCAGGTAAGTCATTGATGACAGAGGTGTTTTGGCATGGTGCCTTAGACAGAGGTGCTGTGAGGCAGTGTAAACAGAAGTTTCTCTGTTCCTCCCCGTCCTGCAACCACTTCTAAATAATCACCCAGAGGCTTACTATTTATTTCAGAATGTTTCTAGTTTATAGCTTATAGTTCAGGAGTATTACTAACTAGCTCTTACATTTAAATTGACCCATTTCTATTTATCTATGTATTGTCAAGTGGCCATGGCTTTATTGGTCTGCTGGCATCTTGTTTCTTGGGCAGCTGGCTTGTGTCTCCCCTGACTCCACTCTTCTTTCTCCCTGTATTCAGTTTGGCTTTCCTGCATAGCTATATTCTGCCTTGCTATAGGCCAAAGCAGCTTTTATTATCAACCAATGAAAGCAACATATTCACAGTGTACAAAACGGGTGTCCCACAACAGGGTTACGCTGAATCATATGTGCATAGCTAACCTCAGAATCCCAGTGGGACACCCAGGATTGGTGCTCGAGATTGCTGTGAGGCACTCTGCAGACTGGGCATCTTTGAGGGACTGGGTTCCAGATGCACAGAAGCAGGGGGTACTGGGTACTGCAGATCTATGATGGGCTATATTGGTTCCCAGCTCTGGGGACACTTTGTTCCCTGGTCCCAACTACCATCAAGAAGTATTGTGGGCAGGCCGCAACCCCTCTCCACCAGGAAAACATGTTATGCTGTGCCTTGTGTGACCTTACCAGTGGCTAGAAGGTCATGACCACATACAGTGTTCACTCCTCCTAGGCCTCAGCGTGGGAAATGTGTTCTATGTCTTCTCTGACGACGGCATCATTGTCATCCACCCTGTGGACTGTGAGGTCCAGAGACGCCTGAAGCCTACAGAGAAGATCTTCATGAGTTATGTGAGTTTCTGTGACTGGGGTAGCTTTCATATCATGCACAGTCAAAATCCCAAGGTCATGCTCCATGTATTCATTAATGTGTGTGAGAACTGGGTTTCTTTGGTTCTGGTCATTATATGTGGGTGTGAGTCCAGGGAATTTTACCTCTCCATTCTCCATCCAGCAGCTGTGAGGGCCAAGGTGCACCAAGTTCCTGGCCTCTAAATGTTCATAGTCAAATAATAGGACAGCAAAGTGAACAGATAGCATCTAGGAAGGTGTTCTTGCAGTGGCATGGACATACACGAGTGAATGCCCAGAGTTCCAGAAGTGCTACAAATGAAAAGACCAAGTATCAAGTGACAGGTGAAAAGGATGGGGCAGCAGAAGAGGTAACCCCTAGGGGTAGGTCCAGGGCAGCCCTCCCCACCCCCATTCTCCTAGGTTTCTCCGTTATCTGATGGTTCCCTCAGCCTACCTGTCCCTGAGCTGTGTCCCTCAGATGCTGTTGGGTGTCAGGTCACAGTCCTGTGGTGCCAAGTAGGGAAGACACTAGCAATAGAGGCCAGGGGTGGGAGGCAGAGCACTTAGCACACCATAGAGTTTGGGTGCCTGGGAAAAAAACAAAAGGAGCTGGGGGGAGCAGGGCATATCCCTGAGCTGAAGATGCAGATCCGGTCACCATCTGCTTGAGAGTGTTGTCAAAAGCTAAGGAATGGACACGGGCATATGCAATTGGCACGAGAGGAACATCAACAGAGAGAGTCCTGACCCATTCACAACTCAGGGGCAGGCAGACTAAGAGAACAAGTATCACAGAAGACAGGGAAAACAATGTTCTCATCTTTAAAAATGGAAGGAAGGCTGGCAGGCAGGCAGGCAATGAGCTCCTAGTTTTGTATAGAATGAGTAAGATTAGAGAAAAAGAAATAAAGGTGGATTTTAGACATACAAGTTTGAGATGCATATTAGTCACCAGCAAGATGCAGCACTTAAGAGTGGAGTTCATGGAAGAGGCTTAAGGATAGAAACTTGGTAACCGGCTTTGCTTGAAAGCATGAGGACCTGAGTTTGAACCCACATTAAAGGGGAGCATGGCTGGAGAAATGGCTCAGTGGTTAAGAGCACTTGTTGCTGCTCTTGCAGGAGACCCAGCACTCACATGGTGGTTCACAACCATCTGAAACTCCAGCTCCAGGAGATCTAAAACAGCCTCCAGAGGCATCAGGCACACATGTAGTATACACACAAACATGCAAGCAAGTTTTTTTAAGCACATATTTATAATCCCAGCCTGGGGAAACAGAGGCAAGCAGATTGTAGGGTTCATTGGCTAGCTAGCCTAACCTACTTGACAAACTCTAAGACACTGAGAAAAACCATATCTCAAAATTAGTAATAGAAAAATAATGGGCAGTACTGGGGCAATGACATGGCCTGCACAGGCGTTGTACAAACTTGTACATATATGAACACACATCATACAAATTTAGGAGCAGCAAGTATGCAGACAATACCTAAAGCTGTAGGCATCAATGAGATAAACAAGGGAACAGACTTCAGAGTAGAAATCCAGGAATGAGCCCTGGGCCATTTCACATAGAAAGATCTGCAAACTGAGCACACAGTGACAGGGTTGACCTCGATGAGGAAGATGAGGTTCAAGTGAGAAGTTAGTGACATGGCAGGGCTTGCATGACATGTTCATGTATGAACCCCAAGGAGTTGGAGAAGAGAAAAAAAAGGGATCCAAGAAGATTAAGGGATAGGGAGAGCAGATACATGGCTGTCTGTCGCCTTACAGGAAGAAATCTGTCCTCATGGGAAAGGAGATGCCTCCCAGCCTTGCCGGTGGGCATCTGCAGTCAATGTCCGGAACCGGTACATCTACGTGGCCCAGCCAGCACTGAACAGAGTCCTCGTGGTCGACGTTCAAGCCCAGAAAGTCTTACAGGTAATAGCTCTTGGAAGAAGTGGGGAAAGACTTGACATCCTGGACACCTGCTGCATGCACATTCCCAGCTCCTGTGAGAAGGGCTTAGACTGGGGAGAGATGCCTGTGTAGCCGTCTCTCGAGTGTCTATTACTGTACCCAGCACTATTGTAGGTGGAGTTCCCAGCATGAGATTTTTGGTAAGGGAGGCAGACGGCAAAGCAGAGTTCTGGAGTGCTGTAATAGCTGTGGAAAGCCAGGGTTAATGTGATGATGGGGCTGTAGGACTACTTCAAATCGGTTCTCACTCTGGAGCTGAACAGAAACTGAGATCTGAATGCCACATAAGACACAGACTGTAGGAGCAGCTTCAGACGGCCGTGATGAGAAATTAGCATTCACTTGGTTTTTAGTTATGTGCATGTGTGCATCGGATTCCCTGTAGCTGGAGTTACAGGCATCGTATTAGGAACCTAACCAGTCTTCTGGAAAAGTAACAAGCATGCTTAGCCACTGAGCCATCTCCCCAGCCCTCCTAAAATTCTTTCTGATGGGTTAAATGTAAGGCTTGGTGAGGGGAGGCTTCACATGGTTTGTTTGTTAACTTGAGCATAGAGTGGTTTATATATATATATATATATATATATATATATATATATATATATATATAAAACCAATCATTTATAGTCTTTAATAAATAATAGCTCCCAAGACATTCTATCCCAAGAAACTGGCTATTGTCTTATATAGCAAAAGGGATAGTATAGATATGGCTAAGTCAGGAGATCCTGAAAGATTCAGGTGGACCCTGACTGCAATCACAAGTATCCATGTAAGGGATAGGCAGGGGAAATTTGACCACAGATGAAGATGCAAGGATTAAAGCAAGATGCATTTCAAGGCAGAGAGTAGAGCATAGAGAAGATGGGAGATGAAATATAGTGTCAGATATTTAAGTAGCTATGTCAAGTAAACAGGTCTAAGGAAAGGGGGAGGCTGGAGCTGTAAAATTGAGCATCATCACCCCATGACCTGATTAAACCTAGAAAACTGGCTGAGATCACCCAGTGTATACAGACAGAAGAGGTCAAGGATGGAGGCCCGAGGCTCTCCCACACTTGAAGATCAAGAAGCAGAAGGAGTATCCTGAAAAGTATAAGAAATCCTGGGGCAGGTGGCACTTCACAGGCAGAGGGTCTCCAGCGAGCATTAGTGGCCTCTAATGTTAGGAAATCTGAGAACCAGCCATTGGATTTCCTCTCACCTCATCATAGGCCACCTTCGTTATAACAGCTAGGACGCAACAGTCAAGGCAACCCTGGAGAAGGGGATCAAGTCAGAATGATAGGGGAAGAGTGTGGCAGAGGGATATAGGCAACTGCATAAAGGGATTTCAATGTAAAACTAAGAGTGTAAAAGTGAGGAAGGGGTGCCACGGAAGCGCTGTCCCAGAGTGTGTGCGCTAGTAGGAATAGCCGTTTTGAAACTCTTCATCACGGTAGATAATTGTAGTGGACTCCAACGCACACAGATTGACACCAGCCTTAGCCAAGAGAATTCCTCCACTGGGTACAACCAGGCAATTCAGGGCAGTAGGTAGGTTACTTTCTTTCAGATACCTTTTTTTTTTTCAGTGAAACAAGAAGGAAGATTATCACCAGGGCTGGAGGTGTGAGGAGAAAGGTGAAAGCTAAGTGTGAGGCTGGACCGACCAGGCACGTGTGCAAGGAATCTGGGCCATAGTGATGACCCACTGTGCTAGAAACTTAACCTGAAACCGACCAGCAGAGCGGTCTCTGTCCTGTCCCGTGAAATAGCATGTGTGAAGATTCAATACAGCCAGAGAGGAGGTTTTTCCTGGTACATGCAGCAGGTTTTCATTTTCTCCTTTTGTAACTGATTCCCATGGTCAGAGAACACACTGAGTAATTTTTATCTTTTCAAGTATTCTAAAGCTTATTTTAAAACAGAGCTCATGATCAACTTTGATAAATGTTTTGTGTTTACAAGAACATGTATTCTCATATTAGATGAGCTATTTAATATGTGTCAGTTATGTCAAATTGATTCATTGTGCTGTTCAGATCGTCTTTCTCACGTGATTCCTTTTGTCTGGTCTATCAACTGTTGAGGTGTGTTTTCAAAATCCACTATGGTTATAGAGCGATCTACTTCTAAATGTTCTGTCCATTTTTATTTAAGAGTATAGTCTCTTTCTAGGGGAAAGATTCTTTCCCCCCCCCTCACAAAATATTCCTTTTTATCTCTGGTAATGCTCTGAATGTATTTTTAATAATGTTAGTATATCTAAATTAGCATTATCATGCTACAATTTTTCTATTCCTTATATTAAGATCTTCTTCCATAATATTTAAGTTTTATCTAGTTTAACAATCTTAGTCTTCTACTTAAAGTATTTGATCTATTAATATTATAATTTGTATAGTTGAATGTTTCTATCATCTTCTTACGTTTTATTTAGCCTGTTTATATGTGGCTTGCTTTGCCAAAGATTTTGTTCTATTTTTTCTCTATTATTTTTTGAAGATGTACTCGATGTTTATTAGTATCAAAGAGTACAACACACATCCTTATGCTGATTCTATCACATATAAATTGTTACTTCATGCCTTGGTTTCCTTTCTTGCTGCTATGTTAATATACTCTGACAAAAGCACTTAAGGGAGAAAGCATAATTCTGATTAAAGTCCATTATTGCAAGGAATCAAGTGTAGGAAGCTGAAGCAGACAGTCACATTATATTGAAAGTTAAGGGCAGAGACAAGGGCTGGGAAGACAGCTCAGTAGTTAAGAGCACTGGCTGCTTTTCTAGAAGACCTGGGTTCTAACTAGTGCCCACATGGCAGCTCACCACTGTCTGTAACTCAGGCTCCAAGAGTTCTGATATACAGATGCAGGCAAAAACACATACGCACATAAAATAAAAATAAATGCTTTGTAAAGAGCAGAAAACAGTGAATTAGTAAATGCATGCTATTCTTAGCTCACTTTCTCCACTCTTACTCCAGATCCCCTGCTTAGAGAATGGTGCTACTACAATTGGGAGGGACTTCCCACCTCAATTATCAAGATGATCTGACCTAGACACACCCAGCTGCCCATCTCCTAGATGAGTCTAACTTATGTCAAATATAAAGTGTAGTAGGACTTTCCTTTGGCCGTCAACTCGCAAATAACAGAGACTTGTTATTATGAAAGCTTGTTTCAGTAGCTCTTATAACTTAAATTAACCCACATATTTAAATCTGTTCTACCCACATGGCTTTTACCTCTCTCCCAGTCTGTGTGTCCAACTTGGTCTACATCTCATGGAGCCTCCTGTGGGCCTCCATCACCCTCTTCCTCTCTCTGTCCAGAATCCTATCTCTCTCTCCTGCCTTTCTATTGGCTGTTCAATCACATCAATACCTCTTCACGGTGTACAGTTACCCAGCAACAAAGCCGGGCAGTGGTGGCGCACGCCTTTAATCCCAGCACTTGGGAGGCAAAGACAGGTGGAGCTCTGTGAGTTCGAGGTCAGCCTGGTTCCAGGACAGTCTCCAAAGCCACGAAGAAACCGTGTCTCGGAAAGAAAAAAATTATCCCTCAACAATAAAGTTTCTAGCCATCACACTCACTTCGTTTCCTCAATAATATTAAAACACTAACTCCTTTAACCCTTCCTCCTGCCTTTTTTATTATTATGTATTATTGTATATAAGTACATATACATGCATATATCCAGGGACTAACTGATATTTGCCCTTATATTTGCTTTCTAGTCCACTTTATTACTGAGGTAGGCTGTAGCTGTTCTGACAACGCCTCACTCCATAGCCCAGGCTAGCCTTAAACTCATAATCCTCCTCCCTCAGCTTTCCAGAGTGCTGGAATGAGGTCATTTTTATTAGTTCTTTTGCTGGCAACAGATCTCAGTTTTGTTTGAAGTGACAATATTTTCTCTTTATTTCTGAATAATTATAGATGACTGTTATTTTCCTTGAGCGTTTTAAGATGCCATCCATATTGTACTTCCTTGCTGGGCCAACTGTATTTTCCCTCTCTCACCCTTGAGTTCCTCTTTGGTTAGAGCTTTGACTGACATGTTTTTCATATGGTGATCTTTGTATTTATCCTGACTCAAGGTTTCCAGAGGCTTTTGAGTTTGTGGACTAAACATTTAACAGATGGGAAAATGTTCAGCAATTATGTCTTTAAGCATTCTGCTGTCTCGTGCTCACTTTCTTCCTTAGGACCCCATTTTTAAAACGATTTACCTTCCCATCGTACTCACGTGTCTTCCCCTGTTTCGGTTTTGCATGTCCTACAATGTGTCTTTCAGTTTGCTAATCTCTCCTCCTTCATCTAACCATGGGTTTGCCTGTTTATTATTATAGCAGACATCACTTTTTTCTTCAAATTTGCTATTTAGTTCCCAACTTCATATAAACTCTTTTGTTGTTGTTTGTGTTTTTGGCTTTTTGAGACAGGGTTTCTCTGTGCAACAGTCCTGGCTGTCCTACAACTCACTTTATAGACCAAACAGTCCTTGAGCTCACAGAGATTGGCCTGTCTTCACAATACTGAGATTAAAGTTATGTGTCTCTCTCTCACACACACACCTCATATAAATTCTTAATTGTCTTCTTGTGGTCCTTCACATTATGATTTTGAATACTAACCCTCTTGAAATGCCTAGAGATCTTTTTTAATCCAAACATCCTACATATTTTTAAGGTGTAACGTCTTTAAATGGCTGTCATCCATTGGAAAGGATTTTTCCTTTCATCTGCCAGGCAGAAAGAGTAGCAAGTTGATCATTTTAAAATTTCTCGAAGGCCAAGTCTGTTCAGTCCATCCCCTAATCCTGGGGCTTTTAACGCAGGCTCTCGCTCTTGCCAGGCTCCAGCTGCTCAGTGCAGTGAGACTATGGAAAATCCCATTCTGAGTTTAATAAACGTTTGGCTTAGCTCTTCAACTCCCTTTCACAGCGCTGAGTAGAAGCATGAAATCTCACAAAAAGGGATTAAGTAGGAAGGGAGGACAATGGCTACTGTCTAAACACCAAGGAAATTTTGCAGTGAAGAGGGCAGATAAATGGGACACCTTTGAGAGAGAAGGATCTTTAAAGAGAAAGATCAAGGGTTGGAGAGGTAGCTCGGCCATTAAGGTCCTCCTACCGTGGAAGGGGAGGCTCCAAGTAGGATCATGGCAGTGCTGGGTGCCAAGGCCTTTGGTAAACGTATTAGTTACTTGTCTTGTGCTGTGACTGAATACCTGAAAGAAGCAACTCAAGGGAGAGGGTCCCATCCGTCCCAGCTGCAAGCGTCTCCAGTGGGAAGTGGCTGGTCATCTTGAGTCCACAGTCAGGAAGGAGAGATGAGTGCTGGTGCTCAGAATGCCTTCTCCTTTTCCCCTGTCAGTCAGCCTTGGGTCCAATCTGTGGAAGGTGCAGTCCACATTCACCTCTCCTGGAACACGCTCACAGCATAGCTGGAGATGTATCTCCTGGGTGATTTCAAAACCAGTCCAGATGAGAGTGAACATTGACCACCACAATAAGTGAAAGCAGTGGCCCGGAATCAGGGAGACATGCTGGGCTCACAGGAGGCTACATCGACCCTGAGGATCAGTCAAGGCTAGAAAAGTAATTAGACTTTGGTGGGTGCTCTCAGTTAGAATCAGGAAGTGAAGTGAGCCTCTGGTACAGAAGGAAGAAGAAACGCCTTTCAGCAGGGAGTGAAATCACAAGTTCAGCTCTGCACATTAGGGTGAGGTCCTCAACTGAGAAGATCTGGGACATACCAACTCTTAGTCCGGAGGAAGTGGAGAGGCCAGGGAGGGCAATGGAGTATTCTGAAAGGGAGTGGTGAACACAAAGTCCACAATGCTAAGAGGAGCATCATGAAGTGACAGATGAACTTTCCAGGAGATCTAGGACACCTCACCACAGTGATGGACGTAGAAAATGGGAAGTGGGTAGAGGGATCAAAAGACAGTTATTTAGTGAAGTTTGGGCCAGTGTGGACAGAGATTATCATTTTCCCCATGGACTGAAAATACTAGAATATGGATGAAAGTGGATTTTCAGAAATTATGCTGATAAGGTAGAAGTTGTGGGGTGAATGAAGTGGGGAAAGTGGGGCTTTGAGGATATGTGCTGGCTAGTTTTACATCAGCTTGACAGACAGCTGTAGCCATCGGAGAGGAGGAGGCCTCACTTGACAAAATGCCTCCACAAGATGGTACTGTAGGCAAGACTGGGTTCTATAAGAAAGTAGGCTGAGCAAGCCAGTAAGCAGCGCCCTCCATGGCCTCTGCATCAGCCTTGTTTGAGTTCCTGCCCTGACTCCCTTCAATAGTGTAGAGTGATAAGGAAGCATAAGCCAAACAAACCCTTTCCTCCCCAGGTTGTTTTGGTTCTGGTGTTTCATCACAGCAGCAGTAGCCCTAAGACAGGGCTCATCCATATGAATGTGAAGGCATCAAACTTGGTATCCAAATGGGCAGAAAAGATGGCAGAGTAACTGTGTCTGCATCTTCCCTGAGCATGGGGGTTATGAGAAAAGCTGGTAGTTCATAGTCCAGTAGCATGATCATCAAGGAATAGTTTTGTAACATAAAACTACACTGTGGGGCTGGAGAGATGGCTCAGCAGTTAAGAGTGCTTAATCTGGCACAGGAATTGAGTTTGGTTCCCACCACCCATAACTCCAAGCTCCAGGGTCCAAAGCCCTCTTTTCTGACCTCCTCAGGCACCTGAACTCACATGCAACATACACATAATGTTTTTAAAGTCTACAGTAGAAGAAGGAAAGAGCATTATTGTGACAGGACCTGAGGAGAAGCTATCACCTCAGCAGGTAGCAGACGTTCAGGTGCGGTCATTTAAAAAGGCAGCGTGTGTCTGCCTGATGCTATAGTCTGAGTTCAGTGCCTTCAACTGATGGATGTGTGACAGGCTGCACAAAGTAGAACAAAGGTAAGCGCTGGGTAGCAACAGGTGATCTCAAAATCTACCTCAGATAATAATGGGAAATGACCAAATCACTAGAACCCAGGTGGATGCTAAGGGCCCAAGAGGCCCCTGAGACTTATAGGAAGAACAAAAAGAAGCCCCCAGAGCTGGTTCTTGGGTGGAAGTCTTCTAGCCTCTGTGCTCAGTCTCTGTCCAAGTTGGACCTAGGATACTTTATGTGAGACATGAACAAGAAACTAAATTCTTCAAAGAGACAACTCATTGAGTTCCTCGTCCTTTGAGGACAAAGCCAATGGGAAGAAAGCCAATGGGAAGGCTTCTACTCTGGATTATTGGCTAGTGTTCCGAGGCCAGCTTCCCAACTCCCCTAGTGAGATAACCACATGCACAAATGTCCAGAATGAGCATCAGGACAATCTCAGCAATGACCAACTTGTCACTATTTCTTTTCAAGTCCATAGGTGTGGACCCTCTGCCAGCTAAGCTGTCCTATGACAAGTCACATGACCAAGTGTGGGTCCTGAGCTGGGGGGACATGCACAAATCCCAACCAAGCCTGCAGGTATGTAGAGCATGTTGGAGCTGATGCTCAGCCTATAGCAGGATGCTGCTTCAATTAAAACAACTGTTTCATCCTTCCCTGGGTGGCCAACTATCCAAACTATCTCCACAAAGACTCAAGAAGAAAGCAAAAAACAGTATTAGTAAGCTTTACCTGTCCATCTGAGAAGAAACTGTCTAGAGTAGAGTGGCCTGTAAGTATGTCCATGGGTGAATGGTCTTGATTGTTAATTCAAGTAGGAGGATCCAGCCCGCTGTAGGAGGCACCATGTCCCATACAGGTGGTTCTAAGCTGTGTAAGAAGGCTAGCCAAGTATGAGCCTGAACCCAAGCCAGCAAGCAGTTCTCCCCAGGCTCCTGCTTGACTTCTAGCCTTGACTTCCCTCAAAGATGAACTGAGACTATGAAGTGTTAGCCAAATAAATCCTTTCCTCCCTTAATTGCGTTAAGTCCCTACATTTTATTATACCAACAGAAGGAAATTAGAAACAGTCTCTGAGGAATGCTCCCATTAGGCAATACACAGGGTATCTTCAACCAGGATTACTACTGAAAACAATGTAAAATGGTCACATTCTAATTTCATGACAGCCCAGCTCTTACCCAGCACACCACCCCATACCTACTTCTTCTGAGTCAGTAACTCTTAGGGTCAAATAGAACAAGCCTCTGGAGTCCAGAGAGTGAAAAAGAAGACAAGACTTTCTTCTTCTTTGAATGAACAGACCATCTAGAGAAGAGTGTTAATCAAGTCACAAATGTGGGCTCTTTCCACTTTGTTGTTATAACAAATTGCCTGACTCTGGGTGATGTATAAAAGAAAAGGTTTCTTTTCTCTCATGGTTTCATCTAAGACCAAGAAGCTCTATGTGGTCAGCTTCTGACAAGAGGTCACAGGCAGCAGTGCTGGCTGTCTTCGTGGTGAGCACGGGAAGCAGATGTATATGGAATGGGTACATGTGCCAGTGGGTGAAGAGGGAGGCACAATGCTCCCACTCTTGTCAGAGCTCACCCATCCTAGAAGGACTGCATTAATCCCTTCAGGAAAAGAGATTCATGAACTGAGAGCCCGAGAAGTTCCTGCCACCTCTCAACACCACAGCACTGGAGGTCACACCCCAACATGAGTTTGGTGGAAACACACTCCTTGAAACTATAATTTTAACCAATCAACAGGAGCTGCAGCCCACGTGCTTATTAAATCCACAGACTCTGCGCTCATAAAGTGCTGGGCCACAGATAGTTAAGTGATTTCCCCCATGGTCCTGGTCCACTCAACATGGCTCTAAAGCCCCTATACTGTGCCTCCTGCCCCCTGAGAAGAGGCTGGGCCCTGATGCTCTGTTGGAATCCTCCCCACACCAGATTGGGAAGCTTAACAATACCTGGTGTGAAATGTGCCTGGCCCTGCCTCTCTCCACAGGGATCCACAAATCCTATGAAAAAGTTACTTGATGGTCTACTGTTCTCCTAAAAACAGTGCACAGAACTATTTGCATACAGGGAGGAGTTAACTCATTAAATGCAAATGAATGATTTGAGCCGCTAGGGTTGAATATCTTTAGAACCCACAGAAGTAAATGGCGACAAGTCTGTCTTTTTCTCCTCTCGGCCCTTGCTAGAAAGATACTGAGCCCAGGTCCAGTGAATCTAACCACCTCAAAAAAAAAAAAAAAAAAAGCTTGCCAAAGGTCCCGAGAGCCAAAAATGAGCTGTGGGGAACTGTAGTACTCATTTTCCTCTGTAACCAAATGCCCTCTGAATCACTTGAGGACACAATCCACCACAGCAGGGAAGGCACAGCAGCAGGAACACCTCCCAGGTGTGGCACTGGGAAGGGACAGCTGCCTGCTCACATCTCAGGGGACAGGATGCAGACTGGGTACAGTAAACAAAGTCAGGCTGTACTTGTCAAGGCCCTTCCTCCAGCTGCCCACTGTCTCCAGGGATGCATCACCTCCCAACACAGCATCTCCAGACAGAGACCAAGTGTTCAACCCCTAAGCGTGGAGGGTACATCGCACAACCAAACCACAACAGGGACAAAGCTCCTGAGAATGCTAAGAATGAAATCCAAGGAGGGACTACCAGAAAATTGGTCTTACTTCAACTAAAAATGAATGGATCCAGCTTCCCAGTTCAAAACTGCAGTGATTTAGAAAGAAAAAGAAAATCTTCCTGAATGGAAAGCCTTTGAAGATTTGGAGATGTGAACAGGATCCCTTAATATTCAGAGAGAGAGAGAGTCACAGTTGGAAGAGAATCAAGCATTAAATGTGTTAGGCATGGTACTGCTCACCTATAATCCCAGAATTTGGGAAGCAGAGGCAGAAGGATGCCTACAAGTTCCAAGAAAACCAGGGTAAGACTCTCTAAAAAGAAATCAAACAAATTTGGAACATATTGCTTAGTTAAAGGACTGTAATCACGCTGGACAGTGGTAGTGCACCCTGGATCTCTGAGGTGGAGGACAACCTGGTCTACACAGGAAAAACCCTGTCTCAAAAAAAGAGCTGTAATCGTGTGGATTCACTACAATCTAGGGCTGGAGAGAGGGCTAAGAGAGTAAAGTGGAGTGGCCACACAAGCCTACAATACTGGGTTTAAATCTCCAGAAGCAGTGTAAATTGTAGAGAGAACACAATTGTCCTCTGCCCCCACACATGGTGTACACATGTGTGCACACACGCTCCTTCTCAAAGAGAGAGACTGGAGAGAGACTACAAAGTCCAGTCCAAAGTGATGAACTTTTTAGTAAAAATTCCCAAACTCCAAGAAAGGAAACTCTGATAAGGGAGGCCCTGTGGAGCTGAAAAATAACAAATCACCCATAAAAGACAATCAAGTTGACATTAGACTTGTCACCTGTAGCAGTAGCTGAAGACCACAAGTGACATCTATGTGACTGGAAGAGCAAAGAATTGAACTTCCATAGTCCTGTCCCAGCAAAGACACCAAGGAAGACAAGAGAGTGTGAGCACCCAGAGTCTCAGCACTGACGAAGCCTGAGGGCATCGGGTGAGCCGGACCAGAGAGACCTTAGCACAGTGTAGAAAGAAAAGCGGCACCCCACTGGGGGACAGACAAGAGAAGGTTTAAGAGAGGGCTGCGGCAGAACACGCCTGGAAATGTGTGCACATCTGGAAAAGCTGGAGACTCAGAACTGAGAGAAAAGTAAAAATAGAGTAAGTTATTGCAATCAAGAGTGGGTAGAGGCGGGGCAGAATAAAAATGCAAGTCTCACTTTCTTGGGATAAGAAGGGTGGAGAGAATGTTGGAGCATGAATATTCCATTTTTCCAAGTATCTCTTAGTTTTGGTTTGGTCTGGGTTTTGGAGACAAGGTTTCTCTGTGCAACAGTCCTAGCTGTCTTGGAACTCACTCTATAGATCAGACTGGCCTCGAACTCACAGAGATCCACCTGCCCTCTGCCTCCCGAGTGCTGGGATTAAAGGTGTGTGCCACCACCGCCTGACTAGAATTCTTTTTTAATGTGCATTGTTGTTTTGCATATATATATATGCAAATGTTTGAAGATGTCAGAACTGGAATCATAGATATCTGTGAGCTATCGTGTGGTGCTGGGAATTTAACCCAGATCCTCTGGAAGAGCAGCCAGTGATCTTAACCCTGGAGTCATCCCTCTAGCCTGCTTAATTTTTTTAAGGCAAAGATGTAATGGGAATGTGACTATAAGTAGTGTGCTTAACCTGACATACATAAAGCCCCAGTTTCAATCCCCAGCACCAAAGAAAACTGTAGTGCCATCTTCCATGCATAGTGGTATATGCATGTATGCAATCTAAAACTTGGAAAGTAGAGGCAGAAGATCAGAAGCCCAAGGTCAGCCTCCACTCCACAGTGAATTTGAGGCTAGCCTGGGCTACTTGAGAGAGAGATCCTGTCATTCATAAATAAATAAAATGATTTGATTGGGCTTTAAAAGGAAAAACATTAGAAATAATTTGTTTTTAAGAAATATGAAGTCAAGCCTAGTGACATTGGCCTATAATCACAGCTACCCAGGAGATAAAGGAGAGGGTCATAAGTTCGAGGTCTGCCTGGACAGTAAAGTGAGTTCAAAGCCAGCCTGGGCAACTTAGTCCTTGCCTCAAAAAAGAAAAAAGTGGAGCAGAGCAATGGCTCAGTCTGTAAGGTGCTTGTGTTACAAACATGGGGACCTGACCCCCAAACCCACAGGAAGGGAAATTAATGTGATGCCAGCAAGATGGCTAAGTGAGAAAAGACACTTGGTGCACAAGCCCCAGCCACCAATTCCATCCCTAGAACTCACAGTGGAAGGAGAGAAGCTGGCCCCCAAAAGTTGTCCTCTGACCTCCACATTCATCCCTGTAGTCATACACAAAGCCAGCCAACCCAGTCTATATAACAAATTCCAAGTCAATTCAAGAAACCGTCTCAGAAATAGATAAAGGAAGTATAGAGCTATAGTGGTTGCTCAGTGGTTAGAGCACTTGCTGCTCTAGCAGAAGACCCAGATCTGGTACCCAGCAACAGGGCAGCACATGACTATCCATAACTCCTGTTCCGGGGATCTGACACACTCTTTTGACCTCTGCAGGCACCAGGCATGCATATGGTATACATCCATATGAGCAGGCAAAACAGCCATGCTCAAAATTAGATATCTGAAATGTGTTTTAACTTTTAAAAGGAAGGTGCAACACCACCCAAGCTGGCCTCTGACCTGCACGTGTGCGTGCGTGCGGACAGTTCCGAGTTAAAGGGACCAGAGTGCAGCTTCGTGCTAGAATGCTATCCGACCACATGCAAGGTCCTAGGTTTAGTCCCAATTACCAGCGTGGGGGGGCATGAAAGAAACACGGTAGAAGTAATAAAAGGAGAAGCCTCGAGACTTGAAACCGTGGTAACAGTTGATCAAAGGGATGCTCATGAGAGGGAATGCTAGTACCGGGTGAGGTGGCGTCGAATTTAAAAGCTGCGGACAGCAGGAGAGACTTTCATGATGATGAATAGCTACGTGCCCGACAATGTAACTCAGTGCATCAAGCAAGGATTAAATATAATGCAGCTTGATCAAAGATGCGCCTAAATTGTACATACCAAGCAGAGGAAATAGCGCATGAGAAAACCCTTCAACACAGACAAGGAGCTGAGTTCAATATATAGGAAACATTGCATCTAGAAGAATTCTTTCACATGTTCATTCCTCCAAGGAAAATGTCAAAGGTTTTGTAAAATGAGTTCTTGCCACTATTGCAGAAGATGGAGTTTGGTTCCCAGTGTCCACACACCAGGAGGCCACAACCACCTACAATTTGAGCTCCAAGAGATCTGATGCCCTTTTCTACCTTCTGTACACACACACACTCTCTCTCTCTCTCTCTCTCTCTCTCTCTCTCTCTCTCTCTCTCTCTCTCTCTCTCTCTCTCTCTCTCTCTCTCTCCCTAACCCAAAAGAAAATGTTCCTAGATACAGATGAAAAGCTATACATGGCCATGCACACCTATGACCCCAAAACTCTGGATGCTGAGACAGAAAGACTGGAAGTTCAAGGCCAGCCTGGACTATATAACAAGACCCCTGTACTCCAAATCCAAACGCATACAATGAAAAAGGCTACAGGCGTGGGAAAGATTGTGATGTTAATACTTGTAAAGCATTAGAAGCATTCAACCATTTGTTCTAGGTAGTCATTATTCAGGGATTTGTTAAAGTCTGCCCTGGATCCGTGCAAGTGGGTCCATGCACGATGCTCATTCCCACTCTCTCCTCAGCAACCAGTTTTGACCAGGAAGCATCATCACCAACTCTACACAGTTCTTAGCCCAGGCCCAGATTTTAGTGACCTCTAGATGTTACTTCTCAGCTGACATTGTCCACTCATTTAAGAGAGATACTCAGCCTTTTTGTCACCTCCCTTCTATCCAGGTAACCCCTATGCTACCATGCCATCTGTGTATTTCTCCTGAGCTGAGCCCACAGAACCAGGGGTCTTCAGCATTATCTTTGTGGCATCTCTGGGCTCAGCTATGTGCTAGAACCCAAGATCAGGGCAAGAGGAACCTCGGGGCTCAGAAAAATAAGGTTGACATACTTCGTCGGCTCAATGGTCCATGATACTGTGTTTGATGAAGCCACCTCTGAATATAGGGTGTCAGGGTGGTGAAGCGTGAGTGGCACTGACCGATGACAGCCTGTAATTTTCCATCTCTATTATAGGCTGAAATGACAGGCCTGGTATCAAGCAGCGATTGCATGCTGCCTTGGAATTCTTGGCCATGTTTCCCAGAGATTCACTTAGATTCAGTGTCTAATCTTGTGTTTTCTTAATGCCCAGTTCTATGAGCTTTTCTCCCATGAACTTGTCAAGAAAGCACCATCCTGCCATTTGTTAAATAGAAAAATCACAAGAAAATACGCTCCGCGCAACTTGAAAACCGCTCGGAGACTAGAAATCACAGCATGCAGCCCTCTGCTCCAGCATCTGGCCTGCTGATGTCCCCCACCCGCAAGGCTAGCATGGAGGTACACAAAGACTCCAGCCTCAAGCCTGCCTGAACAGACAAGCCAGCCGCTGTTTGTTTTGTCATGAAAGTGAAAGCCAGAAGGCAGGCCCTTTCCTAAAAGGCAAAAGTGCTCAGGGCTTCAAGCTGTGTGTTCAGCAGGCCCCACCAGAGGCTGCCCTCGTCCTGTAGGCTGGTGTTGGGCTGCAAAAATCCTAGGTCCTTTCTGCTACTGCCATGGCCACAATATGATTAGGAACAGGCGGTGGGATGTTTCCTCTCCTGGTTGAGAGTTGAGGGTCAGCTTCCTATCCCTAGTGCCCTTGAACTAAAATTGCCTGTGAGCTGCCCAAGCCCACACTGTGGTGTAATGTAGATGTGCCTCTTTCTAGGCAGTGGCCTAGAACCTACAGAACAATGACCATGTATAGAAGTCCCTGGTAGGGAAGGAGCTGTCTCTGCGCATGTTACCTTATGAGGGAGAAATCTTCCTTGGAAACCCCAGCACCACTCGCTAGGTCCTCATCCCATCCTCCTGCAGGTTGACAAGAAGCAGACTGCCAGGTCAGACCAAGGAGGGGTGGCCAGTCTGGGTGTTCACTTCCTCCTCCAGGAAGGACAGGTGCCTGATCCTCACGTTCCCAAACAGCTCCCCCTTGACTCCTGTCCCTTCCCAGAGACTAGGGCTTACCTACCATCTATCTCACCATCTGTGGGTCTACAGCCGAACATGCACATGCCCAGATCTCCAGCCCCCTCCTGAATGGGCCCACATGAGAACCTCTCTCTGTTACAGGTGATCACCGAAGCCAGCGCTGGCCAGGGCCAACACCTCATCCGAACACCATTTGCAGGAGTGGATGACTTCTTTATACCCCCAACAAACCTCATCATTAATCACATCAGGTAGGACTGGTCCGCCATGCCCCTACAGACTGTGCTCAACACCCCCTCATCTGCCTGGACAGCCATGCTCCCCTCTTGCCCTCCCAGTACTTTCTGATCTGCCTTTGGATAGAGAAGGGCACACACACACACACACAGCACACCCAGAGCCTGGTTGCCCTGCTAGCACACATTCTAATTAAAGAGAGTCCACACTTTCCAGAGCCACTCCCCTTCCTTCCTCATTTGTAGGGCACCCACATGCTCTGTCATCAAGACCCCAAAGGCCTCACTATATATGCCTTTGTGAACTGACATCAGACACTATCTTCAGGAAGAAATTATTCATTTTTGCACACTGATGCTGGGAACCTAAAGAGGACAGTAGCCTCTCTAAGAACCCCTTCCCTGCAGAGCCTCAGAGCTCGAATGCACGCATGAGACTGCCCGCCCCCTCCCTCCACCAGGCTGCTGAATCCAGCCAGGAGTGGTGCAGGCACAGATGCTCCTGAATGGCTTTTAAGTTCAAGTTCATCTTAAAAGCATTGTTTTCCCCCTCTACTTCTTTAAGGATGCTTTAAAGTCAGCATCTGGGACATTTTGCCCACTCTGGAGATGCCTTTTCTTCCAAAAGGAAATTACAGGAACAGATTTCTCCTGTTCCTTTAGGTGCGTGCATTCAGCCCCAAAGGCCTTTGTGAGAAAGACACTCAGAAGCAGATCTCTGGGGAAGTCCCACCTGGAGTCAGACCTTCCGTACTTGCAGTCAGTCTCCAACAGAATTTCAGCAAGTCAGACGAGAGCAAGTCTCATCTGCTTGAGCTCCCTCTGGGATCCGATCTTCCCAACTGCCCTGGGAAGAGACAGAACTCTTTAAGTCCCTGCGGCTCACAGAGGCAGGTCCTAGACTCTGTAGCGAAAGGTCATCACAGCAGCACCAGGCCACGTGGTGTGTGGGGCGAAAGTTGCCCAAGGTTCTTCTTGCCCACAACATGGATGCCAGAGGGGAGACCACGCTGTGCACTCCTCCTCCAGCATCAGGACAACTCTGTCCTGTGTCTTCAAAGTCTGACTTACCAGACAGCTCACAAGCAGAGCTGATTGACAGGTGTCCTTGTGACAGTTGGGCAAGAGTTGGTCTTTTTCTCCAAGTCCTACAAGCCCAGATCCCCACCCCAGTTAACACTAGGGAGTGGTCCAAAGGCACCTCCAAAGAGAAGCTATCGAGGGCCTTCGCTCTGCCTTCAAAAAGATGAGTGATTTTGTAAACACGCAAATCCACGGATATTTGTACTCAACTGTACGTGACTGAAGAGTACAGATAACTGACACAGGAGGTGTCCCCTGCAGAATGATAGATCTTATTAATAGACCATTAGATGACTGGAGGGTTAGAATGCCATCGTTTAAAACAAATGACAGAGCCCTCCTGCTCTCTGACCTCTATTACTCTCCTCCCAGGTTTGGCTTCATCTTCAACAAGTCTGACTCTGCTGTCCACAAAGTTGACCTGGAGACTCTGCTGCCCCTCAAGACTATTAGCCTGAAGCACCATGGCTGCATGCCTCAAGCCATGGCCCACACCCACCTGGGTGGCTACTTCTTTGTGCAATGCCAACAGGACACCCCTACCTCTACAGGCCCACAGTTGCTCATCGACAGTGTCACAGACTCGGTGCTGGGCCCTAACACTGACATCACAGGCACCCCCCACATGTCCCCTGATGGACGCTTCATCGTCAGTGTCTCCAACAAGGGCCCCTGGCTACACGTGCAGGAGGTCACAGTGCGGGGGGAAATCCAGACCCTATATGACCTAAAAATAAACCCGGGCATCTCAGACTTGGCATTTCAGCATTCCTTCACTGAAGGCAATCAGTACAACGCCTTTGCCACTCTCGACAAGGAGCCAGACCTGCTGTTCCTTGAGCTGTCTACTGGGAAAATGGGCAGGCTGAACTTAAAGGAGCCACCCACTGGGCCAGCCTCACCCTGGGGTGGACCACGCAGAATCCTGAGGGACAGCGGGCTCTTTGGACAGTACCTCCTCACGCCAGCTCAAGAGTCGCTGTTCCTAATCAACGGGAGACAAAACGCCCTGAGATGCGAGGTGTCGGGCACAAAGGGTGTGGCCACGGTGGTGTGGGTCGGGGAGGTATGAAAGGGCCCTGTAAGGAACCTTGGGTCCAGGAGTACCACCTCAGTCCTGACACCACAACCCCAAACCAGGCGCACTGTACATTTCACAGACAAAAAAAGCCAAACCCTGTACTTCGCTTTGTGGTTCAACACTGATCTCCTTGCAAGTTCCCTAGTATAAGGTACACGCTGCAACCAAGATTGGGGGGTTCCAGTCAGATGTATGACTTAATGCCTTGAGTTGTGACGAGAACACATGCTGCTGTGTGCAAGGAAATCATCTCTGTTCCTGGCTGCACACCACGTCGCCTGGGGACACCACAGAACTGAGGGATCCTGCTGCCCAGGCTGACACTTCCGTCGATTGCCTTCACATGGTCATTATCCTAACCCGCCAGCCCCAGCCAGTGTCCTGAGGGAGTGGCCCGGGGCAGCCCCTCTTGGTGGGCTAGCCTTCTACCCTGCTGGGGATCTCACTTGCTCCTTCCTGGACGCTGCTTGCTTACTTTCCCAGCTGAGTGCTGCACCCCTGAGGGAGAGCCTCTGAAACTTACTACACCTTGGGGGATGGGGAAATCACTTGCTTTATTTTGGAATTTTTGATTAAAACTAATTTTTTTATAATCTCAAATTTGAGGACACAGAAAGATGCTCTCCAAGGTCCGGTTATATTCTTCCCTGCCTTAGGCCAAGTCTCTGAGGGAAGAGGGTCCCAGCCGTACATCCCATGTACAGAAAAAAATAGACATCCAAGAAATAGCGGCCCTCCACACCATTGTGTTGGCCCAAGTGCAGTCCATAACTGCTGTGTTAAAATCCATGCTGGGACCTCAAGAGACCAAGCTGAGCCCCATGTGCCTGCTTTTCACTATAGAAAGGCAACACGTTATTAGGGAAGCCTAGTTCACCAGCAGAACCGCAGACCCAGGGCAGACCAGGCTTTCCTGGGAAGGTGTAGGCAGCCTCTGGGCTCAATGCCAAAATCCAGAAGCCATGAGTGCCATCCATCTAGAGTCCTAAGGCTGTATTTCTGCAGGAGTGGTCCACACTGATTCCTCAGCCCTTGTCACCACACGGCAAGAGAGCCCTTTTCCCTAAGTGTTTTCATTCCCACACTCTAATCTACACTTTCCAAAGTGCAGAGCCACAAAGAGCTGTGTCAGTCCCTCCTGTCTGCCTGTGGTCCCCTGCAGTAGGCTCTCAGGCCATCAAGAAGAGGCACAACCCAGCCAGCCCGTGTCAGAGACTCTCAACAAAAAAGAAACCCCCACCCAGGTTTCCCAGAACGCTCCTGTCCTCTCCCATGTCTGTGATCAAAACTTATTGGCTTTCTAGTTCAAATGATTATTCTGCAAGTCCTACAGCATTAAGACAGTGGGTCTACCCCAGACATTTCAGCTAACTTAGTCACTTTTACCTACCAACAGTGGCCATGACTTTGAAAACACAGACTGAACCTCACTCCCGCTTCCTGCATGAGTGCTTAACCCCCATTGCTCACTCCAGTTTCCTGCCGCTAGTCTGGCCTCTCCCATATTTCCTCTCTCTTGGTCCACTAAACTGTCCTGTACAGTCCACGGCAGTTACCTCTACATGTGCTACCATGTTTCAGATTTGGGTAATAGCAAGACACAGAGGTTGAAGATGCTGACCTTAGAGGCCTAATAGCTGGGTTAGATGGTGATACTTCTTACCCCTTTTTATCTGCCTCGGTATATTGATGTGATTCTGGAGTCCCATATGTATTCACTCATCTCTTCCAATTTTCACACATTTCTCCTTTTGGAACAATAGTGTCTGCCTCAGGCAGAAGACTCCCTGAGCCTCAAAGAGGCAGAGTATCGTCTCCCCAAAGCCCACTGAGGCCAGGGTACCCACCCTCTTTGGATGAAGTATTCTGAAGTCAAAAGGCCAGTCCAGTCCCCAAACTGGAAGAAAGCAGGAGTGCCATTTGGCCACTGTCCCCCATCTCTGCACATTCCTGGAAGGCACCCCCAGATTTCTTTTTGTTCTGGTCAAGTTACTGGAGACAACCAGCATATGTCCAGGGACCTGCATGCAAATCCTCATTAAAGCAAAAACTCAGAAACCTGAAGCCTCGTCCAGATTTCAGTAGTCACAAAAGCAGAATGGTTTACTGGCAGTGACAGCACAGTGAAGGCAGAAGACCACAGGGAAATCTTTTGCCTGGCTTCCCCCTCCTTCACTTTGGGGCCAGAAGAGACTCATGAGTCAAGTTTAAACCCTCTGGCAGAAGATGGCAGCCACACAGTGAGCGAGTCTCCTGCAACAAGCCCAGCCTGTGGGGGTTGTTCTGAAGAACACAAAGATTAACAGCCAATCATTTACCCAGAAAGGATTGGTTTAACCAAGAAAATCACCAGGAAAGCTGTTTACATAAACCCCATCCATAGTTCTTAACATTCAACTGTTCTTTTCCTTCCAGAAAACAAATTCTATGCACGCATAGCTACTGGTTCTCCTTCTGCCCCAAAGTCCTCGCTCTTAACATCCTACCCAGCCATCCCAGAATGCATAAAAGAGAGCTTTCCTGCTTCTGACTGAGTGTGTGACCCTCATGTCCAAACAGGCCTGAGGGTGGGCCACTCCCAATATGGTAAAGGATCTCTTCAGTTCCCAAGCCACACAATTATCCTACTGCCTTCCTGAATTGCAGGAGGAGGTTGGAAGAGGCCTGAAGTCATGGCTAGGATCAAATGCTAATGCCAAACTAGATACTCTGATGTAGAGAGTGAGCATCCACCAAGGAAGGTGGTCCAGTCCCTCTGCTCTGTAACCCCCAAGTGAACTAGCTTCCCCTCAACCTGCTCTCTGTTCAGAAAAGGATTCCCAACAGAAGGGAAACACCCCAAGGAGGCTGCTTGCTACCCCAAACAAAGCCAAGAGCAGCAGCTTGCTGCCACAGTGCATGGGAACAATGCAGGAGTTGGTTTTGTACAGCTGTATCTTCTTGTTCGTCTGATGACCAATAACCTGTGAACTAAGGGAGATCTCAGAACTGAGATGTGAAACAGATTCGCTCTGGATATATTTTTGTACCACGGGCTAAAGTGTAGTTGCTTCATTTTATCATGTGCTTCATTCAAATACCACTAATGCTGAACCATCTTCCCTAACAAGCACCACAACTTTCTCGAACCCTCCCCCCCCCTCCAGAAGCAAGCCTCCTGGGGGACTGCTGCCACTCCCCTCCCACCTGCACACCAATCTACCTCACATCTTCCTTCCGGGCACCCAGCACCCCCAGAACGCCACCCCAGGAGGCCAGAGATGATGGAAGACTACTATAGTACTAACTCGGAAGTCCTCCATCAGCCCCGCCCCAGTCCCACTCCATGTGTGATCAGAACCCTGGGACAGCACCTTGCTGTTGAGAATCACAGCCCAAACCCTAGTTCCTAGTCCGACAGAGTGAGAAGCTGAAAATCAGAGAGAGAGCTGGTGACATTTCATTTCAGCCCAGTCTCACACTAGGCAGTCTGCCCTCTCACCTTCTCCATTATCATTCACTTTCTTCCTGGTTCCCTCCCTGTGTCCCAGGCCCCCTGCTCCAGAGTTCCCCTGTGATGGCCCTCATCCTTCAAGGAGCAACAGCGCTATCACACCAGCTTCACGTGTCCTTTGCCCACATGCCCCTTGCTTTGAGGGTTCAAATGAGAAGTCACTCACAGACCAGATGCTGCCATTTGCTCTCAAGCCACCACAGAGGCAACATGGTTTTGCTCAAGAACATAACCGACTGCCTAGGTTTGGTTTCTCTCCACAACCAGAGATGGTAAGTGGGATACTTAAAAGATCCAACAGGAGCAGGACACCACAAGATGCCAAACAGCTGGTGGAAAGCAAGCCACTGTCTTGGTTGTCACACTGGCTTGAGGATCTGGGTGTCTTGGCTGGGCCCATGGGCTTGGGCATCAGCTTCCCAGCAGATACCTCGAGATAATAAGCAAGCATCCACATTCTCCTCTGGCTCTTTGGGCATCTAGCTGGGAAGTGTAATTTAACCACACACAATGGGTGAAATTATGGGATATGTAAGGAGAGAAGAAATGGACTTCCAGAATTCACAGTGAGGCTTCTTCAGCTGGCGCCAGTACATTTAGGATGGTTTTTTCTTTCTACACAAAGTCACAGCTTATGTACCCTTCTTTCCAAGCTCAACTTAATGATTATGTTACAGTCCATTTCCCACGGCTCACTCCCTCGTTAGTTCTTACCATTCATGGAGTACCAGCTTCCCATCAACCATACAGGTATCACATGGCCTCTACCCATGATGCCTCACTGCTTTAGCGTTCCAATGAAAAGTCACTCGTGGCCTAGAAAGCATGGCCCTAGAAAGCATGACAACTCTTGAGAACCCTGCCTACAGCCCACAAAACCTTGTATATGGACTGGCCCCCCACACCAAGCCTTGGTGACATGTTGCTCTCCACAGCTCACCTTCTGGAAAAAGGGAAACTGGCAGTGGCTTCGAGGTTCGGGGGCGGGGGGGCTCTTAAACCCTAAACCCACTGTCTAGAATGCTATCTCCAGAGATGGGAGAGAAACAAGCCTGCAGGCGACCAGATCCAAACCCACTGTGCCCCTGGTGGTAACTCCCCACATTCATACCCTCCTGCCTGCCTCCTCCACCCTCTCTCCCTGCCCTGGCTCCAAGGGCTCTTCACCTTCCCCAGTGCTGCTGCCCTGCTTCCTGAAGGCTGTGTAAAATGACCCAAAGTGAAACTGGGCATGAAGTTTTGCTGGAGTGGTCGCACACCGTTTCACGCTATTGTGTCGCTGAATGACCTTCAAGTTGTGGAACCCCATGCACACCATCAAGAGAGTCGTCCTTTCCCCACCTCAGAAAAACCCTTGGATCTCTTACATTGAGGCAGGCTACATTCTTTTGAGCAGTTGTGTAGACTCCAAAATATATTTTCTGTAATCAGTATTTCTCAGAAGGCCGCCTGTAATTATTATACACATGTGAATTTTTTCCTTATTTATAAGATATATAAAAATTATTTTTAATACATCAACTTTAGTAGAAATTTGTACCAACACAGTAACAGTATGTGGCATTTGAAATAAGTTTGTGTTTATTTTGATGTATGACACAGTATTGAACACATGATGTATTTACTGTACCACTTGACAAAAAAAAAACAAAAAAAGACAGATTATCATAAAGTATGGTCATTGTCAGTGCTCTTTTTTTCTGAGGATTTTACAATAAAACTTGAAAAGGAATTTCCTTTTTGGCGATAGTCTGTCAGCAACTGTGAAAGAGAATTGACAGATGCAAGACCCAAGATTTTGTTTGGTTTGTTTTGGTTTGGTTTTGGTTTTTTTCCAGCCACAGTTTTTTCTGTGTAGCCCTGGCTGTCCTGAACTCATTATGTAGACCAGAATGGCCTCAAACTCATAAATCCTCCTGCCTCTGGGACTAAAGGTGTGCACCACCACCACTCCATTTCAATGTAAACAAAGACTCAGAACAACAGAGCTGGCTCCAATTCAAGTCTCTAGCCAATGGATGCTGGTCCCTGTGATCTACCTGCCCCCATACAAAGCCCGAGCCTTAGCTCCCCTGGCCTCTGCTTTCTAGACCTGCCTCATTAACATTGGGGAGGAGAGGTCCAGCAGTCTCCTGTGTGGTGAGCACTGAGCCTGAGCCAAATGAAATCACGTGATAAGAAGCTGAACACAGAGACCAACTTCCCACTGCTCCCTGCCCTAGGCTCCACCCAAGCCTGTGCCCATCACCACATGGGTACAGTTCACTCCAAGACCTGCCACCTGTAATGGGACGGGCAGTTGTGTCTCACCTGACATCCCAAATCTCCATCCTGACTGAGCCAAGGAGGCCACTCAGACAAAAAGTGTTTGAGCTCCATGTGCTCCCTCAGATCGTCTGCTCAAGAGGAGGGCTGATCCCTCAGTTTGGTTCCTCCCATTGCCAAAACACTTTTGCAATCACATTTACTCTCTGTTCAGCCATAGTTTTCCAAAACACATCTCTATCCAGGCTTAGTCTGCACAGAGCCCAGAACCTAAAGATATGAGACCCAAGAAGAACCCATGCTTATCAACAGGAATGCTCACTTGGGAATAATTTTTGGATGAGATGATCTGAAGCTAAATGAATATGTCTAATTGAAGAACAGTGTGGGTCACAACTTGCCTACCAATAAAAGAGGCAAAAGCAGTGGGTTTGCATGAGAGAAGAGCCAGAATGTTGGCCTATAGACTTGATGGCTATATAAGATCTCTGCACACAGTAAAGACAGAGCTTAGAAGAGCTGTGGGGTAGAGTACCATATTGTTACAAAAAATTAGTGGTCAGCCTCTGGCTCTGTAGTTGGAGCATCTTCCCTGCCAGGTGGTACAGGTGTCCGGATTGAAAGGAAGGAAAGGGAGTCACTTCCAAGAGTGTGCCTGTGTCTCCTGACCTGCACCCATCCCCCAGATGTCTAGCTGCTTCGTCAACTACCTGAAGTTATTCTGTTCAGGGGAAACTCTCCTGGGGAGCATTCCCAGGACATGTAGGCAGAGGCTACAAGCCTGTCATGAGCGAGCACAGAGGCCTAGGACCTTCAACACCAGTGAAGAGGTTTATCAGGGCTTTAGAGTCAGGATGTGGGTGGAGAGGACTACTATAAGCAACCCCAGGTGAGGGGAAAGGTCTTGAGGATATCCCATGCCTCTATAGGACAGAGGGAACTGAGGAGTGCTCAGGCTCCAGAGAAGCTGAAGAGGCTAACACAGGGCTGAGTCCCAAGTTTCCCAAACTGCAAAAGGTCAGGAAGCCAGGGTTTTGTTGTTGTTGTTTGTTTTGTTTTGTTTTTTGTTGTTTTGTGGAGGAGAGAGGGGTTGTTTTGTTTTCTTTTTCTGTTTGTTTGTTTGTTTGGAGACAGAGTCTCAACATGTAACCATGGCTAACCTGGGATTCACGATTAACCCCAGCACTCTGAGGTTAGAGGCAGAGCCTGGTGAGCCTCTGTGAGTTCAAGGCCAGCCTGGTCTAATTTACATTGTAAGTTCCAGACCAGCCAGGAGACTGTCTTTAAAAACTAAGCTAGACTGAAGCCTTTTGATGCAATAGTGATCCTTCATGTCCAGATGGGTATTTCTTGCAGTGTAAATGTGTGTGAGAAGAAGATGTTCACTTACCTGCCACTCCTCCAAAGCCGCTACTCATCCTCATTGCATTCAGAGTTCATCCCTTCCAGCCGCTTCCCACTAAAAAACATTCCAGGTACCAGTGTTGGTCAGTGGTGACCAATGAGACCAGGCAGTCTTGAGTGGTCCAAAAGCAGGAGTGCAAAGCTGATGAGCCAAAGACCCCTGCTCTGTGTGCACTAGGCAGAATGTTCTTCAACACAGACAACAGGAACACTCTCAGCATCTCTAGGGGACAAATAAGAAAATGCAGCATATAGAGACCCTGATTAGCCAGAAAGAAGCCTCAGTCCTGGGTGCACAGTGATCAGGCATCCAGGAAAGTCCAGCTCTCGATCAGTGCTCACTGATGCTACACTTGGCTGGCAGCACATTCATAGTGTGTGTGTGTGTGTGTGTGTGTGTGTGTGTGTGTGTGTGATGTGTGTGTGATGTGTGTGTGATGTGATGTGTGTGATGTGATGTGTGTGATGTGATGTGTGTGTGTGGTGTGTGTGTGTGTGTGTGATGTGATGTGTGTGTGTGGTGTGTGTGTGTGTGTGACAACACATACATTGTCAATCAGACAATCTCTCAAAGACATGCCCACAGGCCAATATGACATAAGCAATTCCTCATTTGAGATGTTCCCTTTCCCAGGGTACTGTAGGCTGTCTCAAACTGACAGTTGCAGCTAACTAGGACAACATTTTTGCCAGAGTTTTCATTTTAGAGACAAAACATAATTAAATACAGAGATATACACAATAACTTCATAACGCATATCTCATAAGAGAAATACGTGATTAGAAAAGGAAGTCTAGGGCTAGAGCTGTGACTTGGTTGGTAGAATACTTACCCAGTGTACACAAGGCCCAAGGTTTGCTTCCAACCCCCCCCTTTTTTTGAGGCATGGTGCTACATGCCTGTAATCCCAGCTTCTGGGAGTAGAAGCTGGAAACTCAAGGTCAGCCTCAGCTATGTGGAAGCCTAGGACACATGTGACCCTGACAAAGACATAGGCGCACTCCTACATTAGAAAAAAATCAGTAGCTGTCTATCAGAAACCTGCACATTCAATGCAAGAAATTCAAAAAGAACAAGAAAGGAAATCTGGGGAAAAAGAGGGCAAAAAGATAAAGTAAAAACAGCCTAGAAGAACCAGGAATACTTGAAATGTAAAAAAATATTTTAAAACACTGAGAAAACAAAACAAGAGCTCATTCTTTGCAAGCACACAGAACAGCAAATATAAAGCAAGACAGAGGAGGGGAAGCAGAGAAGCAGCCCTGGGCCAGAAAAGGCGACATCGTTATCGCAGAGATAACAATTTTTTTTAAAGAAAACTAACAGATTGCTTCATGGAACAAATTGAAGTAATTTCTACAAAAACTTAAATTAGATGAACTGTTTCCCAGCAGAGGAAAAAATGGTTTGCCAAAATGAACTTAAAAAAATTTTTTTTAAAAATGAAAACCCAAATAAGCCTATAAGAGAAAGCAAATCAATAGTTAATCTACACCACAAACAGAAACGAGGACAGGCCCAGGCAGTTTAAGAGGAAATTCTATCGTACATGGAATGTATGGGAAAACAGGAAAGAAAGAGAGCTCAATTCACTTTATGACACTAGTAACCTCCGAAGCAAATGCCAGCAGAGAACGGTAAAAGACCAGAGAATTATGAGCCAATCTCACTTCTGGACAATAGGAAAATTCTAAATAAAATTGGAGCAAAGCATATCGTAGAAGATCATACTTCATGACCAATAAGGGTATACCCCAGTAACTCAACTGTAGATTAAACGCACGAGACCCATGAATATAACCCACTACATTAACATAGTATGAAAACTCTGGGGTCACCTCCATGAAACAGAACTCAACAAAATTCAGTACTCGTCTGTCATGGGGAGACCTTGACAGGAAGAGTCGAGGGACAGGGCTGGAGAGGTGCTCACTGCCTTCGCAGAGGACCTCATTCTGTTCTCAGCACCCACGCTGGGCAGTTTACAACCTCCCGTAATCCCAGCTCGAGGGGATTCAGTGCCCTCTTCTGGCTTCCTCAGATACAGCCATGCACACATACATACAATTTAAAACAGGAAGGAATAGAAGGGGATTTCCTTAGGAAACATGTCAGATTTGAGAATCTCTATGAATGATCTTGGTTAAGATCATTGGTTAAAGCCAAGTAGTGACAGCACACACCTTTAATCCCAGCACTCTGGAGGCAGAGGTAGATGGATGCCTCTGATTTTGAGGCCAGCATGGTCTACAGAGTGAGTTCCAGGACAGTCAGTGCTAAAAAGAAAAAAACGGGGGGGCGGTCTTTTCTTACTTTATCTTGTTGTGTTTTTGGTTGATACCCCTGGGAGGCCTGCTCTTTTCTGAAGAGAAAAGGGGGGAGGGGTGGACCTGGGAGGGGGGTTATTGGGAGGAGTGAGGAGGGAAGACAAAATTCAGTCAGGATACATTGTGTAAGAGAATAAAAAGACAAAGAAAAGAGAAACTGACTGGGTTCCTCATGGGACCATCCTAGTGACATTTAGTCACTACTAGCCAAGCCCTGCTGGTTTGTAGCATCCTCAGTTGTGTATGTGTGTGGCTTATGAAACAGGGTCTGTCACAGCCCAGGCGGGCTTCACACTTTCTATGTAGCCAAGGCTAGACTTGAACTCCTGATCCTCCTGCGTTTACCTCCCAAGTACTAGGATTACAAGCATGTGCCACCAAGTGGGGCTTGAATAGAAATTCTTACACAACTTTGTCCTTCCCCTTTGGCACCTGTCAGGGATGGAAAAAGGCTGGAATTGTCTCTTAACTTTTCACAGGCAACTTGGTGACATGTGTTTAGCTACTTTTGTCATCAGTATGACAAATCACCATGGCAGTACATGTTTTGAAGCCTAGGAGATGAAGGAACACACTTGTTTTTATCATAGACCCTAAGATTGAGACTTTTGCCACAGGCAATATTATCTTAAGCTAATATAGTAACTAGATACCATACTGAGGTGAAACAACTTAGAAGTTGTCTTATTCTGCCTTCTCTTGCTGTGATAAAACCCCATGACCAAAAGCCATATGGAGAGGAAAGGATTTGCTTGGTTTATAGGAGAAGCCAAGGCGGGAACTCAAAGCAGGGGCCTGGAGGCAGGAGCTGATGTGGAGACCCTGGAGAAACATTGTTTACTGGCCTCCTCCCCACAGCTTGCTGAGCTAACTCTTTTATTCAACCCAGGACTACCTGCCTTCTAGTGTGCTGGGCCCTCCCACACCAATCATTTAACAAGAAAATTTCCCATAGATGTGCCCACGGGCCAATTTGATGGAGGCTTTTTCTCAACTGAGGTTTCCTCTTCCCAGATGACCCTGGCTTACTTCAAATTGATGGGGTGGGGGGTGCGGAACCAACAAGCCCAGAAATCAGTACTTACAGCAAAAGTCTGGGGACTTGAGTTCAATACCTGGTACCCACATTAAAAGGAGAACATCAAAAATAAATAGAATTTAAAAAAAAGAAAGCTGGGCAGTGGTGGTGCCCACATTTAATACCAGCACTTGGGAGGCAGAAGCAGGTGAATCTCTGTGAGTTCGAGGCCTACCTATTCTGCAAAGTGAATTCTAGGACAGCCAGGGCTATGGCTGTTACACAGAGAAACCCTGTCTCAAAAAGAGAGAGAAAGAGAGAGAGAGAGGGAGAGAGAGAGAGAGAGAGAGAATCAACTCTACAAAGTTGCCATCTGACTTCCATGTGTTATGGGACATATATCCATGCACATACATACACTAAACAGAAGTTTAAGAGAAAAATGTACAAGTGTGAATAATAATAATAAAATAATGCAGGGTGTGGTGGGTCATGTCTTTAATCCCAGCACTCGGGAGGCAGAGGTGAGCAAATCGCTGTGAGTTAGAAGCCAGCCTGGTCTATCTCCAGCCTGGGGAGATGGAGATAAAAGGATCCCTGGGGCTCATTAACTGACTAGCCTGGCCTACTAAGCCAGTTCCAGGTCAGTGAGAAACCATGCCTCAAAGGAAAGGTAGACAGCGTCTAAGAAATGACATCCATGCTTGTCCTCTGGCCTCCATACAGACACACGAATTCTCATATCCGTGAGTGCACACACACATAAATTTGGAGAGGATGTTTAAAATATGCATACAAGTGTAGTAGAGATGAGAACACCATTCCATGTATATGGACAACATTGCTAGTTCTGTGGCTACATTGCCTATTTTACAGACCCATGTTTAACATCTATACTTTAAAGGATGCCATAAGCAAGATGAAAAAGACAGACCACAGTCTGAGGTAAGGGATTTATACTCTTAGAAGTAGCAGAATGATTTTATCGAGGCACTAAAAATCCCGTTTTGCTTGTTGATTTGTTTTGAGGCAGTGTCTCAGCGTGTTGCCTAGAGCTAATTCTGCAGTCCAAACAGACCACAACACCTCATCACAACCGTCTGGCCTCTGAATCCTGAGTGTTGAGAGTAGAGACTCAGGGTTCAAAGACACCCTAAGAGATTCTTAATGAGAAAAAGTCTGTCCAGGGGCCACCAGAGGGCTTAGTGGGTAAAGACACTTGCTGCAAAAGTCTGGGGGCCTGAGGTCGACCCCCTGGGCCCACAAAAGGTTGGAAGATGAAAACCGACTCTGACCTCTTCGTGTGCTGCTGTGGTCCATGCATGCACACGTGTACACACATTGATAAAAACTTCAACATTTAAGAAAAAAGACAAAGATGGTCCACTAAAAAGTGGGCAAAGATGAACAAGTGGAGAACAGACGTGAAGCCCGGCAGCTGAAAAACAAAGAAAATATTCACCAGTTTCAATAAGCGGAAAATGCTACTTAAACGTAAATGGAGACAATTCCGCCTACATAAGAATGACAGTAATTAACAAATCCAATAACACTCAGTGCCCATGGCTTCCAGAGAAAGTGCAGATTGGGCCATCACTTTGGAGAGTAATTTGGCAAAATCTAACTAAGTGAAAGATCGCTTTACACTTCCATCAAACAGCTCTGCTTCTAAATACAGACAGCAGACAGACCCTACATAACTGATCATATGAGTTCACAGAGAAACAGAATGTTCAGAACTGGAGAGGCAGCTCAGGAGTTCTGAGCATCCACTGCTCTGCCAGAGGACCCAAGTTCAGTCCCTGCCTGACTCTGAGGGCATCCACATATGTGCATACACTCTCTCACACACGTAAATTAACAATAAATCAGCAGTGAGGGCACACACCTTTAATCCCAGCACTCGGGAGGCAGAGGCAGGCAGATCTCTGAGTTTGAGGCCAGCCTGATCTACCTAGAGAGTTCCAGGACAGCCAGGGCTGTTACACAGAGAAACCCTGTCTGAAAATAAATAAATAAATGTTCACTGATGCTATAATAAGGAAAAATGAGAACAAACTAAATGACCCTCAGAAAAGAACAGATTGCTTCCTGTTTACAGAGTGGAGTATTGATGAAAGAAATGGAGTTGACAGGTATGAACAAAGTTAAATTTCAAAGACACCACTGAGCCAGGGATGGAGATAAGATACTGCCCCTTGGGAGACTGAGGGAGAAGAGTCATGAAGGCAAAGTCAATGGAGGTTTCATGGGAAGACCCTATCTCAGCCAACTGTAGTGGCACACACCTTTAATCCCAGCACTCCAGAGGCAGAGGCAGGCAGATCTCTTGAGCTCAAGACCAGCCTGATCTACTTAGTAAGTTCCAGGACAGCCAGGGCTGTTTTTGTTTTGTTTTGTTTTTTTAAAAAGACCCTGTCTCCAAAAATAAATCATAATATTGAGTGAAAATGGAAAATTACATAGAGTTTTTAAAACAAACAAAATAGGGCTGAGAAGATGGTTTGGTGGAGGCCTACATACTACAATAAAACACTATGACCAAAAGCAACTGGGGAAGATAGGGCATATTTCACCTTATAGTCCCACATCACAGTCCATCACTGAGAGAAGTCAGGGGAGGAACACAGAGAGAGAGGAGCTGAGGCGGAGGCCATGGAGGAATTGCCTTTCACTGGCTCACCTTTCTGTAGTCGAGTTTTTCTGTCCTGCCTGCCAGTCCCACAGCCGCTTATAAAACAAGCACTCAGAGGCTTAATATTCAGTATAATTGTTTGGTCGGTGGCTCAGGCTTATTTTATTAGCTAGCTTTTACATTTAAATTACTCCATTTCTATTCATCTATGGATTGCCACATGGCCGTGGCTTTGCCTCATTGCTACATGTCTTGCTTTCTTGGCAGCTGCTGGAATCTTCTTTCTCCCAACTCCTCCTCCTTTCTCTCGGTATTCAGTTTAGCTTTCCCACCTAGCTATAGTCTGCCCTGACATAAGCCGAAGCAGCTTTATTCATCAGCCAATAAAAGCAACACACATTCACAGCTTACAGGACACCCCACATCACCTTCTTATAACATCCAGGACCACCAGCCAACATTGACACTGCCCACAGTGAAATGGGCCCTCCTACATCATCCATCAATCAAGAAAATGCACCAAACCTTGCCCACAGTCCAATCTTCAGGTTCCTTCTTCCAAAATGACTATCCTGTGTCAAGTTGACATAAAACTAGCCAGAACAGTGGGTAAAGATACTTGTGGACCAAGCCTGACAACCTCAGTTGGATCCCTTAAGTTCCACAGGATGGAAGGAGAGAACCAACTCATCCAAGTTGTCCCCTGACCTCCATGTGTGCACCATGGTACTCATTCGCACACACACAATAAATGTGCTTAAAAACTTTTAACATGCAAAGTATTCCAGCACATATTGTTGCTGCTACATTCATATGTAATGAAAGCACAAAGATATACATGAGGATAACAGCCAAAAAAATGTATTAATGGTTATGTCAGGAGGGGAAATAAGTCTGTCGTAAGGTAAGGAACTGTGAGGAGATGAAAACTGTATCCACAATTTAGTTCCTATTACTTTAGTATAAAATAAAATTGATCTCCATAAATCTGTGAGCTAAAATAAATTAATCTAGATTAAACAGGGTGTTGACATCCAGAGAGCAGAGCAAATAATGACGTTACCTCATTTGTTTTATACATCTCTGTGTTTTCTATATAGTCTGTTTCTAAAGATTTAATTTAATTATGTGCACGTGTGTATGTACTTGAGCGCAGTACTGGAGCTGGAGAGATGGCTCAGAGGTTAAGAGCACTGGCTGCTTTTCCAGAGGTCCTGAGTTCAACTCCAGCAACCACGTGGTGGCTCACAACCATCTGTAATGAGACCTGGTGCCCTCTTCTGGTGTGCATGCATGCATGCAGGCAGAACACTGTATATAAATAAATGAATTAAAAAAAAGGTGCAGTGCCAACTAGGCCAAAAGAGGGAGCCAGATTCTCTGGAGCTGCAGTTATAGGCAGTTGTGAGCCACCAGACACAGGTGCTGGGACCAGAACTCCAGTCCTCTGAAAGAGCAGCAAGTAGTCTTAGCTGCTGGGTACCAATGAACCAAATGTTCAAGTTAGATCAAACTGTATATAATTTTAAGACTCTTCAGAGAATTCCAGCCTTTGAAGTATACTATACATCCAATTTTAAACCAAGTAATTCATTGCTATTCTTTTTATTAAAATTCAAATAAAATGATACATACCACAAATTCTAATAACCCAACCCTGTGTTTAAACACAGCTCTGGGTGGTGGGTATTATTTTCTAATCTTTTTTTTAATAAATAAGAATTTGTTTCAGACATCCAAATTAGAAAAGTAGAGATTTCTCATTTTGCAGATTATATAACTTTGTATACAGCCTTGAAAATTCCATGAAAAGACTTGTTAGTACTTCATCAGAGCTAGGGATGATAGCACATGTCTTTAATCCTAGCACTCAGGAGGCAAAGACAGGTGGATCTCTGAGTTCAAGGCCAGCCTGTCTACAGAGTGAGTTCCAGTACAGTCAGAGTTACACAAAGAAACCCTGTCTGGGAAAAGAAAAAAAGACATTGTGTATGTATGTACATGTATGTGTGTATGTGTCTCCTACTGTTTCCTGCTCTTCAAGTTCTCTTTCTATTTAGTAGATACTGTCTTTTAATATATAGTATTTAAATTTCTTTTCATGATGCCAACTTTGTGTGTGTTTCCTTTGTGTATGCTTTTGCTGTCAATCCAGGAAATCATTCGAAAGCCAATTCTGTAAAACTTTGTTTCTGAGACTGGAGAGATGGCTCAGAGTTAAGCCCACATACTACACTTGGAAGAGAACCCCAGTTTTGAACCAATCATCTACACCGGGTGACTGTTACCTGTGGCACCAGCTCCAGGGGATCTGATGCCCTCTTTTGGCCTCCATGGGTAGATACACACACACACACACACACACACACACACACACACACACACACACACACAATTTTGTTTAGAACAGTCCAACAGACAACTTTAAAAAAAAATACACATTAGCAAGGACACAGAAATCTGACCCTCCAACGTTGTTGATAAAAATGGAAATGGGGACAGGGACACTGGAGAGAATGCTGGCTAGCATTTTGTCAACATTAAACAAGTCAGAATGGGTCTGGAAGAAGGAACCTCACCTGAGAAGATGGCCTCAGAAGATAAGACTATGGGGAAGCCTAATGTCCATTATTTTTTTGGTTTGGGGTTTTGTTTTGTTTTGATAACTGATGTGGGAGGGCCCAGCTGACTGTGGACAGCACCACTGTGGGCAGGTGGCCCTGGATAGTGTAAAAAGCAGTCTGAGCAAGCCAGTAAGCAGCATCCTCCATGGCCTCTGCCTCCACTTCTGCCTGCAGGTTCTGTCCATGACCTCCTTCCATGAAGCTGCACGGTAATGTAGCAGGGCAAGTGAAATAAGCCCTTTCTTCCCCAGGTTGTTTTTGGTTACAGTGTTACATCGCAGCAATAGGAACCCTGCAGCAATAGGAACCCTAAGACAGCGGCTTAGAGTTCTTGCTGCTCTTGCAGAGGACACAAATCTGCTTTCTGGCATCTACATCAGGTGGCTCACAGCTGCCTAGGACTCCAGCTCCTGAGGATCCAGCACCCTCTTCTGGCCTCCACGGGGCACAAGTATATATGTGGCACAGCTGTTGTGAAGACCAGCATGGTGATCCTAGGGCTGGGGGGTAAGAGTGGAAGTTCCACAAATTCTAATGATTCTGGCTCTGAATACATAACCAAAAAAAGTAAAAACAGGGTCTAGAAGAGATACCTGTGTGCCTGTGTTAGGAGTGCTATTCCCAAAAGCTACAATGCAGAAACAACCCAGTGGCTGAGCAGATAAAATGTGATTAACTCAGATACTCAGGTACTTCACAGCCGTGAGAGGACAGAAAACTTGACACATGCCACAGTGTAAATAAACGATATGGTGAAATAAGTTGGTCGCAAAATGATAAAGGGGTCTCAAGACCACTCTAAAGAGAGCCTTACGGTAGTCAGCACAGAAACATGAAGCAGGATGGAGGCTTCCAGGACTCAAGGGACGGAAACTGAGTCGTTGAACAGATGGGGTTTCCGTTCCAGAAGATAGAGCGCTCTGGAGATGAGTGGGCGGCGGTGATTGCTGTATGCCAGGGAAAGCTGCTAATGCCGCTGAACTGTACTCTGAAAATGGTCGGGATGGCAAATTTTACTCTGGGCTAGTTTATCACGGTTTATAAAGGCTGAACAATAGTTACCATGAAACCAGAAAAAAATCCAAATTATAAAAACTAGGTAGACATACACATAACACAAAAGCAAGAACACTGCAGAAAGATACCCTTGGCTGAGGGTTTTAAAATTCAATTTAGGCTGTAATAGCTTTGCTAATTAGCTTACTCTCAATAGCCCACAATTTGTATGCACTTTGCCATACCATATTCAGTAAGAGTCAATGTGCTACCCATCAACTTTAAAATACACCACTAAGGTGAAAGGAGGTGAATGGAATGATGGTCACATTCATGGCAGAGACTGAGCCCAGGCTGGACCACAGGGACTAACAATATAGCAGGAACACAGGTTTAGACATTCCCATAGCTTCCTTCCCTCAACCAATTGACAACATGGAGAGTGTCCACCTCCTCGGGGGAGAGCAAGGGATGAGGATGGGTGGTTTCCCAGTAAAGGGCTGATAGAGAGGGAGAAAGGCTTATTCACACCCCGGTCAATTCTGTTTCCTGCTTTATTGCAGTGACTAGAACTTCCATGACATTAAACAACACACCATCTGCCATCCTCCTGATTTAAATTGAATGTCTAACTTGGGGCCAGTGGTTTGGCTCAGTGGATAAAGGCACTTGCCAAGCAAACCTGGCGACCTCAGTTCAACCCCTAGGACCCTCACAAATGTGGATAGGGAGAACTGACTCCATAAGGCTTCCCTGACCTCCTCATGTGCAACGCGGCACACGTGTGCACACACACTAACAAAGAACAAAGAACGCCTCTAAACCGAGTGTAAAGGTACACTTCATCATTTTATAGAGACATTACGTGTCCTCCAGTTATCCAGAAGTCCAGAATTTTTAATAAATTATTTCCCATGATCTTCACATGCATAAAATGTATTCATTAGAGGGCCGAAGAGATGGCTGTGTGGGAACTGGGGAAAAGAGGGGGAGAAGAGGAGGAGAGAGGAGGTCATGGGGGAGCAAGAAGGTTAAGTTGGGGTAAGAACAGGGGGAGAACAGGATGAGAAATACCATAATAGAGGGGGTCACTATAGGTTTGAAGAGAGATCTGGCACCAGTGAGACCTCTAGTGATCTCCAAGGATGACAACTGGCAATAGTGGAGAGACCACCTTAAATGCCCATTCCTGATAATGAAATTGATGACTACCTTATAAGGCATCCTAGAGCCTTCATCCAGTGACTGGTAGAAGCAGAGGTGAACACCCTCAGCAAAACTCTGAACTGAACCCCTGGAACCCAGTGACAGAGAGGGAGGAGTGATGAGCAAAGGGGTAAAGAATGGGCTGGTGAAACCAGCAGAAACAGCTGACCTGAACAAGGGGGAGCTCTTGGACCCCAGACCGACAGCTGGGAGGCCAGCATGGGACTGACCCAGACCCCCTGAGTGTGAGAGTCAGCAAGGAGTCCTGGGCAACCTGTGGGGCCCTGGGCAGTGGATCAGTGTTTATCCCTGGCATACGAATGGACTTTGTGTGTCCATACCATAAAGAAGGATGGACGCTCTCTCAGCCTGGATTCTTGTGGGAGGACCTAGGCCCTGCCCTGGACAAAATGACAGACTCTGGAGATCCCCTGTGTGGGAGTGGGGATAGGGTGGGAGGCTGGGGGGCATAGTGTAGGGATGCTGGAGGAGGGGAGGGAGAGGGAGCTGGGATTGACATGTGAAGCAAGCATTTTCCTTAAAAAAAAGAAAATGTAATAAAAAAATAATGAAGGCCAGGCGTTGGTGGTGCACGCCTTTAATCCCAGCACTCAGGAGGCAGAGGCAGGAGGATCTCTGTGAGTTCGAGGCCAGCCTGGTCTACAGAGCTAGTTCCAGGACAGCCTCCAAAACTATAGAGAAACCCTGTCTTGAAAAACCAAAATAATAATAATAATAATAATGAAAAAAAGATGGCTGTGTGGTTAAGAGTACTTTCGGCTCCTCAGGAGGACCTGGCTTTAGTTCCAAGCACTCACCCCAGCTGCCCATACCCCCTGTAACTCCAGTTCCAGGGCATCTGAAACCTTCTTTCAGCCTCCATGGGCACCTGCACAAATGTGGTGCACATACTCTCTCTCTCTCTCTCTCTCTCTCTCTCTCTCTCTCTCTCTCTCTCTCTCTCTCTCTCTCTCTCTCTCTCACACACACACACACACACACACACACACACACGTAACAAATCAGTCTTTTCAGAACTGTCAGTTTGAAAGAACACACACACACTGTCAGTCACAATCCCTGAAGCTAATTCCCAATACTTCCAGGACACTCCAAAGAAAAACAGGCAGTGGGATAATAGGGCTGTACGAATGTGGGCACACAGACAAACAGATGGACGGACACACACACTCGCCTCTGTTAACCAAAGTCTCTGCAAGTGCAGTGCTATTAGAAACACATGCCTGAAACCCCTTTCTCAGTCACACAGTGACTCAAAAATCCTGCTCTAAATCAACCCTCGACCTGCACATCTGAGTCTAAGCAGGAGTGGGACCTTTGGTATAATGCTGTTCTTTGGCCTGGCTGCCTGAAATTCCAGCAGGTGCCCTTCAACTGCTCCCACACACAGCATCGGCCTTCCGGTTGTTCAGCTTCTCAGAGAAGTGCCATCAGATGCGGTCCTCATTAGAAGGACTCACTGCACCTGAGGCTGACCAGAGTCCGGCACGTAGGCTGAGATTTGTAACTAACTCCACAGAGTCACTGTGATCGCTGAATTCCTTAATGTGCCTAGAACAGAACCTGACACACAGAAGCTACTCCAGAGAATAGTAGCTGCTAATGCTGAAGTTGATACTAATAGTACTGAACAATTTTCACACAACTCCCAAACCATTTTAAAGATTGACTTTACAAATTCAACATTAAAATGGAAATCACTTATGAAATAAAAGCACTATAAGCAAAGTGGGAAGATAGCTTCAGACGGGAAGAAGATATTTGCAAAGCACTAATGAAAGATCAGTATCTAGAATATATAAATAATTGCTACAAATCAATAAAGAGTGCTAGATAATAAAGAACAGCTGACTGAAATATGCAATTCACAGAGAAAACCTGAGCAGCCAATAGCTTTGAAGTGATGCCTGACCTAAGGAAAGGCACTTAAAGCTTCACTGGCAATAGATGGAGGGCAAAGATCCAGCGCTCTGGAAGCTGAGGATTCCAGGGCCAGCCTGATTTACATACTGTCTTAGTCAGGGTTACTGTTATCGTGACGAAACACCACGGTCAAAGCAACTTGGGGAGGAAAGGGTTTTATTTGGCTTACTCTTCTACATCACACAGTCCATCATCAAAGGAAGCCAGGACAGAACTCAAACGGGGCAGGAACCTGGAGGCAAGAGATGATGCAGAGGCCGTGGAGGGGAGCTGCTGACTGGTTTGTTCCCCTCAGCTTGCTCAGCCTGCTTTCTTATAGAACCCAGGGACCGCCAGTCCAAGGGTGGCCCCGCCCACAGTGGGCTGGGCCTTCCCACTTCAGTCACCTACTAAGAAAATGCCTTGCAGTCCCTTCAAGTTGTCCTTTGACCTACAGATGCTGTGGTACATGCACACCCATACGCACACTCTCTCACACACACTGAAAAGTAATTATAATGGTTTTATAATAAATAAATGTATTTTTTTAGTTTTTAATTTAAAAACAGGCTGGAGAGATGGCTTAATGGTTAAGGATACATGCTGCTCTTGCACAAGACCCAAGTTCAATTCCCAGCAACCATGTCACAACCACCTCTAAAGCCGGTTCTTGGAAAATTCAATGCCTCTGGCCTCCAAAGACACCTGCACTCACATACACAAACCCACACACCGAAATACGTGCACCATTTTAATTTTTTAAACAAAATGAAAAATTTCAATGAAATGCTATGTCACATCCCTCATGTTGACAAATCCTAAAGCTAACAATGAACCAATTATTGGCAAACATGGCAACAGAGAACCCATAAATGGGTATATTGATCCACAGATCAATCTAAACAGGCTATCTCTCAATGCTTAGGCCATACTTCATCAACATGAGACAACAGTGAATACAAGACACCTCTTTATTCCACGGGCTAGGAAATGAGTACGATTCCCAGGTACTTGTGAAACAGCATGAACATCAGAGATGTTTAAATGAAAAGGGAACCTTTCAGATTCTGTGAAATACAGTAATGTTGAAAAAATTAGAAATAGCTTAGATGTTCATCTGTCACAGAAATTGCTCCATGAAGGCACTATATATTCACACACTGAAATTCTTGTAGCAGTTAGAAGTCATGGATCATGGAAATATCGCCAAGTGAAAACAGCGAGACGCAGAGTGATGGACAGCTCACATTTGGGAACACACATTTGTGAATACCCAAGATCGAGGTTTTAAAAATTACCTTTTGTTATAGGCAGACCACAATAAAGTCCTGGTCTCCCTGAATGTGTGTCCATACTGACTGTGGGCTGAGCTCTGCCATTTGGTTTTGCCAACTGGTCAGTACAAAGTTCAAGGGAAGTGGGACTTAATTCAATAAATGCATATGCTTCTGCTGGCAGCTTCTGGTAGCCAGACAGAAGGGAGCCTCGGCAGAGAAAGAACGTGTCTGAAGGAGGGGGAGAATAGGTCTTTGATCCCAGCACTCAAGAAGCAAAGGTGGGTGGGTCTCTGTGGCCAGCCTGATCTATAAAGTGAGTTCCAGGTCAGCCAGGACTACATAGTAAGGCTGTGTCTCCATTTAAAGATAAACAAAATCATGTTGGTATGCCCAGAGCCAGTTAATTAAGCCTAGGGAAAACCAAAATGAAGGTCTCAAAATCGATGGCTGTGGCCTTGACAAATGCAGCTAAATGGCTTGGGGTGCATGGGAAACCCAGGACTCTGAGGTTATGACATTGGTATGAGTGTGCCAGCCTGGGCTGAAATTACTCTGCAAGAAAAGATATACAGACAACAAGCAGGCTAAGAAACGAGGCAGGCTCCCACATCCCTGCAAGCCTAGCACTCAGGAAGACTGAAGCAGGGAGGCCATTGTGAATTCAAGGCTAGCCTGATCTATCCCTTGAGAACCTGTCTCAAAAACAAAAACAGGGACCAGATGGAGAGTTCAGGGTTCAGCAGTTAAGAGCACTGGCTGCTCTCACAGAGGACCCAGTTTGGTTCCCAGCACTCATGTAGCGACTCACAACCGTTTTTTAACTCCATTTTGAGGGGATCAAATGCCCTCTTCTGGCCTCTACAAGGCACCACATAGTTTTTCTTCAATTTTAAGAAATAAACATGGAGTTGGACAGTGGTTGTACAGGCCTTTAATCCCAGGACTGGGGAGACCAAGGCAGGTGGATCTCTGAGTTCGAGGCCAGTCTGTCCTACAGAGGGAGTTCCAGGACAATCGGGGCTATGCAGAGAAACTCTTTTTTGAAATACCAAAAAAAGGAAAAAAAGAAGTAAATATGGAGTCATAAGTATGGTGATGTGTAGTGGCCCTACTCGACCTCAATGGTAATGACTCACATAACTACAGTGATATATCAAAGCCTGGGGATGTAGCTCCATGGTAGAGAGCATCCCAAGAACGCCCGAAGTCCTGGGTTTAATCCACAGCACCACCATACATGTGCACACAGATCAACAGACTGCTTGCCTGTTAGCTCTCTCCTCTCAGCACATGGATTCTAGGGATCAGGGTTGTCAAACTTGGAGGGCGGAAGTGGCTTTCCCTGCTGAACACCAACCCCGGTGTAACACAAATAAAAGACCCAGAGACTGATACTGGGGTTCAATCTTCAAGCTGAAGATCAGAAAAGCAAAGCAGCTGGTCACTAACTCTTACTCTACCTCAGGCTGAAAAGGCTGATCCTGTTTCCATGAGCTCTCACCAAGTCTCAGACTGCTGACTCTCCTCAGTGTGGCTGCAGAATCCTAAGATTGACCGCCTTCCTATCCTCAATGTGGCTAGAGAATGGATGTCAGCTCTGAGGCCTGTTCCTGCCTTAAATACCTCTCATGAGTCCCAGGATTAAAAGGTGTGTGATCCCAAGTGCTGAGATCCTCTTTGTGTGAGCTCTTTCTCTTAGCACTGATCAATTTCATGTAGTCAGTGTGACCTTGAACAACGATCTGTCTACGGGTAAAGATATGTACCTGTCTTCTGTGGCTTGTGGCTGACTTTGCTTTCTGAATCCTCAGGCAAGCTTTAATAAGTAAATAATATATCACCACACCCTTGTGGTGGTGTTTTAAAGCCAAAGCCTTATGTAGCCCAGGCTGTCCTCAAACTTGCTACGAGGTGAGGGTGATCCTGAACTTCTCTGGCCTTCATGCTTCCACCTCCCAGCTGTGGGAACAGGCACATACTACCATGCTCGCTTTGTGTGGAACCAGGTACTGAACCCAGGATTTCACGTGTTAAGCAAGTGTTTTTCCTCAGCACTGGCACATGGTTACAGGTAGGTCATTTAAGATATTTTTGCTTGTGTTTTTTTAAGTGGTTCTATGTATATTGGTAATATCAACACCATGTTTATTGACAGGAAGATTATAGTCATGATTTTATCTTTTTGTAGCTCCCTGTAATAAAATAAAACCAGCCTGGTAAGGAATAGATGCAGCAGCTCGATGGTGGCTTCATCAGGACAGTGCCTGCCTTGCAAGAACAAAGCCTGAGTGTGACTAAGAATTCTTTAAAAAAACAAACAAAACAGGTGGGCTGGTGGTGGATGATTATAATCCCAGTGCTGGAGAGGAGGAGACAGGTGCTGGGGATCGCTGGCTTGTCGCCTAATCTATTTGCCTACTTAGCAAGTTCCAGGCCAATGAAAGGCCCTGTCTAAAAAAACCAAAGTACACATAGCTCCCCCAGGGCTGTCTGTGGCCTCCACACGAGTGCACATACATGCACACAAAAAGATATGCATATGCGGGGAGTCTGAAGGCAGGCCTGACTAATAACTACCACAGCTGCCAATGTTTGCTGTGTCCCTCCTGTCCCATTTGCAAGAGCCTTGCCCTGACCTGGTGGTGGCACTTCCCACTCTTACATAAACCCTCGGCAGGACAATCCTTGCCTTTCCCCCAAGCCTGTCTGGAAAGGACAGAAAAACCAAATAAATAAAGTACTCTCCTTAGTGGAGGAAGGAGGCCAAGACCTCTGTCTCCAACCTCCCTCCCTCGGTGCCCAGCGCCTGTGTGAACCGTCTGCCCATGAGGCTTAGCTTCCATCCAGACTCGCCACGCAGCTTCAGAACCTGATCCAGGACATGGTGTTTCAGGAGAGCAAGGGGCCTCTCATCACCGGTGAATATGAAGTCCGTGCCTGGGAGGCCCGGCTCCCCCTGAAGACGCTCATCAGTTCCTGGGCGTTTTCTTCACTCCAGTTCCACGCTGATTGTGCCACCTAAATTGATTTTTCTGGAATTGCAGGAATTAGCTGACTGACTCCCTACCCGTGCCTGTGCCGCCGACGATGCAACCCTCCCAGCTGGAGGAAAACTGGAGTCACTGCTTGCAGGTCTGCTTGCCCAGCCTGTGTGTGGCCTGTGGATACAATTTCATTATCAGCTCTCCATCTCCAGCCCAGGCAAAGCCCAGAGGAATCTGTCTGCCCTATTTATGCTCCCCTTGTTTTCAGCGCCTGAGACTGTGAGAACATTTCTGTCTGTAATGCTGTCACTGACCTAAAAGAAGAGACACTGGCACTATGACCCCCTTTACAGGGCCCTTCAGGAACCCCTGGAAGTAACCAGTCACCAATCACAGCCCAAGCTCTATAGGGGAAGCAGACAATTCATGAAGAGTCCACAGTCTGGGAGGAGGATGGGACATGGCAGGACTGACTTCCACGCAGAGTATAGAACACAAGTACCACAGTAAGGGAGCTAAGGCTGCAGCTCGGTGGTAAAGTGCTTGACTAGCATGCCTGTGATCCTAGGCTCAACCTTTAGTACCATGGAAGGAAGGAAACAGAGAGAGGGGAAAAGGGAGAAAGGGAGGGGACAAGAGAGGAGGATAGGGGGAAAAGGAGGAGAGGGGAGGACAGGGGATGAGAGTGGGGGAGAGGGAGGAGAGGGAGGAGAGGGATCTCTGTGAGTTCCAGGCCATTCTGGTCTATGTAACAAGTTCCAGAGCTATATAGTGAGACCCTGTCTCAATAAAACAAACAAAAACAAGAAAATTGAGCCCAGTTGGGCGGTGGTGGTGTACACCTTTAATCCCAGCACTCAGGAGGCAGAGGCAGGCGGATCTCTGAGAGTTGGAGACCCGCCTAGTCTATACTCCAAAGCAACACAGAGAAACCCTGTCTCAAAAAAGCAAAAAACAAAAAAACAAAAAACAAAAAACAAAAAAAACATTGAGCCCTGCAAGCCTCCTCCCTAGGTCCATCCCTCTTGGTCATCAGGGTCAGACAAGGGTCCAGGAAAATGTACAGCTTCCCACATGACTGGCTGCCCTGTCTGAAGCTCAGCCCCACTGACACCACAGAAAGCCACAGAGAATATATTAGGGCCAAAACAATGGGCTTGAGCTAGAATGGCTAAAAGGAGCTGAGAGGGAGTAACTCTAGCTAAGGGTCTAGGGACACCAAGGAAGAGAGGCCAGACCTGTGTGTCCATCTCCAGGGATCTCCTTTCCCTTTCGGGGAAGTCATGGTCATGAACTTAGGTCAGCTACAGAGAACGCAAGTGCAGACTCCTCTAAAGAATCCAGAATCACCAAACTCCCAGGGCCACTTCTCAGAGGCAAATCCATCGCGTTTCCTTCTTGTGGAACAATTCAGAATTACCGATACACAGGCCAGACTGAAGCTGCTCATACTGCCTGAACCCCTTTACAGAGTGACCAAGTCTTTTGTCACAAGCTAGGAAAGTATATATTGTACCCTTCTTGAACAGATGAGCTATAACAAGGAACAAAGCTTCTAGCCCCTGAGGGTTGCCCAGGCCTCTCTGGTCCCAAAGTCCAATCGTGATCTGATAAAACCCTGAATACACTGACCATAGCTGCCGGTGTGGGGAGGAAACGACCTCAACGGTTAATTGACTGATCAAGAAGCCTGAGGATGCTAAACATCAAAGCAAATTGGTGAGGGCCACGTATCCAAGCAGTGAGGGACTTTCTGGTGTCCTGAAATGCCACACTAAGGGCCATGCCTCTGTACAGCCTTGGGGCCAAGGGAAAGGGGAGGTGGTAATGGGACAGAACTTTTTCCAGGCCAACTGCCCTCTCTGAGGGTTGGCAAAGAGGCTCACGTGAACCTACACTGCTGTGTCAGGCCTGTGTCTCCTTGCACTGAAGACTCGGACAATTGATACCAAGAAGAGGTTCTGACACAGGGGAGTGGAAAGCCAGAGGTACAGAGGTACTGCCACCCTTTCCCAGAATTCTGCAACAGGCCCGAGGGTAAAAACGAACAGCGGCTTCACACATGAGCAGCCATGCTGCTGTTGCAAGCATTTGGAGAAAGATCATGTGGGCTCTGAGAGTTTCCGTAACTCAACTCCATCTGTTAACCAGTCAAGTGTTACACCAAAAAGCGTCCCTGTGGCTACCAGGCAATTGGATTCTTGACCTTTGGTTCCACTTTACTAGAGCTTCAAGTCCTAGCATGTTGATCTGATGATGTATGAATACATGAAGAAGAGGAAACATGAAAATACGATTTAAGGTAAGATTTTACAAAGCTAGCTGAGATCTTGTTGTTCAAAGCTTTTTCTACTCTGACAGCTTTTAATTATCTTTTTCTTTTTGGTTTTTTGAGACAGAGTTTCTCTGTGTATTCTTGGCTGAAATTCACTCTGTAGACCAGGCCAGACAAACTCACAGAAATCCTCCTGCCTCTGCCTCCTGATTGCTGAGATTAAAGGCGTGCGCCACCACTGCTCAACCTCTTAAGAAAATCAGCTACTAAAGTTGGCCATAGTGACACATATATCTGTAATCATAGCACTTGGAGGTAGTGTTAAACCTAAAGTTAACCTGTAAACCCCATCTGCCCAAGGACAGGGTAACTTCCTGAGATTATGGGAGTTGTAGTTTTTGGAAAACAAAGCCTCATGGGAAAGTACAGAAGCATATGGGTCTTGAACATATAAGTTCCACCAACACATACCTAAAGGCCACACAGCTAGAAATTTTCCAGGTGGTGGTCCTGACCACATTCTGTCAATATTTAAAACTTCAATAAAAGCTTGCTTAAATTCAGCCAAAATCATGGGAACTGGTTTTTCTGACAAATTTCAGGATTAACAGTAGACACAGAAGGAGCAGGAGTTCAAGACTAGGTATAACTACATAGCAAGTTCGAGGCCAGCTTGTACTACATGACCCTGTTTGGGGTTGGGGGGGCACTACTAATGCTTTTGAGGAAAATAAGATTCCATGTACATAGACACTAATTTAAAAAAATTATGGGACCAGCAAGATAGGGCTGCACTTTTTACACTTGCTGCCGAGCCTGATGATTTGAGTTCTACCCCTGGGACTTACTCTGCAAGCTGACCTATGACTTCTACACATGCTTTTGTATGTGCATGCATGAGTGTGTGGGTGTGTACATGTACTTCAAATAAATATAATTTTAAAAGAATTCTGTAGTCACACCTAGTATATGCTATTAAAGATAGTACACAGCTTTAGTTCCAGCACTTGGGAAGCAGAGGCAGGAGGATCTGAGTTTGAGGCTAGCCTGGTCTACATAGGGTGTTCCAAACCAACCAAGGTGACATAGTGAGATCCTGTCTCTCAATATTTGAAGAAGGGAAGGGAGGGAGGGGGAGGAGGAGGAGGAGGAAAAAAGAATACTATGGCTAATCAGAAAACCACTTCCAGTTACCTGAGAAGAGAACACATTCTAGGGGAATATTCCAGCTACATTAAACAACTGTCAAGTCCAAGGGAAATTTCCTTTCCTCAAATTCCAAAAGGCAGAAAGGAAAACTGACTAACTGTGGTGTCTATTAGCATACCAAAGGGCATGCTGGCCTCCAGGCTCCCTAGGCACCACAAGCACCTGTCACACACTTCAAAGTCCATGCTGGCATCCTAGCTAGGCTCAGCTCTTCTCAACTCCTTCAGCACCCTAAGTTCCCTCCAACTCAGGAGCATCCCCCCCCCACTAACTCATTCTCCTAATAACGCTATTCCAGCTATTTTCTCTTTGTCTTCTCTCTCCCTCCTCCCCATCTCTCTGCTCTCCTGCACCCCCACATGCCCCAACACCACCACTACCCACCACCTCACATACCATCCCACAACCCCTACCCCACCCACCCCACCACCCCACCCACCCCACCCACCCCACCATCCCACCCACCCCACCCACCTCACCCACCCCACCCACCCCACCACCCCACCCACCCCACCCACCCCACCACCCCACCCACCCCACCACCCCACCCACCCCACCACCCCACCCACCCCACCCACCCCACCATCCCACCCACCCCACCCACCTCACCCACCTCACCCACCCCACCCACCCCTTGCAGTCTCGATCTGTCTGATTCTGCTCCACTCCTGCTTCCCTCCCAGCCACATCCAGGCGTCTAGCCATGTTCAGTGTATTACTTTCTCTCTCTGTTCTAGACTCCTCCAGATGTCTCTGGCTGTTCTCTCCCTCACATCTACAATAAAAACCTTCCCCTTAACCATTATCATGAAGTGATCATGTCATCAGTTTATACAGTGCTAGATAATTTTACATCAACTTGACACAATCTAAAGTCATTTGAGAGTAGGGAATCTCAACTAAGAAAATGCCTTCCAACTGTAGGGCATTCCCTGAATTAATGATCAATGGGGAGGGACCATGCCATCGTGGTTGGTGCCATCTCTGGACTGGTGCTCCTGAGTTCTATAAGAAAGCAGGCTGAGCAAGCCATAGGGAGCAAGCCAATAAACAGCACCCTCCATGGCCTCGGAATCAGTTCCTGCCTCTAGATTCCTGCCCAGTTTGAGTTCCTGTCCTGACTTCCTTCAATAGTGACCAGTAACGAGGCAGTGTAAGCTGGATAAACCCTTTCCTCCCCAGCTTGCTTTGATCATGGTGTTTCGTCACAGCAATAGTGACCCTAACTCAGACAACCATCCTCAGACTTTCTCAGGAGCTCTCCTAAGAACAAAACGCAAGGCAAAGACCCCACAAGGAAACACTACTGGGGCAGCATAGCATCTTACTTCCATGGATGATTCCCTAACCGCAGAGGAGACAAGCCTCCTACCACATTTCTAACCCTGAGTCTGCGGAAGGTGTGTGAACACCTTTGGGAATTTAAGGCACTTGCACCAAGCATGGGGCAGAGCCAAGATGACCCCTTCTTCTCTGCATGTGAGGTGCTTCCAGGGAACTTCCGGGAACAGGAACATTAAGCAGTTATGTTGGTCATCTCTCCGCTTCTGTGAAGAAGTACTTGACAAAATCAACTCAAAAGATGGCTAGGCTGATTCAGATCAGGGTTTGAGGATGCAGTCCATCATCACAGGAAGATATGATGACAGAAATGCGAAGCGTTCACAACCCTGAAGGACAGAGAGCCGAGTGCTAGTGCCCCCCCTACTCACCCTGGGCCCCAGGCCGTGGAATGGTGCCACCCACCTTCAGGTGCATCTTCCCTCCCCAGTTTAGCCTTTCTGGAAATGTCCTCACCAACACACTCAGAGGTTTGTCCTCTGACTGGTTCTAAGTTAACAATCCAGATTACTCATCTGCAATGCACATTATATTAGTAAATTCCCATGTTCTGTTTGAACTTGTGGAGAAGCTGACTTTGGGAGTGGGGTTACCCTCAGCCCCTACACCCACTTCAGACCCAACCATGTTTATATCAAGTGTCTTCCAAGATAGCTTGTTTGTGGATGGGCTGCTCTCCTCCTAACTCTATGACAGGGAGGAAAGAGAAATAATGAAACAGCTCAACAGTAAAAACCACTGTGTCCTTGAGAACAGCTAAGTCAGTCATCTCCAACAGAGGTTACTACTACCGTTTACCCATGATACAAAAGTGCCTGCAGTGGGAGAGAGAAGCTGGGGATGCAGCCATGGGGAGCTCGGCCATGGAGAGACAGCCCTGTCTGGAACTCCAGCTGCCTGCCTCAACTTCCCCAGTCAGCTTCCGCTGGTGTCCTTCCTGCTATTACTTGACCCTTTCCTTGGAGACCTCACCTGAGGAGACCCTCTGCTCTGCCTGAGACTCTCTCTATTGGAAACTCCAGCTGGATGCCTCAGAGTCTCCCAGTCCATTTCTGTAGATATTTTGGGTACCCAATTTAATAATACTCTGCTATCTACTTAGCTGCTTGCCCATCCATCTCCTGCTGTTTTGGTTTTGTTTTTGTTTTCCTTTTACTTTGCTCACTCACTCAAAGTCAAGAGCATGGCTGTCTTAAGTCATTCTCCAGATGACAGAGCACAGTCAGAAAGATCAGTGGTCAAGCAGGTTAGAGAACTCACTAGGCCACACAGAAAACAAGCCGCAGAAACTCATTTCCACCCTGGCTCTTCCCTGCCATCTCCCGTCACCCAGGTCCTCAGTGTCAGGTTATTAAAGTCACCAGCATTGCCAAAGTGGAGAGGGGAGAGGCCATTAGATACTTCAGAAAACAACTTCTGTGAGAGGCATGGAGCTCAGAGAGCAGCTTCAGACCTCACAGGGCCAAGGCCCAGCTGGTTCCCACACATTATCTGATCAAATGCATTCCAACGGCAGCAGATGCCTGTCTCCAGGATGCTGGATTATCTGCCCATGAAATCAGATTGCTAATAAAGAGGTTTTAATGTAGGATACGAATCTTCCATCAATAACTGCTTACCTCAAGTTTTTGTACTAAATACCCCAAAATGAATCTCTGAGCAAAAGGACATCTGTCACAGCGCAGCTTCAGCTAACATTAAACAGCTGGGCCAATCCCAGGCCTCCACAAAGCAGAGCACACATTCCTGAGCGCACGCGTGCTATGTGCTCACACATCAGTACACACTCATGCTGGGCTGCACAAGCAGTCTTTCCCTGCAGAGAAACACACTTGATGCTACAGGGTCACAAAACATGCCACCACGGGGTACTTTATCACCCACACCAACCATGTAGAGAACCTGAGCCCCCACCAAGAGTTTTTCCCTTGTGATTCGACAGCATGCATCACCTGGATGGAAATGAGCCAGCACTCCCCAAGCGAGGAGGTACACAGCTGGTCCTAATACCTTCCCACGGTCCTTTTGCTGTGTCCCAGAACAAATTAGTCTCAGAATCAGAATTACTGATGACTTACCTCTGGGGAGAGAGAATGTAAAGAGGAGAGTCCGCCTGGTAACATCAGATGCAGAAATTCAAGTTCAGTGTGTGTTGGAAGTTCTAAAGGACACTATAAATAAAATTATGCACACCTATTTATTGCGCAGACGTCCCCTGGAAGGCACTGTGGGTTTAAATGAGAATGAACCCTAGAGGTGTGTATATTTGGATACTTGGTCCCCAGGTGGTGGACCGTTCGGGAAGGATTAACAACCTCCCAGCGTTGTTGGGAGGAGGTGTGTCGCTGGAGATGAGCTTTGAGAACTCAAAAGACTCAAGCCATTCCCAGTGTCTCTCTGTCGCATGGTTGTCTGAGTGCTGAGCTGCTGCTTCAGTACCATATCTGCCTGCCTGCCGCCATGCTCCCTGCTACCAAGGTCACGACTCACCCTCTGAAACTGTAAGCCCCAAACAAACTCTTTAAATTGCCTTGGTCGTGGTGTCTAAGCACAGTGAAAGAAAAGTAAGACAGACAAACAAGCATCTCTTCACTCCAAATAGGGCACCGAGGACAAACAAAGTAATGATTCCATCCAAGGCTGCATGGTGCACTTACTGGTTACTCACAGGAATGTGGGTCACCCAAAGCAGCCACGTGACGCCAGCACCCCACCCAGTTCTCCTCTCACCTAACCCTCCCCCACTAAATATACTCTATTGTCTCCCGAGGCCACGTGAGGCCGGGGCAGAATGACTTACAGCTGGAAGTGAGACTTGGATGGGTGGACTCTCAGGTCTAACGAGCCTCCACTCACATGGGGAAAGGCCAACAGGCCAATCGTGAGGATGCTTTACAGCTGCTCTGATGAATAACTTTTATGCCCAGAGAACATCGGCCCACAAGTCTGCCTCACGTTGAGCACAGGCGTTATTGGGGCCAGGTGGTAAGCACTTGCTTTCAGAGGATGGGGCTGCCAGCCTTTGTTCACAGGTAAGAAACTGAGGCCCAAAGAGGTAAGAGATGTGTCCAAAGTCACAGAGCAGGAAAGTGATGGAGCCTAGAGTCAAACCTAGCTCTGTCTGCATCATTAACTGCCTCCTAGGGGTCTGGAGGGAAAGCATGGTCAATAAAGTGTGATGCTGACTTGCAATCCTAGCAAGTTTCCTGTCCCCGTGAGAGACCCTGTTTCAGAAACCAATATGGGGGCCTAGAGAGATGGCTCTAAAGTGCTGGCTGCTCTTGCAGACGACCTGGGTCTTATTCCCAGCACTCATGTGACAGCTCATACTGACCAGTGTCTCTAACTCTAGTTCCAAGATCTAACACCGTCTTCAGCCTCCACAAGAACCAGGCACACATGTGGTGCAGACACACATACAGGCAAAACACTAACCATGTAAAATTAAAAATTACATATATTATGGGGCATTCAAAACAGGTTTCTCTGTGTAACCCTGGCTGTCCTGGAACTCACTCTGTAGACCAGGCTGGCTGGGAACTCAGAGATGCTCCTGCCTCTGCCTCTTGAGTGCTGGGATAAAAGGTACGCAACACTACACTTTGCTGAAATGGTAAGCTTTGATTTTACTACATTTTTTCTCACTGGGCAAAGATGTTTCTGATCCTTCTGGCCTTGGAGAAGAACCATTTATGTTAGCATCATCAAATGTACAAAAGTTCAAGCCCGATATCTGATACCCAATGGGTGCCCAGTATATAAGAGCGATTATTATTGAAACTTTGTGGCTTCCCTAGTCATCACCCAACTTATGAATAACCATACTTGGCATTTAATACTTAAGTGCTGCCAAAAAGTTTCTATTAAAATTATGTATTAATTAACAGAATGATCATGGCACAGTAGCTATTACAACTCCACACAAGTCTACAAATTCAAGTTCAGCTTCCTTCTCTTCTCTTGCTCCCATTTCCCACAATAAAGTGTTTACCATTTCAATTATTTCCCTTCCAACATTGTGATCACTGTACTTAAAATTCAATCAGCCTTCTAATTTTGAGCATCTTTTTTGTTTTGTTTTGTTTTTTTTGTCTATAGAGCCAACCATTAACAAGCGTCCTGGATTCAACATCTGTTCCCAGCAGTAAATGATTTTAAATTTGAGAACTGAAAATACATACAAGGCAATTATGAGCAGTTCTCACACTGTGATTCATGGCCACGCATCAGTAGCTTGCTCCTCAGACAGCAAGGCTCTGATAGATAGGTGTTGCAGCCAACCAAGCTAATGCTACAGGAAGACTGAATGCATAGCCTGGGCACCCACTACCCAACAAAACCTTCTTGGTTTTTTGGGGGGCTAGTGCTGCTGGTGTTTTTAGTGGTTTGAATGAAACTTCCCCACATTCTCAGCATTTAAACACTTGGTCTCTAGTTGGTGGTACTGTTAGGGGAGACTTAGGAGGTGTGACCTTGCATGAAGAAGTATGTCACTTGGGACAGGCTTTGAGAGTTTAAAGATTTGCAGTTTCAAGTTGTTCCCTCTGCTTCTATTTGTGGTTTAAAACAACTCCAGCAGCCATATCTGCCTTCCCTGCTTCCCCGCCACAATGCTGATGAATTCTTATCCCTCTGGAACCTTAAGCCAAATGAATCCTTCCTTCTGTAAGTTACATTAGTTATGATGTTTTATCACAGCAATAGAAAGCTAGCTATGCCAGGTGATGGTGGTGTAGCCTTTAATCCCAGCACTCAGGAGGCAGAGGCAGGCAGATCTCTGAGTTTGAGGCTAGCCTGATCTACAGAGTGAGTTATAGGACAGCCAGGGCTACACAGAGAAACTCTTCTCCAGAAAGAAAGAAAGAAAGAAAGAAAGAAAGAAAGAAAGAAAGAAAGAAAGAAAGAAAGAAAGAAAGAAAGGAAGGAAGGAAGGAAGGAAGGAAGGAAGGAAGGAAGGAAGGAAGGAAGAAAGAGAGAAAGAAAGAAAGAGAGAAAGAAAGGAAGAGAGAGAGAAAGGAAGAAGAGAGAGAGAGAGAAAGGAAGGAAGGAAGATAATTAATATAGGTTTTTTGCTTGCTTAGTATAATACTTTAACTTTATTCTTTGATCATTTCATACATACATGCACTACACTTTGATAATATTTGCCTCCCCCTCCAATTCTTCCCAGATCCAATTTCATGGGGGTTTTGTCGTTGTTGTTGTTGTTGTTGTTGTTTTAAACAAAAGTTTCCATATGGGGTCCTATATAGAATGGAGTTTTATAGATAACTCCAGGGCTTTGAACCCCTGGAGCTGGTGTTACAATCAGTTGTGAGTTGCACAATATGGATGCTAGGAAAGCAAGCACTGCTAATCCTAGCCGTCTCTCCATCCCCCCTTTTTAATAGCTCCGTCCAGTTAGTACTGCTCATGTATACATTCATGTGCATCCATCCACTGGGACATGGTCAACCTACCAGGGTCCATACCCCTGTAGAAAACTAGCTCCCCCCCTTGGCCGGGCGGTGGTGGTGCACGCCTTTAACCCCAGCACTCGGGAGGCAGAGACAAGCAGATCTCTGTGAGTTCGAGGCCAGCCTGGTCTACAGAGTGAGTTCCAGGACAGCATCCAAAACAATACAGAGAAACCCTGTCTCGAAAAACCAAAAAAAAAAAAAAAGAGAGAGAGAAAACTAGCTCCCCATCAGCTGGTAGCCATCTTGTCAATAGCTCCTCAGCTGTTGGTTTGTTCTTGTTGGGGAATTTGTTTTCTCAGGAGGCCATAGGAGTTCCTCTTGAGAGCACCGGGTAGATACTCCAGGCTTCCCTCTTCATAGCAGCGTTGTTGGTGAGGCTGAAGAAACATGGCCCAGGATGCTGGTGAGCTAGAAGGAAAGGGTGGGAAAACTCCAAGGATCTCGGAATCCAGAAAGCCTTCTCCCGGTTGTTGCAAGGTTTTGTAGGTTTGCTTGCTCTGTTGGTGTGGTTTTTTGAGACAGGCGCTTAATTACTATAGAGCCCTGGCAGGCACCAGTTTGTGCTCCATGGCAGTCTTGAGCTAGAAGAGATTCTCCTGCTTCTGACCCTCCCTGCAAGTGCTGGGTTCCAGGGGTACACCACCATTCCTGTCTTGTTTTGTTGGAGATCACACACAGTCTCACACACACACACACACACACACACACACACACACACACACACACACGGAATATTTGGGGGGAAGGGAGCAGTAATGTTTGTTAGGGATTGAACCCAGAGCCTGGCACATGCTGACATATGACCTTAACTGAGCTACTTCCCCAGACCTGAGGAATGCCTTTTTAAAAAGATTTGTATTTTTATTTTTAATTTTATATAGGTATGTATGTATGTATGTATCTGTGAGAGGATGTAGAGGCCTGAAGAGAGGTCCCCTGTAGCTGGAGTTATAGGTTTGTGAACCACCCAATGTACATGCTAGGAACTGAACCCTGCTCCTTTGCAAGAATGGTACATACTCTTAACTACTGAGCCATCTCTCTAGACCCTTACAGGGCTACATTGTGTGTGTGTGTGTGTGTGTGTGTGTGTGTGTGTGTGTGTGTGTATGTGTATGTGTGTGTGTGTGTGTGTGTGTATGTGTGTGTGTGTGTGTCTGTGTATCTGTGTATTACTGGGCGTTGAACCAGGGCTTTGCACATGCTAGGTAAGTACTCTACCACGGAGCTACATTCCCAGCCCAGGAATGCCTTTTGACTAATATTAAAGCTTACACACACACACACACACACACACACACACACACACACACACACACGGTCTTAACTCTTTCAAGTGGATGGGGTTAGCAATCAAAATTAAGCATCACCTGGGAAACCTCCCACAGTCAACTAGACCCTTTTAAAGTCTTACTGATGTCCACAGCAAGGAGACCATGAAAGAGACCCTCACCCCTGGGACAGCTATCACCACTCTTTTTGCCACATGTGAGCTAAGACAGAAGGAAGGCAAGGCAGGGGGACCCAGTCCCCTGCTGAGCTCATGAATACAAATAAGAGCTTACCATAGGATGGTGAGTTTACTTGGCACTGGGAGGCAATACACCTGCTGCGATAACAGTAGAACCACTAAGTGTATATAGAAGGAAAGCATCAATTTGTTTGGCCCAAGTTGAATGCTAATTACATGTAAGTTAGTAAACTGTGGCCGGGAATCAGTACAGAATGCTAGAAATACATTATTAAGGATGATGTGACTTTTGATTTTGATGTTTGTAGGTATCTAGAAGAGAGTTTCTGGACATCTCAGCGTCCACCGGTCCTTCTAGGACCTCTCCTCTGTAAACTGAGCACCTCTCCCTGTGTCTTCAGCCTCCACCCAAGAACCTTTCTGTCTTTCCACATGGAATTGTAACAGGATTTTAGTTCGTGTTTCCTGCCACTCACAGGAGCCAATAAGCAGAGACGGAAATTGAATCTTAAATTTGTGATTTACTCAGGGAGTCAGCAATCTGAGAAGACAGAAGGTTAATAGCCTAGAAATCTGCCTTCCATCCCATCCCCAGCTGGCAGGTGACACAGGGAGAAGAGGAGTGGGGACCAAGGCCGTCAGTCCCTGCTGGAGCGCAGTCTCCTCTCTCCTGTGCTCAGCTACAGTTCTGAGGCCTGTGACATCCATATTTCTCTCCTGTGGATGTCTGAACTCAGGTACTCCTTGGAAATGTCGGGTTCCATTAGTTTCTGCTGCTGCCTTATACTCCCCTAGGAGCATCCGGACTGTGGGGAGCTTAACTCTGAACAAATAAAGCATTAACGGGTGTGCACGTTAAGCTAGTATTAATGTAGATCTGCAGGCTCCTCTCTACAGCATGGAGTACAGATGATGGAAGTGCCTCCATCTGTTAACTCCTGTCCCTGTCCCACTTCCTTGGCGTGGTCAGGAAGGCCAGAGAGTCCAGTCCCTGGGTCCTGCTCTCATATCACTTCTCCACTTCCAATCCCCTCGTCACTGTGTCACCTATGACTGGAGATTCATTCACTTAAGATGTGGGTACCTAGTGCCCAACTCCCTCTCTGTAAAGAGAAAGCCTTTTCCTTGTGAGAAGCCTTCCCACCAGCCTGGTTCTAGAGCCGCATCAGTCCCAAATAAACACACAGGAGGCTATATTAATTATGAAGCTGTTGGCCTTGCTTGTTTCTTACTGGCTAGCTCTGACTTAAGTAATTACCCCATAATTGTTAATCTAAGTATTTCTCTTACCAGAGAATAGTTCCAGGCTTCCTACCCCATGACGTTACATCTTGACTCCTGTGTTTCTCCTTCCCAGAGTCCTCCTGGACTCCTAGTCCCACCTATCTTGGTTCCCTATTGGCCAACAGTGCTTTATTGACAAATACACAGGACTTCCCCCATCACCTCTCCATCCAAAGTCCTCCTAGGTGGCCTTCACTGCACCCTGGCTTTCACTTTCTAGAATTATCTTGGCCCCTGAGAGTCACACTCCGGACCTCGTCATCTCTCATTAGCATTCTTCTTCAGCATCCTTAGCTCAAGCATCTCCCTCTCAACCACACCTTCTCCCTTCCCAGCTTGTTGATTGAGTTGCTGTCTGGACAACCACTGGCCACCCAGGCCCCCAAGCCCTTCATCTCTCCTCTTTCTTTACCATCTATCAGCACAGACTAGGCATGTAAAGATTTATTTTGATTTAATTTATTGTTCTTTTCTTTGCTTAATTTGAATACTTAAAATTTTTCATTAAAAAGTTTTATGGTATGCGTAGGGGTGTTTTATGTACATGTATATCTAGACACCACATGCATGTGCAGTGTCCACAAAGGCCAGAAGCACATGTTGGACCTCTGGAACAGTTGGAAGCCACTATATAGAATCTAACCCAGGTCCTCTGCAAGAACGGCCTGTGCTCTTAACTGCTGAGCATCTCTCCGGACCCTTAATTTGAATATTGCAATTGATTCATCAGTAAATATCAACACTGGTTTCAACTTGGAAGGTGTGTGTGTGTGTTTTTTAAATCATCCTAAGAAATTAGGTGGGGAGAGAAGGTTTTCCCAGGCAGGTGACCAGAAGTCAGAATGGAAGTAAGAGAAGAGCTTCAAGTCCTTCTAGCAAGAATATTTCAAGCTGTACAGACAGCAAGTTCAAAGGCCTGAGGCAGCAGTGTGCTGGGCAAGTTCAAAGAACAGCGAGAAGGCCAACAGCAGGAACAACGCAGATGGGGTGGGAGAGACGTGGAGCAGGACGACAGGAAGGGACATGGGGTGGTGCTGAAGCCAGCAGAGGGCTGTGGCTTTTGTGTTGGCTGGAGGAGCCATCACAGGGTTTTGAGCAGAGAGGAATGGACTGAGCTTGCATTTTGAAGGGGCCACTAACCCTGCTGGATGTAGAACAAGCCACAGGGCAGGGCCAGGGAAGCAGCAGGGACACAATGACAGTGACCCAAATGAGAGGATGGGATAGCAGAAGCACTGAGAAGTGGAAATGTCTAGTCTGCAGATTACATCTTGAAGCTAAACTCTACTAAACAGACAAGGAGAAATAAATGCTAGAAATCGAAACAAATATTAGACTGATAAATAAAGACAGACATGGTGGCTCATACCTTTAATCCCAGCACTAGGAAGGCAGAGGTAGGCAGATCTCTGTGAGTTCAAGGCCAGCCTGGTCTATATACTGAGTTCCAGGACATCTCAAATTACAGAGTGAGAAAAAACAAATTAAAAAACTTTCAAAAGAAAAATATAATAAATAAATAAATAATAAAAAGTAGAATAGGCTGCATATGTACATATATCTAAAAAGACATCTATAGTTTAGAATTGGGTAAAAAATAACACATTACAGAGAAGTATGTGTAATTCCACTTAACCCAAAAATAAATTGCTTGGTTATGAGGGGATTCAGAGTGATATATCCAACTGTACATGGTGACTTTCTGTGGTAACTCTGATTGGGGGGGGGACAGATGACAGGACAGGACTGGGGATGCGCGCGCGCGCGCGCACACACACACACACACACACACACACACGGACAGACGGACGACAACGACACACTCCACTCTCTCCTTTAGGTACATTTCTTGATATAAACAATTGGAACACCCCACACATTACTTACACTGAGTGTGACAAGTGGTGAGCATCCTGTACACCTGAGAGATTTTCAAGCCTCCTTCATGACACAGAAAGGGATGGTGGTTTGAATGAGAACTCTTCCCACAGGGCCCAGATATTTGAACACTTGCTCCCTAGTTGATGGCACTGTTTGGGGAGGTTATGGAATCTTTAAGAGGTACAGTCATACTTGAAGAAAGTATGTCACTGGGGGGGTGGGCCTTGAGGGTTTAAAGCTTCACTACATTCCCTGTTCTCTCTCCCTACTTCCTGTATGTGGATGAAAATGGGAACAGAGTGCTTCCTGTTCCTGCTGTCATGCCTTCCAGCCATTATCTGTCCAGAACCACAAGCCAAAATAAACCCTCTCTTCTATAAGTTGGTGTTGGTCATGATAGTTTATGACAGAAACAGAAAAGTAAATAATACAATAGGAAACCCCACACAAGAAGTAAGCATAGGTAGTATATGAAATCTAAAGTTTCTCTCCAGCCTTGTGTTTCCTTTGTAAACTTCATACAATCCCTGAACTGGCCATCAAGAGGACCATACCTGCTTTAGTGGAGCTATGGCAATAACCCCTGTAATCATAAGAGAGTGAAGTCTGGAACACACAGACAGTCAATGAGCCTTCACTCTCTTCTGCCTTCCCAACAAAGATCCCAAGGATGTCTAGGAGAGGTGGTTGCTCTCTGTAGTGGTTTGAACAAGAATGGCTCCAGTATACTTGAATGCTTCATCATCAGGAAGTGGTACTACTTGAGAAGGACTGGGAGGTGTGGCCTTGTTGAGGAAAGTGTGTCACTGGGGCTTGGCTTTGGGGTTCCAGAAGCCTAAGCCAGGCCCAGTGGCCCTCTCTCTTCCTGCTGTCTGATGATCTGGATGTAGAACTCTCAGATACCTCTCCAGCACCATGTCTGCCTGTGAGACACCATACTTCTCCCCATGATGACATTTGACTGAATCCCTATAATTGTAAGCAAGCCCCCAAATTAAATTTTTTCTTTTATAAGAGTTGCCATGGTCATAGTGTCTTGTCACAGCAATAGAACACTAAGACACTCTCCAACCATGTGTCTGCCCTGGAAGACTAGGTTCCTGGAGTCAAGAAGTCTCCTAGACTAATAAGGATTAAAGCATAACTCCACTGAAAAGAAAATAGAAAGCATCTTCCTTAGAAGAAAGAACAGAGATGCTTCCCACTGGGAGCCACTCTGGGGGAAGGCAAAGTCATGTGGAAATAACTTATTTCAGGCAAGAGTGAACAAGGCTGGACTCTCTAGTATCCCCAGTCATGATTAGGATTTCCTGTTGATTTGTGTGTTTCCTCTCAACTTCAAGAAGACTGTGGAGGAAAGGAAAGGAAAAGCTGAACACTATTTATCTGAAATCACAGGGAAGCTATAATGTGCCCATGATCTTGCCAAATGGATGTCAAAAAAGCTTTGATCTCTATTTTATTCAGAAATGATCCATCCCTGCCGTAATGTAGATAGATGGGTTTTCTGTGTGTGCCTCAAAGCTACCCAGCCAGATGCATAGCACATTCCTAATTATTTTCAAAAGACTAGAAACAGAACCATGAATCTATGCCATGGTATGACATGGTGATTCAACCCCCAGATATAGTGTAACGGGTTATTAACAGTGCCTCCCAAATCTATTGAAATTTTTTCTAGAGCTATTTGCTAATTAATAGCTGTTCTCACAATGATCATTTCTGCGTAATTATGGAATGGATCCATGTTATTTTGTGATGGGGACATAATCACATTCATTAAAATTATTTGTATAGTTTTTAACCTTCTGCCAGAAGTCAATGAGGCTAATCTAAGAATGATACAAACTTTATGACCGTATCTGAGGGTCTGAAGGTCGTCACCTTTAGACTCGTTTCCCAAAACTTGCTTCCCCCACGCTCATCCCCACATGGTCTCTCTATGTAATCCCAACTGACTTTAAACTAACTATGTAGACCAGGCAGGCCTCAAATTCAGTTTGCCTCTGCCTCCCCAGGCTAGGATTAAAGTTGTACATCACCACACCCAGTCCCCAAGACTTACTCTCTAGCCCGAACACTTAGAATTGATCCTTCAGCTATTCCAGACTGTGTGGAAACAGATAGCACTGACAAGGTGCCCAAGGGACCTTCATGACCTCCACTGCTTCTGCTGAGTCAGGCCACCTCTCTCACCCATTCTCCTGAATGAGCCTCTCCTTCTCCCTGTACATAAGCCACAGCTCTGCCTGAACCCTGTTTCCTGGGCTTTACTTTCTTTGACTTGCTGGATGGAAAGCAAGTGTCTTTGTGTCCCTCCAGGCCTGTGAAACTCGCCAAGAAGTCATTAAGTAGAGAAAGGTGATATCTACTTCCAGCAGAGGAGCAAGACAAGGTCTTGCCTTCTGGTGTCTAGAGACTTCCCCTTTTGTCAGCCATATCTCAGGGTCAGGTTGGGGTGGAGAAGATACCTCACTGCTTTCCCAATGAGAAGTCCTCCCAGTCCCTGCAAGTCTGCCTCAAAGCCAAATACATGGAAAGATCCCAAAACCATGGAACTAGTTCCCACCAAAAAAAAAAGTCTCATTGTTTATCTAAAGTTCTCACCAAATGGGAGGCTTGCCTGTTTGGGGCAACACTAGGGAAGGATGAATAGAAGCTGGTACCCACCATCAGGGCACCTCCCCATAGAGCCCGCAGGGCATCCTCAGTCCCAAGGGGCATGATCTGAGGCACAGGCACCCCATTCTCAGTAGCATACTTCAGAGAACCTTCTCTAGGAGCAACTGCCTAAAGATCTTCTTGTTCAAAAATACCTGCTGATTCTATATCCCAGTAACTCTGTCACCAAAAAAAAACGAATTTTCCCTTTGATTTTTCCCTTTGTATTCATCAATGGAACAATCCAGAAAAACAAAACCTAAGCATAATGTGATAGTTAAGCTGGGAGCCAAACATCCACCTCCTGGCTAAAAGTGACATGAATTGGAAACATTCAAGTGTCCCAAGAAAAACAAAGGAAGCTAAGTAAACGAATTCGAACATAATAAAAACAAGTCTGATGTGGCGGCACACATCTGTGACCCCAGCACACTGGGAGACTGAGGCAGGGTGACCAGCAGGATGTGTGCTGAGGCAGGGTGACCAGGAGTTTGATGCTGACATGGCTTCATCAAACAAAAACACTGGTGAGTGCATGGCGGTGCACACCTGTGGCCACAGCACTTGGTGTATGGAAAAGGATCAAGGTGTTCAAGGTCATTCTCAGCTACACAACTAGCTCAAGGCTACTTGAGACCTGGTCTCCATGTTTTCTTTAAGGAAAAAAAAATAGGTTAAAAAAAAGTCTCATCTGAGTGGTGGCCGCACACGCCTTTAATCCCACCCCTCGGAGGCAGAGGCAGACAGATCTCTGAGTTTGAGGCTAGCCTGGTCTAGAGATATAGTTCCGGGGCAGCCAGGGCTACACAGAGAAACCCTGTCCCAAAAGAAAAAGAAAGTTAAATCTCTAGAAAATATCAACAAAGAAGATAAAATTTTAAATGATTTTAAAAAAATGAAAGTGTGCCTGTCAAGATGTCTGGACGAGTAAAGGCTGACAACCTAAGTTTGAACCCAGGACCCACATAATGGAAAGAGAGAATCAGCTCCTCGAAGCTGTCCTCTGGCCTTCACTTGCACCATGGTGTGACCCCAATACAAAAGAAAGAAATGAAGGGAGAGAGAGAGAAGAGAAAGAAAAGTATAATTCCGTGTGGCCACACATTCAGACAGAACCCTGCCCAGTGCAAGAGGAACTGTGGGAGTGCAGAAAGCCTGCTGGTGAGTAATCCAGTTAACAGTGACTTGTTGATGCCCCTCCCCCGCCCCTCCCCGCCCCGCCCTGGGTGATGATGCAGCCTGAGCAGCTGAGACGTGGCTATATTCTTCTCTCTGCATTTTCAGAGAGACCCAAACTTCCTGTCCTAGCACCTACTCCTGTCACTGCCATCCACAACCCAGAGAGAATGCAAATACGGGGCCATCCTTTCTTCTCTTGGAGACTCATTTTCCTCAAAGGAGATCTGAGGTTTTCCATACAATTTCCCAGGACTGGTGAGAAAGGAAAGCAGACTCTCAGAAAAAGAACTTTCTTGAAAGTCCTATCTATATATGTGAGTGCAGTTATTATACTCCCATATAGGTCAGGAATATAGTCCTAAGAAGAAATTTTCTTTGTGACTAGGTCTCACACTGCCCAAGCTGCACTCAAACTCACTGTGTAGTCAGAAATGACCTTGAACTCTTGATCTTCCAACCCCACTTCCCAAACGTCTTTCTTTCTCTTTTGATAATTTACTTACTTTTATTTTATGTGAATTGGTGTTTTGTCTGCATGTATGTCTATGTATCCCCTGGAACTGGAGTTACAGACAGTTGTGAGCGGTTATGTGGGTGCTGGGAATTGAACCCATGTCCTCTGGAAGAGCAGTCAGTGCTCTTAACCGTTGAGCCAAACGGTTTGGGGGTCTCTAGACCCCCAAATGTCATTCTATCTCTGTTTCATTAACTCAGAATTCTTCATGTGATTTTCTATTTCCTCTCCTCTCTGTCACACTCTCAATGACTTGATGATGCTCACCAAAAAAGCCCAGGTCCAGATGGCCTCAGTGCAGAATTCTTCCAGAAATTCAAAGATCAGCTTATACCAATTCTTCTCAAAGTATTCCACGCAATTGAAGCAGAAGGGTCTTTGCCAAACTCTTTCTACGAGGCTTCAATAACCTTGATCCCTAAGCCACACAAAGACACAACTAAGAAAGAGAACTTCAGACCAATATCCCTCATGAATATTGATGCAAAAATACTCAATAAAATACTGGCAAATCGGATCCAAGAACACATCAAAACAATCATTCACCACGATCAAGTAGGTTTCATCCCAGGGATGCAGGGATGGTTCAACATATGAAAATTCATCAATGTAATCCACCATATAAACAAGCTGAAAAACGAAAACCACATGATCATCTCACTAGATGCAGAAAAAGCCTTTGACAAAATCCAACACCCCTTCATGATAAAGGTCTTGGAGAGATCTGGGATAACAGGAACATACCTAAACATAATAAAAGCTATATACAGCAAACCAACAGCCAACATCAAACTAAATGGACAGAAACTCAATACAATCCTGATAAAATCAGGAACAAGACAAGGCTGTCCACTCTCTCCATACCTTTTCAATATTGTACTTGAAGTTCTAGCCAGAGCCATACGACAACAAAAGGAGATCAAGGGGATACAAATTGGAAAAGAAGAGGTCAAACTTTCATTATTTGCAGATGATATGATAGTTTACATAAATGACCCAAAGAACTCTACCAGGGAACTCTTACAGCTGATTAACACCTTCAGCAGAGTGGCAGGCTACAAGATCAACTCAAGAAAATCAGTAGCCCTACTATATACAGATGATAAAAGGGCTGAGAAAGAAATCAGAGAGCCGGGCGGTGGTGGCGCACACCTTTAATCCTAGCACTCGGAAGGCAGAGGCAAGTGGATCTCTGTGAGTTCGAGGCCGGGCTGGACCGATAGCCTCCAAAACAATACAGAGAAACCCTGTGTCATAAAACAAAAAACAAAAAAAAAAAGAAAAAGAAAGAAATAAGAGAAACATCACCCTTTACAATTGCCACAAACAACATAAAATACCTTGGGGTAACACTAACCAAACAAGTGAAAGACTTGTATTGCAAGAACCTTGAGTCTTTAAAGAAAGAAATTAAAGAAGCCCTCAGAAAATGGAAAGATCTCCTAGGATAGGTAGGATCAATGTAGTAAAAATGGCAATCCTGCCAAAAGCAATCTACAGATTCAATGCAATCCCCATTAAAATATCATCTGACTTTGACCCGTCCCACATATTTATCTGTCTCTGTATCCAGCTGCCTAGTTCCTTCTGTCTGTCCACTCAGATCTACCATTCTCCATCTTCACCCACTCTTTTATCTACCCGTGCTTCTCACAGCAGTCCGTTCACCACTCTGAACTTCATGCACCATCCGTTCACCCCATTTCACTGACCTCGGTCTCTGCATTTCATGGATGTCCTCAAAGAACCATCGTCCACCTACCCCATCTAACCCATCTGCCCACCTAACCCATCTGCCTGAATGAGCAGCATCTTGCAGAGTCCCATGGCTACAGAAATGAATGGCTGCTTTCATCATCAAGGGAAGCCAAGTCAGGAGCTCACGCTGAACCCTGGAGGCAGGACCTGAAGCAGAGACAACTAAGGAACACTGCTTCCTAGCTGCTCCCATTATATTCAGCTACCCTTTTTTAAGTGATTTATCTTTATTTTCTGTGCATTCGTGTTCTGCCTACATGTGTGTCTCTTCGGTCCCTGGAACTGGACTTACAGAGAGTTATGAGTTGCCATGTGGGTGCTGGGAATTGAACCCAGGCCCTCTGGAAAAGCAGCCAGTGCTCTTAACTAATGAGCCATCTCTCCAGCCCCTCAGCTACCTTTCTTAAACAGCCCACACCCACATGCTTAGGCATGGTACTTCCTGTAGTGGGTTAGGCCCTTCTATATCAATCATTAATCAAGAAAATGCCCCACAAACATGCCCTCAGGCCAGCCCTATGGAGGCTATTCCTCAGTTGAAGTTCCCTCTTCCCAGTTGAGCCTAGAGTACCCACCGTCCTCTCTGCTGCCCCTCCCTCACCCTTTCTCCCAGGCAGCCCTTCTCCAAGACAACAGGCATGGAAGAGCAGTCTCAGAGGGGTCTTCTCCAAGAAGACAGAGCCATCCCACACTCCCAAGCTAGACCTATATGAAGAGTAGTCTATACATAGTCAAGACCCCAGCATCCCAGCCACACCGAGAAACTACAGCCCTTGAGACTTCAGCTTTATGGTACCTTAACAAGCTCCAGGTTTCCTGCCTCTGCACCTCTGCCTCCTGGGTTCCTTCTGGCTGGACTTGTCTTCTCCTCCTTCCCCTCCCTGCTTGGAAAATCCTGACAGCTGTCAAGTCTTAGGCAGCTCGAGGAAGAGGCAACCTTTTGTCCTAGGAACAACACATGCTTGCTGGTACCAAGTTCCAGCACTTTCTATTCTTGGAGCTCCTTCAAGGACAGATACAGGAACTGCCTGCTCAATAGTGTCCAACAGGCACACAGTAGGGACACAGAAAATGTTTATGAACTAGCCAAGTCAGAACATATGATGCCCTAATAGTACGTGTCACTTCAGGGCTCCCTGCTCTTAAACCCAGCCTCCTCCCATCCTCTGGAACCCCTTGTGTCTAAAGCAGCCAGCAACTGCCGCTCCCATCCTTGGCACAGTCATGCCATTGGCAACCTGTGTGCCTATTTGGCCACCAGGGACCTTCTTCCAGCAAGTCTCCATCAGGACAAGCTCCATCTCCAATTCTTAGTCCCATCTGCTGCAGATTTCCCATGAGTCTCTAGTATCCACCGCATGCCCTCACCTATACACTGTGGAGTGGCATCCCGTGGTTCTGTACAGGGAATATCAGATGTCACTGGTAATTTAGTTTGCTCAGGAGCATATTGGGAGGTTATTTATCTGTGTTCTCTAAAAACTGAAGGTTGGAGTAGATCTTGCTGATTATATGACCCCACTGAGAGGCAGAAATAATCCTGAAGGTGGCAAGTTAAATCTCTACTTCGTAATTTACTAAAACAAAACTAATACCCACAGAAATGTTTTCCCGGCCGTTTTATAGCAATTTTGCCATTAAGCTGTCTTTGATTGCAATTCATAACAATGAATAAGGCAAAGGGGAGAGAGTATCTTTAGCCTGCCCAAGAAATGATTCTAAACATGAACCATTTTCTCTACAAACACAAACAGCAAGCAGCATTCCCAGAAGAGTCGCAGCCCACCAAAATAACCAGTGGAAATGACCAGGGTCATGCTGCATAAACAGAGTGGGACATCCCTCTGCCCTAAAGAAAGCCAAGTCCCCCTCCACTGTGGCTCAACCATGAATGCCCATGCCCTTTCTTTCCTCATCCCCACACCCAAGCCCTCTCACTTATTCTTTTTTTAATCATATGTAATGCATGTGTCTGCATATGAGTTCATGTGTGTGAATGCAGTCCCTACAGAATCAAGAAGAGAGCATCCGCTGGGCGGCGGTGGCGCACGCCTTTAATCCCAGCACTCGGGAGGCAGAGGCAGGTGGATCGCTGTGAGTTCAAGGCCGGGCTGGACCAACAGCCTCCAAAACAATACAGAGAAACCTTGTCCCGTAAAAACCAAAAAAATAAAAAAAAAAATCAAGAAGAAAGCATCCGAGTCCTCAGACTGGAGTCACAGGCATGGAGTTACAGATTTGTAAGCTGCCTAATGTGGATGCTAGGAACTGAACTCCAGTCCCCTGCAAGAGTGATACTCTATTTTGCATTACCTCAATCAGTCACAATCTAATACCACATGGCCAAATATAATCAATTAATTAATAACAGGAAAAAGAAAGAGAGGACTGGGCAGAGGGCTCAGTGGTTGAAAGTCCTCCAGAGAACCCTAGTTAGGTGCCCAGCACCTACATGAGGCAGATGACACTCCCTTGGAGCTGGAGTTACAGGCACCCTCCTCTGAACTCGCTCCTCTGAACTCGCTGGGCACCTGAATTCACATGTGCACATTCACACACACACACACACACACACACACACACACACACACACAGGCACACACACACACAGGCACACTGGTTGGATTGTTTGTTATAAGGCAAAGAGAACTCTGTACGACCACTAGGGTGTTCCTGCGTCAGGCTACTCGCATGAGCTTATAAAAGAATGAACACACCATAGACAGAGGAAGGGTACGCTAGGACCCAGATCCTGACAGGGCTGAGCCTCTGAAAAGTGTATATGGCTGCTGGCCAGCCAAGACAGAGGCCAGTCCTCCAGGGGATTCCAAAAATCTGTGAAAACCAAAATGGTCCCTAGGGCCGCAGACCTCCCAAATCTCTGTCCGAGGAGACAGCTTTATGGATGATTATTAAATTGCTAAGAAAAGGTATAAACCAGGAGAATATTAACTGTAAATCAGACAAATGGGGCTGCGGCCTGGATAGTAATGAGGCCACTTGGACACGGGCCAGCAGTACCTAAGTCTCAGCAACACTCAGCTCAGAGGATGAGGGGAGGGGAGGGCACAGGGAAGACAAGGCCTGAGTCCCCAGCTCTGCTCCTCTCAGACCAGCTCAAGCCCTCAAACTTTGACCTTGATGGTGGAGAAAGCAGATACCAACTAGCATCCACAGCAGGTAAGTGTAGTGTGACCAGTGGCCCAACAGCTGCATGTGCTGACACCCTAGCCAGGCAGGACCAGCAGGGCCAGGCAGAGAGCCCGCTTCATGAACACAAGGAGAACAGCCAGAACCCCAGTCCGTGTTCCCTAATGAGAAATGCCTCTCCCACCTGCACGATTCTGCCTTCACTTGCTCTGTGCCTCTGCGCTGGCACTAGTGGAGGCCAGCAGGGAAAAACGGGCCTGGCAGAGGGACAGGGGAGACCACACAACCAAAGGATGAGAAGGAGGCTCAGAACTGCTGATGAGACCACCCAGACTCACGGCTTCCCCTCCTTACACTCCACACCAGCCTGTCTGTCCCTGTGGGGCTCTCTCCATGTGACCAGACAACGCTGAACTTCAAGTAACCCCAGGAAGTTAGGACAATCATCATCGGCTTCATTTTACACGGGGGGGAGGGGGGGGGAGGGACACGACTGAGGCATGGAACACGGATGCTTTGCCCAGAATCTCAAATCATCCCATGCTTCATCACAGCCTCCCTTCCCTGTAGTGAGCCCTTGGTGTGAGCAGGCCGCCGCTGGTCCTCACTGCCTCCCCACAGGCAGCCACTCTAACCCTGTTTACCACAACCCTCTGGGCCTGGAGCTTCTCAGTCAAGCCCATGACTCTAGCTGTGGCTCTCTGGCTGCCCAGCAAAGCACCAATAAACCCACCCCCAGCCTCTTTCAGAACCCTAGCGGCAGAGTGGCAGTGTCAGGGTCCCCAAATGCTGTTTACCAGTAAATCCCAAAGAATTTATAATCAAGTTGATGGGGCCTAACTGATGGGCCCAGGACAAAAGGGAGCCAATTACCCAACACGCTCTGCTGTGATCTTAAAACAGATGTTAGAGTGTGTAAAATTATGGCTTGTGCTTGGGAACTGCAGATACAATGCCAACCTTGCCTTTTATGGCCACTCATAAATGTTAAGTGCAGGGAGATCTACATCAGAAACTCTGCTGTGGCCGTTTTGTGCTGGCTCCTCAAGCCAAGGCTGCATTTCAGTGTTGGTGTCCTGGTAATTACCCACTGTGCCAGTGACATGCAGAAAAAACACCACCTTCTCAGTCCCTGGTTCAAGGTGCCCAGAGGACAAGCCACCCAGGCTCATTTTGATGACCCCAGTCCTGGGCTAGAGAGAAAAGAGGTCACCAGCTACTGTTCTCAGACTTTGTACTTCACGTGACACACGCCAACAGACCCCCCCTCCCGCGCCCACACCCCGCTTCCAGCCTTCCAGAACCCAAAGTAAGGCCAAGTATCACAACACTGGGGAGGCTGACACAGAGGTCAAGAGTTCAAGGACATCCTTGCTATACGAGACTTTGTAATAATAAAATATAAAGGCTAGGAAGATGACTCCGTGTACAAGTATGAAGACATGAGTTCAGATCCTCAGAACCCTCATAAAAGCTGGACATAGTAGCTGGAGCACCTGTCTTCCTGCCACTCCTGTGGAAGATGGGAGGTGGTGACAAGAAAATTCTGGAAGCTTGAGGGCCAGGGAGCCTGGAGAAGCTGTGGTAATGAGACTCTGTCTCAAACAGGGCAGAGCGCATATGCAGGGCAGAAGGCAACCTGAGGTGTTTTTCCTCACACAGGAGTCCATCTACTCGTTTTTGAGACAGAACCTGTCATGGGCATGGAGCTCACCAATTCAGCTAGGATGGCTGTCCATTGAGCCCCAGGGATCTGCTGGTCTCCACCTCCTCAGCACTGAGATTACCAGTATACACCATCAAGACAGACAGTTATTAAAATGGATGCTGGGCGGGGATGAACTCAGGTCCTCATGATTGTGTGACAATCTCTTTACTGCCTAAGCCATCTCCCAGCTGGATGTGACTTTATGCCTCTACATTGCAGGCCCTTGTCTCATAGGGATGACCCCTGCCCTGAACTTTTCTCCATCCCACCTGGGGTCAAGCTGCCCCCAAGCTTCTCTCTTCATTGTGCACCTTTACTTCTCAGATCCAGGCTCCTCTGCCTCGGCCACACTGTCCATCCCTGCCTGACGACTGTTAATTAATTAATTAATTACTTGCAGGCCCTGTTAGAAAAAGAGCTGCATAAAGGCAGCTGAGGACCCCGTGGTGTCCATGTCGCCGGGCCAGTGAAGAGCACTGTTTGTCAGAGTGACAAACCAGCAAATGATTCAGTCTCCCTATTTATGATAGCCCCCAAGTCCCCCTGATGGTTGCCATGGCATTTGGGCCAGAGCCTCCTCTGCTCCCTGTCCTGTCCCCGCAGCACATGGTGAGCGGGGTGCCACCGCGGAGCCCTGCCAGATTGTCAGGAGCCATTTATTTTGTAAACTCAAATTAACAGGAAGCAATTTCATTAATAGCCGGAGCCGCTTGATGAGTGAGTTCCGATTTGGGGCTCCCTTCTACAGCATCTGAAAAAGCCGCGTGAAGCAGGCTGAAGAGCCGGATCTGAGTTAATGGAGACTGTGCCACGTGGCTGGCTGAGCCAAGCACAGTGCCTGAACGGTAAGGACCCCTCATGCCACAGAGCCACCCCCCAGTCTGAGGGAGGGATGGCTTGCTGGGTACCTGATGCAGAGCACTGAGACTGCAGGCTCAGTTAGAAAGGACGATGGGACAGCAGATGTAGTTCAGTCGGTGGACAGATGACCTAGCATTGATGCAGCCCTGGGTTCAATGCCCAGCACAACACAAACTGGGCATAGTAGTGCACAACTATGATCTCAGCACTTGGTAGAGTTAGATGGAACTGGAGTTCAAGGTCATCTTCTCGTAAATCTGAGTTCAAGTTCTAGGTCAGCCTGGGCTACATGAAACCCAGTCTCAACATAAATAGCTAAATGACCAGGGTATCGCTTAGTTGGTAAAGCATCTAGCTAGCTTGCATGAAGCCCTGGGAAAGTCATGTGTCACTGAAGGATCAGACAGTGTCTCCGACCCAGAGTCTACAGCCATGCCTCCCAGGGGGAGGAGCCTGCCCCAGCTTGTGAGAGACAGGAAGGAAGGTCCTCCTGCTGTGGAAGCTCAGGACCACCTTGAGCCTGCTGAAACAGGGGACTGTTTCCCACTGATTCTAGGAAGCATGAATGTCTACCTCGATGTCTGTTGTCTATCCCAGTGTCTGTCTGTCTACCCCAGTGTCTGTCTGTCTACACCAGTGTCTGTCTGTCTACACCAGTGTCTGTCTGTCTACACCAGTGTCTGTCTGTCTACACCAGTGTCTGTCTGTCTGTCTACCCCAGTGTCTGTCTGTCTGTCTACACCAGTGGCTGTCTGTCTACACCAGGGTCTATCTCAAGCTAAAGTCAGTGCAGTAGCCCTCCACACACTTCAGGTGGTCAGGGCTATAGGGTGTGTTAGTCACTTGTCTCCTTGCTGTGACAGATTACCTGACAAAGCAGCTTAAGGAGGGGAGGGATGATCTGGGCTCTCGGTTTGAGCATGCAGTCCGTCATCGTGGGGAACCTGGGAAGTGAGAGAAACTCTACCTGTGGCAGCTGTAGCCTGAAGCAGCTAGTAACATCACAGCTTAAAGCAGCTAGTAACATCACAGCTTAAAGCAGCTAGTAACATCACAGCTTAAAGCAGCTAGTAACATCACAGCTGTAGTCAGAAAGCAACAATGAACACTGGTGCTCAGCTCTCTCTCTCTCTCTCTCTCTCTCTCTCTCTCTCCCCCTCCCTCGTGTGTGTGTGTGTGTGTGTGTGTGTGTGTGTGTGTGTGTGTGTATGTGTGTGTGTGTGTGTGTGCTGGTGTTGCATGTGGTGAGGCATGCACATGCAGGAGCCATAGGTATCATTCATTCCTGAGGAGCTATTCACCTTGGCTTTCAACTTTCAACACAAGTTCTCTCTCTGCCCAGGGCTTGACAACTGGGCCTGGCTACTGGCCAGCACGCCCCAGGGACTGCTGTCTCTGCCTCCACAGCACTGGAGTACAGGAGCGCATCACCACACCTAACTTTACATGGCTCTGAGGATTCAACTCAGCTCCTCATGCTTGCAAGGTGGAAGCTCAGGACCGCCTTGAACCTCCCAGCCTCCCCAGCCTCCACTTTCTACATTTTTCCATCTTTTTTTGAACATTCATGTACTATTTTTATGTGTATGGGTATCTTGTCTGCATGTATGTCTATACATAACATGTGTGCAGTGCCCACAAAGGCCAGAGGGAGACAAGAGTTCCAGACAGTTGTGAGATGCCACGTGGGTACTGGGGATGGAACCAGGTCCTCTGAAAGAACAACTAGGGTTCCTAACTGCTGAGCCATTTTTCCAACTGCAACTTACTGATTTTGTTCAGTCCAGGCCCCCATCCCAAGGGATGGTGCCATCCACTTTCAGAGAAGCTCTTCCTTCTTCAGGTAAGCATCAGCATCTCTGAAAGCAATCTCACAGGTGTATATAAGGTGTGTCTCCTAGGTGATTCTAAGCCCCGTCAGGTTGACAGTGAAGATTAAAAAACAAAACACAACAGGTTTCGTGGCTGATGCTCTCACGTTCTAGTTGTTGCTTCTGTGGAGCCAGACCTCTTTTGACTTTCCCTACACCCTAGATGGAGAAGCCACCATCTCTTTTCTCCAAACTTCTGGAATCCATCATGGAGTATGAATGGTGTGCTGATTCTGACCTGCAGGGCAACGACCCACTATAACAAAGAAAGGGCAATGGCGCCCCCATGTGGCACCATCAGCACTGCAGCTCACAGAAGACCAGGAATGGTTGGAAAAGGGACTCAGAGCTGGGGTCAATGACACGGCTGAGCAGTCCTGCCCCAAGCCTGAGAACCTGAGTTCAGTTCCTGAAACTCACATGTCGGAAGGAAAGAACCGACCTAAAAGCTGTACTCTGACCTCCACGAGTGTGCACACATACACAAAATAAATAGATGTAATAAAACTTTTTGAAAGAAAAAATGAGAGCCACATCAAAAACAGTGGTAGGCCCCTTCATCCGATGTCTTGACTTCCAGTTTTAGCCACCTACAGTCAGTTATGGTCTGAAGAGATGAAATGGAAATTTCCAGAAATAACTCCTGGATTTTAAATTACACACTATTCTCAGTAGTGTGTAGAAAGCCCAGGCTGCCTTGTTCAGTCTTTCCTAGGATGAACCTCGAGGAAAGTGTGTGCTGTACACTCTATTGCCCTGTAGCATCCACTACATTAAAACAGAGTATCTCAGCATTCACTCGCTATTGCTCATCTCTTACTGCTCCTATTTGACCCCTGAGACAACACCCCATGTATTCCAGGCTGGCCTAGAACCCACTATGGAGCAAAGTCTGACCTTGAACTTTTGATCCCCAACTCCTCAGGACTAAGATTGGATGCATGAGAACTCACTCCCAATTTACTCTCTGACTTACACATTGAATTTTAACAGAAGTATGCATGTATGGAGAAAATGTTATATATAGAATTTGGCATCACCATGGGTTCAAGGGAACCATTGGGTCTTGGATGGGTTCCCCCATAGGTTAGAAGGGAATGGGGTAATGCCATATTGAGGGTGGTTTTTTAGAAGTCACTATCCCCTATGGCAGGCACATGGCTCTCCCAAAGGCAACTATACTACTGTAATCAGCTGGTATGAGGACCCCCGGCTTTATGATGGGCACCAGCTTTGACCCCTCCCCCATCCAGAAAATGGAGTTGAAGACTGTGTCCTGCAGCTCTAATGGCTACTATGTTTCCAGTGAAACATTCACTTCTCTAGTCAAATATTCCAAGGGCTTTCTCTACCCCATGCGGCAGGGAGGCCGCTGGACTCCGGTTACTGCATCATAGGGAGACCACACATAGAGGCAAGGCCCTTCACCCAAGCAGGGGCCTTCCCTGACCACTGCATGGCCTCTCAATGTTACAGGCACTAGCAGGCAGCTAACTGAGGTCCTAAAAAACCTCCTGAAGGGTAATCTCAATTACCAACCTAAAGGAATTTAGAATCACCTAGGGGCACACCAATATGTGTCTGAAAGTATTTCCAGAGGTTTAACTGAGGGGGAAGACCCTCCCCTGCCCCCCCCCCCATCTATCAGTCCCATCCCATGGGCCAGTGTCCTGAACTGAACTGAAAGGGAACAAGCTGAGCTGAGCCCCAGGACTCATCTCTGTTTCCTGCATGCTCTCATCACCACCCCTTCTGCACCAGGACGAACTGTACCCTCAAAGTGTGAGCCACAGAAGCCTTGCCTTCCTTGTGTTGCTTTTGTTAGGTGCTTTGTCCCAGCAACAAGAAAATTAACTAATACAGCTCCTGCTTGAATAGCTAAAAGATGCCCTCGGGCTGGACACATCTTCTGATGCAGCTCACCCTCCAAACACCTGGCTAGGGTTTGTCCCAGGGGCTGAGCCACCATCTTCCCAGGGTCTCCAGCTTTCATTTGCAAGCACTGGTCAAACTTAAATAGTAGGCTGGATCCTTTTTTAAAGATTTATTATTTGTGTGTGTGTGTGAGAGAGAGAGAGGGGGGGGGCATGCATGTAAGTGCAAATGCAGTTGCCTGTTGAGACTGGAGGTTTTCCATCCTCCCAAGCTGGAATTATAGGCAGTTGTGAGCAGCCCATTGTGGGTGTTAAGAACTGAACTCAGACCTCTGCAACGTCAACAAGTACTCTTAACTGCTGAGCTGTCTCTCCAATCCCAATTCTAGAATAAGTTCTCAAGCTCATGTAGGAAACAAAGCCAAACAATGTTGACTCCTGAAATACTAGTGGGAAAAGTCTGCTAACTGGAGATATGAAAAGTAGACAATGAGCACTCCATTGATCCAAGACTCCAAAATTTTAACAGGCACCCAGCCCTGGAAGGATTTAAGTCTGGGCACAGCTCATGAAAAGGGCCCAAGACAAACACAGCTTCCTATAGTGTATGACTGCGTACTGGGCTTGAATCAGCAAATCCCACTGAGTAATTGGAAGCAAACATTCCCCCAATTCTCTCTGTCCTGACTGCATGTGCCAAAACTGGCTGGTAAGGACGGGGCCAGCCTAGTGATTGCCCGTTGGTATTGCACAAATCTGGAAGGCATTTCTGTACTGTTAACATCGTCTGGGTCCCTTCTTTCCCTGGTCACCCAGAAAAGCACACCCTTCTACTGCCCTGCTTCACGGGCTAATGCTGAGATTGAAGTCTTCCTTCCTACAGTTCTTAGAACAGCCTCCACTCTGGATGGCAGCATCCAGCCCACAAGGGCAGCAGTATTCCAGGTCTGAGGGTCATGTCCTGGGGCTGTCCCCACTGAGACCTATCCACGGAATGTACTGGCAACCACAAGAACCATCCTCGTTTAATTCTAGACCTCAGGCACAGGACACTGCCCAGCCTGACCACAGGCACAGGACACTTGCCAGCCTGCCAATGTGCCCAGTTTCTAGTAGTTGAGAATTTCCAGTTTCACTATGCCCAAGCTCCTTATGCTCAGCCAGCTCCCACCTTCTGAAACACTCAGGAAACATCCAGGCCTGCTGGCCATCAGGGTTTCCCATTGTCAGCCTCCCTCTTCCTGACACACCTTCTGCTCTGGAAGCTTCTACTTCCTTTCCAGACACTTCGCAGTCCATTCCCAAACTAGGGGGACACCCTGACCAGAAGCTTCCTTCCATAACTACCTGGAACCACAGTTCTCACCTCCATCCCACACACCCCACCCACTACCTTTATAACCAGCAGCAGTAGCACTTACCATGACCCCTACCAACATAAGGCTCCACTTATCTGATCGCATCATTTTTAGTCTCCTGAAGTCATCCTTTTATGTATTGCTTGCTTACTTATTTTGGAGCCACTCTATATAATCCGGACTAGCCTCAACCTCACTACATACCAAGGGTGATCTTGAACTGTGATCCTCCTTTCCACCCAACTAACTCCAAGAGCGCTGGGATTACAGGCATGTGTCATGTAGGGTTTATATGATACTAAAGATGGAGTGACTGAACTTGGGGTTTCGTGTCTGCAAAGCAAACACTCTACTGAGCTGTATCCCCAGCCCAGAATGTCATTCTCTTTTTCGATTTTTTTGTTTTAAGACAGGCTGTCAGGCTTAACATTGAACTCAGAGATCCACCTACTTCTACCTCCTGTGACATTCTCTTTAAAACACTTTTGCTGGGCAGTAGTGGTGCACGCCTTTAATCCCAGCACTCGGGAGGCAGAGGCAGGCAGATCTCTATGAGTTCGAGGCCGGGCTGGACCGACAGCCTCCAAAACAACACAGAGAAACCCTGTCTCGTAAAAACCAAAAACAAAAAAAAACAAAAAAAAAACAAACAAAAAACACTTTTAAAACCAGCATGATGACACATGCCTTTAATCTCAGCACTTGGGAGCCAGAGGCAGGCAGATCTGAGTTTGAGGCCAGCCTAATCCACATAATGAATTCCAGGACCCCCAGGGCTACACAGAGACCCAGGCTCAAAGGTCAAACAACAACAACAACAAAAAATTCTTTGTTGTTGAAACAACAGTAATCACTCAATAATCCAAGTTGGTCTTGGGTCTCCTGCCTCAGTTTTCCCTAGTGCTAGAGTTGTGGACATACCACTGTGCCCAAGTACTTCCTTTAATTTTATGTATGAGTGTTTTGTCTACATGTGTGTCTCTGCACCAAGTATGTGTCTGGTGTCTATGAAAGCAAGAAAGCATCAGATCCCCTAGGACTGGAGTTATAAACAATTATGAGCCACAATGTGGGTGTTGGGAATCGAACCCAAGTCCATGGAAGAACAGTCAGTACTCTTAATCACTAAGCCATCTGTCCAGCCCTAAAATACACCACAAAATCCCAAATTCTCTATTAATCTGGGAGCACACACACAATAGGAAAAATACACAGAAAGAACCTACCCATGCTGGTCAGTGGTGGTACACATCTTTAATCCCAGCACTTGGGAGGCAGAGGCAGGTGGATCTCTGAGTTCAAGCCCAGCCTGGTCTACAGAGCAAGTGCCAGGACAGGCTCCAAAGCTACACAGAGAAACCCTGTCTGGAAGAAAAAAAATCAAAACCAAGGGAAAGAATGAGAAGACACCAAAACAATGACCTAGCTTGATTTCATCCCATCAGTAAGAGAAAAAGAAAGTGAGGGCTGGGAAGATAGCTCCATGGTTAAGAGAACTGATGGCTCTTCCAGGGGGCCTGGGTTCTTGGACAGACAGGGTTGTGTTGAGAGGGGGAAAGGGAAGGAGGGAGTAAAGGGGGTATAACTTCAGACACTAATACCCCTGACTCTCCCCATCCAGGACCCATGACTTGACAGTACAGGTCTCATGCTTCATTCCCGTTCCCACGCACATCACAGGACACACACCATGTGCCCACTAGCACTCTGGATCTTCTACTGCTGTCAAACTTAAAAGCAGGCCTCGTAGAGAATTCCTACACCAAGTAGGGGGCCTAGAGGGATGACAGCATTACATTCAAGTAAGGAAGTTGCATGAAAGAGTATTCCCCTCTCTCACACACACTCACACGACCACATAAGGAAATTAAGAAAACCATTCAAGTTAAGACAGGTTTCTTTTATTAGTTTTTCCTAAACTTTGTCTCATGTTTACTGTTTTTCCTAGTGTAAGAATGTGATCTTGAGTTTTTAACAAACCAATCTGGATAACGCAACCTGGATAAATGTTTGTTTGCATACAAATCATCAGTTGCCACTGACCTGCCTCCACATAAATCCAATCGGTATGTCTAGACAGAGCGAAAGCAGATCATCTGATTCCTAGCTTTAACTTTAAACTTCAAATTCTATCCCCACCCCAATACCCGAACCCTCCCACCCACACACACAATGTTTATGAGAAATGATCATTAAGAACAGTCAGTTGCATAAGAGTTGGCTTAATCCTGCAGCCTAGCCTGCACTTGAAATAGCTATTGGCCTCACAGCAAGGCCAGCGGGCACTCCTGCAGCAAAGCAGAGTGTACATTGGGCCTGGGAGCTCCAGGCCTGTGCTGAGCGGGAGTCGCTTACACTGGAGTTCTTTCCTCCTCCCTCATCAACTGACTCTAGAGCATTTGAGAGCTACAGCACTTTCTGTGTAGACAGACAGAAGGCATAGTGAATCTAACTATGCATGGTTTTAAGCTTATTTCCAACAAGCAAAAATAAACAGATAGGCTCTGTTACAGAGATCAGTGATTACAAAGACCCAGAACATAACAACCAACACTTGTAAGGCAGGTAACCAACTCTGCCCTATACTGCAGGAATCCCTTTATTTCTAGAACATCTTCCTATAGACTTTGCCCCAGGAAATGTGTGATGCCTTGACACTGTCTGCAGTCAACAATGAGGTGTTCTGTGACCTTGAGCACCTTAACACTAATTTCAGACTCATCCAGAGCAATAGCTTACAATCTGTCAGTTGTTTTAACATACAGATTGGCAGATTCATGACACATAGTAACAGTAACACAGGTGACAGTAAGTGTGCTAAGAACCTTGAACTCTCATCCTATTGCGTCCAACTCTCTAACTTACACACACATCTCCCACTTGAGAAGGTCAGGGTACAAATCTTTCCACCACAATAAGCAAGGATGGATAGCTCAGACTCGCCATGCCTACACCCAACCATGTTATCTACAACCTAACCTGAAGGGAAAACTAGACTGTGATGCTTCTGCATTAGTGAACGTACTTTCAGGAAGTATGGGAAGCTACTGCATCCAAGTCCCTTGATTCACTAAAGCTCACTTTAAGGGAAGAGGTCGTGTGGCATTATACTGCTTGCTGAGGGAGAAGGGAGACAGGGCTGGGAATGGAGAGCAATGTGGCCTCAGAGCAGGCCCTGCTGCACTCTACGCTCCTGTGTTAATCTATGCTTTTCCATGCTCTGGCCCTCAAAAATGGAGGAAGGGCCAGCCACACACACCCCAGGCTGAGAATACTGGTGGTGGGTGATCTCCATCCAGACTCTACAAGCATAATTTGAGCTTCTGTCATACATAAAGAAAAGCCTGTCTGGCAGCTGTCTCTGCTTTTGCTAGAGCTCAGCTTTCCCAAAGACACTTCATCTTGTAGAAGCATGATTAAAACACTAAGGAGGGAGGCAAGAACTCAGAAAGACTAGCTGAGCTCTTAAACAGGATCGTAATGAAGAGAGACAGTCAGTGCATTTCATCTCTGGATCTAACTAGTTAGAAGTCAAAATGCTCCACACATTACCTATACCCCACCCCCAAGGTCCCCTAAAAACTAAGAAATCTCCAGTATTTGCTTGCTCTAGTTGATATTTAGAACAAAGTTGACAACTTAAAGCTTTATAATAGTCTGTTTTAATATAAACAAGTGTTGAATCAATCAATGTCCATCTCAGGAAGCTTCTTGTCTGCATCAGAAGGCACAGCTGTGTCTGCACCCTGCTCGGCAGCCTGGGGACCTGGACTATCTCCTTGGCCATCCACTGGTCCATTCTGCTCAGCATGTTTTGGCTCCTCCTTTGGGGGTTCCACTTTGGGTTTGGGCTTTGAAATTATAGGACTACAAATATTCGTCAGTTCCTAGAATGGTAAAGAAAGAAAACTATGATTTCTTATAAATTAAACACATTTTATATTGCATGTTAAACCCCAGCAGTTAAGAAACATAATGAAGTCCCAACTGTTAATAACAAAACAGGTGCCAAGGAAAGACCAAAGCACTCAAAGCTGAAGACTACCTTAATTTTGGCTTCGATCTCCTTTGTCTTGACAACTGGATCCACCGTCAGGCTCTGTTTGTTCTGCAGGTTCAGCTTGCTATTCATCCACTCCATGGCTTCATTGGTGCTTTTCTCTACCTTCGTCATGTCAGCAGCATCCAAGTGCTCATACTGGTCCTCCTGTAAGTGGGGAGTGGACAGCTAAGTACCAAGAATAAGCCACCCCTGCCCAATACTGTCCTTTCAAATCTTCTCATTTTGGGGCTGAAGAAAATTCAGTGGCTAAGGGCACTTGCTGCTCCCGTGTTCAGTTCCCTTCACCCGCATTGGGCAGCTTAAAAAACCACCTGAAACTCCAGCCCCAAGAAGACTCCAATACCTTATATGTGCACAAGAATAAAACTAATAAAATACGCCTTTAATCCCAGCACTCAGGAAGAGGAGGCAGGCAGATCTCTAAGTTTCACACCAGCCTGTACCAAACCAGGCTGGGCTACACAAAGGAACACTATCTCAAAAAACCAAATACAGTGTCCTAAACAAAATCATAGGAAAATTAAAATAAGATACCTTGTTTTTGAAAGAGCTGATCACTTTCATATACTGTTGAATTTGTTTCCCTAGTTCTTCAAATAACTTTGGTCTTTCTTCAGATTCCTGGAACCGTGTCTTAATCGGCTGACCTAAATTCTAACAGGAAAATACACAGGTTTGTACAGGGGTAGCTTACACTATTTAAGTTACACTGCTGCTACAAGGACTAAGAATAATGGGACTAAAGTGTAATTCTCTGGGTATGTGTGTCACACATGAATATACACAAATATATAAACAATACAATACATGCATGTACATTAAGCTAAATGTTTTTCCAAACCATCACATGTACCAGGCTCCTTCTTTGACTGCTCATGTGCAAGAATCAAGACTGTCCCAAGTGGAATTTCTCATTACTAACCAAGTCCCAGTTCTCACAGTAGGAGGACAGCCAGGCCTCCAAAAGTTATGTCTTCTAAATGTACTTGCCCCAACAATTTTTCTTATTAAATAAAAAACACACTGGAACAAGCAGATCTCTATGAGTTTGAGGCCAGCCTGGTCTAGAGAACAAGTACTAGGACAGCCAGGACTACACACAGAGAGACCCTGTCTCAAAAATAAACCAACAAAAACTACACTGGAGGGGCTGGAGAGATGGCTCAGCAGCTAAAGAGCACTGGCCACTGTTTCAGAGAACCTGGGTTCAAGTCCTTGCACCCACTGCTAGATGGCTCAGAACCATCTGTTATAGATGCAATCAGACTCCTGGCCTTCAAGGACACTGCACAGACACAGTGCAAAGACATACATTCACACTAAAAATAAGTAAAATCTCAACAACACCTTTAAGCCATATTTGAGTCTGAGCTAACCACAACACCACTATCAAGCTGAAAGTGACAAAATTCGGGGGCCAGAAAGATGACTCAGTGGTTATAGCACTGGCTGCCCTTGCAGGACCCAGGTTCAATTCCCAGCACCCACATGGTGGCTCACAACTGTCTGTGACTCCAGTTCCAAGGTATCCAACATCCTCTTTTGGTCTCCTTGGAAAGCAGACACATAAGTGACATACAGACACACATGCAGGCATCACACTCATATACATAAAGAAAGAAATAGAACTGTTTTTAAAAAGTGGCAAAATCCACCCCCAGAGAAAATTCTCCACAACAAATGACCCTGTCTCTACAGCACATACATGAGAAAAGGCAGAAAATAAGGTCAGCCACAGACATACTTGAGGAGACCCAAGGAGACCTATGTGCACTGTATCTGGGTCCCAATTTAAATCAACTAAATGATCACTGTTTAGGAAATGAAAACGCATCACAGTGACACTGGAGATTTCTGGTGCAATGATGGTGCAGCACGAGGCGGTGGGTTTTACAAGCACATTGAAATGCTTTGTATTAAACATAACCCAAACACACAAAGTCTAACTCAAGTTGGGAGAAGGTACAGAAAAGACACTAGCCATGATGGCTGTGATGACTGGCCTCGACTTTTACATGATTGGCATCTCCTGGGTAATAAAGAAAAACATTTTGCACACTGGTTGTGCATTCCTTTAATTCCAGCACTTGGAAGGCAAAGGCTGGTGGATCTGAGCTCAAAGCCAGTCTGATCTACTTACTGAGTTCCAGAATAGCTAGGCGACACACAGAGACTGTTTCAAAAAACAAAAGCATAGCTAGCAAGACCAACTGTATCCCTGCCAGCGTGAGCTAAGTAAGTCCCAGGCACTATTCTTAGACAGCTGTAATGCCTAGTTCCTCCGGAAAATCCACACTACAAAGTCAAAACAATAGGGAATGTCCAGTTTCTTCTTGGTGAATTTATAACTTTTTTCCAAAGGCCTCAAACAGGGTAATACTTTCCAGTTATTGATGGGGGATGCCCTTCTATATATGTTTCTCTTATTGGTTGATGAATAAAACACTGGTAGGCCAGTAGGCAAGCAAGAAGTATAGGCAGAGCTAACAGACAAGGAGAATTCTGGGTAGAGGAGAGAGAAGCTTCAAGAAGAAGCCATGTAGCTACAGGAAAGATAGGATGTGCCAGGCATTCTCTGGTAAGATAAGGCCATCTAGAAATACACAGATTAATAGTTATGGGTTAAAAATTAAGAGAGAGTTAGCCAGTAAGGAGTCTGAGCCATCAGCCAAACAGTTTATAATTAATATGTCTCTGTGTGTCTATTTGGGAGTAAATGACTGTGGGACCAGGAGAAACTCTGTCTACAAGTTTTACCATTGAGTTCCTCACACATACATGAGATGCTTTGCTTTCACCCACAAGAAAACCATACTACACCTCAGCTACACTGTGGGAGAAAGCCCTGACTCCCACTATATGGCAGACACCTCTGAGGCAGAGCCAGGACTTGCAGCTCCTTCTATGTCCTGACACCGAGAAGGTCCTCAATCTTAACTCACTGGAACAGAAGGCTAACTCAGTCTATAATGAAGAATAAAGGATTAGGTCATCAAAGCATTTTTAGCCTGGGCTCTTTACTTCCTCTCTCTGGAAGCTACGGAGGCACAGACACCTCTGCCTAAGAGTCGCTTACTTTTAATTCAGCCAATTTGTCTACATAAACTTGCTTTGGTTGGTCTTCTCCATCTTCATACAACCAATTTTCAGTATCTTCTAATTTTAAGGTAAAACTATTACGATCCTGGAAAGAAAGAAAACATGATTATAATGTTCTCTCCCTCCCTCCCTCATACCCCCCCCACCGCCACACACACACACGTACATGCACTGTAACAGGAAACATTTTAACAGGAAAGAAAATAAAATAGGGCTGGGGAAATGGATCATTAGTAGTTAATGTGCTTGCAATACCCAGAACCCATGTAGAAGCCAAGCAGGCATGTTGGCTCCTGTAATCGCAGCACTCAGGAAGCAAGAGATGGAGATCCCTGGAATAGGCCGGCTAGCTAGAATAGTAAACACCAGCCAGTTGCAGGTTCAAGAAAAGTCTGCCTCAAAAACCAAAGCAGTGAAAAATCAAAGACGACATCAGACATCAATTCTGAGCCTCTATATGAACTCACATCCATGTGCACCCTTCATACATGTAAACAAAACATGCATAGTCAAAAACTTACAACTATGTAACTCACACTCAAAGGGAACATTTCTCAGTATTTGAGTTTATTTTATGCATATGAATGTTTTGCCTGCCTGTATGTACTTGTACACCATGCAGGCCAGAAAAGGGTGTCACTTCTCTAGAACTGTAGTTTTAGACATTGTGAGTCACCACAGGGGAGCTGAGAACCAGTCAGGTCTTCTGAAAGAGCAGCAAGTGCTCCTAGCCACTAAGTTCTCTTTCCCTCTAGCAAATTTTTAGTATCTTGGTCACACACACAAAGTAGCAGACATTCCTTCTCAAGTATCTGAAGATTTCCCTACACGCCCACAATAAGGGAGCAGCACACTTACATCTTCACTCACAAACTTCTCATATTCACCACTAAGTTTGTCTCTCATCTCGTACACATATTCTTCCACAGCATTCTTGGCATCATTCCGTTCCTTCTCCAGTTTATCCTGCATGATCATCTTACCCTGGGAAGAGTAGCAATGAATTAGACACAAGGCCAACTATGACCATTTCTTCTTAAGCATCAACTAACACAAAAAGAGCAATTCCTTTTAGTCACCCCAACAAAATAAAGCTAGGAATATAATCTGGAAGAAAATTTGAAGATCGGTTTTGTAGGGTTTTGGGGGGGAAGGGGTAGTGAAAATATTAAATCAATATTAAATGAAATATATCTAAGACAAGAGTGGTAGCACACGTCTCTGATCTCACACGTTCTACTCCAGGATAGCCAGGGGTACACAGAGAAACCCATATTGGGGGGTTCGTGATGCCGTTGATGAGAACTTTTTTGTTTTCCTGGGCATGGTGGTGCCTGTCTTTAATCCTGGAACTTGGGAGGCAGAGGTAGGGGAATCTCTAAGTTCAAGACCAAGTCTGGTCTACAAAGCGAGTCCAGAACAGCTCCCCAACAACAACAAAAAAAGAAAACTAAAATTTTAAGAAACAATTTTAAAGTCATATGGTGTGCTGCTTCTTTATTATAGAACACTAAGAAAAATCAAAAGTATTGATGAAGGTCCTGTCAAACGGAACTGCTCCAAGATCTGGCAGATACAGAGGACCTGCCTTAGCTATGTGCCTTCTACTGACCAGCTGCTCTGACTCGTCACCTCAAATCCACATATACTCCCCAAAACTAAGCAATACTCCCCGAAACCAAAAGCCTCTGGACAGCGTAGCATGGTGGTGGTGGTGGTAGCACACACCTTTAATCCCAAAACTTGAGAGATGGAGGCAGGTGGAACTTTATGATCAAGTCAATCTGGTCTTCATAGTGAGTTTCAGGACAGTCAGGGAGAGACAAAAGCAAAAAGCCTCTTGACAGAGCAAGCAATGCAGACATCATGTTACTATCATACACAAAGAACATTAACAAGCCATGGCTATACTACTTAAATCTGCTCTTACCAAGAATAGTCCAAACTGGCAAAGTCTAAAGTAACCCTTTTACATGGGTCGCATATTAGATGTTTACATTACAGTTCTTAACAATAGGAAAATTACAGTTGTGAAGTACCAACAAAAATAACTGTATAGTCCAGTGGGTAGCAGAGACAGGCAGATCTCTGTCAAGGCCAGCCTGGTCTAAAAACTTGAGTTCCAGGACAGCCAGGGTTGTTACACAGAGAAACCCTGCCTAGAAAATCCAATAAATGATAGACAGATAAATGAGAGGGAGGGAGGGAGGGAGGGAGGGAGGGAGGGAGGGAGGGAGGGAGGGAGGGAGGGAGGGAGGGAGGTTTATGGTTGGGATCATCACAACATGAGGAACTATACAAAAGGCATTAGGAAGGTTAAGAACCACCACCCTGAAGGCTGCAGTGTGAATGTACCTCATTCTCTGTATATAGGCCAAGCATCTCTCGGTCCAGCTGCCACAGCAGCTGGCTCTCGATGGGCAGGTCCACAGTGCTGGTCTTCACTTTCGCCTTCTTGGCTTGAGGTGGTTGGTCCGTCTTTTTATCTTTTGATCCAGCTTGAGAGGTCTAAAGGAAAAAAAAACTATGAAGAATAAAAACATACAGACTAACCTAAATTTAAAATCGATCAAGTCAAAAGTAACTCATGATTATCATGTAGAAAGTTAAAAGTGGCTGGGCAGTGGTGGCGCACGCCTTTAATCCCAGCACTCAGGAGGCAGAGGCAGGTGGATCTGTGAGTTCGAGGCCAGCCTGGTCTACAAGAGCTAGTTCCAGGATAGGCTCCAAAGCCACAAAGAAATCCTGTGTCCGAAAAAAAGAAAAGATAGTTAAAAGTGACTCTGTTGTATCTGAAGTGGTAAACTCAGGAGGAAAACATAATGATGGTCATTAGGGATCTGGGAAAGGACAGGTACAGAGTTTTATTCTGCAAGACAGAAAGTAACAAATAAGCAATAAAGGTGCACGCCTTTAATCCAGCATGCAGGAAGAGGAAGAGTCAAGCCAGGTGGATTTCTGTGAGTTCCAGCCCACCCTGGTCTACATAGTGAGTTCCAGGACACACTCCAAAGCTAGAGTAACCCTGTCTCGAAACAAATAAAAAACAAAAATTTTTCCTTCACCCCAGGTGGCAGCTGCTTACACTTTTAATCCTAACACTTGGGAGGCAGAGAGAGGCATATTTCTGAGTTTTAGGCCAGCCTGATCTACAAAGCAAGTTCCAGAACTGCTACACAGAAAATTCCTCTCAAAAATAATAATTTTTTTCTACACACACAACCAGAGTAAAACTTAGCAAAATTTGAGCAAAGAAATCTTATGTCTTACTGTTTCATCAGTAACAAGTTATTGGTATATGTTCTTTTAAACTTTCCAAAGCACTATGCAGTATATAAAAACTGTAATGTCTGGGGGCTGGAGAGATGGCTCAGAGGTTAAGAGCACTGGCTGCTCTTCCAGAGGTCCTGAGTTCAATTCCCAGAAACCACATGGTGGCTCACAACCATCTGTAACGAGATCTGGATGCCAGACATGCATGCAGGCAGAACACTGTATACATAGTAAGCAAGTAAATAAATAAATAAATAAATAAATAAACAAACAAACAAACTGTAGTGTCTAACCACATTCCAAGACAGCCCCTGCCTGGGGTTTGTAAGAGACTGAGAATTCTAAGGCTGTACCTCCATTTCCTCAGACTCCGCCTTGTTTTCTGCTGGGGTCTGTGGCTGCTGTTCTTCAGCATGTGGTTCCTCCTGGTCCACTTGCATCTTCTGTAAACAGTCAAATTAAACACTGAAACCAGAAGTATCTAACAAAAACTAGGCAGCCCTCACCAACACTCAAAATCACATGGTCTAGAACTCCTATTGACCTACCAGTGATCACTGAGTCTCAAAAACTATACACAAGTTACCCAGGACACAAAGTTTTCCTCTCTGGAGTTCAACACCACAACATAAGATGTGTGCTTGTATGAGGTGGACAAAATACAGAATTGTTTTGTGAAGCAGAAAGCCCTCAGCAGAGTGTGGCAAACTGGACTCTGAAGCAAGCGTGAGCTCCCTTCCCTTCCACATGCCACTCCCAGAGCTCTGACTTTGGCAAGAGTTCCTACACCACCATTGTGATCTCAATGCTGGGGGCAAGAAGAAACCCAGAGAATTCTTCCAGCAGCAAAGAGAAGTTTGTGGAGCACCTGAGCCAAGAGCTCGATGTGGGTAACCTATGGGCACAGTTCAGGACGCCATGCAGAAGGCTGGAGCCTGAATCCCACCCCACACCACATCTGGGAAGTGAGTCAAGCTTTTGGAGTCTGACGTACAAAGAGGAATAGACCCACATTAATCAAGAGTACGTCATCTATTGCACTTTTGAAAACAACAGGCTTAAGAGTACTTTCCTATGATCAATAGTAGTTTAAGCTGAGAAATGCTCTGAAGAAGAGTCCATTTCCGGGTTGAGTGAGGCCCGTACAAACCCACTCAGCAGCTGTCAGTGCGCTCCTGTCAGCCAGTCAGCTGACCAGCCAAATGGCATAAAACATCCAGGTTACCTCTTCTTCCTTTGCATTCTGATCTGTCTCCATGGGCTCCTCATTTTCCTCGGACTTGTGCACTTCTACTAAGGACGCACTGGACACACTGAAAATGCCATGGACATTCACCCGAACCTTGACTTTCACTTTGGAGCTGGAGCCATCAGACTGCGGAGTGACTTTCTGAACTGAAAACTGAGCTAGGGGTTTAAGAAAAGATGCTGAACTTAAACGTCCATATAGATAATAATAAAAGCTACCAGGCTACGATCATTTCAACATGGTGGCTTTCTCCTTCCTCTCACACAAAGCTCGCTCTTGCCAGCCTCACACTGAGAGCTCAAATGTCTCCTGCTGGTTTGCATTTTTCTCCAGTCCCCTGCATATGCTGTGCCAGAGTGTAAAGTGTCCAATTTCCATAATTTACTTTTTAAATTTTCAAGTTTATATAATTTGCTAAGAAATTATCATTTGTAAATATCACTACTATAGCAAGGGTTTGTTTTGGAAGTTTTTTTCTTAAAGCTCGAAGACAATTTTATGACTGTGGAACAGGCAAAACTGTACTTCTTGGCAGTTGCCCAAAAGAGAAAAAGCCAGTGGGAGAGGTCAGCCACACAGTGGGTTCAGAGGAAGAGTGTGGAAGACTAAGGTGTTTGAGAGCATGCCCAAGGCTAGGCCAGTACTGGAAAGAAGTAAGACACAAAAGGATACAGAAGTTAAACATTCTGGGTATGACTGGCATGGTCCTTCCTATCCTACAAATGGAAAGCTGGGCAGCCAACTTCCTTTGCACAATTTCTACAGGCCTCTGAGGCAGCTCCTGCTCTTCATCCATAGCACACATCTTACAGAAATCTTGGTCTCTCTCTTCTCAAGAGATAGTATTTCCAAATCATAACATTCCCAGTTTGTAAAGACTACCGTCAACTTGAGTAATTTCTTTCTTTTGGTATTCCAAGTAGAGACAAGTATTTATTACTATTCTAGTTTCCAATTGTACTTACCTATAGCAGGGTCTGGATAGGGCAAATCCTGAGGAGAGCTATAGTAGGCCTCAAGAGTGAAAGGCTCCTTTCTATAAAACGTGAGGACTTTGGAGAAAGGAGCAGCATGATTTTTAGGGAAGACTTCACAGTCACTAGGTAGAAAAAAAAAGATGAAACCCCACAGATAAATATTAATCTTGCTTATTAATTTATCCCAGTCTTTTTATTTATTTTCTGGAGGTTCGTAGGTGTGTGCATGTTAAGGTCAGAGGACAGCCTTCAACCTTATTTAAGATGGGGTCTCTGCTATTTGCTGCTGTCCATTCCAGGCTCCCAGAGTGCAAGCACCTCAGATTCACCAAACGCCACCTCCCATCTCACCTGAGCTTTACATGGGTTCTGGGGATTTGAACCAGGTCTTGTATGACAAGCATTTCACCCACCTAACCTTTAACCCAAATTCATGATATTCTCAAATTCATGATATTCTTAACACTTTTGACACGTGTATCCTAGGACTGCAATTATTGAGTAGTCCTAGCTTCTCCTGATAGTATTTCCAGGTTATTTAAGAGATGTCAGAGAGATAGTTCAGCAGTTAAGAGCATTAGCTGCTCTTCCAAAAGACATGGGTTTGACTCCCAGCCCCCACAAATTGGCTCACAACAGTCTTAACTTCAGTTCTAGAGGATTCAACGCCCTCTTCTCAACTTCTCAGCCACCAGCCACTGACAAGGCATACCGGCATACATGCAGTACATGCAGATAAAATACTCATACAAATAAAACCAACAAAAAAAGCAATTCTTTAATGAGCATTTAAAAAAAAAACATGCTTTTTCTGTTTCTCTCTCCTTTAGGATTTTCAAAACAGAGTTTCTCTGTGTAATAGCCCTAGCTGTCCTGGAACTCCTGGCAAAAATAAGTTCCTTTTAAAAAGGAATATACCCGCTGGTCAGTTCTGGCACACACCTTTAATCCCAAACTGGGGAGGCAGAGGCAGGCACATCTCCACGAGTTAGAGACTAGCATAGTCTACAGAATGAGTACCAGGACAGGCTCCAAAGCTACAGAGAAACCCTGTCTTGAAAAACAAAAAACAAAGCGGTGGCGGCAGGCGGGGGGGGCTGGGATACCCAATCAGCACCAAAGGACACCAAATCTCAATGGCACCAAGTATAGAAAATTAAATGACAGGACACTAATTCATTCATGTCTTTAAAAAACTCAGAACGAGGCTGAAGACAGCCTTTATCTCTTGACCTTCCTGCTTCCCTCCACTTGTCACATGCTAGACTATAGGGATTCACCAACATCCCTGGCCATGAGTTTATACTGACAAGTGTCACTTTGTTTCATTTACCCGACAGACATGTCTGTAAAGGAAGGACAATGCATTACCTTGAGCCTTCTTCAGCTGGAGAATTCCATCTCAAAGATATTGGATATGCTACCACATCAGTGATAGAAAATTCTCTCACTTTGAAAGCAGGTGATAAGATTGCACACTAGAATAATTGTAAAAATTACATGACACATAAATATATAATAAATTGGTATTACTATAACTACAATGACTTCAGGAAGCAATCACTGATTTATAATTTTAAGTAGTAATGTAATAGTTTCTGAACAATCTACAAACTACTGTCATTGTCAAATTTACCGTGTAACCTAGTTTTGCTCTACCAGCTCCCATGAACTTGAAGTACACTACTTCACACATTAATAGACAATTCAACAAATTCCAGGAGCGTATCTATGTGGCCCCTCCCACCTTTGTTGTTGTTGTTGCATGGTTTTTTTTTTTTTTTTTTTTTTTTGGTCTAGGCAATTTTTCTCTGTGTAGCCCCTGGCTGCCTTGGACTCACTATGCCAACCACACTGGCCTCAAACTCAAGAGATCTACCTGCCTCTGACTCCCAAGTACTGGGATTAGAAGCATGTGCCACCACCACCCAGCTTATGTATCTTTTCAGTTCATTTTAATACATGCTACACAACCAATATATTTTACGTACATCACCTACCCATTTCAAACAAAGGCTTCAGAATCTTACACTTTGACATTGCCCTCAGGTTAACAGGTAGATATAGGCATGTTATAATCTATGAAAAAAACAAACTCACCTGCAGGGCACAGCCTCGAGTGACAGCTTCATCTGCATTTAATGTTGTACTAAGTTCTTTACCAAAAAATTTGCTGATCTTCTCTTTCACTGCAGGGATTCGTGTGGCACCACCAACTATCTCCACTGCATAAATATCTTCTTTCTTTAACTCTAAGCCACAACAATGAAACATTTATAGAATCTTTAAATCAATATTTTACAATGAAGAAAGAAGTAAGAGCATATGGTGAACTAATGCACAGACATAAACAAAACTCTGCTCCCTCATGTCCCCATCCCAAAATATACATGCATATGCGCACACGCTCACACAGGAGGTAGCCTCTGGGGAAAGTAGTCACCTGATTTTCAAAACAATAAAGAGCAGTACAACAGTGGGATCTGGAAGGCACTGGCCAAGCACTATAGTTTACTCTGTATAAGTCCTACATGCCCTAAGAGTGTCATACAACCGTCAAGAGACCTAACATTCCAGCATGTGGGCCTCAAATACTAAGTCATCCGTGACCTGCCATGAAGGAGAGAGGTTTTTAGACCCAACTAGTCACTCCAGTGCTCAGTCAGGGTACAAGACAGAGTCCCAAACAGAGCCCAGGTACAACCTCCTGAGTATCAGAGGTTGAAAAAGGAGTATGGCAAAGCTCCACTACTGCTCAAAACTACCTAATGCCACTTGATTTCCCAGTCACATTTTTATCTAACAACCACTATTTCTTGAGAAGAGCATTTAAAGAAACTGGCTTTGAGTGCTGGTGAGATGGCTCAGTGGGTTGAGGCACATACTGAGAAGACCTGCTGAGCTGAGAGTTCTGTCTCCAAAATCCATGTAAATATGGAAAGTGAACAACTCTGACTAGTTGTCCTCTAACTTCCACTCATTTTTCAAAAAGAAACAGCTGTAGCCAGGCCATTAAGCATGTGTCTGTAGTTCTAGCTGTAGGCTGAAGAAAGGAACTGGCTTAAGTCCAAGAATTCCAGACCAGCATAAGCAATATACCTGAAACAATTCCTCCTTCCCCTCAGAAGGAAAATTGGGGAGCATGAGGGATTTAACACTCTTGCTCCCAAACTCCAAAGTGAAAACACACTTACCCATCACAACTGACTTAAGACCCAAGCCAAGCCCACTTTTTTTTTTTTTTTTTTGGTTTTACGAGACAGGGTTTCTCTGTTTTAGAGGCTGTCGGTCCAGCCTGGCCTCGAACTCACAGAGATCGGCCTGCCTCTGCCTCCCGAGTGCTGGGATTAAAGGCGTGTGCCACCAACGCCCGGCTAAACCAAGCCCACCTTTAATCCCAGCACTCTGGAGGCAGAGGCAAGAGGATCTCTGTGAGTTCAAGGCCAACCTGGTACACAGAATGAGTTCCGGAGCAGCCAAAGATTCAGAGAAAAACTCCATCTCCAACAACAAAGGTGCAAGTCAAAAGTTGGGTGGTGGTGGTATACACCTTTTATCCCAGCACTTGGGAGGTAGAGGCAGGCACATCTCTGCAGATTTGAGGCCAGCCTGGTCTACAAAGCAAGTTCCAGGACAGCCAGGACTGTTAACACAGAGAAACCCTATTTTTGAAGGGGGGAGAAAAAAAAACCCAACTGAAAGACCCAAGCCAATTCAACACCCTGAATTACTGACTAAAAAAGGTAAATATTGTGTTCAAACTGTTGTAGTTAAAAGTATTCCTAAGTGAGCTGTCATCATTTTAAGCCTGAAACAAACTTAGAGTATCTTATAAAAGATACATGTGTTTGAAGTCAATCTGGTCTACAGACTAAGTTCCAGAATATCCAGGGCTACAGAGAAACCCTGTCTTGAAAATTAAAAAAAAAAAAAAAACAACAACAACATACATGTGGTTTGCATGTCTTCCTTTGCTCAAGTGAGTCAACATGTGATGTCTTCCTTCTCATTCTCCACTTTATTTTTGTATTTATTTTTGTATATTTATCTGTTTTCTTTTGTTTTTCTGCAACAGGGTCCTAGAATACAGAGATCTACCTGCCTCTGCATCCTGAGTGTTGGATTATTTTGAAACAGAATCTCTATAGCCTGCGATGGCCTTAAACTTGATGGTAACCTTCAAAACTTCTAACCCTTCTGTCTCCTACTAAAATGCAGGTACATTGTACCTCCCCACCTCCATCCTCTACTTTTTCAAAGTTTTATCTTCCTAAACTATTTTATTAGGTATATGGGTGTCTGCATGTGTCTGTGCATGATGGCCGTCCATGAACCATGTGTATACCATGCCTGATGCCAATGGAGATCAGAAGAGGGGGTCATGTGGATACTATGACTTGAACCTCCGTTATCTGGTAGAGCAGACACTGCTCTAACCTCTGAACCAAATTCTCTAACCCCATTTCTTGACACTCTTCCACTGGTCCTCAAGCTTGATTCAGGAGTCATCTACCTTCCCAGTGCTGGAAGTTACAAGTGTGTGCGGCTGCACCTGGGTTTCATGTGGCTGCCGAGGAGCCACACAAAGGCCTTCATGATTGAGTTGCAAGCCTTAACCAACTAAGCTATCTCTCAGACCCATACCAAGCTAACCAAGGGCTCACTGGAGAGATGGCTCAGCCGTTAAAGGCTAGGCTCACAACCAAAAATACAGACCACCATACAAGATTTAGATATTCATCTGTGTTTGAAAGAAAAAACTGCATCTTCATAGAAGGTGGCTTTAGGGAGAAGAAACATTCCAAGAAGCAGATAAAGCTTATTGAAGCATAGAACCAACAGTGTTCATGCAACAAATATTTGACAGGGAGGAGAAAATTATAACATGAAATACATTTGCAGTCCCAGAGTCTCAGATCCACAAACAATTCAATGACAAAAATACTTACTAGATTGTTCCAAAACACTGCGAAGTGGTGGCTCCACTCTTGCTAAGAGATCATCACACATCTCCAGAAATTTGCCTCTATTAAAGAAACAATAGATTAAACCACATTCCACTTGTGTGTAGAACAGAAAGCTATCATCAAAAAGCACTGGCAAGGATGTGGTAACTGCAGCTCTGGGCAATGTAAAATGAACACCAACTTTTTGCTTGGAATGTTAAACTCAGCATTGCCATGTGGATGGAGGTTTCTGTGCTGTCTGGTTCCACAGCCCCTTAGTCCCAAATAAATACACCAAGCTTTATATTAACTATAGACTTTTGTTTGGTTGATTACTCAGGCTTATTTGGCTAACCCTGTCTTAATTATTAATCCACTTCTATTAATCTATGTATCTCCACTTTGTCTTGGCTTACACCAATGATGCCCAGACCTCTTGCTCCCTCGGCAGCTACATGGTGTTTCCCTGGTGGCTCCTCTCTGCCTGCCTCTTCTCAGCATTCCCCTAGTCTAATAGCCCTGCCAACTTCCTGTCTGGCTACATCCTGCCTGTTCATTGGCTGAGACAGCTTTATTTATCAACCAATAAGAGAAACATATATTCACAACATACATCCTCCATCATTTCTTTTCTGTCTAAATAAAAAGGAAGGTTTTAACCTTAACATAGTAAAATTATATATAATAAACCAGTTATCACACAAGAATTATAGTTACAATATTTAGTTCATTAACATTTGGCAAATTAAAAGAATTCTATCATCTATCTTTGTGAGTCTAAAGTTTTATATGTAATTTATCTTTTATCATAACTAAGGAAGAACCATAACTATGTCTTCAACTCCATCCAAGACCTCAGGAGGATAATGTATAAACTCTAGAATTGACAGAGACATCTTGTTGCTTAGACAGTCACCCAAAGTTTTTCTGTAACACTGAAGTATCCCTCTTCAGCCGATAGGCCATAGTGTCTGGCAGACTTTTTAATGAAATAGGAAATTGAAGGACCATCCTGTCCTTGGAAAGTTCATAAAACTGAAAATACTTATTTCACTTATTTCAACTAAAAATGAACAAAAGAATAACAAATCCACAAAGACAGTATACTGACAGCTGCCTTGAGATGGAAGGAACTCATAGTAATTGGGACTGAATTCCTTTCTCTTTTGGAGAATGTCAAAAACATTCCAGAATTAGACAATGATTATGACTGAACATCTTATGAACATATATAAAACCACTAAACTGTACATTTAAAATAGTGAGTTTCTTCATGTGAAGTCTACCAACAGCTACCAAAAAAAAAAAAAAAGGAAGTGAAAACATATTGTAAATGAATAGATATTAAAACTAACCACAAGGTATTTAAGAACAAAACAAGCCAGTAGTAATGCCCCGGAGGACCTCAACAGAGAATGTTGCATCCCTGACAGGCTGGTGAATATCTATGAGTTGAGGCTAGCCTGGTCTACAGAGTAAGTTTCAGGACAGCTATGGCTATTACACAGAAAAATCCTGTATGTGTGTGTGTGGAGGGGGGGGGGGGGGGTCCTTAACTGCCAGATGAGCCAATAATTCAACTCCTAGGTGTGCACCTCAAAGAACTGAAGACACTCAAGCACCTGTTCACAAAAGCCTACCTAGCTACTCACAGCACAGCTAAGAGTAAATGCTCATGGATAAAGGGTACACCGTACAGTCACACAACCCCATTACCATTTGTTGACCATCACTGGGGCATACTTCCGTGAATGAGCCTCAAAACCATCATGCAAAACACACATTCAGTTCCAGTGCTGTGATGTATGCAGATTAAATCTGAACTATAACCAAGAACCACTTACACACTCTGGAAAAATTTTTTTTGGGGGGGGGGGTGTTGAGACAGGGTTTCCTTGTGTAGTCCTGCCTGTCCAGAACCTCACTCTGTAGACCAGGCTAGCCTCAAACTCACATTTTTTGAGATGGGATCTTATATGCCCCATGCTGGCCTCTACCTCATTTGATGGTACACATTTGAGCAGCTGGCTGACTTAACACCTGGAGATATCACACCTACTCAGATGATTAAATGAGGTGACACTGCACAGGGACCTACTCTCAAGGAAATGATAGCAATTTCTTATGCAGACTACACTGGCCTCACACTATATAGCTAACCTTCGAACTTACTGCTTTTTAATGAGTGTGTTTACATTTAATGGATGTGTTTACATTTGTGATGACACAAACTTGGAGGTTCTTTCCTTCTACCATGTGGATCCTGGAGATTGACAGCAATCACTGTTATTTGTCCAACCATCTCTCTAGCCTGACTTGAACGTGGACTTATCTGCCTATTATGTGGTGGTGGTGGTATACAAACATAGGGATTTAGGAATGCTAACCAAGCACTCTGAGTCACACCTCTAGCCTTTACTTTTTTTTTTAACTAAAGACAAAACTAATTCAGAAGATATACTATACTGTTGAAAGGAATCTAATCTCATTCATTTCAAAAATTAGTCATTTTAAGAAAATGAAAGCTATAAAATAAGAATCTAAGATAAAATAATCTGTGTTTCTCACATGTAGATAAAATACAACTTGTTTATTGGTTTTTTTTTTTTTTTTTACTTTTGGGGGAGGGGGTGGTTTTGGAGAACAACCTGTTTTTTCCTTCCCAACAGCAAAGCAACATTCAGGACTAGAGAGATACATGATTCAGCAGTTAAAAGCACTGGCCACTCTTTCAGAGGACCCAAGTTCAATTTTGAGCATCCATAATGTGACTCACTGTCTTTACTACTCCCAGACATTAGACATCCTCTTCAGACCCCTAAGAAACCAAGGACAATGTAGTCCACAGACATATGTGAAGACCAAGAACCCATATACAAAAAAAAATTAACATTTTAAAAATATCAGATTCTAAACACCCCTACTTCTCTCTTATAAACAGCATTTGACTAACAAATACCTGAAACATACTGGCCCACCCTCCCTCCCCACCCCCACTCTCTCTCCTTTCTCTCTCCCTCTCCCTCGCCCTCTCTCTCCGACACACACACACATACTCCGGGTGGAGGAGAGGCCCCTACACTGTATAAAAACAGGAGAAATTTCTAAGCAAGAGAAAAGGGTAAGCAAGAATAAACTTGGACAGTGGTCAACAATAAATACCATCTCAAATTTTTTAAGGGTCACTCAGGCTCACTTCCCCAAACAAGTCATCAGTCTTGCCTGAATTCTACCAATGGATTTCACAGCCAAAAGAACATCTCACTCCCTCATCCAAGCAACACAATCAAACAATAACACTGATTCTGAAATAGCCTTAAATGTCAATTACCCAGAATTCTTGCAGTGTTGTACAAGAAGAGGTACTGCCCTCAAATGATCCTGAACTACTCAAAGAACTATTTTTTTAATTGGTGCCTAAATTTATCCTATTCAAGCATTAAAGCATGGTTCAGTAGTTTTATGAAAACTAGTAATTTGTGTCTAATATGTACTTAAGTTAACTAGTGACTTTCAGAAACATTTAAATTACCAGAACTAAACTTTCAGTCTCCATTACTAGAATCACCAGATCCAGCCTTTACATAAAAACTGGGTCCCAGATGACCTGCAATTTTTAACACCTTAACCACCATGACTTCAATAATCAGTTAAACAAAATGGAAAGTCACAGTTCATTTAACATTAAGAATTAATATGGTTACCTATTCATAGTTCCGGATACATCAATATCATTCATAAAACATTCAATGCTCAAAGGGAGGTCTGAAGCATTCGCACTCATCAATTTCTTGAGTTTCTCACACTCTTGAGACAGTCGTAATAAAGCACGGATTTTAGATTTTATGTCTAGCTTGTACTTCTTTCCAAATTCTTCACAGAAGTGATTTACTAACACCTCATCAAATTTTCTGCCTCCCAGTGTTGTATCAAAAGCTGTCGCCAAAACCTTCAGGGGAAAAAAGATAACCCAACAGTTAACCAATTTTAAAGTTTACCATGATACATACCTATTGTTTTAAAGGGTTATGGTTTAGAAGTGCGTTTATCAAGGCTGAAAGTAAGGATGTAGCACACAATCCTTGTTAATAATATTACACAATGAAACAGGCAAGTCCTTTATCACTGCCCAGTCAATGTACTAAATAAACTTTTTCTTTCTTTGAAGGGGGGAAAAAAATAAATAACACAGACACATGCAAACACCTTGAAAAGGGTATGGCTCACTCCACTAATGAAAACATCCTGAGGCTAAGACAAGAGGACTGCCACAAGCCTGTGAGATCCAGAACAGCCTCAACTACAACGTGAGCAAAAAATACTCTCTTACTGGGGTTAAAGAGATGGCTCAGGGTCAAAAGCGATGTCTAACCCAGGTTCACACCTGTCTCCAACTCAGGAGACCCAACATCCATGGCAAAAACATCAACACACATAATAATAAAATAAAGTATTAAAAAATACTCTCTGTTCTACACATTATGCGAAAGATGCAGAAAGGAAAGACCATCTTTGGGTTTGCTAACGCCTACCGTGGTAGAAACCACTACACATCTCCAAGATTTCCACCAATCTGACTCAACAGGAGTTTCACAATCAAGGCCAAACACATGCACCAACTTCTAGTCCAAAACTATTAACAAGAAACTATTAACAAAATGGTGGTATGTCGCTCTAATCAGCTCAATGTCAGAGAGCTGCAGAAGTCTTTAAACACAACCATGCTTCTATGTGTCACGTAAGTACGGCACAGTTGCACTAACAGTTTCCCAAATCTGTAGCACAATTTTTAAGTATTAGACCCAAAGCAGATCCAGTAAAAGATGACAAGTTTGCCAGGCAGTGGTGGCACATGCCTTTAGTGCCAGCACTTGGAGGCAGAGGCAGGTAATCTGTATGAGTCTGAGGCCAGAGTGAGTTCCAGGACTAGTTCCACAGTCTCCAAAAACAGAGGCGGGAAGAGGGGGAGATGAGGAGAGCGGAGAAGAGAGAGAGGAAGGGAGGTAGGGGGAGGGAGAGAGGTAGGTAGGAGGAGGGAAGATGGTAGGAGGAGGGAGGGGGAAGAAGGGGAGGAAGAGGGGAGGGAGGGAGAAGAAGGGGAGGAAGAGGGGAGGGAGGGAGGGGACAACATTTCTGTGAAGGAACAAAGCCTGTAAAACGTAACTTTTTTGTTTGTTTTTCAAGACAGGGTCTCTCTGGCTGTCCTGGAACTCACTCTGTAGACCAGGATGGCCTCCAACTCAGAGAGGTAAGCCTGCCTCTGCCTCCAAGTGCTGGGAATAAAGGTATGAGCCACTATCCCCAGCTCAAGATTTTATTTTACTTTCTTGTTTTATACTAACTCTGGGTATAATTTGTTTGGACTCACAACCTCCACTCCTCCCACCATAATATCTGAGTTCCAGCTCAGATGGCTTCACAACAAGCTTGCATTGGTGAAAAAAAAACCCCATCTAATCTGTCAGTCAAACATTTATAAACAATCGTATTTGTAATTTCCAGTCCTCTGGAAAATACTTACTTTCAGTTTTCCTCTATTAAATGCACATACAGAAACTTGATAGGCAGAATGTCCCATGTCTACAAAAACTACATTTCTTGGTTTCTCCTCTAAGGCAGGAAGATCTTGTTTATAGATTCCATATGCAAGGGCAACTACACAAGAGGAAGGAAAGGTAAATTCAACATAGTATCTCCTAAATGCTAAAATTCATCTAAGCAATTAAAAAAACTGGTTTTATATCTCAGAAACCATCTACACTGTGTACTGTATTGGGAGACAGAATCAATTTCTTTACAAGCACTGCATTAATGTATTCATGTAGAACATTAACATCACAGTATTCGATGTTAACCAGCTTCAATATTTAACAAGTCCAATAGCAGGATTTAATAGTCATCTGCAGCTGCTTCATTATTAATCCCTCTTAACTACATTTGCCTCATTCATTAATCCCTCTTACCTGCAGTTGTTTCATTCATTAACCGCAGGCAATTGAGACCAGCAATCTGTGTGGCATCCATCACTGACCGGCGTTCTGCATCAGTATAAAAACAAGGAACCTATAAAAGAAACCACTCTCTTTACAAAGGCCTGCAAAGAGCTGGTCCTTGCCTGACATCCAGGAACATAAATAGTTCCCTCCAGCTAATTGTGGAGGTTATGTATCTGTAATCCCAGCACTTAGGAGGCTCTGAAGCCAACATGTTTAAAGCTAACATGAGCTAAACAGACCCTTCCTCAAAAATATAATTTAAAAACTAATGGAATTTTTTCCCTTAACCAATTAAAAATAGCTGACTGTACTAAATTACTTATATAAGCAGCATGGTTCACGCTATCTGCTATCAAGTCCACAATGCTATACATGCTAGGGAAGGATATTTGTGAACTTCTACACATTACCTGGATGAAGAATATGTCACACATGTTCTTACACCTTATGCTTCGTTACCTTCTCCCTCCTTCACCTGGGCTCCTGGCAACCTTTCTATTCTTCAATCCCCACAACATGGCACACTACTACTTTCCAATTTGCTGATAACCAAGGAAGCTGCAGTGAAGAGCACCCAACAGCCCTGCTTTGCCATCAAAAACCCATTAAGACAAAATGGTCAAAGAGCGAAAACAATGTGGTAGAGTTTTATATCAACTTGATACACTTAAAAGTTATCTCAGAGTAGGGAGCCTCCATTAAGAGAACGCTCCCATTAAGATGGAGTTACAGACCAGCCTGTAAGATATTTTATTAATGATTGATGGGGAAGGGTCGAGTCCATTTTGGGTTGGGTCACCGCTGGGCTGGTGGCCTGGGGTTCTACAACAATGCAGGCAATACAAGCCATGAGAAGCAAGCCAGTAAGCAGCTCTTCTGTGGCCTAGACAATCAGCTCCTACCTCCAGGTTCCTGCCTATTTGAGTTCCTATTCGAACTTCTTCAATGATCAAAAGTGAAGGGCAAGCATAAACTAAATCGTTTTCTCCAAGTTGCTTTTGATCATGTTGTTTAATCACAATAACCCTAACTAGAACAAGGAGATAACAATGGCAATAAATGAGGGCACTATATGGCAAAGGCAATATAGATACCTACAATTCAACAGCCTCTAGACCCACCATACAATACATATGAGACTACTACAAGTAACCAGGCTCCCATCTAAACAAGGACACACAGAGGACAAGTAAGTGTTTTTAATATTAGATATAGGAAGGAGAGTGGGAAAATACAGGCAGACATTTACACGTAATATTCAATTCATTCAATAAAGTAGCTATCTTGTCCCTAGGCACTACACTAGGTACTGAAAAAAAATCTAGGGAAAATTGGGGTTTCAAATGAGGCTTGAAGGACAGACAAGATTTAAATGGGTACAACAGAGCTATAAGTTGGTTGAGATTAGGTGAGTGGATAGGTGATTAGGTGATTTTTTTCCTTTTAGCCAGGCAAGCTGGGCCATGTCTGCAATTTTGGCACAAGTTAAGACGTACAGGGAAGAGAATAGCCACCAAATGGAAGACCAGCCTGGTCTACACAGCAAACTCCCAGGCCAGTCCAGACTACAGTGAGATCCTGTCTCAAAAATATAACTTTGCAAAATTACCACTACAACCTGACACAGTAACAATTTTTACTTGCAGTTAACAGCTTTCTGTTCCCTGCTTTTAAGACAGCTCCCTAAAACCAAAGAGCCATACTCACCGAAACAACACAATCTACCACAGGCTTCTTAAGAACACTTTCTGCTGTCTCCTTCAATTTAGACAAAAGCATAGCAGTCACTTGCTCGGTGGTGAAACTCCGCTCTTCTTCCATATATGTAACCTGCAAGAAGACACAAGGATCCAATCCTAGTTCACTGTTACATCCTCATCAATGGAGCAGTGTCTCACCAGGGCACTGGAGAATGCTGTCTTTACAAAGTTACCTTCAAAGTCACTTTTTTGTTTAATTTACATTTCAAACACGACACTTTGAGAAAAGCAATCACAACCTAAAGCAAACATTGAGGCAATAATCTGAGCCAAAAGCAAATCATCCTGCCCTGCCATAAAAAGACTGCTGGTAGAAACTGACTTGCCACCTGGCATACTATGTTGACGGACCATAGGCCGTGTTGTGATCCTACATTATTCATCTCCCCACCAGGACACAAGTGGTCTTGAGATCATTATGCCCCAGAATCTACACAGCCACAATAAATGCTTGTTAGGTTAAAGAATAAATGTTGACCAAGTCTCAGGAAACATTTCATGATAAAGCCCTGCCCTGGATAAAGTCTGAAACCCTTGGAAGAACAGCAAGCTGTTCCCATCCCCCTCAGCTTGGAGAGGAGCTTGTCAGAGCAACCACCTCCTCACTTCCCTCCAATTCCAATTCAGTGCAGAAGCTGGCACTTGCTCACTTTACATCATGACAGATAGGGAGACTCCCCTCACTAAGCCCCTTTGTAACCTGCCCCACCTACTGACTTTCTCCTGGCACTTGGTCAGTTCCTACGCCTGGAGTCTACATGAACCAATCCCTCACGGTCTTCCTTTCTCTGCCACAGCTGTCCTACTTCTTGACACCAAGTCCCCATTTCCTCATAAAACCTTTCCCCCTTTCCCTCTGCTAAACTCCAGCCTTACCCCTCAGTGAGCCATTCAAACTCTTGTGAGATTACTGCCACGGGTACCTTATATAAGCCTAGTCATCATTTTAAAATTACATTTACTTATTCAGGAAGGTTGAGTGCATGCCGTAGCATGTACAGAGGGTCACCTTTAAACTTTCTCTCCTAATGTGAATTCTCTGCTACAGTGCATACTGTTCTCACTTCTCACTACTTGATATTGTTTTTTTGTTTGTTTTATGGTACTAGGATTGAATCTAGATCTCATAAATTGGTATACTACGGAACTATACTCCCAGCACCATTTCAGTCCCAGTAAGAACCACATGGTTCTTATTTCTACAACTGGTGTGGTCTCAAATACCACACCTAGCTAAGGACAGTGGCTAACACCTGTAATCCCAGCACTCAGGAGACCAAAGCAGGTGAATTCAGGCCAGGCTAGACTATAGAGTAAGACCTTGTCTCAAAAAAAAAAAAAAAAAAAAACAAAAACATACATCAAATACCAGCTTTCTAAAGCTCATTTGCCTATATTCCTTTTATTCCCTGACTGTAGGAGATGCAGGTATGTTACCCAGCCTGCATCCCAACCTCTCAGTGTTATATGACAGGATAGCTACTGCTCCACAAAGATTCTTCTGTACTGTTTCAAAGACAAAGATCAAATTCACTCTTCCCTAAAACATCTCTGCAGCTTCAGTCCTACCATGACTACAGCCATGTCCCTGGCTTTAACTTTATATTTTGGCCTGCTCTTCCATAAGTCTTCTCTAACGTCACCTTGAGAAGGCCACTCTCTGTGAACACCACAAACAGAAGTGACTGAGTTAGTGTCACTCCCCAGGCCTACAATGCAGAGAGAAGAGCACCATCAATAGCTCCCAAACTATCACAGTTAAAGACTGCCAGCCTTTATCAGCAAGAAATGTTCTTAAACATTCTCATTACTGGGTCTGGAGAGATGGCTCAGTAGTTAAAGAACACTGGTTGCTCTTCCAGGACGGGAGTTCAATTCTCAGTAACCACACATGAGAGTTCAAAACTATCTGTAATTCCAGTCCCGGGGGATCCAGTGCCCTCTTCTGGACTGAGAGCTCCAGGTACATACAATGTTTGACCTGGCAGTGGTAGTACACACCTTTAATCCCAGCACTGGGGTGGGTGGGTGGGTGTGAGGGGTGTGTGTGTGTGTGTATATATGAGGGGTGTGGGTGTGTGTGTGCAGGCAGATCTCTAGATCTTGACGAGTTCAAGGCCAGACTGGCCTATAAAGTGAGTGAGTTATGGGGCAGCCAAGGCTACACAGTGAAACCCTGTTGGGGGAGGGGGGAGGAACACGAGCAGGAGGGGGGATGACACACAGTGTTTCATTACCGCTTTATCAAAACAACACTGACACACACTGAACTGAAAATTCTCAATAGTTATCTGCAGAACCTTACCTTTATGCCTGTTAATCCAGTGGGCAACTGCACAACATCGTATGCAAGATTAGATTTTTCTGCTTCCACAAATGGATCAGAGAATGCACGACCATGAAATCTTTTAAAGCCTTGAACTGTATTCTTGGCATTGGAAATTATCTAGAAGAGAAAACAGCATAGAAAGACCATTCAGTTTTCAATTTTCAACAGCCTCAGATTAGTTAGAATCTTTTTTTTTTTTTTTCGAGGCAGGGTTTCTCTGTGGCTTTGGAGACTGTCCTGGAACTAGCTCTTGTAGACCAGGCTGGTCTCGAACTCAGAGATCCGCCTGCCTCTGACTCCCAAGTGCTGGGATTAAGGGTGTGCGCCACCACTGCCACCGCCACCACCACCCAGCTAGTTAGAATCCTTTTAATTCACGAAATTTCCTTTTAGAGCCAGGCTCAGTGGGACATGACTGCAATTCCAACATTTAAGGGCAAGAGCAAAAAGATCACCCACAAGCTCCAGGTCAACCAGGGTTACATATTGAGATACTATATTCAGAACACCACCACCACCACCACACACACGCAGGCAGATGTACACCAATAGGCCTTAAGGTATGCTTTAGCCTCAGTTGCCTAGCCTACTCTCATTCTCATGAGTACTTTCCCTTTGTTAATAAACTGTCCTAGCTGGGCGTTGGTGGCGCATGACTTTAATCCCAGCACTTGGGAGGCAGAGGCAGGAGGATCTCTGTGAGTTCAAGGCCAGCCTGATCTACAGAGCAAGTTCCAGGACAACCTCCAAAACAATACAGAGAAACCCTGTCTCGAGAAACCAAAAAAAAAAAAAAAAAGCAAACCAAAAAAAACTGTCTTATTACCATTTCTAACTCTGTATTCCTGGTAAAATTCTTTGCCCCGGGACACAAGAACATCGATACTTCACTAACCCTTCTAATACATCTTTCTAGAACAATCTTAAAAATGCTCAAATGCAAAAATGAGGTCACGATGATGTGGTGGAAAAGCCAGGAGATGTTGCACATGCCTTTAATCCTAACATTTGGGAGGTAGAGGCAGGTGCTGGGATTAAAGGCATGCGCCACCAACGCCCGGCTGAAATAGATTTGTCTTATGTCCAAATACTGAAATACTACATAAGGGTAACACTTTTAAGTGAGAAGACAAGTATCTGTGTAGTATGAGCTCACTCAACACTTAGATGCTTACAAAGAACAAAAGGATTATTCATTAAAACAGTAATGGTGAGTGTACACACAGCATGCACAAGGTCCTAGGTTTAATCCAAAAAAAATAAGTCATTTCTCTACATAATGGTTTAACCGGTGACCTCCACATTCCCTATACTTTTCTAGATCCATTTTCTAATTCCTCTAGAATAGACCATAACTAACAGGAAACTGGTGAACATTTTAACTTCCAGGATATGTGCTCCTACTCTCAGCCCAGGATGTAAAGAGCCTGCAGACAGGAAAAGCTCTCTACACAACTCCTCTCTATCTAGGACAAATCAGTGAGGTCTCCTAAGTCAGGCCTGGCCTGAAACGGAAACTCAGTATATCACAAACAACAATCAACACAGAACCAGGCAGCCAGCGTAATATAGTAACTATATTCAGTAGGGAAAGCAGTTTCAAACAAATAGACATTTATAAAACAACCATTTCTAAGTAAGGAGAAATTTGTTATCAAATACCTCCAAAATTATTTAGAACACTCTACAAATAAGACTATGCCACACTCAAGTAAAAACCAACTAAGACAGCACCACTTTTCTTTGAATAGAGTCTCTTCTCATTTATCCCAGGCTGGCCTTAAACTTGCTATATAGCCAATAACAAGCCTGACATAATAGTCCCCCTGCCTCCATGTACTATCTGGTTTCATATCAATTTGACACAAGCTAGAGTCTTCACAGAGGAAAGAGCCTCAATTGAGAAAATATGTTCATAAGATCCAGTGATCAACAGGGGAGGGTCCAGCCCATTTTAGGTGGTACCATCCCTGGCCTGGTGGTCCTGGATTCTAAAAGAAAGCAGTCTGAGCAAGCCATGTAGTCAGTAAGAGGCACTCCTCCACGGCCTCTGCATCAACTCCTGACTCAAGGTTCCTGCCCTGCTTGAGTTCCAGTCCTGACTTCCTTTGTCAAAGAACAGCGATGCAGAAGTGTAAGCCAAATAAACCATTTCCTCCATAATTTGTTTTTCGTCATGGTATGTAAGAAGATACATCACACAAGTTCTGGAATTACAAAACAAACCATGTCTGTTTTATGTAGGGCTACTGAACCTAGGCCTCAAGTACACTACGCAACTGAGATCCTTCCCCAGCCAAGAAACTTTTATTTTTGTGTGTACATAATAAAGTCAATGTCAGGTTTCTTCCTCTATTGTGTCCACCTCACTTTCTGAGAGAAGTACTTTAGCCAATAAGCCATTTTCCCAGCCCCAGCATCATCATCTTAGGCTCATTTTAGGTCCTGCATGATCCAAAAAGCTACGCATGCATTTGTTGTTCCAGACTGAACAGTAACAAGGTTAAATATGCAACTCCCTAATACACATCTCAGACATTGAGGGTAATGATTCTAGGGGGTTTTGTTGCTCTGGTGACTCAGAAATAAGCAAATATATCAAGATCCTGGTTGATAAAGAACATGGCAAGTCTTAATATGCCTCCTCAGGTCTAGTGTTCTTTCTTGTGGAACCTTTAACATGATGGAGATGAAAGGCCCAGCAGAATCGACTTCAAAAAGCATTCCAAGAGCCTGGTGGTGGTGGCACTGGCCTTTCATCCCAGCACTTGGGAGACAGAGGCAGGTGGATCTCTGAGTTGGAGGCCAGCCTGGTCTACAAAGCGAGTCCCAGGACAGCCAGGGCTGTTATACAGAGAAACCCTGTCTTGGGGGAAAAAAAGCATTTCAAACACCAAAGATTAACAATCCTTTGCTTTAAAAAGATCTGTGGATATAGACTATGCTGGCACACAGCAAATATATGACAAGCTGGGGCACAAGATCTTGAGTTTAGGCCTGCCTGAGCTACAAAGGGAGTTCTAAGGGAACCTGGAGCATGTAAGAAGACCCTATTAAAAAAAAAAGGAACAAAAATATCCAGGCAACAACATACAGTAGCAATTTTTGCATCAAACATATTTTATACATGTCAATTTCCATAAGAACATAAAAAGAGGGCTCTAGTGCTAAGCCATTTTAGAAGGGAAGACGGGCACTGTACCTGGCTTTTAGCTGCTGCTCCAACTGACCGATTCTTAGGACCAAAAGAAACACAAGCCCTAGAAGATAAAAACCAACATTCAGGAATCAGACTTTATCATAATACAGCTGAAACCCCAGCAAGCAAGATTTCTGAGTATCACCCAAAAGCCATATGTTTCTTGAATATTTTTTCTTTTTTTCTTTTGGTTTTTTACGAGACAGGGTTTCTCTGTATTGTTTTGGAGGCTGTCGGTCCAGCCTGGCCTCGAACTCACAGAGAAACCACCACCTGGCTGTTTCTTGAATTTTTAAAATTAAAATATAATTACATCACTTCCCCCTTCCAGTGTCCCCCACTTCCCTTAAATTTGTGTCATCTTTTTAATTATTGCTAAACACACACACACACACACACAACCTGAGTCCAGATAGTGTTAATAGTATATAATTTCAAGTGTAAGTCATATATTTTAACAGCACAAGATGTGTCTATGATTTTACTTTTGTTATTTTTGGTTTTTTTTTTTTTTTCAAGACAGGGTTTCTCTGTGGGAACACCAGACCTTGAGCAGAGACCCACTTCCCCTTCTGCCTGGGAGTAGGCAGCTGTAAGACAATGTTTACTAAAAACATGTTTACTAAAAACAATACAATGCCTGAGGGCATTAAGTTCCTGGAAAAGGCCTGCCCGCAGAAACCACCCTGAGCTCGACCTTGTCCAGAGACTAACCGCCTCTTCTGCCACGCCCAGATCAGTTTCTGGGGTCAGAGAGAACCAGCCAGGGTAGAGGAGAGAGCAGAAGCTTCTCTGGTGGGAGCCTTTCTTAGAAAGTTTTCTTGAACCTTTTTGGAGCCTGCTTAAAGTTTTCTTTACATCGTTGAACGAGTCTCTGTGTTGTCAATCCCCGACACCCTCCGCACGTTCTCGGACACAGGCCGCGCAGCAGACGCGACGTTTCTCTTTGGCTTTAGAGGCTGTCTTGGTACTAGTTCTTATAGACCAGGCTGGTCTCAAACTCACAGAGATCCGCCTGCCTCTGCCTCCCAAGTGCTGGCATTAAAGGCATGCACCACCAAAATGCCCTGCTGATTTCACCATTTCTATTACATAAAAACTGTCCACGAAACAGACTGAATCATGTCATTTAAAATTTAAAGACTGGGGGCTCGAGAGATGGCTCAGAGGTTAAGAGCACTGACTGTTCTTCCAGAGGTCCTGAGTTCAATTCCCAGCAACCACATGGTGGCTCACAACCATCTGTAACGAGATCTGGTGTCCTCTTCTGGCTTACAGACAGACATGGAGGCAGGATGTTGTATTCATAATAAATAAATAAATATTTTTTAAAAACTTTAAAGACTGTTGGATCATAGATCCGATTCCTAACCCGTCTAAAATACTAAAGAGAGGTAGATGGGACAAGACCAAAAACCCCAACTTTCCACATCTCATGTTCAAATTCCAATATAAAGCAATGCATTTCCATATCACTCTCAATCAGTCTTGTTTTTAACACAGCTTAATTTCAAAATGAATATAATCTACAAAAACTTAAAAACAACTCAGGACTGGAGAGCTCCGTGATTAAGAGCATTTCCTGCTCTTCCAGGACAGTCGTTCTGGTCCCAGCACATACACTGTGATTCACAACCACCTGTAACTCCATTTCCAAACAATCTGTTGCCCTTTTCTAACCCCAGAAGGTACCAGGTATGTAAGTGATGCACAGACAGACATGTGGACCTAACACTCGTACATATAAAATAAAAATAAACAACCTGGTCCTTTTCATGTGAACAAAAAATTATTTAGAACTAGGGCCCAGACTCAATAGTATACTGCCAAGAATCTTCATTCATCTCCACCTCTGAATACTTTCCCAAATCGTTGTACTTGTACATAAACCGGATTGAGCTACCTGCTTTTTTTGTTTGTTTTTGTTTCAAGACAGGGTTTCTCTGTGGCTTTGGAGGCTGTCCTGGAACTAGCTATTTGTAGACCAGGCTGGTCTCAAACTCACAGAGCTGCTACCTGCTTTTTTAAAAACTATTTCTATTTACACACACACCTCTGCATATTAGTGAGAACAGAGGGATGTCAGATCCCCTGGAGCTGGAGTTACTTACAGGCAGTTGTGAGCTGCCAGATGTCGGTGCTGGGAATTTAATGAACAGTGTGTACTCTTAACCACTGAGTTTTCATTCCAACCCCCTTCTGCTGCCTTTTTTATAAACCTGAAACAGAAACCTGCTTGTAGGCCTCAAAGAAAGCACTATTTTACGCTTAAAAAGTAGACTGCTAAGGAGCTGATACTTTTGCTATCTAGACTTGTGTTCTGAAACCCAACACCCCTATAAACCAGGTCATATTCTCTTCATATCATTTCCCTTTCCAGTTAACTGGCTTTCCTTTTCCTGCTTTTATAAGTGACTTTATTGATTGCTGCTTGCTTTGTGTATTATACCCTTTACTCTCAGAAATGTACTCTCTTACCATTTATCAGGGAGGAAAAAGTGTGAAATGGTAATTAGTAAGTTGACATTCATCTAGGATCTGAAAGTGATGGACTCAGAACTCTAGATCATGCCTCTGTAAATCCAGCTTTGACCCTCTCTATCCTCCTGAACACTTTCAATTCAGAGTAAAAATTAAGAGTCCTAAAGGGGCCACCGAGCATGACAACCTGAGTTTTATCTCCAGGACCCACAATGTAGAAGAGAACTGATTGACTCAAGATGTCCTCTAAAGCCCCCTCATATCTGCACATACACAAAAATAAACACATTAAAAAATCAGGGAGGGAGGCCTACAGGGTTTCTCATAGTAGCCTCAGCTGACCTGGAATTCACTCTGCAGACAAGGTTGGCCTCAAACTCAGAGATCCACCTGCCTCTGGCTCCCTCTACTGGGATTAAAGGCATATACCAACACCCAGCCAAATCCCTGTAAGTCCTTCTTCAAGAGTTACAAGACTCTATACACTATGCTGTCCCATGACGAAGATACAGCCTAAGATCTCATGAACTTCTAGACCCTGAGTTCTTGGTTAAGGCCTAAATAGAAGTAGTCCCTTTAAAAAAAAAAAAAGGTGCCAAGCTCAAAAATAGCTACCAGTGATTTAAAAAAAATTTACTAAGTACCATTTAAATGGTGCTATCACAGGCCACACTGCCCTTTAAAAATAGCTCACAAACTTATCCCACTAATCACAATCCAAAAAGGTTGCCTCCACTAACCCTTGGCAATCTTTCAGCTTTCTACAAATCACCATATCTTCATGTTTCCCACAGCCCTTTGTTCAAATTCTAACCTCAAAAGTGTTAAGTCATAAGGGTAGAGGAAGGCAAGTGTGACCAGAATATTATATACCTGTATGAATTACCAAGGAATAAATTAGCTGAGGTGACATGAGGTCTTGGGTCCAAGTTATGGTGGGAGGGAGAAGGACCAGTAACCATTTAATTGAAGGTACACTGGCAATGCTTTAAGCATGTATGGGCAGCATTAGTCTCTGTGGTTTATGAGGGTGGGAGGTAAAGTTGGGGTAGGAGAATATGGGGAACAGGTGCCCGGGCAGAGTAAGGAGGCAGGGGCAATTACCTTCAAAATACACTGTATATACACATAAAATTCTCAAAGAACAAATAGTTTTTTAAAGAATAAGTTGGACCGATAGCCTCCAAACAATACAGAGAAACCCTGTTTCGAAAAACAAAAAAAAAAAAAAAAAAAGAATAAGTTGATTTTTAAGTACTACTATGTCTAAAAAAGGACGTTCCCACTAAACAGCCAATGGCGTGAGGGGGTCAAGACATGATTTTGATGTAGTCCTAGCTATCCCAGAACTCACTCTGTAGACCAGGGTGACCTCCAGAGATCCAACTGTCTCTGCCTCCAGAATGCTGGAATTGAGGGTGTGAGCCCACCACCACCCAGCATAATTTTTTATTCTACTCAGTAACTCTGAAGCAGTACAGCTTCTGTTACCCTCCACACAAAACCAACTGCCGGCAAACATATTTCACACTCCTGCATATGGAGGAACCTAAAGCCTCTTGCTATTACAAGCCAACCTCTACAACCATGCAGTTACCCCAATACAATCTGTATAAAGCCTCCCAATCTTCCCAGTTTTAAAAACTACTTTTGCCACCTACAATATACTGAACCTTCAGCTGTCACCTGGAATACCTGCTTAGTAAAAATGTCCCAATTCATTTCACACTCGCAAATCAAGTAAATTCATCATTACCTCTTTTTTTGCTTGCTTGTTTTTTGTTGTTGTTGTTTTGTTTTTCAAGACAGAGTCTCTGTATTGTTTTGGTTGGAGGCTGTCCTGGAACTCACTCTGTAGACCAGACTGGCCTCGAACTCACAGAGATCCACCTGCCTCTGCCTTCCGAGTGCTGGGATTAAAGGTGTGTGCCACCAACACCTGGCCATCATTACCTCTTAACCTAGAGGACTTGACTTAATTTATACTTAATAATGACAAACCCAACTTTGACTTTTAATCTGTCTGCTTTCTGCCCTAAGACTATTTTACAACTTGTAAGTCACAATTCATAAGTGAATCTAAAAATCAAGTTAGGTTATTAACTGCAACACATAAGCAGGCGTACACACGTGTAGAACATGCATAAATATACAAGAAGCTTACTATCAATTCGGATGTGTCTACCGTGTCTCAATGCAAAGCCTTAACAAGCCAAGCATGGAAGCACCCTTCCCTTACTCCAGAGTACTTAATCTAAGTACTCTGGAGTAAGGGAAGGTGGATGTCTGGTCTGCGAGTTCAAGGCCAGTGAAGTTTAAGTCACAACAAATCCCGACTTATCATAGAGTTACAGGTACATGCTTTCCAACAATGCAGCCTCCAGTCACAGGAGACTATTTGAATTTTATTTATTTAACTTTAAGTAATATGTAAAACTCAGTTCTTCAGACCCCACCACCCACATTTCAAGAATTCAATGCCTGCGTGTGGTCTGTGGCTACTGTTCTGAACAATTTGATACAGAACACTTCGGTTAACATGGAGTGTTCTTTTTTTTAATTAACTTTATTATTTTATTTATGTGAGTGTTTTGCCTGGATGTACATCTGTGCCCCACCAATGTACCTGGTGCTCTCAGAAGCCAGCACTGGATCCCTGGAATACTGTTTACACATTAAAATTTCCTTGAAGTGGGTTCATGATTCTTTTAAAATCAACATCTGCCTTAATAGTACTAAGGTTAACATATACCTCCTCCAAGAGCAAAAAAGAATGTCTTTCACACAGGATGAAAGGTCAGCTGGGTAAATGGGCTTGCTACCAAATCCAAGTGCAACCCCAGCACCACAGAGTAGAAGAAAATTGGTGCCACACGTCATCCTCCACATGCTTGCTAACACACACACAGTATAAATAAATATAAGTTTTAGGGTTTTTTTGAGTGGTTAGGGATTTTGCTGTTGAGACAGGTCAAACCATGCAGCTTGATATCAATCAAGCTAATTTCAAACACAGATCCACCTGCCTCTGGCCCCTAAGTGCTAAAGGTGTATGCCACCAAACCTCGCCAATTAAATTTTTAGTGTTTTTCTTTCTCCTTCCTTTTTTTGGAGGCACGGTTTTTCTGTATAGTCCTGACTGTCCTGGAACTCACTCCATAGACCAGCCTGGCCTTGAACTCACAAAGATCCACCGGCCTCTGCCTCCCAAGTGCTGGGATTGAAAGCCACTACTACCCAGCACAATTTTAGAATTTTTAAAAATACCTTTCACACCTTGATTATTCAATCTTTTTTTGATATATGCAGACATAGAGTGAGAACAGTACTCACCATCTTAAAAACATGTCACTAATGGAAACATCCCTCTTGGCCACATGATACATTAATTAACCCCCAAGTCTAAACTCCTGTCTGTGAGCAACTGTACCAGATGGAATCCTAACACAATATTCCATCAACTCTCATGCTCTAGAAGTTCTACGCCAACACCAGGAACTGAGACACGCAGCAATTCCATTCTGCTATCAATATAGGTAATTTAAACAAGCATGAACAAGTTACAGAAGCCCTACAAACCAGACACTATGGGCTTCTCTCTAGCTGGGTAACTCTGCTGCTTATCTGAAATGCAATGTACTTATTTGATATGGGGAAAATTAAGCCATCTATCTCACTGCATTGCCAAAGATTAAACCTGAATTTGATTATCAACTTCTAAAGGGTTCATGTCACAGACTGGTAAATACAATTCCAGCTATTACAGATTCAAAAGTCATAGACTAGGTTTCATAAAAAGTATACATAATTGCTTGGTGGTGGTGGCACATGCCTTTAATCCAAGCACTTGGGAGACAGAAGTAGGCAGATCTCTGTGAGTTCCAGGCCAGCCTGGTCTACAGAGCAAATTCCAGGACAGCCAGAGCTACAGCTCTGAAAACTGACATTCCAAGTTGTCCACTAAAATCTAAACACCCAACTTTCTTAAAAATTATTTGCACTTGCCTCCAAAACAATAGAGAAACCCTGTCTCGTAAAAACCAAAAAATTTTTATTTGCACTTGATCATTGTAATTCTGTAAATGAAAAACTCATTTAAGACAAGTTCTTATAAACAGTAAACTGCAACCCCAGAATTCAAAACTAGGGCTTTTAGACTCCAGGCAGCAAGCATGCACCCTTATTTTATATGCAAGGGTGTTTTGTTTACACCTTATGTCTGTGCAACTCCACTACACCAAGTCACCCCTACACAAACCCCCAGGAACACTCACAATTACACCATTTTCCTCCATTCCAAACTGCCATTACAGGAAACTAAATTTAAGCTCAAGACCCTCTGTTCTAAACTGTAAATCCTATAAACAAAAACTATAGCTATTCTAGAAGGGTAAGACATACTACTGGTCAAATACTTGTTCAACAGGTGAAAATAAATAATTAGCTAGCTACCTGGGAGTTGGAGAGATGGCTCAGGGGCTAAGGGGTGCTCTTTCTAAGGAATGGAGTTCAATTCCCAGCATCTGCATGGCAGCCCACAACTGTCTGTAGCTCCAGTGCCAGAGTATCTGGCACCCTCAGACATACATGCAGATACAACATTAATGCACATAAAAATAAATTTTAAAGATGAAGAGCTACCGTTGCAGAGATCCTTAAACAAAGGTATTGGAATGCACAGAAAACTTGGTAGCACATTAAAGAAATGTTACTTTTATTTATTTTCTTCAACACACAAGTCTCTTCAACTGGCCTGGTAATGGATACTCCCTTAAAGAGCACTCTCTGGTTACTGTCTTAGCCTTAACTCAGAAAATGAGAAAACATCAATATCAAACAGACCAAGCCACACAACTCAGACTTTAAGATCTGCAGTTTCCAAACTGAGTGTAGTGGCACACTCCTTCAATCCCAGCACTCTGGGAGGACAGCCTAGTCTACACAGCTGAGTTCCAGGACAGCCGGGGTTATGTAGAAAGACCCTGTCTCAAAATACAAATAAAAAAAAGATTGCAGTTCCTAAATTAATTCTTAGTAAGCAATATACATTTAAATAAAAGGAGTAGGGCCAGCAAGATAGCTCACCAGGTAGATAATTACTGTCAAACCTGAGGACTACACTCAATAACCACATGAAGAACCAACTCCCACAGGCTGTCTTCCAACCTCCAAAGTCCACGTATACAGACAGACAGACAGACAGACAGACAGACAGACAGAAGTTAAGGGAGTCTGGAGCAATGACTCTGCAACTGAGAGCACTTGCTGCTCTTGCAGAGGACCCAGGTCTGGTTCCCAGCACCCACACAGCAGCTCAGAACTGTTTCTAACTCCAGTTCCAGGGAACCAGAAGGGCACTGCACTATGGTGCACAGACATAAGCAGGCAAAACACCTATACACATTAAAAATATATAAAATGTTTTTAAGAATAGTGCAAACGTCCAGATTTCATTTTAGTGTCATTATAACATAGTTACAGAACATTAATCAAAAATACCAAAGTAAAGTATAACAACAGCTCATGCTTGTATCAGTGCTCAGGAAGCTGAGGCAGAAGGATCATGAATTTGAGGTCAGGCTGCCTGGACAACACAGCAAGAACCTGTCTCCAATGAGAAAGGGAAATACAAAAGAACAGCCTACTGGCAAATAATCTGGTACTATACTACCATTCTACACATCAAGTCAAGAAAAAGACAAGCCAGGCACACTAGCGCATACCTGTAATCCCTGCACTCAGCAAGTGGAAGCAGTAAAAATCAAAAATTCAAGGAACTCAAGGTCATTCTTGGCTACATACACAGTTCAATACCTGAGTAACATTGTGGCAGAGGGAACTAACTCCTCCAAGTTGTCCTCTGACCTCTACATGCAAGCCAAAGCATGTGAGCTCACACCAAACCTCTGACTTAGCCAGCCAGTATTGGCTCATATCTTTAATCCCAGCACTTGAGAGGCAGAAGCAGGTAGATCTCAAGTGAGATCTACAAAGTGAGTTTCAGGACAGACAGAACTGTTTACAGAGAATAAAATTAATTAAATAATCTTCAGACTTACTGGAGACATTCATTTCTCCCTAGCTTTCTTGGGTTTTTTTGTTTGTTTCGGTTTGGTTTTGATTTTTTCAGTTTTTCAAGACAGGGTTTCTCTGTATTATTTTGGAGGCTGTCCTGGAACTCACTCTATAGACCAGGCTGGCCTCGAACTCAGAGTACTGGGATTAAAACACCCGGCTCTCCCTGACTTTCTGTAGCCATGACCATCCTGGAACACGCTCTGTAGACCAGGTTAGCCTCAAACTCAAGAGATCTTCCAATCAGTTTTAAAAGCTGGATCACTTTCCACTGCGCCTACATGAAAAAGTTTAATAATGCCCCAAGCCTGGACCATCATCCCGTCCCATCTACTGGAATAGCTCCTCAAGCCTACCATGGTCTCCATGTAAACCCCTACCCACCATCCAGGTCACAAATGACATTTTGGGAGCACCCTCCAACTCCAGTCCACAACCAGTTATGTCTGTTACTCTCATCGTATTCTGTACTTTTCCACCTTGTTCTTCACCAGTAGTAACTGTACACTCTTGCTTAGCATGTGACTTTTTCCATTACCATGCCCATGATGGCAAGATTGGGTATTTTGTTCATCACAGTATCTCCAGAGCTTAACACATAACCACCATAGTCACATTATGTATCTAACAGAGGAGAAAATGCAAAGATCTGGCTACTCCCCTGGCTCAAGTAAAACCCAACCTGAAATGAAGTACATACATAAAGTACATACATAAAGCTTCACCTGCCTTTGCAGGGTCAGTTCAAGTGGGAGTTGGACCAAAAATGACATACATCTGTCAGACAGACAGACCACTGGGACTTTATGCTTCCACATTCAAGAGTCTGGATACTTATAGGATCTAAATCCATTCTTCACAACCTGAAGAAAAGGAACTGAACTTTCTGCTCCCATTGTTAGGCCAAGTCTTCAACACAGAAATCTTAGTCAAATGCATAATAGAGTACTTAAATGAAGCCAGGCACAGTGGTGTACACCTAGGAGAATCGGAAGTTCTGCAGTTCCTTCAAAGTCAGCCTGAGTAACACCGAGGCCTCACAAAGAAACTACAGCTGGGTGTGGTAGTGCATGTACACCTTTAATCCCAGCACTTGGGAGGCAGAGGAAGGTGGAGTGCTGTTGAGTTTGAGGCCAGTCTGGGCCACATAGTGAGTTCCAGGACAGCCAGAGCTATGTAGACCGACCCTGGGGGTGAGGGGAGATGGGGAAGGAAGGGAGAAAAGGAAAGAAATTGCCTATGTGGCGATGAAGGAAAATCTATGGGAAACATAAATGGGTCTGTGTTACCTTACCACAATCACGTGGTCTATATACCTATTCCATCAGGAAAACTAGTTTCAAGTAATTAAACTCATGACAAAACTTGGGCCGTAGCTGTTATCTAGGAGGTAACAGGTTAAGGCAACCTAAAGGAGAGATAAAGCAGTGCTTCCCAAGCATCAGGCTGCTCAGGTCATGTCTCTCCTCCCCACCTGAAGTCTATTTAATTCTAGGCAGGAGGAGGACCAAGAAGCAAGATTCTTCAGCCTGTTTTCCCCGGAATTTCCTTGGGAACATTACTTTTAGAGATAAAGTGAGAGCTCAGAGAAAGCATTATCTAATAGGAAATTAATGCTAAATAAAACGCCTAGAAGCAAAATTTTAATACTTTCCAAAAAGTAGTCCATGATATACCTCTGTAGAAAACACAAATCAGAATACCTAGTTTAAAAATGGCAAATGGGGTCAGGTGGTGGTGGCGCACACCTTTGATCCCAGCACTCAGCACTCTGGGAGGCAGATCTCCAGGCCATCCTGTCTATAGAGTGAGCTCCAAGACAACCAGGGCTACACAGAGAAACCCTGCCTCCAAAAAAAAAAAAAAAAAAAAAAAAAAAAAAAAGACAAATGAGAAACAGAGCTTGACAGGTAATGGGGGAAGTGAGCAAAATGTTCAAAACTGATTTTGATAATGGTCCCAGAGCTTTGTGGCACTAAGAACTTGAGGACCGAGCAGTAATAGCTTAGTTGGTAGAGTGCTTAATAAGTATGCATTAAGCCCTGGGTTCGATCTCCAAGTGGGTGTTACTATATAGCTGCACACGTGGGAGGTGTCAGACACGAAATGATCTGAGGACAGCCGGACTACAAGAAACCCACCACAGTAGACTGATTAAGAACGCGAGATGGAACAATGAACCCAGAAATAACAGCTTCTTCAAAAGTTTGTCTAAATGGAATTCAGTAAACTAAGAAAGTTAACTTTTTAACACACCTGTAATCCCGGATATTGGGAAATAGAGGCAGGATTAACAAATTTGAGGTCATCCTGGGCTACATAGGGGAATTTGTCCTTTAAGGAAAAGAAAAAAAAAGCTATCTAAATATATTGAAAAGGTAGGCTCCCTTTTACTCCAACAAAAAAAAAAGGCCTGGATGAGTCATCTTTCTGGAGATTTGTCTACACTGGTCCCATAACTTCATGTAAGTTCTAGAAGTCAAAGTGAGCCCTTGAGTCATGCATTAACAATTGTGGCCAGCAACCGGCTGGAATCCATTAGCATGTGCAATGCTAACAAGGACGAGGTGAGTAGTCTGCGCAAATAATGACCCAAAATAACTCGATATTCAGAAACGACTGGGAAAAGGGGGTTGAAACGCTATCAATAAACACATCAAATTTTATTAAATCTCTTGTGTATACTGGCCACCCCAAGGCCGAGCTGCCGGGAACAGGGGTCTGAGCTCCGGGTGCTGAGACTCCACATCTTCCGGGCGCCTCCCCGCCCCCACTCACGTGGGACTCGGGCCGCTTCTCAGTCCGGAGGCCACAATCTACTTTTATTAAGCGCTTTCTGTGTGCAGAGTTCCCACCTCTGTCAGGCTCAACAAAGCTCAACAATGCCCCGGACCCTAGTTTCAGGTGCACCCCCCAAAGAGAGAGGGCGGCCCATCCTACGGTCACAGGCCTGTTCCCTTTCAGTTCCTACTCGTGCCCTCCGCCGATCAGAGTACCGGCTTAAAGCCTTCGTTTGGCCTGCAGGAGAGGCCTCGCGCCTAGCGCAGGCCCAGACTCCGAGGCAGGTGGCAGCCACGGGCGACCCGGCAATCGGCAGGGATCTCCTGCGGACCCTTAACTGGAAAGTGAGGCGACCCCGCCGGCCAGGCCCACACTTACGGCGTGCAGCGGTCGCTATACTCATTAGCGATCGTCTCGATGCCGCCTGCGCGAGCCACAGCAACATAGCAGCTCTGAAAGCCCAGGTCTATGCCCACCACCGACATGGCGCCGGCTACTGCTCGGGCTCGGGCCCAGGGCCGGCCGCCGACACAGCACACGGACCCCGGCGGGGTTGGCGCGTGGAAAGGGCGAGCCGCGTGGGCTGACGGGGCACCGCGGATAGGCGGGCGAAGCCGGGCGACCGTCCACGAGGACGCTTGGGTCCTTGAAGAAGACGAGCCTCCTTCACTCAAGCCGGCTCCGGCTCCGCGGCAGCAGAGGAGGCGCCGGTAGCGGGGGCGGAGAAGATCTCGAAGGCTCTCGTTGCAACAGGAGCAGAGCTGCAGCGCGAGAACTGCGCGGGAACGGAATGCTCTCGCGAGAACCAGGCTCCGACGATTTTCCTCCTGAGGCTCCTCCCACGTAGGCGTCGGGATTGCGTCACGTCCTGGCACAGGAACCTGGGGAGGAAGTGAGAGGACGAAAGCCGTCGTACGTGACGTTGCCAACTGAGCCTGCGTAGAGAAGCCCCCGCAGCCTCAGTGAGCTGTAGCGCGCCTACCTTCCAGAAGTAGGCGAGTGGGAGAGAGACTAGAGAGCTGCGTTGGGCCCACTTCCGCTGTGTCTCGTCATCGCGGAGGAACTTCCGGCGGCGCCTTCGCTGGCCCGTCGCGGTTTTAAAGAGGCCCCGCAGTGAATGCGAGCTGATCCTCCAGTTTCTGAGGGTTGTTTCAGTTGGCCTTACGTGAAGCTTAGTGAGTGTAAGAGACGAGCGCTAACCGAGACAGAGTAATCCACCCTTCCAGCCTGCTTTTAACCACTCACGTCCTTAGGTCAGATGGCGGCCGGTTCAGTCATATTTCTGAGCTGGAAACAAGAGCTCTGTGGACTAGGTCGGCTAAGATCAGTGGCACATTCACGTGACGCTAATACGTTTATATAGCACATGTTGGGGCGGGAGGGTGCCAAAAATCTCATGCAGGCCAGCCTACAAGGATGACCTTGAAATTCTGATGTGCTTGTCTCTACCTCCCTAGTTTTGAGATTACAGGCATGCCCCTCCATACCTGGTTTAAGCTAAAGAATCCTAAACTATTGTGACCCCCCAGTTTAACCAAGGAGTTACTTAGAGAGACAACCATTTCTGATAACCAGCCCACAACACAGGGGTAGAATTCTTGCATAAGGCCTTGGATTAGATCCACACCAACAAAAAATTGCAAGAATTTTGAAGTTTCACCTATCTGTGACATTTTGTTTAAAAAAAAAAAAGGAGGGGCGGTGGTGGCGCACCCCTTTAATCCCAACACTCAGGAGGTGGAGGCAGGTGGATCTCTATGAGTTTGAGGCCATCCTGGTCTATAGAATGAGTTCCAGGACAACCAAAACTGTTACTCACAGAAACCCTGTCCGGGGGAGGGGTACTTGCTATGAAACCATAAAGACGAGTTTGAATCCCACCACCCACAAGCTAGACACTCTCTCATCCACGTCTGTACCAGAACCTAGCAGACCAGAGACAGGTTAACCAGAGGGGCTCCCTGCCTACCAGCCTAGCGCAAAGAGCTAGAGCTCCAGGTTCAGAGAGAGACCCTGCCTCCAAGAACTCTATCAGAGAGTAACAGAAAACACCTGTGTTCTCCTCGAGCCTCTGTTCAGCACGGGGTCATCCTCATGCAGCATTTTCACACAGGCACGCACACTCACACACCCTGGATTATCCCTATCAGGAGGGAAGCTAAGCAAAGGGATGCCGGTAAAAGACGATGAGTGAAGAGTGAAAGCCCCTGAGAAACTCCACACAGGAAGAGTAGACATCAGCGGGTAGTTAGGAACAAGGTAGCCTCCAGACCATGTCAGAACTCCTGGCATGGATGCCAACATAGTAAAGACTCCACCAAAATTTATGATCTTGGGAAAGCAAAAAATAGGTCTGCAGATTAAACCTCCCCACCTAAAAGTCCCCTTTGCTGCCCTATGAAATCCCAAGTCCCCAGAGCCCTGACACAGTCTCCACTCCTAAGAAGAGAATGCTGTCCTTTAGTTCTGATTAAAGTATGATTTTGATCCTGGAAGAAGTTGGACTACCCTTTTATTTCCACAACACCTAAACCAGTCCTGATCTAACAAAAACAGGCTATATGCACAAAATGGCGGAGACAAGGAAGATTTTCCACACAAAAAAAAGGCTATGGTAAAAAGTAGAAATGGATATTTGGTATGGTTTGAAGACTACAGTAAGAATTTGTTTTAAATTCCATTTACCTATCTATGTGTGTATGTGCCATGGTAGGAATGTAGAGATCAGAGGACAACTTGGGGTGCATGGTTCTCTCCTTCCACTATGGGTTCCTGGCATTGAACTCAGGTCATCAGGCTTGGCAAGTGCCTTTACCTGCTTAGTCCCCATCTCTTACACTGCAGAGCCTCCAGCTAGTTTTGTATTGCTAGAAGACAGATCCAAGTAAGAGTAATCACTCAAAAACAAATGTCCAAGAAAGTTAAGTGCATTACTTCGTCTCTTTGAAGGAGGAGTCTTTCTGAATTTATTGCTGCCTCTGGAGGCATTTCATTCCCTAGTAGCCAAAATACTACCACCTTTAAATTTACCAATTACCAGAAGAGTCTCCAAATTTAAGTTAAAAACAATTACCAGATACTACCTGGAAAGGGTGATAGGGTTAAATGACTGGAGACAAGAAAAGCCTTCAGAAAAAAATGAGAACAAGTTGGGTATAATGGCACACATCTGTAATCATAGCAGTTAGCTGAGCTACGAGCATCAGGAGACCAAGACTACCCTTGGCTACATAGTTAAAGGCCAGCTGGGGCTACTTGAGACCCTGAAGAGAAAGGGCAACACTTTCAAAATAGCCAAAAGAACGGGACATAGTTGTACATGCCTGTAATCCCACACTCAAGAGCTAGAGGCAGGAGGATCAAGCCAGATCTAGAACAACAATGAATTCAAGGCCAGCTTGGAAAACATCAGACAGTCTCATAAGAAAACTATAGCCAACCGGGCGTTGGTGGCGCACGCCTTTAATCCCAGCACTTGGGAGGCAGAGACAGGCAGACCTTTGTGAGTTCGAGACCAGCCTGGTCTACAAGAGCTAGTTCCAGGACAGCCTCCAAAGCCACAGAGAAACCCTGTCTCGAAAAACCAAAAAAAAAAAAAACAAAAAAAAAAAACTATAGCCAGCTGGGCAGTGGTGGCACATGCCTTTAATCCCAACTTCTGGAGGCAGAGGCAAGCAGATCTCTGTGAGTTCAAGGCCAGCCTGATCTACATAGCAAGAACTAGGACAGCCAGGATACACAGAGAAACCCTGTCTCAAAATAAAAAAGTAGAAATAATATCCAATCTGAATATCCAATAATGGCTGAGTGGGATTTGTTGTTGTTGCTGGTTTTAGTAAGTACTGGGGGTTAAACCTAAGACTTAGCACAGCAAATGAATTTTTTTTTGTCCCGTATACCTATACATGCAGTGAAATATGCAGCCTTGAAAAAAAAAAAGAAGGAAACTAAGCTGGTCATGGTAGCACACACCTTTTATCCCAAGAATGGGGAGGCAGAGGCAGACAGATCACTGAAGGTTCAAGGCCAGCTAGGTCTTCATAGTGAGACTCTGTCTCTTTTTTCTCTTGGCTGTCTTGAAACTCACACTGAAGACCAAGCTGACCTTGAACTCAGAGATCCACCTGAGATCTACCTGTCTCTGCCTCCCAAGCACTGGGGTGAAAGGCATGCACCACCATGCCTGAGCCTACAAAATCTCTTAACAGCAGAGCAATCTCTCCAGCCCCTGCACTTTTTTTTCAACTTATTTTATGTGTATGGGTGTTTTACCTACATATATGTATATGTATCGCTTACATATACATATGTGTAAGTATATATGTATGTGCATCACATGCATGCCATGCCCACAAAGGCCAAAAGAGGGTGTCAGATTCCCAGAACTAGAGTTACAGATGGTTGTGAGCTGCCTGTGGATGCTGGGAATCAAACCATGGTCCTTTGGCAGAGTAGTCAGTGTCTGTAACCACTGAGTCTTCTTTCCAGCCACATGTTACATACTTTTTATGACAATTTTTAAAAGCTTGAAGAAGTCAGCCTGGTATGGTATTATGCACCTCTTGGTCCAGCTGCTTGGAAAGCTAAGGCAAAAGTTCCCTTGAGGGCTGGAGGGATAGATGTTCAAAAACAGCAGGACTGTACTATGCAACTATGACTAGCTTGGAACTAACTATGTAAACAGAGATGGCCTTGAACTCATAGGTCTGCCTACCTCTGCCCCACAAGTGCCGGGTTATATGGGCAGACACCACCATCTCTCGTGAAACCTGTTCATAACAAACAAAAAAGATCGAGTGGATCCAAAAATCCAGTGCTAGCCTGGTTAACATGGCAAAACACATCTCAAAAAAAAAAAGTCAGCTAATCTTTTTTGAGATTGGTCTCACCCTCGTATCTCCAATTTTTCTCCTGCCTACAGGAGGAGATACATAGCCCCTATGACAGTGTTGGTTTTACTTATGACAGAGTTCTCTCTCATCTGTTTGAGTAATTAAGTGCTGGGCAGAGTCCAGGCTGCCTAGCCCAACATGTCCTATCAATCTGAAAGATTTGCTGACCTTCTCCTGGGAGAAGACATGTTTATTCCAATTCTTGGGAGGCAACATTCAAGAGGATCTTTGTGAGTTCAAAGCCAGCCTGGTCTAAATAGTGAGTTCCAGGTCAACTAACCAAAGATATGGAGTAATTCTATTTCAATTAAAGGAGAGGCTCAGATTCCCTCTACCTTCCTTGTATTAGAAGGCTTCTCCAGGGCTGGAGAGATGGCTTAGAGGTTAAGAGCACTGACTGCTCTTCCAGAGGTCATGAGTTCAATTCCTAGCAACCACACGGTGGCTTACAACCATCTGTAATGAGATCTGGTACCCTTTCCTGGCTTGCAGACATACATAGAGGCAAGATGTTGTATTCATAATAAATAAATAAAATCTTTAAAAAAAAAAAAAGAAGGCTTCTCCAGCCTTTGGCTACATCACTAAAAGAAAAAAAATTCTGTTTTTCATTTAAAATGTACAGCCCATGCTGGCTGTGGTGGTACATGCCTTTAATCCCAGCACTTGGAAGGAAGGGGCTGGATGATCTCTGTTGAGTTCGAGGCCATCCTGATCTACAAATTGAGGACAGGCAGGGCTATTACAAAGAAACCTTGTCTCTAAAAGGAAAAAAGCAACAGCCCTATCACTCTTTTTAACTATTTGTTTTCCCAAAATAAAATATAGCATTGGTCACAGAGTACTCATTCTGCTAAAAATAGTTTCCTGGATCATCCAACTTATAGCTCAAGAGGCTATTCTGGGGTATTTAAATACACAAAGTCAAGAAAAGCTATTTGAGAATTGTGAAGAATCTGAATGGCAGGGTTCCCAGAGTCTCAACTGCACAGCAGCGTTGGAGGTGCTAGGATTGCAGCACATGGGTTTTTCATTCTGTAACGCATCTTGAGTATTTTAGAAGTAGAAAGTTATCTGATGTTTTTCTCTGGTACAGCTTAGTTCTGGTTAGACTTATTTCTAAACAATCACTAATGATGCTTGTTTAGTTTTAAATACACAGCTGTTATAAGCTACCTACCAAGAGACTAAAGGTTCTGAGTCAACTGAGAACACATAATCCCCCTCTACCAAGTGGTCCCGGGGATCCTAGCCTTTGACCTATCACTTGTGTCCTCATGAAGCTCTATTCTTGAGTAGTGATATCCTTCTAGCCTCCTGCATCTCACAGTGAGTTGAACAATGAACCTTGGTCAAAGCAATCCCTGTTCTTTTCTTTGGTTTGGTTTTTTGAGACAGAGTTTATCTGTGTAGCTTTGGAACCTGTCCTGGAATTCGCTCTGTAGACCAGGCTGGCCTCGAACTCAGAGATTCACCTGCCTCTGTCTCCCAAGTATTGGGATTAAAGGCATGCACTGCCACTGCCACCACCACCATCTGTCACAATTCCTGTTCTTAAATCCTAGAATCCCGATGGAATTTGATAGCCCACACCTGTAATCCAGCATTTTAAGAGGTAAGAAAGGAAGATTGTGGTGCTCACTTCGTCAGCACATATACTAAAATTGGAATGACACAGAGAAGATTAGCATGGCCCCTGCGCAAGGATGACACACAAATTCGTGAAGAAAAAAAAAAGAAAGGAAGATTGTGAGTTCAAGGGTATCCTAAGCTATATGGTAAGTTCCAGTCTAGTCAGGATATGCAAGGAGATTCTGTCTAAACAGGAAAAAAAAAGGCTTGCTGGTTAAGAAAAGAGCTCCCATCACTTGGGATCTCTTCGACTTGGAGACCTGGTCTACAGAACTATTTCCATGACAGCTAGGGCTATTACACAAAGAAATCCTGTCTCAAAAAACAAAACAACAAAAAAAATGAAAAATAACAAAAACTGGGCTGAGGGTGTGGTTTGGTTTCTAGATTGTTTGCCTGGCATACACAAAGACCTGTGTTCTTTCCCTAAGTCACTACATAAACTGACCTCTGTTGCATTCTGTAAACTCTACCACATATCTATCATCTGCTACATAGTGAGTTTGAGGCCAGCCTGTGTTAAATGAAACACTCCCACCCCCACCACTACCAACAAAAATAGTAAATATGGTTCAATTCCATTCCATATTGGTAACATCCTCAGGTCATTATTCAACTCTGTCAAACTGTCTACTTCCTTAGCAGCACTATAGATCATGGAGTTCTTCCCCAAAGCCACAAACTCTTGCCCTTATTCAGGCTGCTCCTCGTACACATCTGCTCTGCAGTGTCATTAGCAGTCCCTGTCCTTTGCTTCTAAAACTCTAGGTGAACTTTGCACAGACTTCTACAGGCTTCATAAGCTGATAGGATCAAATTTAACTCTAAGCCCCTTGATCACCAATAATTTTCCTGGCATGAGTCATAGTCTCTTTATCCATCCTCTCCTCAACCAGTCCCAGGCTGGGCCTTCTTCCATCCCCAGCAGCTGACATCCCAACTCTCCTCGGAGTCTTGTCTGTTGTCCTGTCAGCTGGCAGCAGAAACCACTCGGCCCAGCTGCCCCCACACCTACCCCAGCAGCAATCACTATCTAATTCCTACAGTTTAACGTTTCTGGACCATTTTGAATATTGATGCTCAGACCTCATCAAGACTCAGCAGATCCTCAACTGATTTCCATTCGGTCAGAGCACAGCTCTCTTGTCTCAGGACACTCTTTGGTTCTTACTTAATAACAATAAGTTTAAAGCCTTTGACCGATATAATAGACTCACTTCCAGAATTCCGCAGAAAATGTGAACAAGGGGCCTACAGGTGTTGCTCAGTGGTAGAACATCTACCCAGCATGTAGCATTGTCTAGATCTAATCCTAGCATTGGGAGAAAGAGAAAAGAAAGCAAGTCAGGGAGCTTGTAATGTGACACAGGATCAGCTTTATGTGGACTGGCTGCAAGTTCATGTGGCTCTCTGCCCAGACATTGCTTCACAAGCAAAGGAGGACCATTTATTTTCTTGTTGTCATCTAGTTAATGTTCAAATGCAGTGTGAGTTCAAGATCTAAATATATCCCAGATGATTACAGTTTGACACTGTTTAGACACAAGCAGCACACGCCCTAACTGGGTCTCTAGGGAATGATGCAGGAAACCAGCTATAGCTGAAGGCAGGAGCAGAAACACAGAGCGAGGAGATGATGACCTGAGCTCCTGGGAAGCATCAGGAGTCTTCCTACAAGTCAGAAGCAAAGCCTCCAAAAGATAGAATGGCCTGGGCAGTGGTGGCAGTGCACACCTTTCATTCCAGCACTTGGGAGGCAGAGGCAGGTGGATCTATGTGAGTTTGAGGTCAGCCTGGTCTACAGAGTGAGTGCCAGGACAGGCTACAAAGCTACACGGAGAAACCACTTTCTCGGAAAAAAAAGAAAAGAAAGAAAGAAAAAGAAAAAGAAAAAGGTGGTCTGACGGCATCCCAAAGCATCTTCTACTACAGCATCTACTTTATATTGTAAAGTAAAAAGTTCAAGAACATCAGAACATCTGTGTCCTTGAAATTTGGTGAAAAATAAATAAAACAAAGAAGCTATTCATTCAGCAAAGAAAAGAAATGTAATAGAGCCATTTTTCTTAAAAAATGGATAACTGAAGTTGGGTATAGAGGCTTAGAGTACTGGAACTCAGGACTGTGGAGGCTGGAGGATCAGAAGATCAAGATCAGCTCCAGCTATATAACGAGTTCAAAGCCAGCCTGTGGGACTGTCACACATACCACACACACACACACACACACACACACACACACACACACACACACACGCAACGAACGATAACTACCATTTAGGAATAAATACTTTGTAGTCCACTAAAGATAGATATTTATGATATTTCCACCAATGTCAAATGTTTGTTTATTTGGGAGTAGGGGAGGGCTGGAAAGATGTCGCAGTGGTTAAGAACACTTGCTGCTCTTTCAGGGGACTGGATTTCACTTCCCATTTGGACAGCTCACAACCTATAACTCCAGTTCTAAGGTATCCAGCAACTCTCCTTTGGTGTCCATGGGTTCCTGCATGCATGTAGCATACACACACATACATATGAACAAAAAACTTAAATAAATTTTGGGGGGGTTCAAGACAGAGTTTCTCTCTGAAACTGTCCTGGCTGTCCTGGAATTCACTCTGTAGGCCAGACTGGCCTTGAACTCACAGAGATCCACCTGCCTCTGCTTCCTGAATGCTGGCTGGTATTAAAGTCGAGTGCCACCACTGCCTGAGTTAACTACATATTTTTATCTTGAAGGTGTCATAGTTAGCTTCAGTTGTCTTCCTGACACAAACTTAGAATCACTTGGCAAGAGGGGGCCTCAAGAGAAGAATCTCTCAGATGAGATTAGCCTGTAGCATCTTTGAGGTGGGAGGGCCCAGCCTAGTGTAGGTGACTCCATTCCCGGGCAAGTGGGCCTGGACTATATAAAAAAGGTAGCTGGGCCAGGTAGTGGTGGCGCACACCTTTAGTCCCAGTACTTGGGAGGCAGAGGCAGGTGGATCTCTGTGAGTTCAAGGCCAGCCTGGTCTACAGAGTGAGTTCAAGGGCAGCCAGGATTGTTACACAGAGAAACCCATCTTGATAAGAAAGAAAGAAAGAAAGAAAGAAAGAAAGAAAGAAAGAAAGAAAGAAAGAAAGAAAGAGACAGAGAGAGAAAGGAAGAAAGAAAGAAGGAGAGAAAGGAAGAAAGAAAGAAAGAAAAACAAAAAAAGAGAGGTAGCTGAGGGGCTGGAGAGATGGCTTAGTGGTTAGGAACACAGGCTGCTCTTCCAGAAAATCTGAGTTCAATTCCCAGTAGCCACATGGCAGCTCACAACTGTCTGTGACTCTAAGATCTGACACCCTCACACAGACATGCATGCAGGTAAAACACTAATGCACATACAAAGGGGGGACGGGTAGCAGAGCAAGCCAGAGAAAGTAAGCAAGTAGGCGTTGTTCCTCTGTGGTTTCTGTCTCAACACCCTGCCTTGAGTTCCTTCCTTTGCTTCCCTGTAACTTGTAAGCCAAATTTGGCCATGGTGTTTATCACAGCCACAGGAAAACAAACCAGAATAGGCTGTTCAGAATAGGTAGCTCAGCTTGGCTTTGAACTCACTGCCAAGGATAACCTTGAATTCCTGATCTTCCTGCCTTCACTCCTCAAATGCTGAGATCACAGCAATTGCCACCACACCACACTAGCAAAAGTTGTTCATTTGTTGGCTTGTTTTTTTGGCAGTTTGATGTAGCTCAGGATAGCTCTGAATTTGCTTCTATGCAGCAACTGGAACCAAGGTTGTCACCCTGTACAGCAGAGATGAAGGAGCTATCTTGTGATAAGGTAGGAAGTGTCTGTAGGGAAGCAGTCTCCAGCTGTAAACACCAAAGAAGAGGAAGCTGCTTTCTGTACAAGCTGACAACATTTGGACACATCCTGAGGAAGGCTTTGCCAATTCTGAGCATGGCCCAGGGAGAATTTTGCTAATTAACAGTGGCTGTGAGACACTGAGGTTCTTAACATGGCCCTGTTCATGTCAACAATATGCATTTGCTGAGGACTTTATCAGCTCCCCACAATGAAGCAAGATGGCTCAGTGGGTAAAGGCACTAGTCACCTAGCCTGATAATTTGAGTTGAATCCCTAAGACCTACATGATGGAAGGAGAAAACTAACTCCATCAAGCTGTTCTCTAACCTCCTTACAATGGGCATGCTAATGTGCGAGTGCACACACACACACACACACACACACACACACACACACACAAATGAAAAAATAATTTATCTCACATCCAGACTTAAACAAGGAAAAGAAGGAAAGAGAAGGAGACTTTGGGCTAGGAAGTAGCGTGTCTTCCTGCCAGAATGTGTCTATATTGTCCTTTGTTGGCCTTAATCTTCTAGTCAACTGGCGATCCACTCTTAGAGAGCACAAGACATATGGAGTCTCAAGACACATTCTCATCCTTTCATTCCTTTTTTTCTGTTTTGTTTCTTTCTAAAAACAAAGTGTTTTATTGTAAATTATGTGTATATGTCACATTCATTTGTGAGTATGTGCAGGTGAGTGCAGGTGCCTGTGAAGGCCAGAGGCATCAATCTCCTGGAGATAGAGTAATGGGTGAGCTGCCTGATGTGAGTACTGGGAATCTAAATCACTACACTGTCTTAAATGCTGAGCCATTTCTTTAGCCCCCACCCCCACCCCCGACAGGGTTTCTCTGTGGCTTTGGAGGCTGTCCTGGAACTAGTTCTTGTAGACCAGAATGGTCTCGAACTCACAGAGATCCGCCTGCCTCTGCCTCCCGAGTGCTGGGATTAAAGGCATGCTCCACCACTGCCCAGCTTTGCTTGCTTGTTTAAGACTGGGTATGCAGCCCTGGCTGGCCTGAAACTCCATATGCAGATCAGGCTGGCCTTGATCAGACATACACCAATCTCGGCCTCCAGAATGTTGAGATTAAAGGCATGTACCACATGCCCAGCCCCTGATTGTTTTTTAAAACAAGGTTGTCTTCGTCAGGGTTACTACTGCTGTGATGAAACACATGACCAAAAGCAACTTGGGAAGGAAAAGGTTTATTTGGCTTCCATATCCTGGATCACAATCCATTGAGGAAGGCCAAGGCGGGAGTTGATGTAGAAGCCATGGAGGAGAACTACATACTGGCTTGTTCTTATGGCTTGCTCAATCTCAGTCTGATTTCTTTTCTTTCTTTCTTTCTCTCTTTCTTTCTTTCTTTTTTTTTTTTTTGAGACAGGGTCTCTCTGTGTAGCTCTGACTATCCTGAATTTTGATATGTAGACTAGTCTGTCCTAGAACTCACAGAGGTATGCCTCTGCCTGTCAATGCTAGGAATAAAGGAACATGCCACCATACCTAACTCAACCTGCTTTCTTTCAGAACCCAGGACCACCAGCCCCAGGGTGGCCCCACCCATACCAATCACTAAATATCACTAAATAACAAAATGCTCTCCAGGCTTGCCTACAGCCCAAACCTTATGGAGATAAAGCCCTGGCTGGGCCAGGCGTTGGTGGCACACGGCCTTTAATCCCAGCACTCAGGAGGCAGAGGCAGGCAGATCTCTGTGAGTTTAAGGCCACCTTGGTCTCCAGAGCAAGTTCCAGGACAGCCTCCAAAGCAATACAGAGAAATCCTGTCTCGAAAAACCAAAAAGAGCTCTGACTCATTTGCAATTTTCTAAGTCCCTTGGACTGGCCTAGAGCTTGCAATACTCCTCCAGACTCCACTTACTGAGTACTGAGGTTACGGGCCCATGGTACTACCACACCCAGCCTTCTTTTCTAATTGATTTTCTTTAATGAGTGGTGAGCATATGGAGGTTAGAAGAGAAATATTTGGGAGTCAGCTGTCTCCTTCTATCTTTTGGGCCCTATGGATCAAACTGAAGTCATTAGACTGGGCTGCAAGAGCCATCTCATCAGTTCTTTTATAATACTTTCTATGCCGTCCAGTCTGGCCACAAACCCACCATGCTCCTGCTGCTGAAGTGTAGGGAATGCTGGGATTACAGCTATGGCTCACCACACCCAGCCAAGAGTACTGGAATCAATTACATCAATTTCTTCTTTATAAATAAGCTCCTGACACCACCCCACCACAACCACACACACTTGTGTTCTCTCTCTCTCCCTCTCCCTCCCTCTTTCCCTCCTTCTCTCTCTCTCTCACACACACACACTCTTACTCTCTCATCCTATGCATTGGCTGCCTCTAGGCTCTAAAAGTGTGTGCGGGCCAACTCAACAGAGATATGAAAATTGAAGACCTGTGCTTTTTTTTTTCCAAAAAATCTAGTTTCAATGAGAGACCCTGATTATCCAGCTTAGATTGGTCAAACTGGTTTGGTCAAGTGGAACTGAGGGTACAGGGTCAGCTACACTAAGTTTTGTCATCATGAGCTAGAAATATATGTCCCCAAAATGTCTCACAGTTGCTTTAAGGAGAGAAAAGGTGTTCACAGGGTTCCAGCTAAGTAATCCATACAGGCCCAGGCAGGCTCTGAAATAAGCATGGCATGGGATGGGGACTTGGACTTTCCAAACTTCAGAGGGAGTGTCAGAAGTAACAAGTACAGACTGGGGCTTTGGAAGGAGCAGGGAAGATTTGATCTCAGAGGAAATAAAGAGGGACATTGAGGCTCAGGAGCAGGGGGTGGGGATGGCATTTGCCCTGAGACAACCTTTCACTTCAGCCCACAAATAAAAATTATGAGTTTTGGACTTGTGGTGGGAACAGCAAAGCAGGGTCCAGGATAGAAGCAGACGTCTAAGGGAACTGAACAATAGAGGATGCTGGGGAGGGGGTGGGAGTCAAAGGCCTGAGCTCAGTGACTGTCAACAAGATACATTGTGTCCATAGTGGGTTCCTTTTCCATGCTTGCTTGCTTCCTTCCTTCCCTTCTTTCCTTCCTCCCTCCCTTCCTTCCTTCCTCCCCCTCTTTCTTTGACAGGTTCTCATTGCAACAAGCCCCCAGACCTTAGCACAACTGACTCCATGATGAAAGTGTCATACGGGTTCCCACCACATAGTGAAAACTAAAACTACCTGCCAAAAACTAAAACAAAATCCTAATCCACAAAAGTTCATATAGTTCTGAGAAAGTCTCAAAATGTACTTGTTAGCATTCAGACATTTTGCTTGCCTGCCCCCTGTCACCTGGCAGGATGAGTTTGTCAGTACTAAGAACTCTGACCTGCTCAGGGTCCTGACAACATCATCAGCTATGTAGTAACTACACCCCCTTTAAAAGGTGGCCCATCTGCCCTCCTCTCTCTCCTCTCTGCCTCCCTCCTCTCTGTGTCTGTCTCTCTGCCTCTCTGTTTCTCTGTCTCTCTCTTCCCACAAGGCTGCTCTGTGCTTCCTTTCTCTCCCCATCCCCCAATAAAACTCTCCAACCTACCAAGGTCTCTCTGTTGTTTTACAACTTTGGTGCTGTGAAAGTCATCAGGCTTGCCCAGCAGTGTGAGCAGCACCAGGACCATGGAACCTTCAACAGCATCACTTTTCCAACCAAAGGATTGTTGGGCCCCTTCATCCAACACCACCAGGATTGTTGAGCCCTCTTTCTCTGGCCACTTGGCCATGCATAAGGCCTTGTTTCTTGTCTCTCAGACCAAAGTGTCCTTCAGGCTTTGTCCCTCAGCTCCTGCTCTGTTTGATGAATCACTGAGCAGCTTGTGCCTGATCTCTCTACCTGCGCCCTTACAGTCAGATCTGGTCCAGATACCCCTTATTTATCAACCCAATGGCTGCTTCCTGGCCAGCAGTCTGACCCACTTTTCAAACTTCCTCTATTTTTGCTTCAAGCCCTGATCCTCTACTCTGTTTCTCTACTGAGCTCCATACCATGCTATCATTGGTTCATTGGGCACCAATTTGTAGTAGGAATAATAAAAACTCAGAGACTGATATTGGGGTTCTAGCTTCAAGGTGAAGATAAGAAAAGTAAAGCAGCTGGCCACTGGCTCTTACCTCTACCTCAGGATGAAAGGGCTGTCCTGTCCTCAGAGTGACTGGAGAATAAATCTTTTTTTTTTTCTATTTGGTTTCTCTGAATTGTTTTGGAGGCTATCCTGGAACTCTCTGTGTATACCAGGCTGGCCTCGAACTCACAGAGATCCGCCTGCCTCTGCCTCCCGAGTGCTGGGATTAAAGGTGTGCGCCACCAATGCCCGCTGAGAATAAATCTTTTAAGACTGACTTTGCTTCTTCTTTTTATACCTCTCAAATTCTGGGATTAAAGGCATGTGCTCCCAAGTGCTGAGATCACCTTTGTATGAGCTGTTTCTCATTAGGACAGGATCAAAATTGTATCCTTTAACTAACAGAGATCCATCAGCTTGTATCTTGAGTCCTAGGATTATAGGTGTGTGCCACCACTGCCTGGCTCTATGGCTGGCTAGTATGGCTGCTGAGATTAAAGGTATGTATCACAATTGCCTTGCTCTATGACTTGTGGCTAGCTTTGCTCTCTGTACCCTCAGGCAAGCTTTAATAAGTCATAAATAACATATCACCACAATTCCCCTTTTTTGTCTAATGCAAAAAGAAGGCTGATGGGGATGTCCTTCTGTATGCTGTGAATATATGTTTCTCTTATTGGTTGATATTACAGCTGTTTCAGCTAATGGACAGGCAGGACGTAGCCAGGCAGTAAGTTTAGGCAGAGCTACCAGACTAGGAGAATTCTGGAGAGAGGAACGCAGAGAGTGAGTCATGTAGCTACTGGGAAGGTAGGATGCGTGGGCATTCTCTGGTAAGCCAAGACTACATGTAGATACATAGATCAATAGTAATTGGTTAATAATTTAAAAAGAGCTAACCAACAAGAAGCCTGAGTTATCAACAAAACAGCTTATCATTAATATAAGCCTCTGTGTTTTTATTTGGGACTAAAGGGCTGCTGCAGGACCAAGTGGGACAGAAACTTCTGTCCACAGAAGGCTACAACTAACATATGAAAAACTATATAAAATAAGTTTGACAAATTCAGAGAAAATACTCCATTTCAATCCTATCTTGATGAGTTCAAAGTATTGTACCCAATTTAACTTTCTATTCTAATTTGCATTATTAAATCATCTTTTAATGTCTCTCAATCTTTTACACTTCACATATTTTAGTTTCTTTTCTATAATGAAAACTATACTATCTAGTTAGTCTTCGACTCCTTCAGAGACTCGAGAAGGAAATAATACTAAGTAAAAAGAAGAGTGAGCTAGTGACTTCAAAAAAAATATGAGAGATGACAAAAACAGTTGATTGCATGGACAGTCACCCAAGGTTCTTCTTCAATGTTGGGGCATCCATCTTTGGCCTATCTGACAGACATTTCTGTGAATCAGGGTTTTCTGAAAGGCTGTCCTGCCTTGCCTTGGCAAGATTTTCAGTCACTTTTGTTTGTGTTCTGTTTATTCAATTTGAACAGCATATTGTCAGCAGTCCAGACATGGTCACTTTCTTGTCCAGTGGCTTTCCTTTGCCACAAAGAAAGTAAACTCCATATTGAGTCTCTTCAATGCCCATCATTTTCTCTGAAGTAGATTGGTGCTGTCAGGAGCAGACATGTCTCATTATCATTTAAAAAATCTATGTTAATGAAACACCTTTAATGCCATATCCTGTAGATCTCTGAAGTGTTTGAAGACAACCTGTCTTTCTAAAATGTATCTCTGTTTGACCTTGAAAACATATCTAATGTGACTACAAGTTCAGTTGTAATAGGTGGCTAATTACTAACCTACATTTCCTTATTATCTTTTTTTTTTTTTTTTTTTTTTTTTGGTTTTTCGAGACAGGGCTTCTCTGTATTGTTTTGGAGGCTGTCCTGGAACTCACTCTGTAGACCAGGCTGGCCTCAAACTCACAGAGATCCGCCTGCCTCTGCCTCCCGAGTTCGAGGCCGGGCTGGACTGACAAAATACAGAGAAACCCTGCCTCGTAAAACCAAAACAAACAAACAAAAAAACCCATGCATCACAAAACAGTACAACTTCCTACCATTTCTTTGTTTAAAGAAACTTACTTTGCAGTGAACCCCCTCAGTAATCAGTCACCTGTATCTTTTGGTGAGTTAGATAGAAAAAGGGTGTTTTAAGGAATGAAGTTTATGTGAGGGTATGAAAGCTTAAGATGTGAGACTCTAAAAATGTTTTAGGGTCTAAGAAAGTGACTTAAGGTGTGCAAATTTAAGTTGCTTAGGTGTGTAAATGCAAGTTATAAAAGTCTAAAGACAGGAAAGCTTAAGTGGTGATAAGGGGAAAGTGATCTGAGATGTAGAAGGGAATAAAATGTTTCAGATGTTTTTTCCCTCACTATGCTACTGTAATACTAAAACTCAAAAATTCATAGTCTTAACAGTAATCCGTGGAGTTCTGATAAGCTATTAACCTAGCTCTGGAAGAGTACTAAACACCATACTACCACTGTTATCATAGCTATGAGCTCAGACTTTTAAATTCCCTTTCGTCGTTGTTCTCTAACTATAAACTTAAAAGGTGTTTTTCATTGTGCTAAAACACCTGTCACAGTTTTTCTGGATAGAAGAATGTTAAAATGCTTTCAATCAAAATCATTTCTGGTGTGAGTATACTGATGTTTCTACAATATAAATTTCAGTATAGGTTATAAACAGTTGGAATGCTAATGTGTCTAAAACTCATATTTTCGCAAACTAAAAAAATTCCTGTAAGTTCCAGGATGTCACCTTGAATCTACCCAAAAAGGTACAATTCACTCCAGATAAGTACCATCCCACCTTCCCCCCCCATCTTGGGAGCCCCCTCCCTCAATTACCAGGATCTAAAGAAAAAACATTTCCCTAAATTTAACTTTTATCTTCTCCCCCAGAGGCATCAGACGGTTCCCCAGAGCCTGGACAGTGAAGTGAATCAGCCAGCTACCACAGGATGTGGCCAGGACCCCAGCTTTCTCAGGTCCTCCAAGATTCTGATGCCCCCAGGTCAGCAGGAAGTTGTCTTGAGAACTCTGTGCCCTCATTCCCTAACCTGCCACCACTAACTCCTCACCTTTTTATAATAAACAAAAGGGAAGAATGTTAGTGTTCAGGTATTATGCTGGCTTGCCCTTGTCACCTGCCAGGATGTGTTGCCAGAACTCAGGCAGTACTCTGACCTGCTCAAGGTCCTGACAATGTCATCAGCTATGTTACTACAGCTACACCCCCTTTAAAAGGCCGGCCTGGCTACCCTCCTCCTCCCCTCTCTCTGGCTCTCTGTGTCTGTCTTTCTGCCCCTCTGTCTCTGTTTTCTCTCTCTCTCTTTCTCTCTCTTCCCATAAGGTCACTCTGTGCTTCCTTTCACTCTCCCCCCTTCCCCCCCAATAAAATTCTCCACATGAGCAATGTCTGCATGACATGTCTCTCATCTCTCTCACCTGCTATGGGGCCCCTTGGCTCCAACTCCCCAAGATCTCTCTCACGCTGTTTTACAACAATACTAACCTTACTTCTTAAGTTTCTATAATTCCACTTCTGGCTAACTGTTCATGGTAACTAAAGTGTGTCAACCTTCATGATTTTGTTGTTGTTGTTGTTTTGTTTTGTTTTTCCAGACAGGGTTTCTCTATGTAGTTTTGGAGCCTATTCTGGCACTCGATCTGTAGTCCAAGCTGCCTCAAACTAAACAGAGATCCACCTGCCTTGCCTCCCAAATGCTGGGATTAAGGACATGCGCCACCACTGCCCGGCATAGATCATGGTTTTTATGCTTAAAAGCTCACCCTGAGAAAGGTTTAGTACTACACTGGAATCCTGAACACCCAGTGTAGTCGCCAGAAGGCTAATAAGACTGTCTGTTGGCTTAAACCCATGTTCCCAGCAGTATTCTTTAGTGAATACCCAATAACACCCATGTATTCCAGGCTGACCTTAAACTCAATATATAACCAGAGATGGCCTTGAGCTCCTGTCTCTACCATCTAAATGCTGGGCCAGTCCTATTGCTGTGCCCAAATTCTGAACCCCAAATCACCAAGAGACCATTCCAATGCAAAAGCAAAGAGTCTTTAATTATTTAGTAAGTGCATTAAAAGGACCCAAAGGGGCCAAGGGGCAGGGAATTTATTGGGTAGAGCAAGGGAAGTGTCTAGGGATCCACAACAGTCTCAGGATTGGTGCACTTCTGGGCTTGGGCGACCTGTCTTATGTTGATTGGTCAACTGATTGCTGTGGTCTGTAGGTCCTCCCAGGGTGGTTGTTATGCTATGCATGCTACTGTTACCTTAAAGCACACCCAGAGGCTACCAGCTAACTTCTGATTGGTTCCTTGACACACAGAGTGTATTTGACTTCCTAGTGCCTGGGGCAGGTCAGTGCAGGCCCAACATGTGCTGAGTCAGAGGCCTACATCTTGCTGGGTCTTTTCTGTAGCTTGTCATGGCTGCTAAAACAGGGGGCTGGGTGAGGGTCTGGTCCCTTCACTATGCCACCAACTTAGAAAAAGAAGAGGAAGGGGAAGAAGAGGAGGAGAAAGATTTACTTTGTAGGTTAACTTATTTTAAATAATAAATGAACAAACAAACAAACAAACTTTTAAAAGATAGGCATGGTTATGTACTGAGTTTTAGGTCAGCTAGGGATACATAACATCCTGTCTTTAAAATTAGAGATTTATTAAATAAAATAAGCCAGACATGGAGGTTCACTTTTGTAAACTCAACACTTCAAAGGCTTTGGGAAGGGATATTGCTGAGTTCAAGACCAACCATAGTAGCTACATTTCACGCTCATCTCAAAATAAAAAAAAAATTATTCTTCCCTTGGAATCTCTTCTACTCTTGGGAATTTCTTCTCACTTTTCTTGAATAGATCTATGCTCCCTGTGTTGAAAATTAATTAATTAGCTGATTAATTAATTATAATTTTTCCATTTCTTTTCCTCTCCAGACAGGGCTTCTCTGTATAGCCCTGGCCGTACTGCAACTCACTCTGTAGACCTGGCTGGCCTCAAACACACATAGATCTGCCTGCCTCAGCCTCCCAAGTGCTGGGATGAAGGGTGTGTCCCATGACTGCCCAGCATACATTTCCAAAGTAAACAAAACAGGGACTGGAGAGACAAGTCAGCACTGAAGAGCATTGACTACTCTTCCAAAGGGCCAGGGTTCCATTCCCAACACCTGAATGATGACTCACAACTCTAACTTTAGTTCCAGAGGATCCAACAACTTTTTCTGGTCTCCAAAAGCATTGTACACATGTTGTTCACAGCTATACATTCACGCAAAATATCTATCTACAAATAAATAAGATGAATGAAAAAATAAACAAAACCAAAAACGTAAATGTAAGGATTAGGCATTATGCTGCCCTGCCCCTCTCACCTGGCAGAATACACTCAGGCAGTTCCCTGGTCAGCCCAGGGTTCTGTGGTTGCTTAGTTTGCACGCAGGTGCAAAGGATCCCTTTAAAAATCAGACCCCTGCCCACTTACACTCCTTCCTGTTCTTTCTTTCCTGCTATTCCCCTGAGGCAGACAGGACTTTTCCTGTCTCCCTCTTTTTTTCTGTCCTCTCTCTGTCTCTGTCTCTTTACCTCTTTTCTCTCTCCTTCCCCTGCTCCCATTCTACTAAAACTTCTCACTAAGCTCTGTCTGCCTGGCAATGTTTGTCCCCTGCCTTGGTAACCCTTGCCTGCCATGGAATCTGACAGGGTCCTCCCAAGTATTATCCCAACAGTAAACAAAATAAAATGATTGATTAAAAAAATAAGTGTGCTGGTGCAACACACCTTTAATCTAGCATTCAGGAGACAGAGGCAGGTGGATCTCTGTGAGTTCCATGCCAGCCTGGACAGCTAGGGATAGGTAGAGAGACCATGTTTCAAACAAACAAATAAACAAACAAACACAAAACCAAATATAATAGCTCATGCCTGTAACCCTAGCACTTCAGAGTGGGTGACAGAGACAAATGAGTCATCCATGATTGCAAAGACAGCTTGGTCTCCATGTGACTTCCAGGGGAGCAGGGGTGCTTGGTGAGACCCCATCTCAACACACACACACACACACACACACACACACACACACACACACACACACACACACTGCATTTAACTAGACAGAAAAAGGCTTTCAGCTTATTGCAAACACAAACTCTTCCTCATATGTTTAGGTCAGACTGCCCTGGTGCCCTGTTGACCTGCGACAGACCAGACACAGATGCTTCACAAATTCCCACTCCTTGTCTCATAAACTGTATAATGCATTAACTGAACTGTTTGTCCCTGAAACTGGCTAGACTTGGAGATAAATATTTCCTGTTTGGCTGACTGACTGAGACTTCCCCTGAGTCCAAAACATCCCAGTTGCTGATAGCTACTAAAAAAGAATGTGTTAATTACCCCAGAACCAGTTTTGAGACTACTCTGATCTTCTCCTCTATGAACCCTAGGCCTACCACTGAGGCAAGGACTCTACCACTGAGTCACACTATAAGGTCCTCGCCCATCTAGAGTTAGTAAAGCTTCAGAAATCTATGCATTGTTCCCCCAAATTAATTTCTTCATAAAGAAAACAGTTGTAATTTTTAAAAAGGCTTATTTTTTGTATGAGTGCTTTGACAGTATGTACATATGTGTACCACATGCACACAGAGTTCAGAAGAGAGGGTTGAAAGCCTTGAAACTGGAGTTCCAGGAGGTTGTGAGCCACCATGTGGGCACTGGGAACCAAACCCAGATCCTCTGCAAGTGCAGGAAGTGCTCTAACTGCTCAGCTATCAAGACAGCCTGTGTTTTTGGTTTTTAAAAGAGTGTCACAGCTAGGCATTGTGGTGCATATCTTTAACCATAGCACTCAGGTGGCCAAGGCAGGCAGATTTCTGTGAGCCTGAAGCCAGCATGGTCTACAGAGTGTGTTCCAGGACAGCCAGGGCTCTGTAGAGAAATCCTGTCTCAAAAAACAAAACAAACCCCAGGTGGTGGCGGTGCACACCTTTAATCCCAGCACTGGGGAGGCAAAGGCAGGTGAATCCCTGTGAGTTTGAGGCCAGTCTGGTCTACAGATCGAGTTCCAGGACAGGTTTCAATGGTACAGAGAAACCCTGTCTCTACCATTATATCCTCAGGCTCACATCACCTTGTAGTCAGTGACAAGTGAGAAGCAAACACTGGGAATGGAATGTAGATCTTCACATACACTTGAATAAGCATTACATTGATTTAGGAAATGAAATGCTTGGATATGCAGCAAAGAGTTGATTGTCCTTGCCATGAGGAATCGTTGGTGGCTTCTGATTTCAGTTGATTTTTCTCTTCCCGTGGCAGCTTGCATGGTTTGATTGAGAAGCCTCGGCTTCACAGTGACACTCAGCTCTCTGCCTTTGTTGGGATCTGAACAATGTAACTGCAGAAAGACCCTCTCCCTGCATGGAGTGTGTCTTTTTGGTTTTTTCCTGACATGTTCCTTATAGAAACATAAGTCATTCCAGTGACCTGTTACTTATGGAACCTCCAGCCTCACTACAGGAGAATTGAGAGTTCAAGACAAGCCTGGCCTACCAAGCCAGACCAGACTCTGTATAAAAAAAAATCAAATTAAATAAAAAAAAACTTTAAAAAATCCCAGTACTCAGAAGGCAGAGACAGCTGTGTGTTTGAGGATACTCTGGTCTACACAGAGGGTTCCAGGCTAGCTAGTGTTAATTCTCAAAAAAATTTTTTTTAATTAAAAAAAACTGGGCTAGACACATAGCTCAAGTGGTTGAATGCAAGCCCAGTGTGCAAGAAGCCCTGGGTCCAATTCCCAGCCCCACACCAACTGAAAACTGTGGTTCACAAATGTAATCTTAGCACTTGAGTGGTAGAGGCAGGAGGATCATAATTTCAAGGTTATTCTTTGCTATGCAACAAATTGGAAAACTGACTGGACTGTGTACATCCTCGTTTCAAGAAACAAAAGAGCCAGAGGGTGAAGGCACACACCTTTGTACCTGGGAGGCAAAGGCAGGCAGATCTCTATGAGTTTGAGGCCAGCCTGATCTGCAGCCAGAGCTGTTGCTACAGAGAAACCCTGTCTCAAAAACTGGGTGTGGGGGGAGAAAGAAGGAAAAAGAGGGAATTAATTTATTGTAATGAAGTTATGGTGATAATTTAAGAATCAAAGGACAGAGTAGCCAGTTTAGGAAGGTCTATTTTTGTTTCTTCAGCTCTTCAGCAAGTCAACCTCTGTCTATATTTCTGCAGACAAGCTCCCTTGCATTATTTATTTATTATCTATCTTTGGGTTGTTAATCCCGCCAATGGAGAATAATACCACTATTACAGTTGTAAAAAAAACAAAAGGGTCAAAATAGCCATTTAAAAACCATGTCCAGCCGGGCATTGGTGGTGCATACCTTTAATCCCAGCACTCAGGAGGCAGAGGCAGGCGGATCTCTGTGAGTTCGAGGCCAGCCTGGTCTACAGAGCAAGTTCCAGGACAGCCTCCAAAACAATGCAGAGAAACCCTGTCTCGAAAAAACAAAAATAAATAAAATAAAAACCATGTTCTTTCCCTGACCCTTTTATTCTATAGACCAGGCTGACATTGAACTCCTAGAGATCTGCCAGCCTCTGCCCTGAGTGCTGGGATTAAAGGCTTGTGCCACCAGGACATAATTTTGTTTGTTTTCTTTTCTTTTTTGAGACAGGATTTCTCTGTGGAGCTCTAGCTGTCCTGGCACTCGCTCTGTAGACCAGGCTGCCCTGGAACTCACAGAGATCTGCCTGCCTCTGCCTCCAGAGTCCTGGGATTAAAGGTGTCGTCGACCACTGCCCTGCTTTAATTTTTTTTTTCCTGAGACAGGTTCCTTATATAAAATAGCCTCACTGAGACCAGCCTGGCTCTGCTGCCAGAGTACTGAAATTAAAGGAGTGGCCACTGTTGAAACTCCGCCCTTATGCTGACCCCACCCCCTTACGTCATGCAGGGCATACACAGTTATGGCTACTCACGTAGGACTGTTGACTGTGGTTCGTGTCTCATTACCCATAAACTTAAAATAACAGTTGTTCCCTGACCAGGCTAGGGTCCCCCCAGCTCCCGTACGGGTACCTCGAGGATCCTAGACTCCAAACCAGCAGCCCACATTCCATCCACCCGAACCTGGAACCCTCCATCCAACAGCCACAGCAGCTATGATTCGGTAAGGAACCCCCTCTCAGTCGGCATAAATGTTTCCCTGAACCCAAAGGATTGACCGTTGAGACGTTGAGCGTCCTGAAACCTTTTGGTGTTCTCAGAAGCAGGTGGGGGAGGTGGGGGGTGGGAGGGGTGGGGGACCGACTGAAGGACACGACCTTCAGACCCTTCTAGCCTGACAATCACTTCTGGTTCCATTTCTCTTGGAGGAGTCCCAGTGTTAATCGTTTCCGCTCTTTCGGCAGCTTTTTCTTAACTGCGTTTTGTTTCCAAGCCTTCGGCGGCTTGTCACTGCCTTCCAACCCTGGGTCCTATATCCGGCAGTTTTTCTTCAGCCCTGGCTAGACTCTCGGGCTGAAGAGCTCTGAAGAGTTGATTTTGCCAGTTTTTCTTCTTTTTTTGCCTCACCCATGGGTAACAAACCAGCAAAGGAAGTCAGCCGATTCGCTCCACTGGGATACCTCCTAGAAAACTTAAAATCCTTTCATTAATGCCATTCGTTAAGACTCATTTATCTCAGCACTAAGAAACGGCCTAGATATTCCTTAGATGACGAGTCTCCTTGGCCACCAAACGGCTCTCTGGATCCCGATAGTTTATGGGACCTCTCTACTGCAGCAAGGGGTAGATGGAAGGGGAGTTATCTTTTTTTTTTTTTTTTTTTTTGGTTTTTCGAGACAGGGTTTCTCTGTATTGTTTTGGAGGCTGTCCTGGAACTCGCTCTGTAGACCAGGCTGGCCTCAAACTCACAGAGATCCGCCTGTCTCTGCCTCCCAAGTGCTGGGATCAAAGGCGTGCACCACCAACGCCCGGCAGGAGTTATCCTATGTCCATGCTTTCCTCTACCTCTTGGCTAAACATTCTCTTTCTTCTCTCTCCTTCATCTCATTCTTCTAGCTATGAAAACTAAACCTGAGGATAACCCCACCAATCTAGACCCCGCTGATGAGCCTCCACGGATTCGTTCCCAATCTTCGGCTAAACCTTCTAATTCTTCTACCCCCTCCTTCTTCTTCCTCTTCCGTTTCTCCTCCAGCTCCCTTCTCTCTGGAACTGGGATGCTCCACAGATTCATCTCTCCCCCCTACCTTTACTCCACCAACCACCCACTCTCGAACTGCTATAGGCCTTTGACCTGTCAAAGTCTACCCAGGCGAGAAGTGGCCTGGGTGCATAGCCTGGTCAAGGTCCACGTCCCTTTCTCACTATCAGAACTTTCTCAGACACGACAGAGACTAGGTTCCTATACTTCTAACTCCACTGCTTTCATAAAGGAGTTTCAGTACATCGCTCAATCCTATAGCCTTACTTTTCGTGTTATATTCATGATTTTAACTAATAACCTACTGCCTGAGGAACGTAGGCAAGTTTGGGGGGGCAGGCTAGGGCATAGGCAGAGGAGGTTCATCAACCTATTGGGGCAGAGGCTGTTCCAGATCAGGAGCCCCAGTGGGATTATAATAAATACCTCAGGGGGAATTTTGGCTAGAGATCAGTTTACAACCTGCCTCATGGCTGGTCTACATAAGGCTGCCCTAAAACCAATTAACTATGAAAAGATTCTAGATGTAGTTCAGGACAAAATGGAAAATCCCTCTCAGTTCCTAGAACACCTTACACAGGCCTTCTTACAGTACACTAACTTAAACCCAGAGGGGACAGAGGTAAGACAACTCCTTATGACATTTTTTTCTCAGAGCTACCCTGACATTAGGGCTAAATTAAGCATCTAGAGCTAGGACCCCTAGCCCCACAGGCAGAGGCTTTAAGAGTGGCTTTCAAGGTGTACCATAGGAGAGAGGACAGGGCCCTTAAGAACAAGCACCAGATGCTGGCCAAGACTGTCCAACCAGCCTCAATGTCTGCCCGGGATCTCCTGACCTCCAGGGCTTGAGGACAGAATAGTCCATATTTCAAATGTGGTCAGGAAGTCGATTGGGCCCGGGCTTGCCCTAATCCCCGTGAACATCACAAAATACCAGGAAGGGGGCCACTGGTCAGTGGACTGTCCCCGTGCCCCTTGTGGCAGGAGGACATCAGATACAGACCACCCTGTAGCTGACTTCCTAGCCCTGGCCATGGATGATAAAGAGTGAAGGGGCCTGGGCTCTCTTAACCTGACCACTGTCATCTCTGACAGGAAGCCCCGGGTAGACATTAAGGTATCAGGGCAATCCATCTCCTTCCTTTTGGACACCACATACTCAGTCCTGAGGAAGTTTTGGGGACCCACCTCTCCTCGTCTCCTCTCGTCGTGGTAGGGGGACAGCCTTACTTCACCACTTAGCTGTATATTCAGGGGAATTCCCCTCACTCATTTGTTTTTGGTTATACCAACTTGTCCTGTGCCCTCACTGGGGAGGGATCTTTTAGCCAAGGTAGGAGTTTCTATTTCTTTTGCTCCCCACATTCGACCAACTCCAGCCTCACCAGCGACTCCTCTCTTCCTCCTAGCCACCTACCCTGTGGCTCCCAGTAAATTGTTTCCTCTACCAGCCTCTCAGGTAGACCCCAAAGTCTGAGACACCCAAAACCCTTCTGAGGCTAGGCACCAATCCCCCATTGTCATCCAGTTACAGGACCCCTAGAGGTACATCACTCAAGTCCAGTACCCACTCCCAGTCCAGAGCCTTAGGGGACTTAAACCTATTATCTCTCACCTCCTAAGTAAAAGTTACTTTGTCCTATATCCTCACCCCTATACTGGCAGTTAAAAAACCTAATGAGACCTATAGCCTGGTTCAAGACCTCCGGCTCATTAATTCTGCAGTGGTCCCCCTCCATCCTGTGGTACCTAATCCTTACAGACTTATTTTCACTATCTCTTCAGGGACCTCTCATTTCTCAGTTTTGGATTTTAAGGACGCCTTTTTCTCTATACTCCTCAACATTCAATCTCAAAATATCTTTGCTTTCACCTGGACTGACCCTGACACTCACGCCTCCACACAGCTCACCTGGACCTTTCTACCTCAGGGCTTCTGGGACAGCCCACACTTATTTGACCAGGCTCTAGCTTCTGACCTACTCTCTGTCTCTCCCCAAATCTAAGCTCATACAATATGTAGTTGATATTTTACTTTGCAGCTCATCCTTAGAAGTTAGCCAGACTGACACCTCCGCTCTTCTAAATTTCCTGTCCAGTAGGGGCTATAGAGTCTCACCTTCTAAGGTCCAACTGTCTACTCCTCAAGTCACCTACTTGGGACTAACCGTCACCCCAACTCACAAAGCTATTACCTTAGACAGGAAGAACCTAATCCAGTCTCTTGCAGTTCCTTCCACTAAAGAGGAAATCTTGTCAGTTTCTAGGAATAACTGGCTTCTTATGCCCCTGGATCCCCTCCTACTCTCTGCTTTCTCGTCCTCTATATGAGGCAGCTCTTGGCTCTCCATATGAAGCCCTCCTTAACCCTGTTACTAAGCCCTTCAGAAACTCACACAGGCTCTTCTCCAGGCCCCAGCCCTTCATCTTCCAGACCTAACTCACCCTTTCTCCCTCTACTACGTGACAGAAAAGGAGGAATATACCCTTGGAGTTCTAGGTCACCAGTTAGGACCTTCCTTTGCACCCGTAGCATGTCTGTGGAAACAAAATAACAGCCACCAAAGCCTGGCTCTTTTGTTTTGAATCAGGGTCTTACTGTTTTCCAGGTTGGCCTTGAACACATAGCAATCATCTTGTCTCGGCCTCGAGAACGCTGGGATTACAGGTTTTCTGAACACTAATTTCACCCTTCAAGGCCCTAAATCATACTCATACTAAACACATTTGATATAACACACAAGCCAGCGGCCAGCAATCACCTCTGTTGGGATAAAACCGTCGGGCTCCGCCCACGTCCGCGGAGGTTTGAAGGCCCCGCCCCATCCTTCGGAGTTTCCCAAAAGCCCGTGCGGCAGGCCCGGCAGCTCCAAGATGGCGACTCCCATGCATCGGCTGATAGCTCGCAGACAAGCGTAAGTGAGACGCCCAGTGGGGTCTGAGGGAGGGCTGTGGGTGTGGAGACGCCAGTCCGCTAGTTAGTGAGCTGGCACGGGCTGCGGGACTGAGCGCGCTCGGAGAGTCCGAAGTTAATCAAAGGGTTGTTCGTTGTGTGGTTTATGTTCCTCTGTCCGTCCCACACTTTTGTCAAGGGTAGCCTGGATACTTGATCCCACACCTTCGCTCCCGAGGACCGAAACTTCTCCCACTTCTCCCTTTGCAGCATTTCCGGTCTCCTTCCTATCGCCTTTCCTGGAAACAAGCCTGTCTCCAAAGCCTTTACTCTTTTCCCATCTACCGTCTCACTTTCTACGGTTCTCTCCTTCAGCAAATGATTGTTTTAGTACCTACTACTCCATGCCTTTTTTTTTCCAGTGGAGAAAAATGTTCGGGACAGGATGCTTATGTTCTAATTGTGGAACCAGTTGATCCTCTGAACAAGTACATTTGGTGCTTTTAAAAATCTTTGCAGGAAATAAAAGGCTGCGATGGGAATACGGGAAAGACTTCAAATTAGTTGGACTGGAAATGCATTACTGGAGAGGTGACATTTCAAGACACACTGAAAGGCATAGGAAAGACAGAGTCACCAGAGGGCTTGGGAAAAGAAACGCTAGACAGTGGTATAATTGCTTTAAGGTTATGAGAACTTTTTAAAGAAATAAATAAACAAATAATAAATAGATAAATAAAAATCTCAATCTGGTAACAATTTTGTTTAGGAAACTTGATAGCTTTTAACAAGCGAACACTTCCTTTAATTTCCTTTGCTCCTATTCTTTATTTTTTATTTTTTATTTTTTGGTTTTTCGAGACAGGGTTTCTCTGTATTGTTTTGGAGGCTGTCCTGGAACTCACTTTGTAGACCAGGCTGGCCTCGAACTCACAGAGATCCGCCTGCCTCTGCCTCCCGAGTGCTGGGATTAAAGGCGTGCGCCACCAACGCCCGGCCTCCTATTCTTTATTTTTGATTGGTGTTTCGAGACAGGATCTTTCCGCATAGTCCTGGCTGTTCTCTAACTCAGAGATCCACCTGCCTCTGCCTCCCACGCTGGGATTAGAGAGGCTTGAGCCACCACCCGCGGTAGCCCAAGACCCAGCACTTAGTTCAGGTTAGCCTGAACTGCATATCTAGTTCTAGGGCATTCAGAGCTGCATGCTGAGACCCTGGCTCAATAAACAAATAAATAATAACAAAAACCTTAATTTTAAGAGTGCTAAATTAAGTTGCTAGGGTCTCATTTCACCCTTTTTCTCTTAAACTGGGTCTTTTGGATCCAGACTTAGGCAATTTCAGTGACAAGATGGCTTGTTTCGTTTTGTTTTTTGAGACAGGGTTTCTTTGTAACAGCCTTAGCTATCCTGGAATTCACTTTTGTAGAGCAGGCCGACTTGGAACTCAGAGATCCACCTGTCTCTGCCCCCTGAGAACTGGGGTTAAAGACGTGCTCATTTTAAAATAAAACCTTACAGCAGGACGTTGGTGGTGCACACCTTTAATCCCAGCACTCAGGAGACAGAGGCAGGTGGATCTCTGTGAGTTCGAGGCCAGCCTGGTCTACAGAGCAAGCTCCAGACAGCCTCCAAAACAATACAGAGAAACCCTGTCTTGAAAAACAAGAAAACCCTTCTAGCATTGTTAAGTTTACCCTCTGTGTGGCCATGTGATAGTGGAATGTTCAGTTTCTCAAACCTATGAAAAGTTATGTGAAACTGAAAGGAAAATACTGCTTATGAATCTAATACCTGCTTCTTTGGGGGGGGGACATTTGAGACAGGGTTTCTCTGTGGCTTTGGAGGCTGGCCTGGAACTAGCTCTTGTAGACCAGGCATGCACCACCACTGCAGGGCTACCTGCTTGCTTTTAACTTTCTTACTTTTGATGTAAACTGTGATTTATTAGTTATAAATCTGAGTATTGGGCCAAATGTGATAGATAATGCTTTTAGTCTCAGCACTTAGGAGGCACAAACAGGTGGATCTCTGTTGAGTTCAAGGCTAGCTTGGTCTACAAAGCGAGTTTCAAGACAGCTGGGACTTTTAACATATAGAAACCCTGGTGTGTGTGTGTGTGTGTAGGAATGGAGACCAGAGGAGTTTTTAGGGTCAGTTCTTTGCTCCTTCCACCACACAGATTCAGGGATCCAACTCAGATCTTCAGGCATACAGGAAGCACCCTTACCTAACCAGCTATCTCCCATCCTTAAAAGTGTTTTAACAATAATGGGTTAGCGGTCTACCTTAGTGGTAGCATTTGCTCCACGTGCATGAAGGAGGCCCTGAGTTTAATTATCTAGCCCTATGAAGAATAAAGTAAAATAGAAATCTGTAATTATCCTTTGCATTCTGAACTAAAAATGTTGTTCTGATTGTATCATTACTGGAAAGCAAAAACAATTTTTGTTTTTATGTGTTAGTTTTGCTTTGAGACAGGATCTCAATCTGTAGCTTAGGTTAGCTTTGAACTCACAGCCCTTCTCCTGCTTTAGCCTGAAAAGTGAAGGATTACAAGCATGAAACACCACACTGGGTTTAAAAGAGCCAAGATTTGTTCTGTTAATCCCAGGTTGCATGCATTGATCCGCATAACTCTACTATTTCTGTGTCTATTAGAGTAAACATCACTTTATACTTTATGCCTTTTTAGGTCAGAAAGTGTCACAAGATAAAACTTGTTTATTTTTTGTAGTGAAGCCAATAAGCAACATGTAAGATGTCAGAAATGCTTGGAATTTGGACATTGGACTTATGAATGCACAGGAAAAAGAAAGTACCTCCACAGGCCTTCAAGAACAGCGGAGCTGAAGAAAGCTTTAAAAGAGAAAGAAAATAGATTGTTGCAGCAAAGGTAAGTTTACATGTGGTATCCAGAGGAAGTTACCCAAATATTTACATAATTAAGGGCTGAAAAGTTTTGTTATATTATTAGCTGAATTTTTTGTTTATTTTGGGTTTTGGACATTGTCTCACTATGTAGCTCAGACTGGTCTCAAGTTTGCAGTCCTCCTGACTCAGTGTTCTGAGTGCTGGAATTGCTACCAATCCGGCTTATACTGGTATTGGTTGATTTTAATGAATGATAACTGTGTCAGGCATTATACTGTGCTTTTCACAAGTGTTAGCATATCTAAACCTCCAATCTGTACTTGTAAGATAGCTGTTAACCCACTTGTGTGCTCACACACGAGCTTGTGCATCTGCCTGTTTCATGCAAGCTCACTGGACTGCTCTTCATGATGTTAAGGAATACAGTCTTGAGGTTCTGTGGGACTTTTTGTTTTTGTTTAAACAGTAACTAAAATTTGGGTTAAATTTGATTTTGTAAAAGAATGAAATGACCAAGTGTAATTCTAGGAACTCAGATTACATCTATTGTGCTTTTGTTTGCCTGACTTGTTCAGTAAGTAGTTCAAGCTCTAAACAAAGAAACAGATTTGTGTGTTCATTTATCTTAACTACTAACTGGCTTTGATGTATACAAGTTAAACTGTGTTGTTAAGCAACAAGTCAACCATATGTACTGCCCGTATCCTGTCCCAGGAAATTTCAGTTGATTATAGAAAGAAAGCTTGTACCCTTGAGCATATGTAATGAAGAACAGAGTGTTCTGAGGCTGGCAGAGGCTTCTAAAGTCACTCTTATTAATAGGAGCTTTTGTTCTCCTTTATGTCCTTTAGCATCGGAGAGACTAATACAGACAGAAAGACCAAGAAGAAGAGGTAGGTGTGGCTTCCAGTGACACTACCTGGAGGGAGGAAGATGGGGTCTGAATTCTTGGTTTGCAATTCTTAATTATTGTGTTTTCTAATACTTTCCTCTTCTTTGGAATTTATTAGCTCCTTTTTTTGTTTGTTGTGTTTTTTTTGTACAGTGTTCTAGAATCCTTATACCTAGTCTAACAAACTCTTACCAAAAATTTGCTAAAGGGTACTGGGAAAACGTCTTAGTTAAGTATTTGCCATGCACGTGTTTAAATAGCTAGGTGCAGCAGTGGGGTTCCTACAACCACAGTGCTGGGGCAGTAGAGATGGGTGGATCCTGTGAGTTACTGAGCACCCAACTCAGCGGAACCAATGAGTTCCAGGTTCAATTGGAACCTCTCAAAAGTATAGAACAAATGTTTTTGTTAAGTCTATGCATGGCTGCTCTTAATATAGACTCCTGGTAGGCTTGGAGCTGGCTATGTAGAACAGGCAAGCCTTGATCTCAGAGATCTGCCTGCTTCTGTCTCCCCAGGTTTAAAGGTGTTTTCCACCATGCCTGACTTTGTCGTTTTTGCTTGTTTTTTTTTTTTAAGATTTACCTATTTATTATATATGTATATACTGTTCTTCCTGCATGCCAGAAGAGGCACCAGATCTCAATTATAGATGGCTGTGAGCCACCATGTGGGTGCTGGGAGTTGAACCCAGGTCCTCTGGAAGAACAGCCAGTGCTCTTAACCATCTTCCCAGCCCTTTTTCTTTTTTAATTGTTTGGTTTATTTTGATTTTGAGTTATTTTATTTACATGTATATGTAGAGGTGCTTCTGGATGTTAGAAGGGGGCATTGGATCCCTTGGAACTGAAGTTAAAGGGGTTTTTGAGCTGCTCGATTGGGTGCTGGTATCCAAATTCCAGTCTTCTGACAAAACAGTAAGGCTTCTAAATGCCAAGCCTTCTCTTTAGCCCTTGTTTTATTTTCCGAGACTAGATCTCGCTCTGTACCCTACGCTAGCCTCAAACTCTTGGTGATCCTTCTACTTCAGCTTACTGAGTGCTAGGATTCCAGACTTGAGCCACCATTCCCTGCTTTTCCTTTGTTTTTCTTTCTATTTGTAGGGGACAGATTACCTTACTGTGTAGCAGAACTTCTGATCCTCCTGTCTCTACCTCCTGGGATTACAGGCATGTGCCAGCATGCTCAGTGTGACATAGTGTGGAGGTATACCTTGTGAACTCCAAGAGCTGCTCAAGTGTTGGAGAGCTTGTAAAGAGGGGAGGCACACGTTACAGCAGTTAGGCGACCTCCAAACATCTGGGCCGAGAACTAGTGTGCAGGCCCTCAGCATGATGGCTCTTAAGCACTATGTTAAATGCCAGCTTCCCATGTGTGCATGCTTTGTGTAACTTGAATAGGTCTAAGAGTGTCACGAGTTCCAGTGCCTCTAGCAGTGACAGTTCTGCCAGTGAGTCTTCATCAGAGAGCGAGACATCTGCCTCATCCTCCTCAGAAGACAGTGACTCGGATGACAGCCTCTCTAGCTCCTCCTCATCAGTTTACTCCTCCTCCTCTTCCTCCTCCTCTGACTCAGACTCGGACTCCAGCACCTCCAGTAGCAGCAGTTGCAGTACAGAGAGTAGTTCAGATGATGAGCCGCCAAAGAAGAGGAAAAAGAAATAGGATGCTCTCCATTGGACTAGTGGACCAAAAACATCAGTGTGATTCACACTGAAAACTGGGAACTGAGAACATACTCAAGCAAGCAGGCTAGATGGTCAGCTTGTTAGAATTCAGACCTTTCTAAGTATTCGCCATTGTACAGAATATTAATAAAAGATATATATGCATTTATTTTAGGAATGAATGAATATTGTGTTCTTTTTGTTTTTGTTTTTTCGAGACAGGGTTTCTCTATGTCTTTGGAGGCTCTCTTGGAAGTAGCTCTTTGTAGACTAGGCTGGTCTCCAACTCACAGAGATTTGCCTGCCTCGGCCTCCCCAGTGCTTGGATTAAAGGCTGAATATTGTGTTCTTGCTATTTTTTTTTAAGTTGGGGGTCTCTGTTTGTAGGTCTGGTCAGCCTGGAACTCACTATGTAGAGGAAAGCTGGCCTTGATTTCAGGAGATCTGCTTCTGCTTCTTCTAGTGCAGGGATTAGATATAAGTGTAACCATCTCAGCTTTTGTTGACTTTTTTGTTTTTTTGTATTTGAAGTGTATCTGTAGAACATAAAGCTGAAAACCAGGAAATCTGTTTCAATGATGTCATTTTTTTCTGCCTATGAAATGAATGCCTTATGTGGGTATGTGTTAAGGTGTGTATAGGACAGGTGTTGAAGATACTGCATCAGAAGATCAAGGAAGGAGTTGCTCTTTTTTGCTGTGTTAACTATGTGTGATTTGATACATTGTTATTATAAGTGTAGCTTTCATACTGTTAATAAATGTGCTCTATTTTTATGTTTGTGCTCAGAAAATTAATCTGATTTTTCTATCCTGAATATATAAATTCAAGGAACCTAATAACAGTACATTGGAATGATGTTAAGTTTCAAGTTTTTATGTTTTTTGTTTAAGATTTATTTGCATGTGTATCATATTTGTGTGAGAACATCTGGAGGCCAGAAGAGGGCATCACACCCCCATGACTGGAGCTATAGGCTGTTGGAAACTGCTATGTGGGTGCTGGGAATCAAACCTGGGTCTTAGCATGAGCAGCAAGTGTAAGCAAATCAATGCAATGTGGATTCATATTTTTATTAATAGGAGAAAGCACTTACAAGCTGGGAGATCAGAAGTGTGGCAGGCTTTCAAGAGAGGTTTTCCTTTTTCCTTAAATATCTCACCTGTGCCCATCCCCTGTCCACGCCCAAAGGCTCACCCTTACAATTCCCCTTTTAGTCTAAATAAAAGATTTAAACTTGATACAAAAAACATATACAACATATATACATAGAAGATGATAAGCAAGTTATAATCTACTTATGTCTTAAACTAACATATCTATCCCATCTAAATCCTAAACTTATCTGAAGGGGTGCCCAGGTCTTAACACCTCCTTCCAATCCCAACCCTAAAATAATTGAAAACTAACTTTAACAGGTGTAAGATATCCTGTAATATCAATAGTAGGGAAAGGGGGCATAGTATTCTCAAAATTCTGAATTTCATTTTAACAATAATAAACATCAGTTAAGGACAGGTGTGGTGTATACACCTTTCATTCCATCATTTGGGAGGCAGAGGCAGATGGATCTCTGAGTTCAGGCCAGCCTGGTCTACTTAGTGAGTTCTAAGACATCCATGGCCTACATAGTGAGATCCTGTTTCAAAAAAATAAATTAATACATTAAATTAAAAATCAGTTAAATAGTGGAACTGGAGAGACAGTTTAGCAGTTGAGAGGGCTTTCAGTGGTCGTGAGCACTGGAGTTCTGACCCTGGTGCCTACATAACAGACTGCCTGTGGTCCTCTAAGCCTGACTTTGGGGAAGATGCAGATATAGGGGCCTCACAGGAGCCTCCTGGCTTTCAGCCTAGCTAAGTCTCTGCCTTAGAGGAACAGTTAGATAGATGGGGGACACTTGACCCTTTGTGGTCTCTGCACACACATAAGTGAAATCTTTTTAACAATTGAATTTAAAAGTTAAGAAGCAGGGAATGCAATTGGTAGAGTGTCTAGCATGTGTGAGGCCTTGGGTTCAAGTTCCAGCTTCACATTAACCAAATGTGGCGATGCCAACCTGTTAACCCAGCACTATGGAAGAAAATCGGAAGTTCAAGGCCATCCTTGGCTTTCAAGATCAGTTTGAGGGGAAGCAGGGATGGCACAGGCCTTTAATCATAGCACTCAGGAGGCTGAGACAAGTAGATCTCTGAGTTTGAAGACAGCCTGGTCTACAGAATGAGTTCCAGGATAGCCAGGGCTACACAGAAACACTGTCTCAGAAAAAAAAAAAGAGAGAGAGAGAGAGAGAAGATATTACCAATATCAGGCATAACAGGTAACATTACTACAGATACCACAGATATTAAAAGGAACTGGGGGAATGATACCGTGAACAGCTTTACTCGTTAAATAATAGTACAAAATAGTTTTTCTATTTTCTTTTTTGTGAGGTTGCTTGGGAAGCTTTATTGGGAAAGGGAAAGAAATAAGGGAAGGGAAGAGAGAGAGGGGCGAGAGAAAGAGACCTGCCTTCTCAAAGAAATGGCAGAAAGAACAATATTTCTTTTTTGTTGTTGGGTTTTTTGTTTTGTTTTTGTTTTTTTGTTTGTTTTATTTTTGGTTTTTCTAGACAGGGTTTCTCTGTGTAGATCAGACTAACCTCTAACTCAGAGATCCGCCTGCCTCTTGCCTCTCCCTCGTAAGTGTAGAGATAAAAGGCATGCACCATCATGCCTGAAAATTGTTTTTCTTAGAAGATGTCTGTTGATATTACCCCCTGTGATCTTGAACTGATAGGCTCAATGTTTCTCATATTACCTCCTGTGATCTTGAACTGATAGGATTAAATGCTTCTCATTCCTCAGTCTCCCAAGTAGCTGGAACTACAGGTATGTTCACTTGGCCCTAGAAAATGTCCTTGAAAGATGATCGAGACTGACTAAAAAGTAAATGGATAGCCAAACCGGGTTGTAGTGGTGGCGCACGCCTTTAATCCCAGCACTCAAGAGGCAGAGGCAGAGGCAGGCAGACCTCTGTGAGTTCGAGGGGGTTTAGGACAGCCAGGGCTGTTACACAGAGAAACCGGGTCCTGGGGGGAAGGGTGGGGAGAGACAAAAAAAAGCAAACAAAGGTGGGCGTTGGTGGCGCACGCCTTTAATCCCAGCTCTCAGGAGGCAGAGGCAGGTGGATCTCTGTGAGTTGGAGTCCAGCCTGGTCTACAGAGCTAGTTCCAGGACAGCCTCCAAAACCACAGAGAAGCCCTGTCTCAAAAAAAAAAAAGCAAACAAAAAAAGTAAATGGATACTAACCTATATTAAACTCAATTTATAGTTTAAAACCTTAAACATGAGCTCCATTTATTAAATGTGGTTTTGGATTTTAAAGTTTATATATATATGCATACATATACATATATATAAAGAGGAAATAAACTTTGAACTGAACTGAGAGTAATAATGTACATAGGGTGTGCATATACATAGGGTGTAGTTGTAGATAAGGAAATAAACTGAACCAATGTAAAAGACTGCTATTCACAGATTGGTTCCCTGCCCTTGTGTAATTGCTTTAAATCATTCTAAAGATATGAGAGAAACTGCTGCCAAGGTAGTTTAGTGACTCTTTTTTTCCCAGGCATACATTATCTTATGTAATCCTTTCCCATAACTGAATCAGGGCTAATCTATGTGAATAGACTGGAACATAGGTGACAGGACATGCCATGGTAGGCACTATAACTTCTGCCTTGCCTCTTAAAAACTCTATAGGATAAACCAGTCTCTGAGACATGATACCCAAGCAACCATGTGGAGCCACCTCCTTGCAGAAGTGCTGAGCCTTCTCGCCAGCACTGACTCCTCAGGAATGTCAGAATGGTGGGAACCATGCCTTTGATGGTGCTCAGTGAAGCTCTGATAACTGTAACCTAAGATCCCAAGCCAGACCTCAATTCCTGACCCACAGAAACTGTCAGATGATAAATACTGTTTTGATTCATTCATGTTTGTTTTGTTTTTTTATTTTTTTTAAGACAGGGTTTCTCTTTGTATCCCTGGCTGTTCTAGAACTCACTCAGTAGAACATATTCAGAGATCCACCTGCCTCTGTTTCCCAAGTGATGAGTGTCACCACTGCCTAGCAAATACTGTTATTTTATGCCTCTAGGCTTTGAGTAATTTGTTATACAATAATTTTGCTTTGTTTTGCTTTTTCAAGACAGGGTTTCTCTGTGTAACAGTTCTGGCTGTTCTGGAATTTGCTTTGCAGACCAGACTGGCCTCGAACTCACTGAGATCCGCCTGACTCTGCCTCCCATGTGCTGGGATTAAAGGCGAGCGCCACCACTGCCTGACAAGCAATAACTTTTTAAAAACCTAATGTTTTTTTTTTTTATTTTGAAGTTCATGGTTGCTGGAAAGCCACATTCAGGTTTCTGTTCAAAATTTTTCTGTGAAAGGGTTCTCTTTGCCAATTTACCTCCTTTGATTCAATTCCTTTGCCTTGATTTTCCCTCATTTATATTTGACTGTCTGTATGTGACTTAGTGTGTGTGTGTGTGTGTGTGTGTGTGTGTGTGTGTATGTGGAGAGGTGTTCACAAGTGTGTCTTCTCCATTAATATGGCTATTCTGTTTTATGAAGATAAGGATTTAGCTTTGCTTGATCCTGCCTCTGAGGCCTGGAATGTTACCTGACATATAAAAACTCAATGAATCAACTGTTGGATTAAGGCAAAATACCAGCATTCATATTTGCCTTAGTGTTGCTTGGGTTCTTAGTTGAATGAGGGAAGCATATAGGCTGTGAGCTTGTGGGAACTGACACTAAATGTTGACATTAGAATCCTTATAACAAAATTTTTGCTTTTATGTTTTGAATATCTTTTATGTCAATAGATTTTTTTTTTTTTTGGTTTTATGAGACAGGGTTTCTCTGTATTGTTTTGGAGGCTGTCGGTCCAGCCTGGCCTCGAACTCACAGAGATCTGCCTGCCTCTGCTTCCTGAGTGCTGGGATTAAAGGTGTGCGCCACCATCGCCCGGTGTCAATAGGTATTTTGCTTGCAGGAATGTCTGTGCCCTATTGATGTGCCTGGTGCCTCTGGAGGTCAGGAGGGTATCAGATCCCCTGGAACTAAAGTTACAGTTTGTGAGCCTCCATGTGGATGCTGGGAATTGAACCCAGGTGCTGTGTAGGTGTAGTCAGCGCTCTTGACTGAGCCATTTTTCCAGCCCCCAATTTTTTCTTTTTAAGAAATGGAAAATAGAGCGTGCCAGTAGTGGTGGCATATGCCTTTAATCCCAGCACTTGGGAGGCAGGGGGATCTGTGAGTTCCAGGCCAGCCTGATCTACATGGCAAGTTCCAGGATAGCCTTAGTGATACAAAGAAGGTCTCAAAAAAAAAAAAAAAAAAAAAAAAAAGAAAGAAAGAAAGAGAGAGAGAGAGAAATGAAAAATGATTCTCTTGGTAGAGTAATTTTGTAGCACCCATGAGGACTTGGTTTTGATCCCCAGCACCTCTTAAATGGAGTGCATTATTGAGTGATATAGGCAAGAGTTCAGGGTTATCCTTGGCTACAGAGAGTTCAGGAACCATATAGGCTCCATAAGACCATCTCAAAACAACAACAACATTGTTTACAACTGTATTTTCTGTTGATTCACATCTCTTCAAAGAATATTGTAATAGCCTGTAAACTGGCCTTTGGTGATCCCTACCCCTGACACTTTTCAGCCTCTCCCAGATATGACTGACTTATGCAACCAATAAAATGAAGATATTGGAAATTCTTATGGAATAGCCCATCATAACTGAATTTCTTTTGTTGGTTTTGTGGTTTTGTGGTCTCTATATCCCTGGCTGTCCTAGAACTCACAGAGATCCTCCTGTCTCTGCTTCCCAAATGCTGGGATTAAAGGCGTGCCCCACCATTGCCTGGCACACATGGTATATCTTAATATGGGCAGGCCAAGTTCAGAAGAGTCCTGGCAGAGTAGTTAGTATAGTATTTTCATAATATGTAATGTAACCCATCATTGTAGGTAATTCACTTGAAATAGCTTTTCATTGTTTTTTTTTTTTTTTTTTTTTTTTGGTTTTTCGAGACAGGGTTTCTCTGTGGCTTTGGAGGCTGTCCCGGAACTCACTCTGTAGACCAGGCTGGCCTCGAACTCACAGAGATCCGCCTGCCTCTGCCTCCCGAGTGCTGGGATTAAAGGCGTGCGCCACCAACGCCCGGCTTCATTGTTTTTTTTTGTTTGTTTGTTTTGTTTTTCATTTCTTTAAGACTTGGTCTCATGTATCAATAGAGAATGTTCTTAAACTTTTGATCCTTCTGCCTTTACCTTCTAAGTACTTGGGTTATAGGCAAGTACCACCACAGTCAGTGTTGGGGGTGGATCCCAGGGTCAGTTTGACCCCATCCCCAATGCTAGAACTTTCCAAACTTAGCTACATTCCCTAGCTCATGAGATTTTATGATTAATTTTTATTTTATTGATCTATCATCAACTTAATAAATTGATGGGTGGATGGTACTGGAACTGCTCAGGTGTTTTTACAAAGAAAGTGTCAAGCTTGAAACGACTGAAGAATTAGCCAGTAGGAGTAGTCTACATGGAATAATCCTTGTGAGAATATTTGCCAAGTTAAGAAAACACTAACTAAAGCCGGGTGTTGGTGGCGCATGCCTTTAATCCCAGCACTCGGGAGGCAGAGGCAGGCAGATCTCTGTGAGTTCGAGGCCAGCCTGGTCTACAGAGCGAGTTCTAGGACAGCCTCCAAAGCAATACGGAGAAACCCTGTCTCAGAAGAAAAAAAAAAAAGAAAGAAAGAAAACACTAACTAGCTTGTCTTTAATTCCAGCACTCAGGAAGCAGAGGCAGGCAGATATCTGTGAGTTAGAAGCCAGCCTGGTCTACATAGATAGTTCCAGAACAACTAAGGCTGTTACACAGAGAAACCCTGTCTCAAAAAACTAAAACCAAGCCGGGCATTGGTGGCACACGCCTTTAATCCCAGCACTCGGGAGGCAGAGGCAGGCGGATCTCTGTGAGTTCGAGACCAGCCTGGTCTACAGAGTGAGTTCCAGGACAGCTTCCAAAGCCACAGAGAAACCCTGTCTCGAAAAACCAAAAAAAAAAAAAAAAAACAAAAAAAAAAACTAAAACCAAAACCAAAACCAAACCAAACCAAACCAAAACAACAAAAACCCCACTCAGTTCAACTCAAAAGTGCAGTGTGCTAATATGTGTTTTTATTTGTTGTTTTAGTTTTAGTTCTCTGTGTAGCCCATGCTGGCCCAAAACATGCAGCAATCCTCTTGCCTCAACTCAGCTTCTCAAATGCTGGGATTACAGGTATGAGATCACCATGCCTGGCTAAGATGTGTTACTGTTGATGATATCCGACAAATTGTTTTAAGCAGAAAAAGCTTAACTGAACAGATTTATGAAACATTTGGTAGCAAGGCATGTAAAGGTTTTAATTATGTGTTACTAAACAATAGTACTGACAGTGATCTTTGAGTTCCAGAATGTTTTGTTTCTTTTCAGAGAGAACGCTCTGGGTCAGGGAGTATAAACCTGTAATCCCGCCTGGCGTTGGGCACACGCCTTTAATCTCAGCTCCCGGGAGGCAGAGGCAGGCGGATCTCCACGAGTTCGAGGCCAGCCTGGTCTCCGTAGTGAGCTCCAGGACAGTCTCCAAAGCCATGGGGAAACCCTGTCTTGTAAAACTAAAAAAAAAAAAAAAAAAAAAAAAACAAAAGAAAAAAATAAACCTGTAATCCCAGCAGTTGTGAGGTGGAAGCTGGAATATCAGGAATTCAAGGCCAGCCTTAACTACATAACAAGTCTGAAGCCAGCATAACTGCATGAGACTCTGTGTCAAAAACAAAACAAATCTCAAAGAAACAAAAGTGATAAGGCTGAGTATACCCTGCTTTATCTATCATACACAGTTGGATGACACAACAGCAGTAAATTATTATTGGGATCGTCTGCACTTAAGGCAAGGGAAGGGTAGATTTTTAGTTTTCTTTATTATTAGTTTACATGTGATGTATGTGTATGTGGGCTCAAATGCCACAGGATCATATGGGAATCATAGGAAACTGAGTTGTTCTTGTCCCAGTCTTACGTGAGTTCTAAGGATGGAACTCAGGTTTCCAGGCTTGTTCAGAAAGCACCTTTATACAATGAGCCCTGTCAACATCCCTAAAATAGAAAATATGAGCCTATGGGGGCAATTCTTATTTGATCCGCTACACAGAGACAGGTGTAGCCCTTGCTGGCTTCAAACTTGCTATGTGGCAGAAGATGACCTTGAACTCCCGATCTACCTGCCTCTGCCTTTCAAGGGCTGGGATAGAAAAATCACACTATCATGCTGTTTGTGAATTCCATTTGTTGGAGTAGAATAAAGGTAGAGCTTACTGTGTTCATCCTTTGCTTCCCTTTGCTGTTTTGTGGCACTGGGGGTCATACAGTGGGTCTTGTACATTGGATGCGACGGCTTCACTGAGAGCTGCATCCTCAATCCGGTCTTCTCTATTTCCCCTCTGTTTCGACCTGTGCAGTTCAGCTGTATCAAGTCATTCATGGCATCCCCAGACCATCGTCTGTCTCTGGAGATCTTTCCACTTTGCAAACCCAGACTCTATACCTCTCCAGTCACAGCAGCGGTCGTTCTGTTTTTGGTTTCTGCGAACTTGACTCTTCTTACTGCCTCGGCTAAGTGGAAGTAAGCGGAGGTTGTTTTTTCTGTGGCTGGTTTATTTCATTTGCATAATGTCTTCACATTCACCCATGTGGTTGCACAAGTCAAATTCCTTCCTCTTTTAAGGTTGAATGAATGGTAAAGCATTGTATTGTGTAACACACTTTGTTCATTCATTTACCCAATAGTAGACACTTGGTGACTCCTCTTTAGCTATTGTAAATAATGTGACATCTGAAACTCTTAGGAGAACTACCACACCGCTGTTACTGGACACTAAATAATTGTGGAAAATTAGCTTCTGCTGACGATGGGATCTCATTTTTGTTTTTTTTGTTTTTTTGTTTTTTGTTTTTTTTTGGTTTTTCGAGACAGGGTTTCCCTGTGGCTTTGGAGGCTGTCCTGGAACTCACTTGGTAGACCAGGCTGGTCTCGAACTCACAGTGATCCGCCTGCCTCTGCCTCCCGAGTGCTGGGATTAAAGGCCACAAACACCTGGGATCACATTTTTTAAGGACTTCTGTCTACAAATCAAAATATTTCTTTATGAATCTTTTGCTGAGAGGATGTCATTGTAGCAGCCAATCAGTTTGAATCATAGTATCGCTGAGTAGCCGCATATGCTTCTTTAACAGTTAAAACAAGATATGTCCTGTGCAACACACTTGTGTCAGGCTTATCTGCAGAACTCATGCTATGGTGTACATAGTCTGCTTTGGACTTCAAGCATAAAGGAGGTGGAGGGTGGAGAATCAGACATTCAAGGTTATTGGGAGCTACATGATGAATTTGAGGCTAACTTGGCCTACATGAGACCTTGTCTAATAGAATCAGAAAAATAACATTCTAGCTATATGATTAAGAATCTCTCATCTTGTTGGTTTGTTTTTTTATTTTTGTTTTTGTTTTGTTTTGAGACAGGGTTTCTCTGTGGCTTTGGAGGCTGTCCTGTAACTAGCTCTTGTAGACCAGGCTGGTCTCGAACTCATCGAGATCCATCTGCCTCTGCCTCCGGAGTGCTGGGACTAAAGGCGTGTGCCACCACTGACCGGCTCTCATCTAGTTTTTAAAGATCTGTATTTTTATTATTCTTAATTATGGATAGGTGTATTTATCTGTATGAAAGCTATTGCCCTCACCCTTCACTTCAAGGTACTCTGGAACTGGAGTTACAGATAATGAGCTACCTGGTATGGTTGGCTGGAAAAGCAGACAGTACTCTTAACCACTGAGCCCTCCACCCCTTTTTTTTCTGATCCTTGGACCAAACAATGATGTGAATCCAAAGAAGACTGTAAAATGGAATTATGTATCTAAGTGGAAGCATATCAAATGGAAATATGTCACATGTGGTTTCATGGACTTAGCCCCTTAGCCAGTATTTCACTCCAGTGTTGGCCGACTGCTGGCTGACTGGTTTATGGCTCATTATTTTGGTACTTAAGAGGTTTCCTGTTTGTTTTATGACTAGTCTACCGTTCATATACACACTCAAAAACTTTTAACTGCTTCCATGTTACTCCTAACCTCTGAGCCATCTCACCCAGATCCTCTCACCCAGTTTTTAATTGGAGTTGATCACTTTTCCATGTATTATGTGCTGATAGAGAAGAATCTAAGAGAGTTGGAAAATTGTCTTTCAAGCAAGAGGTATGCTCAGCATTGTATGCTAGAGGATTAATAGTAGATATCTGGTGACTTATTTTTGTATGTAAAACTATTTCAAAAGCAAAATGCAGAAGTTGTCTATGCTCCTGTGAATAACCAGTCACCCGTGCTTCTGTAAGCAACCCTAAATTAACCTCATTAGGTCTCACACCACCTCCACCCCCCACAGGGCCATGAAAATAAGAGGGGAGACTAGCTGGGAAGAGAAGTCAATTAGTGAGAAGAGAAGGGTGACAAAAGAGGGCATATAGGTGAATATGATCAAAATGTACTATTTCCATGAATGAAAATGTCACAGCAAAGTCCATCATATATATCATTAATACATGCTAATTGAACTACAGGACCGAGCATGTAGCTGAGTAGGTAGAATGCTTGCCTAGCATGTAGGAGCCCTGGGTTACAGCCCCAGTGCTTCAATGGAGAGTAGAGGTATACAATACTCACTTGTAATCACAGCATTCTGGAGGTGGAGCAGAAGTTCAAGGCCACCTTCAGCCACAGTTTGAGTTTGAGCTTGAGCTACATGAGATCAGAAATAAAGACAGAATGACAGAGAGAAAGAAAGGAAGGAAGGAAGAAAAAAGAAAGAGAGAAAGGAAAGGAAAGGGAGGGGAAGGAAGAAAGGAAGACTGAACAATCCCATTTCAGTTCAGCATGATAGGATATTTGAAATCATTTTTTCATGTGTGTGTGGGGGGGTACATGTGCCACAACACGTGTGGAGGTCAGAGGACACTTTGGGAGAGTCAGTTCTTTCTATGTTCACAAGGGTGGGTTCCAGGGACTAATTTCAGTTTGCTAGACTTTGTCAGCAAGCTCTACCCATTGAGCCATTTTGTTGGCCTTCCTTTTTGTGGTATTTTTTTGTGACAGGATTTTGACCCATGACCCTGACTGGTCTCTTACTCAGTATACTCTAGGATGGTCTCATATAGCAATCCTCCTCTCTCGGTCTCCTGAGTACTGGGATTATAGGTATGAATGAACCACCTCTCTAACCTTAAAATTACTTTTGCTGATAGGAAACATTTGCTTTGAATCATAATTAGTGACACGTTTTCACCTAGTTAAATACTATTTCATTTTACTATGATAATACTGAATTACCAAATTTAATTAACTATCATATTTTGTATTTATCAATACAGATTTTATGCAACTGTTCACACTATATATAATTAACTGCATAAAATACTTGATTTTGAGGGGTAGTGAGTGGTATTATATGCCTTTACTCCCAGCATTCAAGAGGCAGAGGCAGGCGAATCTCTGTGAGTTCAAGGCCAGCCTGGTCTACAGAGTGAGTTCCAGGACAGGCTCCAAGGCTACAGTGGAAACCCTGACTTGAAACAAACAAACAATCCTTAGTTTTTCCACTTGGCTTTAAAAGTTTAAAATATTTCAAAGTAATTTCATGCGTGTGTGTGTGTGTAGTGTGCACATGCCTGTGTGGTCAAAGGAAGGTGCCGGTATCATTTTCAGCCTTCTTATTTAGAGGCACGGCCTCATGTGGCACCCAAAGTTCGTGTTTTGGTTGAGAGCCTAAGCATTTAACAGCTAAGCCATCTGGCCCTGGTGTTTGTGCTTTTAAACTAAACTGGCTGGTAGCCAGCATGCCCCCAGAATCCTCTCAGTCCACCTGTCTCCATGCTAGGATTACAGACATCAGTGGGACCATATTTGGCTTTGATATGAGCTCTTGGATCTGAACTTCCATCTTTATGATTGTACAGCAAGTGTGCCTGAGTTAGCTCTCCAGCTCCTGTAAAAGATTTTAGACCCAAAGTGCATGGTGATTCATGCCTGTAATTCTGACACTTTCCAGGCTTAAGAGGATTGTCATGAGTTTGAGGCAAGCCTGGAGTACATAATAAATTCCACTGAGCTATGAAACGAAACCCTGTCTCAGAAAGATAAAAAATAAAGTTGACTATACAATTCACCATCACAAGCTTACACACATTAAATAAATAAATAAAGCAGTAAAAAATTAAAGAGATAATTTTGGGCCTGCAAGATAGACTGCTCAGTGGCACTTGTTGACAAATCTGACAACCTGAGTTCAATCCCTGGGACCCACACGGTAGAATGAGAAAACAGACCACTGCAAGTTGTCTTTTGATCTCCACACATATATACACACACAGATAGGCACATAAAATAGATTTTTTAAGTTGCCCCCAGATTTACTGAAAACATTACAGAATAGATTGAAGTAGCTCCATGTGGTATTTTAAAATGCATCCCAACTGTGGGCTGAGTGACCTGCAGGTTGGAGACTGACAAAGTCATTCTGGCATTTCCTTGGAGTCAGGAAACTACCTCAATTATCTCCTGATCCAGGACTGAGACCTCAGGATCAGAATTATCTCTTTCCATCCTCCTGCATCCTGATAGAGTTCTCTCTCTCTCTCTCTCTCTCTCTCTCTCTCTCTCTCTCTCTCTCTCTCTCTCTCTCTCTCTCTCACTTGACCTGTCTAAATCCACTTCATCAGATGCGTGAAATAGCCAGCTATCTTATTGCAGAGTTTTTCTTTTTTCATAACTTGCTTATTTTATGTGTACTAGTTTTTGCCTGCAGATATTTCTGTGTGAGGGAGTCAGATCCCCTGGAACTGGAGTCACAGACAGTTGTGAGCTGCCATGTGGGTGTTGGGAAGTGAACCCAGGTCCTCCAGCCAGTGTTTTCAACCATTTAGCCATCTCTGCAGGCAGTCACATTGTGAGATAATGGACATGCTGATATGGAAGTGGTTACCCAGGCTCACACAGTATTTCTCGCTTGTGACTCAGGCTGCCTTTTTCACAGTTCGTAACTCAGGCAGCAGCAATTTTTATTATGACTTGTTTTGTTTTTAAAGAATAAAACTTGTAGAAGAAAAAGACACTACTGAGTCTCAAAAAAGTAATGATAGCAAAAAAAAAAAGTACTAAAAATCTTAGGCCTTTCAGAAAAAGTTGCTGACCCTGATGACTAGATAAAGATAACAGAAACAGAGAAAAGGTCTGAAGATAAGATCTGTGTCACCTCTCAGAAACCAGAAACAGATGAAGGAGCTCATCAAGTGAGGGTGAAAAGCAGAAATCAGGCATAGGAAAGAAACAACAACAAAAACCTCACAGGCTGTGGTACTGGGACAGGACCAAGAGAAAGGAAAGGGAGAGCTGGAGGGAGGAAGGAGAGGAATTGAGTCCCTTTCATCTGAGACTGCCTGAGCCTCTCAAGGGCTGACAGTCAAGTATTTTGTCACAAATAACAAAATTCACTATTGATATCATGTACATAGAGACAAAATTCTTTTAAAAATCTTTTAATTAATTTATTTCTTTTTTTGGAGCAGAGTCTCACTTTGTATCCCTTGCTGTCTTGGAACAGGCCGACCTCAAACTCATAGGATCCTCTGCCTCCTGAGGGCTGGCAGTTATTTGGTAAGCCTTAGTAAATAAGAGAGTTAAAACAGCAGCAACCGCCGGGCGTTGGTGGCGCAAGCCTTTAATCCCAGCACTCGGGAGGCAGAGGCAGGCAGATCTCTGTGAGTTCGAGACCAGCCTGGACTACCAAGCGAGTTCCGGGACAGCCTCCAAAGCCACAGAGAAACCCTGTCTCGAAAAACCAAAAAAAAAAAAAAAAAAAAAAGAAAAAAAGAAAAAAAACCCCAGCAGCAACCATTTTTTTTTTTTTTTTTTTTGGTTTTTCGAGACAGGGTTTCTCTGTGGCTTTGGAGGCTGTCCTGGAACTAGCTCTTGTAGACCAGGCTGGCCTCGAACTCACAGAGATCCGCCTGCCTCTGCCTCCCAAGTGCTGGGATTAAAGGCGTGCGCCACCAACGCCCAGCAGCAACCATTTTTTAAGGCCTGATCTCATGTAATGTTTGAGTTTAACTTTATTTCTTGGCTAGCTGTGACCTTGTAATTTTCTGAAAATCTCACAATCAAGATTGCAAACTTTATGATTAAAACACTCTGAACTGTGACCTAGTATGGTAAGGATTCCCCAAACTTCTGTGACCAATGGATTATTTGTTTTTAGATTTTTAAACTTTTTGTATGGTGTGTGTGATTGAATGTTCTGCCTACACGTATGTCTGTGTACTACATACACGACCAGTGCCCATGAAGGCCAGAAAAGGGTGTTGTCCCTGGAACTAGAGTGACAGTTGTGAGCTGCCATGTGGGTGTCTGAAACCAAACCTGAGTCCTTTACAAAGAGCAGCAAGTGATCTTAATGGTTAAGACATTCTGCAACTCAGGTCTGTAGCTTAATCTTATCAGCTTCTACCCATATCCTTAGCACCTCAGGAACAGACCTAGGATCTGATTAACTAAAAGAAACAAAGTTTCTTAGAAACCTTTTTAAAATGTATCTTCAGAAGCTGACAAGATTGTATATGTGGCCATTGATAAAAACACTTAAAGCTGACATGGCTGGGTACATTGTAATCCTAGCATTTAGGAGGTAGAGGCAAAAAGGTTAGGCGTTCAGGACCTGCCTGGACTGTATTAATAGACTATTTCAAACAAGCAAAAACTTTTCTCAATGAATTCACTAACTTGACTCTGAACTGACTCATCCTGAAATTCTCTTTTCTGGGGGGAGGAGACAAAGGTGTATGTCTCATGTGCCCTTGAATTTACTCTATACCTGAAAATAATCTTAAATTCTTGATCCTTGCCAGGTCATGATGGAACATGCCTTTAATCCCAGTACTGAAGCCAACCTGGTCTACAGAGCGTGTTCCAGAACACAGAAAGCTACATAGAAAAACCCTGTCTTGAAAAACCAAACAAATAACTCTTAACCCTTTTACCTCCACATTTGAGTGCTAAAATTGTAGGCATGCAAAGTCATAGTTGTTTTGTACAGTGTTGGGGATGGAACCCATGACTTTCATGAGAGGCAAGCACTCTTCTACCAGCTGAGGTACATCCCAATCTCCTGAACGTGTTCTACATAATGAAATCCTGAGTAGTGTAGTCAGAGCTGGTGATGGTATATAGATGGTATATAGCCAAGTCTACATAGTAAAACCTTGTCTCAAAACAAACAAAAAAAAGGAGTGGTAAGTAAGACTGGAGAGATGGCTCAGTAGTTAAGAGCACTAACTGCTTTTGCAAAAAACTGAAGTTCAGTCCCCAGCACCCACATAGGGCAGCTCACACCCACCTGTAACTCTAGGAAATCCAATAACTTCTTCTGGTTTCTGGAGATGCTGCACTCATCTGCACTAACTCCACACAGAAACACACACACACACACACACACACTCCATACTTATAATTAAATTTTAAAAAGTTTAAAGACAAAAGGGTGCATGTCTTTTGTCTCAGGACTTAGGAGGCAGAAGCAGGCAGATTTCTCTCTGTAAGTTTGAGACCAGCCTGGTCTACATCAACATGGTGAGTTCTAGGCAACATAATGAGAATCTGTCTCTAAAACACAATTATTTGCATGTTATTATTACATGTGTTACGAGAGTCACATGATATGCATAGATGCCAGAGGATGACTCTCGTGAACCGGTCTTCTCCCACCTTGGGCTCCTGGAATAGATTGTCAGGCTTTTCCACACTGAGCCATCTCACTGACAAGCCTCGAACTCATGGGCTGGCCTCGAACTCACAGAGATCAGCCTGCCTCTGCCTCCTGAGTGCTAGGATTAAAGGCGTGCACCACCAATGCCCAGCGATTCTCTTCCTTTTTATAGTGCAGAACTACTAGAGGTTTGTGGTACTAGGGATTGAATCTAAAGTCTTGTGTGTGTGCTAAGAAAGAGCTTTCCCACTACACCCCATCCCAGACTACTCAAGTCTCCTGGAACTCAGATGATGGCACTACAAATTCTGGATACTGAATTCTGAAGCTGTAAGACTACTTGACATTTACCCTTGCTGGGTTTTGGTCTTACTTTGGTCTGATCTTTCCTTGCTGCTTTCTTATTTTCCCACTTTTGGAATGTGGATGCTTTCTCCATGCCATTATACAATGGAAGATATAACTTGTTTTTCATTTTACAGAAGCACCTACGAAGACTGCCCTGAGTCTCAGATCATTGAACAATGTTAGAACTACTAAGCCAAGTATAATGGTGCACATTTTCGACCCCAGCACAGGGGAGGCAGAGACAGGAGTATCAGGAATTCAAGGCCATGTTCAGCTACAAAGTGAAATCTAGGCTCTCCTGAGCTAGGGAAGACTGTGTCTCTCTAGCATTGGGTATCATCACACCAGGCTGTGTTGATTCTTATTGTTAACTTGATTAGATTAAGGAAATGCCTGGGACATTTTTGAGGTACTTTGGGTGTGTCTGTGTCTGGTGTATCCAGAGATAATTAACCGAGGAACAAGAACCTTTCTGAGGCCAGGTGGTGGTGGCACAGGTCTTTAATGCAAGCACTCAGGAAGCAGAGGCAGGCAAATATCCGAGGTCAATGCCAGCCTAGTCTACAGAGTGAATTCCAGGACAGCCAAGGCTACAGAAAGAAACCCTGCCTTGAAAACTAAATAAAGAAATAAATAAATGAAAATTTAGATTCTAGCACTTATTTAGTGTTTGTCTTGTTTTTTGAGACAGGGGTCTCATTATATAGCCTTGGCTGGCCTGGGAGCTGGATATGTATATATTTAGTTGACCTCAAACTCACATCGATACTCCTGCCTCTGCCTCAAGAGTGCTAGGATTAAAACTGTGTGCCACCAGGCCTATTTAGTGTTTTTGAGATGTGGCCTAGAATTTAGTGTGTAGTTAAGATTGGACTCCCAAATTATGAGATTACACTATATGAAAACTTAATTTAAAAATAACGAGTGACATGTTTAAGTATGTTAGTGGTGGAGAATCTTCATTTGGCGCCATCAAATAAAAGCAAGTTAGGTGACATGTGACACTAATGACAGGATGGTATGCTTTTCAGATAAACACGAAGGGGACATCTTTCTTGCAGTATTATTACTGGGTTCCAGGAGACTCTAAAACCTTGTCTGTCTAATCTTTAATTTCAATTAAATTATGTCTTGTCCCGGCTGGCAGAATGTTAAGAGGGGGAGCATTCAGAAAGACTGTGTTTGCGCTCGCCGGTTGTGTCGACAGGGTTTTGTTAGTGGCTTAGACAGGCCCTGAATCCACTAAGAAACCCACAGAGGCCGAATTCGTGGCGATCCTCCTGGCCTCGGCCACCGCAGTATTGGAATTACAGGCCTGCTTCGACGCCAGGACTCACGATGGTTTTTTGTTGTTGTTTTTAGATGATGCAGGGGGGCCGGCTCATCCTCCCACACTAAATCACACGCAGCTGTGGACGACGTGCTGCGGCCATCCACGTCACCCTTCCCTCCCTAGCCCTGCGGAGCGCTGCGGGACTCGGGCAGCCGGGACCCGGCCTTCACCTGCGCCCCAGAACCGGTCGACCCGGCTGCGCCCCGCCCCGAGGCGCCTCCCTAGCGGGCTGCGCAGGAGGGCGTGTGCCCGGGGCCGGGCTCGGTCGGCCGGCCCGACGCTGGCGCCGCTCCCGCAGAATCCGCTGCGGCCTGCGCATCGCCTCCCTAGGCCGCGGGCCCGGGCGCACCGCACGTCAGTCCGCACGTCAACTCCGCGGGCGACGCCTCGCGAGCAGCAAGCAGGCGGGCAGCCCCCGCGCTGCCTGCGGGAGGGGCGCGGCCTGGTCACGTGACTCTCGCAGCCGCCCGTCCCGGGTCACATGGGCCGCAGTCACTGCGTCAGTCACAGTGCGGGCTGCGGGAGTCGAGTCGTCGCCGCCGCCGCCGCCGCCGCCCCCAGCGGACGGGGCGGGGATCTCGGTGCCAGGGCCCCGTCCGCCCGCCCCCGCCGCCACCGGCTCAGTCACCCGTCCCGGGCTCGGCCGGGCCGTCATGGAGCGGGGCGGAACCCTGGCGTCCGCCGAGTGAGGTGCGCCGCCTCGGCTCCCCGCGGCCTCCGGATCCGCCGCTGCCCCTCGCCCTTGGCAGCCGGTCGCCGACTCCTGGGCGGGCCCGAATGCTCGTCCGGTGAAGGTGCAGGCCGGGCGCAGCCGCCACCGCCGCCGCCGCCGCCGCGGTCGGGAGATGGTTCGGGCCTAGCGGAGCGGAGACTGGAGGTGAGAAGCCGCCTGACTGACTGACGTCTGACTGAGGCGCGGCCGCGTCGCGGGGAAGGCGAGGCTCGGGCCGCGGGGACGCTCACGGAGACCCTCGGGGCGGCGGGGGGGGGAGGGGCCGCTGGATCCGGCTTCGCCCGCTGTCCCTTGCCCCAGTTTCTCAAAATAAATTTCAAACAAGAAGAGAAAAAAAAATTAAGGCCAATCCATTCGCAACCAACATTCTAGACGCCCATCTTCTGGCCGTTTTTTTTTGTTTTTGTTTTTGTTTTTTCCCTATCGTCCCTTCTTCCATTCCTCCCTAAGATTCGGCCAGCGGATTTATCCCTTGAAAAATTTATGCCTGGTTCGACTCAAGTCATCCCTAGTTAAAGAGAAAAGAGGCCCGGATTCTGGCTATCATCTCTCTACTAGTTCTCGCCTTCCTTCTCGCGATCCTGCGCACCTCCCCCACCCCCACTCTCCCATCTCCCCTCCACCGAAAGAAAAAAAGGGGGGGGCAGAATCTCCGTCCTTGATTGTCGATGGGGTTTGGCTGAAAATGTGGGAATCTGGGTTAGAATCCGGGAAACCCTCCTTCCCACTCGGAAGGGGCCTGGTACCTGGCGATCGCGATGGCTGGGCTTTGGGTAGTGCTGTTTAGGCCTCTCCTCCAGCTGCCTGTGCTCAGGGTTAATCTCGTAATTGACGTCAGTGCTTTGTTCCTTCCACTTTGCTGTTGCTTCCACTCTCTGAGAACGGATCAGGGGCACAGGAGTCCAGGGTGTGTGTGGGGTGTCCTTATTAGCCTTTTCACTCACAGATGACACCTTTATAGGGAGTCGAGAGCCCTGATCTGAAAATGGTTGCGAGTGAAGTTCTAACCAAGACGGAGAGTTCGATTACAGGGTTCTCCCGAGTTTCGTCAGTTGCAAGTCAGAATTCTGCCTTTTCTTTCCCGTTGAGATTTTAAACTGAAGCTAGCCCCCTTTCCAGGGCCGGAATCTAAGCCCTAGGTGCCGGTGAATAGGCTGTTTGTGTGACATTTAAAATGTGTGCTTTTTGTGGGCCTGAGGGGGGGAGGCTTAGATCGGGAAAAGCTTCAAGCTTTGTTTCCATATTGATTCTCCGAAGCTTTATAAAATCTTTTGCTTTGGCTTATCAAAGTCCTTTTAACTTTCCAAAATTGAAGTGATTATGAGATCCTTCTTAATTCGAGATTTGATGAGAAGCCGATGTGGACCGAGAGATAGTCTAGAATCATCATCTTTGGTCATATATGCATAAAGAAGTGTTGGCAAGTGGCCCCTTGGTTTTTAACAAAGCTGGCTTCTCAACTCTTTCAGGTTTATGTTCCTTATTCATCGTTATGTTTCTCAGTCTTCAGTCTCCAAAGTCTCAAAAAGTTATTTTTAATTGCCTTTTATAATGAACTTCCTGAAAACCTAGAAGTAGTGTTTTTTTAAAATTAATTAATACCAGCAGTTGTCATTCAGTTTGTGGTCATTTGCAGGCTAATTTTTGTTAGCTCAGTAGAAACAGTAGGCACATTTTACTTTAAGTAAAATTTTGCTTCATGTGGAGACAAGGTAGGGTGTCTTGAGGCCAATAGCTGAATCTTTACTGTTTGATTGGGGTAGGCTTGGCTGTATGTAGTTTGGGATTAGCCGGACAGTTTTGGGGGTATAAGGTGACTACAGTGCTTTGGTGAAGTTGTGTGGCTAATTCCTAAGAAGAGAATATTTTTATTTCAGTTACTGTTCTACCTGTCAGAGTCTCATGGAGATTCATGCATTTTCTTCTATGTTCAAGTTACTGTATTCTTTTTGGGACAGTGAATCCACTTTCAGGTGTACTTTTCTTAAAGGTATATTGTAGTGTCTTTAGAGTGAGTACCATGTTTATTCTCTTTATCCTCTCCAGTGTTTTATGCAGTTAGATTGAATTTGATAGCAATTTGAAGTTGAAATTGTTTATCTATCTGATCTAAGATTTTACAGATAACCTAAAGTTATGTAAGCAAGCGATTAGTATTTGAAAGGGGAAAAACTGAAAGGGGATCAGCTTCAGAAAATGCTGTGGAAGATGAAGACTGCTAGATGTTATAGGTCTTCCTTTTTTTTTTTTTTTTTTTTTTTTTTTGAGGTGGTAAGGTAGAAGTCAGGGTTTTACGTGTACCTGACAGGAACAAAGAAAACAGGTATTTAAGAGGTATTTCTTCTTTTTTTTTGGCTTAGAATGGAGTCCAAAATGTATGAGACCTTCCCATTTCTTTATAGTACCTTTTATAAAAGTCAAAGAAGTTTTTTTATTTGTTTTTGAGACAGGATCTCACTTTGTGTTTCTGACTGGATTGGAACTTGTTATGTAGACTAGACTGGCCTGGAACTCATAGATATCCACCTGCCTCTGCCTCCCAAGTGCTGTGTGCTAAAGGTGTGTGCTAAAGAGGTATATTCTTAAGTATTGAAGGTACAACCTGAACACAGAAGCCTCATATTGGTAGCAGTTCTCCTTTGACCTCCCAATTGCCAGGGATTACAAGCATTCTTCACTATGCCTGGTTTTGTTTTGTTTTTTGACTTGTTTTGTTTGCTATGTCTCTATTCTACTTACATGCTAGATAAAAAGGTTTCACAGCTTTCTGTAACCCTCATTTCTTACTGCTTCCCTTTTTATTTCCTCTGATAAGTTGAAACAATGATTTTATTTCTGGGAGGGTGTTTGCCAGTCTCAGTTATTGTAAAATACATTGTAGTTAAAGGTTCGAGACAAAGTAGCTACACTTCCCTGTTGATACTTTCTTCTTTGTTTTATTTATTTATTTTTAAGATTTATTTATTTATCACATATACAGTGTTCTGCCTACATACCAGAAGAGGGCACCAGATTGAATTGTAGATGGTTGAGTTCTAGTATTATATAGACATACACCACTATGCCTGGCTACACCTTGAGAATTTTGGTGATACTGACATACCAAGAGAGGGAAAGCTAAGTAAATTGAGTGCCATACTAGAGTATTTTAATGTTGGAATTACTTTTTTGTTTGCTTGTTTGTTTTTCGAGACAGGGTTTCTCTGTGGCTTTGGAGGCGGTCCTGGAACTAGCTCTTGTAGACCAGGATGGTCTCAAACTCACAGAGATCCACCTGCCTCTGCCTCCCGAGAGCTGGGATTAAAGGCGTGCGCCACCAATGCCCGGCTGGAATTACTTTTTATCTTAGTAAGATTTTTAAAAAATTTGAGAGGGTCTCATGTAGTTGTCCTCAAACTGGAGGTGTTGCTGGTGTGGTTGGTGCTGGCCTTGAATTTCTGTCTTTTTTAAGGGGGCGGATCTCTAACAGCCTTGTCTTTCTTTGAATCACAGAGATCCTACTGCCTTGGCCTCCCTGGTGCTGGGATTAAAGTTGGGAGCCACCACTGCTCAGCTTGTTTTTCTGAGTATCACTAAAGTTTATGTAGCAAAAAGTTTCAAATAAAAATGTACATGACCCGCCGGGCGTTGGTGGCGCACGCCTTTAATCCCAGCACTCGGGAGGCAGAGGCAGGCGGATCTCTGTGAGTTCGAGGCCAGCCTGGTCTACAGAGTGAGTTCCAGGACAGCCTCCAAAACAATACAGAGGAAACCCTGTCTCGTAAAACCAAAAAAAAAAAAAAAGTACATGACCCAGTTCTACACCACAGTCAAACAGGCCCTTTAGGGAGGGATGTATACTCCTCTCTGAACAGCCATTATTTAGACTCTTTCTAAGGCTTCTAACATGATGATGCTGTTTCCTCCTATGACCACCATTGCAATGTTATTTGTTGCCCACTAGTTGTCATCTCAATACTCATCAATCTCGAGATCAAAGCCCGGTAGTATTTTTTGTACATGTCTGTCACCATTTAACTTCAATGATAACTTGTCCATAAATTTCTTCAGGTTGCTTCATGGCTACTCCTTAGCAGACTTGGCATGATGATGGATGAGTGAGTGGCCTGGCCTTAAATTTCTAATCCTTTTTCATCTACCTCTTAAATTCAGGGATTACTATGGACCAGTTTTGTTTTAAGTTTCTCCTCCTCCTCCTCCTCCTCCTCCTCCTCCTCCTCCTCCTCCTCCTCCTTTTTTAGACAGGATGTCTCTGTGTAACAACTCTGGCTGTCCTCGAACTTGTTCTGAAGACCAGGCTAGCCTCAAACGCAGAGATCCACCTGCCTGTTTCCTGAGTGCTGGGATTAAAGTTGTGTGCTACCAATATCTGCTGTGGGTTTTTTTCCTAAAAATTTTATTTGTTTGTTTGCTTATTTGAGACACTTGCTATATATCCCTGGCTGTCTTGGAGCTCATGTGGATCTGTCTGTCTCTCGTGTGGGGAGTCAGGCCTTTGAAATTCCACAGCCTGGATTGTGCTGAGTGTATCTCTTTGGATTCATGTAGTATGTTCTTTTCCTTGCATTTTCTATAAACTGTAATTAATAAGCTAGATTTAAGGGGCTGGAGAAATGGCTCAGAGGTTAGGAGCATTGGCTGCTCTTCCAGAAGATCTGGGTTCAATTCCGAGCACCCACATCACAGCTCACAACTGTCTAAAACTTCTGTTCTGGGAAATCTGGCAACCTCACACAGACATACATGTAGGTGAAACACTAATACACATAAAATAAAAACAGATAAATTAAAAAAAGCTAGATTTAATTCACACTTGAATTTTGTATCTTTTTGTTTTTGTGGCATTTTGAGACTGGGTCTTATGTAATCCAGGCTGGCTTGAACTCAACTGTGTAGCTGAGGATGAATTTGAACCCTAATCTTCTACTCTGCCTGTTTTCTAGAGTATTTTAATGTTGGAGTTACTTTTTTTTTAAAGATGTATTTATTATGCTGGGCGTTGGTGGTGCACGCCTTTAATCCCAGCACTCGGGAGGCAGAGGCAGGCGGATCTCTGTGAGTTCGAGGCTGGGCTGGACTGACAGCCTCAAACAATACAGAGAAACCCTGTCTCGTAAAACCAAACAAAAAAAAAAAAAAGATGTATTTATTATACATACAGTATTCTGTCTGCATGGATGTCTGCAGGCCCGAAGAGGGCACTAGATCTCATTATAGATGGTTGTGAGCCACCATGTGGTTTCTGGGAATTGAACTCAGGACCTTTGGAAGAGCAGTCAGTGCTCTTAACCTCTGAGCCATCTCTCCAGCCCCTGGAGTTACTCTTTTTTTTTTTTTTTTTTTTTTTTTTTGGTTTTTCGAGACAGGGTTTCTCTGTGGCTTTGGAGGCTGTCCTGGAACTTGCTCGGTAGACCAGGCTGGTCTCGAACTCACAGAGATCCGCCTGCCTCTGCCTCCCGAGTGCTGGGATTAAAGGCGTGCGCCACCACCATCTGGCTAGGATTAGCAATTTAAAGCCAATTTGAGCTACATGAAACTGTCTCAAAAGAACAGAAAACAGACCAAGAATTACCAGCAAAATCTGGGTGTGGAGGTGTAAGCCTGTGATTCCAGCACATTGGGAGACTGAAGTAAACTTGAGGTCAGCCTAGATGAACAAGACTGTTAGAATACCACAATAAACAATCTTAGAAGCTGATATGGTATCATCAGATCAGATATATAAAGGCTTACAGTTGTTATTATATTTTCAAGACAAGGTTTCTCTGTAAGAACCCTGTCTTTCTTTGAACTCACTTATAGGCCAGGTTGCTCTTGAACTCACAAGAGATCCTTCTGCTTCTGCCTCTGGAGTGCAGGGAGTAAAGGTATATGATACCATGCTTGGCTAAAGCTTACAGTTATTTAACCTGTTTAATGTAATATCTATGCATGTTATATATTAGTATTATTGAAATAAAATTACAAAGGTATGGAACCTAGGGCTGGGAATGTAACTCAATGAAGACCACTGCAAAATACCAAAAGTAAAATATAAGGCTGGGTGTAGTGATAAATACTCTTAATTCAGGAGACAGAGGCACGTAGATTTCTGTTAGTTCAAGGCCATCCTGGTCTACAAAATGAATTCTAGGACAGCCAAGACTAAAGACCTCGTCTCAAAAAAGTTTAAAACAAACAAACAATGAATCAGTCCTAAAGGTACATATTTTTATACTTAAATGTTAATCTAGTTTTTGCAAAACATTGTTAATTTAAACTTGGATTTAATTTGAATTTTACAGTTATATAAGCTATAATGGTGAATTTATGGCTATTTGAATATGTATACTCTTAGTGCTGAAGTCAGCACTTAAGTTTCTGGGATATTTCATTTGCCCTGAAATAGTATCCTTATTTGTAAGTTTGAGAGACAAATTTACAGGTCAGCTCAGGCCCTGAATGTTCTTATTCATGTCTTTGTTTTGCACCTCTGTTTCCCAAACTTATTTTCCAGCTACATGTGGTCCACATCCATTCCCCAGGTACCTTCCCTCCCTCCTTTTCATGGCTGTTGCACAGGTTCTTTGCCTACAAAGAGGTTATCCCCTCTTCTTTCCTCCTGCTTCTAGTCAGGTTAGCTGCAACAAAATCTTAAAGAATGAAAGCTACTTTTAGTTTTTAAATCCTTAGTCTAGTATAGTGTATGACCTACTATATACACTAAGTAGTCACTGAATGAAGTACAGCGTTAATCCTGCTTTCTATTTCCAGGTCTAGGGCTGGGGATAGAGCTCAGTTGGGGTAGAGTGCTTAGCTATCACTCCATCAGCACATAAACCAGGCTTGGTGCTGAATGTCTGTAATCCCAGCACTCCTACAATTTGAGAGATGAAGGCAAGAGGATCAGAAATTCAAGGTCACCCTTAACTACAAATCTAGTTTGATGCTAGCTTGGACTAAATGAGACCCTATTTCAAACAAACAATCCATATCTATCCATCTATCTATGTGTATATATGTTCAGGTACCCAAAGAGGCAGCATTTATTTGTATTTGGAGAATATTTGGGAACTTGGTTTTATTTTACATGATTGTTTCTTTTTTCTTTCTTTTCCCTTTTTTGAGACAGGATCTCTCTATGTAGCCCTAACTTTCCTGGAACTCACTATATAAGTCAAGCTGGGATTAAAGACATGTACCATCATGCCCAGCAAGCATTGTTTGGGCAGGGGCTTGGATAAAAGTAAAAATTTATCATTTGTGTCCTTAATTTCTAGTTGATTGTCTCTTCTGTCTCTGCTTCCTGAGTGTTGAGATTACAAGTGTGTGCCATCATACCCAGTTGTGCATGTAATTTTTTTGTGTGTATAGTATAGATTTTGGTTTTCTATTAGGTGTGGACTTTGAGAACATTTGCCTTAAAAACAAAATTCGCATTGTGTTTTTGTTAATGCTTTTATTGGATACTAATAATTATAAGAAAAAGACTTATCCTCTCACTTTTATCAAATATAACCCAGACTCTTAGGAAATGGGAAGTTATCTGTGGATAGAAAAGGAGAGTGACATGGTATTCTGAAACCCAGCCTTTAGTGAGTACTCTTGACATACTTAACCTTGAGGCAGTAGCACTTTGGTTGTGACCTTTATAAAAAATCACAGTTTGTTTGAATTCTGTATGCTAATCACTGAGTTAAGTATTGGAGGGAAGAAAGTAGAAATCAAAAGAGCAGCCATGTTACTTGTTCTCTAGAGCTGTGATATGGGAGTGGATTCCTATTAAGGAGATGGAGTAGTAGTAAATACAGTAACTGCGATGGAGGAAAGTGCCAGGTGAAATACAAAGAAATGCTTTGGGATATAAGTGATTTGGGGATGGAAAGTCTAGGCTCACAACCAAAACTATAAGGGAATTAAGTGATTTTAGTGACACAGACGTCTTGGAAGGTTCTTAGAGGAAGTGGGTATGTGGTAGTTTGTAGTGGATGTATTAGAAACTGGAAGAATGAAGGGCATTCATCTGGGTAAAGAGAATAGTCTTGAGTACAAATCTGGATCTGAATGTATGTTGGTTATTTTCAGACTTATAAATTTTTGCTTTGTTTTGTTTTTGAGACAGTGTTTCTTTGTGTCACTCTGCCTGTTCTGGAACTCCCTCTGTGGACCACTCACAGAGACCCACCTGCCTCTTCCTCAGGGAGTGCCAGGATTAAAGGCATGAGCCACCACCACCTGGCTGACTTGTTGTGAGACAAGGTCTCACTATATAGCCCTAGCTGGTTTAGAACTTGATCCTCTTGCTCTACCTCCCAAGTAATTACAGGCATATATGTTACAAAAGTCTCAAATGTGACAACCTTTTTGTTTTGTTTGCCTTTGATCCTTCTATTTAGCCCTGGCTGATCTGGAGTTTTCCATATAAATCAGACTGGCCATGAACTCATTGAGATTTGCCTGCCTCTGCCTCTGCCTCTCCAGTGCTCCAATTAAAGTTGTGTACCACCATAATGCATTATCCTGACCTTTTATTTAACTTTATTTTGTGTGCATTGGTTTCCAGTGAAGGTGTCCGATCCACTGGAACTGGAGTTACAGACAATTGTGTGCTGCCATGTGGGTGCTGGGAATTGAACCTGGGTCCTCTTGACGAACAGTCAGTGCTCTTAACTGCTGAGCCATCTCTTCAGCCCCTTACCCTGATATTTAAATGCTGATGGATAGGATTAAAAGGGTACATTCATTGGAGAGAAAGAAGTTGAAGTTGCTTTAGAGATGGCAGGAACTGGAGAAGATCCAGAAAATAGCAAATTGGGGGAGATTGTTCTTTGATAGGAAGAACTATTTTTTTCTCCTTTGTAGCCAGGAGGAAAGGAGAGAATAGGTTCAGATGGTGATATTTTGAGAACTAATAGTTAAGTGATAAGATATAGCTTTAATTTTGTTTTGTTTTTTCATGACAAGGGTTTCTCTATGTAGACCTGGCTGTCCTGGAACTGGCTCTGTAGATCAGGCTAGCCTGGAACTCAGAGATATGTCTGCCTCTGCCTCCAGAGTGCTGGTATTAAAGGTGTTTGACATCACTCCTGTCCCCTGTCATTTATTTTTAATAATTCTGTTTCTTAATTCTTGTCCCATAAGAAAAAGTCATTTGTGGAATAAGTTCGCATGGGGAAAGTCATAGGAATCAATGGGATACTTTTTGGAATAGGAAAGAGAAAGACTATAACTTTTAGGAAGTTTTGAGAACCTGGTTGAGAATTATTTATGAGACAGGATAATAGAAATTTTTGGTGATACAAAGAAACTTGATAAAGAGCTAAGCATGGTGGTATAAATCTTTTCCCAGCACTTGTGAAGTTGAGCCAAGAGGATCAGGAGTTCAAGGTCATTCTGAACTCCATAGCCTTTTTGAGGACAGTGTGGACTTCATGAGTCCTTGACTTAAGAAAAGAAAAAGAAAAGGAAGTTAGTTTTTTTGTTTTGTTTTGTTTTCTCTTTCAAGACAGTTTCTCTGTAGCTTTGGAGGCTGTCCTGGAACTAGCTCTTGTAGACCAGGCTGGCCTCGAACTCACAGAGATCCACCTGCTTCTACCTCCCCAGAACTGGGACTAAAGGTGTGCGCCACCACCCCTGAATAGGAAGTTAGTTTTGATTAAGAAAATATCGAGGCTGGGCTGGACCGATAGCCTCCAAAACAATACAGAGAAACCCTGTCTTGTAAAAACAAAACAAAAAAACAACAACAAAAAAAGAAAATAAAAATGAGCCGGGCGTTGGTGGCATACGCCTTTAATCCCAGCACTCGGTAGGCAGAGGCAGGTGGATCTCTGTGAGTTCGAGGCCAGGCTGGACCGACAGCCTCCAAAACAGAGAAACCCTGTCTCGTAAAAAAAGAAAATAAAAATGACAGGTTAAGGAGGTAACTCATTGATAATAGTTTGCCAGGGAAGGAGGAGACAGGCAGATCTATGGAGCTCCTCTGTTCATTGAGAGATCCTGACTCAAAAAATTGACCTGACCTCCACAAGCACACAGGTATATATTCTCTCAAACAAGTACAACACATACAACAGCAAAAATCTTTGTGTGTTTTTAAAATTGTTACTGCATTTTACATCTGAAGATGAGAGACTAGTACTCAGTAGCGAATTCTTTGTTTAGCACTAGGTTAGATCCCTGGCACTGAGAAAATAAAAGAAACTATAAACTACATCTTCTCAGCATTCCCTTTGGGACCTGATGTTTTGTTAGTTTGGCTTTGATCTCCAGGTGTGCAGTCTTTGTTTCCTTCCCTAGTAGGAAGTGATCTCTTTACAAGTTCTCAGGGGTAGAGAAATCCTGCAAATGAGGCCAAGAGGGGTTTCTGGGTCCATGAGGCTTTGTGCTTTAACATAGTGTGTTGTGGTGAAGTTAAAGTCAAATCGTAGTTGTTTGAAATTAACGAAATATCAGCTCAAGTCTCATTTTAGCTTTTGGAGTTGAAACCATCAGTAATCTGGTAGTTGTTGAATAGCCCTATTTTTAGTAGGAATATTGTTATAAGACAGTAATGGGGTGAAGAAATAATTGAGTCAGTATTACTTGAAAGGGGCATGCTAAATAACATTTCATTTTTTTGTTTATTATTTGTTTATTGAAATGAGGTCTCTCTATATAATCCCAGCTGTCTTGGAACTGTGTTTGCTATGGCAGATAAACTCACAAAGCTCCAAGTGCTTCTGCCTCCTGATTACTGGGATTAAAGGCTAGTAGCACCATTCCTGGCCCAGCATATTTTACTTTAAATCATTTAAAATTTTAACTTTATTTTTTAGTTATAAAATTAATGTCATTGTTTGTAAAAAATGATTATTTCTGATTTCTTTGGAAATGAATATTAGTATTTTACCATATGCTTCTTGGGTTCTTTTCAGTTAAAAATTATTTTGGGGGCTACAGTAATAGGTCAGGTGTTAAGAGCACTGACTACTCTTCCAGATGACCCAGGGTTAATTCCAAGCACTCGCAAGGCATCTCTCAACCATCTGTATGCAATTCTAGTTCTAGGGCATCCAATGCCCTCCTCTGCTCCGCAGAATCCTGCATCCATTTGGGCACATAAACTCACACAACCACACACACATACACATAAAATGTATAAGTAATTTTAAAGATTTAGTCTCTGGTAATTTCATACATGCACACAAAGTATTTGGATCATATTTACCCCTGTTGAATTTTTCTTAATGATGGCAAAACACATATCATAACATTTTTATTATTTTAGTCATTTTATGTATATAATTCAAGGTATATTCACAGTATTGTACAACCAACATATCATCCTTTCCTAGAACTTTTTCATCACTCCAAACCAAAGTGGCTATAAAATGGTATTTTCCTGAGACTGGAGAGATGTCTCAGCAATTAAGAGCACCGACTACTTTTCTAGTGGATGCAGGTTCAATTCCCAGCATTCACATGGCTGCTAACATTCTCACACAGACATATATGCAGTCAAAACAGTAATGTACATAAAATATGTGACCTTTAGAGTCTGGCTTATTTCACATAACCTAATGTTTTCAGGGATCATCTTTGTTGTAGTATGTAGCAGAATTTCATTCACTTTCAAGGCTGAAGAGTATTTTATTGTATGTATATATCACAGTTCAATTATCCATTTAGTCTGCTGATGAACACATTGCTTCCATCTTTGGACTGTTGAGAATGATGCTTCTATGAATGTTGGTGGTGTTCAAGGATCTGAGTTCCTACTTTCCATTTTTTTGGGAGTGTATACCTAGAAGTAAAATTAGTGTATCATACTGTTAAAAGTTTTTAATTTTTTAAAAAATATTATTTTTATGTGTATGAATGTTTTGCATGCATGTATGTATATGTGTCACAATATGAGCCTCATGTCCATGGAGGTCAGAAGAGGGATTGAATCCTGTGGACTTGGGGAATTAGGACTGGTTGTGATCTATCATAAGTTCTGGGACCTGAATCTGGGTCCTCTGCAAGATCAGTTAAGTGCTCATAACCATTGAGCTATCTCTCTTACCCCCATATTAAAGTTTTGTTTTTTTGTTTTTGTTTTTTAGATTCTGTTTACTTTTACATATTGACCTGAATGTATGTGCATCATGTGTATGCAGTGCTTGCAGAGGCAAGAAAGGGGATTGGATCCCTGGGACTGGAGTTACAGACAGTTGTGAGCTGCCATGTGGATGCTGGGAATTGAACCTGGGTCCTCTGAAAGAGCTGCCAGTGCTCTTAATGCTTGAGCCATCTCTCCAGCACCTATGCTAAATGTTTTGAGGGATCATGAAACATTTTTTTCCATAGTAACTGCTCCATTTGTGCATCCTTACAGCAGTACACAGGGAACGCTAGTTCTTCTGTATCTTAATCAACACTGTGGTGATTAGAATGAGAATGACCCCCACAGGCTCACATATTTGAATGCTTGGTCCCCAGCTGGTGGAACTGTTTGGGAAGGATTAGGAAGTGTGACTTTATTGGAGGGGTGTGTCACCTCAGTCAGTCTTTGAGGATTCACATGTCCAAGCCGTTTCCAATAGCACTCTACCTCCTACTTGTCCTACTTGTGGATTGAGATATAAGCTCTCAGCTACTTCCTCAGTCCCATGCCTGCATTCCTGCTGCCATGCTTCCCACTTGATAGACTCTAACCTTCTGGAACCATGAACCCATAAATGCTTTCTTTTGTAAGTTTTCTTCACAGCCATTAGAAAAGTGATTAAGACATGTGACTGTTTTCTGCTTTTATTTTATTTTTTTAAAGTCCTGAGCTGGATTATATCATTCCCATTTTAAAATCTTTTTCTTTTTTAAATTAAAAAGTTCGATTTTATGTAAGTACATATGTATCTGAGTGTGTGTATTGTTAAGTTCACTACATATGTATAGTGTCCACAGAGTCCAGAAAAGGGCAGCATAGCCCCCTGGAACTGCAGTTATGGGAGGTTGTGAGCTGCCATATGTATCTATGTATGTGCTGGGAATTTTAACTCTGTTCCCCTGCAAGAGTAGAAAGTATTCTTAACTACTGAATCATCTTTCTAGCCCCAAATTCTTTCTTTTTTAAAGTTGATGTTTACTGAACCTCACAAGTTTCAGTATGTTTTGTTTTTGCTTCCATTAACTTATAGGATTTCCTTATTTCTCTTGAGCTTTCTTTTCTTTTTGATATTTCAATGCAGGGTCTTTATGTAGGCCTGGTTGGTTCTTCTGACACTCTGTAGACCAGCTGGAACTCAGAGATCTGCCTACTTCTGCCTCCAGAGTACTGGGATTAAAGGCATGTACCACCATTACCTAGCTAAGAATGTGAATTCTTTTTTTTTGTTGTTGTTGTTTTTTCGAGACAGGGTTTCTCTGCATTGTTTTGGAGGCTGTCCTGGAACTCGCTCTGTAGACCAGGGTGGCCTCGAACTCAGAGATCTGCCTGCCTCTGCCTCCCGAGTGCTGGGATTAAAGGTGTGCGCCACCAACGCCCAGCTGAATGTGAATTCTTTTGTTGAAGTGTTGTTTAGTAACCTTAGATGCAGTTAGCTTATGTTGTGTTAATTCAAAAGATCAAATACTGAGAGGTTGTAATATTTGTTCTCTCTCTCTCTTTTTGTTTTGTTCTGTTTTGTTTCCAGACATGGTTTCTCTGTGTAGCTTTGGAGGCTGTCCTGGAACTAGCTCTTGTAGACCAGGCTGGTCTCAAACTCACAGAGATCCATCTGCCTCTGCCTTCTGAGTGCTGGGATTAAAGAAAAGTGTGCACCACCACCACCCCACAATATTTGTTCTCTTTATGGCATTTATTTCTTGAATAGCATTAGAATATTTCAGTGATACAAGACCACAGTTGTTTCTGATAGTTTTGAGTTTAAGCAGACAGATTTGGGAATCTAAATTACTTTCAGCAGTTTATTGGTCATAGATGAGGACAGTGGAAGAGGTGACAAATGATAGTAATCAAAAATTCTCTTTTAAGATGGTAATATTCCTTTCTTTACAAAGAAAAACAGGTGCTTTTAAAAATATTGGATTATTTTAAGACTGTTTAATATATAATATTAAGTCATATTTCTTATGTTTTCTGGCCTTTTAGGATTTTTGTTTTTGGCAATGGGGATGAAACTCCAAGCTTAATCATGGTAAACATGCACTCCACTTATGATTTCTACCCCAGGCTCATCTTTCAGGCTTTGAATTTAGGAAATTGGTAGTTAACATGCCTCTTAGGGTCTGAAAAGCTTTGTATTTTGGCAATACCATAATTCCAGAGGCCTAATTGAAAATTGATTGTTAATACAATAACATTTATTAATTTGTTCAAATGTGCTGAAGAATGTTTTCTTTGATTTTATCCTCTAAATGCTTTTGGTATTCATTAGAGGAAATTCAAATAATTTGTATGGTTCTATAGGGAGCTAGGTACTAGGGAAACTAAATAAATCACAACAGTATTTCTCTCTCTCTCTCTCTCCTCTGATGGCTTTTTAAGACAGGGTTTTACTGTGTATGTAGCCCTGGCTATCCTGGAACTCCTGTACACAGGCTGTACTCAAACTCATAGATCTCCACCTGCCTCTGCCCCCCAAGTACTTGGATTAAAGGTGTGTGCTGCCACCACCCAGTTTCACAACAGTATTTCTATGTACTGTAGTAGATTATATATTAGCTACACTAAACTATTATGCACATAAGAAACAACAAGCCATTAAGATGATGGCTCAGTGGGTAAATAGCACTTACTGCCAAGCTTGACACTTTAAGATTAATATCTGGAATCCACACAGTAGGAGGGAACTGATTCCCATAAATTGCACTCTAACCTCTATACATATGCCATAGCATACATGTATACTAGAACTCAAGAGCACGCGCGCGCGCGCACACACACACACACACACACACACACAAATGTAAAATATCTTGTCTTTAAAAAGAAACAACTTGTGCCACACACCTTTAATTTCAGCACTTGGGAGGCAGAGGTAGGTAGACCTCTGAGTTTGAGGCTAGCCTAGTCTACAAAGTGAGTTTGAGGCCAGCTGGGTCTACAAAGCATGTTCCAGGACAGCCAGAACTGTTAAACGGAGGAACCCTGTCTCAAACCCCTCCCCCTCCAAAGAGAGAGAAAAAGAAAGAAGGGAACTAATTTGTCTCTTTTCCTCCAACTAAGATCCTATTGTCATCATGGGTTTTTACCCTACCCTGTGTTACTGGCATTGTAAGAACAAGCTGTTAGCCAGGCAGTGGTGGGCATGACTTTAATAACAGCACGTGGGAGACAGAAGCAGACAGAATTCTGTGAGTTTGAGGCTAGCCTGGTCTACAAATGAGTTCCAAGACAAGCAGAACTATTAATAGAGAAATCCTGTCTTAAAAAAACAAAAACAGGGCTGGAGAGATGGCTCAGAGTTTTAAGAGCACTGACTGCTCTTCCAGAGGTTTTGAATTCAATTCCCAGCTCACAATCATCTGTAATGAGAGCAATACCTTCATATGGCTTGCATGGATGTAGGCAGAAAGCTGTATACATAATAAATAAAATAAATCTTAAAAAAAAACCCACAAAACAGCACACACCAACAAAATAGAACAACAAACTGTATCCAAAGTTTTGCTTCTGTGGAGGTGACTTTGATGCTAAGATCTGCCTCTTTGACTTGGGGCAGAAGAAGGCAAAAGCTGATGAATTCCTAGTTTGTGGTCTTACAGTGTCAAAGGAGCAGCTTTCTTCTGAAGCCCTGGAGGCTGCTGGTATTTGTGCCAATAATTACATGGTAAAGAGTTGTGTCAAGGATGACTTTCATCTTCCATTGGGGCTCCACCCTTTCCATGCCATCTGAATCAACTTATGTTTTCCTCTGCTAAGGCTGATGGATAGGCTTCAGACAGGCATGTGTGGTACCTTTGTGAAGCCCCAGGGCACAGTGAAGCCCACAGGGTTCATACTGGCCAGGTCATCATGCGCATTCATATCAAGCTTCAGAATAAGGGACATGTGATTGAGGCTCTGAATAGAGCCAGGTTCAAGTTTCCTGGCTGCCAGAAGATACACATCCCACAGAAATGGGGCTTTGAGTTTAATGCAGATGAATTTGAAGACATGGTCACTGAGAAGCAGCTCATTCCTGATGTCTGTGGGGTCAAATACATCCCCATTTGTGGTCCCTGGATAGGTGGTGAGACCCGAATTCCTGAGAGCTCTCATGTTCAGCAATAAACCTCACATCCAGTCTGATAAAAGAAAAAGAAACAACTTGAATACACATTTCAAACACTTAGGATCTCCTCTCTCTCTCTCTCTCTCTCTCTCTCTCTCTCTCTCTCTCTCTCTCTCTCTCTCTCTCTCTCTCTCCTCCCTCCCTCCCTCTCTCCTCCCTCGCTCCCTCTCTCTCCCTCTCCCTCCCTCCCTCCCTTCCTCCCTCCCTCCCTCCCTCTCCCTCTCTCTCTCTCTCTCCTCCCTCCCTCTCCCTCCCTCCCTCCCTCCCTCCCTCCCTCCCTCCCTCCCTCCCTCCCTCCCTCCCTCCCTCCCTCCCTCACATTATTTCTTGTGAATGTTTTGCCTGTGTATATGTATGTACACTGTGTGCATGTTCAGTGCCTGGAGGAGGCCAAAAGAGGGTGCCAGATCCCCTGAGCTGGAGTTAAGGATATTTGTGAAGCATTATCTGGGAACTTTGGATCTCTGTAAGAACAGCAACTGTTCTTAACCACAGAGTCTTCTCTTCAGTCCCAAGAATATACTGGCTTTACTGCTTATCTAAAATGATAAGTGTTTTCCTGGTCTGATTGACTTTTGTTTTGCTTTTCAAGAAAGGCTTTCTCTGGGTATCCTTGGCTATCCTAGTGCTCTGTAGACCAGGCTAGCCTGGAACTGAGATCTACCTGCTTCTGTCACCATGTGCTGGGATTAGAGGTGTGCACCACCACTGCCCAACTTGGCTTCTGTTTTAAAATAGGTTCCACAGATATATACTAATTCCCCACTTTGGTTGGTCTATCTCTGTATCTCTGTTTGTCTCTTTCTTTCTTCCTCTTTTCATGTTGTTGGTTTTTTTTGTTTGTTTGTTTGTTTTGGGTTTTTTGATTTTTTTTTGAGATAGGGTTTCTCTGTAGACCAGGCTGGCTTCGAACTCAGAGGGATCGTCTCACTCTCTGCCTCCCAAGTGCTGGGATTAAAGGTGTGAGCCACCACTACCCGGCTTCTTTCTTCCTCTTTTGAAACATAACCACGATAGAGGTTTAATCTACATTCTACTTCAGGAAGGGAACAGCTGAGGTCCTGATCTACTCAGCGTTTTACAGCTTCTTTTATCATTGTCTATTTAGACAAAAGTCTCTGCTGTTACAGAAAAATAAGCCATTCTTCTTGGTTTATTCTAGTGACAATCTAGTACTATCATGATTATAGAAATAATATTCCCATTTTTCCGTTTGATCCCAAATACTTTTTTCCTCTTTAATACAATTATTAGTTGTACTGACACATGCTAATTTTAGGTTCTATCACTGAAAGCCTCAGTTTGTCATTTATTGAGGCATTAATTGAAATATTAATATATTTAGAGCAGAAATGTCGTTTTTTAGGGGATTTAGTACAACATCAAAGCTGAGGTCAAACTGCAATAACGATGGACATCAAGGAAGCTGTGTTTGGGACAAAAAGAAATCAAGATAAGGTAGATGCAAAGTAGAGAAAAGAGCTGGACCAGGGGTCTGGGTAGTAGATGGGAGTGGGTTATATGCCACCAACGATACTGCCAACTAGCATTGTGAAGAGGAAATACTGAAAAGTGGGTTTAAGTAGTCCTTTCCTTATGTACAAATTTTAACTGACTTTCAGGTAGCTGAGTACTTGAAAAATTGTCATGTTTGGGACAGCAGAGTAGAAGAATGCTTGTCTAAAATGTGTGAGGCTCTGTGTTCAATTCCCAGAACTTAAAAAAAAAACAAATTGTTTTGGTGGAGTAGTGGTTTCTCATATTCTACCTAATGTTTTCTTTCTGGGTGACTGTTGAAGATGATAGTGCTGCTAGTTGCTAAAACCAGTGCCAGAATCAAGCTTCAGCACAAATTCCTGGTAATTGCCCAGAAGTTGAAAGAAGTTCAAATCTCCTTTTGGAGTGTTACATTGACAGTCAGTACAGAATATGACATTTTTATTTTTGTGATGTAAAAATTGTACTTCTCCTCATAGCAACATGAACCGTGAAGACCGGAATGTGCTGCGCATGAAAGAACGGGAAAGGCGGAATCAGGAAATTCAGCAGGGTGAAGACGCCTTCCCACCTAGCTCACCTCTGTTTGCTGAGCCATACAAAGTTGTAAGTTATCTTTCTTTGAATGTTTTTTTCACCTCACATGGCATTTGGGCTTTTAGGATTTATTTTAAGATTTGTTTTTATAAGCATTTTTAAGATGTTCACACTGTCAGATCTTTGCAGAGGCCAGAAGAGGATGTCTGGTGCCTGGCAGCTAGAGTTACAGGAAACTTGATCCATCTGACATGGGTGCTAGGAACCAAACTCAGGTCTTCTGAAAGAACAGTACATGCATACTTTTAACCACTGAGCCATCTCTTCAGCTCAGTGCATGCCTTTAATTGAAGGATCCTGGGAATTGGAGGCAGGTTAGATCTCTAAGTTTAAGGCTAGGCAGGACTACATAGAGAAGAAACCTTGTCTCAAAATAATATTTTTTTGTCAGTGAATCTACATTTGTCATTGAGCCTAATGTTTATTAGGTAGTCTGTTGTAGTCTATTAGGTAGTCTTTGGTTGTAACATCAATCAAAGATGACTTTCAGCTGGGTGGTGGTATCGAAAGCCTTTAATCCCAGCATTTGGGAGGCAGAGGCAGGAGGATCTCTGTGAGTTCGAGGCCAGCCTGGTCTGCAGAGCAAGTTCCAGGACAGCCTCCAAAACTACTGAAAGCCCTGTCTTGAAAAACAAAAACAAACAAACAAACAAAGACTATCATAGATGCTGTGTTTCTCTCTATTTCTTACCATTTGTTATTTAGTTAAGTTTCATTGACTATTGGTTTGTTGGAATGTTTCTTAATGTATGTTTACCTCATTCTGTTATCACAGATTAAATTCTGTGACATTTCTTTTAATGTATGTAATCATTATCAGCTACATTGGAATATGTTGTTGGAGGCAGTCAGTAAATTGAGTAAGAGGTAGCCCAACAGTTAAGAGCATTTATTGCTCTTCCAGGGGACTCAGGTTCAATTACCAGCACCTACATGGAGGATCATAACCATGTGTAACTTGAGTTTTAGGGCATCATGTCTTCTTATGACTTCTGCAAACACCAGACACACATGAGTTACACATGTATACATGTAGACAAAATACATATAATGAATAATCAAAAAAAATTTTTTGAGACAGTGTCTCTTTACATAGCTCTGACTGTCCTGGAACTCACTATGTAGATCAGGCTGGCCTCCAACTCGCAGAGATCCCACCTGCCTCTGCCCCTTGAGTGCTGGGATTGAAAGCATGTTGCCACCATGTCCCACCATATATGAATAAGTATTTTAAAAAATTAAGAGAAATAAATCGAATCAATTGTTATTTTAGTTTTTTAAAGTTGTTTATTGTTTTTATCTTATGTGTATGAATATTTAGACTACCTATATGTCTGTGTACTACATGTGTGCAGTGCTGGAAGAAACCAGAAGAAGGGATCAGATTCTCTGGGGCTAGAGTTGCAGACAAGAGTAAGCCACTATGTGGGTGCTGAGAATTGAACTCTGGTCCTTTGGAAGAGCAGCCGTGTGTCCTTAATCACTGAACAATCTTTCTAACCCCAATTGCTATTTTTAATTACTATCATTGTTCTTGATTAGAGGTTACAAAAAGAGAACACTGAGTAGTACCAATTCTCTTATATTTTTGGTTGTGAGCCTACCTTTTAACGGCTGAGCTATCCCTCCAGTTCTAGTACTAATTCTCATGAGTAATGTAGCTTTACTGGTGACATGTCTTTCTAGCATTTCATTTGCCTTTGGGCCTTTATTTCAACAGCTGTTAAAACTTAAAAGTCCAGAATCCTTGAATCAAGCTACTATTCAATTCATAATTATAAAAATAATTATTTTCTGATGTTTCTATATATTTATCTTGTTTCCTTAAGAAGATCATACAGATTTTCAAACAATATAAAGTTATGATTAATGTTTTTAATGTTTCCTAATTTCAAAATAAATAGTGGTTGTGTGTTTTGTTGTTGTTGTTGTTGTTGTTTTTTTTCCTTTTTCTTTTTGGTTTTTCGAGACAGGTTTTCTCTGTATTGCTTTGGAGACTGTCCTGGAAATAGGTCTTGTAGACCAGGTTGGCCTCTGCCCCCTGGCTGGGATTAAAGTTGTGCACCACCAAGGCCCAGCTGTTTTCCTTTTTATTTTTACTTATTTTTTATTGATTCTTCAGGAATTTTTTTCTTTTTTTGAATTTCTTTTTTAAAGATAATGACTCAGGTTTTGCAGGCCTAAAACTTACCATGTGGCCAGGGATGACTTGAATACTTGAATTTGTGACCTTCCCTAGTGCTGGGAATATGTCACCAAGTCAGATTATGTGTTGCTAGGGATTGAACACAGGGCTTCATGCATTCCTTCCAAGCACTGTACCTACCACCTGACCTCCATCCCATCCCTGGTTATTTAGTCTTGATTTCTTTTTGTTTGTTTGCTTTGATTTTTTGAGACAGGGTGTCTCTGTGAAGCTGTCCTGGAACTCCCTCTATAGTCTAGGCTGGCCTTGAACTCACAGAGATCCACCTGCCTCTGCCTCCCCAGTGCTGGGATTAAAGGTGTGCACCACCACAACCTGGCTCCTTAGATACTTATGATAAATTTTTTTCACTATGAGAAATATTTATCTGGACTGAGAGTATGTAGTAGAGTCAGTGGTAGAGTGCTCACCTAGCGTGTGAGAGGATCTAGTTTTATTTTTGTTTTGTGTGTGTATTTGATGTTTATTTGTAGATGCTAACTTTAAGATAAAAATCGAGACCTTTCTTTAAAAATACCTCTTCTGATTGAAGGATAGAAAATGAGTTTAGAAGAATATTTTGTTTTAAATTATTCTAACAGTACTTTTTCTTTTCTTTTGTAGACTAGCAAAGAAGATAAGTTATCAAGTCGTATTCAGAGTATGCTTGGAAACTACGATGAGATGAAGGATTACATAGGAGATAGATCTATACCAAAGCTTGTTGCAATTCCCAAGCCTGCAGCACCAACGACGACAGAAGAAAAAGCAAACCCAAATTTTTTTGAACAGAGACATGGAGGCTCTCATCAGAGTAACAAATGGACTCCTGTAGGACCTGCACCCAGCACTTCTCAGTCTCAGAAACGGTCCTCTGGCTTGCAGAGTGGACACAGTAGCCAGCGGACCAGTGCAGGTGGTAGTGGCACTAGCAGTAGTAGTAGCCAGAGACATGACCGTGACTCATATAGCGGTAGTCGGAAAAAAGGTCAGCATGGGTCAGAGCACTCCAAATCACGGTCCTCAAGCCCTGGAAAAACCCAGGCTGTTTCTTCATTAAGTTCTAGTCATTCCAGATCTCATGGGAATGATCACCATAGCAAGGAACATCAGCGCTCCAAATCACCTCGGGACCCTGATGCCAACTGGGATTCTCCTTCCCGCGTCCCTTTTTCAAGTGGGCAACATTCAAATCAGTCTTTCCCACCTTCTCTGATGTCAAAATCTAGTTCAATGTTACAGAAACCCACTGCCTATGTACGGCCCATGGATGGACAGGAGTCTGTGGAACCAAAGCTGTCCTCTGAGCACTACAGCAGTCAGTCTCATGGTAGTAACATGACTGAGTTGAAGTCCAGCAGCAAAGCACATCTCACCAAGCTGAAAATACCTTCCCGACCTTTGGATGTAAGTCTTACACTTAGAGTGGTTAGTTAGCATTGTGACTATATAATCTGTAGACATATCAGTGAATTGGAACTGTCTTTTTGCCTTAATAGTAAGACACAGAAATTAAAAAGTTTAAGAAAGCCGGGCGTTGGTGGCGCACGCCTTTAATCCCAGCACTTGGGAGGCAGAGGTAGGCGGATCTCTGTGAGTTCGAGGCCAGCCTGGTCTACAAGAGCAAGTTCCAGGACAGCCTCCAAAGCCACAGAGAAACCTTGTCTTGAAAAACCAAAAAAAAAAAAAAAGTTTAAGAAAAAAGGTTTAAAGAACAACTTGGGTGTTGACTACCAAGTGGATCCATAGAACTATTCTTGGATAATAAAGAAAATATCATTTATAGGTTTTCAAATGTTAAAATGACAATTCAGTATAAACTAAAAGTGAGATTTGATAGCTTACATTTCTTTTGGTTTTATGGGATAGTATAGCTTGTTTCCTTTTATTTAAAGAGAAACTTAACTTGTTTGTTCTTATAGTGTTACAAATAAAGCAGGACATGGTTTATGGTGATAAATAGTTGGACTTTTGAGTCTACAGAAGTGATAATGTTGTGTAGTTCTGATGCCTGTTTCCTTTGCTCACAGCTAAAGGACTGAGACAACCACTGTAACTGTTCAAAAGTTGACATTCAAAATAGCCAAAGAACTAAGCATTCACATTGAAATAGCTGAATACTAAACTGTCAGAATAACAGGTTTTACAAATCATTGTCATATATGCAAGGTTTATTATTTTAAGTTTATGTCCCTCCTGCATGTATATCTATATACTTTGTGTGTGCCTGTGTCCATAGAGGAAGGAAGAGGGCCTCAGATCCCCTGGAGCTGGAGTTGTGAACTGCCATGTGATTGCTTGGAATCAAACCTGGGTGCTCTGGAAGAACAGCCCATACTCTCAACCATTGAGACATTTCCCCACCCCTTCAAGGTTTATCTTTTAATGTAGTTTATACAATAAAGAGGTTAAAAAGACAAAAGGCATAGCTTAGAGCTCAGAATAGCAGAAGAAAGAATCAAAGCTAAAGGGATTTTTGTTTATTTGTTTGTTTTTTGATACAGGGTTTCTCTGTATTGTTTTGGAGGCTGTCCTGGAACTCACTCTGTAGACCAGGATGGCCTCGAACTCACAGAGATCTGCTTGCCTCTGCCTCCTGAGTGCTGGGATTAAGGGTGTGGGCAACCAACACCTGGCCAAAGTTAAAGATGTTTGAGCACATTTAGGAATCTTGAGCCAGCAAGGTAGCTCAGTGGGTGAAATAGAAACCTGATGACTTGCCAGGTGGTAATGGCAGTGGTGGCACATGCCTTTAATCCTAGCGCTTGAGAAGCAGAGGCAGGCAGATCTTTGTGAGTTCAAGGCCGGCCTGATTTACAGATTGTGTTCAGGGATAGGTCTCAAAGCTACTGAGAACGTTTTGAAAAACAAAAACAAAACAAAAAACAAAGAAGCCTGATGACTTGAGTTCAGTTCTGGGTCCCATAGTGGAAGGAGACAACTAACCAACTGCTAAGAGTTGCTCTCTGACCTACTCTCCCCGATACATCCCACCCTGCCCTTAACATACACACATATACATACATGCAATAATAATAAAGTTAAATAAAAAGAATTTGGGCCTGAAGAGATTGATCAATGGTTACGTGTACTTGCTGCTCTTACAGAGGACCCGAGTTGCCTCCTAACACTCAGAAAAGTAGTAATTTGTTCTTTCTTCAAATACATCATCTTTGAAACTGGATTTGGGTTTAGTTTCTCTTTCTTTCTTTCTTTCTTTCTTTCTTTCTTTCTTTCTTTCTTTCTTTCTTTCTTTTTTTTTTTTTTTTTGAGACAGGGTTTCTCTGTGGCTTTGGAGGCTGTCCTGGAACTAACTCTGTAGACCAGGTTGCTCTCGAACTCACAGAGATCCGCCTGCCTCTGCCTTCTGAGTGCTGGGATTAAAGGCATGCGCCACCAATGCCCGGCCCAGACTGATAATTTTAAGGCATAAATAAGAATCAAGAAACTAAACCTACAGGCCGGGTGTTGGTGGCGCATGCCTTTAATCCCTGCATTTGGGAGGCAGAGGCAGGCAGTTCTCTGTGAGTTCGAGGCCATCCTGGTCTTCAAAGAGAGTTCCAGGATAGTCTCCAAACTTACAGAGAAACCCTGTCTCAAAAAAAAAAAAAAATCTGCCTTCTATAGTTTATGGAATACTATGTAAAATGTTCATTGTGGCCCGTATCTCTAGTCATTCAAATAATACTTTGCTCAGTTTATGTGGAATGCTTACTCAGTTATGTCTCAGCATCATGTTATATTTTTGTATATGAATAACTTGAAATTTTGGAAATCTGATCATCTAAAATATTAAAAAATTGTAGGGGCTAGAGAGATGATTTAAGGGCGAAGAACACTGACTGTTCTTCCAGAAGATCTCATTTAATTCTCACTGCCCATATGATGGCTCACCAGTTGTCTCTAACTCTAGTTCTAAGGGATCAGATTCCCTCTTCTGGCTTCCATAGGGATTAGGCACACAAGTAGTGTACAGACCTATGTGTGGGCAAAGCAACCAAATACATAAAATAAAAATAAATAAATCTGGAATCTATAAGGAGGGCTCAGTGGTTAAGAGCACTGGTTGCCCTTCTAGAGGGAGAGGACCCATCTTGTATTCTTAGCATACACACAACTGTCTATAACTCCAATTCCAGGGAATCTAGTGCTATCCTCTGGTTTTGCAGGACCAGGCAAGCATATAGCACCCATGTATATGTTCAGGCAAAACAGTTACATATATAAAATAAAAATAAATAAATCTTTCTAAAATTTTTGTACAGGAAAGCTAATTCAAAATTTCTAGCTAGAGTTCTGACTTAAAATAATAGGACCATAAATAATTCCTCATTTATGTAATTTCTAATGTTTTAAATATGTTTAGTAAATACTATAATTCTAACAACAAATTTCTTCAAATCTAATGTCTGTTTCTTTTTTCTTTTTCTTAAGGCATCAGTTTCTGGTGATGTAACCTGTGTGGATGAAATACTTAAAGTAAGTTTCTTTTTAATCATTCTGATCTGTTATTTAATTATGATGCCTGTATTACTAACTCTGATTCATATTTTTAATCCCTTCTTAACACAGATTGCTTATGTGTATAACTTGATTATGCCATGCCCATCATAAATAACCGACTTTTCTTAGGTTCTAGACATATTTTGTTTGCTGTTTATAAGTAATATATATGCTGGTTTTAGTCTTGAAAAGAGGAAGAAACCAATTATAACTACATTTTCTTAGGCTTATAAAACTCAGTAGTCACCAAGTTGATAGTAGTTTGGTTTACAGCTTGCCATTCATTCTGTTCTGGTTAGATACTACAATAAGAGCTGTCCTCTGAGTGTTGATCTGGAGTGTTCATTAGACACTTAAAAGTGTCTACTATGCCTGAAAAAGTGTATTCCCCTGCTGGGAAGAAGGGAAGACCAGTTAGTGAGCGAGTGGTATTGGCTGCTTCTGCTCCTAAGAGAAAAACATCAGTCACACATAACTTTTATTTTGTTTTGGAAGCTTCTGAATTCTTTGTCTATACTTGGATTTTATGGCATATCTTTCTGAGACTTACCTGTCTTGGCCTATTTCCTATAATCTGTTCCCACCATTTACTCTCCCGTTTCTTCCTCTAGCCAGTACAATCTCCCTTTACCATTTTGCTGAACTGTTTTTTCTAATGCCCTTCTCTTGTCTTCTGCCTGGGGTGTAATGCATATAAGAACTAGTGTTCTTATTTTCTTTACTGTCTCTGCTGTTTGAGAGTTTTACATTGTTCCTTCCTTGTTACTGAGCTTCATTTACCACTCTTGAGTAGTGTTGTGGCTTCTCTTTTTCACTTAGTGATAGGCATTTTTCTTTTTACACTCTTACTCACCTTATGTACCATCTTTAGCTTTATCAGACAACTAGCTATTCAATCCTGCTCTTCTGCCTTGGTCTCTTACAGGTTTTGGCTTGTGTCTCTTAGTTCTTTCCTGTTAATCCACTCTTCCATACTTGTAAATATAGAGTCCTCATTATCTCTAATTTCTTCCACATACTCTGTTTAACCACAAAATTAGGTTTAGACTTAAAAGTTCTTCGAAAATCTTCATTCTTTCCATTTCTGCCAACTTCAGTAATTTTAAAAATCCTCACTTGGGCCAAGATGGCTCAACAGGTAAAACTGCTTTTCACACCACCAGCCTAAATGACATGACTTCATTTCTCCAGAATTCACAGTGGAAAGAGATAACTGACTCCCAAAAGTTGTCCTCTGACCTCCACATGACACTCTTTGACATCTCCATGTGTGCCATGGCTATATGCCCATATGCCCACACAGTAGTGGTGTTTTGTTGTTTTTTTGAGACAGGGTTTCTCTGTGTAGCCCTGGCTGTCCTGGAACTCACTCTGTAGATCAGGCTGGCCTCAAACTCACAGAGATCCTCCTGCTTCTGCCTCCCGAGTGTTGGGATTATAGCTGTGCACCACTACACTGGCTCACGTAGTAGTAGTAGTAGTAGTAGTAGTAGTAGTAGTAGTAGTAGTAGTAGTAGTAGTAGTAGTAGTAGTAGTAATCCTTAAGACAGTCTTAATTTTTTGTTTCTGCCTTTAAAATCACTTAGCTGCCCTTTTATATTGTTTCAAGGCTTCATTTCAGCCCCAGCCTTCATAATGACTTGTTTTGCCGAAGTTTTCAGTGGCTCTCTAAGAGACACTAGGGTTGCTAAGCCTACAATTCTGAGGAAGAATTTAACATCCAGACACCCCATAGCCAGTCTTCAGCAGTTCTGCTTCTGACTGAACACTTTTGCCAAACTAGTTTTCCTAAGCTACAGTTCTTCTTTTCTTTTTAGGATAGGGTTTCCTGTGGTGGAGGCTGGCTTTGAACTTCTGTCCTCCTGTTTGACCTACCTTCCAAGCAGTGGGATCAGAGACATGCACTTCCACACTTTTAATCACTTCCTTAAAGTCAAATTCTTTGGAATACTTCCCTCCTTTGTCTGTAATAGTACATACAAAATTGTCTTCTATAGAATCCCAGGGAAACCTTCTTCTTCCTGTGTCAGGCCACAGTGAAAACTCTTCACTTTCCATATCATAAAGTATTCAGTCACTCTTTGTCCCCTGCTCTTTAAACTTATTGAGTGTCTTGCATGTATGTGCACATTATGTGTGCGTTGCCCAAAGAGGTCAGAAGGGGCTGACAGATCTCCTAGAGTTGGAATTACAGACAGTTGTTAGTTGCCATATAGGTGCTGGGAATTGAACCAAGGTTCTTTGGAAAAACAGCCATTTTCTTAACTACTGAGCAATCTCTTCAGCCCCAAGCATTCATGTTTTTGAGATATACACACACAAACCCTTGTGCATGTGAAATGCTTGTGTGTTTGTGTGTGTGTTTTTTTTTTTTTGTTGTTGTTGTTGGGTTTTGTTTTGTGTTTGTGTATTCTAATGGAACACAACACATTTCCCCTTGAAGTTTTAGCAATATATGGAACTTAAGGAACTTAAGAGTCTGGAAGACTTTGTCTCTTTGTTCTTACTAAACATGTAGCCTACATTTTTCTAGGTATGAACTTGACATATACTTTGAGTGTTTTAGTGCCCAGTCAGGTTGATTGTTAGAAAGATTAGCTGTTGAATATATTTTGGCATTTGATTTCTGAAATGCCAGTACTAAAAATCTGAGGTACAGAAGTTTCAACCTTCCCTTCATAGGTTTTTGTTTCCATTCAATTTGTAATCACAGTTTCTAGGAACTCTTATGAACATTAGGAAACATTTCTGTCTAAAAATAATATGTTTATTGAAAAATTTCAGTTGTCAGTGATTCACCTATTATGTGTCAAGTCCTAACAATGTGGTAGTGATGTTAGCTGTACAGTTTAAGCTGACTTTCCAGGGTTGGGAGTAGGAAATAATACAAGTATTGTAAGAAGATAGAAAGCAATTACATGCAAGTGGCTAGTATTTTGTTTTGTTTGGGAGGGATTCCTCGTTTTTTTATTAGTTCTTTGGGAATTTCATTTAATGTATTTCGATCATACTCACTCACAACTCCTTGACGTTCCACTGCCCCTTCCCTACCCACCCACCTTTATGTCCTTTTTCTTTTGCCCAGGAAGTTCACCTTGTGCTGCCCATATACCCTTGAATATGTATGTGTCTATCTGATGGAGTGTGGCTGACCTACCAAGGACCATGCCCTTAAAGAAAACTGACTCTCCCTCTCCCAACAGCTAGCTATCAGTTGTCAACAGCTCCTCAACTCGGGTGGGACTTTGTGCCCATCTCCTCCACCCTGTCTGTGCAAGTGGCTGCTATAGTAGACACTGTGTTAACTGCCCTGTCCCTCACCCACTTTTGTCATTCTGTTGACCAAAGATAGCTACTGTTAAGCATCCTTCCAAAAGCTTGACTTTTAACATTTTAAATATTTACTGGGGCATAGACTATGATTTGTGTTTGACAGTATTATGGTGTGGACATCATTTCATATCATAGTTGAATTTCTCATTTTAATGTCTGTCTGGTGTTTCATTGTACGCATGTCTGCTAATTTGTTTAATCAGTAGTATATTGCTGGATACCAGAGTTGTTAACATGTGGTCTATGAGTCCTTGGAATCTTTATATAATCTCGATATATCTTTATATAACTGTGATTATAGTCACAGTATAAATTCCTAAGCACCACCAGTCACCTTTTTTTTTCCCAATGGTTAAACTTAACAAAATGCTGGAAATAAAATACTCCCTTATTCTAAGTCTTGATACCTCTCTTCCTTGATCCTCTGACATACACATTGTTATGCTAATTCACTTGGGCTGTTGAGGTGCACCCCCCCCCCCCCCATACAGGGTATCATATAGCTCAGGCTGCCTTGATTCTTTCTCTTAAAGAGCTGAGATTAGAGGCATATGCAATCATACCCAGCTATTTGTAGCATGAGTAGACTGAATGAAAATGAATGAGATCAGACCCAGGGTCTTTCTTACCTATTTTCTTCCTAATGTGCTTTTGAAATTTCTCTTCTGATCTTCACATGACCAAAATTTTCAGTCGGCACGTGGACTCTGTAGTCAGAATTCCTACAGTGAAATTCTTTGTCCAATATTTAGTAATCATGCAACCGTGAATAAAGAATGTTGACTTTTGTTTCAGCTTCACCTTAAATAAGTTAGGGTAATAATATCTATCTCATGACTTGAAGAAACGATTGATAAGCAAAACATTTAGCATCATTTCTGATCCATTAACGGTAAGATTAATTTTAGCTGTTTTTCTTATTGTTGTCTTCTTCATTCCTACAGCAAGATCTTTTTTTTTTTTTTAAGTAGGATTGCATAATATGCATTTGGGGGCCATGGTGGCTCATGCCTCTAATGTAGCACTCAGGAAGCAGAGGCAGGAGGATCAGCAAAAATTCAAGGCCTGTCTGATCTACATAGCAAGCTAAGGGAGCCTGGGCTATAGAATGAGACCCTGTTTTAAAAAACAAGTGAACAAATCCATTAGACCTTGTATTTCTTTACAGATTGATTTCTATAACTATCCACATATTTTATCATCCTGCCTATATACACCTTAAAGTCAGAGAGAATTTGTTATTTTCTGCCCCATTACCAGCCCTACTGCCTGCACACAGTTGTGCCTTATTAATACCCATTGGAGGATCAATCATGAAACCAGTATTTCTAAGTACAATGCTGGTTTTTTACTGTATAGTTTTGTAACCTTTTCCTGGTTGAAAACAAACTGTAATAATTACATTTCAGGAGATGACGCATTCATGGCCTCCCCCTCTAACGGCTATTCATACACCATGCAAAACAGAACCTTCCAAATTTCCTTTTCCAACTAAGGTAAGTAAATAAAATCTGTCTTTGATAATGTAAGAAAACTTTAAATGGCTCAACTAAAATCATACAAACTCAAAATTGTCTTGCCATTCCCTAGTGGGAAACACAATAAATAAATTTTAAAAATAAACAATTTTAAGTAGCGATGATTTTTGAAGAAATTTTAAAATAATAGAATTGAGAGCATCTTGAACTGAGAGGTACTTAAGAAAACTTGGAAGGCAATACTGAGAGAGAAAAAAAAATTGTTGTTTATTACAAACTCATGGTATTCTAGACTGAAGGTGGCTAGACCTATTCAGGCTGTTTTCTGAGGCGCTTCTCAGAACCTAGCCACAAAAATATTTACATCCTATGACAAAGGCCCTCCCTCACACAGCAGTTTTTATTTAGCCCATCTAAACTCTGCAGATTAATTTTTTAAAAATGAATTTATACTTACAAACAATACAAAAATACAAGGCTGGGTGCAGGACTCATGCTTGTAATCCCTAGCACTATGGAAGCAAAGACAGGGAGATCAGGAATTTAAAGCCAACCTGGCTATATTTTCAGAGTTTAAAAAAATCTCCCCCAAATAATCAGGCAAAAATACATTCTCATGTGAAAGTTTGTTCAGGACGTATAATGCCAGCTCTTCCCTGGTTGTTGTTCTCTAACTCATCCAAATTCATGTGTCTTTGCAAACCTTTTCATGCATCTGCATGCATAAGTACAAACTCATACGTGTGGACTCATTCTATATACATATGCTATTTCTATTCAGATAAATTGTATCATTAACCTGTCAGCTGTGGTCTTGGAGTCCTTTCCATGTTGTTTACTTAGAGGTATTTAATGTCTTCTAAGTACATCTAAAGTATGATTTATCTGACTATACTTAGCCATTTCTCTTTGGTGTTCACTGACAGTTTTAATTAAGAATTTTTTCTTGTTTATTTGTGTGTATGTGTGAATCTGCGTGTGTGTGTGTGTGTGTGTGTGTGTGTGTGTGTGTGAGAGAGAGAGAGAGAGAGAGAGAGAGAGAGAGAGAGAGAGAGGGAGGGAGGGAGGGAGGGAGGGAGGGAGGAGAGAACTGGTTCTTTACTTCCACCATGTAGGTCCCAGGGATGGATGGAGTTCAGATGGTCAGGCTGACAGCAAGCACCTTTGTTCACCCAGCCATCTCACCAGCCATCATTTTTTTTATTGTGTGTACGTTTGTGTGTGTGTGTGGGTGTACACATCCTGTTCACTTGGATGTGGAAGCTGGGGTCTGTGTCAATGTCTTCCTCTATTTTCCACTTTATGTTTCTTTTTTGAGACAGTGTTTCATGTAGATCAAACTGGCCCTGAACTCTGTAGCTTATGGTGATCTTAGTCTTGTTTGTTTGTTACTTGGTTTTTTGAAACAGGATTTCTCTGTGAAACAGTCCTGGCTGTCCTGGATAGCACTCTGTACACCAAGCTGACCTCAAAGTCAGAGATCTGCCTGCCTCTGCCTCCCAAGTACTGGGTGGAATAATTCCATATATTTGGAGTCAGAGATGTTCAGTTTTAGTGCTTTAAGTTTTTTGAAATACTTCCATGTGGGAAATGAACACTCTGAACTGAAGTATGAACACAAAATTGATTTATGTTTCATATACACCTTATACACATAGCCTGATGGCAATTTTATACATCTTTATTTTGCTGGCATTTTGATGTTTAACAAAGATGAGACTATAAAACTAAGGATGGGCCAGGGGGTGGTGGCCCTCGCCTTTAGTCCCAGCACTCAGGAGGCAGAGGCAGGCAGATCTTTCTGAGTTCAAGACCAACCTGGTCTACAGAGTGTGTTCCAGATTGGCCAGGACTTTTACACAGACACCCTGTCTCAAAAAAAAAAAATTAATTAATTAATAAAGGCAAGGATTGAGGCCAGCGATGGATTAGTAGGTAAAAGTGCTTGCCACCAAGCCTGATAGCTTGAGCTTGATTTTTGGGACCTACGTGAGGAAGAAGAGAGGAGAACTGACTCCCACAAGTTGTCCTTTCCCCTTTCTCCCCACAGTGTTCCTATGATTTTTTTTAAGTCTCGTCTAGTTTTCCCTAAATCTTTTTAGTTATTTCTGCCCTAATTTTTTATGTTTTTTTTCTGCTTTCAGTATTATGAAACTGTGGGTTTCCTTTATTTGTAATGTCTGCTTTTAAGCAAAGCATCACAAATCTTAATATTCTGTGTTTTAATAACATCTTTTTATGGTTTATTTTCAAGTTTTGTTTGTTTGGTTTTTGGTATTTCAAGACAGGGTTTCTCTGTATAGACCTGGCTGTTCTGGAACTCACTCTGTAGACCAAGCTGTGGCATCAAATTCAGAGATCTGCTTGCCTTTGCCTCCCAAGTACTGGAATTAAAGGCATGCACCACCACTGGTGTTTTTTAAGAAATATTTTATTATATATGTACATATATAAAATGCATGTTATATATATTGTTTGGGAGATTTTCCACATATGTTACTGATTTGTGGATTAATTTCATTTGGGTCAGAAAGTATACTTCATATGGCTTGAATCATTTTATGTTTATTAAGAACTATTTAATCCCAGAGTATTTCTCCTCTTGTAAATATTTTCTATACACTTGAAAAGAATATATTTTGGTACTGCTAAGTATTCTGTGTGTGCCAAACCAAGTTGGTTTAGTGTTAGGCAAATTTTCTGTGTTATTGTGTCAGCAGCAGTGAGGCAGGAGCTAGGAAAATAGCTCTGCTTCTGCCTTGTAGCAGCCTGAGTTTTTTTCAATGATCTGTACTTGGATGAAACCAAGCTTTTTTTGGCCTCAGAAAAGAATTTCCGTATAAGTCGGAATGAAGCAGAGTTGGACTGTATTAGGAAGAATTTTTTGTTGTTGTTGTTTGTTTTTGGTTTTTCGAGACAGAGTTTCTCTGTGGTTTTGGAGGTTGTCCTGGAACTTGCTCTGTAGACCAGCCTGGCCTCGAACTCACAGAAATCCGCCTGCCTCTGCCTCCCGAGTTCTGGGATTAAAGAGGTGTGCCACCAGCGCCAGGTTTAGGAGGAAGTTTTTAAGTAGATTTACACATACACACTAGGGAGAGAGAGATACATTCAGGAAAAGGAACACATCCAAGAGCACGGTTATAGGTTTCTAAAGAGTCCCATAAGCTTACATTAGTTCTATGTTGCATTTTGGTGGCTTCTAGTTATCCCAGTGGTTGCTAAGGAGCATAAGTGAGATCATAGAGGAGTTCTGATGATGGGTAGGATTTCGGTTAATAAGGTAAAATCCTAGGTCACAAAGATCATATAGGAAATTAAGGTGTTTTTATTATAAAATTTACAGACTTGTTTGTATGATTTCTAGAAATTTTCAAGTTTATATCTGTGAAAGGAGTATATTCATGTATGCCCAGCCCTTAAAAATGGTCTTTTGCTATTTTAACATTTTTATTTGAAAATAGCTCTGTATAAAAGGAATATTATCACTATGTAAGCAACTTCAGAGAAAATGTTTCTGGAATTATTGGTTCTGGTGAGAGATTTCAACCAGACTCTGGAATGGGGTCTTTTTTCTCTTACCGTGTTCTCTTAATATTCTGTCTTCCTTTCCCTCCAACCCTGCCCAACCTCTTATCTTCTGTCTCCCAGGCTGGCCGCAGACTCTGTGTAGCTAAGGATGAACTTGAAAGTTTGATCCTCTTGCCATCGTCTTCCAAGTGTTGGGGTTGTGTGCTCCACTGTTCCCGGTCCATTATCTGTTATCAGTATTAATTTTTTTAAGAACCCATTTCCTGTACATCTAGCATTTCTTTTGCTTGTCATGCCTTTCTGTTCATTGAGCTTTCTATCTTGTGCCAGTTCTTTCTGTCCTACCTGTTTCCTTCGGTACTCTTTGCTATGGAACTAAAACAAATCTTTGTGGGGTGTGTGTGTGGGGTGTGTGTGTGAGAGAGAGAGAGGAGAGAGAGAGAGAGAGAGGGAGGGAGGGAGGGAGAGAGAGAGGGAGGGAGGAGAGAGAGAGAGAAGGGGAGGGGAGGGGAGGAGAGGAGAGAGAGAGAGAGAGAGAGAGAGAGAGAGAGAGAGAGAGAGAGAGAGAGAGAGAGAGAGAGAGAGAGAGAGAGAGAGAGAGAGAGAGAGAGGAGAGAGAGAGAGAGGAGAGAGAGAGAGAGAGAGAGAGAGAGATCATGCTCTGTTGTCCAGCCTGGCCTAGAATCCTGGACTCAAGTTATCCCCTGCCTCAGACTCTCAAGGTAGCTGGTACTGTTGGCAGTACCACAGTACCTGGATGTTTTGTTTGTTTACATAGGACCTCACTATGGAGTCCAGACTGATCTGGACCTTGATGTCCTCTTGCTTCTGCTACCTCTGGGATTACAGGGACTAAAGGGATTATAGCCATGTGTAGCTTTTTTTTTTCGTTTTAATTGTAAAATTCTGCCTTGAATAATCTATATGTATATTCTTTTCTTGTGCTTGATGTTTGTTGGACTTGAAGTTTGTGATTTATATAGTTTCTATCAAGTTAGGAAAACCTTTGCAGTTATTTATAGTACTCAGATTTTTTTAATGTTTCTTCCTTCCCCCTTCTTCAAGGACTCCAGTTACTTAATAGAGTTTTCTGTTTTGTTGTTCCATTCTGTATTAAACTGTGTGAGCTCCAGTGACAGGAAAGAAAGCGAATGTTGTTAGACCTAGGGAATTTGGGGATAGCATCCTAGAAGAGATAATATCAGGTAGAGTGTGAAGAAACAGAAGAGTGCCAGTAATGAGCACACCAAAATGGCTTTTACACCATTGATAATTTGGAAGTTTCAAGTTTAGGAACATATTGGAAGGGGTGATTTTAATGTGTTTTTATTTTGAGACAGACTGCAGATCTACTGTTCAGGAACTCACTATGTAGTCCATGCTGACTTTGAACTCACTAAGATCCACTTTCCTCAGTTTTTTGAATGATAGGATTAAGGAGGAGGTGCACCATTATGCCTAGCTTTTTAATATTTTTATAGTTTGCTTTAATGCCCCTGAATTTTTGCTAGGCTGTTGACTCATGCATGTAATCCCAGCATTTGGGATCTATAATCAAGAGCATAAGGAGTTCAAGGTCATCCCTGGGTAATTAGCAAGTATGTCAGTGTGAGACCTGCTTCAAACAAAACAAAAACAAAATCAAAAACTAGCAAATACACTACAACCAAAACAGCTGCAACCACCACAGCCAGGCACAGCTTTGTGTACCAGAATTCCCAGTGCCTGGAAAAAGCCTAGAACTAACCCTCCTGTGATAATATTTTGTTTATGATCCAGCAAATAAAGTTTGCCTGAAGATCAGAGTGCAAAGCTAGCCACACTAGTTAGCCATAAAAGGTCAGGCAGTCAGTGGTGGCACACACCTTTAATCCCAGCAGCCACACTAGTTAACCATAGAAGCTGGGGGGTGGTAGTGCATGCCTTTAATCCCAGCATTAGAGAGGAGTGAAAGGCCGGTGGAGACAGGAGTGCAGGGTATTAAGTCTGCAGCCACACAGAGGACAGGATCACCCCCTTTGGTCTGAGCCTTGGTAGAGGTAAGAGCTCTCTAGTGGTTGGCTGCTTTGCTATCTGAACTTCAGTTTGAACCACAATATCTGTTTCTGGGTTTTTATTATTCGTGCTACATCCTCCCACTTCTTTTCTTCTGAATTTGAATGACATTGTGTATTTCATTAATTTCTTTAGACATGGTCTCTCAGTATATAGTCCTGGGTAGAACATTATATAGATCAGGCTAGCTTAGAACTCACAGATTCTCCCTACTTCTCCCTCCTAAGTGCCGTGAGTTAAAGGTGTGCATTCTGATGCCAGATCTTTACTTTTTTTTTCCCCCCCTGAGATAGAATTTCTCTGTGTAGCTTTGGAGCCTATCCTGGCACTTGCTCTGTAGACCAGGCTGGCCTTGAACTCACAGAGATCCACCTGTCTCTGCCTCACAAGTGCTGGGATTAAAGACATGTGCCACCAATGCCCAACTAGATCTTTACTTTTTATGTTTATTGTCAGAGAGCAACTACTGGGAGTTAGTTCTCTTCTTCCACTGTCTGGGTGCCAGGGATAGAACTCAGGTTGTCAGGCTTGGCAGCCAGCAATTTTACCCACATAACCATCTTGCTGGACTTTCAGTCTTGTTTCTTTTCTAACTTTGTATGGGTGTTTTGTCTGCATATATGTCTGTGCATGTGCACTACATGTCTTTAATGCTATTAGAGGCTGGAAGAGGGCATTAGATCCACTGGGATTGAAGTTACAGCTTGAACTTCTATGTCAGTGCTGGGACTCAAACTGCTGAGCCGTCTCTCATATTCAACAGTAGTGAGCTTATGTTAAATATTATGTTTGATACATAGCACACTTTCATTCTGCATTTATTTTCATTGATAGTGGAGTCATTGAGAATAGGGCTTTTATGGGTTTCACTCCTACCTATCGTATGAGTGAATGTGATGCAAAGGTGGCTTGCAATCCTAGCCCTTATTCAAGGTTGAGACAGTCAAGGAATTCAAGATCATCCTGGACAACCATCCAAAAGAAGGCTGAGGGTTATACCTACGAAAAACAAAGAATGATGGTACAGCTTGTTTTGTTTAGTTTTTTAAGTTTTACGATAGTATAGGATCTGGTACTAAAGAAGCTTTAACAAAATAGAAATGTAACTTTCCAAATAATTTCATGTGCAATTCTGTAATGGAAAATATTTAATTGAGGTAGCGGCTTACAGTTCAGAAGTTCAGTTCATTATCATGGCGGTGTGCAGGCAGACATGATGCTGGAGAAGTAGCTGAGAGAGTCCTTTATCTTGCAGGCAACAGGAAGTTGACTGTGGTATCTTGAGCATAGGAAACCTCAAAGCCCACTCCCACAGTGATACACTTCCTCCAACAAGGCCATACCTACTCAAATAAGCCACAATTCCTAATAGAGTGAATTTTTGTTTGTTTGGGGTTTTTGTTTTGAGACAGGGTTTTTTCTGTGTAACCTCCCAGGTTGTCCTGGAACTAACTCATTCTGTAGACCAGGCTGGTCTCTAACTCCTAGAGATCCACCTGCCTCTTTCTCTGAAATCCAGTTTATCTGTTTTTGTGTTTATCTGATGTGTTATAGTAGGAATTCTCTGCTAAATGGGAAATCATTAAGATTTAACACTGTATTCTTTAGCCTTTTCATTAACTTCATTCTTTTGGCTGTGGCTCTTTGGTTGTCCTGACAACAATTTGTAGGAAAGGTTATTTCTTCATTGAGTGATCTTACCCTTTTTGAAAATTACTTGACTTCTTCTTCTTCTCTCTTTTTTTTTTTTTTTTTTGGTTTTTCGAGACAGGGTTTCTCTGTATCATTTTGGAGGCTGTCCGGGAACTCACTTTGTAGACCAGGCTGGCCTCGAACTCATAGAGATCCGCCTGCCTCTGCCTCCCGAGTGCTGGGATTAAAGGCGTGCGCCACCAACGCCCGGCTACTTGACTTCTTTTTAACAGCAGATGTATATTTTAGCTTTCTTATCATTTGGGTTGCTTTTTCCCAGAAAAAAAAAATCTGTTATTAAAGGAAGATTATGCCTATTTTTAATTAGACTTTATATGGGTTTAGGTATAATTAGCATTATATTTTATAACATAGACTTAACCTGGAAAAACACACTTTTGCACATGAAATTATTTGGAAAGTTGCATTTCTATTTTGTTAAAACTTCTCTAGTACCAGGTTCTGTACGATCATAAAACTTAAAAAAAAAAGCATAAAACTGTACCATCATTCTTTGTTTTTCGAGGTATAACCCTCAACCTTCTTTTGGAGACAAAGTAGTCCAGGATGATCTTGAACTCCTTGACTGTCTCAACTATCAACTGAGCTAAATCCCTAGTTCTTTTTTTCAAATTGAGCCTTTTATTTCCTCTTTTGGGTACTAGAGATTGAATCCATTGTTCGAGTATGAATGCAAGTGCTGTCTAGTACTTACACCTGTAGGTCAATCATTTTCTGAAGACCAATAATCAAAAATTTATTTTTAATTAAAAATGTGTGTGTGTTATATGCAAATGACCTTGGGTGCCCAAGAAGACTGAGAGGGTGTCATATTCCTTAGAAGTGATGTTATCAAGGGTTGTGATCCACCCAACATGGATGGGTGCCAAGAACTGAACTCAGATCCTCAGCAAGAGCGCACTCTTAGCACTGAGACATTTTTCTAACCCAAGACCAAGAATCTTTTTTTTTTTTTTTTTTTTTTTTTTTGGTTTTTCGAGACAGGGTTTCTCTGTATCATTTTGGAGGCTGTCCGGGAACTCACTCTGTAGACCAGGCTGGCCTCGAACTCACAGAGATCCGCCTGCCTCTGCCTCCCGAGTGCTGGGATTAAAGGCGTGCGCCACCAACGCCCGGCTTGACCAAGAATCTTGAAATTATTTGAACTCTATAGGTCTCTGAATTAGATTATGAGTATTATGAGTGCTGCTGAAAAGAAACAGAGACTTGGGTGGCTTTGCGCCATTTCATTCTTTCAGTATTTTTCTCTTTCATATACTCTGAAGCATTTTTAACACTTGGAACTTTTCCCAACTAATGAATATTTCTGATGCCATCACTTTGTATAACTTTGTGTTCCTTTCTCTTAGGAGTCTCAGCAGTCTAACTTTGGCCCTGGAGAACAAAGTAAGTATTTCTTTTCTTGCTGGTTTTCAAATTCACCTACTTATTGGGCCTTTTTTTCATATAGCCTTGCCTTATGGTACTTATAATTTTTTTTACATGTCTGACTCTGATTTTATGAACTGATTAAAAAAATAACAAGATGAGCTGAGTCTTAAGAAAACTCAAGAACTATATGTCATTAAAAACCAAAATAAGCTGGGCATGGTGGCACATGCCTTTAGTATTTAGGAGACAGAGGCAGGCAGATCTCTGTGAGTTTAAGGCCAGCCTTGTCTACAAAGTGAAATCCAGCCTACCTAGGCCTATGTAGAGAGAGACCCTGTCTCAAAAAACAAACAAAAAATCAAAATAAACTTATTTGAATAGTTGAAATTTTATAAAATCAGTTTATTGGGCATCTCACGAAGTTCAAGAGCTAGTCTTGTCTTTCTACTTCCTTCATGGTACTGGTTTTGTGGTGATAAAACTGTAGGCAGGATCATGTTAGCACTACCACAGGCTCTTTATGCATTCCCCATTCATTCTTCCTGAGTCTTCTGATCTGGATAGAAAGCCTGGTGCCCTCTGCAACCTCACTTTCGCCTCCACTCTTTACTTCTCAGAAGTCTTGTGGAAGATGGCTGCAGGGAATATGTAGAACCAAGAAATGTGCAGATTACCAGTGGTGAGGTCAGGGCATGGCAGGTTTAAGTGTTGATATATACTTAACAACAGTTTATTAGGTAGATTTAGGCTGATCTGAGAGTATTTTGAAAGATAAAAATAAGTTGGTTTTTTTTTTTTACCGTTTGCTAGAGTATAAAAATAAAATGAAACTCCTGTGTTTACATATTTATCATGTGCTTAGAAGGCATGGGAATGTCATGATACACACGTGGAGGTCACAAGACAACTTATAGCAGTTAAACTTTAAATCTGTGTATGTCTATTTAGTTCTACCTTGTAGCTGTAGTTTCAGGTAAAGGGATGTGATGGTGGTTTTTGAATCAGGGTCTCACTGTGTAGGCTTGGCTGTCCTGGTACTTGGAGAGAGACCCTTCTGCCTCTGTCTCTGGAGTGCTAGGATTAAAGGCATTCATCACCAAACCCAACTTTCACGTGTAGATATGCCCAAAATAGCTAACTATAAACCAAAACCTTTTTATTTTCTCTTAATATCTCCTCCTTATTTTTGCTTCACCTTCATTTACTTCCCCAGTGTTTAGTAATGGCAAATGAGATCATAAGCTTCATCTTTTTTATTACTTTGTGTTTTTCACTAGATTTATTTATATGGGGGGTGTCCTGGCCCTCACGGATGAGCTCCCTCTCAGGGTATGGGTCTCCAGGTGTGCTAGTCATTAGTTGGCCATTCCCTGAGTTCTTCCACCAACTTTACCCCAATACTAGATTTAAGTGTTTATCAGTATGTAATTCGAGTTTACTCTTTTGCAATATTAAAGCCATCTTACATGAAATAATTGGTTATCTAATTAGCCTTTTACTAATGGACATGTATTTTTATTTTCTAGCTTTTGTTGTTAAAGCTGTGCTATTATAATGCTAGATGTGGTGACACGCACTTATAATCCTGACTTATAACCCTGGCAGCTGAGACAGAAAGATTACAAGTTCAAGGCCAGTCCGGGCTCTGCAAGTATGACCCTGTCTCAAAAAAAAATATGTATATATATATATATACACATACATACTGTAGACCAGGCTGGCCTTGAAGTTACTGAGATCCACCTGCCTCTGCCTCCCAAGTTCTGGGATTAAAGGCATGTGCCACCACCACCAGGCAAGCCATGTTATTATTAATATCATTTCTGTATTTATGTGTGAGCATTCCTTCAGATACTGGGTAGATTCCTCTCATTGAAATAGATAGGTAGCAGGATAGCTATAGTATTGATAAGGTGATGTGAACACATTGTTTTCTAAAATGGCTGTAGAAGATCTTTGCTTATGAGAATACACATGTCTCATGTCCACTGTGTGCAATGTACTTACTTTGATTTATGGTTTGGAAGACAGACATTTTGTATAGACATTTTGCAATCTAACCAGTTTCATTTGCTCACTTCTATTATCTTTTTGTTTTAGAAAGATACAATACTTCTGCTAAATCATCAAATGGGCACCAGTCAAAATCGTAAGTTTATTGCTTAATGGGTGTTTTTCTTTCCCTAGAAGTTATCTGCAATAGCTGGATTTTTGTGGGTTTTTTTTGTTTGTTTGTTTGTTTTTGTTTTGAGATAGAGTTTCTCTGTATATCTTTGGAACCAGTCCTGGAACTAATACTGTAGATCAGACTGGACTCAAACTCACAGAGATCTAGCTGCCTCTGCCTCTGGAGTTTTGGGATTAAAGGCGTGCGCCACCACCGCCCGGCAACACTAATGTTTTATGGCAGACATAAGCTAACTTTACCTGTAAAGGGCCTGAGAGCGTATTGTAGATTTTATGTCAGTTTTGTCATTACAATGTAAAAGCTGTATAGACCACAGACATGACTGTGTTCTATCTGATAACACTAACTTTGTTGGTTTTGTTTTTTGAGATCAAGTCTCATGGTGTCTGGATTATCCTCACCATATGTATTTAGGGATGACATAAACTTGCTCCACTTGCCTCTACTTGCCAAGTATTCAGACTATATATAGGCAAGTGCTATCATAGCTAGGTTTTCTTTTGTTTTTTGTGGTGATGGAAATCCAGGTTCTTTCACATGTTAGGCAAGTACCATACTAGTGAGCAATATCTGCAATTCAATAAAATTTTATTTACAAAACAGCAGTGGAAAAACATGTCTATAATCACAGCATTCAGAAGGCTGAGCCAGGAGAATTGCCATGAGTTTAAAGCCAACCAGGGCTACAAAGCAAGTTCAGCCAATCTGGGCTATATCTAGAAATGCCTTTTTTCCAAAACAACAAGCATCTCAAAAACAAAAGGAAGCCGGGCGTTGGTGGCGCACGCCTTTAATCCCAGCACTCGGGAGGCAGAGGCAGGTGGATCTCAGTGAGTTCGAGGCCAGCCTGGTCTACAGAGTGAGTTCCAGGACAGCCTCCAAAACAATACAAAGAAACCCTGTCTCGAAAAACCAAAACCAAAACCAAAACAAAAACAAAAAACAGGAACAGGAAAAAACAAAACAAAATAGTAGTAGCCTAGGTTTGCCATGCAAGTCACTGTTTGTCCACCCCAACTCTGAGTTCACAGATTGCCTCTGTGTGTGTGTGTGTGTGTGTGTGTGTGTGTGTGTGTGTGTGTCTGTCTGTCTGTGTGTGTCTGTGTCTGTGTGTTTGAAACAGTTTCTGTATATCCCTAGCTTTTCTAGAACTCACTTTGTAGACCAAACTGGCCTTGAATGCATAGAGACCCGCCTGCCTCTGCCTGGTGAGCACTGGGATTAAAGGTATGTGCCAGCACTGCACATTTAATTAAAAAAATGGGTTAAAGATAGGATTCTTTGTAGTAAACTTTCTATTTAGCAGCTAATGCAACATTGCTTATGCTATCTTTAAATTTTCATATTTTTATTATATTTTATAGGTAGAATCAGAAATATGTATCACAATAGAGGGGTAGGTGTATTAGATGATAATAACTTACATCTCCAGAGCACTCGGGAAGCAGAGGCAGGCGGATCTCTGTGAGTTCAAGACTAGCTTGGTCTACAAAGCTACATAGAGAAACCCTACCTTGAAACTCTGCCTTCCCCCCCCCCCCAAAAAAAAGAGAGTGAGTGCCTGAACTATTGAGATGTCAGGTTAACTCAGTGATTAGAGCAAAGTTCCAAAGAAACAGCCAGCATGTGGCTTTCTGTGCCACAGCCACAGACCACAGCACTAACCTTAGCCTAATAGCCTCTTCATGTAACAAGAGGACTGAGAAGTAAATACATGAACAAAATCAACTTCCATACACTGCTGAGAAACTCACTATATTCCTGTTAGCATATCTTTATGCCAAAAACTAATAATGTATGTCTGCTACATATGGGAATACCACTTTGGTTGCTGAGGAAACAAAAACATGCTGGATGTAGAGCAGTGTCGTAAAGGCTTTGACATAACAGGTGCATTGAGCTGCCATTATTAAATCATAAGGGCTGAGAGAATTCAGAGTTAAGTACATTTTCCTTACTGGAAATCAGTCATAGAGATATGCTAAGCCCTTGTTCAAAAGAAAACTTTAAAAAATTTCTTTTACTGAACTAGTTTTAAAACACTTGTCATATAGTCATCTGGTTGTTCCAGGTGATTTTGTGTGTGTGTGTATTTTGAATTTGTGATCAGATGATTTAGGGATGCAGATTAGGCTTTGAGAAGGAAGTAGTTTCTGCCGTGAAAGAAGACTTCTTTCTACTTATTGGAGACTCACAACACTTTAAAAAGAAAGGTAATGAACTACTGGTAATGAGGAAGTGAACATTTTCTAGGTACAGATCTTCCAAACTTTGTTAATTTTTCCTTCATGAAAAGAAAAACACAAAACCCAGAATGTTTTGTGATACTCAGATTTTAAATCTAATGATTTGGACTTAAGGAAAACTTAAGTCTTTGTTTTTACTTTCAAAGCAAATTGTAGAAATTGTCAGCTTATTGTATTTATATTGTTTAAATTCTGTTTGACTTTTGGTGAAGGAAGGTTTGAAACTTGGATTTAAAAATTCATGCATGATCATTTCTTACCCAGACTCTTCTGCTGGTGTCACTTGTCTTCATAGCAAGGCAGTTATGAACCAGAGCTTTGACTCAATCTTGTTATGGTTTTCAGTTATCCAATCGCCAGAAGTTACTCAGATCTTTCTCTTCATGGACATTGGAGACAAAGAAGGAATTGCTTGATGCTTTGATTTTACCTTGCTTTTCTTTAGGGGTCATATCTGGTAGAATATTAATTATTTTAGTATACATGCCTGTGGACAATTAGAGGCAAGTTTGTTGTAACAAGAGTGTATTTGAAAGTTTAACTAGAAAGCAAAATTGAATGTTTTACTGGTGGCAGTTTTGTTCCTGCCATGCCCACTGCTCTCTTTGCAGAACACTAAATTTTGCTTTTTTAGATTTTTGTTTTTGTTTTTTGAGACAGGGATTCTCTGTGTGGCCCTGGCAGTCTTAGAACTCACTCTGTAAACCAGGTTGGCCTTGAACTCCAGAGATTCACCTGCCTCTGCCTCCCAGTGCTGAGATTGAAGGTGTGCACCACCACCTGATTTAATTTTTTTTTTAATGTGTGGAAAGTTTAGGTTATACAATGGCTAATTTCCCACTCCTGATTTTTTTTTTTACTAGAATGTGAAAAATGCAAACAGGAGAGTGTGTGTACATGTGTGCTTCAATTAAAATTTTGGCTAATAATGTGATTGTTCCTGGATTATTGGTAAATATTTAGTACTCTGGCCTGCTGTGATTAATTGATGCTCCCTTCTGCCTTTTTCCTCTAGTATGTTAAAAGATGACTTAAAACTAAGCAGCAGTGAAGACAGTGATGGGGAACAGGTGTGTCTGCTATACAATCCTTTACTGTTTCATTGTGTCTTAGTTTAAGATCAGTACCTTTTCCTGAGAACTTTCTTATACTGGATGGTTGGCATGTCGGTAAACTTCCTTTTTTAAAAAAATAATTTATTCAATTTTTAATTTCACGTGCTTTAGTGTGAGTGTGTCAGATCCCCTGGAACTGCAGTAACAGACATTTGTGAGCTACCATGTAGGTGCTGGGAATTGAACCATGGTCCTCTGGAAGAATAGCCAGAGTTCTTAACCAATGAGCCATCTCTCCAGTGTCCTCCCCACCCCTTTAAAATATTGACTTTTTCTTAACATTTATTGTGGACCAGAACATGCTTTTGAAGCAGTAGGTTAAAATTTTTTCTTTAGTATGTATGGGTCCTCTGGAACTGGAGTTGCAGATGGTTGTGAGTATCATGTATGTGCTGGGATCCTCTGCAAGAGCAGCCAGTGCTCTTAACTGATGAGCCATCGCTCCAACCCCTAAATTTTTAAAGCGTTATTCTAGAGCTTTTTTTTTTTATGGTGGTGGTGGTGGTGGTGGTGGTGGTGGTGGTGGTGGTGGTGGTGGTGGTGCTGCTGCTGCTGCTGCTGCTGCTGCTGCTGCTGCTGCTGCTGCTGCGTCTGGGGATTGCGATAGGCAAGCACTACTTCTTTAAGTAAAAACAGGATCCTGGCTTGTTAGTGTTTGTGGTGTTTGGTTATTGGTTTTGTTTTGAGGCAGTGTTTCACCAAGTAGCCCAGGCTGTCCTCAGTCTCATGATCCTACTGCTTCCAACTTCTGAGTGCCATGGTATATGTTTTTTGTTTGTTTGCTTTTTAATCACTGTATTAAGTAAACATTGATTCATGTGTTAAAGCCAGTTTTTGTTTTTTAGTTCAGACATTCATATTTGTCATTTCATACATTTCTTTTGTTTCACTTGTAGGATTGTGATAAGACAATGCCACGGAGTGCACCAGGAAGGTAGGGATCTTTTTAGTTTATGGTTTTGATGTTTTGGCAAGTTTAACACTGTGGGGTATCATAAGTGACCTTATAAATAAATAATGCCAGCTGTGATGGTGGTTGTGTAGTTCTGTAAATTAAAATTCATTAAAGTATGTATTCTGACTGGGTGAATTTTAAGGTATGTTTAAAGTGAGTATTAGTTGGTGAGTGGTACTTTAGAAACTTTTGGGGGATGTCTATTCATTTGTAACGAAGTTTTGATTCCTTAAATGTAACAGTGTAGCACACATTGTTGGCTAAGGTTGCTGTCACATTTGGATGGGTTCTTGTTGCCATTGTAAAGGAAACTTATCATTTCTGTTTTGCCTCCTTCAGTAATTCTGAACCTTCACATCATAATAGTGAGGGAGCAGATAACTCCAGGGATGACTCGAGCAGCCACAGTGGATCTGAAAGCAGCTCCGGCTCTGACTCGGAGAGTGAAAGTAGCTCCAGTGACAGTGAGGCAAATGAGCCATCACAGAACGCATCTCCTGAGGTGAGAGGGGAGGCGTTCCATAGCCATTAAGCTCTTTCACTGCATATTCTGATCAAGGCAGTTCAACCATGTATCTTAAAGGAAACCTAAACCATTTTGGTTTCCTTATTATCTTAAAAAACCTTTTAAAATTAAGGTCTAATCCTTACTTTTGCCTCTTAACATTGAATGTATGTTATATAGTTACTGTGAATAAAATGGAGTTTTTTTTACATTTTAAATAAATTTTTATTTAAATTAAAAACAATCTTATTTTACGTACCAAACCCAGTTCCCTCTCCCTCCTGCCTTCCCATGGCCCCTCCAACAACCCCTCATCCCACCCCCCCATGGGGGTCATCAAAGTCTGTCACATCATTTGGGGCCGGGCCTAGGCCCTCCCCTGTGTAGCTAGGCTGAGAGAGTATTCCTCCATAGGGAATGGGCTCCCAGAGCCCATTCGTGCACTAGGGATAAATATTGGTTCCACTGCCAGAGGCCCCATAGTCTGTCCAGACCTCCCAACTGACACCCACATTCAGGAGGCCTGGTTTGTTCCTATGCTGGCTCCCCAGCTGTCATACGGATCTGTGAGTTCCCACTTGCTCAAGTCAGCTGTTTCTGTGGGTTTCCCCAACATGGTTTGAGCCCTAAAATGGGCTTTTTTGGAGGAGGTGGTTTGAGAGGGCTTTGGAGCCTGTCCTGGAACTAGCTCTTGTAGACCAGGATGGTCTGAAACTCACAGAGATCCTCCTGCCTCTGCCTGCCGAGGGCTGGGATTAAAGGTGTGCCCCACCAACACCTGGCTAAACTGGAGTCTTGTCAATTGTACTGTGGATTGATAAAAAGCAACTAAAAGTCTCTCCTGGTGCTGACATCATTTTTACTTTGTATAATTAAATCATTTGCAATAATAGTACTTTTCAAATTGAATATTGGTTATTTTAAAGGCCATTTGTAATAAGCTGTTCATGGTGACTCCAGTTGTAATCTCAGCACTCAGGAGGCCAAATGATTAGAGCTAATAGTATTTTACCTGCGCTTTACTCCTGGCAGAAACTTGACAAATAAATTTTTGTTACCTTAAGCCTTATTCTTTGTCCTCTTGGGTTTATAAAGAGGGAGGAAACTTCAGTATTGTGGGGGATAAACCTATCTGTATATTTCTCTGTTTTTTTTCCCCCAGCCTGAACCACCCCCAACAAACAAGTGGCAACTTGATAATTGGTTGAACAAAGTGAACCCACATAAAGTGTCCCCAGCTTCTTCTGTAGACAGTAACATCCCATCATCTCAAGCCTACAAAAAAGAAGGCCGAGAGCAGGGTGCTGGGAATAACTATACTGATCCTGGAGGGCCAAAAGAAACAAGTTCTGCTACTCCAGGACGAGACTCTAAAACCATCCAAAAGGGATCAGAAAGTGGACGTGGGAGGCAAAAGTCTCCTGCACAGAGTGACAGCACTGCACAGAGAAGAACTGTAGGCAAAAAACAACCCAAAAAAACTGAGAAGTCAGCTGCTGAAGAGCCCCGTGGAGGCCTGAAGATAGAAAGTGAAACCCCTGTAGACATGGCAGCCAGCATGCCCTCCAGCAGGCACAAAGCAGCCACCAAGGGCTCAAGGAAACCCAACATCAAAAAGGAGTCGAAATCTTCTCCTCGCCCTACAGCAGAGAAAAAGAGACACAAGCCATCGAGTAAACCCTCCCAGAAATCTCGGGAAATCATAGAAACAGATACCTCGTCCTCAGAGTCAGATGAAAGTGAGAGCCCCCCTCCTTCCTCACAGACTCCTAAGTACCCCGAAAGCAATAGGACTCCTGTCAAGCCCTCCTCCGTGGAGGAAGAAGACAGCTTTTTTCGGCAACGAATGTTCTCTCCTATGGAAGAGAAGGAGCTCCTTTCCCCACTCAGTGAGCCCGACGACAGGTATCCACTTATTGTGAAGATTGACCTGAATCTCTTGACTAGGATACCAGGAAAGCCTTACAAAGAAACAGAACCACCCAAGGGGGAAAAGAAAAATGTGCCAGAAAAACACGTGAGAGAGGTGCAGAAGCAAACCTCAGAAAAGGCTTCCAACAAAGGCAAGAGGAAACACAAGGTCTGTAAGGGGGTGTAGTTCTTTCTTTTTCTTTTTAAAGAAATAATTTTGTGCTGGGCAGTGGTGGTGCATGCCTTTAGTCCCAGCACTCGGGAGGCAGAGGCAGGTGGATCTCTGTGAGTTGGAGGCTAGTCTGGTCTACAGCGTCAGTTCCAGGACAGCCTCCAAAACAATACAGATAAAAAAAAAAGAAATAGTTTTGTTCTCACTTTCCATGTCCTTAAATATCTTGATATTAAAACACTAGCTGTTTTTAAAAATAATTTTTATATGTGTCTGTGAGTATATGCTGTGTATGTGTGTATGTGTCTGTCTGTCTGTATATCTGTGTCTGTTTCTGTGTGTCTGGATACTCATGCCTGTGTATGTTTCTTTGGATGCCAATAAAGGGTGTCAAATATCCTGGAGCCAGTTACAGTTAGTTGTGAGCTGCCTGACATAGTTACTAGGATCCAAACTTTGGTCCTGCTGGAAGATTTGCAAGTGCACTTATCTGATGAGCCCTCTCTCTATTCCCAAGTATTTGCTATTTTGCCTTTACATTACTTAGTCACTGTTGTTTTTAATTATAGTTTGTGTGTGTGCATATGTGTGCTGGTGCACACTTACTACAAGTGTATATCTGGAAGCCAGAGAACAGCTTGTGAGAGTCGATTCTTTCCTTCTATCATGTGGATCCCAGGGATTGAGCTCAGGTTATCAGACTTCACCCACTAAGATAACTTGCCAGCCCTGTGTTCATTTTTGGATACCAGTATCTGAAATGCTATGGAAATACAGTTTGTGAAGCATGAGCTGAAAGGGAAAATAGTTTGAACCCAATTTCTCTGTGCTCTGTCTTCTTAACTAAAGCGGGATAATTTTTTAAATAATCAGGATCTCTAGGCAGAGTCTATGGTGGCCAGGTTAAAAGTGAGGATAGACCAGGCAATGTAGGCTTAAAAAAAAAATTGAGGCTAGGACAAACATTGAACACCAGAGTTAGAATGAAATGTAATATATTTATCCTTTTCTGTCTTACACTCAGGTCAAGCCATACTTTATTACTGGCCTAATGCGAGCAAAACTGACTCATTAATTTTGTGACATATATATCCTTGAGCATTTCGCCCATCCACTATACACCTATGTGCTTAGTTTTTTTTTCCATTAACACAGGTCAGAACTGAGAATATTCTCTGCAGCTCAATGGAGTCCTGGATGCAGTTCCAACTTGATAAAAAAAAAAAAAGGTTGTTGTCACAAAGCCCACTCTCATCCCAAAAACTTCCAAGATAATTTAAAATGTAAAAGCTTAGTATATGATCAGCTTTATGTAGAGCCTGTATATATGTATATGCACCATATTGTGCCTGGTACCCAAGTAGGTCAAAAGAGGGTGTTAGATCCCCTCGAACTTGAGTTAGAGATGATTGTGAGCCACCATGTAGGTCCTTAGAACCCAGATGCTCTACAAAAGTAGCCAATGGCTCTTAACCACTGAGACATCTCTCCAGCCATTCCCCAAGAATTAGGATTTTTGAAATGTTACTTTGGCAAAGTATTGGGTAATTCCTGGAGGTTATGCTGATAATACTGGGAGGAGACCTGGTCACTGGTAAGAGTTGGTAGGTGACTCTTTCTCATGTCTTCATTTATCTGAATTTAATCTTTTGGTGGTAAGCAGACTTCTGTTATAGTAGAAGTAGAATATTTGTTTATATTCCTATTGCTTATTGTGTGAAGCAAGAGGAAAGCTTAGACTCATCCATGGAAGTAACATCAACAGTAGTTAGGCTTTACACTTTCCAATCGGCCAAGAATTTTTCAGAGATGATGAGGCATAGCTGTTAGCAAGTTGCAGTATGTTTGTGTACTGATGAAATTGTACGGTTGGAATGTCCACGCATTGCCAGTAAAACTGTGAGAGGAAGCTACTTTAGAACACAGCAGTTTCTCAAAAAAGCTGAGCTGAATATACAGTTACCTTATGATCCACCAATTATAGGCCCAGGTACGTATCCAAGAAAGTAATGTAAATATAAACACAAAACTATTATTATAGTGCTTACAGACATATCATTCACATTAATCAAAAATTGGTTATTAACTTATTGATAAATAAAATATATTATAGCTATATGGTACAATACTATCCAGCCATAAATGATATCAATCATTAAAAAAGTATGTTTAAAAGTATGTTTAAAAAGGAGCCACATATCAAAGACTGCATTATATGATTCCACTTATATGTGATGCTTAGAAAGATTAAATGTGCAGATTAAAGATTATCAGAGCCTTAGAGATTAAAGATTATCAGAGCCATGGAGAAGAAGAAATTGTGAACTGACTGCTGACATGAGTGTCTTTGAGGGATGATAAATGTTCTAAAATTGATTATGAAGATGGTTATATAATGCTGAGTAACTACATGCCATAGAATTATATACTCTTAAAGGGTGGATTTTATGGTTTGTGAATTACACGTTAACTACATTTCTGTGAATCTGTCTGATCCTATAATTATTATATAAAAGAGATACCATCTAAAGCTTTAGGGAAATCTGTTATAGTGTTTATGCTATGTGGATCTAACAGAGGATAGTCTTCTCATGCATAAGACCTACTGTTTTTGTTTTGTCCAGAATGATGATGATAACCGAGCCAGTGAGAGCAAAAAACCCAAAACGGAGGACAAGAACTCATCAGGCCACAAGCCATCCAGCAACAGAGAGTATGTCCCCAAATCATGTTGCATGCCAGTATTGACTATTTGTTGATGGGTACTCTTTGACATACTTCAGAATATTCTTTTTAATGACTGAATGTCATGTATGTGTCTGCACATAAAAAAGTAGTGAGAGCTTTGCTTTTAGCTAACAGAGATGTGAAGCATCTTTTTTTTGTTTGTTTGTTTTTTTTTTGTTTTTTTTTGAGACAGGGTTTCTCTGTATTGTTTTGGAGGCTGTCCTGGAACTAGCTCTGTAGACCAGGCTGGCCTCGAACTCAAAGAGATCTGCCTGCCTCTGCCTCCCGAGTGCTGGGATTAAAGGCGTGCGCCACCAACGCCCAGATGAAGCATCTTTTTTATAGGGAGATAAGAATATATCCTAGCCGGGCAGTGGTGGCGCACGCCTTTAATCCCAGCACTCGGGAGGCAGAGGCAGATGGATCTCTGCGAGTTCGAGGCCGGGCTGGACTGATAGCTTCCAAAACAATGCAGAGAAACCCTGTCTCGTAAAACCAAAAAAGAAAAAAAGAAAAAAAGAATATATCCTAATTAGGTTACTATTGCTGTGTTGAAACACCATGATCAAAAAGCAAATTGGGGAGGAAAGAATGTTCACTTAAGGAAGTCAGGGTAGGGACTCAAACAGAGTAGGAACCTGGTGGCAGGAGCTGATGCAGAGACCATGGAGGGGTGCTGCTAACTAGCTTACTTACTCTCCATAGCTTCTCTGGCTGCTTTCTTCTAGAACCTGGGACCACCAGCCCAGGCATCATCCACAATGAGCTGGGCCCTCCCATATCAACCACTAATTAAGAAAATGCTCTACAGGCTTGCCTGCAAGTCCAAATTTATGGAAGAATAATTTGAAATTCCCATCTGTCTAATGATTCGTACCTGTGCCAAGTTGCCATAAAACTAGTCAGCACAGAATATGTATTGTTTGACAGGTTGTTCATGTACTGGGCATGATTGTGGAAAAGAGAAAATAAGTAATGGGGCAGACATAGGAAGCAACAAGATGACTATTTGAGGAATTTACAGTCTTTTTGTTTTGCAATCATAATGGAGAATGCCTTTGCAAATTTGTCTTAAGAGCTGGTGAAAGGTGGAGAATACCTCACTCCCATATCACTCTGCAGAAATGAGGGAATTTGTTTTGTTTGGCAGGTCATCTAAGCAGAGTAATACAAAAGAAAAGGACTTGCTACCTTCACCTGCTGGGCCTGTTCCTTCAAAAGATTCAAAACCAGAGCATGGCTCTCGGAAGAGGACTGTCAGTCAGTCTTCTTCCTTAAAACCCAGCAGTGCCAACAACAAGGAGAACAGCAGCAGCAGCAAGAACAGTTCCTCCTCTTCAAAGCAGAAGAAGACTGAAGGGAAAGTTTCCAGCAGCTCCAAAGAGACCAAGGTATGGTGCTTGAGCCTTTAAAAAACCACCCTGCTGCCAGGCATTGGTGCTTCACGCCTTTAATCCCAGCACTTGGGAGGCAGGCAGATCTCTATGAGTTCGAGGCCAGCCTGGTCTACAGAGCCAGTTCCAGGACAGCCTCCAATACAATACAGAGAAACCCTGTCTTGAAAAAAACCAAAAAAAAAAAAAAAAAAAAAAAAAAAAAAGAAAGAAAGAAAGAAAAGAAAAAAGAAAACCATCCTTCCATGTCTTCCTTGGGATCTTCCTATGGTTGTAGGCCTGTTTTGTTTTGCTTTTTAAAAAGGTATTTTTAAAATGAGTGCTGTGTGTGTGTGTGTGTGTGTGTGTGTGTGTGTGTGTGTGTGTGTGTGTGTGTGTTGTGTCTGTCTGTCTGTCTGTCTGTCTGTCTGTCTTTCTTTCTTTATATTAAGGCAGGATCTCTCTACTGCTGCTGCAGTGCTGTGTACCCCAGGTTAGCTGGGCTCGAATTTCTGGGTAGTTTTCCTCTACAAAAGTAGTAGAGTTGCAGATTGTGCCATCATATCTGACTCCTTCCTTCCTTCCTTCCTTCCTTCCTTCCTTCCTTCCTTCCTTCCTTCCTTCCTTCCTTCCTTCCTTCCTTCCTTCCTTCCTTCCTTCCTTTCGTAATGAGCTACAGTTTCACTATGTCGCTAGCCTTGACTGACCTAGAACTCAAAGAGGTCCACTTGCCTCAGTCTTTTGAATGCTGGGACTAAAAGTGTGTGCTACCATACCTGGCTTCAAATAGTCATCCTTAATGTAGCAATGATATAGTTGAATAGTCTTGGTGTTTATACATGATTTGGGTCCAAGAAAGTTTTTCAAGGCTGTGCTTTGGAAAATCTCAATCTTTTTAATGATATTATCTTTATGTTTTTCCTTAAGACAGAATCTCACTATGTAGCCTAACTTGGATGTAAAAAAAAAACCTGATCCACCTGTCACAGTCTCCCAAATAACCAGGTTGTTCATATGCGTTCTAAACTTGTCTGGTTAGGAGCAAATTCATAAAGTTACAGTATCAAAGTGCAAATTAAGAAAATATTTAAGTTTTTAAAAATATAATGTACTGTTATGACTATTAAATGTGTTAACTAAAGATTTTTAAGTTTAAGGGCTGGAGAGATGGTTCAGTGGTTAAGAGCACTGGCTGCTCTTTCAGAGGACCTGGGTTCAATTCCCAGTACACACTTGACTGCTCACAGTTGTCTATAACTCCAGTTCCAGGGAATCTGACACCAATACACATAAAATGAAATTAATTATTTTTAAAAAAACTTCAGCCGGGCGGTGGTGGCACACGCCTTTAATCCCAGCACTCGGGAGGCAGAGGCAGGTGGATCTCTGTGAGTTCGAGACCAAGCCTGGTCTACCAAGCAAGTTCCAGGACAGGCTCTAAAACAATACAGAGAAACCCTGTCTCGAAAAAACCAAAACACTTAAAAAATAAACAAATAAACTTCAGAAAGATTTTAAGTTTAAGTAAGTCAAATTATGAGCTCTTTAAGCTGAGTTATAGAGATGAATTTTTCTCTAAACAAGCACCCTATTGCCTTAGTAACTTGCCCAGCACCCCAAGGACACTGACTGTTCTGTTGCTCTGCTTCACTGTTCCTGTTTCTACCTGCTCCTTCCCCGTTTCTCATCCTTTTCAATACAGAATTTTTAGGCTTCCACACCAATTTCTTAAACTAGTGCTTATTTTAAAAGTATTCATTGAGCTCATGCTTATCTGGTTCTTGTGTCTATAGGTAGAGGTCACTATGTTTCTTTTTTATTTAAATTAAAAGCAATCTTATTTTATATACCGATCCCAGTTTGTTTCTTCTTTATAAAGGAGACTTCCTTCAGTTACTTTCTCTTTGAAAGTAGGAATTTGTGTGTAAATTTTCTGTCCCACTTGGTCCCACAGCCACTTTTAAAACCAGAGGCTTAATATTAATCACAAACTGTTGAGCCTGTTGCTCAGGGTTATTATTGCTCACTAGCTCTTTTAAATTAACACATTTCTATTAATCTCTGTATTGCCACATGACTCCTGGCTTTACCTGTGGTCCAGTACATTCTGTTGCTCCAGCGACTGGCTAGCATCTGTTCCAGACTCAGTCATTCTTCTGTATCTCTGCTTGGATTTCCTGCCATACCATAGGCCAAATCAGCTATTTTATTAACCAATGAGAATAAAGCATACTCACAACATACAAAGGGTCACCCCACAGCATGTGTCTGTCTTAATGTTTTCTCCAGGCCTTAACTTATTGAGAAGTTAGGAAATACTTTGTAGGATCACATGTTGGGTCATACTTGGTATTTATTGGTTTTTGTTTTTGTTGTATATGAGATCAGAGTCTCATCATGGAACTCAGGCTGGCCAGGGAGTTATCTTCTTGCCTCAGCCTCCTAAATTGTGGGATAATAGGTATGTGTATTCTCACTTTACCTTTTACTTTATTAGGTTTTTTTGTTTGTTTGTTTGTTTATGATTTGGGTTTTGTTGTTGTTGTTGTATTGTTTTGCTTTTCCAGTTGGGTTTCTCTGTAACTGCCCTGGCTGTCCTGGAACTCTCTGTGTAGACCAGGCTGTCAGAGATCTCCCTGCCTCTTCCGCCCAAGTGCTAGGATTAAAAGTGTGCTCCACCACTGCCCGACTACTTTATTGTTTTTGACAAAATATAAAATAGGCCCTTTCTATTTTGGTAACATGTTTTATGACATTTAACAGTTATTAATGTTAGTCTTGAAAGTTTATAATCTAGGCAATTATGTATATGTTTGTTGAAGAAAAATCTATAATTCAGAAAATATGCTAGTGTTATATCTTGTTATTACTGTCAACCAAAGATAAATTAGACAATATAAAAAAACAGAGTTACAGTTTTTTTATAAGAAGTATATTAAAATACCTAAAATAATTTTTCAGGTAAGTTGAGTTTTCTTTTAAAAATAAAATTTTGGTCAGGCAGCAGTGGCTCGTACCCTTAATCTTAGTACTTGGGAGGCAGAAACAGGAGGATCTCTATATGTTCGAGGCCAGCCTGGTCTGCAGAGTTACAGGACAGCCAGCACTACACAGTGAAACCCTGTCTCAAAAACAAAAAAAGCAAAATAGTAATAATAATGGTAATAATAATCTGAATATAGGGATGTTGTTGGTTATTATTTTTTAACTCTTTTACTCTGGCTTTTTTGGGGGACCTGCCACCCAACTCCCAAAAAAAATCACATGGAGGCTTATTCTTACTTATGAATGCCCAGTTTTCGCTTGGCTTATTTCTAATTAGCTTTTCTTAACCTAAATTATCCCATCTATTTTTTAACCTCTGGGCTTTTACCTTTCTCTATTTCTGTATGTCTTTTCTTTTCTTTTTTTTTTTTTTTTTTTTTTTGTTTGGTTTTTATGAGACAGGGTTTCTCTGTATTGTTTTGGAGGCTATCGGTCCAGCCCGGCCTCGAACTCACAGAGATCCGCCTGCCTCTGCCTCCCGAGTGCTGGGATTAAAGGCGTGTGCCACCACTGCCTAGCAAGGCTGTTACTTTTATTCTTTGGCATAAACTGTAATAGGTGGAGCTGAAATGCTCTCCAATTCTTTTGAAAACAGGCTTTTCAGCACAAGTAATAAGTTGATGTATTACCAATTTTTTCTACTTAAGTTTTTTTTCTCTCCGGGGCTGGAGAGATATCAGTGGTTAAGCACACTAGCTGCGTTTCCATAGGACCCGGATTCAATTACCAGCATCCACATGACAGCTCATAACTGTCTTTATAACTTCAGTTCCAGAGAATCTGACACCCTCACACAGAAACACATGCAGGCGAGACACTGTTGCACATAAAATAAAAATAAAATCTTTAAAAATTATTTTTATGTGTATAAATGTGTACCATGTGGTTACCTGGAAGTTTTGGGTGGCTGTGTGCCACCATGTGGGTCTCTGCAAAAGCAACAAATACTCTTAACTGCTGAGCCATCTCTCCAGTCCCGGGTTTTTCTACTTTAGAAACATTCATGCATTCTACTAATCAACGGGAAAATGTGTCTTTATTTTATCAAAAATGGGGCTGAATTGGAGGCATTTGGGATGAGAAAGGGTTAGAGAGAGACAGACTAGAGTGACCATACACAGTCATCTCAGAGACAACTCTTGAACAAAAGCATACATCAGTGGGAGGCAGAATAAATTTAAGTGGTTGGACTTTAAAGTCAGATTTAGACTTTAAATTCAGATTGCAGAAATGCCACTTAGAGTTGTTTGAACTTAACTTTACAAAAGCTACTTACTCTCTTTGAGATTGCCCTTTCCCATGGGATCAACAGACAATATTTACTACTTATATCACACTTTATATTCTACAAAGTAGTTATGATAAAGAAATGAAAATGTAGTTTTTTTTCCATGTAAAGAATCAGTGTGTCTCTGGGTGGTGGTGGTGTACACCTTTAATCCCAGCACTTTGGAGGTAGAGATAGGCAGATGTCTGAGTTCAAGGGCAGCCTGGTCTACAGAGTGAGTTCCAGGACAGCTAGGGCTGTTTTTTGTTTTGTCTTGTTTTTTAAAGAAGGCCTTTACTTTTATCTGCATTTATTTTATGCTGAATCTATTCTCCTGTCAAAAGTTTTTGCTTCTTCAGTTTCTTCTGGGTTATCTTTTTCTTCTATGCAACCTCCTCTTCTGGCCTTGGAACAATTTGTTCCTTTTCAGTGAGGATCACCTCGATGTGGCAGGGGGAGCACATGTGTGGATTAATCCAACCATGAGCTCTGTGACAGCTAGGGCTGTTACACAGAGAAACCCTGACTCAGAAAACCAAAAAAAGACAAAAAAGAAAAAAAAAAAAGGAAGAAAGACAGACAGACAGACAGACGAAGAAGTGTGTGTAGTTTGGGTACAGATCCAGACAATTAAAAAGAATCAATAATGAGCTCTCTTTCCACCATTTCTCTCTTGGTCTCTCCCCCATCTCTTTTCTCTCTTTCCCTCTCTTTCCCTCTCCTCTCTTCCCTTACTCCCTTACCTTCCCCCTCATTAACTTTCCACAAACACACGAAAAAAATCAATAATGAATCATGATTAAGTAAACATAGAACCCTATAGCAAATCTTAGAATGGATGTCCACATTAGAGTTGTTGATTTTTTTTTCCAGAGGAAGTGAAGTTTTTAAAAAGCCTAGAGTCAGGAGTAGAACATATATAAGCAACTGACTGACTTACTTAGCCCTTTGCTTACTTCTTCAGCAGATTCTTATGCTTTCTTTACTAAGTAACCTGTAAGTACTCAGTAAATACTGTCTTAACTGATACTGTCAGTAAGCCTTTATTGCTATATAAATGTGTACAAGTAATACATTGATATTGGCTAAGAAGAGACAGATAACCACTGGTATGGAAAGGACAAAGCTTCAGAGCTTTGCAAATCAGATTGGAAGTTCACCTCATCTATCTAGTGAATTCATGGTTGTATTAGTTAGCCAAAGTTGCCGTGGTTATCACCACAAACAGGTGGTGATAGAAACAGACTGACTAGTTCTAGAAGCCCAGTACCAAAATTTGACCTTTATGTTAGAGCAAAGAAGGAGCTGAGAACCAATGCCCCACTGAAATGACACAGTTGTGATCTCTCTTAATACTCTAGGGTATAGTATTACATTGTGTCCTAGGGAGCAGTCCCTACCTCTGTACTCAGCCTGTTTTTTTGTTTTAATTATTTTTTCATTTTAAATTCTGAATATGTATCTGTGTTTTATGTAGACATGAGTGTCTACACTTGGAAGCCATAGAAATCAGGTACCCCTGGAGCTGCAGTTGTGAGCTGCTGGGAACCAAACTCAAGTCCTCTGGAAGAACAAGAAGCGCTCTTATTCACTGAACCTTCTTTCCAGCCACTTAAATTAGACTACCTTAAAACAACAACAACAAAACCTACCTAACCCTAACACTTATTTCATAGGATAGTTGAAGAATTAGCAACCATTTGAAGCAGTTAACTTAGGTCTTAGTAATAACCCTCTGTTTTTGTTTTGTTTGTTTTTTAGACAAGATCTCACTATGTAGCCCTAAGTGACCCAGTAAGTGTTTTCCTGAGTGGTACTGCCCTTTAGTTCTTTTTTGGGGGGTGGGGGAGTGCAGGTAGATGCGTGCCCAGGCATGTATGCAGAGGCCAGGGGAGGACCTTAGGTATTCTTCCCTACTGAACTTTATCTCTTTTGGTTGGTTGGTTGGTTGGTTGGTTGGTTGGTTGATTAGTTGGTTTTGCTGTTTTGAAACAGAATTTCTCTGGGTAATAGCCCTGGCTGTCCTGGAACTAACTCAACGAAATCTGCCTGCCCCTGCATCCTCAGTGCTGGGATTAAAGGTGTGCGCCACCATCTGCCTAAAATGTTTTCTCTTTAAATTCTTTGTGTGTGTGTGTGTGTGTGTGTGTGAGAGAGAGAGAGAGAGAGAGAGAGAGAGAGAGAGAGAGAGAGAGAGAGAGAGAGAGAGAGAGAGAGAGAGAGAGAGAGAGAGAGAGAGAGAGTGTTTTGTATGAATGGATGTGTGATATGCACCACTCGTGTGCCTGGTGCTCACAGAGGTCAGAAGAAAGCATTGGATTCCTGGAACTGGAGTTTCTGATGATTGCAAACTACCATGTGGGTTCTTGGTACAGAACCTAAGCACTCTGCAATAGCAGCCAGTGCTCTTAACTGCTGAGCCATCTCTCCAGCCCCTTATCAATTAGTCTGAGGCAGAGTTTCTCACTGAACCTGAAACTCACTCACTCCCTGAATCTGCCTGGTTTTGCCCCCATAACCCTATAGTGTTACAGGAATATACAGCTGTGCCCAGCTTTTATCCAGGTGCTAGGGATTTGAACTCAGATTCTCTTTCTTCACAGCACATGTGTTTATCCACTCAGCCATCTTCCCAACTAAGTCTGCCATTTAGATACTCAGTTTGTGTAAGTGCCTAAGTGCCTTGCATATAGTAGCCTCTTAGTAAATATAAGAATAAATATTTTGGTTATGTAAAATGAGCCCAATCTGTTTTTTTAAGCACTATGGAATTTAATAACAAATTTGAAGATTGTAGAATTTTGTTTCTGTTTTAGCAGTGACTGAGTGAGATTAACTTCATTTTTAGTCTCCTGACAATTTTCAACTTAGTTATGTATGTTTTTTTGGTCAGGAAAAGGCTCCAAGTAGCTCTTCTAATTGTCCTCCATCTATACCAACTCCTGATTCTTCAAAGCCTCGGAGAACAAAGCTTGCCTTTGATGACAGGTGAGATAGATGTGTGGGCTTTGTTTGTTTTGTGGCTTTGGTTTTTTTTTTCCTTGTTTGTTTTTCTTTTTCTTTTGTGTGTGTGTGTTTGTTTTGTTTTGTTTTGTGTGTGTGTTTGTTTGTTTGTTTTTGGAGACAGAGTTTCTCTGTGGCTTTGGAGCCTGTCCTGGAACAAGCTCTGTAGACTAGGCTGGTCTCAAACTCACAGAGATCTGCTTGCCTCTGCCTGCCGAGTGCTGGGAATAAAGGCATGCGCCACCACTGCCCAGCCGTTTGGTTTGCTTTTTGTTTTTTAACAGAATCTCACTGTGTAGCATTGGCTGGACTGGAGCTCATTATGTAGACCAGACTGGTCTCAGACTCTTATGAGATTGTCCTCCCTTAGCCTCTTAAGTGATGGAATTAAAGTAGTTACAACACTGTGCTAGATGTAAAGAGATAAATGCACACTCTTGTATGCATTTAAGAAATTCCAATCAGCCGGGCGTTGGTGGCTCATGCCTTTAATCCCCAGCACTCGGGAGGCAGAGGCAGGCGGATCTCTGTGAGTTGGAGACCAGCCTGGTCTACAATAGCTAGTTCCAGGACAGCCTCCAAAGCCACAGAGGAAACCCTGCCCCAAAAAACCAAAAAAAAAAAAAAAAAAAAAAAATCCAATCAGCATCAGCATATAAGAAACTCACTCAGATATGTCAGTTCCTCTGTGGTTAATACTTGTTTCTAATCTACAGAGTATTCAGGGTTTAACTTGAAAAGCATCTTTAGTACAATTACTCCTTTAACAACCAGTGGCTCTCCTGAGACAGGAAGGGTTTGCTTCCTGGAGCTGCTCCTGATGCCAGTGCACTCTGGATAACAGAGGTCTTCTCAGATAAGGGATGTTACTTTCTCTTGCCTTCTGTTAGAAGGTACTTCTCCTACCTGTATCCTATTTACTTTTGATTTTAAAAGACAACTTGAGTAAGCTATTATTTAATACTAGGGAGCTTTATCTCTGTGCTTGAGTAGATTTGCCACAGTAGCCCATAATTTATGCTCTTAATCTATATACATTTCTCAGAAAACTGAAATGTTTGATAATTACTCAATCTCTGGACTGAGAATGTAGCTCAGTGGCATAGTGTTCATCTATCATGCACAAGGCCCTGGGTTCAAATCCCAGCACCACAAAAAAAAAAAAAAAGAATAAAAAGATAATTACTTGATTGAGAATGTGAAAGGTACAAGATACTAGAAATATAAAATAACCTAGCAATTATCTTAGGAAATGTTGACCATTTTTATTTATAAAGAAAATTTATCTTTCAGAAATTATTCAGCAGACCATTATTTACAAGAAGCAAAAAAACTGAAACACAATGCCGATGCTTTGGTATGTAAATATTCTTTGTGATGTGCTTCATGAAGCTAATGTGTCCTCCTGGTGTACACTTGCAGTGGTCTTCACTCGGCACTGCTCTCCTTTAGTCTGACAGGTTTGAGAAAGCAGTTTACTACCTTGATGCAGTGGTGTCTTTCATTGAGTGTGGGGATGCCTTAGAGAAGAGCGCTCAGGAGTCCAAGTCCCCGTTCCCCATGTACTCAGACACGGTGGAGCTCATCAAGTAAGTGGGAGCGTGACATTCAGTTATCATTTATTATTGTTGTTAGTTATCTAGTTAACCAAATATGGTAAACTGGGAAGATGCTTAGTGTTCCATTATTCTTAGGGAAGAATTTTAGTAGGTGCTTTATTTAGGTTTGATTTTGATATTTTGAGAACATAAGAAATGGTAAGATCATGGTGAAATTTTCTGTTCTATTTGTCTTTTGTCTTTTATTTCAACTCATAGATACACTATGAAACTAAAAAATTATTTGGCACCAGATGCTACAGCTGCAGACAAGAGACTCACAGTACTTTGGTAAGTGTTGTGTATTCCTTGCTGGGTGACAGTCCTTGGTGAATTGTGCTGTGTGTGCTTTTCTGAGTACTATCCTTGAATCAGTGTTCCACAAAATCTTTTCTTTCCTCTTTTTTTTTTAAGATTTATTTATTTATTATGTATATAGTGTTCTGCCTGCATGTGTGTCTGCAGGTCAGAAGAAGGATCAGACATCATTACAGATGGTTGTGAGCCACCATGTGGTTGTTGGGAATTGAGGTTACAATTAAGGCAAGGACAATGGTGGGAAAGAATGGGAAACCTTTAAAGAGCTGAAAGACCAGTGAATTCAAAAGTGAGCTTTACTGGGTATGTGGGCTGAACTGTGTGATCTGGATGAAGGTTGGTATGTTCCATCACACTTGTAATGTTAATATTTCAGTTTTCTACTTTTAGTTTTTAACTTTTTAAAAAAGTATTTGTAGCTGGGCGGTGGTGGCGTATGCCTTGAATCCCAGCACTCGGGAGGCAGAGGCAGGCGGATCTCTGTGAGTTCAAGGCTAGCCTGGTCTACAAGAGCTAGTTCCAGGACAGGCTCTAAAGCCACAGAGAAACCCTGTCTTGAAACCCCCCCAAAGTATTTATATTATGATAAGTTGGTATAGTTTTAATTTTAAATGTGTGTACCTGATGGGATGCTAGTACTAAGTTTCTTAGCTACTTTCCTTTCTTAGGGTGTGTGCCATATTAAGCTGACCTTGTGGTTTTGTCTAAGAGGTAATGTTGATCCTAGGCCATTGTTGCTCACATGAAGCCAGTCAGCCATGTCTGATTACACTGCCCTTTCCCATTGCCTAGCCTGAGATGCCAATCATTGCTGTATCTGAGGCTGTTCAAACTGAAGAAGGAGAATGCCCTGAAGTACTCCAAGACGCTGACTGAGCACCTGAAGGTAAGTGTGTGCAACAGAGGCTGTTGCCTAGGAGACAAAATGTGCAAGCCTTCCCATCCCTGTCCTAGAGATGGTCTCATATTTAAGCAAAACATAACAAGAGATGAGAAACTAACTACTGCCTGAAAACTCTCAGATATGTTTGTGCTTTCTTAGAAAAGCCTTCAAATGTATATTGGATTACAGAATTTTTATAGTAGTATACAATAACCATATCTATACTTAGAAATGTCCTTTGCATTTTCACCTCTGCCCATCTTCAGATAATCTTTTTGTTTTGTTCCTTACATTACTAGGGATTGAACTCAGTGTTTGTACATGCTAAGCAAGTGCCCAACCACTGAACTACACATCCAGCCCAGACAGAGTTATTTTATTTTCCTAAAATGTCTACCTCAAAAAAAAAAAAATTCGCTGGGCATTGGTGGCACACACCTTTAGTTCCAACACTCGGGAAGCAGAGGCAGGCAGATCTCTGTGAGTTTGAGGCCAGCCTGGTGTACAGAGTGAGTTCCAGGACAGGCTCCAAAACAATACAGAGAAACCCTGTCTCGAAAAACCAAGAAAAAAAATTCAAGCCAGTACCATATAACTTCTCCACAAATTCTGCTGTAGTGAGGACTTTATAACCCTCGATTACTCACTGTTGCTTATAGGCTCAAGGTTTGGCCTCAAGTGTCTCTTATTCCTTGCTTAAAATCCCTCCTTAAACAACCTAGATGGGTCATGTATGTTTTCTTTTCTGCCAGTTTTTGTATATAATATGTCTCGTTTCATTGTGTCTTTTTTGTTTCCTTTTATCCATCTTTGTTACTCATTGTTTCTTTGTATTGTCTTTGAAGTTGTCTAGCCTCTCTCTCTTTCTCTCTCTCTTCTCTCTCTCTCTCTTTAAAGTTTTTTGTTATTGTTTGGTTTGGTTTTTGGGGGGAGTGAGGGGGAGGGTGTTGTGTGTGTGGGGGGGTGAGACAGGGTTTCTCTGTGTAGCTTTTGGAGCCTGTTCTGGAACTCACTCTGTAGACCAGGCTGACCTTGAACTCACAGAAATCCACCTGTACCACCATCTCCCAGCCTATTTTTAAGCACTTATTGGACCAAAGAAATGGCTTAAGGTTTGTCAGATGTTGGTGGTGAAGGTCACCTTTAATCCCAGCACTTGGGAGGCAAAGGCAGGTGGATCTCTGTGAGTTCCAGGCCAGCCTGGTCTACAGAGGGAGTTCCAGGACAGCCAGGGCTGTTACACAAAGAAACCATGTCTTAGAAAAAAAAAAAATTCCAAAGATCCAGGTTCAGTTCCCAGGATCCTGTTTATAACTGTCTATGTTCCACAGGATCTGACATCCCTTTCTGGCCTTTGAGGGTACCAGGAATACTTATACTATACAGATATACATGCAGGCAGAAACATTTATACACAAAACATTATTAAAACATTTAAAGATTTATTTGAGAGAAAGGGGTGGAGTGTGTGTCCATTTGTTCTCAGAGGCCAGAGGAAGACCTAGATCCCCTGGAGCTACAGTGAGCTACCCAACTTGGGTGCTGAGATCCAAACTCAGGTCCTCTGGAAGAGCAACAGTTGCTCTTAGCTACTAAGCCATCTCTCTTGTCCCTCTCTTTTCTGAGATAGAATCTTATACAGTCTAAGATGACACCAAATTGGCTATGTAGCCAAGGATGATTATAAAGTTTTTAAGATCACCTCTAGCCCAATACTTTGAAGATATAAAATGTTATGTTTCTATTAAATACATTTATTTCCCCCCCTGCAGAATTCTTACAGTAATTCTCAAGCACCTTCACCTGGCTTGGGGAGGTAGGTACAATTTTGTTCTCCAAAATATTTTTGATAAATGTACTTGTGGATTAGAGTAGAATGGATAACCAAGTGATTGCTGCATTTAAAATATTAAAATCTCTAGTAAGGTATTTAAAATTTTATTTTTTTGATGTTTAAATTGAACCCAGGCCTTTTTGCATGCTGTTCCACCGAGTGACGGTTCGGTTTTTTTTTTTTTAGTTGTTCTTTCCTATTTTAGTCATTTAAAACATAATGAACATAATTTTTAAAAAGTTTGAAATGAGACATGTTACCTACAGATGTCTGAGTTGGTTTTGGGTTTTGTTTTGTTTCTCCCCTTCTACCATATAGGTTCCTGGGATGGTGCTTAGGTTGTCAGGCTTGGTGGCAAGCACCCTTACCCCTGAGCCATCTCACTAGCCTTCAGATAATCTTGAGTTTTTAACACTACCTCAATTCTTCTCAGTTTGATTTTTATAGTTTTTTTAGATTTGTTACAGGGGTTTTAACTTCACTCATCTTGGCATTGCCAGAGTATAGTGGCATGGTTGTGATTTATCTTCCATTACCACATTAACCCCTCGCATCTACACTACACCCCAAAAATGTAACAAACACCATATGCAAGCTTTTACATTTTCTGAGTCTATTTGTTGAGTTCTCGAGTTGATGTAAGCTAACATTCCATCTTATTTTCCCTTGTCTACCCATCTCCAGGGCTAAGGTAAAACCCAGAGCCTTTTGCAAGTGCTCTCCCACAATATACAGTGTTCTGCCTGCATATGCCCTGCCTACTAAAAGAGCACCAGATCTCATTCAAGGTGGTTGTGAGCCACCATGTGTTTGCTGGGAACTGAACTCAGGGCCTCTGAAAGATCAGTCAGTGCTCTTATCCTCTGAGCCATCTCTCCAGCCCATCCTCAACCTTTTTAATTTGTCCATTTGAGACAGGATTTCACTATGAAAACTAGTATGGCCTTCCAGCCTGTAGTATGCTAATTTTGTAGTGCTCACTATGTGTGTGTGAATAAGCATCCTTGTCTCTCTTTGTGTGTAGCAAAGCTGTTGGGATGCCTTCCCCTGTTTCTCCAAAGCTGTCACCAGGCAATTCTGGCAGTTACTCTTCTGGGGGCAGTAGTGCTTCAGCAAGTGGTTCTTCAGTGACCATTCCACAGAAGATCCACCAGATGGCAGCAAGCTACGTCCAGGTTACATCAAACTTCCTCTATGCCACTGAAATTTGGGACCAAGCTGAACAGCTTTCCAAAGAACAAAAAGGTTTGTTGGGCTTTGGATAAACTTTGAAGATGGAATCATTAAAAGAAACTTTTGTGATTTAGTTAATTATATGGAGAACATTTACTTTATTTTGTGGTTTAGAGGAAACCATAATCAGTTTGCTAATAGCCTCCTTTGATTAGCTGAATACTAAATGTGAGTAGATGTGATTAAAAATTCCCTTGGGCTGTGCAGGACCCCTGTTAGATTTCTTGTCCTGCATGCATAAGGTCCTAGGCTTGGTCCCTAGTATGGAGGACAGGGGATAGATGGACTGATATTTGGGAAAGAACATAAACAGCTGTTATGGTACGAGTGACATAAACTAGAAGTAGTTTTTTGTTTTTGTTTTTAGTTTTTGCATTCCAATCCAAGTTCTGCCTCTCTTCTCTCCACCCAAGAAGTAGTTCTTGGTGTAAGACAAATATGCATCTATTCTGGCATATAGAATGTAGCGCAGTAGGCAGCACCTTGTCTACCATCAAATTTCCCCTATAGTCTCAAATATACTTTAAAACAATACGGTAGTTGGGTCTGCTAGATGGTTCAGTAGATAAAGATGCTTGCCACCAAGCCTGAGTTCAAACCCTAGGACCCACTTGGTGGAAGAGAGAACTGGCTCCACAGTTTTCAGACTGATTCAGGACAGTTTTAGATGCAGACAGATAAATGTAAAAGGGAGAACCATTAAGAAATATAGCAGTTGGATTTGTTTCATAGGATCCAAACAAGGTCTAAGTGCTACATTTGGTTAGTCTCTTAAGGAGCTCTCTCTATCTGTTTGCCCCTCATTTGGCTGTGCTATTGATATTGAGAGGAAACTGAATCATAGACTGTCTCATTCTGCATTTGACTGGTTACTTCCTCATGCTGTCATTGCATTTGTTCTTCTGTCTCTTTTATTTCCTTTCTATTGATCAGGTTAGTTCAGGATTTAGATAATATATTCTAGGTGGTACATCTTATTAGGATACACCTAGTTATCTAAGGTATTTACCCTTTATTGATATTATGATTCATTAGACCTGAGCCCTTCAGTGGTGGCCCACACCTTTAATCTGAGCACAAGGAAGGCAGAGGCAGGCGGATATCTCTGAGTTTGAGGTTAGCCTGGTCTACAAAGTGAGTTCCAGGACAGCCAGGGCTGTTTCATAGAGAAACTCTTGTCTCGAAAATAAATAAATAGGGCTGGAGAGATGGCTCAGCAGTTAAGAGCACTGACTGTTCTTCCAAAGGTCCTGAGTTCAATTCCCAGCAACCACATGGTAGCTCACAACCACCTTGAACGAGCTCTGATGCCCTCTGCTGGCATGCAGGTAGAAGATTGTATACATAATAAATAATTACAATATTTTTTAAAAAAAAAGAAAGAAAGAAAATAAATAATAAATAAACAAATAAATAAGATAAATGAAGTTTCATCGGAACTAGGCATGGTAAGTAGGCCTATAGTCCCAGAACTTGAAAGACTGAGGCAGAAGGATTGCAAGTTGGAAGCCAGTCTGAACTACATAGCAAGACCCTGTCTTTTTTTTTTTTTTATTTTTAAGGTCAATAGATTATTTACATAGTGTCACTCTGATGAGCGTGATACATTTCCTATTAAACTTTAACTTACACTTTTGACATCCATGATGATGATTGCCTAGGTTCATTATTAGGAAATAGAAAATTCATTATGTGCCAGGCACGGTGGTAACTACCTTTAATTCCAGCAGTTAGGAACAGAAGCAGTGAGGATCGAGTTTAAGGTTATCATTGGTTACATAAGAAGTAGTTCAGACTAGCCTGGGCTACAAAAAACCCTATTTCAGGGGGAAAAAGGACTAAATAACCATCATCAATATTCTGCTCTGGCATTCCTTTTGTGTTTCTCAGTTGGAATTTCTATAGAAATATTTCACCTCAGGTGTCTGATCACATATTGCCTTGTTTGGTGTTTAATCGTTTGACAACCCCTTTTTCTTTGCATGTCTAAAAGGTATCTTCTCTGAAAAGTGTCCAAGTATGTCCCCGTTTGCTTCCAAAACTGCAATGGAACCAAATCCTAGGATACTGTCCTTTTTTCTTATTTGTGCCTGTCACTTAGGAAGAATACATTTAATTTTTAAATTTAAAATTGTAAACTTCTGACTAAAAAGAAGGGATTTATTAGTGGTGCGTGGCATCTGATTATAACAGAAAGGTTGGCTATAGACTGTCGTGGAGCTATATCGGGGCTAGTGTGGGAAACATGCAAAGACTGTTTGCTGTTTCTGCTACTCCTTGCACCGACATAACATGAAGTGTTTTGAGTAATCCAGTGGGAACATTGCACGCATGCCACTGGGACTCCATTTTAATGTAGTAGCAGTTGACTGTCTTTATCAGTGGTACTTCATCTCAAAATTCATAACTGCATTCTCTTTAAACTGATGCATGACTTCAGGAACTTGGGAGATCACAGAGACCTTTAGTGTGGGAGATGTGCTATTTTACAGAAAATCAGTGATTCAAAAGAATGTGTGATGCTTACCGAATGTTTTTAATTTTCTAGAATTCTTTGCTGAACTGGACAAAGTGATGGGCCCTCTCATCTTTAATGCAAGCATCATGACAGATCTGGCTCGTTACACCCGGCAGGGACTGCACTGGCTTCGGCAGGATGCCAAGTTGATATCTTGAACTGAACATATTCTCGTTGCCTCTGATTTTTTCCACAACACTGTGTCACATCACAAAGGAAAACTGCCATAACACACCACCTAGTCGACACTAAGAATGAGGAATGGTTTTCTCCTTTTTGGTTTATGTTGTTGTTTCTTAAAACCCAAAGCCATCATATCAACTGACCCTTTCAATATTCCCAATGTGACAAGTATTTAAATGCTTCTAAGCCTGTAGTACATCAGCAAGATGGCTTCAGTAATTGGAATTCCAGTTACAATTCATAAATAATCAAGTAAAGTTCTATTTATTTTCATTTTTTTCAAGTTCCCAGGTTGGAGCTTGTTTAAAACTTAGTTATTCCTGCCTATAAATTTATTCTGTTGAATATTTAGCATAAATTTAATGTAGGCATTTTATTTATATATTTGGGGAGCTGTGTTACTTAATGTCTTTTAAGAAAAGAGTTGGCTTGTCCAAGACAGGACATGTTCTTTCTACAGCTAATTATCTGATGTTATTTCAAGTCTTACTACAGTTTTATTATTGTTGGATTTATGCTTGGTATTAAGGATGCTCTTCCACATGTGAAAAGTCACTTAAACATGAGAAGGTAGCATTCTACATGGGTGCAAAAATGAAGTGGGTCTGGTTTGGTGTGCATTATTTCAAAACTGTGAATGTGTGTTAGAAACACTAGCAATCACAAAGGTGACTACATTGCATCTAATGCATTACAAAAAAGCAGATAGACTTGCTGGGACAAGCACATCATACTGAATGGCTTCATAAAGGACAATCTTAAACTGTGGGTTTATTAAAACCTTTTATTCTTTTTTTGTTTTACTCATTTGACACTTAATTGAAGCAGAGTAAGTTACTCCTAAAAACAACAGAAAACGGTGATCCAGTTTCTGAAGGTTGCAGCCTGTTTCATTGGTAATGTTTGAAGGTTGAAGTCTGCAGATCTCCCCTATGGTGGAGAGATTATGATGCTCAGATATGACCATGCAGTAATTGGAGCGTGGGAGGAGGTGTCCCAATGTCTAATGTGGAGATGATGAATTTCTCTTTCCAAAGATCTTCCTTAATGGTGTATGTTTTCTGTCAGGATCAGAAATCTCACAGTAGCAGCTGGGCATGGTTGTGCATGCCTATAATCCCAGCACTGGGTAGTGGTGACAGGAGGATCAGGAGTTCAGGGTCATCCTCAGGCTACATAAAGCTAGACTGTGAGTTTGGGGCTAGCCTGGGCTACATGAGACCTTGTCACATTAAGAAAAGAAAAAGAAAACTCAATACTAGAAAAGTACCTAACTTGACTCAGTATGAGCTCTCTTGGAAAGGGGAGAATAGTAGGGGTAGTACTTAGGAAGCCAGCTCTGTAACAATTCCTTATCAAACTATTGTTCCCAACAAGGTGCGTATAACAGTGAAGGATGAGGAATGTCTCTCTTCCTCTACACTTCTTTTTAGTGACCCCGTCATGTCTGGTGTGCCTTAAATCTTAACTTTAAATGATAACTCTATGGATTGTTTACAGATAAAGTTTTACGCTGGGACCAGATTAGCCACGCATGGTTGGTCCTCTACAATAATAATTTTAAATTCTGTTTGATTTTAAATCTTGCTTTAGAGTCACATTAAGATAGATTCCTTCAGGAAAGCTAGTGTTTTGGTACCTGACTTAGTATAATCAATTGGGTATAATGCTGCTTCAGAAAATGACTTTTCCTTCTCATTCCAAAAATCCATCTAATTGGGGAGAAAAAGTCCCTATTTATTATTAGCACATGATTGTTCAGATTTGAAATGGGAAAAGGGAAGAGAGATAGAAAATCTTCCCATCCAGTGGTGTTTTGAATCCTCTCCTAGTCTCTCTCACCACCTAGTTCTGAAGATAGTGAACTTTGTCCTGCAGTCTCATATTTACAGAGCTTAACTGCTTTGTACCTCATTATTTTTACATACCGTTGAGGGTTGATATCTACAGCTTATGCTGAGTTTAACATTTTTCCCTTGGAGAAATTGCCTCTGACACCTTTCTAATTTAATTGTAGTGTGTTTAAAGAATAATTTTTCCTCAGAGGCCACTGTCTCCTCTCTTGTGCTAGTGACTTACATGGTCTAACAGTGTGTGTCCTGTCCATGCCTCGTCTCTCTCTGGCTCCTTAACTTCAGGGAGGTCTTGGAAGTGGAACATGTGCCCTCTGGGCTCTTAGACTTCAGCAGCTGCAGTGCTGGCCTCTGCTTTCCAGCTCTGGACTGTGTGTCCTGCAAGGAGGCCAGCACACTCTGGAGTGACACTAATGTGTTAAAGCAGAGCTTCTACATGTTCTATGGTGCTGCTTTAATGTATTTTCTCTTTAAAACTGTCAATTCTTGGAGAATGAAATTGTTAAACCTTTCATTGTGGAGGATTTTCCCCACCAGGTAGAAATGGGCAGTGGATCAAAATCTGATCCTAAGTGATTGAATTTTTGATGTCATAGTGTGTGGGAATACACTCTCTTCTCTGTGTTTCTTCTCAAACATTTTGTCTCAGTCATGTCCAGCACATACCTTGACTCCTTTACAAGTGACCATTCTTCCCTTCTCAGTAGATGCCCTCAGTGGCTTTTAGCCATTTAAAACTGATTTGACAAGTGGCTACAAACTTAGTCTGAAACTTGTATTCAGTGTGTAGTTAGTAATAGAAATAGCAACTATCTTTAATGCTCAGTTCACTGCTCTTAAGATCACACTCTTATGCCAGGAGGCAGCAGCGTGCACCATTAGACTCTGGACAGGCATCCCACACAATTGCAGTGATGGCACTGTCACAGTAGTCTTGCCTGGGAGAGACTGAGCTGTGGGGAGCATTTCCCTCTGGGCATTCAAGATTACACAGGCTAGCCCATGCCCCATTCTGGCTGGAGAACACCCAGCCCTTTCCTTGCTCAGTGACACCTTTTTCTGGGCAAGAAGCTATAAAGTCACTTTATTATCAGTGAGTCTTCAAATATATTCACAGATATAACTGCTGAAGGGAGAAGATTGACCACTACTGATTTAATTCTCCAATATAAAAGCAATTCAGAGTAATGTGTGCACATGTCCACACTTGCCCATTTTTCTGGGAAGCTCTTGCACCAGGGATTTATAGGCATCTGGGCTGCACTTTGAATGACACACTTGTGGCTTTAGAGTAGCTGTTGGTTTTGTTGGTGTTGTGTTCTGTTTTGTTTTTAAATTGTTCTTTGTTTCTTTTTGTTAAAGATTTAATCAGCTAGATTAGACAGCATCATTTGTATTTAACTGCTGAAACTTTGGTACATTGATGTTTAATGAATGAGCTTGCATTGTGTAGCCAGAGCCTACAAAGGTTTTTGTCGGACGTACAAGCACTGCCTGAGGCCAGTGCTCAGAGGAGTTTGTAGTGCAACCAGTAATAGCTCATTTAGATGATGCCTAGCTCAGTTGAGAAGGGGGATGCTGTGCACTCTTCTAGGTCTGAGGGTATGCAACTTTGGATCTTAAAATTATGTACACATACACACTTTATATATATGTACGTATGTATGTATGAAAACATGGGATTAGTTTGTCAAAATGTGTGTGTTTAGTATTTTAGCTTAGTGCAACTATTTCCACATTATTTATTAAATTGATCTAAGACACTTTGTTCTTGGCACCTTGAATATTAACATTCAAGGGTGCAATGTGTATTCCTTTAGATTGTTAAAGCTTAATTACTATGATTTGTAGTAAATTAACTTTTGAAATATATTTGAGCCCTTCTGTAGTGTAATAGGGCTCTTACAGGGTGGGAAAGATTTTGATTTTCCAATAGCTAATTGAACAAAATGGCTTCATTGTATATTTTGATTTATAGGAGTCTATAGGTGTCTGGCTCCCAAAGACATCTACTGAAGATGACTGTTGTAGGCCAGGTGTGGTGATGGTTAGACTGAACCTAAGTGACTTGGGGAGCCAGAGCCCCTTGTTCAAGTCCTTAGACTCCTGTAACTCTTATTCCCCTAGGATGTGGAACACAAATCCCGTCCATCTTCACATCTCAGTTGGAGAGGCAGACTTCTTTTCCTGTAGTATTGCACACCTAGTGTTGCTGTGAGTAAAATCAGCAGAAAAAAATAAACGAGTGAGTGACTGGGAAGATGCACTGATGAGGCCCAGCTGTCACGTTTGTGAATGTATCTATCACACACTTACCAGTGGAGGCACTCAGCTTCGACTCCCGGACCCTGACACCAGCCAGCAAGTAACAAAAGTCTTTAAGGCTAGAGAAGGCCAGGAGTGCTGACCCACTCTCCAAGAAATAAATAAATTTAAAAGTTATTTGGTGAACCAGGTGTGCTGGTGCATGCTTTAATCCTAGCACTCGGATAGTCAGTTTGAGGCCAGCATGCACTTCATAGAGAGACCTGTGAGAAAAGCAAAGTGGAGTAAGAGGACAGTGGTCTGCAGAGCTCCTATTCACATGAACCCGGTTAATTAAGACGAACTTGCTGTCTGCAGAGCAGGGCATACAAACAAGCTACACCTGTCTTGTAGATGGAATTGAGAACAAGGTGTCAACTAAGTCAGAGGTTCCAGCTTCAATAGCTAATTTTTAAGAAGTTGATTTTCAGGACTGTTCGCATGCGCCTCTCTCCTTGCTGCCATTGCTCAGCTAAGCAGAAATCATCATCCGTAAACCCGGAGAAAGCGCTCAAGTGAGCATGGACAAGCTCTCACCCAGAAATCCTAATAATACTTGGCTTTAACCTTGCTGCTTCTGTGTTAGGTTTCTTCTCAGCTTTTAGCCACTGGGGTTTCTGCCTGTTCTGTACCTCTCTGGAAGACATCAGTTTGGAAGTGCTGCCTTTCAAATCAATGCCATGGCTTCTGTATTGTTGAGCTCGTTGTTGTCTCAGAGGTGTCCCCATTATGCACACACCTGGCATATCACTGACATGAGCATTCAACAGTACTGGGGCGGGGCAGGGCTCACCAACAGCGCTGGCTTACTTAGCAGGGCCTGCAAAGGCCACACTTGAGGGTCAGACGCCCAGTTGGTAAGCACAGTTAGGGAAATTTCTACCTAGCCTCCGTTTTGAATGATTTTTGAGAAGTTTTATATATGGAGGATGGAAATGCTTATATATTTATTGAAGATCTTTTTATTTGAAATTAAAATCATTTGGTAAATAATGGTTTGCTATTTGGGGAGGGTTTTGGAGGGGAAGTAACATGATTGATAAAGTACAGGCCTGTTACCTCTGCAGAAAGGCACTGTTGCTGATAGGAGGCCTTCATCCTGTACACGATCCACTCTTTGTCTGACTTTCTTTAACCCAAAACATCCAGACATCTGACACTTTCAACCAAAATTTCACTTGTATACTGTGATTTTTATTTGTTGCAATACATTAAATTTCAGAGGTACTTTGGGGCTCAAAAGCTAGGATTTCTAAGTCAGTATGTGCATTTCACATAATAAGCTGTTAATGGTGAGCAAAGTATTATATACTAACTAGATTTTCCACATCTGTATAGTATATTATATGTATTTTGTGGTATTGAGATTATAGAAAGTTTAGAGTGTCAAACATGCGTTTAATGTGTATTTTTAAACAAATTTATGGCAATTAAAATATTTGGAGACAAGGGTATCACATTTCAATTTGTAAAACTCTTTTTAACTCTACTGTGTCATTACGATGCTTTGTATAATGCCAAACCATAGCTGGAGAAAGTACGTTTAATAAATATCAGATAGCTTTTCTGTATAACGTTTATATGCATGTGCTCTCGCTTCTTCAGCTCCTGGAGCTGCTCTTTTGTACCTTAGGTCCAGTCCTGTTCTGTAAAGTCGTCCCACCAGCACAGGTCTCATTTTCTGGTTACAGAAATTTTAGACTCCGGCCATGGGTCCTTGTCCATGTATTGCAGTTCTTTTATATGCTCTTAAGACATAGGCTATTAATTGTCTCGTTCATTATTTATTTATTCTTACTGTTTATTTGTTGGATTTTGTTTTTCTGAAACAGGGTCTCATTTTGTAGCCCCTGGCTAGCCTGAAACTCATTACATAGACCTGGCTGACCTTGAACCAACAGAAATCTGCCTGCTTGTGCCTCTGCCTCCTTTTCCCTGGTACTGAGATTAAAGGCATGTTCCACCATGCCCAGTTTATTGTTTTGTTAAATCAGACTTTTCTTTGGTTTCTGTTTTATGTTCATAAAGTTATTGACAAATTTTGCACACCCTTAGGTGGCACATGCCAGCCTAAAGAGTTCTTTGCACAGTAAACAGCCATGATCTGATCTCTCGTTAAACTTATGCATTGCCTCCATCATGCTCTGCATGAGATTCTTTGAAGAATGGGTGTTTTCCACACCTCCCAGGTGGAGCAGCACCACTCATTAGATAGTGAGTGCTGTTTCCTATAATGCATGAAGTGAGTCAGTCAAGTGTCAATTCCAGACTGCCAGAATTTGGATTGGAGACATTTAATATAGTATGTATAGAAAAATAAACTCTGACAAACTTAATTACATCTATGTACAAACCAACAGTCTAAGAAGAAATGGAGACTGGTTTAAAGCAAGTATCTGTCTTTAAATATTAAAAACACAAGATTGCTTCACTTAAGTATCTCCAGCCAAAATGCACTTAACCAATATTCCATAGAACGGAGCACTGTTGGAGGTCACTTTTCTGCTTGTATGAACATCACTCCTGGGCCACACTTAGAGAACAGCGTCTTTTTCTAGGGGGAGAAGAAAAGTGTTTACAATTGGATGGAGACCTAAGGAGCCACAGACCACCCCTGCTGCCTTCACTGTCTTGTCTTATCTGCCCAGGGTTGGAATCCGAGTGGTTCTTGGCTATCAAGTAACTCTCCTCCATGAAACTTGCAGCTTCATCCCTGTACACCCCGCTGCCCCCTTGGATCTCTGTTTTCTCATCTCACACCTCCCAGCTTCCCAGAGCTCTCTGGCCCACCCTGCACTCAGGTTTGTCAAATACCTGCATAGTCTTGTGATACACTCTGAATCATCCCGACAGGAAGCGCCAATGGGCCTGAGGGAAACCCCTCTCCAAAATGGGGTCATTCTCTTGGATCTCTTCGCTGAACTCAGCTCTGGTACTGGGGAGCCATTGACCTGTAGAGCAAAGGCATACCCACTTCAGGTGGGGAAGCACTCACTCTCTGCTGCACACCCAGGTTGCAGGAGGTCTGACAGCATTTCTCAGGACTGAGTCTGACTTTGAATTCCACTGCGGCTTCTATATCCAACACACACATGAATTTTCTTTCTTACCTGGCTCAACAGCAACAGACTAGCCATGAGCACTGCAAAGAGCTGGAGCTGTAACATCTTGGCAAAGGGAAGATGTTGGAGCCTGAGAGACAGGGGGCAGTTCCCGTTTCCTTTTATAGACTGACACCTATCTGCTTTTCTCATGGTTGCCAGGTGAGGTAGGGGCAAAGTTCGTTTGTAATCAGGATCAATTTAATAAGTTAATGTGTACCCAAAGGATGTAATCAAGGGCTACACTTCAGGCACATTGCACTTACTGATCCCTCATCTGGACTTTGGTGATGTTGCTGGTCTGGACCCTTATACCCACCTTATCAGAAATCTGCATTGTCCCGCCTTCCCTCTGAAAGCCACGTGAATCCATGAGGGAGACCTGGAACCTGGCCACACTTTTAAAATAGCAGTTTAACAGTGAGGGTATTTATGATGTCCTGGGTTCAATTCCCAGAACCAAGAAAAAGCCCTAAAATATCACTGTGAGATGATTATAATCAAAATGGGATTTAATAAAGTCAGAAGTAATGTTGACTTCTATAGGCAAAAAACACTGACTTGCTGTGTCCAGGCAATTGGATGTGGCCCTTTGTCCTGTGGGAGACCACGTAAGCAGACAGCCTACAGTGTCCCAGTTCCCCATTCACAAAGAGGGGCTGTCATCTTAGCTCCTGCACCACCGTCTTAGTGAAGATCTGGCTGTGAAGAACGCAAATTCTGTCCTTCCTCCAGGGGACAAGCAGTGTGCTGCCTCCTAAACCATAGGTGAACTGAACGAATAGGTTTTTGTTTTTAAGAACATGTGAACAGAAGCTCATAAATCTCTGTCATTACAGCTTATGTACTGACAAGTGACTAGTGGGCTTTATCCTCGGTAGTTAACTGGTGCTTTGGCAAAGCACTTCCTTCCAGCAGCCTCACGGCAGCAGATGTTAAGCAAAGTCTGAAGCCCAAACATCTGTTAGCTTTAGTAGAAATCCCAATAGGTTCCTAGATTAACACTTAACTGTACTGAATGTGAGTAGTTATGGGTACTACATGACAAGACCTTTGCTTTTGAAAACATAACACAGCCCAGGCTGGCCCAATTTCACAGTCCTGCATTGGTCTTGGAAGTGGACCCACTCAGCAATGGGTGTTTTTAAATCAGTTTGACAGGAAAAGCTGAATTCAAAGTCAGGACATGCATAGGAGCTTAGATCTCCCTATGACAATAAGAAACCACACACACACACACACACACACACACACACACACACACACACACACACACTACAAATAGTCTGTCTCCTTATCTAAATTTATCTCACTGGTAACCCATCTCATCTTCATGATTGGACATTTAGACAGGAGCCTGTTTTTGTTTCTTTGTCCCAAGCAAAAATGGAGAAACTGCTGCAGTGCTGAAGGGAACAGCATGGTCACCAATCCTTAGGCAAAGCAAATGCAGCTTCTCCAAGGGAGAAGTGTGATGGACTTCAGCTGGTAAGGGGTGGGGCTTAACTCTGCAGACCTGTCTGCCTTGGTTCCAGTCCTCTGTAGAAAATGGAAGTCTGGTGGAGAACTCCACAGTCTAAGTTGCTGAATAGACCTACCTACCGAATACAACCAGTAAATCCTACCAGTTCAGCTGTTGCCCTCCTGCCTAGAGGTTAGACTGGATGACCTCAAGTAGACTAAGTGGGAACTTGTGCAGAGTTGGGGAGAAGCTATGCAGTGACCCAGTGAACATTGAGTAAGAACACAGATGTGATTAGATAAGCAAGACTGAACAACGTGATGTCCTAGAACCAGTTAGGTCTGTGGGATCAGTGCCAGTCACTCCACCAGTATTCAGTGACATGCAACTCACCCAAAAGATGGGTTTTCTCCCAGCCTTCCATATCTGCCTTCCTTTTCCCTGAGCAAAACCAAAGCAGCCTTTTGTCTAGTTTCTAAAGCTCATCCTAGCCCAATCGAAGGAGAGTATGCCTTGTGCACAGGAAAAAGAGCTTTGTTCTGTCCAAGGTCCCCAGATTTAAGCCATCTGCAGGCCAGCTCTCCTTCCCAAGAACTTGCTTGTCAGGAGCAAGTTACTAAACATGCAAACAAAACCTGTAGTTGTATTTAAAGGAAATGTGGAAGCCGGAAGTTGTATTTAAGTGAAAAGTAGCCCAGATCAGGAATTTGTGTAGTTTGCGCAAGACTCTGGATTTGATCCCTAGTACTAAAGAAAAAACATGGAGCACTCTCAAATTCTGAGAGGTGAAGCAGCCTCTAAACCCTCGGCAGAATTAACATCAGTTAGCCACACCATTTTATACCTTTCCTGTGAAAAACTACACTATGCCTGAAATTTAAACAATCTATCTGTTCTCTCGTGTCAAGTATGTTGTTAAATGAACAAAGAGCTACAGGTTCCTGCCTCCATAGGCCTCAGCTGTGCCAGTTTCAGCTGTAAAGCAAGAACTCTTGGCCAGGAGGCAGCAGCTACAGAGTATGTGACCACAGGTCAGCCCTTCCCCTCTTCAGCTTTAGTCTTTTGCTCTGACGGTGAGAAGAGAGAAGGCCTCAGGCCTCATGGACACATCTGGGAATCCAAATGACTAGTTTACAAGAAGTGGAAGCCAAACAGGTTTGCTTGGGAGAGTTTGCTCCCTCCATCCAGGAACAACCCCATGGATATTCATTTGGGAAGAATGCTAGAATGAAACAGGAGAAAGAGCAGAGACACTTGAGGAGCTGTCTGAAGGTCTTCTGGGTGGAGGGAGACTCATTAAGATTTTCTGGTAATGGAACACTTTGGTGTTGTCCCTGAACAAGGGGTGCCTAATTAAAGATGAAAGACTTAGAAAATGGAAAAATGCTTCCAGGTAAAATTTCAACAAAGGGTCAAAGTGCATTTGTTTTTTGGCTAGAAATGGTAGGTGTCTGGGCCTGTACTAGGTAGGCCTATGTCCTGGCTATAATGTCAGCAGAATGAAGAGAGCTCCCTTTCCCAGATTATAGCCCACAGAGGAGAGTCATGTGGGGGCAGGAGCAGGGGCTTTCCCAAAAAGAGCTAAATGGAGCAACGGTTGCATCACAGGAGACAAAAGAGCTGTATCTTAGGGTTAGAAACTGTGGGTATCTAAGACATGGGACCATAGCAGCTATCTCTGCCCTTAAAGGCTAGGGAGACAGATGGCTCAGTTGGCAAAGTACTTGCCACACTAGCAGGAATATCTAAGTTTAGATCTCCAGCACCCACATAACAAGCCAGGTATGGCAGCAGGTCTGCAACCCTAGCATTGGGAGGTGGGGGAATCCCTGGGGCTCAATAGCCCCAACTCAGCTACCTGAGGTTCGATGCCTTGTCTCAAAAAAGTGGATAGTGATAGAAGACGTCTGATGTCAACCTGCCTACACACACATACACACTGTGTGACTGGAGGAGCAAGGGGTGGTTCATGTTGTCCTTTGTGAGCCTCTACAACTAGAACTAGTCTCTAAAGTGACTCCAGATCCTACATAGTCACTGTCTGGGCACCTGTCACACAGCTGAGTCCTCTGCCCCAAGCTCAAAGGGGAAAGCTCTGTGAGGGGCACAGTTCATCCATAAGGGACAGTTTCAGCAATAAGCAGAACCTCCGAACATCGAAGCACTTCCAGCAGGGTCACCTCAGTACTCACGATGGGTTGGAGGCCTGGCTCTGCAGTAAAGGCTCTTGCCATCCAGCAACTACGACCCAAGTTTGCTCTCTAGTGAACTCAGATAAAGGTGAAGTATAGAACGGAGAACTGACCTCACAAAGTTGCCCTCTGGCCTCCACATGCACACCGTGGCATATACAGTAACACATATTTTCAAAAGGTCAGCTCAAAAGGCTCATGTCCTCCTGTGAGCTAAGAAAACTCAAGTTAGTCTTCTCAACTGGTGTGCCCAAAGTCATGATGGTTGCAGCTATATCTCCATCTCCCCAGGGCCTGCGCTTTTTTTTTTTTTCTTCGAGACAGGGATTTTCTGTGTAGCCATAGCTTTCTGGAACTCCTGTAGTCAAGGCTAACCTGAAAGAGATCCACCTACCTCTACCTCCCACATGTTGGGATTAAAAGCGTGCAGCACCACCATTTGGCTTCATTTCAGATTCTTAAAGGAGTCTATGGCACATGGGATTTAAGAGCCAGTAATGAATCTGGAAAGAGCCAAATGGGAAACGGAATTGGGTATGGGCACAACTCTAGGAACTTCCTCAGACTCACCCACCTCACCATCTCCACTACAGGTAACTCAACCACTTTGGGTTGACATATTTTATAGATAAGACATTTAAGGCTCCAATTAAGACAGTGGTTCTCAACCTATAGGTCTGCCTTTTGGGAAGGGACTGAATAACTTTTTCACAGGGGTTACCTAAGACCATTGGAAAACAGACATTTACATTACAATTCATAACAGCAGCAAAATTAGCTTTTTAGTAGTGATGAAAATAATAAAATTATTTGGGTCACCACAATATGAAGAGTTGTATTAAAGGATCACAGCATTAGGAAGGTTGAGAACCATGGTTTAAGGGCATGGGTATAAGTCTATCAGACACAGCCATTTATCATATCCTGCTTCATATCCATGCGACTTACAGATTTTCTGTTGCTGGAAGTCATTTGTTCTCTTCTGAGGACTTTTGGCACCAGCCAGCAATCATCAGGCAAAAGTCAGAGTCAGACATTACATAGAGTTGCTGCATTATGCAGCAAGCATCCTTAGCTGACTAACAGGGCCAGAGGCTCAGGACTTCCATGCACAGCCACCCTATCGCCTCCAAGAGAAGAGAAATAGGGGCATCCAAAGACTCTAGAGCAGGCGGCATACCTTTTCCAAAAAGGGATGAGTCTTTCTAGACTTTGTGGTGCACATACAACTAAAAGCCACTGTTGGATTGGCCCCATGATGCAATCATGGTTCCCTGACTGACACCTGTTGCAGCATCTCTTTCATAGCTGAAACCCCTCAGGCTAAGGAAGGCCTTCCTTGGGGAGCAAAGCAGCAGAATATAGTTTTAAGAGCACGCACTGGTACCTGGCTCTACCAACTAACTGTCATGTGATTCTGGGCAAAGTACTTAAACTGTGATTCCTCATCTGCAAAGAGATTATAATGCTTCAAAGGCTGCTGCAAGTTAAAAGTTCCTTTAGGTGTGTAGGAAGAACACCTGACATTCTAATTACAGTGCCATTACTAGGCTTTAGTTGTAATGGGAGCGAGGGTCAAGAGCTGGCCTTCCACAGCCATGCCACTCAAACCTGACCCAAACTCCACTCAGAACTTGTGCTGGGAAAGGGACCATCATGACTTGAATGTCGCCAGTCACACTAACGACTCTACTTACAAAACAAAACAAAGTTGGGCCAGGCACGAAGTTGAACACCACGACTTAGGAGGCAGAGGCAGAGGATTTCTTAAGCCAACCAGGTACACATGGTCTCAAACAAGCAAACAAAGTCACAACAGGGAAGCCTGTAAGTAGTTTATTGTGTCTTCAAGACACCACAATGTAGACTCTTCTCCCAGAGACGGGTCTTTCAAAGGCAGGAAACTGTCATCCAGAAGTGTGCTGCTCACTTGTCATTTTCGTACATGGCTGGATTCTTCCTTCTGGACTGCTCAAACTCCTGGTTCCCCCACGTGTAGATCAAATAAAACATCACAAATGCTGTAATGATCAACAGAGTAAGCTGTGAGCACATGGATCATGGGGTCTTCCTCAGCTCCCCTGCCCCCCCTTTAAAATATGGTCTATGTAAACAAGAGAGGCCTCAAAGCAGAGACCCACAGCCTGCCGTGTACTGTGTCTGCTCCAAGTCCTTTGGTTTTTCTGTAGCTTTTGGAGCCTGTCCTGCAACTCACTCTGTAGACCAGGTTGGCCTCAAACTCACAGAGATCCACCTGCCTCTGCCTCCTGAGTGCTGGGATTGGAGGTGTGACCACACCACCCAGCTCAGTCCTCATTTTTGATTTTCAAACATTTTGCCTGCCCTTCTACTGTCACGAGCTTTTAACTTTGGTTTTGGAGACAGTTTCTCTGTGTACCCATGGTTGGCCTTGAACTCAGAAATCCTCCTGTCTCTGCCTCCTAAGTGCAGGGATTATAGGTGTCTTTGGTTTTTTGACCAAAAAACCTGAGTGCCTCTGCCTGAGTGCTGGAGTTACAGGCGTGAGTGCCCAGCCTTTGCTTTTCGTGTTCTGTGAATGTTTCACCTGTATGTATGTCTGCATAGCACATGCATGCCCTGTAACTAAGGTAGTAACAGTGTCAGATCCCTTAGGACTGGAGTCACAGGTGGTTGTGATCACCTTATGGGAGCTGGGAACAGAACCAGACCCTCTGGAAAAGCAGCAAGTGCTTTTATCTGCTGAGCCGTCTCCAGCCCTATGTGTGTGTTTTGAGGCAGCCTCTTAATATATGGCCCTCGGCCTGAACTCCCTTTGTAGACCAGGCTGGCCCCAGACTATGTAGATCCACCTTCCTCTGCCTCGGGAACCCTGGGATTAAATGCAGGCACCATCACGACGAGAAATTACTTTAAATAAGAGGGTTTTAAAAATGGTTAAATTACACATCCATTTTATAAGCAACCAAAACAAAAGGCCTCAACCCAGAAGATTTGGCCCTGACCTTCCTAGTTTCTCTCCTCCTTAACACTAAATGAAAAACTTCACGAGATAACTGAAGATGAAATTCACCTAACATATACTTAGCCATTTCAAAAGAGCATTTCAAGTTGCTGTGCTGGCACACGCCTATAATCCCGACCAGCAGTCAGGAGGACAAGGCAGTAAAATCGCAAGTGTGAGGCCTGGGTTCCACAGCAAGATCGGGTCACAATCTGGCCACTAACCCAAGTGTACCTTCCACGGGTTCTTGGCACACTCACAATGCCACGAAACCGTCAGCACAATCGGCGCGTATCTAACACAAGTCATTGCATCAGCATTTCACCACTGACAGCGACCAGCGATGACCTCAGAGGGAGACGCTGGAGTCATCCAAGTGACCTTAGGCCAGTCACTTCGATACGGTAAGCACTCCACGTCTGCCGAGGGCGTCGCAGGAAAGGTGCGCATCCCTCCCCCGCCCGCCCCGCACTCACGCGGCGCCACGCGCAGGATGCGCTCGCGAGTGCGGCGCATCACGTTGGGGATGCCTTTGCTGAGGAAGTGCGGGAAGGCGCGCTGCTCAAAGGGTGACAAGCTGTAGGAGATCACGTGCCGTATCCGCGTCAGATTCCCAAACTCGCGGCCCATGGTGGCGGCGGCCCTAAGGACGGAGGACACAAGCGCGGCTTAGGCCGGCAAGGAAGCCCCACTAACCCGTACCGGCCGTCGACACCAGGTCACCTTTACCTCCACCGCGCTGAGCCCGGCTTCCAGCGTCACTTCCGGAAGGAGCGGAAGCTGAGCCTGAAGATCGTGAAGTCATTTCCGGAGAGCACCATATTTTTTTTTTTTCCTTCTGCCTCCAGGGGGAAACCCGATCAACGTGTCCTAAAGGGAAAATGGCCGGAACAGCTGACCTGTGGGGGCGTGGCCTACCGGGCGTGTGGGCGTGGCCCGCGTCTAGAGGGCAGGGGCGGAGCTTACAGGTGCAGAACCGGCCCTTCAATAGGCGCATGGGTAAGGCCCTTACGCGGCCTGTGTGCCTTAGCGGAGCGTAGAAGGCTTGTGGGCGGGGCTCATATTGGCACGTGGGCGGGGCTTGGAGAGGAATGGCGGCTAGGTAGGAGAGTGGTCGCGGGTTTTTCGACCGATGGGCGGGGCTTAAGCGGATACTTCAGTGAGACTCCGGTCTAGAGAAAAACGGGGCGGGACTTAGGGGCGTGGTTATGAGAACGGGCGGGGCTTAGGAGCATGTGGGGTTCCAAGACATGGTTTTTCTGCTCAGTGCCCGGGCTTTTTCGGGATACCAGAGCTGGAAGCTTTCCAAAGATAAAAAAGGGACTTTGTCCTCCTGGATGTCTCTTAGCGAAGGAGTGCCAGGTGTATGGGATCCCCGTAACCAAAAGGGGGATGAGCTGTTGTCAGACCCTTACTGACTGCAGTACACTTGGATCTAGGGCTTCGGGAAACACTGCCTAGTAAGCCACTGGCAGCCGACAGACTGGTCGAAGATGTGACACAAACGTTTCTCCCAGTTCAGTCACGAGTCATCAGCTCTCCGTCTGGCAGCTCTCAGACCGTGGTCATGGGAGCCATGGGGTGGGCGCTCGGTTCAGGCCGGGTGTGTCATGAAGCCCAGTCTCTTTCCACTCTCTAGGGAGCTGTTGTGTTTTCCCTGAAGTGCATTCTCCTAATACACTTGGGACTCACGGACCTTTGTGTTTCTCCCAGTGGCTGTAAATGGGATGACTGGCCCGTGTATGATCTGGTGATCAAACTGGGACTGCTTGGCAGACAGTGAGTTTCAGTTTTGCAAGGGTTTGGCTTCTTTAATCTGGTGCTGCACAAACTGACTTTGTGTGTTATGAATGTGGGTTGACTCTCCCAGAAGATAGTCACCTGCCGAAAGGCACTAGGCAGCCCCTCCTTTTGTGGCGCACCTGCCCATGGTTTTCCTAAAACATTATCTAGCTTGGTCTCATCTCCAAGGCTGAAAACACGAATACTTTAGTTAAGGACTAAAATACTGTCGTGAATTCTACCATCTGGATGGCTGGTTAAAAGAAATTAAGACTTTCATTTAATAGCACTTGCATATATCTCAAAACCTTTCTGCCAGAATATGGTTACATGAATTGTAGACCCAAAAACAAGGACACCAGGATATTGTACTTTTCATTACATTTTAAAATATATATTTTGCCTCTCGGATGTGGCTGAGCTTAGGCACACAGCTGGAATTTTCTGCAGGATCCAATGCCAGGAGCATCTGAGTAAGGAACTCTTGAAGTCTTAGATTAAAAAAAATTTTTTTTGCCTCCAATAAAACTACATTGCAAAGAATGGGAAAGAAACAGAATGGAAAGAGTAAAAAAGTTGAGGAGGCAGAGCCTGAAGAATTTGTGGTAGAAAAAGTCCTGGACCGGTGTGTAGTGAATGGGAAGGTGGAGTATTTCCTCTAGTGGAAAGGATTTACAGATGCTGATAATACTCGCGAACCAGAGGAAAATTTAGATTGTCCAGAATTAATTGAAGCACTTCTTAGTTCTCAAAAAGCTTGTAAGGAAAAAGATGGTACAAAAAGGAAATTTTTACCTGTCGATAGCAAATCAAAAAAGAAAAGAGATGCTGCTGACAAACAAGGGGTTTTGCCAAAGGTCTTGATCCTAAAGGAATAATCGATGCCACAGACAGTAGTGGAGAATTAATGTTTCTCATGAAATGGAAGGCCTCAGATGAAGCAGACTTGGTGACGTGTCCTCAGATTGTTATCGCCTTTTATGAGGAGAGGCTGATGTGACATTCTTGTTCAGAAGATAAGGTGCAATATTTGTTTGCATGCATATATAATGTGTGTGTATATATATGTATTCTGGATCATGTGTTTTGAATTACTAGTGTGGGCAAAATAGCGTTCTAATGGAAATTGAGTTTGATATGCTGGTTTTGAAAGTATTGACAGTAATTAGGTTAGTTTTGGTTTTTGTTATGCATCAAAAGGCACTGATTCCTTTGAGTAAATAAAGCTTTCTGTAGTTGCTTCCTTTTAAAAAAATATGTATTTTGTATGCAAGGGGCAGGGGCATATGCAGGTATAGGTCAGAGGACAACCTGTAGGTGTCTCTTCTCTCCTTCTACCATGTGGACCTTAGGGATTGAATTCAGGTCTTTAGGACTACGTTTGGTCATTAGGCTTGGTAGCAGGTGCTTTTACTCCAGATCTATCTTCCCCATCTAGATAGATATTGTGAGTATATGGGGTTTTTTATGATTTGTTTATTTTCATTTTATAATGGGTGTTTTACATTCCTAAGGATGCCAGAGAAAGGTGTTGGATGCCCTGGAAGTGGACTTACAGATGGTCATGAGCCACATAGTTTGTTCTGGGAAGAGCAACCAGTGTCCTTAACTGCTGAGCTATCTCTCCAGTCCTAGGATGTCTTATGTTTTAATTGGTCAAGATTAAAGGTTATGTCCTCCTTTTTAATTAATTATTTGTTTTTATTATTTTATGTGCATTGATGTTTTGTCTGCATGTATGTCTGTGTGGCATTACAGACAGCTGTGAGCTGCCACGTGGTTGCTGGAATTTGAACCCAGGTCCTCTGGAAGAACAGTCAGTGCTCTTTAACCACTGAGCTATCTCTGAAGCCCTGTGATGTTCTCTTTTTATTTTGAGACAGGGTCTCCATATTATGTAGCCTTGGCTGTCCTAGAGCTCTCTCTGTAGACCAGGCTGGCCTTGAATTCACAGAGATCCATCTGCCTCTACCTCCTGGGATTAAAGGTGTACGTACACACACACACACACACACACACACACACACACACACACACAGCCCCAAGTCCTCTTTTAAAGCACACTGCAAGTAGCTGTTGTGCCAAATTTCCACCGCCCCCCCACACACATACTAGGCCACCTGGGCAGACTGAAAACCTAATGTCACTCTAGAATTTTTTTTTTTTTTTTTGGTTTTTCGAGACAGGGTTTCTCTGTGGCTTTGGAGGCTGTCCTGGAACTAGCTCTTATAGACCAGGCTGGTCTCGAACTCACAAAGATCCACCTGCCTCTGCCTCCCGAGTGCTGGGATTAAAGGCATGCACCACCAACGCCCGGCTCACTCTGGAATTTCTGTACCCATTGTGATTTCCTGTGTCTCCAACTCACTATGCAGTAAGTAATCAGTTAGTGCTAAGGAAGTGGGAGCCGTGGAGATGGTGAATCAAGAGAAAAAAACAAACCTAATTTTTCTGCAGTTACATCTCCAGCCCTAAGAGATAGTGTTTTCTAATTCTTTGGGCTTCTCTTGGGTTTTCAGCTATGTAAGTAGTTCATGAGGATAATGATATTTGGTGGTTTTGAAGTAAATGTCAGGGAAACGGGAAAAGCTAAATAAGTAGATAAATCTGTGTCTAATGAGAACAAACTGTATAAAAGTGTGCTACAGCTGATTGCTGTAGAGCTGATAAAAATGACGTACAGCTAGGCATCCTTGAGGTCTGATTACAGAAGTGAAGCTGGGCCTCCTCACCTAGATTTTATTTAAGGACCACACCAGGGCCTTCTCAGTCCTTAGAAGAAAGACTGGCGTGGGGAGATGCGTTCCCTCTTAGTTCTCCCCAGCCATGGCACTTCCCAGCAAACTCCTGTTTGGGTTTTGCTGCTTCGCCTGGCTCTGTTTTCTCGCTAGCCTCGGCTCTCAGGCTTCTAGGGGAGAAGCCCGGACCAGAGCCAGTGCAGCTTTGGAGTCTGAGGCAGATCCTTGGTCCTTGCTGCTGCCCGTAGAAGAGACAGACAGGTCAGGCCTCTTGCCTCCCCTCTTTAAGGTCCTGTCTGATAGGCGCGGTGAGGCCCCTAAGCTGCAGCCCGACTCCAGAGCACTCTACTACATGAAAAAACTCTATAAGACGTATGCTACCAAGGAAGGGGTTCCTAAACCCAGCAGAAGTCACCTCTACAACACTGTTCGGCTCTTCAGCCCCTACACCAAGCAAGAGCCGGCTCCTGGCAACCAGGTGACAGGTGGGTGAGAGCAGATTGCTAATTGGGTGAAGAGAGGGGACAGGAATGTTGATGTCTCAAACTCTGCTCCTCCTGCATCAACCTCTTGAGTACTAGGATCACACAGGTTTACAGTATCATGACAATTTTATTTCACGTAATTCTCAGTATCCAACTAAAACAAATTTAGCACTTTTTTTCCCCTGGAGACAGGGTTTCTCTGTGTAACAGCCCTAGCTGTCTTGGAACTCTGTAGACCACACTGGCCTCGAACTCACAGAGAACCATTTGCCTCTGCCTCCCAAGTGCTGGGACAAGGGCATATACCACTACCATCTAGCTTTAATTTTTTTAAGTTCTTGATTCTAGGACAGCGTCGGAGACTGTCCTGCAACTCACTTTGTAGACCAGGTGGGCCTCGAACTCAGAGATCCACCTGCCTCCACCTCCCAAGTGCTGGGATTAAAGACATGTGCCACCACCACCCAGCCTTGAATTCTTTTTTGGTGTGGTGGTGCTAAGAATCAAAAGGGTTGGAGGACTCAAATATGCAAGCTAAGCCCTCTGCTATTACATCTCTGGCCAGTAGCATTGATTAATTTTTAGTGTGTTTTGTAGGCCTAAACCATCATTAGTATGGTTGGATGGTGGTAGCATAATTTTAATCCCAGCACTCAGGAGGCAGAGGCAGGCAGACTAAGTTAGAGGCCAGTCTGGGCTACAGAGCAAATTCCAGGATAACCAAGGCTACAGAGAAAACCTGTCTTAAAAAAATGAAAAAAGAAATTAGTATGATATAGTATGATAGATTTTTGTTGTTTGAACTTCCTTCCTTACTTCCTTCCCCCCTCCCTTCTTCCCTCCTTCTCTCCTTCCTTCCTCCCTTTCTTTTTTGAGACTGGCCTCAAACTTGTAGTGATCCTCCTGCCTCAGTCACTTTAGGGCTAGGATTACAGGTATGTAACACCATACTAGCTCAGTATATTAAGGCTAAAAGAGAGTAATGTCTTGAAAGGTCAGGGAAAGTAGCTAAATCGTTCTATTCTACCAAAAGCCGTCGGCCTAGCATTTTGCCTAAAACCTCCCTTTGAGCCAGTGGTGAGTGTGATAAATGGGTCATTTCCTTCTCGTTTGTTTTCCTGTAAGAGGAAAGTTTCAGTCTCCATCTGGCACAATATACATCCTTTAAAAAAAATGTGTGGTTGGCTGGGCGGTGGTGGCACACACCTTTGATCCCAGCACTCGGGAGGCAGAGGCAGGTGAATCTCTGTGAGTTTGAGGCCAGCCTGGTCTACAAAGCTATACATAGAAACCCTGTCTTGGGGGAAAAATCAAAACACTGTATGGCTGAGATATGGTACAGTTTATGTTGAGTATGCCAGATGCCTGGATTTTGACCTCCAGTATCAACAAATCAAGTGGGGTATGGTGACACATGATTTTAATTCCAGTTCTCAGTAGATGAGGCAGGTGGATCTGAGTTCAGGGCAGGTCAGCTGGATCTACATAGTGAGTTCCAGGTCAGCCAGGGCTATCAGATGAAGCCCTGTATCATAAAAACATAACAAGAAAACCAAAGTGTTAGTCAACAATAGGAACAGTTTGGTAAGAAAGAAGAGCAGTGCTTTGAAAACCAACAAACATCCCAGGGCTTTGGAGATGACTCAGTGGGTGAAGGTTTCTTCCACCAAGCCCAACAACCTTAGTTCAATTCCCAGGACCCACATGTTGGAAGGGAAGAACCAACCCCCACAAGTTGTCTTTTGACCTCCATGTGTGGGCCACAGAGTGTGTGCCCATTAACTACCCCCCACTGCCCCCTCCCCAACAACCAGTTCAAGGTGTAAAGAAAACCAGCATAACTGTCCGGGGCAGTCGTGGCTGTTAAAAGCCACCCTCCCTCCCCCTGAGCCCATTTTCTTGCAGCAGTCTTATGGTCTCCTTTTGTTTCCAATCTCACATGGTGAAATGAATGTGGCAGTCAAATGTTCTCAATTGACATGCTTCATCCAGGCCTAGCCAGTGCTGCTTCCCATGGTCTCCTGTGGGATACCACCATAGGGAGAGACACTTCTCACCTACCTGTGTTTGGAGAAAACTGTTGGGTCTGAAACTGGGGTGTAATGATTGTGTCTAGTCACTGCTCCAGCAAAGCTGTTCTCATTTTTGTAGAGATGGAATGTATTTGCATGTGTGAATTGGGGGTGGGGTCATGTGTGGAGGTCAGAGAAAAGCTTTCAGAAGTTGGATCTCTCCCTCCACCATGTAGACCCTAGGGTTCAAACTCAAGTCCTCAAACTTATCGGCAATCCTCTTTATTCACTGCGCTCTGCTCACTGGTCTACATTCTCGTATAGCTGGGGCTGGCCTCAAACTCAATCTATAGCCAAAGGAGCTACTGAGTTCCTGGTCCTCTTGCCTCTACCTTCCAAGGATGTAGGGGTGCCTTTTGAAAGGCCTCATGTAACCAACCCAGGTTGACCTCAAACTTGATATGTATCTTTATCTCCCAAGTACTGGGATTATATACAGGCTTGGGCTACAAGTTCTCTCTCTCTCTCTCTCTCTCTCTCTCTCTCTCTCTCTCTCTCTCTCTCTCTCTCTCTCTCTCTCTCTCTCTCTCTGTGTGTGTGTGTGTGTGTGTGTGTGTGTGTGTGTGTGTGTGTGTGTGTGTGTGTGTGACGTATCCCAGGCTGGTGGCAATCCTCCAAAGTGATGGCATCACAAAAACACATCTCCCCACCCAACTCAAGGCATGACCCCAGGCCCTTGTACATGCCAGGCAAGTGCTCTGCCACTGAGTTATGTCCGCTGACCCTCTGCATTTTCCTTGTTAGCCCCTTCTTCCCTTTGCTTTTGAAGCTTAAGGGGAGGAAAGGGAAGGGAAACTGCTTATGGCCAAGTGCTGATTCCTCCATCTCACTTCCTACTCCCTCTGGTTTGATGGCAAGCACTACTCACTAGTGGCTTCTCTCCTCAGGACCCCTGCCGATGGTGGACTTGCTGTTTAACCTGGATCGGGTGACTGCCATGGAACACTTACTCAAGTCAGTCTTGCTATACACTCTGAACAACTCAGCTGCTTCTTCCTCTGCTGTGACCTGTGTGTGGGACCTCATGGTAAAGGAGCCCATGCCTTCTGGCAAGGCGCCCCCTAGAGTGCCATACACATTTACCTTGAAGAAGCACAGATGGATTGAGATGGATGTGACCTCCCTCCTTCAGCCTCTGGTGGCCTCCAGCGAGAGAAGCATTCACATGTCTGTCAATTTTACATGCACGAAAGACCAGGCCCCAGAGGACGCTGTGTTTAGCATGCCTCTGTCAGTGCCCCCCTCGCTCATCTTGTATCTCAATGACACCAGCGCTCAGGCCTATCATTCATGGCACTCTCTTCACTCCACCTGGAGGCCTTCACAGCATCCTGGCCAGGACAGTGCGACTGCTCATCCTGTGAAAGAGGAGGCTGTGGAGGTCGAAAGATCTGCCCGGCACCGTCGAGGACAGAAAGCTGTCAGCTTAGCAACCAAGAAGCCACATCTTACAGCATCCTTCAATCTCAGTGAATACTTCAAACAGTTTCTTTTTCCCCAAAATGAGTGTGAACTCCATGACTTCAGACTGAGTTTTAGTCAGCTCAAATGGGACAACTGGATCGTGGCCCCACACAGATACAACCCTAGGTACTGTAAAGGGGACTGTCCCAGGGCGGTCAGGCATCGGTATGGCTCTCCGGTGCACACCATGGTCCAGAATATCATCTATGAGAAGCTGGACCCCTCGGTGCCAAGGCCTTCATGTGTGCCTGGCAAATACAGCCCCTTGAGCGTGTTGACCATTGAACCTGATGGCTCCATTGCTTATAAAGAATACGAAGATATGATAGCCACTAGGTGCACCTGTCGTTAGCATGGACCCTCTACACCAACACCCTGAAACCGTCTGACAGAGCAAGCCTGTAGGCTTTGGCATGCCTGGGCAGAGAGTGTCATGTGACCAGTCACCCGTGTCACTCAGTGCACATTGTGTGAGGGGGGAGTGTGTGGATGAGTGTGCTGTGTGTAGCATCTCTGGTGGTAAATGACACACACTGGTTGTTGCCACAAACCAAGTGAAATGTTTGTTTGGAGGTCTTCCTTTTTCTTCTCTTGTGGTCATAAGTCTTGAGTGGAAATGTAGCTGTGAACACTTTAGAGTGCTGTGGTTTTATGTAACAGATGAATAAATACATTCCTGTTGGTGGCATAAATTGTGTGTGTTCTACTAAACAGGGTTTCTCTATGAACTCATTCTGTAGACCAGACTGGCCTTGAACAAATCTGCCTGCCTTCACCTCCAGAGTGCTGAGATTAAAGGCAGATACCAGCCCTTCTGGCTAAAAAGATCACTTTCCTATGATGGTTGGAGGATGACAGAAGGCGTTTCTCATAGCCAGCCTTGGCTTGACTTTGGCTCTTTTTCAGAGGGGGGGTGAGCTTCATCGCTGAATCCTGATGAAAACAGAGTCCATAAGACTGTGGGTAGGATGGATGGGCAGTGTCCCCTGAGCATGACTTGGATGAGCGTTATGTTAATTTAACTCATGACTGGCTTATGGCAATCAGTTGAGTCACATAAAAATGTGTCCCATTCATTTAAGGGAAATTGGCTTTCTGGGTTTTCCATGAAAACCTATATTAACATTGGGGAGGGGGGACAGGGTCTCATGATGTAGTTCTGTGTAGACCAGGATGGTCTCAAACTTGGAATCAGCCTCCTAAGTGCTGGGACCACAGGAGTGCGTCACTGTGCCTGGCTTCAGTGTTTTGTCTACATGTACATCTGTGTGAAACTGTCAGATCCCCTGGAACTGGAGTTGCAGACAGTTATGAGCTGCCATGTGAGTGCCGGGAATTGAACCAGGTCCTTTGGAAGTACAGCTAGTGTTCTTAACCACTGAGCCATCTCTCCAGCCCCAATGTTCAAATAAGAAATACTTTGTTCTTTCATAATTTTATATATAAGTATAATGTATACCCTAAGCACTGGTTCTACTTTGGTTAGGGTATTTTTTTGGTTGTGTGAGATAGGTCCCATGTAACCCAGGTTAGTCTCAAAATCACTATGTAGCCCCAGGTTACCTTAAACTCCTGCTCCTTCTGCCTCTGTCTCAGGTGTTGAGATCATAGGCATATGCATTAAAGATTTTTTAATGTGTTTACTGTGTATGTAGGGTGTATGTGTGTGAGCCACAGTGCACATGCAGGGATCAGAGGATAATTTCTCTTCCCACCTTCATGTGGGTTCTGGAACATGAACTTGTGTCTTCAGTCATGCACAACAAGTCCTTTATCTTCTGAACCTCTCACCAGCTCTGGGTTGAAGATTTTAAAAGTATTTTCATCTGCACATTTTTAAAACTTCTAGCCTGACAGAAGGAAGCCACGACAGTTTCAAGTTATTGCTTTTCTTGTTTATTTTGTTTTGATAGTTTACTTTTTGCCAGTCTATCTCCGTTCCTGCCTGGCCTTCTTCCAGGAGGGCTCAGTCCTGTTCCTATGGAGTGAGACCAGCAGTGACTGGTCTACTACTGTTTTTATTTGGATCCCCGGGGGTTTTGTGGGGCTTTCATTATGAAAGTGACTTAGATGTACTGATTTCTAAACATTTTTTTAGATTATGTTTCTGAGTGCTTTGCCTGTGTATTTACATGCACCACACGCATGCCTGGTGCATGCTGAGTTCAGAAGGTGATGAGTCTCCTGGACCTGGATTACTTGGTTATGAGCCAACGTGTGGAAGCTGGGAGCCTCTGCAGGAGCATCAAGGACGAGGGAGCCATTCATCTCTCTAGCCCCACATACTTAATTTTCTTTTTAGCTATTTCTATTTTATGTGTTCCAGCCCCATTTTTGTTACTGGGATACTAATACAAATCCAGTCTGTTTTGTTTCTCTTGGAAATATCCCTAGGAGAATTGCTGGCTTATGTATTCTGTCTCCTTTTGTTTTTGAGAAGTCAGGGTCTCATTATGTAGCCCTGGCTGGCCTTAAACTCAGAGATACCCATGCCTCTGCCTGGAAAACTAAAGGTGTGTGCCACCATATCTAATGTAAACCACACCAGTCTCAAACTTAGGATCTTCCTCCTTCAGCTTTCCAATGCTAGAACATAAGTGTAAACTGCCATGAAGCTATAAAATATCTCTTTGAGGGGCATGATAGATGACTCAGCAGTTAAAAGCACTGGCTGCTCTTCCAGAGGTCTTGAGTTCAATTCCCAGCAGCTACATGGTGGCTCACAACCATCTATAATGGGATCTGATGCCCTCTTTGAGCATAAAGTCATACATGCAGATAGGGCACATACATAAATAAATCTTTTCAGGGCAGTGGTGGCTAACCCTTTTAATCCTAGCACTCAGAAGGCAGAGGCAGGAGGATCTCTGAGTTACAGGTCAGCCTGGTCTACTGAGTGAGTTCCAGGACAGCCTCCACGCTATACAGAGAAACCCTGTCTCAAGGGGGAAAAAAGACTCTTAGCCATTTGAGGTGTATGCTACTGTGCATCTGTACAGTGTCTCTTTAGCCACTTGGGGATGTGCAGGGCTATTTCCCCAAGCAGCCACAGAAGTGTAGGAAGGCCTTGCTGTCCCTGCATCCTCTTATTCTGGCATCATCATCATTATTATTATTATTCCAGCCAGAGGCACATGAAACAGTATCTCAGTGTGGTTTGGGTTAGCATCCTCCTAAAGACAATAATGTTGGAGTATCATTAGCAGGTATCTTCTCTGGGATTGGAGAGACTGCTGAACAGAGAGCTCATATTGCTCTTCCAGAAGACCTAGGTTCAATTCCCAGCACCCGTGTGGGTTTGCTCACAGTCATCTGTACATCCAGGGGATGCAACAGACACTTGTGATTAAAAAGAAAACCTTAAAAAGAAATGTCAGGTTGGTTTCAGGTCCCTTACCTCTTTTTTTTTTTTTTTTTTTTTTTTTTTTTTTTTTTGGTTTTCTCGAGACAGGGTTTCTCTGTGGCTTTGGAGGCTGTTCTGGAACTCGCTCTGTAGACCAGGCTGGCCTCGAACTCACAGAGATCCGCCTGCCTCTGCCTCCCGAGTGCTGGGATTAAAGGCGTGCGCCACCAACACCCGGCTCCCTTACCTCTTTCTAATTGGATCATTTGCGTTTCTTTTATGAGTTGAATTCTTTATATATTCAAAGTACAGGTTCCAAAAGTTTTCCCGTTCTATGGGTTGTCTTTTCACTTAAATTTAAAAAGTAAATCTTTGTTTTGTTGTTTTTTGTTTTTTCATTCTCAGAGAAGCCAGAAGAGGGTGCTGGATAACCCTGGAGCTGGAATTCCCACCATGTGAGTGCTGGGATCTGAACTCAGGTCCTCTGAAACAGCAACCAGTACACTTAACTGCTGAATCATCTCTCCAGCCCTTGTCTTTTCACTTTTTATTTAATTGTTTTGTTGTTTTGGAGATAGGATCTTTCTACAGGACCCTGGCTGTCCTGGAACTCACTTTGTAGACCAGGCTAGCCTTGAAATCAGAGATCCACCTGCCTCTGCCTCCTGAGTCCTGGGATTAAAGGCATATACCACCTATGTGTGACTATATTTTTTTAAAGTCATCTTTACATGGCACACATATTTAATTCAGCTCTCAGATGGCAGATCTCTGTGAGTCTGATACCAACTTGGTCTACACAGTGAGTTTCAGGCCAGCCAGAGTTACATATTGAGACCCTGTTTCCAAAAAATACATTTCCTCATTGTGCGCAGGCACATGTGCGTGGGGCTGCACATGCCACGGTGGGTGTGGAGGTCAGAGGGTAACTTTCAGGAACTGATTCTCTCCTACATTGTGGGTTCCAGGGTTCGAATCAAGGGTTGTCAGATTTGATGACGGGTACCTTCACCTGCCAAGCCACCTTACCGGCCCTCCTCTCACTTTGTGTGTGTGTGTGTGTGTGTGTGTGTGTGTGTGTGTGTGTGTGTGTGTGTGTGAAAATACGTATGTCATCACACTTTCCCACATTGTCCCTATTTAAGTGTGTGGGTCAGTGGCGTGAACTGGCATTCACAAGGCTGCCTAGCCAGTGCTGCCACCACTTCCAGAAGCTTTTCTTCAAACTGAACAAACATCACTCATGAAGTGCTAACCTGCCCTGGTAAGTCGCATTCTATGCTGTCTATGAATTAGCCTCATCCAGGATCTCCTACACGTGTTCTCATTCAGGACTCATTCTTAGGTGTCTGTCTTATTTTACTAAGTGTAATATTTTCAGTGTATTATGGATCAACACTTTAAGGCAGAAAGGGGAGTTGAGACAGGGTCTCATGTAGCCCAGGCTGGCCTCCAACTCACAATCTTCTTGCCTCAGCCTAGTTCAAATTTATCCTAGGTTGCCTAGTGAATTTGAGGACAACCTGGCCTACATGAGACCCTCTGTTGAAACGACAAAATTAGAATTCACTTGTAAATGTCGTTTTGTTCCTCTCCTAGGGCAGTGTGACTCTCTAGGGCTGTTAACAGCTCCTAACTTTATAAACCTCCAAGTTTCTCATACATTGGAGGGGTGACACTTCCCTCCCTCCCCCATGCTAGCCCTGCTTTAGTTACTCTTTTAAAAGCCACAACTTTAGAACACAGATGAGAACGGACATTGCAGATTCAAATCTGAAATTCAAGGAGGAAGCTTCGACTGCCTTAAATAGATGCCTTGGGCTTTGGTATTTAGTCCAGATGAGATAAACGGTCACCTCACTGTGCTCACTGTGCCGAGGGCCTCGGAAGGCAGAGGGGACAATGCTCAGGGATGGAGCTGCTGTTACCTCCAGTTTCCTGCTCTTATCAGTGTGTGAATGCTTTGTGTCAGCTGGAAGGGCAGCGGCTACTCTCCTCGGTTTAGGGCTCATTGCAGACAGCCTGGGGGGGAAGCAAGGCTGCTCTTTGTGGGGAGGGGGAAAGGGGAAAGTGCTCAGTTACATAGAGAAGGGGAACCGGCTTGGCAAAGAGATGTGGCTTCTCTAAACATTTCTGTAAGCATCTTCCCTTTTAAAATATTTTTAACTTTTTAAAATATTTTTACTTATTTGGGTTTTTTTGAGACAGGGATTCATGTAGCCCAGACTTGGCCTGGAAGTCCCTCTATGGCCAAAGATGCCCTTTAATACTCATGCCTCTCCCTCCCAAGTGCTAGGATTACAGACGTGTAATCCTCACACTGGACTGCATATTAAATATTGTTGCCATTCGTGGTGTTGCAGTCCTTTAATCCCAACACTCAGAAGACAGAGGCAAGCAAATCTGAGTTTGAGGCTAGCCTGGTCCACAGAGTGAGTTCCAGGACAGCCAGGGCTACACAGAGAAACCCTGTCTTAAAAAAAAAATTAAGGCACAGTGGCATAGTAAGAGATGAGCAATAATTTATAGTAAAATAGAACCAGGTTTGTTTGTTTGTTTGTTTTTCAAGACAGGGCTTCTCTGTGTGTAACAGTCCTGACTGTCCTGGAACTCACTTTGTAGATCAGGTTGGCCTCGAATTCACAGAGATCTGCTTGCCTCTGCCTCTTGAGTTCTGGGATTAAAGGTGTGAGTCACCATACCCAGTCAAGAACCCAGGTTCTTTTTTTTGTGGGGGGAGGGTGTTTTGAGACAGGGTTTCTCTGTGGCTTTGGAGGCTGTCCTGGAACTAGCTCTTGTAGACCTGGCTGATCTCAAACTCACAGAGATCTGCCTGCCTCTGCCTCTTGAGTGCTGGGATTAAAGGCATGCACCACCACCGTCAGGCAAGAACCCAGGTTCTATTCCCAGCATCCACATGGCACCTCAAACCATCTGTAACTCCAGTTCTAGGGGATTCAATGCCCTTTTCTGGACATGTGGTACATGGACATACATGTAGGTAAAACACCCATACACATAAAATAGAAATAAATCTCAAAAGAATGTTCAAAAATAGAATTATAACTATATTCTGTACTAGCAATGTGAACCATTCTGTCTCAGGTGCCAGTTCAGTTAATCGTTCTGTCCCAATGTTCTTTCCCCTGACAAATGCTTACTTAGTCACAGTTCTAAAGAGCAAGAGAAGCAGGGAATGCAGTCAGATCTAAGAAGCTACCGGGTGTCTCCTTTAAGAGAAGAATCACGTGCTAAGGTTGCTAAGACCCATGGTTAAAACAAATCTTCCATATACAAAATTGCAAAGAAGGAGAAAGTCATGCTGATTTTCTGTTTGGGGGTTTTGTGTGTACAGGTATGGTGGCTCAAGGTCAGTGCTGGGTATCTTCTGTCCCTATCTGTCTTCAGAGACAAGGTCTTCTACTGAACCTGGAGCTTCTGATTAAGAGGCACTGGCTGTCCAGGAGCTCCAGGGAGCCACCTGTTTCTGCCCTTGTTCCAGCTTTGGGATTACAGGGGTGGGCCACCGAGCCTGGCTCTTCACACAGATGCTGGGGATGGAATTCAGGTCCTCAGACTTACACAACAAGTACTTTACTGTCTGAGCCATCTTTCCAAATCCTGGTTTGTTTGTCTTTGTTGTTTTGTTTTGTTTTTTTTTTCAAGACAGTTTCTCTGTGTAGCCCTGGATGTCCTGGAACTCAATGTGTAGACGAGGCTGGCTTCAAAATCAGAGATCTGCCTGCCTCTGCCTCCTGAGTGCTAGGATTAAAGGTGTGTGCCACCACTACCTGGTCTCGTGTGTGTGTGTGTGTGTGTGTGTGTGTGTGTGTGTGTGTGTGTGTGTTTGAGATCAGTCTAGCTCTAAAGTTCAGGCTGCCCTGGGACTCACTATGTAGTTTAGTTTATGTCCTGGGACCCATTATGTAGTTTAGTTTAGGCTGGCCTCTAACCGTGGTCTCTGGCCCCTTCCCCTGCAAGAGCTAGGATTACATTGGTGCCTCCCACCTTTAATTGATGTCAATTTTGCTACTTTACTGACTTGAGGTCACTGAAACTGAAGAAAACCAAACTGTGTCTAAAGAGGATGATAGAGTTACCCAACATGCACAGGGCCTATTCTCTACAACACATAAACTACATGTGATGGCTCACACCTATAATCCCAGCATTTGTGGAGTAGAGGCAAAGTTCAGAAGTGCAAGGTCATCTTTGGCTACACAGTGATTTCAAGGCCAGCATGGGAATACATGAGACCCTATATTTCAGAGGGAGAGATGGTTCAACAGTTAGGAGCACTTGCTGCTTTTTCGGAGGACGTGAGATTGGTTCCCAGAACCTACATCAGGTGGCTTACAACCACATGAAACTCCGGGTCTAGGGGATCCAATGCCTTCTTCTGGCTCCTGAGGGCACCCACAGACATGTGGCACATGCCCACACAAAGATACACACATGCATAAATAATTTTTTTCTCTTGAAGGAGGATTCACTGTATTAGTCAATCTTTTGTTAATAAGACCAATATTATTTGTGTCTATCAGGAGAGAAAGATTTAAAATGTTATGTGGTACAGGAGTTTGACTTGTCTTTGCACCATATGTGTATAGTGCCTGCAGAGACCAGGAGAGGGTGTTGGGTCCCCTGGAATTGGAGTCACAGATGGTTGTGAGCCACCATGTGGGCGCTGGGAATCAAACCCAGGTCCTCTGGAAGAGCAGTAAGTGCTCATAGCCATGGAGACGCCGCTCCAAACCCCTCCAGCAAGATTTTTGTGGATGGCCCAACACAGTATTTCTTTGTCCTACTTTAATGCATAATGCAATTTTCATCAAGTAATTGAATAAATTAGACGTGAAGGCCAGGGTCAGCTGTGTGTTTCAGGCATCTATTGCTTTAAGAATAAGAGCTTTGTGAATGGCTTAGCCATTTATAAATCGCTTTGGTGCTGGTGTCTCTCCATGTCCAACTGTTATAACAGGAAGTGTTACAAGTTCTTTACAGACTGTGCTTGGCTGGCATCTTGGCTCTCTCAGAAGCAATGAGCTCACTGAATAAATATTTATTGAACACTGACTGCCGGCTAGGTGCCATGCACGGTGAAGAACAGAGTCCAGTGTTCTCAGCTCCAATAAAATCATGCCACCTTCCTTTGTCACTCCAAGTTCCTTCAGCAGAGGAATGTCCATCAGGGTGATCCTACATGAGCAGGCTGAAGGAAGACTAAAGTGTCTCACTTGGGATTAGATTTTCTCAAACGGAAACTTAGAGATGACATATGTTCATAGGTAATTGTGAACAATAACGAAGAGAAGAGCCAAACTTGGTGGTGCACGCCTCTCACCCCATAACTGGGGAGGCAGAGGTTGACAGATCTGAGTTACTCGCTGAAATCCTGTGTCAGAAAGCAGATAATGCACAGAGGTCCCATGAATCCTCTGTGCCGTCCCTTTGATAAGAAACTGCGCAGAGCTGTAGCAGAAGCCTGGACAAGTAAAGCACTTGTCTTGAAAGCATGAGTTCAATCCCCAGAACACAGATTAAAGAAAAAAAAAAAAGGTCAAGCAGAATGGAGCTCAGTCGTAAACCAGCTCCAGGGAGGAGGAGACAGGTGGACCTCTGGCAGCTTAGCTTCCTTGGTGAGTTCCTTACCAGGAGGACACCCTGTCTCAAGAAGAGTGGCACCTGAAAAATGGCAGCCAAGGTTGTCTTCTGCACTCACCACACAGGCACACATATGTGTGGGCACATAGCTATGACATTATACAGCCAGGAGACTGACACTGCTGGAATGAGGTCTTCCAGACTGGAACCCACCAGGAGGCTGGGGGTAAGGGTCAGTGGGGCTAGTGCTTGCCTAGCGTGCTCAGAGCCCTGGGTTCCATCTCTAGCACTCATAGACTGGGTGTCATGGCACATGTATTTGCCATCATCTTAGTGCTGTCACCCTTAGCTACCCCGTGAGTCTGGTTAGCCTAAGGAGAATGGACCCTGCCCCCTGCAACCTGCTGATCTCAACATGAATAGAATGCTATCTATAGTCTTTGCAGAAATTTACAAAATGGTTCACTTTATTTCCTATATATACCTACCTCTTTGCCTGTGAATTTTAAGCCTTTTGATCTCTCGTCTTTCTAATGCTATCACAATAAGGAATGATAAATATTTGAGAAATGATATAAGCTTAACCTGATATGAACATTATATAATTTATTATTAACACATTATTCAATATAACCCATTCATGTATCAGAACATCACATACCAGGACTGGTGAGGTGTCTCAGTGGGCCAAGGAGCCTGCCACCAAAACCCAACAATTCGAGTTCCATCTCTGAAACCCATGTAGTAGGAGAGAAATGATTCCCCCAGTTTGTATTCGGACCTCCACAAACATGCTGTGGCACACATTCACAAATAAATGTAAAAATAGGCAAACAGTACCCATAAACAGATACAATTTTCAAGCACATGTTAAACTAAATCTAATTTTAAAAATAAAATCTTGCCCTGGGCAGAGGTGGTGCACGCCTATGATCGACTCCCAGCACTAGGTAGGCAGAGAGAGGTGGATCTCTGTGAGTTTGAGGCCAGCCTGGTCTACAGAGCAAGTTCCAGGACAGCCAGGGCTACACAGAGAAGCATTGTCTTGAAAAACCATAAAATAAAATCTTGAACTGGAGATGGTGGCACACGCCTTTAATCCCAGCACTCAGGAGGCAGGGGCAGGTAGATCTCTGAGTTTGAGTCCAGCTTGGTTTACAGAGGGACAGTTAGGGCTACAATTGGAGAAACCCTATCTTTGTTTTGTTTTTCTTTTGGGGGGCTTGTTTTGTTTTTTGTTTTTCAAGTCAGGGTTTCTCTGTATAACATCTCTGGCTGTCCTGGAACACCCTCTGTAAACCAAGTTATCTCAGTACTCAAAGTGCTTGCCAAGCAAGATTGAAGACCAGAGTTTGGATCCCCAGAAACCTACATAAAATCCTGAGAAAGCAGTAGCCATGACTCCAGCCTTAGAAAGCAGAGACAAGGGATCCTCAGAGCAAGTTGGCCATTAAGACTAGCTCTGACTTTGATTGAGATATCCTGCCTCAGTGAATAAGGTAAAAGTGATTGAGGATAGCTCTTGACATTAACCTCCAGGCCTGTACATGTACTAGACCACACACTCTCTTACTCATGTTCTCTCACACATGCAAAAAACCACACCCATGCATGCTCAGATGTGCATATCACAAACACACACACACACACACACACACACAGAGAGAGAGAGAGAGAGAGAGAGAGAGAGAGAGAGAGAGAGAGAGGTGAAGGGGAGGCTGCTGCCCAGCTCCCACAACATTCTCCAGAAAGGCCTGTGTTCAACTTTGTAAGTCAGTGCAGGATTGCACAAACCATCAGCGTCGCAAGTTTGCATTGTGTCCCTGCCCTTGACCAGCGCCTGTGCAATGTGTGTAAAGGGCTGAAGGACACAAAGGTGAGAGTCTTAGGATTGACGGAACGCATGTTGAGCACTTCCGGAGCCTGAAGGGCCCGTGACTCCACATCATCAGCAAATGTGACTCCCAGAAGACCAAGGCTTGCTCCCTGGCTACGCACACACACTGTCACGTGATAAGCTCCACAGTAGCACAGGTCCCAGGGAGGAGGCGAGCTAAAGGTACCAGCTTTGGGGACCCTGGCTATAACTTGGGACAAACGAGTTAAACTCTCTGAATTCTTTCACATTTCATAAGATGTTAATGTCAGTTTCATGGGGTTGTATAAGAATTCTATGAGCCTTTGCATGTAAAGTGCTCAGAGCAGCTAGGCCTGTAAATCCCAGTCACTTAGGACACTGAGGCAGGAATGTGGCAAGTTCATGGCCTGCCTGACCAACTTATCAAGACCTTATCTTAGAGAGTTTTTTTCCTTTCCCCCTTTAATCTCTTATAGCCTCCATTAAAAATTATTTTTATTTGTGTGTGTGTGTGTGTGTGAGTGTGTACACTTGTCTGTATGTGCACTGCATGCATGCAGGCATTCAGCCCATTGTAAGTATTTCACAGGCACTGGGTCAAGGGGGCACAAACACAGAGCAAACACAGCGTGTGGCGGTGCTGGTGGTTTGTGCAATCATGCCCCGATTTGCCAAGTTGCAGCACGGACTTTCCCGGACAGAAGCAAGAAGGCAGAGTAGGAACCAACGGAGCCCGAGTTACAGGTAGTGAGTGAGCTGTCCAGTGTGGATGCTAGGAAATGAATCTGAGTCCCCTGTGAGAGTAGGCAATGTTTTTAACCACTGAGCCGTCTCTCCAGCCCTCTGCCATGTAGTTTTCACAGCAAGGAGAATAAGCTAACATAATGTGGATATGTTTTGTATATGGCCTCAAACTTTCCATGCAGCCGAGGATGACCTTGAACTTCAGATTCTCCTGCCTCTGTTTCTTAAGTGCTGGGTTACTGGCATATGCTATCATGTCCAGTTTTATGCTATGCTGAGGATCAAACCCAGGGTCTTTAATTTTACCTGGGGTGTGTGTGTGTGTGTGTGTGTGTGTGTGTGTGTGTGTGTGTGTGTATCGCTGTGGACTAAGCCCAGGACTTCGTATACACTAGATAAACATTGAGTTACATTCCCAGCCCTTTACTTTTTCAAATATTCCTATTAGTTCAGTTGAATATACATATACAGCCCTATCATATTTCACTAAGACTACACAGTATCACATTTCCATCTGATGTCACTGTAAACACTCTGCTGACCCCCTGACAGCAGCTTCTAAGGTGTACACATTCTACATTCCTTGTTATCCCAGTACATTCCCCTTCTCTTGAGTCAGCTTTCTTTATCAAATGAAAATACTCAAACATGGAACCAGGCAGATAGATCTCTGTGGGCTCCAGGCCAGCCAGTGCTACATAGTGAGACCCTTGACTCAGAACTCCACTAACAGTGGCTGGAAGACAGATCAGTCAGCAAAGTGTCCTGAGAGGGGATTCCCAGCACTCAAGGAATGTTTCTTTTCTTTTCTTTTTTTTTATTTCAGACAGCGAAAGATGGTTTATTGTACACGGGTCACACTTGGGCAGTGACAACAGCGAGTCCGGGACGCGGCAGCCAGCGGGAGTCGGGGCTGGAGGTTGGAGGAAGGCTGCAGTCCCGGGTGTCCGGAGGCGGCATCTCGGCGAGCACACGGCGAGGTTCAGGTCCACGCAGTCTCAACCGGCGGCAGCGCAGCACCGACAGCTTGCTTGCAGCGGCCCCCGGCATCCTCCCCTCCCGCGGGCTCGCGGGCGGCCTCCCCGCCGGCTCACTTGGACCTCTGCCGCATCTTTCTTCTCTTGCGCTTCAGCCTGCGCATTCGCTTCTTCCTCCACTTGGCTCTCATGGCGCAGGGGTCCCAAGGAAGATGGCGCTAAGGCCGAGACTCAAGGAATGTTTCTAATCCCAGCACTGGGGAGGTAGGGACGGCAGGGTCACTCTCGCTTGCTGGCCAGCTCAGCTAGTTGAATCAGTGAGCTCTCCCAGAGGTTTTGAGTTTGGTTCCCAGGACCCACATAGTGCAATCTGAACTCCCATTTCCACAGGGTCCAGCTCTCTCTTCTGACTTCTCTAAGCACCATCATGCATGTAGTGCACATACATTCATGGAGGCAAAACACTCATACACATATAATAGAATAAATTTATCTTTTACAAAAAAAAAGTAGGCAGGGGGTGGTGGTGCACACCGTTAATCCCAGCACTCGGGAGGCAGAGGCAGGCGGATCTCTGTGAGTTCGAGGCCAGCCTGGTTTACAGAGCAAGTGCCAGGATAGGCTCCAAAGCTACACAGAGAAATCCTGTATCGGGAAAGAAAAAAAAGTTTGTTCCCAGGGCTGAAGGGATGACTCAACAATTAAGAACATTCACTGGCTGCTTTTCCAGAGGACATGGGTTCAATCCCAAGCACCTACATGGTGACTCACAAGTGGTCTTTAACTTCAATTCCAGGGGATCCGATGCCTTATTCTGACCTCCAAGGGCACCAGGCAGATACATTCGGCATAGGCATACATGCAGGCAAAGCACCCATATTCATAAAATAAAATAAAAATTGAAAAACTGTGATCCCAGGCAGGTATACTAGCACATGCCTTTAATCCCAGCAAGGGGGAGTCAGAGGCAGGCAAATCTCTGTGAGTTCAAGGCCAGCCTGGTCTACATAGTGAGTTCCAGGACAGCCAGATCTACATAGTGAGATATCCTGTCTCAAAATAGTAGATAGATAGATAGATAGATAGATAGATAGATAGATAGACAGACAGACAGACAAATAAGTGGAACCAGGGAGGCAAAGTGGTGTATTCCTTTAATCCGAGCACTTGAGAGGTAGAAGCAGGTCAATCTCCACTACTCCAAAGCTAGCCTGGTCTACATGTTAAGTTCATAGTGAGACCCTGTCTCAACAACAACAATAAAACTAATAACTAACTGATTTTTAAAAGCATATTCCCCTTCAGGGCTGAAGAGTCTGCCCATGGGTGGAGCCACTAGGCTTTCCATAGTGACTGGTGCCAAGGGCAGAGAACTTACGGGTAATGGCTCCCAGTGGAGAGAAAGCTGATGTTGATGTTTTGGGGGGTGCTGTTGGGACATGTGTCTTCTGCTCCTCATATTCACTATCCGTCCACGGCCCTTGATAGTTGCTTGCTGGTTAAATAGCTCATATATTTAATCCAGTCACTTCTTCTTAGTGCCTAAAACACTGTATGGGCTTCCTTCAATGGTCTGTGTGATACATGCAGGCAGGTACAATATGCCTATCATAGCTTCTTAGAGGCCAAAGCCACCTTTGCAATGTTGTTACCAACTGGGAACTCACAGATGAAGCCCTTCTGGTGGGGCTGTGTTCCACACACATTCATGCAGCAAGTATAGATCCTGTCTCTGAGCCTATTCCTGCTGGACATGACTATTGTCCTTTGAAGTGTTTTCTAACAAGACAGACAACTGGATGAACGACCATGTGGTCTCCAATGTGGCAGTATTACTTCCTTTCTTATTACTATGATAAAAGGGGCTGGAGCGATGGCTCAGCGGTGAAGAGCACTGGCTGCTCTTCCAGAGGACCTGGGTTCAATTCCCAGCACCCACATGGCAGCTTACAACTGTCTGTAACTCCAGTTCTAGGAGATCTGACACCCTCACACAGAATATATACAGGAAAAATACCAGAGTTCATTAAATAAGTCTTTAAAAAATACCTGACAAATGCAATATAGAAAGAAAAAGTTTATTCTGCCTCACAGTTCAAGGGGATCCATTCCATGCTAGCCAAAAGGCTTGGTGGCAGGAAGTGACTTGTCACATTTCCTCCCCAGTCAAGAATCAGAGAGAGATTAGGAAGTAGGGGTTGGGCTATAAAAGCTCCAAAGGTGCCCCATGACCTACTTCCTCCAGCAAGGCTCCACTCCTAAGGGTTCCACAACCTTCCCCAACAATGCCACCACCCTGGGAGCAAGTGTTCCAATACCTGAGCCTGTGGGGACAGTTCACATTTAAACCGTAGAGGAGTCAGGGGGAATAGGGAGCAGAGGCTCCTACTTAGGGGTCTGGAGAAAGAATCCACTGAGGAGGGGAAGCTTGACTGGGGAATTGTGTAACTCAGTGTCATGATTGGTCATTACCAGCACCATTTGTGATAGAGGAGGGAAGGAAAAAGGAAGTTTAGCCCACAGCCAGGCCAAGCAGCTATGGGATGGGAGCCTGTCATGCTGAGTCTCTAAACAGGCCCACCCTGGCCGACACCAGCTTAGTCTCTGGGCTCACGTCAGTGTGAGAAGAAAAAGCAGAATCTGAGTTAACCTTCCTTGGTGCATGGGTAGGAAAAAGCAAGCATTGGCCACATTTTCTTGCCTTTGAATTTTGTGTTTATCAAGGGAAATCTTGTTTTCATTTTTTATAGCCTGTGTTTATGACTGTGAACCAGGAACTTGACCTCCTGGTGTTCTGCTGGCCCCCTGCTTTATCCTGTTTCCTGAGCTGCATGTTTTGAGGTTGTGTAAGAATCTTAAAGGGTTTGCAGCCACATCAAAGGGCAGGAAACCTACCTGAACCCCAAGGCTGCTGGGGCACATCCCTCCCTCTGGTGCGGTTTCCCCGCAGGGAATCCATAGCTCTACACACCACGACCTGGCTCATGTTCCTCCTCCCAACACAGGCATCAGAAGTCTTAATTCCACACAAGAAACATCATAGTTCGAAGCGTAGCCACCGGCTCTGCCAGTCCCATTCCCAGAAGGAATGTGTTACTCGTATTCTGGTGGCTCACAGAATTTACCAAAAGGCTAGAGACCCAGACCATGAAACTAACCAATGACCAAGCACAGCTGTGTAGAAACAGCAGGAGATGAGATCTACTCTGAGAGTGTCTCACTTGTCCCTGCATCACCATGTCACCAAGAGGCCAGAGCATCTTGTTGGCTAGACCTGGATATCAAGGTAGGAGGAGACACTCTGTCCTCATACAATCTATAATCTCTCTAAAAATGAGGTGCTCGGCCCTACTGGTGACCGGGGTGCGGGCAAAGTTGGGCAGTACCCACAGAAGACCCTCTTGTGTAAACCAGTGCCCAGTTGGGACACTGGACTGGGACTGATATTAGCCTATGTAGGGAGTGTACAAACCATTAACTGGTGGCCTACAGTGAGTGTAGAACCGGAGACCTACAGACCTGGAGACCTGGAGATCTGGAGATCTGGAGACTTGCAGACCTGGCTGCATATCCCAGTTCATCTTTGCCCAGCAGGTATGAACGGCTCCCTGTTTTACCAATGAGGAAGTGGAGGTCAGGAATACCGGGATATCTCCGGGGTCAGAGAGCTACTGGCATTCAAATTACGTGTGTTTTTCTGTGACCCTGGCTTTCCTAGCCCTGGGACACTGAGTTGTAGACAAAATGCCTGTTTTGTCCCTGCTGTATCATGAGGAATCAAGGTTGAGCAATGGACTGGTCAGCAGCTCCATCTCTGCCGAGTCTGCATAGCTGAGCTCAATTGCTCTTTGCACCAGAGTTCCCTCAGCGTTTCCCGGTTCATAGACACATTCCCCTTTTGTCTTGCTAGGTGATCTGCCAGGAGAGTCACCAGTGACTTGTAACCTTGTTTTATTTTTTGCTTTTTTCTGTGTGTGCGCGAGGGGCAGGGTGGTGTCTTTGCAACAGGGTCTGTCTATAGAGCTCTGGTTGTCCTGGAATTTACTGTGTAGACCAGGCTGGCTTCAAACTCAGAGGTCAACCTGCCTGTCTCCCAGTCTCTGGGATTAAATGTGTGTGCCAACACCGGGCTTATTTTTTTTCTCTTCTTGAAGCTCAAAAGGTACTAATTAGACTCTCTTTTTCTCTAGATGTGTTGGGGTGTGTGTGTGCTTGTGTGTGTGTGTGTGTGTGTGTGTGTGTGTGTGTGTGTGTGTATGTGTGTGTGTGGTGTTCACAATCACCCCTGGGATGGAAAATCTTAAAAACATTATCTGGAATGTAGGTCTGTTGTGGAGTGCTTGCCTAGCATGCATGACAGCTTGGATTTATTTCCAGTTTAACATAAACTGGGCATGGTAGCTCACTCCTGTAGTCCCAGCACTCAGGAGGCAGAGGATCAGAAGTTCAAAGTCTTCTCTGGCTACATAGAAAGTTCAAGGCCTGCTGTGTGGCGCTTGTCTTTAATCCCAACACTCAGGAGGAAGCAGCAGGCAGATCTGGTCTACCCTGGTCTACAAAGCAAGTTCTAGTACAGACAGAGCTACATAGTGGGACATTGTCTCAAAAAAAAAACAACAAAGAAAATAAAAAGAAAGCCCAAGGCCAGCCTGTGTTGGAGACCATATCTAAAAAAATAAAATAAAAAATAAAAATCCATGTGGACCATGATGGAAGCCAACATATTGGCATCTATGTTTCAGAGTGAAGTCTGACTAACTGCAGACCCTCTGTTAAAAGCAGAAAGGTTTCCCCAGCGAGCCTAGGAGGCTTTATTCATTGTTTCCAGAGCCAACAATCAAAATTCACCCCACAAGGACATGGCATGCTGTCCCGAAGTTCTATGCCAAAGTCCAGCACGCAGTTCTCATGTGCAGCCTCGGACCAGAGCCCCAGAACTGGACTGTTGTTCCTGGTCAACTGGGGCTTCAGCAGACAGAGGCCTGGGAGTTTTTGCTGGAACAGAAGGATGGGATTAGCAGAGGGGCTTTGAGGACATGACCCCATCTTTTTGTAGGTGGGAGTCTGCCCTCTCAGTATATAGATTCTGTGCAGTTCAGATTTGACTTGGTTTTCTCTTTGGGGGGGATGGGGGAGTGGCATTGAGACAAGGTCTCAGTGTAGCCTTGGTTGGCCTAAAACTCAGTATGTAAACCAGGTTGACCTTGAACTCACAGAGATCCACTTGCCTTTGCCTCCTGAGTGTTGGGATTAAAGGTATGGGCCACCACACTAGGCTTCTTTGTTTCTTGTTTTGAAGCAGAGTCTCATGTATTTCATGCAGGCTGGCCTCAAATGTTCTGTAAGTGACCATGAACTCTTGGCCCTCCTGCCTCCTCTTCCAGAACGCTAGGATTACAGGTGGGAGCCACCATGTCCGACTATGTAATCCTGGGAATGGAATCCAGAGCCTCGAGCATGCTAGGCAAGTACTCTACCAACTGAACTACATTCCTCAGCCCACAAATTAGTTTCTAATTTTGAGAACCACAATGAACTGTAGGGGATCTGAGTTTCATCTTGGTGCCAAAAGACAAGGAAGACAAAGTTGGAGCCACTGGAACTAGCAGAAGGCAGAGGCCTGTGCTCATCTGCCCTGTGTGTCTTCTTTTGTGCAAAAGCCTGTAGATAATGCCAGAATGAGGACAGACCAGGAAGATCCCAGGCCTGGGGCTCTGGGTCTGGCTGGAAGAGGAAAGCTGACTGTTACGATCAAATCAAACAGCATCTGTAGGGAAAAGGTCATATGTATGTACTCAGCATGAACCCAGCACTCCTTCTTTGGAGCTGCCAACCAAGCCTCACTCCGATCCTGGCTGTACGTACAACCATGGAGGATGACAAGCTCCAGTCTTCCTCCACTCTCTTCTTAGGTCAAAGCCTTATCTTTGGATAACTTTAGTGAATTGCGTGTGTAATTCAAAAGCAAAGAGACAGTTCAGTGGGTAAAGTGATTGCCATGCAAGCATGATCGCCCAAGTCTGATCACCAGCATCCACATATAAAGCTTTGGTGTGGTGGTTCACACTGGTAATCCCAGTAGTGGAGGGGCAGGGGTCAGCAGATTCCTGGGGTTTTCTAGTCAACCAGCCTGGACTAATCATTGAACCCCAGGACCTAGAGAGAAGCCTTGTCTCAGAAAATAAGAAACCACATCCAAGCTTGATCTCTGACCTCCACATGGACACACACACCCAAGGGCATTTAAAATATATACTAATTTATAAAGAGCACAACTGGGTGTGGTGGTGCATGCCTTTGATCCCAGCACAAGGGAAGGCTCAACAATTAATAGCACTGGCTGCTTTTCCAGAGGACCTGAGTTCAATTCCAGGCACCCACATGGTGACTCACAAGCCATCTATAACTCCAGTCCCAGGGGGATCTGATGCATTTTTCTGGCCTCCATGGGCACCACGGCATATATATGACAGACATACGTGTAGACAAAATACCTATATACAAAATAAAACAAAAATTAAAAAGAATGTGGTCCCAGCCAGGAGTACTGACACATACTTTTAATCCTAGTACATGGGAGGCAGAGGAAGCCAGCCTGGTCTATACAATGAGTTCCAAGACAGCCAGAGCTACACAGAGAAACCCCATCTTGGAAAAACAAACAACAAATGTGTGTGTGTGTGTGTGTGTGTGAGAGAGAGAGAGAGAGAGAGAGAGAGAGAGAGAGAGAGAGAGAGAGAGAGAGAGAGAGAGAGAGCACAAACAGCTGGGTGTGGTGGCTCAGCGCTTAGAAGCTTGTCTGGAGGTTCTAGCCTGTTAGTGCAACTGCTCATAGCCTTGATCAAAGCTTGTCCCCCCACCTGTGTGAGGAAGGGACATACATGAGGAAGGGAACATCTGCCAGCTAAATCAGCTGAGTCAACTCTGGTGATCAATGGTGTGACGGATGTCACAGCCAATTGCCCTCACATCCGTGGTTTAGCACTTGGGAAGCTGAGGCATGAAAATTGTGAAATCAAGGCCAACAAGGTCCTGGGACTGTTTCTCAAATGAGACAAAGAGTAAACATATTTGCCCCGAAGAAGTATTTACAGTTTAAGTAGCTACTTGGATATAAACAATGATTCATGTTTTGTTAGAATTTCAAAAATAGGCATTTGGCAGGAGAGATGGTTCAGATGTTAAGATCATGTACTGCTGTTCCAGAGGACCCAGGTTCAGTTCCCATCACCCACATCAATCATTTTACAACTGCTGCATCTCCAGCTCCTGTCTGATGCCATCTTTTGGCCACTGTGGGCATTGAACTCACACCATTCACACAAATATCCACGTAGTTACAAAATAAAAAGTATAGACAACATGATTTTGTTGAACTATTTCTGGATTGCTTTCTGTTGTTGTTTGAGTTTTGAGGCAGGCTTTCATGCAGCCCAGGCTGGCCTCAAATTCACTATGTAGCTGAGACTGGCCTTGAACTCCTCATCCACTGACTCCACCTCCTGAGTGCTGGAGTCACATGTAACTTTTAAAAAGTGGCTCAGCTGGAGAAAGACAGAAGCCATTAGACAGATTTCAAACAGAGGAGTTTTTTTATTAAGAGAAAGGGGTCATAAAAGGGGGAAAGGAGAAAGGGGAGACTGGCCTCCAGGGACAGGTGCAGCAGGAGAGAGGAAAGAGAGGCAGAGAGAGAGAGAAACAGAGAGGGAGGGGAAGAAAGAGGGAGGGGTGGGGTGAGAGGTGGGCAGGGCCCTTTGAAAAGGAACACAGTGAATAAGTACAGGTGTGCTCTTCATGGCTGCATGGGGGTGTATCCTGTCAGAACCTCAAAGGCAGGCAAGTGCAAATGCCTAAAAACTAATGGCACAGTTGTGCACCACCATGCCTGTTAAAAAGGCCTTTCTTTTTACAGTGCAGATGACAAGTGCCCAATCCAAGGCTCCTCTCAGTCTCTCTCTCTCTCTCTCTCTCTCTCTCTCTCTCTCTCTCTCTCTCTCTCTCTCTCTCTCTCTCTTTGTGTGTGTGTGTGTGTGTATGTGTGTGTGTGTGTGTGTGTGTGTGTGTATACATATACATAAGGTGGGCTAGAGAGATGGATGAGTGGTTGGGAGCGCTCGCTGCCCTAACAGAGAACCTAGGTTTGGTTCCCAGCTTCCACATGCCAGCTCACTACTGTCTATAACACTAGTTCCAGGTCAGCCTGGGCCATGGAAGGAAACCCTGTCTCATAAAAATGAAAGTCTGGTTGTCTCTACTGTTCTGTGGCTTAGTACTTTCGGAGGCTTGGGAGAGTTCTTCTCCAGAGCACCCAGACTTAGCCTAGGTTAGAGTCACAGAGCTTGCTGACCAAAAAGCTGATGGGTGGATGATGGGACCATGGTCGGTGTGTGTGCTTGGCATGCAAGCATGAGTAGCTGCATGCTTGCATCACACACACACACACACACACACACACATACACACACATATATGTAAGAGAGAGAGATTGGTTTTCAGGGGGAGGCTCCTTGGACTGGCAGCTGTAACTCCTGGATAGAGTTCTGGCTTCCAGTTATTATACAAGCAAGCCCCCCTTTTTTGCTACGATATCAGATTGAGGGACACAGCCTTGTCCCTAGACATGCTCAGACCTAGTCAGAGCAAGGTGGGAGCTGGAGGGGCTCAGCAAATAGCCCCAGCCCCTCCCAGGAGTAGAGCAGCTCTTGTCAGTGGGTACTCATAGACTTTTGGAAAGCTGGACAAGAGAGAGCACAGTGGCAGATAAGACAGATTTTTTAAAAATTATTTTTTGGTTTTTCAAGACAGGGTTTCTCTGTATTGCTTTGGAGGCTGTCCTGGCACTCGCTCTGTAGACCAGGCTGGCCTTGAACTCACAGAGATCTGCCTGTCTCTGCCTCCCAAGTGCTAGGATTAAAGGTGTGAGCCACCAGTGCCCAGCCTATTTTTTTTAATTTTGTGTGCATGAAAAAAAATTATGTACATGAATGTTTTACCTGCATGTATGTGCATACCCAGTACCTGCAGAGGCAGGAAAAGGTTATTAGATACCCTAGAACTGAGCCGGGCATTGGTGGCACATGCCTTTAATCCCAGCACTCAGGAGGCAGAAGCAGGCAGATCTCTGTGAGTTCGAGAACAGCCTGGTCTACAGAGCTAGTTCCAGGATAGCCCCCAAAACAATACAGAGAAACCCTGTCTCAAAAAACCAAAAAAAAAAAAAAAAAAAAAAAAAAAAAGATACCCTAGAACTGGAGTTACAAATGATTGTGAGCCACTGCTTTGGTCCTGGGAGTCGAACTTAGGTCCTCTGCAAAAGCAACAAGTGATCTAAACCACTGGGCTATCTCTCAAGGCCCAGCAGAGCTGTCTTTGGAGGGTGAGACGGTGAAGGAACTTTCTCGTCCCAGATGTGAGCCCATATGCCCAGGGCTCTGACTGGCTTGGGTCTGGTAGAGGGAGAATTGGGAAGCAAGGAGACAAAAAGACAGGAGAGGAGAGCCCGTGGGTCTGAACAGAGAGGTGACCATGTAGCCATTGTCATCTGAAGCACACACAGAGGAAGAGCATGAGGCAAGAGCCTGGGGCATATCTCTTTTCTCCACGGAGCTTAAGAGAACAGGCCAGGAGAGATGGTCCAGTGGATAAAGGTTCGTGTCACCAAGCCAGATCACCTGAGTTGGATCCCAGGACTCCACAGGGTGGAAGGAAAGAACTGAAGTTGGTCTCTGACCTCCACATGGGAGCCTACACACATACACACAGACACACACATGCACACACGCACGCACACACACCCACACTCCTAATAAGTAAATAAATTAACGTAATTTTTTTAAGTAAAAAGTTAAGAGGGAGGTGAGCTTTTGGTGTTCCTGGTAGAGACTGTGGGTGCTGAAGACTTGCCTACAGATCCAGCAGGGTTAGGAGCCAGTGAAATCGCCCTCCAGCTCTGGTTCTCTGCCTTGGTAAGAGGCCCGGGGGGTCCCCCGGAGTGGGACCACGCGCAGAATCGCACTAGGAAGGGGCGCGGCTCCCGGAGCCCCGCCGCCACTCGAGGCTCCCGCCCCGCCTTGGTCGGAGGTGGTGCCTCCCTTGCGGCGACCGGAGCCTGGAGGTGGCGTCGGGAGCTGGAGCCCGGGGCTCGGATGTCACCGCGCGGCCGGTCTGGAGCGCGTCTCGGGCTGGAGCCACAGGTAAGAGGACGCTGGGTAAGAGCTGAGCATAGTCCACAGGAAGAGGACCAGGACGGGAGGGTCGGGGCGGCGACAGTGGTGGCCGCGAAGCAGTCAGACAGTTGTTCCGTCTGTACCTTCCGACCTGGAGTCCAGTCTGGCTGCTCCAGCGGAATAGAACCCCTGTGCACCTTTCTTTACTCTTGTCCGGGCCTGGCCGGGGACAGAGCCGTCCATCTGGGCTCGCTGTTGCGGGGACGCACATAGTGGCATCCGCCTGGTTCTTAAGTTCGGTTGCTGGAGAATCCTGGTCCCTCTCAATCCTCGATTTTCTCGGTCCATGAGCCCCACAGGGAAGACCCAGAAATACGCTGGGACGAAGCCATCTGCTCTCCTAGTGTCTCAGGCGCCCACTCTCACCTCTCCATGTGACTCTGCCGCCATAGTGTGGTCCCGAGAGCTCGACTCCGACCCCCTTTTGAGCCCATTTGCCTAGAATTTGAATCTGGGTATGTTCTCTGTCCCTGGCAGTGACTGTCTGTACCCAAGTGTCACAGGCATCCTGTGATTTTTGTACACCTCCCGGGAGTAGGATCTCAGTAGGGGCTTCCCCAGGGCTTTAGAGACCAGCAGCTATGTCACAGACCAGTTGTTGCACAGGGGTGCAATGTCATCTAATGCCTTGGAGAATAGGAGGACAGAGAACCAAGAAGTTTGACAGAAAGCTCACCCATCAGGCCTAGCCTGGGGTGCTAGGACTTAAGATCTAGTCTTGAACCCCGGGGCTCTGACTCTGGGAGATTCATCCGAGTGCAGTTACAGCCCTCCACAGCACTACAGGAGGCCACAGGCAAGGAGTGGCCCTCACAGGTCCACACAGGAAGTCAGATGGGAGGTGGCCCTTGAAAGGACAGTTTGATTCCAGATGAGCGGTGAGGTTTTTTTGGTCCTGCACCTCTCCTGTCACCTACCCTGGACTAGCATGTTTTGCTTTGGTGTGGTTTTAACCCACTGAAACCTGTCTTCATCGAATTTTCCCACAAGCCTTGACTGAAGTCCTGGGTCTGATTGCTTGCCTGGGTCCGCCTTCCCTCGAGAGCACCAGACCCATATCCCAACCACTGCTAGACTTGCCGTGGCCACAGGAAAGCCCAGGTCCCCCAGAATGAATGAGTGCTGCACACTTGTGCAGTCTCCAGGGGCAGTCTTGTCCAGTCTGTGGAGGGTCGTCCTTGAGGTCTGGTGTTTCCACCCTCAAGAGCCTGAGCTCTGAACCCAAAGCACATCTCACTCGCTCTTTATTCTGGTGACAAGGACCTTCCTCCATCCCCAGGACCCTAGACTACTTTTCTAGCAAACTACACGGCAACCCCTGCTCTGGGGACAATCATGGACATTCCTTATTGTTTGCGCTCAGGCTCCAAGGCCCTGGATAGCACAAAGGGTACAATATGGGAGTCCTGTATGGATAGAAACCTTCTAGGACCAGCATCCTTAAGACAAGTTAGGGGCAATAAGAAAACACATATATGTACACATTTAATGGTTCATTGTTCATTGGTGTTTTCATCAATTACTGTATTTAGTGTGTGTGTGTGTGTGTGTGTGTGTGTGTGTGTGTGTGTGTGTTAGTACAGGCATATGTGTCACAGTGTGGTTATGGGAATCAATAGTCTGTCGTCACTTTCTGCCTTAGTGAGGCAAGGCCTCTGCTGCTACATAGTGTATTTGAGGTAGCTGGCCTGCAAGCTTCCAGCTGATTCTCCTATTCCTACTTCCTGTCTCATGCCTGGGATGCTGAAATTACCGATACGCACCACAGCATCTGACTTTTAGAAAGCATTTCATGTTATGCATATGTGCCCAGGTACATGCAATAGCCTTCGGAGGGGGTTTGACCATCTGTAACTGGAGCTCCAGTTCACTGTGAGCCACCATGTGGGTTCTGGGAACGGAACCCAGGTCCTTGTAAGAGCAGTCAGTGCTCTTAATTGCTGAACCATCGCTCCAGCCCCTGAATCTGACTTTTCATATGAGTCTTGGTGCTCAAACTCAGTGAACAGTTTTACCCTATGAGTTAGTTACCTTTCCATCCCTTAAGCTGTTTTTGTTTGTTTTATTTTTAAGATTCTTTTTTTTTTGGTTTTACGAGACAGGGTTTCTCTGTATTGTTTTGGAGGCTGTCGGTCCAGCCTTTATGGCCGGGCGTTGGTGGCCCATGCCTTTAATCCCAGCACTTGGGAGGCAGAGGCAGGTGGATCTCTGTGAGTTCGAGGCCAGCCTGGTCTACAAAGTGAGTTCCAGGACAGCCTCCAAAGCCACAGAGAAACCCTGTCTCGAAAAACCAAAAAAAAAAAAAAAGATTCATTTTTATGTTTTTATTTTTATGAGTGTTTTGCCTATATGTATGTGCATGTACCATATGCATGTCTGGTGTCCAGGGAGACCAGAAGAGGACATGGGATCCCCTGAAATTCTAGTTACAGATGATTACTAGCTGCCATGGCAAACTAAATCTGGGTCCTCTGCAAAAACAGAGGTTTTTCGAGACAGTGTTTTGTTTTGTTTTTGTGAAACAGTCCTGGCTGTCTTGGAACCCACTCAGTAGACCAGGATGGCCTTGGACTCACAGAGATCCATCTGCCTCTGCCTCCCAAGTGTTGGAGTTAAAGGCGTGCACCACCACTACCTGGCTCATCTTAAGGCATTTTTATCTGGTGATTAGAAAATCCTTTTCTTTTCTTTTTTATTTTCCTTTTCCTTTTTTGTTTTGTTTTTTGTTTTTGTTTTGTTTTTCTTGATAGGGTTTCTTTGTGGCTTTGGAGGCTGTCCTGGAACTAGCTCTTGTAGAACTCACAAAGATCTGCCTGCCTCTGCCTCCTGAGTGCTGGGATTAAAGGCATGTGCCACCACCACCAGGCTTAGAAAATCCTTTGTTTTTTTGTTTTGTTGTTGTTGCTTGTTTTTTGGGTTTTTTTTTTTTGGTTGGTGTTTCGAGACAGGGTTTCTCTGTGTATCTCTGGCTGTCCTGGAACTCACTCTGTAAACCAAGCTGGCTTCAAACTCAGAGGTTTACCTACCTCTGCCTTCAAGTACTGGGATTAAAGATGTGCATCATCACCACCCTATTTCATAGCTTCTTTTTAAAAAACATTTTCTTATTTAGTTGTGTTTGTGTGTAGGAAAGGGAGGGAGGGAGGGAAGGAGGGAGAGAGAGACAGAGAGAGAGAGAGACAGACAGAGAGAGAGAGAGAGAGAGAGAGAGAGAATATGCATGCCACAATAACAGTGAGCACATGGAGTCAGTTCTTTCTCCCACGTGTGTTCCCAGGATAAACTCAAGTTGTCAGGCTTGACAGCCACGTTACCCACCAAGTCATTTCTACAACCACAAAGCCTACTTTGAGGAAATACCTTTGTAGTTCATCACCTCTGCATTTTGGCAAGCCAACATAGACAGACATGGGTGGCATATGCCAGTCCATGAGTTGAGCTGAGGTTAGAAAGATTAAGGAAGTAGGGAGTGGGGGTGTGGCTTGGTTAGTAAAGTGCCTGCTGGACAAGCATGTGGACCTGACTTTGAATACCCAACACCCAAGTAAAGAGCAAGGCACTGTTGCTAAGTGTGGAGGGTGGAGTAGAACTGGGAGAATTCCTGGGACTCATTGGCCAGTCAGCCTAACCACATGAGGTTTAGTAAAAGAGCCTGTCTCTAGAAATGATCAGGCTTGGTAGCACACATCTTTAATCTTGGCACTTGGAAGGCAGAGACTTGTGGATCTCCATGAGTTCAAGAGCATACTAGTTTACTTAGAGAATTCCGGGACAGTCAGGGCTGTATAATTGGAGACCCTGTCTCCAAAAAAAAAAAAAAAAAAAAAAAAAGGATGGGGAAAGATATTGAGGAAGACATCAACCTTTGACTTCCACATATACACACATGTGCATACACACGTACACACACACACACAGGCATACACACATGTGCACGCACACACACAACTTCTTTTTGTTGTTTTGTTTTTCTAGATAGGGTTTTCTCTGTGTAGCCTTGGCTGTCCTGAATGTTGGTATTAAAGGAGTGTATCACCACTGCCCAGCTCAAAAAAAAAAAAAAAAAGAAAGCAAGAAAAAGTTTTAAAGAAAAGAAAGGTTAGAAAGAGAGAAAACTGGTGTCTGTCTATCCTTTTAGGCAGCAGTTCTCAACCCCGTGGGCTTGTCTTGCTGGGCATGAATAGGCACCCAGCATGGCCACATCAAGATGTCTGGCCCTAGGTCTAGTGAAGGTTCACTTCCCTCTCCGTTATAGGAAGGCTTTATGCGCCTGGATAATATATAGGACAGAGAGGTGGGTGTAGGATGACCCTGGATGCCTAGTGTCTGGGAAGCTAGAACGAGCCCTCTTTTGGACCTCATGCCAAGTGTGTACCTCCCAATCTCTATACCCCACCCCCAAACAGATTAAGAAAGACAAACATCCCCACAGATCTCCGAGCCTCAAAGCTGCTCTCAGGCAGACCCAACACAAGCACACAGGCCTTCCCCTTGCTCTGCCTCCTGGCACTGGGGAGGGATCAATTTCCAGCCAGTCCTGCTTGCCTGCAGGCTCTGTTTCTTCCTGATAATGCATGAGTAACCTGGTTATGTCCATGGTGGCCAGGGCCTCCTTGCCCATCCTGTTGCCTTCCCCCAGAAAAGGCTAATAAGGAGGAGAGAAAGGAGACACAAAACATGGCGCCTCCTCCTTTTCTGCCACCCCTCCAACAACTCCCCACACCTCTGTCCCTTCCCTTCCCATTCAGCAACTGTTTATTTAACATTGACTGCATGCCAGGACTGGTGCCAGCCACTGGGTGATAAATAAGGGCAGGATCTGTCCTCAGGAAGCTCAGGGGTAGGGATGAGAGGGGGAAAAAGCAAACAATTACAGAGAAGGCGATGAGTGACACTGGAGATCCCTAAGAACCCAAGACCTCCAAGTTGAGTCCTCTTGGCAAAGCATAAGGGAGGTGGGTGTCAGCTCATGGTTCCTACACAGAAGACAAGATTGCAAACCCACCCAGTGACTTATTTTGGAATTTATGATACTTAAAGGTGACTTATTTGCCATTTGGAGTTTGGGCTTTGTCGGGGAAGGGGGTGCCGTGGCAAGGCCTTTGGGCAGGGTTTGCCTCTAGGGAATTGATTTTGGCTGCAGTGATCTTGGAGGCATGCCTAGATTCCAGCCAGGCCTCTGCCACTTAGGACCGAGGGGTTTTCATCTGTAAAAAGCACAGAGGGAGATGAGGATTAAGATGAGTATTTATATGACACCTCTGGACCATAAAGGACCCATACTGGGGGTGGACAGAGATTGCGAAGCTGCCCTGGCTCCTGCCTTGCCTATTGTTCCCCTTCTCTGGGCTTCTCTGTGATCTCAGAACATTCTTGATCGTTGTTTGTGAGGGAAAGATCACACGGAGAAGCCAGGAAGTGGCCTGGGTGGGACTGGGGTTTGAGCATGCTCCTGTTCTCAGCACTGCTGGGGGTGCCAGGGGAGAGGTGCAGCTCGGGAAGGCCCAGGACCCAAGGCAAGGGAATGGGCCAGTTGCGTCAGAACTGACAATCCCAAACTCCACACTTGCGCTCTACAATGAGTCCTATTGCCCATGCCGTCTCAACCTCCGAAGTTTCTCTACCACACTGAAGGGTAGGAAGATGTGATAGCTAGGGACAGTCTGATCAGGGAGTGGATATATAAGCCCCCGGTTCTCTATGGTTTAAGAGAGCCAGCAGGCTGTCCTATTTTTAGTTTTACACTTGTTTGTTTGTTTATTTTAGCTTTCCACCAGGCCTGCCAGCCCCAGTCTCCAACTGCACAGCCATGGAGGCCCTGGGTACTGGGAGTGAGCGCACCTCCCCAGCCTCGGCCACTGGAAGCCTGGACATGCGACGGCTGTCCACCACGCGCTCCGACTCCGCCTACAGTTCTTTCTCCACAGCGTCTGGTGGTCCGGAGATGGACACACCGTCCCCTGGCACCGAGATCCTCCCTTACCTAGACTGGGACTATGTGCGCGTGGCTTTGGGAAGCCGATCCCCTACCCCGAAGGACACTACCCTTCCAACTACCCAGCAGCCAGAGCCGGTAGTCGCTGGGCACAGTGACCCGCGGCCCCCAGAGGCCCAAGGAAGCCCGAGGTCACTGAGCAGACAAGACACCCCTCTACTGTATGCGCTGGCCGCCGAGGCTGAGGCTGCGGCTCTCACCGCTGAGCCACCCAGTCCCCCAGCTTCACGGGACGCCTACCGCCAGCGGCTGCAGGGTGCGCAGCGGCGAGTTCTACGGGAGACGTCCTTCCAGCGAAAGGAATTCCGCATGAGTCTGCCCGGCCGTCTGAGACCCCGGCTCCCCACGCGACCGCCCATGCTGCATGCGCGCTCTGCCTCCAGCTGCCATGAGGGAGGAGAAGCGGAGGCGGCGGGCACCGCGGTCCCAGCGCTGGGTGCTGCTGCCCGGGGGCGTCTGGCCAGCCAGCAGCGCATGTGTTGTTTCTCCGAGCCAGGCAAGCTGCATCGCGTGGGCTGGAGCGGCGGGCACACGGGCGAGGGCTTGAGAGAGGCTTGTTCCACCCAGGAGTTGCAGCGTGGGGCGCACGCGAAGTCCAAAGGGCTGCAGGAGACTCAGTCCCTAAGCTCAGTGGAGCTGGACTCCCCGTCTGTGAATCTTGGCAATGGCTGTAGACCTGCGGGTCGGAGTCAGAGCGTTTCAATCATGGGTCCCCGCACGGGTTCAGAAAGGATGGTGGCCACCCCTATTCAGGTATGCGAGATAAAGGCTGGTGGGGAGGGCGGCATCTGGGAGACTGCTGTATTTCAGTCTACTCTTCCCCTTCCTAGGCTGTGCCTCAAAGGACGGAAACCCCCAGACCATTACTTCAGATGAAGCTTCCCAGGTGAGAGGCATGGGACTCTTCAGGAACAACGCTGTCTGGAGTCAACATTCACAGCTCTGGCTTAAAAAGGAATCACGGGTCCTGTATTCATTACTTTTGCTATTGCCGTGACCAAATTCCTAACAGAGGGGACTTAGAGAAGAAACACTTATTTTGGTTCGGGATTGAAGACAGTTGAGCCCATCATGGCCGAGAAGGCGTGGATTCAGGGAGCATGAGGTTTCTTGGGGAGCATATTCCTGCTGGTGCTCAGTTCTCTTTCTCCTTCCTACTTGTTGTTCAGTCTAGACCCCAGTCCATGGGATGGCACTGCCCACATTCAGGGTGGGTCTTCCCTCCTTAGTGACACCTCTCTGGAAACCCCCTCACAGTCAGTCACAGGTGTGTCTCCTAGGTGGCTCCAAATCCAGTCACACCACGAGGAGACAGTCTGCCTACCTCAGTTGGAGACTTCTGTCTTGCAAGTTGCATGCTCTGCTATTGCTATAGTGCAGTGGGAAGACACTCTTTTTCTGGTCACTATAGGGTTCCTGCCTCTAGGTTTGTGACTCAGAAGGAGGCTGCCATGGCATGTCCTGCAGAGGTCTTCCAGGGCAGCCCAGCTGGCTGTGGTCAGGGGGTCCCTGAGACCGTCAGAGCGTCTACTCCACACCCCTCCCTCCCCGATGATGATGTGTTCCTGGAAGAAGCAGAGACACCACCACCTCAGGATTCCCACGGCCCCCAGGGGCTCCCAACCAGGTGAATCCCCATTGTGTCCAAGCTCAGAGAGACACTCTCACCACACAGAAACATCTAGAAAATGCAGCAGGGCCAGGAACTCTCTCTTGTAATGCCCAGGTGGTGGGGATGGGGGCAGGCAGTCCTTGGGAAACCAGTTATTGTCTGAGCCTTTTCTGATTCAGTAGCTCTTCTAGGGATATCCATGCCTGTGACCAACGGAATGAAAATGACTTAAGCAAAAAAGCTGGCCAGATTACTGTCTCAGCAGAGAGCCCCTTCCGCAAGAGCCCAGGGACCACAGGAGTTGATGACAACTGGGAAGAAAGGGTGAACGGTTCTGTGGGTTTCTCAAGACCCACAAGCTGTAGCCCTCCTGAGACTACAAATGATGACATTCCAACTGTTCACACTGCTGGACCACTGACCATGGATCCCTCTACAGTTACAGAAGATAACCCCCTCAAGCCTCCCTCAGTCGATGGGCTGCGACCTTTAGGCTCTGAGAGTCCAGGGCCCCCTCATCACACTTCCCTGACCTGGGGCCAGCCTGCTCCTAAGCCAACCTGGCCTAGTCGGCATTTTGAGGAGCTGGTTCGGCAGCTGGCCAGACTGGATCCTTCTTTGAGCGACACTTTTGCTGCCCAACCTGGTCCAGAACTACCTCTTGGTCTGCTAGATGGGCTTTTTCCTGCCACAGAGGTCTGGGTTGCCATGAGGCCAGCCTGTGAGACCGCTGGAGAGGAGGCTGCTGGAGAAGAGGCCTCTGGAGAGGAGGCAGCAGGAGCTTCGGATGCAGGGTGAGCGACAGTCACTTAGGGACTCCTGCCTGAGTCTGAGTCTGTAGTCTAGAGCAGAAAAACTCAGAGAACTCTGGCTTTGTCCTCAGGTCCTGCAGAAGTCACTTTACCCAGGAACTACCGACTTCGGAGGCAACAAGATCGGAAAACACTACCCCGCACGCTGTGCCTCACCAGTCAAAAGGCCAGGGACTCCCAAAACCAAACAACACTCAGGCCAAGAAAGTGAGTCGGGGGTGGTGGGGAAAAGTGGGGCGGCGTGGGGGTAGGGGAGATGGGGAAAGCTTAATGTCTAGGAGGAGAACTCCTGAGCTCGGCCCAGTTCTTGAATACCTAGGCCCTCCCTGCAGGTGGAGCTAGCCCGCCTCCTGCAAAAGATGCTCCAGGATCTTCACGCTGAGCAGGAGCGACTGCGGGCGAAGTCTGCAGACTGGACCCGATGTCTTGGAGCTCTAGAGGCTGCAGTGAGCCAAGCCTGTACACCCCGGGAGCTGGAGCGGTTCCGTCGGTTCATGACTGATTTAGAGCGCGTGCTTGGTCTTCTGCTGCTGCTGGGTAGCCGCCTGGTCCGTGTGAACCTCGCCTTGGCCAAGGCAGGATCGGATAGCGACCCCGATGAGAGGGTAAAAGAGGTTGAGGTTTGGGGGAAGAGCTGGGTTTGGAGGGGCCTGCGGTCTTCAGTCAGGACCATCCCCGCAATATCGGTGCTCACTGAACCCTCTCCCGGTGCCTCCAGGCCTCGCTGCTACAGCGACTCCGGCTTCTGCAGCGACAGCAGGAGGATGCCAAGGAGCTGAAGGAGCACGTGGCTCGGCGGGAGCAAGCCCTGCATCAGGTGTTGGAGCGGGAGCTGCCCACAGAGCATCTGCGCTCCTATTGTGTGCTGCTGGCCGCCAAGGCCAGGATCCTGTCCCAACAGCGCAGCCTGGACGACCGAATCCGGTTCCTTAAGGACCAGCTGGATACCATCTGGAGCGACCTCAGCCATCATTCCCTTTCTCCCAGACTGTCCTGGGCCCCAGGAATCCGTCCTCTGGACAAACCACTTTTCCCTGCTACCGCTATCTAGTTACAGGTAGAGAAGGTGAGAAGTATTGTCCCAGCCTCACCCTCAACTGGGGTCATGCTTTTTTATATATATAGAGTTTTCCCTTGAGGGAAAAGGAGGCCTCAGACCAGGTCTCCCCAGGACACATCTTTCTACAGTGTTCTGTGACCTTACTCAAGCTTTCAATTACTTGGGAATTAATTTATGGGTCTTAAAAACTGCAATATTCAACCAGGTGGTGGTGCATGCCTTTAATCTCAATACTGGGAGGCAGAGGCAGGCAGATCTCTGTGAGTTTGAGACCAGCCTGGTCTACAGAGTGAGTTCCAGGACAACCAGGACTGTTACATAAAGAAACCCTGTCTAGAAAAACCAAAAACAAAACAACAACAAAGCACAAAAATAACAAACCCCCAAAACAACAGCAAAAACCACAACAAAACAAAACAAAAACTGCAGTGTTCAAACCCAGCCTGGTGGCATAACTGTGATTCCAGCTACATGGGAGGCTGAGGCAGGAAGATTTTGAGTTCAAGGCCAGGCTGGGCAACTTAGGAGACTCTGCCTGGAGAGATGATGGCCCCACAGTTAAAGCCACTTGCTGTTCTCCCAGAGGATCTGGGGTTGAACAGTAGTGTCCTGTTGTATGGCTCATACCATCCAGTCACAGGGAGGGGCTCTGATGGCCTCTGGCTTTCACACAGGCGGTGCACAGACACTCATGCAGGCAAAGCACCCCCAAAGAAAGAAAGAAAGAAAAATTTTAAGATACCTTAAAGAGGAAACTGCAGATAGAGCTGAGTTGGAGAGGGCTTGCTTGACGTGTGTGAGACCCTACGTTCAATCCCGGGTACAGCACCAACGAAAATAAAGCAGGACGCGTGGCTACAGACCCTGCACACTGCTCTTGTGGTGGCGAGGCCCTCTGCTGGAGTTGGTGGGAGGCAGAGGAGTCGAGATGGAACACTGCCGCTCAAGGTGCAAAACACTGTTGTGTTTTATTTTCTAATAAATTTTCTGAGAGAATCATGTGTGGAACAATCCTTCACACTGTGTGAATATGTCACTGAGAGGCAGGCGGATCTCTGTGAGTTCAAGGTCAGCCTGTTCGACAAAGTAAGTTCCAGAACAGCCAAGGCTATTACACAGAGAAACCCTGTCTCAACATAAACCAAACCATACGAACAAAATAATAAAATGTAAGAGTTAGCTAATAACAAGCCTGCACTATTGACTTAGCATTTATAATTAATATGAAGTCTCTACGTGTTTATTTTGGGGCCAGCAGTCAGACAAAAATTCCTCCTGTGACAAAAACTCCACCTGCAGTGCCTGTTGCCTGTCTGGGTTGGGGGGGAGAGGAGGAGGGGTCTCATTGACAAACTCCAGCAGCGGTCCTGGCTGACCAGAGTTGAAGAGGGACTTAGCAGAATATCAGTTTGCCTCAGCAATGTCTGGAGACGGAGAGAATCGGGTTTGAAAACAGGAGAGGCTGAGGGGCGCTCCACTAACCACTAGCAATTGCTACCTGTCCTGGTCACCCGATCACCACCACAAAAGCTTAGGTCTTGGGCAAGTGAGACGACTCAGCTGCTAAAGGGCTTGCTGTGTAAGCCTGATAACATGGGTGCAAACTCCAGATTCCATGGAAGGAGAGAGTCAGCTCCCAGAAGATGTCCTTTGACCCAACACTAGTGCTGTGGCATTCATATGCCCACATTCATACACATGGTTCTACCCAACCATCACCACTACACCTCCCCTCCAAAAAATAATAAGAAAGCCCACTGAGTTTAGATTCTCTCATTACAGCACCTGCCATGCAGAGGTGGGAGGTTTTTATTAAGAACCATGGGTTACAGACCAGTCTAGCAACATAGTGAGAGCACTGAACACAACTCAAAACACAGCTTTATCCAGCTGTTGGTCTGAGACCAGCTCTGGGTCAGACAGGTCAGAAGGGAGCAGAGGATGGGAGGCCAAGATGAAGAATGGGATACTCAGGAGTAGCGGTTGTGAGGCCCAGAGGCCCAGAAAGGCAGTGAGGGCTTGTACTGTATTCAAGAAAGGCTGACCTTGGGGTGGCCCATGGTGGTCCAAAGCAGGAAAAATCCCTCTCCATTTGGGCAGGATCCCTGAGAACAGAACACTACCAGTTTTGCACATTAACATGAGACCAGCTTCAGTATTGAAGCCACGAACACCAGGGATAAGAATGTTTTCTCGAAAAGGCTCACAGTATTTTTGGAAGTTGGACACATTAAAAGCTGTGTGTGTGTGTGTGTGTGTGTGTGTGTGTGTGTGTGTGTGTGTGTGTGTGTGTGTGTGTGTGTTTAATGCCATTGACCCCAAAGTGAGAGATCTCTGCTTCTGGGCTTGTTATCTGATGGGTATTGTCACTCAGTGCAATGGTTGAGATTTTTAAATGATTGTATTCATACTAAACGCATTAGTTGCAACAGTCGAGCTATTGAGCACAGAACAATGTTCGCATTGTGTCATTTTGTAAAAAACCATATGGGGATCCAGCTGAGGCCATTGCGGGTTCTAACATTATGTTTAGCTTTTGTTTCTTTGAACCCTGTGGGGCGGTCCTGGGCTCCAAGGCCATTGTGGAGCAGCTGTCTAGGAGGAGCCTTCTGCATGGAAGCTGCTAACTTCTGCCCATTGCTCTACACGATGCCCACTGCATGCTTCCGTTATGATATTATTAGAAATACATCTAACATCGTCCACTAAGCCAGTGAAAAATTGTGTGTTTCAAAACACTTCGAGCTTAAGGGTGGGGATAATGACGACTGCCATCTTCTGGCTAAAAGAAACTTGGCTCCGTGTTGGATTTTTCAAAGGGGTACTCAACTCTGTCAGTTAGCAAGAGCTCCCCCAAATAGAGACACACTTCCAGAGCTCTTCCTTGGGCTAACCTGGTCTTGTCTCCTTTTTGCCTCAGTTTTTCTCCCATCCAATCAATGATTTCTTCTGAGGATACTCAGGAGTTCACAACATCTGTATTGACATCCCAGACCTAAAATTTTGGGGATACCTGAAACCTGATGCATCGACACTGTGGGTGCACCGCCAGCAGAGGGCACTGTTCCCTTGCCATGGAAGCTTCCACCCACACTGTAGCCACCCTCAGCCTGGTGAGCTACCACATGAAGCCTGGGCAATGTCCCTATTGGGCTTGAAAGCTGGAACTGGGACCTTTTGCTTCTGTCGGAAAGAAATTTTAGCTAGTTAAGAAGGAAAAGGCTGGCTTGCTTTTCACTGCCACCAGGCCTATGCTGGAAAATTGTTGACTGAATGAGAGGGAGGGAAGCCGGAGATGTGGACCCAGAGCAAGTATCCTAGAATGTATCTGTCTGCCGCCTCCGCAGCTTGAGTTGTGACTCGGTGTCACACACGCCTTCGGCTACTGGAGGCGGCGCCCTGGGCTTTGCTAGATGTTTGGCTTGAGCTGTTGTTGCTGGGCAACAGGCATCACCGCAGCCTCCGGCTCATCTCGCCCCCGCTGCTCCTCCTCCTCCTAAGAATTTAATTGCTGTACTTTTTACTTTCATACTGTAAATTGGAAATGGAATGGGGAAGCTGTGTTGCTCGGCGCCCCAAGCTGTCGAGAACATTCTGCTCCGTACAAAACGTACCTAGGCCAGCGACTAGCGGAAACTCTGGGGGTCCTCACTGAGGCTGTTGGGGGCGCTGGCCATTCAGATGGCAGAGGCTCCTGGGGAAGGTTAGGGCAGGAGAGGTGGATGGTGGGGGCTGACAAGGAGAGGACACTTACCGTGAAGAAATCCTCTCAAGACCCTTACCACTACTTTCACAGCCCGGCCATGTGCCCGCTACCTTTGGTATTTAAATCACTCGACATTTCCCACCAAGAGAATTTCCTCTGTGGGAGAGTGATGGATTAAGACATCTTCTTTCTCTCCGCTTCCCAACTCACCCTCTCCCTTCCTCTGCTATGCCTTGCTATCTTCTTTATCTTCCTCCCTTCTCCCTTTCTACATCCTCTCCTCCCTGGCTCCTTTCTGCTTTCTCTTGGAGGTTCAAGTCCAGAGGTGTGGCAGTTCTCCATGGTGAGGCCAGGTCCTGAAGACAAAAAGCCATCTGGAGAGGAATAGTGAATCTATTTATGAAACCGTTTCAGAAGATCACACAATTTTCTCCCAGAAAATAAGTCCTTTTATAGATTGATGTCTATGTATGTCTATGCACTGCATGCATGCTTGGTGGTGCCTTGGAGGAGAGAAGGAATCAGATGCCCCGGATCTGAAGTTGTGAACTACCATGTGGATGCTGGAAACAGAGCCCAGGTCCTCTGCAAGAACAACCAGTGCTCTTAACCACTCAGCCACCTCTCTAGCCCCTGGGAGCATCTTTATAAAGATTGGCAGGTGCTTTCAGCTCAGTTGGTAGCAGTTTAAGTGGGTAAAGTAAGGACAGTTGAGGAATGTGAGTTAAGAAAGACAGTGTTCACTTGGGAGGCAGAAGCAGGCAGGTATTTGTGAGTTTGAAACCAGCCTGGTCTACAAGGCAAGTTCAAGGACAGCCAGGGTGACACAGAAAAACCCTGTCTCAAACCATCCCTCAAAAGGAAGAAAAATAGCTAAGTGGATAAAAGCACCAGATATCAACCCTGACAGCCAAGTTGCATCTCTGGGACCAGCACAGCAGAAGGAATGATTCCTTCTGACCTCCACACATGTGCATGCCATATGCATGCCCTCCATGTAGCCCAGGCTGGCCTTGAACTCCATATGTTAGGACATTGAGTCCTGATCTTCTGCCTTCACCTCTCTGGGTTACAGGTATGTGCCACCAGACCCACCTTCTGTTGATTCTATTGTCTCACTATGTGGCCCTCGTATCTGCAATGTAGACCAGGCTTGTCTGTGACTCAACAAGGATACTCCTGCCTCTGCCTTCTCAGTGCCGGGGTTGAAGACAGACACCATCATGTCTGGCTTAGATTTAAAAAAAAATATTTTTTGGTAGTGGTGAGTGCCTAAACTGACCACATGACCTCTCCAAGGTATGGTTAAGTGGGAAGTTTCTATTGCAGATATGAGGGAGAGTACAACCAGAGACATCTGGGAGAGTGCAGAGCAGAGAGAGAAAGCGGTAGACTGGGCATGGCCAGCAGACTGGACCTGCCATGAGAGGAGAGGAAGGGGAGAGGGAGAGGCGAAGAGAGTGCCAGCAAAGGAGGCCAAGAGAGTGCATACATAGCTGAGGTAGGGTTATGAGAACAATGAGAAGGTGGGGAAGCCCAGTGAGCTGGAGGGGGTGGGTGAGAAAAGCCAGGTTGTCAGCAGCACTTTGAAATGTGTAACAGGTGCTGTGATACTGCAGGAGCCTGGAGGCCAGCAAGCATATTGTTATTCTAGAAGGCACCACAGATGGCCATGGGTCCCTTTTGCCAGTGACAAGGGGATAGGCTCCTTTGGTACTTTCTGAGGAATGCTGGATTTGTCTAATTGCCAGAATCTGGACCTGACAGTGAGACCCCCATCTCAAAAATGACAAAACAAAACCTATTTTTTTGTGTACAGGTGTTTTGCCTGCATGTGTGTCTGTGCCTGATGCCTGCAGAGTCCCAAAAAGGGTGTCAGATCCCCTGGAACACGAGTCACAGATGGTTGTGAACAACCACTTGAGTGCTGGGAATAGAACCCAGGTCCTCTGAAAAAGCAGCCAGTGCTCTCAGCTGCTGAGCCATCTCTCCAGCCCTGTTGATTCTATTTTAATTAAAGTGCTATCTATCACAAAGAACTTGGGATAATTTCCCTTCAGTGGGAGATGATTTTTCCTGGTAGAGTGAAGTATATTGGTTTGCAAGCACGAATGGTAAAAGAATGGTGATCATGTAAAGCAAACCCAAATGTCAGTGCAGTAGGGTCTGGGGTGCGGCCACACACCCGTGGAAGCACTTGGTGCCTCTGGCTCTACGTTGGCTGCACCGAGGATCTCCAAGAGTTCTAAATTATTGCCCTGTGTTGCTCCCCCTCCTCACAGCCTGTAGGATGGGTCCTGCCAGTCTTATGTCCCAGAAAGTAAGGAGATGGAGTGTGGAGAATGGCCCAGAGTCACTGTTTGAGGTTCTGTTCGTATGATAAAATGTTCTGACAAAAGCAATGTAAGGGAGTGAGGATTCAATCAGACTGGCAGTTCCAGGGTACAGTCCATCTTGGCAGAGAATTCAAGGCCACAGGAGGCTGGAGCAGCTGGTCACTCTGTGTCCACAATCAGGAGAGAGATGAATGCACGCATGTTGCTGCCCAGCTCCCTTTTCCCATTTCACACGGTCCAGGATTCCCTGACCAGGGAGTGGTTCCACCCACAATTAAAGTCAATTAATATAATCAAGGTAATCCCACACAGGCACACCCAGAGGCCTGTCTCTCAGTTGATTCTAGGTTCTTTCAAGTTGCTAGCACTAACCATCACAGTCAAAAGGTACATTCCTGATGAGGCCAAGATGCCACTCCGCCACTTACTGGAAATGAGCCTGGACAAGATCTTCTAACCTTTGCAGCCTAGACACTGATGGGCTGGGGACATGGCTCAGTACTTAAGAGCTTGCTGAGCAAACACGAAGACCGTAGTTCAGATCTCCAGAACCCATATAAATGCCAGGTGGGCATGGTGGCCCACATGTAATTCTAGCCACAGAAGGCAGAGACAGAGGGTGCCAAGGGCAAGCTGGCTAGGGTGAGACTAGCCACATTCATGAATTCTAGGTTGATTGAGAGACCCTGACTCACTGCATAAGGTGAGAGAATGATTGAAAATTATTTCAGCTGTCAACCTCAGGCCTCCACCCATGTATGTGCCCAAACACATGCAAACATGCATGTACATACATGTGCACAAACACATGCACAAATGGGATGAGGAAAACATCTAGAGATTAAGAGTCTATACCATGCACAAAGCTTGCTTAATAACTGTGACTTATTGAAACTGTGCCTGGGACTTACTTAACAGACACAGCTTACAGATGCATTCAATACCCATGTCCTGAACCTTCATCAGGCAAGGGAAGCTTGCTCAAGAATAAGCCCCACCCCCATCAAAGGCAATGTAAAACACATTAGTGAGTTTGCTGTGGCAGTGACTCATACACATCTATAACAATTAACTTGTCTTCCATTAAAAGGGCTCATTCTCCTCCCCTGACAACCTTTACCACCTAAATTGCCTTAACAGTTCATTTTTCTATTACATTAATTTATTTATTCAATAGTGTCTGGGTATACTTCATTGTATGCAGGTGCTATTTGCATGTGGATACAAATGTGTGTCTGTACATGCACGTTTGGCCGCGTGTATAGTTGCAAAAGACAACAGGTGCTTTTCCTTAGATGTTGTGCACTTTGGGTTTTTCATTTGTTTTGCCTTTTTCCCTGTGGAAATTTGCTTTGTTTTGTTTTGTGAGACAGGGTTGCTCAGTAGCCTGGAACTCACCAGAGGTTAGGCTGGCTGACAGTGAGTTCCAGGGAACCACCTGTCTCTGTTTCCCCAGCACTGAGGTTACAAATACATGGCACCATACCTGGCCTTTAAAATTTATTCAGATTGAGCCGGGCGTTGGTGGCGCATGCCTTTAATCCCAGCACTTGGGAGGCAGAGGCAGGTGGATCTCTGTGAGTTCGAGGCCAGCCTGGTCTACAAGAGCTAGTTCCAGGACAGCCTCCAAAGCCACAGAGAAACCCTGTCTCGAAAAACCAAAAAAAAAAATTTATTCAGATTGGGTCTGGAGAGATGGCTCAGAGGTTAAGGGCACTGGATGCTCTCCCAGAGGTCCTGGGTTCAATTCCTAGCATCCACATGGTAGCTCACAATCATGTTATGAGATCTGGCTCCCTCATCTGGCCTGCAGGCATACATGCAAGTTGAACACTATACAAAATAAACAAATAAATAAAATTAGCTTAAAAGTTATTCCGATTTATTTATTTTGTGCACGACTGTTTTGCCTGTATGGACTTGAGGGCCTGGTGCCAATGGTATTTAGAAAAGATGTCTGATCTCCTGAACTGAGAAGTTCAGAGGTTGTGAGCCATCATGTAGATGCTGGGAACCAAAGCTGGGTCCTCTGAAAGAGCAGTCAGTGCCCTTGACCCCTGAGCCACCTCTCCAGCTCCAACACCAAGCCTTTGTTTTGGTTTTTGCAATAGGGTTCCTCTATGTTGCCTTGACTGTTCTGGAACTCACTCTGTAGACCAGGCTGGCCTGAACTAATAGACATCCACCTGCCTCTGCCTCCCAAGTGCTGGGATTAAAGGCGTGCACCACTACGCCTAGCCACCTGGATTTTTTTTTAATGTTGGTTCTTAGTATCTAATTCAGGCTCATCTATTTACAAAGCAAGCACTTTACCAACACAGTGCTCTCTCCCACCCCCCCTTACAATTTTATTTTAAAAATTAAATATATGGTTCTTGGAAACTTCCCACATGCTGTCATCCTCACTGACTTCCCTCGCAGTTCCAGAATAGTCTTGGTCTGCAAGGAAACAGCAATGGTTCCTAATACCCAGGCTATGGGTTTATTAATTCTTAACTCTTAGCAAATGATTTATTTCACTTAAAGGTTTGCAGAAATATGAAGGTTTTTATGGCAGCTGAAATAGCTCTCCTGGGAGGCAAATTCTCAGTAATTGCTGCTTCTCTTTTCTGCTCTGTTAGCTGGTATCTTGTCTCTCAAGACACATCACATCTATGCCTGGGACCTTTGTCAACCCATCCCAGTCAGGCTTTTCCTTCACCACAGAAAATCTCTAACATCTCATTCTGTCTCCTGGAGCTTCAGCTATGCAAATTGCTGTGATCATTGCCTCCTCAACAATTTTTCTGCAGAGGCAGAAGATTTAATTTGCATTTAAAAATAATTCATGCCAACTAGCGTTCCAGGCGAGGAAAGGACAAAGGATCAGCCCAGAGCCTGCATTTATCCATGGTTCGTGGCTCTAATGCCTGTGTGATTGAGTCCTTTGCAGAGAAATCTGAGCTCTTTGGATGAAGAATGTTTAATAGTGGCAGGGGAAAGCTAAGGGAAAGGGAAGGCATTCCACAGACAAAACAGCAGCAGGATGTGGCTAATGGGTAATGTTTGCCTAGTAAGGGAGACACCCTGGATTCAGTCTCTAGCCCCGGGTAGCAGGGGTGGGATGGGGTGGAGGGTGGGGGAGGTGTGTGTGGTGCACCGTGGTCTAGCAGGTAAAGCGCTTGCCCCACAAGCCTGACAACCTACATCTGCTCCTGGATCTCACAGTCCCTGAAAGCTGTCTTCTGACCTCTGCATGCACTCTGTGGCACATGAGGGTTCACAGTCCCTCCTTCTCACACACAATCAGACAATAACATTTTAAAGGTTTATCTTTATTTGTGTGTATGGGCGTGTGTCTGTGTAGAAGTATGGAGTCCAGAGTTACAGCAGGCTGGAGATGCCTTCTGTGAGTGCTGGGAACCAAACTGAGGTCCATTGCTAGAGCATTATAAGCTTTTAACCGCTGAGCCATTTCTCCAGGCCCAATAATAACATTTCTTTAAATAAGGAAAAACAACTGTAGCTAAGAGAAGTGCACCTCACATAAGCAGAAATAAAAACAGGAACTGTTTATTTCATTGCTTAAAGTCGTTCTAGTGATGACTGCTGGACTGTCTTTAATGATTTCAAAGTTCTCACTGGCATAGATTGGTGAAGGGGAAGCCACCCTCCCCTGTGCCACAAGAACCATTCAGTATGACTGATAACATGCAAATATAATTTTAAAAAACAGAGCAATATCACGATAGGATACAAAGTCGACTGAGCAAATAGATTTCACATTTTTTTTAAAAAAAAAAAGGGGGAACAAGGTACTGTTAGGATTCTACTATGCCCAACAGGAAATCTTGGGCATGCCCACAAGCCTGCCCCATTTAAGGGACAAAGGTCCAGAAATTACACTGCTCATTCTAGATCACTGGACTAAGGTTCTGCATTTAGTATTTCAAATGTTTTTTAAAAAAATGGACATCATACACTTATTTGTTCAGAACTTTCATATAAAAGAGTAACAATCATTTCAATTACTATTAACCAGATTTTTTTCTGGTGTAATAATTTTTTGAATAGTCATCCACTGCACTGAAAACCACAGGTTCAAAATTCACAATTAAATCACAATTTAAAAAAAGATTAAAATTTCATGCCAAATCAAAGTAGCCACCAGTTAGTGGGAAACACATTTTCACCTCAGAGTAATTTAAAATTATTTACCAAAATGTCTCTTTTCTCTCTTTGTTAAAGCATGTTTACCCTCAAGATGCAACTCTTTCAGGTTTTTTTTATTTTTTGCTTATTTTGGTTTTTTTTGGGGGGTGTTTGTTTTTTTGAGACAGGGTTTCTCTGTGTAGCCCTGGTTGTCCTGGAACTCAGTCTGTAGACCAGGCTGGTCTAGAACTCACAGAGATCTGGCTGCCTCTGCCTCCCGAGTGGTAGGATGAAGGTGAGAGCTACCACGCCCAATCATACACTTGGTTTTCAGTATTTGACATTCACAGTACATTCATTAGGGTCATGATAGTCATTTTATGTTCAAGACCCCAGAATCTGTGCTGCCTACGATGAGGTAGATAAACTTACTGCGTGCTGTTCGCTAGGATTAATTTCCTAAAGATAGATTTCCAAAATAGTCAGCAAAAGATGGAAAATGTCTTCATATTTTGCCTAAAAGTGGGAAAAATGGATTTTCAAGAAGGTATTATCAAAGTTTCCATACCTTATTTTAATTTAAAAACAGAATAAAAGCAGCAAAATACAAAGCCACTACACATCTTAAACTCTCCATCTTTGAACTTCTAGGCTTCTAGGGAGCCTGGCTCTGATTCTAATTTGGGAATCTGTGCATGCAGAGGCCTCTGTACACCTCCAGGGGACCAGACCAGCTGCTGCCCCTTAACCTTTGACCCTAAACTTCAAGTCTCCCACCAAGTTCAGGCCTGACTGCTTGGTTTCTTCAAAGGGACCTCTCCCAGGGAACAAGAACCCAATCTCTAGGCACATCAAAGTTCAGACAGACAGTAGAGGCCCGTCTGGGTACAACAGGCTGCAATGAGTGAAGTTGCAAGCTAGACAGGCAGCCGGTGTTGGGCCTGTCTTGGGCAGGCTTAGATGGTACGGCACAGGCCCTGGTAGGTCAACCAAGGTATTGGTAGATTCAAGGCCATTCAGGTTGGAGGGGGCAGACTGGGCACTAAACCAGCTAAAGGCCCCGGGGTGTGTCGACGAGAGATTTCAGTGAAGGACGGCAGACCACCACGGATCTTGGTCTTTTTGCGGGGAGCCATGGGCGAGGCACCCAAGAACTTGCTGAAGGAGCTTGACTTCTTCAAGCCACGGGCCAGGTCCTGGAGCATCAAGTCGTCAGCCAGGACGCCCAGAAACGCGCTAGTGGTGGAACCGAGGATGGTGGCAGCCACCTGCACGGGGTGCTGCGACACAAGACTCCCACTGCCACCACTGGTTGCATCAAGCTCCGTGGTAGCTCGCAGGCCGGGATCACCAAGTAAACGCCTCAGCGCGTAGGAGGAGCCAGGCCTCAGGTACTGGTAGGCACGACGGCCACTGTGGTCGCGGACGTTCACTTGGGCGCCCAGACGCACCACTAACAGCACGGCTGCGTCCTCGTGGCCGTGCAGGGCCGCCAGGTGCAGCGGCGTGTAGCCTCCGTGCGAGCGCGCGTTCACGTCCACGGGCGCGCCCCCACGCCGGGCGACCTCCACTAGCTGTAGAGCCATCTCCCGGTCGCCGCTCTTCGCTGCCCAGTGTAGTGCGGTGAAACCCGACATGAAGTCACGCTTGGCAGCCAGGCCGCGGTCCCGCAAGAGCAGCCCGTGCAGATGGTGGCTCCAGTGGCCGCTGGCCGTGCGCACCAGCCACTCGTGCTCCGTGGGCTCCAGGGGCACCGCGGGAGGCGGCGGCGGCGCTGCAGGCACCTCCTCCGTGTCCGGGCTCAGCAGGCGCGGGCCCGCGCGCGACAGGCGCCTGAGATGAGGGGAGCGGCCGGGTCCCAGGTGGAGGCCCAGCCCCGACTCCTCTACCGAGAGCCGCCGCAGTAGCATCGGGGAGGCCCGCGGGCTCGGCTCCTCCGACCGCTGCCGGCGCAGGCCTTGCTCCTCCGCGCGGATCCGCAGCGCCGCGGGGCCGGGGACCACGCAGCGCACCGGTAGCATGCAGGGCTTCTGCGGTGGCACTTGCGCCGAGGGAGGTGCAGGCGCTGGGGCTGGCGACTCTGTGCTCGGTGAGGCTGTCCCCGATGGCACACTGGTTGGTGCGGCTACCTCGGAAGCTCCCTCCGAGGGCCAGGGTAGCTCCTGATCCTCGGGTTCCCTGGGCTGTGGAGCTGAGCCTGATGGAGCCCCAACCTGGGTGACCCCTGAGGGTGGGGTCTCTGAGGCATGCTGTAGCTCCGATGGTGCGGACAAGTCCTCCTGCGGTTCCTCGCACGGCTGTGGGGAGAGGGGAGCTTCGGGGACGCAGTTGTCCTCGGCTGGGACGGCAGTGCACTCGGCCTGCTTAGCTGGTGCCCCAGGGTTGGAGGGGTGCGGGGGTTCTGGTCCCTCCGGCGGCCGCGGCTTCTTTCTCAGCACCACGAATTTGACCCCGTCCAGCTCCTTCACCACCGCCACGTTGTTGACAAACTTCTTGAAGCGGTCCCTGCGGGCTGCGCGGCCGCGCGGGTCCCCAGCGTCCAGCAGCGGCTTGAAGCGGCTCAGCAGCTCGGAGTTGCGCACCTGCCCGCCGCGCTCCAAAAGGAAGCCCAGCACCGCCGCCTGGCTCACCCCTGCGGCTGCTGCGGCGGCCGCGGCTGCCGCTGCCAGCGCCATGCTCGGTTCCTGCGGCTCCGGGGTCCCCCGCAGCCGCCTCGCCAGGCTCACCTGAGGCTCTGATCCCCGAAGCTGGACTGCAGTCACGCCCTCCCCGCCGCACCGGGACGTCTCCGGGCGAAGGGCGCTTGGGGCTCCTGCCCTCCGCCTGCGCCTGGCCGGGCCCCCAACCTGGGGGGTAGGTTGCTGCCGAGAGGTCCTGTCCAATGGGTGCTGGGCTCCATGCCCCTGAGCGGCGCTCGGTTTACAGGTGACAGCTGCCACTGGAGGTGCGGAAGGAATGGGGGAGCGGAACCTCTCCGGGCTGCCCCCACCCCAGCCGTGGAATTAAAGGCGCAGCGCTGCTCTTCTGCTCCTGGTTGCTAGGTGGGTGTGTTCCCTGGGGATGTTGGCGGTGGATGGGCGAGGCGTGGATATTTATTCCTTTCAGCAGTTATTTACCACAAAATAAAAGCAATATTTATATATGTTTGTCCTTGCAATATATATTGCATCTATACTACTCCAGTTTCTGATGAATCTCATACAGGAAAACGGATTCATGAAATTCACAGCAAGAATGATTCGCAGTGTGTGACATTGACTGCGTGGTACTAGAGGCTCACAAAAGGTTTAGAAAGCAGTTTTCTCATGGTAAAATAATACTGGTTTAAATGTGGAGGTTTGCAATTTTCTTTGTTATTCGTTGAGTGGTGTGTGTGTGTGTGAGTGTGTCTGTGAGTGTCTGTGAGTGTGTGTGTGGTGTGTGTGTGTGAGTGTGTGTGTGCGTGTGTGTTGTAGCTGAGAAGATAATCTGAGACAGTCGGTTCTGGCTTTCTATCATATGGGCTCCGGAGCTCGAATTCAGGTCATCTGGCGTGGCGTGGCAGCAGGCACTTAGTTACTCACTGAGCTATTTCAAACACTCTCCCTTTAGTTTGTCTCTGTATGTACCTTACGTTGGTATGGAACTTGCGATGCCACTGCCTCAGTGTTCTGAGTGCTAGACCATAGGTGTGCACCAGCATGCTTTCCAAAAAACAGCCCGTTTTAACATAGGATTTCAGGAAATAAACCCACAGGAAAACACAAAGAAGGAAAAAATACCACTGGAAATGACCATTAACATTCTGAAATATTTTCTTCTACTATGTATACATGTTTGCTATACTTCAAAATAAAAGGGCAAAGTAGAAAATATATTGAGGCATTAAACAAGGTCTCCTAAATGTCCAACTACACCACCACACCTCCAGGCCAAGATGTTTTAAAATTTTCGGTTAATTCACAAATATTTATTGAGAACATAGCTTGTGCTGTTAGCAGAGATAAAAGCTTTGACCTAGCAGAGTTCATTTATCAGGAGGAAACAGAAGCGAGAAAGCGGCTTAATACGCTATGAGAGCAATAACATCACTACAACACTGTAGGAAATCGAGCGTGGTCAGACTCAGCTGGAACAGCTTGGGAGTTTGAGCCGGATAGTCAGGGCAGGACTCTTGATGAAGGTGGTGGCAGAAACTTAAACTAAGAGCTTCAGGTTAGGCAGTTATGCAGATGAGGAAGAGCTTTAGCAGCTGAGGGAGCCAGCAGTGAGGGGGCGGGGCTGCTTGTTTCACTTTTGTTGCTTGTTGTTTCCAACTTTTATTTATGAGTGCCTGCATGGTAGGCGCAGGCATGCCACGGTGCAGGAATGGAGGTTAGAGACTTCAGCTCTTTCCTTTTACCATGTGGATTTCAAGAGGACTGAACTCAGCTCATACACCTGGGTGTGTTGTTTGTTTTCTGAGAAACTCTCACATAGGACTCATTAAGGCCTCAAATTCCTGAAGAGGCTGTCCTTAAACTCCTTAAATGCTGAGATTACAGGGTTTGACACCATACCAGCTCTGTGTGTGTGAATCCAATTGGAATATATGTATTCCCAGGCTGTCCTGGAACTCATGGTCCTCTTGCTTTACTCTTCGAAGTGCTGGAATCACAGGTGTGTATCATCAGGCTGGGGGTTTCTTGTTGTTTTTAGGGTTTTTTTTTCTGTGTTTTAGAGTAGGTCTCACTATGTTACCCTGACTGAAACTTGCTATGTAGACCAAGCTAGCCCAAACATATAGAGCTCCCACATGCCTGTGCCAATACCTGAATGCTGGGAATTAAAGGTATGTACTATCAGACTGGCCAACTATGCTGGGAGTTTGTTTTGTTTTGTTGAGACAGGCTTTCTCTGTGTCCTGGCAGTCCTGGAACTCATGTGCCATCATGCCAGGCTAGGTTTTTGTTTGTTTGTTTGTTTGTTTGTTTTAATGTGCACTAGTGTTTTGCCTGCATGTATGTCTTTATGCCAGATCCCCTGGAACTGGAGTTCCAGACAGTTGTAAGCTGCCATGTGGGTGCTGGGAATTGAACCTGGGTCCTCTGGAAGAGCAGTCAGTGCTCTAAACTGCTGAGTCATTTGTCCAGTCCATTGTGGGGTTTTTGTTTGTTTTGGTTTGTTGTTGTTTTGTTTTTGTTTGTTTTGTTTTGGGTTTGGGTTTTTTTGAGACAGGGTTTTTCTGGGTAGCTTTGGAGCCTGTCCTGGGACTTACTCTGTGGACCAGGCTGGCCTCGAACTCACAGAGATCCGCCTGCCTCTGCCTCCTGAGAGCTGGGATTAAAGGCGAGTGCCACCAATGCCCGCCCATTAACTTAAAATTTTTTAATTTAATTTTAGTATGTGAGTGTTTTGACTGCACTGCATGCATGCCCAGTGCCAACAGAGGCATCAGATTCCTAGGAGCCAGAGTTCTGGAAGGTTAGGAGCTGTGCCGTGTGGGAGCTGGGAGCTGAACTGAAGAAGAACAGCAAATGCTTAACCACTGAGCCATCTCTCCAGCCCCATCATCTCCTAATTCTGTTATAAATATTTTCCCAGTTGTCTTTTGTCTTCTATTTTGTTCTCTGATCACATTCATTTTAGACAACTAGATTTTTTGTAATTATTGCATCCTTTCCACAGAAAGATAAATACAAACAGGAAGGCATCTCTACTATGTAAAAGAACATTTAGGAACAATTGCTGTATTGTCAAGCAATCAAACTAAAAGTGATTCCAGCGTGCTTGGATGCTTGGAAGAAAGTTTTGTGTCTCAACATAACATTTGTTTTATCTATTTTGTTTGCACATATGTGTGAGCGCGGGCACCTTCATGACTCTGCATGTATGTGGAGATCAGAGGATAATTCTCAGGAGACAGTGATCCTCTCAGGGGACAACTCTCAGGAATCAGATTCTCTTGCCACCATGTGGGTCCCAGTGACTGAAGTTGGGTCTATAGGCTTGGTGGCAAGCACTTTTATTCACTAGGCCATCTTGCTAGCTGGGTCTATATGGTTTTTGCTGTTGTTTTTATTTTTTAAACATGTTATGATACTGGGGCAGGATAAAAAGATGAAAAATTATGGGGACAAAGAAAGGAAAAGGAACTTGTCTCCCTGGAGTCTGGCTGAAGTCTCTCCCCGGTTGAGAATCAATAATTCCTACACAAATAATATTTGATAGGAAGACTGAAGACAAAGAGCCAATATTACTTTCATATATAGGTGTTTTGCTTTACAATAATAATGAAAACCAGGTGTAATGGCAAACACGCCTTTAATCCCAGCACTCGGGAGGCAGAGACAGACAGATCTCTGAGTTTGGCTACAGAGCAAGTTCTAGGACAGGCTACACAGAGAAACCCTGTCTTAAAAAGAGAGAGAGAGAGCCGGGCGTTGGTGGCGCACGCCTTTAATCCCAGCACTCGGGAGGCAGAGGCAGGCGGATCTCTGTGAGTTCGAGGCCAGCCTGGTCTACAGAGTGAGTTCCAGGACAGCCTCCAAAACAATACAGAGAAACCCTGTCTCGAAAAACCAAGAGAGAGAGAGAGAGAGAGAGATAACAATAAATAATAGTAATGAACTGGTAGGGCCTAGTTCCCCTCCAGGACATGTTCTGGGACTCTAACTAGCTAGGTTTCATTTACAGTACAGACATTCAGTCTCACTACATTCCTGTGACCCCGGATTCTACTAGATCACCTGTAAGCCTGTCAGGTGCCCCTCAAGAACCACTTGAGAGCTCAGTTAGGTTTCTGACAAACTCATTAAATTCAATAACTTCAAAAGTCACCAGAATGGTGAATCTGACTATTGTAAAGACAACTAAATGCTACTTTTCTTCTTCTTTTTATTTTTATTTTTTGGTATGGATTTCACATCATGCATTATGATCCCACTTACCTCCTCATCACCTCACATCTGCCCTCTGCCCCTGCAACCTCCCTCCCAAAATGAAACCAAATTTAAAAGAAAACCCAAAAAACAAACAAGAGAGAGAGAGAGAGAGAGAGAGAGAGAGAGAGAGAGAGAGAGAGAGAGAGAGAGAGAGAGAGAGAAGAGAAAGGAGAGAGTCTTGTCATAGAAGCTGTGGTGTGGCCCGCTGAGTCACACAGTCCATTCATCTTTACTTGCTAGTGTTCATTGCCTCTAGCTTCTGCTATGCTACCAATAATGGGCTCTCACTGGGGCTCCTCTTAGATAACCTGTTATCCTTTGTCATGGAGGTCCTGTTGCTTTGGATCTGTAGTTTCATCCCCTTCACATGCTCCAGCAGTTCATAGATGAGGTGGATGTTGGGGTGGACCAACTCATAGCCCTGGTTCTGGGCCTGGGTGGTAGCTGGGTTGGTCAGCTCACCAGGTTTCCTTGATTGTCACTACTAAGTCAAGCTCTCCAGCACCACCTCTGCTAGCTCACCCAAAGCAACCTGAAGCAAGGGGAAGGGCCAGTTCTGAGTTGTCCACACTCACACCACCAGGACCAGCTCTACTTTTCTGTTGAGAGGCCCTGTCTTCGTTTTTGTTCTAGTTTGTTTTGCTTTTTCAACTTAACACAAGCCAGGGGCATCTGGGAAGAGGGAACTTCTGTTGAGAGACCACCTCCGTCAGATTGACTGCAGGAAAGTCTGTGGGGGCATTATCTTGATTGATGGCTGATGTGGGAGGGCTTAGCCCATAGTGGGCGGAACTGCTCCTGGGCAGGTGGTCCTGGGTTGCATAAGAAAGCAGGTTGAACAAGCCTGTAAGCTTGCATGGGAGCAAATCAGTAAGCATCACCCCTCCATGGCTCTGGATCTTTTCCTGTCTCCAGGCTCCTATCTTGAGTTCCTGCCCTGACTTCTCTCAAAGATGGAGTGTACCCTTAGATGTGGAAACCAAGTAAACCCTTTCCTCCCCAAATTCCTTTGAATCATGATCTTTATTACAGCAATAGAAAGCAGACTAAGAAGCCCACACCCATGCTCTTGGCTGGGCCTTACTTTCTCTCTGAATATAACACTATTCTAAACTTCCTGCTTAAAACCTATATGCAAACAACTTTAATAACCCCCACTCTGCCTTTACTGAGTTGAGGCCCCTGAAAGATTAAGGAACCTCTTCAGACTGCCACGGTGACTATGTGGAACTGTGCTGCTGACAATAGTGTAATCAGCTGTCACTTCTGTCTCAATATTACTGTTTCTTTTTTATTTTATCGTATGGCTTTTCTTTCTATGGGTGCATTACTTGTATGCTTGGTGCCCACAAAACACAAAAAAGAACATTGGATTCTCTGGAACTGGAGTCACCATGTGGGTATTATGAATGGAACCTGTGTACTTTGCAAGAGCAACCAGTAATTTCTGAGTCATCATTCCCTCCCCATATTACTTTTTCTTAAAATCTACCTCAAGTTACGCCCTAATAAAACCTGCTGTACCTTCCCTGCCTGCGTCTATGGCACTCTGCTTTTGTCTGCAGTCGACTCCAGGAGCATCCATTATCTCTCTGTGGGTGTGAAGCCATGAGCCAGGGCTCTGTGAAGGGGATATAATCTGCCTTGAGGAGCTTACCACCCAGTACAGAGGAAAGCTGCCAAGCCATTCTGCTACCTAGTTCAGGTGGGCCCTCCAGGTGCTTGCTGGAAGGGTGACTCTAGGGCAGCGGATGGGGAATGTGGGAATATCTCACAGACAGATGAAGACTTGGAAGAAGGACTGAGGGCCAAGGCAAGGCAAGGCAAGGTGTGCCGAACCTGTGAGCCTGTTTGCAGTTTAGGGTGTGTCCCACTGCTCCAGGAGGAGAATGAGAGGCCTGGGGTGCTATTTTGGACTTTGTCCTGTTTGTAGAAGAATTTCCAAAGAGAATGTTCTTTCTTTCTTTTAGTTTACTGAGTTGGAGAGTGATTAAGAATGCACTCTGAGGGCTGGAGAGATGGTTCAGCAGTTAAGAGCACTGGCTGCTCTTCCAGAGGACCCGGGTTCAAATCCCAGCACCCACATGGCAGCTCTCAACCATTCTATAATGAGATCTGATGCCCTCATCTGGTATGCATGCAGACAGAACACTGTATACACAATAAATAAATAAATCTTTTTAAAAAAAGTGCACTCTGAGTTTGGTTCCCAGCACTTACATCGGGCAGCTCATAACCACCTGTAACACGCGTTCCAGGGGAATCTGACACCTCTAGCCTCCACAGGCACTTGTACTCACTTGCATGTATCCACATACATATATGTAGAGTGTAATTTTTTCCTTGCCAGCTGCTTTGCCCCCCCCCCCGCCAGCTGCCTGGCCTCTGCCACTGTTGCAGTCCCCAAATAACACACGGGACACTATATTAATTATAAAGCTGTTGTCCGTTTGCTTGGTCTCTTACTGGCTAGCTTGGCTTAAGTATTCAATCCATAATTGTTAATCTAAATATTTCCCTTATAGGAGAAAGGGTCCAGACCTCTTACTCCTATGTCCTATGGCGGCTACATCATGTCTGCCTGTGTTTCTCTTTCCCAGAATCCTCCTCAACTCCTAGTCCCACCTATCTTGCTTCCCTATTGGCCAACAGTGCTTTATTGACATATACACAGGACTTCCCCATCACATATACAGGTAATTAAAAACTAAAAGAAGGGACTGGAGAGATAGCTCAGTGGTTAAGAGCACTCTTAGCTGTTTCGGAGGTTTCTGGCACTCACATGACAGCTCACAACCATCGATGACTCCAGCTCCAAGGAATCTAATGCTCTCTGCTGACTTCCATGGCTATCAGGCACACATATGGTACATACACATACAGATAGGCAATACTCATACTCTAATATAAAATAAACATTTTAAACAAAAATATTTTAAAGTAAAATGTCTATATTTTATTGTTATTGTTCTATTTTTATCAGATTTGTGTGTGTGTGTGTGTGTGTGTGTGTGTGTGTGTGTGTGTGTGTGTGTGTGTTGGGCCTAAGAAAGGCTCAGATGCCAGGCCCAGTGTAGGCTCCTGAACCTGACTTGAGTTTAGGGCTCTGATATAAGGCCCAGTGTAAGCTCCTGAGGCTGGCTAGAGTTTGGCGATCTGTCTGTAACCTGTAACCTCCACGTGGGGGTGACTCAGCCAGACCTGATGCAAGATTGCCCCCTGCCTGGCTACCTGCCAGCTTGGTGGAATACTATTGGCCCTTAACTCCTCCTGTCACCTTACCCTATCCTAAGATTCCCATCCCCTACCTCAGTCCTACATAAGTTCCTGCCTGTTGGAATAAATCGAGATCCTGTTCAACAGACTCCCGACTCAGTGTGTGTGTGTGTGTGTGTGTGTGTGTGTGTGTGTGTGTGTGTGTCCCGTAACTAGTAGCGGGAAGGTCTGAGTTGTCGGACACTCACCATCCCGCTCAGCCCCCTGGAAGAGATCGGCTTGACCAGTCCTCCCCCCCCCCCTACCTGCAGGGAGGACCCTGCAGAGATGGTGCCCCGTATGAAGACACTTGACTCTTCAACAGAAGAATGCTGACAGGCCAATCAGTCTGCGGGTGAGTGTACCCCCATAAACTATGGGGCAGTCTTCGTCCAAATCTAACCCTACCCTAGAGTCTTTACAGGTCCTACCTTAAGGTAGAGTAGAGGCCTTAACCTTTCTGATAACCAGGCTCTTCCAGGCCTGAGGCTGTTTGCTCAAGATTGCTCCCTGGCTGCCAGAGAGTAACCTTTTTGACTGGGATACTTGGGATATGGTATTAGGAGAGCTCAGGTGGAAAAGGGAGAGATGCCCCCACTGGGGACGCTCCCAACAGTGTCTGTCTTAAAGGATTGCTTCACCCTCAACCCCCTAGGGAGAAGAGTGAGGCACCCATCCAGGAAGGGACAAAAGGAGATAAAGAAATTCAGGAAGAACCAAAGCCAAATCCTAGTCCCTCACACCACCCTGCGCCCCCCGTATCCATCCCTAGACCCTTTTGAAAGTGCTCCTTGGCCATCTAAGGTTACACCCCTTCCAGGTCCCCCTACTAATTCTTTTTTTTTGTTTTGTTTTTTTGTTTTTGTTTTTTTGTTTTTTTTTTCGAGACAGGGTTTCTCTGTGGCTTTGGAGGCTGTCCTGGAACTCACTTGGTAGTCCAGGCTGGTCTCGAACTCACAGAGATCCGCCTGCCTCTGCCTCCCGAGTGCTGGGATTAAAGGCGTGCGCCACCAACGCCTGGCCCCCCTACTAATTCTTTCCAGAACCCCCCTGCACCACCGTCTTACTGCAAGGAGGATGCTTCTGGGGAAGAAATGACCAATCTTTTTCCTGTCAATGTTAACCCTGGTGGCAACAGCCTGGCTGCCTGGTACCCCTGGGAAGCACATGATTTAAAAGAACTCAAAGAGTTCACATTCAGGATTCTTACACCTTGCCCCAGCTCCAAAAGACATTGGAGGAAATTAACTGGCTGAGATTTCCATAACTACTGAGGAATTGGCTCCTTTGTTTGACCTCCTAAAAGGTCATGATCTCTCCTCACAAATAATCCTATCTGATGATCATTTACAGATTTTAAGTAAAGTCCAACAGGCCATAGACACAGCAACCTTAAGGGGATATGATCATCTTGCCCCTCAGCCTCACAAGAGGGTGAGCCCATACATCAAATTCACCTCTGGATTGGTGGTGCCCCCAGAGTCTATTCAATAACCAATCAGATTGTTGATTGCATTGTTAAGGGCAGGGATACCTGTGTCCGGCAGTTTGGCACAGAACCTCATCTTATTGTAACTCCCTTTAAGACTACAGATTTCACCTGGCTTCAGAGAAACGATAGCAGGATTGCTATGGCTCTTGAGAGGTTTCTGGATAAAGTTGATTGTCACTATGGTTCTCACAAGTGGATGAGCTCCTTCTCTAGGTTAGAATGGAGCCCCCCCCCAGACATTTTTTTTTTACCTCAACCCAACCCTGGCTTCCTTACCGTGTTTACTGATGGGGGGGCGCCTGGGGGCTTCTTTAGTCATTTATCCTCCCTTAGAACACGGTAAAGAGCGAGTGCCCATAAAGTCAGTCTCCCATAAAGTTGAGGGGTCAGCACAATTTAAGGAATTATTTGCTGTTGTTCTTGCATTAGATGCTATTCAAGAGTTGTTTAACTTATTCTCTGACAACCTTTATGTTATTAATTTGTTACCCAACCTAGTTGAGGCCCATATTAAGATGGACTCCAATCCTATATCGCCTCTAATGATTCAAGCCTGCTCCCTACTCAAACAAAGAATTAACCCCATTTTTTTTCAACATCTCAGGAGTCATCAAAATTTACTGGGATTTCTTTCTGAAGGAAATAATTTGGCTGATAAATTGGCCTCTATGCCTCAATGTAATACTGTTACAGAAGCTACATGCTTCCACCTACTGACCCATGTTAACTGGAGGGGTCTTAAACACAAGTATCCACATGTGCAGTCAAGGACCTTAAAAAGATTGTCCAAACTTGTAAGTCCTGCCAGCCTTTCTTTCCTTCAGATACCCCCCTCCAAACTAGTGGAAGCAACCCTCGAGGGCTTCGTCCTAATAATCTTTGGCAAATTGATGTTACTCAGTATTCTCCATTTGGAAAGTTAAAGTATAATTTTCTCTCGGTTGATAACTTTTCCCGTGCCTGCTGGGCATCGGCACATGCCAGGGAAAAGGCTAAAGTGCTATTAGCCATATGCTTCAATGCTTTGCCACCCTTGGATTGCCTGATCAGATTAAAACAGATAATGGCCCATGCTTTGTAAGCAGGGTCTTTATGGACTTCCTTAAGACTTGGAGCATCTCACACTCCACAGGCATCCCATATAATCCTCAGGGTCAAACAGTTGTGGAAAGGTATAATCAAGTTCTCAAATCTCAATTACAAAAACAAAAGGGGGAATCTATACCCCCATGTGATCAATTAAAAAGGGCATTATTCACCCTAAATATTTTAAATTTTTCTAAAGAAGATAAATACCTGTCTCCTTTTCAAAAGCATTGGTCCTCATCAGTTACCTACAGTTCTATTTTGGTCAGATGCAGGAACCCATTGATGGGGGTCTGGAGAGGACCAGACCCCCTCCTCTCAGCAGGGAGAAAATTTGGCATGTGTCTTCCCTCAAGATGAAAAAAGACCCATTTGGGTACCAGCCAGAGACCTAAAATATTTGCCCCAACAAGGGGACAATGACCATCACTTCTCCAGGGAGTGCTCCTCCCCTGAGAACTGTGTCTCTGTCGCCCCCCCCCCCCCGGAAGGAATGAAGGTGTGGGTGATGCTGCTCTTCCTGGTGTGGATGATGCTCATCCTGCCCAGTGATGGAGGATTTGGAAACCCTGAAGCCAAAGTTATCCTGGTTTGCCTAATGGGGAAACCCTGTGACTGCCAGGGTGGAACATACTCGGTATCTCCCTTTAGTGGATGGGTCATACAATAGGTAGATTGTGATACCAAGATAGCAGTCAATATGATTGACACATCAGGATCCCTTTTTTCAAATTCCAATAAGTGGATATGCATAAAGAAGCCCAAGATTATCCCCCAGGTTGGTGGGAAGCCAGGACCCTGTCCTTGCACTGCTTTCTATCCGACAATGCATTTGGCCTGCTATGGCACTGCCCAAATGTGCACCAGTAGTTCCACTAAAATGACTTACTGTACTGGGGTCCGAAATAGAATGCTCTCTGGAGGTGAGAGTGGTTGGATTGTAAGAGATGGAGGGCGTGCCTCTGCCCCTTGCTTTGGAGCCCCAGGTGCAACTGTTTGCTGAGAACTTACCCCCCTATCGATTATTCAGATGGTGGGGGCGCTCAAGATCAGGTTAGGGAACAAGAAGTTCATAAAAAGATAGAACAACTTGTTTTGGCCCAGTACCCAGAGCTCAACTATCACCCTGTCGCTCTCCCTCAAAATCAGGGTGAGCTAGCGCTCGACCCCCATCCTGAGTCGCTTCTACAAATGGTCTTTGCCTTACTAAATCAAACGACTCCCTCCCTTGCGGAAGATTGCTGGCTCTGCCTCCAATCTGGACCTCCTCGGCCACTTGCAGTGGTCTTTAATGATACAATCACAGATGCCCCTGCTACTATAAAAGATTGCTCGGCCACATTTCCCATCCATGTCCAGCTCCCAATGTCACTTTCTGGAGCTTGCATTTGGACCCCGCCTACTCCTGATAAATCCAGTATAGATGTGGGCTACATTGATCAGTCGTTCTGTTTTTCAAATACAACCAAATCTAATGCACAATGCTGCCCACCTTCTGGAATGGTCTTTGTGGAGGTGGGATGGCATATGACTTCCTGCCCACCAAGTGGACAGGCCTTTGTGCCCCAGCCACCTTGATTCCTGATGTGGATATTATTCCCGGAGATGAGGCTCTTCCTGTGCCTCTTTTGATTATATTGGAGGGAGACCCAAGAGGGCCATACAGATGATTCCTTTACTTGCTGGCTTGGGAATATCTGCAGGCATGGCCATTGGGGCTGCAGGGCTAGGCACGGCATTTGAGCTCCACAGACGGCTCTCTGCCCAATTGGTTAGTGATATAAAAGCTGTGTTTGTACTATCCTTGATCTCCAAAAGCAGCTTGATGCCCTGGCTAATGTAGTCTCACAGAACCGAAGGGGATTAGATTTATTAACAGCGGAAAAAGGAGGCATATGCTTGTTTTTACAGGAAAGGTGCTGTTTTTATGCCAATAGATCAGGAATCGTTCAGGACAAGATCAAAAGGCTTCAGGAGGACTTGGAGAGGACATCAGGACCTCCAGGACAACCCGATGTGGACTGGCTTAAATGGCTTTTTACCCTATCTCCTCCCCCTGCTTGGGCCTCTCCTCCTCCTCCTCCTCCTTATCCTCACTATCTGGTTCTGCATGATTAATAAGATCATGCAATTCATTTGCCAACAGCTAGAGGCAGTAAAACTTCATTATCATAGGCTCTCTACTCAGGAGCCAGGCTCCTTGTGACTGGCAGTCCTCAGATGAGCATCCCTCCCCCACCCTCCACCTGACCAGCAACCGGCAACTTCTCAGACAGGCTGAGATGACCTAAGACAGGTCTTGGAGTGGTCTTTCAATGAGCTGGATACATGGTACTCAGGGACGGGTAAAGCTCCCAATGGGGCACCACCTAAGACAGAGGCCATGATTTCTGCCATTCTTACAAAAACAAGAGGGGAAAGGCCGGGTGGTGGTGGCCCACGCCTTTAATCCCAGCACTCAGGAGGCAGAGGCAGGTGGATCTCTGTGAGTTCGAGACCAGCCTGGTCTACCGATCGAGTTCCAGGATAGGCTCCAAAACAATACAGAGAAACCCTGCTTCGAAAAACCAAAAAAACAAAACAAAAAAAAAAACAAAACAAAACAAAAAAAATTAAAAAAAAAAAAACAAAAACAAGAGGGGGAGATGTTGGGCCTAAGAAAGGCTCTGATGCGAGGCCCAATGTAGGCTCTTGAGCCTGACTTAAGTTTAGGCCTCGGATGTGAGGCCCAGTGTAAGCTCCTGAGTTTGGCTAGAGTTTGGCAACCTGTCTCTAACCACGTGGGGGTGACTCAGCCAGACCTGATGCAAGATTGCCCCCTGCCTAGCTACCTGCCTGCTTGGTGGAATACTATTGGCCCTTACTCCTGGGAAGAGAACAGCTGGACCAGCCCTTCCCCTGCTCTACCTGCAGGGAGGACCCTGCGCACGCGTGCGTGCGCGCGTGTGTGTGTGTGTGTGTGTGTGTGTGTGTGTGTGTGTGTGTGTGTGTGTGTGTAAAAGCCATGGCATGTGGAGTATTAGTCAGAGGACACTCTGTAGTACTCAGTTCTTTCCTTCCACCATGTGGGTTCAGGTGTGAATAACCACACCAAGCTTGTTTAATCATTTTCTGATCCCAAAATCAGTATTTATATTTTCCCAATTTGCAAGAGTTTCCAAAATACAAAAAGCACAACTGATCACATGTTAGAGAGTCACCCAGTATTTTTCTACTGGACTTCATGTGGGATTTATTTATTTATGATTTGGGGACGGTGTCTCATATAGTCTAGCTTACCCTGGAACTTGGTAACTAATGATGACAGCTAGGATTATGTAGAGAGACACTGTCTCACCCCCCAACACACACACACAAATAGTCAATGATGACTTTGAATTCCCATGTCCTGATCTCCCTGCCTCTATCTTCCAGGTGCTAGGATTACATTCACCCCTAGGCTTCTACTTACAAATTCATTCATTTATTCATTCATTTTTGGTGATGGTGGGGCTCAAACTCAAAGCCTTTAACACTTAAAGCAAGGGTTCTGCTACTGAGCTACACTCCAGCTAGAGATCCTACACAAATGGGATTAAACCACACATGATTTCTTTTATTTATTTTATTTTAGTTTGGTTTTTTGAGACACAGGGTCTTTCTACACAACCCTGGCTGTTGTGGAACTCACTACCGAGACTTAACTATGCTCAAACTCTTAGAGATTCTCTGTGTCCTCTGTCTTTTGTTGGGATTAAATTGCTAATTTCTGGAATTAATGGCATGTGCCACCACTCCTGGCCATTTTACTTTTTTTTTTCTTTTTTCTTTTGGTTTTACGAGACAGGGTTTCTCTGTATTGTTTTGGATGCTGTCGGTCCAGCCTGGCCTCGAACTCACAGAGATCCGCCTGCCTCTGCCTCCTGAGTGCTGGGATTAAAGGCGTGCTCCACCATCGCCTGGCGCCATTTTACTTTTAAAGAAATATGTATTTTTATTTTAAGTGCATGAGTATTTTGCCTGCATGTATATATGTGTATTACACGTATGCAATATCATTGGAGGCCAGAAGGGGACATCAGATCCCCTGGAACTGGAGTTAACAAGTGGCTGGGAGCTACCATGTGAGTGGTGGGATCTGAATCTGGGTCTCTTAGAAGAGCAGCCAGTGCTCTTAACCATGGAGTCATCTCTCCATCCCTGTTTCTTCTTTTTTTCTTTACTTCTTAAAATATTTTATTGTATGTATTTATTTGCATATGTGTGTGTATGTGTAGAGTACTGAAGACAACTTGTAGGAGTTGATCCTCTGCCTCCACCATGTGGGTTTAGAGATGGAAATCAGGCCTTCATCTTGGCTGCAAGCCCCTTTACCTGTTGAGCCATCTGGCTAGTCCCACAAACCGTTTCCTAACCCACTCTTCATTATAGACCGGTTTGATCGATGCTGGGACTTATGACAAATGAGTTGGTATGTGACAGGAGGTCCCTGTGAGAAACTATGAGAGCAGCGTGGCATAGGAGCCAAGAGTATGTCAGAAGCAAATTTGAATTATTTTGCTTTGCTTTCATTTTAATCCTTTTTATTTTATTTTTATTTTTGTTTCAGAAGCTACTCTGAATAATTTTCTTGGTCACTTCCCGTCCCCCAGGGTAAATTACTAGAGTCCTTGGAAAATCTTTCCCATGATCTCATATGTAGGAAAGCCCCAGTCAACTTGGATATTTGTTAAACTGGGGATGCAGGTCACTTAGTAGAGAGCCTGCCTTATATGCACAGGACCTGGCTTCTATCCCAGCCCTACATGAACCAAGCATAGTAGTGCATGCCTGTAATCCCAGCATTCAAGGGGCGGGGCAAGAAAAGTCAAAGTTCAAGGCTATTTCAGGCTGTATCGGAAGAGACTCTAGCCAGCTCGATCGAGCACAGCAAACACAGCTCTGGCAGGCTTTGCCTTTCTCTCCCAATCCTTCTGTCTTGCTAAAAACCATTAGATTATATTCCTAAAGCTGGCCCCCAAGGTCTAATCCTTTATTTGTCCATTTCCTCCTCCTGAGGCTGACTCCCAAGGTCCAGCTATCAAAGTATTGAATCCAGCAATCAAAAGCTCCCTTTGGCTCACCTAATTAACATGCCCAGATTATAATTAAACATCTCATCCTAATGCAGGATTTTCCCTTTACCTTTATAAACCACCATCTTCCTATGGGTCACATCTGATTCTTCTCTATCCAGAGGCAGTCCTCTGTTCTCCTCCAGGACAAATATCCCTCCCCAGCCTGGTGTGGAGGCTGGTGCCTTTAATAACAACACAGAGACAGGTGGGTCACTAAGTCTGAGGCCAGCTTGGTCTACAGTGTGAGTCCCAGGACAGTCAGGGCTACACAGAGAAACACTGTCTCAAAAAAACATTACATATACACACACCTTCCCACTCTCTCTTGCTCCCTTCCTCTTCAATCTCCTGTTTTGTCTTGTATTCTAAGCCCTTTGTCCCCCGAGGAAAAATAAATCCCCTTTGTGCTGAGAACCTGGTCTTGGTGGTCTGAGTTGACCACCCTGAATATGGTTAGTTCAAAGCCAGCCTAGTTTGCTTGAAATTCTGTTTAACAAAACAAAACCTTGGATATTTGTTACAGTTCCCTGCCCTCAAAGGCTAGAGAGGAACAGGGAAGACCACTGCTAAAGCCCATCAGCATTGATGTGTTTTGAACTCGTTTTGACAGAGTCCACCAAGAAGAGTCAGGGGATTAAGTACTGATTGAACAGGAATTGCTGTTCCAGGCAAAGTGAATTGACAGAGCTTAGCAGACTCCAGGCTTTGAGCTACACAAAGAGGCTAACCCAAGGTCACAGATCATAACTGGCTGAGCGTGACTTGAACCCCAGACTGTCCGTGCTTGTTTACCACGAAAAGTTAAATCATCAAGTCTTTGAAATCATCCTTCTGAATGTTCAGTAAGTAAACTTAGGGAAAACGCCAAAGAATTAGCTTCTGCCTTCTTGGGCATCTGAATATACTCAGCTTCATTATTTGAAATGATTTGTTTCTAATTTGGGTAAATATCAGGGTGAGGAGGTTCATGGCATCGTGTTCCCTAGGCTGCTTTTGAATTTTGGTCCCCCATTGCCAATGAGGCCACTGAATCAATTCATTGAGTGACTCAGCAGCTTGCCCACAGGCATTAGGAAAATCAGATACCAAAAGCATATTTATGGCAAGAGTAAAATTCCACATTGTGCTTGAACATGGTGAAGGCAATAAAGAAGGCATTGTCTTCAACTCAGTGGTTTAAGCTTGGAAGCCATCCAACTGAAACTAATGTCAAGAGAGGAGATACTCAACCTGTGGGCTGCCAACCCTTTCACAGGGGTCACAGATCAGATATCCTGCGTATCAGATATTTACATTCGATTTATAACAGTAGCAAAATTACAGTTATGAAGTAGCAATGAAAATAATTTCACGGTTGGGGGTCACCATAGATGAGGAACTGTATTAAAGGGTCACAGCATTAGAAAGATTGAGAACCACTGCACTAAAGAGATATTTGTTCCCCTCTCTTTGGCTATCAAACTAGTGTAAAAAAGAACTCCAAAGAATTAAAATGTCCCCAGGGATCCCCAGCTGGGGGAAAGGAAAGACTGAAGGCCTGGTCTCATCTGGATGATGATCCTGTCTCCTGGGAGGAGCTTCTGATAACTTATCAGACCACCTTGGAGACACACTGGAGCCCAGACATTGATGAGTCACTAATGAGAGAGAGGGACCGCCCTGGTTAGGACTGTTTAATTATGCGTGCATATACTTCTTGCCTTCAGTTTAAAACTGTCAGTATCAGAAACATGGACTTGAGAGGGGGTAGGCACTGAACCTGTTTATTTGCTCTCTTCCCAGTGTTGTCATATGGAATAAACCTCTTTTCCTATACTTCATTATTTCTTGTGTCTTTAATTGGTAAAGTGAGGCTAGGTGGGTGATCTCATTTGGGGGCTCTGCCAGGGCCTAGGCTTATACCCAAAAAATTCCAACAGCAAGGGTAGAAGGCTCTTTGTAGTTGCTAAGGCTACTTAGTTAAATTAAAGTTGAAAACTGGAGAAATGGCTCAGCGGATAAGAGCACTGGCTGTTCCTCCACAGCTCCTGAGTTCAATTCCCAGCACCATATGGAAGTTCATAGCTATTTGCAGCTCCAGGAAGTTCATAACCATCTGTGGCTCCAGTTTCAGGTGAACCAACACCTTTAAACAGACATAGAACGAGTGCACATGAAGTAAAAATAAATTTAAAAAAGGTAAAGTTTGATAAAGTTTAAAAGTTCATGCTAAGCAGAGTGTTATGCTGCTCACCTTTAATCCCAGCACTCGGGAGGCAGAGGGAGGTGAATCTCTGTGACTTTGAGGCCAGCCTGGTCTACAGTGCAAATTCTTGGACAGCCCGGGCTACTCAGAGAAACCCTGTTTCAACAAACAAACATCTAATTTTCTTTTCAAACCTCTTCAGGGACTAGTAAAATAGATCCACAGTAGATAAAGGTACTTGCTACCAAACCTGATTACCTAAGTTCAATTTCCAGCACCCACATGGTTGGAAGGAAAGAACTGATCTCTACAGTTGTTCTCTGACCTCCACAATCATACAAAATAAATAAATGCAATTTTGAAACTCTTCTTAATTCGCCGGGCGTTGGTGGCACACGCCTTTAATCCCAGCACTTGGGAGGCAGAGGCAGGCGGATCTCTGTGAGTTCGAGGCCAGCCTGGTCTACAGAGCGAGTTCCAGGACAGCCTCTAAAGCCACAGAGAAACCCTGTCTCAAAAAACCAAAAAAAAAAAAAAAAAAACTTCTTCTTAATTCAATACATTATATAACATTAAACACTGTTATGATTTGCAACCCACACTGGCCTCTGAATTCTGTGCCTACGCTCGGTTGAGCGATGGTGGGCGCTTTATGTTTTTGACCATTCTGTTCCTTGTTTCGAGTGTGTGGTCTCTCGCTATGGGTCCCTTCTGCCCTCTCGTGTCTCACCAACGCACCATCAGCAGGGGGAGTCTCAAGATAAAAGCAAGAACTCCTGGGACTTGAGGGGGATGGGTGCCTAGCAGTTGTTGCAAAGGGACTTTGCCCAGATAGCAAACTGTTTTAGTCATGACTTCCTTCCGGAACAAATCATGTTTTGTTCTTGCTTACTAGCCCGGGGGAATCGAGACGGCCTCTCTCTCTTTTTTCCATGGCTGCAGCCTGTTGCCTGGTCTTCATAGAGGTCATAGTTCTAAATCCTAGCAACAAACATCAGGTCACATGCCCGTGTGGAAAACTCAGTTTTTGCATCTTTGGTTCATTTTTTTCAGGTTGTTTCTCTGATTGGTCAGACTGGTTGCTTGGTTGCTAGGTAAGAAAGCAGCAAGTCTGGTCCTCAGAGACTCAGAAAGTTGGGTACCCATGAGGTGACTCTCCAGATGCTGTCCTCTGCTCCCTTGTTCCCCTCCACAGTCCTTTTCTGCCTGGTTAATTCTACTATATGAGGTATTTTGTTTTTATTGTTTTAAGACAGGGTCTTTATATGGCTCAGGCTAGCCTCAAATCTGTGATGTAGCTAAGGATGACCTTGAATTCTGATCTTCCTGTTTCTCCTGTCCAGTGCTGAGGTTATAGGTCTGCAGCATTATGCCTGATTTATGGGGTGCTGGATATTGAACTTACGGCTCTTTACTCTACCAACTGAGCTACATCCCCAGCCTTAATATACATGCTTTATTTGTATTAATTTTACGAGAGAGAGAGAAGTGTGTGTGTGTGTGTGTGTGTGTGTGTGTGTGTGTGTGTGTGTGTGTGTGTGTGTGTGTAGGTGCCCAAAGAAGCCAGAAGAGGGCATGGAATCCCTTGGAGCTTGAGCAGGTGGGTTGTGAGCAACCCAACATGGGTGTTGGGAACTGAACTCCGGTGTTCTGCAAGAGCAGTAACTGCCCTTAAAGGCTGTGCCAATTTCCCAGCCCAGCACACTGTATGAGCTTCAGTGGAAAATTCTTCTGCCCATACCCCCTCCCATCTGAGGGAGGCTTAGGTTTTCTTTCTCATGAGCCTGTGTCTGAATTAGGATGGGCCTAATTGGAGAGACCTGCAGAGTACTAACCCTAACCTTGATTATGAAGTGGTGGTCATACCCAGCCAGACTGGATGATCCAGAGGACAGACTTCATGCTGTGCAGACAGGAACCAATTCAAATGGGCCCTGAGATTATAGAGACCTACCATCGGCATTTGCCCTTGGGGCAGTTACCCTAGTTTTAAAGACAGACTGGTAGACACAGTTCAATTTGTCCCTAACCTCTTTCATAGCCATAATTAACTTGCCTTCTACTTAGATGAAAGACAACAGCTTGTCTTGATTTCTCTCTGTAATTCTAAGTGCTTATTAACAAAGAGGCCCCTGTCAATCATTTGAAGTAAGTGGTAGCAAACGCCTGTGTCAGGTGTTGATGGAGACTGTCTAGAAGTAGTGTGTTTGAGAGAAGGGTCAGGCTGGGGTCTGTGGGGTGGGGGATGTGGTGGAGGTTAGGCTAGCAGCAGGGGTCTAATCCCAGGTTCTTCCTCCTTCAGACTGTGAGCGATTTATTAAGTAAATACTGGACCGATTTATTAAGAGCCTTCAGAGTATCTGCGATGTTGAACAATGAATGAGAAATAGAAAGATGAACTCCACCTCTGACGTTGTGCAGTCTGCAAGTGAAGTCATTAATGACATTGCTTTCATTTATGTAACAATGTACACCAAGAAAAGGCTATCAGTGTTACATGGATACAAGGGTGCAGGCTGCCAGTGTAGCTCAGTTAGTATAACCAATATACTACATAGTATACTAATGTAGCTGAGTATAACTTTTGCCTAGTGTTCCCAAAGTCCTGGGCTCGAGCCCCAACACTGCGTAAAACAGGTGTGCTGTTGAATGCTTGCAACTTCAGCTTTCAGGGTGGTGGTGGAGGCAGGAGGAACAGAAGTTTAAGGCTAGCTTTATCTACATGATACTGACTCAAAGAAAGAGGTGGCAGAATTCGTGAGGCCTGGTGACTGGTGTTCTAGACCATGGAGATACATCTTCTGGAGAAAATTTATACTCCTCTTCAAGGGAGTAAGTTGGATCTCTTGGGACTAGGTTAGTTATCAAAACAAGAGTGAGGTCTTAGAAAGGGAGGTCATCTCCTCTGTCTTCTACTTTTGCTATGCTGTTATTGGTTAAGGAGGTCCTCACCAGGACTCTGGCTTGCTGTTTAGATCCTTCAGCTACCAGAATAGTAGGCCTAATAAAGCTCTTTAGAAAGTGTCGTCTACCCAGGCTCAGGCACTTTGTAATAACAACAGACACTAGCACATACAGTGTCCAACAACTACCTCTAGTGATAAAAATGGTAAACAATTTGGCACATGGTAGTAAATTTTTTTTTTTTTTTTGGTTTTTCGAGACAGGGTTTCTCTGTATTGTTTTGGAGGCTGTCCTGGAACTCACTCTGTAGACCAGGCTGGCCTCGAACTCACAGGGATCCACCTGCCTCTGCCTCCCGCATGCTGGGATTAAAGGTGTGTGCCACCAACGCCCAGCCATGGTCGTAAATTTCATCATTCTGACTTTCATTTCAAAATGAGGTCAGGGAAAGCATCTTTGGCTGAGTCAGTACTAGGTTATATTACAATAGGTGAAAATGGTCTGGTCTCACTCCTTTAGGATCTAGGAGTGGGTTCTTAGGAATATTTCTCTGAAACTTTTACTTTGTTTTAATTTTAATTATTTGGTTTTTGGAGGCAGGGTTTTTCTGTGTAGCCTTGACTGTCCTGGAAATCGCTCTGTAGACCAGTCTGTCCTCAAACTCACAGAGATCTGTCTGCTTCTGCCTCTTGAGTGCTGGGATCAAAGGTGTGTACCACTATGCTGGGCTTGTTGTATTTGTTTCTTGGTTTATTTATTTATTTTAAGTCTAGGTCTCCCACCCAGGCTGGTCTTGAAATCTCTATAGCCCCAGCTCCTGACCCTCCCTCCAGTGTCTGAGTGCTGGGATAACAAATAAACTCTACCATGTTATGCTCTGAGGATGGTTTTGAACTCCTAATCCTCCTGCTTCAATTTCCAATTTTTTTTCTGCAGGTAAATTTCAGATGTCAACTGAACATAGAATTGTTAGCAACACAAAAACCCATTAGGCCAGATATGGTGGCTTACACCAGTACCCAGCATTCAGGGAGCTGCAACTGGAAGATCTCCATGGGTTGAAGGCCAACCTGGGCTACAGAATGAAACCCTGTCCCAACATCTCCCCCTCCTCAAAAACAAAAAAACAAAAAAACAAAAAACAAAAAACGAAAAACAAACCCCACCACATTAGCCTTTCAGTGCCTCAATTCTAGACAGAATGGCAGAAGCCAGAGCAGGAAACAAAAAAAGAAAATGGTGTTGGGGGGAGAGGGGCTTGGGAAGAGCAAAGCCTCGTTTCATCTTGGGAACGTGCTCCCGAGAGAGTCGGGGCTGGCCTGGTGACTTGTGTGTGGCGCTGTGTCTTCCTCTTCCTTGTCCAGTCTCTCCCTTCATTAGCAGCTATCACAGAATTTCTCCAGCAAAAGAATCTTTTCTTTTTCTTTTTTTTTAGACTGGAAAAATTTGGCAAAATGTCACAATGTTCTCGTGTCCTAGGAACTCAACATCACTGGGTCTCAGAAGCTCTCCAGGGGACAGACAATAAGACCACAGTCTGCACAGAGCCTTCTGTGTGGCTTCGACAGCTGGGACAGAAACAATCAGATTAATGTTTGCTAGAACTGGCCCCCCCCTTCTTTCTTTCTCTCTTTTAAACAGCTGCTTCTTGGTGGTGGTTTTTCCACTCCAGTGTTCCATCTAATTTTTTTTAACCAATATTGTTTATGTTTCCCATTAACAGAGATTGTTTATTGAGCTGGAGAGATGGCTCAGTGGATCCAGTAAAGGCATTTGTCACTCAAGTTTATGGACTGGGGTTCAATATCCACAACTACAATGGATGGAGAAAAGACCTCTTAACAGTTGTCCTCTGACCCTACACACACACACACACACACACACACACACACACACACACACACACACACACACTGTGGCATTTGACTACACACCAATAATAATAAGTAAACCTGAAATTTAATAAGACAAATTGTTTTTCTATCTCAAATACATCTACGTCCGTGGCACACTCAGAAGTTATAGCACAGCAACTGTCAACCTTCTAAAAGATATATGTCACCCAATTCATGAAGGTGACGTTATTTGAACATCTTTGCAGACATAATTAATTGGGGATTTAGCACAAGATCATCTTTCCTGCGGGGTCACTCTGGTGGGCCCTGAGTGTGCTGAGTGCTCGTGTGACACAGTGAACCTGGAGGCATGTGCAGATACAAGGGGCAGAAGAGGAGACGAAGCAAGAGAAAGGTGGGAACAGCTGACATGGGAGTGATACTGCCATTCGCTGCCTGGGGTGTCTAAGGGCTGGAGGGGCGATGACAGATTCTCACGTAGGAGACATTGCCTTTCTGGCCTTAGGAACTGCGCAAAGTAAATTTTAGTTGTTTTACCATACTCAGTGTTGGGTGTGGTGATACACACTGTCTCCCCAGCCCTCAGGAAGTCGAGTTAGGAAGATTCCAAGTTCAAGGCCAGCTCCAGCTACATACTGAATTTGAGTTTGGTCTGCATTATGTAAGACCCTAACTCAAAAACAAAATAAAATCAAGGCACCCAGATTGCAAGAAAAGTTTCTCTCTCTAAGAGGAATCCTTGTGCTGAGCCTGTGGGCCAGGAGTGGCTTTAGACAGTTGGCTGAACTGGTCCTTATCTTCTCTACTTGTGATGCCCTCACAGTCCCAGTACCAATCCCCCTTACATTGCCTGCATCCCTCTGGAATGGTCTACAAGATAGCATCCAGGAAGTGTGACTGTCTAGAGCAAAATGTGGTACCCAGTCCTTCTCCTTTACAAGAAAGCATATAAAGGGTAATTCATGGCACACCTGCCTTCCATATTTGCAGCAGCCATATAAGCAAATATACGGAAGGGTGTGTTCAGAATGAGGAAGCAGCCTGTGAGCCAACTGGGTGGGAAGGAGGGAGAAGCCTCATCAGAGCCGCTTGTGACCAGGACCTGGCAGAGCCTGAGAAGGAAGGTATTGTAGGTAAAGTACCATGGATATCTGTACCTTGAACTGTTGGGGGATACCCTTCTGTATACTGTGAATATATGTTTCTCTTATTGGTTGATGAATATAGCTGTTTCAGCCAATAGACAGGCAGGATGTAGCCATGCAAGAAGTATAGGTGGGGCTAGCAGACTAAGAGAATTATGAGAAGAGGAACACAGAGAGTGAGTCATGAGAGACACCTTGTAGCTACCAGGAAGGTAGGACACCTGGGCATTCTTCAGTAAGCCAAGACCACATGAAGATACATAGATAAATAGATATGGGTTAATAATTAAGAGAGAGCTAGCCAATAAGAAGTCTGAGCCATGGGCCAAACAATTTATAATTAATATTACCCTCTGTGTGTTTATTTGGGACTAAACAGCCGCAGGGCTGAGCAGGACAGAAACATTCATCTACATGTGGTACCCAACTTGGGGTGCCAAAATGTGAATGGAGTTCTTTTTTTTTTTTTTTTTTTTTTTTTTTGGTTTTTCGAGACAGGGTTTCTCTGTGGCTTTGGAGGCTGTCCTGGAACTAGCTCTTGTAGACCAGGCTGGTCTCAAACTCACAAAGATCCGCCTGCCTCTGCCTCCCGAGTGTGAATGGAGTTCTTAATTGGTCTAATTAATAAAGCCTGGAGTTAGACAATAGAAGAACATGCTGAGAGATCGGAGAGAAGAAGGAGCAAGCCACAGACACACCTTACCTCCTTAGTGTCTCAGCAGACCCGAGATCGAGGTCCTGTTTCTGTCCACTTATATCCTGTCTCCACCCAGCCATATCCTTCTTGTCTGTCTGTGCAAACCTCCAGACCTCTATGGTTAGCTAGTGGCAAGCTCCATTCTCTGACCTCCAGACAGGCTTTATTTGTACAAGCAAGATAACACCACATTGAACAGCAGGATGCTCAGACTGACAGCTCAGGGCCAAAGGGGAAGTTGAGCACAGAAACAGGTCAAAGAAGGTGCATGGTGCCAGGCTGCTCAGGGCAGTACACATACTCCACGACTCACACTAACTTTTCCAAACCAACTGGCCATCTTCTCTCTGACCAGGCTATATGGCGTGATTCTGTACCTCCCCAAATCACCCAGCTCCCCTGTTCCTATGCCAAGCAGTCACCGATTTCCCGGAACATCTGCCCTGGCCCTTCCTTTTCTTTGTCTCTGGCAACCCACCCCTGGCCCTCAGTCTGGATCCCCTGTGTCCTGTTCGGTACCTAATACCAGAGGGCTCCACTTAGAAAACCATCTAATCCAGATGTCTGTGCAAAACACTATAAACTGAGGGCATAGGCCCCGGAGTAACACGGCTTTTGATAGAAATGCTGCAAGCAGCAACAAGGAGTCCACAGCAGAAGGTGAAATTCCCGGTGGCCCTCCCTGGGGATCAGGACACTTCTTCCCCTGAAACACTCTACAGCCAGTTCTAAGCTCTAGTGCCGAGCAACTGTCGGCTGTGGTTGTTGATCTTCATGCTCCCAGAGCCCCAGAGGATGTGCTCACTTCTTTCTTTCTTTCTTTCTTTCTTTCTTTCTTTCTTTCTTTCTTTCTTTCTCTCTCTCTCTCTCTCTCTCTCTCTCTCTTTCCTTCCTTCCTTCCTTCCTTCCTTCCTTCCTTCTTTCTTTCTTTCTTTTTTTGAAGACAAGTTCTCATGACCTTAAACTCAGTATGGAAGTGTGGATGAGGGAGACAGGGAAAGTTGCCTAGGTGGTCTTTTGGCTACTTTCCTCTGGTCTCTCACTTCAACAATGAACACAAAAGACTTTGTGATTACAAATGGTGTTAGTCCTTTGTCAACTCACTACAAGCCAGGCTCATCTGGGAAGAGAGGCGCTCAGTTGAGAAAATGTAAGATTGGCCTGTAGGGCTGTCTGTGAGCCACTTTCTCTCTATTTTTCCTTTTTTCTTTCCTTGTCTTTTTTTTCTTTCTTTTGTCTCTCAAGACTGAGTTTCTCTGTGTAGCATTGGCTGTCCTGGAACAGGCAGTACAGACCAAGCTGACCTCAAACTCAGAGATCTGCCTGCTTCGGCCTCCCGAGTGCTGGGATTAAAGATGTGCACCGCCACCAAGGAAATGCAGTGGAACACTTTCCTTCCTTCCTTCCTTCCTTCCCTTCCTCCCTCCCCCCCTCTATTTCTTTCTTTTCCAGACAGGGTTTCTTTGTAGCTTTGGAGGCTGTCCTGGAACAGGCTGGCCTCTAACTCACAGAGATCCACCTGTCTCTGCCGCCCCCCCCACCCCAGTGCTGAGATTAAAGGTGTGTGCCACCAGACCACTGTTGGGAGTGCACACAGCTGCTCCTCTGAAGCCAGGCTGTGGTGCTGCATGCCTTTAATTCCAGCACTCAAAAGTAAGTGGATCTTTGCAGATTCAAGACCAGCCTAGTCTACATAGTGACTTCCAGGACAGCTAAGGATGCACAGAGAAACCCTTTTGGACAAAACAAAGCAAGCAAACAAACAAACAAAACAAAAAGAAAGAAAAGCAATCTGAGCAAGCCAAAGAAGCTAGCTTTGTTTCCCACCCTTCACTCCTCTGCTCGCCACTTTAGTTCATGTTTCCAGGTTTCTGCCTGGCTTCCCTCAGTGGTGGACTGTGACCTGGAAGCCAAACCCAAATTAACTTTCTTTCCCAGGTTGCTTTTGGTCAATGTTTTAACATGGCAGCATAGAGGCAAATTAGAACAGAGCAGGAATTCTGCAGCAACCCTGACCAAGTGTCCTTAGTACGTTCATTCCTGATACAATGGTCTACCTGAGAGACCATCATGTCCCAGAAACCAAAGGTCAGCCCTAGGACAGTTCCTATTTTATTTTAAGATTTATTTATTTTTATTTTATGTATATGGGTGTTTTGCTTGCACACCTGGTTCCCAAGCAGGCCAGAAGAGGGCATTGGATCCCCTGAAACTGGAGTTAGAGATGCTTGTGAGCCATCCTATGGGTGCTAGGAATCAAACCTGTGTCCTCGGAATCAAACCTGTGTCCTCGGAAAGAACTGCAAGTGCTCTTCACTATGGAGCCATCTCTCCAGCTCCCCCCACTCCCCTTCTTAATCTTTGCTTCTGACCTACTCACCAGCTGTAATAGAGTCCCGTCCCGGGAAACAGGCTTACCTGTTATTATACTATGAAGGAAATTACAAAAATCACATGAAGAGATGGATGGCTTGAGGTTCAGAAGACAGGTACAAAGTTTCCTTATCCTCTCTGAGTGTTCTGTCCTGCAGGAATCTCTGCCTGCCAGCTGTCCAAAAGCTCTCTGGATCCTGCCCATTGGGTTTTTATGAAGAATGCATTCCACAGGCGTGATGTGAGCACGGACAACTAAGGACAAAGGTGATTGGGCAAAAAGCCTGTCATCTTATGCAAATAGACCGGGTGGAGAGACCCAGCGGGGCCTGTCAGTTCAGATTCTTTAGTATTTGGTGTTGAGTGGGCTGTCACTAAGTGGTGGAGTGTTTCCCTAGTGTGAGGCCCTGGATTCCAAACCCTGGTACTGAAAACACAGTAGCGTAGCGTTTGTCATCATAGGCAGTGGGCAGCACCTTCTGGGACATGGGGATCTCACAGGGATGGGTTGTAGAATTTTCGAGACAGGGGTTCTCTGTGGCTTTGGAGGCTGTCCTGGAACTAGGTTTTGTAGACCAGGCTGATCTCGAACTCACAGAGATCCACCTGCCTCTGCCTCCTGAGTGCTGGGGTTAAAGGTGTGTACCACCAACACCCAGCAGGGTGTAGAATTTCTTTATGGCTGCTTCAAGCCAGGAGCAGGGGTGAGAGGGAGAAGTCCGAGGATTGCAGTTTCTGTAATCTATCCATGTTCAGAACCATGGATGAAAAGCATGAAAAGAAATGATAATATCTGAGCCGGGATAGTAGTGGCACACACTTTTAGTCCCAGCACTCAGGAGGCAGAAGCAGGTAGATCTCTGAGTTCAAGGCCAGCCTGGTCTACAGAGTGAGTTCCAGGATATCCAGGGTTACACAGAGAAACCCTGCCTTGAAAAACTGAAGGAGGAAATATATATATATAATAATCACAAGGGTGATGTTTACATTTAAGAAATGTTAAAGAACTTTCTTTATTTGTTGTGGATGTGGGTATGCACATACATACATGCCACAGTGTGCATGTGGAGGTCAGAGGATAACTTGTAGGATCTGGTTCTCTTCTCCACTATATGAAAGGTGTGTGCCACCGTGGCCAGCTTGTGTGTGACAGGCCCTGGCTGTCCTGAAACTCACTCTTTAGACCAGGTTGGCTTTGAACTCAGAGATTCACCTGCCTCTGAATGCTGGGATTAAAGGTGTGTGCCACCACCACCACCACCACCACCACCACCACCACCACCACCACCACCACCACCACCACCACCACCACCACCACCACCACTGCCCAGTTTTGGTGTATATCCTTCTCCTTCCTTCCTTTTTTTGTTTTGTTTTTTTGAGACAGGGTTTCTCTGTGTAGCTCTGGCTGTCCTGGAACTTAACTCTGTAGAGCATGCTCACAGAGTTCTCCGAAGGCAGAGGCAGGTGGATCTCTGTAAGTTCGAGGCCAGCCTGGTCTACAGAGCAAGTGCCAGGATAGGCTCCAAAGCTACACAGAGAAACCCTGTCTCAAAAAAAAACCAAAAAGAAAAGAAAGAGAGAGAGAGAGAGAGAGAGAGAGAGAGAGAGAGAGAGAGAGAGAGAGAGAAAGAAAGAAAGAAAGAAAGAAAGAAAGAAAGAAAGAAAGAAAGAAAAGATTTATGTGTGCCCTTGCCTATCCGTACACCAATCTGTGTAGCTGCACTCAAAAACCAGAAGAGGGCGTCAGATCCTCTGGAAATGGAGTTACAGGCACTTGGAGTCACTTGATATAGGTGCTAGCAACAAATGTTCTTTCTTTTCTTCTTCTCCTTCTTCTTTTTCTTCTCCTTCTTCTTCTTTTCTTTTCCTGAAACAGGATTTCTCTGTATTGCTTTGGAGCCTGTCCTGGTATTCCCTCTGTCGACCAGGCTGGTCTCAAACTCACAGAGATCCGCTGGCCTCTTCCTCCCTAGTGTTGGGATTAAAGGCGTGCGCCACCAACTGCTGGCTGCAACAAATGCCCTTAACTGCTGAGCCATCTCTCCAGCTCCCCCACCCCTCTCTTGTGGCGAATTGTCAGTGTGGCTTATTATAGAATTCTGGGTTAAAAATACTTTTCCCTGAGAACTTTGACGCATTTTCTTCTAAGCAATCGGGGTTCTTTATGAGAAATTTAAAGCCATTCTGGGTTTTGTTTTTCTTGTTATGTGGTCTACATTCTATACTTTGGTGTGTGGGTAGGTGGCTGTGTGGGGGTGGCTGTGTGGTGTATGCATGTGTGCTGCGTGCCTGTCTGATGTCTGAATCATTTTTTCGAAGGTTTTGGGTTTTTTTTTTCTTTTTTAATTCATATCTTTGGAGGCCAGAAGAAGGCATTGGATCCCACGGAGCTGGAGTTACAGATGTTTGTGAGCCACCTGCTTGGGTTCTGAGAATCAAACCTAGAAAGTCTGCACCAGTGGTGAGTGCTCCTGACTGCTGAGCCATCGCTCCTGTCGTCCGCCTCAGTTTTTGAGGCAGGGTCTTGCTCAATCTGAAGGGTCCACTCACTGATTCATCTAACTGGTGAGCCAGCACCATCTGTCTCTCTCTGTCTCCTGCACGGAAGCTGCAGTTTTTGCCACACCAGAGTGTTTGCCTCATGATTGCTGGGCATCTGACTCCGGCCTTTATGCCTACACAGCAATACTTTACCCCCTGAGCCACCTCCCTCCCACTTTGTTCTTTAAAAATTAAAAAAAAAAGTTTACTTCTCTTTTTCTCAGCCTTTATTTTTATTTCATGTGTATGGGTGTTTTGCCTGCGGGCATGTGCTCCACCCCACTTTTGCGCTGTGCCTGTGGAGGGGCGGATTTCACGTCTGCAAGCTCTCCTCTGACCTCCACTTGAGGGCCGTGGCGCATGCGTGTGCGTGCACGTGTGTGTGTGTGTGTGTGTGTGTGTGTGTGTGTGCCTACGCACAATAAATGAGTGTAAAAAAAGAAAAAAAAGATGTGTCAACCCAGAAAATGGGGGAGGTGATGGGATTCCCCTCTCTTTCCTTTGTAGTATTTCTGATATAGCTGACTCCTTTTTTTCAATAAGCATATCAGATTACTGAGAAAGTGACAGAGGTGTCCTTCTGCAAGGTTGGAGTAGGACCAGATACTCCAGAAAGCCATTGACCTTGGTTATTAAGGGGTCATTGATGGTTGCAACACGAAGTGTCCTTAAGGCTGTGACTTAGGTCAGTGATAAAGTCCTTGCTTTATGTGCTCTAAGCTCTGAAAGGACACATCAACACACACAGCTTCCTTTAAGGTATGTGACAAAAGACCAAAGACCCAAGACACAAGTGAGCTGAAGGGCAGAATGCCCAGCATGAGGACCCAGAGGCAGTGTTGCCCTGAATTTCAGGCTAGCCAGGGATACACAGCAAGACCCTGTTGGATAGATTATTTCTTTCAGGAGCTTGGTCAGCAAAAGGCAAGAATGATGAGAGGGAGCCAAAGAAGTTTAGGTCAACCCCAGGCTTTTTAGCTGGTAGAGTTGGGGAACTTGAGTGTGCTAGGAGGGTAGATGAAGGAGGGAAGAGGAAGAAGGAACCGCTGAGGCTGCTGAAGGGGACAGATAACCCAGGAAGGGCTGGGGAGATGGCTTGGTGGTCAAAGCTCTTGCCAGAGTTTGGATCGCACAGATGCAAGTAAATCCATAAATACTGGTTGGGTGTTTCGGCCCACCTGAAAGTCCAGCCTCAGAAGGTGGAGACAGGATCCTCCTGAGCGACACTGGCTAGCAACACTAGCCATCTTGGCAAGTTCGGGGTTTGATTAACAGACCAGGCCTCTACAAATAAGATAGAAGAGTGGTTGGGGATGGTTTCCGCTGATGCCTTGGGCCTCCACGTGCAAGTGCACACACGAGAAAACATTCGTGTAAATGCATGCACATCACTCACTCCCACACAGGAAAATGGAAGAAGAAGAAAAAGAAGTAAACAATCCTCGAGGAGGAGCTGGGGCCCAGCTTTCATGGGGCCCAGGCACCGTGGCACAGTCCTGGGATGGGTGCTCAGTGCTGGAGGGACTGAGAGGAAGGGGTCAGAGGTTAGCCCGGACGGAATGCCAGCTTACTAAGGCACAGCTGGCCTCCTGGGCCTTCTGGGTTGTATTTTCCTGGCCCCCATTGCCCTGTGAGAACAGGAACAAGGCTTGATTCATCCTGTGTCTCCAGGGCCAAGTAGGGCCCTCTTTCATATTTATTGACTAGATTCCAAGTCTAGGCCAAGTGCAAAGAGATGGAATGGTGGTTGACAAGGGTGGTGGCGGGATTAATCCTTGGGACAGCCTGGCTGGGGAATGGGGCCTGGGGGTGAGTAGGCGGGACCTTCCTGCAGGAGGCCTGCCGGGCATAGATGTCAGGATGTGGAGCAGTCAGGCACCTGGCTATGCTCCTTTTTCTCTTCATACCATTCTGAGCAGCTTGGAGCATGCAGAGAAAGCAGATGGGTTTTTTTGTACTGCGATTTGACCTGCTGTCATACTCTCAGTGGGGACCTGGAAGAGTTGTGTAGCTCCCCAAGACCCTGGCTACGTTCCTGGAGACTGTTTTTGCCTTGGGTGGGCTCGTATTTTCTACTGAAAGCTGCTACTGACTGTAGCAAATTAGTGTTGAAACCTCAGCTCAACTGTCACGGCCAAGGGGACCTTCGGCCTTCCTATCCTTCCTGGTGTTGGCCTCTGGATGCTGGCAGGAGACACCGAGTCGGGGCACTTCCTGATTGGTGTGTGCCCCTGTCCCCTCAGGCCATCTGGGCAGGCGGTAAGGGAGCAGTTTTAGCATGGTGGACTCCTCAGAAGTCTGCCTGTGGGCTTCCTGTAGCACAGCCCAGATAACAGGAACAGGGGCAAGGATGCTCCTTAGGGAGCAGGGTTCTGGAAACATCACCTGAGGCAGGGTAGGTGAGCCAGACGTAAAAGGACAAGTGAAGGCTGCTAGTGAGAGATGTAAACAGGCTGTTATCACGAGGCAACTGGGGCTACAGGCTTCATAATGCTGGTTGATGGTGCCCAGTGAGCTGAACACCGGTTTTTAAAAAAAAAGGTTCCTGGAAATTGAAGGTTAAAAAGACAACCTGTGGGAGTTGGGTCTCTCTGTCCACCACGAGGGTTCCAGGGATTAAACTCAAGTTGTCAGCCAGTTCCTTTACCTACAGCCATTTTACTGTCCCACCAGAAAAGACTCTTGAAGGGATGGGCTGTACAATATTTATTTATCTTTATTTTGAGGCAGGGTCTCTCTTCGTAGTCCTGGCTGTGCTGGAACTGCATATGTAGACTAGGCTGGCCTCAGACTCACAGAGATCGCCCTGCTTGAATGCTGGGACTAAACTGTGCTGTGCTCTCATGTTGACGTCTTAGCTATGGCAGCCGGTAGCCATGCCTTAGCCATCTTTTGCTCACAGCATGTAATAAGTGTTTAGTAAATCTATTTTTTACTTTTTTTTTTTTAAAGACAGGTTCTCACACTGTAGCCCAAGGCTGGACTCAAACAGCAACCCTCTCATCTCGGCCTCTTGAATGCTGTGTTCACAGCCATCCATTCTGGCTTATAAGGAAATGGTTGTATAATGACTAAGTGACCTCAGTGTTCAGGCTGCAGTTTGGAGCTGGACTGTCGGCCTTAGGCTGTGTGTTCAAGGCTTGGGGCTATCCTATGGTACTTTTGAGAGATGATAGAACCTTCAGGAGATGGGGCCTGGTAGAAAGAAATGAGGTCGCGGGGCACATGCTCTTGACGGGGATAGAAGGACCCTAGTCCCCGTCCCACCCCACCCCTCTACTCCCCACCCCCCTGCTCCCCACCCCCATACTCCCCACCCCCCTACTCCCCACACCCCTGCTCCCCACCCCTGCTCCCCACCCCCCTGCCCCCACCCCCTGCTCCCCACCCCCTACTCCCCACCCCCTGCTCCCCACCCCTGCTCCCCACCCCCTACCCCCTTGCCCCCACCCCCTGCTCCCACCCCCTGCTCCCCACCCCCTACTCCCCATACCCCTACTCCCCACCCCTGCTCCCCACCCCCTACTCCCCATACCCCTACTCCCCACCCCCTGCTCCCCACACCCCTACTCCCCACACTCCTATTCCCCACACTCCTGCTCCCCACCCCCCACCCCCTGCTCCCCACACTCCTGCTCCCCACCCCCTACTCCCCACCCCCCACCCCCGCTCCCCACCCCCTGCTCCCCACCCCCTGCTCCCCACACCCCTATTCCCCACACCCCTGCTCCCCACCCCTGCTCCCCACACCCCTGCTCCCCACACCCCTACTCCACTGTCATGAGGTGAGCAGGACTCCTCTTGCACATACATACTCCATGCCACAATGTACGGTGCCACCACAGGTCCCAAACAACAAGACCAAGTGACAGTAGACAGAAGCTGTGAGCCCAAACAGACCTTTCCTCCCTGCTAGTCAGTCACCCCAGCTGTGTTGTCACAGGTATGGAAAACGAACACAAGTTCAGAAGTGGCCATGGCTAGAAAGATTTGGGCAAGCCTGGCTGTCTCCTCCCCAACAGGAACTTCACTGATGAGAACAGACTCTGAAGGCTCTACTCTGTCATTTATCAAAGAGTTCTTCCCTTTATCTCAAACGAAGTCAGGGTATCTAGCTTGAAGCTCTGAAGCCTTCAAGCTTTTGCCCAACAGCCATTCTCCCTTTTGCCTGATGAACAGGGCTCTGGTTTTGTTTAGACAACTGTGTTTCTAGTCTTAGGGGATAGCCATTATTTATTGCTTGTCACCAGTGGAATTATCTTGGTACAGGATACCCACTGAGTCCTCTCTCAGGCAAGCAGTCTAGAGGTCATGAAAGACTCACTGACCAATTTCAGATGCTTAAAAATTGCTAGTTTCATCTTTAGACTCACAGTGAGGGGCTGTGGGTGTGGCTCAGGTGGTAGAGTGTTTGCAGACACGAAGCCCTTCAGTTCCCAGCTCTGTAAAATCCTGGTGTGGTAGTGCATGCCTGTAATCCCAGTACCTGGTAGGTGGAGGCAGGGAGATCAGAGGTTCAAGGTCGACCTTGCCCAAATGGTGAGTTTCAAGCCAGTGTTGGACAGGCTGTGTTGCAATACACCTAGCTATAGCTAAAGAGTACCAGAGACCCACCTAGGGAGGACTCCCAGCTAGGGAGGAGCTAGTAGGAGCATACGGGGGTCTCTGTGGAGTCAGAGGGGAGGATAACAACTCTCAATCTAGAGTTGGCAGAGTTTTATCTCATCATTTTGAGTTTCTTTAAAAAATTCATTTAATGGCACTGGGCGGTGGTGGCGCACGCCTTTAATCCCAGCACTTAGGGAGGCAGAGGCAGGTGGATCTCTGTGAGTTTGAGACCAACCTGGTCTACTGAGCGAGTTCCAGGACAGGCTCCAAAACAATACAGAGAAACCCTGTCTCGAAAAAACAAAAAAAAAAATTCATTTAATGTGCCAGGCAGTGGTGCCTTTAATCCCAGCACTTGGGAGGCAGAGGCAGGTGGATCTCTGTGAGTTCAAAGTCAGCTTGATCTACAGAATGAGTTCTAGGATAGCCAGGACTCTTACACAAATGTCTCAAAAAAAAAAAAAAACCAAAGCCAACCAAACAAAAATTATTTAATGCATATGAGTGTTTTGACTGCATGGATGTGTGCGATACATCTGTCCTAGAACAGGGTTGTTGGATCCCCTTGGAATTGGAGTCACAGATGGTTGTGAGATGCCATGTGGGTGCTGGAACTCTAACTTGGGTCCTCTGGGAGCAGCCAGTGCTCTTAAGCACTGAGCCATCTCTCAGCACCCCAGTGCCTTTCCATCTACAAGTAAGCCTCCTCTGTGCCTTTTCTTTTCCCTTGGACACCCGGGTCTCATTTATTCGGCATCTAGTGAGTCTTACAAGTTGCCATCTTGCTGTCTGTACCAAACACATCTTAGCAGCTTTGTCTGCTGTTGTTTCTTAGTTTATCTTTCTTGTCTTCTCCCTCAGACTTAATATACTCATCAGCACAGCTGACAAGTATTGCATCAGCCTGGGCCTGCCTTTTACAATCCTGGGACCTATCATAGTCACTTGACTCAGCTCTGGTCTGGGAGGCCCCATGGGACCAGCTTTGTTGCTGTGACAAAATGGCTGGCATGCACAACTCTCCTGGTTTACTTTCTATTTCTGTGATAAACACCATGACCAAAAACAACTTGGGGAGGAGTGGGCTCATTTCAGCTTACGCTTCCACGCCGCAGCCCACCAATGAGGAAAGTCAGGCAGGAGCTGAAGCAGAGGCCAATGGAGGTCTGGTTCTTACTGGCTTGCTTTTGTTTGCTTGCTCACTTGGTTTTTGTTTTACTTTGTTTTTTGAGACAGGGTTTCTCAGTTTCTGGCTGTTCTGCTCTCCATGGCTTGTTCCGGCTACTTTCTTTTCTTTTCTTTTTTTTTTTTTTTCTCTTTTTGTGTTTGGTTTCCTTGTTTATTTTTTTTAATTTATTTTTAAGTTTAAATTTAGATTAGAAACAAGGTTGCTTCACAAGTCAGTTCCAGGTCCCTCTCCCTTTCCCTCCCCTCCTCCCGTGCCCTCCCCCCAACCCCCCATTATCCCCTCATTTCCCCAGGGAGGGTGAGGCCCTCCATGGGGGTGTCCATAGTCTGTCATTTAAAAATATGGAATGCTACACGAATTTGCGTGTCATCCTTGCGCAGAGGCCATGTTAATCTTCTCTGTATCGTTCCAATTTTAGTATATGTGCTGCCGAAGCGAACACCCGGCTGCTTTCTTATACAACTCAGGACCACCTACCCAGGGGTGGCACCGCTCTCAGTGGCTCGGCCCCGGACACACCAATCACTAATCAAGACAATACCCCACAGACAGGCTTACAGGCCAATCTGATGGAGGCATTTTCTCAGCTGAGGTTCTCTCTTCTAGGATGGCTCTAGCTCATGTCAGAAGAACTCCAGGGAGTGGTTCACTTAGGCTCCAGTTTCAGAGGGCTCAGCCAGTAGAGGCCAGGAAGGCAATAATGTAGGGGGAGGGGCTCTGAGGAAGTAGCAGGGAATGGTAGAGCTCCTGCTGTGGCCAGCTCAGCGAGCAGAACAAGCTAAACTGGGACATTCCAGTGACCCACCCCAGCCAGCTAGGCCAAAGTCCTTCAGGCTCCACAACTCCCTAACTGGCACCCCCAGCTGGGCACCAAGTATTGAGACATGCAGGAGGGTGTTGGACACATTTTGCATTTAAAACTGTACCAGGAAGCATCTGGAAAAGTTATCTTCTTCAGGCATAGGGGGCTGGGGAGGAAGCTCAGTTGGTAATAATGATCGGTGGCCAAGCCTCTGAAACCATGTAAGAAACAAACACCAGTGGTGGTAGTAGAGGCTTGTCATCCCAGTGCAGGGATGGTAGAGATGGGTGGACCCTTGGGGCTCCTGACCGCTAACCTAACCTTTCAGGTGAGTTCCAGGCCAATGAGAGACCCTGCTTTTGTTTTTGTTGTTGTGTTTTAAATAGACAGTTATACAGTGCCCAAAGAATGACACCTGAGCCGGGCGTTGGTGGCGCACGCCTTTAATCCCAGCACTCGGGAGGCAGAGGCAGGCGGATCTCTGTGAGTTCGAGGCCAGCCTGGTCTACAGAGCGAGTTCCAGGACAGCCTCCAAAGCCATACAGAAACACTGTCTCGAAAAACCAAAAAAAAAAAAAAAAAAAAAAAAAAAAAAAAAAAGAATGACACCTGAGTTCTTCTGGCCTCCATTCGTACAGGAACACAAATGTACACACACACACACACACACACACACACACACACACACACACACACACACACGAGGGTGGGGGTTAGTTTTAATTCTAGTTTGTTTTTTTTTTGAAACACAGTGTCACTATGTAGCCATAGTTGGCCTGCAACTTGCTATGTAGACCAGACTGGCCTGGAACTCACAGAGATCCACCTGCCTCTGCCATCCAAAACACTTGCAAATCAGTAGCTTGAAGCGGACAGGTGTACTATGGAGCCTTAGCCACTGTTCATCTGGCTGTCTAGGTGGGTCCTGTGCAGTAGTCAGGTCCTCAGGTTTCTCCTAGGACCTGTGCTTCTCTTTATTGCTTATTATTTCCTCTCCTACTTAGAGTAATTCTGGCTGGTCCCCCCCCAACTTCTCCCCATCTTCGTGGTGGACACACTGGTGTCAGGTGAAACTCCTGTTCACTCTCCTAACTCTGCCTCAGAGGTTCCTCCCAAATCCCTCCCCACAGCAGCCTTTTCCGGAAGTTATTCACGTTGTCTCTGAATAACTTCCCAGGAGTCGCGGTTTCTGGCTTATTTTTAGCTGTAGCAGAAGCCTTTGTTGAAGTTCCAGCCTGATGTATAAAGCAGATGGAGTAGTAATTTGGGGAGGGGGAGGGCTCCACCTGCTGGGCCCTTTCTCTTTGCTTCTTAGCCTCTCTGGGCCCAGCCGGATGGCTCTGCCGGGTCTTCCGTGTTGAACCTGGTCTCACAGATATACCTGCTGTCTTTTGAGCTCTTTCTTTGGCATGACAGCCAGCATGAAGCATTCGTTTTCTTGAAGGTCATGTCTCCCCCCCCCCCAAGAAAAACATTTTAATTTTCTCATCTCTGCCTTGGAGGGCAGCTTGTTGCCAGCTCCCCTGTTTGAGCTGCAGGGTGGGAAGCTACACTCCGAGTCCTCTGTGCTATAGATTGCACTTCCTTGGTTCCTGGACAGGTGGCTCTTCCCCACCCCACCCGACCACACCCCACTCCAAAAGTTCTTTTTGACATAGTTAAAACAAGAAAAAGTGCCCTAGAGTTCTAGTGGGCCCCAGGGCAGGGCAGGCCACAGACTGAGAATCTGGACAAATTGTACACGCCTTACAAAGTCCAAGGCTTCAGCAGAGGCAGGCAGATCTCTGTGAGTTCAAGGTCAGCCTGGTCTACAGAGTGAGTTCCAGGATAGCCAAAGCTACACCGAGAAACCCTGTCTCAGCACAAAACAAAACAATTTGAAGGCCTCTCTTAGACAGGCTAGGCTTAATGTTGCCTCCCTGCTGGGTGGCTGTGTACAGATGCTTCATTAGGATCCTCTGGAACTGGAGGTCAGGGTCCTCTTTGTGGTTCCTTTACTGAAGGCATTCAGGGCCTCAATAAAACAAGGAGACTTCCATTTCCAGGCTTCTCACTGGCAGGTGTCCCTTCCAGACCCTTCTTGTGTGTGTGTCCGTGTCCGTGTCCGTGTGTGTGTGTGTGTGTGTGTGTGTGTGTGTGTGTGTGTGTGTGGCCCCAGTTTGTTAAACAGAGCCTCAAGCTAAGAGCATGCAGAACGATTCCAACAAAGTATGCAGTCTGCTACTGTCCAACTCTTTTGCTGAGTACTCCCTCTCTTCAGATGAGTGAGGCACATGTGCAACTGTAAAGAGGGCCTATGCTGCCTTCAGGGGAAACCAGGCTGGAAGGTAGTAGGACATGGTCAGAGAGTCAAATCTCTCCCGACACAGGTAAGAAGTGTAAAGAAAGCTGGTGGTGGTGCATGCCTTTAATACCAGCAGAGGCAAGCAGATCTCTGTGAGCTCGAGACCAGCCTGGTCTACAAGAGCTAGTTCCAGGACAGCCTCCAAAGCCACAGAGAAACTCTGTCTTGAAACACCACACCCCAAAAAAGAAGTGTAAAGAAGATGTTGGTGGTGCATACCTGTCCTCCTACATCCCAGCAGGTAGGAGGTGGAGGCAGGAGGATCAGAAGTTAAAGGTCACTTTTGGGTACATAGAGATTTGAGGCTAGCCTGGGCTACATGAGAGATACTATCTCAATGTACACACACACACACACACAGAGACACACACACACAGACAGAGAGAAACATACATATACACACACACACACAGACAGAGAGAAACACACACACAGACACACACACACACACACACACACACAGAGCTACTAAACCAAAACAAAATGGGACACATGGCAACAAAGAGAAAATTACTAATGATTAATAATAGGGAAACAGAGGGAAATAAGGGTTCCTCCCTTTCTTCCCTAAAAATCCTAACAGGAGTTCCTTTTAATGGCTTCATGCTACAAAGGCAGTTAATAAGAACATAAGGGCTGGCAAGATGGCTCAGCAGGTAAAAGTGCTTGCCTCCAAGCCTAAAGACCTGAGTTCAATCCCCAGGACCTGAGGTGGAAGGACAGAGCTGACTCTGACCTCCATACACACACATACTGAGCACATGTGTGCTCATACATACACACTAATAATAAAAATAAGTAAAAGACTCAAAGAGGGGAAAATGAAACCAGAAAATGGGACAAAAAGGATGACAAACTGAAGACAAAATTCATCACAGAACAAACAGATCGGTTAGAACTAACAGACCAGTGAGCAAAAGAGTGGAGCTCACCGATGCCAAATCATTAAAGCAGGTGAAGAGATGCAAATAGTTCTATAGGATGACAAAGGTGACATGATGGACATTCTACAAGAAACTCAAGCCAGGACCAAGGGAGGCTTCCTTTAATGGAGAAAGCAGAAACACAACAAAACCTCCAGCCACGGCAGACTGAGAACAAATGATGTTCCAGAAAATGAGATTTGGAATATTGAATACTAAGACATCTCATAATTATCAGTTTTTTAAAAATGAGCTGGGCCGGGCGTTGGCGGCACACGCCTTTAATCCCAGCACTCGGGAGGCAGAGGCAGGTGGATCTCTGTGAGTTTGAGGCCAGCCTGGTCTACAGAGCTAGTTCCAGGACAGTCTCTAAAACAATACAGAGAAACCCTGTCTTGAAAAAAACTAAAAAAAAAAAAAAAAAAAAAAAAAAGAGCTGGGAGAGTGATGGTGCACATCTGTAATTCCAGTGCTTGAGAGGCAGAGGCAGGTGGATCTCTGTGAAACCCAGGCCAGCCTGGTCTACAGATGGAGTTCCTGCACAGCCAGGGCTACATAGAAAGACCCTGTCTTTAAAAAACAAACAAATAAATAAGGTGAAGAGTGATTTTTTTTTTCTTCCAAAGAGAAAAGCATCAACTCTAAGGGAAAAATTCAGGCTGCCTTCAGACTCTTCCTAGAAGGAAAAGGAGCCAACCCAGCACACTCCATGCTGGGAATAAAGGTGCGCCGACCTTTACTTGCTAACTGACATTCTTCAAAACAACTTTTCCTTATTACATGTGGGGGGGCAGGACATGATTGTACCATGGCACACACACACCTGTGGAGGTCAGAGGATAACTTGCAGGAATTGGTTCTCTCTCTGCTTCCCCAAGTGCTGGCATTGAAGGCATGTGCCGCTCTGCCCAGCATAACTGACATTCTTAAGCATCCTAACCCTTCTTGGAAAAACAACTAAATAGATTCCTCCCATTAAGAGTGGAATTGAGATTTTTTTATTGCAAATGGAAACATATAGTGACAGAACAGTTGATGAGCATCAAATTAATTAATTTAAATTTTAGACTGAGTTATTGTAGAATTCTGTTTCCAGAATAGAATGTGATTGTTCCTAGTCTAGACACTGTAAGAATAACAATTAACAAAGCCAAGAAGATGAAGAAAGCCAACACAGTAATGGCAACACATATAACAGATGTGAACTTTAATCCCAGTACTGGGGAGGCAGAGGCAGGAGGATTCTGAGTTTGAGGTCATCCTGGTCTACAGATCGAGTTCCAGGACAGCCAGAGCTACACAGAGAAACCCTGTCTTGAAAAATAGAGAAAGAAAGGGGGTTAAGGGAGGGAAGGAGGGAAGGAAGGAAGGAATGTGAACTTGAAGAAAATGACAAGTCTCCCCAGATAGTGTTGCAATTTTCTTTTTTAACCTTGGTGGTGTCTTTTTTTTTTTTTTTTTTTTTTTTTTTTTTTGGTTTTTCGAGACAGGCTTTCTCTGTATTGTTTTGGAGGCTGTCCTGGAACTAGCTCTGTAGACCAGGCTGGCCTCGAACTCACAGAGATCCGCCTGCCTCTGCCTCCCGAGTGCTGGGATTAAAGGCGTGCGCCACCAACGCCCGGCTTGGCGGTGTCTTTTAGGAAATAATATCTCCTGCAGTCAGGAAAAACTCTTTGAGGCCTGACTCTTCTTTAAGATTTCACTCCAACTTTCTTTTCTATTAAGTTCAAATACCATTAAACAATGCTTCATTTCAGTAGCATCAGTATTACAGATCAAATATTTATTTATTTGGCCTTATTTTATTTTTTGAGATAAGGTCTCATGATGTAGACCAGGTTGGCCTCGAACTCACAGAGTTAAATGTATGTATCACTATACCTGATTTACATTTGTTTATTTATTTATTTTTGGGTTTTTTTTCGAGACAGGGTTTCTGTGTATTGTTTTGGAGGCTGTCCTGGTATGTATGTGTGTATTTGTTCAGACTGCAGTGCCTGTGGAGTTGGAAACAACTTTCAAAGGTCAATTTTCCCCTTTAACCATGTAAGTTCTAGGGATCATCAGACTTGGCAGCAAGCACCTTTACCTGCTGAGCCATATCACTGGCCCATGGTGGATACTTCTATATCTGTTACTTTTCCTCCTGTCTGTAAACAGCCACATAAACCTTTCTAGAATAATGTACAGCAATGCTTGTGCTGGTGGTTTCTTGATGGTGACACTGGGACTATTTAAACTTAACTGTACTGTTTAAATTATTTAAAGTGTATGTATATAATTAAAAAATAATAATAATAGCCAGGTGTTGGTGGTGCACGCCTTTAATCCCAGCACTGGGGAGGCAGAGGCAGGTGGATCTCTGTGAGTTCAAGGCCAGCCTGGTCTACAGAGCGAATTCCAGGACAGCCTCCAAAACAATACAGAGAAACCCTGTCTTGGAAAACAACAACAACAACAAATCAATAAACATTTATTTGATACAGTAATTTTAATACATACAATTGATGGCCCACCACCGTACCACTCCTGGCCAGGGGATGAGGATGGGGACAGATAATCACAAGGCGGGCAGGATCCAAGCTCACCTCAAAACATCTTGCAAATAAAACACTTAGTAGATAGAATATATATGCATGGCCGGGCGTTGGTGGCACACGCCTTTAATCCCAGCACTCAGGAGGCAGAGGCAGGTGGATCTCTGTGAGTTCGAGGCCAGCCTGGTCTACAGAGCAAGTTCCAGGACAGCCTCCAAAATACAGAGAAACCCTATCTCAAAAAACCAAAAAAAAAGAATATATATGCATGTATATCTATGGTTACAAGTGATAGCCACTTGTGTAATGAGAACTGCATTAAAACCAAACCAAGGAACCCACGGTTTAGGAGGCACTGCAGTCTGGTGTGAGAGGTGACCTGGGAACCAGGTCTCGGGGCAAAAGGCCCTGTTCCACCCAACAAGGGAACACAGAAACAACTTCCCTCAGAACCACCATAGGGACAGGAAGTCCCCAAAGGCCCCAGGAGGCACCAATATCTGCCTGTGCAGGAACACAAAGTGCACTCTGGTTGTCCCATGAAATGTCTGTCCTTGGCACTTTTCTGGTTTTTTAGGGCAGGGCAAGCATTGAGCCAGAGGTAGATCTGTAGAGACCATGACTTTTACATTTTGCCAAGGACCCAGGGTTTGTTTGGGTCAAGCCCCCACCTCCTGGAGATCTGCCATGATGGTCCCTCTTACAAGGGTCTGTGTAGGCTGGCCTTGGGGCCAGAGTAGGAAAGTGGGCAGACTGATGAACCCTACCCAGGGAGGGCCTTACCACCTTGGAAGAGCTTTACAGACTAGCTTGCCAAAACCCCTTACCAGCCACCACCAGCTGGTACCTATCCAACTGCCACTTTTGCCTGCTGCCCCCAATCCCACCTCAAAGACAAAAGAGTTAAAGTGCTACGTGTATCATTTTTATAAAGTTTAGCAGGCTGACACCCACAGCACTGGAGTCACAGATGTGCGCTCCCACACTGGGCGTTTCAGGTGGGTACTGAGAATCTGAACTCAGACCCTCAGGCTTGCACAGCAGGCACCTTGCAGACTGAGCCTGTTCCCAGACCCTTTTCTAGAATTTCATAGAATGTTTAGCTATACATGTGCTGGACAGAATAATAAAGACCTCATTTCCCAGCTCTGGCTAGTGTGGTGTCAGCAGAAATAGTAGAGGTACATCGTGGCAGCCTCTGGAATTGTTTGAGAGTGTTTGCTCTTTTCCTCAATATCATCTCCATCCCTGTTTGCTGCCTGGAGTGCAGACACACCCAGTGTCACCACACTGGACCAAGAGGGCAAAACATGGGGTCCCAACAAGGGGGGCACTAGGGGAAGAGGAGTCAGCAAAGCACTAGGCTACTTCCCTGGACAACATGGGAAGGCAGGGATGAGGAGGGAAGAAACTTTAATGTGGTTGAAGTGACCGTTCTAATTCTAACTGGTATGTGACCTACATCCATACAGAAATGTAGTTTGTAGTTCCCTTTGCATTGTGCATCAGTGGAGAATATGAAGCAACTGGCTTGGCATACTCTTAGACACATCATCTACATCTGACAGGGTTTCTTTGTGTAGCCCTGGCTGTCCTGGAACTCACTGGGTAGACCAGGTGAGCCTGGAACTCAGAGTTCTGCCTGTCAAGTGCTGGGATTAAAGGTGTGGACCACATGGGGGAATCACTCCTGCAATCCAGCACTTGAGGGACTGAGGCACAAGGATTGCTGCAAGTGTGAGCTCAGCCTGGAAAAGAACAGGTCAGGGAGATGGCTCATCTGTACGCACACGTGGACCTGCGTTCAGATCCCCAGTACCCATGTGAGAAGCCTGCACAGTGCGCATCTGTGATTCCAGCGCTGGTGGTAAAGGCAGGTGGATCCCAGAGGCTCTCCGGATGATCAGGTCTGGTGGAAAAGGGAGCTCCAAGTTCAGGAGGAGACCTACACACACACACACACACACACACACACACACACACACACACACACACACACACACTGGGGAAGAGATCGAATCTCGAGTCTCTGGAATGTGCCTGTACACACATGCACACATACATCTCTAACATGCACACCCAGAGAGACAGCATGTACAGAGAGAGAGAGAGAGAGAGAGAGAGAAGAAGCAGAAGAAGTAGTAGTAGTTAATCATGGTTATACCTGTAATCCAAAGAGACAGAGACAGGAGGATCACTACAACTTTAATCCTCGCTTGTTCTACAAAAGCAAGGGTAACGTGATGAGACCCAGTCTCAACCACTTCCCCAAATATATAATGAAAACAACAACAACAAAAAGTACAAATAGAACTCTAAGAACAGACTTAGCAAACTCACTGCAAGGCTGTGGGCTTGGCAGTAACCACAGTACACAGCTCCTGGGTGTTGGGGACCAAACACAGGGCCCTGCTCCTGCTAGGCAAGTGCTCTGCCACTCAGCCACCCCAGCCTCCCATCCTTGGAACTTTTTATGAACTTGGGATAAAGATCAAGACCTTTTCCCCACCACCACAAGGGTTGTGACAGTCCTCAGGCCCCTGTTGTCTCCCCCCCCCCATCCCCAGCTACATCCCAGGCTTTTTATTAAAGAAGAAAAATGAAAGTCATAAACAAAAATAACAGGGGAACCATGAAAAATTTGAACCTGTATGACAAACTCTACACAGACACAGGAGGAACAGAGGCCAGGAAGGCCCTGTTTCCTGGTAGGCCTTGTTTAGATTCCTGCTGATTTTGCATGTGGGTGGGGATGGATGGTGTGGGGGGGGGTAGAGAGTAACATAGTCTGCTTTCTCTGTGACAATGCACCTCAGGCATCACAGTTCCCATTCAAAGAGGGAAATTTGCCACCACTGATCCACCTCTCCAATCAAACCACTGAACAGCACCCCCACCTTTTTTGGGAGGGACAGTTTCTCCTGTGTTCCATGCTAGCCTCAAATTTGTTATACAGTGGAGGATGATCTTGAACTCTGAATTGTTCTGCTTCCACCTCCCAAATGCTAGGATTATAGATGTGCCCTGTCACATATGGCTTATGCCGCTTTGGGGACAGAACTCAGGGCTTTCTGAATGCTAGGCAAGCAAGCACTCCAACAACTGGGCTGCATGCCCGTCCCATTTCTTGTCAGAGAAATGTACAAGAAACAACAGCACGCAAGAGCATACAACAAAATAAAACATTGTTAAGTCCAGCTGGGTGAGATGCCAGTTCACCTTGGAGACAAACTATGGTTTGTAAAGAAAGAAGGGAAAAGCCACTTCAGGGAGAGAAGGTGAGTGGTACCACAGCTATTCGGGGAGGGGGAGTTGGACGTGTTCTGCAGCATGGGGGTGGACCAAGTCCAGATGTGGTCTCCAGATACCTCCAGCAGTCACAAGTTTCCAAAGAGTGGAAGGACAGGGTTGTTTCTCAAGAAGACATTGGAGGTCGGAGTGGACATTCATGGGAAGTAGGGGGACAGAGGTAAACTTTGCCTTATTATCAGGAAGACCAGAGAGAATGTCGCGGAAAGGACTTGGGGAGAGCTGGATCTCGTACAGTCACTGGAAAATATTACCAAGCCCGTTGAGACGTTTGTGTACTTTTTTGAGTGGTAAGGTTGGAAAAGAAGATGAGCATGCTGTGGGAAACAAGGTCCTCTTTGCATAATGACATAACTCCAAACTCGTGGGACAGGCAGGGTGAGGATGGCAACCAATACGCTACGTAGATGGTGGAGCTCCGCTTTCCAAACTGTGCATCTTTCTCCGGTTCATCATTGCGCAAGGAGCCAAAGGCTGCCTGGCCGGACGCACCGGTCCAGCCTGGGGTTCCCGCCCTAGCTCCTGCTTAGAGCATCAGGTGGGATCCACCGGGCATAGGCAGAAGAGGCTGAGGGGGCCTCTCATGGATCTGCAGAGCATGAACCCTTAACCTGGTGGTCCCAGGGCATTTGCAGGTTCCAACAGGGACAGTCAGCTTGGAGGCGGAGCCCCAGGGCGCACGCAGCACCCCTCTGTGCTGTGCACTGAGCTAGCTTCTCAGGGACACGCAGCAGGCCTCGGGAAGCGCTCCGGGTCCCCCAGACGTGGCAGTCCGGGCCCCCCCACTTCTCGGACTACAAGTCCCAGCAGCACCCGCAGCTAGTACCTCCTGCCACGCCGCGGAGACCCCCGGTCGGTCCTAGCCACGGGGAGCCTGCTGAGCTGGGGCTGAGCCGGTTAGGGAGGCCGGTCCCGCGGGCGGGGGCGGGGCCCGCTCCGCGGCTTCTCCCGCCGCCGCCGCCAAGGGGAGTTTCCAGGAAGTGGCCATATTGGATCCATTCAGCCGCAGCCGCCCGGGCGGAGCGCGTCCCGCAACCGGCTCGTCCCCGCCGCGGCCCCGGCGCTCCCCGTAGCCCGCCCGCCCGGTGCGCAGCTCGCCATGGCGGCCACCGACCTGGAACGCATCTCGGTGAGGCCCGCGGCGCGCGGGTGCGCGGGAGGGGGCGCGAGGTGGGCTGTCAGCACCGCTCGGCGGGACCTCGAACCCGGGGACCCCTGAGCTAACCCCGGGAGGGGGTCTCGGATTGTCGGGCTTCGCGCGACGTAAGCTCCTTTTCGCGGGAAGAAGCCAAGACTTTGGGCAGGTGTGAAGACAGACTCGTGTCCAAAGGGGAGGATCCCGGACGCCCCCCGAATCTCCTTGCCCAGGGTGTTCCTGCACCTCTGGGGACTTAGCAGTGCTAGTGCTGTTAGCTGGGTGCAAAGAGTTAGGATAGAGCCCCAGGGATCCAGGGGGTCCCCCCACCCCGCAATACACACACACACACACACACACACACACACACACACACACACACACACACACACACACACAGAGCACACGAGTGCTCAGGGGAGTTGCAGACTTTAGTCCTGAAGAACCCAGGCCTGCTCATCATCTCCTTTACTGTCCCCTAGGAGCCTGGATGCAACTCCAGACAGGTCCAGGGCCTCAGTGGTAGTAGTCTGTGGGTCTGCGGCAGCCATTCTCAGGAGCTGAAGTGATTCCAGATCCAAACCACTGAGTGTTTGTTTGGGCTCCTGGCAGGGAATGCCTTCCTCTGGGCTGATGTCCCTTGGTGGTCTTAACAGGGTTGTTTGTTGACCTGAGCCAGAGCTTAGCACGTGGAGGGAGGCCTTTTGGGGGTTGTCTGCACTCCCTTGGTGTCTAAGGCTGGATTTGGGTGTGTCTGGGAGGCTAGGCTGTGACAGTGAAGGAAGCTGTGTCCTCTTGCCAGCATGTGAGGCCCTGGTCTGCTGGAAGGGGAGGAGGGGAAGGGAGGGAGGAGGTGGAGGAGGCCCAGGGCTGTTGGAGGGAGGGAGAATTCTGAATGTGTGACCGATAACGAATTGGTTCTGGGGCTAAATAAGGGAGCCAGGACTTATGTAATTATGCTATAAATATTGTCATCTGAATTTATATATGCAAATTTCTTTAATCTGAAAATACATTTGTTGGTCTTTGGGACTATGCATAATAACACAGGAGCTCTTGGTTTCATAATGTGTAGACTAGTGTGTTCTGTGCCCCTTGGGGAGGGGGGACTGTGTGTCTGTTAAGTAAGTTTGACTACATTCGGAATCTGCAGAGGCTGGGCCAAACCAAGATCCACTTCACTCCCATGGCTGTAAAATGATGGAATTTATGTACTCCAGGAAAATAGCCGAGTTCTTATAAACCTGCTGAGTCGATGGAGACCGAGAGATGTGTGTGTGTGTGTGTGTGTGTGTGTGTGTGTGTCTGCATGCCACATTTTCTGTGCCTAGCTGACCGGAAGGTTATGTCTGGGTTTGCTTTGAGGTCAGAGGCTTGTCTAACAGTTGATCTTGCACAGATGAGAGTGTGTGTAGAGCAACTGGAACCAGTGGCTGAGAGGATTCCTTGAAATGCTACTTGTTGGTCATGGGACCTCTGGCAAACACTCTGTGTTCTCATCTATGCAGCAGGAGGAAATGTCGTCTCCCTCACAGAGCTGTGTGGCTTCTGTGAAGGAATGCAGGTGAGGTGCTTGAGGTTTGTCAGGTCCATGATAAGGACTCAGTAAACCCCGTGTGTGCGATGGCAGTGGGATGTATGTGCCTGGTTGTGCCTCCGTTGGTCACTGTGTGGCCAGAGATGGTCGTCAGAGGGTCAGCTGAGTGTCTACACTGTATAGCTGAGCTTGGGAGGACCTGACTCTGCTTGCTTTTGGATCATTTCTGTGGGAAGTCTTCACATTATCCCCACAGGGCACCAGAACACAGGGAGGGGACAGGCTCAGTGCAGCTGTAGTGCTGGAATTCTGGGACCTTGCTTAGTGTGATGGTTACTATAGAGGGATGGATGCCTTCCCCGCCCTCTGCACTCTGGGCCATCAGCCTCCTGGGAGGATTTGTATGGGATTGAATTTGGGTGGAGATACTGGGTGGAGTTTGGCTGGAATTTAGAAGTCTGGTCTTTTTCCTCCCTTTCTTGTCATCCTGGGAAGGTAATTTCCTCCCTTATCTTGTGCATAACCATACTGAGTCCTTAAGGAATTTTTTGAAGGTTAACTGTAGTCTTTGGATTATTGGAGACATGTTTGGATATTTTTTCAGCTGCAAATTTTGGTGGTGCTGTGGCAGGTAGCCACTGCCCCTCTGGCTTGTGCAAAGATGGTCAGAGCAACCCTTGAGGACCTGAAAACTGTCTTAGTCTGGAGCCTACAGATCACACAGAAGGGTTTGGGCTATAGCTCAGGGGTGGAGAACTTACTGAACTTGTGTAGGAAGCCCTGGGTTCAATCCCCAGTGCTGCCTAAAAGAAAAACTGAACTCTGAGTGATGTACTTTGTGCTGGAGATCTGTTGGTATCTTGACCCACTCTTCCAGCATGCTGTGCGCACCATAGGCCTGTCTTTATTATATTTTACTTGTTATGTGTGCCTATGTGTGTGTGTATGGTGTGCAAGTGGAGGTTGGAGGACAACTTTGAGAGTCTCTCTTTCACCATATGGGTCCTGGGAATGGAATTCAGGCTGTCAGATGTGACAGCAGGTGCCCTCACCCACAGCCATCTTGCTGGCCCCACATCTTTGACCTCTGACTGGGTCCTGCTCAGCCTTGGCCAGCTCCAGCTTAGGTTGATGGCTGTTGCGTAGGTGTGTGGGGGCAGCTCTCAGCAGGTTCTGTCATCCCTTGCTCTCCCTGGGTAGTCAGACTCCTGCCACACTCTTGCTTCTTGGTCTCTGACTCTGAGGCTCACTCCCCTCCTATCCTGACCAGCTGCTCATATGACTCTCCTGTCTGCCTCTGATGGAGCAAGGTTCAGACTCCTAGGTGAGGGACCCGGTAGGTCCCAGGCAAATGAAGATGTGCGGGGGAGAGGAAAGAAACGTGAGGCTGCCTCATACTTGGCATTCTTCCCAGCCAGTCGCTTACCCCCCCCCATCTCCTCTTTATCCTCGGCACCATCTGTTACATCCGTTGTCACCCTTGTAATCTTGACACTTCCCCAACAAGCATGCTATCCAAGGAGTGCCTATTTTGTCCTCTAAAGCTAGGGATGTGGGAGGCAGCCTTCTCACCCAAATGTGGCGCAAGGCCCCTGTGCCTGGGATCTCCGTAACCTGTGTAAATGACCAGTAGCCATGCCAGGCCTTTCTGGGCAGGAACGATAGATAGCAGAACAGAAGATACCTGTGTAGCTAACTCCCACTGGCTAACGTTGAGGGGTCACATGCGAATGCGTCAGGCAAAGTCAAATCCTACACCCTTCTCTAGGAGGTGGGGTTGCCCTATCCCTCCTTCCCTATTTACCATACTAGGGAACCAACCTTACTGAGACCTTATGGGATAGATCAGAGGTATGAGTCTGGTGAGAAGGTGTTGATGACCCAAGGGAGCATTTAACTATGGACTGCTTGGGGCAGGAAGAGAGAGGATGGCAAGAACAGACTGACTGACCACAGTACCATAGAGGAGGGAGGGCAGGTGGAGGGGGAGCACTTAGGGCATGTCCTAAAGCTTTGGATGGCAGGGTGTGGGGGGGTGCGGGCAATGGATGTTTTGAGCTCATGTCTTCTGATGTCAGCAGGTTGAGGTTGGGTGAGGAAGCCAATTTTGGTCAGTCAAAGATGGGCCCAATACCCAGCTGCTAGCTTCCATCTGATGGCTCCTTGAGCTGATGGACTTTTGAGCCCTAGGATGAACTAGGTAGTGGTGTGTGTTTGGGACAGTAACTATCCCAGATGCCTTTATGGCTGAAACCCAGCTTCCTTGGGGCCATGTCCCAGCTGCAGGATGACAGAGCAAAGAAGCAAGGACTGACTGGCCTCCAGGTGTCTCTCAGGGCCTCTTCAATTTCCTACTTCTGTGCTCCCTGTAGGGTCTTGGGACTACCAGATAGCTGTATTCTACTGTGCACTAACTTTGTGGACAGCCAGACGTGGGGCTGTTAGGTAGGAGGGAGACACGTCTGCTTGGGGATGTCTCCCAGAATCAAAATGCCCTGTTCGGGGGCTGGGGTGTTCTCTATTAGCTTCTATAGGAGTTTTCGAATCCTCAGAGCTTCCTGTGGGGGAAGCCTAGCTGGACAGGGCAGGGAGCTTCTTGGTAATAACTACAGTTGCCCCGTTTGCCTGGGGGCAAATTGGTTATTCTTGGATTAGTAGCTTCCGGGTACGTAGTAGGTATTGTGACAGAGCCAAGTTAGAGGGACAGAGCCAGAGGAAGAGAAGTAAGAGTCCATCCATCTCTAGCCATGCTGTCTGGCTGTTCTCTGTGGGACCTTTTGGGTATGGGCCTCCCAGAACCTTGGCTTCAGTGGGCCTGGACCCAGAATTCTCTCCACAGGGATAAAACTGACTCTCTGCCTGCTGCTGGGGTGGATGGGCAACAGAGATGCATAGCTGTGTCTACACAGCCCCCTTTGGCCATATTGGTGCAAGAGCACCCCTCTGGTTCTTGACAGCATCACTATCCATGCGGAGGTAAATAAGGCAGGGACATTTTGGAACCCGCATTCTCCATTCAAAGGCTGGTGTTTCGTTTATGAGGAAACGGAGCCTTCTCCTTTGAGTGAGGTTGGACCACTTTGTGGCTTTCCCTATTGGCAAATAGTGGTGGCTGCCTCTAGAGTCTCCAGCCAGGTGGGGAACTGGGGCTGCTATACCTTCATCAGCAGAGCGCCCCATATGTGCTTTGGGAAGATGGGACATTTCCTCTTCCTCCCTGCAGCACATCAAAGCCTAAGAATGTGTCTATCCCAGGCCTTGTGGGTGGTGGGGACAGGCATGGGCCCAGGAACTGTGCTTTTTTCTTTTTGGTTTCTTGGAAATCTGGTTTTGATAGAACTATGGATTGAACCATCAGTTGATGAGCTTCAGCTTGACTGTAGGAAGAGGGAGAAAAGTATCTTGGATAGAAAACCAAGTACTGGGGCCTAGGGAGAATGGGGGTAGGAGTAGGGGATAGTTATGCTACCAAGTTCCAGGTCTTCCTACAGGAGGGTGGGGAATGACTGACTGGTCTAGTGAGAGTGACTGGTGGCCCAGCAGCCGCCTCCCCACTGTTAACCCTGTGGGCCACCACGGTGCTACTATGAAGGTTGATCTGGGGCTGAATCTTCTCCCAGGTGTTCAGTTGCTACTGTAGAAGAGAGACACTGCTGCCCACCCAGGTGTCCTGTGGATTGAGGACAGTGTGTCCTGCTTCTGTTCTCTGTAGGTCCAGGATGACACCTTCTCCATCTTTGCCCTCCCACATACAACCTTTTAGTTATTTCCCGTAACCTCTGACCTGGGTTTAGAAGTTTGCTTGGAATCCTGGGATCAGAGCCTAAGCCTTTCCTGGGAAAATTCCTAGGATTCCTCTTGGGCTCAAGGACAGTTGTGCTTATAACACCACAGTTCTGGCCAGAGGCCTCTGCTCTGGCTATTTTTAAGGCCCAGGCTACTTGGGAGGAGAAGGCTCAGTGTCCTGGGTCCATTGCTTGGGATCTTCTTCCTCAGCCAGGGCTAGTGTGCTCCTGGGGGTGGGCTTCCTGTCTAACTGGCAGGGTGTACCCGAAGATGCCTTGAGAGGAACAAGAGGGCAAAGACTTTGAATTTTAAATCCTAAGATAGCCTAGGAGGCCAGCGGATGCTGGTACAGGAGCCAGGGAACAGATGTGTTCAGAGACCAAGGCACTAGAGAAGTCTGTCAAAGACCTGGCATTAGGGAACTATGCTTGATCCAGGATTCAGGAACCACATTTCTTCGATTGAATATCTACTCTGATACCCTCCCAACAAAAAAACAAAAACTGGGATTCTTTTTTTTTTTTTTTTTTTTTTGGTTTTTCAAGACAGGGTTTCTCTGTAGCTTTGGAGGCTGTCCTGGAACTCACTTTGTAGACCAGGCTGGACTGGAACTCACAGAGATCGGCCTGCCTCTGCCTCCCGAGTGCTGGGATTAAAGGCGTGCGCCACCAGGGTTCTTTTTTTTTTAATTAATTAGTTTATGTGCATTGATGTTTTGTCTATATGTATGTCTGTGTGAGGGTGCTGGATCCTCTGGGACCAGAGTTATAGACAGTTGTGAGCTGCCATGTGGGTGCTGGGAATTGAACACAGGTCCTTTGGAAGAGCAGTCAGTGCTCTTAACCTCTGAGCCATCTCTCCAGCACACCCCCCCCGCCCTGGGCTTGGGGTTTTTCATGCATCTGCAGCTTCGCCAGTCTTGTTAGTACGGATACTTGAGCTGATGATTTACAGTCTCAGTATCGTCTGCTTTTGTGTGGGGACAAACTCCAAGGCCTGATTTCTCCCTAGATGCCACTTTAACTCCTGGTGAAATGGGCAGTTCTTCATGTCTGTCAATAAGGGCCGATCGTGAGGGTTCAGACAGCCGTCTGGACCAGGAGAGGATGTCCCAGTTACCCACTGAGCTGTATAGTAAACAGGTTCCTCTACTTTGTTCTGGATGGCAGGGCATGCAGGACTGCATCTCTTAGTTAGGTTGTTTTCTCTGCTGTGCCAAAGAAAGGATGATGTAGAAATCTGGGGCTTGGCTCAGGATCCAGGAGCTTGTTAGTGATTAAAGAGAGGATCTTGGCCCATGGAGTTTCTTATTGTGTGCAGATCTCCTCTCTCTGTCTCTCTGTCTCTCTCTCTCTCTGTCTCTCTGTTTCTCTCTCTCTCTCTCTGTCTCTCTGTCTCTCTCTCTCTCTGTCTCTCTGTTTCTCTATCTCTCTGTCTCTGTCTCTGTCTCTGTCTCTGTCTCTCTCTCTCTCTCTCTGTCTCTCTCTCTCTCTGCCCAGGGGCCCCTTTGAAGATGTTTAGAGCCCCTAATGAGCACCCTAGCTTGCTGGATGTGAAAAGGGCCCGAGTCAGCAAGCTCTGTGCTTGTCTAGGGCCTGTCAATCTAAAGGCTCATCCTCATGGAACTGTCTTCCACAGCCTCCATGCCGCCAGAATGGAGTGGACACATCATTCCCCAGGTTATCCTACAAGACTAGCTTGTGCAGTAATGTCTTTGCCCTAGATCCATTCTCTAAAATGCCAAAATACCATGTTTGGCCCAGTATTTACTTCCTTTTATTCTTTTGTTTTTATTTCCTCTTTCCTTTTCAGATTCTTTCTTTTTGAGACATAATCACATGTAGCCCGGGCTGTCCTCAAGCTTGCTAAATACCTGAGGATGGCCTTGAATTCCTGATTCTCTGTCTTTTGCATCCCAGTGCTGAGAGTACAGGTGTGTTCCCCCATACCTGACTTCTATTAATGGTATACACTTCTTGTTTTCTTTTCACCTTGTTTTGCTTGGGGAGCTAATAGGGATAGAACTTGGGGTCTTACAGGCGGTTAGACAAGTGCTTTACCACTGAGCTACATCCCTAACCCTAGGCAGTCCAGGCTGGCCTAGGAGTCATGGTCCTCCTGCCCTAACCTCATTTGCTAATGGCACGTGCCACCATTGCTTATGTTTTGTAGTTATGCTTTGAGACAGGGTCTCTCTATGTAGTTCAGACTAGCTTTGAACTCCTGATCCTCCTGCCTTAGCCTCTCTGAGGTTGGGATTGCACATAGGTTGCTGTGCCCTGCTTGGATCTCTTGGGAGAGGGGGTGAAAGAATCAGATTTCTAAATAGTAGACAATGCATCTCCACAGTTGACTGGAAACGCAGACCTGTGGCCACCCTGGGCCACATCTGAGCATGGGCTCTGCCATTTCCACCTCTTCCTGAAGGATTCTACACTTGACCATGTCAGCTGCTGTCAGGAGGCAACAGAGTAATGTGACCAGAAATGTGAGTTCCCAGTCACATTGTCTCCATTCTGATCCTGATCTTGTAAATGGCCACCTCACTGTGCCCCTGTGGTCCTCACGGGGCTGCCGTGTGGAGTGAGTGGGATGGAACTTATAAATGGTAGCTGTAACTGTGGTGGTCATCAGCATTGCTATATCCACCCTTTGTCCATTTACAGTGCCACCCTGACCTTCGTGGCACTTGAGTTTAAGAACAAGCCTGGGGTCACGGATGTGGTGGCCCCACCTCACTGCTGACTGTCCCACTGCCTGCTGCACAGCAAATGTGTCCAGTGATGACTGGGATGGATTGGGAGCCTTCCGATACAGAGCAGAGTGCTTTGGCTAAGTAAGGGCTTGCTCTGCTAGCCATCCCAGGTGGGAAACATTAAGTGAGAGACTGTAGCTGTTTTGGTTTAGTTTACACAGGCGGTTTTTTAAATGTATTTACTTATTAGATTTATTTATTTATTATGTATGCCTGCATGCTAGAGGAGGGCACCAGATCTCATTAGAGATGGTTGTGAGCCACCATGTGGTGGCTGGGAATTGAACTCAGGTCCTCTGGACCTTTGAACCATCTCTCCAGTCCCACAAGGTAGTTCTTTGTTTCTTTGTTTGTTTGTTTTGAGACAGGGTTTTTCTGTTAGAACTTGCTCTGTAGACCAGGCTGGCCTCGAACTCACAGAGATTCGCCTGCCTCCGTCTCCCGAGTGCTGGGAGTAAAGTTGTGCACCACTATCGCCCGCACGTCCCCCCCCCCCCCCAGGTTATTCTTAACAAACGACAGATTGTTTGTGAGCTCCATTCCTCTTTGAGGCTGCAAGCTCAGACGCCTTGGCCTTCCTTGCCTCCTCTTAATAGCAGTCACAGGGCTTAGAGGTGTATGCCACACGCGTAGCCAAGTGTCCAGAGGTAGGGCAGAAGGAGCTCCCTAACTGCTCTGCTGTTTTCTTGGCCCTGCTGCCCTTTCTGAGAGGGCTTTAGTCCTAGGCTAGCTCCACAGGGTAGTCACAAAGGCTCCCCGAGCCACTTGGCTCTGCGTTGTGCTGATTGTTCCCCAGCTGGAGACCTGGTATTCTGTCTGAGTCCTGGTGACTGCATCCATCATGTAGGGGACACTGGTTATTGCTAGTTCTTCCTATGACTGCTCAGCTTAGCGAACATCTGAGGGGAGGGTGACAGTTTGCAGTAAGTAGGACACTTTGGGTCATGAGTTATTGATGGCAAATGTGTGATCAGGAAGAGTGGCATTAGTGAGAGTCATCCCTCAGTAAAGCCAGAAGGTCACATCAGTTTCCTGAGGACAGGGAAGGACGCTGTCTCTGTTAAGGCAGTAGCCCTTATTCTGTGTGTAGGTACACCAGAGATGGACGTCCACTCAGGTCCCTGATGCCCCTGGGCACAGTGCAGCCTGGGCAATAACTTGGGGGTGATGACCTCCTCATCCTTCACACGTCATAGAGAAAGCCACACTGTGTAAGGGGAGAGGAGGCATGGCTGCTAAGCCTGGTAGGTGGACTGGTGCTGTCCTCAGTGCTCTTTAGCCTGTGGAGCCCAGAAATGTCAGTGAGGCATAGGCTGGCCCATTCTTTCCCTCTCTCTTTCCTCTCTCTCTCTCTCCTCCTCCTTCTTCTGCAAGTGTTTTGCTGTGGAGTATGTGTGTATATGTATGCATGTGAGGTATGTGTGTGTGTAGTGTGGCGTATATATGCATGTATGTGTATGTGTGTGTGTGTGTGGGTGGTGTGTTTGTGGGTGGTGTGGTTTCCAGACACAGCTGACTTGGTCAGTTTTGGAGGCAGACTTCAAGATGTTGGATTGCATCTTGATTGTGTCACCCTTGGAAGGAGAGCATGAATAAATATGCAGCCTCCTTGGCAAGCACAACATGCCCTCAACTTTGGAGATTTTCAGTTCCACCTAAAAATAAGCTCCAGACTGTTCTGTCCTGCATTTGATCCTCAGGCTGTCACAAGCAGGAAGGAAGACTGAATAATGAAGTCCCAGGTAAGGTGGGCAGGTGGCACCTCCAATGAGGTAGCGGTTGAAGATGGTGTCGTGGCAGGCAAGGGTGGAAAGCATAGGGAACACAGGCGGCTTCTCCCAGCCTGTGCAGAGCTTCCTGAAGTGGGGAGAAGAGGTGGAGAACCTGGATGCCTAAAATGTTAAGGGTTGGTGCCAGGAAACAGGACGCTGTCTGGGAGGGTCTGATGTGCTGTGTAGGGGCGAGCTAAGGTCAGGTGCCAGCAAAAATGCAGAGAGCCCTGAGAGCCCAGGAGTTCAGGGAACCTGCTGAGCTTAAAAGGGAGACTTGGGGGCTGAGAAATGAATGGCTCAGTGGGTGAAGGTGCTTGCTGTCAAGGGTGACGACCTAAGTTCAATCCCTGGAATTAGATTCTACACTGAGGAATTAGAGACCGGACAAGCTGTCCTTTTACCCCTACAGGAGCATTGTACATGTGTGAACCCACCCCTACCCCACTAAATAATTCATTAACAAAATATGTGGCATAGGCCTGGCTCACGGTAGTTTGCTCACCTACATGTCCTGCATAAAACTAGGTATGGCAGCAAATGCTTGTGATTCCAGTACTGGGGAGGTAGTGGCATGAGAATTAGAAACTCAAAGTCATTCTTGGCACAAGTTCAAAGCCAGCTTGGGCCTGTCTCAAAACAAAACAACAACACCCCCCCCAAACACACACAGAGAGAGAGAGGGGGGGGGGCTGGAATGGAATGGAATTGAGCCTGTGAGGAATACCTGAATGCCAGGCAAAGGGGTGGTGGCAGGGGAGACTCTATGTATTGTTTCTGATGAGGGCATCTGGGAAAGAAAGCCCCCTGGTGGTGCCTTTGTCAGGTTACATTTGCAGCCCCTAGGGGACTTGTGAATGGGTAAATTGGGCCATGATGCCCTGGGGATGGTGATAGGAAGGAAGGGTCATTGTGAAAAATAGTCTCCACCAAGAGTCCTTGAAAACAGGTTTAGGGCAAACCTGGCTTGTTTGTAATAGGTAGAAGAGTCACGTAAGATCTAGGCTACTTATAGGCATATTTAGGCATGATGGGACAGGTGCCAGTATCGTAAGGCAGGTTGGATTTTTGTGCCAGAAGCCAGACAGGCAAGAGGTACGGGCCAAGCGTGGCTGCAGAGAGCTGATGTCTAGGTGCTGAGGAGGCTCTTGTGTAGCGGAAGCCTCAGGTGTCTAGGTGCTGAGGAGGCTCTTGTGTAGCGGACGCCTCAGGGTCTCCCGCCTACCCCTGACTCCTTTGCCCACAGTACTGTGCCCACATTTTCAAAAGGGGTTGCTGTGACACTGCTTGGAGCTCCACTGTGGAGCTGTAGACAGGAGAGACTCCTGTGTACCTTCTGGTGGTGGTTAGGGCATGGGCACAGAGGAAGGAAGGTATGATTCTGCCCAACATGGAGCTCTGTGGACTGCAAACCTGCCCTTGGGTGGTATCTCACTCCCACTCCCAGGGAAGCCAGAGAAATTGTCCGCACAGAGTTGAGTCCAGCCTTGACTGTCTCTTCAGACCGTATTGTCTCTCTTACAGTGCTATAGACCAACTTCAGTGGGGACTGATGCCCACTTTTCTGCTGAGGTCAGGCTTCAACTTTCTCTCCCAGAATCCTCATTCTAAATAGTAATTGCTAGGGTAGGCTTGGAGACCCCTCCAGATCCTGAGGTCTCCAGAGACTACCACTGAGGAGGAAGCAGACTCCTCCCCTGAGCCCTAGACCTGGGTCCATCTTCAGGAGTCTTGGCTCTTCCAGCCAGGTTCCTGCAGGGACTCTGTGTATGATACATACGCAGTGGAAAGTGGTTGTGGAGGACCACCAGCCCAGCCTGATAGGGAGGGCCGGGAAAGGGCCAATGAGGGAGCAGCAGCATTTCCACCTTCCTCCGAATTGGCTGCATGGAATATACACTCCAACCTGTGCCTTTTGGGCTTTTGAAGATCCAGGGAAGGGTTGGGGATCTAGCTCAATTGGCAGAGTTTCTGCCTAACATTCATAACACTTGGGGACCTAGCACCACTTAAACCTGGCATGGAGTGCATGCCTGTAATGTCAGCACACAGGCAGTGGAAGCAGAAATTGAAAACTGAGTATTATTCTTGACTATGTAGCAAGTTAAGGTTATCTTGGACTACATGAGACTCTGTTTAATGAAAAGATCCAGGGAACCGGGTGGGGTGGCACACACTCATCATCTTAAACACTTTGGAGACTGAGGCAGTGGGATAGCAAGTTCAAGACCAGCTGGCCTCTAAAGTGAGGGGGGACTCAGGGACCCTCTCTGGGAGTGTGGCATGGAGTTGGAACCCTGATAACTTCAAGGTGTGTCCTGGGTGGTGCTGAGAACTCAGGCACCAGCGTCAGGGCTGGTTTGACACAGACATATCTTCCCTCGGGGGGCTCACTGTCTCGCTGTGCTTTTCTTGGCAGAACGCAGAGCCTGAGCCTCGGAGCCTGTCCCTGGGCGGCCATGTGGGGTTTGACAGCCTCCCTGATCAGCTGGTCAGCAAGTCAGTCACACAGGGTTTCAGCTTCAATATTCTTTGTGTGGGTAAGTGGTGGCCTGGTCGGGGCGGGGATAGGAGAGACTTCTTAGAGATGGTGCTCTGCTGTGCTGGTACCTCTCAGGCTGGGGTGGAGGGTTCCCAAGAAAAGGGAGATCTTGGGTTCAGGCTTTGGCCTTGCCTCTGCAAGGATCAAGAACAGGATTAGAGCCAGGACCTGACTCAGAGTCACCACAAAGAGGAAACAGAAGTGGGTCCATGAAAGTGCTGCCTAAACAGTGGGTGTTTATCATAGAAATTCCACAGTCACTAGTTCATTCATTTATTTAAAAAAAGCACAGGGCTGAGAGATGGCTCAGTGCTTAAGCTCTTCCAGAGGATGGGGCATCTGCTCCCAGCTCCGGGCGATGTCAGATGGCTACAACTACTTGTAGCTCAAGTTCCAGGGGACCGGACACCTTCTTTCTCGCTTCCCATAGGTATTCACACATACATACACATAGAAATAAAAATAAATCTTTAAAAAGTTCTCTTCTTACTATGTGACAAGGATACAGTGATGAATGAGACCCTGCTTTATCACCAGATCACAATGTAAAGCTCTAGTACGCTTTGGAACAAACACAACCTGACCGGGGAGGCTCCATGTGTCCAAGGCCTAGGACTCCCAGAGGCACAAAGACTGTGCAGGGCCCTCTGCAGGTATCCCTTGGGAAGGAGACCACAGGAAGCTGAAGCTGCTCAGGCTACAGCTCCTGGTGGTTTCAGGTCCTGCTCCTGTGGACCCATGACCACCTTGACCTAAGACGGGTGATGCTCAGAACAGGCTGTGTGTGTTTTATGACTAGGTTCCTTTGAAACCAGCCTACAGTGGCGTCTCCATAGCCTGGTACTGCCTTTTTCCCACTCCCTGGGGAAATGTCACATGCCCTGCATAGCCATGTCTTACATCAAAGGCTTCCTTTATGACTCTTTCTTCTGAATATTGTTTTCTTTTCTTTTCCTTTCCCTTCCCCCTCCCCTTTAAAAATTTATTCATTTTACTTGAGGGGGCCCATGACAGTGGAAGTCAGGGGACAGCTTGGAGTCACTTCTCCCCTCCTACCATGTGGGTCCCAGGGATTAAACGGGTTGCTAGGTTGGCAGTGAGTGCCTCTACCATCCCCCCACCCAGCCTTTTCACAGACCTTTGTTGGGGTTGGGATGGAACCCTAGAACCTTATACATGCCACGCAAGTACTCTAAAAATGAGCAGCAGCTCAAGCCCCCACACTTTCCAGAGGCCACCAAGGATGGGGCAGTAGGTGGCTTCCTTCCCCTGTCTCATTCTGAAGCTTTGAACCTCACCTCGTCTAGCCAGGTAGCCCTGGTTCCAGCCTTTGATATTCACTTCTCCCTGCTGTCCCCACTCACCAGGGGAGACTGGGATCGGCAAGTCCACACTAATGAACACTCTCTTCAACACGACCTTTGAGACGGAGGAAGCCAGTCATCATGAGGAGAGTGTACGCCTGCGGCCTCAGACCTATGACCTCCAAGAGAGTAACGTTCATCTCAAACTGACCATCGTGGATGCTGTGGGCTTTGGGGACCAGATCAATAAGGATGACAGGCAAGAGGCGGGAAGGGAGCTCCAACTACCCTTGTCCACTCTGAACTGGTTGACCCCCATCCTGAAACTTCCCAAGCGCTTTCTGCCTCACACTGCCCCGTACATACGGCTCTAAGGTGACCTGGGAAGGCTGCTGGGCAAGGACTGAGGTCTTGGGCCGTTGACAGAGCAGTTCTTCCTCTAGGAGGGTATAGGAGAAGGGGCCAGTCTGCTTCTATACCAGATAGGGCAAAGCTGTTCCCAGGGAGGAGAGTGGGGATAGCCTGGCTTGGGCTCTGGTGTCTGCCTCCCAGGTGATGAAGCTGTCTGTAGTTACAGGCCCATAGTTGACTACATCGACGCGCAGTTTGAAAACTACCTACAGGAAGAATTGAAGATCCGCCGTTCCCTCTTTGACTACCATGACACGAGAATCCATGTTTGCCTCTACTTTATCACTCCCACCGGGCACTCCCTGAAGTCCTTGGATCTGGTGACCATGAAGAAACTAGATAGCAAGGTATGTGCCCCTCCTTGTCATCTGACCTCTGCCTTCCACCTCTGGAAGGGGGTGTGGTGACTGCAGTTGGCTATTCTGTGGTCAGCGTGGTCCTCTCTGGCTGTTCACATGGCCCTCGCTGAGCTTTTCAGAGCCCTGTTCTCAGCAACTGCCTTCTCATTTGGAGCCTTGCTTGTTTTTATTTCCTTGTAACCAACCTCTCCTGCTGACTCTCTGCCCAGAGTGTCCTGCTTCCATCCCAGCCTCTTAATCTCTTGTTTCCCCCAACATTTCTTTCCTGTCTGACATGGCTTCCCCTTGGTTCTCTTCTGAGCCCACTAGGAGAGCAGAATGACTCAGAGTTGGATTGTGAATGAGGGTAGAGGAAAGTTTCATAGGATGTCAGGAAGAGTTGGGGTCCTGGAGGACATGTGCCCTCCTTAGTTATCTCTCAGCCTTTGTGACTGCCTTTCCATCTCTGGAGTTAATTGTCACCATGAAAAATGGGGTAACCTTGGCCTGGGAGAGTTCAAGCACTTTTCCATAGCAGCTACTCCTGGGTCATTTTACTTACTTAGTGGGTAGCTTAGTCCCCACTACTGTTTCTGTCAGACCCCAAGCCAATTAGGACCTTCAGAGTATCCTGGGTCCAAGTTGAATGTGCCTGGGGTTCCGGATATCACAGTGGCCACAGATGGCTGGGTTTGGACTGTGACTGCTTCCTGGAGCCACTGCTTTCCCACTCTTAGGACTTGTCCATGGTCAGTGACTATTACTCAGAATAGCCAACCAACCCTCTGCCTCCTCCCCTGACCTTCACAGGTGAACATAATTCCCATCATTGCCAAGGCTGACACCATCTCCAAGAGCGAGCTCCACAAGTTCAAGATCAAGATCATGGGTGAGCTGGTCAGCAATGGAGTGCAGATCTACCAGTTTCCCACGGACGATGAGGCTGTTGCAGAGATCAATGCAGTCATGAATGTGAGTTTTGGACAAAGGCCTCAGGGCTCCAGAGCCAGAGGGCTTGGAGACACCAGTCTAAGACAGCCCCTGGGGACTCAGCTTCCAAGAATGTTATCCTTCCTGTCTCCAGCATAGGGTGGGTGGGCGTTCCACACCTCCCCGGTCTGAATTCTGGGAGCACCAGACTAGAGGATTTGGATATTGGTTTACACTAAGGATCCACTAGATCTGAGTCACAGGTTCTAGACTAAGGGTGGGAAAATGATGCTTGAAGGAGCAAATACATGCATGGTCCTGTCAGTGAGCTCTACTGGCCCTTGAGAAGAACACCCCACAGGCAGGGAAACCCAGGCAGGAGTCTAGAACAGATGGAAAGCGAGCCTTGAGCCCAGAGCCTCCCTGGGGTACAGGGGTGGTGAGAGTCTGTCCCCTCCTTCCCGCACAGTGCTCTCATATATACCTGGGTCCCCTTTCAGGCACACCTGCCTTTTGCTGTGGTGGGCAGCACAGAGGAGGTGAAGGTGGGCAACAAGCTGGTTCGAGCACGGCAGTACCCTTGGGGAGTGGTGCAGGGTGAGTGTGGGGCGGCACATCCCCAGCTGGGGCCTCAACTCAGTCTCCTCTTGTCCTGCCAGTGGAGGCCCTAACCACTGTCCTGCTACCCCGCTGCCCATCTTCATGTTCACCTCACTCTGGAACTCCCTGAGGCACCTGGCCACTCTCCTGCTGTGCCTCTGCCCGTCTCCATGCCTGCTGCATGCTGCGGGACCATGACGCATCCAGCCACTTTCCTGCTGTACCCCAGCCATCTGCATGTGTGCTTTGCTCTGTAGAACCACCAAGGCCCCCTAACCATTGTCTTACCTTTCTTTCCCCTGCTGATCTGAACACTTGCCTCATGAGGCTTTGGAGCCACCAAGGCACCCAACTACCACCCAGCCATTCCCCCACCTATCTGCCTGCCTGCCTCATGCCTCTCACGCCCCCCCGCTTTCAGTGGAGAATGAGAATCACTGCGACTTCGTGAAGCTGCGGGAGATGTTGATTCGGGTGAACATGGAGGACCTGCGGGAGCAGACTCACAGTCGACACTACGAGCTCTACCGACGCTGCAAGTTGGAAGAGATGGGCTTCCAGGACAGTGACGGTGACAGCCAGCCCTTCAGGTGATAGCCTGCACTGTGCTGCCTCAGCCTCTCCTGTCACGCCAGCACTTGCTCTCTCAGGCCTTGTGAGCCCGAAGGCAGAGGCTGGTGGGAGCCCCGCATCCTCTTACCCCGGCTTCTACCTGACTCCATTGCTCCCATGCCCTCAGTTCTACCTGTGGCCTCTCCTTTGGGTCTCCACAGCCTCCAAGAAACGTACGAGGCCAAGAGGAAGGAGTTCCTGAGCGAGCTACAGAGGAAGGAGGAAGAGATGAGGCAGATGTTCGTCAACAAAGTGAAGGAGACAGAGCTAGAGTTGAAGGAGAAGGAACGGGAGGTGCGTGCCAGGCCCAGGGGGCTGTGGAGAGGAAGTGTGGGGGTAGGCTGGCGGAGGTGGAGCTGGGGGGCCTACACCGCCCATACCCAGGTGCCTCCCTCCTCCCCTCCCCAGCTCCACGAGAAGTTTGAGCACCTGAAGCGAATCCACCAGGAGGAGAAGCGCAAGGTGGAGGAGAAGCGCAGGGAGCTGGAGGAGGAGACCAACGCCTTCAACTGCAGGAAGGCGGCCATGGAGGCCCTGCAGTCCCAGGCCGTGCACGCCACTTCCCAGCAGCCCTTGCGGAAAGACAAGGACAAGAAGAAGTAAGTGGCGTCTCCCTCCCTGGGCTGTCTCCTTACCCTGGACTCAGTCATCTCTGCCCTCTGCTTCCCAGCCCTCTGGGCCACCACTCCTCACTTGCTCTCTTCCCGTGCACCTCCTTCTTGCTCTTGTAGTGGTCTTTCTCCGTCCTCACCCTCTCTCTCTCTCTATGTCTCTGTCTCTGTCTCTCTCTCTCCTCTCTGTCTCTCTCTGTCTCTGTCTCTCTCTCTCTCTCTGTCTCTCTTCTCTCTCTGTCTCTCTCTCTCCTCTCTGTCTCTGTCTCTCTCTCTCCCTCTCCCTCTCTCTCTCTCTCTCTCTGTCTCTCTGTCTCTGTCTCTCTCTCTTTCTGTCTGTCTCTCTCTCTCCTCTCTCTGTCTGTCTGTCTCTGTCTCTCTGTCTCTCTGTCTCTCTCTCTCTCTCAGCTGTTTACTCTCCATCCAGCCCCCGCACCCTACACTCACCCCTCCCCTTTGATCTCTCTCTGATCTCTCTCTCCCTCTCCTCCCTCATCCCCCACAGCATCCTCAGTATCTGGGGCCTCTTCACTGCTGTAGTAGGGAAGGAGCTGGGTCACATGGACAGCCAAGTAGCCAGGAACAGCCACGCAGGTGTAACCACAGGAGACCGGGACAAGTCTGTCAGGCCAGGCGAGGGATGCATATGGGACTGTCCTCATTTCCTGACAGATTCCAAAAGAACCTGAGCAGCTGTGACACATGTCCCCCGAGGCCTCTGGGGCAGGGGTTGTGGAACTCATATTAGCTGGTCGATGATGACACATAACAGCAGGGACTCATAATGGCAGGCCAGTCAGCACTGCCCAAGACTGTCATCTCTACACAGCTACTTTGGAAGGCCTGCAGCGGTGAAAGCATGGCAGCTCCCTGCAGGGCTCCAGGGCTGTGCCAGGGAGTAGGGCTGCTCCCCTTGTAGGGGCTGGAGCAGTTTCTGTAGAGTAGAGAATGGCAGATGGCAAGGAGGCTCTTTTAAATGTGTCACCTTAATGGACACAGAAGAGTTCCTCGCCATGTTTCCTTAGCGTTAGCTTTGCTTACTCCTCCTTCCACCCTGCTGCCTCCTCCTCTTCTTTGCCTTCTTTAAAACAAACAAACAAAACCCCACTGTTTATTGTTTATTTTTGTGGTTCTAGGAATTGAACCCAGGGCCTTGCACATGCTGGCTAAGTTCTCTACCACTGGTCTGCATCCCCGACCATATCGGTGCTCTCCACAGCCCTTTCCCACATTTTATCTGGAGTCTGATACCCTGTCTCCAGTGGCCCTCAGTCTCCCACTCTGCTTCATCCAGAGACTCAGGCCCCATCATACCATGGTGTTCCCGTCCGCCTCAGCATCTGGGGCCTCTTCACTGCTGTGGTAGTGAACAAGGCTGGGTTTCCCTGGCCCTTGAATTATATTTGGTCTCATTGTTTTCTTGCCAACCCAAAAAATAAGCAAGCATCCATTCTGACCCTCGTTCCCGAGCTCCTGTTTTACCTTGTATTGTGTAAGGAAACATGTACCCGGGCCTTCTGTTCTTGGGGTCATGGAGTCTAGTGGTCAGGCCCACACAGTGGACTGTTAGCTGTCACCCTGGGATACATCTTGATGCATAAACTCGACTATGTCCTGCCTCACCCCTAGATGACATTCACCGATGGGCAAACACAGACACATGCATGCACACACACACACACACACACACACACACTCACACAGACACTCTCTCTTACTCTCCTGCCTCAAACTTAAAAGTGCTTCTCTCTGGGGCAGACAAAGCACCTAGGAATAGATGCACATTGTGGTTCCCAAGGTTTGCTCTCTGCTTTGGGACAGGTGTTTCCCCTTCCTATAGTCTTCCCCCATCCTGATGTCTGACAGCTCACCTCAGATGCCTATTCCCAGAGGACTCCAGGCCCAGCTCCCCCCAACCAGGAGAATTTATAGTTGCTTTCAGCCCTGGTCCCATGCCCAGCCCTTGGTTTTGAGTGTGGAGGTTGAGGTGCAACCAGTGTGGGCTTTAAGTTGGCATCTCAGAAATGTGCCCCCTTGTGAGAGGGACAGAGTCTGTATACTCAAAGTGACTGTGCCCTGCTTCCTGGTGCTGTGGCCTAGGCAATCTCGTGGGAGTAGAGGTTAGAAGAAAATGGGAGAAGCCCCAGGGCCAGTTAGGTGTGGTAGCATATGCCCATGTTCCCAGCACTGGGGAGGCAAATGCAGGAGGCTTGCTTTTAACTTTGAGGTCAATCTGAGCTATATATAATGAGTTGCTTGACTAGCCTGGGCTACATAGCAAGGGCCCTGACTCAAAGGAGAGGAGGAGAGGAGGAGAGGAGAGGAGAGGAGAGGAGAGGAGAGAGGAGAGACTACAGGGCGGTTGAGGGTAGAACCCCACTGTAAAGATAGACACAGCTCTCAGTAGAGGCCTGTCCCAGCTATCTGGTCTCCTGGAATATTCGGGGATTACACTAGAGAGCTTCAGCCGATTTGACCCTGGGGGAGAGGACACTGTACCTGTGGAGCTATAATTGGGGTTCAGGGGTCCTCATCTCCTCTTGCACTGGTCCAGTGGGATAGGGTGGGCCAGTCATGCATTTGGGAAGTGGATTTTTTCATGGCCATTTAGTTAAATGGCTTTAGTTGGTTTGTATTCTTTCTTTAAATTTTAATCAATTTTTGCGAAATTACTTCCCAATCAGATTTTGACCCTCAGCCCGGGACGCCACAAAATGAAGCAAGTTCCCTGCTTTGCTCATCACAAATGCCAAACTGACTGCCCTTTCCCGTGTTCACCTTGCTGTCTTTTGTTTCTGTTTGATTTGGTGTGCGTATCTTTTAATGTGTCTGTTTTTGTTTTGTTTGTTTTATTTTTATTTTTCAGTTAAAGCACGCACAGACTTACATGTCAAGAGCGGACTTTAGACTTTCATGTGTTAAGTTGCTTGAGTTACACCTTGTGACCCTTCTCCCATAACATGGTGTGAGGATGGACTGGGAGCCGGTACAGACTCCAGTGTTTACAGCCTTGCCTTGTCCCTACCTGCTGGCTCCAGGCTGCCTGGGCCTGGCCAGCTTTCCCTCTCTATGCAAGCGTGTCAAAGCCATGAATGCTGGAATCCGAAACTGACAAGGTTTATTTTTTCCAGAGCCGGTGGCTGGTCTTCCATTTACAGTGTCACTATCCCTTGACGGAGCAGTTATGTGCCAGTCTAGAGATGGCCCCAGCCAGTGATGCTGGCCTGATTGTTCATCGTCAAGCCAGCGACTCATGTGGTGCCTAGGCGTGGCCTGTGGTCTGGTATATACATGCTGCAGAATTGGCCTGTTTCCCCTTCATTTTAATTTTTCTAACCTAGAGCTTAATTTTAATAACTTTGAAACACTTTTAATTTTTATTTGGCACCAGTGTAAAGACAAATAATATCTATCTTTCCCATTATTTTCATAAGTAACACAGATTACCTGATCTTTTTTTTTTTTTTTTAACTAAAAAGACTTCTAAACCTTCTGACATAGAAAGCACCCCTATGACAAATAGGGAGAGGTGGGAAATAAAGTTCCTATTCTGGCAGTGTTTGGGACTTCTTTACAGACTGAAGTGGACCCCGAACAAGGCCACACCCAGCCTTTTTACTGTGAATGTAAATGGAACAGCAGCCCAAAGCCCTTGTCTCTCTCTGCCCTAGAGGTGCTACCGGTGACAGGGACCAAGTGCGCGTGTGTTAAGTGTTTGACTCCAAATAAGCTGCCTGCTCCCGACAGTGTGCTCAGTGGGGAGAAGGCTGTCATGTCAAGGTCATTGTTACTTCTTTCCTGGCTGAGGCAAGGAAATAAAGGTGTCCCAAGTATTAGGGCAATTTGAGATGGGGGTAGGAAGAAGAAAAAACAAAACAAAAGCCTAGCGGCTAAGAGCTTCCCCTCCAGCTATAGTTTCCAGGTAGACACTTAAAAGTCTCTTCCAGGTGTGATGGTGCAGGCCTGTAACGCCAGTGCTTGGGAAGTAGGAAGCCAGAGACTGGCCTCAGTCACATAGTGAGGTAGGAAGCCAGAGACTGGCCTCAGTTACATAGTGAGAGAGAAGCCAGCTTGGCTTACGTGAGACTGTGTCTCAAAAATAAAAACAAGAAAAGTACTGACAAAATCTAGTCTGCTCTGCTCCCGATGGTTTGCAAGCCTCAGAGTTGAAAATGGGTGAAAACTAATGTCCTTAGTGTTGGTGCAGGACAAGGCTGGACACCAGGCTCCCCAGAAAGATAGACTTCATCCTGAGGAGCTGATGACCCAGTGAGAACCCGAGGGGACCACACTGATTTTACACCCCCATTTCCCTCCCACCGCCATTTCCCCCTTTCCGCCAGGCCTGCTTCTGTTCGTCCAGGACCAGTCTGGCTTCTTCTGTCTTTCTAAGATGATGGTCCATCCAGAGTGAGCTGAAGGGGAAGGTTATTGTGAGTCCACTTAGGCTGCTTGGACCTGTGAGAGGCCACACACAGCAGAATAGTGTTTGTTGATGCTCTGAGGAAAAATCCTCCATGTCCAGGGTGGATCCTGGCTGCCAGGCTGGACTCAACTATTTACCAAGACTGTTTTAAGCAAAAGAATATAAAATTCAGTCTAGGCCTTGGAAGCCTTGAGAGCTTCACAGCTCGTCTGCCTCTGGTCATGGCTGAACTGATGTGGGGCTTTGGTGTCTGAGGCAGAGGTGAGCTGCAGGCCAGTGGCTCCTCTTAGGGAAACTGTGTATCTGGAGGTGTATTCACTCAGGTCCACGCCTGACCTTCAGAGCGGCCTCTCCTAGCCAATATATTTAGAGATTAGGATAACCCAACAGGTCTACTGGTTGTATAAAATAGGATTGCTGGCTCCATGCTGGACTCTGGAGCCTGCAAATTCTACCGTTATCTCCTGCAGCTCACCAGCCACAATGTGGGCATACTGGAAGGCTGTTACGTTCAGTGCCCACCTTTTGGCATCCCTGGGGAGACCTGACTTGTACTTTCTAGGGTCTAAGTTGCCCCCCCATGGATCCGGTCAGCCATGGCAAGCTTTTCTCCTGCTGTGTAGAATTTAGTTATCTGTAGCTGAGGTTAAGTTAATCCTTGATGTGCAAGAAAAATGGGAAACTTGCCCCTTTGGGGATGTGATCCCCATGTACACCTGTGATTTACTCTTTCTTCCCTGTCATTTGTTGGCTTCATGGGGACTGTCATAGGATCATGTTGACATTTGCTGTTACGTTTTCCTTTAGTCATTTTGTGTTGTGGTATAATCACCATGTAAATTGTGGTTCAAACCTGGATTTTTGGTAGAAAAAAGATTGTTAGTAATCATGCCAAATCCCTAGGCCCTCAGGAGGCTGAGGCAAGAGAATCAAAAGTTCAAAGCCAACTTGGGCCACTTAGTGTGTCAAATTTTTTAAAAATGCTGGGCATGTGACTCATTGCTAGAGAACTTGCCTAGCATGACTGGGAACTAAGTTTTCTCCCCAGCACTAAGAAAAGAAACCCAAGTCAACAGCCATCAAGCAGATGTATCCCAGGCCAACCAAGAAGTGTGTTCTCCCTCATACTGGGTGGCCTGAATCCAGGCATTTTGTGATTGTGTGCACACTGACCCTGTATATGTGTGTGTGTGTGTGTGTGTGTGTGTGTGTGTGTGTGTGTGTGTGTGTGTGTGTGTGTGTGTGTGTACTCCCCTTGTCTGGGGCTCATACTGGGTAAGAGACCCAGGAAAGCCTATTTGCTTGTCTGTTATGTTACCATGCATTTCTAAAACCACTTCAGTTGTTAATCCATTTACTCCTCTATCCATCGACTTGTTTCTGTTCCTTTCCTCCCACTTTGTACTCATTTGTTTTCATTAAATTTTGCATTTATTTTGAGTTTTTTTTACCGTGTCATTTTTGGGCAGTAGCTTTTCTGATTCAAGTTTCTTGAGCATATTAATATTCTGTAGCTGTGGCAAAATACAGCCTGCTTCTGCTGTGACCTTTGTGGGGACAGATCTCTTGAAAAAAATTCCATTTCCTAGTGAATCCTGATGCAGGCACCTATGTGCTTGTGGTACGAAGGAGTCACAGGAAGGAGAATCTGCAGTCTGTGGCTTTTGAGGAGTTGTAGGGTCCAAGACTGAGAGAAGGCATACCCTGCCCTCAAGGAGTTTCCATCTTTACTGAGGATGCTTGGCTTGAAACAGCTAACACTTATGTGTTCTCAGCTCTTGTAATGACATGCTCTAACATCTCTAGTCCTCACCGTCCTGTGACTAGACACTATTTCTGACCCCATTTTATGGGGGAAGTCAGAGAGGGTTCATAATTACCTAAGGCCACACAGCAAGCAACTGGAAGAACTACAGTTTGAATATGGGTTATCTGCGTCCTTAGTTTCTGAGCTAAAGCTTGACATCCCATCAGGATCGCAGGAGAAGAGTGGAAATGTGGTCACTGTTAAAGTATCGTGTGACGGCGTGGGATGTGGGCCTGAGATGGTTTTGTGGAGGTGGGACGCCTTGGGAGACGGAAATGTTTGGAAGGAAGGGTGGGCTGGTGGTTGAAAAGAACTAGCTACCTCTGGTCTTTCTCCATCTCCAGTTCCTCTGGCTTCAGTCCTTCACTAGCCCCTGGCCCTTCCAGGTGGGGACAGAAGGAAGATGGATTGTGTTCATATTATCCAATCATAGGGATTCCCATTGTGTGTTGAGGTGAGGTAATTTCCTAGTTAAAAACAAAACAAAAGACAACGAAGAGCAGACCCCAGGCCCCTGATGCAGTCTTTAACAATGCACAGTGGTCCATTGGCAGTGGAAGCATTCACCACCAAGAAGAGTAATTTCATTTGTAGACACACAGGCAGTAAGTCACCTCCTCATTCTGATATGATACTCTCGGGGCTTCCTTCTTTCTCCATGAGCTTGAGAATAGAATCAACAGGGACATTTTATAGCTAGAGCCACCTGGTTGATAGACCCAGGTGCTATGCATGCCACAGAGTACCCACACTGGTGTGAGCCCTTGAGATGAACTCCTATGCCAACCACAGCGTCTACTTACACATATCGGCCTCTGGATGGAAACAGCAAGAGGCCAGTCAGCTGTAGTTAACTGGAGATGTCTGAATGTCAGGTTTCTGGCCACTGTCAGCTCCCTACCCTTATCCCCATTTTCCCCTGGTCTTCTCAGGACCTACCTGGAGGACAGTTATTGACAGGACCCAGAGGACAGGGTTTCAGGTATATGTGACTCTAGTAAGAGATGAGCAAGAGTTCTATTAATGGAAAGTAGGTCTTCCGCAGCACCGAAATCCATTCCAAGTGTATTTTTACTGAAACCTCCAACACCCAGGTATGGTGCCATGTGCCTGTGATCCCAGCACTCCAAAGGCTGAAGTAGGAAGATTTTAGGTTTGAGGTTAGCCTGGGCTGCAATTTGGACTGGAAAAAACGGGAGGTGGTAAAATGACTTACCAGGTAAAGATGCTTGCTGCTAGTCCTGCCAACTTGAGTTTGATTCCCCAAGACCATGTAGTGGAAAGAGAGAACGAACTCCCACAAATTTTCCTCTGATCTCCACATAATACACAGATAAATGTGTGTGGAGGGGAACTCCAATAAGCAAAACTAACAAAAAGCTAAAATGGTACTCTGGCCTCACAATGGCCAGTCTGGTCCCTGACTACACAGTGAGCATCTGGCAACAGACCCACCCCTATCCCATGGCTTAGCTCATAATAAAATTGTCTCTCATGGTGACAAAGCTTCATGGATCACCTCTAGATTTATGGCCTAGACATTCAAGTCCCCAGTTTGGGGACTGACACAGATGCAACTAGCATCTTGGCCAACTTGGCTCCACAGTATTGAGAATGGTTTGACAGTAGCACAGCTTCAGAGAGGCAGCTGGCTTCTTCCCTGTCATCCGTGCAGGTCGCCTCCTGGCATCATGGCAGGCAGGGCAGCCTGGACTCACACCCAGCCAGCAGCACAGGACTCTGCATCCTCTTCATACGTGTCACAGAAGCATCCTTAGTGTGAAGTCCTCTGCGTGAGGGAACTGTGGGGCTTCAGAGTCCACCAGGGAAATCGCCAGCACATAGCAGGTCTAGAGAGGAAGCGGGGTGGCTGGGACTGGAGTGCTGCTCTCATGTTTGCGAGACGTCTAAGAAACCGGAAGGACCCCACCAAGCCTGGCATATAGAACAGCAAGAATTGGTCTGTGAGGAGCAGGCCGTGGTGGCACACACCTTTAATCCTAGCACTGGGGGTGCAGAGGCAGGTGGAGCTCTTGTGAGTTCTGAGGCAGCCCTGACCACATAGTGAGACTCTGTCTCTGAAAACACCCCAGGAGGAGTCCCATCCTTCAGGTGGAGGAGGACTCACGCTGGCTCTTACTCCAGCTCAGAGGGACAGAGCCAGCCAGCTGAGGAAGGAAAAGTTAGAGTGCAGTCTTCTCCCTGGCTTCCTGGTTCCTGGCAAGGTCACAGCTTCAGGGTGCCTTACCTCTTCTGCTCCTGATATAACTTTCTTCTGAGAGCAGAGGAGCTTCCCCAGTGGTTCTAGAACTTTCTCCCAGTCTCATTATGAGACAGTTAAAGCCAAAGAGTTCACGGGTCCTGGGTGGGGGGGGTCTCAGGGTGGTAACAGGGAGACTGACTGGGAGGTGAAACAGAATTGGTCTAGGAGGGTAACCACAGATTTCTCTGGTGTGGCTTCACAAGCACCTTGCAGCCAGGGTACTGCTCAGCACTGACGGGTGTCAGCACAGAGTGGTACCAGCCATCAGACACAGGAACAGGCAGTCGAGTGCCAAGATGATCACGAGGCACTTTGAGCACCGTATAAGTACCCTACTTCATAGCATTAATTCTACCATCCTAGGAACCTTCATCTCCAACCTCAGTAATTATCACTAATCTACCATCCCACCCTAATCTGTCCTGAGGGCTGCTGACACGGCGCCCACCCTATGCCTGTCACCACACACTCAATTTAAGCACTCAGGTCCTCTCTCTGCCCATTCCCCACCTTGGCCATCAAACTCCTGTATTCTTGTTCCTCATTGCCAAAAAACCTTCCCCATGGGTTCAAGGTTTGCCATCCTGGGGAACACAGAGCATAACCACATACAGAAAGCATGGACTACAGTCAGACTCTTGCCATAGCTGTCGTACTCAGTGCATCTTCTGGAACCCCCAAAAGAACAAGAAGGGCCACGGGTGCCCCTTTCAGCACAGAGCATGTCAGCCAGAAGGACCAAGTTGATGTCTACCTGTGCTTTCTTTAGCAGATCAGATATAGGAGCACAGCAGTCGGGCATGAGCCTCTCCAACTCTAAGGTGATGATGACCAAAACCAATGTGGAACCCTTGAACTGCAGCAGCTGGTGGCCCGCCTTACAGTGCTGCAGCTGCCTGGTCAGGGATGCGACGTGGAGGGAAGGATTCCTCTGAGGCAGCGGTTCTGCTACACGGGGGCCAGCTCAGGACCGTCAGGGCGTGGAACTGGAGACCATGGTTTTCAATGTTAGAACAGAGTCCCACCCTCTCCCCCTAGTTTTCACATATCAATAACCAAAAGTGCAAACGCTTTCAATTTCCATCAGGGAGCATCGGGGTGGCCCAATTCTTTTCGTTCCCAGATAGTCTGATGTGTGACATGGCCACTCTGAGGCTTAAGCGTATAGATGGCCATGTGTGGATTCTGAGAAATGTGAACCTACTGTTCAAGCTAAAGGGAGCAGGGAAGTTATCTGGAACCGCTTGACTTGAGGAGAAACCCGCAACCTTGTCAGCAGTTTTCCGTAATGAAACTGCCCTTAGTGATTTAACCTTCACGCTTTGTAACAGACCAAAACGCCATGCCATTTCCTCATTTGCATAATTTTGCCTTACTAACAGAAGCACATCCTGAAGGATGGCCTCCATCCCCCCAACTAAAACTAACACGAACCGGTGTCGGTGTCTGATATTTTTTTTTAAGTGCCAGATCAGTACGGTCTAACGCCTCAATAAGGATTGTGTGTAGGTGAATAAAGACAGCTAAGTGAATGTGTGTAAAGTATAGCAAAGGCAGACAGATATTTATATACAATATTCATAGAATGGAAAGTTAAAATATTTTTGCAGTGTGTATTTAAGAGAGAAACTGACCATAATAGTGCCGTCCAAATGTCTTTGTCAAGTGACTTCTGTGTCCTTTAGACATGAGAGTCTGGTGGAATGGTGTGGGATATAAAGATCTATAAAGATAACTCTTTTCACTCTTCTGTATGTCGTGAGCCTTTGTGGATCACCTCGCCGTGGTGCACCTGCAAGGACGTGTTGCACGCCTGTGCCTTGCCTGTTCTGTGTTGTAAACAGCTGTTCCCAAGGCACAGATGAGTCTCAGGGAGACTCTATCAACTCCTGCTTATTATAATAAGAAGCCCAGCAATGTTCCCATGTGGAGGTCCTAGTGAAGTCTGTCCAGAGCAGCCAGTCCTTCCTCCGCAGCTCACCCCAGGTACAGCGAGAGCCACGATGCTCTATGAAGTCTTTTACGTGTGGAATTGACTGTAAAAAGAAAATAAAAGGGGCCAAAGCCCTGTGTCATATCACAGTAGCTTTTGTTTTCTTATCCATGGGGACTGGGGCATCCACAAACTGAGTGGATTTGCCTTCTAGTGGCCTGGCATGAACATACTTCTGGAAAAAAAACCAAACCATCACTAGGAAGTGGTGACTTCTAATGCACATCACATGGACTCCCTTTGCGAAAGGTCTCAAGCCCCCACTGCCTGCCAGCGCAGACTCAGAGGTGCTGCCCAGGCTGGGCCATCTGGGGTCAGGGCAAGACCTCACCCCAAGTTTCCTAGGGTCTGTGGGGTTTGCCCACTCCTCCCAGTCCTGGTGTGGCTACATGGAGAAAGAAAAAAGATGCCTTCCAGCTTCCCGAACAGGCACTGTTCAAACTGCCCATGGCCTTCACAGTCCTGCAGCTTCATATCTTCCTTCAGTCTTGTTTTCCCTTTGGAGTGCGTGCGTGCGTGCGTGCGTGCGTGCGTGCGTGCGTGCGTGTGTGTGTGTGTGTGTGTGTGTGTGTGTGTGTGTACGTGCGCGCGCACTACACAGGCCTGTGAGGCCAGAGGATATCCTCGAATGTCATTCTTTCGGCATCAACTACCTGTTTTTTTGAGACAGGGACTCTCATCTCCTCCTGGCCTGGAACTTGCCAAGTAAGTGGGGCTAGGTAGCCTGCAATCCCTAGGGATTTATCTGTCTCTGCTCCACCACCCCACAGCTGGGATTATAAGTGTGCCCCCACCAAACCCGGTTTCCTATAACAACATGGGTACTGGGAATCCAACTCAGGTCCTTACTTCACAGTAAGCACTTTACCAACCGATCCATAGCCCCACACCCCTGCCTTCAGCCTTTAACCGAAGATGCTTCAGTTCTGAGAGAACTGTCAGGTGTGGTGGTACACAAACAATCCCAAACAATCCCAGCACTTTCAGGTGGAGACAGGAGGGTCAGGAGTTCAAGGTCATCTTTGGCTACCCAGTGAATCTGAGTGTAGCCTGGCTTCACAAGACCTATCTCAAAACAAAACAAAACAAAAAATAAACAAACAAACAAAAAAACCAAACAACTATGTTTTATCCTCAGAAGCCTTTGTAAACTTCTTAATGCCGAGGGCATTAATGATAGTCCCACACTATTAGAGAAACAAAATATTACTATAACCTCCGCCGGGCGTTGGTGTCGCACACCTTTAATCCCAGCACTCGGGAGGCAGAGGCAGGCAGATCTCTGTGAGTTCGAGACCAGCCTGGTCTACAAGAGCTAGTTCCAGGACAGCCTCCAAAGCCACAGAGAAACCCTGTCTCGAAAAACCAAAAAAAAATAAAAATAAAAATAAAGGTCATTCACTTGAGGTTTAGTTGGACAAAAACAAATTTTAGAGGGCACAAAGTGTATCTTTTTAAACATGTTTTTGAAAGTGTGTGTGTGTGTGTGTGTGTTTATTTATGTGGGGGTTTATGGGTTTATGTACAGGAGAGCAGGTGCCCTAGGAAGCCAGTGGAGGAAGACAGATGCCCTATAACTGGAGTTACAGATGGTTGTGAGCTACCATGTGGGTGCTGGGAAAGAAACCCAGCTCTTCTGCAAGAACAGCCTATGTTCCTAACCACTAAGTCATCTCTCCAGCTCACAAAGGATATTATAATAATAGACATTGTATTGAAGGTTTGGAAGTGGACACACAAGCCATATTTTTCTGCTTCCTTGGAGAAGCCAAGGAAGGCACAGGAGAAATGGCAGTGGTGTCCCCATCTTCAACCTGGACAAGATCAGAGGGCGTGTGAAAGTCTGGAGAGCTGACTGGGAAACCATCTCCCAACAGAGATCCACAGTGGAACTCTGATAGCCAAGCAAACCTGCTGTGAATCCAGAGCTTCTGCTCCTCCTCCAGCATCTGGGCCTCCTGCTCCTCCCAGAGAAGGGTCTCAGCATCACTAAGGACCAAGTTCATGGGCACAACCATGGGAGTAGACTTGAAGTCACTTGTCCTAGCAACTGTCACCATCCCACCACGGCATCTCTGCCTTCCTGAAACCACATGAGTGTAGGAAGGTGGCAGGAAGAGCCAGGTTGAATGTGGCCTTCAAGGAAGGGCTGGAGAGATGACTCAGAGCCAAGAGTGCACATTGCTCTTGCAGAGGACCAGGGTTTGGTTGCCAGCGCTCACATGGGGCTGCTGCAGCTGCCTGTAACTCTAGCTCCCAAGTAATCCAACATCTCTGGCTGTCACAGGCACCTGCACTTACATGCACAAACACACACTCAGACACACACCCACATAATTAAAAATAGTTAAGAAATGGAAGACATTATCAGATTTCCAGCAAGGTGTGACACATCTCAACATGTTGGGAAAAGAATGAATGAGGGTGACACAGAGGTTTGGGGGAGTCTTGGCTCAGCAGTGTTGGGAGCCTCCTGACTCAAGTGACCAAAGGGGCTATGAAATTTTAAGCACAAGTCAGGCGTTGGTGGCGCACGCCTTTAATCCCAGCACTGGGGAGGCAGAGGCAGGTGAATCTCTATGAGTTTGAGGCCAGCCTGGTCTACAGAGCGAGTTCCAGGACAACCTCCAAAACCATACAGAGAGACCCTGTCTCGAAAAACCAAAAAAAACAAAAAACAAAAAAAACAAAAACAAAATTTAAGCACAGATGGAATTAAACACCTCAGTGGTGACCCGTTGTAAGGCAGAAGCGCCTGATAGCTATGTGAGGAAGACCACTCCTTGGAGCATAGGGTCCTGGGTACTGGAGAAGAGGCGATGGGTTGTTATCAAGGCACAGGTTCATGTGGCGTCTCCATGTAGGATGTGCATCAGGAGGGCAAGCTTTGGACACTATTGAAGGAGACACTGAAGATGCTGCTGGAGCCCATCCTAGGCTTGAGGAACTCAAAAGACCATCAGGGGTCCTCTGACCAAAGGTGCCAGGAGAGCAAAGGCAATGCAGGACTCAAGAGATAGCTAACACCTCTCACCCTAGGCACCAGTAGGTGGAGCCTACATCCAGGCTGTGACCTAACCTAGCTATTCACAGCCACATGTGACCCTACAGTTGGGAGCACCTCCGAGAAAGAGGTGGGCTTGGTGGGCTCACATGCCACTCCTGGGCGGCTGCATCTTTTTTTTTCCCCCAACAGGGTTTTTCTGTATTGCTTTTAAGTCTGTCCTGGCACTCACTCTGTAGATCAGGCTGGCCTTGAACTCACAGAGATCCACCTGCCTCTGACTCCTGAGTGCCGGGGAGTGCTGGGATTAAGAGCGTGCACCACCAATGCCCAGCTTTGGGTGGCTGCATTTTAAGACTCACTGTGATATTGAATGGTAGGCACCTAGGACTGTGGAAGTCTGAACCTGATAGTGAGTGGGAGACTCCTCCCCCTCTTCCTCCGTTATACCCATGCTTCAGACCTCTTCCCTAAACAAGCCTGTGCCTCAGACAAAATCCCTGTTTTCATGGGATATCTGGTGTGCCTGACCATACATCCTGCATGCGGGCATGAGACCAGATGGAGGAGCATCAAGAAAGTGCTCCTCAGTCTTGGGATGGCTCTTGACCTCCAGTCTGCACTGCTACTGAGCCTTGATCTCAGGACCTGGTTTCTACTTATCCAGAAGGGTGATAATCCCAGCTGTGGATGCGGCTCAGTTGGTAGAGTGCTTGTCTACAGCACGTGACACCCTGGATTTGATTCCCAGAACCACATAAACGCAGAGTGGTGATGCATGCCTGAAGTCCCAGCACTTGGAGGTGGAGGCAGGAGGATCACAAGTTCAAGGTCATCCTCAGCTACATAGTGGATCTGAGGGCAGCCTGGGCTACACAAGACCCTGTCTCAAAGAAAAAGAGATAATCCCTTCCTCTAAGGGTAGTTCAGTCATTTCTGCCTGTATCCATTTACATACTAGCTGTCTGAGTCAATGTTCTATTGCTGTGAAGAGACACCATGACTATAAAACTCTAATAAAGGAAAACATTTCACTGGAGCTGCCTTACAGTTTCATAGGTTTAGTTCATTATCCTCATGATGGGAAACATAGTGACATACAGGCAGACAATGTGCTGAAGAAGTAGCTGAGAGTTCTACATTCAGATAGACAAGCAGCAGGAAGAGAGAAAGACATTGGACCTGGCTTGAGCATTTGAAATCTCAAAGCTCATCCTCACTGACACACTTCCTCCAACGAAGCCACACCTACTCCAACAAGGCCACACCTCCTAACAGTGCCACTGTTTGGTGACCAAGTATTCAAATCTATGAGTCTACGGGGGTAGGGGACAGTTATTATTCAAACCACCACAGTAGCCTTGGGATGTTGAATAATGATAGAAAGGGATACAAGGAATTTATAGGGAGCTGGTAACGTTTTTTGTTTTTGAAACAGTATCTCATGTATTTTAGGCTTGCCCAGGATGATGTTGAACTTCTGAATTTCTTCTATCTCCCAAGTGTTGGAATTAGGGACATTCACCCAGAGAGGGTGTTACAGAAGAACCCAGGGCCTCATGCATGCTAGGTGAATTATCTCCCAACTGAACCAGTCTCACCTTGGAGTTGAAAATGCTTTGGATTGTTTTGTTTCCCTCTTACAGCTTCCATGAGCACTGGGCACTCACATGGTGCACATACATAATATAGGCAAGCAACGTTTATAACATCAATCTTGCTAAAAAGGTGCAAGAATTGGTTTTAAAAAGCCACGTGATGTAATTCCATTTGGTTAGGTTTTTTTGTTGTTTGTTTTGTTTCGTTTTTTCAAGACAGAGTTTTTCTGTGGCATTGGAGGCTGTCCCACAACTAGCTCTTGTAGATCAGGCTAGTCTCAAACTCACAGAGATCCTCCTGCCTTTGCCTCCTGTGTGCTGGGATTAACGGCATGTGCCACCACAGCCCCGCTTGTAATTCCATTTGTATGAACTATCTATAACAGGTAAAGATATAGAGAAGAAAATGATTGTCTAGGACTCAGGGTACTGGGAGAACATGGGTCATGATGGAAGCAGGGAATGAATGACTCCTGTAAGCATAGAATGTCTTTTTAGGGTGAAGAAAATATTGTAAGCTGATTGTGGTGATAGTCATGCACTTCCACTCGTGTTAGCAAAACCCAACGAACTGTGCGATTTAAACTGATGAATTGTAGGGTACAAGGCATCAATAACATCTTAATAAAGTTTGTATGTAGAATCAGCAACATTGCTCAGTGGATGAAGGCCATGCTGCCCTGCATGATGCCCTGAATTGGATCTCCAGGCTCTGTGTGGTAGAAGAAGAGAGCTGACCTCCCCAAGTGGTGCTCTGACCTCCCGTGTGCCTCCTTGCTCCCACCAAAATAAATCAATGAATGTAATTTAAAAGCTTGTATGTTTATAGCATATATATTGTATGTCCATAGCATATATATATTGACTTTCACATAACTATTGTGATATATAAAGTAGGGAGAGGAGATATGCAGGGCTGGGTCTGGGGAAAATTTAATTACAGTGATGTTGGACTCACTGAGAAGATGTTTTCCGAGTCAGGTAGCCATCTAGGGGACCTTGAAAGAATTCTCCTTATTTATAAATTAAGGATAACAAGTACTACCTTTTTCATAATGTATGGGTCAGATGATTTGTTTTAAGACAGGATCTCTCTATACAGCCCTGGCTGTCCTGGAACTCACTGTGTAGACCAGACTAGCCTCAAACTCACAGAACTATGCCTGCCTTTACCTCACCGTGTGGGATGCAATGTACAATGGCCATTTCTTTTATTTTTACTTTTGTATAGTATTAATAATTTGATTTTACACAACTAAAAATCTTTACATTAGTAGAAGGTATTTGAATGCAAAGCAACACACTCAAAATAGATTAATTTCTTTCAGCAAATGCTTTAATAGCATTTCAGAGATGTAACACAAAAAGAAAAAAAATATCGGAAGTCCCTAGATTCCAGATGCTTCTAGTGGCCTCTACATCTCAGTGTAGTGTGATGTAATACAGCATGCAGTTGAATGCTGTATTCCACAAGGTAAAATAGGCATGGTTAGGAAACCGGATTAGTTTAGAATAAAGACATTTAAAAAAAACTTTAGGGGCCAGCACGATTGCTCAGTGGGTAGAGGTGCTTGCCACTCAGCCTGACTACCTTAGTTCCACTGGTGAGATCCACATAGAGGAAGAAGAGACCAACTCTTGAAAGTTGTCCTCTGACCTCCACACATGTGAGTTTCGGCATTCTAGTATTGGAGCACACACTCACATAAATAAATAGAAAACTTGAATAAAACGATGAGGGATTATCATCTATTAGCAACAGTTGTACAATGGTGGTCTCTCCTACTCAGCACATTTGAGAAATACAGAACATTTTACTAATATTCAGGGCCAATTGTGTGAGAAACATTTTTAAAAGATTTATTCATTGTTACTATTTTTTTTATTTTTTGAGACAGGGTTTCTCCGTGTAGCCCTGGCTGTGCTGGAACTGGACCTGTAGACCAGGTTGGCTTTGAACTCAGAGATCCATTTGCCTCTGCCTTCAAGTGCTGTGATTAAAGGCGTGTGCCACCACCATCAGGCTATTTTTTAAAGATTTATTTATTATGTATTCAGCGTTCTCCTGCATGTGTGTCTACAGGCCAGAAAAGGGCACCAAATATCATTACAGATGGTTGTGAGCCACCATGTGGTTGCTGGGAATTGAACTCAGGACCTCTGGAAGAGCAGACAGTGCTCTTAACTGCTGACCCATCTCTCCAGGCCCCAGGCTATTTTTTTTTTATTTAATTAGGTGTATATGTGTGCCTGTGAGTGAATAAATGCATGTCAGTATAGTGCCCACTGAGACCAGAAGAGGGCGTAGGATCCCCTAGAGCTGGAATTGTGAATGCCTTCCTGACTTGGGTGCTGGGCCCCTAACTCCAGGCCTATGTAAGAGCAATATGTACTCTTAACTGCTAAGACATCTCCCCAGCCCCAAGATGAACATTTTGAATGTTAACACAAAACATACTTTACAATTATTTGCAACCTAAACTCTCCCATAACTTCTGGGCATGATGGAGATGTCTTTAATGCCAGCACTGAGTCAAGGATCTCAGTGAATTCAAGGTCAACATGGTCTACACAGTGAGATCCCGTATCAAACCAAAACCAAACCAACTCTCCCATAAGTGAAAAATCCAAACCAGTTCTGTTGAGCAAGTGGCTATTTAGAAGGAGCTTTGGCTTTGACTCAATTTCACGGTTGGACAATGTTAGGATTAGACCTCAAACCTGGGACAAACAGCTGAGGTGCCTATGTAACACATCAAAGTGGACCTGGACACCAGGTTCTCCCAGCATTTCTCAGTCCCTACTTGTTATAGGCTATGGCTGGCATACTCCAGACTGGACTGCTCTTCCCACAGCTGCCCTTCCCCATATAACCCAGCCCTTTTGGCTATACCAGTCTCTTGAACCAGGATACCCCTCTTGGTTGGCAATTCCTCTCTCCATTCCCCTCTCGTCACATGGCCCAGCTCAGTCTGGTCATGTGCACTGTGGACTCTTCCAGATGTCCCTGCCTCTGGCTATGCTCTTCCTTTTATCTACAATAAAGCCTCTCCTCCACCATTCCTAGGAGCAGTCGTGATCTTTTTAAAAAGACTTATTTATTCATGTATTTTATGTATATGTGTGCTCTGTCTTCATGCACATAGAAGAAAGAATCAGATCTCATTACAGATGGTTGTGAGCCATCATGTGGTTGCTGGGAATTGAACTCAGGACCTCTGGAAGAACAGTCAAGTGCTCTTAACCCCTGAGCCATCTCTCTAGCCCCCACGTCATTATTATTATTATTATCATCATTATCATTATTATTATTATTTTCGTTCAGATACCTCAGGCCAGAAATAAACCTCTGTCTACAAAGAGTTCAGTTTGAAACAGGAGCATAGATCAGTAGTAGGGCTGTTGCCCAGCATACCTGAGACCTAAGATTCAATTCATAGCACCCCGGCCCCAAACAAAAGCCCTCACATATCTAATGGTGCGCTGGTCACTCAATTTAACGGTTGAGGAATGCACAGATGCACACATGTGTGTAAACCAAAAGAGACGAAGGTCACCTATCACAACTTTTTACTCAAAGTCTCAAACTGTCAGTGCAGTCAGATAGCAGAGAGAAACAGAACCCAACCTCTGATATTCCTCATGAAATAGGATTAATCAGAATCTGATGCGCTATTATCCATGATTATTTTTAACACTTGGGATAGGGCCAGCGCCAGAAGCTCCTCACAATCTGAGTGAGCCAGGTGTCCCCAGGGCCTCAGCGTGAACCAGCTTTGCAGCACAGAGAACCAGCACAACCGCGCAGGCGCTGCCTCGGTCAGGCGTCCGTGGAGATGGACCCGAAAGTCCTGACGCATGCGTATTTCACGAAGCCGAGGGCACCCGAGATTGGGCGGGGCTAGCTCAGAGTGCGCCTGCGCACTGCTCTCTGTCGCTGAGTGAGCTGCAGTCTCTAGAGCACCAAGGTGTTTCGGTCGCCTGCGGCCAACCTCGCCCGCAAACGCGGTGTTGTTGGGCTGCATCCCGAGCGGGGACATTGGTGGAGCACGGGACGCGGTCACCATGCCGGTGAGGACCGCCGCTGGGGCTCCGACTCATCGTGGCGGCCCTGCTCGGGGGCGCGGCCGTTGCCATAGAAGCGCGCGGCGGGCGGGCGGGCGGGGCAGGGCGGCGGGGCCGCGAGGCCTGGGCGGGGAAGGGCGTCAGGGCGGCGGGGCTGGGGTCCTGCGCGCACCGGGGCCACCCGGGACCCGCCCTGTCATCCCACTGCGTGCTGCATCTTGCCGGGCTCGCGCTGCTCGACAGAAAAGCGCCGCCGCCCGGCAGCCGGGGCTTGGTGACTGCGCGCAGCCGCGAGGGTCGTGCGGATGCCCGAGACCCCAGAGTCCACTTTCGGTCCCCGACTCCCCTGGTTGTAAGCTGTCATTCCTCTCGGGCGCCTTAGCTTATGCAAAATGTAACCCGTAGATGTCTTTGTGTGAGTACGCGGTGGCGATTTGGTTATCTTCTAAATTTTCTCGGATTGTTATCGTGCCATAATAAGGGGGTGGTTGTTAAGTCTCATCATTGGAGAAGACTTGAGCCCTGGAAGGTTATTTATTGGTTATGAGACCTTCAACAGCTATTCAAATAGTCTGGATCCTTAGTTTCCACACAAACTTCTTGTGGTTTTTATCAGGGCGAAATAAAATAATGCACAGGACACTTGAAGGACAGGGGTTGGTATTCAGTACAAAATGCTCAGTGGTTTTTTCTTTTTCTTTTTCTTTTTGGGTTTTCAAGACAGCGTTTCTCGCCTTGACTGCCCTGGAACTCATTCTGTAGACAGAGATCTGCCTACCTCTGCCTCCTGAGCATTGGGATAAAATTCGTGTGCTACCAGCGCCCAGCTCAGTGTTTGTTTCTATTTATTTCTTTCACTGCATTTGTAGCACGAATAAATAAAAGACCCAGAGACAGATATTGGGGTCCAACCTGAAGATCATGGAGGCAGATCAGGGAAGTAAAGCAGGCAAGCTACCAGAGAGCTCTCATCTCTAAAAGGGCTGGAGCATTCCTATTCTTTTTTTTTTTTTTTTTTTTTTTTTTTTTTTTTTTTTTGGTTTTTCAAGACAGAGTTTCTCTGTGGCTTTGGAGGCTGTCCTGGAACTCGCTCTGTAGACCAGGCTGGCCTCGAACTCACAGAGATCCGCCTGCCTCTGCCTCCCGAGTGCTGGGATTAAAGGCGTGTGCCACCAACGCCCGGCTGCATTCCTATTCTTAAAGGTGCTGGAGAATGATGCCTCCTGTCTTCAGTGTGGCTGGAGAATGAATGCTGATCAGGAGACCTTGCTCCTGTCTTATATACCTCCCTAGTGCTGGAACTAAAGGTCTGTGACCCCAGGTGCTGATAACATCCTTGTGTGAGTTATTTCTCTTTAGGACTGGATCAATCTTGTGTAGATCTGGATGGTCTTGGACTCAGAGATCCGTCTATCTCTTAATCCTAAATCCTAGGATTAAAGGTGTGTACTTACCACCACCTCCTATTTTCTGGCTGCTAGGATTAAAAGTGTGTGCCTGAGGCGGATTTCTGTGAGTTCGAGGCCAGCCTGGTCTACAGAGCGAGTTCCAGGACAGCCTCCAAAGCCACAGAGAAACCCTGTCTCGAAAAACCAAAAAAAAAAAAAGTGTGTGCCTGTCTTCCATGGCTTGTGGCTGACTTTGCTTTCTGAATCCTCAAACAAGCTTTAATAAATCATAAATAATATATAACCACAGGTATTAATTCAATAATACTCGCCACCAGCTGTATATATGCTAACCATGTAAGTAGTAGGGTTTGGTTGAGCAAAACTTGCAGGCATTTTTTAAATTTAATTTTATGTGTACAAGTGTTTGCCTGAATGCATGTATGTACACCACGAGCCCCAGGAAGGCAGAAGAGGACATGTGACTCTCTTGGAACTAGAGTTATAAGCAGTGGTGAGCTGCCACGTGCATGTTGGAAACTCCAACCTAGGTCCTCTGCAAGAATAGCAAGTGCTCTTAACCACTGAGCCATGTCTCCAGCCCCATTTGCCAAGTTTTTGACTTTGGAGAAAGAGAAGCTTGCCTTTTGAGGCAGAGGTGAAAACCATGCATACTGACAGAGAAGACAGTCTTAATAAATGAAGTGGATGAGTGGCATATGACAGGAATAGGCTCTGGTGAGTTGGAAAATGCTGCCATGAAAGAATGTTGGCCTACAGATACAGATCTACTTTTGTTTTCAAAAGACTTAAATTGCAGCCTGGTGGTGGTGGTGCACCCCTTTAATCCCAGCACTCAAGAGGTAGAGGCAGGTAGATCTCTGTGAGTTCGAGGGCAGCCTGATCTACAGAGTGAGTTCCAGAACAGCCAGGGCTGTTACACAGAGAAACCCTGTCTCAGAAAACTGAAAACCTAAAATAAAATAATAAATACAGACTAAAAAATAAAGTAAAAAATAGAGAATTCAAGGCTTTCCTTGGCATATAGTGAGTTCCAGATTGCCCTGTATAATGAGACCCTGTATAGAACAAAACAAAAATAATTTAAGCCAAATAAAAACTTTATGGGCTGAATTCAAACCCCTGACTAGTTGTTGAAACTCGGGTGAAGATAGAATGTCAGACATCAATCAAGGAGCAAACAAGAGTAAATCTGTATCCTTGAAAATCAGGATGTGCTCTCAGTGGGGAAAGAAAAAAGGCATTTGACCTAGTCAGAGAAGTGTTCCCAAAGGAGGTGGCTGCTGAGCTGAAAACTGAAGGATAAGTAGATATTATCTAAGTGAAGAAGGACTCCAGGAAAAGATCAGGAAACCCAGGGTGTTTGGGCTGAGGGAGGCAGAATATTTCTCGAAACCTAGAGACCTTTCTATACTGCCGTAACATTTTTTATTTTGGGCTTGTCATCTGTGGGGAAGTTTTATATTGGAGAGTATCATGATTTGATTTGTGTTTACACCATCATGTAGGAGGACAGATTGAAGGGCAGCTTAATTAGATGCAGGAGCATAGTTAGGAGACTGTAATGCAGGGCCCAGGTGATGGGATTTACCTTAGGGTGATGAAGGCTGACTTGGAGAGAAGCATATTGATAGTAATAGGACTGTTTTGATTTAGTTTCTTAGTCATGTAAAATTTTGAAAATCAAAACTTTATACAAACATTCATTAGACATTTTTCCTTATGTCATTGGCTTCTCTGTCCTTAACTTACTGTTGTCTTCTGTAGAGACAGTAAGTCATATATGGGTGTTTCATATGATAAAAATTTTACAAATGCATTCTAGAAAATGAAAATAGATGTTGTAGGAGAGCAAAGGACCTCATACATTGTTGGTTTGTTTTGAGACAGGGTCTCACTGTATTATATAGGCTGGTCTCAAACTCACAGAGATCCGCAGGCCTCTGCCTCCTGGAGTGCTGGGATCAAAGGTGTGCATTATAGTGCCTAGCTTGACCTCTCAACGTTCTTGATAAAGCTTGTCAACCATGTTCACATGTGCTTTTTTACAGGCAGGAAATTCAGAGGATGTCAGGGACTGTTGAGCCAATGTCATGTATACTAGTTCATTTTCTGCGTTTGAAACATTTACTGCAGATGTAAACTAGAGTTTTCTCTCCTCTCTTTTGTATTGTAAAAGAAATTTCCTTTTTGCATCCTTTCTGTATCCTTTTTCAATGATAAATTTGGGGCAATATTAATGTTCATTTCATTCTTTGTAAACATTGTCTCCACCAGATCAATAAATCCGAGAAGCCAGAAAGCTGCGATAATGTCAAGGTCGTTGTTAGGTGTCGGCCCCTCAATGAAAGAGAGAAATCAATGTGCTATAGACAGGCCGTCAGCGTGGATGAGATGAGGGGAACTATCACCGTCCATAAGATTGATTCATCCAACGAGCCTCCAAAGACGTTTACTTTTGATACTGTGTTTGGACCAGAAAGTAAACAACTTGATGTATATAACTTAACTGCAAGACCTATTATTGATTCTGTTCTGGAAGGCTACAATGGTGAGTGAATATGCAGCTTGCTTAAAAAAAAACAACAAAACTTTATTGTTGTAAAAGTAATGCCCCGTAAGATAAGTAGTTTACCTCTTACAAGGACAGCTTGATGAGTTATGGTAAACATATACAGCTGTTAGACCTCACAGCACTGTTTAGAACCCTAATGTCATCCTTAAACATTCCTTTCCACTATTCTTGCAACCCCCCACCCTGCATAGCCCCATAGTTTTCTCTTTTTGAAATTTCATTTAAGTGACGTCATAAAATGCCATCTTTTATTTTTTATTTTTATTTTACGTGTGTGTGTATCTTGGCTACGTGTAGGTCTGTGCTTGCACCACATTCGTGCAGTGCTAATTGAAGTCAGAAAGGGGCTGTCATTCCTGGGACTGGAGTTAAAGATGGTTGTGAGCCACTGTGCAGGTGCTGAGAATTCAACCTGGGTGCAGACAGGGTTTCTCTGTGTAATAATGCTGGTTGTCCTGGAACTGGATAGCAAGTTTGTAGACCAGGTTGGCCTCTAACTCAAAATTCTGCCTGCCTCTTTCTCCTGAATGCTGGGGTTAAAGGTGTTTGTCATCTCCCACACCCCACCCCACCCTGGGCTAAAATTTTCTTTTCTTTTCTTGTCTTTTTTGACACAGCATTTCTCTGTGGCTTTGGAGGCTGTCCTGGAACTAGCTCTTGTAGACCAGGCTGGTCTCGAACTCACAGAGATCCACCTGCCTCCTGAGTGCTGGTATTAAAGACGTGCACCACCACCACCACCACCACCACCACCACCACCCAGCAAAATGCTTTATTGTAAAATTATGTTTTCTTCTCTTTGTGTAATGTTTTTGAAGTTTACCTGTCTTTGCATATTATCAGTACTTTGTGACTTAATGACGAAAAAATGATTCTTTTAAATGTGTATGAATGAGTGCTTGTATGTGTACCATGTGCGTGTCTGGTGCCCTAAGAGGGCATCAGACTTGTGAGCCACTATGTGGATTCTAGGAGTAGAACATAGGTCCTCTAGAAGAGCAGCAAGGGCTTTTAAACCACTGAGCCGTCTCCAGCACCTACCCTATTTTATGGTGCACGTGCACATGTGTGTTTTGGTTTGGTTTTTTAAGACAGGGTTTCTCTCTCTAGCCCTGGCTGTTCTCTGTAGACCAGGCTGATCAGAAATCTTCCTGTCTTCCTACCTCTGCCTCCCCAGTGCTAGAATTAAAGGCTTTCACCACCATGTGTGGCTTATCTTGTGATTTTTTTTATACTACTGAATTGTGTTTCTTTATTGAGACAGGGTCTCATATAGCCCGGGTTGACCTTGAATTTGTTAGTAGTTGAGGGTAGACTCAAACTCCTTCCTGACTCTCCAGCCTCCAGCTCTCTGGGTTGCATTTTATTGTATGTATGTAACACATTCTGTCCATTTGCCAGTTGATGGAAATAATAGCCTTTGCTAAGATAAATAATGTGCCTATATGTTTTTTTTATAAAGATGTAAAGTCTGTCTTGGGTAGATCTCTGAAATTGGATTGTCAATGGTAAGCACACATACAGATATAAATATGTATATATGGATACCCCAGTACTCCAGCATTGTTTGATGGTGGTGGTATGTGCCTTTAAGTCCAGCACTTGGGGGCAGAGGCAGGCAGACATCTGAGTTTTTGGCTAGCCTGATCTACAAAGCAAGTTCCAGGAAAGTCAGGGGTACACAGAAAAACCCTGCTCCCCATCCCACCCCCAAAAAACCAAAACAAAGCCAACAAGAAGTTCCTTCTTTTGCTATTGAATTGGCTTCTGGGGGTGGGGAAACATTAAAAATCAATCTACATAACCACGTGTACTTACTTTTGGACTGCTTGTCCTATTCCATGGCCAGTCTGCCTTTTTTTTTTTTTTTTTTTTTTTTTTTTGGTTTTTTGAGACAGGGTTTCTCTGTATTGTTTTGGAGGCTATCCTGGAACTCACTTGGTAAGCCAGGCTTGGTCTTGAACTCACAGAAATCCGCCTGCCTCTGCTTTCCCGAGTGCTGGGATTAAAGGCTTGTGCCACCAACGCCCGGCCGGCCAGTCTACCTTGATAGCAGTAGCTTTGTAGCGCTGTTGAAGTTAGGTAGCAGCTGTGAGATAGCAGCTGTTCTCCAACTTGCTGAGGTTTTTTGTTTGTTTTCAAAATTGTTTTTGCCCTTTGTATTTTCATATAGATTTTATAACCACCTTAGCAGTTTTCATAAAAGACCTTTTGGGATGTTGATCCAGTTGTGTTGAATCGCTGTATTGACACTAAGGAGTCTTTTGTTTCATTACCATGACTGTTTGTTTATGTCTTGCTTAATTAAACTCTCACTTCTTCTAATAGTTTTCATGTTATTCTTATAAGCTTAAAAATTATTTTACTTACTTATGTGAGGATATATGTATAGCAACCAGAAGACAACTTGGAGGAGTCATTTTTTGCCTTCTACAATGGAAATCCCAGGGATCAAACTTAGTTGTCAGATTTGGTGGCAAGTGTCTTACCCACTCAGCCTCTCTCTCGCCCACTTCTCAGCATCCTATTGTAAATAGAATTGTGTGCATAATTTTACCTTGTGATTAAGTATTGTTGATATAGAGAAATGTGACAGACGGTGGTGGTGGACACCTTTAATCCCAGCACTCAGGAGGCAAAGGCAGGTGGATCTATCTGAGTTTGAGGCCAGCCTGGTCTACAGAGTGATTTCCAGGATAGCCAAAGCTACAGAAAGAAACCCTGTCTCAGAAAAAAACAAAACAAAAATACATGTGTATACTTCTGTATACAGATATATCTCTGTGTGTATATATATCTGTATACAAGTATGCATTTGGGTTTTTGGTTTTGTTTTGTTTTGTTTTGTTTTTCGAGACAGGGTTTCTCTGTATTGCTTTGGAGGCTGTCCTGGAACTCGCTCTGAAGATCAGGCTGGCCTCGGACTCACAGAGATCCCCCTGCCTCTGCCTCCCGAGTGCTGGGATTAAAGGCGTGCGCCACTAACTCTCAGCAAGTATTTGGTTTTTAGGTATTCTTATTAAGAGACAGCTGAAGTGACATAAACCCTCTCATCATTTTATAATGTGGGATTCGTGGGTTTTCAGTGGATCACAGTGTTCCTAGACTGTTTCCAGCTACCCGAGAAGGACTTTGCAAATACTTGCTGAGAGTTAGTGGCGCACGCCTTTAATCCCAGCACTCGGGAGGCAGAGGCAGGGGGATGGATCTCTGTGAGTCCGAGGCCAGCCTGATCTTCAGAGCGAGTTCCAGTACAGCCTCCAAAACAATACAGAGAAACACTGTCTCGGAGAAAAAAAAAAAAAAAGAACTGCCAAATGCTATTTCATAGTGACATCACCATTTCGTATTCATACCAGCAATGTGAGCATTCCAGTTTCTCCATGTCCTTGCCAGCATGTTACTGTCATTTTGGTTAGCATTGGCCTAATGGCACAAAGTGCTGTCTCATGACTTGCAGTTGATTTTATATATTGATTTCATATATTTAGCAAGGTTGTATCCTACAACTTAGTAATTCTAGTTGATTTTTAGTGCTTACCCCTGGGGTGGGGGATGGAGATCAAATTCAGACCCTTATACTTAAAAAAAAAAAGATTCTCTAGGATTTTCTATATGCATAATTATATTGTCTGCCAGTAAAGACAGTTTTTACTTTTCTTTTCAACCTTTTGTCTTTAATTTCGTTTTGTTGCCTGATAACCCTGGGCAGAAACTCCAATAAATGTTGAGCACAATTGGAGAGGGTGAACATTGTTGTCTTCTCTTGATCTTGGGGAAGATGTACTCATTCTTTGACTGGGGAGCCTTGTGTTAGCTGTGGATTTTTCACAAATATTCTCGGTCAGATTGAGGACTTGCCTTTCTTCTAGTTCAGTTTGTTGACAGGTTTGTTTTGCTTTGTCTCTCTCTCTTACAGGAATGTATATTGCAGTTTTTCAAATGCAGTTTCCTTTTTTAAAGTTTGCTACTAAGTTTTTATGAGTGAAGCCAGCTTTGTCATTTGTCATGAAATATTGTTCTTTTCAAATACTGTTAGGTTTGATTTGCCAAGTTTTTATTTGAAAATTTTACACCTGTGTTCATGAAGGATTTAAAAACACCGTTTTGGGAAATGTCTTTCCTAGTTTGAGTATCAGAATAATGCTAATTTTCTTAAAAGATTCATTTTTAAATTTTGTATGTGGGGTGGGGTATATGCTGGAAGAGTTATAGGTGGCTGTAAACCGCATAGCATGGATGCTGGGAATGGAACTTGGATCCTCTGCAAGATCAGTGCTCTTAACCCCTGGGCCATCCCTCTAGCCTCTAGCTCTAGTTTGATATAATAAATTACAGGTTCTCCCCATTGCAAACTTCTAGGGGAATTTGTGTAAAATTAACATTATTCCTTTCCTTTGGGCGCTGAAGTACTCATCCATGCTGAAGCTGGGTGTGGCCCTCTCTGTGGGAAGGCTGATAAACTCTTCTGATGCAGTTATTGGATGGGCCCATGACCACTCAGGTTCTCCCTGGTTCTCAGTGAGCTTCGCTAATTTGCCTTTTATGGAATTTGTATTTGCAGTTGTCATTTCAATCAGGAAGTTGTTTCTCATCTCTTGTAGCTCTGGGTCTTAGAATGTGGTGCAAACCTTTCTAGTCCCCACATGGTGATTTGTGTCTTCTTTGTCCTGACTAGTTGACTGGAGATTTATACTTGGGGTAGTTTTCACTTTTCCTATATTGCTTCATGTTTTCTACCTGATTTCTGTTCAGATCTTAATTGCTCCCTTTGGATTTAATTTTCTCTTGCTCGCTCTCTCTCTCTCTCTCTCTCTCTCTCTCTCTCTCTCTCTCTCTCTCTCTCTCTCTCTTTCTTTTTTTTTTTTTTTTTTTTGCCTTTTTGTTGCTGTTTGTTGGAAACAGAGTCTGTCTGTGTAGCTCTGGCTGTCCTAGAACTCACTCTGTCCGCCAGCCTGGCCTGGGACTCAGAAGTTCTTCTGCTTCTGCCTCCGGAGTGCTGGATTAAAGGCATGAGCCACTATATCCAGCCTGTTTTCTTAAGGTGGGAACTGAGGTCGCTGTTTTAGTTGGTTCACCCTTCTAATATAGGAGTTTAGTGATGTATCCGTCCCTCACATAACTGCTCTAGTGTCATCTAAAAGTCTTTGATATGCAGATCATGTTTTCACTTGTATGCATTTCAGAGTGCTTTCTATTCTGTGTGTGTGTGCAAGCACATGTTTATGTGTCTGCACCTTCATGTTTGTGCGGAGTCCATGCATGCCACATGTGTGCAATGACCAGAGGTCAGCCTTGAGTGTTGTTCCTCAGGAGGGATCGTCCTTGTTTTTAAGATGCGGACCTGGGTTGGCTAGCTAGTGAGCCCCAGGATCCTCCACAGTGTTGGAGTCCAAGCACGTCGCCACCTCTGGCTTTTGATGTCGTGATTGAACTTAGGTTCCTGTGCCTGTGTGACAAGCACTTTACCCGTCGAATCATCCATCTCCCAGATCATTGATTCTTTTAATACTTTATTTATATTTAGTTGAGATATTTTGTGGTTTTTCCAGCGGTTTTCTGTTGATTCTACACTAATTTAATTTTAGCTAGTGTTGTGTGATAAAGATTAATTAAAGTAACACTTGAAGCTAGTGAGCATACTTTTGTGATTTGAATCTTACTGGGTTTATTGAGACTTTTTTCTTCCCTGGAATGTAATTTATTGTTAAATGTTTTGTGTATTCTTGAAAGGCTGTGCGTTCTGCTGTTGAGGCAGGGGTGTTCTCTTAACATTTACTAGTCAGTTGGTTTGCTACATTGTTCCCCTCTTCTGTCTCTTTGGTCTGTGAGTCACTGAGAAGTCTCTGAGTATGTTTTCTGATTTGCCTTTTGTTGTTGTTGTTGTTAAGCAGGGTTTCACTAGGAACCTTTGGTTGGGCGCTGGGATTAAACAGGTGAACTACTCTGCTGGACTTCCTACTTTTTGTTCTTTCCTTTTCTTATATTTTGGAGCTCTGTGAGAAGATGCATGAATGCTTAGGATTTTTTGCCATCTTGGTGACTTTTTTTATTGTGAAACTGTTCTTTCTGTTTTGGTGTTTTGTTTTTTTCTGCCCCAGGGGTTCATGCTTGCCAGGCAAGTGCTGTACCACTAAGCTACATCGTTTACCCTGTGAAATCATCCCCCTTACTCTTTGCTCTGGAATTGGCTATGTCATTCTGGTTGCTAGCATGGTGTGTTCTTTCTCTATCCTTTTAATCCATTTGTGTTTTCTAAAAAGTGTACATGTGTGTGTCTGTGTCTCTGCGTGTGTCTGTGTCTCTGTGTGTGTGTCAGAGAGAGAGAAAGAGAAAAGGGAGGAGGGGGGCATGTGTGTGGCCACAAGGCTTGTGTGGAAGCCAGAGGACATCTCTGTGGAGTTGGTTTCTTCTTTCACTGTCACAGTGGGGCCGGGTTCAGGCTCAGGTGGCCAGATCAGCATGGCAAGTGCCTCCTTCCCACAGAACCACTCAGTGTCCTTAAAGTGTCGTTCTGATAGGGAGCTGCAGGGGGGCCTGCCCCACCAGTATCCGTGTGTCTTTCTCCTCAGGGGCCTTGAAGACTTTTTCCTTTATTGTTGGTTTCATTTTATTTGATTGTTGTATGCTTTGTTGGGTCTTTCTTTGTGTTAATGGTATTAAACTTTTTGGATTTGTAGATTACAGATTGCATCCATTGTGGGAACTTTTCTGCTGTTCTTTCTTCATATATTCTTAGTCCTTGTCCTCAAATCTTTTGGAAACTCCAGAGATATGTAGGAGCGTTGAAAGTGTCCTGCGGCTGCCTGATGCTCTGCTCCATTTTGGTTTTCCGTCTTCCCTGTTTTGCTTGTATGATTATGTTTTCTAGTGCACTGATCCACTCTGTGATGCCTCGTTTGCCCTTAGCACTCTGACTGCACTTCCCATCCCCCACACTGTCGTCTGTGTGCCAAGATGCCTGGGCTCTTCATGTCTCACATCCGTATCTCTAGCCCTGTTGAGCGCTTGGGCACTAATTCTGGCCATTCTCACTTTGACTTGGTTTTAGTTGACTGATCTGTTTTCTTTTCTGTTTTTATTATAAAATATTCTTTTTTTAAAAAAGATTTATTTATTTTATATATGAGTGCTCTATCTGCATGCACAATTTTATGCCAGAAGAGGGCATCAGATCCCACTATAGCTACCTTGTGGTTGCTGCAAATTGAACTCAGGACCTCTGGAAGAGTAGCCAGTCCTCTTAACTGCTGATCGGTCTCTCCAGCTTTGACTGATTTCTTTAATAGACCATATCATTTTGCTCTTTTGTAGATGTGGTAATTTCTGGTTGGATGCTAGACAGTGTGAATTTTACCATTAATTCTTGGTCTTTTTTAGTTCTATAAACATTTTGTTCTCAGAGCAAACTTGAAAACCAGTTTGATCCTTTTAGGGAGACATGTTCTCATTCTCTCTTCTTTTTCCCTCACCCACCCCCTCCTTCCCCTTCCTTTCTTTCTTGGTTTGGAGTCACAGTCTCACGTAGCCTAGGTTGACCTCGAACTTGGCCATACATGTAGCTCAGAATGATCTTGAGTCCTCCTTTTCCTGCCTCCCAACTTCTGGTATTTTAGACATGTACCTCCATGCCTAGTTTCAGATCTCTTTCTAGATTGGCTAATAAAGACCAGAACAGTGCTTCATCCTTCTTCACAGATGGTAAGATCCTTCTATGTATTGTACTAAACATCCTGAGAATTGTGGGGTTTCCAGTCTGTCTGTTCTTGGTTAGTGTGACTGCTGACCATTCTTTCCAGGTTTCCAAGCATGCTTCTCCCACAACCCCATTGGATGGCTTCCTTCCTCCTACTTATATTCTGGTGGGTATTCATACTTGAGCATCCTCTGCCAATGTCCAGAGCTCTCTCTGCATCCCTCTCCCCAGGACACTGCCTCCTTCAGACTTTGGTCACTTGAGTTTCATTTTGGAGTTCTCACAGGAAGTCTGTTCTCTATTTGTGGCCTTCTCTTGTTCTGTGATTTGGATTTGTTGGTCTTTCCTAAGCTCTGTATTGACTTTATTCAACAAGCATTTGCCTGTGTCTGCTGTAGACTGAGGAACTGGGGTGAATAAGGCCCCAGTCTCAATCCTCAGGTGAGGCTGAAGAGGTAGCATAAACTTCCCTCTGTAAGCCCACCCAGGCCCTGGCACCAGGAAGTTTCCTCAGGGCTTTACTTAAGGGCAGGAGCATGGAGACCAGAATTTTGTTTGGTTTTTAAGACAGGGTTTCTCTTTGTAGCTCTGGCTGTCCTAGAACTCACTATGTAGACCAGTCTGGCCTTGAACTCATAGAGATTCACCTGCCTCTGCCTCCTGGGTGCTATGCTAAAGGTATATGCTGGATTAGATTGTTTTTTAATTTAATTGTTTTGAAAACTGTTGCTTTCATTTTTTTCTACTTTCAGTTCTAGTTAGGATGTTTGGTTAATTTAGTCTTATTACTCCATCTTAGTTAGTTTCTTTGTGTGGCTTTGTAGCCTGTCCTGGCACTCACTCTGTAGACCAGGCTGGCCCTGAACTCACAATCTACCTGTCTCTGCCTCCCAAGTGGGATCAAAGGTGTGTGCAACCACCACCCAGCTAGTACTTGACACCTATTGTACATAAGTTGAATGTGTACTAGAATATGTTTTTGTTTTTGAGATAGGGTTTCTCTGTGTAACTCTGGCTGTCCTAGAACTTTAATGCCTCTGAGTGCTGGTATTAAAGGCATGTGTGACCATTTGCCTTTTTTTTTTTTTTTTTTTGAGGCAGTCTTATGACATAGTCCAGGCTACCCTCAAACTTTCAATGATCCTCTCACCTCTTCCTTTCCAGTGCTGGCATTATAGAGGTGTTCCATTGTGCCCAGCTTTAGAATGAAATTTTAGTTCAGGGAGTATGTTATATGACAGTTTCAACAGCTTAATTTAAGATTCATTGTCCTGGATCATCAGACTCTGGAAATAACAGACTTTCTGCATCATTTTCAGGGACCATTTTCGCATATGGACAGACTGGGACAGGCAAGACTTTCACCATGGAAGGCGTCCGTGCTGTGCCAGGGCTCAGAGGGGTCATCCCAAACTCATTTGCTCACATATTTGGTCACATCGCAAAAGCAGAAGGTGACACAAGGTGAGAGAGTACTTCCATTTCCTAATATTGAGAGGTTCAGTCCTGGAAAAGACCTCAAGGCATCAATTTTTTTAAGCGATTTATTTATTTATTTATTTATTGTGTATACAGTATTCTGCCTGCATGTATGCCTGCAGGCCAGAAGAGTGTGTCAGATCTCATTACAGATGGTTGTAAACCATCATGTGATTGCTGGGAATTGAACTCAGGTCCTCTGGAAAAGTAGTCAGTGCTCTTAACCTCTGAGCCATCTCTCCAGCCCTCAAGGCATCAAATTTATAAACATATTTAAAACATTGAATATTCCTTTGTGCTTTCAGGTTTTTGGTTCGGGTGTCATACTTGGAGATATATAATGAAGAAGTTCGAGACCTTTTGGGCAAGGATCAGACACAGCGGTTGGAGGTAAGGATGAAATTGGAGTTAAGATAAAAATTGGAGGGTAGGTTATGGTGGTACACGCCTTTAATCCCAGCACTCAGGAGGCAGAGGCAGGTGGATCTCTGTGAGTTCAAGGGCTGGTCTATAAAGTGAGTTCCAAGACAACCAGGGAGGCCTGCTCTTTTTTTGAAGGGAAAGGGAGGACCAGTGGGCCTGGGGGGAGAGGGGACATTCAAGGGCAGAGGGAAATGGGAGCTAGGAGGAGTGGAGGAAGGGGAGGCTGTGGTTGGGATCTGCTGTGTGAGAAAACAGTAAATAAAAAGAAATATGAAAAAAATTGGGTTAGAATGCTTGTCAAATTAAGATCCTTTTTGTACAACAGGTCCTTTAAAAAAAACTACCTGCATGTGTCATTTATAGTTACAAACTCATTTGAGCATAAGTCACTGAAGCATAGCTGCTGAGTTCGGGTGGTAAATTTGGGAGATAGTGCCATGTTAAAAATATTTTAAGATACAAGACAAACAAGAAAAAAGAAACCTTTTATTTACTTATTTTGTTTTTTGGAGACAGGGTTTCTCTGTGGCTTTGGAGGCTGTCCTGGGACCAGGCTGGCCTCGAACTCACAGAGATCCGCCTGCCTCTGCTTCCCCACCCGGCTAAGACAAGCCTTTTAAGCACTAGTATTGGAATATTTTTATTTTTGTAAGTGCGTAGTTTGATTTTTCTGTTTGAAGATCTTTGCCAGTGTTCTCCTACCCCAAACCAGTCTGCCTTCTATTTTTGTAAGTTTTACGTTAAATATCATGTTGCAGAAGCTAACTCTGTTCCTTTTAACTAGCTTGTCTTTGAATACATTCCCAGGGCTGGCAAGATGGTTCAACAAGTAAAGGGACTTGCCACCAAGCCTGAGGACCTGAGTTTAAATCTCTGGGATTCACATGTAGAAGGAGAGAACCAGCTTCCATATGTCTTCTGACCTCATGTGCCCTGGCATGCACAAAACACACACACACACACACACACACACACACACACACACACACACACACACACACACAGTAAACTATCTTCTCATACTGTCTTGTATTTTTTTCATGGCACCATCACAAATAATTTTGTGTGTGGTATTAATATGTACTGATGTATTATCACCTTTGTGAGGTATGGGCATTGCTTATAACCATACTCAACTATCTTCCCATATATAACAGTAGATGCTCAGTAAGTAACTGGAAAACTTATTATAAATATAAAGTCTTAGCATGATTTTTGTCTGCTTTTTAGGTTAAAGAAAGGCCAGATGTGGGAGTATATATCAAAGATTTATCAGCCTATGTGGTCAATAATGCTGACGACATGGATAGAATCATGACATTAGGCCACAAAAATCGTAAGTGTGGTATATAATTGTGATGAAATGCCTACATTCGAGTGCTGGTTGAGAAGCAAATAAATAATGGCTTTTGCCCCACAGAGGTTGATTTTTTTTTAATCTTTATTATATACACAGTGTTTTATCTACATGCCCGCAGGCCAGGAGAAGACACCAGATCTCACCATAGATGATTGTGAGCTACTGTATGGTTGCTGAGAATTGAACTCAGGACCTCTGGAAGAGCAGCCAGTGCTCTTAACCTCTGAGCCATTTCTCCGGCCCCAAGGTTGAATTGTTTTAAAAGTTCACTTATTTACTATCTAAGGAATATATATGAGTGAACAATAATATAGATTGTTTTTCATGCTACTGAAGTTTTCTTTTTGTTAGTACCAATCTTTCTTTTCCCCCTCCCTCCCTCCCTCCCTCCCTCCCTCCCTCCCTCCCTCCCTCCCTCCCTCCCTCCCTCCCTCCCTCCCTCCCTCCATCTTGAGACAGGGCCTTACTATCCTAGTAAGACTTTATTTCTTTTTATTTTATTTGTGTGGGAGTTTTGAGTTTTGCCTGCATGCATGTAAGTGCATCACATGTGTGCAGTGCCCACAAAGGTCAGAAGAGGGCGTAAGATTTCCTGGCACTGCAGTCACAGACAGTTGTGATTAGCCAAGAGCGCTGGGAACCAAACCCAGGTCCTCTGAAGAGCAGTAGACACTCCTAAGGAGCATCTCTCCAGCCTCTTTTATGTTTGTTTGGTTTTTGTTTTCTTGCCAAAGGATCTCTCTACATAGCCTTGGCTGTCCTATATATACCAGGCAGGCCTTGTACTCACAGAGACTTGCCTGTTTCTAACTCGTAAGTGCTGGTGTTAAAAGTGTGTGCCACCAAACCCGCTCTCCAGTCTCTTAATAGTGCCCAGTCTTTGAAACTGTCATACTGTTACAGCTTGCTCATTAAAACATTGATAACATTTTGGTTGAGCACTTAGTGAGTGGGAAGTGCTTGTGCTGTGTGCTTTATGGGGATGATCGATTAGTCTTTACTGTAGTCTATGGGGATATGAAGTTCCTACTTCATAAATAAGGACACTGAGATGTATTTTAAATACCATGTCTTTGTAATACTATTGCTAAGTGGTAGGGTAAGTGTTTGAACCTAGACTACTAGTCTGAGTTTTTCAGAATATATACTGCTTCCCTTCTGTTGAAAAGAAAAGCAAAATTAAGCTAACATTTTCTCCTTCTGGTAATTGTTACAGATTTAATCTAAAGGATAAAAATCTTGCCAGGTGTGATTGCACACACCTTTAATCCTAGTGTTCAGTAGGCAGAGGCAGGTGGACCTCTGAGTTTGAGGCCAGCTTTGTCTACATAGGGAGTTTTAGGCCAGACAGAAAGACCTGTCTTGTCCATGGTGGCTTCAAACTTGTGATCCTCCTGCCTCAGCCTCCTAAGTACTAGAATTTCAAGAATGAACTTCCACACTGATTGCTTAGCATGTGTTAAAATTTGTTTGTTTTTGTTTTTAGCGAAGTCTTACATGTAGCCCTGGTTGGCCTGGAACTTGATGTATAGATGAAGCTGACTCATAGAATTCCACCTGCTTCTACCTCCTGAGCACTGAGATTAAGTGCTTGCACCGTCTGTGCCCAGCTCTTCATGTTTAACAAAGTTCTTGTGGGACTGGCATCTTTAGATGCTGCTGGATATTGATCGATCTCATGTTTTTAATGACCCTCTATTGACTTAGCTATTCCATAGTAGATTAACCAATGTTGTGTTGGATCTTTCTGGTCCTTTCTGTTTCAAACAGTGTGGGTAACACAATTCCTCCTGCAACATCTAATGTGTGTGTGCAAATCATTCTGCAGTTTGAAGTCCCAAACATAACTCTCTAGAGAGAGTTGTCAGCAATTTTATCCCAATTATTCAACATGTGTTTCTTTTTGTAGTATAATTTTTTTTAAAGAGAGAAGATCTTGCTATGTTGCCAAGGCTGGCCTAGGTCACCTGGGTTGATGTGTTTCCTGCCTTGGCCTCCTAAGTACACACCACCTTGTCCAGCATCATAGATAGTTATAATCTTTACATAGTCATATTTGGGAGTCAAGTGAAGAATGTTATTCTGTGATTATATTTTAATATTTGGGAATGAAGTGAAGAATCTTATGCTATGATTATGTTTTAATGTGAGTACATTACAGATTCTTTAATTATAGTGTGAATTATAAAAGAAGTGTACAGTCGCTGAACACCTGTAGTTTATAGTTAGTCAGATAGTGTCTTTGACTCTGATGAAATCAGGTATTTTAAATGTTTCAGGTATTTAATTAATAAAGGCACTCTCTGGGCTGAGGCTAGCTCAGTTGGTCGAGTGCTTATCTAGCACACATCAAGCCCTGGGTCAATCCCCAGCACTCTATAAACTATGTATGGGTGGTGGTGCTTAAGAGGTAGAAATAGGAGATCCAAGTTAAGGATAGCCTGGACTATAGGATACCCTGTTGAAACAAAGAAAGTAAACATAAAGGCATTCTGTTACAGTTTTTAAGAGTTTCTTTTCTTTGTTAAAGGTTCTGTTGGTGCAACTAACATGAATGAGCATAGTTCGAGATCCCATGCCATCTTCACAATTACTATAGAATGTAGCGAGAAGGGCGTTGATGGAAACATGCATGTCAGGATGGGGAAGCTGCACCTTGTGGATCTTGCAGTAAGTAGCAGGATGCTACTTAAGGGAGAGTTTGTCCTGTGGTCTATTCATCTGTTAATAAGAATTAAAGCCAGAAGGGGTGGCACATGTGATTTAAATTGCTTATTATGTGGGATATCTGACAGTATTATGGCGCTGGCCTTGCTTCTCCTCCTGCCGAGGCTCTTTGTTTCTTCATACTTCTTCTCTCATTATTTTGAAGTGAATTCCAGATGTTACATGAATAACCTTAAATTACTTTAAAAACCAGATTTTAGAAAAGTGTATTCTTGATTTTAAAAAAATTTAGTTTAGTTTTTGTCTGTTTATTGTAGGGGTCAGAAAGACAAGCAAAGACTGGAGCCACGGGACAGCGCCTCAAGGAAGCTACAAAAATCAACCTTTCACTCTCTACCCTGGGAAATGTCATTTCTGCCTTGGTGGATGGAAAAAGCACGCATGTGCCGTATCGAAACTCTAAACTGACACGTCTTCTGCAGGATTCCTTAGGAGGGAATTCAAAAACCATGATGGTAAGACTTCAGTCATGGCATAGTTACTTCGTATAAGGCCAATTTCAGATTCTAATTTATTCCCATAATTGATAGGAATAGAATTTTACAAGTCAATCCCTTTTCTTTGTGAAATACAACAAGTAATTGATTGTCCATGGTTGTATTGTTTCCATACCTGTATGATTGATACTGGCTTTTAGAAGACCAAGCATGTGTGGCTTGGGCATTTGTTAATGGTGTTATTACTATCGATGTAGAATGATTTGTGTTTCTAATTCAACAGTGTGCAAATATTGGGCCAGCAGATTATAATTATGATGAAACCATCAGTACCTTGCGATATGCCAACCGTGCCAAGAACATTAAAAACAAAGCAAGAATTAACGAAGACCCTAAGGATGCTCTGCTCCGTCAGTTTCAGAAAGAAATAGAAGAACTGAAGAAAAAGCTTGAGGAAGGTAACTTCTCACAAAGATTACTTACTGTCAGCTGAGGCATGCTGGTAACCATTGCATTTGTTTCCAAAATGAGCTGCCAAGCAGTCACCTCTAGCATTGTTATTTAAAGTGTCTGGGCATTGGTGGACCAAGCCTTTAATCCCAGCACTTAGAAGTCAGAGGCAGGTGGATCTCTGTGAGTTCGAGACCATCCTGGTCTACCAAGCTAGTTCCAGGACAGCCTCCAAACAATACAGAGAAACCCTGTCTCAGAAAAAGAAAGAAAGAAAGAAAGAAAGAAAGAAAGAAAGAAAGAAAGAAAGAAAGTGAGCTAAAGTGTCTGTGTGTGCCTCTGCGTGTGTTGGACATATGTGAGTGCAGGCGCACATGCCGTGGGTGTGGAGGTCAGAGGAAGGGCACCGTGGGAGCTGACTCCTTGCACTCTGGTTCTGGAGATTGAACTCATGTCAGGGTTAAAGGGCAAACATTTTACCTGATGAGCCCTTTGTTGGATCCTAACATTGACACTTAAAAATATTTCTGAGGAATATGTGTCTTCTAAGAAAATGTTTTCTAAGACCATCTAGAAAGTTACAAAATTTGAAGTCTCAGCCAGTGGTGGTGGTCCACACCTTTAATCCCAGCTCTTGGGAGACAAAGACAGGCCAGTCTCTGAGTTTGAGGCCAGCCTGGCCTACAGAGTGAGTTTCAGCACAGCCAAAGCTACACACAGAAACCCTGTCTCAAAAAACAAAACCAAACAAACAAAACAACAAAAAAGGAAACTGAATTCCTGCCTGATGGTGGTGAGGGGCTTCCTTTTCAGATCTGGGACTCCCAGGCCAGCAACAAGGGAAAACTCAGAGGTGCCAACTGCTACTAGTGTATCTGGGGAAAGCCAGGATCTGAGAAAAAGCAGTAGAGAACCGCTTCACAGATAATAAAGTTGGCATTTTTAAAATAGCCACTAGGTGGCATTTGTAGCTGGTTTGTTTTTTTTTAAGGTCTTTCATTTCCCAATTAGTGCTGAATATATATGCCTTCCATTTTGATGATTTCCTCTCTCTCTCTCTCCCTCCCTTCCTCTCCCTCTCCCCTTCTCCCTCCCTCTCCCTTCCCTTCTCCTTCCCTCTTCCTCCCTCCCTGCCCTGCCTTCTTCCCTTCCTCCCTCTCTCTCCCTCCCTTTCTCCCTCTCCTTCAAGACAGGGTGGCTTTCTGTAACCCAAACTGTTCTGGAACTCATTATGTAGACCAGGCTGGCCTCTCACTTAGAGATTTGCCTGCTCTGCCTCCCAAGTGCTGGAATTAAAGGCCTGCACCACAATAGCCGGGTGTTGCTTGTACCTCTTAGTCCTTGTGAGTGGTATGGCTGTGTGCTTTGGATACATATGTTCAAGTCCTTGTCCACACTATGCTGGACATGTATCCAGAGGCAGAGTCATAAGTCATATTCTTTGTAATGTGTTTCACTTTATTTGTGTCCTTCTGACCCTATGCTCTGTAGGCAAAGGCTGCCTCTGCCTCCCGAGTGCTGAGAACAAAGGTGTGCATCACCACCCAGCTAATTTTCCAATTTTTAAAAATGCAAATGCAGAAATATGCAAAGTCTTTCACACAATCCCTGTGTATGTTTACACCTGTACTCACAGTGGGTCACATTTTAACTTCTCTTTTAGGACTGTAAAAATAAAATTTATAGCTAGGTATGAAGGTACACATCTTCAACCCCAGCACTCAGGAGACAAATGCAGGCAGAGTGCTATGAGTTATAGGCCAGCCAGAGCTACATAATTAGATCCTGTCTCAAAAATTACTTTTTCTAAAACAGTAAAATAAAATTTCTGTGTACATTGTATGTGTGGTTGTATGTGAATATATGCATGTGCACATGCTTAGAGATGAGGACAGAGGGGGTGTTGTTCCTCAGATTCTGTCCACTTTTTGGTGAGCCAGGGTAAGAAGGCTCTCTTACTGACCTGGCACTCCTCGAGTAGGCTGGGCTGGCTTATCAGCAAACCCCAGGGATCCCCAGTCTCTACTTGACTGTCAGTAAACTATCTGTGAACATTTCAATAGATTTCCAATTTGTGTTTGATCAACGAGAATGGATATAGGCATTTTCTAAATAGCCAGTGACATGGTACAGACTGAAATTGTTGTTAAATTTCTGTCCAAGGTGAAGAAGTTTCAGGTTCTGACATCAGTGGGTCAGAGGAGGATGACAATGAGGAGGGTGAGCTTGGAGAAGATGGAGAAAAAAGGAAGAAAAGAAGGGGTAAGTGCTGTTTATTTCTAACTGCTCACAACTGATTAGAATTGCCCGCTTTATATTAGGTATTTTTAATTATAGTAGTGGTTCCAGCAGGAAATTTATGCTGTATGTGGTTAACTTTGTACACGCTCTCTTGCTGTCCCAGGATGCCATATTGCCGCTTATGAAATTTTAAGTTGTAAACCTCTGTGGTAGTATATACACTATCTTTCAGTTTTACATCTGTGTTAGGTCCCTACCAGCTTTTGAAATTAGGATAATGTGGGATTTTTCTTCAAGTGATGTTAGCCTTTAAAAATCATTGCCACTGGTAGGTTTGAATGAGGATCATAGTTTTTCACTGAACTCCTTTCTTTGTAAACTGTAAACTGCCATTCTTACCCTCCGGGGCAGCTTCCAGCATGTACTAAGACTGCTCTGCTGAGGCTTCAGTGGCATGGAGAGGAGAATGTCCCTGCCTCATTTCAAACTCAGAGCTCTGCTCAGCTCCTGCAGGCTGCTGCACAGTCATAGTTAATCAGTTATTGAAAACAAACCCATCACTGCTCTATGGGGGACCCAAATTAAAGACTGAAGATTGTATAGGGCAGAAGTTGGCAGAGTACAATATGCCGGCCAAGTCCATATGGAACCTGATTTGTAAAGTGTTCTTAAAGCAGCCTCGATCATTCGTTTACATGTGGTCTGTGACTCTTTCACATCAAAGCAAGTGGCCTGGCTGTGGTCTTTTCACAGAAACTGTTTATCAGTCCCTGACTTAAAAAATGTTTTTATTCATAGCTAGTTTTTCAGAGTAAACTATTGTTTTCTAACTTGAAGCAGGTAGTAGACTTACTAAAAATTAATTTTATATAGAAAAATATGTTGCAATATTTTAACTATGTCTTACCCTGTGCTGAGAAGCTTAACATTTTTCTCTGAGCCTTGTCAATTATCAATCATACTGTCACGCTTTAGACATAAGTCATTAAGTCTGGCAATATGATGTCTTGAGGGGATGAGGAATTGGAAACAATACCTTGTCTATAATGAAGGGCAGCTGATTTCTGTAACGTGAATAGTGTGATTTTTTTAATGTTTTAAAGCTGTTTCTTTTTCTTAGCAGTGTAAATAGACTTGCATGTCACCAGGTGACATTTTGTCATTTCAACTCTCTGAATAATCATGTGTAGATGAGTAGTGGGGTTTGCCATTACTGCAGATCTGTAAAGAAATGCAGTTTTAATTCCCTGCATGGCTTTGTGACAAGGAAGCAGCTAACTACTTAGTTTTAAGCTAGAGTGAGTTGCTCTTGAATGCAGAGCTTGATTGTCCTCTAACTTCTTCCTGCAGAACTCAAGTTTTCTCTGTATTTTTGTTCGTTTCTTGTTCCCTCTCTCTGGTTCCGTGGGCTCGTTTCTTTGTCTTACAGGCAGTAGCAGCAGCAGTAGCTCAGACTCCACATGTTCTGTCATAGAGAAGCCTCTGGATGAGTTCTTGCCTCGTGAGTGGCGGCCCTCACCTTCTCTGACAGAGCTCTGGCTTCTCCATCACTCATGGGCTTCATTTGGGAGATGGCTGCCCCACTCCCTGTCATGACTGGTCCATGTTGGGCTTCCAGTAGAAAAGCATGTGGCCCTACCCTGCCATGGCTTCAGTTAACTGTGAAACATAGGCCAGAGCCTATGTTTGAGACAGTGGAAGAGAGAATCATGCTTTTGCTGCTGAGATAATGTAAAGAGAGCTAGTAAGCTGTGTGAAAGAATAATTCTCAGGGTTCTTTTTATGCCTCATTATACATGTTTAATCCTGGTCAGTGTAAGAGATGTGAACAACAAATTTTGAATCTCTATAAGTCCAAATTAATGTTTTTTGGTGCAGAAGCACCCAATGTAATAAGCCATAATGCTCCAAATAAAGAGATGAGTGAAGCCGGAGGCAGGGAAGAAGACTGAGTAGTGTGCTTGACTCCAACTGGATGCTTCCCCACCGCTAAGTTACCAGGTTGATTTTAAGACTCTTTCTGCAATGGGATAAGGAAATTCAGAGTCACACAGAGTTCATAAAGTCTGTCTAGACTTCTGCAGTCTTAATTTTTTTGTAAACTGTAAGTTTAAAAGCATTATTTAATTTTGTCTATTTCTACTTTGAGAAGAAAATGGGAGCGATGCTTGCTTCCACCAGCTTGCAGCTTGCTGTCTCTTAGAGCATTATCTGTGTGCTTACCTTTTCCAGACTAATGGCAGAAACCATTGCTTCTAGCTCTACTAGGGAAAATCTCAAGAATCTCAAGACACTGTGTCTGTTGACACAGTTGAAGCAAGTTACCAGAGCATCTGACCTCACTGGATAATTTATAAAATATATGGCATTGTTCAGACACCAGAGGAGTACAGTTTCATATTATAAACTGTGAAACAAGAGAAAATATCTGAGAGGAAGCATTGTAATTTAATTTTCTGTTCTAAAACTTACCATTCTTAGAGAGTAGTTATATGAAAGTAGGTTATGAAATGAGTTGGTCCTTATTCAATTCAAGACTTTTTTTTTCCAATTCAAGAAGCTTTAATTGCTGTTTTCATGCTTACCATTTAACTTTCGTTGTCATAACATGGATGTGTTTGGGAGGTGGAGAGATGACTGCCCCAGCATGTGGTTGCTGTGTGTAACTTGTGTGTATGTCCCCTCCCATTAAAAAATATGAATGGCCGTTCGATGTCCCTTGCTTGAATCATCAGTTGTCATTTATTTCTGTAGCCATTATTTAATTACCCAGAACAGTCAATCCATAGGCTGAATGTAATAAGTTTGCTACTATACAGGTGCACTTCATTTTAGGTAATTAGAGAAAGCTGCTTAAAAATCAGGTTGGAAAATAAAATATTGTGAACTTATTACCTTTGAAATTCATTAACCCTTTTGTTAATCACATTAGTATAAACTATTCTGTAATCGTTTATCTAGTTGCTTCAGGTCTACCTGGTGGATTTTCTTAAAATGGGGGACACCTGTAATGGGTCTTTATATAGACGAAACATTGAATTGGGAAATTTTGAAATGGACAATGAGAGCTTTGTTACTTTTAACTTAGTAATTTTAAAAATTGACTTCAGTTTTGGTTTTGCCATTTTAGATACCTTCCAAGTCTTAGTAGGTTCCCAATTCCATGTCTGTAATCCATCAGCATATGCACTGAGCTGTTCCACTCAAAGGGGGAACCACAGAGTGGATTGAGTCTAGCATTCGTGATTGTCTTCTTAAGGAACATGCTTTCTTTTTCTGTGGACTCTATTTCAGTTTTGATTATTTGATTCATGTCTTTGCTCATGCTAAATGAATGCTGTTACACATCTTCTCTGTTTTACAAAGGAAATAATGTTTTCCTTTCTTCCCTCCTCATCTCTGTGCACATGTTTCCTGTCTGCGACTCGCTTACCGCTTCTTTGCAAGATCAAGCAGGTTGGTGTGATTGGCTTGCACTCCACGTGGTGCAGTTACTCATTTCTCAAGATCTTTTATTTAAGTTCTCCACTTTTTTTAATTTAATAATTTTAACAAGGTAAGTATCTGTCTTTTTTTTTAAATTCCATTTTAGCTACTTTAAAAAACTTTTCCCCTAAATTCTTAAAGATCCACTAAACCAGTTTTTGAAAATACACTTATAATTGATTTGACTTTCGGACATTTTCCTCTTTTGAAGGGCAAAAGTCAGTCCCTGTTGCCCACACCATGGGTGCTTGAGACGCAGATGACACTCATCCAGGTGTCGCTTGCTGCAATGCCACCCTTCCCTGCCCTGCAAGGTCACCTTCACCTGGGGAAAGGGAACGGAGGGGCTCACTGCTTCTGTTTGACTAAGCAAAATACCTTTTACAGTATCAACATGCCCTTTTAGATTTGTTTCTTTGTTTGTTTTTTATTTTGAGACAGGGTTTCTCTGAGTAACTGCCCTGACTGTCCTGGAACTCGATTTGTTGACCAGGCTGGCCTTGAACTCACAGAGATCCTCCTGTCTGTCTCCCAAGCACTGGGGCCAAAGGCATGTGCCATCACTGCCCAGCTGCCTTTTTAGATTTATTTACTTAAAATTTTTGTGCAAAATTTTATCATAGAGAACTAGAAAAGTTTCTGAGATTGGGTTTTTATTTTGTCTTGTTTTTTAAAATTGATTTGGTTGAGGAGACTGTGTTTGTGTGTATTGTTCTGGGAATTAACTCAGGGTGGCCAAGGACTGAGCTGCACCCCATCTCCTTTGTAAGATCTCTTCAGAAGTGTATGTAGTCTCTTACCCATGGAGGGATCAAAGTGCTCATTGACTGCACTGGAGACAGATCGCTTCGACTCCCACTGGAGGCTGAAGCTTGTATCAGGGGAGCTTAGGCTAAAACTTCATTCCTTAAAGATCTATGTACAAGTTACTCTTGGTCACCAAGGCTTTTACACAGCCATATGTAGCTTCAAGTGTTATGGGAAGAAAATATGGTGGCTTGTACCGGTGATTCTGGCTAAAGCCACATGGACTTGAATGTGTGGACTTTTGGACTAAGCCCTCTTGAGCACAGTGAGATGCATGCTTCTTTCTAAAGCCTGTGGTTGAAGGGTTACTAGGTAAGGCAATCAGTTCATCAAGACACAGTGCTTATACGCTTTCATGTGCAAACCCTTTTTGTAATACTCCCTCCTGATGGACTTTTGAAACTCCTTATAACTCTTAGCAAAACAAAACACTACAAGTCCAAAATTCATACATTGATCCAATGATTTAGTCTGTGTCCTTAGGACCCATGCCTTCTACACACACTATTTTGGTTTTGATTTATTTGCTATTTTTCTCTAAACATTGGTAATCCTGAGGTGGAAGTTACATATTTTGTTGTACATGTACTTCCTGTAAACTTCAATTTAGACTTTTCTCCTCAAATTTTTAATAACTATTACTATGGATAGAAAATCTTCTCAAGTAATTCGTTGGGAATAGAAGTTAACTTATTTGTGAAAGTTATTCTTCTACAGTGTAATTCAGAAGGTTCAAGGTAGGTGGCTGTGCCAATAGGCCCAGGCCCACCTCTGACACGGAGTGCAGTGAATCACACCACACCAGCCGCCTGGATCACAGCTTAGTTCCTCTTTGGTTTTGTGCCTAAGTTTTTGCTTTAGACTTTGGTTCTGTAGAAGGAAGGATGCCGTTAAACCCATGAGTTCCTAATGAGATTTTGTTTCCAGAGTTGAAAAGCCTATGCATGATCCTATCTTTCATGGTTCCTACAAGAACATGCTCAGATCTGTAGTGCCATTGGGATTGTTGTTCAGTTCTTTTTCCTTATTAGCAGGAGGGGCTGGGCTTGGGGTGGAGACGTTAATCTACAATCCTCTATCCTTGTCCCTTGGGAAGGACATTGAGAATGGCAAACTCTCTGGAGAACCTCAGTTCTGACAGTTCTATGAAATGCTTGTTGTTCTGAGTGAGTGCATTTCTAAGAATCTGCATCAACCAGAAATGAACTGTCAAATTGGTTCAGTTTCAGAACCATTTTAATAAGCTAGCGTTTGTTTTCTCCTTTTGATTTTTTTCGTATCACTTCATGGTTTTGAGGTTCATTGGTAAACTTTGTGTGAGCAGGCTGCATAATATATCTCCACATGCTTGGACATTCCAGTTAGTCGGAAGCTGCATTCCAGCCTTATTAGTTGGTTCTTAGCATGTTTGATCTGAGTTAGAGACTTTGATGGTCTAGTCTGACATAGTAAGTTACTTTGGTGGCTCATTTATGATTTGCCCAGGCAGCTTATCAGTGTAAACACCTGCTGCCTTAAATGAGTGACTTACTTAATGAGTGTGGAAGTGACTGAAGAGTCATTTTCCTTTTTTGCCTCTGTATGCCATTTGGGGACCCACAGCTTTGCTTTTTTATTTGGCTTTCCTATTAACTTTCTTTCCCTCTTTTTCTGCTCATCTGTTTTGATCATCTTTCATTTTCCCCCTTACATATCATTAACAGTTGGACAACAGTTTGAATTTATTAACAAATTAAAAAGTTCTAGGAACTTTGAAGTAGAAATGGAAGTTTAACATTTGCTGTTGTATGACTGGGTATGGACAATGCTATACTAAGATCATTCTTAGGTCTGAAACATTGACTTCTTTTAGTGACTGCTGCAATTAAATGACTCAAATAGGTAAAAAGAAAGTTTCCCCAGATAAGATGGTGGAAATGCAAGCGAAAATCGACGAGGAGAGAAAAGCACTGGAGACAAAACTTGACATGGAAGAAGAAGAAAGAAACAAGGCCAGAGCTGAACTGGAGAGACGGGAGAAGGACCTGCTGAAAGCCCAGTGAGTGACGTGGGACTCAGTGGGCTCATGGCTGCAGTCTCTAGTGTTCCTCATAGGGATGGGCATCAGGAAAATCAATCAATTAAAAAATAATCAGAAGCTCGATTTTTGTCTCTAACATAGCTGTTCTGGGGTAAGGGTCTCCTGTCCGTGATGTATTTTTAAAGTTTAGTTGAATATTTCTGATCATTTAATCTCTGTGTAGGAGAAAATATTGGCCGGTGTGAATCACACTTTTGTGTATGAGTTAATGCCATGTAGTGGTGTGATTTGGAGAGATGTCACATGACTGAATTTTTCTAAGTGTGCATCTTCAGTTCTGCTTCAACTGGGAGTGAGACTGGAGCAGCAGATGACAGGTTTAGAACATTCTCCCTTTCCTATAGACAAGAGCATCAGTCTTTGTTGGAAAAACTGTCTGCTTTGGAGAAGAAGGTCATCGTCGGTGGTGTGGACTTGTTGGCCAAAGCTGAGGAGCAAGAGAAACTTCTTGAGGAGTCCAATATGGAGCTGGAGGAGAGGAGGAAGAGAGCTGAGCAGCTTCGGAAAGAACTGGAGGAAAAAGAGGTGATGCCCTGTTGAGTGTGGTGTGTACAGCATGCCCACCTCTTCCAGTGAGAAACTAAATACCAGAAATAAAGTGGAAAGCACATTGTGGACCATTTTGAAGACATTAGTAACTAAACATCTAGATCATTTGTTACATTGAATTTGTAACTTAGAGAAAATTATTCTGAAGTTAACCCGTTTTTATCATAGCAAGAACGCTTGGACATTGAGGAAAAATATACCAGTCTGCAAGAGGAGGCACAGGGAAAGACCAAGAAATTAAAGAAAGTCTGGACCATGCTGATGGCTGCAAAGTCAGAGGTTGGTGTCTTAGAAATTGTCCATAATACAAATTAGAATCTTGATGTGTGCTTACAAGTTTTTTGTTTTTGTTATTAAGACAGGGTTTCTCTCTGTAGCCCTAGCTGTCGTGGAATTTGCTCTGTAGACCAGACTAGCCTTCAACTCACAGAGATCTGCCTGCCTCTGCTTCCCGAGTGCTGGAATTAAAGGCGTGTACTACCGCTACCCTGATTGTGTGCCTGTACTTTTGAAACATTGAAACACTCACTTCTTTCTATGTATCTTAAATTTTACTTAAGAACACCCTACTCCCAGCTATAAGTAATAATCCAAACCAATTAGTGATGGTGTCAATCTGTCCGAGAGCTGGGGCAGTTCTTGCCAGGCCTCATAGGCCTGTGTTTGTGCTTGAAATTGTGTTTGCTGCCAGGCGGTAGTGGCCACACCTTTATTCCCAGCACTTGGGGGGCAGAGGCAGGAGGATCTCTGTGAGTTCGAGACCAGCCTGGTCTACAAGAGCTAGTTCCAGGGTAACCTCTAAAGCCACAGAGAAACCGTGTCTTGAAAAACCAAGAAAAAATTGTGTTTGCTATATACTGTCATGGATTCTCTGGTAGATGGCTGATCTCCAGCAAGAGCATCAGAGGGAAATTGAAGGCCTCTTGGAGAACATTCGGCAGCTCAGCCGCGAACTTCGGCTTCAGATGCTCATTATTGATAACTTCATACCTCAAGATTACCAGGTGAGGGGAGAATCTGCTCTAGACATTAGGTCATTGATGAGGGCTAAAGAATAAGCCAGTATAACTAATTAAGACGTTACATGTTTGCATTGCAGCTCTCCTCTATAAAGCTTTCTTGAACTAATGCCATCATATAAAAGTGTCTTAATTAGGGTTGCTATTGCTGTACTCAAACATGATGACCAAAGCAACTTGGGAACAAAAGGATTTATTTGACTTACATTTCCACATTAAGTTCATCAGGGAAGGAAATTGGGACAGTAACTCAAACATGGCAGGAACATAGAGACTGGAGCTGATGCAGAGGCCATGAAGGGGTGCTGCTTACTGACTTGCTCAGGCTGTTTTCTTAGAGATTCTAGGACCACCAACACAAGTATGGCACCATTCACAGTGAGTTTGAGGCCATCCTGGTCTACAGGGAGAGTTCCAGGACAGCTAGGGCTACAAAGTGAAACCCTGTCTCAAAAAAAAAAAAAAAAAAAAAAAAAAAAAAAGAAAGAAAGAAAGAAAGAAAGAAAGAAAAGGAAAAAAGGAAGAAAAATAATGCCTTTCAACTAGATCTTATGAAGGCATTTTCTCACACGAAGTTCCCCCCAATGACTAAGAGCACTGGCTCCTCTTTCAGAGAACCCAGGTTCAATTCCCAGCACCCACATGGCAACTCATAACCATCTATAATTCCAGTCCTGGGGGATCTAACACCCTCTTCTGTCCTCCACAGGCATCAGGTGGACATGTGGTACACAGACACACTTGCAGACAAAACATTCATATACATGAAATATTTCCATAAATATTTTTAAATAAAAAAGGAATAAGCAGAATGTGCAGCTGTCCTCTTGATGTGTGCACGGTGGGTGTGTGTGTAAACAGAACATGAAGTTGCCCATTCTAGTCATCTTTTCATATACAGTTCAATAACACTAAATGTATTCACTTGGTTGTACATCACTAGTCATTTTCAGACAGGTGGCAATTGTTATCACCAGTTGTGAGCTGCTGGATGTGGGTGGTGGTTAGTTAACGCTCAGGTGTCTACAAGAGCAGTGAGCACTCTTAACCCCAGAGCCATCTCTGCAGCCCACCTACTGGTGTAGTCCTAATAAACCTAAATGTGTGATTTTAAAAAACAATGTTATGAATTTCAAAATAGCTATGAGAAATGTTTCTGAAATTTTCCTTTCAGACCTCAGGTTCCCAGAATCAATCCTGGGTACTAGGATGGGATGTCCTAGTTCCATGTTGTAATTTATTACCCAAAATCAGAGCTGAAATCTAGAGTGTAACCTGTTTCTAGCTGAATGGTTTCCCAGCTTCTACCTTTTGTCTCTTGTATCCCAGCCTGTGTGTCCTCCTGATTCCCAGGATCCCAACTTTTGCTTTTTGTTTTTATATAGTTGAATAGTATCCACATGTGTTCTTAAGAAATGTGTGTGTGTGTGTTTAAATTTGTTTTTATTTCATGTATGTGGATGTTTTACCTGTATGTATATATGTGTACCATGTGCATGCCTGGTGCCCAGTGACAAGAAGAGGTGTCGTATACCCTGGAATTAGTTACATTCTGTTGTGAGCCACTATGTAGGTGCTGGGAACTGAACCTATGTCCTCTGCAAGAACAATTGGCCTTAATCACCAAGCCAACTCTCTAGCCCAAGGAGTATATATTTTTAAATGCTTGATGAAGTATATGATGTTTAGAAACAACTTTCTTCACTTAACACTGATGAAAGTGTAGGTCTAATGGGTCAAATGGTTCAGCAAGTAAAGGCTTTACTATTATGTAAACTTTGTGACCTGAGTCTGGTCCCTGGAACCCACAAGAAGGTATAAAAAGAGAACTGACTCCACAAAGTTTTTCTCTGCCCTCACATAAGCACCATGGCATGGTCCTCCCCCAGTACACACAATAGTGATAAGATGCAGGACCCTTAGAAGCTTAGTTCAAGGAAGTCATGTGGGAATCAAAGGGATCATTATAAGCAGTATGTAGTGACAGATGCAGGAGAATGTCACATTTCTATTCACAGTTCTTTTCATATTTTTCAATGTTTTAACTAACAAAGTAAGCTTTGACTCTTTCTAAAGGAAATGATTGAAAACTATGTACACTGGAATGAAGACATAGGAGAATGGCAGCTGGTGAGTATTTCTCTTACCTTCATGAAATTATGAGGTGGAGCTGGTGCTGGCTGCTGTGGGCGGAGGGTGGCCCAGGATGGATCAGATCAGAACTCAGTGGACCAGATAAGATATTTTTCTGATTAACAGCAGAGTGGAGATCTTTTGTGGCAATGGGTTAGGCCTGGGGCTTCTGGGTACTGGAGGGCCTCTTGGATCATTTCTGCTCTAGGATCCACATGGATGGCAGGTGTCTTCCCCATTCCCAGTGTTAATTGAGACATTTCTCTTCCCTCTTTTCCTTTTTTGAGAAATGTGTGGCCTACACAGGAAATAACATGAGGAAACAGACCCCAGTGCCTGACAAGAAGGAGAGAGATGTAAGAACACTTTATACACCTGATTGTCTTTATCAGAATTGGGGTCGGTGGGTGCATTGTCCCAGCGTAGGGGCTGGACAGCCTGATTATCTTTTGTGAGTAGAGGCTCTTGGGTTTGGACTGTTAGGGTAGGCCTGCTCTCTGGCACACACTTAGTCCTCTTTTCACTCCTGCCACAAGTACAGGCTGCTGTCACTCCCTGTCCTTCACCACTCTGGGCTGTGGGCTGTGGCAGGAGACTGCTTGGCTTCCTTCAGTCCTGGGTCAACCAGTGTGCTGGATCTAGAGAAAGGAAGACAGTTTCTCTTTATGTCTGGGGAACTTATGGTATGTCTGGGCTCTACTTCTCCAGTTTTGAGTGCATTTCACATAGTAGGGGAGAAGACATCTTTAAAAGGTTATTTGGTTTTGTTTTCAGTGATTCTTTTGCCCAGTGTCAGTCTGTGTTTTAAATCTTCCCCAAATCTGATTTAACTTTGTGTGTGTGTGTGTGTGTGTGTGTGTTTTGTTGTAGCCTTTTGAAGTAGACCTTTCCCACGTGTACCTCGCCTATACAGAAGAGAGTCTGCGTCAGTCTCTGATGAAGTTAGAAAGGCCACGGACCTCCAAGGGGAAAGCAAGGCCAAAGACTGGGAGACGGTGAGGTCATCCCTAGGTCCCTAAAGTGACAGTGTTGTGATACTATATTTAGATACATCTAAAGGAAGTCAAAGTTTAGTTAACATGACATGTGGTTTGAAATTATATTCTCTATTCAGTTAGTATTTGATAAGGAAAATAGGGATAAAGAATTACACTCTGTGAGTTCCAGGCCAGCCTGTTCTACAGAGCAAGTTATAGGACAGCCAGAGCTGTCACTCAGAGAGACCCTGTCTCTGAGTGGGGGAAGTTGGATTTCATTCTAGGACAGTTGGAGTGGCACACCCCTTTATCCCAGGACTTGAGAGGCAGAGGCAGCCTGTCAGATTTCTCAAATCTCTGAGTTACAGGCAGGGCTGGTCTGTGTTACAAATTTCAAGACAGCCAGGACTACATAATGAGACCCTTTCTCCAAACAAAGCAGAAAAAGAACTGCATTCTTTCAGACTCCGCCCACAGGAGAAACCACTGTTCTTTCCTAGTGTTTACCCACCCCCACCACCTACTGTCTTGTTTGGGGTCTTAATTTTTACACGAATTCTATTGAGATGCTAATTACCCGGGCGGTGGTGACATGTGCCTTGGAGGCAGAGGCAGGAGGATCTCTGTGAGTTCAAGACCAGCCTGGCCTACAAGAGCAAGTTCCATGACAACCTCCAAAACCACGGAGAAACCCTGTCTCGAAACCGCTCCCCCCAAAAAGATGCTAATTAATTTGCCTCATTTGACTCCCAAAATACTGTATTCACCTGGCCAGTTTGCCCCAGGACATTGATTTCATAGATCTCAAGTTAAGAGAAGCTTGTTTGACTCTCTAGTGCCAGTTTTGACAATGTGTACTCTCTGTGCTTGATCAGATAAGCTCAGTGGGAAGCCTGGGCTGGCACTAATGCTGCTCATGCTCCTCCATTGAGCTAATTTGAACCAGTTGCAAGACTTTTGCTTTACCTGTAAGGTGAAGTGAATGGGTGTTATATTGTGTTACATAGACTTTTAGATATAATGTAACACTAAAAATGTTGGAATCATTAAAGTAGGGCTAGAAAGAATCAGCTACATGTTAAAATGTATAAGATTTTTGCATTTTTTAGCATTTAGATGAAGGATTTAAAGATTTTCGTATGCTAACTGAATCTTCACATGGAATCTTTAAGAATATGTAAGTATTTGCCAGGTGTTGATGGCTCACACCTTTAATCCCAGCACTCGGGAGGCAGAGGCAGGAGGATCTCTGTGAGTTCAAGGCCAGCCTGGTCTACAGAGCGAGTTCAGGACAACCTCCAAAGCAATGCAGAGAAACCCTGTCTCAAAAAACAAAACAAAACAAAAAATATAAAAGTATTTATTTTATCTGTATGTGTTTTTGCTTGCTTATTTATATATTGCACTGGTGTCAGATTTCCTGGAATAGTTGGTTATAAGCTACCAATGTGGGTATTGGGGTGTGTACTTAGGTCCTCTGGAAGAGCAACACATGCTCTTAAGTGCTGTTGTAAAACACAGCTCCCGAGCTGCCCCTCCCTGTTACAAGGTTAGTAGATGCCCTCCTCTGAGCTCTGCGGTCACTAGGAAGATGCACTAATATGTGGCAATGGTAGAGACATTCAGCCTCACAAAGACAGGCAGTGGAGGGCAGTACAGCAAGCTGGAGACTGCTTCTGTCCCTTGTTAGTGTAGAACAGAGGCCGTATTACTGCTTTATAAAGAGAACCCAGATTCTTTACATTAGGCCTCAAGTTCAGCTACATTTTAAAAATGTATAGTCCTTGAAACAAATAATTGATAAGCTATTTTGATATAGTTTCTATAATGCACCACTGTAAAAATATGCTTTTTGTTTATTTTAAGTTAAAGAAAATACTTGTGGGCCAACTTGTGATCCAGATTCTATAACAGAATCAAAAACTGCAGTTTTCCTAGGAAATAAGCAATTCTGTGCAGTAAGACATGTCTGTGCTCTGTTGTGAGTGTCCCATGCGTTGCTCCGTGAGAGGCCCGTGAGAGCACTCCTGCAGGCGCGGACAGTGTCCTGCTTCTCTGAGGCTTTCTGTACTGTTAGCCTCACAGAGGGAACGACCAAGGGGCATCCCTGACAAGCTCAGCTGGCAGCTGTCTGCACCTTGTCTGACCCTGTGCTCAGCTCCTCACACTGGAACACTGTACTGTGTGTGGCACTATGTTCTTGTGTTTGCTTTTGATCACCGTACCTACTCTAAAACACTCAAACTGACTGTCTCTTAGGGAAAAGCACTCATCTTGGATTTTTTTCTCTCTTAACAGAAAGCGTTCTGCAAAGCCTGAGACCGTAATTGATTCTTTACTTCAGTAAATGTTACGGAATTAAGGTTACAATAAAAAGAGTGATATTCTCATGCCTGGACAGAAATCCTTAATTAAGACACTGAGGACACCTATGTAATTCACATAATGGAAGCTGTAAATTATGGAGTAAGACTGGAAGTAGCAATTTTCCTAATAACTTTTAGACTCTTAAGTTTCTGTAACATGTAAGTGTGCATAGCTGGTGACTGTGGGTATGTCACACCGTGCCGCAGTGCTCTGTGAGAGTAAGGGCACCATTCCTATAGCGCGTTGAGGTTGTATGTGAATGTGCATCTCTTGGCTGTGTACTCAACTATTGTGTATCTAGATAAGCAGAGTCTCAGAGTAGAGGTAAATCCGTCTTGTTTGCACACAGCGCATAGCAGATGGCCTTGTCCTGTGTCCTCTGTCAATACCTGGGTGGCTCATCTAAGCAGTAACTTGTCCTAACACCTGACAGGCCTGCCCAAATGCATTCCGACTTTATACTAATGTTCATTGCATTTAGGTATGAGATGACTGCTTTTATGGATTTCCTTTAGAAAATTGCATAATTTGACTACTTTGCAGGTTTACATCTTAAGGTACAGTTTGAGCATGTGCGTCTTCTGGCACCCTCCACCAGGTTCTGTCCCCTGATGCACCTTCAGCCTTTGTCGTTGCTGCTGGTTTGACTTCCCCACCAAAGCCACACTGGCCACTTACCTTTGCTGCCACACATATTTTGTTTCTGGTTTTTTTTTTTTTTTTTTTTTTTTTGAGACAGGATTTCTCTGTGTTACAGCTCTGGCTGTCATGGAACTCACTCTGTAGACCAGGCTGGCCTCAAACTCACCTCCCAGCCACACACGCATTAAAAAAAAATTCCTTTGGACATATGGCTTACAGACACTCCATTGTCTGAATTTTAAGTTTTGATGGAAATGACTATACAAATTGAAACCACTCATTTTCAGAAAATGAAGCTAAGTCAGAAAAATATCTTTTAATTATATATAAATAACACTGCTCTCTGAATTTCTTCTATTGACTAATCCAGTTAGGCTATATTCCTCTCCAAAAAAGTCATATTCAATATATAGTAAAATAAGTTTAATAAATTTTTTATTTTTTATTTTTTTTTTTGGTTTTTTGAGACAGGGTTTCTCTGTATTGTTTTGGAGGCTGTCCTGGAACTCGCTCTGTAGACCAGGCTGGCCTCGAACTCACAGAGATCCGCCTGTCTCTGCCTCCCGAGTGCTGGGATTAAAGGCGTGCGAATAAATTTTTTATGATGAATGTTTTTTTTTGAAGTTTATGTGCCTCTTTCTAAGTGAAATTACACAGTCAACTCCAGGCTCTTGATTGCAAAGATTTTGAGACTTCCCAGGTTAGGATTAGTTAGGTTACTGTGATTTCAACAAATTTGGGTATATACTGACTTATAACTACAGAGCTCTGTGTAGACTGGATGACTGAGTAGAGGGAGAGCCTGGTGAGGTGATGGAAAATGTGGCCATACATTTGTGGAGCCTTCCAGAAGGAGCGCTGGGTGTCCCACATGTGCAGCATGTACTGATATGACCATGGCCACTGTGGCAGTGTCCTCAAGGTAGTGAATGTGGCCTGGGTGCCGTGACACCCGCTCATGTGAGCCAAGTGTCTTGTAAAGCTCATATGAGTCAAGTGTCTTGGTGATGTCAAATTTCTCCCTCGTGTAAATTTAACTGTTAGTAATTACAAAATCTTAGTTTTACTAGTAAGGAAAAACAGTCTATATGCCTTCACTCCTATTATTTAACAGTTGGCCTAGAAGGAATATCTGCTGTGAATGAAACTAAAAACATTAGAGACATTGAATCTAGTTTGTTAAAGCCTATAACAGCAACAAAATAATGGCATAAAAACTGAACATACTGAGAAAATTCTCTAAGCATCCTGACTTTAGTAATTTTGTTTGCTTGCTTGCTTGTTTTGAGACAGGATCTCTCTCTGTTAGCCCAGGCTGGCCTGGGACTCAACCCTTCTGCCTCAGCTTCCGTGTGCTGAGGTTGCAAGTGGTGTCATCACGCCAAGCAGTGTGTTCATTAAAGCATTTGTGTTAAAACTCTAATAAGGTGGATATTGTTCATTTCTTGAAAACCAAGTTAGAGTCTTGGCAGGTGGGAGGTCCGTTTAAAGATGGTGGGACAGGCACCCTGTCACAGCAGTGCTGGAGCTGCCTCTCATTCACTGTGGCTTTGTCCACAAACGGAATAGTTGCATTTTCAGTGTTAATTTCATGGATGGATAGAGATGAAGAACAAACTCAATTAATGTTTAAAATAAATGTACAGATTTTAAATGAGTGGGACAGATCTATAAATGATGAATATCCTTTTCCTCATTTAAAAAGTAGTATTTATTTATTTGAAAGGAACCCTAGTAGGAAGTTATGCTGGCTCTGCACTTACATGCTCTGACAGCCAGGCTGTCTTCACTCTGTCCGCCCTTGTGATGTTCAGGCTTAGCGAGGGGAAGGCTGTGCAGTAGTGTTTGCCTGACAGCGGAGCTGTCTCGTGTGTATTCTGGAAAGGGTGATTTTCTACTTTATGTTTCTGACAACCAGAACATCAAGGTTGTTTTGGAGAGGAAAGTGTTGCTTCATCTGCAACATGTTTTTAAAGTTTTAGTGTTTCTGTTATCATTTTAGGTTTAGAATGTGTCCCATTCTCCCCCGCCCCCTTTTAAGTCATAATGCAAGGAACACCCTCTTTCCAATAGAGCTGTGAATTAAAGAAAGGGCAGAGTTTACATTTACAAACACCTGTGTCTGCCCAGTTTCTCCCCTCCCCCTTTCCGTTTTGAAATACAATTCCATGTAGCCTAGGATGGCCACAAACCCTGTATGTAGCTCAGGTTGGCTTTAAACTCCTGAGCCTCCTCTACCTCCACCTCATGATTACTGGGATTACACTTATGGACCACTATACCCAGGTGCCCCCCCTCGTTTCTTAACATATATATAATTTTTTTTACTACTAGAAAACATAGTTCTTCCTAGTGCCTTTGAACTGACCCTGCAGTTTTGACTAATTAGAATCAGTGCAAACCTGAGTAGCATTACTGTAATGCTGTTACTGACCAGGATACAAACTGTATAGTAAGTTTGCTATGTTAATCAGAAGCCACACTTGGATTGTATTTATGTATAAATTGTATTTGTTCAAGCTGTATATATCAATGTTGTGTGTACATGCTGCATGGTAAGATGAGAAATAAAATTCCTCCCCAATGCCAACTGTCTTTTAAGACATTTTTATTTATTTTTATTTTGTTGTCTTCCTACACATGTGTGCACCATGTATTTGCCATATGTGTGCCATGTGCCTGTGTTGACCAGAGAGTGTTGGGTCCCTGGATCTGGAGTTACAGTTATGAGTACCATGTGTGGTAGAGTAGGTAGGCTAAAGAAATTCAAAGTGGGCTTTGAGACATTTTGATTTAATGACTAGTTTAAAGGACTTTTTTTTCACGTTAGCATACAAAGTGACTGAGCTTCGTTGTGTCATTTTCAGACATCCATTTCACTAGACTGTGTTCCTGTTCATCCCCCTTGCTTGCCTTGGTCCCTTCCTCTACCCAAAACACTTCCCTCTGTTCTCATGCAAAGGACTTATTTTTTAAAGCTGGGTTTGCTTCCTTTCCAACTGCTAGCTTTTATAGACCTCCTCCTGTGGAGATGCTATATGCACTGTCCTCTGAGCCAGATTATGGCCATCTTTGGGAGTCCAGCTAAGTTTGATGACCGTTGACAATCCTTGGAAGGAAAATGCAGGGAGCATCATCCCCGGCTGAGATGATGGCTTCTCCATGTCTCTGTAGATGGGGCTGTCTCCCCTCATCCTTCCCCACTTAGATTCTGCAGGTGTCCACTCCCCCATATGCAATTAGACAGAAATACAACTGGTTGGGGGGTGGCTAGATACTCAGGAGGGTCACAAGCCCCAAAGAAGCCTTCTCTAAAGGTGGATGGCCTCTAGAAATGGATGTTTTCACGGTTTCCTCTTCCTTTTAAAGACAGTTATTTTATGAGTCTGCATGTTTTGTCTGCATCTATGTATGCATATGCACTGTGCGTGTGCCTCGTGCCTGCAGTGGCCAGGAGAAGACTTCACATCCCTCAGAACTGGAGTTATGGACAGTTGAGAGCTACCATGTGGGTCCTGGATTCCAGTCCTGCAAGAGCAGCCAGTGCTCTTAACCGCTGAGCTGCCCCCGCCCCCACAGATGTCTTGGATTGAACTACATGATCTAATGGCCTCCTTACCTCTTGATGGTTGACTCTGGGTCACCATTTCCTATACCCTTTCTTCTTTGAGACTAATAGCATTGGTTTTGGCTGGGTGTTCATGTGTGTGCAGGTACAGGGTTCTTACTGCTTTAGGGCTGGCATACAAGTGAGTACTAGGTATGCTCGGTTCTCTGCCTCCCCTAGCCAGATACTGCTAAGCTCCTCTTTTTATATGGGTGCTGGGTCAAACTTATCACTTTACTTGCTGAGCCATCTCCTCCAACCCTTCCCTGCTTTTAAGATTTTATTTTTATTTATATTGTTTGGTGGGAGTCGCGAGAGGTATTTGCACGAGTGCAATTGCCAGTGGAAGCCAGAAGGGGGCGTTGGGTCCCCTTAAGATGGGGTTACAATCAGTCATGAACCACACAGCATAGGTTCTGGGAACTAAATTCCAGTCCTCTGGAAAAGTAGTATGTGCTCTTAACCTCTGAGTCATCTCTATAGTGTACCCTCCCTTCTCTGCGTGCCTTTTGTTTGTTTGTTTGTTTTATGAGACTGTCTTACTTAGCCCAGACTGGCCTCCAACTGTGTTTGTAGCCAAGGATGACCTTCAGTTTCTGATCATTTTGACTCCGCCCCCTGAGTGCTGACATCACAGGCTAGCCATTACTGTTTCCTGCGCTCATCTTTTCCAGTGAATCGTTCAATTCATTTGTAAAACTAGGCAGTACCTAAATGAATGATGGTCACTGACAGCCCAAGTCCAGTGGGAACAGTCCAAGGGCTCTGAAGCCCGGACCTGACCTTCAGGTTGAGGGGCGGAGCCTCCAGCCATATTTGTTAGTGGATTAGCAGAATTGCTCCTTAAAGCCGGTTCATTTGCAAAGCAAATCAGGTACTCCGTCTTCCTTCGGAAGCTGAGCCCTTGTGTGGGAAAATGTTGGTGAAGAGGCTACTTCAAAAACAACCTGTTTCCTCTCAGCATTTATCTTGGGCTTCCTGCGACCCAACCTTCAGGTTACTTTTATCAGTGTTATCAGAACATCGGGTTGTGTTACCCAAACTCGGTTATGGCTCTGAAGCATGGGACAGATCGGATGCTCTCCCACACCTGCTCCCCCCCCCTCGTCTCTCGGAGGGCTGGGGAAATTTGAGTTGTAATCAAAGGCTGCGTTTCTCCAATTGTAGCTAAGAATTTAACTGGGACTTTACAACCGAATAAAATTTTCTCAGAGTCCGATACCAATCTTAACAAAGAGGATATTGCCTAACCCGACCTAAAAGTACCAGAGACGCTGCAGAAATGCTACACTGGCCTCCCTTCTGATGGCCACCTGGAGTTTTGCCCCCCACTGGCCAGACAGCCTGCTTTCTGTTGCTAACTCTTTAAGTTAGTATACAAACGGCCTCGGTGTCATTGTGGCGCCCTCACACAGAAACACCAGCATAATTGTTATATAGTGCCCGCCGCCCCCTCCCCATCCTCCAAATAGTCCTGGCTTCTGCTTCTCACAGATCACGTGGTATTTCACCCACTCCACCCGTGAAGATCCCTTCCTCCTCCCTAATTCCCTTTCACTTTATCCGTGTGCACACACTCTGATTACACACAGATTTCAATCCAGATTCTGCAGAAAATGGAAAAAATTCTTTCTCAGTCTGGCTTTATTTTGTTTAACATAATCTCCAGCTACATCTGCTTTCTGTGAGCATCGTGATTTTTTCCTCTATGCCTAGGCACAATTCCGCTGTGTATATGAATGACATTTTTATTTTGCCTTGTTTTTCAAGACAGGGTTTCTCTGTGTGTAGCTATGTAGACCAGGCTGGCCTCGAACTCAGAGATCCACCTGCCTCTGCCTCCTGAGTGCATGCAGCACCGCCACCAGGACCCCCACCTCCCCCACTCCCTCATCCCTCCACTCTCCCACACCCCCACCGGGCTACAAACAACGTATCTGTTATCTCTTTATCTGTTGATAGACTCTTGGTTCCGTATCTTTGTGACTGTGCAGTGGTACAATGATTGTGAGTGTGCGAGCTTCTCTGTGGCGTGCTCACTTACAACCCTTCCGGTAACTGAATCGTACGGCAGGTCTGTGTTCAGTCTTTTTGGGAACCACCGCATCGGTTTCCGCAGTAGCTGCCCCAGCACGCTTTTCCACCAGCAGTGTACGAGTATCCTGGTGCCTCTTTTAAGTGTATCTTGGGATTGGGGAGATGGCTCAGTGGGTAAGGACACTTACTGAGTAGGCGTGTGGACCTGAGCTTAGATTAATCTTAGTAAAGGATGGATTGTAGGGTAGAATTGAGACCATTCATCCTATGTGGGCGATAGAGGAGTAGGCTATAATTTTTCGAGTTTGAGTATGGTTGAGGCCTCCTCATGCTCCGATTATTACTGAGGCGCACCGGCACCGCTTAGAAGCCCGGGTATGGCAGCCCAAACTGCCCAGAGTAGGTGGAGGCAGGCGAGTCCAGGGCACTCACTGGCCAGTCTGTTTGATATGGTGAGCTCCAGATCAAGTAAGATCCTGGCTCAAAAGCAAGATGGAGAGTCGGAGAGATGGCTCAGAGTAAAGGGACTTGCTTCACAAACCCACCAACCCGAGTTCAATGTCTGATACCCACCAAAGGAGGGAGAGAGAACTGACTGCACTCATATGCACATGCGTACTCACACTCATGCACACAAACACACTCATAAACACTCACATGCGCATACACACATAATCTAACATTCATAAAAAGTAAGACAGTGATTGAGAAAGACACGTGACATTACCTGGCCCTCACATTGTCATGTAGAGTCCCATGGACACACATGCTTGTGCACACACATACAAAGCCAGTCTGGAGTGCCGAGCTGAGAATGTCAGAGTCTCAGGGATGGAGATCAAGAGGCTGGGGATGCTCGCAGTAAAATGCTTCCCTACTGTGTACAAGGCCCTAGTACAGCAGAAGGAGGAATCTTTTTATAAATTATTTATTTGCATGTATGTCTGTGTGAGTGTGTCAGATCTTGGAGTTATAGACAGTTGATAGCTGTCACATGGATGCTGGGAATTGAATCCGGGTCCTCTGCAAGAGCAGTCAGTCTCCTTAACCACTGATCCATCTCTCCAACCGGAGGGGGGAATCTTTTTAAAACTGTTTTGCCTTTTTTGTTTGTTTGTTTGTTTGTTTTTTGTTTTTAAAGAGAAGCCAGTTCAAGAGATGTCAGCCACAACAGCTACTTAAGGGACTACAGTGCCCAAGAGTAGAACCCTACCTCGTGTTGGATAAATTAATCCTAGGAGTTAAGAAGACATGGGCCCCCTGCCTTGCCCTGGGTGGAGGCTGACAGAGCTGAGCCCTGGCCTGTGTGTTGATGGGTCACGCTGTGGCTCTCCCACGAGGAAGCTGGTGCTGCGTTTTGTCTCCGAGGATCTTGATACCGTGGGGTGCCAACTGAGAGGACAGGTGCAGGGACACAAGAAAAACAGAGGTCACAGGCAATGGTGCAGGCAGGGCAGTAACAAAAAGAACCCCTGGATCATTTTTTAAATTACACTTATTATACATGTGTGTGCATGAGCACTTAGGAATACTGTATATGCAACAGCCCATGTGGTTCCTAGAAGACAGCTTGTAGAAGTCAGTTCTCTCCTACCATGTAGGTCCTGGGACCAAACTCAGGTCTTCGAGCTTGGTCATGAGCCTCTTTATTTCTAAGCCATTTGGCTGGCACATCCGTGTGGCATTCTTAGTAGAGGCCAACATTTCTTAACGCACCCCCCAAAAATGTTGCACACAAGACACAGCTATATGGTTTTGTTATTCATTTATCCACTAGGTATGTATTATCTATTGCCAAATGTCAGTTACAGATGACCTATCCAGTGGCTGGGGACAAAGGAGTGACAATATGAATGAATCATGGAAGAGAGGGCCGATGGTTCCACCTTCGCTGTCAATTAACAACGTGCAATCCACTGAGCAGGCACCGGCTGTGGCTTAGGTGACCTCCATAACTGCTCCAGTCACAAGCCTCATGACTTTCACTTAATCCTGGTTTCTCTACTCACGTGTTTTATGTCTATCCTTCACCTCTATTCTCTTCTTCTCTTGGTCCAATCACAGGTTGGTGGTTGGATGTTTAAATCCAGAGTCCAGGACCCCCTGTCTGAATGCAAACAAGAATATTAGTGTGTTCTGACCACCCGAGCTTCTTGTGACCAACTGACCCACGGCCTGTGTATGTGTGCTGTGGTCTGTTGTAGGTCTTTCTTTTTGACAGACTTTCCTTTGTCATCCTGGCCTCATATACCAAGTGCAAACCCACAGCTCATATCCTGTGGCAGACACAGCTCACATTAGCCAGCCTATGCAAATGAGCTTCAATCAAAGGAGAGAGGAAATTAAATTTTTCACTGTGTATCTTCCCCAAGTGGCCTTAGAAGCCTTTATTGCCCTTGGCACACTGGTATTTTATGTGGGCAGGGTGAAACTGACTGTGGTCAGGGTGAGATTTTAAGATTTTGATTTGTTTTGAAGGGGTTAAAAAGTTGGCATGTATTTTTGGTGTGATTTTAGTATTGGTGTTAATTTTCGTCACATGCGTGTGATTGAGGGTCAGAAGAGTGCCAAGTCACTGTTACTAGATTCATCCTCCTTCACAGAGCACCTTCTGAGTGGCAATTTTCCTCTCTCTCTTCCACCCCTTTTAAATAACAGTGCTATTAAGATATAACTCTTGCCCTTTAAAAAATATGTTTTGCTGGGTGGTGGTAGCACACATCTTTGATCCCAGCACTCGGGAGGCAGAGGCAGGTGGATCTCTGTGAGTTCAAGGTCAGCCTGGTCTACAGAGTGAGTTCCAGGGCAGCCAGGGAAAGCCTGTCTTGAAATTAAAAAGTATATATATATATATATTTTATATAAGATATATATATTATCACTCTAATTTCATGCATGTTTTGCCTTTATGTATGCCTATGCACAATGTAGGTGCAGTGCCTGTGTATCCCTTAAAACTGAAATTTCAGATGGTTGTACGATGCCACATGGGTGCTAGGAATCAAACCTGGGTCACCAAAACAAAACAAGAATTTATCTCTTATGCACATGGACAGAGGTTAGAGCGCGCACACGCGAGCCCACAGACACATTCAAGCACGCGTGCGCGCGTGCGCGCGCGCGCGCACACACACACACACACACGTACTTAAAATGGACTGACTGCTAACCAATAGATGCCTCCAGCTTTGCTTCATTCCTCCTTAGCCTAAGCACCATCCCATTCCTCCCCTCTTTTTTCTGTGTATTGGGGTTTGGCTTGCATGTTTGCATGAGGGAATCAGATCCACTGGAACAGGAGTTACAGACAGCGGTAAGCTGCCATGTGGTTACTAGGAATTGAACCTGGGTCCTCTGGAAGAGCAATCAGTGCTCTTGACCAATGAGCCATCTCTCCAGCCCCTTCCCTTTGTTTTGTATTCTTCCAGTGGCTGTCATCATACATTCTTCATTTTTTAGAAAGAAACTTTAAAATAAGTTTGAAAACAAAGCAGTTTACCCTGTGTCCTGCCCCCAGCCACAGCCATCAGTAACTCAAGCCTACTCTCTAAGCTTTTTTGAGATTTATTCACTTTTACTTTATGTGTGTGCATGTATTGCTTGCATGCATGCCTGCGTTCTGCATGAAGTGGCCACAGAGGTCATAAAAGGGTGTCAGGTGCCCCAGAGCTGGGTTTCGGACAGTTGTGAGCCACCACGTGGTGCTGGGACTTGAACTCAGGCCCTTTGGAAATGGAGCCAGTGCTCTTACCCAATGAGTCGTCTCTCCGGCCTCATGACTACACAGTTTTCATAGTTATCAGCTTTAGATATCACATATCGATTTCCTTATTGAAAAATTAAGATTTACTTCTTTTTTTTTTTTTGGAGGGTACAGAGCTGAAGCAAAATCTCATTTACCCAGGTTGGGCATAACACATTTTTTAAAATTTACTTTTATTCTTTGAAATTATCTGTAAATGTGTGTGTCTGCATGTGAATGTGTGCTGACGAGGTTAGTGCCCTCAGAGGCCAGAGGTGTCAAATCCCCTAGAGTTACAGACAGTTGTGGTCCACCATGGGGGTGCCAGGAACCAACCTGGTCCCTTTATTGGGAGCAGCAAGTGCTCTAGCCACTGAGCAATCTCCCCTGCCCAGTAACTTTTTTTCTCAAAACAGGGTTTCACTTTGTAGCTCTGACTGGCCTGCAACTCACTATATAGGCCAGGCTGGTCTCACACAGATCCACCTGCCTGTGCCTCAGAGTGCTGGACTTAAAGGTGTGCGCCACCACGCCTAACCAGTTCCTCCTGCTCCTAGGCCCCCTGTCCTGTCTCAGTCAGTCACTTACTGTCTTAGCTCCTGCTCTTGCTGTGATAAGACACAATGACCAGCGCAACTCAGAAAAGTGAAGTCTCTGGGGGTTGGAACCCACGATGGCTGAGCAGAGGCATGGTGGCAGGGACAGCTGTGAGCTCATGTCTTGATCCACAAACAAGAAGCAGAGAGACAAACTGGGAATGGCCTGGGCTTTTTGAAACCTCACAGCCTGTCCCCAGTGACACACCTCCTCCAACACGGCCACCGCTCCTAACCCTTCCCAAATAGTTCTACCAACTGGTAACCAAATATTCAAACATATGAGCCCAAGGAGGCCTTTCTCCCCTACACCGCCACAGTCTCCTGTGGATCTAAGGCAACACCCCATAACCTGGCTTCCCTGTGAAATCTTTTGTAAAGTTTGCATAGTTCTGTTAACAGTTTTAAACACTTAAAAATGTCTGTTTTTTCTTTAATATACTATGATTGCATGTACATATGATGCACATGTAGAGGTCAGAGGGCAACTTTGTAGAACTGGCTGTCTTTTATGTGGGTTCTGGGGGTCCACGTTGGCCTGCCTCAAACTGGTTTGTAGGTATATGCGCACGGTGGGGGTGGAGAGGTCGAGGATAGCCCCATTGAGCCAGTTCTCTCCTACCTACTGATTCATCTCCTGGGCTCTTCTGTACTTATTTTGTTTGTATGTGCATGGGTGTCTTCTATACTTATTTTGTTTGTATGTATGTGCATGGGTGTTTTGCCTACATGCATGTTGCCTATGTGCCATATGCATGTGTCCACAGGAGGCCAGAAGAGAGCATCAGATCCCCTGGAGCTAGAGTTACTGTTTTAAGCTGCCATGTGGGTGCTGGAGATCAAACCTGTGTCCTTTGGAAGAGCAACAAGTACTCTTAGTCACCAAGCCATCTCTCTAGCCCCCCTTCTGTCCTTTAGTAATCTTGTGCGTTCTGTCCTTGATGAGAAGTGCGACTCCTTGAGAAGGAAGCCAGCTTTCTGTCATGTCTTTACCCCACCTGTGGCCACTGGAAATAAAGCTGGTTTCTGTGACAGTATAAACTATGACCTCGTTGCCAAATGAAGTGTCATTAATGGTCATTGCTGTTAGATTACACAAATACTTTATTTTATGAATTATAAATATATAAATATTAAAAAATAAATCATTAAAAAGTCATAAGTTAAAACGTGGAACTTCCACACTGCCAGTATTTCTTTTGCATGATCCTTCTTAGGCTTTCCAAGAAGTCTTTCAGTGTTGTGTACGTGGACTCATTCACATTGCAGCTCTTCTACAAAAGAAACGTTTCGTTGTGTGAGTATATACTTGGGTCTCACTACCTGTCTCGCCTATGTACTCGTTCAAGCAGATTCTGGTAGCCTCCAAAGCAATGTTCAAACCCAAGCTTCCAGACCTGAGTTTGACTTTCATGAGGCATCAAGATTTGGCCTGCTTTTTTTTTTTGGCATATGCCCTGGTCACTACTGGTCTGCCTTTGGGGTACCACTCGGTCTGTGGAGCAAGATGGAAGTCTCACTGCCCTCCTTCCCAGGAAGCAGTTGCATTCAGAGTGGGGGCACTTCGTGTAACAAGGCATCTAGGAAGCGCCCTCCATGCCAATGCTGCGGTGTGGGTCTCAGTGCTGTCAGTTAGTTATTCATTACGTAACTTAGACCAGCCACCTTGCTTACAGAAGCTTCATTCCTTCCCTTGGGGACCACTGTGGAGTCGTAGTGCCGAGTTTATCCATCAGTGATAATCCAGCCACCTGTACAAGCCACTGTCATCACTGTCCTGGTCATGTCCATCAGGATATCTTGTCCTCCACTTTCTGACATGCCCCCTTCCACCCAGGGGCCAATGTGAACAAATATCACTCCAAGCACACCATGGGCTCCACCCTGTCGGTAACTCTAGATATTTCCTTCTATCCTCGGGACAGCTTCCAAAGCTGTGTGAACCCAGCTGCTGAACCTACTACTTTGTTTTGTTTTTGGAGACAGGATTTCTCTATGTAGCCTTGGCTGTCCTGGAACTCACACTGTAGATCAGGCTGGCCTCAAATTCAGAAATCCACCTGTCTCAGCCTCCCTAACGCTGGGATTGAAGGTGTGCACCATCACCACCTGGCTTAAACCTACTTTCTTAACTGTGATCCAGCCACACTAGAACACATTCATTTCACCCAGGCATTTGTCTGTTAGCCTCATGGCCTGCTTCCTCACTTAATCCAATACCTGCTTAGAGAATCAGCCCCTCCCAGCCACCCACTCTCTGTATTCCTATGTCTTTCTTCATAGCATGAACACAACCAGGCATTGCATTGCTGTTTGCCTCTTCTAACTAACTGCTCCACTAGAACATTCCATGAGAGCAAGAGCTCTGCTGGTCTTTAGTGCTGCCTCTGCGGTGCCAAGTCTTTTGCAAGTTGCTGTCCTGCCCTTCTTACCTGTGGAAACAGGCTGCTGATGCCCCTGTAGAGTTTCTTCAGGTCTTTGAGAACCCTGGAATTGTTCTTCAAGCACAGGGTCACCTCATGTTGGAAATAAAACTTGCGAAGCACCTGGGAAGCCCTGCAGATGAGGTCTTTCTCCGTGGAGTTCTGCAAAGAGAAACCATGCAGGAAGCTGTCGGCTGCTTGGGTTTGAACTTGAGCGGGAGATTTTCCTACCCCAAAGGTGGGTCTGCTAAACTCAAAATCTATATGAAAGTATTTCTGCAGAATCTCCCAGGTTCTTTTCCATGGAGGGTTTTATTCAGTAAAGTCACCCACCTAGGTAGATGGCAGAGTAGGGAGCACCTGCCTGCATCCTCAGTCCCCGCCTTTCTACCCTGTGGGCTTCCTTTCTGCCCAAGGTGCCCACGTGAGCTCTTAGCCGGCTGTGGCTCTTGTTCCTATATGGTCCTGGAGACCCTTCATGTTTGCTGATGACTGAGTGCCTGCTGGGGGCATGCTCCATGCAGCCCTGCTCAAGGACAATGCAGTGTTTTAAGATGCTCATAGTCCCATGGAGAATTAAGGCATGTTCTCCCAGAAGGTCAAAGATAGAAGTCCAGTGTGGGCAAGGTATCCAGGAGCCTGGCCTAGGGGTCAGGAAGGGCTCCTGGGAGGGGGCACCATTGACCTGGGCCTTGGTTGAGCTTCTGAGAGAAGCCTCTGTTCATCATTGGTAGAGATGAGAGCTCCTCGCTTTCCCCAAGGACTCGGGTCTCAGAAGACAGCCAAGAACTGTCTGTGCCTATGCCCTGATGTGTGCATGGTGACCCTGACTACTCCGCAGCCTGCACACCGGAAGTCTGACATCACCAGGAGCTTCTTAGTGCCTCTCATGGCCAACCGAGCCAGGATGTGCTGTGACAACACCAGGGGAGCTGACAGGCAATGTGTTGCCCAAGCAGCGTCTAGCTGTTCTCACTTTTCACAGTTACCTCATTTTTTCCTGACTATTACAGTATACTTATCCCACCAGCCAGGGTAACTCTTATTCTGCTATTATTTGGGTAAATATCAGGATTGGGGGAGAACTCAATGGTAGAATACTTGCCTAGCATGTGTGAGGGCCCAGGTTCAAACTCCAACACAGGAGAGAGAGAAAGAGAAAGAGAGAGAGAGAGAGAGAGAGAGAGAGAGAGAGAGAGAGAGAGAGAGAGAGAGAGAGAGAGAGATCTTACTAGAGTTTTGTTGGTTTGAGACAGAGTCTCACTGTGCATTCCTGGCTGGCCTAGAACTCACAGAGATCTGCCTGCCTCTCCTTCCTGTGCTAGTATTAAAAGTATGTGCCACCACACCCGGCTTATCAGTATGTAGCTTCTAAAAATAATGAGATTAAAGATGGAATTGGAAAAAGACTTCACCAAGTGGTGACTCTTCAAAAGAACTTGTCTCAAAGGCAGCTTGAACAGGGACCTTCAAGTTTTAGTCACACTGACTTGGCGACCAAGGATGAGATGCCACCCCACTTGCTTGATTGTGTCTCTGCCTGAGAAAGTCCTGCCTGGCAGGCCTAGCTGTGGCTCAGGGAGCAAGCACACGGTCGGCCAAGCTTGCACCTCAGGCCTCACCACAAGCAAGTCTGTGGCTCACAAGAGTGCAGGAAATGGCTACCTAGGAGGTGTCTTGTGTGGTGGCAACTGTTTCAGGTCCCCGGCTGGTCTCCACCAGCCTCGTTTAGGCCCAAGAGAGTTTAGTCCTATCTCTACTGCGTTTCTTTATCTCTAATCAGGCCCAAATCTAATCAGCCAGTGCTTTAGATGAGGTAATCTTTTAAAAATAAACCAGCCAGGCGGTGGTGACATGCACACCTTTGATCCCAGCATTTGGGAGGCAGAGGCAGGTGGATCTCTGTGAGTTCGAGACCAGCCTGGTCTACAGAGTGAGTTCCAGGACAGACTATAAAGCTACAGAGAAACCCTGTCTTGAAAAACTAACTAAATAAATAGATAAACAAACAAACAAACAGAGCCAGAGGAGATGGCCCAGTGAACCTGAGTTCAATCCTCAGAGCCCATGTATTTTTTTTTAAAGGGGGCATATGGTGGTGTATCTTAGTCATCCCAGGGCTGGAGAGGCAGGGACAGGAGGGTCCCTGAGGCTCAGTGACCAGCCAGCCCAGCCTACTTGCCAAGCTCCAGGCCAATGAGAGACTGTCTTTAAAAAAAAGTAAAAACGCAGCAATACAGAGGGTGCCACTATGTGGATGAACACACACACACACACACAGATACACACACACACACACACACACACACACACACACACGCACATGTGTGAACATACACACAAGCATGAACACACACAAACGCATGCATGAACTCTCAGAGCTTCCAATTATTGTGTAAAGAATAATTACCCCAACTGATGGGCACCAAGAGGCCCTTCACGGAACAGCCCCCTGACGTCAGCTTCCTGGCCAGTATTGTCTGTGACACCAGGGATGTATCTCAGAATCTTCCTACCACCACCTGGGCACCTTGATCCCCCAAATTTAAAGTAAATGTAGTAGATGTTGGAAAGGTAGTCTCTTGAGAGCCCCAAAGAAGTAGTCCCCCTCAAGACAATTTTGTGGGTTCTAGAGAATAACCTTCCCCTGGTGAGAAACTCCACACTATGAAAGTAAGCAATGCTGAGTCTTGGGGGACAGACAGGATTGGGGGTTGGGGAGCAAACCCAGGAGGTGCTGAAGCATTTTGGGGAAAGCCCAGGAAACAAGGGTGACAGCAGCCGGGGAAGGCTTGTTTTCGAGCACCTAAGTGTTGGGGCACACTGAGGAGGAGCAGAGCCAGCATGGGGGAGGGATGGGAGTGGAGCGCTCACAGTGGTCTAACACACACACGCACGCACACACGCTACACTGAGCAGGCTCAGGCTGGGAGCCATGGAGACTTGGGTGGCTGATGGCCCTCCCTAACTCAACCCATCTCAGCAGCTGGGCTGTGCCAGCCTTACACAAACACTTTCAATTAAACTCCTAGGACTGGCCTCCATCCAGCCCTCATGTGAACTCCAGAATCAACCTTTCTATCTCCAAATGTGAACACCGAGGCTCCAAGATACAGGAATATCTGCCAAAAGCCAGATGGCCAGTGAATGGCAGAATTGCAGTCAAAACCAAAGGCTCTCTCACCCAGGCCTGGTGCTCCCTCTAGGCCCAATTCCCAGGAGCTGGTCCCTGCACTGGGCTTTTCTAGGGCAGCACAGTAGACTCAGCTTCGGGTAGCTGCCATCTGAGTTGGAAGGACTCAGAGAATCAGTAAATACTTAGTGACATATGTATGTATGTATATATATATATGTATATGTCTATATGCACACACTATATATGTAGGTAGGCATATATGTCCACATAAACACACACATATATGCAAGTGAATGTGTACATATATACATACATGTACATTTGTCCTTCAGAAACTCATCCTGGAATAATCCTGAATAAAGTGAGACCATCCAGATAAAGTCCCGAGGCAGTTCCCCTGTGAATTGGGAGGAACCCTGATCATGGCCTGGGTGCCGGGCGATGATCCTAACTACTTCACCCCTGTTCGGCACTCGTGGGAATCAGGCAGTCGGGAGACCACTGGCAAATCAAGGCTCTGGGGGTTTCGTTCTCACTTGTGTGTTTCCATGAAAACAGGAACTGAAGGGCACAGAGCTATTGGTACAGAGGTAGCCAGTCATGTGTTTGTCAGAGAAAATGCACTATCAGCTGTCACATCTGTCCCCTCCCACTACAGATGGAGGGGTGGGGGTGAGGCAGAAAGGGGAGACAGATGCCAGGGCAGAAGCAGGGATGGTCAGATTCCAGCCAGAGGACAGTTCTAAACTAGGCTGAAGGGACTGGGGGGGGGGGGGGGACAGAGTGAGCTGAGGATCCACATAGAGGGCCACCATCCCAGCTGGCTCTTAGGTGACCAGGCTGAGAAAGAGGAGATCTGGCGGGACTGTAGGAAGTCTCTTAGACAAAGTGAAAGCCCTTCTCAACCTGTAATCTCCATATCTGTTTCTGAAAGAGTATTTGGTTTTTCAGAAATGCATGGGCCAAATGAAGACAGAGAAAGCGAGGAGAGAAAGGAGAGAATTCTCTCATTCAACAGGTAAATTATGTCCTATGTTGCAGAGACTGTGCCGAGACTGGGTGGGGAGGATTCTAGGGACCCTTGCACCCTGGGTTAGTATGAACAGACCCAGGCATTCTATGACATGACTTCTAAGTCTAGTGAAATCCGAAACTGCAAACTACACTGGAGCGTAGCTCAGTCTCCTTGGGGCCCGCCAGTTTTCTGTTGCAGAAGTTTCTCGTTCAGACATTGGCGGGGAAGCCTCCTCTCCCACCTGTCACATATGCCAAAGCCGACCCCAGGGCTCCACTTACCTTCCTTGCTGAAAGGGCGTCTGGTACGACCATCTCGGTGCATGGTGTCTTGACACGGACAAAATGGAAAGATAAGAATTAAATCCAGGCAGGACAGAGAAATTGTCAATACACCTCTCATTCCCTCATCCCGTAAAAACTCCCTGCAGCCTCAAAGTCAGGAGTAGTGGGGTCTCAAGAAGTCTGGCTATGTCCCTAGTCCTGCTCCAACCGCCAGCCACCTACCTCTCCGTCAACTCAGTTCTAGCCTAGAACAGCCGGCGGCAACATCACCTGAGCATCTGAGGAGATGGTGCCAGATAGCGTGCTCACCCCTTTTTCTGTGACCTGGTTCAAAATGTGAATGATCTCTTTCAAGGCTCCATGGTGGCATCCGAGGGTCCAGTTCCCGGTACATGCTAGAAGGCAGAGCAGGATGGCAGCTAGCTGGGGCCTGAGACCCATCAATAGATCTCTACCGTCAGTGATAGGAGACAATTAAGGTTATCAAGAGACGCTAACAATGCAATTCTGACAGAGATATCTCTATATATAGAGTTAAAATTGCTGAAACCAAGGGAAAGTGAGTTTACATTGGAAATTTTTGTTACACCAGATTGTCAGTTATTTTGGGCCAATCAGCACCTCTCTTCCAGGAGAAAAAATGCCTCAGAGAAACAGGTAAATTTTCCTGTGAAATCAGACCAATTGGAAAATGAAACCCTTTTTTAAAAAAATCTACAAAGTTTCAGCATAGGAAATTACACCATAATCGGCCCTGCAGATTAATCTTATCAGCGCTGGGGTTGCCACTGGCTTTTCTTTTGCACAAAAGGAAGAGGTGGCAGGTGTCCGGTGTGCTGGCGCATCCTGGGGAAAGAGAGTAATATCAGGAAAGTCTGGCGTGCACAGCACCCCGGGGTTGGCTGCTTCCTGCCATGGGGGCACCTTGGAAACTCTGGTGTCTTGGGAAACCCGACTCTGTTCTTCACTGATAGTAGGGTGATGGAGGCAGACCTTCTCCCGTGCTAGCCCAGCTGCTCTTACAAGTTTGAGGTCTGTGGAGACAGACAGGTGACATCAAGTGGGACGAGAAGAGCCATGAGGTCTTTACCAATAAGGACATCCCGGGATGGGTTGACCATTACCCCTCCCAAGGTAGAAGCCTGAGGAATAACTGCTTTAAAAAAAGTTTTAGCTGGGCATTGGTGGCGCATGCCTTTAATCCCAGCACTCGGGAGGCAGAGGCAGGCCGATCTCTGTGAGTTCGAGGCCAGCCTGGTCTACAAGAGCTAGTTCCAGGACAGCCTCCAAAACAATACAGAGAAACCCTGTCTCAAAAAACAAACAAACAAACAAATAAATAAATAAATAAATAAAAAAGTTTTAAGGAGCTTTAGAGATGGCTCAATGGTTAAAAGCACTGACTGCTCTTCCAGAGGACCTGGGTCCAAGTCCCAGTACCCACATGATAGCTCACAAACATCTGTAACTTTAAATTAGAACAAAACCAAAAACCAGTGATTGCTAAAAACAAAAAAGTTGAAGAAATAAAAACAAAAGTAAAAAATTTAAACACAGAGACACCCTGTCTCAAAACACAAAAAGTTTTGCAAATTAAGCATTTATTTTGTGTGAGTGTGTATCTGTGCTTGCTACAACATGCGTGTGGAGATCAGAGGACAACCTGCAGGAGCTGCTTCTCTCCTTCCACGTGTGGATCCTGGGAATTGAACTCAGGTTTGCAGGCTTGGCAGCAAGCGCCTATCCCCACTGAGCCACCCCCCTGGCCTGAGGATGGCTGGCTGCTTTTAAGTGAACTTAAACACATCCTCAACCAATGAGGGAACAGCCATGTCTCACCGGTTCCCCAGCTGTCATCCACTCCTCTGTCTTAATCTACTGCATATGGGCCTGGTGAGGGGCCAGCAGTAAACCCATTGACCCTGCCATTCGCCTGGAAGTGAAGGTTTTTTTGCAGTGACCCTTCACTCCTGTCCTCTGTCCTGTCTTCACATTCCCTTCCTCTCTTCTTTCTTTCCTTCCTTTCTTTTTTTTTTTTTTTTTTCTTTTCTTTTTGGTTTTTTGAGACAGGGTTTCTCTGTATATCTCTGGCTGTCCTGGAACTCACTCTGTAGACCAGGCTGGCCTCGAACTCACAGAGATCTACCTGCTTCTGCTTCCCTAGTACTGGGATTAAAGGTGTGTGCCACTAGTGTCTGACTTTTAAAAAAAATTTTAAAAATAAAACCTGTTTGAAGGTTCTCCTACTGAAGCCCAGACGAGCTTGGAAGTCATATAGCTAATGCTGGCCTTAGATTCACAGTGATTCTGCTTCCACTTCCCGAATGCTGGGATTATAGGTATGAACCACCACACCCGATTTACAAGTATCTTTTTAAAAATGTGCCTGTTGTAAAGCTGGACACAGTGGCATGTTCCTGTAGTACTAGAGACAAATTCAACATTTGGAAAATCGTTACCCACCAGGCACTGGTGACACACAACAGGCCAATTCCAGGTCTGTTCTCCTTGGCCAAGAACTAGAATAAAGGTCAGAGCTCTCTTTGGGTGAAGCAGATACATTGAAAAATAAAATAAAGCTGGGCAGTGGTGGTGCACGCCTTTAATCTCAGCACTTGGGAGGCAGAGGCAGGGGGATCTCTGTGAGTGCAAGGCCAGCCTGGCCCACAGAGTGAGTTCCAGGACAGCCAGGGCTACACAGAGAAACCCTGTCTCAAAAAACCCCCAAATAAATAAATAAATCATTACTCGGAGTTGGTTTTTCCCTTCCACTTCTCTGTGGGTCCTAAGGGTCACACTCAGCCTTCATGGCAAGCCTCTCCCTGCTCAGCATCTTGATGGCTCTGAAGCTGATCCTGCACTTTGCAGTTGGAGGACGGGCAATTCCTGTTTTGCTTTTAGAATTTTTATGTGTCTGAGTATTTTGCTTTCGTGTGCATACCGAATGCATCCCTGGTGCCTCTTGAGGCTTGAAGAGGGGGTTAGAACCCCTGAAACTGAAATCACAGATGGTTGTGAGCTGAATCAGGGTCCTCTAGAAGAGCAGCCAGTGCTCTTAACCAGGAAGGCGTGCCGAAAGGGGTGAAGTTCTTTTTGTTTTGCTAGACAGGGTTTCTCTGAGTAACAGTCCGAGGTATCCTGGAACTCAACTTGGTAGACCAGGCTGGCCTCGAACTCACGTAGGTACACCTGCCTCTGCCTTGAGTGCTGGGATTAAATGTGTGTGCCACCATTGCCCGGCCAAGGGTAGGGTTTTTGAGAAGAGCATTTGGCAGGTTGCCTCTAGGACAAGCAGATGTTCAGCTTAGGTTGAAGAATTTGGCTGGGGTTGAGCTTGCAGGTGAGCAGGGGTGGGGTTGAGCTTGCAGGTGAGCAGGGGTGGGGTTGAGCTGGCAGGTGAGCAGGGGTGGGGTTGAGCTTGCAGATGAGCAGGGGTGGGGTTGAGCTTGCAGATGAGCAGGGGTGGGGTTGAGCTGGCAGGTGAGCAGGGGTGGGGTTGAGCTTGCAGGTGAGCAGGGGTGGGGTTGAGCTTGCAGGTGAGCAGGGGTGGGGTTGAGCTTGCAGGTGAGCAGGGGTGGGGTTGAGCTGGCAGGTGAGCAGGGGTGGGGTTGAGCTGGCAGGTGAGCAGGGGTGGGGTTGAGCTTGTAGGTGAGCAGGGGTTGGTCATTGGAAATGAAACCCAGCAGGAACTTATCTTCCATAGCTGGAGGAACCCTGCTAGGAAGGGACAAAGAAGGACAGCTAGGGAAGAGCTGGATCCTGCAGTGCCCCAGAGGCAAAGGACAACAGGTTTCCCTCTGAGCAATAACTGCTGTGACCCTGTGGGAATGACGAGGACTCAGAAAGGGTTGTAACGTGGGAACTCTGCCCAGGAGCAAAGTTTGGTTTATCTTGCTTGTTTCATTGGTTGGATGGGGCCAGAGAAAAGAGGGTGAACTTCCCAGACAGCAGCAAATCTTCCCAAAGGGAAGAGAGGATGGTCCACCCTGCCCCACAGTGACAGGTGGCTGTGAACGGAGCTGATAAGGCAGAGGTTGGAAAAGCTGGTGCTTGCCCTGTCTGGGATGAAGGCGAGGGGAAGGCAGCCTACAGGAGTGTGGGCAGCGGCTGGACAGACTGGACACGGCGGGCAGGTGACTGTCACAGACCCTCCCCGACCCTTCCTGTGAGCCAAGAGTCACTGCAGCAGTTATGTCACCCAAGTGTGGAGTTCAGCAGACAGCTCCTTGTGACTGTGACCATGGAAGAATCCGTGTCTCCTCCCTCAAGGGCGCCTGTGAACAGTCAGAAAGCCATGGAAGGCACTTAGCCCTCGTCACCCCATGAAGAGGTTGCCACAAGGGACATAACTAAGAAAGAAAACTCAGCCCTAGCAGCATGTTGGGCCTGGATGTTCTCTATCTTCCCACGTGACCTTGGCCATACCCTCAGCCATGATCCCCAAACTGAGGAGTGGTAGCTGTACTTGCTTTTTGAAGTTATCTGGAGTACTGAGTTCAGGTACTTAGACAAGAACCCTGCACGCAGTGTTCTGTGTTGGGTACTTGATCATTAATCATGTGTTAGTTGGGTGAATGACTGAAGTACTCTCTATAACTCACATCTGGACATCCCAGCTTTGACACCTGGATGCTGTCCATGCCTGCCCCTCCCATATGTATATCTTTGGGCCCCAAGTTTGTTTCTGAAGAGTTGGAGTGTTTTCTCTTCAACTCTAAGATTTATGGAGCTGCATAGTGGAGGAAGCTGACTCTGTCTTGCCATGGGCACTTTATTCAGTAAAGGGAGGTGCAGAGGGAGTATTGAGGGGGCTGCTGGAGTGGGCAGACTGGGCTGTGAACCCTGACCTAGGCCTGGAACTTGGGCAGTACAATGCTGAGATGCAGCCATAATGGACTTCCACCACCTGACAAGTCACTCCAGGAGAAAACTTGGCATCCTCACAGCCCATTGGACGAAGAGGACAGTGTCACCTTCCTTCTGCTGTCTCTGGAGAAACCAGCTCCATGCAGACTCACTTCTGAGCATGCTCAGATCTGCCACTAGGAACAGTCAAGCCACATTGCCACATACGCTGTTAAAGGAGAAAGGAATAGAACCTTAGATCTGGTGTCACCTGAATGGAGGCTTGCCTTCCCTTCTGTCTCTGCACTGAGGAAGAAGCCCCTCCCAGCTCTTCACAGGCTAAGAGCTGGGACTGGCATTGTGGGAACCAAGCAAGAGGCAGTGCTCGGGTGGCCCAGTGTGGTGTCTATGGAGCCCTGGAGGAAGTGCAGGGTGTCTGGAAGGGAGAACAGACAGAGGGGGGCAGTCGGAATCTGCAGTTGTCCTGAGAGTCGTCACAGTGTGAGAGTGGGAAGGAGCTGCGGCTTCTTTGAGTGGCTCAGTGGGATTGTGTCAGAGTTAAGACCTGGGGTCCGACCAGGTGTGATGGCACATGCCTTTAATCCCAGCACTCGGGAAGCAGAGGCAGGGGGATCTCTGTGAGTATGAGGCCAGCCTGGTCTACAAAGTGAGTTCCAGGACAGCCTGGGCTGTTACACAGGAAAACCCTGACTCAAGAAACAAAAAAGACTGAGAGTTGGGAGCTAATGAGATGACTCAGTGGATCAAAGCCTGACAACCTGAGTTTAATTTCCAGGACCCACACAGGGAAAAGAGTAAACTGACTCTCTGTAAGTTACCCTCTGACTTCCACACACATCTATACACACGAGTATGCATACATATGTATATACACATGCACATACATCTATACACACATGAACATGCACACAACTATATACACATGCATATGCACACATCTATACCCATGTATATGCACACACATGTATACACACATACACATACGCACACAAAGAAAAACTGCATCGGCCTTCTCTGAACCCAGCTCCAGATGACTTTCTGAGTGGCATTGGGTAAGTTATTCCATCTGGGTGTCACAGTAAAGTCAGGCTGACAATAGAATATGGTTGTGGGAAAACTATATGTGGTAGTAAGTACCTGGCACACTAGGAAGAAAGCATAAGCATAAACACGTTTGAAAAAAAATAACACGACTCCCAAACCCAGCTTTAGTCACCAGTGGTGGTGGCAACATCACTCGAGGTGAATACACTTGGGGGTGAGTGAGGAGACAGCTATAGACGACCTGGGTTTCTGGCCCGGGGAGCTGCCCTTCTGGGTGGTGACCATTCAGAGGGTGTGACATAGGGACACAGGTTGGCAGTGCTGAGCTGAGGGGCCCCTGCGGCTCTGAGCATGGGGGAGTTTCTGCAGACAGTTCTACGGGTTGAGACATGTGAACGGTTAAGAGGAGAGCCACTGGGGTGGGTGACCTGACCAGAGGCCCTGCGCAGGCAGGCAGAGCCAGGGAGTGAGAATCTCATTGCAGCCAGTGGGAGGTGATGGGAGATAAGAGTGACGAATTGATAAAATGGTGACATCAGCATGGTGGCTTCTGTGAGTGGGGACAGAGGGAGAGTGGAAGGACCTAGATGTCATAGAGCCTGTGGTGTGACCTCACACTAGGGAGGGCAGGCTTCAGGAGGCATATGGTGTCCATAACCCAGCTTTGATGGAGCACGTCCAAGCTCAGGCTCCTCCCACACAGGACAGACAGACCTCATCTGCTGCATGCAGCCGGTCCCAGCCTCTGCTCTCACCCGGGCTGGTCCTTGTCAGTAGGGGAGTAAGGAGAGTAGACAAGAGACAAAATTGGCAGTCACATGCTAAAAACTGGGACTGGGTAATGATACCAGAGCAGCACTTTTTGTAAATATTTGAAATTTTCTGTAATACTTTTTTCCAAGACAGGGTCCCTCTGTGTAACTCTGGCTGTCCTGGAACTTGCTCTGTAGACCAGGCTGGCCTCAAACTCACAGAGATGTGGTGATACATTGTTTAGGTGATATATAATGATCTAATAAAGCTTGCCTGAAGGATCAGAATGCAAGGCCAGCGACATCCAGAGAAGCTGGGCAGTGGTGGCACACACCTTTAATCCCAGCACTTGGGAGGTAGAGACAGAGGCAGAGGCAGAGGCAGAGGCAGGTGGATCTCTGAGTTTGAGGCTACCCTGGTCTACAAATCGAGTTCCAGGACAGCCAGTACAGGAGCAGGGTCTCAGACTTGGCAATTAGTCTCCAGCCACATTGAATAGAGGAATTTAGATTTAAGTTTCCCATCACTGGGAAGACAGGATCTCCACTTCAGCTTGGCAGAGGTAAGAGCTACTGGCTGGCTGCTTTGCTTCTCTGATCTTCAACTTGAACCCCAGGATCTGTCTCTGGGTTTTTATTATTCATGTTTCAGAGATCCGCCTGCCTCTTGCCTCCCAAGTGCTGGGATTAAAGGCATAGGCCACCACCGCTCAATTTATGAAAATTTCTTAGAGGGTAGAGAAGTGACTCACCAGCTGGTGACTCAAAGGTGACCCAGCAGTTAAGAGTGTGCTGTGCTTGCAGAGGACCCCGTTAGGTTCCCAGCACCCACACTGGGTAACTTACAAGCACCTGTATGTAACCCAGCTCCAGGGGCTGGCCTCCTGGGGGCGTGCATGCACACACACCTCATTTTTTAAAAACTGGTATGGGGGGCTGGACATGGTAGCTCACACCTTTAGTACTAATACTTAGGCAGCAGAGGCAGGAGGATCTCTGTGAGTTCAAGGCTGGCTTGGTCTACACAGCAAGCTCCAGGATAGCCAGGACTACCTTGTCTCAAATTTAAAAAAAACAAAAACAAAAACAAAAAACACAAGAAACAAAAGGAAACATTAGTATGGGGCTCAGAGTGTAGCTCTGTGGTAGAATACTCTAGTGTCTCAAACAAACAAGAAACAAAACAAACAAACAAACAACAACAAAACTGAATCAGATATGGCCTGGCCTCAAGCCCTTTCTCACAGCCCTCAAACTCCTGATCCTTCTACCTCCACCTCCCGAGTGCCAGAGTTGGGCCTCAGCTGTGTCTGGTCAAGACTTGGGCCCTCACAGTATTCCTACTCTCTGCTTTTCTCCTCTTAATGTCAAGAGCTTTCCTCACACGGGTCCTGTCCAGACAGACCTCTGACGTCGTCCTATCTCATGAGTGAGGTGCTCTCGGATTCCCGTGCTCTGCTCCTACTGCTGGCTGGCTTCTCTCTGAGGCTGCGAACTCCTGACACCCCTGTGCTGTATGCTTCCCTGCGGCACTAGATTTGACCTTGCTGGGCTCAGAAACCAGATCAGTGGTAGCTGGCAAGGCTGCAGTGAATCCTTGCTGGATAGATGGATGCGTGGGTGGGTGGGTGGATGTGTGTGTGTGTGTGTGTGTGTGTGTGTGTGTGTGTGTGTGTGTGTGAATGGTTGGATGATTGGATGGGTGTAACAGTTGGATGATTGGATAGGTGTATATATGTATGTATGGTTGGTTGGTTGGTTGGATGATTGGATGGATGAGTGGATGGATGGATGGGTGGATGGATGGATGATTGGATGGATGGGTGGATGGATGGATGGATGGATGGATGGTTGATTCACTACCCACCACAGATCTGAAGGCCTGTGGGACCATGAGAGCAGATGGCTAATCTGGCCAGGCCACAGCCACACCTTCCCAGACATGAGCCCTTCCTGAAAGAGCTGAGGCTCCCAGGTAGTCCCTTCTCCAGCCCCAGTCCTGACCTGTCCCTCCCATGAACCTCAGGAATGTCCTGCTTTCCATATTGAATTTGTCTTTGCCCCCGGCCCCAGTGGGGAATGGATGTGTACTCATTGTAAAAGTGTGTAGCAGAAGTGAGGCAACACTGAGAAGCTTCTTTTTCTTCCTGGATGTCTGGAATCACAGACCCACAGGTCCGGACAGCCAGCAGCCAGGCTGCTTCCCCAGGAGGGCTGCTTCCCCAGGAGGGCTTCAGGAAGAGCTGTGCAGCCCCCACACGCTGGTCCACCGTGATGCTCAGAGCGGAGGTGACAAGATCTGCTATGTTTAGTTTTGGTGCCTGCGTCACCTCTGACCACACAGCAGCCCTAGCAGGGCAGGACTGGGGGCGTTTGTTAAACACTCCCTCTGTGAGGGGATCACTTTCCACTCGAGATGGCACTGTGGAGGGGAAGGGAGAGAGCAACAGAAAGTGAGGTCGTAAGTAGAAAATTGGTTCTGGGATTTCGAATGGCTTCGTCATGGGGGCCCTCCCTGGCTGACGAGAAATGGGTTGACCTGGGAAAGTTCGTTACAAGCCGTGCACTCTGTCACTTTTGGGTGGAGCTGAGAAATGAATGAAGATAATGAGGCCTCGTGACTTTTAGTCTTCAGAGTTGGGAGGGCAGTGTGGGGGAGGGTGCCTGTGGACACAGTCCCAGTCCCGGCCAGCCTAAAGCGTGGGACCACACACCCAGGGCGTCTCCATCGAGACACATGTCAACGGCACCTGCCGCCACCTCAGTAGGGAAAAGCAGGACTGAGGCTGGCTTCCGCCGACCAGCTGACGGCAGGGCAGAGCACTGGCTGAGGTGTAGGGGTGACAGCTGATGGCTTGATCAGCCCCATCCTCCCGGCTGCCCTCAGCCCCAGGACACAGACATGGGACCATCCTTTGCCCAACTCCTCTTCACCCTGAACACCTCAGGGACTGGCCTCAGAGAAGCCCCTGCAGTGACTGTGTTTTCAACACTTTGCCTGAGTGGCAGAAGTCCTTGCTGTTGAGTTCAACGGAAACTGAGTGTGTGTCACGTCTCACCAGAGCCTCCCTCCCTCCAGTGAAATCTCCGGGCCTGGGGTGCTGAGGGGCCACTCACCCCTTGCCCTGACCAGCTCTGCCTCCCCCACTCCTCAGGGGCCCTGAGCTCTTCTCGGCTCCCCTGTCTTGTGGGCGCAGCTGAGAGTTGCCCTTGTGTACAGGGAAAGGTCCCAGCAGCTCCCTAGGAGTCCCTCTAGGACCTCTAGGTGATGCTCCCAAACTTACATTTCTCCTGTTTTTTCCTCTTCCTCTTGTCCCTGACTGGGCCACCTCCTTGCTGTCAGCTATACCAGCTTTGTTCTATGACAATGCAAGTTATCCTTTGTTCCCGAAGGGCCCAGTGCACCTTATGGAGGACCAGAGATTCACCCCTGCCTGAGTAACAGTTAGCTTGAAGGATTGTGTCCATGGTGGCGGAGAACGCAGCTAGCTGTGGACCCCTAGTGGCCAGACCTGGTATGGCTCCTTATGTACCGTGTAACAGGAAGGCTCCCTTTGGAATGGTTCTGGGATGGAGGAGAAGGAGAGACAAAGGGGAGAGGGAAAAGGGAGAGTGGGGGAGAGAGACAGAGCAGACAGAGTAGAGAGAGGAGAGGGAGAGCTTGGTGTGTGTGTGTGTGTGTGTGGTGCGTGTGTGTAGCAGATGTGTGTGTGTGTGAACACATTTTTAAGTGCATGTGTACCTGTGCCACTGTGTACATGTGGAGGCCAAGGGACAACTTTTAGTTTTCTTTCAGGCTTAAAAAATTTTTTTAAGCTGAGCAGTAGTAGTGTACACCTTTAGGAGGCAGAGGCCAGCCTGGTCTAGAGTGAGTTCCAGGACAGCTATGACTGTTACACAGAGAAATCCTGTCTCAAAAAATAATAATAATAATAATAATTTTTTTAGTTTAGTTTTTCTGAGACAGGGTTTCTCTGTATAGTTTTTGAGGCTGTCCTGGAACTCACTCACTCTGTAGACCAGGCTGGTCTTGAACTCACAGAGATCCACCTGCCTCTGCCTCCTGAGTGCTAGTTAAAAAGGTGCATCACCATGCTGGGCTGAGATTTTGTTTTTTACTTTATGTGATAAGGGTTTGCCTGAGTTTGTATACCATGTGTGAACAGTGCCTATGGAGGCCAGAAGAGACCATCAGATCCCTGAGATTTTGTTTTTTACTTTATGTGATAAGGGTTTGCCTGAGTTTGTATACCATGTGTGAGCAGTGCCTATGGAGGCCAGAAGAGACCATCAGATCCCTGAGATTTTGTTTTTTACTTTATGTGATAAGGGTTTGCCTGAGTTTGTATACCATGTGTGAGCAGTGCCTATGGAGGCCAGAAGAGACCATCAGATCCCCTGGGACTGGAGTCACAGTTGGTCGTGAGCCACCACGTGGCTGGGAATTGAACCTGAGGCCTCTGGAAGAACAGTGCTCTTAACCGCAGTCATCTCCCCAGCCCTATCATTCCATCCTTCCGGGAGTTGGCTGACCCATGAGCTGCTGGCAATTCTCCTGTCTTCACCTCCCATATCACCTAAGAGTGCTGGGGTGACAGGCACTTCCACTGTGTCTGATCTTCTGTGTAGGTCCCAGAGATGGAATTCAGGCAATAGGATTGCACAGCAAGTGTTTTATCCCCAAACTGCTCCCTTATTTCAGATAGACAGGTGACGCTTTGGTCAAGTAGAGGGGACTTGGGTAAAGATGGAGCTTTATAGATGAAAGAATGCTAGGAAAATGATTCTGTTTTAAGAAAATCACCATTCTTGGAGCCACTAGGGGGAAATGGCTCGGTGGGTAAATTATTTGCCTTGAAAGCATGAGAGAGGGTAGGATGGTGCACACGTGTAACTCCAGCGCTGGGAGACAGAGACCAGAGCATCTCTGGGGATTGTTGACCAAGCAGCATAGATAGCCCAGCAGGCCAGTCCTACACCAGTGAGTGAAAGACCTATATAGAAAAACAAGGTTCAGATAGCCCAGCAGGCCAGTCCTACACCAGTGAGTGAAAGACCTATATAGAAAAACAAGGTTCAGATAGCCCAGCAGGCCAGTCCTACACCAGTGAGTGAAAGACCTATATAGAAAAACAAGGTTCAGCCAGCAGTGGTGTCACCCGCCTTTAATCCCAGCACACAGAAGCAGATGCTGTCAGATCTCTGTGAGTTCAAGGCAGACCTGGTCTGCAGAGTGAGTTCCAGGACAGCCAGGACACAGAGAAATCCTGTCTTGAAAAACCAAAAATCAAACAAACAAAAATTCCAAGGTGAGCCAGGTAGTGGTGGTGAGTTCCAGGACAGCCAGGACTGTTACACAGAGAAACCCTGTCCCCCCAAAAAACAAACAAACAAAAAATTTGAGGTGGACTGCTCCTGAGGAACAGCACCCAAGGTTGATCTCTAGCTTCTTACACACACATGCACACACATACACACATACACACACACTCATACACATGCACACACACATATACTCATACATACACATACGCACACACACATATACTCACACATATACACACACACATATATACACATGCATACACACAGTCATACACATGGACACATATATACATGCACAGTCACACACATCATACACATGTACACAATGGGCATTCACACATGTACATACATGTATATATACACACACACATGACCCTTTTCTTAAACAACCAACCAAGGTGGTTGGTGGTGACACACAACTTTAATCCCAGCACTAGGAAGGCTGAAGCAGGTGAATCTCTGAGTTCGAGGCCAGCCTGGACTACAGAGCAAGTTCCAGGACAGCCAGGGCTACGCTGTCTGGAAAAACCAACAAAACAAAACAATCCATCTAGTCTTTGATTCTAGGCTATGGGTGGAGGATGTCAAGATCATCACTCACCCCTGACTTTGCAAAGTACCCCTAGCAGGGAGGGTGGAGGAGAGCATCCTTCTCCCCACATTTGTAAGCTCTGTCTGGTACCACATCTTGCAGTCCCTAGTCTAGGTGACTGGTGTTGTGCCAGGCACAGGAGGTCCTCAGGGAAAGTGACCCCTTTGGTACTCCTGGAAGCCCCGTGCCCTGCTGCACACATCCCACGCCCCTCTGCAGCGATTCTCCTTGCCTAGTGCCAACTCCCAATGCCATGGCTTGGCCTCTTCCCTTCTCTCCTTTGTTGGCAGTGAGGCAAGAAGGGAACTGATTCCCCGAGGACTGGATGAACTCCTGCTGACATGTGGCTCTCAGTGCTGGAATCTCCTGTCCTGGCCTGCCTAGCATTCAGGGTTTGGTCTCTGAACCCCCTCCACACCTGCTGCAGAGGCACCCTGTCCTACTAGGTCTCTTTCTACTCTGGACAGCACTTCCCAAGGATGCTGACAGACACCATGTTAGCCAGGGCTTACTGACGCAGACACACTCACCACTCTAGCTTCTGGGCCAGCAAGGGGGAGGCAGGCCACCTGCCCTGAGGTGCCATCTTCCATGGCCTTGTCATTCTCCCCCAGTCTCCCACATGTCAACTGATTCATCCTGGCTTACAAAGCAGTGACGAGTGGAGTCCAGAAATTGAACAGGCTGTCCCTAGATTGTAAGTAGTGAATGCCCCATCAACAGGGGACATCCAAGCAGGCAATATAGTGGAGAAGGGCCATGTGTTTCAGCTGGCGACCTTTGAAAAGAGGCAGTGTGGGCTTTGGTCTTTCCCAGCGGGTGCCTTGGGCAAGCCTCCTGCCCCCACCCTGTCTGAGGCTCTTAGTGCCTCCCACTGTGGCAAGGGAGACCTGAGACGTGTGGGCGGTGCAGACACAGCTGGCCAGTCATCAGGAGATACCCAAGAGGTTCCCCCGCCTGTTCCAGACATCCCTCTTGAGCCCCAGCTTCCTGGACCAAGCCTGCTCTGTTCACCAAGAGTAGAGAGTCTCCTCTACTAACTCCCCCCCCCCCCCAGAGGGTTTGCTCTCAGCCCAGGGCTTGTCCTTCACTCCTGCTTTGAGCAGCCTGCCTCACACCGAGCTCCTCAGTTTGGAGCCCACGGGCCAGCATCCCAGAGATCAAAAGAGAAGGCAAAAGCAGGCAGGCTTATCTGTCACCATCTTTATTTCCAGTTTCTAGTCTGATAGTCAATGAAAAAACTTGTTCAGTGACACCCCCCACCCCATTCCCCACATATCACCTTAGGTGTAACAGGCCATTCTTTCATATATTATTAATTCTTTGCTAACCTAGTTAATATTTTAAATATAAGGATAAAACAATAAGTTACTTCATGGCTGAGGGCTGGTTGCTGCTGGCTGGCAGACAGGAGCGTGGCTCTGGCCTTCCCTCCTGTCCCCTGCCTGAGGTGAGACCTGGAGGCCCCAGTGAGGTAGCAGAATTGTGTATACAGTAATCATTGCCAGGGACCCCAGAGCCCACTGCATCAGGGCTGGGTCCCCAAGTCTCAGGGCATAGGCAACAAACCATTCCCCTGCCCTAATACTGACAGACTCATTTAAATAACATAAATCCATAATAAATAAGATCAAGAAGAGATGTGCCCAAGCTGCTCTCTGCCTCAATTGGCCTGTGTGAAGTGGGCCCCAGGCGTAGGGATGGGTGACAGAGGAGGTTGCCAGGCTGGGCCCCCTGGCACTAGGCAGGCAGTGCAGGCTAAGACAATCTCATCCGTTCCCAACCCCCCTCCCTGCCTCCCCAAGAAATGTCTGATGTGAGAAAGAAAAAGGACTCCACATCCGAGATGACCAGGGCCTGTCTCTGCTTCTCTGTCTTCAGGGGAATTTGCCGTGGCGATAAAGTTGCCTTGAGTAGCTGAGCAGTGTTACAATAAACTGGACCACTTCAACTTTGGTATCTGGGAGACTGGAAACCTGTAAAACAGTGGAGAGGCCCATCCGTTACAGGGACGCCAACATCAAGGACAGCCAGCACCCACCAGGGGCTTTCCATGCAATGCTCTCAAAAGTCCCTGCCCGGTGGGGTCTGTTTTCACCTCTGCTTCACAAATGTGGAAACTGAGGCTCAGGTTAAAGTTGGGAGTCCAGGACCTGTAACTCCTTAAATCTGGGTCCCTACCGCTCTTGGGCGGACACAGACATGAGGCATTCAGCCAGGCTAGCAGTAGTGGGGTAGGGATGGAACAAGCCTTACCCCAGCTGATGCCCTTCGGACGCAGAGCCCGTTCAATATCCTCTGGGTCTTGTAGATGGGTCTGCAACTAGAGATGTTGGTCAGGGAATCCAGGGCTGCACAGAACTATGGGAGAAGAGGGCCCAGGTCACAGGAAGGAAGTTGGAATAGCCAGATGGCTGTGGGTGGCAGGGGGAGCCTAGATTATAAGGAGTGAGTGTGTAGCTTCTCAAGCAGTGGTCTTCATCCTGTGGGTTGTGATGCCTTTGGGGTCATGTATCAGATATCCTGCATATCAGATACTTACGTTATGATTTATAACAGCAAAATTACAGTTGTGATGTAACAATGAAAATAATTTTATGAGGAACTTTATTAAAGGGTTGCAGCATCAGGAAGGCTGAGAACCACTGAGCTAGAGTTTGCTTTTACAGTTCATTTCTGTGAGACAGGATCTCATTCTGTAGCCCAGGACAGCCGAGAACTTACTACTCTAGACTGGCCTCAAACTCATGGTAATCCTCCTGCCTCTGAAATTCTGATATTTCAGGCATACCGAGCTCTGAGAGTGACTTGCAAAGCCCTAGCTGCCTGAGCAGGGCCCAGAGAGAGCCCAAGGCCTACAGCCACCACCCCATCCTGAAGCCCAGGCTGCTTACCCCGCCATTTGTCAGATCCACGCTCCATACCATGCTGCCATTGCACAGGGGAGCCTGCGGAAGCAAAGAGACATGACATGAGCAGAGTGGTAGCAGAAGTCATGGGCCTGCCCAGCAGGCCAGGCCCACCGGCACCCCTCAACACCCTAAGCTCCAGTGTCTCCTCTACAGGAGGGGCTGGGGCAGGAATTAGAGCCCCGGAGCGGAGAGAGGAACATGGAGCAGCTATTAACAAGGAAAATGCCTATCTGAAGCTTGGCACAGTCTGGGCAAGAGGATGGAGGCCTATAGAGAAGGCCAGAGTGGGGTTTGGCCCAGGGGTGGGTGGGGATGCTGTTGACTTGGTCAAGTCAGACCTGAGGCAGTAGATGCCCGATGTGTAGTATTAGTCTGTTCTCTGAATGGGAGACTATGTTAGAGAAACACACACACATGAAGCCACAACTGATTCTTGCAAGACTTGAGTCTAGACTCTGACATTAACCTTCCTGAACCTTACAAAATGAAGCCACTGTGCCCTCCTCTGGAGGAATCAGTAGGGACAACATGGCATAACACCAGGCTTAGCAATAAGCAATGGTCAGACAGCGTGAGCCAATATGCCAGTCGGGAGGGAGTCAAGGCTGCAGGGCCATCTGTCCAGCTGCCTGACATCATGACTGGGACATGTGGGATCCAGTTGGTAGATGCCAAATGGCCTAGGGAGCTGCTGGCCCTGCCCTGTTTTCCTCTGTGGAAGGGTGCTGAGCTGGTAGGGAGTGGGGCCAGGCCCCTAGTGACTCTGCCAAGGTTCACTTGCTAGCCATGGCCCCGCCATTTTGAGAAAGTCCTCCACTTTGGTTAAACAGTGGCCATTTCTGAAAACCACAGTAACCAGCATTCCAAAACTTGAGTAGCTTGTTTTCCCAGATTGTGGCCATCCCCCAGCAGACCCCTGATAGGACCTGGCCATCACAGAGTTTTAAGGGTCACCTGGCACTCTTGTGCTCACCAGCCTTTGATTACTCACATCCCAACCCTTCCCTGTGCCCATAGAAACCTCACTTCCACAGGTTTTCTTGGAGTAAACATGTCCAGGAGTAAAGGTCTTTCCTCTAGCAGACCCCTCACTGGCCACACTGCCCCCACCCCCCACAATTAGCTTCCCTTCTCCCTCCCTTTTGAGCCTGGGGACTGGGGACTGCTTCTGTCATACATACAGGGCCAGACCCAGCCTGATCGTGCTATCCTCCTGGGAGGGGGGGTGTTACTCACCCTCTGGTCTTGTGTGATGTTGCTCAGCTCCTCAATAAGCTCCCTGAGGGCCACAGGAGGAGACATGGATCTTGGTACTGGGCCTGGGGCAGCAAGACCACCAAGGCAGGCGACGGCCAGGACTACGGTCACCCAGAGTGCCATGAAGCCCAGGGCGAAGGAAGAGAACCAAGGAGCAGAAGAATCGTATGCTGGCCTAAGCTAGTGGCTTATGGCCTTAGCCTGTTGCAGAAGCTTTTATAAGCCCAAGTGGTGACGCCTCGCCTTTGGTCGCTGCTTTGTTGGGCATTATCTGAAAACCACATCTTTACTCATCTTGATTTTTTTTTTTTTTTTGCTTTTTTGGAAAATCCAGTGCCGTCTAAAGGAAAGAGTCTGATTTAGTGGATTTATTGAGAAGGGTCTGGGACAGAGTTTCCAAGATAGTGGTGGCTTATTTCCTAGGTGTGCATCCGCAAAGCTAGTAGTAATTCTGTCCGAGGACCGCTCCAAGCTCATGGGCAGCCAGTCCATTTGGGTCACTAAGTATCTGACAGTATCCGTCTACTGTGAGAACCAGGGAAGTCGCCTTCCTTCCTTCCTTCCTTCCTTCCTTCCTTCCTTCCTTCCTTCCTTCTTTCTTTCTTTCTTTCTTTCTTTCTTCCCCCTTCTTAATTTCAACGCACATATTTCATAAATCATCAAAGGATACAGAATTCAAACAGGACAAAGAGTAAGGAAAATTCACTCCCACCACTCAGCTTCACAAGTGGGAGGGATTGATTAGAGAAGTTCCTGCAGTACAAAGGTTTACTGAGATGCGGCCAGCTCAGGTATTCCCCTGACCTTATATGGGTAACATCGTTCTGATGCTAATTCTGCCGATGGGCGGCCTTCTGTCCTGGCCTTTCTGCTAGGACACTATAGCTAGGGGTGGTGGAGGTGGGGGTTGGGTAGGTAGCTGGCTGCTCAAACTCCAGCCCAAGTCAGAGAGCTCGACTGCGCTGATATGGCCGACCTGGGCCACCGCACTGCCTCCCACAGAAGCAGGGTTGGCCCTTCAGGGCCTCAAATTTCCCAGAATGTTCAGGATGAGAGAAAGGCAGCTCCTGGGCCTGTCTCCTGCAGGCAGCCTTCAGCTGCAAGGGTGCCATAACATGGCCTTTTCCCTACTCTTTCCTCATATTCAACTACCCACCCTCTGCAGAGGCCACAGCATTTGCTTATTGGGTGGTGATGTCAAGATGCTCCCTCACCCACTTCCCCCCTTAGGCCAGCAGCGGCCCCTTCATGCCCCTCTCTTCTTTCTCAGACTGTCCCTGACCTACTTCTTCTCCTCAGCCAGACTCAAGCTTCTCACAAGCGTCCTCAAGTGACTCCGGTACCCTCACACCTGCACGACCTAGCCCCGCCAGCTCTCCCCGCATTGGGACAGCTGTGTCCACAGTGGAGGCTTCCCTGCCTGTCTGCAGACCTGGGAACTGGAAACATGTCTCTACGCCTGGCGGCCGCACAGGACTTAAGAGTGCTTTGTCTAGACAAGTGACCCCTGTGGGGCCTCAGTTTCTCAATTTGGAGGACAGGACCTTGGAGGTCTCCTCGGTGGGGGAAGGCTCGGGGAAACACCTCGGGTATGGATGAGTCAACGTGCCCCTGCCCCTCAAGACAAGCAGAAGGCGTGCGGGGAGCAGCGGGTAGGCGCCCCTTGCGCGTGGGAGAAGGCGCGCTGGCGAGGCGATGGCCCGGGGAGATAGGGGCGCGCCTTATGTAACGGGAGATGGGGTCGATAAGTGCGCACCGCCTCCTCCATGGTCTCCGGGAAGGCGCGGCCAGAGCTGCCCCGCGGGGAAGAGGCCACCACCCCCCTGCGAGGCAGGACCGGCCGGGATGGACCAGTGTCTCCGGTGCTCTGGCGCACTGGAACATCGTGCAACTGCACCTGCACCCGCCACCAAGAGAGCGGCCACCGCCCCCAGGCCCGCTGCAGTGGGAGATCTGACAACTTCTTTTTCTCTTTTTCCTTCGAGGCAGGGTTTCCCTGTGTAGCCCTGGCTGTCCTGGAACTCACTGTGTAGACCAGGGGGGGTGGGGGGACTCGGACCTGGAAATCCTTCTGCCTCTGAGGCGTGTGCCACCACTACCCGACACTTTTTCTTTTTTCTTTCCCTCTCTCTCTCTCTCTCTCTCTCTCTCTCTCTCTCTCTCTCTCTCTCTCTCTCTCTCTCTCTCTCTCTCTCTCTCTCTCTCTCTCTCTCTCCTCTCTCTCTCCTCGCCTCATCTTCCTCCTTCCTTCCTTCCTTCCTTCCTTCCTTCCTTCCTTCCTTCCTTCCTTCCTTCCTTCCTTCCTTCCTTCCTTTTAGAGACAGGGTTTCTCTGTGTAGCTTTGTCTGTCCAAGAACTCCCTCTATAGACCAGACTGGCCTTGAACTCACAGGGATCCACCTGCCTCGGAGTGCTGGAATTAAAGGTGTGTGCTACCACCGCCCGGCTGTTTTGTTTTCAACCTTCATGTTTCAGTAAATTTAGGGTGGTGTACTTGGTCACTTTGGGAGCTGTATTTTGGATACACCTGCCCAAACTCCAGGGCAGCCAGCACAGCAAAGCTGGGCCTTGCCTCAAAAATCAGAAATCTAAAAGGAAGAGAAGGAGGAAGAGGAAGGAGGAGGAGGAGGAGGAGGAGGAGGAGGAGGAGGAGGAGAAGCAGGTTCAAGGTCAGCATGGTCTACAGAAGAGATCCAGGACAACCATGCTACACAGAGAAACCAATAAACAAATATAAGAACTGTGTGTTACTTTATTTCTGTTCTTGTGAACTCTGTAGATGACAATGTCAGAAAATTGGATTCACTTTAGATCAAGACGTTGTGGCAATTCTCCTGCCTCTGTCTCTGGAGTGCTGGGATAAGTGCCAGGATTGTGTTTCAGATCTAGGCTGGTTCAATCACCTATTACACCATGAGAAACCATTTTACACTATCAGAGGGTGTGACCTGTGCTTGGGGTACTTATGCGCCCACAGCCTGCAGCTGGGCAGTTTCCGGGTTTCCAGAAGTAACTTGGTAGAGAACCGTTCCTCTGCTTGCCTTGGGACTAGCTGGAGTTTCCGGACCACTCCAGCTCTTTCTGGATTGACCCCGTCTCTGGGTCTACTTGGCAAAGAAATGGTGACAAATTGGAAGGAGTGTGACTGTGAAGACTGTTTTATTAAGTACAACTGTTCATTTGATTTTCATGGAAGTTATACTTACCAGGAATTTCAGAAAGGATACGGGGTAGTGTGTTTCTTGCTGCTCAACAGGGTCTCTCACACTTAGCCCGAGTGAGCCAACTGGGCTTAGTTAGCATTTAAGGGTGTCTGCATAATACACAATACAAGAAGAAGAGGCTAGGTCCTTCCACGTTCCTACTCCACCCCTCCTGGATGCTCTGGCTCCCTGCACCATGCTAGGAAAACTGCCAATACCTGCCAAGAATACCTCTTCTGATGACATCTGTTAAACTGTGGCATTGGATTTCCATAATTTGTAAGTAGGATACAAATGTCATGTGCTACAGGGTTTGTTGTTGTCGTTGTTACTTTGTGGTTTTGGGATCAAGGTCTCCCTATGTAGACCGTGCTGGCCTCAAACTCCGTGCCAACCTGCCGCGGCTCCTACTCCAGGGGTGGGCCACCAGGTAGTTTTCTCTATTTTTTTTTCAGTGATTTAAGTCTAACTTCTCCTCCTATGGCCCTGGTTGGGAAGTGTTCTCTCTATCCTTCCAGGCCACCTAGGCACAGGGAGTTTGTTGTGCACCCCTACCCCCATGCTCTCCTGGTTCTTGCTCTCAGTTTTTCCCTTTCTCAAGGAGATATCTGTAGTAACTTTTAGGATGTGTTTTTTTTTTTAATAGTTGATTTTAACTGATATACAAAACCATAAGAATTGTGCATATTAATGTGTACCTGAAAAAATAAAGGACCTAGAGACTGATATTGGTGTTCAAACCTTAAGCTGAAGATCAGAAAAAGCAAAGCAGCTGGCCACTAATTCTTACCTCTACCTCAGGCTGAAAGGGCTGACTCCGGAGCTCTCTGCAGCATGGAGCTCTCTGCAGAATGCTCCTATCTTCAGTGTGGCTGGAGAATGAACCTTCCTACTGAATACTGGAAGACCCTCTTCTTCTTTTGTTTGTATGTTTTTGTTTTTCGAGACAGGGTTTCTCTGTGGCTTTGGAGGCTGGCCTTGAACTTGTAGACTAGGCTGGCCTTGAACTCCATCTACCTCTGCCTCCTGAGTGCTGGGACTAAACGTGTGCACCACCACCGCCCAACTTCTTCCAGAACTTTTAAGGTCTGTCTTTCCAAGGCTCCAGAGCCCGAGTCCTTTAGAATTTTTGTCTCCCCTCAGCCTTTCTTTGGAAGGTGGATGATTTTCCTAGTCATCATGCTCCGTTTTCCAGTGATGTGCTTTGGAGTGGCCAATGTTATCTGCTGTGATAGCCGCGAACAAGACCTGTGGGCAAAACTGACCAAGCCCCTTTATCTTCCTTTTTCTTTGCCCTTCATGTGGCACATAAATTAGAACCATTATGTGTGCATATAAACTCACACACACACACACACACACACACACAACTAAGGCAGGGATACTCTTTTCTAATTGCAACTGTTGTGGGTTTTGTTTGTTTATGCTTCTTGGAGTCTGGTCTTCAACTTTCCTTGTTTCTCCTCTGCTTTCCATTAGAAAAATTCCCTCTGATATATTTGCACAGCTTTGCTTGTTTATCCCAAGAGTATTTTAATCTTTGGGGCTGGAGGGAGGACTACCATGTTCCTTTTTCTTTGGTATCTTCTCTTGACAATCTAAGAATTTGTGAGTTGTTCATTTCCTTCTCCATACTTAGTCTTTATTTCCTCCAATACTGCTTGTTTGTTTGCTGGTACTGGCAATTGAACCAAAGGCCTTTCGCATGCCACGTCCGTGCTGTGCCACTGAGCTGCACCCCAGTCCTCTTTTGCTTTGTTGTATTACACGTTTCTCTTGGGTTGTAGGCTAGCATGCATTACCAGTTCCAATTGTCCACACCGCGCCGCGCACCCCCCACCCCCGTGTGTCTGTCTGTGTGTCTGTGTATTATAGTTTTGCCTGTGTGCACAGTTGTGTCAGTGTGCACTCAAGCTCACAGTTGTGAGTGGAGGGGTGCACATGTGCGTGGGGGCCAGAGGTTGATGCCGAGAGTCTTCATCAAGCATTCTCCACTTTATTTATTTATTTGTTTATTAAGATGGGCTCCCTTACTGAACCTGGGGCTGATTCCCTAGAATGGCTTCCAGCTAGCCCCAGAGATAGTCCTGTTTCTGCCTCCCCAGGGTTTGATTACAGGCACACAGGCATGTGGCCAGTGTTTTACATGGGTGCTGTGGATCTGAACTTGGGCCCTTATGTTTGTACAGCAAGTGCTTTACCAACTGAGCTATGCTCCTGCCCCTGACCCAATTTTCACTGTTAGGAATTATTTAAGGTTAGGTTCCTTATTTATTTGGTTGGTTGGTTTGAGACAAAGTCCCACTGTGTAACCCTGACTGACCTTGAACTCAACAGAGAACCACCCACCTTCTACCTCTGGTGCACTACAAAGGCGTGTGCCACCACACTCCCAGAAGGGTCCTGTGACGACAATGATGATTTTGGATGAACTGAATGCTCTTTATTTAAGATAATTGTAACTTCCTGGCAGCAAGCCAGGTATGGCAGCTACACCTGTAACCTCAGCACTCTGGTTTAAGTGGATGATCATGAGTCTGAGGCTATCGTGTCCTGCCTATACTTTTTATACTTTCCCTTCCTCTGCCCTGAATCAGCTTCTTCAAGGAGCCTGGCTTGTTGTCTTGAAGCGGGTGTTAGGAGATCAGGATGCAGCGCTCTGTATCATGCATGGCACCACATTTTAGTCTCAGCAGACAGAGCTAGGACATTTTAGGCACACTGACCCACACTAACGGCATCTCTGTGTGCCTCTCCACTGCACTTTTATTAAACAGTGACAACATACACGCAAACCTTAGCATCTCCCATCATTTATTTATTTCTCTGTGTAGCCATGGCTGTCCTCATATTCACTCTGTAGATCAGGCTGGCCTCGAACTCAGAGATCTGTCTGCCTCTGCCTCCCTGGGATTAAAGGTGTGAGCTCATAGCTTCTACCATTTGAGCACAGGACTGTTAAGCAAGCATGTTGTGCAGCTGAAGCTGAGAATTCTCCATCCTGAGAAAGAGACTGTCACTTTCTAGATCCCACGATGGCCTTGGTGAGGCTAGATTTCCCACTCTGAAGATCTGAGAGTGTGAGGTCCACTTCTGACTTTAGGCTGCTGTGCCAATCATCGATTTTTGAGAATGCTTTCAGTTGCTGTAGGTATATCCCAGAAATGGGACTGATGAATCCTATGCTAATAAAAAATTATTTGTATTCATGTGTCTATGTGCCACAGGCCTGTGGGTGCCCATGGCTACAAGAGGGTGTCAGATACCCTGGAGCTGGAGTTACAAGTAGTTGTGAGGTATTATGTGGGTGCTGGGAACTGAACTCTGGTCTTTTAGAAGAGCAGTTCAAGTTCTTAGCCATCCAGCAACCTCTCTAGTCCCTAGAACATAACTCTTAAGAACTTTTGCCTATAATTCCAGCTCCAGAGGATCTGACACCTTTGTCCTGTAACGGAACTGCACTCATGTGCACACATCCACACACAAACGTGCACTAACACAGTTACAAATAAAACGTTTAAAAAGAGTTAATCTGAACATCTCCGTTTTAAGGAGCTACCACAGAAGCAGCATCGTTTTTTTATTTCACTAATAGTGCATAAAGATTCACATTCTCCAAACCCCAGTCACTCTGTGTGTGTGTGTGTGTGTGAGAGAGAGAGAGAGAGAGACAGAGACAGAGACAGACAGACAGAGTCAGAGACAGAGAGTTAGCAGTCATCCTAACAGCTCTGAAAGTGCTGTGCTATGGCTTTGCCTTCATGTATGTATGTGTACCATGCATGGCTGGCTCCTAAAGAGGTCACAAGAGGGCATCAGATCTCATAAAACTGGAGTTACACACAGTTGTGAGCAAGCATGTGGGTGATGGAAATCACACCTAGGTCCTCTGGGAGGGCAGCCTGTGCCGCTAACCACTGAGCCATCTCTCCAGCCCCGTGTTGTGGTTTTGACTTGCACTTCCCTAGTATTTTAGGATGTTGAAAATCACTTGTGGGTTTATTTGTCTATTTAGACAGGGTCTCAGGTAATCCAGGTTGCCTGTGAAGTCACTATGTAGCCCAAGACTGTCCCTGTATTACTACCGAGCCCGCTGTTCTACCTTCCAAGTGTTGGTATTACAGATATGAGCCACAGGCCTGGCTTTGATCCCCTGCCCCTTTTCTTTGACAAATACATATTCAAATTATTTGCCCATTTTGAAATAAATTTTTAAGAATTGCTACATTGAGAAGGCTAGAGATGGTTAACCAGTTAAGAACACTAGGTGTTCTTGCAGAAAACCCAGCCCCCACATGGAGGATTACAATCGTCTGTAACTTTCGTTCCAGTAGATCCAGCACCGCTTCCTGGTCTCCATGGGCACTGCCTGCTCATGGTGTATAGTGTGTGTGGAAGGCAAACACCCACACCCATAAAGCAAAAATTCATTTAAGAATTTGCTGCATTGTAAGAGTTCTCTATCTATTTGGGCTATCACCTCACATCATGTAGATGATTCAGTGATGTTTCTCTCTGTGATGCACATTCTTTTTCTGCTCTATTTGACCTTCAATGCACTCATAGGCTTCAGTGTAGCTGCATTTTCTTAGGCTGCCCACGTATCTGGCAATATATATGAATGAATGAATGATACTTGGCTTGCTAGCGTGTTTTCATAAGATACTGCTCTGGAGGAGAAGAAAGTGTAATGGAATCAGTGAGATAAGAAAGCAGAAGTGGAGGGGGAAGGAAGGGGACCCTCCAGAGGGGGCAGGGAACACAGAAAAAGGATCCACTGAGTGAGGTATAATGCCACATACATATGCAAATGTCCTGATGACACCTGGTACTTTTGGTCAGCCTAAAACATTAACAAAGAGTGACTGCTTTCTGGTTTCCTGGCTGCTATCAGTGTAATACTGACCTTGTAGAATGAACTCAGCTAAATTCCCTTCTCTCTTCCTGTTGTTTAAAAATGACTGGATTACTCTAAATGGCAGACAGACATCACTAATGGAGACACTGGCCCTAGGCCTTTCTTTGTGGAAAGTGCTTAGCTTTGAGACAGGGTCTTATGTGTCCCAGTCTGCCCTGGAACTTAATATGTAGCCACAGCTGACTTTGAATTTCCCATCTTCCTACCTCTCCACCTTCTGAGTGCTTGGATTACAGGCTCGCACACAGTCATGCTGGTTTATTGTGGTATTGAGGATGGAACCCAGGGCTCTATGCATGCTAGGTAAGCAGTCTACTGAGGGAGCTCTACCCCTACCCCTAGTTACACTATTACATGTTACAGGCTGTTCTCTCCACAGTGTTTGGCTTTAGCATACGTAGCTGAGACTGACTTAGGTTTTATAATTTTCTGACCTAGTGACGGTGCAAAAGCACCATGAGTATGTGGAATAGAAGCTGTCCTTTTTAGATTTCTTTGCAAACTTACTGTGTGTGCATGCACATGCATGTACCCATGTAGACCTCAAAGGGTAACACTGTAGGGTTGGTTCCCCCATATACCTTTATGTGGGTCCCAGGGATCGAACTCAGGTTGTCAGACTTGTTGACAAGTGCTGTTGCCCACTGAGCCATCTCACTGGCCCTAGAAACTACTCCTAACCTCGAATTCTGAAGTTTTCCTAGGCCAGTCTTGCTGTAAAATGTTACAATGCTGGTCAGTGGCTCTAAGCCGGCTCCGGGCTGCATGCCTGGATGTGGAAACAGCCTTCGCTGTGTTGCTGAACAGGATAGCCAGTAGGGCAGGGGTGACTGTTGCCTCTCTGACTTCTATTTTCAGCTTACAATGTGCTTATAGAGCTATAACTGCTGTCAGTTCAGCGGCATTTGCATGTAAACCAGTTTCAGAGCTGGCATGCTTACAAGATCACTGGCTGCTTCTGTGAGAGGAAGGAACTGAGCCAGGCTCAGTGAATGTGGCAGCTAGCTGGTTACTCAAATTATCCAGGTTAGAGATGCTGATGCCTGGACCAAAGCACTGCTGGCTTTGATGGCAAGGGTGGTCAGTTTCTGGATGACTTTTTTGTTTTCTTTTTCTTTTTTTTTTTCTTTTTGGTTTTTCAAGACAGGGTTTCTCTGTGTAGCCTTGGCTGTTCTGGGGAACTCAGTCTGTAGACCAGGCTTGGCCTTGAACTCAGAAATCCGCCTGCCTCTGCCTCCCGAGTGCTGGGATGACTTTTACAAACATTTTAAAATCACATTTTCTTGTGGGAGTTAGTTTTCTTTCTACCACATGGGGCCTGGGGTGTGGCAACAAGCTCTACATCTGCTGAGCCTCTGGATGCTTCTAAGTCTTAAAATGAGGGAATGGATGTTATAAACAGGTGCTGGACTCGTGGGAGGAATTGGAAGAATGTATTGTCATTATTTGGAGGTTCTGGAGAAGTAGCATGGGTCGTTTTAAGTTTCAGATGTCCGTTAGATAGTCAAGTGTGCTTGGATGTCCAGCTGTCCGCAGGCTGCTGGGTGAGTCAGTTTAGAAGAGAGATCTGGACTGCAGACAAACACTGAGGAGCATCAGCATATAGGTCCCTGAAACAGGAGTTCTGGGTCTGTCCACCTGTGAGGACCTGCCCTGTGCCTGCCTCTGCCAGCTGCTACCTTGTTAGGATTGTTTGAAGTTTTTAACTGTGGATGCAGCTCTGGGGGTCCATAGCCAGTTCCCCCTCTTCAGACGTCTATTAATGTGTATCTTATCACACTGTAGTCTCTGTGGGATTCAAGGTCCCACTGCCCACTGTGGTAGCTGGTTTACCAGTTGGCTGCCTTCTATCTATCACTCCCCAAGATCCCTACCCTGGCTGACTTTCACTTGAAGCAGTTTCAGATTCTGCTGGGGGAACACACATCAGGAGATGCAGAGAGGTGTGGATAGGCTGAAACCAACAACAGCAGGTCTAGGAAACAAACAGTAAAGGAGATCGCAGGGCTAGGTAGCCAGGGAACTATGGGCATGGAGGACAGGCAATGCAGATAGGAGTTATGGCAGTGGGTCATGGAATTTAAGCTGTAAAGGGGGGAAGTAAAGACATGAAGGAATCAGAGGGTAGCAAGGTGACAGAATCAATGGAACCGATGCGGTTTCAGGGCATTTAACTGCAAGTTAAAATCTTCAATGATCAGAGGAGGATGCTTTTTTTTGGGGGGGGGAATCTTTTAACTGAAGTCACCTGGCACCTGGAAGAGAGGGCCTCAGTTGAGGTACTTCCTCCATCAGATTGGCCTGTGGGGCATTTTCTTGATTGATAGGAGTCCGGCCCACTGTGGGTCATGCTGCCACTGGGCAGGTGGTCCTACACAGGGTAAGAAAGCAAACTGAGCAAGCCAGTAAGCAGTACGCTGGTCTGTTTCAGTTCTTGCCTCAGGTCCGTGTCTTGAGCTCCTGTTGCAGCTTCCCTTGATGGACAGTGATGTGGAAGGGCAAGCCAAAACCCTTCCCTCCTAAAGTTGGTTTTGCTCAGTGTTTTAGCACAGCAGTAGAAAAGCAAGCTAAGACAGAAACCGGTGCTGATGGTGCAGCATTGCTGTGACAGAACTGACCATGTTGTTTTGGAGAGGACTATGGTTGCATCTGGAACGTTAGGCCAGAAAAGCCATTGTGTGTGTGGAGCTTTAGTGGGCTAAGAGCTTGGAAAACAGAAATGTCAATAGGTGCAGATGGGCCTGGCTTGTGAAGTCACAGAGGGAAGCAAAGACTATTGAGACTGTAGGGAAAAGGGACCAGTCAAAAAAACATACCCTGAGCAGAGCTAAAGAAACACACTTTGGCCCTGCAACCAGAACTAAAGAAATGTACCCTGACCCTGATACCAGTGCCAAAGAAACACACTTTGTCCCTGGAATCTGGATCCAAAAGGCTAAAAAGAACCAGAGAAAGAAACACACTATGGCCCTGAAACCAGGGCCAAATCTGACCCTAACTAATCCTGTGCAGAAAACTAACCAATCCCTGAGCAGAGCTCTAGCCAATCTGAGCTCAGCACTAAAATCTGACCAATCCCCTCCCTGGAAGCCCTATATAAACCCTGTGTCTGTTCAGCTTGTGTATGTTCACACTACTAGGCTGTCCTCTGCCGCTCTGATACAGGGCAGCCACTCCTGGATTCTTCCCTCCCAATAAACCCCCTCAATGAGCTTTGGGTGAAGATCTTCTTTTGTGGCAGTGACGACGGAGCAGAGGTGACTCTGGGCAGAGCAGAGCAGAGCGAGCAGGGCTCTAAAACTTCCCGGGAAATCTTCCCTTGGCAGAGCAGACGCTCCCTGCTCTCCAGGAGCAGAGCTGAACTGTAGCAACTTCGCTGGAGAAACCTCCAGCCGAGCAAAACTGCTACACTGGGTGAACATCCCCAGCTGGAAGACCCTGTCCTGCGGGAGCAGAGCCGATACACTGGGGAAGCCTTTCTCTGAGGCTGGGCTGTAAGCAGCCAAGCTTACTGCAACCTGTGGTGGTCCTTGGCTCCTGAGCTCCAGGATACTTTTCCACCTGATCTGTGTAACACTCAATATTCTGTGACCTCCAAATGCCAGAATACCTGACCCACTCCTGTTCCATCCAGATCCAACCTGAAATGCCTACATGTGGTGCTGAAACCCGGGATGCCAACAGAGGCTGCTCAAGTGATACTGTGAATCAAGAATCTGTTGTTTCAGGTCAGCTGAGGCTAAAGAACTGGCTGTGATGAGTAAGATATCAACATCATTGAAGCAAAATTTTCTGGGTTCAACTGTGGCTCAAAGGGGGCCAAGGTAGTACCTCAAGCTTGCAGCCAAATTTGGTTAATGTAAGTGCTCTCATGTGGCACTGGTTTTGAGGGCATGAAGGGGCAATGGAGATATACCAAGGCTCGGCGCTATGTTGAAGAGTTAGAATTACTGCAGAGAGGCCTGGAAGCCATTTGTTCAGGTGTAGTCTCAGCTGCAGGTGGAGACTCCGGGATACTGGAGATGCCGGGGCTGTGGAACTTCTTAAAAGTTCAACTGATTTACACTGTGATATTATTGTGAGATCACAGGAACAAAAAAGACAGAAAAAGTTACACTTTAATAGTGTCAATGGATGCTGACAAGGGATCTGTTGTACCTCTTGGTCCCCACCTTCCCCAACACAAACCAGTCATCTAGGAAGAGGGCTCCTTGGTTGAGGAACTGCCTCCATCAGACTGGCCCATGGTCCATGGTCCAGTCTGTGAGAGGCATTTTCTTGATTGATGATTGAGGTTAAGAACGCAGCTCACTGTGGGTGGTGCCATCCTTGGTAGGGGGGCCTGAGCTGTGAAAGCAACCTGGTCAAGTCATGGGCACAAGGCAGTAAGCAGTGTTCATTCCTCCATGGTCTCTGGCTCAACTCCTGTTCCACCTTCTCTTGATGACAGGCTGTGATTCTGAAGGGTTAGCCAAGCAAACCCCTTCTTCTCCACGGTGGTTTTTGTCAGTGTTTTATCACAACAATAAAAAGGAACCAGGACGGATGGATGAACGGACAGAGGGTGTGAGCAGGTCGAAGCTGAGGCTAAGGAAAATACTGCAAGACCAGACTGATGAATGAGGGCTTCCACATGTCAATGCACAGCTGGTAATGCTTACTTGTTAAGTGTGAAGTGTGTGCTTATAAATATGAAGTCACTTATCCTCTGGAACAAATCTACAATGCAAGCTCTGTTTCGCCCTTCCACAGGTGAGTAACCTTCATCAGGGTCCCTCAGCCAGCAAACAGTGGTGATGGGATTTAAACAGTTACTCTGTCCCTCTTGATGCCTATTTGTCACACATGTGGGGAAGGACAGCGTTTAGTGAAAAATGTCTAAAAGTAGTGATGAGAAAGGCACCTATCCTACTTCAAAGCGTGCTGGTATGGGGTTGAGTGAAAGCAGCTCTCAAAGCAGCTGTAAGTGAAGCTGTGTTCTGTGTGCCGACTAGATCTGAAACTGGGGGTGCTTCTCTCATTTTATACTTAGCCTGTACTGCCTTTTTTTTTCTTTCTAAGACGGGGGTCTCTCTCTCTGTGTAGCCTTGGCTGTCTTGGAACTCACTATGTAGAACAGGCTGTTCTCGAACTCAGAGACCCACCTACCTCTGCCTCCCGAACACTGGGATTAAAGGTGTGCACCACCATCTGGCTATTACCCTTTTCCCAGTCACTGCAGACAGGGCTCCTATAGCTTACTGGTGGACACTATCTGGTTTGTGTGTTCTATTATATATGCTGCTGTCTTTAAATTCTAACTTCATGACAAGTAAGGACATATTTGTGCTATAGGTATCTGCACAGTGCATCTGCCTCTGGCTTCGCTATGGTGGTTAATGGGCAGGCTTACTTTCTGAACCCCTGTGTTCTTGGGATACAGTCTGGTCAGTGATTAGTCTAATATGCAACTAGAATCTGTGCTCTGGAATTCAGGAAGTGAATCTTCACCTTGTGAGCATGGCTTACTGTTCTTTCCTTCTGAAGCAGTCTAGTGAATGAACCTTGTCTCGAGGGGCCTTGGAACAGAGAGGACCCAGACAGCTGGAGGGATGGCCCTGTTGTATGTCTCTCCAGGGCCTGGGTGAGGATTGGGAACCTATTTCTCAACCAGGCTTGACTGCTCTAAGTCAGGTGTCATCACAGCCCATTTCTTCTGCAGGCACTGAGGAACAAATGTTGATTTTCCTGTATCCCTCTTCCAAGGACATCGCTCCAGTGTGCATCCACACCCCACCTTCCCTCCACCATCTGATCAGGATACTTAAAACGACACCTGGGACCCTCCAGGGCAGTCTCCCTAAGTTAGGATTTCTGCAGACTCCTTTGCCATGCAAAGTAACTCAATTCTAAGAATGATGGTCTGGGTATCCTGGAGGCTGAGCAGACCCTAGGGACCTTACAGCTGTCTATACCTCAGCTTCTTCCTCATTTTGTTTTTCGAGACAGGGTTTCACTGTGTAGTGCTGGCTGCCTGGAATTCACTCTGTAGATCAGGCTAGTCTTGAACTCAGAGATCCATCTGCCTCTGCCTCTCCAGTGCTGGGATGAAACATGTGTACCATGCCATGTTTGTATCTCAGCTTCTTTTTATTTTTTTTTGGTTTTACGAGACAGGGTTTCTCTGTATTATTTTGGAGGCTGTGGGTCCAGCCTAGCCTCCAACTCACAGAGATCCGCCTGCCTCTGCCTCCTGAGTGCTGGGATTACAGGTATGTGCCACCCCCTCCCGGCTATCTCAGCTTCTTAAATGTGAACCACATGAGGGCCACCAAAAATCTGACAACAGCAAAAGGATTTTGGACATGCAACAACCAAAAATCCCGAACTCAATGTCTAACAAGTCCAGGGTGTTTCCAGCAGTGCTTGTGCACACTGCAGCCCGGGCTGTGGAAACGTCAGGCACACTTTGTACTAGGGGCGCTGCATGCAGCACACTGGCTCCTATTCAACGCCCCTGTACACATGCATTAGTGGTCCTACTCCACATACTCACACTTTTAGCAGCATGTCATTGAATTACAGAAAACAAAGATGTTCCTGCCATCATTCTTCAGATGCTTCAAAGGCCTCCCACCATTCCCAGTGTTCTCTCTGCCTTCTGAATGAGATGTGAGCTCTTAGCTGTTCCTGCTGCCATGCCTTTTCTCCAAAATCATGGACTCTAATCTCCTGGAACCACACGTCCAATTAAATGCTTTTTTATCCAAGTTGCCTTGGACATGATGTCTTATCACAGCAATAGAAAAGTAACTAAGGCAGAAAATATCAAATTAACTGACTTAGGCTGTGCTGTGTTAGAATACTTGATTTTCTAAACTTCTGAGCTGTTGAATTTCATAGAATAATCAATCATTAAATGAGTTGGGGCCAAAGATGTAGCCCAGTCAGTGGAGTGCTTGCCTATCATGTATGAAACCATGGGTTCAATTCCCAGCACCACATAAACCAAACATAGAGGTACATGCCTGTAACCTAAGCACTTGGAGGCAGAGGATCAGAAGCTTAAGGCCATTCTTGTCTACACTGTGAATTCAAGACCAGCCTGAACTAGAGGCCCTTTCTCACACAGTAAATGCATTTTGGTTTGGAACTAACAGAATTTTCAATAACTTTAAAAATGGATATAAACATTCCCCTGCATTTTATACATGTACCTGTGAAAAGTATTTGTTTTCTGAAACAAGGTCTTGCTATGCATACACACCTGGCCTTCAGTTCAGAGATCCAACTGCCTCTGCTGGGATATCACACCTACCTATGTGAAACAACTCTAAAAACTGATTATAAAATCTAACTACCAATTAACTCTCAAAAATGTTGAAGATGTTTTATGTCTTCCTGCAATATCAAATAGTTCATCAAGATTTAACTCTATATGCAAAACAAACAAGTACATACATGCCGTTAGTACACAGATATCTGCTTTTGTCTTTAATAAATGATAAGGTTATATATACACAAAAGAATTGTTTCAAGCTGATTTTCTGTATCAATTTTTTCAGTATGCATTTGATTTATGTATCTGTTTTATATATCTGAAGGAAAAGGTTGAGTGGGGAAAATGACCCTGTTTAGAGCTGCTGCCCATCAGATCTGCAGACGGCTCAGAGCAGGCCTGACCAGCTCAGTGACAGAACTGGGAAGAGTCATCTGCAAGCATGTGACTTTGATGGACCCTGTCTACACAGAATATCCACAAAAGACGTTAGCTGGCAAGTCCATGGGAATATGTACTGGATTTCAGTAGGATGGCCTTTGGAATGAAAATGAGGCTTGCCCTGGCAGGTCTGTTATGGGGAGCAGGTTCCAGTTGTAGGTGAGCCTAGCTTCCCATCCGCATGGGAACCTGCTGTGCAGACTAACTGGGATCGATGGCCAGGCCAAGTGGATACACATGACAGAGAAGAGTGACAGGCTTCTGCATGATGGGCAGAGCAGGTCAGGAGTGGGGAATGTCCTCTCTAACAAACAGGACAGGATAACTATCTGGCAAGGCTGCATGGGTAGGGAACTGGGCATTCCATCCAATGATTATCTAGGGCTTTTGTCACACTGCCAGCCTCCATTCAGTGACTATGGCTTTAGTTGGGGAGACCTAGGCGCAGACAGACAGGTTATACGCATGGATTCATGTTAAAGCAGAACTAGTTATTAAATCTCACTTCAAAGCTTCAAAGAAAATACATTTTAAGCCAGGCATTGGTGGCACATGCCTTTAATCCCAGCACTCGGGAGGCAGAGACAGGTGGATCTCTGTGAGTTTGAGGCCAGCCTGGTCTACAGAGCGAGTTCCAGGACAGCCTCCAAAACAATACAGAGAAACAAAACAAAAAACAAGCAACAACAACAACAAAAAAAATACATTTTAAAAATGCCCACCCCCAAAAAAATACATTTTAAAAATGCCCACACCATAGTCACCAATGCAGCAGCCCCCACCCCCAAGCCAGCATTGCTCTGAAAAGTGACATTCATTTGGATGACCTTCATTTGGCAGGAGGAAAAAAGGCTGAGCGGAACTGGGAGGTGGCTAGGCCTGTAGGGACTGTGTTCAGGACATCAGTTCAGCCTTCAACCAACGCAGCCTCAGGACCTTATACCCTCTCAAACCCTCCAGACATAGTTCCTTACCAAAATAAGTTAGTGAACATAAGAGACCAGAGAGTTAATGTTGCATGTCACAATCTCTGAGCACTGGTCCATGTTCTTCCTCACCCTGTAGAATTTCTCCACATACTCAGATCGCCCTAAGAGCTCCACGAAATCTTCATCGTGAGTGATTACCAGAAGCTGGAAGTTACGCTGCTGCGAGCGACTTTTTATGATCCTGAAACAATACATTGAGAACACTTTTTTTTTTTTTACTAATGGACATACACTTGGAAAAACCACTGGAAATCTTGTCAGATACAAGGAACAGTTGTGTGGCAACCATGCTTTTCCTGTGACACACGTGACATGAAATGGGGGAGGGCTGGGACCTTCAACCTAGGCAGGTAGGAGTCCTACATCTCCTTCCCATTCAGTGGGATGCCTCATTCCCCACCCATCTGACTAAAAATCAGGTCATAATTTGGACCAGTTCCCCAAGATCCTAAGTTGCTATTCATGCAGAGGAAAAGTCTTCTAGGAAAACCTAATCCATTCAACCACAAGAGCACAGTTTGCTGCTCTGCCCAGACTCTCCTGACCTGTTGCTAGACTTCTCTGAAAGTTTGTAAGAAATTCAGGCAGACAACAGGTAGGGGAATAACACTGCCTTCTGAAGAGCTGGGTCTACTCAGAATTCTGCCACCACCAGTCACTAGATGCATCAGTACTGTGTGACACAGAGGGCCTGAGTGGGTGTACTGGGGACATTTTTGCTCATCTTCAGCATGCTGAGGTATCAGCTATGAGTGAGATGCAACAAGGGTTTTAACTCACACTTGTTTATCACCTGCCTGGGGCTAGATGCACTTAATGTTTCAATACCACAGTCCCCTCTCCCCCTTCCTTGCTGGTCCCCCAGAACTATGAAGAGCTGGCTGGAGGAAGACACTGGTGCTATCAGAGTTCTTCTGGAGCCAGGGGTGTGCAAAAGTGAAATCTGCCCTACCCTGGAGCCTTCTGACATGAGGGAATGGGGTACACAATGACTACACTTAGCCTATGGCATCATCTACCCATTTACCAGTATGCTGTTTCCATAAAAGCTCTCATTCTTCACAGTAACCACGTGACATGTGACAGACAGTCCTAGCTCTACTACTACCAGCTCTGAGTATCTGGCTAGGGCACATACTGACTGCTGTGCTTGACATGGCCAGGGAAGGGAGAAGGGTCACAGGAAATCCAGAGAAAGTCCAGAACTCCTCAACCTTACTTGCCCTATAGACACTTGGGGAGAAGCAGGATACCTATGTCTCAATACTCTAGTTCTTTTTATTTTATGTGCATTGGTGTTTTGTCTACTTGTATGTCTGTGTAAAGGCATCAGATCCTCTGGAACTGGAATTAGAGACAGCTGTAAGCTGCCATGTGGGTGCTGAGAATTAACTCTGGTTCTCTGGAAGAGCAGCCAGTGTTCTTATCCACTGAGCTATTCCTCCAGACCCTCTAGTTCCTTTTCAAGAAAACCTGGAGAATTACTATTGAAAGGCAAAGTGCAAAGCCTGGCCTCAACTCAATTCTTTGTTTTTTTGTGTGTGTGTGTGTGTGTGTGTGTGTGTGTGTGTGTGTGTGTGTGTGTGTGTGTGTGTGTATGTGTTTCTGTTTCAGACAGAGTCTCAATGGCTGGCCTCGAATTCACTATGTGAACAAGGTTGGCCCTAAACTCACACAACATCAGTCTGCCTCTGTCTCCAATTGCTGGGATTAAAGGTATGGACCATCACACCCAGCTCTGCTACTGGTATTAAAAAACAAACAAACAAAACCCATTACAACCTGCTCCAAACTTTAAATACTTACTCAACCAAAGCATGTGCAAGAGATTCAATGTTTTCTCGGTCAAGATTTGTGGTGGGCTCATCCAAGGCAAGGATGCCACAGTTCAGACAGAAGGTTTCCGCCAGTGCCAATCGGATGATGAGAGAGGCTAGTACCTGGAGAAAAGTTGCATAGCAAACTTCAGAAGGGGGTGGTGAAATGAACTGCACATGGTGGTGCACACCTTTGTTCCCAACACTCAGGAGGAAAAAGCAGGTGGATATTGAGATTTAAACCAACCCAAGCTATGCAGTAAAACCCTGTCTCCAAAAACAAAACTGGAGAGTAGAAGGTGGGAAATGTCCCAGGTCACAGATGTTAAGAACAGTTCAATAGAGACTCATGCTTTTCTAGAAGGTGGACTGTATAAGCCACATTCTCTTAGCCTATCATTTGTACTGAATAAAACACGAGAAACAGCCCTGCCAGCATTTCAATTCTATTAAAAATTAACATCGCAGACTAAGGGGTATGCATTACAATTTACCAGTAGAAGTCTAGAATTCACCTGGAACTTATTATGTAGACCAGACTGGCAGCTAACTAAAGAGATCTGCCTGCCTCTGCCTTCTGAGCATTGGGACTAAAAGGTGTGCTATCACACCTCGCCTTAAAACCTTGATCTGGCCTTTATAACTTCTCAATAATGAAACTTGTTGGAAATGAAAACACATTACATTTTTTCCTGAGCCTCACAGGGACTTTACACAACATATTCTCTGGTCCAAAAGAGAAACCAGGTAGTGTGTTCTAGATCACACCAAAGTGTCTGCTTGTGTAATTGTGACAATGAGAGAAAAAAAGTTAACAGGGTATGGCTCTATTTGTATTTACCTCTAGGAGTCCATTAAGTCCATTCATGGCTACTAAAAATCAAACACTAAAACCCTCAGACCTGTCTTCTCAGGGTTGAAGGGACACAGCAAAGACTCAGACTGTTCTGGGCAGGGCAGAATGCTCTTGCATGAGCTCTAATCTCACCATCTGCTAATTGCTGGTTTCTGACCGCAGGGCAGTGCGCACCTTCCCTCCAATGTCCAGGGCAGGCCAGCAGATTGCAGAAGTCTATTGCCCCTTTGGGGGACAGACACTTCCTTCCTGCCTTTGCACCCTACTGCTGCCAATCTACCACCACCCACTTACATGCAGACTGCTGGTTGGCCCACAACCACCAAACCATTCATCTGACACTTCTCCCTACACCAGGAAGCAAATACTGCCAGTTTTCACAACGTAAGAGCAGCTACAGGAAACTGACTTTTGCTCAGAGACCATCTTTCAAACTCATTTATAATGAATATCAGACATCATCAAACAAAGCAATTAGGGATACCGTTTATAGATTACAAATTAGTCATTTCTTCAAAGAGACTATGATTGCAATAGTAATCTTCTGCATTGCCTAAAATTAGTGTTAGCTGTCTGAGGCAATAACTGGGATAATTATGTGAAATAATGTGGCATCCTTTCCTAAGCCTGCAAAATTTTTATGAAAAATATGCTTTAATATGAAAGTTCAGAATCTGCACCCTTGTATATGGTTAACAGAAATCATTCAGGACCTCCCTGTGCTCCAGGATGCAGGGCTCATGTTCCAGTCTTATTGAAACATCATTTCGCATTCTGATTTTCCCCAGTGCTCCAAACCTATCTACTGTCCTCCTCCCGGAGTCTCATGTAGGGCCAGTGGCCTGATCCAGCCATTGGTCTAAGGCTAGCCCAAAGGCGAGGCTGAGGTGCTGATGATGGGATTGAGTGCTGTGCAGGGGCTCTGTCTCAGTGACATAGATCAGAATCCCTTGTTTGCTTCCACTCAGGCTCTAGTTTGCTAGTGCTCTTTGTTCATTTGAGATAGGGTCTGGAGTAGCTCAATCTGACCTCTAACTCACTCTATAACCAAGGATGACTTTGAACTTCTGATTCTCTTGCCTCTACCTCCCTAGTGTTGGGATTATAGACATATTTAGGCAGTGGTTGGGGTCAAGTCAAAGCCTGTTCATGATGGGCAAGCACTCTACCAACTGAGTCATATCTCCCATTGCTAGTATTATTTATGACTGGCAGTATATTCACTATTAATTCTAAGATGTTTCTGCCAGTTTGATACCAGAACGTCTTTGGGGGTCCATAAAGCAGTGACCTCTCTGAGAAGGAGTACTGCTGCAAGTGAAAATGGGCGAGTCACTTTGGCCCTTTTTCTTATGCTATCTTTGAGTGTCACAGGGCATGTGAGCTGGCAGTGGGATGGTGCCATGATGTAGCTGTGTCTGTCTACTTCACAAGGGTAAGGAAGCTAGCTGTAAGGAGCTTCTCCTTCACTTAAGGGGAGTGAGTCTAAGGCCTCCACAACCCTGGGTTCATCTCTGAGCTCTTTAAGTCGGCTCCCTAGATTGCTGAGATACCTGCCTTTTGTCCAGCACTGCATCGTCCCCGCATGTCCAAGGCTGTATCCCCCTTTAGCATCACCACTCGGTAGTTGTAATTCCGTCTTTTGTCAGAAGCCGACACATTTTCATCAGCATCTGATCGAATTTCTATGTATTCAATATCTGATACAGAAAGCAGAATATTTTAGAGAACCCACACTGCACCTCGGTCACTATATAGACATAGTCCAGGAAGTCTGGGGACAACAGCAAGTCTGATGGCTTTGGAAGCACTGGTTGCCTTGCAAACTCTGGCCAGGAGGACTCAGGAGCCATGTGGTCTACCAAGATGCAGCATGGATGGCCCGCCCCCAGCCTGCGCCCAGCTCCTTTTCTAAGAGTTTCCTTTGGGTACTTTTCTTATCACATTTGGGCCTATCCCTATCTGTGCTTTCACAGAAACCATTATGTCATCAGCTCATTGTGTCTGCTACAGACAATATGAGTCCTACAGGGCTTTGAAACAGAAACTTTGCGTTTTCTTTTTGCTATAAGATATTGCAAAGATAAGAATTCTTAGAAAAATCTCAAAGAAATACTCAGGAAGGGGTTTGAGAAGGTAACGCTGGATTGGTAAGGTCACACAGGGGAGGCTGTGGACAGAGTTTTGGAACAAGCATTTGGGACACACTGTATTAACTACCTTGTCCACGATAGGTACTCCGCCAAAGATCACGAATAATTTTGTTGATTTCTTCCATTTTCATACTGTGAAATTTCATTATTGCTCTGGAAAAAGGAAACCACTTTTACTTGGTACAATATGCACTATTTATATGAAAGACATATAATAGCTATGCAATAGTGTATGCTAAATTGTATGAATATGTAATATATGTGATAAAAATTACTGCCCCAATACTTTCTTTCTTTTTACAGTTTGGTGTTGCAGGTCTTTAATCCCAAAACTACACAGTCAAAGAGAGTTAGAGACCTGCCTGCCCTGTGAACAAATTGAGACCCATAAAAACCTGCGACTACACAAATAAATCCTGTCCAAAAATAAAACAAGTAATGCAGAGTTGAGTGTGGCGGTGCACGACTTTGATCCCAGTACTCGGGAGGCAGAAGCAGGCAGATATCCATAAATCTGAGGCCAACCTGACCCACACAGCAAGTTCTCCAAAGCTACACGAGACCCTATCTAGAGGGGCAGCCTCCCTGGTACCTTAGGAGGCCTGCTGTAGGCAGACCTATGTGCTAAAGCTGAGGGCACAGCTAGCCAGGGCCTTGTCAGAGAGCAGAAGCAAGTCTCTGAAATTGTTGTCTGGTCCTCCTATAATTTTTTAATTTTTAATTTTTTTTTGAGACAGGGCCTCTACATAGACCTGGGTCTTGTAGACCAGGCTGGCCCCAAACTCAGAGATCCACCCGCCTCTCCCTCCTGAGTGTTGTGATTAAAAGCATGTGCCACCCCGCCCAGTTCCTTCTAGAATTGCTCAAAACCAGCCCCTCATGTTCTTTTATTCCTCAGATCTGTGAGAATTTTACCTTCCCAAAGGTAGCTTTCCTCAAAAGGATGACTTTTTTTTTTTTTTGGTTTTTTCGAGACAGGGTTTCTCTGTATTGTTTTGGAGGCTGTCCTGGAACTCACTCTGTAGACCAGGCTGGCCTCAAACTCACAGAGATCCGCCTGCCTCTGCCTCCCGAATGCTGGGATTAAAGGTGTGCGCCACCAACGCCTGGCCCAAAAGGATGACTTACTTAGGAGCCTGTCCCTTCACTCAGTCACAAGTCCTATCCTAGTGTGCACTGACCTCCCCAGGCACTCCCTTACTTCCAATTCTCTTTTTCAGCGGCAGTCTCTAGACACTGAACCAAGAAATGTTTGTGAAAGCCAAAGCTGCCTGTTAAAATTGAACGCCATGCCTGTCCTGCTACCTCAGATTTGGAGGCAGGCCCATCAGCTACAGAAGTCGCTGCCTGGTGAGAAGGCTATCACCAGCAAAGGATGTGAGCGGACTCCCTTCCATTGCAAATGTCTTATCTGATATATACAAAAAAAGAAACTAAACGTAATGCCACTGGCCTCTGTACAATCATTTTGTGATCTTCTGATCATCAGCTAAAAGAAAGAAATGACTCAACATAAATACGTCTAACGATCAGATGGAGGGCTGCTGAAGCAGTGAAGCCGGAAGAAACCACTCTGCTTCACCACGTCTCCATTTTCTAATTCCGGCTCATCTCAGCCTAACATTTATGCCTCTTTCATAAAGAGTAGACAAACCAGCTATTATTTTCTTCAAAAAAGAAAACCACAACAAAAATACCACACATAATGTTCCAGGACCAGTCACATGTGAAGACTGCCCTTCCACAGCTTTAAACACCATGGTACTAATTTTATAAATGACTTTTTAAAAGGTTATTTTTTCAAATTGATAACTAACATAAAAAACATGTGAATGGAGAACATACACCAGGAAGGGCAGGAGCGCTGGGAGAAAGCTCCATGACAGAAGGCCAGCCCGCTCAGGGTGTCAGAGAACTGACTCTTGCTACCATTGGCTGGCCCAGCAGCTAAGATCTGATCTCTCGTAGAGTTTACAGCACATTAGGCAACCTCTGGCGATGACAAAGGTCACTGCAGTAGCCCACCTGAAGGAGTAGCACTGACATAAGTGGTTACCACTAAGCCTGGCCTTCTGAAAGACAAGCCACGCTCAAAGTCACACATTATCTCTACAACCTCCAGGTGCCATGCAAGGAAAAACTGAAAAGAGAGCAAGAACTTTTGTTTTGTCTACCATGGCAGAAATGAGCATCCTAAGTAGAACTGAGTTTAGTTGTAAGGGTACTGAATAGAACACACTGCTGCTGGGCAAGGAACCCAGGGCTAAGCACATCCTAGGCAAACACACCATCGCAGTTTACTGAGTGGTATTTATCCCTACAAAGAACAGCACGACAGGAAAAAAGTTGTTCAAGGTAAGTTACTGCATACAACTGCATCCCAGACTAAAGAAAAACAAACTAGGGGCTGGAGAGATATCTGGCTCAGTAGTTAAGAGCACTGGTTGCTCTTCTAGGGGTCCTGAATTCAAGTCCCAGAAACCACATGGTGGCTCACATCCATCTGCACTATGTCTGGTGCTCTATCTGGCCTGCCTGCATCCATGCAGGTAGAACCCTGTATGTGCGCACAATAAACAAACAAATAAATAAATAAGAAAAACAAATAAGTGTTCCAGGGGTGGTGGGTGTTGGTAGTGAGGGGTGGTAGCCGCAATATGTAGTGTCAGTGAGGAGGTCTCAGAAATCTCTGGGTCTTTGGGTAGTAGATCAGTGTTCACCATGGCATACAAATGAACTTTGGGAGCCCATTCCACATGGAGGGATGTTCTCTCAGCCTGGACACATGAGGAAGGGCCTAGGTCTTGCCCTGGATGAAATGACAGACTCTGGAGATCCCCCCCAAGGAGGGCCTCACCTTCCCTGAGGAATGAAGTGGGGATTGGGTTGGAGGTGGGGGGGGTGGAGGTGGGGCTGGTGGAGGGAGAAGGGGGGGAGCAGGGATTGACATTTGAAGCATGCATGTTTCTAATTTAAATAAAAAACAAACACAAAAAAAAATCTCAGCAGGAGGATCTGTGAGTTCAAGGCCAGACTGGTTGGTCTACAGGGTGAGTTGCAAAGCAGCCAGGACTATGTGGAGAAACCCTGTCTTGAAAATCCAAACAAAACAACAGAAAACTTGATGAGTCAGTGGATAGAAAAAGAATATTTGGTGTACTAACACTGAGTTTGGTAAAAATCACATATACATGAAAAATGGGGAAAATGTCTTTTCGTTTACAAAATGTCTCAGTCAGATATCTATAGTAATAACAAACACAATCTAAGACAGACACAAGCATTTTACCCACAATAACCAAAAGGGATACTGCCTAACACAGGGCTCTGAAACAGCAGCTTGGTAAAACATAAGAGAGAAAGGAGGAAATGATAAGCAACAGAAGGGAGTCTGTCATTGTTTCTGCATGTAATGTTTGACTATATACCTAAGCATTCAAGAAAAATCAGCTGAAACATTAAGATTATCAAGTTCCTGACATCAGCCTAGGTATAGTGGTTCAGGCATTTAATCCCAGCACCTGGGAGGCTGAAGTTCATGGCCAGGACAGCCAGGGCCACAAAAGTAGTGAGATCCTGTCTCAAAATAGACCAAAAGTCTTAATTCAGAATCCCAGAAACTCTCATAAAAAGCCAGGAGCAGTGGTTCCTCTCACTGGGGACTGGGGAGATGGGTACAGGAGGACCCCCTCAAGCTCAAGTGATAGACCCCAGAAACCCTCTTCTAAAAAATAAGTCTAGGTTGACCTGGTCTCAAAAAGGGGGGAAAAAAGGAAAAAGATGGTTAGATGATTCCCCTCACCACCACAGATCCTATTAACAAAGGCAATAAAAAGTATAAAATACGTAAGAAGACATTTAAAAATATTCAGCATTAGAGAAAAAGCCATATATTTTTTTCAACAGAACAAAAGGAAATGACTGAACAGGAAAAACCTTCTAAAGGGTTTATGGGACAGAATCCTTGTTGCAAAGACAGATTCTTCCCAAGTGCTCAATAAATAGAAGTAACCAAAGCAAAAAACATGCCGACAGGAATTAAAAAGAGAATTTAATGAAGTCTGTATACAGACTCTAAAATTCTATGAGAAAACACACAAAAATAAAACTGTGGTACTGAGACAGGAAGAAATATTAAAAAGTTTGTGGCCGGGCAGTGATGGCACATGCATTTAATCCCAGCACTCGGGAGGCAGAGGCAGGTGGATCTCTGTGAGTTTGAGACCAGTCTGGTCTTCAAGAGTTAGTTCCAGGACAGCCTCCAAAGCCACAGAGAAACCCTGCCTCGAAAAACCAAAAAAAAAAAAAAAAAAAAAAAGTTTGTGGACACAGAAGGAAATCTAGAAGTTAACACGAAGAAAAAACCTCTGATAATAATGTAACTGACATTTTAAATCAGTAGGAAAAATTTCAATACTGTTGGAGAGGAGAAAAAAATAGCATCATGACTTTGTATCAAACTCCAAAATAAAATTCAAATGACTAAGGGTTAAAATGGGAAGCTGTCTTGGTGAGTAAAGCATTTGCCAGGCCAAGTGCTAGACTCTAAGTTCAGATTCCCAGAACTCTCATCAAAGCTGGATGCAATAATGTGTCTGTAAACCCAGCTCTCCTACAGAGACATGGGAAGTAGAGACAGTGGAGTCTGTGCAACCTCAGGGGCCGACTGCATAAAAGACCCTGCATCAAAGCAAAGTCCGACGACACACCAAGTGACCTCTGCATGAATGCTATGGCACACATGTCTCTGTCCCTCCCTCCCTCTCTGGCACGCACGTTAATGTTACAGTAACCAGTGCGGTGGCACACACCTGATACTCAGGAGGCTGGTCAGGAAGACCACTGGTGAATACCCAGAAGAAAAGTATTTCTATAATCTTTGGATTGAAAAGATTTGACTAAGACACAGAGCTGTGAAGATATATATTAAGTCACAAATGATGCCATGAAGAGAGTTAAAGGATATGTGATGAACCAGATACTTAAAATGAAAGAGAAGTGTCAATTGTAACTAGAGTGTTTTTTATGCAGCATTGTCGCAGACATGCAACTGGTCATGTTCATACACTACAGTGGAAACACACGCTTTGTAAGTCAATCGAGCACTAGCAAGTTAAAAATGGTCATACCCTCTGACCTAGTAGCTTCATTTCTAAGAAGCTATCTTTCTTGTCTATCTAAATAAGCATGCAAAGCAATACATACAGCAGTATCAGTGGTGGTCAAATGTCAATGGTTGAAACAGGCAAAATCTATTTTATGGATTATAAATAAATTAAAAGTAATGAAGCACACACCTCTATGAACATAAAAGAACTGCACAGTTACATGAAAAGAAGGAGGAGGAGGAGGAAGAGGAGGAGGAGGAGGAGGAGGAGGAGGAGGAGGAGGAGAAGAAGAAGAAGAGTGAAAGCCTGGCAGCGGTGGCACCACCTTTAATATCAGCACTTTGAAGGCAGAGGCAGGTGAATCTTTGTGAGTTCAAAACCACCCTGGTCTACAGAGAGAGATCCAAGACAGTCAGGGCTGTACACAGGAGTTAGTGATGCAGGAGCACTTTGTTGACTATTAGGGAATGTCACCAAGCAAATCTCCACTCACCCTGACTTGTAGATGTGAGAAGAACAAATTACCTGTATCACATGTGGTACCAATAATATGGACTGAAAGGGAAGGACAATTGTGTGTCAACTTGGGAAGGGCTTAAGGGAACATTCCAAGGAGGAGAAACAGCACAGAAAAATATGGGTGTTAAGGAATAAAACTATTCAGCTTTGTGAGGAGCACTGTGAGCAGAGATCAAATAGGGAAGGCAAGGATGGAAGTTTCCTATAATGACAACAGGAACCACTTCTTACCCTAGCAGAAAAACAATGGAGCATGTAGGAGTAAGAATGACATGAGAGAGCAGAAGTGGGGGCAGATGCCACAGTAACAGGTGAGCAACAGGCTCAGTTGTGGAAGGAGAGCAGCCCTGGAGCAGGACGTGCAAACCGAAGCTGTCAATGGACTGTCACGTTATTCTCTTTGGCACTTGTGATAGGCACTTAATTGGAAGAGTACTTGCCTACCATGCATAAAACCCTGGGTTCGATTGCCAGTACTATATAAAACCATGAGTTGTGGTATGTGCCTATAATCCTGGCATTGGAGGAGGAAGCAGGAGGATCAGGAGTTCAAGGTCAGTCTTGGCCACACAGCAAGTTGAAGGCCAGCCAGGGTTACATCACTACATAAAACCCTAGCCCTGGAACAAATAAAGATCTTCCCTGAGGCAACAATTTAAATGTCGTGAGCTTGAGACAGTTGTGGACAGTGGTTACCTGGCTATAGTACTGCTGTAGTCTAGAGTGTTGTCTGTCAGCTAAATGAATACATCAACACACATGAACTGGTATACTTTCCTAGTAAATTGGTTCTCAAAAGAGAATAAGAATTTCTAAGATCTAAGAAAACAGCAATTTATAAAGTTCTTTAGTCTTAAAATTAAATATTCTCTAATAGCTTGAACTGAGTTTTGTGAAGATGAATGGTTGGTAACTCTGGTGATCCTGAGCCTTCGAATGTGATCCTCCAAATGACAAAGGTTCCTTCCCATCAGAAAGGCAGCATCAGGTGGCCATAAATATGTAAAAAGTAATGAAGCTACCGTGGTGGGAGGCACATCTTAAACACCGCTTCATGCTGCAGAATGTTCAGCATCAACTGTAAATGGATGCACACTACACTCTGGATGGCAGTAGCATCAACACGGCTTGCTGCTAGCTCCAGAGCAGGAAGCAGATGGTAGAAGCAGCTATGCCTGTATGGGAGTGGTGGGGATGTAGGAAATTTCTGTACTTTTCTTTCTACTCAATTTTAATTGTTACAGACCTAAAACTTCTCTAAGATGTAAATTGAGAGAAAGCAAACCACACCGAGAGGTATCAATGTAGTGTGTGCAGCTGTTGTAGCACACACCCTCTGCTCCATCACAGAATCACCCTTTAGGTGCCAGGGGTTGCACTGCCCCTTCAGCACTTCTGCCTCAGCAGGAGCAGCTCTCTCCTCTGCTTCCAAGCCAGCCAACTGCCTCCATACTTGCTCTTTAGACGAGAAGTACCCTCTTCCCAAGCACAAAGGGCTTCCAGCCTGATGGCACAACGGAGCAGCACAGCAGGCCTCCTGTGGTTGCTTTAAAGACTACTTTCCACCTCAGCGTCTGACCATAGTGCAGAACCAAATGCTTAAGATGCAAACACAAGAGGTTAGAACAGCATCATCTCAAGAGACCCAGGGCCTATCCAGCGCTTGCTTCCTTCCCTCCTCAAAGCATCTACAGGACTCAAGCAGAGAAGACAAGCAGTCAATGCCAAATCTGGATTACTGCTCAAAATAGCAAGTGTGCAAACAAAGGCAGTCTTGACCCAGATTTCCCCATACCTCAAGATGCTCGCTGACTAATAACTAGAAAGACCAAATACATATGGACTTTTTTTTGTAATTATAAATTTAATCTGGGAGCATAGAAACTAGATTAATGCAAATCAAGTTTGAAAAAAAAGCAGTAAAGATACTCTCAAAGGCATTTTCCAAAATACACCATTTTCATCTTTACATTTAAAACTGTGCCAAACTTGATGCATAGGTTGCCAAAAAAACTGGCCTTTAAATACTGTTATGTTTATGTGTATATGCCTATGTAAGCACATGTACATGAGTCTAGGTGCCCAAGGACCCCAGATGCATAGGATTCCCTGGAAGTGGAGTTACAGGCAGTTGTGAGTCTCCTGATATGGGTGCAGGGTGCAGGGAACTGAACTCAGAAGTTCTGCAACTGCTGAACCATTTCTCCAGCCCTCATGATTACCCTTTTGAATGCTAACTGATATTCCTAGTGCCCCAGAACAGTGTACCAGGAGAACTTCCTTCCTCCTTACAGTTGAGCCAGCAGAAGTCTTCCTGCCCCACAGAAATGGTGTTGTGAGTACCATGTTCCAAATGAATTAGGCTTTCTTCTTGCTGAGCTCAAAATCCTTAATTTTGACAAATTAAAGTGACTTTTTAAAATTTTATTTATTTTTATTTTATGTGCATTGATGTTTTGCCTGCATATATGTCTGTGTGAGGATGCCAGATCTGCTGGAATTGGAATTACAGACAGCTGTGAGCTACCATGTGGGTGCTGGGAATTGAATTTGGTCCTCTGGAAAAGCAGTCAATGCTCTTAACAACTGAGCCATCTCTCCAGCCCTCTTAAGTGACTTTTCTTTCCAAGTTAAAACTATTATGACTTCATTAAATTCATTTCCTTTAGCCAGCCTCCTAAATATCAGCTTTTAACAGTAGGCAATGGTTTAACCATTATTACAAGGTAAATATTTGCTTAAAACAAAACAACAGCCCTGCAGTAGATGTGAAATGCTTTTGGCTACCTTTGGGTTTGTAATTAATCCCCTACAGGATGCTACTGTAGCAAACCATAGTGCATCATGGTCAGTGTAGGACAAGTCCTGAATATGAATAAGGTTGTCAACCAGAGCTCCCCTTGAAGGCTGAGATCCACGCTCTGCACAGCCTGGCAGAGAGCCTCTCTCAGATACAAAGCTGTGGGAGCTGCAAGTTTCCCGAGTCTCAGAAGCAATATGATGTAACACATGATTCACATCTGGGAAACAAAATACCAGACAGCATTTTGGGCAAGTGACATATTCCAATTTATTTAAACTGTGGTGCTGGCTGTGAAGTCATGCATCCTAAGCCATGCGTGTTTCCTTCCTGGCTAGTGTTTTTGCCAATGCTTCTGCTTACAGCTGCTTCAGATGATTACTAATAACAGATGCTAATCAGCTTTTCTTGAAAATGCACTGCTAATTTCCTGTGTTACCTTAAATAGACCACTGTGCAACAATGACACCGACAGCATTCTTTATTCTAAGCAGTAAAAAAAATGAGGGAAATTTTAAATCTTTTTTTTTTCTTGGGGGGGGAGGCAAATTTAGGAATCAAAATATAAATCTTGAGATATCCACTGTTTGCAGAACAAATCCCACAAACTCCATTTGAAGGAAATTTTACTACTATTTTTCTTATTTAGAAGAATGCATCTGATTAGTAGATCAAAGGCCTCACTGAACAGTCTGGCTTTGTTCCATAAGCAAGCTAAATTTCTAGATGGAAAGCACTGTGTCTCCTCACCTCCTCCCGCTCCTGGATGGCTACATAGAGCTCCTGGCTCCTCCTTGCATACTCAGAGCAATACCTCACATTCCTTGAAGGAAATGCTCTTCCTTCCCCAGGCCAGACAGCCTGGCAAACCTACCACGGCAATCATTCCCCTGTCTGACTCAGCAGTTTAGGGAAAGATCAGGTTACGGCAGTCTTTTATGACCTCTTTAAGGTACGTGTAACCATGTGGTTCCTCACTAAGTGACACAGCCGGATGGCTCCAGGACATAGTATATAAAAACCCAAGTCTTCAGAGCCATGTACTGTAAGGAATTCACAGCAGACCTTCCCACCCCATCAGTGGTCCCCCAGTTCACTCTAGACATGATCCCAAATTCTGGCTCCCTTTACAGCCAGAATGTGCTGTCACCGTTTCTCTCCTATCATTTCCTCCTCACCCAACTCCAGCTAAACTTTAGTTTCAATTGTTGGCTTTCCAGTCATAAACTTCCAATTTGTCAAACTCAAGGTCACCTTTCAACTTGTCTTATTCAACATCTCAGGAGTTAATGAGTCTTGAAATGTCTGCTTCATTTGGTCTGCAAGTTACACAGCCCTTTAGCCACTTGCCCACCGCCCCAGCTTCTGAACCACTTGTTAGCTAGTCCCTGTACCTGTCCCTTCTGTAGCCACACCCTTTGTATATGCGAAAAATGGCACAAGCATGCTCTAGACCCTTGACTCTGTATTTAACTCCCTGCTTGAACTCTTTATTTGTCTACACATGCAGTAAGTACCCACACCCTGCTCATTTCAGGAATAGCACCTTGTTCCCTAAGAGCCTGCTGCACAAGCAAGAACATGCAGAAACACCCCTTAACCCTTCCCTTCCTTCAGCTTAGGAGTGTGTCAACTCCATCATCATCACTGTTCCCCATTGCCATGGCTATACTCAAGTCTTCACCACTTTCTCTTTGGTCACCATGAACAGTCTTCCTCACTGGCCTTATAGCTTCTGATCTTAGATGTTACAATCCATTCTCTACACAGCCGGAAGCATGACTGTCATGCTTTGCAGTGTACTTTGAGTAAAACCAAACTGTCCACCAGGGCTACTCAGCACAGCATACTTAGCCTGTCATCTCTTTCACCAAATGCCCTGCTTCTCCTGTTCTTGGGGCTTCTTAATTTACTACTGTGTACCTGACATGGTTGTGTCTCCCCACTGCGCACACCTTGCTCCCTCTTGTCACTGAGGCCCCAGCCTAGCTTAAATGTTTTGTGCCTGAAAGAGGCCAGGTCTCCAGCACCTCTTCAGTCACTTATACTGTTCATTTTCATTGTACTACCCACCATTACTTGCTATTTTCTTGCCTTCTTACTGTTTCTTTTTTAGACAGAGTTTCTCTACATAGCCTTGGCTGTCCTGGAACTCATTTTGTAGATTAGACCAGCTTGAACTCACAGAGCTCCAGCTGCCTCTGCCTCCCAAGTGCTGGGATTAAAGATATGTGCCACCACACCCAGCTGCTGTTGCTTCTTAATTTGTTTCTTCATTTGTATACACTTTATCTAGAACAGTATCAAACAAATCAGCAATCAAAAGCTTAATAAAAAAGTGAAAATTTCATATTTTGCTGGGCGGTGGTGCATGTCTTTAATCCCAGCACTTGAGAGGCAGAGGCAGGCGGATCTCTGTGAGTTCGAGACCAGCCTGGTCTACAAGAGCTAGTTCCAGGACAACCTCCAAAGTCATAGAGACCCTGTCTCAAAAAAAAAAAAAAAAAAAAAGCAACCAGAAAAAGAAAGAAAATTTCATATTTCATCCACCTGAGGAATTATAAGATAAAGTAATATTAGTTAATTATCATGGCTATAAGAAAGTTGAGTTAGGCCACATTTATACAACATAAACTTATAGACATGCAAGTACAAATTATTTAAGTAAAGGCTTTTCCTTTAAAGGTTTTTACAAGGGCTATGATGGCAGCAGCTTGGCATATAAGAATAGAAAGTCCCTGTTCTGAAATCTGTATCTTATCTCTGTTAGTTACTTAGGTAAGCTTGGGAAGACTGCTTAATCTCTCCAGTAAATACAGCAAGTGATACCTGTCTTTTACAGATGGACAAAAAAGTTTGATTATGGCTAACATAGTTAAGTATTCAGAATTTGGTCTTTCCCTCTGCAAAGCTCCCAACTTTGGGACATTTAGTCTTCAAGAATATTTAAATAAGAGCAACACAAAACTGTATTTCCTTAATAGAGTTAGTTGTTTAGAGTGAGAGAGAACAGAGAGTTTAGGAACTTAATACTGGAGCGCCCAGTCCCAGAATTCTAGTACTTGCTGGGAGATTCAGGTAGGAAGAGCAGTAAAATTCCAGGGCAGCACGCCACGTGAGAGCACACACACACACACACACACACACACACACACACACACACACACACACACGCACGCACGCACGCACGCACGCACGCACGCACGCACATGAGAAAGGGAGGCAAAGAACAGGAAAAAGGAACATGGCAGAGGAAGTTGGATTAATTCTAAATTGTCTTGTAATTATCTCTATAGTGAATGTTAGTACAGACATTTTTAATTCCCATTTTATAGATGAGGAAACAGAAGGTTGAGGTAAATAATTATCTAATACAACAGGGTTAAAATTCTTTTTCCAGAGACGGTACTTTTAACTGTGTTACAAGTTTGACAGGACTCTCTAAGACCAAATTTGTCTTTGTCAACTTTCAGAGAAAGTCTACCCTGCTATGTAATGCCCAGTTTTACTTTCCATATGGTATCTTTGCTGTATTCCATATGGTAGTTTCTTATTGACAATCTGTCCCGAACCCTTTCAACACCTTTGCCTGTAGGATCCTGCTGGATCCTGCTGTCCCTTACTGCACAACAGAAGTTGGTGCTAAGGCTATTAGATTCACACACCGATTAAAGAACTAAAACAAGCCGGGCAGTGATGGTGCACGCCTTAAATCCCAGCACTCAGGAGGAGAGACAGGTGGATCTCTGTGAGTTTTGAGGCCAGCATGGTCTTCAAAGAGTTCCAGGACAGTCTCCAAAGCCACAGAGAAACCCTGTCTTGAAAAACCAAAAAACAAAACAACCAGAAGAGCAGAACACCCTCCTACAGACATACTGGGGGTAGCTGGGAGGACAGAATTACTCAAGGAAGCAGACAAATGAGCATAGTCTACTGGGCAAGGGTTCTCTAATAATATGCCTCTCAAGACCTTAACTAGATTCTAATTAGAGTTGTGGCAGACAAGGTTGTTTAGTAAGCTTCTGTTGTGATCAAATCCAACTCAAGGGAGAGATATTTATTCAGTTACCCTCCATGGTCAGGTGGCTCCATGGTTTGTGAGTCTGTGGTAAGGCAGAAACACAGAGGAAGGGTATGAATTAAGTTATTTACTTCATGGCAGTTAGGCAACAAAACAAGTAATGAGAGGGAGGCCAGGGCCCAGATACTGTCTTCCAAGGCATGCCCTTAGGGACCCACTTCCTTCATGAAGGCCTTGAGTTCTACAGTTCCACCATTTCCCAACAACCTATCCAAAACATTTTTGAGTCAATGTCTCTTGAAATTCAGGGTAGCTTTAAACTCACTATATAGCTGGAGCTGATCCTCTTGCCTCCACCTCTAGGATTAACGGGGTACACCATCACCCCTGGCTTCAGATTTTGAATGGATTAAATAAATAGCTAGGACAAAGCCTTGATGATCCAGCTGCCTCCAGAAATGCCCTCACACACACACTGGTGTACTTTAGTAATCTAGGTGCCTTTGTATTCATGTTCCTGTACATTTGTGTGTGTAAGTGTGCATACACATGAAACCAAAGGTCAATGATGCATGTTTTTCTCTATGGCTTTCCACCTTATCTTGGAAATAGGTCTCTCCCTGCACTTGGAGTTCACTGATTCTGCCAGACTGGCAGTCAGCAAGCCCCAGGGATCTTCCTATGTCATTCTTCGTAATGCTGGAGTTATAGGCACATTATTACTGTGCCAGTTTTTTATGAGGGTTCTAGGGATATGAACTGAGGTGTGTGTGTATGTGCACATGGTGCACATGCCAGCCTGCTTGCCTACTTATGCCACAGAGCATGTGGAGGCCAGAGCATAAATTACAGGAGTTGGCTCTACCCCTCCACCATGTAGATTCTGGGAACTGAATTCAGGTAGTCAAGCTTTTTTTTTTTTAAAGATAGGGTCTATGTATTCCTGGCTGTCCTAGAATTCACAATGTATACCTGGCTGCCTCAAACTCACAGAGATGTGACTGCCTCCAAAATCTGGGATTAAAGGCACGAGCCACCACATCCAGTCTTCAAGATTCCAAGGTACTTCAAAATGCAGTCAGGTTGACAAGGTATCATCAAAAGTATCAACATACAGAAATCAGTATTTTCATACACCAACAACAAATTATATGAAAACAAGTTGGGTGGTAATGGTGTGTGCCTTTAATCCCAGACCTCAGGAGGCAGAGGCAGGCGGATCTCTGTGAGTTCAAGGTCAGCCTGGACTACCAGGACTACCAGGTTCCAAAGCTACAGAGAAACCCTGTCTTGAAAAAAGAAAAAAGTTATATGAAAACAATCTCATTTACAACAGCCATAGAAACAAGAACCTGGGAATATATTTAAATAAAGAGGAAAGACTACTACAAAAAACTATAAAACACTAATGACAGAACTCAAAGAGAACACAAAAGAATAGAAAGACAGTCCATGTCCATATTCAGACATTGGGCATATGTACTGCTGAATCATCCCCTTAAAGTGACATACAGATTTAGTGGAATCCTTCATATAACTAAGGAAAAAGTCCTGAATTCATATGGACCTATCAAACAAGGAAGCAAGCAGACAATACCCAAATAGTCAAAGCAATCTTGGACAAAAAGGACAACAGAGATGGCTGTCACATTACCACAGAAGAGCCTAAAAGCTACAGCACAGCACAGAACTTAGGAGCATAAGCATGCCTCTATTGTTAGCTGGTCTTCAATGAAGGTGCTAACAACAGACAGTGGGCAAAGCACAGGGAAAGCTGGGAATCTAGATGCAAAGTATGAACCAGACCTGTCTCTTCCTACACACAATAGTCAACAACAGATAACGCTTAACATCTGAAACTCGGACTGCAGAAGAAAGCACATGGCCACTGCTTCACAACTCTTCAATAGGCAAGGATTTCTTTTTTGGGGGAAAGATAGTAAAAGTACTAGGAGGAAAAAAAATTACAACAAACTAAAAAGCTTCTTGCTCAGCAAAGTAAACAATCTACTGAGTAAAGAATATGGGAAAAAATATGTGACCTACTCATCTGGCAGGGTAGACAGTCAGAACATATATGGAACTTAAAAATGAGTAGTCCACTGAGCGGCACACAGCTTTAATCCCAGCACTCAGGAGGTAGAGGCAGGCAGATCTCTGAGGCCTGCCTGGTCTACACAGTGAGTTCCAGGATAGTAAGGACTATGTAGAGAAACCCTGCCTTGAAAGACCAAACAAACAACAACAAAAAAGTAGTTCAATAAATTAAAGAAGGGGCAAATGTGCTGCATAGGAATCTGTCAAAATACAAATAATTAGCCAACACAAATATACATTGCTATCATTTGTAATCAGTGAAATACACACCATCCATATATGAGACACCATCTTACTCCAGTTAGAATGACTACTATAAAACAAATGCTGACAAGGATTCAGGAGAAGGAACTCATATATACTCTTGGAGATCAGTCTGAAGATTCTCCAAAAAACAAATAGCTGGGCATGTTGGTCCACACCTTTAATCCCAAAAGCAGAAACAGACAGATCTGTTAGTCTGAGGCCAGCCTGAGCTACATAGTAAGACCCTGAAAAAAAGAAAGGCACCCAAGAAATAGGGCTATTGCCAGGTGGTGATGATGCAAGTCTTTAATCCCAGCACTCAGGAGGGAGAGGCAGGTGGATCTCTTTGAGTTCGATCCAGGACAGGCTCCAAAGCTACACAGAGAAACTCTGTCACCCTGTCTCAAAAAGAAGAAAGAGAAGAGAGAGAGAGAGAGAGAGAGAGAGAGAGAGAGAGAGAGAGAGAGAGAGAGAGAGAGAGAGAGAGAGAGAGAGAGAGAGAGAGCAAGATAGCTCAGTGAGTCACACACTTGCTGCACAAGGCTGATGGTCTGCACTCAATCACAGGAACCTATGCAATAGCCTGATGGTTTTACCAGTTACCCACTCCCAGGCACACAGCCAAAGGAGATCAGCAAACCAAAGACAGCAGCAGAAAGGTAAGTGTTACATTTTGCTCCCTATACACAGCATGAAAATGTCCTGAAGAGGTTGAGCATGGTGGTGCATGTATTTAATCCCAGACCCTTGGAAGCAGAGCCAGGCAGATCTCTGTGAGTTTGAGGCCAGCTTGGTCTCCATATCAAAATTCCAGGTTAGCCAGGGCTACAGGGAATATACTCTCCCCACCAAATCCTGAAAATAGAACACTCATAAGCAGAGGAGAGGGGGATGCTGAGATCTAATCTGTGAATACCATATGTATATGTGAAAATATCATATTGACCCCACTAATACTTATGATTGAGAACCCTGTCTTGAAAAAACAAAAAAAAAATCAATAATTTAAAAATACTCTCTTTTGGGGTAGGAAGGGGTTAAGACAGGGTTTCTCTGTGTAGCCCTGGCCTGGCCATCTTGAAACTCACTTTGTAGACCAGGCTGGCCTCAAATTCATCGATCCACCTGCCTCAGCATCTTAAGTGCTGGGATTAAAGTCTTGGCTTTATTTAAGAAAATAATAATAAAAATGAGTCAGAGGACTGCACACAAAGGTCACAACTGTTTTTCATTTTAAACCCATTATATTAAACTCACTTGCTTCAGCCTCTTATCTACAGGGATTATAGGCACTACCATACTGGGCTAGTAAAGCCATTAAAAAATAAATCCAGCATTCTATAAAAATCAAGCATATCCCACAACCCACTGCCACATGTACAGCTTTAGTCCATCTCTTTTTCAGAAGATGTTGTACAAGTGTCCTATGGCAAGGTTTGTGTTAGCAGACCGCAAGGTATAAGCCCAGGAGATAGGACACAGCAGTGATCGACAGCCATCCCCAACAGAAGAGTACCTGAAAGGTGATGATACTTTAAAGGCCCGAACACAGCACACATGTGTTAAACACAGTTTTTAAGACCACAGAAAGCAAACATCTTTGTTCCTAAGATAGGGAGTGGAGATGGCTGGAGGCTAAGATGAGAAAACATCTAAGTGGATACCAGCTAGGGGTTAACAATGGAGTTTTTGGACTGGTTAGGGTAGTATGCTATATCATGTAAGCACACATGATATATATAAAATGTCATATACTGAAAAGACAAAAACAGGGAAAAAAGGCCACAGTATGCTAGGTGCTATCACTGCAGTGACTACAAACAGAGGTACTTACTGGTCAAGAGTCTTGTAGTAGATGTCCAGGTCCTTGTTCACCAGCTCTGTGGTTCTCATGACGATCATCATTTCTCTATACTTCTCTTCGGCATCCCGAAACTGAGGTTCTCGGAGTTCCTTCTTAAAGTGAAGAATTTCTTCTTCATAGCCCTTCTGTCGCCCCAATGCCAAACTGTGATTTCTTTTTATAGTGTCTATGTTCTCTTCCAACTTCTGATGTTCGCTAGAAAAGGGTAAATGATTGGTGAGGACCACTGTGAGGCTTCTGGCAACCTAAAACAGGTGTCATCCCTCCTTTCTAAGGCTTTTGAGCTAGTGCTCTTCCTTCCAAACCTCTGCAGTATTCATGTTTCTGAAGCAGCTAAATTTTTGTGTACTAAAGAAAGAACCCTTGCAACATGTGAGCATCATGAAAGCCCCTGGCTTTTAGATACTGACAATGTAAGGCACTGCCGGGGATTCAAGCAACAAAGTAATATACTTCTGCTTTAGAACTAAGAATGCAACAACTACCAACTGCCAACAATGAGAAGTTATTGGATAACAGGTTTCAATCAGTTTTATTTACAAGTGTCAAAGTCACAGTATAATTTTATCTGCTATAAACTAGTCATTTTCTAAAGTAAAATTCATTAACAATTTTGTTATTATTGCAAAAGTATAAAAACCACAATTCTGACCAAAAAGAAGTACTCAAAATTCTCTGGTATCCTGGTAAGTTATACAGACTTCAATATATGCCTTCAGTTTTTTTCATTTATACTGGGTGGTGGTGGCACATGCCTTTAATATCAGCACTTGGAAGACAAACAGGCCGATCTCTGTGAGTTTAAGGCCAGCCTGGTCTACAGAGAGAGTTCCAGGACAGGCTCCAAAGCTATACAGAGAAATACTGTCTCAAAAACAAACAAAACAAAAAATTCTTTTTTCATTTACTTATAAACTTATTTATTATTAAGTACATGTTATGTTCTAGAAATTGCTCACAAGTTTATGGACATTATTATATAATTGTCCTAATTATATTTAGTTGATACTTCTGCCATTTCCTAGTAGTGGAAGGTTTGTTAAGGAAGAGATTTACTATGCAGTCTGAAGCATGTTCAGCCAGGTATATTGGCGTATCCCAGCACTTGGCAGGCAAAGGTAGCTGAACCTCTAAATTCAAGGCCAGCTAGGTCTACATGTGAGTTCCAGGATAGTCAGGGCTACCCAGTGAGACACTGTCTTTAAAAATTGCTAAGTTTTAATCACAAAAGTAATTGTTTAAAAAAAATAATCTAGCTTGGGCTGGAGAGATGGCTCAGCAATTCAGAGTACTGGCTGCTCTTCCAGAGGATCCTGGTTCAACTCCTGGCACCCCATATGGTGACTCACAATCACCTAATGCTAGTTCCAGGGGATCCAACACCATCTACTCACCTCTACAAGCACTGTATGAAAGGGGTGCACATACATACATGTGGGCAAAATACTCATGAAATAAATTAGTAAGAAAATCTGAGTTGAGATGAGGTCCCAGCCCTGAGAAAAGGAAATGGACACCAGGGTCCACTCTTAATCAAGAAGCTATTTGCAATAGATACCTGATGGCAGAGGGAGAATCAGTTTTCTACAGTGGAGTGTCCCTGGGGATATCAATCACATTCCAGGGCAGGCCCCATGCACAGGAGTAGTTGGTTAATGCAAAACAAGCTTCATGATTTCTTGTTGCTATTTTGAGATCGGGTCTCTTTATGTAGACCAGGCTGGCCTTGAATTCACAGAGATCTGCCTGCCTTTGCTTCTCAAGTGCTGGGATTACAGATATGTGCCACTACACCCAGCCTCTGTGTTTTTTGTTTTGTTTTGTTTTGGTTTGGTTTTTCGAGACAGGGTTTCTGTGTAGCTTTGAAGACCAGGCTGGCCTCAAACTCACAGAGATAGGCTTGCCTCTACCTCCAGAGTGCTGGGATTAAAGGCGTGTGCCACTACGGTCCAGTGTTTTTTGTTTTTTAGTAATTTACTTAACTTTATGCGCATTGGTGTGAAGGCATCACATCTCCTGGAACTGGAGTTGTAGACAGTTGTAAGCTGTCATGTGGGTGCTGGGAATTGAACCTGGGTCCTTTGGAAGAACAACCTGTGCTCTTAACAGCTGAGCCATCTCTCCAGCCCCATGTTTTTGTTTTTTTGTTTTGTTTTGGTTTTTTGTTTCATTTTGGTTTTGGCTTACTGGTCTTTTATTTTTATTTTCTTGTACTATGTGTGAGGGCTTTAAAAGTATTTTTTTGAAAGAGGAAGAACATAATGTTGAGTGGAAAGGATCTGGGGGTACACTCCATTGTAGAAAACTGGCCAACCTGAGTCCCCTGAAGAGCAGCCAGTATTCTTAACTACCGAGTCATCTCTCCAGTTCCTGACTTCTTTATAATAGTAAAGACTTTCACTGAAATGAAACACTATTTCCTGTTGAGTGTGGCGATCATGCATGCAATTTCAGTCCTCAACTGGTAGAGGCAAGAGCACCGTGAGTTTGGGGTCAGCCTGGGCTGTTTAAGGAAACCTCAAAAATAAAAATAAACACGATTTACTAAACATACTTTTTCATTTGTAAAACTTGCATTTGTCCCATCTCCTTCAAATGTTGTTTTCTTTCTTCTTCAACTTCTTTTAGCTCCTCTCTTCTTTTTCTTAGTGTAAGGTTATCCTGTAGCCACCTTTCCTGGATCTAGATGAAAATTGTATCAGTTAACAAAAATAAACAAGCTACTAATATGAGCTCCCTAACTGGCACATGCAGACAGGCAGTGATAACACTGCTTCTTCACAGTCATGTTAAACTGACCAGAGGAGACTCAGCCAGTGGGACAGGAGGGCAGGAAGGAAAGAGCAGCTTGCACTGCCCTTTCATGACCATGATGTAAGAGCTCTGCTTGGCAGGGGGTAACCTCTTAATAAATGAGTACAACATGTATTCTTGTGTACTCACTTATTTATAAAATACTGAAATATTTGGTAAAAAGTCATTAAATGTGGTCATTTTAAATATATACAATAATTATCTAAAATGGAATAGTTAACCAGATATTATTTTTAATTATTATGTATTTTTAAGACAGGATCCCACTTTGAAGTGCAGGCCTTGGAACTCACAGAGATCTGCCTGCCTCAGCTTGCTAAGATAAAGGTGTGTACCACCACACCAAGCCCAGATATATTTCATACCTACAAGCTAGTAGATCATCTTTCCAGGAACCCTGCTACACAGCCTGCTCATCTGAGGAGTGTAAGATATCATTAACATGTATAATATTTATGTTCTTATAGTATAACAACAAATTTTTAACAAATCAAAAGATCAATATAAACTGCCTAAGTCCTTCCCTACTTTATTCCCTAGTCTTATTCAACTCCTATTGTGTGCCCAGACTATTAGATACTTTACAGCACGTGTCAGATACAATCTCTGCTTTCAGGCTGGCAAATACAAGTTGAGGGTTCCTACTCAGAACATCCCAAATCCTCGATATGTTTGGCAGCATTTCAGATTTTTGGGCTTGGGATGCTCAACTGGTAGAGAATATGTAATTATTACAAAACCCAAAGAATTACAAGATAGAAAGCATTGCTAATGCTAAGCACTTTGGATGAGGGACATTAAACCCATCATCTTGCAAGGGAGTGGAACGGAACACAAAGCTGTGACTTTTGAGATTACTCTGCCTGTTGACCTGCAATATTAAGAAACTGGCTATTGCCAGGTGGCCCACACCTTTAATCCCAACACTTGGGAGGCAGAGATAGGTGGATGAATCTCTATGAGTTTGAGGCTAGCTCTACAGAGCAAGTCCAAGGAAAGCCAGAGCAGTTACACAGAGAAATCCTGTCTCAAAAGAGAGAGAGAGAGAGAGAGAGAGGGGCTGTTGATGTTAAGTAGTCTTATCCTTAAAAAGGCATTCAGTCACTTGGTAAGAATGACAACTATCTTGATAGCTTTCCTGGTGATTGCAATGAATTTCAAGAGACAAATGCTAGGAGAAATTTAGAAGTGGACACTGGAACTCAGTGCTGTGGGATAAGGAGGGAGAAACACAGTTTTGACAATCACTTGCTTCCAACAGTGAAGTATCTGGGTAGTAGGAGACAGGGCTTTCTTTCTCTTACATGCTAAAGGTTCACATCCAACCATGCTCCCATGCTGCCCAAACCCACTATTTTTAGTTTAAAAACAAAAAAACAAGAAGCATGATAAATCTGAGTGTGGTGGTGCAAGCCTTTAACCCCAGCACTTGGGAGGCTGAGGCAAGAACATTTCTGTGAGGCTAGTTTGGTCTATATCATAAGATTCAGGTCAGCCAGAGCTACATAGTGAAACTCTCCTGAGGAAATGAAAAAGTTAAGATATCATTGTGCAAACTCTATTACAAACAGCTAAAGGTAGCCAAAGTGACATGGTTGTGAATGTTCAATGACTGAGACAGCCCAAGACACTGAAGACAGCTGTGCTCTCTGAAACCTTGCCATAGAGAACCTAGCTGGCAAATTTTTCCTTATTAGGAATGTGGAAAGGCTGCTTTCATGTGGTGTGATCTAACATTTGAACTGATTTTCATGACAACATGAAAGGGCTCTTTATAGAAGGCCATCACACTGACTATGCACAATCATCAAAAAGATAGGTATTCTTTTAGGTCAGCTTCTATTCTTACTTTAGTTTGAAAGTTCAGTAGGTAAAAGGCAACAGCTTTGAAGTCAGGCATACCTAGGTTCAAATCACAATGTTCTCATTTTTAAACTGGGCAATTTTAGGCAAACCAATTTAAATTCTCTAAGTCTTAGTTTGCATGGAATATGGTGATAATGCCACCTACTGTAAAGTTTTATTGTGAAGGTTAACTAAGTAAGGACAGTGCTTGGCTCAGTAACTGGTTGTAAAAACCTTTAAGGTCCAATTTTCCTTTCGAATTCTAATTGTAGCTCACAAACTATAAAGAATAAGATAAAAAAAGGAAAAAAACAGTTTAACACTTAAAAGTGCTAATACTAAAGTTGTTTCTTTGATGGCTTTTGTGTGTATGTCACACGTGTGTACATATATGTATGGCAGCCAAGAAACCCTTGAGCATCACTCCTCACAATCTACTTTAGTATTTTTCATGTGCTTGTTTTTGAGGCCTGTTGTTTCAGGGACAATGGAACTCACCAGTAAGCACTATGCACAGTCAGTCTCTGACTGCCCATCTCTGTGACTGTAAAGTGTGTGCCACCATGCACAGCCAGTCAGTCTCTGACTGCCCATCTCTGTGACTGTAAAGTGTGTGCCACTATGCTTAACTTTCACCAGTGTTGTTCTGTACTGCCTCTTGAGCAAGTCAGATCATTTCTACTTCCCTTCACATGTATTCCTTAACTGAAAAAAGGAAGGTGCATTTCAAATTACTTCTTTAGGATAAAACTTGACTGGACTTAAACACATAAACCAGGGAGTTCCCAGCCACAGAGCTCACCTGATAAAGCAATACACACAGTTGCAATAGTGATTTACAGAGAGACAGAGTCAACAGGATACAGATATATGGGGGAATTCATTAGGACAGTTGACTCATACAATTACGTAGAATAATGAAGCTCATTACATAGTGGTCTGCAAACTGAACATTTCCAGGATGCCATAAACAGCTCAGGGAGAACCTGAGAACCTGAGGGGTCACTAATCTAAGTCCTGGACTCCTTCTTCCTCCTGCTTCTACCACTCTAGTGCAGGGATTACAATGTGCAACATCATGCAGTTTATGAAGTGCTAGTGATCGAATCCAAGGCCTCCTGCATGCTAGGTAAGCACCCTATTAGTTGAGCTACACCTCCAGCTGAAGAGTCTGGAATTCTGATGTCTAAGAGCAAAAAGAGTGTGTCCCACAGGGCTGGAAAGATGGTCTAGCAGTTAAGAGCCTTGCTGCTCTTGCAGACGATGGCGTTTGGTTCCTGGCATCCATGCTGATTGGCTCACAACCACTTGTAACTCCAGCTGGATCTAACACCCTCTTCTGGTCCTGGCAGGCATATACATTTTCATGCACATACATATATAATAGTGTAACTTAGTTCAAGAGACACAGATGAAATCCTTTTCTGTCCTATTCAGGCTCCCTGCCAATTGGCAGGCTCACCTTGCAGGCAGACATTCCAGATGCATGTATTAGGTCAGACAGATAAGCCTCATATTGATATTTCATATTTGAAATGCCTGGGAATGATTGTGTATGCCTGCAATCGTAGGCCGTGAAGGGAAGTAAAGGGGGTGGGGGTAAAGGAGGTCAGGAGTTCAAGGTTCTCAGCAATACAATTGGTTACAGATCAGCCTGGACTGAAAAACCTTGTGTCAAAGAAACAAACAATAAAAATTCTTGGTGATACAGTCAGATAACCAGCAGAAAGCTGATTTGGCTAACCCTCAAAAGGTAAGTAAGTGTTTTACCAATAAACTATATCCCCAAGACTTAAAAGAAATTTTAATTATTATATACAACAAAGTAATTAAAAACACTAACTACCATGCTTAACTAAGGCATGTTCAAGATAACATCCCAATTTACATTTTTCTTTCATTTTTAGTTTTTTGAGACAGGGTTTCTCTGTGTAGCCCTGGTTGTCCTGTCCTTGTTCTGCAGACCAGACTGGCTTAGAAATCCAACTGTCTCTGCTGGGATTAAAGGCTTGGGCTACCACATCCGGCAAAAATAATGTCTCAATCTAATTTTAATTATACTGTAGAAATTAATATTCTTCATAGAGAAAACCGACACACAAACAACTCAAAAATGAACATTTTACTATCCTTATAGATAACTTATAAGGATACATTGGACCTTACTCCTATACCTAACTTACATAATGAGACCTATCTAAAACTTAAAAAAGCCTGTGAGTCAAAATGTAAGATCAAAATAATTAGTTGAAAAGACATAAAATAATATGAATGTAAGATACATATATAAATTTAAGTATATATGCACATATAAACCTATACTTATCCATCAGACCTCTGAGACAGAAATAAAACACTTCTTCAAGATCAAACAAGAATCTAATAGTAGGGGCTGGAGAGATGGCTCAGAGATTAAGAGCACTGACTACTCTTCTGGAAGTCCTGAGTTCAATACCCAGCAACCACATGGTGGCTCACAACCATCTATAATGAGATCTCATGCCCTCTTTTGGCATGCATACCAGAACATTGTATGCATAATAAATAAATAAATCTTAAAAAAAAAAGGAACCTAATAGTAGCAGCATCTAGGAAGGAGAGACTGGGAGTAGGAGGAGGGGGATACTTAATCTTTTATCTTTATCTTTAAAATTTTTTTTAAGACAGGAGATCACTATGTAGCCCAACCTGTCCCGGAACTCACTCAGATCCACCTGCTTCTCCCTTCTGAGTGCTGGGACTAAAGGCATGTGCTACCATGTCTGGCCTTTTATGTTTAAACTTTTACCAATGAAAGCCCTTTGTTGAAAATAAGAAGTCAGGTGGTAGTGGTGCATGCCTTTACCTCAGCACTCAGGAGGGAGAGGCAGGAGGACCTCTGTGAGTTTGAGGTCGGTCTGGCCTATACAGTGAGTTCTACAACAGCCAGTGCTACACAGACAAACCCTGTCTCAAAACAAAACAAAACAAACAAATAAAAAAACCCATGAGTCATTTTTCTCTATCTGCATTTCCATCAAATTTTTCTTCAAATAAAACTTACTACAGAAATAGTGTTGTGATTCCATGAGCAGAAAGTCCTACCTACCTTCTGTGTGTCAATATCTTGCCTCATGGTTCCCATTTCTTTATTTACTTTTTCTTTGTGTTTGTCACATTCATTTAGTTGAGCAACAACTTCATTAAGTTCAGTTTCCTTTTGCTAAAAAAGAAAAAAATTCATTAAGTCTATGAAAATAAAACAATTTTGTTTTAAATTACCTTTTTTACAACTAACCATTAGGCTAAATTCCTGGAGCACAACTGAAGTGAGGGAGGATCGATAATATGAACAAAGGAGTCCAGACCATGATGGGGAAACCCACAGAATCAGCTGAGCTGAGCTAGTGAGAGACCACTAACTCAAGTCTGACAAATGAGGAACCTGAATAAGACTGAACTAGACTCCCTGAATATAGGTGATAATGGTGCAGCTGGGACAATAAATGGGGCCACTGGCAGTGGGTCCAAGATGTAACTCTAATGCAAAAACTGACTTTGTGGAACCCATCCTATATGGAGAGATACCTTGCTCAGCCTAGGCATGGGGGCTGGGGGTGGCTTGGTCCTGCCTCAATGAGATGATGGGACAGACTTAGTAGACTTCCTAGGGGAGGCCTTACCCTCTTCAAGGAGCAGGTGGGAGGTGGGAGCAGGAGGAGAAAAAGGAGGGCAAACTGGGATTAGGATGTAAAACAAAAATTAGTAAATTAAAAAAAAATCTAAAAGAAATTACCTTCTTATAATCATCTTTTCCATCTTGAATATAATTCTCTATGTCTTTCATGTAACCATTAATATTTTTAACCTTCTCTTTGATATCATTGATCTGTGGGAAAACATTTATTAAATTTACACACATACACACAAAACCAAAACAAAACTTTACACTAGATGAGCTGGGTATAGTGGCATATGTCTGTAATCCTATACCAGGGCTACATACTGAGACTCTGTCTCAAGAAAACAAACAAGTAAATAAATAATTTAAAAAATCACCAGGATGAGACTAGGGCATCAGTAGCGAGCATAAGAGAATGCCGGTTTAAAAGGCAGAAACCAGAGATAGTCTGTTTTCTTTTTTTTTTTTTTTCTTTTTTTTTTGGTTTCTCTGTTTTGGAGGCTGTCGGTCCAGCCTGGCCTCGAACTCAGAGATCTGCCTGCCTCTGCCTCCCGAGTGCTGGAATTAAAGGTGTGCGCCACCAACGCCCGGCGTGATAGTCTGTTTTCTTTCAGGATGGTAGGTCAACTGTACCCCAGTGGATGGCCCCACATGCATCAGCACATGACTGGTGCAAACTGGACTTGGTGGGTCACAATGAAAAGAAAAGGAGGACATGAAGTTTGAAGGGAGATGGGGAAGAGGTAGATCTAGGAGGAATTTTAGTTGGGAGGAATGGGAAGATAAATATGATCAAAATGTATTACATGATATAAAAATTCTCAAAGAATAAAATTTGCTTTTAAAATACTTTGAAACCAAGTGTTCCACCACTATCAAATTTTAGGTCAGATAATCTCTTATCAATGGGAATGAATCAGTTTCAATTTTATTTATTCATTTAAAGTACCTAGTCTCAATTCTTCTGTTTTAGATCAAGAAGCAAAAAAAAATTTTTTTTTGTTTTTCCAGACAGGGTTTCTCTGTGTAATAGCCTGAGCTGTCCTGGAACTAGCTCTGTAGACCAGGCTGGCCTTGAACTCACAGAGGTCTGCCTGCCTTTGCCTCCCCAATGCTGGGATTAAAGGTATGCACCACCACCTCCTGGCCTAAGAAACAAAAGTATTTATTCTTTACTCAAGAACTTTTCAAAGTCAAAATTATAACATGTCTCAGTGAGTAAGAGTACTTGCTATGCTAGCCTGAGGACCTGACTTCAAACAACTGGGCATGGGCTGTGTGTGCCTATAACCTCAGCACTGGCCGAGGACAGCAGATCCTGGAAGCTCACCAGGCAGCTCCAGTGAGACTGGGTTCAGTGAGAGACTCTGCCTCAATGAGACAAGCTAGAAAGTGACAGAGGAAGACTTCCAGCTGTGGTCTGTGTACACATGCATGGGCATGCATACCTGAATACGAACCCACACACACACATACATGCATTGTCATGAGGCCTAGGGATGTAGCTTGATGATAATGCTACTCTAGCATTCACAAGTCCCTGAGTTTAATGTCCAGCACTGCAAAAACAAAAATAGTATCACAAACCTGAAAACACTGCTTATCTTATTAAGTTATTTATGTAAAATAATAGTGCTATAAATGTTTAACACAGGCATTGGGTAAGCAAAATATATAAATAAGAACTTACTTTATCTTGAGCCATTTTGTTGCTTGTTTGTTTTCTGTGGATTAATTCTTCTTTTTCCTGTTGGAACTTTTCCAGTGCTATCTCCAAAGGATTTATTTGCTCTTTAGCATCCTGAACACACACACAAAGCCAGGTCAGTTATATAACACTCAATTACCTTATTTCAGATGCCAGGCTTCATAGCCTTAATAAAAAATGTCCCAGTTGTCAGGCTTTTATGTTAACTTATTTACATCTCTTGACAGGGCCCATGAAGATGGCATCATTATTTTTATCCACAGATTTCAGAGAAGCAAACTACAATAACCTATGTTGTAATTTAACAAAAGCAGTGCTGGAGAGAAAGACTCCATGCTACAGGGTTCAAACAGATGGGGTTTTTTATTAGTGGAAAAGGATCACAAAAAAGGAAGGGGGAAGGGGGAAGACCAATCTCCAGGGACAGGAGCAGCAGGAAGTGGGGGCACAGACAGACAGAGAGAGGGAGAGAAAGAAATGATAGGAGGTAGCAGGGCCCTTTTATAATGAAACATAGTGAATAGGCACAGGTGGTGCTCTTAGTGGCTGTAGCTAAGGGCATATCTTATCAGAACCCCTAAGGACAGGCCAGTACAGATGCCTGAATCCAAACAACTTGTTCAAGGTCACAAACATAAATGGAATAGTCAAGAGTGTAACCTAGACTAGTGCGAGGCAATACTATTTTATATTATAAGTGCAAATTATTTAATAAAGGAACATTTTTAGCAATTACTGCTAAATAGACTGGTTAACCTGTGTAGTGCTTACTGAAGGAGTGATGGTAACTATGAAAACCTGGATTAGGACCTTTGCTTTGATTCACTGAGATAAAGCCAGCAGTGCAGCTCAGTGCCTGTGGTACCCCGTGCCCGCTCACTGTACTGGCAGACTGATATCACATGTGGGACTGAATGGAAGCAGTGCTAACACATGGGTGTCTGACATAGATACACTTGAGGACAAATGTTCCTATGTAGTTATCTAGCCACCATCTTCCGGCTTCTAATAATATGAAATTCACTACCTAACAAGACGCTTGGTTCTTCTTTACATGACCTAAATCTTTCTTCCCAAATCGTTACTTATTAATACTCACTCTGTCACTTAAAATCACATGAAGACTCATCACAACACTTTCACTTGAGTCTCACTATAACTGTAGTCATGTTTCTTAACACCAACAAAGAGAATTTTGTGTCTGGAATAACTTACAAAACAACATGTATGCATATGTCTACCTTTATCTCTCTGTATAAAGACTGAACTTCAGTAGATAATTCCACAGACTGCTCCTCCATTTGCTGACGACGTTGCAAATTCGTGGATATCTGCAGTTTCTCTGATTTCAGCTCATTTGTTTTACTTTTCAGGTGTTGAATTTGCTCCTGTTGGTCCTGTATAAGCTTACGGTTCAATTCAATCTTACTAGAAACTGAACAGAAACATAGGGATACAGTGGCTAATGGATGGGGACAGAAAACACTGCTGTCATCCTTTGTAGTGAATTTCAGTGGGCTCCATTGCATGCCACAAGGGCGACCTGCTTGCTATACCCACCCAGTCACAGGCAGGTACAGCTGCGAAAGAGCACAGCTCATCTGACCCTCTACCATTCCAAGTCTGTTGTACAAGGCAAAGAAACAGAAATGACACTTGGAAGGACAGAAGAGAATGAATGTACTGTGGGTTCTTCCACAGAGTAGGTACAAAAGGCACGTGGAGCAGCACTGAAGTTTTTGTGGAGTGTGAGCAAACAGAAACAGTACCTGTATCCAGTTTGTGTTGCTTTTCTTGTTTTTCCTGGTTAACCTGCTGGACAGTTCGATCCAAGTCTACCCCCTGCAGCTTTGCTGCCTGCTGTGCAATTTTCCTTTCAACATCTTTCAGCTCCATCTTTAGAAGAGAACAGTTACTTCTAAGAGACTTACTGCATTATCATGATTCAAACTCATTTAAGGCCATGTTTAATAGGATAAAACATGAAATTAAGCTAAATGAATTATGCCTCAATTTCCATATTTTATAAGCCTAGGAATGTATATAAATCAGTTGTTTGCACCTGAAAATTAGTTACTCTGTGTATGTGTGTCTGAGAGAGAGAGAGAGAGAGAGAGAGAGAGAGAGAGAGAGAGAGAGAGAGAGAGAGAGAGAGAGAGAGAGAGAGAGAGAGAGAGAGAGAGAGAGTGTGTGTGTGTGTCTGCTGGCTGGTCCTGATCTTAACAAAGACTCACCTGTCTCTGCCTCCCAAGTGATGGGATTAAAGGTGTGAGCCATCATGTCTAACTACTAGTTTGTTTTGGGTGTTTTGTTTTTGTTTTTCAAGACAAGAGTTTCTCTGTGTAGCCCTCCTGGCTGTCCTGGAACTCACTTTGTAGACCACAACGGCCTCGACCTCACAGAGATCTGCCTGCCTCTACCTCTTAAGTGCTAAGATTAAAAGTATGTGCCACCACTGCCTGGCTCCAGCTACTGTTTTTTTTTTTGTTTTTGTTTTTGTTTTTTGTTTTGTTTTTAACACACCCACATTTCACATTCAAACTCCACAGATCAGTTTTATTCTACGTTAAACTGCAGTAAACTTACCTGGAACCTCTCCATAATTGTAACATCTGTCAGGCATACTTTAGCACTTTCTTCTTCAGGCATTATTGTACCCAAGAGTGTTTCCTGTTCTTCTATGTCAGTCTTTAGGCGTTGTATGTCTCTATTGACACTCTGCAGCTTGTTTCTTAATTCTGGTATTTCCTTCTCCTTCAAATCAATTATGCTTTGCCTTAAGAAAAAAACACAATGAAAATCAATCTGACATTTCCTCATTAAAGTGAAGTTATTATGTAGTTTCAGCGAGAACAAGTCTAAAGAACTGCTAGTCCTTTCCAGGTCAGTAGCTCAATGTCAACATGACTCAATATTTGTGATGTCCACTTAATTCACTTGGTTACAGTGATGTTAGCCATGTTTCTCCACTGTAAAATGCCTACTTTTTTCTTGTGTTTTAAAAATATCTCTTAAGAAGGATACATTGAGAATACATGGATATCCTGTTTTTCAAACATCTGCCTAATGATGCTAGTAGCCATTGACAACTGTTTACAATATTATTATGGGGGTGTTGTCAAACAGATACTTTACAAAGTGACTGACTGTATTCATTAAAAGTTTCAAGGCCATGAAAAAGACAAAAAGGTTGATGCACACAGACTTCAGGAGCCCATGGAGAAAGTGTTAGCTGCAGTGTGGGAACCTGAAAACAGGATGAGAAGACTGACGAGACAACAGTGTGGATGGGAGTCAGTCAGTAGCACCGCGCCTGCGTTATTCTCCTGGTCACATAAACTGCTGCTATCAGCACAAGAGTGTATGTGAAGTCTCTGTACTAGTTTTCTAACTTTTTTCTAAGCAAAAAATCATTTCAAAATTTAAAATATTTTAAAATACAGAAAGGAGGGGAAGAAGCCAGAAACAGCCAAATGCTACATAGGCTCAAGGTACAAATACATCATCTTCTCTACTATCACTGCTTGAACTTGACTGTCTCCATACCTGTTTTTGATGACAAAGGAAAATATTGCCCAGGTGTGCTAAGTAGCATTTCTAAGGCATAGTTTTTCCACATTTAAAAATAGTCCTCCTAGGTTATTAGACCTTTTATTTGTTAATTTATGTGAAATTAATGTGTTACAGAATACTTCCTCCTCTTCTGGGAGAGGACTTCCCCTCACGTGTCTTTAACTTATCCTTCCTTCCCCACTTCTCCAAGACAGTGCTCTGCCAACTCTTGGAAAGTCATCTGGAGCTCAGAACCCGTCTTCAGAATTTTGAGTTTTGTTGCTTTTAGTAGACATAGTCTCCTCTCACACGTGTCCTTACTTAGCAGCCTGATCAGCAACATGGCCCACTTTCAGTGCCTCCTAGGGACCTTTCCTGGCTTCAGCCACTATTTTAAGTAATAGAATGTATGGTACCAATACTAGCACACTGGTACCACTTCAGAACTGTGGTCATTAATTATATACATTAAGGCCAGCCTTAGTCAGATGTGGCGGTACAGGCCTTTAATCCTAGTGTTCAGGAAGTAGAGGCAGGCAGATCTCTGTAAGTCCCAGGACAGCTAGGACTATATAGTGAGATGTTGTCTCAAAAAAAAAAAAAAAAAAAAAAGACAAAACAAAACAACAAAAAAAACCTTTGATGTTTTGACTCTGCCTCCTCAGAGATCTGAGTAGTCTTTTCTGAATACTGGCAGGCTGTGACTATCACCAACAGAAAATGACAGAAGTACCACTGTGACAGTTTTGTGTCTAAGACCAAGGAGATTCAGCTGGGGCTGAAGAGATGGTCCAGCAGTTAAGAGTATGTTGCTGCCGGGCGTTGGTGGCGCACACTTTTAATCCCAGCACTCGGGAGGCAGAGGCAGGTGGATCTCTGTGAGTTTGAGGCCAGCCTGGTCTACAGAGTGAGTTCCAGGACAGCCTCCAAAACAATACAGAGAAACCCTGTCTCGAAAAAACGAAAGAAAAAAATAAAAGAGTATGTTGCTGCTGAGGACCTGAGTTCAGGTTCCCAGTACTCACATCAGGTGGCTCACAAGTATCTGTAACTCCAGCTCCCAGGGTATTCAATGCCTACAGCCTCTATTGGGTGTATGCATGTGCCCCCTCAAAATGTATATTAAATTAAAAATAATTAAAACACAAATCTTTAAAAATGAGAAACTTTACAAAGCATCAGCTTCCTGTCTCTTGTAATAATTGTACTTGGGTAACCCAGCCACTCTGTTGACCAAAGCCCAGGACACATGCAGAGGCCATGTGAAAGCATGCTGTATGACATCCCTCAGTCGGGCTCCCTGCTAGCAGTCAGTAACAGCCATCCTAAATGTCCAGCCCCCAAAAAACCTTAGGACAACTGCTGCTTCCTGCAAGACCCAGATGACAGTCACCCTATAGAACCATGAGGAATGAGAGTAAGTCCTCACTGTTACTTAGTTACACAGCAGTCTTCATGCAGCAAAGTAAGTCACAAGACATGGAAATGATTAAGAAATGCTACTCACTCTGTGAAAGGGAGTCATGACAGGAGCCCCGAAATATAATACCACGCTACCTGGTGCCATTTGACATATTTCAGTATGATAGAACAACTTCATGTTTTCTCTGTGTGCACTTTCTATCAGCCTTAACTTTTATCTTTTATTTCGTCTTTTTTCCTAGATATTACCTTATTCCTCCTTTCCAATCTCAAGCTACTGCGGTATGTATGTTCTTATCACCTTCTCTGTGGCTCTAACAGTCTGGCTTTCTCTCTAGATGCATAGAGTAGTTATCTATTGTTGCATAACAAAATACCCCCAAACCAAGCAGCTTAAAAAAAAAAAGAGTACCAGTTATTGCTCACAGATATGAGGGTCAGGCCGTATGCTTCTGACAGTCTCTCAGGGAGGTGGAGTCCAGCTATTTGGCCAAAATTACAGTCATCTCAACTGCTATAAATTCTGTTTCCAAACTCACTATTTAGTAGGAAGACCTCCAGGCCCCATCATGCAGACTTCTCTAGAGCTACTTGAACATGGCAGACTAAAATGGTTGACAGCCACAGTTCCTTAGGTCACAGAATCTTGGACAAACTATAACTTCTGTCTTTGATTGATTGATTGATTGGTTGGTTGGTTGATTGTGACAAGTCCCTTGTAGCCCAATTTAGCAATGACCTTGCAGAAGATGATGAGCTTGAATTTTGTTGCTTCCACTCCTGCAGTGCTGTGATCACAGGCATGTATTACCAGGTAAAGCTACTTCTGGTCTACTTCAGTTCACACAGACCAATCCTGCCACAGTATGAAGCAACGACACACAAGCATAGAGACTATGGGCCCACCTTAGAAGCAGGCTGCCATAAAGCAGTCTACTTACTTCCTCCTTTTCCTGAAACTTTTCTGCAGTTATCCTGGGCAACATATTTTGGTTTCTCTGCTTCCAGAGATTTTCTGATCTATTCAACATATTAATAAGAGGTTAAGTTTCCTAAAACATAATCAAGACTTTAGGATGGTTCTTTATCACCTAGTAGGAGTTATACTAGGTGTGAACATAATATAGCCCTACTTTCCCAACTTATGGTAGCCAGGCATAAAAAGTCATGCCTCAAACCTGAGATAACTTTTTGGATGGCAGTCTAGGGTAAACACCTCTCCATTTTGTACATGTTCTAACTCCCCTGTTGCCCTTATAACTAAATCACACAAACTTCCTGAGGTTTTACACCCCCTTTCCTGCCATTCTCAAAATACTTCTCATTCTGATACCCCTGGGTTCCTTTCTTCTTAACTAATATATCTGTCTGCACCATTTTCAAGTGCTTCCATTAAGCCTAGCCTTCTGTCTAATTCTGAGAGCTTGTCTCCTTGGTTAGACCACCAGCTCCTGTGTACGTATCTTACTGGTCTTGAACTCTATGTTCTGGGAGACCCTAGAATAGGAATCATGTATTTCCTCATGTGATTGCACTTATTAACAGATTATCTAAATTTCTTATATATATGAAAGAGACACTAACAACAGAAATAATCTGTGCTTCTTCAAAAGTGGGAACAACATAAAACATACTTTAAAGTTGTCTTTTGAGTCTGACGAGATTGCTTAGTGAATAAAGTACTAGCCACCAAGCCTAGAAGTCTAAGTTTGCCCCCAGGATCCACATGGTGGAAGTCTGAACAGACTTCCCAAAGTTGTTCTCTGACCACCACATGAATGACATGGCATGCCCACACCCACACCAAATAATTAAAATGTAATTTTAAAAGTTGGGTTTTTGGGGGGAGAGGGGTAGAGAGATGGTTCAGAAGTAAGAGCATTGGCTGTTCTTCCAGAAGACGAGATGGTTCAGAAGTAAGAGCATTGGCTGCTCTTCCAGAAGACCAGGATTTAGTTCCCAGCCCTCATAGAGCAGCTGACAACCACCATATGTAACCACAGACCAAGGGGATCTAATAATACCCTCTTCTGGCTTCTGTTTGGGCACCAGGCACACATGTGGTGTACAGGTACACATGCAGGCCAAACACCCACATACACTTAAAAAAATATTTTAAAGAACCTTTCATATTTTGTTTGTGGGGTTTGGAAAATGCCATTGATAACCAGTTTAAAACCTGTTACAACTTATGCCTCAAGCCAAGTCTCAGGAAACACACCTAGTAAAGGCAACACCACTCCATGCTACTTTAGGCTTACCTCATGGGCACAAGCCCAAGCATCTCATCACGGCGACGTTCTTTTTTTTTCAGTTCTGATTCTGTTGACTTGAGCTTATCTGGAGCAAGCCTCAGCTTGGACTGCAAATCACTGATGACTTCTTGTAATTCAGCCTCTGTCTGAAATACTCTCTGACAGACTGGGCAGCAGGACTGGTTTTCATCTGTCAGCTGAGTAATGAACTGGGAGTAAACGGCTGTGGCTCCAGCCAGCATGGCTATTTAAAAAATAAAGAACTCTTTAGTCAGACATGCATGTATTTTCTCATATAATCACTATTCTTGCAATTTTTTGGTATCACACAAAAAGCTAACATTTTACTGAGATCTTTCTATGTGCCAGGCATTTCTTACACACACAATTTCATTTACTTCTTTTTAAAATTCTACATAGCTTTATTTTTATTTTATAGATGATAAATCTGAAACACAGGAAGGGTTCAACAAGTCCAAAAGTTACAACTCACAGTGAGCTGTACAGTCAGGAATGAGTTCAAGTGAGGATCCATAGCAAGATTTTAAAATCTTCTCTCCTTGCCAGGCAATGGCAGTAGTGGACCATGCCTTTAGTCCCAGCATTCAGGAGGCAGAGACGGAGAGGCGGGAGGGGCAGAGGGGCAGAGGGGCAGAGGCAGGAGGATCTCTGCAAGTTTGAGACCATCCTGGTCTACAGAGTGAGTTCTAAAACAGTCATGGCTACACATGGAAACCGTTTCAAAGAACCAAAAAGTAAAATAAAATAAAATCTCCTATCCTAGGGCTATAGGGGTAGCTCAGCAGTTAAGAGCACTTGCTGCTCTGGCAGAAGACCAGTTAGTCCTTAGCACCTACCCTGGACTGCTCATAATCACTTACAACTCTACCTCCTGGGAAGATCTGGCCTTGGTGAATACCCGACTCATGCACATACACACAACTAGAAATAATTTAAAAAATAAGTCTTAAAACCTCTGATCCTCAGCAGTTACCTGTGAATGAAATTCCAAAAGGCAGAGTGTCTTGATAATATAAACTGTGACTTACCTCGCTGTTTTGAGGACTTTTCAATTTCTTCTTTAAGTCTACCTAAATCACTTTCAAAATCCTGGCTACCACAAACATCAAACAGCTTATCTTCATAACTGGACAACTGTTCTTCCTTTTTCTTCAGCTCATTATTTATATGGCTTTTATTCTGTTCAGCTGAAGCTAGTTCTTTGCTAAAATAAAAACAAATGTAGGGTATTTGAAAAATAATTTTATTTTTTAGATTTAGTTTATGCATATGAATGTTCTACCTCCATGTATGCATGTGCATCATGTACATGCCTTGTGCCCAATGAAGTCTGTGGTGATATACTGTTTATGATTTATTAAAGCCACTGGAGGCCAGGCAGTGGTGGTGCATGCCTTTAATCCCAGCACTTGGGAGGCAGAGGCAGAGAGATCTCTGTGAGTTCCAGGCCAGCCTGGTCTACAAGAGCTAGTTCCAGGACAGCCTCCAAAACCACAGAGAAACCCTGCCTCAAAAAAACAAAGCAAAAGAAAAAAAAAAGTCACTGGAAATCAAAATAGCAAAGCAGTCATACTAGTTAGTCATAGAAGCCAGACACACACCTTTAATCCCAGGACTCAGGATTAAGAAGTAGATGGATGGATCTCTGTTATTTCAAGGCCACACTGATTACACAAAATTGATCCAGTCCTAAAAGAAGCAGCTTTTATCACAACACCTGGGATAACACGTCTTTAATCTCAGCACTAGGGAGGTGGAGGCAGGAGGGTATGGCTGGTTGGACAGAGGAATATGAGGAAGAGGAGGAGGAGACAAGAACTCAGAGCCTTTTGCCTCTGAGGATTTGTGGAGACAGAATTGCCATTTCAGCTGGGTAGAGGTAAGATCAACTGGCTTGGCTGCTTTGCTTTTCTCATCTTCAGTTGGAAGCTTGAACTACAATATCTGTCTCTGGCTCTTTAATTTACCATGCTACAGAAGTCAGAAAGGGGTGTCAGATGCCATGGAACTGGAGTTACAGGTGGCTGTGAGACACCACGTATGTGCTGGGTACTAAACCCAGGTCCAGTGCAAGAGCAGGCAGTGCTCTTAACCAGCCCCCTGGAAATTTCAAACATTTGAGAAAGGAGATATAAAAGACAAATTCTGCCACAAATCATTATGAGTTACATAGGAACAAAAACTTTCCTATATATTTTTTTCTTTACAGTTCTGAACTGGAGATAGAATCTAGGACCCAAGCATGCTCTGCCACTGAGGTACACTCCAGTCGCACTCTTTCTTTAGAAGTCAGGGGAACAAGCTGAATTCTCCCCTTAGGACACTGACCCATCTTCTAATCCTGAGCATGGACTTACTCCCAGATAAATGTATGGGGGCAGGCAGAATGGCTGTATTTGGAGGCTCACTGTCTTAGATTCTAGATTATAGGCCTGAGCAAGTGGGAACACCAGCTGGCTCTACTGGAGACAAAGAAAAGGGTAGCAAAGCACTTCTACTCCACTGGGTCTCCTTCACAGTGCTCCTTAACTCACTTCTAAAAACCTCCACTGCCCTTACTTGTTGCTGTTGTCTCCCTACCCTTGGTCACTCATTTCCCCCTCACTCATCAAAAAAAATTTACTAGTACAACTCATTAGTACTCCAACTCTTAAAAAAAAAGATTTACTTATTATTTATTATGTATATAGCATTCTGGCATGCATGCCTACATGACAGAAGAGGGCACCGAACCTCATTACACATGGTTGTGAGACAACATGTGGGTGATGGGAATTGAACTCAGAACCTCTGGAAGAGCAGACCTTGGCTCTTAACGTCTGAGCCATCTCTCCAACTCTTAATCCTAGCCAATCTCAATGCTCATGTGTTGGAAAGTTTGGCTAAATTATGATACACCAGTCTTGAAACTCAATGTGTTGTATTTAGCATATTCTTTAAAACCAAGCAGGAAAGAACACAACAGAACAGAGGAACTTAGTACTGTCCACTGTGAGTCACTGCAAACCCTGTACAAAAAGGACTATAGAAGATGCTTCTATCACGCTGGGCCACCTAAGAGCCAAGTGCAGCCTTCATCCTATCCGGTCTCCAGGAAGTACCAAACACTACTGACCTCTCTGTGAGGAAACATGTTCCCAGGGCACCCCAGACAACACCTCTGCTGGCTCATCCTGGTTCCCCAAGCAGCCACTGCTTCTACTGCTGGTTCCGATTGTTTCTAGTATTTAACTGTACCCCCTCCTTTTTCTTTTGCATTGTGGGAGACAGGCATGTAAAGTCAGAGGGCAACTTGCAAGAATCAGTTCTGTCCCACCATGTGGGTCCCTGGGATAGGATTGATGACATGAGACATCTTACTTGCTCCTCTTTGCACAATTCTTTCAAGGTGATGTAGCTTACGCCAATTACTTTTGATATCCTTTCTAACTGCGACAACTTGCAATTTCCTGAATTTAAATATTCTATTTCCTAAAAGGTCCTTCCAATAGATACAAACTTGAGCCAGACACCATGACATATACCTTATAATTACGGCACTTCAAAGCTAAGGCCAGAGGGTCTCAAGTTGGAGATCAGCCTGAGCTACACTGTGAGACCCGTTCAAACAAACCAAAAAGGAAACACTATAAGTTTAATACAGTCAAAGTCAAATCTACTATCTCCCTAGAAATCTTATGAGAAATACTGCCCTCTCTTACCCAAAAAGCACTTAAGGAAACATCTGAGAAGGTCTGAGCGATGCACTGTTCAGAGACAAACACAACTTTCAGGTGTCAATCCTTTTATAGTTTTAAGAGACAAGAGCCCCCAACCGCTTCCATTTTATTTAGATCGCTAGAAAAAGAAAAAGTCAACTGAATATGGCATATTTCATGATAATGAATGTTGAAAACAATCACAAATAAAAGCATGGAACAAAGAGATTTATATCAGCAGCAATGATTTAGCAACTCACTTCAGCTTGGCAAGTCTGTCCCTGGTCTGATTGATTTCTTTGGATTTAGAATGAAGCCAGTCTTCCAGCTGTTTTTTGTTAGGAAAATACCCCAACAGTGAGGTCAGTTCATCACTGTGCCTAGACTTTATTTTTCTGACTTGTTCATCTTTGTCAGTCTGTAAAGAAAATATAAAACAAAAAAATTAACTTTAAAAAGTCAAGCCTGTATCTCCACATTTTATTAAATAAATTCTGGGGATTGGTACGATGGCTCAGCAGGTCAAAGCATTTGCCACAAAAGCCTGACAACCTGAGTTCACTCCTGAAGTCCACATGATGGTAGAAGAGAGCCAACTTCAAACATTCTCTCTCTTTCTTTTTAACTTTTTTGAGACAAAGTCTCACTCAGTAGTCCTGACTAGCCTGGAACCCATTATGTAGACCAGGCTGGCCAGCAACTCACAGAGATCTGTCTACCTCTGCTGCCCAAATGCTGGGGCTAAAGATATGCATCACTATAGGCAGCTACAAAGCATGTGCGTGCTCATAAACACACACTAAATAATAAGTAGAATTTAAAAAATGAATTAAAATGAATAAATAAATTCTGGAATGACTAAGGATCCTGATTGACAAATGCAAAGTATAAAAATTCAAGCAGAAAACTTTTTAAAGACTTGGAGTGATGATTGCCTTTAAAAAAATAATTTGTGTGTGTACACTCTGACCATGGCATACACATATGGAGGGCAGAGGACAACTTTGGAGTCGGCTCTTTCCTTCTAATGTGTGAGTTCCAGGATTAAATTCAGGTGGGCAGGCTTGGTAGCAAGGGTCTTTACCTTCAAGATATCTCCCAGGTCCCAGGATGGACTTTTTAAGACAGAGCAACAATTCTAACGTCAAAAAAAATTGTTTAAACTTCTTAATGTTAAAAGTTACCAATAATTAACACAATTTTTCTCTTTGTATTTCTGGGCTTTCTATTATTAAAATATATATAAGCAATGGTATATGCGTATATTTCCAGTTAGGAGGTTGAGGCAGGAGAATCACTTGAGTCCACAGAGTAAGAGGCCAGCAAGGGCAACAGGATAGGGCTACAGCTCGTCTCACAAACAGTGAAAACAACTTTTTAGTAAAACAAGTTTTAAGTTCAAAAGTCTATTTTTATAAGCCTACTTTTAATACTAAGTTCTTACAAACTCTAAACCTCTAACCAACACCAAATCAATACTTCAGTCTATCTACCACAAATGAAAGATGAGCTATTTTAAATACCAACCAGTACAGCAAACACAGAAGGAAAATCATACTTTGTCTTTCGTCAGCATCTCCATCTGCGTGCGGGTTGTTGTGTGATGATTTAACTGCTCCATCTCCTGGTCCAGCTTCCGCAAGCTCCTGTCCAGGTCAACTTTCTCATTTTGGAGGCTTATTACCTCTGCTTTTAGGGTTTCTATGCTGCTATTTTTCTCAGCCTTGCTTAGTTCACGTTCCTAATCAATAAACGAAACAAATGCACATTTATATATTCTGTGCAAGAATTAAGATAATGACAGAGTGTAATGGAAATCACCTCTTAGGGTCACCTACTTCGAAGCAGCTCTTTCTACTTTTGGAGAATGTATTGTTCTTTCTATTAATATACCTTCAGTTTTGTTACTAAAACCAAAAATCATTCCTAGGAGCATCAAAATACTATTTTTTACTCATTACCAAAAGAGAAAAAAAAATAAACTTAAAGATGCTTTGGGAAAACTCTATTCAGGTTACTGTACTAACTGTAGTGATAGTAAATAAACTAGAAGGGTTAAACAGAAAGGAGAAATGAAAATTAGAAGGAAAAAAATTAGGAGGGGCTGGAGAGATGGCTCAATGGTTAAGAGCACACATTCCTTTTCTAGAGGATGCAAGTTCAATCCCCAGAACCCAGGTTAGGCAGCAATAGGTCCAATGCCTTTAGTCTCTTTCAGCACCTGGACTCCCTTGCACATACTCACACAGACATATATATGCATAATTAAAAATAAATCTTAAAAAAAGGAAAAAGAATTAGGAGAAATGTATCTATGCAGAAGGATTAGTAACTTAGTTAACATTTAGGAATTTATTAAGTCCTATGACACTCACTATACTGCTTGGCATGTAGAAACCACAGAACCTCTGTGATGTGTTTCCTTCACTGGCACTTCCTCATCCTGAAAACAATGTGATAAACTGCAAACTGATGAAAATGTACATAACAGCAGTTTACCCAAGTCATGGAGGTGGGATACAGAGGCTCTGACACGCATTAGGATGTTCACTTTAAAGAGCAACCGAGATGTGAAAGAGGACAAAAGCAAGGAAGAAAACTCAAAACGCTTGAAGAAAGTTTCTTTACCACAGGAAAAGTGGTAACAAGTCAATCACATAAAATCTCAGTGTGGAACTAATGGAAAAAATACTCGCTTTTTAACTTAGGTTAAATACCGAGGGGCCAGTAATAATCACCTCACTTTGTTGTACTTGGAACACACATCTATGTGCCACACGCAAGGAGACTTCGAGAATCTAAACTTGAAAGTCTGAACACAAGTTTTCTTGGTGATCCTTATTTTTAACCTGCCAGTTTCTAGAACCAAAGAGCTAATGACGGACTAAGACATTTAAATAAGCTCATCTGTGCATTATTAACTGAAGTGCCACATTCCCCAGGTGAACGACAGAAGAAGACACTTGGTCAGCTTACGGCTGTTGAGAGTTCCTGGTCCAGCTCCAGGATCCTGTCGGACGAGCCCTCCAGCCGCTGCAGCTCATTCTTCACGTTCCTCAGCTCACTCTGCTTCTTAGCGAGGAGCTCTGTTTTCAGCTCAATCATTCCTCCCAGTCCACTCTTCTTGTCCCTTATCTCATCAATCTGACTTTGCTTCAGAGTTTCCTTCTCTGTAAGGTCATTCTAAATGCCAAGAAGACACATTGGTAAGTCTCCCATTAAACAACTGAGGAAACTTCCCCTTAGCGTAACATAAAGAAGGAGGGAAATAATTTCTAAAACTGTGAAAAGCACTGCCTAGGTGACCATCAGTAACTGTGACCCAACTTTTTTGCAATTATCCTCAAAAATAAATTTTACTTAAAAAAATAGATCCACACATTGCTCCTATTTTTATCCTTATGAATTAATTAAATGTTTCTAAATGTTTTCTTTTCTACTTAATAGTCACTCACCTAAAAATGTGATAAAGTTAGATTCACTTAAAAAGTTTATTGAACCACAAAGGGTGTGTTGGCGCATGCCTTTAATCCCAGCATTTGGGAGGCAAAGGCAGGAAGATCTCTGTTGAGTTCGAGGCCAGTTTGATCTATACATTGAGTTCCAGGATAGCTAGGACTACACAAGAGAAACCCTGTCTCCAAAAACAACAAACAAACAACAAAATAATTTATCAAATCATCTAATGAACCTGAATTTCAAGATATTTACCAAGAGCTGACTGGCAGTTTTAGCGTCTCTTTCCTGTCTCTCTCTCACAAGTTCGTGAAAATTTTTAATTTGTCTTTCATTAAATGGTCCACGCTCAAAACCATCCAATTCCAGATGTGCTGCCAAAGACTGAATTAATGAATCTCTGGCTCGGATATGCTCTTGATGGCGATCTGCCTGTAGTTGTAGACGACCTTTATTTAAAAAAAAAATCTTTAAAGTTGTGGTAACAGTAGATTCATGTGCAGTTGTAAAAAAAAATAACAGTTTTATACAGTCTGCCCACATTGCTCTAATGGAAACTGTAAACTGGTATACTGACATTGTAGACCCCATCAAGTCTATCCAAATTCCCCAGTGTTTTTTTTTTTTTTTTTTTTTTCGAGACAGGGTTTCTCTGTAATGTTTTGGAGGCTGTCCTGGAACTTGGAACTCGCTCTGTAGACCCCAGTGTTATTTGTACTCATTTGTATATATGCATTAGGTTTCACATAAATTGTTTTTAAAGATTTAAAATTTTTGTTTATATGTCTATGTGTGTCCATGCCACATGTGTGAGTGCCCATGGAGACGAGACAACATGAGATCTTTGGAACTAGACTTATAGGTGACTATAAGCCACCCAATGTGGGAACCAAACTCAAGTTCTCTGGAAGAGCAGCAAGTGCTCTTAACCACTGAGCCATCTCTCCAAGCCCAAATTCTATATAAAATTTTATCCCATGTAAGTTTATATATCCAAACAGCCGTGCAGATACTAAATAGTTTTCAACACCTTAAGAACCTTCTATCCCAGCTGGACGTTGGTGGCACACGCCTTTAATCCCAACACTTGGGAGGCAGAGGCAGGCGGATCTCCTTGAGTTCGAGACCAACCTGGTATCTACCTAGCGACTTCCAGGACAACCTCCAAAACAATACAGAAAAACCCAGTCTCGGGGAAAAAAAAAAACCTTCTAACCCTAGTAACCACGTGCTTTGGCTATTACGTCCTACATCCTCAATTTTGACATTGCAGAATACTATAGAAATAAAAGCACACTATACACTCTTTTGAGACTGAATTTTCTCCGTGATAATTCTGTGGAGATTCTCTATTACTGCAGAAAGCGTATGTTCTAGAAGGGAGGAGCCCCAGGAAGGCCTGCGCCTTACCCTGCTCCACCAGCAGTTCTGCTTTTTCTTGGTTGAGGAGTCGCGCTTCTTTATTCAACTTCTCCAGTTCACGCTGACAGTCTACCAAACGCCTTTCTTTCTCCCTCACTGTTCTCTGGTGATTGTGGTACAAGTCATTCAGTTGCTCATCAGTCCCTTGAAAAACCTGTGCCAAACCAAAATAGATGGCTTTAATGTATTATGACAACCACCCTGACACATCAAATATAAATAAAATTTTATTCAATGTTCATTTTAATAGAGATATCACAAACATCAAGATTCAGGTTCACTTTTCCCCCAAAATGTGGAGACAAAGGGTTTAAACACAATTCATTATGATAACCCCTCAATTTTCAAACAGAACAAGACTTTTATGACCACAAACCTTTTCCATTTTCTGTTCTAATTCACTGTTATCTTTCTCCATTTGTTTCTTTCGACTATCCAAGGCTTTAATTTCATTGTCAAGTCTCATTATTTTAGAGAGGTTGTGTTCAATTTCTTTCAGACGATTCTGAAAGTAAAGATGAATTCTACATGAACAAAATCCTTGTGGTTTCCATCACTGAGAAGGGGACATAAGTTATGACAGGACCTTTTAATAAGGTACCACCATTTAGTACAAACAGCAACCCACGAAAGAGGCACTAGAGACACTATGTAAAGCGCTCAGGATACCATAAAGCCCAAACCCTGCTTTCAACAACTCCCCCACGAGTTATTTGTTCCTAAGGTACTGACAGCTACAGTCTGTGAAATGCCACATTTTAACTATTTTTGCTAAACTGCTTGCTCCTAGTCAAAAGACCAAGTGATTTGCTATTATTTATGTATACATGTATATGTGCTTGTATACATACATGCCCAAGGAGGTCAGACAGGGGCTAGAGTCCCTGGAGCTAGAGTTACAGGCAATTGTGAGCTATCTGATATGAATGTTGGGAACTGAACTACAAGAACAGTGAGCTCTCTTAAATGCTGTGTCTTCTTCAATCCAGCCTGAGAAATGCCACAGAGTTCTTAAATGGCTAGTGGTGATGATGATGTGCTGAGGATGGGCCCTAAGGCTTTATATATAATAGGAAAGCTTTTTAACACTGAGCTATAGTTCCTGCCTTAACTTCTTGCTGCTCTAGTTTACATAGGATCTCATGTAGCCAACACTGGTTTTAAATTTACTATGTCGCCAAAGACGACTTTAAATTCTCAATCTTTCTGCCTCCACTCATCAAGTGCACCAAGAATAAATGTAATGAAAGATATACATGCAGGCAATATACTCACATACATAAAATAAAAATAAGGGAAAATAAAATAAATCACACTAGTAATATATCTTACATTCTGTACATTAATGGATAGTATGCAATAACCATACAAACAGGAATTTCCTTTATTTTGAGGCCTCCTATATCCCCAGAAGTGTTTAATGTTAGCTAAGTGAAAGATTTGAACAAAGCAATCTTACGAATAACAATGGTCATATCACTGATTAAAGCCTACTGTGTTCCAGACACTACTAGGTAAGAATGGATGCTGAGTAATCCAGAAGACCTAACCAACTTGGACAAAGCTGCAGGTACCACGCTGGAAGCAGGTATGGTGGTGCACACCTTTAACCCCAGGGCTCAGAACGGAGTCAAGTTTATCCTGGCTGACAAAGTGACAAACTGGGAGGTAAGACTAGAATGAGGTCCTCTTTGAGCTTAGAGGCTGAAGCATAGATAACTGGCACACAGGAAGCACTGAGTAAATGCTACCAAATGTATGCAGTTCCTGAAGGCTTTTATAAGTCACAGGGTTTGCTGCTGCCCTCATCCAGGCTTTAAAGGGACTTAGGGAAAAGGATCCTAACCCAGGAGTCTAAGGTTAGTCTGGGCCAATGACTAAGATCCCGTCTCACAGATAACAAAGCCCAGAAGAGGGTAGGAAGAAGGAACAACCAAGCCAATTATGCATGAAAATGCCATAAGGAAATTTGCTCATTTACAAGCTGTTTAAAACAACACCAGGGCTGGAGAGATGGCTCAGAGGTTAAGAGCACCCGCTGCTCTTCCAGAGGTCCTGAGTTCAATTCCCAGCAACCACATGGTGACTCACAGCCATCTATAATGAGATCTGGTGACCTCTTCAGGCAGGTAGGCATACAAGCTGGCAGATTACTATATACAAAATAAAGAAATCTTAAGAAAAAAAAAAGTTAAAAAACAACAGAGGGCTTAGAAAGCTACACTAATTTGCATATATGTTATGGATGAATTCCAAATTTTGTACAAATGTCAAGAACATCTTCAAAATGAAAAAAATTCACCAGGCATTGGTGGCGCACGCCTTGAATTGCAGCATTCAGGAGACAGAGGCAGGCGGATCTCTGTGAGTTCAAGGCCAGCTTTATCTACAGAGAGTGTTCCAGGACAGCCTCCAAAACAATACAGAGAAACTCTGTCTTGAAAACCAAAAAAAAAGATAAAAATTCTCTACAAAGAGCTGTCAATTTGAAAATCTCAAAAAATAGAAAACAACTGTAAAGTTAGGTCTATCCTAGCAGTGCTTAACAGCTAGGACCGGTGCCAATCACTCACAATCTACTTTCTCTTAAATCCAACCTCACCAGGCAATTTAAAGGCCAACTGTCTAAGCTGGGTATGGTAGCACATACCTTGAAGTCCAGCACTGAGAGGCAGAGACAGGTGGAGGCTACCAGAGGCCAGCCTGGTCTACAGTTCTAGGACTGCTAGGGCTACAAAGAAAAAGTCTACGCTAAAAAAATAAATAAATAAATGAATGAATAAACAAATAAATAAGAATGACTGACTGTCTAATACAGACCTAAGACTTTAGACAAAATTGAGTTCCTGGTAATTCTAAAAAGATATATGTGCTCCGGAAGGTCATATAAAAATAAGATACTTTATGGTGATGGAGACATGGCTTAGTAGTAAGAGCAGCTTGATTCCCATCCCTCACACAGGGCCTCGCAACTCCAGTTCCAGGGGATCAGACACCTGTTCTGGCTTCCAAGCACTGCATGCACATGGTACACTGTGGTGATGTCTTGCTTGTACAAATAAAGCCTGTCTGAAGATCATAGAATGGAGCTTGCACTAGCTACCCATAAACATACACGCAGGCAAAACACTGATATACATAAAATAAAAATAAATGGTTTTTAAAAGGTATTTTAGGCTGGAAGGTGGTGGCGCATGCCTTTAATCTCAGTACTTGAGAAGAGGTAGAAGGATCCTTGAGTTCAAGACCAGCCTAGCCTACAGAGTAAATTCTCAGAGAGTCTGGACTACACAGAGAAACCCTGACTTGAAAAACCAAAGCAAACAAACAAAAAAATAAATAAATAGCGCTTTAGGGGTAAATGATTTCGTGGTGGGGGAGGGGGATTTCTTCTTAAAATGCTAGATAACAGCTACTACCTCATGGTAAAGATAATCAGTAACTAATTGTTGTGTACTTATAAACTGCAGAGAAAATAAATCTTAAGTACTCCTACCAACACAAAAAAGAGATATGACATAACCCAAATGTTAATTAGCTGGCTTTACCCATCCCTATAGCAAATACTTACAGGAAATCATATTATATATCATAAATATATACAATTTTAATTTGCCCACTAAAAAAAAAAATCAATTACCTTCAAAGGCTCAAGTTCATTCTCATAGGACTTGACAATTTCCTGTGAAGATGCTAACTGGGCTTCCTTACTAGTAATCTGGTCACGAATCTCACAAGCTTTCTCTTTATTTTGCTTCAGATATTTCAATTCTGTTTGACACTCTTTTACCTTCTGGCCTTGTGTCTGACGTACCTGCCGAAGTGTATCTAAAGCTTTAATGTACCTTTGAAGATATGAAATAAAAGTAAATTTTCTGGCTGAGTAAATTACAGTGGAACATTATGTAAACATTGATATTACACTGAGTTAATACCCTGGAAAATGTTTATGACATCATGGCTAAGTGAAAATATTACATTTATTCTATCAGAGAAACATGCACAGTAAGAAAACTGAAAGGAAGTATGCCAATGGTTGTGAGTGCTGATCTTTTTGCTTTGTAACTTTTTCTTTTATAAAAGTGTATCAAGGTGGCCATGGTGGTGTGTACCTAAAGGTCCAGATGCTGGGTGAAGACAGATGTGTGAGAGCAGCCTGGGCAATAAAACCAACAGAAATACCCAGCCCAGTGAAACACAGGTACCTTGGCATGAGGGCATGGTTCAAGCACAGCCTCACAAAACACAACAGAACTAAACAATTTCACAGCTATAAAGTTCAGTTACAAACCTTGTTGCTGAAAAAATCTCATCAAACTTTTGCTTCAGGGCCTTTCCTTCACTTAAAGGCCAGTTAGAATCTTCTTGGTGACAGAAAATGACATTATTTAGCACAGCCTTGGAAACCCCAAGACAGCTTATCATTTCTCGGTCGATTTCTGCACATTTGGAGCTGATACTGACATTTTCACCATGCCTACAAAGGTGAGAATCAAGGCTGTCAGTTAAGTGACCTTTGGAGGTACCTACTCTACTGTTTAATCTTACAAAACCTTTTCTTGAGGTCCCATCTACCTAAAACTGGCCTCAAACTCATTATGTACCAAGAACTATCCCCAACCCCCAAGTGCTAGGATTGCAAGGGTCTGCCACCACACCTAGGATATGTTGTGCTGGGCATCAAACTGAAGACTTTATACTACGCAAATACTCTACCAACTGAGCCACATATTCAATACATGCTATTCTTCATAAAAACAAACAAACTGGCCCTTTACCTATCCCATTAAACAGTGTCCTCATGCTAAGAAAACTTTTGGAACAAGGGAGACAGATTAGTTGAAGTGCTTGCCACCCAAGCATCACAACTGAAGTTCAATCCCCAGTACCACGTAACAGAAAGCACAGGTGTACCACACACTTGCCCTTGTAGCCTTAGTGATGAGGAGGCAGAGACAGGAGGATTCCTGGGACTCACAGGCCATTAGCCTAGTTAAATTAGCAAGCTCCGGGTCAATAAATGACTATGTCTCAAAAAATGAGGTGAATGGCTCCCGTTGAACCATACCCAAGGCTGAACTATGGCTTCTTCAAACACAAGCACACCTGCAGATATACCCACGGGAATATCCACCCATACACACAGGGGAAAAAGCTAACTCTTCATAGTCAAAAAGTTCACAGATGAGGTTATGTAGTGCAAGAAAGGCGGCAAGAATTTTTAAGAACATACTACGACATTTTTAGATCTATGTGCTTGTTTCTGTGTAGAATGTCTGTGTGTACATATTCATGTGAAGAGGACAATGCAAGGTGTCTTTCTCAATCAATTTCCAACTTTCTTCTGAGACAGAGTCTCTCACCACTAAAGCTGGAGTTCACTGATTCAGCTAAGTACCCAGCAAGTCCCAAGACCTTCCTGTCTGCTTCCCCAGAGCTGGACTCACAAGCAATATGACTACATCAAACTTGGGCCCTCATTCTTGTTTGGCAAGAATCTTCCAATTTGAGTACACACTTGGTATCAGATCCTCTGGAGCTGGAGTTATAGGTGATTATGAGTGGCCTGATGCAGGTGCTGAGAACAAAATTTGGGTCCTCTGGAAAGTGCAAGCACTCTTAACCGCTGAGTCATCTCTCTAGCCTTAGTAACAATTTTCTATACTTGATCTTAGTCAAAAGGCTGAGAAGTGATGAAACCCATTTCCTAACCCACATTATTTGTGTTTCTGTTTATTCATCTTTCCCTGTCCGCTACTGATGATCGTATTCTATTTAAGTCTCTTGTGTTTTTAATTCTGGGGATGGAAGAATGAATAATTCCTATTATATAAAAATATTTCAAATTAGCATATTTAAAAGTCCAAGTATGTGTGAGAGCTGGGAGTGGTCGCTCACATCTGTAATTCTAGTATTAGGGAGGCTAGCGCAGGTGGACTACTGTGAGTTTGAGACCAGCCTGGGCTGTCACAAACTGTACTAGTAGTACATGCCTATAATTTCTTCTTGGGAGGAGAAAGCAGGGAGACCAGGAGTTCAAGTCATCTTTGGCTACATAGGAAGTTTCAAACTAACCTACATTACATGAGACCTTTATCTCAACAACACAAAGCAAACTCCAAAAATATAAAGCAAACTTCTGGCATTCTTTTCTCATTAAAGCCTACCTCCAAAATCCATACCCGTTACAAGGCAGTACCAACTCTAACACACTGACAATGGTCAAAAGGATAAATTATTAGTCTTCCCTACTTGACTACTTTCACCTCACCCATCTCTGTACATGAGAGTACAGAGATTTACACAACCTGTGCTTGAACAGTTATATACTCTCAATTACAACAACTATTCATACATGACATAAGGTAATGGAATAGTATTGCTAAATCTTTAATAAGGCCTTTCTATTTCTGAGCTAGAGAGATAGCTCAGTGGTTTAGACCATTTGTTGCTCTTGCAGACAACCTGGGTTTGATTCCCAGCACATATTCAATATATAAATGTTAAAAAAGAAATTGAAAAACTGCACGCCTTTAATCCCAGCACTCGGGGAGGCAGAAGCAGGTGGATCTCTGTGAGTTTGAGGCCAGCCTGGTATAAAGAGCTAGTTCCAGGACAGCCTCCAAAACAATACAGAGAAACCCTGTCTAAAAAAAAAACAAACAAAAACAAACAAACAAAAAAAAGAAAGAAATTGAAAAAAATCAAAATAAATAGCATCAAAAAACTAAATGTTGATAGTGGCTAAGATGCAGAACATATGGAGGCATGGAATATATGGAGTTCTACTCTGTGAATACAAAATTACTCTAAAAAGTAAAGCTTGAGGTCAGGTGTGGAGATGTATGCCTATAATCCTGGCACTCACAAGGCTGAGGCAGAAGCATCCCCTTTGAGTTTGAGGCCATTCTGGGCAGCATAGTGAGTGAGTTCCAAACCAGGCTGAGCTTCAGTATAAGCCCTTGTCTCAAAAAGAAAAAAAATATATCAAAAAGAAAAACAAAATCCTGAGGAAAGAAAATATACTCTCCTAAAATAAAACAATAGTTACAGGAAGCTTTCTAGGCCCAGAAGACCAGTGTGAGCAGCTATCTAAGTACAAGGTGAATACCTACTTTCTTCTAGTAATGACTCCTTCCAGGGTTTTAAATTCTGTTTTTTTGCTTTTCTGACTGCAAAGCATAGACCTCTGCACAGCCACCACTTCTCCATTGACATCCCGAAACTGCAGGCGAATCTGGGCTCGAACATCTGTTTCTTGAGCAACCTTTGATGGTAAACAGAAAAACACTGTCATAAGCAGTGCCAGCATGTCTCTATCAAGAAAGGAAAGAACGTTAACACCTTGCTTATCCAAAAATGAGCAGAAAGCCACTAAAGACCTCATTCAAAATAAGCTAATTTTACATATTTTCAAAATACTGGAAGTATACTGTTTAACTTATTTTCTCATGATCATGTAGCTTTAGCCACCTCTTTTGTTCAGTGTTCATTTCCCCTCTAGCCAGACATTCTCAATGGTCTATACACTGTAGTATATCCCACTTTTATAACCACTAATAACAATAGCCAAGAAAAACTCTTGCTGGGTAGCGTGGAACACGTCTTTAATCCCAGCACTCTGAAGGCAGAGGCAGGTGGATCTCTGTGAGCTCAAGGCCATCCTGATCTACAAACTGAGTTCCAAGACAGCCAGGGATACACAGAGAAACCCTATCTTGAAGAAAAGGAAAGAAAAGAAAAAAAATAAAAATTCTCTAGCTGTTGCCCTCTTAGTTCAGGGGAAAAAAATTCACCATGAAGCTCACTTTGTCAAGAGAAGCGAATGGCTCCATATATCTAAACACCCTTTCACTAACTGTTAACGTAGTGAAGTTGATGGCAGGCTCCTTTAGTAACTGCCAGCCTCTCCTCTTCCTGATCTATAAACACATCAGCTCTAGTGCCCTAGCTTCAGACCTTGAAACCCTTCTCTTTTATTCACTTCCTACTTGACATTCTCAGGCTCTAAATATAACTGTACTGAACTATGTATTTATCAATAATTCCTAATTTTCTTTTGTAATTTCTCAATGGTACTTTTTTCTTTTTGGCAATTGGATATTTACTTTGGAGATCTACTGAATACCTCAAACTTATATATGTAAACCAGACCCACCCAAATTCCCTTTTTGAGTACCTCTATGACAATTAAAGGCATTTTTTTGAGAGAGAGAGAGAGAGAGAAGGAGAGGGTCTCATTGTGTAGTCCTGGAGTCTCTGTAGACCAGGCTGGTCTCAAACTGAGAGATCCACCTTCCTCTGCCTCCCAAGTGCTGGATCAAAGGTGTGCACTAACACAGCCCTGGTGGAAAACTATCTTAACAACTTACTCAAGGAGAAAGCCTGAGACCATGTTTCAGCTTCTCTCAACATCATTATCCAAAACATTAGCTAATCCGTTGCTTCTACCCTCAGGTCACACCCCAAATCTGTCTCTCATCACTTCTACTGCCTTAACTAGACCACCAATATGATCACAGACAGGCCTCTCAGTCTGTCTCCTGCCTCTGCCACTTACAGTCTTCTGTCAGCAACAGAGTGAGCCCTAACACACATCTCATATCTGTTTTCTCTGCTCAAAGTCTTCCAAACATCGACTTCACAGAATCTAGTGTCCTCTAATGTTGACTTGGTTTCCTTTTCTTTCTTTTTTTTTTTTTTTTTTTTTTTTTTTTTTTTTGGTTTTTTCGAGACAGGGTTTCTCTGTGGCTTTGGAGGCTGTCCTGGAACTCTATTGGTAGTCCAGGCTGGTCTCGAACTCACAGAGATCCGCCTGCCTCTACCTCCCGAGTGCTGGGATTAAAGGTATGCGCCACCAACGCCAGGCCATTGACTTGGTTTTCTATTGTTTGCCTTCACCACTTTGCTCCTCTGAGTCCTTGAACACACCCAGCATGTTTTCATTTCTGGGACTCTGCACTCAATATTAACACTGGTTGGAACAATCTGTCCCAGACTTGAAGCAACTCTCTTCCTCCTGAACAAATACTTACAGGTGTTGCTTGCTATATGAAAGAAAAAAAATTGTGTCTTATTTGTTTTTGAGACTGGGTCTCTCTGTAGCCCTGGATGGTCTAGAACTTACTTCAAGAGTACAGGCAAGTAAACAATTTAGAGGATCACTGACAGTTCAAATCAGTTGGTGGTGGCTTGTACCTAAGCAGTGGTGGCAACAGAATGAAGAGGACAAATCCTAGATACATGTTAAGGAGTAGCAAAGACTGGTTTGTGCATCAGAAATGGGATAAAATAAAGGAATCAATTAAGACTAGCCCACAGGTTTTTGTTTTTTTGAGACAGGGTTTCTTTGTGTAACAGCTCTGACTGTTCTGGAACTCACTCTGTAGACCAGGCTAGCCTCAAACTCACAGAAATTCACCTGCCTCTGCTTTCTGTGTGATGGATTAAAGGTGTGTGCTACTATGCCTGGCCTCAACCCCCAAGTTTTGGCATGAAAAAAAAAGTGTGGATCATGTTCTCATTTACTAAACTGGAGTTCTGGAGGTAGAATCAGTAGAAGGGAAGGATGTGAATATAGGGAATTACTCACAAAAAATTTATATTCAATACTATGAACAGTATAGACACACATGTAGGATAGCTTGGTAGATTTTTATAAAAACTGGAGGAATGTTCACCTAATCCCTCCCTCCTATTTCTCAATAGAGTGCAAGCCCAAAGCATTAACTGAGCAGAGATTATAGATTTAGGAAAGTCAGGGTATGAAGCACTCATTTTAGAGAGGGCTTAGTAAAAATGTACTAAGCAGTAAGACTATTTACAAGATGAAATTCATAAATATTTTCATTATCTTTAGTCACATGAAAATTTAAAGTCACATTAGGAGTTTCTGTGAGGTTAGGTTTGGTTTGTGTACTAGTTAGGTGTTGTTGCTAAAACACTGGTCAAACACAGTTTGAGGAGGTTTATTTGGCTTACAAGTTAGTTTCATCTAGGGAAGCCGGGGCCGGAGCTCAAGCCAGGAACCTGGAGGAAGGCACTGAAGCAGAGACCATGGAGGAGCACTGTTTACTGGCTTGTTTCTCTGGCTTGCTCAGCTACCTTGCTCACACCCACCTGCCCAAGGATGGTACTACCCACAGTGGGTTGGGCCCTCCCATATAGATCAGCAATCAAGAAAATGCCCCACAGACAGGTTCCCAGGCCAATCTGATGGAGGCAATTCCTCAGTTGAGGTTCCCTCATTTCCAGGTGTGTCTAGGTTTGTGTCAGCTTGACAAAAACCATGACAACTTGGATTTGTTCATTTGAGACACGGTCTCATGTAGCCTGGTCTGGTCTTGATCTCCTGATCCTCCTGCCTCCCCTCCAGAGTGCTGGAATACAGGCATGTGGCAGTAAACCAGGCCTCCATCAAAGTTACAGTTACTGATACAACTTAGATGACTATCAGGTGGCTGGTTAAATAAACTAGGGCTGGTAGTAAGTAGTGACACGTGCCTTTAATTCAGGAGGCAAAGGCAGGTTAATCTCTGTTAAATTCAAGGCCAGACTAGTTTACATAGCCAGTTTCAGGTCAGCCAAGAATATACAGTGAGACTTTGTCTTAAAGTAAACAAATAACAACCCTACAGGACATAAACTCAACCGAATGGAAACTAAAACCTGCAATTGTGTATGTGTATTAACAGATGCATAACACACCACTAACCTAACCTGCATGATAAATTTATAGGGATACACTAAAAGATAAATGTGCAAGTACATTTATAGATATTCAAAGACATGGTTTTAAAAGCACAGAAAGAATTTAACAATAAACCCTTAACTTGCTGAGACTTAATGGCACTAAGTAAATTCATATTCTTGTGTACAGATATGCAGTAAGAAAAACGCACAGGTCAAACTCAACGTTCTGTATACACACTAGTAGCAAAAACACTGCAATTCAAGCAAAGCTTCACTAAGATTTGGTAGACTACAGGGAAAAACTAAAAGCAATCTAAATGCAAATAATAATGCAATTATTAACGATATTTATACAGCACCACATTTTAAAATAAAGATCAGCTTTAAAATATATATATATATATAAAGACTGAAAACACATCCCAAACACCCAGATTAAAAATTCATTATGGTGGGGTTTTGTTTTGTTTTGTTTTTGTTTTTTGAGACAGGGTTTCTCTGTATTGTTTTGGAGGCTGTCCTGGAACTCACTCTGAAGACCAGGCTGGCCTCGAACTCACAGCGATCCGCCTGCCTCTGCCTCCCGAGTGCTGGGATTAAAGGCGTGAGCCACCAACGCCCGGCTTATGGTGGGGTTTTTTAATTATTTTTTTATTATTTTTTGTGTGTGCTCTCGAAGGCACATGTGCACACATGTGCATGTTTGTATGTGGGCACACTGCTATGGCATATGTGGCGTGAATTCTCTCCTTCACCTTCGCATGTCTGGCCCCTGGCCTGCGTAGCAAGTGCATTTACCTGCTGAACCACCTTGTCAGCCCTATGGTGTTTTAATAACCTCACAGTTTGACAACGCTTAGTGGGGAATACACTTTAATGTATCATTAGATAGGACTATGATCTCTGCTCTGTAAAACAGTACATATGGAGGGAAAAATTAATGAAAATACCAATTGTTCATCTCGAGGTGCTTAGACTGTAGATGACCTTCCTCTCCTCATACTTTCCATTGTTAGGTCCTCCACAATAAGCAACTAGTACGTTTATAATTATAAAAAATTCATTTTTTAAATATGAAACTTTACAAACGCCATTACCTTGGGATCATGAACAAATGTATTTCCTTTGGTTCCAGGAGGGAAATCCCCAGTACAAATATATTTTAGACATTCAATGATGGTCTAAAGAAATAGAAAATTGTGTTATTTAGTTATAAGAGAACCACAGAAGCTTACGACAAATATTCCAGCACTAGGGGGCGGGGGACGACACGAGACAGGAAGATCAGGAGTTCAAGGTTAGCCTAAGCTACGTGGGATGCTGTCTCCAAAATAAATAATAACAAAAAATATGCTTATACAGCTAGTGATTATAAACGCCAAATTAGGTCTTTCTTCCAGGAGACGAATGCTATGACTGCACCTGGTAGGATGTTAAGTACATACGTTACAGACATTCACCACGTAACGTTTCCGCAGAAAGGTCCACCTCCTGGCATTCAACACCCAACATGGCATTTCTGGCTAGCCTGCAACTCGGTATGTGGACAAGGTTGGCCTCGAGCTCACAAAAATGGGCATGCCCCTGCCAATTTAGGATTAAAGATGTGCTTGACAATGCACAGCCAAAATTTTTAGACGCGTGGTAACAAATAGTTTTCCAGATTGAGGCCCACTCCATCAGCTCATCTTCACATTGAGCAACTTATTTTCCATTCATTATGCCCTACCAGGAGGCATGTTTTGAAACTCTGGGTTACGAATTCCCCACATTTTATACCTTTGGGGAGGGGGTCAGAGGGGAACAACTGATGGGGAGTGACGGCTGTGCTTAGGGAACATGGGGGCGGGGCTGGAGAGCACGGGCGTAGACGGCCTCCCTCGGGAACAAGAGCCAAGCCCAAACAGTGGCTCCTAGGTGGCTGAGGTCCATGCGCCATGCCAGGCGACACCCCCAAGCACCTTCCGGGGCCCTCGCCTCAGCACTTACCGTCTTCCCCGCCCCATTGGGTCCAACCAAAATTGTGAGTGGGCTGAAGAAAGTGATAATTTGCTTATCTTTATCCTCTATCCCAAAACTCCGCACGCCCAGAATGCTCATCTTTTCGATCTGGGACATGTTTGCACCACGTTTCGTATCTCAGCGCCAGGAGCAGGATTAACCTCAGGCGGAAGCTGGGCAAGCCGGGAAGCGGACGCCACGAGAGGCCCGAAAAGTTGGGAACACACGCTGCTAGCTGCTGGCGGGAGCACTTCCGGCCTCGAGGGCGTCCGGTTCCCCCGGAGGGTACGGGCCGGCTCAGAGGTGCAGACCCAAAAGCTGAAGAACGCACGCCAAGAGACCCAGCAGCCGCAAACTCCGATTCCCGCCTCGCTTGACCTGGGGTCATGTGGGGCGCGCGCGCCCTTGTCCACGCCTCTCGCGCGCCCGGGGCATGCCGGGAAGGGGGAGGCCTACGGGTTTTCCCGGTGCTGCCCCTTAGCGGCTGGGCAATGGTGTCTGACTTCCTGCTGTTTACTTGCTTGGGGCAGCCGCTGCCGGCTTAACTGTTTAGTGTGTTTTGGTGCTTAACTGTTTAGTGTGTTTTGGTGTTTTGGTAGGCTCTGTCTGCAGGCCAAGTTGGCTTTGAACTCGCGATTCTCCTGCCTCAACCTTCCGAGTATTACTTTTACAGTCACCAAGCCCGGTTTGAAAAGAATAACTTTTTAAGTAGGAAAGACCAAGACTCTGCTCTCGACACTTGCATCCCTGAACTGCAAGAATGGGCCGGGCTGGGGTGCATTTGGAAACCCATGAAGTGGTTTGTTAATGACATCCACTTTACTGACAATACTGTGCATTTGTATTTTTCACTGTCCCTTTCTAATGGCTAGTAGTTTCTCTTGATCACATGATTGTGATGATGCTTTAGAATAAATCAGTTTTAATTCCCAGTAAGATGTACATATTGCTAGTTAATGTTCCACAGGTTTGTGTTGAGATCCTTGCAAGGGCCTTGTGTGTACTGGGCAAAGGCTTTGTGGACTGGAAAGATAACTCAGCCGTTAAGAGCACTTGTTCTTGCAGAGGACCTCGGTTCAATTCCTAGCACCCACATGGTGGCTCCCAGCCATCAGTAACTCCAGTTCAAGGGTATCTGGCACTCTCGTCTGACCTCCCCGGGTACTAGGTATAGACAGGTTGCACAAATATGCAGGCAAAACTCTCATTAAAAAATATATGTATATATGTATATATATGTAGATTTTTAAAGCTTTACCACTGAGTTATCAATAACATATGTACACTTCTATGATCAGCAGTGTTTAAAAGTGCAAAAGGATGTTTAATACCAAAAGTCTGGGGACTGCTACTGTAGACCCAAAACTGGATGCTGTTATAACACAGAGTTCTCATAGGTAGGAAGAAAGTCTGTTCCTGTCAGCAAAGTCACAGGGTAGGAATTGGTTATTTTCAAAGTAGGAGAAAGGGCTGGCTGTGAAGGTTCAGGCCTGCAATTCCAGCACTTAGGTGACTGAGGCAGGAGGATCACCTTTAACCATCAGTCTCATAAAATAAATAAATAAAAGCCTGGCTCTGAGTGCCTGGTCTAAGTTCATACACCCACAGCACAATTCCTGTACCTAAGATTCAGGGAACATCTCAGAAGAGGGGTGAAAAGATTGTAAGAGCGGGAGGACCAGGACACCTGTGAGATGCCTCTCCTAGAAATGACAGGGAAGTTTCACACATGATACCTCAGCAATATGACTGCCTAAACAAGACCCGAACAAGTACAACATCAGTAGACATGCTAACATGGAAGGGGGCAACCAGATAAAGACCTACAAGGCAACTAAGGACTGCTGAGGGCAGAAGAAACAGTCTGGGAAGGAGCCCCCTAGTTGGTTATCCAATACCAAGTGGTTAGCCCTAAAGTCATATATGTTCGAGTAACGTGGACTCAGTAGATTGCTTGTATGTATGTGTATGTATACATTATGTGAGTGTGTATGTGTGTGTGTGTGTGTGTGTGTGTGTGTGTGTGTCTGTGAAGAACAATGGAAAGAGAGGCCATGAATTTGAGAGAAAGTAAAGGGAGGCAGTAAATGGAGAGGGGTTGGAGGGAGGAAAGGGAAATGATGTCATCATATTTTATTCTTCTGTTGCTGTGATTTTGTGACAGGGTCTCACCATGTAACTCTGGCTGTCTAAACTCCCTATGTAGATAGAACAGGCTGGCTTCAAACTCAGAGAGAAGCACCTGCCTCTGCCTCCCAAGTGCTAAGATTAGAGGTGTGCGTCTACACTTAGCTTTACGTTTAGATGAAGGAGGAGGGGGGAAGGGGGAAGAGGACGAGGGGGAGGAGGGGGAGGAGGAGGTGGAAGAAAGGAGAAAAAAGGAGGAAAAGCAGCAGCAGCAATAGCAACAGCAGCCAGGCCTCGTGAGACAGGCCTGTGACCCTGCAAGTTCTAATCCAACCATGGCTACAATAGTAAGACCTTGTCTCAAAAAAAAAAAAAAAAAAAAAAAGAAAGAAATTGAGGGACTCGGGGAATTCTGAATGTAGACTAGAAATTACGTGACAAGAATGCTTACTAAGTAATATCTTATGATAATGATTGTAATTTTTTAAAATGAATTTTGAGACTCATATGTGAGTACTAGTGATAGTGCCATGCTATTTAAAAATATGTTATTAATCTTACATGTATGTGTGTGGGTATGTGTACCTGTGTAGAGCTGAAGAGCGTGTTAGGTGCCTTGGAAGCTGGCTGCCTGATGGTGCTAGGAACTGCATTCAGGTCCACCCTAGTACTCTGGAAGAGCAGCATGTGAACCTCATGTAAGCACACACACACACTTTGAAAATCATCTCAGAAAAAAAATAGTTAACTGAAAAAAATAATGGATATATCATAGTAGTTACATTCCACTACAAAAAAAAATAGACCTTGTAATAATGGGAACTATCTAAGAAGAAATGTGATGATTTCTTGTTTGTACTCTAACAAATAAAGCTTGTCTGAAGATCAGAGCTAGCCACTAGTTAACCATAGAGATCTGGAGATCTGTACTGGCAGGCAGGAAGTGATATGGCTGGGCAGAGAGAGGAATATAAGGCCGGGGGAAGGACAGGAGCTCAGCCTCTTTTGAGTCTGGAAATTTTATAGAGGGAAGAACTCTAGTAGCTGGTTGCTCTGCTTCTCTGATCTTTCAGCTTTCACCCGCTAATATCTGAGTCCAGGTTTTTATTATTAAGACCAATTAGAACTTGTGCTACAAAGAAAGACTGAGGGATTAGGACAAACAAAAAACAAAACAACAACAAAGCATTAAGGCTCAACAGACCTATCAATCAAATGCCCAATTCTCAGTAAAGTGCTTCTGGGAAATTGTCTTACTTGAACCAAAGTTAATGTGGTAAAAGCCTAAGCTACCATGAGATGCTATCTTATGTCTACCTTTGCATCCTTCTGATACTTTCTGAGCAACTGTCTTCATTGATACTGATAACTGAGCTCTCTTGGCTAATATTCATTCAGTTTTCTTTGTCATTTGAATTGTGTATCCCTTAAAAACAGCTGGTAAATGACTTTAATACAACTTTACACTGTGTGTCTTTTAGCAAGTAAGTTGAACTTGTCTAGATCCCCTGGCTTCTGGTCAATTTGGACTATCCCTGTCTCATTCTGTGCTTCATGCTTCTTTTACTCTTTATGGTTTTTCTAGATTGGTTGAATGTTCTTATTCTTTTGTTTTATTACCTGGCTTAGGAAACCTTTTTTTTTTCTATTATCTTAGAAATTCTGCTTGAAATTTTCTCATGGCTATTTTGAGGTTCAAAGTCAATCATTTTAGGACCTTTGTGAACATCGAAAAAACTATGATGTACTGATTGTTATTGCCATATATAACTCTTTGTAATTCTTGTTCAAGTATCTTGAATATGGGGCACAGTGAGAGAACTACGCACACTGCTACTTGGGGTTGCCAACAGCTATCAAACTCTAGTCACTGCTACTGCTTGCATCACTCCTGCTACAGAAACCTTTCACTCATTACGTGAGCAAAACTCTTAAAATTCATGCTGGGGGCGAGGGGTATCTCAAAACTGCTAGAGTGATTGTTTCACATACACAAAACCCCAGGTTCGATTCTCATCACCACATAAAACAGATGTGGTATGCACACCTGTAATTCCAGAACTCAGGAGGCAAAGGCAGGGGGATCAGGAGTGACTTGGGTACATAATGAGAAGCCATCCTGGGTACATGTAGTCTTGTCTTAAGAAAACAAAACAAAAAACCCTAGTGTTAATTCTCTCTCAGTGTTCATATCATAATTAATGTTATTTTTGGAAATGCTTTGTGAGTTGTAAAATATTAAGAATGTAGGGGAGGAGAATGAATAAAAGCAATAATGGAGTGTGTGTTTGAAAAAGCCAAGACAACTTTACTTGTATATGCTACCTTTAAAAACATTAAAGAGCCGGGCAGTGGTGGCACATACCTTTAGTACCAGCACTCTGGAGGCTGAGGCAGGCAGATCTCTGTGAGTTCGAGACCAGCCTGGTCTACAAGAGCTAGTTCCAGGACAGCCTCCAAAACCACATAGAAACCCTGTCTAGAAAAACAAAAAACAAAAAAAAAATTAAAGATACAAGAGATTTCTTCTTTGTGACCTGGACATTTTCAGAGGCCAGAACATTTCCAGAGGCCAATGTGGTAAAAGGCATCAACAGTTATGAAAATGATCTTGTCCATTCGTCAGCATAAGGAAGTTCTTTTCAAAAATTCTACAGAGAATTGCAGAACATGGTGGTACATGCTTTTAAAACTTAACACCGGGGAAGCAGAGGCAGGGGGATTGCCTTTAGAGGCCAGCCTGGGTTTTATAAGGGGACTCTGCCTCAAAACAAACAGCTGGACACAACAGGCTAGCGATGCTTGTGATTCCAGCACTCAGGGCAGAAGCAAGAGGGTTGCTGTATGTTTGAGGCTAGCCTGGTCTACATAACAAATTCCAGGCCATCAAAACACCCTGGTTACATAGTGAGTTTGTCTCATATATCCAGCTTGGGATGTATGAGACACTGACTCAAAATAGAAATGGAAACATAAAAAACAAGCACAAATTCTACAAGGAGGGTTCCCATGGTATTCTTTTAAATTGTGAAGTCCTGGAGGCAAGAGTAATGGCCAAAAGTTGGGAAACAGTGAGGTAAGTGGAGACACCACTTTCATATCACAAATGACACAGAAAGGTGAATAAGAAATAGCAGTCAGGAAAGATAAAAGTAAATGTCAAATTGATTACCACCCCTTTAAATTGCCCAGAAGTTAGTAAAGATCAGGGGAAATTGCCAAAAAAAATTAATAGTTGCTATGCCAAGGGAAGTTCAGTGTTGATTTCCCTATAGTGTTTTTTATTTTATTAAAAACACACACAACCTCATCTTAAAGATAGGTTTAGGGCTGGAAGGCTAGAGGTTAAAGAAGAGTCAAGAGGAAATTTGCATTTAGTCACTATGAAAACTTCAGAGGATCATGCCCAGTTGATTGATTAGAATCAGCTCATGGAAAAGTCATCTGACCTGAAATGGTATCATAGTGAAAACCACAGCTATTGAAAAAACTGTTGCCGATCTATAACCCATTAAAGGAGATAAAGGGTTCAGGGCAGAAAAGATGAATGCCATCCTCGAGTATGCACTTTCAAACATATGTTACTACACAATGCACATTTAAATGACCATTACTTTGTTCCATTTTATTCCTATTTATTTCAATTTATAGCATTATGATGATAACATTCATTATCTTTTTTTTCTAAACTGTATAGCCACCAATCCTTAAAGATTCAAATTACTGACTGGTAATTTATTTCTGTTCACCTAAAATATTGTAGATTATAAACTGGATGTAATGGTGAACACTTTTAATCCAACCCTTGAAAGACAAAGGCGGGTGGATCTCTATGAGATTGAGGCCAGCCTAGCCTACACATCAAGTTCCAGGCCAGCCAGGGCTACATAGTGAGATCCTGCATCAAAAATAAAATAGATTATTTTGTGGGGTTTTGCCTTGTTTTTGAGACAATTTAATGTAGCTCAGACTGGCTGAGTTTGTCCTTGAATTTCTGCCTCCACCTCTCAAATGGTAAGGTTACAGGTACGCACCACTCGGCTTGGGTCAGTAACTCAGATTTTAAGCATTTTCTCAGCTCCCCCTGGCGTGGTCATGACACCTGATCCTAGAAGCTCCACTTTGCCTTTTTACCAGGACTCTTCCCAGAGCCGTTTTTGTTCAGGTTCCCAAATACAGGCAAAAGACACTGTGACCCTCTACAGCGTTCATACTAACTTGTCCAACTAATACCATCTACAGTCAAGAGCCTGCTTTTTCAGTTATTTATTCGATAAATATTGAGAGCCTACAACAATGCCTCACTATGTAGCCCTGGCTAGCCTGGAACTCACTATGGAGACTCAGCTGGCCTCCAACTCACAGAGATCAACTGCTTGTGCCTCCAGAGTGCTAAGATTAAAGGCGTGTGCTACCATGCCTGACGCTCAGCCCTCCTTTTTATTTTGAGGACCTCATTAGACAATCCAGGGAAGCCTTGAAATTATGTCCTCCTGCCTTGGTCTCCCAATTAGCTGGCATTTATTTTGTTTGTGCCATTAGGCCCCTCCTTTTTTAGTTAATTACATTTATTCATTTATTTCTAGTGTGTGTGTGAATGTGGACATGCACATGGCATGGTGCATGTATGGAGGTCAGAGCACAACTTTCAGGAGTAGACTCTCTCCCTCCACTATGTGGAATTCAGGTTTGGCAGTAAGAATCTTTACCCCCAGAGCCAGCTCCCTGGACCACATAACCTTTTTAGTAGTAAAAGTAAAAATGTGCATTAAATTTTTTCAACTGCATGTAATTTTTATATAATTTTAAAGAACGGTCTTAGATTTACAGAAAAGAAATAAGGGTATTGTGGAGAATCTGTGCAGGTCTGCCCTGTGCACAGGTCCTTGTTGTACAATGATCCATCCATTGATACAAGAGAGAACCAAGTCTGGTACGCTGCTGAACTCTGGTGTTTCCTGGATGTGATTTTGTTTGCTTTCCTGGATCTTAATTGGGGAAGCACATCCTTAGCACTCAGTGTGTCTGGCAGATGCCTCCAGGCTGTGAGTTTGTCTGAGTCTGTCCCTGTGTATGATGACCTTAATGACTTTGGGTGAGCACTGGCCAGGTATGTGTCTTTCCATTTGGCTATGTGTGGTATCTTGCTCATGGTTAGGCAGAAGTTATGGTTTGGATGAGGAAGACCACAGAGATAATATGTCATTCTTATCATGCCATATCAAAAGTTCATGTTATAACATGACTGATCACTGTCGGATTGATCATCACCCACCCAAGGCTGCCTTCATCAGATTTCTTTATGGTAGTTTTTCCTCTTTCTAGGCTAATCTTTATTTTGTTTTGGTACACTTAGTATTTTAAGGAAGGGTCTCATGTAGGCCAGGCTAGACTAGAACTTTGTATACCCTCTGCCTCCCCAGTGCAAGACAGTCTCATTTCATATCCTATCTTGGCTTGGAACTCACTAGATAGCCTAGGCTGGCCTTGAACTTAAAGAAATCCCCCTGCCTTTGCTTCCTGAGTGCTAGGATTATAGGCTCCCATATCAACCTTATAAATAGAAGCAATGTGTCCAATCAGCACTAAGGAAAAGGATCACAGGCCATCTCTTTAGGAATGGAGTTCCTCGATAGTTTATTTGAAATTGTCCTACAAAGGAGATTAAAATAATCTGGATGCTGGTGAGGTGTCTCAGTGGCTAGAGGTGCTTGCTACCAAGCCTGATGACCTGAGTTTAACCCCAGAGATGCATGGTGGAGGGAGGGAACCAGCTCCTAAAAGCTTGAACCTTCACTCATGTGCTCAGGCACACTATACAAATAAATAAGATGTACTTATAACGTTTCAAAACAAATCATTAACTTTTGTTTGGAAACCTCTATTAATAAAGCTCTTTCAAATGTTCTGAAGTTCCCACTCTAAACATCCATGTGAGCCGGCTCACCTATTAAGGTGCTTGCCCCCAACCTGGATGACCTGAGTTTACTATCTGAATCCACATGGTAGAAAGGAAATAATTGCCTCCCATAAGCTGTGCTCTGATCTCTATCTGTACACCATGGCATGCTCAAGTCTACACACCTCCATGCTCACAAGCACACACACCCTGGTAATAAATACTATACATACTCCAAGAAAGCTTGCAATCATGTTGAGGATATTAGACTCACAGAAGAAAAGTTAGTACCATAGCTTTATGAGAAATGTGATTCTCATCTGTGGTGATCCACACTTGAAATCTGTACTCCCAATACTTGAGATGCTAAAGCTGGGAGACTGAGAGTTTGAAGCCATTATGGTCTATTTTGCCAGAGTCCCCATCTCGAAAGAAAAGAGAGGAGAGTGATGGGAAGGAACTTGGTACAGTGGTGTATACCTGTAATCCCAGCACTCGGAAGGTGGAGGCGGGAAGATCAGGTCAAGATCATCCTTAGCTATGTAGTGAGTTAAAAGTCAGTTTAGTATAAGCAAGACCCTATAAAAGAGAAAAGAAACATACTTTATACACATGTACACGCACAGCATTATTTAAAGCAACCGAAAAAGGAAAGAGGGGCTGCTGAGATGGCTCAGTGGTGAAGAGCATTTGCTGTTCTTGAGGAGGACCTGTAAGCGTTTCGGGATGGGTCGGGACAGGATGGAACAGGAGTGGGTCAGGTATTCTGGCACTCGGGAGTCACAGAATGCTGAGTGTTACACAGCTCAGGTGGAAAGGTATCCTGGAGCTCAGGAGCCAAGAATACTGAGTGTTACACAGCTCAGATGGAAAGGTATCCTGGAGCTAGGGAGCCAAGGACCACCACAGGTTGCAGTAAGCTGGGTAGCTTACAGCCTTGCCTCAGAGAAAGGCTTCTCGGGTGTATCAGCTCCGCTCCGCTCTGGCAGGACAGGGTCTTCCAGCTGGGGATGTTCTCCTAGTGTAGCAGTTTTGCTAGGCAGGAGGTTTCTCCAGGGAAGTTGCTACAGTTCAGCTCTGCTCCTGGAGAGCAGAGAGCCGGGAGCCGGGAGCAGAGTGTAACAACTCCGCTCTGCCTAGGAAGGTTTCCTGGGCAAGTGTTACAGCCCTGCTTGCTCTGCATTGCTCTGCTCTGCCCAGGGTGGCCTCTGCTCCGTCGCCGCCGCAAAAGAAGCTCATCGAAACGGGTTTATTGGACGGCAGCTGGGCCAGCCAAGCTAAACATACACAGGGTTTATATAGGGATTCTTGTGGGGTGGGAAAGTTTTTCCAGAGTAGGGATTGGTCCGATTTCAGTGCTGAGCTCAGATTGGCTAGAGCTCTGCTCCGGTGGTTACTTTTTTACACCAGGATTAGGGTCAGATTTGGCTCTGGTTTCAGGGCCAAAGTGTGTTTCTTTGGCTCTGCTCAGGGTGTGTTTCTTTGACTGGTCCCTTTTCCCTATAGGACCCAAGTTCAATTCCCAGCACATAAGTCAAGCAGATGACAACGTCCTGTAATTCCAGTTCCAGGGAAGCTGATATCCTCTTCCAGGCTCTATGAGAACCTGCAAACATGCAGTGCACAACACATATTCAGGCACACACACAGTATACACATTAATAAAACAAAAAGAGGGGAGAAGCCTGAGCATCCATCAACAGAAAGGCAAACAAACAACAGGTTCTATGTGATGAGATAGGGTATTATTCAGCAGGGCAGAAAATGCTCACACATGCTGGAGCATCGATGGGCTCTGAAGATGGGTGCAGTAAACAGGTCACAAGAGACAGTAGTGTACGATCTGGCTGGAGTGGAACCCACAGAATCAGAAAGCAGAAGGGGGGGCTGGCGGGGCCGGAGGGGATCTCTGACAATGCATAAGAGTTTCTTCTGTTTTGCAAGGGGACAGGTCTGCAAGGGGATTTTTTGTTTTGTTTTGTTTTTTGTTTTTTGCATGTGATGCTACTGGACCCAATACTTACTAGCTAAGATGAAACATTTCATGTATCAGTGTGTTTCTTTACAATTAAAAGATTGAAGAAAAACAGTGTTGAACCCACAAGGCAACACACACCACCTGTCATTCAAACATTTGGCAGGCTGAGACAGGGATAAGGACTTCAAGGAATACATAGCAAGTTCAAGACCAGTCTTGGCTATTTCAAACAAACAAGAAGTACAGGAAATCTTTTTTCTAAGTAGGGAATCAGCATATGTGAGGTTTTGGGTTTTTTGTTTGTTTGTTTGGTTGGTTTTTGGTTTCTGGAGACAGGGTTTTTCTGTGTAACAGCTCTAGCTGTCCTGGAACTTGCTTTCTAGACCAGACTGACCTCAATCTCCTGCCCCTGCCTCCTGAGTGCTGGGATTAAAGGTATGTGCCACCACCAACTGGCTTGAGTTTCTTTTTTAAACTGGGTGTCTGGAAACTTGAGTCCCTGGGAGCCATATGGCGGTAGTTGAGCTGCAGCTGAGTGCGCACTTAGACAGGTGATCTGTGCTGTGCTTCAGTTACACCTTCACTTTGTAAGTATGGCCTTTCCCACTTCATCCTCTTCAGAGCCAGCTAATGGTAACTTCTCTATAAACGGTGAGCTGTTGCTGTGTTTTTCCTGCTTAGCAAAGGCTGACGCATGGACTTTTCAATCTGCTACTCCCTTCACGGCCTGTGCAGCGCCATCATGGGGCTGAATCACTCAGAAACCTTGTTGAAGTTGTTAAAATTACAAATTATTTGGCAATTCCCCTGAAGCCTTCATCTAAGCCCACACTTTATTCATGTAGCCAGAAGACGTCAAAAGGGAAATAGAATTATTGTCTTATGACCTCTGGGGGAAGCCAGGCCCAGAGAGAGCTAAGCTTGGGTTTTGAGATCATCATTTTAGGCCTGCTGTAGTTCCTACTTCACTGCTAACAGGTTCAACGAAGTGAGACAGCATCTCTCCAACAACACAAGGAAAATACCTCTCAGGTGGTCAACTCAGGCATGTCTAGTCAAGGGCCCAAACCTCAGTATAAACATGATGTATGTGAAAATGCATCCCTCCATGTATACACAACACACACACACACACACACACACACACACACACACACACACGAGAGAGAGAGAGAGAGAGAGAGAGAGAGAGAGAGAGAGAGAGAGAGAGAGCGCACAGATGGCTGCATGCTATAGGTGCATCTGCCCTTGCCTCTCATGTAGAACTATGCACAGCTTTGGGAAAAGATTCTTCATAAGAATTTGTATTTGATTCTGGGATTATAGATCTGAGCCTAAGGAACAAAAGACTGGTTCCCCTGATGACACATATTCATGCATAGCCAGCCATCGATATGAAGGGACCGCTCAGCCTTGGGGAACACACGCTAACTATCTATGATGTACTTGTTTCTTTCCCAGTGTCTACATACCTCTTACAACTACCATGAATCTCAGCTCCCATGATGCCTCAGCTGTGTGGACGGGATGATGTCCACTTTTAGCTTAGGAAGAACAAATGGTATATCCCATAGGCTTAGCCACAGGTCCATTGGGAACACATAACCCTCGTTTCCAAATTGGCTTTTCCTTATTTCATTGGTGTATGTTAATTGTATAAAATAAGAGGTTTCATTGTGATATTTTCTAACAAGTTTATAATGTTCATTGATCATATTTACTCCTACTGTCTCCTTCCTCCTTCCCACTATCCCCTCCTCTTTCCAAATTGAGGCTGACTTGTTTGAATGTTATGGTTATTTGGGGTTTGGGCTTTTGGTTTTTAGACAGAGCCTCATGTAACCTACGCTGGCCTCAAATTCACTATATAGCTGATCCTCCTGCTTCAAATTCCTAAATGCCAGGATTATAGACCACAGGCGCCACCGTTTTGCTAGAATCTGAACTGTTTTTTTATTTGTTTTTAATCCAGGTTCCTATTAGTGTCAATCAGTTATACACAGTAATGAATTTCATTATGACATTTTTATACATGTAGATTATATATCAGCCATATTCATCCCATTTCTATTTCTTGCTCCCTTCCCACTCCTGCTAATTCTTTCCAAACTAACCCTCTTTCCCACCTTCTCATTTCCCTTCTGGTGAAAGTGTTTCTTTAGGGCTGTTTACCGGACCATGGGCACCTTGCCATAGGAGATATCACCCATCAGCCACTAATTGCAACTATATCTAAATCCTAAGTTGGGCCATGACAGACTGTTAATGTACCCAGTCTTGTGCAAGTGATCACAATAACTACCCGATGCCCAGACGTCATCATTCCACACAGCTTCTACACTCCTAAAGTGCTCACATTCTGTATGTTTCCTGATCATTGTAGGGGGTGATATAGATTTCCCCACTTTGGGGGCTGAGCATTCAATGGTCACTCGTTCTTAGCTCCTTGACCAGTTATGGGTCTCTGCAATTATAACTTTAAAAATAAGTGCCCCTGACCAAAGCTGACAGCAGCACTGATCTATGGGCACACACATAGTTACTTAGAAGACACTTTGACAGGTATATCATATTCATTTAGCAAAATAACAGCAACACTTTCCTTGCTCATGAAGTTAGGACTGAATTGTTGTATTAAACAACCAGAAAAGAAAAACTGGAGGCAGGTGCGGTGGGACATGCCTGACACAGGTCTTTTTTTGTTTGTTTGTTTGTTTGTTTTGTTTTCAAAACAAAGTTTCTCTGCCTAACTGCTCTGTCGGTGCTAGAACTTGCTTTGTAAACAAGGATGGTCTCAAGCTCACAGAGATTCAACTGCCTCTGCCTCCCAAGTGCTGGGATTACAGTCGTGAGCCACCATTGCCTGCTGACGCAGTTCTTGGGAGGCTGAGGCAGAAGAAGCAGATATTCATGGACAATTTAGGCCACATAGTCAGGCTTTGTCTCAATGAACACACACCACAAAAGAAAGAAAGAGAGGGAGGGAGAGGAGAGGAGAGAGGGGGGAGGAAAGGAAATGTAAAAATTGATTCTTCCTGCTGCATGTGACAAGAGAGAGCCAGGAATCCTGATGTCACCCTGGGACCCCCACAGAGAGCTGCTTGAAAACTGGCTCAGCTACCTCCCTCCCCTCCCCCCATGCTCCCAATTTACTCAGGAGATCTTGTCTCTTTCCCCTTCTGGAGGCACCATGTATGTCTCTCTTAGGGTCCTCCTTGTTTCCTATCTTTTCTGGGGTTGTGGATTGTAGGCTAGTTATCCTTTGCTCTATGTCTAAAATCCACCAACATATGAGTGAGTACATACCATGTTTGTCTCTCTTTGTCTGGGCTTCCTCACTCAGGATGGTTTCTTCTAGTTTCATCCATTTGCCTGCAAATTTTAAGATGTCATTGTTTTTTATCACTGAGAGGAAGGGAGAAGGGGAGGGGGAGGAGAACATGAGGGATCAGGAAGGTCAAGTTGGGGGAAGAACAGAGAAGGAGAGCAAGAAAAGATATACCTTGATAGAGGGTGCCGTTATGGGCTTAACAAGAAACCTGGCACTAGGGAAATTCCCAGGTCCACAAGAATGACCCCAACTAAGAATCTAAGCAATAGTGGAGAGGCTACCTTAAATGCCTTTCCCCTATAATGAGATTGATGAATACCTTACATGCATCCTAGAGCCTTCATCCAGTAGCTGATAGAAGCAGAAGCAGACACCCACAGCTAAGCACTGAGCCAAACTCCTGGAATCCAGTTGTAGAGAGGGAGGAGTGATGAGCAAAGGGGTCAAGACCATCCTGGGGAAGCCCACAGAAACAGCTGACCTGAGCAAGTGGGATCTCACAGACAGCTGGGGAACCTGCATAAGACTGAACCATGCTCCCTGAATGTGGGTGTCAGTTGGGGGGATCTGGGCAGTCTGTGGGACATCTGGCAGTGGAACCAGTATTTATCCCTAGTGCATGAATGGGCTTTGGGAGCCCATTCCCTATGGAGAGATACTCTCTCAGCCTAGATAAATGAGGGAGTGCCTAGGTCCTGCCCCAAATGATGTGACAGATTTTGATGATCCCCTATGGGAGGCCTCACCCTCCCTGAGGAGTGGATGGGGGGGTTGGGAGGACTGGTGGGAGAGGGAACTGGGATTGGTATGTAAAATAAGATTGTTTTTAATTTAAATAAAATTAATGAAAGAAAGAGAGAGAGAGAGAGAGAGAGAGAGAGAGAAAGAAAGAAAGAAAGAAAGAAAGAAAGAAAGAAAGAAAGAGAGAGAGAGAGAAAGAAAGAAAGAAAGAAAAGAAAACTGGGTCAAGGCCAGGCCCCTGAAGCAACACAGGAAGGAGCTGCTACCCTGCACTGCTTGTTATAGGAACCAACAAGCCCTCTGCTTATCTTCACCCAGTCTGAGTTAGGCTTTTGGTTACCAAGACCAGACAGAATGTTGATCAAAAACCTACACCATGTCACTCAGCTCCGCTGGACTCTCTAGTCAGTGTCCTCCCCAGAGTGTTTCCAATTCCCTTCTGAAGCACGGATAATTCTAGCTTCAGCCAATGCAGAGTTTAGTTCAACTGAGAAGATATAAACCATCTTTCCCTTTGCCCTTTGGTTGTTTGAAACAGGCTGTCGTGCATTCCAGGCTGACCTCACATTTACTATGTCGCCAAGGGTGACCCTCGCCTTTTGATCCTCCTGACTGTACTTCCCACATCTGCTGGTGTGCACCCAGGAAGACATAAAATATTTATGTGTTTTAGCATAACAGTATGTCTAGAGGTATATGTTTGAATGCATATTCTTCTTTTTTTTTTCTACTTTGTTAAGAATTAAGTTGGAGCAGGGGGTTGGTGAAAAAGATGCTTAGGAAAAAGAGAGCATATACCCAAGAGTCTGAGTGTGGGCATCTCTAGAGAGACTTGCATTATTTTGTACATCTTTCAAGGAGAAATTCAATATTCTGAATGGAGTGTACAGGTTGTAGAAACAAATTTTCTTTTGTTATACAAAGTGCTTTTTCCAGGCGGATCTCTATGAGTTTGAGGCCAGCCTGGTCTACAGAGTGAGTTCCAGGAAAACCTCGAAAGCAATACAGAGAAACCTTGTCTCAAAAAAAAAAAAAAAAAAAAAAAAAAAAAAAGAAGAAGAAGAAGAAGAAGAGAGAAAGAAAAAAGAAAGTGCTTTTTAAACAGAAGTAAGTGTAGAGATATTTACTATTATGAGAAAAAATGCATTTTTTAATGACCCAAGGAAGGCATTGGAAACACTGAGTTTCACTACTTGTCTTTATTAGGTGTCCTCTATCTGATTGCTAGAAATTATTCACTTCCTCAAAGAGAGAATAAATTGCTTGGGGATGCAGTCCTGCCCTGCACTCTTCCTTTGCTAAAGGCCAACCCTGAAGGCTTCAGAGTCATGAGGCTGTTTCTGCACTTGAGCGTTCTAACTGTCACCTGTGTCTGGGCCGTAGCCATGGAGATCCCCATGAGCACTGTGGTGAAAGAGACCTTGATACAGCTGTCCACTCACCGAGCTCTACTGACAAGCAACGAGGTAAAGTACGGTTTTCATTTCTAGAGTTTGGTTTTGTTTTCAAGATAGGGTCTTGCTATGACGCCCTAACTGGCCTCAAACTTGCTATGTAGACCAAGTTGTCGCAATTCCTAGGAGATCCCCTTGCCTCCATCTCCCAAATACTAGGACTGCAGACATAACCTTACCTGCCTCTATGGGTCTTTAAAATCATAAACAGCTGGATGTGGTGGCGCAGGTCTTTAATGCCAGCACTTGGAGGCAGAGGCAGGTGGATCTCTGTGAGTTCAAGGCCATCTTGGTCTACACAGCAAGTTCCAAGCCAACCAGAGCTACACAGTGAGACTCTGACTCAAAAAACTATTTTTAAGCATTAATGATTTATGACACTTCATTCCTGCACATGAAGATCTGCTATGAAGAATGCAATTATGAATGTGTTAGGGTTAGTGCACAGGTGACCGTAACCAGCACTGGATTAAAACCACCACAAATGCTTTAGAAATGACCCTTTGCTCTTTCGTTTGCAGACGGTGAGGCTTCCTGTTCCCACTCATAAAAATGTAAGTTAATTACGCTTCGATGCCATGATTGCGTGACTAAGCCCACTTCACACACTGTGCTGCGAGTCATCTGCTTCTTGCTTTGTGGTATTGTGTTTGGAGTGGGCATCTCACCAGGTCCCAACCTCCTGGGTTTGAGTGATCCTTTTGTCTCCGTGCAAGCAACTGGGACACAGGCCTGTGCCACCACACCTAGCCAATCATTAGTTCTCCAACTGGGACACAGGCCTGTGCCACCACACCTAGCCAATCATTAGTTCTCCAACTGGGACACAGGCCTGTGCCACCACACCTAGCCAATCATTAGTTCTCCAACTGGGACACAGGCCTGTGCCACCACACCTAGCCAATCATTAGTTCTCCAACTGGGACACAGGCCTGTGCCACCACACCTAGCCAATCATTAGTTCTCCAACTGGGACACAGGCCTGTGCCACCACACCTAGCCAATCATTAGTTCTCCAACTGGGACACAGGCCTGTGCCACCACACCTAGCCAATCATTAGTTCTCCATCAAGACTGTTTGATTTCCTTCTCAGTAAAAACTGAATTCATTTGAAATTTTTCATGTGGGTGGATGTGAAAGTCTGTGCTTTCACATATGAAGAATAAGGGACAGAACGGCAAATGACATGTCCCCAGTACTTGGGAGCTTGAGGCACGGGCAACATAGCGTGAGTCTGGGGCCAGCTTAGGCTACGTATAAATTAAAAGCCTTCCTGGATTACACAACCTGCTTCAACAAACAAGCATGAGAGGGCTGGAGAGATGGCTCCGTTGATAGAGTGTCTGATGTGCACAGAGCTTTGGGTCCATTCCTCTGCACCCCATAAACTAGGCATGGCAGTGCATGTGTATAATCTCAGCAATGGGTAAAGGGAAGCAGGAGGAGCAGAGGTTCAAGGTCATTCTCAGCCACATAGTAAAACAACCACAAATGCTTAGGAATGACTGTGAGCTTGCAGAATCTGTTATGTAATGGGAAAGTGACACTGTAGTCCTCCTTCTAACTGAGCCTCACATCAAAGATGCTTTGTACTATTCTACACTTGGCGAGAGGTCCTGCTAGGCTCCGTTTGATTCTGCCTACTGCTTTCTTCACCTAGTGCGTTTCTTTTCCTTTTCTTGTTTTGCATTTGAGGATCAAGCTCAGGGCTTTGCACATGCAGGATAAGCACTCTAACAGCGAGTTCCCCAGCCCACTCTAATATATTTCTGAAAGTACTAAAAACTTAGGGTTGTATTCCTTTATTTCTATTTTATGTGTATGAGTATTTTCCCTGCATACACACACACACACACACACACACACACACACACACACACATACATATATATATATATATATGTCTGTGTTCCACATATGTGTCTGGTGTCCCTGAAAGCTAAAAAAGGGCATTGGATCATTGGGAACTGGAGCTCCAGATGGTTGCGGGTCATCATGTAGGTGCTGGGAACCAAACCCATGCCCTCAGCAAGAGCATCAAGTGCTCTTAACCATTGAGCCACCTCTCCATGGCAGAGGGCTATATTCTTTTTTTAAAAAGATTTATTTATGTATTTATTTTGTATATAGTGTTATGCCTGCATGTATGCCTGCAGGTCAGAAGAGGGCACCAGATCTCATTACAGATGGTTGTGAGCTACCGTGTGGTTGCTGGGAATTGAACTCAGGACCTCCGGAAGAGCAGTCAGTGCTCTTAGCATCTGAGTCATCTCTCCAGCCCCAGAGGGCTATATTCTTAGGTAATGATTAGTAGACATAAAAAATATAATGAATGCCCTCTATTAGTAACTTCTACATGGTTAAAAGAATATGACTACATAGTGATATTATATACATTTGCAGTATATTTTATTCTAGTGTAAAATACATGATTTTATTATTCTAAATAGAATAGAATCATCAGCCTAGCGGGGCTTTAGTTGTGCATGCCTTTAATCCCAGCACTTGGGAGGCAGAGGCAGGCAGATCTCTGTGAGTTCAAGACCAGCCTGATCTACAGAGAGAGTTCCAAGACAGCCTCCAAAACAATACAGAGAAACCCTGTCTCGAAATCCTAAATAAATAAATAAAAAGAAGAAGAAGAAGAAGAAGAAGAAGAAGAAGAAGAAGAAGAAGAAGAAGAAGAAGAAGAAGAAGAAGAATCATCAGCCTAAATTTCAAAAGAAATATTGGTCTGGGTATAGTGCCACTCACCTTTAACCCCAGAACTCAGATGGTTGCAAGCCACCATAAGGGTGCTGGGAACTGAACCCAGGTCCTCTGGAGAGCAACTGTTGATCTTAACCATTGAGCCATCTCTCAGCCCAAAGCCTAAC